>NW_027362762.1:854524304-857324304 GCF_046119375.1 Phyllobates terribilis
AGAGAAAGAAAGAGAAAGAAAGAGAAAGAAAGAGAAGAAAGAGAAAGAAGAGAGAAAGAAAGAAGAAAAGAAAGAAAGAGAGAAAGAAAAAAAGAAAAAGAAAGAAAGAGAAAGAAAGAAAGAGAGAGAGAAAGAGAGAAAGAAAGAAAGAAAGAAAGAAAGAAAGAAAGAAAGAAAGAAAGAAAGAAAGAAAGAAAGAAAGAAAGAAAGAAAGAAAGAAAGAAAGAAAGAAAGAAAGAGATACAATCACATTTTGACCTGATGGCAAGTTTTCTTATCATTTCATACCAGGAGTATTTGGTATCCCACAAGGACTCTCCAAAATGTTAGAAAAGGGGAAGAACAAACTTGAATTGTGACAAATGTCTTCAGGGTGTAAGCTTTATTAATAAAACGCATGTATATTAAAAAGACGCATACCCAGAGAGAAGCCATCTTTGTGAACCAGCCACACTTTCTCAGTCTCATACCAATTCTGCTCTGCAGAGATCTGCTCCTCGGTCTTCGCCTTAAAAAAATAAAAAGAAGACAATGTCATTTAGATTGGATTGCACTGGGTAGGTGGGCCGCCTCCGGGTAGGTGGGCCGCCTCCGAGGTGAAGCCATCATCAGTCGTGATCCTATAAGGTTGGGTTAATGCATGAGAGGGGGGGAAACAAAAAAGGACAAACACAGAACATATCACAATCTATAAAACAAACATCACTGCACACAAAAAAAGCATAAAAACAAAAGCGTCAAAATGTGACCTGATAAAGAATATTACATTTCAGCCGTTGTAAAATTCTGATACACCATTATTCCTCGAATACTCCCGGTTAGTATGCTGACACTTCTTTAAAACCATATAACTTTTTTGTGACAAAGCAAAAAATGAAAGTCTGTCAGCACAAAATGACTGTTCAAACCTAGCAAAGGTGCTCGATGCACCCTTGGTGTGGCCAGCAGTTCAGTCCACCGTCCCAGCTACTTGTTTTCCATCGATTTCCACCCTCATCTCATCACTTCTCTGGCTCCTGTAAATCCATACTGTCAACCAAGGAGGAAAAGTGGAAAACAAGTAGGTGGGTTGGATACCCTGAACTGCTTGACCAGGCCAAGTGCTAGGTTTGAACAGTCATTTTGTGCTCCCTTTAACTTCACGCCCAGCTCACAAAGAAGAGCGATTTAAAGCTACAAGAACCCATAGATCACCAAATTGACAATTATCCAATAGATGCATGAAAAAAGAAAAGAACCTAGAAAAACAAGCAGCAGCGAGGACGTCATGTGAGCATTTTAATAAAACAAATGAAACAAGGTGAAAAATCACACAAACAACATGACAGCAGGTGGTCCATAAGGGAAGGAAACAGCATTTCCCATGCTCGGAGAATAATACTAATAACATTGTGGTGGAGAAGGAGATTTACCATGTGGAATACCTGCACAACGCTTTGTTCTTCTACATACCCCTAATTCTCATCTTCACTATGGTCATCATTCAGGTGAGTAATGTGTCCTTTTTTGTTTATTTTCTTCTTTTAGCTGGATATTCCTCAACAGTAATATAAATAATTTAAGAACATCCTTATTTCTATTTAAAAGAATGAGTCGTCAGAAAATGGTCTATTGCTGAAATCAGGTTTTTAGGTTAAAAAATTTTTTTTTTAAATAAAGTTTTAAAATGAAACTTTTCAACAGTCTCATTATCATCACAGGCAGGGTTAAAATGAAAGATAACAAGTCTATACTCAGCTGATAACACATTACAATAGGTGATGTCAGGAATGACCCTGCTCCTCTCTCTTCACAATGACACAGATTAGAGTATGCTCAGATTGCCCAACAGGAAGGAGAAGTTTTAAATTAGGTCTAGTGGCCAATGGGGTGATTTTCGATGTAGACGGCAATAGGAAAAGAAAAAAAAGAAAAATTACCAAAAAGGTTTAAAGATATTAGACATAACATTAGGTCTTTTCCCTATAGATCTTAAACAATAGGTCTTTTTCAGAAGACACGCTCCTGTTAAAAAGGGCATGCGAAAAAGGTAATAGCAATATACTGACATTTTAACATGTTGGTGGGTGAAAAAAATCAAAATAAAATAATGGCAATAATGGTGGCCACTAAGGGATGTATAGGGATGTAGTTCTCCATCCTCATACATTGCTTAGTTCGGACTTCTGCTGGAGTGAATTTCAGTAAGTTGATCACTAGGGTGACGGGTATCGGATCCCCACCAGTCTCATACAGATAGGTCATCAATACGTCAGCCCTATATAGCCCTCTAATATTACATAAGAATTGTGATTTTATTCCATATGGTAATTTTCAGCAGTAGCAAGACCTTAAATAGTTTTAAAAGGAGTCTGTCATCCACAAAATTCTATTTAAACTAATCATATCGTCATACAGGGGACATAGTCCCTATGATAATAATGCCTGTAGTGTAGTTTCCTCATGCAGTAAATGAGCTTTATTTATTATGCAGCTGAGGCCGTGTGTAAGCATAGACACCGACACTGCAGGACTCAAGTGCACACTGTCTGTGCAGGAGACAAGTGAGCACAGGAGAGAGGAAAGTCTGCTTCACCCGCTGGGTTTCTGCAGTATCAGGGTGTGAGTGCATACAAGGTGAAGTTTTCAACTCAGGCAGCGTTTGCTCTGGCCAAGTGAGTGCTGTCAATCTACATAGGGGAAGGCAGCAAGGGATGGTAAATGAGATGTGGAATGGTGCATTTGACGCTTGGCCACACCAAGGGTGCACCATACACCCTCATTTTCATAACGAATAAAAAAAATTGTGCACAAGGAAGTCAGAGTGAATTACACTACAGGCATTATTTCTATATAGGCCAAGTCCCATATAAGACAATCGGATTAATTTAAATTGAGATTTGGGGGTGACTGAACACCCTTAAAAGTTTATTTTGTTCCACTTTACCACCATCATGATACTCGGCTTTTTAAAAGCTTTATGATCATGATTTTAGAAAAACAGTTTAATACTTGACAATGTTCTAAACATGCCACTGATGCATGCAGATTACCTCCTACTGGTCATGAACACCTGTGACAAGTCATGCAGTCCATGGTGTAATCATTGAGGGTATTCAATGATTGATTGATTGATGCCACCAGCAAGATCTGACATCACAGAAGTACTCCTGATATGTCCTGCTGTACCGTCAAGCACAGTGAAGCAAGGTGTACGTGACTTGGCTTCATTTGTGCACTCTGTATGCACCAAGTCTCCTCGATTCAGTCTTGCAGCACCCAAAATATACAGATAAAGAAGGATCAAATACACCCAGCTCCACTGCGCATACTCCGGAAGATGAGTGGTCTTCTAGGAGAATATCTGCAACGCTGGAGCATCTTTGCAACATCAAACACACAAAAAAGAGCCACGATTACCACCTAGACTGCTTGATTTGTTACGGGGACTGGACCACCCAGAAGGCTGAAAAATAAGTATAGTAATTTACATAAATGGGATGCATGATTAAAATGACATTATTTAGTATCTTAAACCATGCTGATAAGGTGGCAAAAAGCTGATTAAAGGTGGTTGTGGTCAAGCAAGGTAAATCCAACTGATGGGTTCTCCTTGGGCTGCACCATCTTGGCTCTATTCAGTGCCCAGTATGGAAGCACCATGATCAGACCATCACAAGGGACGGAGAATGAGAGGGAAGATGTGAAAGCGAACCTGCCATCATGAATTGCATATATTAAGACAAACCACACACAAAAATCCACATCACAGCAAATCACCAGCCAACCTGAGGCAGAGCAGTGGGCGAGCTCAGAGGTAAAGTGGAGGCTTCTTCAGTGGCACCCTGAGAGGCCGACTGGCAGGAAGGAGGAAAGCAAGGTCTAATTAGTGGCTACCACTACCACATGGCCAGTCATGTAGTCAGAGACAAGTAGAAGTCGCTATACTTCTCACACTACATGAGCAAATAAATACCTTACAAAACTCCTAGAAATCGTGTGCGTGCTCCGATGTTCCAAAATGAACAAGTCAATAGAATGGATCATTTTGATGACGTTACTCAAAAATCAAAAACACCATGAGCGCAATCACAGGACTTATATTACACTCCACAGCAGAATTTAAGATAAGCCCAGTGATTGTACCCATAGTACTTTTCATTGACTTTTTAAGTCTGACTAGCTTGTTCAAAGTGCTGATTCAGGACTTTTTAAAAAACTTTTTTTTTTTGCAGATGTGCTCACCTCCTATTTAAGGTTTGAGATAATATTTCTGGTTATTGAACAAAGCAGTTGTTGGCCCTTTAGGCCCAGTTCACACATCTCATTTTAAAAGGGTACTTGTTATTATATTCATATTATCCAAACCAAGGGCAGCAGGAACCAGGGCCTGGCTGCGCAATTACAGCCAGTTAGGTCTTGTTCTGCAATGCTGTGCCACTTCAGATAAGTTTGAAAAGCCAATCAGGGACCATAGGGAAAGACCTGACTAGTCCAAAGTGGTCCCTGGCCGGTTTCTAGCCGCTGTATACATAAAGAGAGACCTTTCAAATCAACTGGGTCGGTTCGGCAATAAGTTAGCCGTGGTCTGCACAAGACAAGTCTCATTTCTTCCTATGGTCTCCAGCTGACTTTCCAAACTATGTTTCTATGAAACATTTGTGAGGCAGCTACGGGACATATAGTTTATGGGAGGTGTGTGTCACAGAGATGGTTGTCATCTGTGATATAATCCTGGAGTTTTTCTCTAGAGCACATAGCACTAAGAGGATTGTTTGGTTCATCCGGGACCAGGTTAAGGGCAGCCATGAGAGATGGGCGGGTCTGGCTGCCCATATACCTCATCTCTGGGTGTGGTTAGGAGGTTAAAATGGAGTCCTTTGTTTGACACATGGTCCGTGTATGGAGGGAGAAGGCCTCCTGTGTGTTGGTGTCTCCAGACTGAGCCAGTGTACTGGATGCTACCCAGCCTGTGTGCCCACAGGACTGGCTATAAAGAGACTTTGTCTAAAGGACTGTTTACTTTGTTTAGCCTGCACTAAAGGCTGTTTGTTTTCCTTTTGCTTATGCTGTAATAAATAGAACACACACATTTAAATGAAAACGCTTCCAGTTTGCCTCCCCACGCACCCAAGTGAGTAGAACCCCTACACACTGTAGCGTTCCAGAGAAAAACACCCCTGGCTGCAATGAATCTAATGAAAAGTACCATATAAAGTGGACCGGTCAGCAGGGTTTTGTCTTTTAACTAAAGATATGGCTGTAATGGCAATAAGAAAGCTTAAGTATCACTGTAATCTGCTTCTATGGGTGAAAAAAAAAACACTACAAAAAAGAAAGAAAGAATTGACATGCTGCAGTTTTCAAATTCATAAGATATCTGAAGTCTCATAGCTTTTGCTGGTACTGTAAAAAGCAGCTTTTAATTTGCAAAAAAAAAGCATCAAAAACGCAACATGTGAACATAGTGTAAATATGTTTCGGCAGCCGAAATAATAAATTGACTGTACTCTAGGTATTCAATATCAGATTAGCTGCGGGTGCATTGAGGACTGGCACAATGTTTAGCCCTATTGCCATTCACTTGGCATTTCTGTTTAAATAGATGACGTACCAATTCTTTCTGTTGCAGATTTTTTTTTATCCATACAAAAATGTTCCTGTGCATATGAACAGAATTGCAGAAACTCTAGTCACATGCATAAGTTGATGATTGCGAAGTAGATTTCACAAGGATTTATGCATAGAATTCATGCTAAAATTCATGTGAAATCCAACAAGTGTACATGGGGCTTACATGCAAGATCCTTTTTACACAGATACATAAATTGGGAAAGAGCACTTGCTTACAAATTATAAATCGGTCTAAGGTTATGTTCACACACGTTGGGTTTTTCAGCGTATTTTGCTGCAGATTTTTATGCAAAAATTCAGCTGCATTTTGCAGCACCAGCAAAGTCTATGAGAAACCAGAATTCTCTGTTCACACATCTTGGTTTTTTTTTTGCTGCGTATTTTGTGCCTTGGTTGGGTTTTTGGAAACTAGAGAATGTCACTTCTTTCAGCGTTTTTTCACCCATAGGAAATAATGGGTGGTGAAAAAAAACGCTGTAAAAACGCACCAAAAAAACGCAGGTAAATTTTTTCAGGGTTTTTGATGGCAAAAGAGAATGGGGTTCTTTTATTTTCAACAGACAATAACGTACATGCATAAAAAGAGACAGAAGGACAGTGAAAAAAAACGCTGGAAAAAAAAGCACAAAAAACGCAGCAAAACCTGCGTTTTAGACGCAGCTGATTTCCTGCCAGAGATCAGTTTTGCTGCAGATTTCTGACGTAAAAAAAACACAAGTGGGAACATAGCCTGAACAAGTTGGCAATCACCTGACGAATGAGCAAAACGCTCATCAGTCAGGTGAGACAATTATTACGCTTAAAAATATTAGTTCTCGGCTGCACATGATCCTGTGTAAACAAACAGGACATGTGCTGCCAAGAATGTGAAGTTCTATGCACACAGAATGATCGTATATACAGGATATTGAATGACTGCTGACAGGCGTGCATGAAGCAGACAGTCAGTCATTTAACATCTGCAGTCGCCCATCTAAATGGGCCCTTAGGACAATCAACAATTGGAAACCCAGCTTTAATATTTTATCTAGACCTATGTCTAGCACGGTTCTAGTACACCCATAGGCAAGGAATTCACAAAAAAAGTAGTATTTGCAAACTGCATTATTACGAGCAGTAGAGCGTCTCCAGAACAAATTTATATAATCTCTGGAAACTCCAGTAAAACTATATTCAACAGCTGAAGAGCCGCATCATTCAATGGGAATACTGGACAGCATGCCCGCAGTGGAGAAAATAACGACATAACCTTCCATGGATGAGGATTGTAACTACTATACATAAAGTACAATGGTTTCCCAAGCTCAATATCAATCTAAGAGCAAGAATCACAAAAGGGTGGGCGGCACTAAAAGGGTGGGCGGCACTAAAAGGGTGGGCGGCACTAAAAGGGTGGGCGGCACTAAAAGGGTGGGCGGCACTAAAAGGGTGGGCGGCACTAAAAGGGTGGGCGGCACTAAAAGGGTGGGCGGCACTAAAAGGGTGGGCGGCACTAAAAGGGTGGGCGGCACTAAAAGGGTGGGCGGCACCAGGTGAGCATGCAGTAATAAAAGGAGGAGGGATACTGAATCACAGAGCTGAGACATTATGACCACCAGCTAATATTTCAGATGTTTAGGAGACCTTTTTTTTTTTTTTTGCAAATCATGCCACAAATTGCAAACTGACGATGCATGCAGAACATCCATCTGGGGTGAGGTTGCCCACATGCACAGGGAGATGTGGAGGACAGTGGGGTTAGTTATGGAGGAAGGAGATGTGAATAGAGCCTTACACTCCAGCATGACACACGCGCACAGACACCAGCCCAGATGTGGATAGAAGACGAGGCTGGGTCGGCAGAGAGATCCTGTGTGCAGGGGTACAGTACCTGGCTCAGTGGAGAGGAAGCAGAGGCTGCTGGTTCCAGCTATGGCAGCATGAAAATGAAAGAGCAAACTATCAGAGAAACAATCAGAAAAAAAAAAAGCAGCAGACACATAAAGAAAAGAAATCACCGGCGAACAAGAGAGCAGCAGTGCATAGCAGAATGTGTTCACTGACGGCATCATACAAGTATGGTACCGACACTCGCCTCCAGTCATTCTCACATTAAGCATTGTGAGTAGTGAGGTGAAGCCAAGCGATGATCCGCCGGCCATGATCCAATCTAATGTGCACATCATATAACCGAACACTTCAATGATCTATACATGAAAAATGCCATCTTCACTGCACACACAAAGCAAAATTGTTAGTAAGAAACCGAACGTATGTTTGTTTTATTCTCCCTCCACAGGTCCAGCGCTGAGTCTCTGAGCTCAGTGATTGGCTGCAGCGCTGTGGACATCCAAAAAACAACCAACACCAGGGCAGTGGCGGAAACCTAGCATTAAACCCGTTGAGGGTGAGTAAACCAGGGCGCGGAGAGGTTTGTTTTTGGGGATACAGTTTTCTCACTATATAAATTGCAAACCTTACTGAATAAATCTTAGACCAGATTAGGCTGGTGTACTTACTTTGGAAATTCATGTAAGAAAGACTGAACAATACATTTTTTAAAAGTTTCTCTGCCCAATATAGGTTTGCAGCGTTTACTAAAATTCTCATTTATATGAAATTTTAGTAAATTTTAGTAAACTCATTTATATGAGAATTTTACAGATATGGATTTAATATTTTTTATTTATTTTGTTTTTATAAGAAAACAATATAAAACACAACATAAGTACATAAACATTACACAAACTACCAATTGGTCATAAAAAGAAAGAGGACCTGCAGCCAGATCAAAAGTGGCCAAAGCTTAATTTACGATAATTCCACTGCTCACCTAAGAGTTCCATTTTTTCGTCTTTTTCTTTTTTAAACCCACCATATGGTTCCAGAGATATAGTCCTTTTCATTAAAAGTAATGTTTATGGTCTTCACCAGGGGGAGGCGCTCACAGGATACTCTGGGGCGTGTCTTTAGATAGATCTACATTGTTAACCTGAGAGCCACATCCCCTTTTTAAGACCATAAAAATTTGTTGTAAATTAAAAGGCCCATATCCCTGCAACTTTATGGCAGATGTAGAAAGAAAAATTGAATATTCAGGGGAGCAGCAGGCATAAAATAAATAGCAAAAACTGTCCACTGGTGACCGATCCGCTTTAAATCCATTCTAGCTATACTTGATTTGTCCTGGATTTTACAAGCTGGTGTCAGATCCACTTTAAACACTAATACATTGAAACAGTTAACACAAGCGCTACTAGGATGACAACCATCTTAGGATAAGTGTTTGTTAATGTTACTTAGCAGAAAAAAATAAATGCACCATCAGGAGAAAAAAAACACCAGACATTAAAGAAGCGCTCCCATGAAAGGTTTTATCCTAATATATTGCAGTCATAATTTTATATAGCACTGTGTTTTTACAATTGCTCATCTTGCTTTTCTACCCAGGTAATTCTTCTCTTTTCTCCGCTTTATGCAGAAATACAAAGTCTCATGTCCCTGCATTTATCATTCCCCTCTTTAACTCCTGACCCAGCTGCTCCCTCCTCACCCTGCCAGGGACTTTGCAGTGATCATGACTCATACAGGGAAAATTGACCTCCTGTTTCTACATGGAGCTTAGAAGGATTCAGCTAGTCTGTTTAATCACGTGACCTCATAGACCTAATGGAAAAGGGAAGAATTAACTGGATAGAAAGGCAAAATGAGCAATTGTAAGTATACAGTGCTATATAATATGATGACTGCACTATATTAAGAGGATAACAACTAGATGGGAGGTGTACTTATTTAAAGTTATTCTCCTGACCCCCACCCCCCCAAAAGAGAAGAAAATACATGCAAGAAGATTAGTCATTCCACATCCAGCGCGGACACGTTATTGCATTTTGTGGTTGTTACTTTCTCCATTAAAATCATTAAAGAAAAAAAAAACATGCATGAATTGGCTATATACAGTTATATGAAAAAGTTTGGGCACCCCTATTAATCTTAAGCTTAATGTTTTATAAAAATTGGTGTTTTTGCAACAGCTATTTCAGTTTGATATATGTAATAACTGTTGGACACAGTAATGTTTCTGCCTTGAAATGAGGTTTATTGTACTAACAGAAAATGTGCAATCTGCATTCAAACAAAATTTGACAGGTGCATAAGTATGGGCACCGTTATAATTTTCTTGTTTTAAATACTCCTACCTACTTTTTACTGACTTACTAAAGCCCTTTTTTTGGTTTTGTAACCTCATTGAGCTTTGAACTTCATAGCCAGGTATATGCAATCATGAGAAAAGCTACTTAAAGTGGCCACTTGCAAGTTGTTCTCCTGTTTGAATCTCCTCTGAAGAGTGGCATCATGGGCTCCTCAAAACAACTGTCAAATGATCTGAAAACAAAGATTATTCAACATAGTTGTTCAGGGGAAGGATAGGTTAAATCGCTGAGACAGCTTTTTGTGTCAGTTTCCACTGTGAGGAACATCATAAGGAAATGGAAGAACACAGGGACAGTTCTTGTTAAGGCCAGAAGTGGCAGGCCAAGAAAAACATCAGAAAGGCAGAGAAGAAGAATGGTGAGATCAGTCAAGGACAATCCTCAGACCACCTCCAGAGAGCTGCAGCATCAACTTGCTGCAGATGGTGTCACTGTGCATCGGTCAACTATACAACGCACTTTGCACAAGGAGAAGCTGTATGGGAGAGTGATGCGAAAGAAGCCGTTTCTGTAAGCACGCCACAAACAGAGTCGGCTGAGGTATGCAAAAGCACATTTGGAGAAGCCAATTTCTTTTTGGAAGAAGGTCCTGTGGACTGATGAAACCAAGATTGAGTTGCTTGGTCATACAAAAAGGCATTATGCATGGCGGCAAAAAAACACAGCATTCCAAGAAAAACACTTGCTACCCACAGTAAAATTTGGTGGAGGTTCCATCATGCTTTGGGGCTGTGTGGCCAATGCCGGCACCGGGAATCTTGTTAAAGTTGAGGGACGCATGGATTCCACTCAGTATCAGCAGATTCTTGACAATAATGTTCAAGAATCAGTGACAAAGTTGAAGTTACGCAGGGGATGGATCTTTCAGCAAGACAATGATCCAAAACACCGCTCCAAATCTACTCAGGCATGCATGCAGAGGAACAATTACAATGTTCTGGAATGGCCATCCCAGTCCCCAGACCTGAATATCATTGAACATCTGTGGGATCATTTGAAGAGGGCTGTCCATGCTCGGCAACCATCAAACTTAACTGAACTGGAATTGTTTTGTAAAGAGGAATGGTCAAAAATACCTTCATCCAGGATCCAGGAAATCATTAAAAGCTACAGGAAGCGACTAGAGGCTGTTATTTTTGCAAAAGGAGGATCTACTAAATATTAATGTCACTTTTCTGGTGAGGTGCCCATACTTATGCACCTGTCAAATTTTGTTTGAATGCAGATTGCACATTTTCTGTTAGTACAATAAACCTCATTTCAAGGCAGAAACATTACTGTGTCCAACAGTTATTACATATATCAAACTGAAATAGCTGTTGCAAAAACACCAATTTTTATAAAACATTAAGCTTAAGATTAATAGGGGTGCCCAAATTTTTTCATATATCTATCTCTCTATATCTATATAGATATATATCTATCTCTATCTCTCTATCTCTCTATATCTATCTCTCTATATCTATATAGATATCTATCTATATAGATATCTATCTATATAGATAGATAGATATAGATAGATAGATAGATATAGATAGATAGATAGATAGATATAGATAGATAGATAGATATAGATAGATAGATATAGATAGATATATAGATATAGATAGATATATAGATAGATATATAGATATAGATAGATATATAGATATAGATAGATCTAATTAATTTATTTTTATATACGTATAAATATATAAATTTAGCAGGGGATGAAAAGATGGCTCCACCAAATTCTTCAACGCTTTAATGTCTGCATTGCAAATATACAAGGAATGATCAATGATGAACAGTCAAGCTTTTTGTCTACAGAAAAACTAATAGACGCTCTTCAGAAAAAAATACGACATCAGAAATACATGTCATGGCAAATCCGTGGCTGGCCACTCACACAACTAGTTCTTTGCCAACAAATAATTCCCCTTTCACATTTTCTTTATTCAACACAGACCCACCACCAAGGGAAAGCAATTGGGCTCAGAAAGGTACAAGAAAGGGGCAGGAAGTTTACGGCACTCCAATTATGAAACTACAACTCTCAGCATTTCCTGACGGACATGTTGGGAATTGTAGTTTCGCAGCAGCTGGAGTGTTGTAGGTTGCTGATCCCTGGTATAAAGCTCCGTGTTCAGACTGAATCAAGATTAAAGGGGCTGTACAACTTCCTTCCAGACACTGGTCATGGACTAGTGAATTCTGCTAGGGCTACTGTCAGTGTTTTATATATTAGAATTAAGCAAATTAGCTTCAAAAAGCTACAGGCAGAAGCTGAGACAGAGAGATGACCAAGCACAAAGAAACATGGAGTAACCCAAGAACAAAAACTTTATTTACAGATGCCATGAAGATCCTCTCCAGACGTTTCTGGGCCTCCTCTGGTGGAATCTGCTGGGATACGGGGCTTGTAGCCTAAAGGTCAAATGTGCATAAATTATTTGTATATTTAAAAGTGAGAACAACCCAACTATATACAGCGTACGCCAGCTGTCATCAGGACAATGCAACACAATAAGAAAAGTCCTAGGTCCCATTACTATGTCAGATCCTGATCTTCAGGTGACCCAACCTTTCATAGATGCTTGCATCTGACAAGAGGCTCGTGTAACATCATGTGATGACAGGACAAGCATAGGCTGCTTACAACCGAATACATATTGTGCATGAACATGCCCTGTCTATTCCTGAAAAGTTCTCGCACAAGCTGCAATTAACATGGAGACGTCTGGTAAATCACTACATTGGGATTCTGCACTTGTTTGTAAAGTTAAAGTTCCACGACAAACACAAGATTACAAAACATGTTTTCTACGTGAAAGTGGACACATTTGTAATAATGGCAAAATATGTTGTACAAACTAATATTGAAAGAGTTTTTTCTGTAACTAGAAAAACAATCATGAAGCAGACCCATGTAAAACAGAAGCTGGCAGGTACAGCAGTGTCCTGAGTATATACTGGAGATCGCACACGTGAAGGTAGAGAAGAGGATAAATCATGCTAAAAGCCGGCCTTAAAAGGGTTGTCCGGTCAAAGCAAATCATCTATCCACAGGATAGGTGATCACTTATTGATCTGTGGGGGTTTGCCCACTGGGACCAGTACCGATCAGCAGAGTAGAAAAACTTTTTATCAGTGTAATGGTGTGTTCCAGTATTTTTTTTTTGCTGAGTTTTTTAGAGCAGAAATCAAAGTTCTTGAGGAGGATTTTTGGAGAGTTTTCAATCCAAAAACTCAGAAAAAAGACTCGGAACAAACCCTTAGAACGAAGCAACAATGTACGTGCCCTACCACCACTCCATTTATTCTTAATGGGAGTGGCGAAAAAAATGAATAAAAAGGTGGTCGAACGTGTGCAATGCTGCGCCATTGTAGCAGGGATAAAAAGGTCTGATTGCAGAAGCTTGGAGCCCACTGGTCAAGAAGTTATCACCTATCCTGTGGATAGATAACTTGACTTCACTAGATAACCGCTTTAAGCATGTGAGGAAACTATTTTCCAGACCCCTTCTCCCATAGAATCACCACTTTCACCAACATTTTTTCCTCATTTCTATAGGACACTTATTCTAAAAATGACACAATAAGAAAGTGTTTTATGGACAATATTTTGTAGACAAGAGCTGACGAAAAATGTAATGTGCGTCAAATTTTAGATCAAAGAAAAATCAAGATCACAATAAGTCTACTGGCGCAGGATGGGTTTTTAAAGAGAATTGTCAATTTTGAAATCAAAGTCCCAACAACACACAGATTCCATCTATTAACCATACATCCTCAGCCATACTATCTTCATGTTGACCACTGATATTTCCAGAACACTTAAACCTTTACCATTTATGAGGCTTTTCACATTAACATCTACAATTTAGTTCCAGTCTATAAGAACACCGTTTCTATTGCCGCCTATAGATAGTTACCCTGTAGTCAATGACCATCCCATTAAAATGGCTTGAAACAAGATTAGGAGTGTAAGTAAAAATGGAAACATTCATCTGTTGATCGCACTGTTTTCGTTCTTGTTCCTCTTCAGTAGAAAGGTGGGTACTAGTTTGCTAGCTAGAATACTTACCCATTGCTGCCTTCTCTAGTTTCTAGAGTCACTATGGTCCACTTCTGAACCATATGACTACATCTCTGATTTGCTTGCCAGCTCACTCAGTGGACAGTTCGTGCTATCCCAAATGAAGGTCTGTGAGCATATTTAGAAAGTGACTTTCAATCCACAAAAAAAAAAAACACTTGAGTGAGCCAGCCACAACTGTGTTCACATGGTGCAGAAGAGGAACGGAGCTGTGCTGTAAACAGGAGAAGGCAGCAACGACCAAGTACTTTAATGAATATACTGTGCATGTATTACTGAGGTCTTATAGAGGGGGTAAATAAAAAAAAAAAAAAAAAAACAGAAAAAAACAAGCCAGAGTTATCTTTTAAAGCAGGTCTTTCATAAACCACCACCCTGCTCTTTACTGTTGAGGGGCAAGAATTCTGCAATAGCAGTCAAGAGATTGTCTTTGGTTTGGTCGATGGCTCTAGTAATGTTTCAAGACATGAATACTTTGAACATTTACCAATTTACTAGAAAGATCATTTTCTTCTTTCTGTAGTAAAGCTCATTTGTATACTTTCCCCAAGAAGCAAGACCTGTAAACCCACTGCACGTAAAGGCCAACACCTTCCAAAAGCCACAAGAACATTTCAAAGCTTCTTAAAAAAATATGGAGGCAAGGCTATTGACTTTTGATGCACTAGGTAAATTAACCAACATATCTCAACCAGAAGTCCTGAGGTATCAGTAAAAACACACCTTGCTTGCGATTCCTTTTTCTTGAGTGCCCAGGGTAAACTTAGACTTCTGAGATCTGGGCGGTGCAATGCCCTTCTTCAGAGGTTGCTGAGCGGAGGTGGGAAAATTATTGAAAACCAAAAAGTTCACTCTGCTGCTATGAAACACATAGCGGCCAAGCACAGCCGGCAAATTGTTTGTGCCCTTTTTTTCTACTACCATTGCTACTTTAGGTTGAAAGCTCAATTTTGTATTGATGAAATCTCAAGAGGAGCAAACTATAGTTTTTTTCTGTTAGCAGCCAAAGCACAAACCTAACATGGACACAGGGTCAAGGCCACCGCCTCACAGCTACTTTTTAAAAGAGAACTCAGAAAACACATACATTGTCGAAAAGCATAAAAGAAAATGGTCTATTTGAGTCATGCACAATCACTATAAAAAAAAGTTAATATATTAGAACAAAGTAGAACTCCCCACAGGTCACATGCATGGTTAGTTCTGGTCATCCAAATTGGGGAAGCCTTTAAGGTGGGTGGATTGTGTTGCTCATGCACACACATATATACCTCAGGTGTAAATCCTCTAGATGGTTTTTGTGGCATTTTGTTGGACAGGTCAGGAGTAATTGCTTTTGAGGGTATGTCCACGATCTTCTCTTCCATGGAGGCAGGTGGGCTGGGACTGATGGACTTCTCACTTGCTTTTTCTGCAGGTGGAGTTGGTGAAGCCACTTTTTCAGGTGCAGGCTCTGCTTTCTTCTCAGGCAGCTTAAATCTTTGTCTATGTTCTTTCATTTTACCCCTGGTCATAAGGCTTGTAAGGCCCACTGAAATGTCATCCTTCTCTTTTTTAGCCTCGGCTTTAGGCATGGCGGGTGCCTTTGGAATGGGAGACTGTGGTTGACTTTTTTCCTGTGCTTGGACAGGTGCATTTTGGCTTCCTGTATCCTCCTGTGGAATGACTTTTCTAACCATCTTTCTTACCACTTTCACCACTTTCTTTTTGGTACCAACTTCCTCGGAACCAGTCTCTGTGGTCATGGACTTTTGAATTCCAGCTCTCTGCATGGCATTAGCCAGATTTTCATCACCGTTCTGCACCGGTTCTGGGCTGGTAACTCGCACAGGGCCTGGTAATCTTTCCGGACTCTTCACCCTAAATGGACTTTGTCTTGGCTCTGGGCTTTTTGCTCTCAATGGGTTTTGGGAGAACAAGTTCATTGGAGATGATGGATTGCTTAAAGGCTGCTCTCCCTCATTCTCTGAGTTTTCAGACTACATTTTGAACATAGAAATAATATAAAAAGAAAAGCAATTTTTGTATTCCGATACAAATCTCAGAATTGACAAAAACATCCTTACAAGAGTGTCCAAACTCTGACCTATCATTCAAAAGATCACTTACTTGGGGACCCAGAAATAAAGGTCTCGGACCTACTTAGACGAATCCTATAGTTCATGCCAAGCCTAATATCATGTGTCAGGTTCCTCTAGATTCTCTATCTAAAGTCTATGATTACTGCTAGATAACATCACATGTTAAGAAGATGTATTATTTTACGCAGTTGACCATAAAAAGATCAAAACAGCACTGCTTGGATGCAGGGCTGTGGAGTCTGAGTCGTGGAGTCTAAATGGACCGACTCCAACTCCTAAAATATATAATAAATTGGGTACAGTCGTTCAATGCAGTTTGTGGGGAATATTTTTTCATAAGAATTTGGGAAAGTTATGAAATGTCCTATAAATGTCTGTCCTATTCCTGATCTAAGGGTCTAGACTTTTAGCTGAGATGAATCTGTGCTACAGTAAATTTATCACTTAAACATGAGCCATGTATGAGGGAGTCATGGAATCAAAGTTGGAGTCGGTGTCATGGAAATTGAGGAGTCGGAGTTGGAGGTTTGGCTTACCGACTCCACAGCCCTGCTCAGATGTGCTTTGCAAATCATAATCCTCAGAAAAATGGCAGGAATTTTTGGATCCCAGGTAAGTAAAGTTTTTGAAGGTGGGAAGTATTTACCTAAACTTATATTGGACACTACTATTATTCTAGTTACACATCTATATAGTTGCAAGATCGTTACATTTATACACACGCATATATTTTTTTACATTTTAAGCTTATGGTGGTCTCTATGAAGAAATGCAATGCTCACAGTTTGAAAAGTGCCATGGTCTATCAAAACACGGACAAGGTACAATATCTATTATATAGTATGGTGGGTATATTTTATTCTGCAACTATCCTTTCATTTGCTGTCTGTAAAAGGCTCCCTTTAGATCCCACTTCCAAATTTTCTCATACATGTTCTATCTGGATAGAATACATGTTCATTACAGTCCATGGGCTTGTTCACAAGTCCGACTGCCCACAGAAAAAAAATAAGAAACAGTACATGGATGGTATCTGTGTGACATTCAACTGCGCTATTTTTCACAATAACCAAGTAGGAGAGGCTTGGAAAAAAAAAATCTGCACACGAGAAAAACCACGGAGCAAAAATTCTAAACAAATTTTTGCTGTATTTTGTCAAAACCAAAAACTAACAGATGTCTAAAACTGGCCTTACTCATAGGACTACAGAAACCATAGACAGTCGGCACCTGCAGTCTGTGTTCCTCCCTACCCATATGGCCCGATGCATAAAACAAGGCGACTGTTCATGAAATTAGACCTATGGTTTCAGTGTTCACGTGCAGAGAACTGCTGTAAAAGCAGCCGACGAGCCTGTCACTATACAGCTGCAGTGCAGGGCTGGGTGCATGATATATAGCAGAGCTTTCCAAAGAACCCACAAACCCAACGAGGACCCAAACAGCAGCCTAATACGGCCATCACCATAGGTATTGGCTAGCAGCTGCCCCAGCTGTCACTATAATAAAGCCGGATGACCACCACCACCACCTGATCCATCTATTAGGCACTTATTCCATCATCCCTCCCAAAATGGTTCCCGGTCATACACTATAAAAGCGTTATTTACAGTGCAGATCATTGTATTACCAGCCCCCATAGTTCTAAGCCATAAAGGCAATGATATTTTAATACAACTCCTCCATACCTTTCAGGTTTCTGATTGTCCACTGCACAGAAAAACCCTATGTATATAGGGTGCGAGAGCCGGCGATCAATAGGAGAGGAGAATGCAATGCTTTGTCCAGATCTTGCCTCTAAAAGGACGGCTCTGCAGCAGCGAATGGTGGGATGGGAGCGGTGATAGAAATCTGCTGACATTATATATTTCACAGATCTGTACTGACCCAACAACTTAAGTAATGGCAGTAGAAAGTTATCAGCGAGCGTTCTGCTCTCTGCGGACTTGTTGCTATTTAAAGCCAACCGAGGTCTGAAATCATTTTATATGTATAGCAGCAATTATCCCAGCAGACGTACTGGATGCCTCCCAAGAGAACAACCAGCCGCTGCACTATTCCCACTATTATTGCACTTGTGAACTGATGTGAAGGCCGGACTCATGGTGCACAATGAAAACCATTATACAAAGCTATTGTCAGGCCGTGACTGTAACGGAAATTGACGGAAACCTCCTATAGGGTCGAGCATTGCCAAACTCATTGCCATGTGGTGGGTGCTCCTGTCCCAGTGCAGTACATTTACTTTATATACTAAAGTTGCCCGTGCACGTTAGCAGATCAACCACCAGACTCGCCAACTTCAATTCCGCTATCTCATGTCTGTAGTGACCTCCCAAGTCTTCTCCGACCGATGAAGTGAGAAGGAGAAGTCCTATATATTTAGTACTCAATCCTTCTGTTCTTAGGGGAATCGCCAGAGGTGAACATGGTGGAGAAGAAGGTACAGACTGGGAGGAAGAACTGACGGACAAGCAACCATTAGCCCAGGTCTAGATTAAAAGTTATCACTAGTGTTGAATGAAAGTGCTTGGATAACGTGCTATCCGAGCATGCTCGAGTGTTATTCGAGTATCTTGGGTGTGCTCTGCTAATAGATTTGTCTCCCTGCGGCTGTATATTTTGTGGAGATAGACACCGCATCAAGGGAAAATGGCCGACTGCTTTAGTGCCTATGGATGAAGAATGAGATGTTCTATAAGCTCCTGAAGGTGTAATATGTGGATGTCCCAATACCTGTCCATATAGTGAATATACACTTATAGGGCTGACAGCATGGAAAGAGGAGAGGGTAGGAAAAGACATGGTCGGCTGTACAACATATGTACTGAGATTTCCATTCTAACAATTTCCTGGCACTAGTTATTGAAGGAAAATCAGCCTTAGGGCTCATACCCATATGTGAGAAAAAACAACGTTCCGATATCTGGACTGAAAAAACGGATGAGTGTCATGCAAGTGCATGGGGTCCCCCATTTTAATAGCCAGTAAAGGCTAAGTATACAGTGGCGGTCTGATATTAGTAGCCTGGGAAGCTCCGTGGGTATTACCCACTTCCCAGGCTAAAAACATCTGCCCCAGCTGTCTGCTTAACCTTTGCTAGAGAATAAAATTACGGGGGACACAATACCATTTCTTTCTTTATTTTTTTTTATTATTTTAATTCTTTAATTTAACAATAAATGACAAGTACAGTAAGCAACTCCGTCACTGTACTAATTATATATGTCACCGACATGTTTCTATCTAACTATTCTGTGTGTGTATAGCTATTCTCTCTATTCTATATTGTCGGGTATCACTGTGTTTTAACTGTATGCGGCTGATGAATTGTCGGGTTTCAAGGAGAAGGTGCATGAAAGTCAGACGGCACTCACTTGGTCCAAGTGCCGTGTGATTTTTTTCATGCACCCATTGACTAACATTGGTGAGTCTCGTCAGATAGGCGGCCACACGCAGCATGCTGCGATTTTTTTTCACAGTCCGATTTCAGCTGAGAAAAAAAAATCGCAGATGAGATGTCACTCATCGATTAACATTAGCCCGAGTGGAATCCGATGTTTTATCAGATTGCACTCGTCCATTTTCCTCACATATGAGTATGAGCCCTTAAAGAGCAAACTCCAACTCTAAGGATGCTTTCACATTGCGTTCAGGCACCAGTTCAGTGGCCCCATTGGGGCCTACATCCGAACCTCTCGCAAAACGGGATTCAGACATATATGCGCCGATGGAGCCATAGACTGTAATGGTGCCGACAGAGCGAACGTGGGCTCTAACATACATCATTTTCAGGAGTGTACGCCTACTGGAGGCGGACAGACACAGCAGGTGTATACATCCAAAAATGATGCATGACAGAGCCTCCGTTCACTCTGCCAGCACCATTATAGTCTATGGCCCCGTCGAAGAATATATCCAAATCCTGTTTTACTGGAGGAATTTGGATGGAAGCCCTGACAGGGCCAAAGAACGGGTGCCTCAACGCAATGTGAAAGCACCCTAACAAGTGAAATACTAACCACACACATCTTCTCAGTAAGGCCGCATCCATTTTTCTCACGTACAAGAAAGTTTAGACTGATCAAATTCTGATCCAAATATTCGGAGTGTCTGTCATCAGTTTTCCTCATGTGTGGAGAAGAAAAGAAGAAAAAGAAAAGCTTCTGCACCTTCTCCTATATCATAGTCCATGAAAATTGAACTGCACTCGGATGTCATCCGAATGCAATATGATTGTTTTCACGGACCCATAGACTTAAATTGACGATTTTAATCCGACACTCGGATCCAAATCGGACCGGTCTCCGTGATAAATGATGGACATGTGAATGAACCCATAGATTATGTTAGCTATGAGTGCTATCCATAAAACCCAGACAGCCAGACTGAACCGTGAAAGCCTTAGTATTTGGGGTGGGGGAGGGGGGAAGGAATTTTAAGAAAGTTGTGAACATCCGCAGAACACAAAACCCAGTTTGTTTAAAACTAATATATCAATAAATGTGATCAGAAAAATGTATAGGTTTAAGGGACACTAGACCTATTGACATCGAGTTTAGGTCCAGCATGGCTGCAGTGCTGCCTCTAAAATGACCTTCATGAAAGGAAACAGTTGAGCCCCATAAGAGCAAATACGTTTTCCCTGCCATCAGTGGGTTAATCACGGGCGTCATCTTGGAAGCACTTGTGGAATAACAGGAGACTTTGGCAATTTTCAAACCGCATTGCATCACATTTTCCAAAATGGTTTTATGAAAACCTGAATTATTCCAAACCAATTGTCTTAAAGGCAAACTGAGCACATAAGGGACCGTGCCGGGGAACATACTGTGCCAGAAACTCTCCAGCACTTTGATGTCCCAGAGAACGTTCTCACACAGGGGGTTCTTCGGCATTCATGGTTTGACCTTGAGAAAGTTCTTTGCCACTCTGTGATTATACCTGATTATTCATGCTACATATACAAGATATGCTACAAAGTGAAATAAAAAGGTCTTCTCACAGAGATGCCACAAATCAAAGAAACCATTCCATGTTATATTATGTAACACGTTGGTACCCATCACTTTGGGTCATCTGCCCCGGTGATGAAATCAATGTGCTACTACATAAGGCCACATTTGTCTACAGCCCACAGACTCATGCATCACACTTACAGCTCCATTCTGGCTTCCATTTTTTTTCTTTGATAAAGGTTTATCTTCATCTTTAACCTAAAGTTTTAAAATAGGAGCAGGGTGGAAAGTCACTTCTCAAATGCAAAAAAAAAAAGTAAAAAAAATTAGAAAATGACAATCCTACAGCCTTCATGCAGAAGAAGCAGTCTAATAACCCAATAAATATCTAACAAAAACTAAAAAGGAGGAGCACGGAAAGAAAAGCCTGATGAAAGATATCAGTGCATGAATGAGGAAGATTGATTCAGTAACGACCTCCATACACATTAGACCAACATTGGGTGAACCCGCCATTGGCCAGCAGTCTAATGTGTATGGGGACCTCCAGACTCTCCTGTCGGATTTCCGATGGCCGATACTTTGGTTCTCAGGGAGAAAAGCCTCTGCCAGGGGAGTCTGACAGCAGCTCTCCCAGAGAACACAGGAGCACACGGCTGAGAAGAGGAATCCTGTGTACGGAGGACTCGGGAGAGATCGCTGCCGGACAAATGAGTATTCCGCCAACAAGGACAATAAAGGTCCCAGTATACATTAAATAGTAAAAAAAAACGTTGTGTATGGTGGTCTTACAACAGATAAGGATTAAGAGATTTGAGTTCAATGGTCCGATCTTTTTGTTCAGCAGGAGATAAACCGCTGCCAGATGATTCCATGTAAATTGTCAATTTTTGCCATTGTTTACATTTGAAAAAAAATCCACTATTCTATGTGAACATAGCCCAATATCACTGGGCACATAAATACTGATCTTGTCTAAGGGCACACTGTAAAGATTTTGGTAACTCTATATTAAACTAGCAAAAAAAAATAATAATAATAATAATGAGCTAAGGAATAGAACAAAGGTCTGATTAATCAAACAGTTCCCCCCAATAAAAGATGAACTTTATCACAATTAAAAGGACAAATATTACAAAAGTTCCTGATATATCCGAATAATGTTGGCCTGAGTGGTTTTGTTATCCACTACTAAGCCAAATACACTATAGGACTGAGTAGGTCAGGATACAGGGTAATAAAGGGACTCAATGCTTTCCCTAAAAGATGCCGGGACCGTGGAGGCTGGCACCCTAGATTTAAGCACACAAGATTGGCGCCCCACTCACCATCGTCTAGCCCTAACATTTTGATAACAAAAACACTCCGGCCAACATGATTTGGATATTTCAGGAACTTTTGTAATACTGGGGGAACAGTACTGTAATTCTACATTGGGTTATGTTCACACTGCATCTTTTTCTGGCGCTCAAAAACGTTCGCTTTTCAAGACAATGCTTTAGGAATTGCTTTTTTTCTCTGGAGTTTTGTAGACCTGAAGTGTCTTTAGCATTTTTTTGGTTGGGGGGTTTTCCTGAGCACTTTTTCAACGTTATTTTTCCTTTATTTTTTTTTTAACATTTTTTGGCCGATTCTTTTAACTTGTGTTTTTCAGATGTTTGTTAAATTCATTACAAAAAAAAAAAAAGAAACTTGTGTTTTTTGAAGATGACAAAATGCTCAAAAAGACACATGGGAATCTTCCGGGCATCTTTTTAGTTGTCCCATTAACTTCAATTGTATTGAGCTTATTCCTAGCAGAAAATGCCAGAAGATTGTACAGGTCATTTCTTTCAAAAGCTTCACGTCTTTGAAAACCTGAACATGTGAACTGCAAGTTGTTTTCCCATAGAAAATATTAGGACTGATTTATTTATTTTTTATTTTATTTTAGGCAATCTGCTCAAAAAAATGGGAGTAAAAAGACACAGTGTGAATATACCCCAACTATAAGTATATTTTAGGTCCGGAAAAAAATAAAAAATAAAAGCTTTAAATACTTTTGGAATAAGCTTCATATTAAGCCAATAAGTTCTGGGTCTGTCTGACATGGAACCAGTGATGAGGAAGGCGCTGTTTTTGGCTTTATTGCTCCCTCATACTTTACACTGCAGCTCTGCTTGTTCTGATTGGCTGCTGTGCATTAGCACACACCCAGCACATCCTTATGGAGAAACTGCTGCCGTTACTTAATAGATTTATTGTAAACTAAAATATTAGGTCAATGATTTTCAGTTTCTGGGTTTTTGTTGATCAGAGGAAACAATGACATCCTCCCCAGTTTCTTGCCATTATTAACAGGATATATACTGATGTTATATGAACTGGTCATCTCATAGCAATTCATCTTCCAAAATATCTACCTCCACTCAAGGCAAAAAAATGGGCACGTATAAAGGATTTGTGCAGCGCTGCCTTTTACCAATCTGACATCAGGTGTGGCGTGCCCCTGCTCCATGCCAACGGGAAAGAACATTTCTAAGGCTGGCAGGTCCCTAATTAATAGGACATGTACACATTACCTGCCTGGCATTGGATCAGGCAGAAGACCGGCTGCTGCACAAACCCTGCAAATTATCAAAAAATTGCCCCACTGGCTTATAAAAGCAGTTTCAGAAAAATAACAAAAAATAAGAAATAAGAAAAACATAAGAAAAGACATGCAGGGTTCTAGAACACTTCCCTTTTGCTCCCAGAAAGCAAAGCGTGAGGAGAATGCCATGGCGGGGCAGTCATGAGACGAAGGGTCCTACTCTGATCGTCTAAAGGAGAAACAGAAAGGATCAGAAATCTCAGTTATGGAAATGCCACAATGGCGCTTGGCACAGGCTGGACACGGACAGGGAGGCCGGGCACAAAGGACTGCAGACAAGTCATGTACGATTAAAGCAGCTATAAAACAAAGATGGTTATTACAAGACGTTTCCCCTACATTTATAAGGACCAGTCAGCTTTTTGGACAAGTCTGTTTTATCTGATAGTCTGGGCGTCACTAATAGGCTGTAAGCTGGAATTCTGTAACCGTGTGACTGAAGTCCTAAGGAAGCCTTATCTGTGTAAGGCTATGTTCACACATCATGATTTTTTCAGCATTTTTTTCTGCAGCAAAACCGGATCTCTTGCCAGGAGATTGTTCAGAATTTTTCTTGCTTTTTGGTGCGTTTTTTTTTTTTTTTTTTTCTTCCACTGTCCTTTTGTCTCTTTTATGCATGTACATAAAGTTCAGTGGGAAAAAAAAATGTCATTCAGGTTTTGGCACCAAAAAAAAAAAAAAAATGACGCTGAAAAATCTGACACCTCATTTACTTCCAATGGGTGAAAAAAAACACTGAAAGAAGTGACATGCTCTATTTTGCAAAAAAAAAAAACATGCAAAGCACAAAATCCTGAACAAAAAAAAAAACATGATGTGTGCAAGAGATTTCTGGAATCTCAGACTTTGCTGGTACTGCAAAACGCAGCTGAAAATTTGTATAAAAAAAACCCAATCAAAAAACGCTGAAAAAACCATGATGTGTGAACATAGCCTTAGTGTAATGCCCCCATTATGGCTTCATTACACTGCTGCTCTTGTGTCAGAAAGTAAGCAAGGTCCCTTCTGTGATATTAGACAGCTACGTTTCAGTTACCTGTGTTATTCCTCAGTTGATACTCCTGGAAATGTATAACAAAAATAAAAAAAATAAAAACTGTGTGCCATCATTCTAATTTTCGATAGAGATGAGTATACAAAGTCTGGCAACGTAAGAACTGATAGAGCCATTGATGAGGGGACTGGAAATGTTCAGTTGTCAATTTATTCATGCTTTTCCAGAAGGATGAACGGAGTTAGAAGATCTCCCAGATTTAGTAATTCATCTCCTTAACTAGTAGTTTTTTGGTAATGTTTTCTCAGCAATTTTACACAGTAAGGCTACGTACACATGATGAGTATTTGGTCAGTTTTTGATGTTGCATATTTTCTGCACCTGTTAGGTTACTTACATTTTTTCATTGCATTTTGAGTGGGTTTTTTTACATGTGTTTTTATATAGTTTCTTTGATGCTGTAGTTTTTGTCTCTTATTGGAGTGTCATATTGTAAATAAAGCCAGTTTGTTTTTTAAGACTACTTATTATTTGGCTTTGACAAAACAGTTTCCGCAGGTGATTTTGCGCATCCAATGTAGTTCTATGGGGAAAATTCGCACATAAAATTCAGCATATCCGCAAAATAAATTGACATCTTGCAGATTTCAAACACGCACCGCAGGTCAGTATATGAGGTTAAAAAAAAATAAAAAAAAAAACACAGTGGGCATGAGATTTCTATAAATTCTATACACTTTACTGGAACTGTAAGGTTAAGTTCCCACAACGAGTTCTTGGGTGAGATTTTGAAGCGGAGCAATTTCGCTGTGCAAAAACGCAGTGTGTTATAGGTCAAGCGAAGAGGATGGGATTTATAGAGCTCTCAAGCAGATTGTGGGCATGTTTTTTTAGGGGTTTTTTGTGTGTTTTTTTTCACAGCGTAAACTGACCTGCGGTGTGTGATTGAAATCCGCAGCATGTCAATTTCTCATTCGGGTATACAGAGATTTAGGAGCGGATTTTCTGCATAGAATTACATTAGAAGAGGAAAATCTGCAAGTGAAAAATGCATGTGCGTTTTTAGTGAATTTCCACTGCAGAAATGCACTAAAAATACATGTGATTTGCACATGACTGTATAAATAAAGTTTTGTCTAAATCAGAGAACAGGAAGTATAAAAAAAAATAAAGCAAATTTATATAAAGCATGACAAACCAAGATTGATAAAAAAAAAAAAAAAATGGCAGAAACCGGTATTTTACCTAATTGGTGCAGAAAATCTGCAACGTCAAAAACTCTCCAAATACTCAAATACTGGAGGCAAAGGGACATTTCTAACTTGTACAGAAATCGGGATGATACAGAAAGGCCTGTGCGACCTATAAGTTGTATCTGCCACTTCCTCCATTACATTACCACATCCTAATGACAAAAATGTGACCAATTTTTCATTCAAGGCCAGACAAAACAAAATCAGGAAATGTCACAATCCTTACCCATGAGAGGCAGGGAAAATTCACATCCCATAAATATAAGTTGCTCTTGTGGGACTACAAGTAGCAGGGGGTGTCTCTACCAATATGGTCGGTAACAGAGCATGGGAATAATTTTCAGACATGAATAAACTAGAAATATCCCAGTAGCTGTGAGACGCTCACTATCCAGCCATCTGTTAACCTTCCCGTGAGGTCAGGAGACACCTGTCCGCAGTCTTCGAGGAATTGTATACCAGTTCAATAAACAAGGTTTTGGGAGAAATGTTCTAGGTTATATGGTGCTGGTGCCCCCTTGTTTTTTGGATTGTTGCTGCCAAGAAACAATATATATCAAATCAAGCACCCATCTAAGTTTTTATAAGTCAAGTTTACAAGAGTATAAAGAAAAAAAAAGTCACATTTTAATCCAGAAAAAAACATGATTTTTCATCTGTATTGTCATCCATATGCCATCATTTCTAGGCATCAGTGATTAATAAATCAAGACAAGACCAAATACAGTTTCCTAAGATAATGATGGCAAAGTATTCGGAAAAATCGGATGGTGTACGGTTGATCCATATGGGATACAATGTTTTTGCGCATCTGTAGACTTGAACAGGAGAGTCTTATCTGAAATGCAGAGGCGAATAGTGCATGCTGGGATTTTTATTTTATTTTTCACACGGACATTCAGCTCATGGGGGAAAAATGGTAAAAACCCAATAACATTGAAAAACATGGGTCCCAGAGAGGCCCAAGTGAGATCTCTTTTTTTCCCCCATGAACAGCACTTTGATCGAAAACCCGATCGTGTGAAGTACCCTAACCAAAAGATCAAAGACAACCAAACTAAAGTCAGATGAAGACCAGGCCTTGACCAGGGCTACAAAGTATATACAATGTAGGTGGCACTAAATTGGGCTAGTTCTTATTTATGAAACAGAGAAAACTGTATCAACTAATTCGGGAGCTGAAGTGATGGCCAATAAAAAAAAAAAAAAGTTGACACAGTAGGACACCACTGCGTCAGTGCAACTTAAAGGGGTATTCCCATCTCCAAGATCCTATCCCAATATGTAGTAGGTGTAATAATAATAATATTAGCAAATACTTCCAATTAGAAATGTAGTGCAGCATTTTTGATTCACTATGTCTCTTTCCTCATGTGCAGGCATTGCAGGACCTTAGGTATCCATGGGTACAACCACTAGCAGCTAGCTAACTAACTGTGACTTTATCAGTGGACGTAACCATGGATACCTAAGGTCCTGCAATGCCTGCACATGAGGAAAGATAGTGAATCAAAAATACTATACTACGTTTCTAATTGGAGGTATTTGTTATTATTATTATTACTACTACACCTATTACATATTGGGATAGGATCTTGGAGATGGGAATACCCCTTTAAGTTCAAGGCTATGTTTACATGGAGTTTAAGGTGGAGGGGTTGTTTTGGGTGCAGATCTGCTCTATAATCCTCCAAAATGCTTGGAAAACTCCGCCAGGTAGACAAAAACTCCGCCAGGTAGACAAAAACTCCGCCAGGTAGACAAAAAACCCCGCCAGGTAGACAAAAAACCCCGCCAGGTAGACAAAAAACCCCGCCAGGTAGACAAAAAACCATTTCCTGAAGCAGTTTCCACTTGAAAAATTTGTCACAGTTGTCCACCTAAAAATACTCTGTGTGAACATAGCTTTAGGCCACAAAAAGTGATGCACCCGCAATATGTCCGGAAACTGCGCCAACATGTGATTTTACTACAAACCAGTCAGTCAGTTTCCTAATGGACTGTTCACTGCTTTCTCTCCCAAAATTTAGATGATTCGACCACCGAATGATTAAAAGAAACTGTGGAGCCATAGGCTCCCGCCAGAGGTTGTGGTGAAGGCCCAGCTCGACGGGCTCTAGCGTCTGTGAGACTCCGAGCACGTTCTATTCTCATCAGTTTTGCGGATCAGACTCACACATTAAAGTCTATTGGGATCTCTTAAAAATGGATGAAAGAGGAGGATATTACTTCAACTTTTTATCTTTGTTTCATCTATTTTTAAACCATTGCTAAGAATCAGTGGATAAATAAAATTTCATATATTTTTCCTCATTCAGTCTTTTAAAAAAAATGAGAAAAAAAAAAGGATGGAACACGGATGACACACAGAAGAAAAATGGTTTATTTTTCACAGATGTAAAAAAAGAAACGGATGTGTGAATGTAGCCTTAGGCCACGTTCAAACATTAAGTATTTGGTCAGTATTTTACATTATTATTAAATATGTAGATTTTATTAGTATTTGTAAGCCAAAATTAGGAGTGGAACAAATCAGAGGAAAAGTATAATAGAAACACGTCACCACTTCTGTATTTATCACCCACTCCTGGTTTTGGCTTACAAATACTGATGTAAAATACTGACCAAATACTGAACGTGTGAACGTGGCTTTAGTCTAGTAAAACCAGTCTCCGTCCAAGCATCCAGCTCACAGATATTAGGAGGCCCTGACTCTTCAGAGAAACATGACATAATAGAAAACTTTACCCGATGATGTAAAAGGCTTTGAACTACTGAATCTTTTATAAAGTCGGCCATGGACATATCGCCCGATGGCTACTAAAAATGACAAATATTTTCTTGATAAGCACGGGAATATTTTAAAGAAACAGAACACTGCAGCAAAAACTAGCTGTATCAATAAAAGTATATAGACAGAAATGAAAGGGGGAAAAAAACCTTACTCAGGCCTCATTCACACGTCCGTATTTAAGTGTACGTGATAAAATGGTACGCGTCATCAGTGTTTTGGATCAGCATGTCATCAGTCCATTAAATATATACATTTACAAAGCTTCTCCTATACTTTGCAATGTTAAACAAGTACAGCACATGTGTGGAACACGGACCCTATCCGTGTGCTGTACAAATTTTTCCATGGACCCATAGACTTGTATTGGCCCTTGTCGTTCGTACTGCTGGGAGAAAACCGACACGTCTCCAAGATTTGCACGGACAAAAAACAGACATGAGAACAGCCCCAAGGACTATAATGACTACGTGTTGTATCTGTAAAAAAACATAGGTGTATCTGCCATACGGACGTGTGAATGATCAAATTAAAAACTGTATAAGAAAATTCTGCAAGCAGATCAATAGATTAAAAGTGGCCTTTGGTTGTGGCAAAACTGTATATTATCACAAAGAGCTGCAGCTCTGCAATTTGATTTTTGGACTCTTATTTTGGTTCTTATGAAGCCAAAAATTATTAAAATTTTGCCTACAATTTTTTCCTGAATTTGCAAGTTCTGATCGCATCTGTTGCCCATAGAGGGAGGTTTTGGCAACAAGGTTGCAACAGTTATCATTAATTATTAATGCCATTATTTAGCTGTATTATGTTAAAACAAAAAAAAAACATCTATATGGCCAGAAAAAAAATTACACTTGGGGCCTTAAAGATCATATAGTACTAAAACATAAAAAAAGCCCCAAAATCGAGAAAAAACTGTAATAAAAGCAAAACTAGAAACAGGAACATCAAACATAATAATCTCCAAAACACAAGTTATTGCTTGGAAACTGAAAGCCGTCCTCCCTTCCGGCTTGTGCTGCGATCAGAGCTAATGACAATTCTTCTTTCCACATAAAATATAAAAAAATAAAAGTATATATTAAAAAAAAAAGGAGATTGAAAACATTGACCCTAATTAGCCCAAATAAAGGTAAAATGAAGTACACCAAATTAGTGATACAAATATTAAAAAACCTCTATGTTACTACTTTAAACAGGCCGTGATTAAAGACATAATAATTAGGAGCGATGACAAAGCGTTAGCAGCCTGGGAGCTTCACTTAGTTAATAGTAATTGGTCCTAGAAATAAAAAAAATAAAAAAATGGATCTAAAATAAAAAAAGAAAAGAAAATATGGCCTCTGGAAAGAAGACGTTTCAGCAGCATAGACAGGCCTGCGATGCATCGAGAGCCAGCGCTAAGAATAGTCTACGTCTGCAAGCTGGGCCTGATTAGACGAGAGACCGGCTGCCAAGTCTATTGTGTCAAAATCACGAATTTAAAAAAAAAAAAAAAGGTCTGAAAATTCTGTACTTTGAGATTAGAGGGATAAAAGACAAATGCCCCCTCCTCAATTAATATTTGTACCTTACCGCAGCCCAAGAGAATAGGAAACCTTAAGAAGCAGAACCAGGGAGTGAGAGAGAGCGCAAGAGCTTTCCGGCCAACGGAGAGAGGTACTGAAATGTGAGAGCAGGCCTATGAGTCAGTTTCCCTAACGCTGCAGCTCCAGTCAGGGGACAGCTGCACTGATACTGGCTTCCTAAATATAGTTTAGGAATGCTCGGGGGGGGGGGGGGGGCAGCCATAACGTGTCCTGCAGTTGCTGGGACCCCGCAGTTTACCCACCTTGGTCTACCAGCGGGCAGAGAGAGGTTTCCTCTGAGCGACTGAGGGTAGGGGCGAGATGCAAAAATGGAACGTTTCACACAGGAAGGAAATAAGAGAAGTCACAGGAGTTTCTACCATTGTGGTGGTGCACGGTATCATTAACCATTGGGCTGCCAAGCTGTATACACCAGCAAGCTTCATTACCGAGACCACCATCTCAAGATTAGATATTACATAAATATCTCACCCAACCACAGGCTGGTGAATGGCAGACGCTCATCATAAGGGCCATCTAAAAAACAATGTTCCGCTTTCTTTATATGCTAGCTAATGTAAAAGCAAAAGAATGAGAATAGAAATAAAAAAAAAATTAAAGAAAAAAAAAGCTAATTTTCTCCGCCATTTCTTCCACGTGCTAAAAAGGGCAGTCAGGTGAATATTATTTCCAGACATGATGCCGCAATAAAACTGAAAAGGGTACGGCCAGATACTGAGGGCAGCATGGCCAACGCCGCGATGGTCAATTAGCACATGATTTTGGTTCGCAATTGTGGAGTTATTGGCCATTCACCATACCATCCGGCGGTACCCTTAGGCCAAAAATTTATTTGGTAGCTTTATTTTTTATTCATGAAAAAAGATTTTTTTTTTTTTTTTTTTTTTTTATACTGCTTCAATATACTGAAGCCAAAATGGCTTGTGTGATTTCAGATTTGGGCTTCATTCAGACAGCTATTACATGGAGCCATATAAGCATTCCTATTACATCGCTGAGTCCCAGGATGATGACCTACCAACCAGAACTAACAGCGTTGTAGATCCCCATGATGCGGTTAGTTGGGGTCATAAAACCTGCGGTCAGACCGGGATTTAATATTAAATGAACCCCACCCTCCCTCTTTCCCTCCCCCCCTCAACACCACATTCTGAAAAAGTCTAAAGAGGGGCTTCACACCTGGCAGATTAGTTTCTGATAAGTTTGACAATGTCACTGATTTGAAAAAAAAATTGCAAAAAGTCCATTAAGTGTGGAAGCGATTTTCGGTTGCAAAAATATCTGCTTCATGTGAATATTGCCTTAGGCTGGCGTAACAAGCCGAACCCTAACATCTTTACAGCCGATGTCCCACATCTACAGACTGTGATTGCATCAGAACACCCCACCTGACCGGTGATTCTCCCAATTTTAGCGACCAGCTTCATATAGCCCTATGAGGCAGTCCGTCAGGTGAGGGGATCCGGCGGGCGGTCCAGGTCTGTGTGTCACTGACGTGTGACGCTGGCCTATTGGCGTTTTTTCATGGTTGTGAATTTAGTTTTGGGTGGAGTAGAATTTCTTACAAATGTATGGGCTCCATGTTGTATAGACAATTTATTAAATGTTGCAAAGTTTCTCACAGGAATATAGAAAGTTGTTTTTTCTTTGTTCAGAAATTGCATTACAATAAATATATTTTATGTTCTAAATGAGCAAATAATATTCGTATTTGACTGCATGGGCCATCATGTGTTGCTATGATCAAATGGCTGCACATTTTTTTCCAGCATCCAAATGGCCGCAAGTTCCAGCCGAATTGCAAGGCTAAGAGCATCAAAGATCCCCAAGATATCCTCAGGGCCAGTGGCGTACATCCAATGGCGGCAGACCACGCGACTGCTATGGGGCCCGTGAGCCGGGGGGGGCCCATAGCAGTCCAGGGGTGGACATACCGCCGCCGGTGCAGCTGCGCCGGGTCCCCACCATGCAGCTGCACCAAGGGGCCCGCAAGGTGCAGCTGCTCCCTGCACGCGGCGATCAGGGAGCGATCCCCGCAGCTCCGCTGCTGTCAGGAGGAGAATAGCAGCGGAGCTGGAGGGTTCGTCCTCTGCTTCCTCCCTGACCCAGGCGCGCGCGGCTTGATGACGTCATCATGCAGCGCGCGCCTGGGTTAGGAAGAAAGCTGCCGGCAACCAGGAGGATGCTGCTGCAGGGGAGCGAGCTGAGGTAAGTTGTTTTTTTTTTTACTGAAATGCTGGGGAGCAATAATGGGGCTGGGAAGAGCAATAATGGGGCTGGGAAGAGCAATAATGGGGCTGGGAAGAGCAATAATGGGGCTGGGAAGAGCAATAATGGGGTTGATGGGGCCGGGAAGAGCAATAATGGGGTTGATGGGGCCGGGAAGAGCAATAATGGGGTTGATGGGGCCGGGAAGAGCAATAATGGGGTTGATGGGGCCGGGAAGAGCAATAATGGGACTGGGGAGAGGGCTGATGGGGCCGGGGAGAGCAATGATGGGGCCGGGGAGAGCAATGATGGGGCCGGGGAGAGCAATGATGGGGCCGGGGAGAGCAATGATGGGGCCGGGGAGAGCAATGATGGGGCCGGGGAGAGGAATGATGGGGCCGGGGAGAGGAATGATGGGGATGGTGGGGCTGTGGAGAGCAATGATGGGGCCGGGGAGAGCAATGATGGGGCCGGGGAGAGCAATGATGGGGCCGGGGAGAGCAATGATGGGGCCGGGGAGAGCAATGATGGGGCCGGGGAGAGCAATGATGGGGCCGGGGAGAGGAATGATGGGGCCGGGGAGAGGAATGATGGGGATGGTGGGGCTGTGGAGAGCAATGATGGGGCCGGGGAGAGCAATGATGGGGCCGGGGAGAGCAATGATGGGGCCGGGGAGAGCAATGATGGGGCCGGGGAGAGCAATGATGGGGCCGGGGAGAGCAATGATGGGGCCGGGGAGAGCAATGATGGGGCCGGGGAGAGCAATGATGGGGCCGGGGAGAGCAATGATGGGGCCGGGGAGAGCAATGATGGGGCCGGGGAGAGCAATGATGGGGCCGGGGAGAGCAATGATGGGGCCGGGGAGAGGAATGATGGGGCCGGGGAGAGGAATGATGGGGCCGGGGAGAGGAATGATGGGGCCGGGGAGAGGAATGATGGGGCCGGGGAGAGGAATGATGGGGCCGGGGAGAGGAATGATGGGGCCGGGGAGAGGAATGATGGGGCCGGGGAGAGGAATGATGGGGCCGGGGAGAGGAATGATGGGGATGGTGGGGCTGTGGAGAGCAATGATGGGATGGTGAGGCTGGGGTGAGCAATAATGGGGCTGATGGGGCTGGGGAGAGCAATAATGGGGCTGATGGGGCTGGGGAGAGCAATAATGGGGCTGATGGGGCTGGGGAGAGAAATAATGGGGCTGATGGGGCTGGGGAGAGGAATGATGGGGCTGATGGGGCTGGGGAGAGGAATGATGGGGCTGGGAAGAGCAATAATGTGGCTGATAGGGCTGGGGAGAGCAATGACTTGTTGCTGGGAGAAGCAATGATGGAGGTGCTGGGACAGAGCAATGATGGGGGGATGGGACAGAGCAATGATGGGGGATGTGGGACAGAGCAATGATGGGGGATGGGACAGAGCAATGATGGGGGTGGTGGGAGAGAGCAATGACGGGGGTGGTGGGACAGAGCAACGACGGGGGTGCTGGGACAGAGCAACGACGGGGGTGCTGGGACAGAGCAACGACGGGGGTGCTGGGACAGAGCAACGACGGGGGTGCTGGGACAGAGCAACGACGGGGGTGCTGGGACAGAGCAACGACGGGGGTGCTGGGACAGAGCAACGACGGGGGTGCTGGGACAGAGCAACGACGGGGGTGCTGGGACAGAGCAACGACGGGGGTGCTGGGAGAGAGCAATGACGGGGGTGCTGGGAGAGAACTATGATGGGGGTGCTGGGAGAGCAATTATGGGGGTTTCACTTTGCTCGTACTGTGAAGCCTTGTATGTTTTCCGTGTGCACATAGCCTTACAGTTAATTGGGGAGAGTCACAGAGACTGAATAATTTATATTATTTGCCGGTGCAGATTATAGTTAATGGGGGGCACAGTGCTGCTTATCACTTTATATTTTGATTACTAAGTGGCTAATAGTATATTAATGGGGGGGTACATATCTGTATTCAGGGGCGCAGAGCGGGGGAGACACATGTATGCATGCAATATGTGACCTTGTTATTTTCTAGGCTGAAGATCATCGTGACAAGACGAGTCGTGGCTGGGAGATGTCGACATGAAGGTCTGACCAGATGGAGAAGAAGCAGCAGAAACCGACTCTGATCAGACGAGACGTCAGCGGTAAGTGCCTGGATGTAAATATTATTCTGTATCTGCACTGTGTGACTTGGAGTGATAATGTTATCTGTAAAATCCCTTAGGCCACATTCTCACATTTGTGTGAAATGTCCGTGTGCTGCCAGATTTTTTTTATCTCATGGTCCACAGACTCGTACAGTTTTATAGATCCATTCACACTTCCATGAAAATCACGTATCTGTGAATGAGATCTAAGAGGGTCAGAGAATGTCCTGTTCTGATCCGATTTTGAGGATTAGAATAGGACATGCTCAATGCGTCAGTAAAACAGCACACCGACACTGCACACAGATGCAGGAATGTAGCCTTATTATGTATAGCACAGTCCCTTAGTATATAGTGTACTCACTTATTATGTATAGCGCCATCCTTAGTTATATAGTTTCCTCTTTTATTATGTATAGCGCCGTCCCTTATTATGTACCATCCTCTCTAGCGGCTCACAGTTGGGGGATCATACTGTGTTGGGGTCAGCATACTTTACCCTGGGAGTTGAGGTGGGGTACAGTAGGGTCATTATACTGTGCATGTGGAGGAATTCACCATGGGGTTTCATACTGTGTTTGGGGGGCCCTTTTATTGGAATCACACTTAATGGGGCAATGAAAGAGAGATCTAGGACGTCAGCAGGAGGAAAATTACTATGTAAAGGATGGAAAGTTGTGAGATCTGATCTTTGGTGACCCCGACAATTATTTACATTTTTTTTTTGGGGGGGGGGGGGGGTGGCCAATTAGAGCTTCTGCTATGGGGCCCCATGATTCCTATCTACGCCCCTGCTCAGGGCTCATGCAGACGACCGTATTATTTGTCCGAGTGTAATCAGAAAAAAAAAACGGCTCACACTCGGACCAATGTTATTCTATGGGGCCGTGCACATGTCCGCAGCATCCCTGAGTTGGATCCAATATTCGGATGCCCTCGGCCATGCAAGTCAATGAGTCTATGGAAAATTTTGGACTGCACTCAGATGACATTTGAGTGCAGTCCAATTTTTACAGACTGACAGAATGGAGAAAATGGAGAAATTTTTTCCCCCATCTTCTCCTTCTCCGAGAGAATCAGATCACATTGATGAGTTTTATCAGAGTGTGATTAGCATAATCGTCCCGATACTCCCAAATGAAAGAATATATGCGGATCTGCGTAGTTCCATCCTGAGTGGAGAGAAAGTGTCAGTGCTCAACCTCCATCACATGCATAATCTATGGAACAGCAGGAAAAAGAAAAGAAATCCAGCAGTCCCATAGACAGTGAATGGCGCATAGGCCAAGCATGAGCACCTTCGCTCCATCCAAGATGGGGTTCTGTGGAGCATGGTTCCCAAGCCATGTTCTCAGGATATCTGTGGTCCCAGCAATCAGTAAATTATCCCCTATTATATGGATAGCGGATATCTTAGGCCGAATTCAGACGTCCAAGTATCACGGTCCGTGTGTCATCTTTATTGGAAGCTATGAGGTCAGGAAACGCACGGCCAGTCCGGGCCGTACATGGACCGTGATTCAGACGTCTATATCCGGTCTATTGTTTTGGGGAAAATCCTTTTAACGGCCCATGACACTTATAATGAGTGAGTTTACACACAGGTGGCCATGTTTGCTTGTGTACGGGTGCTCTATTCCTTACATTACTGGAGCCAACAAAAAAAAAAAAATCATTCAAGTACTTTCCACTCACTGGTACTGAAAGCTCAAGCCTGATAAAAGCCCTCAGCAGAGACGGCCTATTGTTAGGGCTTTTTAATAGTTCTGCGCACCTAGCAATGCGTAAGAGGATTTTTCAGTTACGCTACATGCCGGATTTGTTCAAAAAAATTAAAAAAAAAAAAATCAGAGAAAGGAAACCCAATAGTGCTCCAAGCAATGACCACACACAGGGTTACTGCACCATCTTGTGGCAACATGTGAGCACTACAACAGTGATTGCTATACATTTGTGCCTAGGACTCACCGTGATTTACTAATCATGTCTTGTTAGAGCCGATATATATATATATATATATATATATATATATATATATATATATATATATATATATATATATATATATATATATATATATATATATATATATATATATATATATATATATAGATTATATATATATATATATATATATATATATATAGATTATATAATATATATATATATATATATAGATTATATTATATATATATATATATATATATATATATATATATATAGATTATATTATATATATATATATATAATATATATATATATAGATTATATAATATATATATAGATTATATAATATATATATATATATATATAGATTATATAATATATATATAGATTATATAATATATATATATATATATAGATTATATAATATATATATATATATATATATATATATATATATAGATTATATAATATATATATATATATATATATATATATATATATATATATATATATATATATATATATATATATATATATATATATATATATATATATATATATATATATATGAATACAAAGTGAACAGACAACTGATTAAAGATCTGAAGAGGATTTATTTTTTAAAAATAATTAAAAAGGAGTATCCCCCATCTGATAAAATGATGGCATATCAATAGTATATGCCACCACTCTATGGTCGGTGGAGGTCCCACTACTGGGCCTTCTAATGGTCCTGCTAGATGGTGTGGTGACAGCACACACACAAAGCTCCATCCTCCTGCAGCAGGCTGCCAATACTCATATCTTAAAAGAGTTACTATACTTTCAAGTAACTTTTCAGACTAAGCTACCCTATATGACTTTTATCCTGCATTTTCATCAGTTTTTCCGTCTGCAGGATCGATTTCTAATTGAAAATCTACTGGCAGCTTGGGAAGAGGAAACAAGCTGCAGCGATCTCTTACATAGACAGCACATAGAGCGAGATTACAGTCCTTCATTCATTTTCTATATTCATATTTTAGCACATGGGAGACAAGCAATAGCAATATGGAGGATATTGTGCAGCTGAGCTATCTGGATATGAATCAGATCTGGGGTGAGGTAAATGACTTGTTAGAAAGCTTATCTTTATAGTTCATTCTCTGCCTGTTTCCTCTCCCTGCTCCTCACTCCATAGAGTATAATGGTCTGTGTCTCGGTGAGCTTGAGGACCATTATCTTAGTAAGTTGGAATAGAGTTGTTTTTCCCAGCATGTATGACAAGTTGAGGAAACAGGGAAAAGAAGAAGTGTCTGATAAGTGGGGAGGCCGATTTCTCTGATAAGATAGAATACAAAAAGTATCTTACATTGTATTATTGACTTTGAGTTTGTTGAAAGTAAAATTTCATGTTAATAGTACACTCCAGAAAAAAAAACAGATCAATGTACAGTTAAATGATCATACTCAAGACGTTCGCTGCTTGTTCAGTGCACTATTTACACAGGCTGAAAAACAATGATGGGGACAGAGCCATATTGTTCCCTTAATGTATCATGCTATCAGCAGCACCTCCTCAGTTTACAGGGGATGATGTGCTGCAGACAACAATGACTGTTTAAGTCGTGCAAATGTATTATAAATGTAAGAGTTGTATATTTAAATACCTGATCCTGCAAACAAGAAAACCTTTTGACTACTCCGACAACCCCTTCTTAATCACCATAGTTCCTACATGTAAAATAAATAGCAGCTATACTCCAGTTTGAGCACCATTTCAGTGGCACTCCTGGGGCTTGCGTGATTTTATGTCACACAAGCCCTGCAGCCAATCAGCAGTCGCTGCACTTTCACCTCCTTCGAACATAGCTGACATCCATGGGAATTCAGAGAGCAGCAGCTCTCCCTTATTCCAGGTGTCCGTTTAATCTGAAGAAAGTGAAAGGGAAGCAAATGCTGATTGGCTGCAGGGCTTGTGTGACATAAAAATCACATGAGCACCAGGGTGAGCCTCTGCTGACATCGCTGGAATGGTACCCAACCCGGAGGAGAGTTTAACAGCTAACAACCTCTTTAAAGAATATTGAGGCTTTTTTTCACCCTTTAATAAATGCACAAGTTTAACAACTGCAAGATACAGTTGACAACTGCAAGATTAAGCTTAAATTCTCACTTTAACCTTGTTTCCCCTCAATTGCAGTCATTGCACTTTCAATTTTGTAGAAGTGTACATATCAATTTACCCATTGGTAACATTACTGGTAAGATATATTAAAGCTATAAAAGTTATATATACTGCATAAAACATAAAAAAGGTCCACACACAACTACAAATGCAGATCAGGTTATTGGCACTAGAGGGCGACAACACACAGCATTACACCCGTCCATTAATAGTTCTACACAAATTTTTTTTCCAGAACTTTTTATCATTTTATGGGGATTTTCAGAATTTTAGAATTCCATGAACTCCAGAGATATGAATAAATTCTACATTTTTTTTTTTACATTCCATATACAATATGACATTCCTCCATTTATCTGTGAAGATCATATTTACGATAGCAAAAGAAATATTAAAACTTTAGAAAACCACAATCGCTGAGACTTATCAATAAGTGGCCATCATTTTAAGAGGGCATGAATTTAATCTTGACAGCAGGAAATGGATTTTCAAATGTAATAATGCGTTTTAATAGGAGTTTATTTTTCAACATAAAAAGAAATATCAGGAAATTAGAAAAATACAGAGTGATGGATATTTCTTGAGAAGTAGAACGATTTCTACTATGCTGAACAATGGAGTTTAGTGGGGGGGGGGAAAGTGTGTTGGATCAGATTTTCATTCATTCTTCAATGTGTCAGTTTTTACAATCAGTATGTTATATAGTTTTTTTTACACGCAAAAAAAAAAGAAAGAAAAAAAATCGGGTTTCCCCAAGCTTCTCCCAGCAGTAAGATGGACACACAGATGCAACACAGTTGCCATTAGTGTGCTGTCCAACTTTTTCATAGACTTAAGAAAAATAACACCCAACATACACATGTGAAAAAATGTATTAAATATAATGGATATGGATACCTTTGGGAGCATTTTTTAACCTAAATGCATGCATTTTTGCCAATTAATAATTTTTGCAATTCGGTTTCATTAAACATTTTGCATAGTTCGCCTTCAATAGTTTCTGTGATGCATTTTCTATTGGTGGCTACAGAATAAGTTAACTAAAAATGCATTAGCGAGCTCATACGGATAAACTCTCCCATCACTCCCTCTTCTGAGCTCCAGCTCTTATGACCACAAAGTTCAGCTCAACATTCATTCGGTCATAAATCAGCTGGGAGGAGCTCAGAAGAAGGAAGACAAGGGTTCTAAACTCTCCAGTCAGGATAAATTCACTGACAAATACTCTTTTAACCCATTCTGCAACAGGGATTCCTTATTTTTCCTCCTTTAGAAGAACACAAACAGAAGCAGCAGAGGCAAGGATAAAAAATATACAGCAGTGCAGCTGTGAATCCAGCTCTGGGATACTCTAACTAGAATCTGAACACTGTCCTCCTCCCACCGCCCCTTTCCATAGACAAATAAGTTCTGTAACCTGACCCCTGACTGTGCTAGCTGTCTGTCTTATCTTGAATATGATGGATTTGAGCTTGTTTTTATAAGTGATAAGTCAGGAAATGGGGGGGGGGGGGCGGGGTGTAACTGGGGAAGTGGCTCATAAGTGGAGAAAGAATCAGATTTATCTAATAAAATATATTACATAGGTATCTTTTATTCCCTTCCACTGCTGATTTATGCAAAGATTGTTTCACCTGCAGTTCCAACTTCCAATGGTCACAGCAGAGATAGGCGGCTAATTAACACTTCCGTCATTGCTCGCCATTGAGTGGGTGCAACAGGACAATTAGGACAATCCATGGGGTCGGATCCTTGTTTTTAACCTCAGTCAAGGCAGTCAAGCCTGTCAGGAACCATAAATTTACACATATCAGTGGATTCAGTTGAAAGAAAGTAAAATTATCTCGTGATTTGATTCATTATAACTGGATTTCCCTACAAACTGTCCGCAGCTCTAGATAATGGTCAGACAGGGCAGACCCAAAACCTTCTGCAGACCAGGAGCCAATAATCAATCAAAAAGACTGCGATGAAATCTTTTGCTATCATCCTGTGCAAACATGCCTTTGAATATCTTAAGAAGGAGCGAAACGCTTGTTCATCAGGTGTTCAAATCCTTTAGGTATGGAAGAAAAAAAAAAAATTATGGTCAGCACATCTCCCAATGTAAATATGTAAAATGCTGTATGGGGACTGTATCAGGCTACGTTCCCATAATGAGTTTTTTGGTGATTTTTTTACACTGCATATTTAAAAATGTAAGTAATCTAGGGTGCAGAAAATCTGCAACATCAAAAACTCACCAAAAGATCATCATGGGAACGTAGACTTAGCAAACCCTTGGTCCCCATCATTGCTCAGAACAGGCTGGTAAAGGAGTCCTGAATGACTTGTTACATGGTCAATCAAGTGCTGACAGCTGATACATGGTGCCCCATATGCGCACGTAGGCAGTCCAGGGCAGTAGGCGGGAAGAACCCGCCGGGGATCTGCATGTCCGACTAGTCTACAGCGCGTCTCAGTCCCCGCAGCTATTAAAGTACCATATTTTTGGACTACAAGACCCACCTAGACGCATCCCCATCGTGCACACAAAAAATAAACAATTCCACTCACCTTCTTTACCTATACTCCAGAGTCCTGTTCTGCTGCCAGCAGCTGATCTCAGCATGTGAGCAGTGCATGAAGTCACTGCAATGTGCCCTCAGACGGTGAGATGAGCAGCAGGAATGGTCACTGCTCCCCGGAACTATGAACGTGGTAATCAGTGACTGTTCACTCTCCTTAATAGCATGCACAGTGTCAGCCCAGCCACGGTTTCCTGCTGGGCGATCACGCGTGACCGCTACTAAAAGGAATGAATATTCACTACTGCACATGCCTATGGGAGTGGGGAGCAGTGAATATTCATTCATTTTTAAACAGCAGGCACAGAGTTGGCTGGAGCGGGCACTTCCTGTGCCCGCTTCTCCGCCTCTGCCACTCCCCCCAACATCCACAGCCTCAGCCACATTTGGACTATAAGACGCACCCCTCACTTTCCTCTAAAATTTTGGAAAAATACGGTATATTTTTTGCTAAAACGCAGCAGTGTTTGTTTATACATGGATTGGGCAGCATGAATCAGCTGTTCCTTTTTAGGCTGTGTGCACACGGAGCATTTTTGCTGCACGGAATTGGCACAAAAACGCTAGGGAATCCTTATGCCAGCAAAGACAATATAGAATCCTGAAGTGCTGTGCACACGATCAGTATTTTTCCTTTCAGGAGTTGCTGTGCTTAAAAAAAAAAAAACGCAGTATGTAAATTCTGTGTGTGTTTTTCACCCATTGAATGCACTACAAAAAAAAAAAAAAACTCAAGCAAAAAACGCTTTGGATTTTCAGCTGCATTTTTGCTGCCAAGAGATGCAGAAATGTTGCATAAATTTCTTCACCAAATACACAATGTGTGCACATACCCTTAAGGAGGCAATGACAGGTCGAATTTAGCATGTCAGCCTTCGCCATAAGAAGCACTGGCCGAAATTACACAGTGGTGTAATGATAGTTGCAGAAGGTGCAGCTGAGTGTGCCAGTGTCTGCAGATCCAGCGGAGTTAATGGCAGCACTTCGCTCACTTCACTCTCATGCACAGCGATGTGCCATTTGTGAGGGGCACCTAACAGCGGGGCTGGGTTGCCATCACATCTTCATCAGACAGGCATTGCATAGCTGGCCAAGCCGCTACATCGGGGAGGCCAGGGCCAAATGTTGGAGAACGAATTGCGGGAGACAGAAGTCAAAAAATAAAATTATTTTTACTGAACATTAACTGGATAAGAGCTAGGTACATCAGATAGTAGGCACACTTCTTCACAAATGTTTTTCTTGCATTAAGCAGACATGGGCACTTCTCGTTTACATGTAATGACACTTCACTTCTCTAGTACTTCATACTCTTGCATACCATGACAACCTGGCAACCGATTATAGGAGACCGAATCTTCCCCTGTGACAGCTACTCTAAGATCCCAATTAACTAATGAGGACCCTGCTGCCGAGGAACGTTGGTATGACTCCTCACTAGAACCTTGAAAGTCCACTGTTCTCCGTAGGAAGGTTTAAGTGTCAATATGGCTACCATTGATTTCTTTCAATATACACAATTGAGCTTCCTTTCACTGTAGACAAAAGTTTCTAAAAGTAATTGTATTAGAAGTACATTAGTGCTTTCGATCCCCCTTTAAGTGGACCTTCTACTTCCACTTGGGTTAAGCTCTGTACAGTTTAGGTGGCCTCCATGGCCTGGGTTCCATGTGTCAAATGTCATTATATTTCCTTGGTCCTTAGGACGCAATACCTGATGTCATCTTTGCACACAAAACACTAACATGTCAGTCTGCCAACTGTCAGACCTTAGGTCTTAGGCTATGTTCACATATTGCGTTTTTGCTGCATTTTTATTCTGCAGCAAAACCTGATCTCTTGCCAGGAGGTTTATTCAGGATTTTTCTTGCTTTTTTGCTTGTTTTTTGGTGCATTTTTTTCCACTGTCTTTTTGACTCTTTATGCATGTACATAAAGTTCAGTTAATCTACTGAACGCTGTGCTCTAACTCACTCACTAACAGGAAGTAGTCTTCTGTCTTCCCCCATAGACCCTCCAATTCTGGGCTAATCCCAACTATTAACTATCTGTACCCAACTAAGTGCAAAGTGTCAAACAGCTAAACTCACACAAACAATGCAATGCATTATATCACAAAACATATTCAAGGGGTGGTGTGGGCAGCAACTCCACTTCCTTACAGAGAAGAAGTCTAGAGAGTTTTTTTCTGAGGCCCAATGGACTTCTCTTCCCAACGTACAAGTCTTCTAATCAGCTCCTACATACAGGCATAGTATGGCCTGAGCAGTAAGCCTATGTATCACCAGATTTCAAGTATAGTATAGTTTTTCAGTCTTCCAGATGACTAGAAAAATACTGGGCGTGCCACCATTAGATGCCAAACTTTGGAGCTAACCTCCCATACACTGCTGCCAGGAGAGAATACCCCCGTAATACAGTGCTAAGCAGAGGCACTGTGTGGCGGCACTAGTCGTGGGGATATCCTCTACTATTGCTCCTCCACAATACCGCGTATACTCGATCAGAGGCAGCAGGAAGGGCTCAGGATCGCTATGTCCAGCTCTGTTCAGCTGTAGTTGGGTGGCTACAACATCTTGTTGAATAGACAACTAAAGAAAAAAACTATTTCCATGAAAGAATATAAAATGTCTTATTTTTTTGCTGTCCCTATGACAACCCAAGCAGCTAACAAAAAGTCAGCCAAACCGGTTTCTGTCCTTTCCCATCTTGATAGTCCAGTTACAAAAGTATTTTGTTTTGCAAGTGACTTCTCGCTGATGTTTCCCAGAAGTAAAAATAATAGAAGGGCTAAACCTTTCCCAATGAGGAGAATGAACAAACAGTAAATGGTCACTGAGGCGCCGGAAAAATAACATTACGAGATCTGCGCAGTCAGAAAGTCAACACAAGTCCCGATATATAGTTACAGAGAAGACTAAGTGCATAGGCTATGTTCACACTACAGATTTTCTGTATAAGAGCACCTATTACAGTACAAGCATTGCAAAGGAGATTTTTCTTCAAGACTTATCCACATGTGTATAAAATTCACAAGGAAAATAACCGTCAGTGACTGCACAGAGTTTTTCTGGGGCAGGAACTGATCGGAAACTCTCCATATCCTCCTCCAAATCTTAAAAAAAAAAAATGGAGTATCTACTTAGTTTCTGCTGCGAAACCACTCGGAGTGTTTTTTGCACATAGCCAGGGTAGATTTTCAATCCACGGCATGTCAATTTATGTTCTGGATTTTCACTGTGGATATTACAAATATGCAAAGCAGGGGGGAAAAACCATGGCCAATCTACCAAAAAATTTTTTTTATAATATATATATATATATATATATATATATATATATATATATATATATATATATATATATATATATATATATATATATATATATATATATATATATATATATATATATATACACACACACACACACACACACACATACATATACACAGTACAGAACAAAAGTTTTCTCCATCTTCATGGCTATGAAAATTGTACATTCACACTGAAGGCATCAAAACTATGAATTAACACATGTGGAATTATATACTTAACAAAACAGTGTGAAACAACTGAAAATATGTCTTATATTCTAGGTTCTTCAAAGTAGCCACCTTTTGCTTTGATGACTGCTTTGCACACTCTTGGCATTCTCTTGATGAGCTTCAAGAGGTAGTCACCGGAAATGGTTTTCACTTCACAGGTGTGCCCTGTCAGGTTTAATAAGTGGGATTTCTTGCCTTATAAATGTGGTTGGGACCATCAGTTGTGTTGTGCAGAAGTCTGGTGGATACACAGCTGATAGTCCTACTGAATAGACTGTTAGAATTTGTATTATGGCAAGAAAAAAGCAGCTAAGTAAAGAAAAACAAGTGGCCATCATTACTTTAAGAAATGAAGGTCAGTCAGTGCAAAAAATTGGGCAAACTTTGAAAGTGTCCCCAAGTGCAGTTGCAAAAACCATCAAGCGCTACAAAGAAACTGGCTCACATGAGGACAGCCCCAGGAAAGGAAGACCAAGAGTCACCTCTGCTTCTGAGGATAAGTTTATCCGAGTCACCAGCCTCAGAAATCGCAGGTTAACAGCAGCTCAGATTAGAGACCAGATCAATGACACACAGAGTTCTAGCAGCAGACACATCTCTACAACAACTGTTAAGAGGAGACTTTGTGCAGCAGGCCTTCATGGTAAAATAGCTGCTAGAAAACCACTGCTAAGGACAGGCAACAAGCTTGTTTGGGCTAAAGAACACAAGGAATGGACATTAGGCCAATGGAAATCTGTGCTTTGGTCTGATGAGTCCAAATTTGAGATCTTTGGTTCCAACCACTGAGTCTTTGTGCGACGCAGAAAAGGTGAACGGATGGGCTCTACATGCCTGGTTCCCACCGTGAAGCATGGAGGAGGAGGTGTGATGGTGTGGGGGGCTTTGCTGGTGACACTGTTGGGGATTTATTCAAAATTGAAGACATACTGAACCAGCATGGCTACCACAGCATCTTGCAGCGGCATGCTATTCCATCCGGTTTGCGTTTAGTTGGACCATCATTTATTTTTCAACAGGACAATGACCCCAAACACACCTCCAGGCTGTGTAAGGGCTATTTGACCAAGAAGGAGAGTGATGGGGTGCTACGCCAGATGACCTGGCCTCCACAGTCACCAGACCTGAACCCAATCAAGATGGCTAAGCATCTCTGGGAACTCCTTCAAGATTGTTAGAAGACCATTTCCGGTGACTACCTCCTGAAGCTCACCAAGAGAATGCCAAGAGTGTGCAAAGCAGTCATCAAAGCAAAAGGTGGCTACTTTGAAGAACCTAGAATATAAGACATATTTTCAGTTGTTTCACACTTTTTTGTTAAGTATATAATTCCACATGTGTTAATTCATAGTTTTGATGCCTTCAGGGTGAATGTACAATTTTCATAGTCATGAAAGTACAGAAAAATCTTTAAATGAGAAGGTGTGTCCAAACTTTTGGTCTGTACTGTAAATCAGCAACAAATTTGTAGATTTTGCTGAGAAATATACGTCCCACGTGGATGTACTTTAAACTAAACATTGGGATCAAAGAGTAATAGATGAAGGAAAGGGGCAAAAATTGCCAGAACGTCTTCTAGTCGCCTGACTGATTCTTCTTGACTACCTCAATACATGTGTTCTCGATGGTGAGAGAGAAATAAGCTGCTGCCAGACTCCTCTAGCAACGGCTTATATTTAATGAAAACAAAGGATGTGGGATGTTAAATGGTTCTAGGGACAAGGACAAGTTCTGTTATTGCGACATTTTAGAGAAAACATACTTTTAAAAGTCAGTCAGGGATGATGCAACTAAGACTGTGCGAAAAGGCAGGCCTCTTCCCACCCCGCTCCCCATGATGGACAGGTCTGTATAACACAAACATAGAATGAGTGGGGCGGGGAAAAGGAGCTAGGAACCTACATCTGGGAATAGTCATCCCACTCGTATCATCCCCTAACGGCTTTTCAAATATATTTTTTCTCTGAAACACGGCAGCATTTCAGATTTTCAGATTCATGTTGGCGTGGTATGGGCAGCATGAATCAGCTGCCGGGCTCCCGCTAAAATCACATTAGATCAGACCCTGGCAAACTGCAGCCCATGGGCCACATCCGGCCCTCTGGCTGTTCCAGTCCAGCCCGTGGATGTAGGATGCTATGTGTGGGCTCACGCTGTGCATACAAGAGGCTATGTGGGGGCTCACGCTGTGCATACAAGAGGCTATGTGGGGGCTCATGCTGTGCATATAAGAGGCTATGTGAGGGCTCATGATGTGTATAAACAAGAGGCTATGTGGGGGCTGATACAGTATATAGGTGGATGTCAGCATACTGAATTATACTCAATATTGAGTGATATTAATTATAATTACTTATATTAATATTAATTGCATGTTAATATTAATATTGAGCAGAGTTATTTTCAGCCTATTGGTTCAGCCCTTCACAACAGTCACGGTCTCTCATGTGGCCCCTCGGGAAAAGTAATTGCCCACCTCTGCATTAGATGATCGACCAGGACCACGGAAATTTGTGTGTATGGACAGAAAAATATTTAGATTTGAGAGTCCTCAGTGGTTGATACCTTTTAATGGCTAACTGAAAAGATGGTAACAAATTGCAAGCTTTCGAGACTACTCAGGTCTCTTCATCAGGCATAGTATACCACAGAATCTGAAGAGTCACATATTTATACACAATAAGACACACAAGAAGAAAAAAAAATGCAATAGGTAAGACAGGTGATGAAAAGCAGAGTTATTATGGAAGAGATAAACAGTTCTGGCTATAAATATTTTAGCAGTTAATAGATAAGGAGTGTGAAGGTTTTATTGTCCTGTGTCCAGTGTTGTGATGGCCTCACAGGTCTGAGGAGCACATTCCTTAGTTGATGTAGAATGACATAAATCCATGCGACACATTCATTCCTGCTCTGAAAGTGTTAAAGGTCATCATCAGTTTATATTCTGAGACTCTCCTTTCTCTCTGAGATTTGAAGTTACCTTTTAATACCAGTAATTTCATGTCTTTTATGCTGTGATCAGGGGAACAAAAATGCTTGGATACAGGCACATCTATTGTTTTTTCTTTTATTGTGGGGATTCATCCTTGTTCTAAGTTTTTGCCCTGTCTCCCCTACATAAAGACCCCCAGCTGGACATTTGGTACATATAATTAAGTACACTACATTAGATGTGATACTGCTGAACGTACCTGGGATCTTATAGTCTTGATGTGAATTGGGAATCTTTATCTTGTCTGTGGTCATTATAAATGGACAGGTTTTACATTTTTTCTGGTTGCAAGGAAAGGTACCTGTAGCTGGTAGAGATGACAGGGAGCTTCTGACAATGATGTTTCTTAGATTTGGGGGCTGCCTGAAACACAGAAGTGGGGGGTCTGGAAATATGGATTGTAATCGGGCATCTTTTTGTAGTAAGGGTTGTAGTTTCTGTGCAGCTCTTCTTAGTGCCTCCAGATTTGGATTGTAGGTGACTACTAGAGGCACCCGGTTGCTTTCTTGTTTCGTTTTGAAATGTAGGAGAGGATTCCTTGATATTCTGTTAAAATTTCTCTTATGTGTATAAAAAGTAACATTTTAGTACTTTTTTTTTCCCCCATACAAAGAAAAAAGATAAAAAGCCCAGAAAGGCAAACAAACCAAAAGTAAAAATAGACTAATAACCCCAACAACCTCGGGCTATATGAATCCAGCTGGAGCTTCATATTCTTGGAGGTGAAAGGTACTGCTGCTGCTGCTGCAAAAATAAACTTGCTTCAGAAAAGTAAGGCTATGTGCGTTTTCGAGGCATGAAAAAATGACATGTTTTTCAAGTGGAAACCACTTAAGGAAACGCTCCTTGTTTAAGGAATTTTTGGAGGGGTTTTTCCTTTTCCTGAAGTGGTTTTGAAGAGTTTTTGAAACATTTTAGAAAAGTTTTTTTCCTCCATGGACGAGTTTCTTGCAGCCTTCTGATTTGTCAGAGCTTTGCTTGGAGTGAATTCCACCAGGAGCCGCTTCAAAAGAAGTTACATGCACTTTATTTTTTGCAACCATGCGTCTTTTAAAAACTTGTAGGGGAGAAAAAAAAAAAAAAAACCTGAACAGCACAGTTGATCATCAATTAAATTGACCCTGTCCATTGGGCACATCAGTAATCTGCATTCGCTGAACAGGAGCCCTAAAAAAAAACAACGCTTTTGACCTTCCTGCATCCATGGCTCTCCTTTTGATTGGCCCGTTCAGCGAAACATCACTTAAGCGTCACTCCACAACGATTATGTGGCGCCAGGCCGGCTAATGAACAGAAGACCCACGGAGGCTGGCAGGTAAGTGGCGGTTCTCGTGGCTGCTGTCCAGGGACCAGAGATTAGGGGGGACGTGGCAGATGGAAGGGTCACGCAAATAGATTAGCACCAACTCAAGTAAAGAGTCTTTCAAGCATTTTTTTCAAGACAATTTTTTGTGCCATTTTTGGGAGGGGAGCATATATGTTACAAAAACTCCTCCTATAACACTGCACACTGCCAAAGAAGTCTAACACAAGAGTGCGCAAATACTAACAGACAAAATCAGCCCGATAAGTGCAATGCCCAGTACAACCACTGGGAGGCAGAACATTAAGAACCCGATGCATTATTGCATTTAGGCCTTTTTTGTATAGTTTTTGCTGTTTATGATTTGTGTCAAATTCTTATTTTAATTTATGTCCTTTTTTCCCATAGAATAAAAAAAAAATTTTTTTAAAGTATTTAAAAAAAAAAAAAAGAATATTTAAGTATTTTATATTTGTTAATCTGTTTTCTTTTTGTTTTTAAAGTGTTGGCCATTTGCAAGTGTGATTTAGGTTTTCCAGATCTTAGCAGCTGATGAATCAATTGTGACATTTAAGAAGTCACAACATTTTTTATATTTTGTTCAGAAATGTAGTCCACACTCCCCTAGTGGGATTTTCTCTACGCCTTAAACTTCTGAGCAAACTTTAATAAAACATAGGACTTTTTTGCACTAGAAAAAAGGCACAGATAAAATACAAATAAAAAAATAAATCATGAACCACATGGCGACCCTTTGAAGATCTTGACGCAAGAAAAAAAAAGTTAATAAATCGTACAAGACAAAAAAAAGAAAAAAGTTACTTAAAACGGAAATGGTAAATGGGTATCTAAATCTTTTGTCCAATAGTATTCATTGGACTTCAGAATGCTTTTCACCAGTTTTGCTGACCAGAACTATTCAATAGTGCAGATTTCACAATGTAGCAGTGTAGAGCATGGTGGAGACAAGGAATCCGTAGAGCGAAGGGCATTTGAGCAGTCAATACTGAAGTGAAATAAATTTATAAGTATCACCCTACGTAAACAGATTTACACATTAAGAAATAGATCAAATAAAAGCATAAACCGCTCCTCATACCCCGGAGGCCGCGTCTTCACTCTTCTACTTCACAGTAGCCGGTTACATTGTTCTTTTCACAGGTTTTCAATATGAGAGCCACACTAGCTGAACACCACAACTAAGCACCCATAGGTTATTATGTCGTCAGTGTTAAACACATTCACAACAATAGAACGATAAAAAAGTTTGGGAACAGAGGGAGAGCTGTAATCTCTGCCAAATCATCATTGTAATTAGAGCTGAGGAATCTGATCCACCTTCAGATATTATGCAAAACGATTTAAGTCTACACACGCCACCGACTCCCTCAGCTATGCCGGGACGGGGATTGTGAAATTCAGCAGAAATGATAATACAGAAATTCCTCTCATTCCAGGAGCTCTCACAAGCCGCTTCCTCTTTCACTATGAGGATACAGTGAAGGAATCTGTAAAATATTGGTATAAAAAAGGAAAAAAGATGGCTACTCTTTTCTTCAATCAATTCAATCAGCACCAATATTTCCACAGCACAGTACTAGGGCTCACTCAGACGTGCGATTTTTACATACGAGCACAGTTCGTGGAAAAAAAAAAATCAGATTACACAATTTTCTTAGAACGGAGACTGTGGAAATTTTTTATTTATTTATTTTTATTTTATTTTATTTCTCCACGTACAAGAAAAAGACGACATTCGGACCACACTCTGATCAAAGTCTGATCAGGTTAATCAGACAGTGTTTTCCGTATGTGGAAAAATCAGACTTGTGAATGAGCCCTTAGGCCGAATTCATGCCATATATCACGGTCTGAGTATGGAGCTTGTTGCACAGACCGGCCGCGAGTCTCCTGACATGAACTTGACTTCAAAAGAAATCCGACACACAAGAAAATAATCCTTAAAAAGTTAGATCTTTATTCCATAGTATTAGAAAAATCACAACAATAGGAAGACAAGGCAACGTTTCTCAAGCCTCAATATACAGCTACAGTATTTTGAGTCTTGAGAAAGGCCAGATATGGTTGAAAATTTGCTTTGTCTTCCTATTGTTGTGATTCTTTAATACTATGGAATTAAGATCTAACTTTTAAGGATTATCCCCTGGTGCCTCGGGATTCTTGGATATGCTACTGGTTTGGGGCCTACTGGGAGGCAAGTGCAGAATCTATCAATGGTGCATGGGACTTGGACACTGGATCAATGAACTCGACTTCCACTTAGGCCTCATTCAGACATCAGTGATTTTTCTCATTTGTCAGAATACGGACCGTCGTTCATTAGTGCTTTGGGTCTGATTTTCATCAGTGTATCAGTTTTTACCATCTGTGTTTTTCACGTATGGAAACAATAAATGACTAGTCTTCTCCTATACATTACAATGTTAATCACTGACAGCACACGGACTGTACACTGATGCTGCCGCGATCTTCATGAACCCAGCGACTATGGGAAATTTTGATCAGTGACTCAGATCAAAAACGTACACGTCTCCATGATTTATCATGGACCACTATAACATAACGTGCACGTGTTCTATCCCTGAGAAAAACCCTACATGACTGATGTCTGTACAAGACTGTCGCGCTTGGGTCAGGAGATCCATGGCCGCTTTGTGCGCACACAGATGAGTTTGGCTTTTCTCCAATGCAACTCTCCTAAAGACAGTTTTGTGGGCCATAAAGGGTAACAATATTTGCCGCTTTCAAAATCCATGCTTAGTATTCTCCTTTTGTTGTTTTCTCCAGTGATCAGCGCTGACCTTCCAGCAGTATTGCAGTCTTGGTTTACTAGTGGCCAGAAATTGACCACTGTAGCCAATCAGTGGCTGTAGCGGTCACGCGCTATACTACTGGAATCATGGCGCAGCACTAACGACAGCAAGTACAAAACATGACTATATGCTAGTGAGGAAAAACCAGGACCAAACAACCAAGAACCTGACTCCCCCGTTAATAGGACTGTGTCATCAGAAAATGTATTAAGTTTATATGTTAAAATGTAGACAGAATTATGGACCATTTAGATGAGCCATTAATTTCCGAAAGCGCATTCATATGTTTATTAGCCCGGTCTAAACAAGCTGGTAATCACCCGCCCAACAAGCAAAATGCCTGCATAGAAATTATTATTGGCAGAGCAAAGTGTAAAAAGGTGATGTGCTGCCGATGATACTGTAAGAGGAAAGAACTATCGCATTAGTAATCAATCTGTCCCCTTCACGGTTTCATCAGCCTGTGTGAATGGGTCAGTAAATTACCACCAATCGGCTTTTATACAGATGATCGGTGGTCGTTTTAATTGCATGGATTGATTTGTCTAAATGGGCCCTTAAGCCCCATACACAAACTAATGTCAGCCGCACCCGTTGACAGCGACAGGTACAGGCAACACTCTAATGTATATGGGGGCGCCGGTGAACTGATTGTTAGGGGAAATGTAGATCACTTTGTTCTCATGGAGATGAGCAGTCGGTAGAGATCTGTGAATTTCTCATTGGGTACACAGGCAAGTGCTCCTGTGTATGGGAGAGATGGCTGAGAAACAGCATCGTTCAGCCAACAGCCATCTAACATGTATGGAGGCCTTTACTGTTCTACTGTCATCTCTTTATCACTACAGATAGGATTAAAATAAAGGTATCACCTGTATATAGCTAACACAGGATCTAGCATTCACATTAGGTCATGGACAGCGCTCACATCCTTCCCTTTCCCTGCACAGAGATCTCTGCGCAGGTTACAGAGCATGCCTAGAAAACCCTCCTATAGAAGTCAAGAAGCAAGACCAAGTTTATTGTGGTCTATGGCTCACATGACTGCCGAAAAGCACATTTATGAAGGCTGTTAATAGATGCAAGATGGCTGTTTCCATAATAATGGGGATGGGGGGGAAATCAGACAACAACAAAAAAATGTATATTCACCACCATGTGGTTTTAATTATTAAAAATAATATAGGTGATGCATTCCCTTTTAGCCACTTGGAAGAATCTTCAAACAAAATCTTTCCAGTAGATACAATTTGAATGGAAAAAAAAAATACAGTTACAAAGGCATTGTGACCACGTGTTACATCATAAAGAAGCGAGAGCTGCACCGCTATAGCTTCCAAAATATGTTACCACTCTATTCCTAGAAATGCTTCTTAGGGAACAACATTGTGGTAGTGCATGAAAACAATTAAACCTGCACTTGCGGTTTTAACATTCTCTATCTATTGAGATCAAATGCGGAAAACCAATTAAAATGGGAAAAAAACAGAAGGCATAAAGCAAGCTGTAGTATAACAAAGCATGGGGCACAAATTAATCACCTCACCTAGATGCCAGACAAAGCCAAAAAAAAAAAAAAAAAGTGGTTTGCTTTAAAAGTTATGCTTCATGGACCTATAGTGGGGAAATTAAAAAAAAAAAGGGCCTGTGCTCACCTCGCAGAAAGGCGCTGCTCCTCTACACTCACTACCATGTCTTCTCCGGTCTCAGGCGCTGCTCCTCTACACTCACTATCAGGTCTCCTCCGGTCTCAGGCGCTGCTTCTCAACACTCACTACCATGTCTTCTCCCGTCTCAGGCGCTGCTCCTAAACACCCACTACCATGTCTCCTCCAGTCTCAGGCACTGCTCCTCAACACTCACTACCAGGTCTCCTCCAGTCTCAGGCACTGTTCCTCTACACTAACTACCAGGTCGCCTCCAGTCTCAGGCACTGCTCCTCTACACTAACTACCAGGTCTCCTCCAGTCTCAGGCACTGCTCCTCTACACTCACTATCAGGTCTCCTGCGGTCTCAGGGCATCAACATCCAGAGGGAACAGGACTATCACATGTGCTGGTTCCCTATTTGAGTGAAATGTGAAGGATGCAGCTACTCAGCAGTCTCATGACCCCCTCTTCAAATAATGGTGCCCTGAGACCAGAGGATGCAGAAGCAAGTGTAGCGGACCGGTGCCGGTCCTGGAGGTCAGTATAGCATTTTTTATTATATTATTACTAACGCACATTGGGGCTATTGAGAATAATTTTTAAAAAGTAAGGGAAACCCCTTTAAAAGGGCATTTTACACAGAGTGATAATCAGAGCGATTATTTATACCAAAGTTTGTTCCCAATTATGACCCAAAAAATACAATTTAAATAAAACAATTTAAAAAATAAACTTTGCCAAAAATGCATGCATTTAGGGGGAAAAAAGTTATTGCTCCTGAAAGAGTCCATAGCAGCACTTTGGCCAACTCCTTTGCTGCTATTCATGTTCTGTGACATTTAGCTCAGAAATTCAATATTTAAAAGGTACGGTAACTTGATTTTGATTAAAAAGTCTTTTTTTAAGGAAAAAGCAAGACTGGAGTGAGTAATCTACCAATCAGCAAGACCTCAACCAATCATAATAAATCTTCAGTCTGTCATATTTTCCCCAGGAACCTCCTAGAGAAACAATATGGCCATCATCTTAACCGAATATCCTTCAAGCATTCTATACATACTACACATGAATATTATTATATTACCAGCTATCAAAACTTTAGCCACTGATCATGGATATACCAATGGATTGTGTCACATGCAGATTTTATAGGTATGGCATGGAAAATATGGTACTTCCATTGCCATGTGAGGTCTCTAATATGGAGCCGTACTGTGTCATCTTCAACTTGCATTGATTAGCACCTCTTTGGTAAACAGGCTGTACCCAGTCAAAGTTGCCCTTCCAACACTGTTAAGCCTCCGTCTCACACAGCGAGATCGCTAGCGAGATCGCTGATGTGTCACGGTTTTGGTTTTGGACCTTTTTTTGGTCGTTGCCCTCCCGCTGGTCAGCACACATCGCTGTGTGTGACCAGCGGGAGCAGCGATCAGGCTGGTAACCATGATAAACATCGGGTTACTAGGGGCACACGCGCACCTAGTAACCCGCTGTTTATCATGGTTATGAGCCTGCTAAAGTGAGCGGTAACCTCCCGCTCACCGTAGCAGGTTGGTAACCATGATAAACAGCGGGTTACTAGGTGCGCATGTGTGTAGCACCCTGAGGATTCGGCTGCTACAGGGGTATTGCACCTCAACCCAGAGGTGTGATATTCCACTCCCGGGTAAGGATGGAGTGTGGACCTGAGCTCGGTAGGCTGCATGCACTACACACATCCCATTTCCGAGGAACAGACCGACGGTACTCCCACTTAGAAATGTGCAGGTACGACCGAGTCTGTTCCTGGCTGGAGTGGGAGGGGGGTGGAACATCCCAAGTAGTGTAGGGGCAGATAGGGGGAGCAGCCTGGGTAAAGATAGGAGCTCATTGGGTGCTGGTCGCCTGAGCTCACACATAGAGGGAGTATTTAAGGTGGGCACCATCTAAGATCAGGGTCAGTCTGCCACAGTCAGTCAGTCTGTGAGAAGCCAGAGGAGGAGAGCAGAAGAGCAGAGCAGCCCCAGAGAGAGAGAGAGGAGAAAGGAAGAAAGACCCAGAGGGGGTGAAAGAAAAGGAACTCTGAGAACCCACATACAAACACAGGGTGAAGAGTTGGCAAAAGGGTACCGGATCCCAAACTGGTGGGGGCTAAAGCACACCTCAGCCAGAGACCGGAGGCCGTGGGCAGGATCTGCCACGGCCACCCACCACATCCATCCTGAAGGCAAACCACGTGTAGGGTCAGGGAACCCAAGGCCAAGGGTTTCCCAACAGAAGGCCCGAGGGAGCTGGACCTAGGTGGATCCCTGGTGGGGACGGCCAGAAGACAGGACAGGAAGGAGGGCTCAGGGTCACGCTCCGGACTTGCTTGGGGGTTGGCTGAATCCAGGACCTGGTGGACGCAGCACGGCTCGGGTGGTCACTTGAAGCTGGAGTGACCGGAACATCAGCAGTAAGTAAATACCCTAAACTGCACAACCCGACTCTGTCTTTAATTATCATCTATGCTGCACCACCACAACCCCCATCCTCTGCACCTGACCCCCTGAGGCTATACCCCACCCGTTGGGGGTTATACTATCAAAAGCTGCACCAACACCATCAGCCTCAGCGGACCCTGCTGCAGCGGCGGCCGTAGTGACCGCAATACAACGGGTGGCGTAGTCGACATAAAGAACTTTATAACATCTGTAGGACTGCCACATACTCTGAGCTTGACACCCTGGGCACGGACCGGGTCACAGCCACTCGGAGACTACAACCCCCATCTGATCCGGCTCCGGGTATTCCCCTAAAGAATATGGCCCAGGGGGTGCGTCATGTGCCCCTAGTAACCCGATGTTTACCATGGTTACCAGCCTGCTCCTGCTACAGCAGGCTGGTAACCAGGAGCAGGACATCGTAGAAAGATTCTTTCCACGATGTCGCTGCTCCCCTGATCGTTGGTGAGCCAGCCTGTTTGACAGCTCACCAGCGACCACATAGCGACGCAGCAACGATCCCTGACAGGTCGTATCGTTGTCGGGATCGCTGCAGCGTCGCTAAGTGTGACAGGGCCTTTAGGTACTTGTTAATTACTCTGTGTACAAACAATGTCTGCTCTCCATCAGATAACCTGCTTCAATTACATGGGAGGGAGGATGCAGGAGTGATCCAATGCCCCCAGCCTTTGATCTGTATAACTCCTACAATATACATCACCATCATATAACCATATTTATGTTTCCCTGGACAGCACGATAATCTATACGAGTCCCTGCTCAAGCCACAGCTATATCTTTACTATTTAAACTTTTAGTACTATGGAGACAAATTTCTCTCATCAAGTGTTTTAATATGTGTATACTGTACATTATGTACTGTATGTATATATATTTTTATTATAATCATGGACTCTGTAGCTGCTCTTAACGCTGCCATTAACACACAGATAAGAGCCTCGCCCTAACACAGGCGACAGCCAGTATGTGCTCCACTATGACCTAGTTTGTTCCACCTGACTTGGGTGGAGGGTGTAATCCATGTAGTTTAAAAAAAAAAAAAACACTGCGAGACGGTCTTGCAAGTCAAATGTCTAATAAAACACGCTAATACAGTGAGGAAAATCTGATATTTATTGCATCATTCATTGACTGGTTACCAAAAACTGAGCTAGACGAAAAAGGTGGAGTACGACATTGCTACCCAGGATTATTTATAAAAAAATACACCTATTTGTTTTTACTGATCCAAAAATCTGGCGACTACCTCTATGCAAGATACCCTCCATGCCTCCCTGTACCACAACGTACCAAGCTTTGGTATCTGCTTGGTATTATAGCCCAGCCTGCAGATATCTATCCCTATAGGGCTTATTCACACTGCATTTTTGCCACACACAAAAAAAAAAAAAAAAAAAAAACGCAGCGGTTTACAGTACCAGCAAAAATAAATAAGATTTTCAAAATCTCTTGCAAATGCTGCTTAAATTTTACCTTGCGGATTTGAGCCATCAAAATGTTTTTCCAATTCTGCAACAAGTCAATTCTTTCAGCAAAGGGTTTTTTTTTTATTGCAGCTTTTTTTCACCCATTCAAAAAAAAAAAAAGGGGGGGGGGGGGGAGTAAGCAAGTAAAAACATGTTAAAAAAACAAAAAAAAAAAAACATACACACATTTTACGCAGCGTTTTTTCCTGCCAGCACTCTGGTTTTTGCTGGAGTAAAATCTGCTACAAATACTCAACATGTGCACATGCCCTGAAGGCTGCAGCCACACTTAGCATGTATGCTGCTGATTTTCTGCAGGAAGAGAATCTGCAGAGAAATGCAGTTGAATATAAACATTTTTTCCCCACGAAAAAAAGATATGAGATGTGGATTTTAAAGGGAACCTGTCCAACAGAAATAACGCTATTAACCTGCAGATATGCAGTCAATCTGGAGGTTAACAGTGTTATTATTATGGTGCCCGGCGCCTGCAGGTAGTCAAAAGCAGTCAAAATTTATTCTCCCCACCAGCATTTGGTTTCAGTCATGGGGGCGAAGGTGGTTCAGTCATTGCTCTGAGAATACAGAGTGGCCGCTGTAACTGCGTCCCCGTACCTGACTGACAGCTGAGCCCCAATGCAGAGCCAGTGTCAGTCAGGGCCGGGGTCGCCGGTGCGGATACAGCCGCCGCTCTGTATACTCAGACGCACCCCTGCCTTCAAGCCGGAAACCGAATGCTGGCGCGGAGAATAAAGTTAATTTTCTACCCGCTGCATTCGGCTGTGTGCAGGTGCCGGGCAGCATAATAGCGCTATTAACCTGCAGATTAACAGCGCTATTTCTGGTGACCAGTTCCTTTTAAATTCTGCATTATAACCATTAGTTATCCAATATTCAAAGCAAATTTGACCTTTTGAAATGGATAAAGGGTGAAATCAGTGACAAAAGATGCAAATAACGTGCATTTTTCCCATGGATTAGCTGCGGTTTTGTAACAAAATCCACAGTGGATTTGACATGGACACATACACCCAGTACATATGTAACCTATGAGGAAAAATACATTTTATCATGCAAAATAGATACAAAAACACTGCGGAGATGTCCATTCACAGAGGAAATATGAAGATCTGTTTTGTGTTACAATAGCAACATTGTGAATGAGATTTCCTGAATTCTGGACTCAGGATTTAATATGAGATGCATATAATTTTATGCTGCAGATATCACAGCAGATTTTAGAGGGTGAATGTGAAACGACCCTACACAGGTAAATGGAATGGATTTTCAGTGACACAGATTTCTTCAATAAAATCTGGAGCATGGATATACACCCTAAGACGTGGCAAAACCGCACCTTTTCTGCGATCGCATATTGCAGCATTTATACTGCTGTAGAAACTCCAGAGGAAAGGACCCAGAATCTGCACCGACTCATTACGACAAGGCATATATAGATTTTTCAAAAATAATGATGATTTTAGCAGGAAATTGTCAGAAGATTCATGCTGCTCAAACCACGAACAGCATGAATCAGACACTGTCTGAGTTATGGCAGCAAAGTATGTTTTACTTTGAAACACTATGGAGTTTCAGAGAATACATACTCTGAAAATCCAACAGTGGGCGATGTGCCTCGGATGAATAGTCTGAGGCAGATCTACCCGCCCCGATTTACTAAATTGACAGGTCTCTCCCTGTATATACACACACACACAGTGAGAGAACGCTCAGTCTAAGGGAGTGGGGCAGAGAGAAGCTGCTGGGGAACACCCTTGATCTCCTCATCCTTGACATATAGGGCCTGATTCATTCTGGCGTAAAAGCCTTGAAAAGTAAAAAAAAAAAAAAAAAAAAATAAATAAATAAATAAATAAATTGGGCACAAAATTTGAACAATGCCAGTCTTGATAAATCATTGTCTTTGTGGCGTGAATAACTCTAAATTCATGATTTTTTGATTTGCCATTTTGATGAATTTGATGCAAAAATAACATTTAAAAAAAAAAAAAAACCACAAAGAATGAATCTGTCCTGTGTTTTCAATGAAAACGCTGCAGCGATTCAAAATAAAGCATACACGTCTGCAATAACGCAGGCAGTGTTCTCATGCCGTGCATGATTCGGGCAGCATGAATCTACTGTCAGGTTCCCTTTAACACTTGCTTTCCAGTAATAAATTGCAGCTGTCTAGCAGGCCCTTTTACTCTGCCATATCCAAAGTTGCAGACTAGATAATTTTTTTTTAGGGTGTGCTAATGCAAATATTAGATGAGTGACCAAAAATGTGAGCAGTCAGGTGAAGATTATTATAAAACTGAATATAATTGTCTAACCTCATACGTATAAAGAACGTATTGGTGAATTCAGGGTCACAAAAAGAAGGGGAAGAAAAAAAAAAAAAAAAAAAGATAAAATATATTAGATCTACTTCCTACTCTGAAACCATCTTTCCCACTGACATGTCCTTTCTTCCAGCTGTTTAATGTCATTGAAGTCATTTTCTTCCCATGCCCCTCTCCGCCTCCCACATACCGAAATCCAGGCCGGGGTATACAAAACACGAGTCTAAGCTGACATTTCATCACGAGCTGTCAATAAGTCACTGCACTAAACCCTCCACAGAATATCCAGTGGGTGAAAGGATCCCCAGAAAATTCACACAAGATGTAACAGACACATTCACAGAGATGTGAAAAATTAGCAAAAATCCAAAATAAAGCTTCTAGTGTACAGTATTTATGACGTGGCTGCGCTTCCCTATCTCACAGTACAGCAGTGGCTATATACAAGTGCTTCCCACTAAATTAGAATATCAAAAAATTAATTTATTTCAGTTCTTCAATACAATCAGACTGAAACAGGACATTTTTAAACGCATTGGAAGCCTTTGCAGGTGTTTTTTGTTAATTTACTGAGATTATGACTTTTGTGTTTTCATTGGCTGTAAGCCATAATCATCAACATTGTAGCGTCGGCGTCCCTGCCCTCTGCTAGGCAGGGACGCTGTTCCCCTCACCTCTCCGCTCCGCTCCGAGCCCGGCGTCCTCCTCCCGCTCTGCTGGCAGCGCGCGCTCCTTCCCGGCCACGGTGCTTAGAGCGCGCGCGCGCTCCCCCCCTCTTAAAGGGGCCGCGCGCCGTCCTAAGGAGTCCCCGGCCAATGGCCGGAGGACTTCACCATATATAAGGCACCTCCTCCAAAATGGAGGTGCCCGAGCAATGTTGTTGCACTGTTCACTACTCTGCTTCAGCCCTCAGGTCCCGTTTCCAGTTACCTGCCAGTTTCCTGCCAGATTGCTGTCTGATTCCTGCCTGTTATCCGCTTACCTGCTTGCTAGCCTGAGGTCCGACGGTCTGCCTTCCGACACCTGTCAGTCTGTCTATGGACCAGCTTGCCCGCTCACCTGGGAGCGCTCATCTGCTACCAGTCAGCTAGCCTACCTGGAGGCTCCGCCGTCACGTGCTGTGACCACCTGCCAGTCCAGAGACTCTTGCCCGCTCACCTGGGAGCGCTCATCTGCTACCTGCCTGTTAGCCTACCTGGAGGCTCCGCCATCACATGCTGTGACCACCTGCTTATCCAGAGACTCTCGCCTGCTCACCTGGGAGCACACATCTGCCATCTGCCTGCTAGCCTACCTGGAGGCTCTGGCCGTCACAGGTCGTACCTATCCTTTACCCAGAGACTGTCCCGGTCACTTGCCGTGACCTCCTGCCCGTTCACCCAGAGACTGTCCCGGTCACTTGCCGTGACCTCCTGCCCGTTCACCCAGAGACTGCCCCGGTCACTTGCTGTGACCTCCTGCCCGTTTACCCAGAGACTGTCCCGGTCACCTGCTGTGACTACCTGCCTGTCTTCCCTGGTCGCCACCCGCTTCCTTACAAGGACCGCCCCCTTGTATAAGTTGCTCAGAGGTTCCGCCTCCCAGACCCGTTACAGTTTGCTCGGGCCATGGAACCCGGTGGCACCCAAGCTCCCTCGCTCTCGGACCTTTGTCATGAACTGTCCCGTCAGAGGTCCCAACAGGAGTCCATCCTGAGTCACCTGCGGAATGTCAATTCTCGCCTGGACACTCTGACTGCTCCACCAGCAACCACCGCTAGTGTCTTGACTCGCAACCCGGCAGCTCCGCTGCCCACCAATACCATGGTATCCTGCTCTGGACCCCGGCTTTCTGCACCTCCTCGCTTCGGAGGCGACTCCGCTCTGGCTCGGGGCTTCATAAACCAGTGCACCCTGCACTTTGAACTCCTGTCCCACCAGTTTAACTCCGACCAGGCCAAAGTAGCCTTCATCATGTCCCATCTCACGGGGGAGGCACTGGCTTGGCTAAATCCTCTATGGGAGAGAGGAGACCCCCTGGTGTCCGACTTGCCTGCCTTTCTCACGGCTTTCCGGAAAGTCTTCGACGAACCCGGACGGAAGACCTCATCCGCATTGTCTCTGCTACGCCTCCATCAGGGAAGTCTCACCGTGGGCCAATATGCCATACGGTTCCGTACCCTTGCCTCGGAGCTGGCCTGGGATAACGACGCTCTGGTGTCTGGTCTTCTGGGAGGGTCTGTCCGGCCGTATTAAAGATGAACTCGCCGGTCGGGACATTCCTACCACTCTCGATGACTTAATAACTCTTGCCACCCGGATTGACCTACGGTTCCAGGAGCGTGCCAAAGAGGTCACCCGTGAGAGGAGGTTTCCACGTCTAGCTCCTACCTTCCAGAAACCCGTCACTCCCTCCGTTTCTCCCCAGGTACACTCTCCTGAGCCTATGCAGGTCGACCAGACCAAGATGGTCAAAACCCGTCAGGACTTACGCCGTGCCGAGGGGAGCTGCTTCTACTGTGGCAGCAAGGAGCACCGGATCCGTACCTGCCCGGAGAGGTCGGGAAACGCCTGTGTCTAGGTTCGCTCAGAGAGGTCGACCTAGACAAGAATAAATCCTCTCCATCTCTGCTGCTGTCAGTCTCAATTATCTGCGGGGAGAACCGTTTTTTCGAACTAGCCCAACTTGACTCTGGAGCAGCCGGGAATCTTATTTCACAGTCCCTGGTAGAAAAACACCGCATTCCCACCAAACCTCTGGCTGTACCCTTATGTGTCGCTGCCGTGAATGGGGGCCTCTTACCACGTCCCATCCAACTCATCACCGAATCCATTACTCTGCAGGTGGGAATGCTGCATTCTGAGAGCATTTCTTTTCATGTTCTGCCTGGACTCTCTCACGCCCTCTTACTAGGCCTACCTTGGCTCCAGAGACATGCACCCGTGCTTGACTGGAAGACCGGAGAAGTCCTTCGTTGGGGACAGGACTGCCATAAGACTTTTTTGGTTCCCGTTCATCCCGTCCGTCCTTCTCCTACCCCAACTAATCTACCTGGACTTCCGATTCCTTATTGGTCATTTGCTGATGTCTTTAATAAAAAGGAGGCAGAGACATTACCCCCTCATAGACCATACGACTGTCCTATCGACCTGTTACCCGGTACTACGCCTCCTCGTGGGCGTATTTACCCATTGTCCGCTGCTGAGACCCGGTCGATGTCCGAATATATTGAGGAGAATCTGGCCCGGGGATTCATCCGGAAATCTACCTCCCCGGCGGGAGCAGGCTTCTTTTTCGTTAAAAAGAAGGACGGCTCTCTCCGTCCCTGTATAGACTATAGAGGCCTTAACCAGATCACGGTGAAGAATAAGTACCCCCTTCCGCTCATCCCGGAGTTATTTGATAGTCTGAGGGGGGCTAGAATCTTCACCAAACTGGACCTCCGTGGGGCGTACAACCTGGTCCGTATCCGTCAGGGGGATGAATGGAAGACTGCATTCAACACCCGGGACGGCCACTATGAATATCTGGTAATGCCCTTTGGTCTCTGTAATGCTCCTGCCGTCTTTCAAGAGTTGGTCAATGACATCTTCCGGGACCTTCTCTACTCCTGCGTAGTGGTGTACCTGGACGACATCTTGGTCTTCTCTCCGGATCTCCAGACTCACCGGAGGGATGTTCGTCAGGTCCTGCTCAGGCTCAGGCAGAATCACCTCTTCGCTAAATATGAGAAGTGCCTCTTTGAGCAGACCTCGCTTCCGTTTTTGGGCTACATTATTTCTCAGACCGGCCTCCGAATGGATCCAGAGAAACTGTCTGCCATCGAGAAATGGCCTCGACCGGAGGGGTTGAAGGCTATTCAGCGGTTCCTGGGCTTCGCCAATTACTACCGCCTCTTCATACCGCACTTCTCTTCCCGGACTGCCCCAATTTCCGCGCTCACCCGTAAGGGCACTAATCCCAGAGAGTGGCCGCCCGAAGCAGAGGAGGCCTTTCTTTCCAAAAACAGGCCTTCTCTTCCGCCCCGGTGCTGCATCGCCCGGACGGCAACAAGCAGTTCTTCCTGGAAGTTGATGCCTCCTCCTCTGGAGCCGGAGCGGTACTTACCCAAAAATCGTCTTCCGGGAGAATGGTAACTTGTCGCTTCTTCTCCAAACTCTTCTCCTCTTCTGAGCGCAACTATTCCATAGGAGACCGAGAGTTATTGGCCATCAAGCTGGCATTGGAGGAGTGGCGTTACCTACTCGAGGGGGCTCTTCACCCGGTAATAATCTACACTGACCACAAGAACTTGGCTTACCTCTAGCATGCCCAGAGACTTAACCCGCGCCAAGCCCGGTGGTCCTTGTTTTTTGCTCGCTTTGATTTTGTTCTTCATTTTCGCCCGGCTGACAAAAACATCAAAGCAGACGCCTTGTCCCGATCCTTTCTGGTGTCCGATCTCGAGGAAGAACCGAAACATATCATCGATCCCGCCAGAGTAATGCAAGTGGCTCCCGTGAGTCTAAATCGTCTCCCTCCCGGTAAGACGTTCGTTTCAGTACCTGATCGGGAGAAGATCCTACACTGGGGCCATTCGTCTAAACTAGCTGGCCACGCCGGTCAGAAAAAGACCCTCCAGCTTATTACCCGGCACTACTGGTGGCCTACCCTGCACAACGACGTAATAGACTTTGTTTCTGCCTGTGTGTCCTGCGCCCGCAACAAAGTCCCAAGACACCTGCCAGCCGGTCGCCTCCTTCCGCTTCCTGTGCCTGCTGCCCCCTGGCAGCATATTGCTATGGACTTCATAACTGATCTCCCCGTCTCTTCCGGTTGTACGGTCATTTGGGTGGTCGCTGACCGCTTTTCCATGATGGCTCACTTTATTCCCCTGCCAGGCCTTCCGTCTGCACCCGAGCTGGCTAAAGACTTTATCCGCCACATCTTCCGTCTTCATGGCCTGCCCCTCCATATCGTGTCGGATCGTGGGGTACAGTTCACCTCACGTTTCTGGAGAGCCACTTGTAAATTGCTAGACGTCACCCTGGACTTCTCCTCCGCTTACCACCCACAGTCTAATGGTCAAGTGGAGCGGATCAATCAGATCCTGACCAGTTACCTCCGGCACTTCGTTAATGCCCACCATTCTGACTGGGTGGATCTCCTGCCATGGGCCGAATTCTCTTACAACAATCACGAGAGCGAATCTTCCTCCAAATCCCCGTTTTTTGTAGTCTTCGGTCAGCATCCTCGGATCCCATTTCCCGTCTCCACCTCGGTGGATAATCCGGCTGCGGAGTCTCTTGTTAACAAATTTTCCTCCTTGTGGGAGAGTACCCGGTCCGCACTCCTTCAGTCGTCCGAGCGTATGAAAAGACATGCTGACAAAAAACGTCTGGATCCTCCTCAATTCCGTCCAGGGGATAAGGTCTGGCTCTCGTCCAAGTATGTCCAGCTCAAGATTCCTTCCTATAAGTTAGGGCCTCGGTTCATCGGTCCTCTGGAGGTCATCAGTCAGATCAACCCGGTGGCCTATAAATTGAAACTCCCGGCCAACTTGCGGATCCCTAACTCCTTCCATGTATTTCTCCTCAAACCCGTGGTACTTAACTCTTTTTCCAAGTCTACAGGTACGCCTCCTGGTCCGATTTCCGCTGAAAACGAGTTTGAGGTAGAGAACATTCTGGCCACAAAAAGGGTAAGAGGAAAGACCTTTTTTCTAGTAGATTGGAAGGGGTTTGGTCCTGAAGAGAGAACGTGGGAGCCCCGGGAGAACATCCATGCCCCTCTCATCCTTGCTAAATTTCTGTCTGGCCTAAAAAAGGGGGGGCCTAAAGGGGGGGGTACTGTAGCGTCGGCGTCCCTGCCCTCTGCTAGGCAGGGACGCTGTTCCCCTCACCTCTCCGCTCCGAGCCCGGCGTCCTCCTCCCGCTCTGCTGGCAGCGCGCGCTCCTTCCCGGCCACGGTGCTTAGGGCGCGCTCCCCCCCTCTTAATGGGGCCGTGAGCGCCGTCCTAAGGAGTCCCCGGCCAATGGCCGGAGGACTTCACCATATATAAGGCACCTCCTCCAAAATGGAGGTGCCCGAGCAATGTTGTTGCACTGTTCACTACTCTGCTTCAGCCCTCAGGTCCCGTTTCCAGTTACCTGCCAGTTACCTGCCAGTTTCCTGCCAGTTTGCTGTCTGATTCTTGCCTGTTATCCGCTTACCTGCTTGCTAGCCTGAGGTCCGACGATCTGCCTTCCGACACCTGTCAGTCTGTCTATGGACCAGCTTGCCCGCTCACCTGGGAGCGCTCATCTGCTACCTGTCAGCTAGCCTACCTGGAGGCTCCGCCGTCACGTGCTGTGACCACCTGCCAGTCCAGAGACTCTTGCCCGCTCACCTGGGAGCGCTCATCTGCTACCTGCCTGTTAGCCTACCTGGAGGCTCCGCCGTCACATGCTGTGACCACCTGCTTATCCAGAGACTCTCGCCTGCTCACCTGGGAGCACACATCTGCCATCTGCCTGCTAGCCTACCTGGAGGCTCCGCCGTCACATGCTGTGACCACCTGCTTATCCAGAGACTCTCGCCTGCTCACCTGGGAGCACACATCTGCCATCTGCCTGCTAGCCTACCTGGAGGCTCCGCCGTCACATGCTGTGACCACCTGCTTATCCAGAGACTCTCGCCTGCTCACCTGGGAGCACACATCTGCCATCTTCCTGCTAGCCTACCTGGAGGCTCAGCCGTCACAGGTCGTAGCTACCCTTTACCCAGAGACTGTCCCGGTCACTTGTTGTGACCTCCTGCCCGTTCACCCAGAGACTGCCCCGGTCACTTGCTGTGACCTCCTGCCCGTTTACCCAGAGACTGTCCCGGTCACCTGCTGTGACTACCTGCCTGTCTTCCCTGGTCGCCACCCGCTTCCTTACAAGGACCGCCCCCTTGTATAAGTTGCTCAGAGGTTCCGCCTCCCAGACCCGTTACAAACATTAACAGAAATAAACACTTGGAATAGATCACTCTGTGTGTAATGACTCTATATAATATAGGAGTTTCACTTTTTGTATTGAAGAACTGAAATAAATTAACTTTTTGATGATATTCTTATTTAGTGAAAAGCACTTGCATATAGCCATCGTCCCACATATACACAAGTCTCACCACAAAATACTTATTGTAGGGATAATCTCTAAATTAGAGAAAAAATATAAAAATCAGCAAAAACAATTAAAATAAAAAATATTGCTAGCTTTAATGAAAAAAAAAAAACAGCAGAAAATGATGACTGGCGTCATACCAGGAGCGTTTATATTATATATATATATATATATATATATATATATATATATATATATATATATATATATATATATATATATATATATATATATATATATATATATATATATATATATATATATATATATATATATATATAAAAAGAAGATTTCCCTACAAACTAGAAGAGGCAGAATTGTTAATTGCTGTCATGAATGACTGCACCATTGCTAATAGTTTACTACTTCCACAATCCAGATTAAGACGGCATTATTATAAATAATCTCAAGTCTCTGCAGAGAACGCTTCCTTTAAGCCACGGACAAATGGATATGTAAATGCGCATTCTTTTGTCTTTATACTTTTTAGACATCTATTTTCAGATTTCAGCCACAACAGAAGAACCGACAGATGAAGCAGTGAGATGGTTCAGGAATGCAGCTTTTCTACTCAGAGAATATTTTGGCAATAAGCAACTCCCTTCAGGGATCAAGGACCTCAGGTTTTCGGTCACAGTTTAATTTAACTTCATGACCTCTGGCTTGTTTCAATTAATTACAAAAAAAAAATAATGGTAATCAGGCAAATGCAGTTTCATACATGTGCAGCACTCTCTAATTGGAAGTATGGCTGCAGCAAACAGCGCTCACTACGCAACCAGAGAAGTGAACACGGACTGTTCTCAGCTCCGGCACTGCCCAGATGACTGGAAGCAAGTGGCAGCAGGGAGAAAATTAACTTCATTTTCTCCCTGCAGCTGCACTTCCAGTTAGACTACCACATAGGTTTACACTGGTACTCACCTGCAGATTACCACTAAATTTACAGGTTTGTTTGTTTTGGGTTTTTTTTTACAGACAGGTTCTCCTCAAGCCTCTATCGGGCCATCATTTACAAGGGATATTTTAAAGAGATTATCCAAGATTTTTTTTTTTCTACTTTGGGTCTAAAATCTAACATGCAGGTAGTTGCCAACTACCCGCGTCTTGCACCCAGCGCCAGCTCAGTTAAATGTTGTTGTAGCTGTTTTTAAATGTTTTTTCTTCAATAAAATATGGATTTTATCAGATGATCGTGGAAGCTTAATTTTTTCTTGTCACACCAAGATTTCCTGTGCCTTTGGATTATGGAGTGGGTGAGCCGACTTTCCACCTAGTTTTATTCCAATCTCTGTTCCAGGTACACATGACTGTTAAGTCATTAGAAAATTGCCTAATTCTCCTGAGGCTACCAACATACGGTGCAGGGCCACCGAAAATTCTAGTAGAATTTATTAGTGGGGTACATTTATATGTGAAGATCAAATTGCAGCAAAGTGGCAGGATTTTTTATTTTTTATTTTTTTTGTTTTTGTAAAATTGAGGCAATGCTGGAACAATGATTTTGAGGTAATTGAGACAAAAAAATATGTGATTTGATCACATTGTGTGAACACACCTAAATTTAAACAATCAGTCTACAGAATTACAGCTAAGGAATCTATACGGCAGTGGAACAAATGTGACACTTGTACGGAAGGAAACATCACAAAATAAATAGTGTCGGCCATTTGTGACCTAGCAGAGCACAAGAGGAACTCCCATGTGTAAGACATTTTCCATAACAGACTATAGCCCTTACAGGAAGAGTTTCCTTTTTGTAGATCTGACATGGTATAGCTACTATACAGTTTATATGGCATGTTTAGTACTCATGTAACCAAGACCAATTTAATTCTTGTTAATTTCTCATCACTGTTGCTTTTTAAGGCCATTCCTTAGGGCTTAACTCATGCCAAGAAGTCTAGGCGAAATACCCTATTCGGACATATGGACTTCATAGACAGAAACTCCTGAAGAACCTATGTAATCCAAAATCGGGAAACGTTTAACAAGTTATATGGCTGGACATGAGAAAATTATGAAAGGATACAGCTAGTTGAAAAAGTAGCTTTCTTTGTGAAAGAACCATTTTAAATGGAGTTTCCAATAGTATTTCTTATAAGGAATTAGTGGTCTGCAAAAGGCTCCAGCCAATTGGGGTGGTTGCCAAGTACCCAATATATTAACAACTAATTTTCTGGTGAATTTGCCCTTATCACATGTCTAAAATAAATCAGTTTCTGTCTAGTGCTCTTGCCTTCCAGTGACTATCAATGATAAATAACATATTTGTTGGTGATCCTAGCGGTCCATGGGATTCGTAGAAGTCTTCTCCGGCACCACTACTCAAAGACATTCATTTTTTACTTCTAGAAAAGGAGATGCTGCTCAAAATGGTCAGCGGTAAAAGGAAACCGGGGAGATTGAAGGTCCTGTTGGCTGAACATCAAGCTACTGAAAGAAGCCAAGGAAAATCGAAGTATGGCGAGAACTGGCCTACAGAGTATCCAGGTTTGACTGAATGATAGACTCAATCAAAAAACTATTTTCTTTGGAAGGAATACAAACAGACTGCTTCTTATGCCATCCAATACTGTTTCTACTCCTATGCGATTTTTTTGTAAAAGTGATTTTAACACCTGGTGTATTCAATAACCTGTAACGCATTTGCGCAGGTCTTTCACAAACAATACATTCCAGACATTGATGTGCTTCTGGTCACATGAAAGCCAGAAGACATGACACAAAAAGACCACTAACAAGTGCAGTCATGCATAGCTCGGTACCTCCACAGGAATAACAAGGAGAGCTGCAGGCTGCTGTGGCACATCGACATACCATTATAAGTGATTACTATCTGGGTATGGAATGTGGCCACACAACATTCTCCATTTGTCTCAGCGGCTTCCAGTTAGCAACACTTGTATGGGGTAAATGTATTACTGGAGGGACAACCCAGTGCACACTACTTTACTGGACTCTTATAGACAGGCCCCCTTGGGTGCAGACAGGCCCCCTTGGAGTGGAATAATAAAATTCTCTGTCTAGTATAAGATTTTTTATTTTTTTTGCACAAAAAAAAAAACTAAAAAAGTGCTCAGATTTGCTTGAAAACTATGGCAAACTTTAGCCATTCATCTCCAAGCTCGAAAGCACATCCATGAATGACATTCCACTACAAGGAGAAAAGGAACGCAAGTTCATCTAGTTTAGAGGGAGTTTTGCAACACTTTTGGTCATTTTAGAAAACACTCTGAATAAGAGCCCAATGGTTTTCATGCTGAATTTCCACTAAGTAATAGTTTCCTGTGTACATTTCCAAGACAACTTTTCACTGGATTCTTCACCAGCTCCAAGTCCATCTCCCTACTAGTTACAAAGCTTGCGCAACATCTCTTGGCACCATCTTTGTAGACTCAGTCTTCCACCTGCATCCTGCATGATATCCATCCTGTACACCTGGAGATTAATGTCCCGCAGTGGAGGCAATGTGTTTATGCGTAAAACCAAGTGGGTCCAAATCGAACAGGCTTCGTTTGTGTCTGAGCATTTCCATCCTTCTTTTTAGGAGACATCAGAGTAGTCAGAAGCATGAGAAGTGTGATGGACAGAGTCAGCAGAAATCAGAAAATCCTATTGGGGCGGGATCACCTGACCCAAGGTATGATCAGGAGGTCCATACATTTTGGGCAGCCTGAGTACATTGAGAAGAGTCATCTTTTTGCATGTAAAGATGACCAAACACTAGATGCTCAGTCCCCCCTCAAAAAAAAAAAAAAAAAAAACCTTAATGTATGTGTAAAGAAAGAAAATTCATGCACTGTAGAGGTTTATGTCTGAATTGGTTGATCCAGGTAATTTCCTGCAAGCGGCACCACACCCACAGCCGACCAGTCCTCTGCTACAATACTGCACAATCCCAAGACATGACCTGTCCACTGCTCACAATGTTGGGTGTGACGGGATTATAAAAGTGATTATTCTCCCATTACCCGGTAACTTGTCATAGTGACAGCACAATTAGAGCCGTGATAAAATAGTAATAAGAATTTACTCCTGAGATTTAGTGAACACCCACACAGCTCAGATACAATGAATCAGGTCTCCAGCTGATGAAAGCAGGAAGAAGACTTCAGCAAAGGAAGAGCGGCCATCCCAGCCGGGGAATGCATGTGTACAAAAACAGGCTACGGCAGAGGAAAGAAGCTGCGCATCACATACTTGGAAGAGTCTCATTTCCTTTCCATTCCTGTACACGGCCTCCTCTCCAGTATATCTAGGGCCTCCCCAGAAGTCAAGTCTCCCGTATAGGAGGAAGCAAGACTTCAGCCAGGGACAAAGAGTGGGAATCCAGTCAAGTGTGTCCAATTCAGGTCCAGATTAAAAAATAATGGGCAGGATGTAGGTCTTTCCCTGCTGCCTCCTCGACTTGTAATCTCAGTAAAGAATGTCTCTGTCGCTTTAAATGGAATTTTTGGATTCCAATGCAGTTATTAATACTTCATCTAATGATAAAACCACAACAGCTCTCCTGTAATATTATTACTTTGAGTAAAGCTTCATTTTTTGTGCATTTTTTGACCATTGGCCCAAAAAATTGCATGTGCAAAACCATGGTGTTGGAGGTAGTCACCCTATAAGACAAATATGACACTTTAATGCCTATCCATCATTTCAAGAGACTTTGTAGAATAAGATGTTGTGTGTGTTTCTGTCCGTTATATGACTTGCATCTGGAATTTTTCCCCCCTTTATCTTTATATCCGATGTCCAGTTTTCTCTCAGTTGGAGGGTGGATACTAGCTGCTAGGATATCTCCTATACACAGTTCATAAGATTCCTTAACACCTCTTTCAATGTAACACACCTTTAGATACAGCAGCAGCATGGAGGACATCATACAGCAGTACTGAGTAGCACAGCTGTGAATCCAGAACTGTAGTGAGATAAAACACTCACTAGAGAGCCAAAGTGTGATATTTCTGCATCTCTCTCACTGTGGTTCTCCTTACTCATCTAGCCTCCCTCTCCAAAAAAAATCAATAAGAAAATGTAATCTAGTGTTTTAGTGAGCTGGCAGTCCATTTTCTTGGGACAAGATGCATTTCAGCACTTTTTATGAGTAAATGATGAGTTCTGAGTCAAGAAAAGGAGACAAAATAAACTTGCATGTGATCATTTAAAAAGCCATGCCACATGACTTAGAATATACTTTGACCAATGAATGGGCAACAACCTCAGAAACGGCCCTCTATAGAAAGACGCCTTTTCTTTTTGGAGAGAACTCTAGTTTGGCCAAATATCCTTAGTCATGTGGCAAGGTTCCTTAAAGAGTCCACAGTGACGCATAGCCATTTTGGAAGTACGGGCTATGACGTATAGGAAGGCGCACTATACAAAGTGGGCTTAATGCAGCACATTACTGCCGTTGTGAAGATTTACCATAGTTTCTCAACACCATCGCATTTAGCTCAGCCGCAGAGTACCGGTAAGATGCATCTGTCTAACATACATAATTAACTTTAGCCCCTGGTGCATTAGCGTCCATCACTGAGGCAGAGGCAAAGCATCTGCACTACAACAACTTGGTCACCAGCTACATAAAGCAACGCAAATAAATGAGCCAATACAAATTAGAGGAAGTATACGATGATCATTACAGGACAAACCTTATAAAACGTTCACCTCCCATCAGCAACCATATTCAATTACAAATTACATTCTGCCTTCTGCAGAACAAAAGTCTTAGCTCATATGTGTTTCTAAATTGGGGGCAAACAAATTAAAACATTTATAGGTATAGTCTTAAAGGGAATCCATCAGCAGGTTTTTGCTATGTAATCTGAGGACAGCACGAGGTTGAGGCGGAGACACAGATTTCATGAATGTGTCACTTATTAGGCTGTGTGTTGTTGTTTCCATACAATGAATGTTTTAATCACCAGATTATCATTGCCTGAACTACAGCTCATGTGAGCCCTGGTCCGACCATGCCCCCTCCTGTGATAAGCAGCTTACGGTCAATCTACAATGTACACAGAAAGTTGTGGTGTGGGCGGGTGCAGTTTCTGAGCTCTGCTTCATCTAAAAACTATTGATTGTATCACAACTGCTGCACCCAGTAAACGAAGTGATACATCGCTGGAATCAGGGTCTCTTTTCCTACATTATGCTGCTCTCAGAACAGGTACCAAAAACCTGGTGACAGATTCACTTTAAGGCCACGGCCCCACTATCAGTATTTGGTCAGTAATTTTTCTCAGGAGTGGGAGCCAAAACCAGGAGTGGGTGATAAATGCAGAATTGGTGACTTGTTTCTATTACACCTTTTCTGTGACTGATCCTCACCTGGTGAAGGCGAGTACTGATAGTGGGGCCGTGGCCTAAATGGAGAACTGCAGGTAAACACAAAGACTATTTCCCATTTTCAACAGGAACTGAGATCTGTATTGCTGTTTGACATTTCCCATATTGGAGAGCTGTGGTAACTGCCCTTTTTATGCTAAGGCGAGAAATCATCACTTATAAATTTCAGAATATAGTCAGGTCCAAATAATATTTTTTCCTCTAGGTTACAGTCAGTAGCCTGGACTGCAAGACCTGTCAACTTCACCCAAAATGTGTGAAAAATATCCTATGGAGTTAGGACCAATAATCCATTACGACAGCTACTGAACATCTGTAAAAGGACAAATACAAAACCCAGAATATTGCATAGGCTTGTTCTACTGAGAAGAGTGTGATACAGGTTTATCATAAATCTGCCATCTATTGTATATTGTGAACTAAGCATGGAGTGCAAGTTTTGCATGGTGCAGCTCACGTCTTCTGTACATGTCAGAGATCTCCATCATTACCATACTACAATCATCTGTTAACCCCTTATTTTCACAGCTCCATGTTATAAACTTCTGCAAAGCACTTGGGGGTTCAGGGTGCTCACCACACATCTAGATAAGTTCCCTGAGGAGTCTAGTTTCCAAAATGGTGTCACTTGTGGGGTTTTTCCACTGTTTAGGCACATCAGGGGCACATCCGCTAAGTATTCAAGTAAATTTTACACTCAAAAAGTCAAATGGCGCTCCTTCCCTTCCGAACCCTGCCGTGCGCCCAAACAGTGGTTTTCCCCCACATATGGGGTATCTGCTTACTCAGGAGAAATTGCACAACAAACTGCATGGTGCAATTTCTCCTGTTACCCTTATGAAAATGCAAAATTGGGGGCTGAAAAACATTTTTGTGGGAAAAATGTGAAAATTTTATTTTTACGGCTCAATGTTCTAAACTTCTGTGAAGCACCTGGAGGTTCAAGGTGCTCACCACACATCTAGATAAGTTCCCTGAGGGGACTAGTTTCCAAAATGGGGTCACTTGTAGGGGGTTTCCACTGTTTAGGCACATCAGGGGCTCTCCAAACACAACCTGGCGCCCGCTAATTATTCAAGCAAATTTTACATTCAAAAAGTCAAATGGCGCTCCTTCTCTTCCGAGCTCTGCCGTGCTCCCAAACAGTGGTTTTTCCCCACGTATGGGGTATCTGCGTGCTCAGGGGAAATTGCACAACAAATTTTGGGGTCCATTTTTTCCTGTTACCCCTGCAAAAATAAAAAAAATTGGGTCTAAAGTAACATTTTTGTGAAAAAAGTTAAATGTTCATTTTTTTCTTCCACATTCCAAAAATTCCTGTGAAGCACCTGAAGGGTTAATAAAGTTCTTGAATGTGGTTTTGAGCACCTTGAGGGGTGCAGTTTTTAGAATGGTGTCACTTTGAGGGGTCTTTATGACAGAAAATACCCAAAAGTGACTTCAAATGTGATGTGGTCCCTAAAAAAATGGTTTGTAAATTTTGTTGTAAAAATGAGAAATCACTGGTTATTTTTAACCCTTATAGCTCCCCCAATAAAAAAAAAAATTGGTTCCAAAATTGTGCTGATATAAAGTAGACATGTGGGAAATGTTATTTATTTACTATTTTGTGTGACATATCTCTCTGATTTAAGGGCATAAAAATTCAAATTTTGAAAATTGCAATTTTCGCCAAATTTCCGTTTTTTTCACAAATAAACGCAAGTGATATCGAAGAAATTTTACCACCATCATGAAGTACAATATGTCACGAAAAAAAACAATCTCAGAATAAGCGGGATCCATTGAAGCGTTCCAGAGGTATTACCTCAAAGTGACAATGGTCAGAATTGTAAAAATTGGCCGGTCATTAACGTGCAAACCACCCTCGGGGGTAAAGGGGTTAATATAGTTGAAAAGGTGTTTTCCAGTCTTTAAAAAAAAAAAAAATTGTATATAATTTGCATGAAGATTAGTATTCAAACCAGTAGCTAAAATACCTCTATCAGCCGTCCTTATGTGTAGTCTTATGACTGGGCCCTGGGGGTGTATCTTGTTTGTGTGACTCCTATATACCCTGAACAAGTAGAGTACTGGCGTTCACACACCACAGAGTACTCATCGACACTCCTTGGCCCCATCATTCCCTCCTTGCGTCCAGAGAAACGGTCCCCAAATCCTCAAGAGCCACCAACAGATTAAATTTTCAGAATTTCCTTAGTCTTTCCCAGGCGGTCATTCCATCACCGGTGTAATACTAAGGAAATCCTGAAAACGTGATCTGTTGGTGGGCCTTGAGGACCGTAATTGGGGAACACGGGACTAGAGGAACAGTGTTTCTCATACTAAGCAGCAGATTGTGCAGTGGAAATGCAATTATAGCTTTACCTTACACTTTAGAATAAAAGGACCTATAAACAACTATAATGGGCAATGTCACGATTGCAATCCTCAATGTGTCTGGGATGCAGTTACTGACTAGCTTAGTCGTCCAATCTGGTGCAGGGGCGTGCTGAGCGGGCAGTACTTTTACTGATAGCTCGGCCGGCAATCTGAGACTGGGAGGTTCTGAGCTGCCTTCAGGTGTTCCCTGTCCCAGGGTATTGCTTAGCTGGGCTGTCAGTCCCAGATCTCTGAGACGTACATTCAGCTCTATGTGGTTTGTCTCTCTGTGCCTTGTGTAGCTTTTTTGCTGCATGACCTTGGACCTCATTCTGACCATCCATTTTGCCTTTTCCCTTTGCTCTGATCCGCTTTCCTCCTGGTATTCTGACCTCGGACCGTTACCTGACTATGCCTTTGTCTCTTCCCTCTGTTTAGGATGTACCCTCCTGGCTTTTGACCTAGGACTCCCTGCCTACCCTGACTGTTTGTCCGCGAGAAGTGACTCAGCGTCACAGGCAATGTCAGTGAGTGGGGAGAGGAATCATGTAAATTGTAGTTCTTTACAGCTCCCATGCCTTACATTGTTGCAGCCCACATCAAGCCCTATATAAATGAAAACAACAAATGTTACAAAGAGATGAGCAACATCACAAAAAACAAAAATAATTGAGCTCCTGTGCTATTGTAATTTGCTATATATTGTTTTTCATATTTATTCTTGTAATCTCCTTGATAGTCTGCTGAAGTGTTTTGCATAAATGGAAAACACATTGCACAAAGTATTGTCTAAAAGTATTTGACAAAACGTTCCAACGAGGCACAAACAGGAAAATATGCAAATAACTCCTTGGAGAGAAGTTTATTGCTTAGTTTTACTTAGTAGCAGGTTTACATAGACGTAAAAAGTAAGAGAAGAATTGAATGGGATATGTTGGAACATGTGCTCTATAATTATTATGGAATATTATGGCATTACCAGCAAATTTCTTAAAGGACCCCATAGTTTCGAGGGGCGACCTGCAAATATCACATGAGTGAAGCGTTTAAACCTTAAAATAAAACATTATGTAAGTTGTTCTCACGTCAGTGCTGTGTATACAACGTTTACAGCGGCTCCAAAGGTGAAGTAACACTTAAGAGCTAACCCCAGATACCAATGTGATTTCACCTTATGCAATAAGCGAGCATGCACACTCAGTGGTAAGTGAAATGTGCGGCTGTCACTTCACACACAGAGTAGTGGGTTAGTGTGATCGATACTTATAGTAACACAACCCATGCGGTACCTGCACTTCTGTTCTTCATAACTAATTACATCTGCTGGAAAAGAAATTTTAAAAAAGGAAGTTACAAAAGGAAAAAAATAGAGAGAGTGTAGCAACATGCATCATGAGCCCGTCTGCTTAGACTTGCTTTCTTCTCTACGCCATGTATGCCAGGGTTTTGTGTGGAGGTTGGTATTCTGTGCAAAGTCCTACATTTTTTTTCCTCCTATGCAGTGGCAGCAGTGAATATATTGCCTCATGCACACAATTATTATTTATTCTATATTTATTTCACTCACTTATATGGCGCCATTAATTCCACAACGCTTTACAGACATTAATCGGCACTGTCCCCATTAGGACTCACAATCTACATTCCCTATCACTATGTCTTTGGAGTGTGGGAGGAAACCAGAGAGCCTGGAGGAAACCCAAACACAGGGAGAACATACAAACTCCTTGCAGTACAGTACATAAAGTACAGGTCCTTAATAGGGGTCCCAAATAATGCATGGGATCATTACTATACCCCTGTATGTACCTTAAAATGGGATGTCTGTTCTAAATTGATAAGTCTGCAGACTTCTGAATCCCCCACCTCACGTACTGTACGCTGCGAAGATTCCCCAGTTTCTGAGCCGAGACCAGCAGACTCTGTCCATAGACTTGTATTGAGAGAGGCAGTATCCACTAGTCAGGCTCTGGCCAGGAGTAAGCACAATGCATATACATTACCACTGTTCCCGGCTCAGAAACCGGCAAATTCTTGCAGCGCACAGTGCATGCACTGGTGGGATTCATAGGTCTGCATTCACACAGTGACTGCAGCCTTATCAATTTAGACCAGACAACTCCTTTAAAGGGAATTGGCAAGCAGATTTTTTGCTACCTCATCTGAGAGCAGCATGATGTAGGCAAAGAGAAGCTGAATCCAACAATGCATCACTTAGATTACTGGGGGGCAACAGTTCTGACACAATCAGTGTTCTTAGATGTAGCACGAAGCAGAGCTAAGAAAGCAGCCGCCGCCCACACCAGTGCGGCAATGTTAATCGCTTAGTGATAAATCCTTCACAGTTCGTAAACTACAGCACGCATTTTGACAAGTGACACATCCCTGAAATCTGTGCTTCAGCCTCTATCTCCTCTTGTCTTCAGATTACATAGCAAAAACCTGCTGACAGATTCCCTTTAAGACCTCCTTTAGGACATGGCTGCAGTTTATCATATCTACTCCGCTATTTGAGTCAGGGGTAGTTTAACCTACCACCCAAAATGTTCTGTCTCTTCCAAGGCTCTGCCTGTTCAGATTGCTTGTCCTATAAGGCAACAAGCCCATCACAAGTGCACCAGGAATTACAGGGCTTATAATAAGTTACAGTTAGAAGAATTATACAATATTTAAAAAAAAAAAAAAAGACGAAGGAGAGGATGACAACTCAACTACGACACATTTACCAAGAAAAATGAGCTGCAATAGGTGCAAGGTGGGTTGGTGATTTGCTTCATTTAAAGGGGTCATCCAGGACATTTATTATTTGTGTGTATGGGGCTAATTTGTATGTATGGGGCGCTGGTCATGCTGCCCAGTGCAAGTGTCAGCAGAGGTACGCTGAGCGGTGAGGCGGTTTGTACGGACAATATAGAATGCTGATTCAGTGTGGCTCCTTCACGGGAGCCACACTACTGCGCGGAAGAAAGGCCTGGCAATCTAATTCCGTATTAGGCCAACAAAACTTGATGGAGAGTACAACTAATGGAATTCAATATAGTGCTGGAAGATGCGACTCTAGGTCGAAAGGCACTTGACAAGCTACTGGGAAAGAGGCAATGATCGACCAGAGTATGATCAATTCTCATGACGCCCCACGATCAAAGCGATAAGGACGCCATGGTGCTGATATCGCTTAGTTGAAAGGGAAGATCAAAAGCTGCAGAAATATCAGTTCGGAACTTGGAATGTAGGAACACAGGCAAACTCAACGTCATCAAAGCTGAACTGGACAGAAGAGGACGATCATTGGCTGCAGCATGCAGCTAACACTACAAGATCACGTCACTCTCCGGTACCAATATGGCAAGGACAGCGCCGCTGCAGAAGGGGAGTATCTATTGTTGGGCTCCTGATTATTAGGCCACGGCCCCACTATCAGTATTCGGTCAGTATTTTTTCTCAGGAGTGGGAGCCAAAACCAGGTGAGGAACAATCAGAGAAAAGCTATAATAGAAACAAGTCACCAATTCTGCATTTATCACCCACTCCTGGTTTTGGCTCCCACTCCTGAAAAAAAATACTGACCAAATACTGATAGTGGGGCTGTGGCCTTAAGTTGGGGTTGTCCAGCAATTTAGTTGTTTACCAGACTGAAAAAAAAATGTTACTCATTGTTACTTCTATTATAATATTTAACAAATAAAAAATAAAACAACCACAATAAATCTATGGGGATTTTTTTGCTAGGATCAGATTGTTAGGCTTCACAAACATATACCATTTTTGTTTTTTTAGAAAACGACCACTGCAGTTTTTGATGCAGTTTTCTGAGACAAAGCCACTTGGTTTAGTACAAGAGTTCCCCTATATCAGGGTTCCCCAACTCCAGTCCTCAAGGCCCACCAACAGGCCATGTTTCCAGGATTTCCTGAAAAAAAGCTCAGGTGATAACTGCATCACCTGCACAGGCAATAATTCCATCATCTGTGCAATACTAAGGAAATCCTGAAAATCTGATCTGTTAGTGGGCCTTGAGGACTGGAGTTGGGGAACTCTGCCCTATATGACTGGACCAGCAGGATGTCTTCAGGCCATAAATAAAACGCGTAAATTTTGTTTTGCTAAATATTTGAAGGAAATATGGAGTAAAGATAATCTCTCATCCTGGAAGAACAGGATACATGCTCCATGAGATACATGCTCCATGTGATACCGCTCCGCGTAGCAGATGTGGGTGTTCTTTTCAATAAAATATAAATCAGAAGAAAACTGTTATTTGGTGCAGAGGACGTTACTATAAATCCCCTGTCTACCGACCTATCTCTGAAAGCTGATTGACTGGTTATTTATCCTGATGGAATATGGACAAGAAAAAGAAAAACATTGGGAAAACCATTCTGTAGATGACTATGAAGCCAGGCCTGCGCAGACATGGAACGTGTCAGATACATACAGACAGCAGATCTCATACAATGGCAGTAACAGGTGTTCCCCACATGCACGTGCCAACGAGACTGATGGCACAAATATGCTCCTGGCTTCATTTACTTTACAGAATCCTCAAGATCTTTTCCAGACACCAACATCTTAGTTAAAGGGGATTTTCCATTACAGACAGCCTTCACATTCCATCCGAGCCAGATTCTTAATTTTCAATGGAATGCGAGAGCTACAGCCAATCAGCAGCCGGCAATTGGCTGCAGTGGTCACGCGATGCCCCCAACCACAAGTTGATAGCTGGAGCCCTGCTGGGAGAGATGGTACAAAGTGTGGACACAAGCTTGAGCTTTAGTTATCATCCCACCCTGAGCCCATTAGAATTAACTTGCCACAGTTGCAGAAATAGGTTTGGCCAACCATATTGTTATGTCTGCAGAGACCCTACAGCATTGTCGTGAAAACTGTAAAAGTAATTTAGGTTCATTAGAATACTTTACCCCAGTTTTCCCAAACTTCGTAGGACAGTAAATGACAATACTACACCTTTAAACAGTGCACTTAGTACAAAAAGTCATGGATGGTTATACAACATAAATGCCAAGACATCTTCAGAATCAGGACAAAAATACTAAAAACACAAAGACTGATCTGACAAGAATCACAATAATGCAGTGAGAACTAGTCAGGGGAGAGGAATGACAATCCCTAGAGGGTTATTTGGGGAGGAATCTTGGCTTTATTAATGGTCACATTCTGACCTTTTCTTGAGTTTTTCTTTCGTCTTGTGTATGCCATTACACCGCTGCCATTTATATTAATGACAGGTCAGAGCATGTTTTCACTCTGTACCCATCCCCCTTTGAATTTTGGCCAAGACTAGTGTTTCCTTGGCATGTAATTGTAAAAAACAGAGTCAAGGAATTGTCAGAAGCATGTCTGGTCATTTGTTACATGATCCTGTGCAAAATTCCAAGGAAACAGAATGGAGACTATTCAGGAGGCAGGAATCTGTCATTTAAAGAGGACCTGTCACCAGGTCAAAAGAGGCCCATTTTTTTTTCTTCTTTTATTTACACTGCTCTCCCCACTTTTTTATTATTATTAAATCCACCATAAAGTCCCAGAGATATGGGCCTATTTTATTGTGCTATTTTTTTTTTGGAAAGAAGTGGCATTTACAGTGGAATTATGTACAGCAGTCTAAAGACACGGGCACTCCTAAAATGAAAATGGGGGAGATGGATACAGAGAGAGCAGGCGTGCGAGCAAGAGTGAGCGCACAAAGAGAGCAGACGAGAAAGAAAGAAAAAAAAAAAAAAGAGGGGAAAAAAATACTGAGAACAACGGGAATAAAATGAGAACTAAAACGGATTACTTTTCACCAGGTCCTCAAACTGTCAAATTTCACAAAAGAAAAGCTTGCTGCACCAAAGAAAGGTTATGTGCACACAGCATCCTTAGACCAGGGGTCTCAAACTGAGCCGGGTAAATTGGCCACACAGAAAAAATTTGAATATGAAGGACCACGTTCTCCCGCGTTCTTTATGGGAGACTATTACGTTTCTAGTGAAACCATTATTTTTCTATTTTCATTTAGCCCCATATAGTAGTTTTGGTCCCTATCTTGTAGTAATGTATCCAATCCTGTACTATTATAATGTCCCCAATCCTGTAATAATGTTCCCTGTTTTGTAATAATGTCCTTCAGACGGTAATCATGTCCTTTATCCTGTAATAATGGTCCCCTACCCTGTAATAATGTCCCCCAATACAGTAATAATGTCCCTCAGCTTGTAATAACGTCCCCAATATTGTAATAATGGTCCCCGTACTGTAATAATGGTCCCCTATCCTGTAATAATGTCCCCAATTTTGTAATAATGCCCCCTGTCTTGTAGTAATGTCCCCATCCTGGTCCCCTTCTTGTAACAATGTCCCCCATTCTGCTGCTCGTTACATACACAAAAAATTCTTCTCACCTAACCGTACTCCCTTGGTGAGGACGCAATTTAATTGAAAAGAAGCGCTGAGGTCAGAGGTCCCTGGCTCGCTGGACACGATTGCTTCAGGGGCCGCACAACGGAGCCTTAGGAGCCGCATGCGGTCCTCGGGCCGCGTGTATGAGACCCCTGCTTTACACACTAACAGCAGCAGAGTTTTCCCAGGCGAAGCAGTTTCAGGTAAAGTCCAGCAGTGACTTCGCAATCGTTCACCGCAAACGGTGGCTTTGACTCTGCGTTTAAGTATAGAGAGCAAGCCAAATTCTATTAGACACTTCAGGGTTTCTGAACCCTGAAGGAGTTAAAAGAAGTGATACAAGATGGAACATGTGCACAGGAATGTCGTAATTAACCCCTTTCCGACCTGGTCAGTAATAGTACGCACCAGGTCGGAAAGGCCGGTTCAGCGGGGGCTCCAGCACTGAGACCGCACTGAACCGGGCACATGTCAGCTGATATGTGCCCGCAACAGCCGTGGGTGGAATCGCGATCCACCCATGACTGTTAACCAGTTAAGTGGCATTTAACATCACCGTGCCGGAAGTGCGGCATTGACCCCGCCCATCGGTGACCCCGTCACATGATCGCTGGTCACCGATGGGTGGGCATGACAACCCGCTGTCTGCAGCAGACCCCTGTGGTTGTCATGTCTCAATTGCTATGAGCGCCACCCAGTGGTCGGCGCTCATAGCAAGGGAGCATTTCTACTGCATACAAGCAGACAACTGCTGCTACTAATCTGTCGATTTGGTATCGCCGCGTTCAGAATCGCCCGATCTATCAATATAAAAAAATAATTAATCCGATCGGTAAAAGGCGTAACAAGAAAAAAAATTCTAAAAGCCAGAATTACGTTTTTATGGTCGCCGCAAGATTGCAATAAAATGCAATAACGGGCGATTAAAACATCGGATCTACCCCAAAATGGTATCAATAAAAATGTCAGCTCGACCCGCAAAAAAATAAAAGCCCTCACCCGGCCCCAGATCCCGAAAAATGGAGGCACTACGGGCCTCAGAATATGGCGCCATTTATTTATGCAAACTTTGAATTTTTTTTTTTCACCACTTAAATAAAAAAGAACCTATACATGTTTGGTGTCTGCGAACTCGTAATGACCTGGGGAATAATAATGGCAGGTCAGTTTTAGCATTCAGTGAACGCGGTAAAAAAAAAAAACTGTGGAGTTGCATTTTTTTTTTTTGCAATTTCACCACATTTGGAATTTTTTTTCCCGTTTTCCAGCACACGATATGGTAAAACCAGCGATGTTGTTCAAAACTCCAACTTGTCCTGCAAAAAATAAGCCCTCACATGGCTATATTTAACGAAAAATAAAAAAGTTCTGGCTCTGGGAAGAAGGGGAGAAAAAATGAAAATGCAAAAACAGAAAAACCCAAGGTCGTTAAGGGGTTAAAGGTGTTGTCCAGTCTTAGGTCATGTTCACACGTTCAGTACTTTACATCAGTATCTGTAAGCTAAAATCAGGAGTAGGTGGAAAAGACAGAAGTGGTGACATGTTTCTATTATACTTTTCCTCTGACTGTAAGCCAAAACCAGGAGTGGAACAAATACTGATGTAAAATACTGACCATATACTGAACGTGTGATTTGTAGCCTTAAAACTACAAGTCCGCAGTCACGCTATGTGATTGCAGATTTGTGAATCTTCACATCTTGCGCTCTGAGGATCGTCCAGTGTCGGCGCTGAGAATGGCGGTCATGTGACCACAAGATATGCATACTCCCGGCCACATTCCGACTAGACTGTTTCCAGCCTTGTTCAATACAATTGCATTGAGTGAAGCCGCACCCATTTAGTCGGAATGTGGTCTGGAGTATGTACAGTGCTGGCCAAAAGTATTGGCACCCCTGCAATTCTGTCAGATAATACTCAGTTTCTTCCTGAAAATGATTGCAATCACAAATTCTTTGGTATTATTCTCTTCATTTAATTTGCTTGCAAGGAAAAAAACACAAAAGAGAATGAAGCAAAAATCAAATCATTGATCATTTACACAAAACTCCAAAAATGGGCCAGACAAAAGTATTGGCACCCTCAGCCTAATACTTGGTTGCACAACCTTTAGCCAAAATAACTGCGAACAACCGCTTCTGGTAACCATCAATGAGTTTCTTACAATGCTCTGCTGGAATTATAGACCATTCTTCTTTGGCAAACTGCTCCAGGTCCCTGATATTTGAAGGGTGCCTTCTCCAAACTGCCATTTTGAGATCTCTCCACATGTGTTCTATGGGATTTAGATCTGGAGTCATTGCTGGCCACCTTAGAAGTCTCCAGTGCTTTCTCTCAAACCATTTTATAGTGCTTTTGGAAGTGTGTTTTGGGTCATTGTCCTGCTGGAAGACCCATGACCTCTGAGGGAGACCCAGCTTTTCACACTGGGCCCTACATTATGCTGCAAAATTTGTTGGTAGTCTTCAGACTTCATAATGCCATGCACACGGTCAAGCAGTCCAGTGCCAGAGGCAGCAAAGCAACCCCAAAACATCAGGGAACCTCCGCCATGTTTGACTGTAGGGACCGTGTTCTTTTCTTTGAATGCCTCTTTTTTTTTCCTGTACACTCTATGTTGATGCTTTTTCCCAAAAAGCTCTACTTTTGTCTCATCTGACCAGAGAACATTCTTCCAAAACGTTTTAGGCTTTCTCAGGTAAGTTTTGGCAAACTCCAGCCTGGCTTTTTTATGTCTCGGGGTAAGAAGTGGGGTCTTCCTGGGTATCCTACCATACAGTCCCTTTTCATTCAGACGCCGACGGATAGTACGGGTTGACACTGTTGTACCCTCGAAGTGCAGGGCAGCTAGAACTTGTTTGGATGTTAGTTGAGGTTCTTTATCCACCATCCACACAATCTTGCATTGAAATCTCTCGTCAATTTTTCTTTTCCGTCCACATCTAGGGAGGTTAGCCACAGTGCCATGGGCTTTAAACTTCCTGATGACACTGCACACGGAAGACACAGGAACATTCAGGTCTTTGGAGATGGACTTGTAGCCTTGAGATTGCTCATGCTTCCTCACAATTTGGTTTCTCAAGTCCTCAGACAGTTCTTTGGTCTTCTTTCTTTTCTCCATGCTCAATGTGGTACACACAAGGACACAGGACAGAGGTTGAGTCTACTTTAATCCATGGTAACTGGCTGCAAGTGTGATTTAGTTATTGCCAACACCTGTCAGGTGCCACAGGTAAGTTACAGGTGCTGTTAATTACACGAATTAGAGAAGCATCACACGATTTTTCAAACGGTGCCAATACTTTTGTCCACCCCCTTTTTTAGGTTTGGTGTGGAATTATATCCAATTTGGCTTTAGGACAATTCTTTTTGTGTTTTTTTCATTGAAGACAAATTAAATGAAGAGAATAATACCAAAGAATTTGTGATTGCAATCATTTTCAGGAAGAAACTGAGTATTATCTGACAGAATTGCAGGGGTGCCAATACTTTTGGCCAGCACTGTATATGCCATACTTGCAGTCACATGACCGCCGTTCTCAGCACCGACACTGGATGATCCTCTCAGAGGGCAGTGTGCACGCTGTGAGAATTCACAAGTCTAGTCAGAGTGAGAACCCCTTTAAATCACTGTGCATAATGTTCATTCCAATGAGCGATATTGGCAGAATCTGTCTGAAACAGACACTGTGTGCACATAAGGAGTTAATTTTGGAAATTTTTTGGAGGTTTACGGAATTTTTTTTTAAAAAAAAAATTGCCTAAACCGCAGGCAATGGGGTAACAAAACAACCATAAATCACCTTTATCACCATGAAGACCAGGCCAGTTTTCATTTCATCCTCTTCCTTTAAGAGCCATAACTTTTTTTTTTTTTTTACATTTTGTGTAAACCTAATCATATGCGGCTTTTTTTTTTTTTTTTTTTTGCAGGAGGACTTGTAGTTTTTAATTACATCATTCACATTACTATATAAATGTACTTTAAAAAAAAAAAGGTTAAAGAATCAAGCGGGGGAGGAATTGTGAAGAAAAAACAAACCAAACAAAACAAAAAAAAACTCCACCTTTGTATTTTTGGAGTTTCGCAATTGATGCACAGCAGCATCAGCAGAGCTACCAACGCGCCAGCACTAAATTAGTGGAGGATTTAAATTGAAAGTTCTTGTTATCTTTAGGCTATTATATTGCCCGATGTTCTTAAAATCCAAGAAAATCCATTTATTGCATTTATGTGCACAAAGATTATTATTTTAGCCCGTATGTGGTGTATATGATAAACCTGCCCCTGCTGGAAAGTGACAATGACATATTCTCTCATACATACCATAATGAAGCCAATACAAGACACCACTGACCACACAACAACAAACACCGCCTTGTCCTACCCATAATTCGCAACCACAGAAGAGTTACAAACTTCCTTGTAAGATCAACACAAACATCCTCCAGGCGGAATCCTACCATATTCATCTTCTGACATGCCAGGACTCCGGGAGTCTCCATATCATGCCTAAAGTAACACTTGTTGCACCATGCTAGCAACCCACTTATTACAACAAAGGGAACAAAGGGGTTTCCAGAGTGATATTTCCTCTGCATTTTAGAGATTGGTGGAGTTCCAAGCTTCTGGATGATATGTTATGACAGAAGATGAATCCAGGTGGAGTTTGCCCTTTAAAAATTTTCAGAACCCACCACAGATACAGCTCTGGTTGATTATTAGGTTACATCATTGAGATTTCTACTTTTTAGGTTTTGATATTTCTAGGGATATCTATAGCACTGTTCTGAGGATGTAATAAAAGAGTAAAGAAAATTCCACTGGGCACTAAAAATAGTCACAAAAGAAAACACTTAGCACTTGTTTAGGAGGTCATACTCCTTTGGCCAAATTCAGACGTCCACAATGCACAGATTGGCCGCGGGTCTCCTATCTCAAACTCAACCACCTCATATATGCCCAAGAGACTGCTAATTTCAGGTCGGGAGACCTGCGGTTGGTCCGTACATCACAGACATCTCAATTTGCCCTTCGAGAGCTTTCAGCTAAATCCTTGCTTTGCCAATATCTAACCCCTTCAACCCACCCAAAAAAAAATGCAAGCTCAGCTAAGTGTGAGATCAGTAGAGAAAGGGGAATAAACTGCTGCCAGATACTGCAAAAGAGGGAATGGTTGGGCATATTAAAATCCAACATGCCTGGTCCCCCCCCCCCCCACCCCAAAATGTAATAGGTCATTGGGGGGGGGGGGGATAGCAACCAGGTATACAGTAGTTGGTTGCCAAACATTATGTTCAGCTTACGTATTATAAATGCCATGAAATGACGAATCCCCTTTGATAATGTCTCCCCATGTGATACTTGCCGAAAATCACTCGCCTAGGCAGTCGTGTCGTCTACATAGCGGATGTCAGCGTTTGGATGTAAACAAGGACCAGCGGTGGAGCTGGACTGACCATGAATTCAGTTATTCTTGCTTTATTACATGCACTGCTTTAGTTACATTTTAGTTCCACCCCTTTAAGCAGGCAAAGCTGAAACGCGTTAAACAGAACTCCATTATATAGGACTCTCAACTAAGATCTGCTTTGCCTGCAGAGGCCAAGAGCTTCCTGATTACTGCAAGCAGCAGCCGTCCTATGTGCGGAGGAGCCTCTGCGTGCTGAGAGCGGTCATACAGGATGGACCTCAAGACAACAACAACTCCCAAGCCCAGTCCAATAAAAAAAACAGCGCAGCATGACCGGACGCTGCTCAGCGCTGGCAGCATCTCTAATTATTTCCTCTATTTACCCAGCCTTCTTCTCAAAACCCAGTTTTATGCAACAAACAAAATGACATTGCATATCCCATCTGATCCAATATAATTCATAATTCAGAGCTGCAATCATCAAGGAGGATGAAAAGTACAAATGGGGTTATGGCAGCTGTGAAGCTGCAGACGCTCAGAAAGCATGACCATGTCCTTCAAGAAGGACAACTGTACTATGGTGCTTTGGGCTCACATGTAAAAGTGCCATGGAATAAATGGCATTATTATAATTATATTATTATTATTATTATTATTATTATTATTATTATTATTATTAATAGGCTCATGTGTCACACTTCTAGGGACATTTCCCAGTGTATGTACTCACTAGAAATAACTGAAGATACCACCATTCTAAAAGGTCCCTATGAACAATAGATGAAAGTTCGCCAAATCTGAAAATTTTGTCAGGACTGGATGGCCAGCTAATATGTATTGGGGTTTTAGGAGTCTTCCCTCACAAATGATGTTGGGGGAGAGAAGTATAGGGAAGTTGGAATTGAAAATTTAAAATACTCGATAATTTTATTTTCAGGGAAGATAAGTCTGGCACTAGCCATCTCCTCTCACTTTATTGAAGACACATGTGTATGGGGGGAGTCAGGAGGTTGGTGCTCATGTGTATGGGGTGGAAGGGGGTCAGGAGCTTTGCACACATGTCTATGGGGGGGGGGTCAGGAGCTTAGGGATCATGTGTATGGGTGAGGTGGGGGGGGTGAGTCAGGAGCTTAATGCTCATGTGTATGGGGGAGGAGCTTAGTGATCATGTGTATGGAGAGAGGGGTGGATATGGAGCAAGGCGGAGGGAGTCCGGAGCTTAATGCTCAAGTGTATGGGGGAGGTCAGGAGCTTAGCGATCGTGTGTATGGGAGGTGGAGGGGGAGAGTCAGGAGCTTAGTGATCATGTATATGGGGGGATGTTAGGAGCTTTGTGCACATGTGTACAGGGGGGGGGGGTCAGGAGCTTAGCGATCATGTGTATGGGGGAGGTCAGGAGCTTAGGGATCATGTGTATGGGAGGTGGAGGGGGAGAGTCAGGAGCTTAGTGATCATGTATATGGGGGGATGTTAGGAGCTTTGTGCACATGTGTACAGGGGGGGTCAGGAGCTTAGTGATCATGTATATGGGGGGATGTTAGGAGCTTTGTGCACATGTGTACAGGGGGGGGTCAGGAGCTTAGTGATCATGTATATGGGGGGGATGTTAGGAGCTTTGTGCACATGTGTACAGGGGGGGGGGGGGGGGGGGAGTCAGGAGCTTAATGCTCATGTGTATGGGGGAGGGGGGGGAAGCTTACTGATCATGTGTATGTGGGGGGGTTGTTAGGAGCTTTGTGCACATGTGTACAGGGAGGGGAGTCAGTAGCTTAGTGATCATGTGTATGGAGGGTGGTGGGGGGAGTCAGGAGCTTTGCAATCATGTGTATTGTGTATAAGGCATTACTCGGCCTTGGTCAGAATATTGAATAAGCTGAATATTTGCCAAGGTAAAAGAAGGCAGAGCTACGACTATAGGGTATAGAAAGCTTTATGCGCTCAGCTTTTGAAGATAAAACTTGGTGGAAACAATAGATTTCCTCCTTGAAGGTTTTCTTTCATTTGTAAATCACCAGTATGGAGAGATACTATGCTATAATTAACTGGCTGAAGGGCGAGAAAAGTTTTGGGTTCTTGTCATTTACCAGAATTCATAATCCTCAAAATTGCCTCTTTTCTTGTAATGGGCACACAGCTTTTAATGTGGAATTTCCTGTTTCCAGGCACGGCTAGAATCCTTGTGTGTTAATACTCGGCTGTATGTATGGAGCGTGCACCTAGGTAACACTATACACCAGTAATCTATCACAGGCCAGAGACACGTGCAGATCACAGCGGGAGCAACACAAAACCACAGTCCCAGGCCGTTCACCAGGAGCAGAGCTCTCCAAAAATTAGTATTTATGACTACATTCGAGAGATATCCCACCACCCCCCCCCAAAAAAAAAAATAATATATGAGAGCGCTGTTGTAACATGAAGCCCCTCCTTCACCCACTTTTAATAATATATTAGGATATGACGTAACATACTGGGCGGTGGGATGACCCAGCAGAGGACATCACCTGGAGTTTTACATCATGTCTACAAGTCATCACCGGACAGCGGCCTGTATTTAACTAATGGATTTACAAAGTAACTGGGAAAATTGAATCTTCTGCAGCCCCTTGTGTTATAGTAGGATCACTCTCTGGTGTTTAAGGAGTTTTTGTGATAATATTTAGTAAAACGCAATGTGATTTATGGTTTAAAGCTCCTTAAAGACACTTCGATTTGCAAGCAAAGAGGCAATCATCTCTAGGATCCGAATAATATTCTCATCCATTAGGCCAGCGATTTCCCACCTTATTATAGTAGGGGAATCCCAGGAAAAAGGATTCCATGTTTGAGGAGACCCTATTGGTTGGCACTTCTGCCTCAATTAGAGTTGAGTTAGGAGTGGATAAGGAAATTTTTGATTCATGCCCAGTGCTATATTGCGGCTCAGATGTGGGCACTGCTTAGGAGCTCTATTTGGGACACCCTGCACCCGCACCTATGGATCACACACATACCAATAAGTATATGAAGTCAATGTGTAGATGCTTATGATACATTTACAATAACTAATTTCTTTGGAGAACCATGTAGCACTACATATTTTAGCGTGATACCAATTTTCAGAAACTTCATCCTACTTTGGCATTACAGTTCAGCTCTAAAATGCCCATTATAGCCACCATTTGGGTGAAATTCTCACATCTTTAGTCAGCACCTTATTAGAGCATGCCAACAATTATTTTATTTTCACTGGTGAATTAAATGAGAAGAACAGAGATTAAAATAGGAGGCTTTACTTTCCATCATCCTGGATGAAAGAAGGGTATATAGAGTGAAGCTGGCCATACACACGAGATAGCGGCCAACAGCCATCTCTTTAGACTTCACCATACATGTGGGTTTTCGGCTCACCTGAGCGATCATGTTTTCAATAAGGAGAGAGAAGAAAAAGTTCTCCGGCAGTGACTTATCTCCCCCAAAAACAAAAGGATCCAGGCATTGAAATCCAAATCTCATCATGGTAACATCACCAAATAATGGTGCATGGCCTTTTAGCTGGGCTGAATATACTTTTAAGGGCTCCAGACTACCGCATTTTTGAATCGCACTCGAACCAATGTTAGTCTATGGGGCCGTGCATATTTCAGATTTTTTCCACAGACAGTCTGTCCGAGGAAAAAATAAAATCACAGCATGTACAATTTGCATCTGATATTCGGATAGCACTGGGCTATGCAAGTCGTGGAAAAGAAAAATTTCCATCTTCTCCTCATCCGAGAAAATCAGAGCACACACTGATTAAACTCTTATTAGAGTATGACTAGCATAATTGGCCCAATTCACTAGGATGAGAGAAAATACGGTCATGTGACCCTAGCCTAAGGCGGTGTTCATATCATGTTTATTTGCTCCTTTTGATATACAGGTGCATCTCAGAATATCATTAGAATTCGAATATCAAAAAGTTAATTTATTTCAGTTCTTCAATCCAAAAAGTGAAACTCATTATATAGAGTCATTACAAACAGAGTGATCTATTTCAAGTGTTTATTTCTGTTAATGTTGATGATTATGGCTTACAGCCAATGAAAACACAAAAGTCATTATCTCAGTAAATTAAAATAATTAACAAAAAACACCTTCATAGGCTTCCTAAGCTTTTAAAAAGGTCCCTTAGTCTGTTTCAGTAGGCTCCACAATCATGGGGAAGACTGCTGACTTGACAGATGTCCAAAAGGCAGGCATTGACACACTCCACAAGGTCCCAGAGCTCCAATTTTCATTTGGAAATCAAGGTCCCAGAGTCTAGAGGAAGAGTGGAGAGGCCACAATCCAAGCTGCTTGAGGTCTAGGGTGAAGTTTCCACAATCAGTGATGGTTTGGGGAGCCATGTCATCTGCTGGTGTAGGTCCACTGTGTTTTATCAAGAACAAAGTCAGCGCAGCCGTCTACCAGGAAATTTTAGAGCACGTCATGCTTCCCTCTGCTGACAAGCTTTTTGGAGATGGAAATTTCATTCTCCAGCAGGACTTGGCCCCTGTCCACACTGCCAAAAGTACCAATACCTGGTTTACAAACAACAGTATCACTGTGCTTGATTGGCCAGCAAACTCGCCTGACCTTAATCCCATAGAGAATCTATGGGGTAGTGTCAAGAGGAAGATGAGAGACAGCAGCCTTCAGCTCGTCTGCATTGTTGGGTCTGGTATCAAAGCAACCTGGGCTTCCATAACCCCTCAGCAGTGCCACAGGCTGATCGCCTCCATGCCACGCCGCATTGATGCAGTAATTGATGCAGAAGGAGCCCGACCAAATATTGAGGGCATTTACTGAACATACATTTCAGTAGGCCAACATTTCAGATTTTAAAAACATTTTAAAGCTGTTATAAAGTATTCTAATTTACTGAGATAATGACTTTTGTGTTTTCATTGGCTGTAAGCCATAATCATCAACATTAACAGAAATAAACACTTGAAGTAGATCACTCTGTTTGTAATGACTATATACAGTTATATGAAAAAGTTTGGGCACCCCTATTAATCTTAAGCTTAATGTTTTATAAAAATTGGTGTTTTTGCAACAGCTATTTCAGTTTCATATATGTAATAACTGTTGGACACCGTAATGTTTCTGCCATTTGTTTGAATGCAGATTGCACATTTTCTGTTAGTACAATAAACCTCATTTCAAGGCAGAAACATTACTGTGTCCAACAGTTATTACATATATCAAACTGAAATAGCTGTTGCAAAAACACCAATTTTTATAAAACATTAAGCTTAAGATTAATAGGGGTGCCCAAACATTTTCATATAACTGTAATATATGAGTTTCACTTTTTGTACTGAAGAACTGAAATAAATTAACTTTTTGATGATATTCTTATTTTGTGAGATGCACCTGTATGCCTGAGAAAAGGTCCCTGTCATGGGAATACTGCGACAGACAGGGGCCAGAAGATTGCGGCCTCTGGTTACCTGAACTTCTACACTGGTTAGAACAGCTTCACCATCATACTAAACAGTGAAGATTCTCTTTGCTCTGGCATTGCTAGGGTTAATCAGTTCAGTTGATGTCCTGGAGCTCTCCATCCTGAATTACCTCAGCTGTTCTGTGTTGGACAATCCCCTCTGGTATATGTGCTTGCCACTGGTATTTGGGAGTTGCTAATGATAGTTCATTCTGCCTGGTATGGAGTTGGAGGAGTTGTTCTTTGTTTGGAGTTGACGGTTGGAGAGTTGTTCTGAAGATTTCTGCATGTTCATCCTCATCCTCTCCTATTTTGTTTCACCTACATTACCCTCCCCATTGTTCCACTCTGTTAAGTGTATTATGTATGATTGCAATTGTCATTTATCCCTGTCAGTCTTCCCTTGTGTGTCTGGTTAGTGTATTCATTTACACTTCAGCCTCACACCTTCCTGGGTGGGGGAGGAAACAGATAAAGGTAAGACAGGAGCATAGCAAGGCACGTGACCCCGGCATTTCCACCTTACGAGGTATTCTGAGGAACAGGGATAGACTAGGGTGCCCCGAGCGTGAGGAATAAGGAAGGAGCCCCTAGCCCTCAGAAATCCTACAACAGTACCGTGACACTCCCGATGTATACTATGACAGAAGCCATCCACCACCCACAGGCGCCCATGATACAAATATATACAATGTGATGCACAATTATCACTAGATCTGGTCTTTTGCATTGGCTCTAAACAGCGTCACTCTCCACTGGCTCTCCCTAATATTATAACTCGTCACCTTTCCACTAATTAGGGCTGTGGGATCTCACATGTTGTGCTGCTTTTTGTTGGTAAGAAAAACATTTTCCTAATCCATTATCTGTCGGTATAAATCCATGGCTGCATCATGCAGTATTAAAAATGACTAGAGACCACTGACCCATCGTCATTCCAAATATTTGGGGAAACAGTCAGCGGACTCACTTTAATCTATCTTAAATTACAAATGACACTTCTTAGCAAACAAGAATCCATGAAAGGTGCCAATTTGCCTCCAGCCATATAGGATTACCTTACAGGATTATCATTAAACCAGTCACTGAAGAAGACAGTGCAAGCGTCAAAATAATGATTGCAGTCATGCACATTATGCTGCCGGCACGCACAAATCTGTTCTAAAATGCCGCTTTATTTCGGAGCTTCATTTTAAAACCTAAAACGTATAAATGGCTTCTCCACTGACATACATTCTATACTAGATCTACAAAGGGATGCCTCAATGTTCATTCAAGCTGTGAGGCCTGGTCCTCGTGATAGAGGTGCAGAGGCCTACCTACGGGAGGTGCAGAGGTACGGCACGCGTCCGCTCCTGGATGCCCCAAGATCACTGACACATAAGATGACATGAACATGATAAATGGCCAAGATTAATAGAAGGCTTTGTCCACAATATTATGGTAGCAATGACCTTAAAGTGACTGCCCAGTCTGGAGCTCAAGAATTTATTGCAAGTCCGTACCTACAGGGGTGATTATTTTACTTCATATCTTGCCGCTTGCCTTTTTTTTTTTTTTTTTTTTTGATCCATTAAATCAGAGTTGTTGTCTGTGACTACAGTTTAGCTACAGTGCACATAGGAATCTAGGGTAGTCTGAGACACGCCCCCTGTCTCCTCATTGGTTCAGGCTGCTAGTCTCTCCCGCCCCTTTCAGCTCCGCTTTCTCGGATTGACTTATGTTTACATACAAAAGCCAATTACACAATCTCCAGTGCGTCAGTGCATGCGGAGAATACGATCATTCTGCCCGTGCCGTAGTAGAAATCAAGCGTGGATTACTAAGAAAGAAATTGTACACCAGGTAAATGCTCAAATGGAGAGGAATGAACTTTAGCAAGGAGGAACTTAAGAGGTCGCTTTAGGGTATGTGCACACAAAGTCTTTTTGTGACAGGCAAATCTGTGTAGTTTTTCAAGAGGAAGACTCTTTAGAAAATGACAGTGGAGTTAACTGAAGTGTCTTTAGTAGGTTTTTTTGTAATTTCCTGTGCACATTTTCAAGATTTTATAACACTGGTGGGTTCTTTGACCATTTTCCGTTTTTGTGTATTTTTTTTTTTTTTAAACAAAATAAGTAGCAGGAATCACTGAGAAAATATTACTTGTATGTATTTTTATCAATGAATGGTAACTAGTCTCGACAAAGTCAATGGCTATCATCACCATTTTCAACTTCTTAAAGGGGTTGTCCAGTCAAGAAGAAACATTTGTGACTGCTGAATAGTGACTGTATGTGATGTGCACTGTCACAATTCCCTTGTATTCCCCATGCAGATGGGTGATCATCCATTTGCATGTGACATGTCGACTGTTTTCACAGCTGAAGAGAACAGAATAGTACAGAAGTCTAGTTGGCCCTTGACCACAAATATGCAAATCGTATACACGCAGTCACGTGACCACTCACCATCACGGGGAAATGGTGACAATGTGCATTTTGCACACTGTTATGATTCCCGGCCATGTGACCACTCACTATGATGGGGAATCGTGACAGGGTGCACATTGCACACTGTTAGTGACTGCAGCCTCTCGAATCATAAGTGACGGCAGACTTTCTTCTCAGATGTGAAAAACAAACCTTTTTTGGTTGCTTTTATTCCAAAGTGTGCTAGATCCAGTCTTGGTTTGGGTATCAGTTCTTACAATCTGTGGGTAGATGTTATAAAAGGTTTTTTAAAGCTTCTCCTATCCCCATCTGCTGCTCAGTGAGAAAGAGGCAACACTCAGATGATTCATAGGCATACTTTATTTCACAATTCCACTCCGCTTGGCCCACAAATCACATAAAAATAATAAAAAAAAAACAAACAACGTATACGTCAACATTCCCATAGACTATAATGACTACAATATCTATCCATGAAAAGGCACAGATACTGCAAATCTGAATGAAGCCCAAGGCTTTATGAGTTTCCTCCATGTTTTTCTTGTTACCTTCGCTACAAGCACATATGCAGATAATCATTGCTCGTCTTGAATTCTCCCATTAAGGCCTCCTGGCCGGTGTCAGGCAGGACTCGGTGATGACAGCAGTGACATGCAGTAGCTGCTCTGTGCATTGTAAATTACACTCCATTGTTCTAGCTCTGGACAGAACATGGGACTCGTCAGGAGCGTGGAGAGCAGAAGCATCACGTGCACATATCATCATACCTCATGTGTCCACTGCATAGGAACAAGTGAATTTCAGTAAGCTGCGCAAACATTTAAAGAGAACCTGTCCGCACATTTTTACATCTTCAAGAAGTGGCATACTTGTCCCCCTATACACATTATCCCTTTTTTTGGAGAGATTCAAATTGCCAGTTATGAGAAATGTAATGTAGGAGCCATATGCAAATCAGATTGGAAGTGCACTAGGGGCGTGTCAGTGCACGTGGAAGCAGCCATTCTAGTGCACAGACACTCCCCCAGTGCACTGCCAATCTGATCCGCATATGGCTTTTACGCTAGATTTCTCATCACTGCCAAATCGGATCTATACAAAAAAGGGATATATTTTATTGGGGGACAAGAGCCCATCTATATGGCCATACCACTTCTATATGTAAAAATGTGCTGAAGGGAACTATTTAAAGGGAATCAGTCAGTAATTTTTGCTATTAAATATGACCGTAGCATAATAAAAAAGGTACAGAACCCTGATTCAAGGGATGTGTCACTTATTAGGCTGTGTGTTAGAGTCTCAATGCAAACAGTGTTTTATAAGCAGCAGATTAACACTGCCTGGACTACAGCTCAGGAGACCAGCTAATCTGTACAATCCCATGTTTTCACACCCACGTAACGTCAAAGACAAAATTATCCATTAAGTATAAAGTACTAAAGATTTTTTATGTGCATTAAAGCGGTATTCCGACCAAACAAAACAGTAGTTTCCCCTTAGGCACCATTAAACGCATAAGCAATGCATTTTCCATCCAGTCATCATCTAAATACCCGTTGAGAAGTATACGATATAATATTGTGACGTTTGTTATACCTCCATTGTCTAACATGAGATTTTGGGGTCTGGAATACCATTTCAGGTAAAATGACACAAAAGTCGGCTTTCTGTTATTAATAAAGAACTACCACATACCGAATCACTGTGCAAACACATTCAGCGTCCGGCCAAAAGGGTTCTTGACCACAATGGCATCTGCAATCTAGTTTCCCGAATTCCCAATCATTCAGGCCAGCATAACAAGAAGTCAAGTTACCTTCCAATTTGCTTTCTGAGTACAGCAAAAAAAAAAAAAACAACAAAAAGTGCCCAGAGGAAACCCACACAAACGCAGGGACAACATGCAAACTCCATCCAGATGTTGCTTTGGCTGGATTTAAACCAATGGCCCCAGAATAAATAAAATATGTATACGTGGACCATCATCTTCAAGGCAAAGGCAATTAGAAGAGAATAGATGATAATAAAAAAAGAGTAGAACGTGATACATCAGCCATGAATTAAATAAGATAAAAAGGAATAGTACAATCGCCTTCCACCACCAGACAAACATCTACAGCCAGGAATGTAGCACGGCCCCCAATGGTTTGAGAAAAGCCCGAATTGGAAAGACTATGCATTCCACACTCGGATTATTTCCTCTGAATAAAAATGTAGATTTCTATCTGTAAACCAGCACGCTTTTTACTATGCATTTCACCAAGGCAGGTGGTCCGTCGGACAAGTGCATACCCATATTACACATTGTACATGGAATAAAAACATTTATAAAGCTATAGGCAAGGAAAATAAAACCAGTATCAACAGTAGCCAGAAATTTGTTGACAATTTTTCAATATGAAAAGAAACCAAATAAATTAAAAAAGGTCAACGTTATGTTAGGCTGCATTCTTAATTCTGAAAAAGGTGTCTATTCTAGAAATATATTAAAAGTTAGACATTGATATTGTCTAATTGAGTAACGAGAAGCTGTCAGCAGGTTTTTGCTCTGTAATCTGAGAGTAGTATGATGTAGGGGCAGAGACATTGATTCTAGAGATGTGTCACTTGCTGGACTGCTTGGTGCAGTTTTGATACAATCCCTGTTTTCTCTGCTGTAGATGTTGCAGTGGACAGAATACTGATCTGTGTATAACCCCGCCCATACCCCTGATTGGCAGCTTCCTGTATAGATTGGCAGCAAGCTGCCAATCAGTGGTGGGGCCGTGGTTACTCAAATAAACTGGACTGCCTGGCATGAGACACCTAGTCCTGCAGTGATAATCTCCAGCTGATAAAACACTGATTGTATTGAAACTACATCAAACTGCTGAGCAACAGACATACCCCTGCAATCAGGCTCTGTGCCCCTACTTCATGCTGCTCTCAGATTAAGCAGCAAAAACCTACTGACAGTTTCCCTTTAAATAACTAGCATGATGCGTTTTACTTCTAAAGGAATTTAAAACATTTTAATCATAAACAAACTATTGTTCTAGGGCTCCTATTTATGACATCACAGTAAATTGCTCATTAGTAATCATTATATATGAAGGAGTCGGAGCTAGAATGTGGGAAAATAGTAAAGTACAAAGGGGAGTTTGGAAAAATAGAGACTACGAAGTTGGACGCCACAATCCTACTGTTAACCAGCCAACAGATAAAGGTCTAATAAGTATACCTACTTGACCTTAAATCAAATAAATAGTATTTCACCTGCTCAGCCAAAAAAATATAAGACATTACTACAAAAATATGACCAATGCCAATAAACATATTTATACAAAACCACAAAGTAAAACAAAATGGTCAATTTCATGGAATAAACTTTTTGGGTTGGTGAACATGAATACTAATAGTAGAATACTTACATCATAAGCCTCTTTACGAAGTCCTTTACTACTCCTCAGCCAACTTCTACTTAATTCACTCAGTTCAGGGATGGGCTGAACTTTTAGCCTTACTGTATCTCCAGATTGGCGGATCATCTCTACAATTTCATCACGAGATTTATTCTCCACATTACGACCGTTTATTTCAACAAGTCGGTCACCGGGTACCAACCCCAAAGCGAGATCTTTAGTGCCAGCACCAGGTTCTGCAAAGTGGACAACCCTCCTGTATACCTGCCCATCAGGTGCCCTATCCAACATGGTTGTCCTACGTAACGAGAAGCCAAAATCTCCAGTGTTTCTCCTTTGTAGCACCAATTCTCTTGGCACAGGTGCCTGTGGTGGAAGCACAGAAGGTAACCGTAGATCAGCCGGAAAGGTTTTCCCAACCACTTCTGGAACGTTGACAATAGGTGGAGTATCGCTTGGCGGGACAACCTGCACTGAAGGCACAGAGTATTTATTAATCTGGGCATCGAAAGCTCTAATTTCAACCTGTGGAGAAGGAGCGGCGGAGTTTTCAGATGGGGTAGAGGTTTCAGACAGACTCTCGTCTTTGCTTTTCTGGGAGAAAGAGAATCGTTTGACCATCTGCGCCATTCCAGTAGAATTCTGCTTGGCCAGAGAGCCAAACTTAGCAGCTCGCTGAAGAACACTACCTTTGAAGTTGTTCTCCTCAATCTTCAAGTCATCACTGGAGCTGGCAGTACTGAGATGGCCGGAGTCGTAGAGAGCGCTTCCTCTGTTGCTGACATTGTCTGAGTCGATGTCCGTGAGGTTAAGTTCAGAGCTGCTAGCTACCTTAATCGGTATAGGATTAGATATTTCCAGTTTGGTCTTGGAGTCTCTTTTTGACGAACGATTGAGATTAAAAAAGCCCCTCCTCATGCTCATCTCCTCCAGACTTTTTAGCTCTGCAGCAGACATCCTCTCCTTCTTATCTTTCTTTTTGTCCTTTTTGACTCCATCTCGGTCCTTATCCTTTTTCATTAGATTGAACATGTTGGGATGTATTTAGGATGCAGTTTGCACAACGTGCTCCGTACTGGGGTTCAAAGTATTCTGGTCTCCAGTGTTTCTCAAAACCTCATAGATAAATATTTCACTGAAAAGAAGAAGAGACGACACAATGAGAATGACTTCATGGAAGACACACACCGAACACTAAAGAAAAGGCTGGAACAGAAGTACAGCATTTCTATTGTATATTCAGAGAATTTGACACTTTGCATTTCTGAATCCATCGGTATCTATTCCACAAGTCAGCGAGCTCCAAGAAGCTGCAAATAAAACAATAGTGAATGTACTATCCGCATATTAGCAAAGCCGATGACATTTCTGTATCATGCAAACACTATAATACAATATTGTCAAAGTATACATATGTGGAAAATGTAAAGAAATTCTAGAAAAATTGTTTTCTTATATTCTATTGGGGACTTCTTATTTAAGAGGGTGATCCTCAGTTAATAAAGGGGTCCTCAGTTAAGGATGCTCATATTTTGCTCACAGTGGAGAGAAGTTACAAAAGAGTGTCTTACTCTGGAGGGCCTGTGCTATTCCAAATTACACAAAAAACCTGATGATTTAAATGTAAGTCTTGAAATAATTAATTTATTTATCTTATGGTGGTGGTGGAGATAAATGTAACTGTTAAAAGGGGTTGTCCACTACTCGGGCAATCCCTATGGTTCCCTCCAGTAAAATAACAACACTTTTAATCACCTCCGATGCTGGAACTGTGGTGTCGGCACTGGCTTTCTCAGGGCTCACATGACATTATTAAGTCAAGGGATCTCTACAATCAATCAGCGCTGGCTTTGCTCTCCTCTCCTTCAGACAAATCAAGACATATGGATGAAGTGAGATGCTGCTGTTCTCACATTCCTCAGTCATTTACTTCCATAGGAGAGGAGAGTTAAGCCACAGAGATCCCGTGACATTGTCATGTGAGCCCCGGGAGAGCCAGTGCCAACACTGCTAAAACGGTGCAGGCACCAGAGTGGAGTATAAGGCTATGTTTACACATGTTGGGTTTTTCAGCAGTTTTTGCTGCAGATTTTTATGCAAATTTTCAGCAAAGTCTATGAGAAACCAGAATTCTCTGTTCACACATCTTGTTTTTTTTTTTGTTTCATATTTTGTGCCTTGGTTGGGTTTTTGGAAAATAGAGCATGTCACTTCAATCAGTGTTATTTCACCCATAGGAAGTAATGGGTGGCGAAAAAAAAGCTGAAAAAAAAAAAAAAAACGCACCAAAATTTGCATCAGCGTTCTTGATGGCAAAATAGCATGGGGTTCTATATTTTCACAGAACTTTAGCAACATGCACAAATAAAGACAGAAGGACAGTGAAAAAAACGCACACAAAAAATGCCGCAAAACCAGCATTTTTGACGCAGCTGATTTCCTGCAGATTTGTGACGCTGAAAAACCCAATTTGTGTGAACATTGCCTTAGGGTTATCATTTTACTAGTGGCAAACATTAGTATTCAAAAGGGGTTGTCAGAGTAGTGGACAACCACTCTAATAAGATATCTACCCACAGATCACAATTGATTGCTGGAGGTTCTCATCATCTATTGTCAAGAGATCTTTCATAAAAATTTGTGAGCAAAAACACTTTATAGCTGGATACACACTGCAGATTTTCTCATGTTGAATCAACAGGAAACCATCTAACAAGGACTTAAAGAGCCAAAACGCTCTTAGTTCATTTCAATGAATAAAAAAAGTGTAAAAAATAAAATAGCCATCAAGACCATCTCGTGTCCTAGATTTTGTAGAAAATGTCAGTGTTTAGACTGGAGATCTCGTATATCATAAATTATACGACAAACTAAAATTATACTTTACTAGTTTTGAGATCTGAAAAACATGATTGCTTTCCTCCAGAAATTGTGGTAACTCTGACGTGTTGTGTGTGGTAAGATCATTCAGTCCTATTGAATTAATGGCGCAGCAATATTTACTTAAGGTATATAGGCAACTTAAAGGGGTAGTCTCCTACTAGGGTATGGAGGACCTATCCGTAAGATAGCTCATCAGTATCAGCTTTGTAGGATAGGTCATCAATATCAGATCAGTGGTGGTTTGACCCCCATCACCACCCCCACCGATCAGCTTGAATAGGTTTTGATCTGCAGTACACAGCAGCGAAGGCGTTTCATTCCCTGCCTAGCTTACATCTGGCCACTTTTAAAACCGATCGTTAATTGATGGCAGCGGCGGGTGGAAAATCCCTTTAAAATCCTAATTTCACATAAATATGCATATTCCCTGCCTAATGGAACAGTTGTGGTTAGCCTATAGGTACCTGCAGACAGGTGTCACTATAGAGGAAGAACAAAGCAAAAAACAAAAAAACAAACAGGACATATGAATACAATAACCAGGGGCACACACATCTGCCCACAGGGCCTCCGTTAGCCGATCATATGCACGGCACAGTCGCTAGCATTTACAGAAACTGCATACGCACCACTTATGGTTCATACATGCGGAGAAGCTCCATCACTAAAGAATTGATGTATCTGTATATACCAATTTAAATAGATCCATATATTTCTATATACATTTATAAAATGGCAGCACAGGGGTTAACTTTGCAGATTGGTCACCGGGTTTGATTTTCCTGAACCTTTCCTCCAACAGTTCGGCTCTTAGGGCTGATTCACTGCTGACCCTTGAGCCGCGCGTTCGCTGCCACAAGCACATCTCAGCACTGTATATTTCATACTGCGCACACGCTGGCACGACACAGGATACAAAAATCAATTTTAATACCTATCATAGGTCAAATCTATTCCCTTACTGTGGGTGTTAACACAGGTTGTACAGTCTCCCATTCAATCAGTCATCACATGGATAAAGTGAATGATGGTCACCTGTAAGCCACAAGAACACATAATGGCCTTGTATCAATGTAGGTCATACAAGTATGGCACTGGTTTTTAGATTTTGCAGAATTACCTTTCAAGTCATGAATGCTACTAAAAAGCAGAGAAGGAAAATGCTCAGACTATGCAGAATACAGGGGCTTAAAAGATATAAAAAAAAAATTATATTTACTTTACTCGATTATATAGCGCCTCACATTCCACAGCACTTCAGAGACACCATCATCACTGTCCCCATTGGGCTCACAATCTAGATTCCTCGTCAGTATGTCTTTGGAGTGTGAGAGGAAACCCGCACAAACACGGGGAGAACCTACAAATTCCTTGAAGATGTTGTTCTTGGTGGGATTTGAACCCAGGACCTCTGTACTGCCAAGCAACAGTGCTAACCACTGAGCCACCGTGCTGTCATATGGGCCATGTGGGTTACATGAAAAAATCATCTATAGGTTTAAATGTCCAAGGGATCACAAGTTCAACACCGATTCAGGATCACAGAACTTAATATACTGTAGACATCGGCTCTCATCATCATGAGGGCAGCACGTGGCTCAGTGGTTAGCACAGCTGCTTCAAATCCTACCAAGCACAACATCTGCAAGGAGTCTATCTTCTCCCCGTGTTTGTGTGGGTTTCCTCCGGGTTCTCCGGTTTCCTCCCACACTCCAAAGACATACTGATAAGGGATGTAGACTGTGAGCTCCAATGGGGACAGTGATGATAATGTCTGTAAAGCGATGTGGAATTAAATGCTGCTATATAAGAGAATAAAGAGAAATAAAATCATGGAAGGAAAGATTCTGACAGTGTACAAAGGTTTTGTAGGAATTGTAGCCCTAACACTCAAAAGAAAGCACAATGATAACTGAACACACTTTTTTTCTTTTGTTATAGCGTTGTCATCTAAAAGTAACAAAATTAAGATGGCAACCATAAAAATAACTAACATTCAGAACAGGTTCTAACTTTTACTGTCTAGAGATACAAGAAAAACGGAAAATCTGTCTATGGAACAAGTCATCCTATACGGGGGAATCAAGTTACCTATTCTTTCAATGGGACAATAAAAGAGAAGGTTCAGTAACAAGATATTACAATAACACACAACAGTAATGCGGCTACACAAATACACAGGTTTAAAGAGAACCTGTCAGCACGATTTTGTAATGCAAGATAAACACATGGATGTAATGGCGCTGGAATACTAATTACATTGATACCTTTGGCGAAGAAACCCGCTTTATGGTTGTTCTTTAATCACCATTTTAAGTTTTCTGCTATTTCGGTGCACAGGGGGCGGACTGTACCAAGGGGTCTTCTCCTCCCTGTCTGTGATTCCCCAGCACCTCCACCAGTCTAGGAATGACCGGCCTCTTCTGTCTGATATCTCAGCAGTGATCTGTCATTCACAGACTGGGGACAGGCGGAGGGACCGGGGAATCACAGGCAGGGAGGAGAAGACCCCTGAACAGTCGGGCCCCTGTGCACAGAAACTTCAAATGGTGATTAAAAAAGAACAAAGCGGATTTCTTCACCAAAGGTATCCATTTAATGTGCATTACAGCACCATTACAGCTATGCATTTATATTACACAAGCATGCTGACAGGTTCTCTTTAAGTGGAACCTGTCACCAGAAAAAAAAAAAAAAACACTATTAACCTGCAGATATGGGGTTAATGTGCAGGTTAATAGCGTTATAATGCTGACCGGCGCCTAAACTTAGCCCAATGCTGTGGTGAGAAAATGAACTTTATTCTCCCCAGCAGCGTCCTAGTTTCCGTCACCGGTCTGAGAATACAGAGCGGCGACTGTCAGTCAGGGCCGGGGGCACAATTACAGCCGCCGATCAATACAGACCAATGACTGAACCAACGCTGGCGCCAACCCCGTGACTGAAACGGGAACACTGCTGGGGAGAATAAAGTGAATTTTCTCCCTGCAGCGTTAGGGTAAGTGCAGGCGCCGGGCAGCATGATAATAACACTATCAACCTGTAGGTTAACCCCATATCTGCAGGTTAATAGCGTTTTTTTTTTCTGGTGACAGGTTCCCTTTAAATATAGTTATAGTTATTATTGGAATTAAATAATTAAATTCTGAACACAAAGCTGACGTATATTATTGGGTCTCCCTTATATGTCCCATGCAGGTAGGTCTACGTAGAGGGAACAACACTACCATTCTCTACAGGTAAGAAGATAGTTGCACAGGACTACCACAGGGACAGGTTATTAGGGTTTTCCCCCTTTGGGGACTTTTTTTTTTTTTTTACTTAAATGTATTTGAGGCTAAAAATCATTCTTGCAATTGGGTTTCATTAAAACTTTTGCTCTTTTGGCTTTTACGGGATTTTTATTTCTCAGCACATTTAAACTTTGATGTGGTCTGTTTTGATAAATCAGCAAAGAGGAGCTAAGAAAAATGACAGATTAAAGAGTTACCAACTCCCTGTCAGACCATAATAACAGGCTGACTGATGGATTCTCAGTTAACTCATTTAGCAGCTAGCAACAGACTATAAAAGGCAAATGTTGCAAGATTGTAATGAAACCCAAATTACAAAAATGATTTTTAACCCCAAATACATACATTAAAATAAAAAAAAATGTCCCCAAAAAGGTGTACAACCCTTTTAACTATAGGCTAGTAGTATGAAGTAAAAAAAACAAGTCTGAAGAATCCTTTGCACAGCGGGGTGAAGAGCGACATGGTGGCACAAACCATAATGCTTTTTGGCAGCATTCTAACCATAATTCTAACCAAGTGATACCGATGTAGCACCATCACTACTACCATGGGTAATCCAATAGCAATGAAGGTTTTCTATATTCACAAATATCAATTGAATACCTTTTAATAAAAGGCAAAAACTGAATCCATCAAAGAATGTGAATGGTTTCTAGACAGATCCCAGCCACACAAGCTACATAAAGAGTTACAACACATTGCACGCACACGCAGTCAGTAAATATTGTGTCGGGGTGTTCCTACTTACTCCTCAGCATCACATTCCTGGCCACAAGGAGGCAAATAAATACACACCTCATGGAATTGTCCTTTAGTAAATGCATTAAGGTTCCAATGTGCAAGACACATAAATCATCTCTTCCTAACACATTGGAGGAGACTTGTGATATGCCAGGCAGGACCACCAGCTGGGCTTTGTTCCCAGGAAAACCACACCCCTACTCCTCAAAAGCTTCCTGTTCTATAGTATTTGGGGGCTTTGGCGTTGGCTAGTAGATCCCGATTCATCACAACCATTCTCCTAATGCATTTTGGACATATATGATTCCTCAGGTGGAAGCCGCCACCACTACTCTTCCTCTTCCCAATTCTTTTTTAAGGGTTTGTTCAGAACTTAACACCATCTCAATTATTCATGAAAGAAAGCAGCCGGCGACTAGCAACAAAAGCATCCTACACAAAGGGGACGTGCGCAGTCACAGACCTGTCAGTTCTAGAAAGCTGGGCTTGTGCTTTTCAGACCTCAGCAAACAAAAAGGAAAAAAAAATAGACGTGCTGAGCTACAAGCATCGGGTAGTAAAGGGAGCGCTGCTTAGTAGAAGCTCATGAAAGGCTACGTTATCCCATATCAAGTGGTTTCCAAACTATAAAGGATCAGAAACCACATTTACTATGGAAACAATCCAACCTTTCAGAATAGTCACACACACCAGAGCGATCACAGACAGAAGAGGGCCCTATGCAAGAACAATTTATGGGTCCTTTGCAGCCCAGTAGCTCCTCATAATTCACCATTCCACCTGCTTTGGAGGTAAATGAAGTGGGACCCCCTTATCTTTTAGGTCCAAGGATGCACCAATGGTATGTCCACCTCTGGTCATACATCACATTAGAGGTGGTAACCAAAAATATTCCAAGTACCAGCAGTAAATGAGTTACCTGAGCGATGAGCAAAGGTCTGAATGGAGCTTCTCCTCAAGATTTTATGGAACGTATATGGGCACCGGTATTGGAGCGTACAAAGCAATTTTCCTACTGTGTTAGGTGGGCAATACACAAAAGTACACACAGCTTCAAAATTAAAAGGCACGAGTCCATTAACAAAACCATTTTACTGAGAAACTATTTTTGGACATGGAGTAATAAGGAAATAAGCCAATTGGGAGAAGCACGGAAGGATAATGTATACAGTGGCAAGGTCCGAAGCCTTGAGCAAACAAAGCAGGCTTTGTATCTACACATACATTTATAATCCTTGAAAGGGATGACAGATTCAACCATAAAGTCCCATTTTTATCCCATAAGCCACAATATGGCCTCAAAAGACCTACATCTATATGTCTAACAATGTTGGAGTTTATCCATCAAGTACCGTATTTGTTGCAGAAATCTGTACCAAAATTCCAAACCTTTGGCCTAAGGAGATTTTCAAAATTGTTCCACAGGGTGAGAAGTTTTACACCATCTATGAATCTGGCCCAAAACTAACATTTAAAACATACAGACGATCTTGCCTATCTAAAAAAGAAGAAGTCTTGAGATAAAATAAAGACATTATAGAGCTATACATTATGTGTGTTGTCTGACTTTTGGCTGCGTTTTAGCTCGGCTGCATAGATTAGTGACCTACATAGAACATAATAAATGAATGATATCCTTGTGAACACGTACCACAGGGGACCATATATGCTAGACATCAGTCTATAGAAGGAAGACATAAAGGAAGGCAGTGAGGGGAGGGGGTCACATAAGCAGCTAACTCTGAACTCGTGAAAAAGGCCCAAATAAAAAACTTTGTTGAAAGTACAATTTATTATCTCTCTTTGCATGTTATTTTCTCAATGCTTATCCCATTGTCTGCAAGGAGAACGCATCATCAGAAAATGACCTACTATATAAACCAGGTTTGTGTGTTACATGCATTTATTAATGTATCAAAGAAAGCAGCCGGCGACTAGCAACAAAAGCTTTATTTATATGCAGACGTATCTTGATGGTATGGTGTGGTATATGGGGTACAAAGATAGTGGGGCCATTTTTCATCAATGGAAACTCAATGCCACTGGATATCTGAAATTGCTACATGATGATGTGTTGCCCTCTTTATGCACTGAAGATGGCACGTTCCCTGAGTTTTTCAAACAAGATGGTGCACCACCACATTATGGGTGTCAGGTCCAAGCATTCCTACATGAACAGTTTCCTGGAAAGTGGATTGGTCGTCGTGGGCCAGTCGAATGGCCACCAAGGTCTCCCAATCTGACCCCCTTAGACTCTTATCTTTGGGGTCATCTGAACTCAATTGTCTATGCTGTGAAGATACGAGTTGTGCAGTATCTGAAACAACGGAAGCCTGTGCTAGCATTTCTTCTGCGGTGTTGCTATCAGTGTGTCAAGAGTGGGAGAAGAGGGTTGCATTGACAATCCAACACAATGGGCAGCACTTTGAACACATTTTATAAGTGGTCATAAACTTGTAAATAACTCATGAAAGAATAAAGTTACGTTAAAACCAAGTACACCATTGTTGTTTTTCTTATGAAATTCTCAATAAGTTTGATGTGTCACATGACCCTCTTCCCATTGAAAAAAATAAAGTTGGATCCAAAATGGCCGACTTCAAAATGGCCACCATGGTCATCACCCATCTGGAAAAGTTTCCCCCCTCCCATATACTAATGTGCCACAAACAGGAAGTTGATATCACCAACCATTCCCATTTAATTTAGGTGTATCCATATAAATGGCCCACCCTGTATGTATGTATGTATGTATGTATGTATGTATGTATATATATATATATATATATATATTTATATTAAGGTGGCTAATGGTCGTGTAGTCAAAGGGAAGTATGTATCATACAGATGGCTGGTCTCTGATGTAGCCCGGTGTATTTTCGCTAGTGCATGCACGCACTAAGAAGCCTAATTGGTGCACCTGGGAGACGGGTTACAGGTTGCTAGGGGAGAATAGGTGGGTCCAGCAATCCACATACCTCACCTCCGGGTGTGGTTAACAGCCTATAAAATGGAGGCTGTTTGGCACATGGTCTGTGTGCTTGGAGGGAGAAGGCCTCCTGTGTGTGTGTTTTATCTTCCGGCCAACCCAGGACACTGGACGCTACCCCAGCTTGTGTGCCCACAGGCCTGAGTGAGCTGAGACTTGCTAAGGACATTTACTTTGTTTACCTGATCTCAAAGCCATTTGTTTTTCTGTTTTGCTTCTGGGTTTATGAAGCAATAAACCCACATGAACATTTAAAAGGAATATGCCTCCTGATTTCCTCCTGTCGCACCCGAGCGAATAAAATCCCATATAATATAATATAATATATACATACACACACACACACACTGCTCAAAAAAATAAAGGGAACACTCAAATAATACATCCTAGATGTGAATGAATGAAATATTCTCATTGAATACTTTGTTCTGTACAAAGTTGAATATGCTGACAACAAAATCACACAAAAAGCAAAAAGCAACTCCTGGACAGTCTGTGGTTCAACGTGATGTTGGTGGATGGAGCGAGACATGATGTCCCTGATGTGCTCAATTGGATTCAGGTCTGGGGAACGGGCGGGCCAGTCCATAGCTTCAATGCCTTCATCTTGCAGGAACTGCTGACACACTCCAGCCACATGAGGTCTGGGATTGTCCTGCATTAGGAGGAACCCAGGGCCAACCGCACCAGCATATGGTCTCACAAGGGGTCTGAGGATCTCATCTCGGTACCTAATGGCAGTCAGGCTACCTGTGGCGAGCACATGGAGGGCTGTGCGGCCCTCCAAAGAAATGCCACCCCCACACCATTACTGACCCACTGCCAAACCGGTTATGCCGAAGGATGATGCAGGCAGCAGATCACTCTCCACGGCGTCTCCAGACTCTGTCCCGTCTGTCACACGTGCTCAGTGTGTACCTGCTTTCATCTGTGAAGAGCACAGGGCGCCAGTGGTGACTTTGCCAATCCTGGTGTTCTGTGGCAAATGCCAAGCATCCTGCACGGTGTTGGACTGTGAGAACAAACCTCATCTGTGGACATCGGGCCCCCATACCACCCTCATGGAGTCGGTTTCTAACCGTTTATGCAGACACATGCACATTTGTGGCCTGCTGGAGGTCATTTGGCAGCGCTCTGGCAGTGCTCCTCCTGTTCCTCCTTGCACAAAGGAGGAGGTAGCGGTCCTGCTGCTGGGTTGTTGCCCTCCTACGGCCCCCTCCACGTCTCCTGGTGTACTGGCCTGTCTCCTGATAGCGCCTCCAGCCTCTGGACACTACGCTGACAGACACCGCAAACCTTCTTGCCACAGCTCGCATTGATGTGTCATCCTGGATGAGCAGCACTACCTGAGCAACTTCTGTGGGTTGTAGAGTCCGTCTCATCCTACCACGAGTGTGAAAGCACAACCAACATTCAAAAGTGACCAAAACATCAGCCAGAAAGCATTGGTACGGAGATGTGGTCTGTGGTCCCCACCTGCAGATCCACTCCTTTATTGAGGGTGTCTTGATAATTGCCAATAATTTCCATCTATTGTCTATTCCATTTGCACAACAGCATGTGAAATTGATTGTCAATCAGTGTTGCTTCCTAAGTGGACAGTTTGATTTCACAGAAGTTTGATTTACTTGGAGTTATATTCTGTTGTTTAAGTGTTCCCTTTATTTTTTTGAGCAGTGTATAAATCCGCATATTTGGTCAGTATTTTACATTAGTATTTGTAAGCCAAAACCAAAAGGGAGCAAAACAAAAATGCAGAAGTTGTGCACGCATTTCGATTATACTTTCCCTCGGATTGTTCCACTCCTGATTTTGGCTTACAAATACGGATGTAAAAAACGGACCAAATATTCAGCGTGTGTACAAAGCCAAAGAGGTGGATAACACAAGAGATTGAGCAGATTCTGACCCTTTTAGGCTAATGTACATGTAGATTTCCTGAAACAGGAAGTTAGAGTCTAACAAAGTCCTAGTGGCCAGTGTGAAAATTGCAAGATTTCTAGTTTTTATTTTTAATAAATATTGTGATATGGGTAAAAAAAAAAAAAAAAAAAATTGCCAACATTTTTAAAAAAAATTACACAATTGCATTTAAAACGCAAAAACTTGATATGTAACCAGAAAATTACCTTGTTTCTTTAAAAAGGTGTAGACACAAATACCACTTTTGCAAAACAAGGTAAATCAATATAGCCTCATCGGTGTCTAACCTGTCGGGTTGAACATTGGTTTGCTCCCTTTTCAGAACTGGCCGACCAGCTAATCTTTATGGGGGCTCCTAACCCCCCCCCACCCCCACACAGATACTTTTGCGTTCCAGGCGGATAAATCGATGCCTGAGGTGATTGCTGGTGGACCATTCTGCTCTTCCCATAAATAACAAGACGAATATTCTTGTGTGTGGGCGAGTCGGGAGAGATAACCAATAGTTATGGGCCATGTGCGGTCCTAGGCCACAACAGACTGCCCATAAAAACAGTAGTAAAAAGCATAACTTACATAAATTATTTTTCTGTGTGTCCTCGTGGAAACAAATTGTGGAATTCACCTCCAGATTCCACCGTACAAAAAGAGCTGCAAGTGGCTTGAATTGAGCAAAATGACAAAAATGGTCGGACAGTGGAGAGGCGCACACACTACACAGAGTGCAAACAGGTCTGCTTTCTCCAGGCAGGTCTCTGTTTTGTTAATTCATCATGCAATTTAAGGTGGGCATAATTATTAGAACAATGTCATTGATACCAGTCGATTTCAGGCAACCATCTAAAGTATACGGGTGTCCCAATTCTCTATAGACAGCAGATTTTTGAATACAAGAAGGATCTGGAAATTGCATACTCCCCTCTCCCCATTGAGAACACCGATATGTTAGGCTGAGTTCACATGTGCCAATGTTGGCTCGGAACAGTAAACCAAAAATGAGAGCCATGTCTGATGACTCAGGTACCGGACATATCCAATGTCAACCAAGTCGCCATCATTCAATTTTCCAGAAAATTAAATTGCATGCTATACAAAAAAAAAAAAAAAAAAAAATTGTCATCTGTAATAAATGATCCAGTTTGTTTTTTTTTAAACTGGATAATTGAAATGTAGGCTTCACTGTACAATGGACTCCCACCATTGTATACATTGCCATAGTCTTCAACTACATGGCCTGATGCAACCTGTATGGCTAGTGGTAGATTGCCCACACCTGCCTGTATTACTGAATAATACATATACTTCATTCCATTATCTACAAAGTGGACATGAAAGTGAGAGTGCGGTTGTCAAAACACATTAGGCCCTGCCTGACCGGTACCAATGATTTTAATGGGGGGGGGGCTTGCTATTCACCTAATATATATGAGTGACGGCTTGATTGCCCCAACATCACTGTCCGCCAGGTAAAAGGTTACTTATGGGGAAGTCCAGGATCATAGCGATTACCAAATGACCATTAAGTCAACAGCTATTATGTTCTACAGTGCCTACAAGTAGTATTCAACCCCCTGCAGATTTAGCTGGTTGACACATGCGGAATTAACTTGGCATTGTGACATTTGTACTGTAGATCAGCCTGGAAGTGGGAAATGCACTGCAGCAAATATTTTGTTTTTTTTGTTTTTTGTTTTTTTAAAACGTTAAAAGTTAATTCAGAGTGTCATTTATTATTCAACCCCTCAAACCACAAGAATTCTGTTTGGTCCCCCTAAAGTATTAAGAAGTAGTTCAGGCACCAAGAATAATGAGCTTCACATGTGTGGATTAAAGATCTCTTTTGCCAGCCTTTTCTGACTATTTAAGACCCTCCCCAAACTTGTGAACAGCACTCAGACATGGTCAACATGGGAAAGACAAAAGGAGCATTCCAAGGCCATCAGAGACAAGATCGTGGAGGGTCACAAGGCTGGCAAGGGGTACAAAACCCTTTCCAAGGAGTTGGGCCTACCTGTCTCCACTGTTGGGAGCATCATCCGTAAGTGGAAGGCTTATGGAACTACTGTTAGCCTTCCACGGCCTGGACAGCCTTTGAAAGTGTCCTCCCGTGCCGAGGCCAGGCTTGTCCGAAGAGTCAAGGCTAACCCAAGGACAACAAGGAAGGAGCTCCGGGAAGATCTCATGGCAGTGGGGACATTGGTTTCAGTCAATACCATAAGTAACGTACTCCACCGCAATGGTCTCCGTTCCAGATGAGCCCGTAAGGTACCTTTACTTTCAAAGCGTCATGTCAAGGCTCATCTACAGTTTGCTCATGATCACTTGGAGGACTCTGAGACAGACTGGTTCAAGGTTCTATGGTCTGATGAGACCAAGATCGAGATCTTTGGTGCCAACCACACACGTGACGTTTGGAGACTGGATGGCACTGCATACGACCCCAAGAATACCATCCCTACAGTCAAGCATGGTGGTGGCAGCATCATGCTGTGGGGCTGTTTCTCTGCCAAGGGGCCTGGCCATCTGGTCCGCATCCATGGGAAGATGGATAGCACGGCCTACCTGGAGATTTTGGCCAAGAACCTCTGCTCCTCCATCAAGGATCTTAAGATGGGTCGTAATTTCATCTTCCAACAAGACAACGACCCAAAGCACACAGCCAAGAAAACCAAGGCCTGGTTCAATAGGGAAAAAGTCAAGGTGTTGGAGTGGCCTAGTCAGTCTCCTGACCTTAACCCAATTGAAAACTTGTTGAAGGAGCTCAAGAATAAAGTCCACATGAGACATCCAAAGAACCTAGATAACTTGGAGAAGATCTGCATGGAGGAGTGGGCCAAGATAACTCCACAGACCTGTGCCGGCCTGATCAGGTCTTATAAAAGACGATTATTAGCTGTAATTGCAAACAAGAGTTATTCCACAAAATATTAAACATAGGGGTTGTATAATAATTGACCCACACTTTTATGTTTAAAATTTAATAAAATTCAACTGAGCAACATGACTTTTTGGTTTGTAAGATTTATGCTTCTGTTCATAAAACCTACTCTCGCTTGCAGTTTGAAGGCTCTAACTTATTTGCATCTTATCAAACCAGCTAAATCTGCAGGGGGTTGAATACTACTTGTAGGCACTGTATATTGCCAGCTTAAGACAGAGATTTTTGGGTTAAAGATTAACCGTGGCTCAGGGCCATGTTCTGCAAAGGACTGAAAATCTACCGCAAACCTGACTCCATGATATGCATTAAGTCAGCCAAAAATCAGCCAACCCAAGTGTTTGGTCTAAATACCAAAATGAATTCTCTCACGGACCACAAAGAACATTGTTGGGGGGAGGAGAATTTTTTTCTGGTTGTCATTTTTTGGAATAAATATAACAAGTGAATTAAAAGAGAAGAGAAAGATTTGATGACATAAGGGAGGTAATGATAGCAAGGCAGAAGTTGAGTGGTGGGTATGAGTGGCCTGCTCCATTCCTTCTCTGCAGAATTGGGATTTAAAAAAAATTATTTTTTAAAAATGGTTGCAGAAAGTTTTGGGAGAGAAAGTTTTTGTTTGTTTTTTAAAAAAAAGAAGTTACAGGATAGACGTATAGTTATACCAGCTAGTTTATTTTGCTCCCTGTATTTTTGGTGTCCTGTACCAATTTGTTGGTAAATACTGATCTCAAATAAACTTCAAGATTAAAAATAAAGATCAGTGAGGACAAAATACTAAAAGCCAAGCAGTGTGTGCTAGAAGCCTGCAAACATGAGCATTTAGTGGCCTCCATATCTTTCATAAGTTGTAAAACTGCATATATAACTTTAACTAGTTGCATTTTCCTCTCCCCTTCAAGAGCTATAACCAAACAAGGGTTTGTTTTTTGGGGGGGCTGAGTTATAGCTTTGAGACACAGTATTCATTTTCCCATCAAAAACTACAAAAAAATGGGGTGGGGGGGGAATATTCCAAGTGATAAGAGTGAACAAATGCATTTCTGCCATTGTTTTGTGGGTCTTGTTTTTACAATATTCATTGTATGATAAAAAATGACCTGGAAACATGATTCTCCAAGTCAGTACAATTACAGCAATAAAAATACATTTTTACATTTTATTCCTTCGATTGAGCGGTATGAGGGCTTGTTCTTTGCGTGGTGAGTCGACGGTTTTATTGATACATCTGGGGTACACATGATGTTGTGATTAGTCTTTATAGCATTTATTTATTTGTTTATTTTTTAAGAGAGGCATTGTGACTAAAAGATGGGGGGGGGGGATTGTACACTTTTTTTTCCTTTAATGTGTTTACCATATGGGTTAATTAACTTTAGATTTTGATCGATCGGACTTCTACGAGCCTGGCAATACCAAATATATTTAATTATTTTTTTTATTTCTTTATTAAAGGGGGAAAAGAGGGCGATTAAAATTTTTATATTTTGTTGAGCTGATCTACATATACGTCATTTTGCGCTAAAAGGATAAAAGGGATGAAGAATAGGATTCCAATCCATTCAGACAGACATCCAAAGACATGGCCCAATTAGCCCAATTAGGGCTCAACTGGTAAAGTTGCACTCTTGATCCCAGTCTGGAGAAGAAAGGCACTGCCCGTGTGCGGGAGCGATCATGAGAAATGGTATGGCCCAGATGTGCTAACTTTCTCCACTGGTCAGGACCAGAAAGCTAAGTGTGTTTCATTAGTGACCCGACGGCCTAGGATTTTATTTTTGTGATGAGACTTGTTTTGCCATTTAACAAGGAAATAAATAATGTTGGCTGACGTTGGCTGACGCCAGTTTTAAAAGGAAATATCCAACATGTTGCAATAAAAACTTGTGTGTGCGCCTATAAGCAGGGACCAGAATGCAACAGCGGAGCCCCAGGCGGAAGAGGATATTTTTTATTTAACAATTAATATTAATTATAAAACACATTATATGGTAACAATTGCTTTACAATGTTTGACAGTAAAATAAGCAGTAAATCACATATAACAGAATAAATGATCAGAATACACTAGAATTCAGGGGCTGGTAGTTTGAAATGATCTACTGAAGGGAAGGGGAACTACAGTGGGTGAGGAAAGTATTCAGACCCCTTTAAATTTTTCACTCTTTGCTTCATTGCAGCCATTTGGTAAATTCTAAAAAGTTCATTTTTTTTCTCTCATCAAAGTACACTCTGCACCCCATCTTGACTGAAAAAAAAAACTGAAAATGTAGAAATGTTTCCAAATTTCTTAAAAAAGAAAAACTGAAATATCACATGGTCATAAGTATTCAGACCCTTTGCTCAGTATTGAGTAGAAGCACCCTTTTGAGCTAGTACAGCCATGAGTCTTCTTGGGAATGAGGCAACAAGTTTTTCACACCTGGATTTGGGGATCCTCTGCCATTCTTCCTTGCAGATCCTCTCCAGTACCGTCAGGTTGGATGGTGAATGTTGGTGGACAGCCATTTTCAGGTCTCTCCAGAGATGCTCAATTGGGTTTAGGTCAGGGCTCTGGCTGGGCCAGTCCAAGAACGGTCACAGAGTTGTTCTGAATCCACTCCTTTGTTATTTTAGCTGTGTGCTTAGGGTCATGGTCTTGTTGGAAGGTGAACCTTCGGCCAAGTCTGAGGTCCAGAGCACTCTGGAAGAGGTTTTCATCCAGGATATCTCTGTACTTGGCCACATTCATGTTTCACACATACTGCTTAGAACTTTTTGGAGATAATTCTATCTTCGTCTCATCAGACCAGAGAATCTTATTTCTCATAGTCTGGGAGTCCTTCATGTGTTTTTGAGCAGACTCTATGCAGGCTTTCATTTGTCTTGCACTGAGGAGAGGCTTCCGTAGGGGCACTCTGCCATAAAGGCCCGACTGGTGGAGGGCTGCAGTGATAGTTGTAGCATCGGCGTCTCTGCCTCCTGCCTGGCAGAGAAGCCGCCCCCCTTACCGCCGCGGTCCTGCTCCGGCGTCTTCTGGTCTCCCTGTAGTTGCTGCTGGTGCACGCAGCTTCCCTGGCCCTGTGCTTAGGGCACGCTCCCGCCCTCTTAAAAGGGGCCGTACGCGCCGTTCTAAAAAGTTCCCGGCCAATGGCTGGAGGACTTCCCCTATAAAAGCACCTCCTCCAATATGGAGGTGCCCGTGCAAGGTTGTAGCTTTGTGTTTTATACTCTGCTTCAGCCCTCAGGTCCCGCTGCTAGCCTGACTACAAGTCCAGTCCGTCTGCTTGTCTACTCTCCAGCCCAACAGTCTGTCTATGGGCTCTGTCCGCCTGCTTACCTAGAGGCTCCTGCCTGTCACTGGCCGTGACCACCAGACTGCCTACATAGAGGCTCCCGCCTGTCACTTGCAGTGACAACCTGACTGCCTACCTAGAGGCTCCTGCTCGTTACTTGCCTTGCCGGCCTGACAGCCTACCTAGAGGCTCCTGCTCGTTACTTGCCTTGCCTGCCTGACAGCCTACCTAGAGGCCCCTGCTCGTTACTTGCCTTGCCTGCCTGACAGCCTACCTAGAGGCTCCTGCTCGTTACTTGCCTTGCCTGCTTGACAGCCTACCTAGAGGCTCCCGCCTTTTGCCTACCTGTCAGCCTACCTGGAGGCTCCTGCTTGTTACTGCCGTGTCTGCCAGTCCGTCTGTACGGACCACCCGTCAGCCTGCTTGCCGTGCTCATCTGCTGTACGGGTCAGTCCTTGCCATCTGACCCGTGGGAGTCACCTGCTCTCTTACAAGGTCGTCCCCAGAGTAGCACCTGGTCCCTCCCTGGTCACGGAGTCGATTGAGCCGCCGTACGACCTTGGTCGGTCCGAGTTGATACCTAGTTACGCCCCTCTGGGTCCTTCCTTGCACCGCAGCACAGAGGTTCCACCACCCGGATCCGTAACAATAGTTGACTCTGTGGAACTTTCTCCCATCTGCCTACTGCATCTCTGGAGCTCAGACACAGTGATCTTGGGGTTCTTCTTTACCTCTCTCACCAAGGCTCTTCTCCCACGATTGCTCAGTTTGACTGGATGGCCAGGTCTAGGAAGACTTCTGGTGGTCCCAAACTTCTTCCATTTAAAAGATTATGGAGGCCACTGTGCTCTCAAGAACCTTGAGTAATGCAGAAATTATTTTGTAACCTTGGCTAGATCTGTGCCTTGCCACAATTCTGTCTCTGAGCTCCTTGGGCAGTTTCTTTGAGCTCATGATTCTCATTTGGTCTGACATGCACTGTGAGATGTGAGGTCTTATGTAGACAGGTGTGTGCCTTTCCAAATCAAGTCCTTTCAGTTTAATTAAACACAGCTGGACTCCAATGAAGGAGTAGAACCATCTCAAGGAGGATCACAAGGAAATGGACAATATGTGACTTAAATATGAGTGTCTGAGCAAAGGGTCTGAATAACTATGACCATGTGATATTTCAGTTTCTCTTTTTTAATAAATTTGCAAACATTTCTAAGTTTCTGGGGGTTTTTTCAGTCAAAATGGGGTGCAGAGTGTACTTTAATGAGAAAAAAGAAAAGAACTTTTTAGAATTTACCAAATGGCAACAATGAAAGAGTGAAAAATTTAAAGGGGTCTGAATACTTTCCGTACCCACTGTATATTGTTATTAACTATACCTGGTAAGGGGCAGTCTTTTAAAGCCTTGGCAAAACTCTGTTCCTATCACAACTCGCTGCCAGTTTCCCCCGTCAATCTCTATCCACTTTCGCAATGCCGGTCTGGCGTCTGCTGGTCCCTGTCTGACTACCGTCTTTCCCTCTATCTGTGCCCGGTACCATATGTCCCTGTCAGAGGTAATGGCCCGTCTTGAGCGTCCTTCCTGGTCACCGTCCTGACCGTGAATCTCCGATGTGACACCTCTGGAGCTTCTGCGACGTCCTGTCACTGACGCACTCGTCTGAAAACCGTGCACCGCAACCAGTTCTGTCGACCAACGTCACCAGGGTGAGGAACCTTGACTGGCGTCGTTCGGGTCTTCGGGGCTTGACCGTCGACGTCTGGGCGGATACGCGCCACCTTTCTTCCTGACAGGAGCTCTGGACGCTGCTGTTGGTCCTCCCGTCTCACTCTTCGGCGCCAGAATCACCTCAGAACTTGCACACGCACTGTTTTTCTCCTCAGCTCGTTTCCCTGACAATGCTGTCCCCAGAGTCCTGATCAAACTCCTCCCTCCTGCCACTCTTCCATGCTGTTCTGCTTCCACAGAGTCTTGTCTCCTTACATGCCAACCGTCAGGCCAATAAGATGTCAAATCAATGTTCTGGAATATGGGATATTAGGTGGAGGCCCGATGCTATCGCATCGGGAGGGCGGTAATGTCACGATGGGGGCAGCGTTGAGAATTCCCCCCCCCCCCCATGTGCTCACCCACCTATCCATTCTCTTCCCCCCCCCCATGTGCCGACTTCTCCCATCTTCTCTTCTTTGACCTGTCTACCCCATTTGCTATCCCCCTTGTCTGCTGCCTCTCTCCTTCCTGTGCTGTTCCCCCTCATGTGCTGTCCTGTTTGAGCTGTCTCCCCCTGTGTTCTGTCTCTCTCCCCCCAGTGCGCTCTCTCTCACCCCCATCTGCTGTCTTCTCCTCTCATGTGATCTCTTCTTTGACCTGTCTACCCCATGTGCTCTCCCCCTTTGTCTGCTCTCCCCCTTGTCTGCAGTCTCTCTCCACCCCTGTGCTGTCTTCTTCCCTCATGTGTTCTCTCGTTTGAGAACACCGCAGGGATCAGCCGAATGATTCACTGCGCCTGCGCGGAATTCGCACAGGCACAGTAAATCAGATCGCCGCCATCTTTGTGCAGGCAGATAGCGGCGGTCACATTAAAACTGCGCATGCGCTCCTCCTGTACAGAGATGACGGCGGTCAGTGAATCATTTGGCTGATCCCGGCAGCGGCGTGTTCGCGACGGTGTTCAGCTGGTGGTACCGCGCAAGAGGCTGGTGCCACCAGCGGTTTCCATATTAAGACACCCATCACTTGGGTGTCCCAATATGGCGGTTGACGAACTTACGCCATTTGGAATTCTGGGATCCGGACACATCTAGATGGAACAGGATGTGAAGACATTACAAGGTAAGTATATTATAGATTTTCCACATCTCTCAGAATCCTCCACAGGTCAACCACAGCTCCTCTTACGTAGCTCCCAACGCTCCTATTACTTCTACATTTGGTCTACAATTTCGCATATTCTAAGCCATACAAAAATTCTAGATTCAAATTAAAAAGATTGGGAAAGTAATTTGACACATATCAGAATTTCCAGAACATCTGTTGCCAAAATAAAAGGGATTTCTTTAGTTGCAATTACATTTGTTAATTCAAAGGTGATTCTAGTTAAATAATTGTAATCTGTCAACTACAACCTTAGCATCTGCACACTGAACATTACATAACCGATACTGTTATTATATAATCAACATCCAAACAGCTGTGCAAGTACTGGGAAAAAAAACCCTGCTTAATAGGACTGTATTATACACGAGGCAAACTAAACTTTCCTAGTGGGTCTCATGCAAAAAACACACATTACGAGAGATTGGCATCTTTCACGTGGTTGTCCAGAATTAGAAAACATTGCTTCCAAAAAAGCAGCACCACGCCAGTCTACAGGTTGTGTGTCGTATTGCAGCTCAGCTCTATTTCAGTATACAGGGCAGAAATGCAATACTACTCAAATCCTCTAGACAGGCGTGATGCCATTTTTAAGAAGAAAGCAGTCATGTTTTACTAATCCTAGGCAACACCATTAAAGGGGTTGTCCAGTCGATATCGATAAGTCCTCAGTCACTCTGTGTGACTGCAGACTTCTGAATCCCCTCAGCGCCAGTGGGCATGTCCGACTAGAGGGCATGGCCTCACTCAATACAAGTGTATGGCGCAGGGTGGCGCCCACTGGCCGGGGTTATGTATAACACATACATACCTTCTGGTCCAGAGTCTGAAATCGGCGAATCCCCGCAGCCCACGGTGCGTGCCCTGGGGGGGATTTATTTGTCTGCAATCACACAGAGTGATTGCAGACTTATCTCAACCAGACAACCCCTTTAAAACAACTTTCCAAGCAGATATTTTGAGCCCATCAAGAAAAATACTGCATATTTTGCATGTACCCCAATAAAAGGTAGCTAGAGTCATATAGAACCTATTATTATTTAAGTAAAGTTATATAAGCAACATATCATTGGTGCCACCTGTGCGGCCACACAGGGGCCCAAGAGGTAAGGGGGCCCTTTTACACCTCCAAAACAGGTGCAATTTTGCTTTTTTTTTTTTTTTTTTTTTTTTAGGAACTCTTGGGCTGCAAAGGGCTAATATATTGTTCTTTAACAGGGACCCTTTTCTGTCTGTGTCTGCCAGTGCCCCTACCCATGTCAAACTCTGGCCCGCAGGGCAATTATATTTGGCCCGCGACGTCATATGGCAGACTATGCTGGGCCCATTATTCTGTATGGCGGACTATGCTGGGCCCATTATTCTGTATGGCGGACTATGCAGGGCCCATTATTCTGTATGGAGGACTATGCGGGGCCCATTATTCTGTATGGAGGACTATGCAAGGCCCATAATACTGTGAAGAGGGCCGTGTGGGGAGCACAGTTGGGGCATCATACTGTGTTTGAGGGGCACTTTTGTTGGTATCCTACTTTATGGGGGCAATCTATGGGCTTCAATAGGAGGAAAATTACTCTGTAAGGGCTGCAAAGTTGTGAGGTATGCTCTTCTGTGACACTGCCGAATATAAAAAAATTATTTTGATAAATATCAAGGTTGGTGCCCAAGTTTGTCCCAAGTTTTTAATTTTGGCCCTCTGTGTATTTGAGTTGGACATCCCTGCCCTAGATGGAGCAATAATGTAAGGCTACGTTCCCACGATAAGCTTTGGTGAGTTCTTGATGCTGTGTATTTTCACTGTCAAAGACGCAGCGTCTTACAGTTCCAGCAACGTGGATGGGATTTATAGAAGTTTCATGTCCACAGTGTGTGATTTTTTTTTTAGTTTTTTTTTTTAAACACTCCGCATAGGTCATGGTGTATGTGTGTTTCAAATCCGCAACATGTCAATTTCCCCTGCATCAAAAATGCATGTATTCCGCAGATAACCATCATTAAGGTTTTGTCAAAGCCAAATACCAGGAAGTATGAAAAACAAAGCTTTATTTAAACCATGACCCAGCAATAAGACAAAACTTGCAAAAAAAAAAAAAAAAACCGTACTAAAAAAATGCAATGAAAAAGCGCAAGTAACCCAAATTTACTTAATAGGTGCAGAAAACCTGCAACATCAAAAAGTCACCAAAAGCTCACTGTGGGATAAGCTGCCGTCTAAGGAGTACCAGCCGTGTTCAGAGAACACAGGGGAGCATGGCCATGGTGAGCACTGATCATGTACTCTACTGCTTCATTCATTGTTAATGGGAGAGCCGGAGATAGCGGATGGCGGCGCTCCGATGATCTTCAGCGCTCCTATTATCAGACTGAATGGAGCGGCACCGCGGATGATCGACCTCATCCCCATTCAGCCTGGGTTCTTCAGAGCCCTGATATTCAGGATCGGGGGGCCATGGCACTCGGATCTCCTGTGAATAGGAGATAATTAGAATACCCCCTTTAAAGGATTTTAACATGCTCAAATTGCCACAAAAAAGTAATGCTAGATTAGTCTTCCCTGATCCTACTGACAAGTATCCATCGTAATTGGACTGTTTTCTCCAAAATACTTTCATATATAGTGGTTAAGGAACCAAAAATAATCAAATTAATATGAAATTAAATTATCAATATAAAATGAACAGTGGAGTATAATTTATACTCAAATTATCAAATTATTATTGCCAGCCTTAGAAATAAAAAAAACCCTATGCAATAGATCACAGTACAATTAAAGAAAAATACGTAGTCTTCACCTGTACAATCGCACATTACAAGGGATTGTTTTCTCAACATCAAAGCTTATTTCAGGCAATGAACATCAAGACCTAGATCTAGCTAATCCCTTCCAGTTTAGACAAAGAGGCATCTGCCAGCCACTCGCCTGTAACAATAGCAGTCAGTAAACCCCCATCTAGCAATTACTGTATTTATACAGTCCGGGCGACTCATGTCCTTCACACAGATATATCAGCTGGCTGCTCCATATTCAGTTTCCCAATGAAACGTCTATTGCCCATATCACTACAGGCTCTTCATATAATAAGAGAAATATAACAGTCTAGTAGATTATATGACCAGCTTAGTGTTCAGATTTAAGAAGTTCATACCTTGATTTCAAGTGTTTAAAACAGAGAAAGTTTTATAGAGTTAGGGGTGTAGCCTAAAAGGTCTACAACACTGATTGGCCCCAGAAGAAAACGATCACTTAGAAAAAGGATCACACAGAAGGGGATCCAAGAATGGAGGATATATCGCACCGAGCACAAAACAAGTTAAATGGACTGTCAGCACAGAATGACTGTTCAAACCAAGCACAGGCACTCGATGCATCATGGCGAGGCCAAACATTTAAGTGCATCGTACCTCCTACACTTCTTTGATTGACAGCTCTGACGTTATAGAACCAGAGAAAAGTGGAAAATAAGCAAGTGGAAGATACACTTAAATGTTTGACCACACAGAGCGCCTGTACTTCATTTGAACGGTCGTTTGGTGATGACAGCGGCCCTTCTAAAAGGTGCATTTAATCAAAAAAAAAAAAAAAAACACAGGGAACAAGCTTTGTCCCAATTTTTGATTTGTGTATCAAAACACTCAGACAGATGATCAGGTAGTTTAGGCTGGTGGGATGGGGGGGAGAGGGGGGGGGTTATTTGAAGGATTTTGAGAAGGATTAGGAGAGTTATACCCATATATTCAGGAAGTGCCGGCATTTTTTTTGCTAAATTTTTATTTAATTTTCTGAAGCATCTTTCTGTATATTTTTTTCCTGATCCAATTTGCAAACTTTTTTTTTTTTTTTTGCCTTCTGGTTGACTTGTATTCTAAAGTATGGAGCGGCTTCAAAAACAAAAAATGCTTGAATAAGAGACATCTCACTTCTTTTAATTGTTTGGCATTTTCTTAAAATTTGAAGTAGTTAAAAACTGAGCAAAAGCCTGAACATCTGCACTACAAGTCGTTTGTTTTTTTTTTCTGCAAAGGAATGAATAAGAAGATCCTTTGGGGCTGTTTTCGGAGCAGATTTGCTACAAATCCACAAAAAAAAAAAAGTTGGTGTGAACATAAACTTGGGTGATGTATAGTACAAGGGTAACTGTGCTGCCACCAACATGCATGGGGACAATACAATAGTATCAGTGGTCACTCCCTTCAGGTGTCCATTTACCCATGTAAATGAGCACCAACAGACTAGCATTGGACCAAAATGGTCAAATTAAAGTTTATCACTCTTTTAAAGGGAAGCTGCAAAATAAATATTAGTTCAGGATATCAGTACAAGCAAAGGTTGCAGACCAGTATTTATTTTAGAAGGAGAGCACCTATTAGACCTCTGACCTTGACAAGTCTCCTTATCTGTCAGGTTCCACCTAATCAAGGACACAAGTCAATTGACCCTTAAACAATAAGTAGTAAATCAGCGTCAATCAATTCAGCACTTTTGTCCTTAAGTGCTCATACACACAAGATTTTAATGGTTCCATTAGGGTCAGGCCACGGAAATAAAAGACATGATGAAGGTGTGGCTCTGTTGCACAACGTGCTATCCACTGTCAATCAAGAAGGAGAGGGAGGTGATGCCGGGAAGAAGCGCCAAGGACTGCAAGTTTACCAACATGCCCACAAGTGCACGTGTGATGAGGATTATCATAAGAATAAAACACGAATCTAAGGCTGGCCATACACAGTAGATGGCTGTCGATCAAACTAAGCTTTGGCTGATCATTCAGCAGACAGCCATCTCCGCTTACTCTCCCGTACACAGGAGCGCTTGCTCCGCAGAGCGCTCCTGTGTTCTCCATGTGAAAGCCGCCAACTTACACGTCAACCTGCAGTTTATCTTAGGGAAAACATTGCTTTCGGCACTCCAAAATCAAAACATGTGTGATTGCCATCTCTCCCAATCATCAGGCAACTGGCGCCCCATACACATTTGACCGTCAGCTGAACCTGTCGATGTCGGCGCAATGGAGCATCGGATAACGTTTGAATAGGTGGAATTAGAAAAGCGTTACCATGTGCTCTCCTAGGATTGCTTTATAGGGTTATGCCCAGTTCAGCCTCGCAAAGTTACACTATACTTTTGTAAAACCCCCATATAAAATGGGATATACAGAAACAACATAGCAAAGTGAGCTACGGTTTCCAAAACTATGTGGTTAAAACGGTGCAGTTGCGCTGTGCATTTTCGTAACCCCACCTGTAGCCGACACCTAGAAACAGCTATCCTCATCAGCCTCTCATGGCCGTTGGAGAAGGCAGAAAGTGCACACTTCTAGAGATCACTGATGATGCCTCCTAGTATTGCACACACTAGAACGCAGTGCCTAGGTGTCAATCATTGGACCACAAAGACCGGCGTCATCACTGCCTTAGAAAACCACACTTCAGCTGTTTGTCTATTGCTGCTTTACTAAAGCTCTTCCAGATATCTGCAAGAGATTTACTCAGTTAAGTATTTTCAGTCAATTAAACCTGAATTATATCCTAAGATATGAACGGTGAAGCAGCTGGTTGACGTTAATCAGTTTAATTCCCACCATAGCAGCGTGATAATACATGGGAATATACTTAATACAGAGTGAACATTTACAGCAATGCTCCCAGTGTATCTCATGATTGTAGGTTAAAGACCCCGGGTCATACAAAGATGGAGCACAGCTACTGTCAATACTTTGCTCAAAGCCGCAGGCAATACCCAATATCTGACTGTAGCCGCAAATGCATTCCATGTAAAAAGCAGTTCAAGTCTCTAGATAGAAAAATGCATAAAACATAAATATACAAAAGCAGAGCCTCAGATGTGAGCAGAATGAAAACAATCTACGAACCAAAAATAGCAAAACGGAGAAGTCTGGCGTCACTGTTAGCGGCCCCTTCTGATCTTAAGTTACATGAATGCTAGAAAAAAGGGCGATCCGTGCCAAATGATCCGTACCCTGGGAGACATGTAACAATGTAGCACGACACATTCTACAATTTATTAGATGAAACATGGGAAGAATTCGGTTACAGTATATTTATATAGACGGATGTAAAAAATTTTGACAGAATTAAAGGGATGGCGTTATCCTCAGTGGTTAGCAATGTTGCCTTACTGTGCTAAGGTCCTGGGTTCCTTTCCAACCAAGGGCAAAAATGTGCATTAAGTTTGTATTTTCTCTCCAATTATGTGTGGGTTTCTTCTGGACACGGATTTCCTCATACACCCCCAAAAAAACAATAGTAAAAGGGTTACTCCTATAATATTGAAGTTATCTATAGGATAGGGGATAACTTTCCTAGAGCTGGTGGTCCGACCACTGGGACACCAGGCAGTGCAGAGATTGAAACTCTGGAATTTGGGAACCAGGCTCTGCGGAGCCAAGTCTTGAATGGAAAGGAGCTGCACATGCTCGACATCGCTCCAGTCATTGCCCACGGGACTGTTGCAAATAGTGGAGCGCTGGGGTAAGCCATCTCCAGCACTCCAATGAAGACAGGGCTCTGCAAAGCCCAGCTCCCAAGTTCTAGAGTCTTGAATCAAGGTTTAAAGGGGCAGGGTGCCAGTAGACAGTCTCCCACCATTCAAAGGGTTATTATTATAGCGCCATTTATTTCATGGCGCTTTACATGTGAAAAGGTATACATAATAAAAAAAAAAACAGGTACAATAATCTTGAACAATACAAGACATCGACTGGTACAGGAGGAGAGAGGACCCTGCCCGCGAGGGCTCACAATCTACAAGGGATGGGTGAGGATACAGTAGGTGAGGGTAGAGCTGGTCATGCAGCAGTATGGTGGAGCCAGGGTTACTGCAGGTTGTAGGTTTGTCGGAAGAGGTGAGTCTTCAGGTTCCTTTTGAAGTTTTGCACCGGTTATGCGCAAAATATTAAAAGGGGTTGTCCACTACTTTTACATTGATGCTCTATCCGTAGGATCCGTAGTCCAAAATCAAAGCATGTGTGATTGCCATCTCTCCCAATCATCAGGCAACTGGCGCCCCATACACATTTGACCGGCAGCTGAACTGGTCGATGTCGGCGCAATGGAGCATCGGATAACGTTTGAATAGGTAGAATTAGAAAAGCGAATAGGTAGAATTAGAAAAGCGAATAGGTAGAATTAGAAAAGCGTCAATCGAATGGGAGGCGGATGTGCAGTACACCACGGCAGCCACTACCACTTGACGGCGGAGCCCCGCAGGTGAGCACTTCCGGCCACCGCCGGCACCAATAACAGATTATCGGTAGGGGTGTCGCGTGCGGGACCCCGGCTGATCATACATTGAGTGGACAACTTCTTTAAGTTGTAGGGGATAACTTACTGGAGTTTCATTTTTGAGACCCAATAGGGATAAGGTACTGATGTGAGTAACAATCTCCATAAAGTGCTGTGCAACATCTAAGCAATAAAAATGAGTAAAATAAGTATCAAATTCAATGTCTAAAACTACTTTACATTAAAAAAAAAAAAAACTATTTTGTTGAACTATTGTGTATGGTGAGACGTTTGCTCATCTTGATACTTTCATACTTTATGGAATTCTGGGATAAAGTCTATTTTCTTCACATATAAAAAAAGAAAACTTAATCAGTCAATTAGAACCTTTATACATATATTGTCATTTAACACTTTGCAGACGTCCAATAAGCGGACATGAAAGCTGTGGGAAATCTGATCATTTTCACGCTGCTGCCGGTAATGTTGAGCAATTGCTTTAATATATTAACAGCCTAATATTTTATGCAAAGAATCATAAATCTGGTGCCGTACTTCAAAGAAAGCAAGGCTAAAAGAATTTTGAACTTAGTATAAAGAATTATGTAAACCTATGCAGAAATAAAACTCATGCATTGAATTCTATAGAAAGCAGCAGACGTTCTTGTAAGATACTTGGGCTGACTGGTCACCAATTTTCATCCATCGGAGTCTGACAGATGCTGATCAGACACAGATAATCATGGAAAAGACAATCAGAAAGGGTTTTTGTGTTCAGTCATGGTCAGATGCAAAAGTGTCATATGCCTCCTGTTGTGATGATAGTAATATTTACTTCTTTATTTTTTTCCCCCAGGCAGTAACCTATCTGCATACTGGCAGCGATATCTGTCATGTATGGAGGAGTTGTTCAAAGATGCTTGCATATGCCCCCTCTAAAAATCACTAGCGTATGGCCAGCAACGCTCTTGTAATTTTTTTTATATTTATTTAAACTGGATTCTAAATACAGTATGTTGTGATCAGTTCTGCTGCACATATGGTATTTTACATTTTGGTCACTTTGTAGTCATACACAATGCAATATATATCTCTATCACTTTTCACTCCCCCGTTCTAGTCATCATTCCTCGCATTAAATCAGCCAAATGGCTGTAGGCCACATATGAACTTATAACTTTTGTTTATATCTTTTTATCAGAGAGAATAATTTTATGTATTTATGCACATTGCTGCCTGTAGTGATTAACATACTTTTGGATAGAAATATATGTAGTTTGCTTCACTAGTACAACCTCATATATACCATACCATCTAGCTTTGGCCAAACTACTTAAATATTTGATGTCACAATTTAGAATATTACTTTTATTTAGAATCGTGTACTGTATGTTTCTATAGGTTCCTCTGAAAGCCATCTCTCATTTCTCCCCCATATACAGTAATGCTCAGCCAAGCATTTGTGCTTTTACGAGAAAGCCACTGCCAAAATCATCTAACAGCTGTGTAGATCCTTCTCTACCCAGACATTATCTGCCAGGAAGGTTAGGAGGCCACTATACATATTAGATGGTCGAAATAGCTCGGCTCTGTAGACTTTTATCTAAGTATATGGCGGCAGTTACTGATGTAATGGTGGCTGACAGGCATGAAAAGCCAATATATGGCTATGTTCACACTACGCATTTTTTCAGCTTTTTTTTTTTCTTGCAGCAAAACCTGATCTCTTGGCAGGAAAGAAGCAGCGTAAAAAATGAAGGTTTTGGAGCGTTTTTGCTGCATTTTTCAGGATCCCAAAGTTCAGCTTTGCTTCCACCACAGAAGCATAAACACAGGTCACAAATGCATATGAAAAATACACATTACAAATGTAAGTAGGAGAGGTGTATTGGTCTGGAATAGTTTACCTAAGACATTGGCAGAGCATTGAGTTTGTAGGACGCTATTTACTTTCACACTTTCGTCTGCCATTGAGTTGTTCAGGCATTGTTCAATTTCATACCTTAGTCAGCCATGAGTATTGCTCAATCTCACACCTTGGTCGGCCAATGTTTACTTTGTACGCATCACTAATTTAATTAAACTGTACTAATACAAACTGCCATCTCAGGTGACCAAGAGAAGATGGTAAACGTGAAGGGAAAAAAATAAATAAATAAATAAAAATAAATGGGTTTCACATACTGCTGTACTTTCTTTTGTTCACTAAAAATGCAGCAAAACGTTCACACTAGGCTTTTTTTTTTTTTTTTTTTTTTTTTTTTTTTGCACCACCCATTGCTTTCAATGGGTGAAAAATGCTGAAAAAACACTGAAAGAAGTGACATGCTCTATTGTGCAAAAAAAAACATGCAAAGCACAAAATACTGAGGACCAAGCTGTGTGCATGAGATTTCTGAAGTCTCAGACTTTGCTGGTACTGTAAAACACCGCTGAAAAATTGCATAAAAAACACTTAAAAAATGCCTAGTGTGAACGTTATGCTGCATTTTTAGTAAAAAAAAATCAAGTACAGCAGTATGTGAAACCCATTTAGTTTTGTGATTTTCTCAAGTTTACCATCTTGTCTTGGTCAACTGAGATGGCAGTTTGGATTAGTACAGTTTAATTAAATTTGTGATGCATACAAAGTAAACATTGGCCAACCAAGGTGTGAGATTGTAGGGGACACATCTAGAATGTAGAAGAAGGGGCTCTGGTCAAATGAGACCAAAAGTACCGTATTTTTCTGACCATAAGACGCACTTTTTTCCTCCAAAATTTTGGAGGAAAATGGGGGGTGCGTCTTATAGTCCGAATGTTGGGGGGGGGTATATTTATGCGTGGTGTGGGGGGAGCGGTATCTGTGGAGGAGAGGGGCACAGGAGGCAGCAGCCGCCAGCAGCAGCCTACACTGTCCCCGCTGCTAAAGAAAATGAATATTCACTGCTCCCCACGCCCATGGGGAGTGGGGAGCACTGAATATTCATGCTCCTTAATAGCGGTATACAGTATAGCCGCGCTGCGGCTATCTCCTGTGCCCTTTGTTAAAGGGCATGAATATTCAACCTCTCTCCACGCCCAAGGGCGTGGGGAGGGGGTGAATATTCATGCCCTTTAATGAGCGGGCACAGAAGATAGCCGGCAGCAGCTGCAGCAGCAGCAGCCGCAGCGTGGTTCCGCTGTGTGCCGGCTATGAAGGAGAGTTAAATCACTGCTCCCCGTGCACACAGTCCCAGCGTGAGGAGCAGTGACTTCCGGCAGCTGATCTCTCCTTGTGAGCCGCGCATGGCAGTGACGTCATGCGCGGCTCACATGGAGAGATCAGTGCGGGCAGACAGGACGCAGCACTGGAGGAGAGGAGAGAAGAAAGGTGAGTAAGAGTGTTTATTTTTTTTTAATGTGCAGCCTGATAGGGATTAGGGGTGCCATGCATACAAGGACAGGGATGAGGGGTGCCATGCATACCAGGACAGGGATGAGGGGAGCCATGCATACCAGGACAGGGATGAGGGGAGCCATGCATACCAGGACAGGGATGAGGGGAGCCATGCATACCAGGACAGGGATGAGGGGAGCCATGCATACCAGGATGGGGGGATATTGTCAGAATTGGGGGACATACCCCTATACCAGTGTCAGCAGAAGACCCCCTCCCCCTTAAAAGTGCATCATGACCACATTTTTTTGCTTAAATTTTTATTTTTTTTTATTTTCCTCCTCTAAAACCTAGGTGCGTCTTATGGTCTGGTGCGTCTTATAGTCCGAAAAATACGGTAGAACTTTTTGGGCTAAATGCAAAAAGCTATGTGTGGTGGAAAACTAACACTGCAAATCACACTGAAAACACCATCCCCACCGTCAAACATGGCGGTGGCAGCATCATGCAGTGGCGAGGCTTTTCTTCAACAGCGACAGGGAAGCTAGACAGAGTTGATAGGAAGATGGATGAAGGTAAATAGAGGGTAATCCTGGAGGAAAACCTGTTAGAGGCTGAAAAAGACTTGAGACTGTGGCGTAGTTTCACCTTCCAGCAGGACAATGACCCTAAACAGACTGCCAGAGCTACAATGGAAGGTTTAGATCAAAAGCATGTTCAGGTGTTTGGATGGCCCAGTCACAGTCCAGACCTAAATCCCATTGAGAATCTGTGGTAAGACTTGAAAATTGCTGTTCACAGATGCCTCCATCCAACCTCACTGAGCTAGTGCGAGTGTGCAAAGAAGAATGGGCAGTAACTTCAGCCTCTAGATGTGCAAAGCTGGTAGAGAAACAAAAAGACCCCAAAAGACTGCAGCAGTAATTGCAGCGAAAGGTGGTCCTACAAAAGTATTGACTCGAGGGGAGGGAGCTGAATGCAAAACACATCACGATTTTCAGATTTATATTTTTAAAATAATTAGAAAACCATATATCATTTCCTTTACACTTCATAAATATTTGCTACTTAGTGTTGGTATCAAATAAAATCCCAATAAGGCTGTGTGCCCACGATGCGTTTAAGCGTTTCTGCAGCGGCAATAACGCTGCCATGGTCTGCCATGTTCACCAATGATAATCCACATGTGCTGTGCACATGCTGCGGAAATTTCTGCTGCGGATTATCATTGCGGAAAAAAAAAAAAACAGCACTACCAATTATTTTGCGGAAGTGCTGAGTTTTCGCCGCCATTGACTTGCATTGAATCGCTTGGATTCCGCATCACTGGATCTGTACATGCGGAATCCAAACGTTTCAATGTGTGGATGGTACCCGGGTCTGGAGGAGAGGAGACTCATCCAGACCTGGGTACCATAGTACCTGTAAAAAAAAAAAAGAATAAAATAAAAAATAAATATTATATTTACCTTCTGACGGCCCCCGGTGTGCTTGTTTTCGCTTGCCGGCAGATCGCGTTGGACTGAAGGACCTGCGCTGACGTCATAGTCATGTGACGGCAGGTCCTTCAGTGTACCGCGAGCTGCTGGCAGCCAGGACGGATCGAATCAAGACACCGGGGGCCGTCAGAAGGTAAGTATAATATTTATTTTTTAGTTTTTACCATTCTTTAGGGTCACACTATATAAATCCATGCCGTTTGCATGGATTTATATAGTGTGACCAAGTTGTCAAGCACTTTCCAAGTGATGCTAAAATCGCTTGGAAAGCGCTTGTCAACCCGCATGCGGAAATGCATTTGAAGAACGCTTCACATCCGCATGTCCCTGGCAGGAAAACGCATGTACAATCCGCATGTACAATCCGCATGCGTCTTTTCTGCCAGGGAGATGCAGAAACGCTCAGGAAAAATCCGGAGCATTTCTGCATCGTAGGCACATAGCCTAAAATACATCTAAGTTTGTGTGTGTAACATGAAAAAAATGTGGAAAAGATCACGTGGTATGAATACTTTTCCAAGTCACTGTATCAGTGTGAATACAATAAGACATATCAGTAATTCTGCAGATTCACTATAGATTGGAGTTGGATCTGCTTTTGATTATTAACGATCACTTTATCCAAAACTTCACTGGTAGCGGGAGAAAAAAAAAAATCTCAATGATCATCACATCTGTTTCTGAACAAGTAACTGACGGTCCTCTCCTTGGGCTTTGTGAAGAAGCCAGATGTCATCTTCTATAATTGCTGGTAACCACAACATTTTTTGGACACCGTCCTCCTCACACGCACCATGCTCATAGAAGAAGTTCACTTACTTTCCATACAAACCACAGCTCTCTCAAGAGAGATAGGCAGGGCCCAAGCAGATAAATCTCTGGCCAAAAGTCACAATTTTAAACAGGGAGAATGGAAATCTCTGCAACATACATTGCGGTTGGAAGTGGGACTTAATATTATGGTGCCTGGCCAATAGAATGCCAGTTTCATGCGATATTACAATAACGTCCCTATAAAACAACTATAAAAACAACCAACATCTAACAAATACAAACTGATAAAACCAGGTAAACAGTCGGTGTTGCCATCACTGCTTCCTGCTCATCATTTTTCTACTTCCCATAGTTTTGATTGTAATATTCAATGTGATTGACACTAGAATTCCAGCATATCTCAAAGTTCTTCACTCTGAAAACCTATAGACACTGTTGCTGTGTACCATCATATGTTATATTCTTTAAGAAACCAGGGGTGCCTTAATCATTGCTGGCACAGTTGGTGCATGTACATTGCCAGACTTTTTACAAATAGCACTAATTACAGTGGCTTGCAAAAGTATTCACCCCCTTTGCTTTTTACCTATTTTGTTATATTACAACCTGTCTGTAAATATTTTTTAATTCGATTTGTGTGTGATGCATCAGCACTAAATAGTCTAAGTTGGTGAAGTGACAAAAATATAGGCAAACACTAAATTTATGGGATCAAATAACTAGAAATTAGCATGTGCATATGTATTCACCCCTTTTGTTATCAAGCCCCTAAATTTCTGGTGTAAGCAATTACCTTCATAAGTCACATGCTTAGTGAAAGGAAGTCCAGCTGTGTGCTATCTAAGTGTCACATGTCTGTCATTATATACACTTTACCTTTTCTGAAAGGCCACAGAGGCTGCAACACCATTAAGCAAGAGGCACCACTAACCAAACACCATGAAGACCAAGGAGATCTCCAAACAAGTCAGGGACAAAGTTCTTGAGAAGTACAAGTCAGGGTTGGGTTATAAAAAAATATCCCAATTCCTGATGATCCCCTGGAGCACCATCAAATCCATTATCATCAAATGGAAAGAACATAGTACCGCAACAAACCTGCCAAGAGAGGGCAGCCCACCAAAACTCTCAGCCCGGGCAAGGAGGGCATTAATCAAAAAGGCAGCTCAGAAAACCAAGGTAACCCTGAATGAGCTGCTGAGTTCCCAAACAGAGACTGGAGTATCTGTCCATATGACCACAATAAGCCGTACACACCATAGAGATGGCCTTTATGTGGAAGAGTGGGCAGAAAAAAGCCTTTACTTACACACAAAGATTATAAGGCTTGTTTTGAGTTTGCCAAAAGACATGTGGGAGACTCCCCAAATGTATGGAGGAAGGTGCTAAACCAACACAGCTCATCACCCCCAGAACACCATCCCCACAGTGAAACATGGTGGTGGCAGCATCATGCTGTGGGGATGTTTTCAGCAGCAGGGACAGGGAAAATGGTCAGAGTCGAGGGGAAGATGGATGGTGTGAAATACAGACATATTCTTGAGCAAAATCTGTTTCAGTCTGTCAGTGATTTGAGACTGGGATGGAGGTTCACCTTCCAACAAGACAATGACCCAAAGCAATACTCGAGTGATTTAAGGGGAAACGTGTAAATGTTCTGGAGTGGCCTAGTCAAAGCCCAGACCTTAATCCAATTGAGAATCTGTGGTCAGATTTGAAGATAGATGGTTTCCTCTGGTGAACAGCAAACTTGAAGGAGCTGGAGCAGTTTTGCATTAAGGAACGGGCAAAAATCCCAGTGACAAGATGTGGAAAGCTCATAGAGACTTATCCAAAAGCGACTTGCAGCTGTAATTGCCGCAAAAGGAGGCTCTACAAAGTACTGACCTTAAGGGAATGAATAGTTATGCACACTGAAGTTTTCGGTTACTTCGTTTTATTTGTGGTTTGCTTCACAGTAAAAAAGAAAACTAAATCTTCATAGTTGTAGGCATGTTCTTTACATGGACTGATGCAAACCCTCAAAAGAAAAAACAAACAAACCAAACCAAAACAGTAAAAATCCAGGTTGTGAGGTAGCAAAACAATACCAAGGTGGTGAATACTTTCACACGCCACTGTATATCAATGCGTGTCCACCATTTGTTCAGGGACACTTGCACATTTTGATAAATATTTCTTACAGAAATCTCACGCAGCCAAACAGTATCCTGCCATGTACTAACAAGGTACAAGGACCCTGAAACACTCTACTGATGGTCATCCAGTTAATATTATTATTAATATAGTGCCATTGATTCCATGGTGCTGTACATGAGAAGGGGTTACATACAAAATACAGATATCACTTACAGTAGACAAACTAACAATGATAGACTGGTATGGAGGGGTCAGGACCCTGCCCTTGCGGGTTAACATTCTACAGAGCTAAATGAAGACAATTTGCATACTCCTTTAACATTGAGCACTGCAAGAAATTAAAGGGAATCTGTCAGCAAGTTTTTGCCATGTAGTCTGAGGACTGCATGAGGTGGGGGTTAAAACACTGAACTCAACGATGTGTCACATGTCCGGCTGTGTGGTGCTGCTTACTTAGACTGAAGGATTAATCACCTAGTGATTAACATTGCTGTGACTAGCTGGTAATGTGAGGCCTGGTCCGACTGTGCCTACTTATGTGATAAGCAGCTCACTGTCTATGGAGAGCCTGGTGTGGGCGGGCTTAGCTTTCTCAGCTCTGCTGCAAGTGACACATAGTTGGATTTAGGGTTTCTGTGCCTACATTATGCTCCTCTCAGAAGAGGTAGCAAAAACCTGCTGACAGATTATCTTTAAAAAAGAGAAGCCATCAACAGAACATGACTTACTGATCAAATTAGGTTTTTGTATTACATGCATTAAAAAAAATATATATAGATGGTAATTTTGCAATTTTCACACCGGCACTGAAGCATTTTTTTAGACTGCAACTTCATGTCTTTTCAAGAAAAATTTACAGCAAGGCTCAAAATTATTAGAGGCAGGATTACAATGACACCCCTATACACAGCCAATAACAAGATCCACCAGTCGCAATAGGCGATGGCACAGCTGACCTGCTCCCTTCTCCTTTTACAATGACCTTTGCACAAGGTGATTAGATGTTTCAATACAAAAGATGGGGTCAGGATCTGATCATTGTGGCTAATGTACATGTGTCACCTGAAAAAAATAGGAAGTAGGAGTCTAAAAAAGCCCCAGTGGCCGGTGTGAAGATTGTAAGAGCAGCATTTAAAATATTTATTGCAGAAACAAAGAAAGAAACAAAATGTATTTTAAAAAAAATATTGCAATTAAACACAAAAAAATATCATTTGAAAAATAAGTCAATTTTCTGAAGAAAAAAAATAAATAAAGTCTCTGTACCCAGCTGTGATCTCCTCAGTGAGAAGCAGTACGGGGTCATCTTAGTCCACGCTGCCAGCCACACAATCAAGATCTTATTTTGTAACTTTCTACATTCACTGTCATTGGTGTCAATGGCTAAAAATCAATCTGTTTATACCAGGACATAATTATAATGTAACAGCAAAGATATCTGACCAGGTAATGATATCCCAGAAAAAAAAGCCCTACCCAGATATTCTACATTCTACAGCATATTATGGTAAAGACAACGCAGTATTCAGAGATAAGATTCATCAGACTGAGCCAAGTCCTAGAACGGCCATGATTACATAGACTTATAATGGCGGTTCAGAGTTCACCGAGATCTGCACATATGACACATATCTGGTATGTAGGTCATAAAGTAGAACAACCCTGATAACAGCTATTTGCATCCATTTTTACTTTGGTATTAGAAATTAACAGTATAAAGCACTTGCAATTTGACACAGGATAAGTGATAGTTACTGGTGGTCCCAGCACAGGGTGGTGCACATGTGCTACTGCTTCATTGAGACATGGTGCAGAGCCCCGTTCTCAGAATCATTCAGAGCCCCTATCAACAAGTTATCTCCTATACTGTGGGTTTTTTTTTCCCCCTTATTAACTCACATTCACCTCCAATACAAGAGAATGAGCAACAAAACTGCTAATTAATCCATTCATCAACGAGTGATGAAGCCACAACAGGGAGCGAAACAAAGACCCTATGTACGGTAAATCATCAGTAACCCTGCCGTAATCTACTACAGCATGGAAAATGGGTTCATAGCACAAAAAAAGCAATGGTGTATTAGTGCAAATAAGAATGATACAATGTCTCCATTGTCCAGAAAGCTTATGATGTATGGAAACAGTAACCACTTTAGATTCAGCATTAGGATGTGCTCATTACTTCAGTTTTAGTGCAATATGTTGTACATTTTATTTTGACATATCTCCTACGGGAGCAAGCGATCTGACAAGTCTGTCTGTGTCCTAAGGATATTCCCTGCCCCCCACTCACCCCAAGAAAAACTATAGGAAAAAATAAGCCTATAGGAGCTACCCCAATTCAAATTGCATCCTTTGGCCAAGGTCACCAAAATTAGTAGGTTCAATGGACTTTATTCCACTATGCGTGCCCACGATGCGTTTTTCAAGCGTTTTTGCCGCGGAATTTCCACAGCAAAAACGCTTAAAAAACGCTTGGTAATAAGTGCCCCATGGTCCCCAATAATAATCCACATGTGCTGTGCACATGCTGCGGAAATTTCCGCTGCGGTTTATCATTGCGGAAAAATCCGCAGCATGTCCATTAATTTTGCAGACACGCAGCGTAATTGCCGCCATTGACTTGCATTGAAACGCATATTATAAGTGTCAGCACATTTGCACACAAGGATATTATGCGATTCTATGTGGGGATGGTACCCGGGTTTGGAGAAGAGGAGACTCCTCCAGTCCCAGGTACCATAGAACCTGTTAAAAAGAGAATTTAAAATAAAAAATAAAGATTATACTCACCTTCCGATGTCCCCCGATCTCCTCAGCGATGCCTCCAGTCTGTTGTATGGGTCGCGGTGGTGTGAGGACCTGCCATGACATCATTTAGTCATGTGACAGGTCACGTGACCGCTGACGTCGGCGGTCGCGTGACCTGTCACATGACTCCATGACGTCATCGCAGGGCCTTTCACACCACCACGACCCATACAACAGATCGGACGGAGCGGAGAAAATACCGGGGGCCATCGGAAGGTGAGTATAATGTTTATTTATCACCATTCTTATTCTTTTTTTTTTTCTTTTTTTTTTTTTTAACTATTACTTGGTCACACTATATAAATCCATGCCGGTTACATGGATTTATATAGTGTGACCAAGTTGTCAAGCACTTTTCCAAGTGATGCTAAAGTCCCGCATGAAGAAATGCATGTGAAGAACGCTTGACAAACGCTTCTACCTGGCAGGAAAATCGCATGTAAAATCCGCATGTGTTTTTCCTGCCAGGGAGAAGCGGAAAAAATATGCAGCATTTCTGCATCGTGGGTACTTAGCCTTAAAGCAACCCTCCCTCCCAAAATATTAAATATGATTATGCAATTTATAGTATAGTCACTACACCCAATGTCCGGTTTTGTACTTTGTCCTCCATCAGAGGCTAATTTGCTTCCTCTATAAACAGGCTGCTGCAGAGGCATCGGGGGCACCGAGGAACGTCTGAACCAGGCCTACACATCTTACTTATGCCGCATAATGGCTACAGCACCACCACCGGCACTGGTCCAACCACACCAATGTAATGCCAGGGAAAGGGTGACTGACTTACCATCGCGCTTCCAATACCTCTGCACTTGTCGGGGGGATGCTTTAAGATGGTGATGCACATTGGACAGCTGCTTGTTCGAATGTCAGCCATCTTTCTTGATCAAAATTTATCAACCCTCTTTAGCAGTGGTGGACACAGACAGAAGAGGCCCTTGGGCAAGAACAATATATGGGTCCTTTACAGTCCAATAGCTCATCATAATGCACAGTTCCATCTGCTTTAGAGATAGAAGTGGCCCCCTTTCCTCTTGGGCCCCTGTGCGGCCGCAGAGGTTGTACCAATGTTATGTCCGCCCTTGCTCCTTAGAACAAAAACTTAAAATCTATGGTTTCTCATGGTCCTGTTGCTGATACAACAATGGATATCAAGAACAGACGATCCAAAGTCCACTACTTGAATGTAGAGGGGTACGAAGCATGGGGGAACCATCATTACTTTAGAAAGTGAAAGGCGCAGTGGCTACATATTCTCCCTACTGCTCCATTCACACAGGGGACTTTGGGCCCCCATTCTCGTGATTGGTGAAAGTGTCAGCAGATGGACCCCAAACAATCATGCATTGTTTGCGTAGCTGATATAAGCCGTTTATGGTACAACCCCATATTCAGACAGATCAAGGCTACACTTGTACTACTGTGACTTATATTTTGGGTTGTTTTTACTTGCTGCCTATGAAACACTAAAACAATGCAGAAATTGGTTAGTATTAGTAAAATTCATTTGGATTATATCTAGCTCATATGGACGTCTCCATAAACACCGAATATGTATGAGCGTATAGGTGCAATGTCAGCAATGCATGGAATCTAGCCAACGACATTATCCGAGATGAGATTCTCAATCATTATAATCTCAGTAATTTACCGTTTACAGGTCGGACGCCAGAAGACGGAGAACCAGGTAAAGTTTCATCGCTCGCTAATTTCGCTGACAAAAGAGAATGATCTCACGTCTGCGTTGACATTCCCACACCTCCAACAACTTGTAGATGAATTTGCTTCACTCTCAGGAAGCACTTGATGTGTAAGTGCTGACATACAGACAGTAAGTGGACGGGGTAGAGTCACCTAGACAAGCAGCAACAAGCGGAGAGACAGCAAGCCATCCTACTAAATTATGGGGAAAGAAAGGACAGACCGAGTCATCGCATGACACAGCCCTGCAACATCCTTATGGAATTACAGCAGCATTTGTCATCACCACGACCTGACAGGCATCTCATCATGGTGGTTTATTTTTTCTCCCTAGAAAACCAAACACAAGTTTTTCAAGAATATTGGGGGCGATTTATTAAAGGGGTTTCCCTTCATCTTAAACTGCCTTAAAGGAATTATCAAGGCATAAAATATTGCTGACATATCCATAGGACAGGTCATTAATATCAGGTCGTTGTGCACTGATTAGCTCCGGCCGTCGACAGATATTAACATTAAATTGAGCCCGAACATTAATGTGTATCGGCCGCTGTCAGGTACTGCGCCTATTAATACGAATATACGCCGATCTGTTGTTCTCGGCCGCAGTGTGCTCTTCTACCTGAACACTGTGGCTTCTCGTAGACTTCAGTGGATACATTAAAATCAAAAAGGCCATAGAAATCTATGAGAAACCAAGCAAGCAAAGTCTGGGATAAACTGCACGGACCAGGAAAGCAGCACATTGTGCAGCATTAATGACATGCAAGAAAGCATCCTGACTACATAAGATGGGTTATTTACCCCAGACATAACCACTAAATTTATCAAAGTTGAACCCACTTTATTATAAATGTGAACTAGAAGAGACTGATCAGCACCTCCAAACAGAATAAAGCAAGTGTGAACAGGTGCAAGCTGCTAAGACTGCATAATAAACAAGAGAATACAGCAGCACTCTGTAAGCACTAAGATAGAGTATATGCAAGCATTGAATACATGAAATTTGAACTGAATTACTGCTCTATAGAATATACTCATAAAAATGAAGGTACTTAGACACACATGTATTTGCCAATTTATGCCAATTTCAACCACGAGAAGGTGACCTTTGCAAGCTTATAGCCCAGGATAGGCATGTTTGCTAAATATTAGGTTTAGGGACCCATCGAAGAAAGGTCACCTTGCCATGGTTGATGGGTTTTTATGAATTGGCCAAAGTACCTTCGTTTTTATAAGTAAATTCTGTATAGCAGTAATGCTTTTCAAATTTCATATATTCAATGTTAGCATACATCTTGCTGCTTACATAGGCTGCCGTATTCTCTTGTTTATTATAAATGTGACACCTTGCAAGACATTTCAGCAGAAACTTTACCTTGTTAGGCCACATACAATGGGCAAAAATGCTCTAAATTTCGGGTATTAGCTTCCTTTTATATGCGTGTTGCCTTTTTTATGCATTTTTGGTGCAGATTTGACATCACACAAGCATTTTTTTTGTTCAGAAACACTGTAATTCAGGCACTTATATGTTTTGTTTTGTTTTTGTAAGGAACATACTCTAACAGCCGTTGGGGACCAAGCCACGATGGAGACAGGCAGGTCCCAGTCGGCTTCTCCCCGCTGCCCTGGATTGATAGGTCTCTCCTTATATGCACACGTAGGGAAAAGACCTATCGCTCCATGGAAGCGGGCGTGGAGAAGCCATCGGGAACCTGTTTTTTTTTTTTTAACTAGATGTTTAATAAAAATTTATAACAAAACTTAGAACAGATATTACATGACAATACTTGTTTTACAATATTACAGTAAGTCTCCCCCCCACTTTCCTTACCCCTCCCCCCCATAAAGACCTATATTTCTCTTTTTCACTTCTTTCCTTTCCTACTTTACTCCTTTTCTTCTCCTTCTACTCTTATATATATATATTATATATATATATATATATATATATATATATATATATATATATATATTACACATACATATACAGTCATATGAAAAAGTTTGGGCACCCCTATTAATCTTAAGCTTAATGTTCTATAAAAATTGGTGTTTTTGCAACAGCTATTTCAGTTTGATATATGTAATAACTGTTGGATACAGTAATGTTTCTGCCTTGAAATGAGGTTTATTGTACTAACAGAAAATGTGCAATCTGCATTCAAACAAAATTTGACAGGTGCATAAGTATGGGCACCTCACCAGAAAAGTGACATTAATAGTTAGTAGATCCTTCTTTTGCAAAAATAACAGCCTCTAGTCGCTTCCTGTACCTTTTAATGAGTTCCTGGATCCTGGATGAAGGTATTTTTGACCATTCCTCTTTACAAAACAATTCCAGTTCAGTTAAGTTTGATGGTCGCCGAGCATGGACAGCCCTCTTCAAATGATCCCACAGATGTTCAATGATATTCAGGTCTGGGGACTGGGATGGCCATTCCAGAACATTGTAGTTGTTCCTCTGCATGAATGCCTGAGTAGATTTGGAGCGGTGTTTTGGATCATTGTCTTGCTGAAAGATCCATCCACTTTGTAACTTCATATTTATCACTGATTCTTGAACACTATTGTCAAGAATCTGCTGATACTGAGTGGAATCCATGCGTCCCTCAACTTTAACAAGATTCCCAGTGCCAGCATTGACCACACAGCCCCAAAGCATGATGGAACCTCCACCAAATTTTACTGTGGGTAGCAAGTGTTTTTCTTGGAATGCTGTGTTTTTTTGCCACCATGCATAACGCCTTTTTGTATGACCAAATAACTCAATCTTGATTTCATCAGTCCACAGGACCTTCTTCCAAAAAGAAATTGGCTTCTCCAAATGTGCTTTTGCATACCTCAGCCAACTCTGTTTGTGGCGTGCTTGCAGAAACGGCTTCTTTCGCATCACTCTCCCATACAGCTTCTCCTTGTGCAAAGTGCCTTGTATAGTTGACCGATGCACAGTGACACCATCTGCAGCAAGTAGATGCTGCAGCTCTCTGGAGGTGGTCTGAGGATTGTCCTTGACTGATCTCACCATTCTTCTTCTCTGCCTTTCTGATGTTTTTCTTGGCCTGCCACTTCTGGCCTTAACAAGAACTGTCCCTGTGTTCTTCCATTTCCTTACTATGTTCCTCACAGTGGAAACTGACAGGTTAAATCTCTGAGACAGCTTTTTGTATGCTTCCCCTGAACAACTATGTTGAATAATCTTTGTTTTCAGATCATTTGACAGTTGTTTTGAGGAGCACATGATGCCACTCTTCAGAGGAGATTCAAACAGGAGAACAACTTGCAAGTGGCCACTTTAAGTAGCTTTTCTCATGATTGCATACACCTGGCTATAAAGTTCAAAGCTCCATGAGGTTACAAAACCAAAAAAAGTGCTTTAGTAAGTCAGTAAAAAGTAGGTAGGAGTATTTAAAACAAGAAAATGATAAGGGTGCCCATACTTATGCACCTTTCAAATTTTGTTTGAATGCAGATTGCACATTTTCTGTTAGTACAATAAACCTCATTTCAAGGCAGAAACATTACTGTGTCCAACAGTTATTACATATATTAAACTGAAATAGCTGTTGCAAAAACACCAATTTTTATAAAACATTAAGCTTAAGATTAATAGGGGTGCCCAAACTTTTTCATATGACTATATTATATTATATTATATTATATTATATTATAATATATATATATATATATATATATATATATATATATATATATATATATATATATATATATATATATATATATATATATATATATATATATATATATATATATATATATATATATAAATAATGTGTGTTACTCTAATTAATCCTATCCAACCATGGCTGCCATAATTTATGGAAGTATTCCTGCTTATTCCTCTTGGCGTAAATACTTTTTTCAAGTTGAATTATATAGTTCGTTTGGGCAATGAATTTGCATCTGGACGGGGGCTCCTCTCTAATCCAATATTTTGCAATCAATTTTCTGGCAATAAACAATAATTTCGCAATTGCTATTTTGGTCATGTTATCTGTTTTTATTTCCTCAACGTACCCTAATATACATGTCAGTGGGTCCCTAGGGACAATACACCTATACCCCATTCCAATACGGTTCAACACTAAGATCAGGAACCTGCTTTATGACTAATCTCCAGGATGGCTCAGTCCCTGGCAGCTTTAAAAATATGTCTCTGTCTTTCTCTGCAACTTTGCAGCATTTCAGAGGCAAACATTCACCCCTGGATTAGACAGCATGTATCAGTTGTCAGGTTCTCTTCAACTTTACATAGATATTTAGCACCAAAATAATGCCATACTCTATTCTTGAATTAAAAGAATTTTATAACTCTACATAGCCATTGCGCCTTTTGGTGACACTATTCAAATGTCTAAAGCAGTGCAAAAAAAGTGACTAAAAACAGCACAAAAGTCACAAAAAGTCAGGTACGCTGCATATTTCTCGTTTTTGAATGACAATTCTAAACACCTTGAACTAAAGCTGACTGGAAACATGAATATCAGTGGCAATGTCCAACAATTTAATGTGTATGGGCCGGGGGGCCACCTAAACCCCTCCACCCTTTGACAAACAATGCCAGGGTAGAGAAGGAGCCGGTTTATTGAATTTAAAAGGACGATTCTTTAATTCAATGCCAAGATAAGCCACTGCCAGGAGAGTCTCTCATAGAGAACACGTACAACATTACCCTTTACTTAAAAATCTTTGCTCTCTGCGGCACATTGTCCTGTGTGAACAGGACATGTGCTGCCAAGAAAAAAATGACAGCCTATGCACACAGAAGTAAAGTATTACCAATATTTTGGTCGATTTGTCTAAACAGGCTATTAGATTACCACTGATCGGTTTACATGTAGCCAATCGGAGGTCATTTAATGCCACCTTGGTCTACTGTAAACACAACCTTAGTTTTACAATATATTGAAAGTCATTGAGTTGTTCATGTTCATAAACAGCCAGAATGCCCCCTGTAGAATGAAAACCGCATTGCCACTCATGAAGCAGCCAGCTGTTACCTCACCATGCTCGCCTTGTGCCCCTCTACTCTCTTGTCTACACAGGAGCAGACCTTAAGATGTTCACACGACCCCCTATACTGTACCAGAGGTCAGGACAAGAAGAGACTCTCATATTAGAAGCAGGAAGGGATAAGAGTCACTTGCCCAACAGGTTCGATTCAGGTTTAGACAAAAATGTTGGTATCTGCATAATGTACAAAAATGGAACTAAACGTAAACTTTATGGTAAATCCGGTCATTGCGGAATATTTCCACCTCAGATCTTGACCCAGATCCGCAGTTCTGTGGCAATTCCACAGCAAAATATAAATGTATACCACATAGATATTGCTGCACATACACAAATATACATTAAAGGGGGTAAAATCTGCTGTGAGATTTGCACATTTCTGGTGCTGAACCCATCACGCCTGGTGCAAATTAACCATGTCTGAACTTACCCTTAGGGCAGAGACAGACTGCCGTATAACTTGTGTGATGATTGCATCGCACGGCACGGACTGGCCGGCACCTCTCCTGACCTGAACATGACAGCTTGCTGCATTTCTATGCAGCTGTCAAGCTCAGGTCAGGAGAGCCGACAGCCAGTAGGAGGTTTACGATGAAATCCTCGCACGAGAAATATGGCAGTCTGTCTCTGCCCTTACAATTAGGTTACAGGATGATATACACTATGCACTGCTGAGATTAGGATTTTCCACTTTTGAAAACACGGACCCCTAACAGATAGTAGTAAAAAAAAAATGCTCCAGCTCTTTATCGATGCTCCAGTGTCTGTTTTGGCTGCAGAGGTGCAACACAACTATATCATGCATCACTGCTGCAGCCAATCACTGAGCTCAGCGGCTCTGACTGTTAACAGCAGAGTTAGCAAGTTCAGTGATTGGTTGTGATGCTACCGCTGCAGCCAAAGTACAGACAGCGAAGCAGCAGCTTAGGGCTGGTACTAAACCATGGGAGGGAGTCTGCTGCTGCTACCACCACCTAATCGGTTTGGGGTCCACTTTTCTGAAAGTGGAAAACTCCTTTATAGGGGTTGTCTCATCACAGTCATTTGATTGCATATTTATGGCACATTCTCATATTGGACAAACACCTACCATCAAAACAGGAGCCCCAAAGAATCCTCTTTCTGACTTGTGTTGTGATCTCTGGGCCTGAAGAAGAGGTGGCTGCAAATGTGGTCTGCTGTTTTTGGAAACTTCAATAGAAGTGAATGAAAAAAGCTGCACTTGCGCGGTCACCTATTCAGCAGATGCAAGTGGCCACCTATTCAGAGGATGCGGCACCAGTTGCAACAGGAGATAGGAGGGCCCCATTCTGGAAATATGTACAAGTCCCAGAGGTGACACCTGCATCTGTCAGACATTCATGGCATATCCTCTGAAGAAAAGTAGTCACTGCCAGAGATGTCTGGTGGCATCTTATGCCACTCTCCCCATTGAAAACGCATGTATGGTCACTTTGCGTCCTTCATTTTCTCTTTAGGCCACATGGTCAATCTACTTACATTAATGTCCAACCCAAAAAATATATGTATATCAATGCTGGGTTAGATGACAGGATATTGGTGGCATAAATATGAATGTTCGATTGGAGGGTTTTTGACCCAAAATATTCCCCCTTAATCTCTTTCTCTGAAACAAATGAATGGGGCGGCTGTAATTCAGAGAACCGCAGATATTTGGGATTAGCGCTGTATGGGGTAAGGGATGGTATATTTATTAGGTATGCTATCATGGTTGCCACAGGGACAAACCAAGAATTATGCCAATCTACCGACTGTGAAAAGCTTCTGAACATCTGGAAAAGAGGAGAATTAACATGGAAATCCTCTGACAGAGAACAAGTCACAGCAGCAAGAGAACCATCAGCTCCGTCACCACGTCCATCAGGTAAGATCATTACACCATCTAATCGCTCACTTAGCATTACTACATTACCAGCTTACCACAGATTGGCCTCTCCACCATGCTGTCCTAGTACTGACACACACAGAAGTAATGTACGGCAGTCCTCACAAAACTGAGGAAAAGTCTCCATATTGTCCATAGCAACCAACAAGCTCCTATATAACAAACTGACAACAGCTGCTGAGGACAACATGGCCCCTGGTGCTTAAAGCCTACATGCATTTGTTACACGTGTGTTTATAATGACCGTCCTTCATTTTAAGCATTTTTCGCTGTTTTTAAATTTTAGAACATTATGCACATTTTCAAGTGGTGAATCACGCGATTGTGCCAGTCTAAAGACAGACGCCACTGGAATGGAGGCCGGATGGAGCAACGTCTGCCTGATTATAGCAAATGGTTCCTCCGGGGCTTCCATCTGAATTATGTTTTTCGGGGACTTAAGCGGAAATCCCAATGTAGCGCTCAGCATGAATGTGAATGAGGCCTTAGTTCCACACAAGAATGAGCCTCGCTGTCTTTCAACTGGGATAATTTGCCATACAGAATTCACAGAAATAAGCAGCATGCCACCGGGCCACCAGGATTTTTCTCCCTGCATGTAAACAGGTAAGTGGAACCCCATTCACATGTATGGAAAGCAGATGGTTATCGGATCTGAAGTGGATTGTGGTGTGGTACTGAAATCATTGTCAAATCTAACCCGTGTATATATGGCCTTAAAGGGATTGTCCTCTACTTTTATACTGATGACTTACCATTAGGATGGCTGATAAATATCAGTCTACGGGGTCTGACACAGGTCACTGTTACCAGCTCCGACATCATATGGATGTAAACAGTGTACACAGCCGTTATCACCTCCGGCCAGCTACTGCCGACCAGCCATCACCTCCGGCCAGCTACTGCCGACCAGCCATCACCTCCGGCCAGCTACTGCCGACCAGCCATCACCTCCGGCCAGCTACTGCCGACCAGCCATCACCTCCGGCCAGCTACTGCCGACCAGCCATCACCTCCGGCCAGCTACTGCCGACCAGCCATCACCTCCGGCCAGCTACTGCCGACCAGCCATCACCTCCGGCCAGCTACTGCCGATCAGCCATCACCTCCGGCCAGCTACTGCCGATCAGCCATCACCTCCGGCCAGCTACTGCCGATCAGCCATCACCTCCGGCCAGCTACTGCCGATCAGCCAATATTGAAGAGCTGCAGCTCATAGGAAGAAAACAGGTAAGGAAAGCTCATCAGTATATAAAGAGTGGACAACCCCTTTAAATGGAAACTGCCATGTTACAGGATTTGGCACAACACACCAGCCATAGTGAACGTCCCTCGATGTACATATATAAATAGCATGTGACTGGGGACGTGTCAATAATGGGGGCAGGGGTTGCAGATGGAAACGAGCCTGGCCCAAAAGGTCCCTTTGGCCCATATATGAAATGAGAATACCAATACTATTAAAAGATCTGTAATAGTTAAGGGGGAAATTTTGCATCAGGATCCATGGGCTCCACTGCATGTGACAGAGGAGATATATATGTAAAAAAAAAAAGTTAGCCCAGGTTTCAGGGTAAAAAGGTGAGTTTTTAAAGGGCATCAGTCAATAGGACCAACCCTCCTAAGCAATCTATATGGGCATGTAGGTCATAGGAAGCTGAATATAATAATGATACCTTGATATCTGCAATCCGATGTCTTATTCCAGAGAAATCTACATTTTTCTTAATATGTAAATGAGCTGTTAAGGTCCTGGGCAGGACATAGATCTCCCTGAGAATCAAAATCCAGAGATTAATTTTAAATACAAGGGGGCGTTACCAGTGTGAGACCTGTATATTAGGAGAGAAAAGTGTCAGTCATTACATGTCTCACTAACACCTCCTTTCACTTAATCTCAGGAGGCAGATTATCAGGGAGATCTATGTCCGGCCCATAGATCTTAACAGCTCATTTACATATTAAGAAAACCATGGATTTCTCGGGAATAAGACATCAGATCGCAGATATCCAGGTATCATTTTATTCAACCTATACTGACACCCGATTCTTCATCAAGTGAAAAACTGAGCATGGGTGATTAAAAACGCACTATTATTTCAATGAAAGGTGTCTGGGGAAAGTGACATGTAGCTATAAAAAGGACATGGGGTCAGTTATCTAAGTCTTGCACCCACTTTTCTGCTTTGTTTGTATAGTGCTGATATATATTTTGTATATAGTCCTGCTTTCTTTATTAGGACTAGATCCGGCCCCGGTATACCGCTGCCCATATATCACCATTGCTCCTGACACCGGGGTCAGTGCAGCAGCAGTCAGGGCGGAGGATCGGCTCCCGCCTGCTAGAAGGTGACAGCTCAGGTAACGCGGTGATGATAGCGGGCCGGTACCGCACTGCTCCAGCCTGCAGACCAGAACATGTGTGCACAGATGTGTACAGCACCACGGATCACTGCAGCATCACTGAGCGGATCCTGGGTGCAGCACCGCAGTGCACTCCGCCCCGGCTGCCGGGACTGCCCGCCGCATATCCTATCAGCCATAACGTACATACCGCCGGGGAGCGCGCACCGTCCTGCATCCACAGCTCTGCCCGATCCTCCCTCTATGGATTTTCTCTTCTGCTGGTTAGAAATAATGGAGGACTGTAGCCCCGCCTCCCCTTGGATGTCATCGTGTCACATGACCAATCCGGATTGTATTAACTCTTCCTGTCCCAGGAGGAAGCTGCTGGAATGTGGGAATAGCCGAGTGCTGTATGTAATGCACAGGAACTTGTAATTACAAGAGCTAGAAATCGAAAAAAATACAATTGCCAACTTTTTTTGGCATAAAGATGAAACAGTTCAACTATATTGGTCAGAGACAGAAGAGGCCCCTGTGCAAGAACAGTATATGGGGTCCCTGCAGTCTAATAGCACAGGATAATGCACAATTCCACCTGCTTTAGAGGTGAATGTGGCCCCCTTACCTCTTGGGCCCCTAGGTTACATCAATGATATGTCCGCTCCTGAAGCTGGTGCCTTCTGCAGTGTCCCCAATGGGGGACAACTATGGTCCTCCAAGGAGGCAGCCGCTGTGTTCCCATAACAGTGCCAGCCAGTGTCCACACAGAGGCCGTCACTAAAGTCAGAGTGGTACTGAGGGTTCCCTCAGGCAATAATATTTTAGAAAATATGTAAATTGTCTCTTCAGAGAGGAAGAGGACTTGAACTCTAGCACCACCTATTGGAAGTAGCAATACTAAAAGTCATTGTCGACCCTTTAATGAGCCTTGAAATATGACTAAGGATAAAAGGCAAATCAGAATCTCAATTTGTAGACTCTGTGTTTCGGGGTATTACACCTCGTCAGTGCAAAGTATGAGATCTGATTTGGCTAGGTGAAAAGCTAAGACTGGGATCTAAGGGGTAAGTTTATTCCTTGTGAAGAGTGACATGCTAGATCTGGCACGCCAGTATGAGGAGACTTAAATACCTTGCATGCTTCTCTGGGAAATTATGCAAATTGTCTCTTCAGAGAGGAAGAGGGCTTGAACACCAGTGCCACCTATTGGAAGTAGCAATCCTACAAGTTATCACTCTCAACAAGGAGAAATTTTACCCCTTAGATCCCAGTCTTAAGCCTCCACCCAGCCAAATTAGTTCTCATACTTTGCACTGACGAGGGGCAGTACCCCGAAACACCGTATCTACAAATTGAGATTCTGATTTGGCTTTTATTCTAAGTCATATTTCAATGCTCATTTAAATAATCGACAATGACTTGTAGGATTGCTATTTCCAACAAGTGGCGCTAGAGTTCAAGTTATCTTCCTTTCCGAAGAGACAATTTGCATATTTAACTTCCCAGAGGAGCATGCAAAGCATTTAAGTCTCCTCATACTGGTGTGCCAGACCTGGCATGTTACTCTCAACAAGGAGAAACCTTACCCCTTAGATTTTAGAAAGTAATCATGCCTTCTTATTGCTCCCTTAAAAAGTAGTGATTCCCCCTCCAAAAGTAACAATGCCACCTTTTGTACCACCTCCTGCTAAAAAAAAATGAAGTTTTTACTCACCTAATCCAAGCGGCCAAGTCCCTTTCTCCCGTCACACAGATCGGGCTGGCACATGTGGCACAATGCAATGGCGTCATCGCGCTACCTGCACCAGGACCAGGACCCTGAAATCTCGGCTTCCTGCTTTTGGCAATGACTTCCTGCTTTTCCTTACGATCCATCTGTACCAACGTCATGTTGCCACCAGTACAGTACAAAGTGGAGCCCACCGAGAGATTTGGGGGGAACCCAAACAGAAGTCTTGAGTATGTGCACTCAATCTTCAGCTCCAGACACAATATCGCTACTCTTTTTTGAGCCCCCCCAAGTATTTTACACACATATGGCCAACAACCATTGTCAAAGTCATCTCGTGGGAAAAGTTGAAGCGACGGTGCTCCCCACAATTGATTTTTCAAAGGCAATCCTGTGCCTGTAAATACTCCCTGAATTCACACAGGACAGACAATGTAACCTATTTTTCTGAAGGATTTTCATTTAAAGGGTCAATAACACAGTCAGTGGATCAGGTTTTCGCATCATAAACACGCAGTGGAGATTTTCGGTACAGAAATTGACCACAGATTTCTGTAATCCTAGTTTTGCAGATTTTTCTGCAGATCCACAGCAAAATCCTCATGTGTATACACATCTTCACAGTCCCCTCCCCTGGTTGCTTTTTCCTCAAGGATCTCTGTACATTCTGGCCCTAATAATGAATCGTGAATCAACTGGACTGCTGCAGATGTGTCGACATGATGTAAGGAGATGTACATACTGTGTCACGGGTGTGTCAGAGGTGACAGACAGTCGCCCTGCAGTGGGTTGCAGGAGATCTCTACGTTTGACATTGCAGACAGTTTCTTAGATAAGAGGCTGTCTTTAGGACCGAGCAGCTACCTCTCTCTTGCTAATTAGCTCTCTGGCCTGGGTGTATATATACCTGGTGTGTCTGAGAGGGAGTCGCCGGCTATATTCATTTCTACTTGTGAAGCTTAGCAGGAGCAGTATTTCATCCTCTCTGGAGCTTGAGGCCATGTGCTTATTTGGAGTTCATCTAAAGCTATGCCATTTCCCCGTTTGTCTATCCTTGTTGTCTACAGAGTTTAGTGGAGGTTGACTAGGGCTCATCTCCTTCTATTCCTAGCCGTTGCCATACACCAGGGAGAGTAGGGGGAGGCACGCGTGTGGCAATTGCTGAGGAGGCAATATAGGGACAATACTTGAGACAGGGTGACTCTAGACCAGACTAGGAGGTCTCCACTTCCCCCCTTTCCCTAGTGTCTGGGCTCCCTTTCCCTTTTCCCTCTGTGTTGCACTAAGTCTTCCCCCCACCTGGCGTGGCATACTGCCCACGTTCCCCCTTGAAGACACTTGTATTGTTATGATGTGTAATGTGTAGTGTGACATGGGTTATAAGTGACGGCGTTGTATTTTGACCGACAGTAGGGAGAGTTAGGGTTAAAGATTGGGACTAGCCCAGAGTGGGAGGGTATAAAGTGCAGGGACAGAGACAGTTTCCTGTCAGGAAGTCAGGCCCAGCGTGCACCAGAAGCAAACCTATGATCTGAATAGTGAGCAGAGCCGCATGATGTGGGTGTCCCTGATGTGAGTGGAGACTGAGACAGTGTATAGCGAGATCCGGAGTAGAGGAAGGAAAGTGACCAAAGGATAGAGTGATGCACGGGAGACGGGTCCTGGGACAGGACACCTAATAGTACCTCCTCGAGTTTACAACTCAGAGAGGTAACGGGCCAGGACCGAACAGGGAACGTGAGACGGAGAGAGTGCTCTAGGCGGGAGTTCCAAGGTGTCAGCAAGCAGAGAAGCTAAGTAAAGGCCATGGTGGCAAGCTAACTCCCCTAAGGGAAAAAAGTCACAGAACCACGGGTTGAAGTATAGGACATTTACTGGACTGTAGTACTGTGCTGGGTTGTGGTGAAGACAGAGGAACTTGAGGCAGAAACAAGTACGCTTGGAAGAGGTTGTGAGACCATGTGTGGACATGCTCCATAATGTGAAGGAAACATTTGTGAAGATATGCACCCGCTATCTATTGTATATAATCCCCACCAATTTAATGTTAAGTAAAAGACTGTTTACATTAGTTTTGGGGTCTCCTTTATTGAACCTCTCAACATCTGATTCCTGCCAACCAAGTTATCGGTATCATTCTGCCTGCAATGGCGTAGCAACCCCATGGACGAAATCTACACACTCATCCAAGACCCCTATCTTCATTTAGCGTGCCGGGATGTGGAAGATGAGTACCTTGCCCATGGCCACCGCCCCGCGCCCAGTTTCAATGTCATTCCTTCAGGCCAGGATACAGAGACTTAATTAAATTAGATTTTCCAAAATAATATTGGTACAGTAATTCATATAAATTGTAATTTTTCAGCTGGATTTCTATATGCAGAATTCTGGCCTGAGACCATGACCGTGAAATCTAATCTTGGTAAAATATCAAGAAAAACAAATGTTTTCATTATTAAACTATTGGAACTTTTCTTGATGTGGCTTGCACTTAGGCTGGATTTACATACATAGTAGTGGATACAATGGGACCTATTCAGGATTTTGTTTGTTTTTTTATTCTTTTGGATCCTCTTCTAGCTTTGGCTAAATAAACTTCATCAAAACTACGAGTCTAAGGGTCCCCATACACAATGGTGTACATAGAAATCACGGACCCCATAGCAAAAGTCCTAATTGGGGCCCCCTCTACACGTCACCTCATACCCATAAAAAAATGTAAAAGTAAAAAATTGTAGGAGTAGGCGGGTCATACCTTCTAACTTTTAAAATCAGGCAGAGGAACGGCAGGTACATAGTAATTATGCCAATACTGAAGCCCTGTAGTGTTATCACTCAGTACTACACTCCTTTCATGGCCTTTATAGAGTATAAAGCCCTAAAACTTTGTAATAGTGGGGAAGGACGTAGCCTTCCTTTTGGCACTGAAATAGTTAAAGGGAGTGTTCCCGTAGTTAAACCTCTCAGAACTGTTGGTAGGCCAAGTTAAGAGGTTAGCATCAGTGATCCAGTCAGTAGAGAAGAGGGGGAACTTAGTGCCCTGACCAAGCCTTGAGTGTTATAGAGCTTGGTTCTGGCATAATGCCTTGTGGGCTGCAGTACCTGTAATCAGCCACAAGATGCCACTGTCCTGGGTGCAGATGTTAGGTTGAGTCTGCTAGCAGTGTTACAGACAGTGATGGGGTTAATGCTGTGTGATGACAGTCCACAGAGGGTGGGCACATTAGGAAAATCTCTGCTTAGTTTCCAGAAGCAGGAAGTGATGAGTAGTAAGAGATAGGACAGTGAACTGTATGGGCAGCCTGACTATATGGTGGCTGCTAGGGTAGACGGGAGCTCCATACCCTCAGACAGTGGGATCACCAGTGTAAAAGTCTCCCTACGCAAGAGTCCTGTTAGCCGGCCGGAGAAACTCAACAGAGGTATTGAGGACCCGGGGCACTTCTAGTCTGCAGGAAGCAGAGGAAGATAAATAGGACTCCAGGCTAAGATGTGGGGGAGATATTGGATCCGGAACACTGTTGGTATTGCAGAAGAGTCTCTTGGGCTAGAGATTAGAGTCACAGAGATGCTTCACTTAAAGAGGGAACCAGGGCTGAAAATGTTGCCAGCGCCTGTGAGAGAGATAATAACCTATCGGGCCTTATCCATTATATCTGCCTGTAAATACTGTATATATTCCTCTTCCCCAAGTAAAGTCCAAGTTATGGTTAAGAACCTCGTGTCCTCTGAATTTATTGCTGCCCTGGTCCCAGAAGAGAAATGCCTGGAGACAGCCGCGACCGGATGGTTTGAAGTAAGTGGAGAGCCCCACATACACAGCCACACATCAGAGGGAGGACACGAATTGTCTGTAGGGTGCCAGAGCGAGCAGGGGCTACAGCCCCCCCACGACTACCTCGCTGAGGCACCTTACAACTTAACCCCCATACTGCATTATACCCCCGCAGTGAATTCCCCCCACCAGTCCACACCTCACACACATTATTATGAAACCACAGTACCTCCAGCAAATTATGATGCCCTCACAGTAACCCCTACCTATTATAATGCCCATAAAGTGTCCCCCACACAGTAGACGGCCCCACAACTCCCCTATATATAGCAAGGAGGCCCCAAAGCCCACTATACACAGTATTATAGTCCCCACGGCCCTTACACACATTATGAGGGCCCCACACACAATGTGATGCCCCCCAAATCTCACAGTCAGTGTGATGACCCCCGCATACAGTATTTCACCCACAGCCCCCCCACAAAGTATGAGGGTCCCCCACACAAAACATCAGTGTGCTGGGTCAGATTTTCATTAGTGTTTGGTCAGTGTGTCAATATTTAATATCAATGAAAGATGCTGATCAAATAAATACTGAGGTGTGAATAAGACCTTAGGCCATGTTCACATGTTGTGTTTTTGATGCATTTTTTTTCCGCAGGCAAAACCTGCTATTTTGGCAGCAAAGAAGTAGCGCCAAAAAAAGCTGGTTTTGCTGAGGTTTGCTGTATTTTTTGCTGCATTTCTGCTGCATTTTTTACTACGTTTTTGTCGGGGTACATATTTGTCTCTTGTGCATTCTGATAATGCTTAGTGCATAAAAAGAAAAAAACATGATTCAACTTCCTCAGGTTTTGGCACCAAAAACGCATACCTGCGTTTTTTGCTGCAGCATTTTTCCACTACCCATTGCTTTCTATGGGTTAAAACCGCTGAAAGAAGTGACATGCTGCATTTTGCAAAAACGCAGCTGTTTGACAAAACAGTCAGGAAAAAAAGCAATGTGTGTGCATGAGATTTCTGAAATCTCATAGACTTTGCTGGTACTGTGAAACGCAGCTGAAAATTTGCATTAAAAAAACGCTACAAAAATGCAATGTGTGAACATAGCCTTAGACAGGTATTACGTACAACTTTCAGCCAAAAAAATGGCAGAGGGAATGACACAGATCCCACCGCTGCCACCGGTTTGTCAGGGGACGCAACTCCGCTGCCTCCAATCGTCAGGACAATTACGCCATTGACTGACGAGTGATGAACGAGGTCACGGCTGCTTCCACAAGTAGGCCGGTTAATAGGAAACTCACAGTGAGCATATGGTATATACACCTCCGATTCCAACACATGGAATATATATATATATATATATATACAGTACAGACCAAAAGTTTGGACACACCTTCTCATTTAAAGATTTTTCTGTATTTTCATGACTATGAAAATTGTACATTCACACTGAAGGCATAAAAACTATGAATTAACACATGTGGAATTATATACTTAACAAAAAAGTGTGAAACAACTGAAAATATGTCTTATATTCTAGGTTCTTCAAAGTAGCCACCTTTTGCTTTGATGACTGGTTTGCACACTCTTGGCATTCTCTTGATGAGCTTCAGGTGGTAGTCACCGGAAATGGTTATCACTTCACAGGTGTGCCCTGTCAGGTTTAATAAGTGGAATTTCTTGTCTTATAAATGGGGTTGGGACCATCAATTGTGTTGTGCAGAAGTCAGGTGGATACACAGCTGATAGTCCTACTGAATAGACTGTTAGAATTTGTATTATGGCAAGAAAAAAGCAGCTAATTAAAGAAAAATGAGTGGCCATCATTACTTTAAGAAATGAAGGTCAGTTAGTCCGAAAAATTGGGCAAACTTTGAAAGTGTCCCCAAGTGCAGTTGCAAAAACCATAAAGCGCTACAAAGAAACTGGCTCACATGAGGACCACCCCAGGAAAGGAAGACCAAGAGTCACCTCTGCTTCTGATGATAAGTTTATCCGAGTCACCAGCCTCAGAAATCGCAGGTTAACAGCAGCTCAGATTAGAGACCAGGTCAATGCCACACAGAGTTCTAGCAGCAGACACATCTCTACAACAACTGTTAAGAGGAGACTTTGTGCAGCAGGCCTTCATGGTAAAATAGCTGCTAGGAAACCACTGCTAAGGACAGGCAACAAGCAGAAGAGACTTGTTTGGGCCAAAGAACACAAGGAATGGACATTAGACCAGTGGAAATCTGTGCTTTGGTCTGATGAGTCCAAATTTGAGATCCTTGGTTCCAACCACCGTGTCTTTGTGCGATGCAGAAAAGGTGAACGGATGGACTCTACATGCCTGGTTCCCACCGTGAAGCATGGAGGAGGAGGTGTGATGGTGTGGGGGTGCTTTGCTGATGACACTGTTGGGGATTTATTCAAAATTGAAGGCATACTGAACCAGCATGGCTTCCACAGCATCTTGCAGCGGCATGCTATTCCATCCGGTTTGCGTTTAGTTGGACCATCATTTATTTTTCAACAGGACAATGACCCCAAACACACCTCCAGGCTATGTAAGGGCTATTTGACCAAGAAGGAGAGTGATGGGGTGCTACGCCAGATGACCTGGCCTCCACAGTCACCAGACCTGAACCCAATTAAGATGGTTTGGGGTGAGCTGGACCGCAGAGTGAAGGCAAAAGTGCCAACAAGTGCTAAGCATCTCGGGGAACTCCTTCAAGATTGTTGGAAGATCATTTCCGGTGACTACCTCTTGAAGCTCATCAAGAGAATGCCAAGAGTGTGCAAAGCAGTCATCAAAGCAAAAGGTGGCTACTTTGAAGAACCTAGAATATAAGACATATTTTCAGTTGTTTCACACTTTTTTGTTAAGTATATAATTCCACATGTGTTAATACATAGTTTTGATGCCTTCAGTGTGAATGTACAATTTTCATAGTCATGAAAATACAGAAAAATCTTTAAATGAGAAGGTGTGTCCAAACTTTTGGTCTGTACTGTATATATATATATATATATATATATATATATATATATATATATATATATATATATATATATATACCCCGGTATGGTCACTGCCAACTCCACAATAACAAAAAATACCACTAGCTGCCACCACCAATCGTTTATACAGGCCGATTGGACACCCGTTACATGTAGCGTATTGCTTCAGGGGTGTGGCTTACAGAGCAAGAGGAACAGAGCTATTAAATTTTATATATTTAATCCAGAAAGGTAGGCACTGTTTATAAAAAAAAATACAATGATGTTACAGAATGGGAACAAAACAATACGGTATATACAATTACATAAGAAGGGAATAACGAAAGAAAAGTACTAAACCTGATGTTGCAGGAATGGCTCTTATCTTTATGGAGGGAAGCACTCCGATTAGGAAAATGGAACATTCTCACAGCGAACTATGTCTTCCAGAAAAGAACAATGATAGAAACCCAAACTTTCATTTATTAGTATAAGGTTACGCCCACATACCTCCTCTTGAGCTCATATGGGGGCAGATTGTGGGATGTGCTAGGTATTTTAGAAGTTTATGATATCCCCAACTTTCAGGATATCTTCACCCCTGAAGGTACAGAAGGTAGATATTGTCGTCATGTTTTCTATGGCGATTTTACCTTTTTATAGAGATGAAACATGGCATGGATAGCATCATCCATCAGAGCCATATTAAGTTGGAGGAGTTAGAATGGCCTTACGGTGATGTGAATGAATGCGTTATGTTCACCCCTTCGCTATGACATCGAAAATATATCTTCCTTAAATATCAGATAAGTGCAATCCCTAATATTTATCAGTGATCACTGGCTCCAAAAAGTCTCAGCAAGCCCTTTGAACAGATAAAGCTCTTGCTTCAGAAGTGTAATTCTCTGCCTCTCAGTAAATGAATCCCAGCCTTGGTGTCTGGTTCTCAGAGCAGATCTCCTGTTGCAATTACCTGGTCAGTACATGGGGTCCATACTTCAATGGATGTTGAAGTGTCAGCTCTTTCTCACTTCCCCAGTTATAATTAATCCCATATGTTCAATGTGAGGTCCTACTTCAATGTAGGTTAAAGTGTCAGCTCTTTTTCATTTCCCCAGTTATAATTAATCCCGGATGTTCAATGTGAGGGTGATATGTCCCCTCTCTGGAGATGTCTGTATGGATTTTATAATTTTTCCTCTACGACAATCTTTCTCTACTCTCACTGAGAGCCTGCAGGAAATTAACTTTATTCCTCCCGGCAGCCTTAGGCTTTCAGTCATAGGGGTACAGTCGGCATGGCTTCAGTCACCGCTCAGTGAATAGTGTGCATCGGCTGTAACCACACCCCGGCACTGACTGAAAGCCAGCTTAATCCTGAGTCGGCTGTCAGTCAGTGTCGGGTCATGGTTAAAGCCGCCACTCACTATGTAATGAGCGGTGACTGAAGCCGCACTGACCGTGCCTCTATGACTGAAAGTCTAAGGCTGCCAGGAGGAATATAGTTCATTTCCTCCTGGCAGCAGGGCTCTCAGTGCAGTTGAACCCTGTACATTGCATTTTACTAGTAAACAAATTACATTTTTTTCACGTAGAATGGAAATCAACTCTATTTTGCTGCTACTATTTAATACACTCAATGGCATAGCGTGGGTTGCCAACACCTGGTATTTTGTGCCCCCTCACACATGGACTGTTAAAACTACTCTTGGTCCCTATCAGTAGTCCAGTATTTAACATCTTACTCCCCAAGCACATTTACTTTATTGTAAGAGCATACTCATGTCATTAAAGGTTTTGTCCACTTCTCAGACAACCCTTCCTTAAATACTGTTTTTGAAAAATTAAAATAACAGATACCTCCCACACTGAAGCCGCTCCAACGATGTCGACGACAGGGTCTCACAGGGCTTGTGGGGCATTGTTATTCCATGTGAGCACTGCAGCCACTCAGTGGTTGCTAATGGGCTGCTTCACTCACACTTCCTTCTTTCAGACAAATCTCAGACAACCGCGAGAAATGTGAGAACTGCCGCTCATTAGGGGCCACTGATTGGCTGCAGTGCTTACACAAACTGAAGCACACTGATAATTATGGGTGTATTTGGATTCCGTTTTGTGCCATTTTTATAACAGAAGGAAAAGCACATCGCTTTTTTGCATTAAAAAAATTGACACTTGCCCTCTGTTTAGGTACTGCACAGGCAGCATTAGAGAAGCTGTAAAGTATGTTGCTGCGCCCTGCATGGGGAGTGACTGAGATGACAAAGTTCTCCATATAGTCAGTACGCTGCATGCTTTGTCATCTCATTTGATGCCTACAAAGTCATCTCTACTGTTGCTCTCTGTATGGGTATGGCAGTCAGCAGCGAGCGGGCTGCCCTAATGTAGCCGTGCTTGCTGGGTGCCGAGTGTGTTGCTAGTAGAAGTGGCGCATGCCATTGCTCAATAAAGTTTCCCTAGGGGCTGGTCATGCGTTATGTTGACTATGTGGAGGGCCCAAAATTTTACGCTCCTATTTAATTTGGAGCTCAGGACAACATACATTTTATCTGAATTATAAAGTGCTACAGAAAAAGTTGATGCTTTATAAATAAAAATGGTTATTATCCGCCCCATGTGATTATAACATTAGGGACTGTTCACATGAATTTCACATTTTATGCATTGAAATTGAAGTAGTGCGGATTCTTTCTTGGATTTTTGATCCATTGCAATCTAAAACTATGAGTCAGTATGCTTGACACGTCCCTTTATCATTTTCGGTATTTCATTCATAGGCCCCGATTCATCATTGCCTTCACAACTGTTTTGTGTGTTTTGCGCCTTTCTTTTGTTTGCGCTTAATTCATTATTCTATTTGTGCCTTTCTTTAAGTCTATTTTACATGTGCTCGCCTGTGGGGTTTTTTTCTTTTCTGCTTTGTGGTCAGAGTTGAATGATTCCAGATGTTTTCACGTGATTCATCAATTGTGACTTTAAAAAGTGGCAAAATTTGGCGCAACGTCTCTCTAGTACCCCCCTCCCCCTGGTGTATTTTTGAGTACACTGGTATTTTGCCACAATTTTTGCAACTTATACTGCCAACATGCCAAAAATATATGTATTTTGGCTCTGACCATTTAGTCTGGACCCCAGACAAAGCCTCAGCGAAACGTGCGTCCTTAGCTCCAAACCACTATTCCTTACACGCATCATGTTACATGCATTTTGTGTATTTTCTTTATTGTGATAGCCGTTTACTTCATTCACCCACCCAAATGTATTTCTCCTATGCCTGTTACATTTATCGTCTCTTTTTTATCATAATTGTGATTTCTTATATTTAATGTAACAAATCTGTTTTTTACTCTTTTGTCTGGTGTCTGTTCGGCTCCTGTTTTTGCTATGTTATTGTTAATGCTTTAAGACATAATACTTCCCTGGCAGTTGCCTTGTAGAATCATTACAATGTACCAAAAGTTACAAAAATAATTCAAGACAGGAAGAAACCCTATTTTTTACTTTACACTAAATTCATGAATTATGTGCGCCATTTTGTTAAATTTGGCACCAAAATGGAAACTAATACCAAAAGACAAAAAAGGAAAGCAACTTAAAGAAAATGCAAACTATGTGTTAAGGCCATAAGTGCTAACAGAGAGGTGCAGCCATAATTAATACAATTATATTAATTAATAAAAATATTATAAAATATTGTGTTAAATAAGATTTTTTTTATTCATACATGTCATTATCTTAGTAACAATTCACAAACAGGTACTTCGTACTTCAAAAGCATACAATTGAGGTGTTGCCCATAGCAATAAATTAGATTGTTTCATTCAATTTCAAAAGGGTCTTTATAAACAAATCTGGAATCTGATTGATTGCTATGGGCAGTTTGTCCATTTTCCCTTTGGGGAACTGTGCAAGTGGAGGAAATGTGTCACGGGTGTGTCAGATGTGACAGACAGTCTCCCTGCAGTTGGTCGCAGAAGATCTCTTCGTTTGGCATTACAGACGCCTTCTTAGATCTGTATCACTCTAGGACCCAGCGGCTACCTCCCTCCTGCTAATTGACACCCTGACTTGGGTGTTTAAATACTTTCTGTTTGCTACAGGGAGTCGCCAGTGATATTCACATGTTTCCTTGCGAGTGCTTGGAGCTACTGCCGTCTACTTACTTCCTCCCTGGTGCTAGGAGGACGTGTGGTGTAATCTATCTGAAGTTGGCTCAAGCAAATTTACTTTCCCCCGTGTTTGTCTATAAAAATGAATAGGGAAAGAGTATTGCAAGCATTTTTGAGGATTTTGGAGCGGATTCACTCCAGAAAACTGAAAAGGCTCTGTGTGAACGTAGCCTAAGATGGGTCCAGTAGAGCATCATGGCTTTCTATTCTAACTATTTAATTAAACATAGTATTATCATGATTTTACCTCTTTAGAGAAATTAAATATGGCATGGATAGCATCATCCATTGGTTCGATATTAAGTTGGAGGGGTTAGAATGGTCTTACAGTGATGTGAGTGAATGCATTATGTTCGTCCCTTCGCTACGACGCCGAAAATATATATCCCATAAATAGCAGATCGATGCAAACCCCAATATTCACCACTGACCACTGGCTCCAAAGTGTCTCAGAAAAGCCCTTTGAACAGAGGAAGCTCTTGCCTCGGAAGTGTACTTCTTCGCTTCTGTGTAAACGAATCCTGGGCTTAGTGTCTGGTTCTCAGAGCAGATAATTACCTGGTCACCGCAGGAGGTCCCTACTTCAATGGAGGTTGAAGTGTCAGCTCCCTCTTACTTCCCTAGTTATAATTAGTTTCTCACTTTCCCAGTTATAATTGATACCATACATTCAATGTGAGTGTGATATGTCCCCTTTCCGGAGATGTCTTTATGGATTTAAATTTTTCTCTACGACAAGTATTTTTGCTGTAAAAATGCACAGAAAAAGCAGAACTTTTAAGACACCCTACACAACTTGTGAATCATTGATATTGTATAGAACGTTTCCTGTGATATCATAAAATATTCATTTCAATGGCATATTTCGGGGTGGCATATTTCATAAACTGAAATTGCCTAATATTCCTTTGTAGTGAGAATTCAACAGCAGAATGTAAGCTGCCAATGACCGCAACATTCAGCCCATGATACGACAGACACATCTGCTTCTTGACTTGGCATTTTCCACAGCTTCTCTGCTTTATCAGATCATTCTTGCCTGTAGGGTACATGCATAGAAGCGTATTTTCTGTCTGAGTGCTGTCTGTAAAAAATGACCTGACATGGACAGCACTGGACCAATGTTATTCAATAAAGCTGATCAATGGCAATATTTTCATGCCAACTCACTGTGAAATAAAATCACTGCATGTACTATACTCTTCCGTATTTTGGATGAGAGACACCTATTCAAGTCTATTGGTGCATGAAAAAAATTGCATCATGTATGGATCAATCATATAACATCCAATTTTTACAGATACATTGCCATTATTAACTTAGGAAACTGTGTTTGGTCTCTGTAAGTTTGATTAACTGCTGATCTATAAAAAAAAAAAGGATGCCATACAGGTGACAATACAGATCAAAACACAAAAATTAAGAGCAATTAACTGAAGAGGACATCAAATAATAAAAAGTCACCCATACTTTCCAATACCTGGTCAGTATTAGCCGTTATATCAAATATTATTCCAAATGTTAAGTGTAACTGTAATGATACAAAGCATGGAGCGCCCTCCGCTGGGCATAATTGGCATTGACCATTGTTTTAACTATCAATGTATTCTCAACCACACTTAATAGGGTTACTTTTTTATTGGCATTTTATTGTTGCAATTCCTTGTCTGATAGATAAATATGACCCAGCACCACAGTATATCTAAGCACGTGCTTGTGACAAAATCCCCATAAGAGCAATAAGAAAAGGAAGCAAGGGTCAATACAGGCACCAATCACGTAAATAATCAAGTATAGAAACAGTGTAATGAAAGCATTATAGAAATTTTATTATCATTAGGACATTAAACACCACCAATAAAAAACATGATTAAAAGTACATGTAGGACAAAAAAAAAAGGGACATGTAGACAATAATATCCCCTTGCAGAAATCAACATATAGATCAAATGTAGTCTTAAAATAACCATTAATTCATATATGGAAAATCATTAACAGGTATGGTACATGATCTAATACACCTAATAATATGATCATATAGTTTGGACACGCTCTCCAGGTTTACTGTAAATATTAATGGTCTAATAGATAGTTGAAAAGGGAGAAAAGAAATATATTCTCCCTGAAAGTAACAATTATATAAATACCTAGTAGGAAGAAAGAGAGAGAGCCCAAATACCAAGGAATCAATGTGTACCAACCATATAGATCCGCAATGGAGTGAAGGAGATGTTAGCAATGCATACCCCTACGCGTTACGCCATTTAGTTGTGGCTTCCTCAGGGGTATAGAGAATTCCTTGTCTGACCATGTATCCAACAATGCAAACTAATAGAATCATTGTTCACAGTTTAGTTTATTAAACCAGCTGTCATTCCCCATTCACCCATATTATGCCGAGAATATCTTTGCCAATACATTGTAGAGATGGGCGCCTCTGTCCACAGGACCGAAATCTTGCAAATCTCTTACTTTCTGGGATCCCCGGCTTGGATTTTGATTGGCCAAGGCCTCCACAATGTCAACGCTGTTACACTCGCGCCCAGACTGACTGGCGTGAGCGTGATTAGTGATCCCACTGTACCATGAACCGAGGAGTGCCTGGAGGGGCGTAACTAAGTATCAACTCGGTCCGACCAAGGTCGCACGGCGGCTCAGTTGACTCTGTGAACCAGAGAGGAACCGAGCAGAGGGACCAGGTGCTACTCCAGGTCAGACCCCGGTCACAGCTGTTGACCCACACCGCGAAATGCAGGAACAGGCAGGTTAGACTGGCATATTGACAGGTGGGCACTGGTAGGCACGACTGGTATGCAGACAGATGGATATTGACAGGCACAGCTGGTATGCAGGCAGGTGGGCACTGACAGGCACAGTTGGCATGCAGACAGGTGGGCACAGGCAGACACAACTGGCATGCAGACAGGCATGTACTGGCAGGTAGGAACGCAGGCAGGATAAGGACCAGTACAGACTGGGACACAGGAACGGAGCCGCAGGTGCGGTGGACAGCAGAGCAGAGCGAAACCACAGATACGGTGAACAAGCAGAGCAGAACCGCCGGAGCGGTGAACAAACAGAGCAGGACGAAACTGCAGATGCAGTGAACAAGCAGAGCGGAACAAAACCGCAGGTGCGGTGAGCAAGCAGAGCGTAGCAAAACCGCAGGTGCGGTGAACAAGCAGAGCGGAGCAAAACCGCAGGTGTGGTGAACAAGCAGAGACGAGCAAAACCGCAGGTGTGGCGAACAAGCAGAGCGGAGCAAAACCGCAGGTGCTGCGAACAAGCAGAGCGAAGCAAAACCGCAGGTGCGGCGAACAAGCAGAGCGGAGCAAAACTGCCGGTGCGGTGAACAAGCAGAGCGGAGCAAAACCGCAGGTGCGGTGAACAAGCAGAGCGGAGCGGAACCGCAGGTTCGGTGAACAAGCAGAGCGGAATCGCAGGTGCGGTGAACAAGCAGAGCGGAACCGCAGGTGCGGTGAACAAGCAGAGCGGAACCACAGGTGTGGTGAACGAGCAGAGCGGAACCGCTGGTGCGGTGAACAAGCAGAGCGGAACCGCGGGTGCGGTGAACAAGCAGAGTGGAACCGCGGGTGCGGTGAAAAAGCAGAACAGAGCAGAAGGTGCAGGCAGACAGGACAGGGCTCTGTTCACATGGAACAGACTGAATTATACAGGAAGATGGTTAGAACACAGGAGGTAGATACAGAGGAAGGGAAAGGGGACAAGCAGAACCAGATGCACACAAGGTACTTACAATGAAGTAGCGAGTGGACACAAAACTCACAAACAGAAGTACAGAGACAACGAGTTGGAGTTGGGTACAGGTTCAGACACTGCAGGAAAAGGGAAGGTTCGGACATAGAGACAAACAGGTAATGGGCTAGGACACTGTTCAGACAGGAACTGAACCGGGAACAAGATACAGGAACGAGCCTGGGAACTCAGCCCCCAGGGTGGCAGAAACAGACTAGAAGTCAGAGATACAGGTATCAGCCCTGGTTACTCAGCCCCCAGGGTGGTGGAAACTGACTAGAAGTCACAGGTACAGGTAGAGGCCCTGGGTACTCAGCCCCCAGGGTGGCGGACATACTAGAGTCAGGACAGGACCTGGCAACTCACAGTTGCACAGAGCAGACTGTAAGAAAGTGTTGCTCAGGCACCTCCTACTGGGTGGAGGGGGTTTAAGTATCCAGTGACTCACAGCAATAGGCTGGCGACACATTAGGACAGCGTACACTGTAGCTTTAAGAATCAGAAAGCAACCGTGCCGACGCCCTAAGCCAGCAGACAAGAGACATACAAACAGCAGGTACTGGAGCAAAAGTGTGCAGCCTGGCCTGAAAGGTAAGATTGCGGTCTTGCATGGTGGGAGATGGTAAGCCATGCAAGCACCTGGGCCGTAACTACAACCGGGGCAGCCGGGGCACTGCCCTGGGGCCCCAACCACCCAAGGGGCCCCAAACTGATGGTAAAAAATTGTATTTTAATACTTTAATTTCTCATAAAATACTCAGCTCCTATATTCCTGTCAGACAATGTCACCCGGAGGACAGGAGAGACTATCATTTCAATAATTCCCAGGAGCTCTGCCAGCTGTCAATGAATGGAAACCGGCACTGGCCTGGAGAGTCTCATAGCACAAGATTTGTAACAATATGTTAGTCTGGAGATCACAGAGAGTTGGCAAGGCAGGCACAGTACACACTGACTGTAACAAACTCTCAGCATCATTGAGAGGAGACAGTCTCAGCAGACACAAATATCTCTGTGACAAACTGCGAGAAGCCCTGCTATTTAATAAACATATACAGTTATTTGAAAATTGTGCAATATTTGGAATTATTCACCTTATTAATTTTCTAAACATATTCACTGAATATTTAACTTCTAAAACTTGCATCATAAACAACAAAATCTATTAAAGGTCTTGCGGAACGTGGTGAAGCCTGTGTGTTGTATACAACAATGCGTAGCAGGCTTCACCACGTTCCGCACAACTTCTAGCGATTGAAATGTTGAGGGGCCCCACTATGAAGTTTTGCCCCGGGGCCCCGAAGTTTATAGTTACGGCACTGGCAAGCACGCCGCCAGGAATGTTACAAACGCTACAATGTGAATATCTTACTATCATACTTCAGAGCTGCATTCATGATACAGCACTCCTTGCTGGTCCAATATCCGCGCACAGCTTGCTGTGGTGATTTGCATTTTAAAAAGCGTTTTACCCAATATACTGTAAAGTACGTAAATATACGACATTCCTGTTTTATTAAATTATAGGAGCTCAGCTATCAGCTTGCCATCTGTTTCCAATAAGAACCTGCAAAGTTGCGATTGCTGCTCTGGAGTACAGTAGTGTCAGGCGCGGACATATCATTGGTGCAAACTGTGCAACTGCTCATAGGCCCAAGAGGTTAGGGGGGCAATACCACCTCCAAATCCGGTCCAATTTTGCATTATTCTGAGCTATTAAGCTGCAAAGGGCCCATATACTGTTCTTGCACAGGGGTCCTTTTTTTGGTCTGTGTCCGTCAGTGAGTAGAGTAATTGAAAGCTTGTGAACCCCAGTGCAAAACCTTCCACAGAGCCCCCACTATGGCAGAATTTAATAATATCGGTCTTCTCCTCTAGATGAAAGTGACCTTTTGCATTCCCCTAGGTTCCAGGTACAGGTTTGATAGCAACCCCTGCACCCAGGGTAGTTATGACCTGCCTGAGTATAAAACAGGCTGAAGGATCAGATCTAACAATATTATGCCATTTCCCTAAGATACAATACCATAAGGATCATTAGGGTTCTCCAGGACTTCTTCCAAATTTAGGCATTGCCAACTTTTTAAAAAATATTCTATCTAGACTGTGAATGGTGCACATATGTGAACATGCGCTGCAATTTTGATTTCTTGAATTCTGAACTTGAAAATAATATGAAGCTGATCTAACAGCACCGTAAATGTACGGCACCTGGTACCAGGGTGTATCGACCATCTATAAATATATGCTGTACTATAAGGATCGGTAAGGGTCTGATCTCTGGGACCCCTTCTGAACAAAAGAAGCTGTGCTGCAGTTCCCATAATACTATAATGTATCGACTCCTGTAGAAGTATAAATGGGTTTTCGCACATTTTAATTACACGGAAAGCTTAAAGTGGTACCTGCTATTTGGATAAAATTTAAATATAAATGCACCTTCCTCTGTAGCAAATGATTCTTATGCTATTCTTTTACTTTTTAATCTGCCGATTCTCCAAATAGTTCTGGTGCTTCTCCCAGCATAATAATGTATGCATGGCAGCTAGAACACAAAGAAGTCAGAGTGAACACAGCTGTAATACAGCTTTCTTACTGCACAAAGTACAAAAATGGAGGAGAGAATGGAGGAACTGCACTGCTGATGTTCTATATAAAACAAAAAGGCAAGTTGAATGAAGGTGAGGAGGAAAACAAAAGACACTGGAAACAAGTCTAGGGGGAGAAGAGGAAGTTAAAATTGTGTCTGCTATGAATAAAAAACAGGCAACTGAATATAACAAATTAACTGCTGATAAAAAAAGTCATAGACAGATCCAGGCAGGTGAGATACTGTAAGTCCAGCAGGTTTCTTACTGTATATTGTGTGCTGTAGATCCTGTAACACTCAGAGCTGGGAGCAGAATTCATCCTGCTTGTCTGTAATTATAGACAGATCAGTCTTGTCAACAGACAATAGACAACAATGAGACACTTAGTGGCCATAACTTTAGAGTAATTTTCAATTAAAGAACGACATTTTTGGTAATGAAAGTATATTAACCTTTTGTTACACTAGCAATGTAATAAACTTAAGCAACAGCGACCATTGAATGAACACAAATGTGCATTTATTTGTCAAACACTGAGAAAGATTTATGTACGCCAGCTTTCTATCATAAATATATTAAAAAATATGACAAATATGTTTGAATGCCATGTGATGACGCCCTGGTGCCACTATTTTATTGACACATTTAAATGTGTGAAGGCAAAAAGTAGGAAGGATTTCAAAGTCACATTGTGCACAGACCAATTGGTAACATTTTGTACCAGATATCAGTTAGAAAAGTAGGAGAAAACAAGGCCAGGAAATGTTTTCAGGCTATGCAAGATTCAGAAATAAAGTGTGCTCCCGATGATGGATCTGGCTCGTCCTGCTATAGGGGGGGAGACGGGTGCATTGATCTTTTATCAGTATTAAAGCACCACTCCAGCTTTTTTTTATTTCATGCTGGAGTGGTGCAACTAATCTAAGTTCCCTGCACCTAGTATTATATTTACCAGCCACAATCTTCAGCTTTTCCCGGCGCCGCTCCAGTCCTGCGCTGCCATCTTGTGACCGGAACTTCTGACTGACCGGAAGTCAGAGGTAATGGTCACAAGCTCTCAGTGTAAGTCTATGAGATCCTCTTTCTGGCCTTTTTCTGGCTCTCATAGACTTACATTGAGCTGTGACTTCTGTCTCACCCAGCAAACACTGGAGCAATCTGGTAGGTTACAACCTGCAGAAGACCACCGTCTGAAGCAGTGCCCATAAAAGATGAAGACAGCGGCTGGTAAGTATAATACTGGGGGCAGGGAACTTTACTTAGTTGCACCACTCCAACGCTGCAATAAAAAAAAACACTGGAGTGGTGCTTTAATCTTTCTGAATATACTGATTTATTTTATTTTATTTTTTTTCCTTTTTATTTATAGCCAAGACTTTTTGATTTTGGTTATTTTAGCTTTATTACTGTGCTTTATATCTGGACTTGAGGTAGTTTCATCATTATCTTCATTAGTGAATGATATGGTACTTGTTGGTGGAGATGATAAAAAAACAATCTTCTCTGGAGAAAGACTTGAAGATGTCTTTAGGACAAACCGTTCTTGTATAGTGTCTTTTAAATGGATAAGTAAGTTATTTTGTTCTTGGTGCAGCACCCTGGGCCTCTTCTTTTTCTTGCTCTTGAATTCAAAACAGCTGTTACAGGCAACTGCCAGGATCCGAAACACATAGAACCACCCCAAGTAATGCAACTCAACAATATTCAGGGTAAAGCACCCAAGTCCAACTCCAAACATAAAGTTAAGAAAAACGGTCTTCTCAGTAGCTCTGGAGACAAAGCAATCAGTCTTGGTGGGACAAGGGTAGGTATGGCACTGGAAAAGATGAGGTACTTCGAAACCATAAAGATAGTATTGTCCGACTAAGAACGCCATTTCCATAACCGATCTGAGGACCACATGAACAATGTAAATTATATGCATCTTGTCAAACACTGGAATAGGACCTTGGATGGGATCATTAGCAACTTTTGGCCTAAACCTGTCTTCTTTCCTGGACATATCTTTAACTTCTATGAGTTCGTCTGCTTTTACATTAGTCAATACATTTTCTCCAATTGATAAGCTTCGAAGAAGTTCCATGATATAGGCCCTTTCTAGTTCAGTTTTCTCATCTTTAGCAATTTTATGAAGGACATAAATGATGTAGAAGATGGAAGGTGTGGACACCAAGACAATCTGAAATATCCAGAACCTAAGATGTGAGACAGGAGCAAAACTATCATAGCATACGTTGTTGCAGCCTGGTTGAAGAGTATTGCAGGTAAATTTAGACTGTTCATCTCCATACATCGCATCTCCCACCAGTGTTACTAAGAGAATTCTGAAAATGAGTAACATCGTCAGCCATATTTTCCCAATGACTGTTGAATGGTTCTGCACCTCTGTTAAAAGACGACCTAAAATCGACCAGTCCCCCATTTTTCAACCTGTGTAGTAAGAAATTATAAAATATTAATTACAATGTGCACAAATTTTCCAAGGAATTAAAATAAAATCAAGTGGAGATCATTTCAAGTCAAGATAACAGAGAGTAAAAATGCTCCAAAATAGTTGTTATTACTGCACTTCACCTCTAAACTAAAACTGGCCATTGACATCAGATTCATTGGGCACATAGTTGCAATATCCCTATACATGGATCCGAGCCAAGGGAGCATGGCTTAGGCTTAGGACAGACCAGGCTTTTTTCATGGTTTTTATAGGCACAGCCAAGCATGCATATACACAGCTGTGTCGTCTACTGCAGCTTAGCTATGTCAAAAACATATATTTTTTAGAGTGGAGGGCACCAAAATGATCTCTCTTTTTATTGAACTTACACTCTGCTCATGGTGGTCAGGGCAGATTGGGACCCCATTATAAGTTTTACTTTAAAATCCCATTATTGCTTTTTAGATACTATAGCTGAAGAAATGTAATGAGCTTAAAGCTCTCAACCCTAAATCTTTATTGATCTAATTTGGTAATGGTGTCCTATAAGTAAAATACTAGGGATGAGCGTGCATGCTAGGATAAGGAGTTATCCGAGCGTGCTCGGGTTCAGATAGAGGAGACATCGTGTTCGAGTCAAATGCTCGGATACCCGCGGCCACATGTATCATGGCTGATATATGTAATGCACACGCCCGGGCTGAGCGGCGTGTGCGTGTGATTGTAGTGATTCCACTGGACCGTGCCGGAGAGTGAATGCCTGGAGGGGCGTAACTAGGTATTCACCCGATCCGACCAGGGTCGCACGACGGCATACGACGCCAGTGCACCAAGGAGGAACCGAGCAGAGGGACCAGGTGCTACTCCAGGACAGACCCCGGACACGGCTGTTGACCCACACAGGGGAATACAGGAACAGACTGGTAGGCTGGCACACAGACTGGTGGGTATAGGCAGGCACGACTGGTATGCAGGCAGGCGGGTAAGCAGGCAGGGGGGTACAGGCAAGCACAGCTAGAGTGCAGACAGGGAGGCACTAGCAGGTAGGGACACTAGCGGGATAGGACCCAGTACACACTGGGACTCAGGAACACTCAGGAACAATACAGGCAGAGGGGTACAGGCCAGCACAGCTAGAGTGCAGACAGGGAGGCACTAGCAGGTAGGAACACTGGCGGGATAGGGCCCAGTACACACTGGGACTCAGGAACAGAACCACAGATGTGGCGGACAAACACAGCAGAGTGAGGCCGCCCAAAGAAGTGAGCGAGAACAGGGCAGGACAAGACCGCCTGGAGCGGTGAGCAAGAGTAGAGCAGGACAAGGCCACCAGGAGCGGTGAGCAAAGGGTCAGAGCTGAGCGAGACTGCCGGAGCAGTGAGCAAGAGTAAAGCAGGACGAGGCCGCCTGAGGCGGTGAGCAAGAGTGGAGCAAGACTGCCGGAGCAGTGAGCAAAAGGATAAGAGCGGAGCGAGACTGCCGGAGCAGTGAGCAAAAGGGTCAGAGCGGAACAAGGCTGCCGGAGCAGCGAGCAAAGGAGTCAGAGCAGGCTAGAACCGCCGGAGCGGTAAGCAAAGGAGTCAGAGCAGGCTAGAACCACCGGAGCGGTGAGCAAAGGAGTCAGAGCAGGCTAGAACCGCCGGAGCGGTGAGCATAGGAGTCAGAGCAGGCTAGAACCGCCGGAGCGGTGAGCAAAGGAGTCAGAGCAGGCTAGAACCGCCGGAGCGGTGAGCAAAGGAGCCAGAGCAGGCTAGAACGGCCGGAGCGGTGAGCAAGGGAGTCGGAGCAGGCTAGAACCGCCGGAGCGGTGAGCAAAGGAGTCGGAGCAGGCTAGAACCGCCGGAGCGGTGAGCAAGGCAGAGCAGGGGGAACAGGGCTCTTTTCACATGGAACAGACAGGAAGAGAAAGGCAGAGCCAGATACCCATAGGGTACTTGCAGTGAAGTAGCGAGTGGACCACAAACTCACAAACGAGAGTACAGAGACAACAAGCAGGAGTTAGGTACGAGTTCAAACTCTGTAGAAAGAGGAAGGGAATGGACATAGAGGCAAAACAGGTAAAGGATAGGAGAGAGTTCAGACTGGAACTGAGTGTACGGAGGAGACCGACACTGCAGCGGGATACAGGAGCGGGTCTGGGAATACTGCCCCCAGAGAGGCGGGACGAACAGGCAAGGAGCGTGTTCAGACAGGGCAGACAAGATACAGGAGCGGGTCTAGGTAATCGGCCCCTAGAAGGCGGGAGGAACAGGCTAGGAGCGTGTTCAGACAGGCCTGGAAATACAGCCTCCAGGATAGGCAGACAAGAGAACACAGAACGGGACCTGGCACCTTCAGAGTGCAAGCAAACACTGAATGAAACACTATGCTCAGGCAGGGATAGATTGGAGCAGCTGAGCTATATACCAGGTGACAGACAGCAATAGGCTGAGGACGCACAAGGGGTGTGACCCACAGCAGGTACAAAAAGCAGGAAGTGATCGGGCACCGCCCTTAAGCAGCAGAAACAGACACAAACAGACAGCATGGAGGGAAGCCAGAGAGACATTCTGGACTGGAGATCAAGTGCGCGCTCTTGCACTGTGGGAGATGGACCAACATGCAAGGACGCCGCCAGGTATATTACAGTACCCCCCCCCCCCTTACGCCCCCTCTTCTTCAGGCCTGCCAGAATCTTCCGCAGGGAATTCGAGGACCAGTCGTTCACTTCAAGGAGATCACTTCCACTGTCCACAGGAAAAACTGATCTCATCTGGTTAGCTAGGATGCTACCTCCTATCCCGCCATCCTCAGCAACAGACGAAACGGGTGGAGTACCAGGAACAGCACACAAGGAAGTCTCTCTCCACATATTTTCAGGTGGCACCCCAGAGGGTACAGGAGACAACTGGAAGTCCTTCACCGGGTTGGAGGGGGACAGAGACTTGGGGGTAATCTCTGCTTCGAGGTACATCTTGTCAAGCTCACAGGAAGAAATAGACGGGCTATCAGGTACATAATGAGGAAAAGTCACTGTCTCTTTGTTATCTGGTGGTACCCCGGAGAATTCAGGAAACAACTGGAGGTCCTCCGCCGGGTCAGAAGAGTGCAGAGGCTCAGAGAAAACATCTGCTTCAGAGTACACTAGGTCGGACTCACTGGAGGAAGCAGGCGAGGTATCGGGTACAGAGTATAGGAAAGTCTCTGTCCATTCACCACCAGGTGGCACCCCAAAGGGTTCTGGAGACAACTGGGGGTCCTCCGCCTGGTCAGAGGAGTGTAGAGACTCATGGGTAACCTCTGCTTCAGAGTACACAAGGTCGGACTCACAGGACGAAGCAAGCGAGGTATCAGATCCAGGATATAGGAAAGTCTCTGTCCATTCACCACCAGGTGGCACCCCGAAGGGTTCTGGAGACAACTGGAGGTCCTCCGCCTGGTCGGAGGGGTGTAGAGACTCGGGAGTAACCTCTGCTTCGGAGTACACTAGGTTGGACTCACTGGACGAAGCGAGCGAGGTATCAGGTACAGAGTATAGGAGAGTCTCTGTCCTTTCGCTACCAGGTAGCACCCCGAAGGGTTCTGGAGACAACTGGAGGTCCTCCGCCTGGTCGGAGGGGTGTAGAGACTCGGGGGTAACTACCACTTTGGGGTACCCATTGTCAGGCTCACAGGACAAAGCGGACAAAGTATCGAGTACCAGGTGTAGAGAAGTCTCACTCCGTTTGTCATCGAGTGGTATCCCGGAGGATTCAGGAGGCAACAGGGGGTCCTCCGCCAGGTAGTAGAGGTGCACAGACTCAGAGGTAACCACAGCTTTGGAGCATCCTTGGACATGCACACCGGTTAAAGTGGGTGAAGCATCTGATGCCGGGTGCAGGAAGTTCTCCTGTGTGGAGTCTGGATGGGCAGAAGTCTCTTCGGGCAGGAGAACCGGTGCACTACCCACGCACATTACCCGTTGGGGCTTCTCCGGGATACAGGGAGATGAAGCTTCAGTAGGGACTTCAAGGTTGGTGTCAGGAGGTCTCAGGGAGGACAGACCCTGGTGTGAAGGCTTGCCTCTACGTCTAGCACGTCTGGACTGCCTCTTGAGGTTGGGAGAAGTATTCCAGAAAGCGTAGTCACCCTGTGAGGATTCTGGGTGGGCAGTAGTCTCATTGGGCTGGAGGACTATTGCGCTACCCACACACATTACCCATCGGGGCTGCTCCGGGATATTGGGAAGAGAAGCTTCAGCAGGAGCCTCCGGGTTAGGATCATCGAAGACCATTAGAAAGGCCACCAGGAAGGCCATTAGGTCCAGGAGGATCGGATCCTGTGTTTCATATAGGGGGTTGATCCATTCCAAGGCATCACCCGCCAGGTAAGACATAATGAATGCCACCTTAACCCGATCGGTGGGAAAACATAGAGGGTAGAACTTGAAGTGTAGCATGCATTGCTCCACAAATGCACGACTTTGTCTTGGATCCCCATAGTAACGTAGCGGATCCGCAGGAACGAGAGCAGCTAGATCCATCTGGACGGGTGCGTAATTCGCCTGGAACTCAGCTAAGAAAAAAAAAAATTATTTATTTATTTTAATTCATGTCTTCGCTGGAAAACTTCTCAGAGAGCGAAGGCCGTGGGGCTCAACGGGAACCATGGCCTGAGCATGCTGTAATGCACACGCCCGGGCTGAGCGGCGTGTGCGTGTGATTGTAGTGATTCCACTGGACCGTGCCGGAGAGTGAATGCCTGGAGGGGCGTAACTAGGTATTCACCCGATCCGACCAGGGTCGCACGACGGCATACGACGCCAGTGCACCAAGGAGGAACCGAGCAGAGGGACCAGGTGCTACTCCAGGACAGACCCCGGACACGGCTGTTGACCCACACAGGGGAATACAGGAACAGACTGGTAGGCTGGCACACAGACTGGTGGGTATAGGCAGGCACGACTGGTATGCAGGCAGGCGGGTAAGCAGGCAGGGGGGTACAGGCAAGCACAGCTAGAGTGCAGACAGGGAGGCACTAGCAGGTAGGGACACTAGCGGGATAGGACCCAGTACACACTGGGACTCAGGAACACTACAGGCAGAGGGGTACAGGCCAGCACAGCTAAAGTGCAGACAGGGAGGCACTAGCAGGTAGGAACACTGGAGGGATAGGGCCCAGTACACACTGGGACTCAGGAACAGAACCACAGATGTGGCGGACAAACACAGCAGAGTGAGGCCGCCCAAAGAAGTGAGCGAGAACAGGGCAGGACAAGACCGCCTGGAGCGGTGAGCAAGAGTAGAGCAGGACAAGGCCGCCAGGAGCGGTGAGCAAAGGGTCAGAGCTGAGCGAGACTGCCGGAGCAGTGAGCAAGAGTAAAGCAGGACGAGGCCGCCTGAGGCGGTGAGCAAGAGTGGAGCAAGACTGCCGGAGCAGTGAGCAAAAGGATAAGAGCGGAGCGAGACTGCCGGAGCAGTGAGCAAAAGGGTCAGAGCGGAACAAGGCTGCCGGAGCAGCGAGCAAAGGAGTCAGAGCAGGCTAGAACCGCCAGAGCGGTAAGCAAAGGAGTCAGAGCAGGCTAGAACCGCCGGAGCGGTGAGCAAAGGAGTCAGAGCAGGCTAGAACCGCCGGAGCGGTGAGCATAGGAGTCAGAGCAGGCTAGAACCGCCGGAGCGGTGAGCAAAGGAGTCAGAGCAGGCTAGAACCGCCGGAGCGGTGAGCAAAGGAGCCAGAGCAGGCTAGAACCGCCGGTGCGGTGAGCAAGGGAGTCGGAGCAGGCTAGAACCGTCGGAGCGGTGAGCAAAGGAGTCGGAGCAGGCTAGAACCGCCAGAGCGGTGAGCAAGGCAGAGCAGGGGGAACAGGGCTCTTTTCACACGGAACAGACAGGAAGAGAAAGGCAGAGCCAGATACCCACAGGGTACTTGCAGTGAAGTAGCGAGTGGACCACAAACTCACAAACGAGAGTACAGAGACAACAAGCAGGAGTTAGGTACGAGTTCAGACTCTGTAGAAAGAGGAAGGGAACGGACATAGAGGCAAAACAGGTAAAGGATAGGAGAGAGTTCAGACTGGAACTGAGTGTAAGGAGGAGACCGACACTGCAGCGGGATACAGGAGCGGGTCTGGGAATACTGCCCCCAGAGAGGCGGGACGAACAGGCAAGGAGCGTGTTCAGACAGGACAGACAAGATACAGGAGCGGGTCTAGGTAATCGGCCCCTAGAAGGCGGGAGGAACAGGCTAGGAGCGTGTTCAGACAGGCCTGGAAATACAGCCTCCAGGATAGGCAGACAAGAGAACACAGAACGGGACCTGGCACCTTCAGAGTGCAAGCACACACTGAATGAAACACTATGCTCAGGCAGGGATAGATTGGAGCAGCTGAGCTATATACCAGGTGACAGACAGCAATTGTTATATTCTGCTACCAAAGCTAAGGAAAGAGAGGAGATCTGTCCCTACTATGAGACTCAGCTGAATCCCTACGATGTAACAGGGAACCTGATCCTGCGATCAGACCTGCTAAAGTCCTAATCTAGTCTGTACGAAGACCTATAGATGTGGGGAGGGAATCCCTACAAGTACTAAGGACTGGGAGGAATATGGGACACCTCCTAACAGAAATAGTAGCAGACAGACGAACAAACAAAATAGATAGAACATAGAGGTCCATAGACCAAGCAAACTAACAGAGTTAGATACAGAGCACAGGCTAGCTAGAAAGTAGATATACAATGAAGTCCAGCAAAGCCAGAAGGGCGGAGCAGGACTAAATAGGCCAACAAGGTCATGTGACCAGCAAAGGAAAAAAAACCTAACAGCAAGGTTCTAACAGTACCCCCCCTTCTAAGAGGATCCTCCGGATCCCCTAGGACCAGGCTTATCAGGAAATCTCCTGTGAAACGCTCTGATAAGTCTGGACGCGGAAACATCATCTGACCTCACCCAAGAGTTATCCTCGGGTCCGAAACCTTTCCAGGCCACAAGATACTGCAAACTACCTCTATACCGTCTAGAGTCAAGGATGCGAGAAATTTCATATTCCCCGTCCTCCACCACCGGAGGAACAGAGGCAGAGGCGTCACCATCCGACACAACAGCTTTTTTTAACAGAGAGACATGAAAGACCGGATTAATTCTCCAGGAGGTAGGAACCTCCAACCTAACAGCAGATTGGTTGACAACCTGAAGCACCTTAAAGGGCCCTACAAACTTGGGACCCAATTTCTTAGAAGGAATCCTCAACCGCAGATTCCTAGAGGACAACCAAACCATGTCACCAACAGCGAACAAAACCTCCTGTCGTTTCCTATCAAAGTAGTCTTTAGATTTTCTGTTGGCCTCCTGAAGATTACCACGCACATCCGTCCAAACTCTTTCCAAATCACCGGAAAAATTCTCCTCCTCAGGCACGGCAGATCCCAACTTGGAGAACGACCCAAACGACGGATGTCTCCCAGAACAACAAAAAAAAGGCGAACAACCAGCAGAAGAAGATGTATGATTGTTCAGAGCAAATTCGGCAAGTGGCAGAAACTCAGACCACCCCTCTTGATTGTCTGCCACAAAACAACGCAAGAACTGCTCAACATCCTGGTTTTTCCTTTCTGTCTGGCCATTAGATTCAGGATGATATCCGGACGAAAACGACAAATGAATTCCCAACCTGTCACAAAAGGCACGCCAAAAACGAGCCACGAACTGAGGACCCCTATCAGAAACAATGTCAGTAGGAACGCCATGAAGTCTGACAATTTCCTTGACAAAGGCCTTAGCGAGAGTTTTAGCGCAGGGCAGTTTGACGAAGGGAACCAAGTGACACATCTTGCTAAAACGGTCCACGACCACCCAGATGACAGTAAAACCCTCAGAGGGGGGAAGGTCAGTTATAAAGTCCATAGCCAAATGTGTCCAAGGAGCACTGGGGACCTCCAAAGGACAAAGCAACCCCGCAGCAGGAGTATGTGAGGACTTAGATCTAGCACATATAGTACATTGACGCACCCACTTAATGACTTCCTTCTGCCATCCAGGCCACCAAAAACTGCGACCCACCAGTCTCTTGGTCTCAGAGATTCCGGGATGACCTGCCAACCGAGATTCGTGACACTCAACAAACAAATCTCTCCTAAAGGTCTCAGGCACAAACAACCTCCCATGAGGAGTGTTAGATGGGGCATTCTCCTGAGCTTTAAGAATCTCATCTTCCAAAACGGAGTCTAAAGCAGCTATCACAATACCTTCTTGTAAAATGTTTTCCTCTTTCTCAGCACCGACTATGGGAGAAAAACTGCGAGACAAGGCATCCGCCTTAACATTCTTAGTACCAGGGATGTAAGTAACGGAGAAATTAAACCGCGAGAAAAACAGTGCCCACCTAGCCTGACGGGCATTCAGGCGCTTGGCAGCATCAAGATATATCAGATTTTTATGATCCGTAAGAACCTGAACGGGAAATTCCGCACCTTCCAAGAAGTGGCGCCAGTGTTCAAATGCGAGTTTAATAGCCAATAATTCCCGATTACCAATATCGTAATTCAATTCAGTCTCCGAAAATTTTTTTGAAAAAAAGGCACAGGGATGTAATCCATCCCCGTTATCCTGAGACAATACTGCGCCAACCCCCACAGAGGAAGCATCAACCTCAACCAAAAACGGCCTAGTAACATCAGGCTGCATAAGGATGGGAGCAGAGGTGAACCTCTCCTTGAGATACACAAAAGCTTCAATGGCCTCAGAAGACCACTGAACCGCATCAGCACCTTTCCTGGTGAGATCAGTCAGAGGTTTGACAATACTAGAAAAATTTTTTATGAACTTTCTATAGTAATTGGCGAAACCCAAAAACCTCTGTATCGATTTCAAACCAATAGGCCTAGGCCATTCCTGCACAGCCTGAACCTTAACCGGATCCATCTCAAAACCTTTGCTGGAGATAATGTAGCCCAAAAAACTAATTCTCTGTACAGCGAACTCACATTTCTCCAGCTTAGCAAAAAGCGAATTGTCCATTAATAACTGTAATACCTCACGCACGCTCCGCCAATAAGACTCCAGATCTGGCGAATAAATCAAAATGTCATCCAAATACACAACCACATTTTTACCGATCAAAGGTCTAAGGATGTCATTAATCAGATTCTGAAAAAATGCAGGAGCATTAGTAAGACCAAAAGGCATAACCAGATTCTCAAAATGACCCACAGGAGTGTTAAAAGCAGTCTTCCATTCATCACCCTCCTTCATGCGCAACAGATTGTATGCCCCCTTAAGGTCAATTTTAGAGAACCACTTGGCCCCCAATAACTGGTTAAACAGATCAGGAATCAATGGCAGTGGGTAAGGATTGCGTACCGTAATTTTGTTAATCTCACGAAAATCCAGACAAGGACGTAAACCGCCGTCCTTTTTTTTTACAAAAAAAAATCCAACCGCCACAGGAGACTTAGAGGGCCTAATGTGACCGGCGGCCAAGCTTGTCTGTATGTATTCCTCCAAAGCCTTCCTCTCAGGAATAGTAAGGTTAAATAAACGACTCTTAGGAAGAGTCGCTCCAGGGACAAATTCAATAGAACAATCATAGTCTCTATGGGGAGGCAAAACCTGCGATTCCTTCTCAGAAAAAACTCTCCAAAAATCCTGAATAGGAACAGGCAATTCTCCCCTATCCAAAGCTGCAATACGCCCGTTACAACACTTGTCATAACATTTATGGCTCCAGGATTTAATTTCACTGGTAGACCAATCCAGTACAGGATTGTGAAATTTTAACCAGGGCAAACCCAATATTACTGGAGAAGGCAAGTTATTCAACACTACCAAATCCAATTTCTCATGGTGAACACCATTAATAGTGAGAGGGAATTCACTGACCTTGAGAGTAATATTCTTCAAAGGGGAACCATCCACAGAAACCACAGCAATGGGGGATGACAAAGGTTCAGGTTTTAAATTGAGTTTTTCCACGAATCCCCCATCAATTACATTCAGTGTAGACCCGCAATCAACAAACACCCGAAATTCCATTAATGTTTCCTGAGCAATCGTGGAAGCAGCTAAAAATATACCCTTGGAATTTAAACAGGCAATACGGGCGTGACTGACCATTTTTTTTTCTTTCTTCATACGAAGCTCACAGCCTTTAATCAAATGACCAGATTTTCCGCAATAGAAACACAAGCCTTGCGAAAAACGACGGTCTTTTTCTTGAGAGCGAGGTGCCACCGATCCAATCTCCATCGGTTCACCACTGTTAGTACACACATTATCATAACCAGAAACTGACATAGCAGAGGATTTGCTCTCATTAACCCTAGCACGCAGTCTTCTATCCACCCGTATAGCTAATTGCATAGCCTGTTGCAAATCTTCAGGTGTAGGATAAGCAATTAGCAGGTCTTTAACCCTTTCACTGAGCCCAGCAAGAAATAGACTTTTCAGAGCAGAATCGTTCCACCCTGTTTGAGTGGACCAACGACGAAAATGTTTACAATATTTTTCCACATTACCCGATCCTTGTTTTAGACGTCTCAACTCAGTCTCAGCTGATGCGACACGGTCAGGATCATCATATAATAGTCCCAAAGCAGAAAAAAAACTATCCACTGATCTGAAGCATGAATCACTAGGTTGCAAAGAAAAGGCCCACTCCTGAGGCTCTTTGCGCAAAAGTGACATTATGAACCCTACGCGCTGGGATTCATCCCCAGAGGACTTAGGTCTCAAACGAAAATACAATAAGCAAGCATTTTTAAATGAAAAAAATTCTCGGTGTTCACCAAAAAACAAATCCGGCAAACATACCTTAGGCTCCAAGAAATGTGCTCCAGGACAGTTACTCACGTGCTGACGGAGCTCGGCCACCTCCAGAGAGAGTCCCTGCAGGCGATGAGCCAAATCCTGAACCGACACCATGATGGAACAGAAAAATCTTTCCTTAGAGAATTTGCTGGCTGGACTTACTGTTATGTTCTGCTACCAAAGCTAAGGAAAGAGAGGAGATCTGTCCCTACTATGAGACTCAGCTGAATCCCTACGATGTAACAGGGAACCTGATCCTGCGATCAGACCTGCTAAAGTCCTAATCTAGTCTGTACGAAGACCTATAGATGTGGGGAGGGAATCCCTACAAGTACTAAGGACTGGGAGGAATATGGGACACCTCCTAACAGAAATAGTAGCAGACAGACGAACAAACAAAATAGATAGAACATAGAGGTCCATAGACCAAGCAAACTAACAGAGTTAGATACAGAGCACAGGCTAGCTAGAAAGTAGATATACAATGAAGTCCAGCAAAGCCAGAAGGGCGGAGCAGGACTAAATAGGCCAACAAGGTCATGTGACCAGCAAAGGAAAAAAAACCTAACAGCAAGGTTCTAACAGCAATAGGCTGAGGACGCACAAGGGGTGTGACCCACAGCAGGTACAAAAAGCAGGAAGTGATCGGGCGCCGCCCTTAAGCAGCAGAAACAGACACAAACAGACAGCATGGAGGGAAGCCAGAGAGACATTCTGGACTGGAGATCAAGTGCGCGCTCTTGCACAGTGGGAGATGGACCACCATGCAAGGACGCCGCCAGGTATGTTACAATATACAGCCGCTAAACATGCAGAGAATGCCTGTGTGCATTCTCCGCATGTTTAGCGTTGTGTATCAACCACGATACATGTGGCCGCGGGTATCCGAGCATTTGACTCGAACACGCTGTCTCCTCTATCTGAACCCGAGCACGCTCGGATAACTCCTTATCCTAGCATGCACGCTCATCCCTAGTCTTTTACCTATGTTATCTGGGTTCTTTAAGAAGAATGGTATCAACATTGTTATAACTGTGAATGGCACAAATGGAGCAGGTATTTTTTTTATTTTTAAAGACAAAAAAAAATATTTTGTTAAAATGCGCTTTGATCTATGTTCTTTTTGAATCAGAGAGGGATTTTATTAAACTTGTTATGCTTTGTGCTTTTTTTCTACCATTTTCCAATTGTCTTCTCTATTTAGAGCATACATGTCAAACTCTGGCCCGTGGGCTAAATCTGGCCCACAAGGTGATTATACTTGGCCTGCGACACCAGAACCGCCACCCCCTGTGTGGGGTCCATTATTCTATATGGAGGACTATGTGGGACCCAATATTCTGTATGGAGGACTATGTCGGGCCCATTATTCTATATGGAGGACTATGTCGGGCCCATTATACTGTATAGAGGACTATGTGGGGCCATTATTCTGTATGGAGGACTATGTCGGGCCCATTATTCTATATGGAGGACTATGTCGGGCCCATTATACTGTATAGAGGACTATGTGGGCTCATTATTCTATATGGAGGACTATGTGGGGCCCATTATTCTGTATGGAGGACTATGTGGGGCCCATTATTCTATATGGAGGACTATGTGGGACCCAATATTCTGTATGGAGGACTATGTGGGGCCCATTATTCTGTATGGAGGACTATGTGGGGCCCTTTATTCTGTATGGAGGACTATGTGGGGCCCATTATTCTGTATGGAGGACTATGTGGGGCCATTATTCTGTATGGAGGACTATGTGGGGCCCATTATTCTGTATGGAGGTCTATGTGGGGCCCATTATACTGTATACTGGTTGGCCCGCAACTTTGTACAAGTTTTTCATTTTAGCCCTCTGTGTGTTTGAGTTTGACAATATAGAGACTTGTTAAAAGTGGAAAACATCTGTGTTGTCGCTTAGACATGCATCAAATACAGTTTATTTTTAAATAAAAATGATCTTTTCATTCAATATTAAAAGAAGGTCCCGTTTTTAGGACTGAAAGACAAAATATTGAATAGCGAATAAAGAGAAAAGTTATATTTACAACAAAATAAAGATTGCCATCTATCTGTTCAGGTGATTTTTGACCGGTAAGGGACAGTAGCTCCACTAGAAAGTATAGTGTATGGCTAAATATATAGAGGTAAGTGCGTATCTAAATTAAACTTCACGCTTCGTCCTAGTCTTTAAATACTGTCCTACCTATGAGAGTTCATTCTCTTTTATTTTACATGACATTGTAGTCCTCTCTTTAAAATGGCAGAGAAAATGGGTATTAGAAAGGTAAAAGACGAAAAACACCATCAAAATAATTTTTAAGAGTTTAAAAACTCAGAAAAATCATGGGTTTTAAGAATTTCCAAAAATATAGAAAACAAAGCATTATGAGGCATCCTTCCTATGTTTTCACCCCCTACAGGATGTAAATGCACACAGTACTGCTGATGGTTGATACATGTCACAGACTTACCGTATTGCGCGTGTCTGGTGAATAGAGGCTCTCATAGGTGACAGTCACATCGTGTGGCTCCAGGTTAGATCTGTCGGGGTATGCCGGACTGTCTCTCCAGGCCACTGTTTGGAGAATAGGCTGACAGCACACATCCAAATTGTTTAGCACACATGCTCATTGTACACTATAGGAGGACAAAAAGGTTTAATTTACAGTGAGTGACAAAGACACAAGTGTGACATGGGGTCATTACCTCTTTTGCAGCTATTCTGCAACTCAGCACAACAGAACATACCAGAAAAAGCCAAAGAAAAAAAGTGGATGTGAATATTTGCCCCAGACCTATCACTGGATCTGAAGTGCAGGTATTAGGGCAGGCACTCATTCGCTCGTGAACTTATACAATAGGATACTCATTGATTTTCAGTTGTCCAATGATAAAATTAGAGAATTAGGCGAAAATACAAACATCAGTTACAAAAGTTAGATATTAGATATTTGTCAGCTGCCGATATCCATCCAAGCTGATCGGAATAGACTTCACTGCCAATATAATGTTTATATCAGATGTTCATTCATGCAAAATGCCAATGTAATATAGAAATGTTTCAACACTTAAAGTGTCAGCACTAGAGATGATGGAATCTGCAAAGATTAGAATACGTCAGATTTCACCTAGAAATTCAATTGACATCGACTTTATTTGATGCTAATTGTTTATTATTATGATCTGGGGTCTCTTCAGACCACAGAGAATAATAAACATAAGATGTAAAAGAAAATGAATACTCACATCAACGATCACTTGTCTCGCCGCCATCGCAGCCTGCTGCCTGGTCTTCAGCATCTCTTCTTTTCTTCTTCCCCTGTCTCGCGTTTACTCTTTAGAACTTCACTCCATGCCATGCGTTCAATCACTGACTAACCCTGACATCACTCTGCTCACTTGGCATTGGGTGGGCCCTCCATTTACATTTCTGCAGACCCCCTTCCCCAGTCCATCATTTCTAGTTTGCAGACTGTGCCAGACATTAAGGGCCCAATTCTTCAAAGCTTTTATGCCAGAATTCTGATGAAATAAGCTTTAAAGAGTCACACAGTTTTGGCGCAACTCAAGGCTGCTCTAAAATTTTTGCAACTTTTGGTCTTCTCATGCCATTTTGTCCAGCTCAAACAAAGTGGGCAGTGCTGGGACCAGATGGAGGCATGGTGAGCGCTGCCCGTCAAATTCATGACCAGTCCAGTAGGGACTGGAGTAAGATTTGTGTCAAGGTGCACATGGAGGCACACGCCACTTCATGCCGCGACTGATTCATTAAGAAGCATGCGACTATCACATCAAGACCATCGTGAAGATCGCCGGTCTTGATGAATTGGGGGCCATACTATCTTCTTCACTCCTGCTGCTGATTCCAGTGCTGGTCATCCTAGTGAAGAAGGTTTTCAGTGTCTGATGCTATCTGCAACAATGCATATCTGTCTCGGGTGTGTCAGAGGTGACAGACAGTCGCCCTGCAGTGGGTTGCAGGAGATCTCTACTTTTGGCATTACAGACATCTTCTTAGATAAGAGGCTGTCTTTGGAACCAAGCGTCTGCCTCTCTCTTGCTAATTAGCTCTCTGCCTGGGTGTATATGTGCCTGGTGTGTCTGAGAGGGAGTCGCCAGCTATATCCATTTCTACTTGTGAAGCTTAGCAGGAGCAGTACTTTGTCCTCTCTGGAGATTGAGGCCGTATGCTTATTTGGAATTCATCTAAAGCTAAGCCATTTCCCCTGTTTTGTCCACCCTTGTTGTCTATAGAGTTTTAGTGGAGGTTGACTAGTGCTCATCTCCTTCCATCCCTAGCCGTGGCCATACGCCAGGGAGAGTAGGGCGAGGCACACGTGCGGCGATTGCTGAGGAGGGAATATAGGGATGTTAGGGGAGACAGGGTTACGCTAGACCAGACAAGGAGGTCTCCACTTCCTCCTTTCCCTAGTGTCTGGGCTCCCTTTCCCTTTTCCCTCTGTGTTGCACTAAGTCTTTCCCACACCTGGCGTGACAATATTGCGCCAGGCACTGACAGTCTTCCTTCTCAGGACCTTACTGTGCATGCACCACCCTGGGGAATAACGGTGCTTGCACTACATTTCTGGCGATAGAGGCAAGTACCTGAAAGAAGCGTGACCAGTTAATCACAATTTTTTCGGGACTTGAGCACTGATGACTTGTCTTCAGGACAGATTATGAATTAACCCTTTACCGCTGTTGCCAATCATCCATAAAGCACTGGAAAGTACATAAAAATAAGACTCTTTTAGCTCCCATCTCATTGCTGACTTGAAATGATTTTCTGAACTGCCAGACACTTACATTTCTATACTCTTATATACCAGCGAAAGGGGCATAACTATGGGGGTGTAGGCATGGTACTGTCACACCCAAGCCTTTATTATCACTATGGAGAAATATCACTGTTTATTGACTTTGTATTATGACATAATTACCTGTTCTGCCAGACCACTATGTTTATTATCATTGCATTGTGACATCAAAGTGTGTCTTATGCCTGTAGTGTGATATCTGTTTATTATCCGTGTATTGTGATTGACAGTGTGTATTATCCTTGTACAGTGGCTTCAGTGCATTTTTTGGCTATTGTTATTGTGTGCATTTTCCAAGTAACTGTAAGAATTAGTTCTGTGCAGCGATATTTCTATGTACATAGTCTGGGGCATACATGTATGCAGAGCAGGCATCTGCACCTGACAAGTTGGGTCAGATGCCAACTTCTGAATTTATGTTGTACGCAGGAGGAGAAAGTACATAAGACACTGCTGACTTCTGACATGCAGAGAAGTTTCTCTAAATGGAATCTGACAGTTGATTCATGCTGCCCAAACTAATGGCAGTGTGAATCCGACTTTTGCTTCATCATTTCGTGCAGGTACGATACATATATTTGGAAGCCGACTGTGGATCATGCCACTCGAGTGACTCGTCCAAAAGGCAGATCACTGATGACTTCTCCCTGCCCCACTCCGCTTTTTTGTACATTTTTTATTACATACTGAATACCTAGAAAAACTATTAAGTACATATTCACAAAAGTATACAGCGCTTCATGATAAATGTTAATACTTTATGCAAACATCTGTATAATAAAAACAAATAAAAACAAGTAAAACACATACAAAGAAAAAGCAACACCATACAAGGGAGGTGTAGGTATCAGAATTCCATAAGAGAAAAGGTACAAAATGGCAGGCTTTACCATATGGTCAAGTGAGAAGTAATGCAGTAGTATGTACCAATATAGAACTAAAAGTATATAAATCTAGCTAAACGCACAGGAATAATTAAGACAAAATACTTACCCCCCCACAGTACTGTATATGTGTCATGTCCTAGTCGTGCGTTTCACCTGTTGCTTTATCAAGGGTTTTTTTGTGAATATGTACATAACTATCTTATTATAATGTTTACTGACACACTAAAAAAAATGCAGCAAAACCAAAATGATTTGTGAACATATTCACAAAATCTCACAAGCATAGTCATCCAACAAAGGACACGTGTTGGACTGGTATACATCAATGTACCTTTTTTGATATTGGATTGGAAAGTACAGCAGGCTGTGTAATCTTATATAGTGGACCACTGCAAAAAAAAGTATATGATAGCAAACGGCTAATGTTTGCCATTTTATGGCTATGCAGTAGGATATGTCAAAAGATATACTGGTGCATCTCACAAAATTAGAATATAATCAAAAAGTTAATTTATTTCAGTTCTTTAATCCAAAAAGTGAAACTCATATATTATATATAGTCATTACAAACACCGTGATCTATTTCAAGTTTTTTTTTCTGTTAATGTTGATGATTATGGCTTACAGCCATTGAAAACACAAAAGTCATTATCTCAGTAAATTAAAATAATTAACAAGAAACAAAGGCTGCAAAGGCTTCCTAAGCGTTTAAAAAGGTTCCTTAGTCTGTTTCAGTAGGCTCCACAATCACGATAAAGACTACTGACTTGACAGATGTCCAGAAGGCAGTCATTGACACACTCCACAAGGTCCCAGAGTTCCAATTTTCATTTGGAAATCAAATCAGGTCCCAGAGTCTGGAGGAAGAGTGGCGAGGCCACAATCCAAGCTGCTTGAGGTCTAGTATGAAGTTTCCACAATCAGTGATGGTTTGGGGAGCCATGTCATCTGCTGGTGTAGGTCCACTGTGTTTAATCAAGACCAAAGTCAGCACAGCCGTCTACCAGGACGTTTTAGAGCACTTCATGCTTCCCTCTGCCGACAAGCTTTTTGGAGATGGAAATTTCATTCTCCAGCAGGACTTGACCCCTGTCCACACTGCCAAAAGTACCAATACCTGGTGTAAAAACAACAGTATCACTGTGCTTGATTGGCCAGCAAACTCGCCTGACCTTAATCCCATAGATTTCTATGGGGTGTTGTCAAGAGGAAGATGAGAGACACCAGACCCAACAATGCAGACAAGCTGAAGGCTGCTATCAAAGCAACCTGGGCTTCCATAACACCTCAGCAGTGCCACAGGCTGATCGCCTCCATGCCACGCCACACTGATGCAGTAATTGATGCAAAAGGAGCCCCGACCAAGTTTTGAGTGCATTTACTGAACATACATTTCAGTAGGCCAACATTTCGGATTTTAAAAACATTTTTCAAGCAGTTGTTATAAAGTATTCTAATTTACTGAGATAATGACTTTTGTGTTTTCATTGGCTGTAAGCCATAATCATCAACATTAACAGAAATAAACACTTGAAATAGATCACTCTTCTGTAATGACTCTATATAATTTATGAGTTTCACTTTTTGTATTGAAGAACTGAACTAAATTAACTTTTTGATGATATTCTAATCTATTGAGCTACACCTATTCATCAATAAATGCTCATGACGCATGCCTTTGATGGATATTCATTGATGTATATATTGATTCATCGCAAACCTCCTATCAATGAGATGTGAACTAAAATGCTTAAACAGTAACTATACCTTTGTAATGTTTTGTCATATTTCATTCCCCTAATAATTACAAGCAGTGGAATTATTAAGGGAAGAAACCCCCACCGATCACTCAAACAAACACCCCGTCTCCCGACTACCCCCTAGAGGTGTGCAGTCCAGGAGACAGGAGATTAAACTTCCTGCCTAACCACGCATACAGAGCAGAGTATTGATTAGATTCAGGGCATAGAATATAAAGCTATGAAGACTATGCTTTCTATTGAACCCATATCCTAGACTGTGTGCACATTCAGGCAGGAGCTGTGCATTCCTGTCTACTGAGCTGCACCCGTCTTAGGACGGTTTCACACGTCCTGATATTTCCGGTACCGGAAAAAACAGTATCGGAAATATCCGTGTCCGTGTGCACCTTTGTGGCACACGAGTGGTATATGTGTGGCAACCGTGTGCCGCCAATGTGCCGCATCAGGATCACACGTACAGGCGCCTGGGAATCAGTGTACAGTTAGCGCTGTTCCCAAGCACCGGGTGCTGAAGTGATCACTCATCATTGTCCCCTGCTTGCGCTGCGATCAGCACCAGCAGGGGACAATGATGAAAGTAGTATTCAGCTCCACTTTGTCCTGGTGTAAAAATAAGAATAAAATAAAAAATCCTTATACTCACTTGTCCGAAGTTGTCCTATGCTGTAATCCATCTGACTGCTCATGCCGAGGAGCCGGGGAAAATGACTCGCTGCAGCGAGCAGGCCCCTGCTCTGTGCTGAGCTCATGAGCGGTGTCCTGTCACTCACTGAGCTCAGAAGAGGTCCGGGGCCACTCTCTGCAGTGAGTCATTCTCCCCAGCTCCTTGGCGTGTGAGGTCGCTTCAAGACAGGTGAGTATAAGGATTTTTTTATTTTATTCTTATTTTTACAGCTTTTGAAGACATCGGCAGGAGAATACAACTCTCAACATAGTCCCTTGCCAGCGCTGATCACAGCGACAGCAGGGGACAGTGATGAGCAAGTATGTTGTTAACCCTTTCGGCGAGCATGCTTGGGTGCTCGCCAAATATCTTCAGCGTGCTCGGGTGTTGTGTTATAGTCACTGCGTGTCCATGATTTGTGACTTTTTGACAGCTTTAATACATGTGAGGAATGCCTAAGAAACAGGCATTCCTCACATGTAGCAAATCGAGTGACTCAAACATAACACCCGAGCACGCTGAAGATACTCGGAAAACACCCAAGCATGCTCATAAATCTCGAGTAACAAGCATGCTCGCTCATCACTATTCAGCCCCCGGCGCTTGGGAACATCCGTGTGTCATTAGTGTGGGACGTTTTGTGGCCCGTGCAGCGGGTAAGAAACAGACATGTCAGTGTGTTTTGCCCACAGACAACATGGTCTGTGGAAACACACTGATATGTGCGCAGACCTATTCATTCGAATGGGTCTATGTGTGTATGTGTCTCCAGTACGTGTGGAAACTGTCACCTCACATACCAGATACACTGACATGATCAGTAGGAGTTATCAAGACCCACATCTCCAACAATTTGCTTGTAATAATTAGGGAAATTAAATATGACAAAATATTACAAAGATTTTAACTGGTGTATTGTAAACTGAGTAGATGAAAGAAGGTGAGGCATAAAGGGGCCCACTGTGACAACTAAAGACTGTGTGTCATAGCTGGAGCTGGCCCAGGCTATAGATGTGCAGTCTTTGCTGACATGACCCAGCCATTCCTCTCTGCTAATAAGAAGACACAAGTCCAATAAATAAGATCTAAAATTATAGGACCTAGCTATGGACTTTAATTGGGACTTAGCAACCTCATTAGAAAAAAAACCCTTTGAATTGCAGGCAGCGTGGTGATCAGCTGACAAGCCTAAGGGCCCCGTCACACTAAGCGATGCAGCAGCGATCACGACAACGATACGACCTGTCAGGGATCGTTGCTGCATCGCTAATACATCGCTGGTGAGCTGTCAAACAGGCAGGCTCACCAGCAATCAGGGGAGCAGCGATATCGTGGAAAGGATCGTTCCACGATGTCCTGCTCCCGTTACCAGCCTGCTGCAAGCAGGAGCAGGCTGGTAACTATGGTAAACATCGCGTTACTAAGTGCGCGTGTGCCCCTAGTAACCCGCTGTTTACCATGGATACCACTCTGCTACGGTGCGCGGGAGCCTCCGCTTACCGTAGCAGAGTGGTATCCATGGTAAACAGCGGGTTACTAAGTGCGCGCGTGCCCCTAGTAACCCGATGTTTACCATAGTTACCAGCCAGATCGTTGGTCCCGCTGGTCACACACAGCGATGTGTGCTGGCCAGCGGGAGGCCAACGACCAAAAAATGGTCCAGGACACTTTGCAGCGATCAGCGACCTCACAGCAGGGGCCTGATCGCTGCAAAGTGTCACACACAGCGACATCGCTGGTGAGGTCGCTGGTGAGTCACCAAAACCGTGACTCAGCAGCGATATCGCTAGCGATATCGCTATGTGAGACGGGGGCTTGAGTCCCACTTCCTCCACTTGTGACAAACGGCTGATTATGTTGGGACAAACTGTTCAGAATCCATAATGTATCCGCATAAAAGTTTGAAGTGCAGAATGAAAAAAAAAATAAAGGTACTCCACGTATAATGCATTTTCATGTGATTAGGACTAATTGGCTGGAACCAGAATACTCACTTAAGTTTTGCCTGAACTAAAAGAAAAATATGAGGAAGCAATGTGGCAGAAAGCCATATTCTTTATTGTAATTACTTTATTCTAAAGCAAAGAGGCAAGAAATTGCTATATCACTGCAATCCACTGTAACAGGGTGTTTGAGTGATTTCCCATTTAAAGAATTAATCAAAGCTGAAATTCACTTAAATCAGTTTAATTTTACTTTTCACCTCTTCGCATTCAGTGGCAAAAAAACGTAGTAGAGTCATATGTCTGCTTGGACCTGCTCCACTGACGTCCGCTTCTGTAGCCAGGTACTAGAGGCATCATTAGGAGTGTTTCTTGGTGGTGCAGACGCTGTCCATCCAGGGATTAGTGTGGCTGGGACCTGTGGTACCACCTAATCAGGCTAATGGGTGTGTGCTGTGCAGCAGCCCAGCAGGTGAAATCCTCTCCCTGATGTGGCATATGAGGTCGTACCACACCCTACTTAAACTCCCAGCATACTGGTGAAAGATGACACATACTGTGCCTGGCTTACTCACTCGATTCTGACCATTTTGTCTTATTGTGTATATCCTAATCTTTACCCTTCTTGTATCCCATTACAATTGCCTCTGTGATTTTCCATGTTCCTTACATTAGCCTGTCTGACTATACTTTGATTCATCACTTGGTAACAGGCTATTTCCCTGATTATGGTTTTGTCGCCTTAATCTTTCTCTGTTTCTGTCCCTTCAGTTACTGATCCAGCTAGTTAGACTACTTTTGCGTCAGGCTTGTTCCTCCACCCAGCAGCTACTCTGTGGATGCAACCCAGGTGACCCTGCAGTAAGTCCATATCCCTATATAGGTGTAAAAGAATGAAAGCCGAGGTTCTTCTGGGATCAGAATGGTTAGAGTCCAGTATTTTTGAGCTGACAGCCTCAGACAGACTTTGCAACAAGTTGTGTTCAATTTAAGAGTTACAATATACTTGGTAGTTACAACATTCAGATAAGGCACATAATGTTAGCAATTTCAGCTTATACTGGTTATTGAATTTATCCACATACTTAGATCGCCAAACAATGATGTAAGCCTCTATCTCAGGTCCCTCTTCATTGAACATGAACCAAATGAAGAACTTGACAAAGGCCTTAAATGGAATTGTGACACCCCAGGGGTCTGGTTGCCACAGTGATAGAGATATTACGTCTGAGAGCAGGTGGGAGGTCCTTTGGTCAGGGATCCTGTGCATGCCACACCTCCTGCCCAGTCTTGGGAGGGGAAGAACTTCCCCTATATAAACCCGGGGCTGAAGCAGGGTGAGCAGTCAAGGAGAGTAGAGACAAGAAACAGCAGAAGCAATACTACTACGAGTCAGGGGCTGGCAGCTGCAGAGCTCGCCCTGACTGAGAAGCTTTCTTACCGGACCCGGCGTCCGAGGCTGTGGGGACTAACTCTTACCCAGCAGCAGAAGCCGACCGGCAGGGGATTTCAGGTCCTCAGGCCCAGAAACCCGAAGGCACGGTCACACGCGTGGGACCAGCACCGCCATCGTGGAGCGGAAGCCATTAGAAGGCCCCGAGTCACCGGCCATACGGGTGAGCACCACACGGTACACTCAGGGACGTGGGCTACTTATATCCGCTTCTAGCAAGGTAGCCAGAAGAGTACAGTCAGTTTGGGAGGCCTACAACTCCGCCTGGCCAGGGGAGATCCCATCTGCTCAAGGACTGACCAGGCCCCGTTCACTAGCAAGTACTCCGGGAGGGTCTATCGTTGTTACCAGTAAAGACCCTGAATTACACCGCACCGTCTCTGAGTGGTTCCTGCTACCCCCATCATCCACATCTGCTGCCCTGAGGCCATACCCCTCCCGTTGGGGGTTATACCATCTACGCTGCACCATCCATCCACCGGCCTCAGCGGACTGTCCTGCAGCGGCAGCTCCATAGCTGCATTCAACGGGCGGCGTAGTCGTCCTGCATCTACCGCTGTTACATCGCCGCTCAGTTTGACTCCCTGGGCACGGACCGGGTCACCGCCACGAGACTACAACCCTCAAGAGATCCGGCTCCGGGTAAGCTCCCGCGTGCGCAACGCAGTGCGACACAGGCCCAGGGGCGCGTTAACTTTGGCGTAGTCGGCAGGATTTCGTGCCCGCAACCACCGGGTACTGCGTGCCTGAAAAAGAGACTTTTCAAACTTACCTGTGGTGAAGTTTCCCGCCATCCGGCGCCATCTTCTGCCTTCTTCCCGCCATCCGTGGAGTTTTCCCGCCATTGGACGCCATCTTGAGGACGCCGCGCGGGAAGAAGAGGGGCGTGGACTCCGAAAGCGCGCGAGAACTGAAGCCCCGCCTCACGTCCGGACGTTGCGTAAGGTCCTGGAAGGAGCCCAGCAGACGCCGACGTCACAGGAGCGCGACGGAAGGTCCTCAACCCTGACGATCCACTGCGGAGCCGCGGCCTACGGAAGAGGATCATCGCAAGGTAGGCCACGGTCCACTAGGGGGGAGGAAGATGTCGGATACGGAGGAGAGCTTCACTGCCTCAACCCCCGCCAGCGCTACCGCTGCTGCAGTTATGCCCTTCACCATGCCCTATATCCCGGGAGCAGCTTGGCTACCCCAGTACTCAGGGGAGTCACATACCCTGCATGACTTTAGAGAAAAGCTGGATAGCCTCTTCCAGGTGTACCCCCTCACAGAAGAGCAAAAAGTGAGCATCCTGGTGGCCCAACTAACCGGGGCAGCCAAAAGGGAAGTAAAATCCTGGCCACCTGGGAGGAAGACTGTCGCAGGGATACTAACCCGGCTGAAGGACACCTTTGATACCCGCACCTCAGCCGAGATTAAGCTTAGATTCTACGGGTGCAAGCAGCGAGCGCATGAGAGTATAAGGGACTATGCACTAAACCTACAAGAGGCCCTGAGGGCCATTAAGCAGACCGACCCTGATGGAGTGGGAAACGAGGACAGGCTGTTGACCGAACAGTTTATAGAGGGACTGTATTGTAATACCCACCGAACCCAGTTGCGGGCAATGGCCTTACAGGATCCCCATCTGGGCTTTGCACAGTTCAAGGACAGAGCCATCCGGGTGCTCCGAGAACCGGCACCGGGTGGCGTTGTGACCCACAAGCGCCCTGCTATCACTTACCACCAGGAGGCGGCGCCCTTGTCGGCAGGGCCTGTGGGAGCTGATGCGCAGGCTTTGGACAATGACCCGGCTCCAGACCTACACCATCAGGTCCAAGAGCTAGCTAAGAGCGTTGCTGCGCTAACCCGAACTGTGCAGTCTTTACAGGCTTCCACCCCAGGGAAGATCCAGCTGGCATCCGGACCGGAGGACATCCCGTGGCGTCGACCAAGGAGGACCCCACCGGCCAGAGGAAGACCCAGTGACCGATACAGCGAGGACGGACGACCCATCTGCCGCCGCTGCAATCAACCTGGACATATGGCAAGGTACTGTTCTTTAAACGGGCACAACCTGGGGTAGAGGGCCAACCCCCAGGAAAAAGATCACCAGGCCCATCAAACTGGCACGACAGATATGTGGGAGGATGTCCAGTCTTGCCTGTGGTACTGGATGGCATTCCCATGAGTGCCCTACTGGACACCGGGTCACAGGTCACCACCATCCCGTACGTGCTCTTTAAGCAGTACTGGAATGACTCGGATATTACCCGCTACCCTGACGACGACTTGAGTATCATCGCCAGCAATGGCCAGCCCGTGCCACAGATCGGATTTAAAGAGGTGAACATCAAAATCGGTAGAGTCGAACTGGCAGCACAGGGACTGATCATTGTAGATATTGACAAACATGAGAGTCACCCAAAAATAACTCTAGGAACTAATGTAATTGAAAATTGTCTTGCAGAGGTGATTTTCCTTTTACAGCAGGTTGCCAAGAACGCCAGCTCCGGCGAGCAGCGGGTGCTCCAGAAAGAGATCCGGGCACTGATGCGACGGCAACAGGTGGAACTCTCCGGCGGTGAGATTGGTAGCGTAAGAATGTGTGACCCTTTTCCTATTGCCATGCCCCCAAAAAGTGAAATGATGATTTGGTGCCGGGCAGCTATTGGTCTGAGATGTAGAGATTACCAGGCAATGGTAGAACCAGTTTACTCGGACAGTAGGCCCACCATTTTGACAGCACGGGGGGTGGTTGATGTACGCCATGGGAGGGTGCCCGTTCGCATAATAAATATCGGGGAGAGGGAAGTGTACCTGCCCCGGTATGCCACGCTGGCCAAATTATATACCATTAACCAAAATTCTATACAATCTGTGGAACCCTTGCCTCCATCTCACCCGGAGGAAGGTAACGGCTCTAAGAAAAACATGGAGGACTGGTGTCAGCAACTACATCTGGGTACTGACTCCACTCCCGCACACCAGAAACAAGGAGTCTATCGGGTGGTTCAGGAGTACGAGAGAGTGTTCAGTAAACACCCGTTAGACTTCGGGCGAGTCAAGGGGGTAGAACACCACATCCCCACGGGAGACCATCCTCCTATAAAAGAGAGGTATCGACCCGTACCCCCTGCCCACTACCAACACGCCAAGGGGATGCTTAGAGACATGAAGGAGGCTGGGGTGATCAGGGATAGCTGTAGCCCCTGGGCAGCTCCACTAGTCTTAGTCCGAAAGAAAGACAACACCATGAGGATGTGTGTAGATTACCGGAAAATCAATCGTATCACACACAAGGATGCGTACCCCTTACCAAGGATAGAGGAGTCATTGGCTGCTTTAAGATCTGCTAACTTCTTCTCTACCTTGGATCTCACTAGCGGGTACTGGCAGGTTCCTGTAGCAGAGGCGGACCGGGAGAAGACCGCATTCACCACCCCGATGGGACTTAGCGAGTTCACCTGCATGCCGTTCGGACTCTGCAACGCACCGGGAACCTTCCAACGACTAATGGAGTGTTGTCTGGGCCACAGAAACTTCGAGACGGTCCTGTTGTACCTGGACGATGTCATCGTATATTCCAAGACGTATGAGGACCACCTGAAACACCTGGCGGAAGTGTTCGAAGCTCTGGCAAGTTACGGCCTAAAGGTGAAACCCTCCAAGTGTCACCTCCTGAAACCAAAGGTGCAGTACCTGGGACATGTGGTGAGCGCTGACGGAGTGGCTCCCGACCCTGATAAGATCACCGCAATTAAGGAATGGCCAAGCCCCTCCAGCGTAAAAGAAGTGCGGCAGTTCCTCGGGTTGGTAGGCTACTACCGAAGGTTTATTCCCGGTTTCACCAAAAAGGCAGCACCTATGCAGGACCTCCTGATAGGCCAGTCCCGGAAGGCCAAGAACCAGAAGCCGCCCTTCAAATGGGAGGAGCTGGAAGAAGAGTCCTTCCGCCAGCTGAAGATGGCCCTCACGGGGGACGAAATCCTGGCGTACCCGGATTATAGCCAGCCCTTTATCCTCTACACCGACGCCAGTAACATCGGGCTAGGAGCCGTACTGTCCCAGATCCAGCAGGGGAAGGAACGAGTAATCGCCTACGCCAGCCGAAAACTGCGACCCACCGAAAGGAACCCCGAGAATTACAGCTCATTTAAGCTAGAGTTCCTGGCCGTAGTATGGGCAGTCACCGAGCGCTTTAAGCATTACCTCGCTTCTTCCCGGTTCACCGTGTACACGGATAACAACCCGTTGACACACCTGGACACGGCAAGACTCGGTGCCCTGGAGCAGAGGTGGATGGCCCGTCTGTCCAACTACGAGTTCACAATCAAATACCGGGCAGGACGCTCCAATACCAACGCGGACGCCCTGTCCAGGATGCCCAACCTGCCGGACGGAGGAGAAGATCCGGAGGGACTGGAAGAAGTTGAACTGCCTGCGTTCCACCGTCATGGGACTATCCAGTATTCCCACCGGGTAAGGAGTAAGCAGGCTGCTACGTTGAACCCCTTACCCCACTACAACTGGGCGGAAACGCAAGACAGCGACCCTGCCATCCGACTGGTGAAGGAGATGCTGACTCGGCCGGAGGCTCGCCTTGAACCAGACGCTCCGGAGGAAGCCAAACAACTATGGGCAGAGAAGAGTCGACTGTTCCTTTACAAAGGGAAGTTGTGCCGCAGAATGGTTAACTCCCGGACGCATGAATTACTCTGGCAAGTAGTGGTGCCACGAAGAGACGCAGCCATGGTGATGGAGGCATACCACGACGGAGCTGGACACTTCGGGTGGAAGAAGCTGGAGTTCCTGCTGCGCGAGCGGTTCCACTGGGTAGGCATGAGGGGAACCATCGAGAAGTGGTGCAGAGACTGTGGCCCGTGCAACCTGAGAAGGAAGGACCGTGCCAGCCAGAAGACTCCCCTGCAGTCCATAGTCACCCGGCAACCGTTGGAACTGGTAGCCTTGGATCATGTAAAACTGACCCCAAGCAGAAGTGGCTACGTCTACGCGTTAACCATCGTGGATCATTACTCCCGGTTTCTGGTTGTCGTCCCCGTCAAGGACTTAACGGCTCAAACAGCAGCTAGAGCCTTCCAGCAGCACTTTTGCCGTCCACACGGGTACCCGGACCAAGTGCTGACGGACCAGGGACCTGCCTTTGAAGCGGAGGTCTTCCAGGAATTCTGCAATCTGTATGGCTGCCGGAAGATAAGGACGACACCCTACCATCCGCAAACTAATGGACTTTGTGAGAAAATGAACCAGGTGGTAATGGATCTTCTAAAAACGTTGCCCCTGGAAGAACGCAGTCTGTGGCCTGAGAAGTTGCCCGATCTGGTGGACCTATACAACCACATCCCGGTAGGTTCCACCAACTGTACCCCGGCTTACCTAATGAGGGCAAGACCTGGTAAGTTACCTGTTGACCTGGAAATGGGAGTCCTGACACCCGAGGACACTTCACCAGAAACAGACTGGGACACAGAGAGGCAGCAGCAGTACCGGAGAGTACAGGAGAGCGTGGAGCGAAGTCTCTGTCAGGCTAGGGAAAGACAAGAGAAAATTTACAACCAGTATGCTCCCGCTGTTCCCCTGGTACCCGGAGAGCAGGTCTTGAAGAGGAAGAGACGGCTCCACAAGTTGGACGACCAGTGGGAGAAGGACCCATACACCGTACTGCCCTCAAGCCACGAGAACCCGAAGGTTTGTACCATCAGTAAAGACGGAGGGGAAACCACAGCCATTGTATCCCGGGACCACCTGAAGAAGTGTCCCGAACAACTGAGGAACCCTGAAGAGGAACAAGAAGACCATCGACCCGTAGAGGAAAGGGAAGATATGGTTAGTACTGTGCTCGGGGACTTCCCTCGGTCTTGGACTCAAGTCAATGGTGCAGTTGTGGTACCCGTACTCACCTTCCTCCAACCAGCATCCCAAGCACCTACGGAGCAACAGGTAGAGCTGGAAGAACAGCCGGTCCAGGAGGCAGAAGACTCCACACAAGCAGAACAGGAGGATCAACCCTCTGCTTATAGTGAGCCTGCCGTACCCCTAGTGAGACAAAAAGCCGGTAGACAGCTGCCCAGTTTACCCTTGACAGCTCCTACACCCTGTAGTTCAGGGCCAGACAGTCAGCTCCGTAGGTCCACTAGGGCCACTAGAGGCCAGTTACCCGCACGCTGGAGGATTTGAAGTGTATAAATTGTTTTATTTATGTTTATCTGTGTATTGTTGCTTGTGTATAATTTTGTGTTTCCAGTTATTTTTAGGAATCCTTGGTGGATCTACCGGGAATCCTTGTACAATTAGTTGGAGCGTAACCCAGGATGGACTAGAGACTGTTAAGGACTCGGGGTAGGACAGACCCCTACCTGGTTACGTCTCCCTGTTTTGGTGAAATGGACACCTTGCTTTCTTCAAAAACTGCACCCGGTTGCGGACACGCCGTAACCATCTTTATGTGTTTTCTTGTTGTATTGTTATTGTTATACCTTGTTATGTTTTTCCAAAAAAAAAAAAAATATGTTTAGTCCCGGAGTACTAAATTTCACTAGGGGGGAATGTGACACCCCAGGGGTCTGGTTGCCACAGTGATAGAGATATTACGTCTGAGAGCAGGTGGGAGGTCCTTTGGTCAGGGATCCTGTGCATGCCACACCTCCTGCCCAGTCTTGGGAGGGGAAGAACTTCCCCTATATAAACCCGGGGCTGAAGCAGGGTGAGCAGTCAAGAGAGTAGAGACAAGAAACAGCAGAAGCAATACTACTACGAGTCAGGGGCTGGCAGCTGCAGAGCTCGCCCTGACTGAGAAGCTTTCTTACCGGACCCGGCGTCCGAGGCTGTGGGGACTAACTCTTACCCAGCAGCAGAAGCCGACCGGCAGGGGATTTCAGGTCCTCAGGCCCAGAAACCCGAAGGCACGGTCACACGCGTGGGACCAGCACCGCCATCGTGGAGCGGAAGCCATTAGAAGGCCCCGAGTCACCGGCCATACGGGTGAGCACCACACGGTACACTCAGGGACGTGGGCTACTTATATCCGCTTCTAGCAAGGTAGCCAGAAGAGTACAGTCAGTTTGGGAGGCCTACAACTCCGCCTGGCCAGGGGAGATCCCATCTGCTCAAGGACTGACCAGGCCCCGTTCACTAGCAAGTACTCCGGGAGGGTCTATCGTTGTTACCAGTAAAGACCCTGAATTACACCGCACCGTCTCTGAGTGGTTCCTGCTACCCCCATCATCCACATCTGCTGCCCTGAGGCCATACCCCTCCCGTTGGGGGTTATACCATCTACGCTGCACCATCCATCCACCGGCCTCAGCGGACTGTCCTGCAGCGGCAGCTCCATAGCTGCATTCAACGGGTGGCGTAGTCGTCCTGCATCTACCGCTGTTACATCACCGCTCAGTTTGACTCCCTGGGCACGGACCGGGTCACCGCCACGAGACTACAACCCTCAAGAGATCCGGCTCCGGGTAAGCTCCCGCGTGCGCAACGCAGTGCGACACAGGCCCAGGGGCGCGTCAACTTCTGTCAGCAGGTTTTTGCTCCCTCATTTGAAAGCAGCATGCTATAGGCAAAAAGACCCTGAATTCAACGATATATCACTAAGTTTACTGGGTGCTGCCGTGACACAATCAGAGTTCTTAGATGTAGAATGCAGCAGAGCTGAGAAAGCTGCCCCTGCCCACATCAGGCTCTGTATGTACATTGTTAATTGACAATGAGCTGCTTATCACTAGTGGTGGGCAGTCCGGCTCTTTTTGGTGATCTGGCTCTTCTGGATCCGCTCACCAAAAAGAGCCGGCTCTTTTGGATCCTAAATGGATCTCTATTAAATATGTGTTCACTATAGGTGAACACATATTTAAGATGACGTAGATGCCGCCGAAACTCCTGCCACCCATTGGTGAAACTCCGCCCACTCGAAAGTAGCCAATTATATTGAAGAGTGGGCGGAGTTTGGCTCGGGTGGGCGGAGTTACGACCGCCCAACACCGCAATTTTACACCCAGTGAGAGCCATTTAGAGAAGTTAGTGGCTCTCACTGTGGTGACGGCTCCCATCAGTCACAGCAGGGAGCAAGCTCTTTGTGTTGGATCGTTCGCGACCGACACATCACTATTTATCACAGGAGGGGGTGGAGTCAGACAAGCAGGCATGTGCACAATGGCAATGATAATTTCCTAGTCATAAAAGTTTCATTATAAGTAAAGATTTCAGTGTTTTAACCCCTACCTCATGCTGTCCTCAGATTACTCAGATTACATAGCAAAAACCTGCTGACAGATTCTCTTTAACTGATAATCTCCACATGCGTCTGCAAGCAGTTCCCAGACGCTATCCTCCAGAGCCCTACCTTTACTAAACACCCGTGCACTCAACGATTTGCTCAGTGAACTAGCAGATCAGATCCATTCTAAACATTGCCATGTCACTCATGAGGGTGCAGCCGAGTACAACTCACCACACAGCAAACACACTAAACATAACAATACAGGTAATCAGTCACTCACACAACAGCAACTATTCATAGAGCTGTTATCCTTCTGCAACACTACCTCACCTTTCCTCAGATGCGTCTTGTGTCTTTCGTCTAGGAACTAGAGCCTGCTGCAACTGCTTCATCAGTATCGTGCCTCTTAAAAGGGTTGTCCGGCCTAAAGCCCCCGTCTCACATAGCGAGATCGCTGCTGTGTCACGGTTTTGGTGATGCAACAGCGACCTCACCAGCGATGTCGCTATGTGTGACACTTTGCAGCGATCAGGCCCCTGCTGTGAGGTCGCTGATCGCTGCAAAGTGTCCTGGACCATTTTTGGTCGTTGCTCTCCCGCTGGTCAGCACACATCGCTGTGTGTGACCAGCGGGAGCAGCGATGAGGCTGGTAACTATGGTAAACATCGGGTTACTAGGGGCACATGCGCACCTAGTAACCCGTTGTTTATCATGGTTACGAGCCTGCTAAAGTGAGCGGTAACCTCCCGCTCACTGTAGCAGAGTGGTAACCATGATAAACAACGGGTTACTAGGAGCGCGTGTGCCCCTAGTAACCCGATGTTTACCATAGTTACCAGCCTGCTCCTGCTTCAGCAGGCTCGTAACCGGGAGCAGGACATCATGGAAAGATTCTTTCCACGATATCGCTGCTCCCCTGATCGTTGGTGAGCCTGCCTGTTTGACAGCTCACCAGCGACCACATAGCGACGCAGCAACGATCCCTGACAGGTCGTATCGTTGTCGGGATCGTTGCAGCGTCGCTAAGTGTGACGGGGCCTTTAGGCCACAAGTCTGCGGTCACATGTACATGCGGTCATGTGCTAACTAGACTTGTTCGGCCTCACTCAATGCAAGGGAGTTGAGCGAAGCTGGACATGTCTAGCCGACATGTGGCTGGAAGCATACAAATTGCATACTTACGGTCACATGACCGCCCGCTCCTGACACCGCAGTGTGCACTGTAAGGATTCACAAGTCTGCAGTCATACAGAGTGGTTGCAGACTTGTAGCCTAAGACCGGAAAACCCCTTGAACTATAACAACTTTTGCAGACTTCTCTGAGGCTCCTCAATTATCAGGCTCTTTCTTTGAAAAGTTCCACATGCTTTGGCCTAATTCTTGTCCTCCTTTAGTATAAGGTGCCCCTCCCCGTCATCCTTTTCATGTTCTAGCAGCATCCCCCGAAATGCCTGCCTACCTCTTCTTGACATAAGGGGCTGATACTGTCAGAAACTGGTCCCTCTGTTCATCTCAACTTAGCAATTCCCAGGGGCCTTGGGTAAAAAAAATATATTTTTGCCTATCAAAGGCTGCAATAAAGAGTCATGCACAGGGTATCATCCAAACTAAAATCTGAACTGTGTAACAGCCAAAGCTAGCCCTCATATTTCTCCTTTTTCACTTCTGTGGATCTGAACACTAATGAACACCATTTAATGGGACTAATCATATATAGCTACCCGTCACAGTTTCTTAATGATTTCTAAACCTCCTCAACTACTAACATGTAATTTTCTGCCTATAAACTACCGTACAGATCCCCATTGAAAACAATGAGAGGGAGACTTCAAGCCACTTTTCAGTCACATTGGGATCAGTGTGAAAAATCAGTTGTATGAACAAGCCCTTATCTCACTTCTCCTGAATTATCTTCTTTGCTGATTTATGACCAAACCAAAGTTCAACTTTGATGTTGTCCCAAAACAGATTAGAAGAGCATTCAGGTAAAGAGAGATAAGAGTTACACAGCTTGCTATTGACACATTCTACAGTCTGCTATGTACAGTGAACACACAGCGGCTGTGAAAGAAAGGCCAAATGGCCAACATTTTTAAAGGTGGTTGTCCAGTCAAAACCTACAAGTCTGCTTGTGAATCCTCACATGCTCACACTGTGAGGATTCTTCGGTGTCGGCACTGGAAGCGGGTAGTCATGTGACCACAAGTATGTATATGTATATATGCATACTCCCTGTGATGCTAGTCAGTACTCACTGTCAAGCTGTGAGGCAGGTTAGTCAAGAGGTTTGGGGTCAGATACCAAGAGAGTTTGTCGTAAACTAAGGGGAAAGACTGAGGCATAGTCAGGTCACGGTCCGAGGTCAGAATTCCAGGAAGGTAGCATAGCAAGACAAAGGGGCTAGGCAAATGGATGGTCAAAGGCAAATCCAAGGTAGAGAAACAAAGATCAGAATATAAGAACTCAGAGCACAGAGCAAACACACACCAAACTGAGCAGAGCTACAACTGGCAGTAATTGGAGGCAGATAGCCAGCTAAATAGCCAGGTAATCACTCCGAACCTGAGACATATGGAGGCAACCCCACTCGCCTTGGCCCTCATTGGGCGGCTGAACTGTCACTCACAACACTGACAGCTCAGCACACCCTAGCCTATGATTGGACGGCTGAGCTGTCCATCACCATACTGAAAACTCAGCACGGCCCTCTCCTAGATTGGTAAGCTGAACTGTCACTCAATGCCTCCAGATACACTGATGGGAGGAATCGTGACACCCCGGCCGCATTCTGACAAGACTGTTTCCAGCCTCGCTCAATACACTTATACAGTGGTGGCCAAAAGTATTGACACCCCTGCAATTCTGTCAGTTAATACTCAGTTTCTTCCTGAAAATGATTGCAATCACAAATTCTTTGGTATTATTATCTTCATTTAATTTGTCTTCAATTAAAAAACACAAAAAAAATTGTCCTAAAGCCAAACTGGATACAATTCCACACCAAACCTAAAAAAGGGGGTGGACAAAAGTATTGGCACTGTTTGAAAAATCATGCGATGCTTCTCTAATTCGTGTAATTAACAGCACTTGTAACTTACCTGTGGCACCTAACAGGTGTTGGCAATAACTAAATCACACTTGCAGCCAGTTAACATGGATTAAAGTTGACTCAACCTCTGTCCTGTGTCCTTGTGTGTACCACACTGAGCATGGAGAAAAGAAAGAAGACCAAAGAACTGTCTGAGGACTTGAGAAACCAAATTGTGAGGAAGCATGAGCAATCTCAAGGCTACAAGTCCATCTCCAAAGACCTGAATGTTCCTGTGTCTTCCGTGCGCAGTGTCTTCAAGAAGTTAAAGCCCATGGCACTGTGGCTATCCTCCCTAGATGTGGACGGAAAAGAAAAATTGACGAGAGATTTCAACGCAAGATTGTGCGGATGGTGGATAAAGAACCTCGACTAACATCCAAACAAGTTCAAGCTGCCCTGCAGTCCCCTCGAGGGTACAACAGTGTCAACCCGTACTATCCGTCGGCGTCTGAATGAAAAGGGACTGTATGGTAGGATACCAAGGAAGACCCCACTTCTTACCCCGAGACATAAAAAAGCCAGGCTGGAGTTTGCCAAAACTTACCTGAGAAAGCTTAAAACGTTTTGGAAGAATGTTCTCTGGTCAGATGAGACAAAAGTAGAGCTTTTGGGGAAAAAGCATCAACATAGAGTGTACAGGAAAAAAAAAGAGGCATTCAAAGAAAAGAACACGGTCCCTACACTCAAACATGGCGGAGGTTCCCTCATGTTTTGGGGTTGCTTTGTTGCCTCTGGCACTGGACTGCTTGACCCTGTGCATGGCATTATGAAGTCTGAAGACTACCAACAAATTTTGCAGCATAATGTAGGGCCCAGTGTGAGAAAGCTGGGTCTCCCTCAGAGGTCATGGGTCTTCCAGCAGGACAATGACCCAAAACACACTTCCAAAAGCAGTATAAAATGGTTTGAGAGAAAGCACTGGAGACTTCTAAGTTGGCCAGCAATGAGTCCAGACCTGAATCCCATAGAACACCCGTGGAGAGATCTCAAAATGGCAGTTTGGAGAAGGCACCCTTCAAATATCAGGGACCTGGAGCAGTTTGCCAAAGAAGAATGGTCTACAATTCCAGCAGAGCATTGTAAGAAACTCATTGATGGTTACCAGAAGCGGTTGTTCGCAGTTATTTTGGCTAAAGGTTGTGCACCAAGTATTAGGCTGAGGGTGCCAATACTTTTGTCTGGCCCATTTTTGGAGTTTTGTGTAAATGATCAATGATTTGATTTTTGCTTCATTCTCTTTTGTGTTTATTCCTTGCAAGCAAATTAAATGAAGATAATAATACCAAACAATGTGTGATTGCAATCATTTTCAGGAAGAAACTGAGTATTATCTGACAGAATTGCAGGGGTGCCAATACTTTTGGCCACCACTGTATTGTGCGAGGCCTCGCCCATCTAGCCGGAATGTGGACGGGAGTATCCATATCGCATACTTGTGGTCACATGACTGCCCGCTTCCAGTGACGGCAACAGAGGATTCAGAAGTTTGCAGTCACGTAGAGTAACTTGTAGCTTTAAACTGGACAATCCCTTCAAGAAACCCTATGCAAAAATGTTTTTTTTTAGCCATAAATACATGCATTTAATTAAAAATGCCTCAAAAGGGGTCCATATTCTTTCATTTCAAACTTTAATTCATTCCTGTTGCAGCCAAGGAAATAAAACAAAATAATTAAATAAATAAATATTTTTTCATAATCTAACATTTTGGATATCATGACAAAAATAACTAAATCTTCTTATCTTACACTGATGTTTGAGGAGCTACTGAGCAATATTGATTGTGTCTCATGTATATCTATCATATAATCCAGTATGTGTTATCAACTAGCAATGTCCAGAACAGATAGCTTATAATGGAATGATACTACAAAAAGTCTGTCTGTCTGTCTGTCCTAGATCTAATGTGGGAATATTTTAGCATGTATGTATATATATATATATATATATATATATATATATATATATATATATATATATATATATATATATATATAGTTAGGTCCATATATATTTGGACAGAGACAACATTTTTCTAATTTTGGTTCTAGACATTACCACAATGAATTTTAAACAAAACAATTCAGATGCAGTTGAAGTTCAGACTTTCAGCTTTCATTTGAGGGTATCCACGTTAAAATTGGATGAAGGGTTTAGGAGTTTCAGCTGCTTAACATGTGCCACCCTGTTTTTAAAGGGACCAAAAGTAATTGGATAATTGACTTCAAGGCTATTTAATGGACAGGTGTTGGCAATCCCTTTGTTATGTCATTCTCAATTAAGCAGATAAAAGGCCAGGAGTTGATTTGAGGTGCGGTGCTTGCATTTGGAAGGTTTTGCTGTGAAGTAAACATGCGGTCAAAGGAGCTCTCCATGCAGGTGAAACAAGCCAGCCTTAAGCTGCAAAAACAGAAAAAACCCATCCGAGAAATTGCTACAATATTAGGAGTGTCAAAATCTAGTTTGGTACATCCTGAGAAAGAAAGAAAGCACTGGTGAACTCATCAATGCAAAAAGACCTGGGTGCCCACGGAAGACAACAGTGGTAGATGATCGCAGAATAATCTCCATGGTGAAGAGAAACCCCTTCACAACAGCCAACCAAGTGAACAACACTCTCCAGGAGGTAGGCGTATCAATATCCAAATCTACCATAAAGAGAAGACTGCATGAAAGTAAATACAGAGGGTTCACTGCACGGTGCAAGCCACTCATAAGCATCAAGAATAAAAAGGCTAGACTGGACTTTGCTAAAAAACATCTAAAAAAGCCAGCACAGTTCTGGAAGGACATTCTTTGGACAGATGAAACCAAGATCAACCTCTACCAGAATGATGGAAAGAGAAAAGTATGGCGAAGGCGTGGTACAGCTCATGATCCAAAGCATACCACATCATCAGTAAAACACGGCGGAGGCAGTGCGATGGCTTGGGCATGCATGGCTGCCAGTGGCACTGGCTCACTAGTGTTTATTGATGATGTGACACAGGACAGAAGAAGCCGAATGAATTCTGATATATTCAGAGCCATACTGTGTGTTCAGATCCAGCCAAATGCAGCCAAACTGATTGGTCGTCGTTTCATACTACAGATGGACAATGACCCAAAACATAAAGCCAAAGCAACCCAGGAGTTTATTAAAGCAAAGAAGTGGAATATTCTTGAATGGCCAAGTCAGTCACCTGATCTCAACCCAATTGAGCATGCATTTCACTTGTTAAAGATTAAACTTCAGACAGAAAGGCCCACAAACAAACAGCAACTGAAAACCACCTGGCGGAGCATCAAAAAGGAGGAAACAGCGTCTGGTGATGTCCATGAGTTCAAGACTTCAGGCAGTCATTGCCAACAAAGGGTTTTCAACCAAGTACTAGAAATGAACATTTTATTTACAATTATTTATTCTGTCCAATTACTTTTGGTCCCTTTAAAAACAGGGTGGCACATTTTAAGGAGCTGAAACTCCTAAACCCTTCATCCAATTTTATTGTGGATACCCTCAAATGAAAGCTGAAAGTCTGAACTTCAACTGCATCTGAACTGTTTTGTTTAAAATTCATTGTGGTAATGTCTAGAACCAAAATTAGAAAAATGTTGTCTCTGTCCAAATATATATGGACCTAACTGTATATATATATTCTTTTAATAGCATGAAGACAACATTTTTCCTATAAAGTTGGTAGAAGCAGTCATGAAAATGTCGGTCTTCTTTTCAACTGGAAACAGTCTGTAACTGCACCCCCTCTTGTTGGTACAAGAGTATTCAAGTTCATCATGTCATATTGGTTGTTGCCATAAATCAGCGGCTGTGGCACTATTCAGGTCTAGGTTAGCACTGTGACCTGGAGACATTTGATGGAGACAAAGACATTTGTTATTCTTTGTTACATTCATTCACAGAGACTTCAGGGATTTGAATTTATAGTCTAATGTCAAGTCTGGGTGGGCGCTGTGATCACCGAGCCTCAAATCATTACTCTTTGCTCCATCACCATCTACTGGTATCATTTATTACTGCACTGTTTAGTATTGTTAAGTTTTTATCACTGTAAAACCCTATAAAATATTATTATTTTTTCTTTCCATAGGTCTTCAAAAAAGGATTACAATCAAGCGGGGGGGAGGGGGGGGCTGGGGTTATCAATTTAACAATTTTCCAGATTAAAGTAAATAGAGGATAGACAGATTTGTATGAAGAAATGGAAAACATAAAATACATGCATTGATACACACACCATTAGGGTTCATTCAGATGTCCATGTTGCACATATGTGTTGTGCCCATTTTTTCATGAATACAACACGTACACAGTATAATCTATGGTATTATTTACATGTCCGTTTTTTTCCGGTATCATGGATGAAAAGGGAAAATATAAGTCTATGGGTCTGTGAAAGACACGTACAGCACACGGATGGCATCAGTGCACAATCCATGTGCTGTCCGTATTTAACACTGCAAAGTATAGGAGAAGCTATGTAAGCTATTTCTTTTTTTATCCATGTGTGAAAGACACTGATGACACACTGATGGTAAAACCGAGCACACTGATGACACACTGATGGTAAAACCGAGCACACTGATGACACACTGATGGTAAAACCGAGCACACTGATGACACACTGATGGTAAAACCGAGCACACTGATGACACACTGATGGTAAAACCGGGCACACTGATGACACACTGATGGTAAAACCGATCACACTGATGACACACTGATGGTAAAACCGGGCACACTGATGACACACTGATGGTTAAACCGGGCACACTGATGACACACTGATGGTAAAACCGAGCACACTGATGACACACTGATGGTAAAACCGGGCACACTGATGGTAAAACCGGGCACACTGATGGTAAAACCGGGCACACTGATGACACACTGATGGTAAAACTGGGCACACTGATGACACACTGATGGTAAAACCAGGCACACTGATGACACACTGATGGTAAAACCGAGCACACTGATGACACACTGATGGTAAAACCGGGCACACTGATGACACACTGATGGTTAAACCGGGCACACTGATGACACACTGATGGTAAAACCGGGCACACTGATGGTAAAACCGGGCACACTGATGGTAAAACCAGGCACACTGATGACACACTGATGGTAAAACTGGGCACACTGATGACACACTGATGGTAAAACCGAGCACACTGATGACACACTGATGGTAAAACCGGGCACACTGATGACACACTGATGGTAAAACCGGGCACACTGATGACACACTGATGGTAAAACCGGGCACACTGATGACACACTGATGGTAAAACTGGGCACACTGATGACACACTGATGGTAAAACCGGGCACACTGATGACACACTGATGGTAAAACCGAGCACACTGATGACACACTGATGGTAAAACTGAGCACACTGATGACACACTGATGGTAAAACTGGGCATACTGTTGACACACTGATGGTAAAACCGAGCACACTGATGACACTGATGGTAAAACCGGGCACACTGATGACACACTGATGGTAAAACCGAGCACACTGATGACACACTGATGGTAAAACTGAGCACACTGATGACACACTGATGGTAAAACCGAGCACACTGATGACACACTGATGGTAAAACTGAGCACACTGATGACACACTGATGGTAAAACCGAGCACACTGATGACACACTGATGGTAAAACCGAGCACACTGATGACACAATGATGGTAAAACCGAGCACACTGATGACACACTGATGGTAAAACTGAGCACACTGATGACACACTGATGGTAAAACCGAGCACACTGATGACACACTGATGGTAAAACTGAGCACACTGATGACACACTGATGGTAAAACCGAGCACACTGATGACACACTGATGGTAAAACCGGGCACACTGATGACACACTGATGGTAAAACCGAGCACACTGATGACACACTGATGGTAAAACTGAGCACACTGATGACACACTGATGGTAAAACTGAGCACACTGATGACACACTGATGGTAAAACCGGGCACACTGATGACACACTGATGGTAAAACCGGGCACACTGATGACACACTGATGGTAAAACTGGGCACACTGATGACACACTGATGGTAAAACCGGGCACACTGATGACACACTGATGGTAAAACCGAGCACACTGATGACACACTGATGGTAAAACTGAGCACACTGATGACACACTGATGGTAAAACCGGGCATACTGTTGACACACTGATGGTAAAACCGAGCACACTGATGACACTGATGGTAAAACCGGGCACACTGATGACACACTGATGGTAAAACCGAGCACACTGATGACACACTGATGGTAAAACTGAGCACACTGATGACACACTGATGGTAAAACCGAGCACACTGATGACACACTGATGGTAAAACCGAGCACACTGATGACACAATGATGGTAAAACCGAGCACACTGATGACACACTGATGGTAAAACCGGGCACACTGATGACACACTGATGGTAAAACCGAGCACACTGATGACACACTGATGGTAAAACTGAGCACACTGATGACACACTGATGGTAAAACTGAGCACACTGATGACACACTGATGGTAAAACTGAGCACACTGATGACACACTGATGGTAAAACCGAGCACACTGATGACACACTGATGGTAAAACCGGGCACACTGATGACACACTGATGGTAAAACCGGGCACACTGATGACACACTGATGGTAAAACCGAGCACACTGATGACACACTGATTGCAAAAACGGACACACTGATGACACCATTTTTTAGGCCTAATATATAGTATGCACACAGACATATGCACACGTATACAGTAAATATATGAAATAAAAGCCTGTGTAAATATTTAACCCTTTCAGGGCTGAAACATTTTTGTTTTTTGCTCTAGATTTTTTTGCCCTTCTTCCAGGAGCCATAACTTTTATTATTTTTTTTTAGCCTTGTTATTTGCTGGGTGAGTTGAAGTTTTTAATGACACCATTCACTTTACCATGTAATGTAGTTAAAGTCAGAAAAAATAAACAAGGCGTGTGAAATGGTGAAAAAAAATGCAATAACTCCATAGTTTTTTAGCTACTACTGCAGAGTACTGCAGGGATCTTGTGCGCAGGTGCTGGCGAGTCATTGTGACTTTCCAACACCTGCGTACAAGATCCCTGCAGTACTATAACTGCATAGTACATACTACAACTGCGCCTTCTGTAAAAACTGAAGACGTAGGATCTGGCCGTGGCGACTGCATGTCACAGGGCACGGTGATGTGCAGGGGAGAGGGGAAACATTATAATTACCACAGTTGTGGATTTCCTCCTGGCCCCGAGCCCGCAATCATCAGAACCACTTCAATGAATAAAAAGACATTTCACAGCAAACCAGACCTCTAATATGACGCATACAGAGGTATAGATTTACATTTCTATCACCTGTATGCCCATATTAGAGGTCAGATAAGGGCCAGGGGGTGACACATTCCCTTTAATAGCCAAACAATCTGTAATCAGTTTTTTTCAGTTTCCTTTCAGGGAACTATTCAGACAAAAAGGGGTTGTAAAAAGTGGACACCCTTTTTAACATAATTTTCGATAAATGTTTCTGAAGCCACTGCTGCAGTTACTTCTGATAAACTTTCCAACTTTCCCATGTTCTGTAGATGATAACATGACACCCAGATGGGCAAATTCTGCTTCTCTGGTGTACAAAATAATTGAAAATAATGGATGACTGTATATCCACCAAGACTAAACATACTTATAAATATGATGACACCCAGTCAAATTAAAACACCCAAAAAATTATATATAGAGGAAGAAAATGGCCAGGTATAATGGACATCCGGGGTCAGCAGGTAAATTCACAAAAGGACACTGATCTCAATTTACAAGATACACCATTGGGCTCACCAATGATACATAGCTCAGATTCAATATAGGAGTGCATACAGTAAAGTGCATAGTGCAATAAATATTAACCCACTTGGGTATAAAGACACTCACAGATATAAATTATAGTTCTAAGCTGTCTATGTAAACACAGTGAAGCACATGATTATGTATATATATCGAGCCCAATTGTTAGAAAGAGATTACAGTGGTACCTATGGGCCCACATGTGTGGCTCAATGTGTCACATGAGTCTGAGTGTCATCATGAAACAGTAATGCTGCAATAAAGTACCTGTCAATCCCACAGAATCCACAAGCATCCGACGCGCGTTTCGCCGATGGCTTTAACAAGGATATAGTGTCAGATGTAGAGGGGAAGTATATAAAGAGGGATCAGCCAATAGGGGGACTGTTATCATGATTAATTGGTGGAACGCACGTGTATGTGCATGGCGCCATGCTTGAATAGACCCACCGCGGTCACATCAGGAGGATCGCGTCTCCACAGAGCATGGTCCACCCGGAAGTGACGGCGTCGGCGTGCGTGTCATGTTGGAACGCAAACAACGGAAGTGACGTATGTGGTATATCCGATATCAGGTTGGACCGCAAAAGCGGAAGTGACGTGAATGATGTATCCGGTGAAGCAGTGCCAATTGCGTGTCACAATGAAACGCAAATCTATAGAACACAACAAGTACAAAGATGCCATATGTGAAGATATTATGAAAAGTGACATACACAACATCTGTATCAGACAGATAAATAGATAAAGTGATGAATATTTCATTTCATATATACTAAAGTGCACAGTCAAAATAAAAGAAGGGGTGAATAAATAATAAAAATATATGACTCATAATTAATATATGATGTGTATAAGACATTATTATTTAAACATTATGTGACACCAAATATCCACAATGTACACATAGCTCAGCATGACAGATCTAGTGTATAGATCTGGTACATCAGCCCAATATTGGAGCCGAATATACTCTACAGAAACATGAGGTCAGAAGGTGACATAGAGCTATATAGTACATTGTGAAATTACACAATAAAAAATAATAAAATTAAAATAGCAGACACGGACGCATATGTCATGAATGAACTGACGCTGATGATAAAGCCTGAACAGATGACTCGCTAAAATGTCCAACCGCAATATAGATGAAGACTCCAAATGTCCCATGCATAGGTCCCATATAGAATCAGGCGAAAGAACTATAGAAAGAGGATAAAAGAAATACAATAAATACAAAAAGCTAAAAAATTAAAACATTAAAAAGAACATGGTAGATAGACCAGTAAAAGCAAATCCGTATCAGACAGAGAGAATTTGGAGTTACAGGAATGGAGCAAAGCTATTTGACTCATTTAGTCCATTAGGGACCATCGTACTGAGAATTGTTATCCATTTGACTTCTTTCTAAGCCAATGCCTTTCTCCAATTCCCACCACGTATCCCTCGATCTACCCCACTAACCTTTAAGAGGGAAGCATCACATCCATGGAACTTCTTAAGGTGGCGGGGCAGTGTTTTCAGCTCTTCCAAGTCATTACTGTCCATTGCTGTTTTTATATCCAGGACGTGTTCTCTCGTTCGTCTGCGGAGTTCCCTGGTTGTCATGCCAATATATATTTTATCGCATGGGCATCTTGCACTATAAATAACACCTATCGTGTTGCAGGAGATGGTGTGGGTTATCTTGTAGCTTTTAGTTTGATCTATATTTGTGAATTCTCTAGTGGAAGTTATGTTTGGACATGCAACACAGGAGCCGCAGGGTCGACACCCCCATTGAGGGCCTCTTGAGCCAAAAATATATTTCTTTTTAGGTCCTTCAAGATGACTGTGAACCAGTGCATCTCTCAGGTTTTGTGACCGCCTGTAAATTACGGATTTTGAGGGATATGGGACACAAGTGTTTTGTCTAATTGCAGGATTTGCCAGTGCTTTTTCAAAGCATCCCACATCTCACCATTCCTGACATTGTATGTTGAGATGAATCTCACTACGTCCGTCTCTTCAGTTTTTCGTGATTGATATTGTGGCACCCTGCTATACTACAGGTACCACAGGACCCAAAAGGGTGCATGGATGGACTTCTCCACAAGAGGCCCTCATTACAAACAAACACCTCCACCCTTCCACCTCAGACCACCAGAGGGAGCCTGTTAGGGATATATATATGGAGGGTGGAGTCAGGCAGTTCAGTCAGAAAGTCTCTCAGTCTGAGAGAGAGTGTGCTGCCACTGAGAGCAGTGAAGACGCAGCACGTCTGTTGCTGTATTGAGGGCCCCGAGTGTGGCCGGAGGCGGAGAGGAGAGAGGAGTTGAGGGGGCAGAGGAGCATCATAGGCTCACCCCAAGATACAAACCGGACACCGGGTCCGCACCTACAGGGTTCTCTATACCCAGTAGGGACTACCGGCATACCAGGAGGCTTCCAGACCCCTGGTCATCCTGAAGCTACCAGCAACAACCGGACCAGGAACCACGAAGGCCCCAGCGTCCAGGGATAGTGGTTGCCAAAGAAAGGTCCTACTACCAAGCGGTCAGGTGAGAGAGCAACACGACACAGAACCTAGGCCAAGTTCCAGGCTGGCTAGAAGCTTAGAGAGAGGGAGACACAGATCAGGAGGCCTTATACCCGCTCACTGGGGAGAAGTCCTGAAGTGCACCCTTCCTAGCAAGTACCCTGGACCATACCTGCCGTTACACCAGTAAAGGTACTGAAGCGAATCCCCTGTGTGAGTGTCCGTCATTCCCCCGGACCTGGCCATCTCTCACCTGCATCCCTTCCATCAACTCTGCCCCGGGGGCTCGCTCCACCTGTGGGGAGCGGAAACATCCCAGCTGCCATCCCATCACCCCCGGAGGTCTGCAGCAGCACCGGTAACCATTACCGTAAATCACAGGTGGCGTCACAAAACAAACTGTACACTAAAAAACCCTTTTTCAAGAGAGACCCCAGAGTACGGACCCGGGAGCCGACTGCCGTGACATCCTAAGCAAGGTAAAAGGCCCGGGTACTGAGTCCCCTATATTCCCCCTGGGTGACACAATATAATAGATCTTTTCTTTTTGCAAATTTGGCTCTACGATAGTTCCTCTGTATTATCTGTTCATTGTATCCCCTACTTCTAAACCTTTCTTTGAGTTCCGTTGCTTGTGTTTCAAAGGTTGTATTGTCGGAGCAGATTCGACGCATCCATAAAAAATTGTCCTGTTGGGATGCTATTTATCAAACACCTCGGATTAGAAGAGTTAGCGTGAAGAAGAGTGTTCACTGCCGCAGGTTTGCGGAAAACATCTGTTTGAATTGATCCATCTGAGTCAATCTTGAGCAGAACGTCCAAAAAGTCAATATTTTGTCTCCCAGTTTTGAAAGTGAGCTTAATATTAAAATTGTTCAGGTTCAAAGTGGAGATGAGAGATGCGACCTCTTCGTCGGAGCCCTGCCACAGAAAAAAGATGTCAATGAAACGGCCCCAGTACAGAATCTTGTCAACATTCTGCACTGGGTGGTTGGTCATAAAGATCTCCCTCTCCCACAGCCCCAGGAACAGATTGGCGTAAGAGGGGGCGCTCTATATATAATTTTTTTGGTGTTTTAATTTTCTTTAATAAAATGAACAATATTGGTACGAGTAAGGAGGCGCTAGCAGGCTAGTCAATTTGCAGCAGCGAATTTGGGAGACACAAACCACTATGTGTCAATGAGTAAAGATATCAATATGACAAGTAGTAATTCGCGCTTGGGGGGAGGGATACAGACACAGAGAGAGGTGTTGGAAGTTAAAAAGTGGGTCTTTATTAGGATATCAAGGCATAAAATATAAATAAAAAATATATAGAGAATATATAAGGAGGGGGGGTTTTACGAGTAAGGGCTTAAAAATGGATAAACATAGGGGGTCTAGAGTCTAAAAAGCACACACTGGGGTGTGTATAGCGAAGCAGTGATCCTGAGGAAACAATATTGCTGGGTTCAAATAGATCCTCTGTGTAGCTCAGAGTAGGAGGACCTGTAGGGAGAAGGAGTGGGTGGTTAGGATATTTGAAGAAGTGGTGATGGGGGAATTTTTGAGGTGGTGTGAATGCAATATTACCTGATCAGATGGGTAGAGATGATCGGGTGGGTCGTCTCAGGCGGTCCTCAGGTAAATACCTATGGTTAGTGTATCATATATCATATATCATGAGAAGCTGGTATGATACAGTATTATGGTACAATGTAGAGGCCTTAGTACCTGTGTATGGGGTCGTGCTCCTGGGTCCAATTGGTCGATCAAGTAGTAGGGATGCGACCTGTTGGGGGGTTAGTTAAACTACTCGATGGTTTGGTTCCAATGAACGTGGTACCTATTTAGGATAACAGGTGGATAGGTGAGACCAGTGAGAGGGTGGTGGGTTGGGTATACTGGTCTGAAATAGGGGGGAGATGGAGGTTACCTTACTTCCGTCGTGCTCAGGTATGTTGAGGTTTGGTTGTAAGTGGCCCAGAAGAGTCTGGTATTAAAATTGCCGTAGGGTTCCACAGGTAGTATTAATGCATTAGTGTTCACCTGTAAATGGGAGTACAGTATTAAGAATTGGGCAGAGATGAGGCTCAGGAGGAATAAGTGGTTGTTGATTACCTGGGTCGCTTGGTATTTGGTGTTATCCTAATGTATTCCTGATGAAATAGTAGTGAGCTGGTGGTGGCTTAAAGCCTCTGGTCCAGTATGTCCAGTGGGGCACGGAAGTGGATGGTACCGTCTTAGAGAAATCGCCCCTGGTAGAGGTAGGTAGTTCTGGGGGGAGGTCAAGGAGTATAGTTAATGGTCAGAGGGAGACGGTGTGACGTACAGTATACTCACAGTTAGGTGGCCTTACGTGGGTGTTGTGGCGATCGGTCGTCCAGGGTGTACCGCTGTCTGGTGAGGCGGGCAGGAGTTTCCTGGATCCGGAGCGAGAGCGGAGTCCCGGCCGGTGACTACCGCTTCCCGCGTCTTCCGGATACAGATACAAGTATGCTCCCTGCAGAGAGCGCTTGAGGACCTGGGTCACGTGAAGCCACGTGACGCTCAGGATACGGTGGCTGTAGTGGGGCAGTCTCCAACGCGTTTCGAAAGACTCGGCTTTCTTCTTCAGGGATAGTCCCACACAGCGCTATGGCACCTTTATATAGCATGATGGGGGCGTAGTCCTATAGGTGCCTGTCAATCATGAGTGCGTCTGTCAGTCAGTAAATGCAAATAATTAGATTTCGCTGTTGAGTCCTCTGGGTTTGAGGGTGTTTAATTGAAAAATCCATTTACTTTCTGTTCTAGACATAGTTTTGATAAAATCACCCGATCTCCAATGTTTCGGCACAATTTGGATCCCTGTGATCTGGGTCCCATTGGGGCATCCTTTATGTTTCTCCATATAGTGTTTGGATAGTGGGTGTCCGATATATTTGTTTTTTATATTTCTTAGATGTTCATTAATTCTGACGTTCATAGGTCGTTTCGTTCTCCCCACATACATTTTTTTGCATGGGCATAGTATACTATATATCACCCCTGTAGTGGTACATGTGATAAAGTCCTCAATGGGGTATGTCTCAGGTCCGTGACTGACAGTACCTTGTTTGGGTATTTTTAATGGTTTGCACATTTTACATTTTTTGCACGGAAAAAAACCTTTAATTTTTTGTTGAAAGGGGGTGTGTGGTTGGTTGGGTTGTTGGCAATTGCTTATAGTTGGGGCTATGATGTTTCCTAGGTTCCGTGCTCTTTTGTATATGAATTTTGGTTTGTCAGTAAGTAGTTCTCCGATTATTTTATCATCCCTAAGTATGTGCCAGTGTTTAGTGACAATTTTACTGAACAGGTGAGTATTGGAGCAGTATGGTGTGATTATTGGAATATTTAACTGGTGTTTCACCGATTTTTCATATAGGGTTTTTTTATTTTCATTAGGTATCCCCAAGAGGTTTTCTCGTGGTATTTTGGCTACCAAATTTACCGTTTCTTTCAGGAATTTTGTGTTATATCCTTTTTCAATGAACTTCTTAGTTAGTTGGTCGGCCTCTTCTTCAAAGTCTGGACCCTTAGAACAGTTCCTATGTAGTCGTATAAATTGGCTACGGGGAACATTGAGTAGCCAATTTGGAAGGTGGCAGCTGTCCAGTGGTATGTATCCGTTAGTATCTGTTGGTTTACAGTATGTGCGGGTGCGGATATGGTTATCCTCAATATAAATTTTTAGGTCCAGAAAGTTCACCGTTTGGGTGCTGGTAGTTGATGTAAAATGTAGGAAGCAGTCATTAGTATTTATATTTAATAAAAATTGGTCAAGGGAGGGTTGGTCACCTGACCATATGAAGAGTATGTCATCTATGAAGCGCCGCCATAGGACCAGGCCCGCGTGTAGGACTCCACCTGGGTGGATGGCTGTGGCTTCCCACTCACCTACATAAAGGTTAGCGTAGCTAGGCGCGAACCTGGTTCCCATGGCGGTGCCCCACTGCTGGGAGTAGTAGTTCCCCTGATAAACAAAGTAGTTATGGGTGAGGATGAAGGCCATACATTCCGTGATGAATAGACTTTGTTCGGTTGACATTTTTTCTAGTAGAAAACGGTGGGAGGCCTCGCATCCCTTTTTGTGCTGGATGTTAGTGTATAGCGAGGTGATATCTAATGTTCCTAAGATATAGTTTTTTTGCCATGAGATTTGATTTAATATTTGGATAGTATGTTTGCTGTCCTTAAGGTGGGATGGTAATACGGGCACCAGGTCCTGGAGGTGGTGATCCACTAGTCTAGAGAGGTTCGCAGTAAGGCATTGTATTCCTGAGATGATAGGTCTCCCTGGTGGTTTTTTTTGGTCCTTATGAATTTTTGGTAGGTGGTAAAAAGCAGCTAATCTTGGATGTGGAATATTGACATACTCATACTCGTCCTTCGTAAGGAAACCTGCCTCCAGTCCTTTATTCGTTAGAGTTTTCAATTCCTGTAGGTAGGTGTTGGTTGGGTCGTGGGGAATGATTTGGTATGTCTGTGGGTCACTCAGGAGTCTTAGTGACTCTCTGTGGTAGTATTCATAGTCTAGGATGACTAGGCCACCTCCCTTGTCTGCTGGGCGAATGACTATGTCATTGTTTTGTTGCAAATTTTTCATGGCGGTTAGTTCAGCTATGGTGAGATTTTTCTTGTATCTAGCACACTTCTTATCATTGAGTTGACGGATGTCGTCAATAACATTTTTTTCAAAAGTATTGAGGGCCTCTGAATATTCTTGGATGGGGTGAAAGTGTGATTTGTTTTTTAGAAGGGTGTGTAGGGTAGCAGGCGGGGTGATTGGTGGATTATTTATTGTCGCTGGTCTGGTTTCCCCTTCTTTTTTGATGTAATACTTTTTTAGGGCCAGCTGTCTCATGAATTTCTTTACCCCTATGAATGCCTGAAATTTGTTTAATTTGGATGAAGGGGCGTACTTATGGCCTTTGGCTAGTAGGGTGGTCTCATTCTGTGTTAGGGTATGTTGACTAAGATTGAATATGGATTGTGTATTGATTATTTATTTTGATTTGTTCTTTTTCTTTTGGGTGAGTTTCCCTCCCCGACAGCCTCTTTGGCGTTTTTTCGGGTGGCCTTCTGAAAAAAATTTGAGTTACTCATACGCTTCCTAACTAGGGGGTATGAAGTAGTGGTTTCAGGTGGGGTGAGTATTGGTCGAGAGGGGAAGGGAGTGGGGGATTTACTGGTAGGTGGAGGGGGATATGTTCTGGGTGAAAGGGGGTCGGTGGGTTTCCGGCTGCTTCCTGAGTATCCCTTAGTGGTAGAAACCTGTTTTGGGTTATGACTGGGGATTGTGGTTGCTGTTGTAAAGGGTTTGGGTTACTAGTAGTTATTCCACAATTGAGGTCACAGATAGGAGAGGATTCGATGTCAGGGGTGGGGTGGATTGAAATTTCTTCTAAAGAAGTAGTGGGACTGCCCACCACCTCATCAAGGATTTCAAAGAAGTTGCGTTGTGGGCTCTCGCAACGTTGGTCGGGTAGCGGTACAGCGTCTCTCCCGAATTTGGTCCTTTTTCTTTGCACTATTTCTAATTCTTTCTGATTAATTCTACTTTTTATATTATTTGTGAGGCCCACAATATCGGGGTGGTTCTGGTGGGGTTTAATTTCATTAAATAGTGAGTTTATTTTGTTTTTGTTTTCTAGGAGTGTTCTTTTTCTCTTATTGATAATGAAGCGCATTGCTTGTTTGGAAAACTCTTTGAACATGTCGTTCCATTCCTCTAAGGTATTTGGGTCACCAATGTCCCCTGATAAAGCTTTTGTAACTACTAGGCCCGGGGGAACAATGTTAAAGGCCAAGTAGTGTTCGAGAGTGGCGACCTCCCAAAGGTCCCTCATCTCTTTCAGTAGTAGTTGTTCCAGTATTTTCAATGATTCCCTGGTAGCTTTTATTGTTTTTGGGTCAGTATTGAGGGATTTTTTTTGGGTACTATGAAAGAATTGCTGGATATTCTCTATGCATTCTTTCCTGTCATACCCCCAATACTGACCCAGAAACAATAAAAGCTACCAGGGAATCATTGAAAATACTGGAGTATACTGTGAGTATACTGTACGTCACACCGTCTCCCTCTGACCATTAACTATACTCCTTGACCTCCCCCCAGAACTACCTACCTCTACCAGGGGCGATTTCTCTAAGACGGTACCATCCACTTCCGTGCCCCACTGGATATACTGGACCAGAGGCTTTAAGCCACCACCAGCTCACTACTATTTCATCAGGAATACATTAGGATAACACCAAATACCAAGCGACCCAGGTAATCAACAACCACTTATTCCTCCTGAGCCTCATCTCTGCCCAATTCTTAATACTGTACTCCCATTTACAGGTGAACACTAATGCATTAATACTACCTGTGGAACCCTACGGCAATTTTAATACCAGACTCTTCTGGGCCACTTACAACCAAACCTCAACATACCTGAGCACGACGGAAGTAAGGTAACCTCCATCTCCCCCCTATTTCAGACCAGTATACCCAACCCACCACCCTCTCACTGGTCTCACCTATCCACCTGTTATCCTTCATAGGTACCACCTTCATTGGAACCATACCATCGAGTAGTTTAACTAACCCCCCAACAGGTCGCATCCCTACTTCTTGATCGACCAATTGGACCCAGGAGCACCACCCCATACACAGGTACTAAGGCCTCTACATTGTACCATAATACTGTATCATACCAGCTTCTCATGATATATGATACACTAACCATAGGTATTTACCTGAGGACCGCCTGAGACGACCCACCTGATCATCTCTACCCATCTGATCAGGTAATATTGCATTCACACCACCTCAAAAATTCCCCCATCACCACTTCTTCAAATATCCTAACCACCCACTCCTTCTCCCTACAGGTCCTCCTACTCTGAGCTACACAGAGGATCTATTTGAACCCAGCAATATTGTTTCCTCAGGATCACTGCTTCGCTATACACACCCCAGTGTGTGCTTTTTAGACTCTAGACCCCCTATTTTTATCCATTTTTAAGCCCTTACTCGTAAAACCCCCCTCCTTATATATTCTCTATATATTTTGTATTTATATTTTATGCCTTGATATCCTAATAAAGACCCACTTTTTAACTTCCAACACCTCTCTCTGTGTCTGTATCCCTCCCCACAAGCGCGAATTACTACTTGTCAAAATGAACAATATTATTACATTTGAGTGGGTGTCATATTTATAGTTTTTCTCTGGTGTACTATAAAAGAGCAGTGGTGCTTTTAGATTGGTTCCAGGGCTAATGGTTGCATGATAGAGATGTGAGGTTAAAATTAAAATTTGCCGGCTTCAGCAAATTTTAATTTGTTTTGTGATAAATATATTTATGTCAATTTCAGTACTCGACTGGAAGGAGGGGGCAAGACGGAATGAGGAGAGAGGAGAGGAGAGGCAGAGGGAGAGGAGAGAAGAGAGAGCGCTCAATCCCCCGTGGATCAATTTGCTCATCTGTATCAGCTACTCCAGTGATTTATTTCATTATTTCCTCTGATAACAATCAGTTATGTATATGAAAATAGGGCAGCATGGTGGCTCAGTGGTTAGCACTCTTGCTTTGCAGCAATGAAGTCTTGTATTCAAATCCTACCAAGGACAACAACCTCAAGCTTGCTCGGACTGGCCACGGGGGAACAGATGAATCCTCTGGTAGGCCCCCTGCACAGGAGGTGTGACCCTCCCACATGAGCAGTGCTTGACACAGTACACTTAATGCATGATGTAGAGATAAAATAAGCATCTCATTATTCATTTAACAAACTACCTAGTTTATTATAAAGAAGCACTGGTGAATATATGAATGAGGGTCAGGTAATATTGCATGTAGCTGATCAGTGGGCCCCCAGTATCAATGTTAGGGGTGGGAGCCTGACACCCCAGTCTGGCACTGTCTACAAGGGGTATGTATGTTCTTTCTGAGCTTGTGTGGTGGAGAAAATTTAGATAGTGAGCCCCAATGGGGACAGTGATGATAAAGCGCTGCAGAATATGATGGCGCGCTAAGTAGAATAATAATACCGGTCACTGTCTTCAGCTGTTTCCAACGCTGGTCCTCTCATGGATCATTTGGTTGCGTTTGTGACCTGCTAGTTCATATAATGTGGCCCTCTGGTCATTTTCTCAATATAAGTCTATGAGACAGAGAATGAGGCCTAGGAGAGCCATTCTGAACAGGTTACTAAATGACTACTGATCAGCCAATATGTAGCCAACCAGTGGTTGTTTTCGGATGCAGGTTATGTAGTCTAAATGCGGCTTTACTCTTTTACTGGAAATGATGTTTACTTTTTGGGGTGTGGAAGAAATGCGTCTATCTGAGGTCCCCCACTAATGAAGTAAAGTGACAAATTTACCTCAGTTTGTACCCTTCAATGACCGCAAAGGGAAGATTTAGGCCATGATTCATTAAGACTGGTATTTTGCATGCCAGTCTTAATGAGGGGCATGTAAACGCAGGCCACTTAATAAATTTGGCACATCCTATCAGTGATATGCGCCTCTGTGAACCTCACCAAAAATTATATTCCCGTCAGGAACTGGATTAACATTTCTGATGTGAAAAATGCTGCCATTAGTGATGAATTTGACAAGTGGTCATAGCCACGTCCAATCGCACCCCAGCTACTCTCCAACTTCGCCCATTTAAGCCCCAAAAATTGCAACATTTTGACCAACTCAGCCTTGTAAAAAAATTTGTGACTCTTCAAAGTTTTTTACACCAGTTTCTCACCCTTGCCTCTTTTGTTTTTATGCTGCTCGGTACACTAATAGACCCGGAAGTACAGAGAGTGTCATCAGAAGAAAGCAGACAGGGAGGACGTGAGTGGCCACTAAATGAGTACATGACTGCATGCACACCGGTAGCATTCAAGCAATGCTCACTTCCCAGATCGAGCACTGTCAATCAGAACTGTCACGGGTGTATCAAGTGCAACAGACAGTCGCTCTGGATTCCGGCTGTAGAAGGTCACTTCACTTGGCATTGCAGATGCCTTCTTGATCCTCTCATCTCTGTAGTGTAGTGATATCTTCCTTCCTTTAGGACCCAGCAGGGACCTCCATCTTATGCTGCTAATTGACACACCCTTGCTTGTTAGTTAAAAACTCTCAGTTTCTTCAGAGAGTCATCAGTGATAGTTCTATGTTCCTCTGTCCATGCCTGGAGTACTAGTAGTCAGCTAGTTTCTTCTTGGACGTCCCTTGGAGGACAGTTGGCATTGTCTCCTCAAGCTAAGTGTTTCCCCTTTGCTTGTTTACCTTGTTGTCTTTAGTTACAGTGGGGCCTGACTAGTGTTCACTAGTGTTGAGCCACCCCCGTAGTGTTCGAGTTCGGTTCGGTTCGTCGAACACCCGTGTGTTCGCCGAACTGTTCGTCGAACTGTTCGTCGAACACCTTCGAACACCGTTAAAACCAATGGCAGGCAAACAAAAACACATAGAAACACATAGAAAACACCTTCAAAGGTGTCCAAAAGCTGACAAACTGCTCAGAAGACACAACTAACACATGGAAAAGTGACAAGTACATATAGTCATGAGAAAAGAAAAGAGGTGGAGGAGTAAAAGGAGGGGGAGACACAGATATAGGCATGTCATGCCCTTCTAAAATCCAAAAAGTGAGAAGCCGACACGTTCAGTCCGTTCCTGCCCGTGCCACCTCCGTGTCGCCGGGTTTGTGCCAGAGCCGCGGTGAACCCTGACGGCCAGCCCCCCTCTCCCAATACTGGTGCCTGTCCGCTGGTGGGTCGAGCGAGCCCCCCTGTGGTGGAGGCAGCTCTAAGCTTTTTAATTTAAATTGTCTCTTTAATTTGAATGAATACACTTTAAATCCATTTACAAGGATCTATTGGAGGGCAAGTCTCATGCCAGCAGCCGCGTAATTCCAGCTCCAGTAGCGTCCACTAAAGCTGCTGCAGTTAAAAAGCTTTTATAAGGATCGAGCTCGGCTGTCCACCGCAAGGCATCCTACTGCCAGTCCCAGCCCCTATGCCTTGGGGTGCCTCCTGATGCTCTTCACTGAGTATCCTGTGGTCCCGAAGCATTTCCTTTGAAAAAATTAAGTGTCCAAACTACAGGTGGTGTAGCTTGCTTAACAGCCGGGATAATCCGCTGACTAGCAGACACTGCTACTAGGCACAAAGTATTTCCTGGGCTAGATGCAGTTAAAAATTTGTAATTAGATACTCTCGTTGGATGCTGAGAAAGCATTCCATAGAGTCTCCTGGCACGCCATATATGATTCTCTTAAAAATCTTGGGGTAGTGGTCTAGGGGACCCTTTTATAGCCAAAATCACGGGCCTGTATCGCAATACGTCACCTAGGCTGAAGATAAAAGGAAATGTAGCACCATGAGGGCTCGGTTACTACAGAGGTATTGCACCTCACCCAGAGGTGTGATATCTCACTCTCAGGTAAGGATGGAGTGTGGATCAGGACCCGACACCTGCATGCATTACACCACATTGCCGTGGGGCAGGGCGACCAATATGCCCCTGAAATGGGCACGACAGTCCCTGTCCCTGGCTGGAGTGGGGGGAGGGAACACTGAGGAAGGGGAACCCTGTAGTGCAGGAGCAGGGAGGAAGCAGTTCCTGGGTGCATTGAGAAGGGAGTATAAAAGGTGGGCACCATCTTAGTTCAGTGCAGAGAAGTCTGAGCAGAAGTGGCAGGGAGCAGGGGCTCTGCATGAGCTATGCTCCGGAGGCGGGCCTAGTAACAGAGGCCCAGGCCTGGAAGAGGGAGAAGGAAGGAAGAGGAGCGGAGAAGGCTCCAGGAACGAGGAACGAAGGGATCCCAGGGGTGCGGACGGGCGAGTCGCCACCGCACGCCCGAATCCACCTGCATGGAGGGGTCAGGCCAAAGGGGGAGACCGGTCCCCGAAACTAGTGGAGGCAGGAAACGACCCTCAGCTAGAAACCGGAGGCTGTGACATTTTATATGGCGCAGCCCCTCGCTACACCCGCTAGGAGGGCAGCACATAGGGTCAGGGAAACTGGCGCCAAGTTTACCAAGAGGAGGCCCGAGGCAGCCGGACAGAAGGGTTGGTAAGAAAGGCCAGACAAAGGACACACAAAGGGGGTCCTGTGAAGCGCTCCAAAGTTATCTGGGAGTTGTCTGAGCCCCTCACCTGGTGAGCACAGTACGACGTGGGCAGCCGTTACCTGCAGACGTGGTCTGGATAATAAGAACTGTGAGTAAAGGCCCTGGACTGCATCACTGACTCCGTGTCGTTACTGCTGCTGCCCTGCACCATCACCCCCATCCTCCGCATACACTACCCTGAGACTATACTCCTCCCGTGGGGAGTTATGCTACGCTCTGCTGCACCCACAACACCAGCCTCAGCGGTCTGCCCTGCAGCGGCGGTTCACTCTGACCGCAATCCACGGGTGGCGCAGTCGGACATTTAAACATCAAAACCACATAAATAGTTCCGCCACTGGTTTGACCACCCTGAGCCACGGAACCGGGTCGCCGCCACGAAGACTACAACCACCAGCATCCACCAAAAAGGGTCCGGCTCCGGGTGTCCCAAGGCCCAGGGGGTGCATCAGAACATTTTCATCACCTTTCACAATCACCAATGGGACAAGGCAGGGATGTCCTCTGTCCCCTCTCTTATACATCCTAGTGACGGAGCACCTGCTCTCATCAATTCGCCATAACCCCAATATTAGGTGGATTGAGGTGGGAGGCACCGAGTACAAGTGCTCTCTATTTGCTGATGATGTACTAGTATATATCACTCAATCACATATATCCATCCATGCTGTTATGGCTGAAATAGATCACTTTGTTACATGGTCAAATTTTAAAATCAATGCAGCGAAGTCTGAGGCCCTCGATGTCTCCCTCTCCAAATCCATATAGGATTCCATCCAGTCCAACTTTCCCTTTGCCTGTCCCTCACAGGGTATCAAATACTTAGGAATTCCTATTCATAGAGACCTCTCCCATCTATGTTATCTTAATTTTGGGCCCTTTATTGAACAACACCATACAGACCACGGTTGGCAAGTTAGAACTGTAAGATTCACTACGTGAACCACTGGTGTTTTGTGGAAAAGCACATGTACACTGTGTTCCACATTATTATGCAAAAAGTGTTTAGGAGTGATAAGGGAAGAATTTGTTTGTTTGTCAGTTAAACTCATTGATGGTGATGTGTGTCAGGGCTCTTTATATCACTGTAAGCAATTGCAGACACCTGTGCTAATTAGTTTGGCAGGTGTGTCCAATGAAAGGCAAGACTACTTAAGAAGGCTGTCTCACATTATTAAGCAGCCTACATTTTCTGCCAAAATGGGAAAGAAAAAGGATGTGTCGGCTGCTGAGAAGCAACAAATTGTGGAGTGTTTAGGTCAAGGCATGACTACAATCAACATTGTGCGATGATCAGGATGAAGTGTCTTGGCAATCAAGAAGTATGTAGCTGATTCACAGTACACACGTGTGCGTGCTGATAAGGGCAAATTGAGGACTCTTTCCTACAGGCAATTACGTCAGGTTAAAAGAGCAGCGGCAAAAAAAGCCTTGTCATAGCAGCAGACAAGTTTTTGAAGCTGCTGGTGCCTCCAACGTCCCCCGAACAACAAGATGCAGGGTCCTTCAGAGGTTTGCAGCTGTGCATATGCCATCCTGTCGACCTCCTCTATCCACTTCACACAAGCAGAAACGGCTCCAGTGGGCCAAACATTACATGAAGACTGATTTCAAAACTGTTTTGTTCACGGATGAGTGCCGTGCAGCGCTCGATGGTCCAGATGGATGGAGTGGAGGATGGCTGGTTGATGGACACCCCACGCAAACACGGCTACAGCACCAACAAGGAGGAGGTGGAGTAATGTTTTGGGCTGGAATCATGGGGAGATAGATTGTCGGCCCCTTTAGGATCCCTGAAGGCGCTAAAGATGAACTCCATAATGTATGTGGATTTTCTCAACAGCACTTCCTGCCATGGTTCAAGAAGAAGAACCATGTATTTCACAGCAAGATCATTTTTTTCCATGATAATGCACCATCTCATGCTGCACATAAAACATCTGCATCTCTGGCTGATATGGGCATAAAAGGGGACAAACTTATGGTGTGACCCCCATGCTCCCCTGACCTCTACCCCATTCAGAACCTCTGGAGCATCATCAAAAGGAGTGTCTATGATAGCGGGAGGCAGTTCACATCTAAGCAACAGCTCTGGGAGGGTATTCTGTCCTCATGCAAAACAATTGAAGCAGAAACCATCCAAAACCTGACAAATTCAATGGACGAGAGAGTTCAGAAGCTCCTTTCGAACAAGGGGTCCTATGTGAAAATGTAACATCACCTAGAATAAAGTTTTGAGTTGAAAACTGTTTGATTTCAGTTTCTAATAACCTGCTAATACTTATAATTTCAAAAATGACCATTTTTTTGGTCTTTATTAAAATGAAAAGGTTGATCGAAAAGTTTGGGGGATCTAAGAGTGTGGCAACCCAGTAGTCATGATTACTTCGAATTCTGACAATATGAGGGTCATGTTGCAGGTAGTGCAGCAAGAAGGCACTTATGTGTCTTGCGCATCTCGGAGCCTCAAAATTATTTTCCGGGCTAGATGCAGCTACAAATTATTATTAATTTTAAATCTGGTGGAGCTTAGTATAGATGGGCTAATAGGATCAGTGCTGCACACTGCTACAAAGCCCAAATTATTTTCCAGTCAAGATACAGATAAACATGATTAGTAATTTGAAAGCTTAAAACGGTTGGTAGGGTGATTTTAACCAATCATCAAGCTTTTACTCTCCCCAGGATGACACAGGGGTAGAAAAGTCGTTTCGGATCCATGATTTGTTCATCTTTATGAACGTGAGTCTGTCTACATTATCAGTGGAGAGCCGCGTGCGCTTATCTGTCAGCACACCACCAGCAGCGCTGAACACACGTTCAGACAGAACGCTGGCTGTGGGGCATGATAAGATCTCCAAGGCGTAAGTGGCTAGCTCCGGCCATTTATCCAGATTGGAAGCCCAAAAAGAGCAAGGGTCCAGTGACACAGTCATGGCTTCAATGTTTACTTGGAGATACTCCTGTACCATCGTCTCTAGGCGTTGACTATGTGTCAGACTTCTTGTCTCCTGTGGCCTTGCAAAGGATGGGCTAAAAAAGTGGTGAAATGATTCCGCAAAATTGATGTTACCAGCAGATACTGTGTTTCTGTTACGGTTTGAGTGCTGAACACTTGACGGTCCCACGGTTGGCAAGTTGGAACTGTGAGATTCACTACGTGCACCACTGGTGTTTTGTGGAAAAGCACATGTAAGATTCTGCAACAGTCTCTGCTGATACTCCTGCATGCGTGCATCCCTTTCTATGGCAGGAATAATTTCTGCAAATTTACTTTTGTACCGGGGATCTAACAGTGTGGCAACCCAGTAGTCAGGATTATTTCTAATTCTCACAATTCGAGGGTCATGTTGCAGGTAGTGCAGCAAGAAGGCACTCATGTGTGTTGCGCATCCAGGAGCCCCAAGTCCCTGTTGTGTTGGTGGCGAGGTAACAATCATGCTTCCTTCCTCTGTCCTCTCCCCCCAACCTCGCACAACAGAAATGTAATCAAGGTCTCCCTCATCTGATGAGTCTTCCATCAGTTCGTCCTCCACTTCTTCCTGGGCTTCTGCACCTTCCTCACTAGTTTGGCTGCTACCATGCGCCCTGGTAAAACCATCTCCCCCACCCTCACATGCCTGCCGCCTTGGTGCTGCCGACCGTCTGGACCTTGCAGATGTTAGCCCTTCCGCATACAACTCCTCCTCCTCTACTTCCTCCACCTCCTCTTGTGCCACCACCTGACTCCGAATTCTGTTTAACATGTGCTCCAGCATGTAAATCACCGGAATAGTCATGCTGATAATGGCATCGTCAGCACTAAACATCTTCGTCGCCATTTCAAAACTGTGCAGAAGGGTGCATAGGTCCCTGATCTGAGACCACTCCTCCAGCGTGATTTGCCCCACCTCCGGATCTCGTTGGCCCAGGCTATACGTCAGAGCGTATTGCACCAGGGCTTGTCGGTGCTGCCACAGTCGCTGCAACATGTGCAGAGTTGAATTCCACCGGGTAGGCACATCGCATTTTAGCCGGTGAAGTGGCAGGCCCAACGACTTCTGTAGAGATGTAAGTCGCTGAGCTGCGGGATGCGAACGGCGGAAGTGAGCACACAGCGACCGTGCCCTCTGCAGAAGGCCATCTAGTCTGGGATAGTGGGCTAAAAATTGCTGGACAACCAGGTTCAACACGTGAGCCATACAAGGCACGTGTGTGACATTGCCCCGGCGAAGGGCCGCACCCAGGTTTGCAGCATTGTCGCACACGGCCTTCCCTGGTTTCAGGTCCAGTGGAGACAACCATTCATGAAATTGGTTCTCCAGAGCTGACCACAACTCCTCAGCTGTGTGACTCACATTTCCCAGACATTTCAAAGTAAAAACCGCCTGATGACGTTGAGCCCTACTGCCAGCATAGTAAGGAGGTGTGCAGGATCCCTTCTGCGCAGTTAGAAAGCTTGTGGCATGACCAGACAGGCTTTGGGTGCAGGTGGAAGACCGAGAGGAGGTTGAGGAGGCAGAAGCAGTGGAGGAACTTTGACATAAAGAGGATTGACGCACAACTCGTGGGGACGGCAAGACTTGGACAGCAGCCCCTTGTCCTGCTGTCACCATAGTTACCCAGTGCCCAGTCAGCGACATGTAATGCCCCTGTCCATGCCTACTCGTCCAAATGTCTGTGGTGAAATGCACCCTGTCACACACAGAGTTTCTCAAAGAAGCGGTGATGTTGTGTGCGACATGCTGGTGGAGCGCAGGCACACCTTTCTTTGAGAAGTAGTGCCGACTGGGCATCTGGTACTGAGGCACTGCGACGGACATAAGGTCTCGAAAATCCTATGTGTCCACCAGGCGGAAAGGCAGCATTTCTGTAGCCAAGAGCTTGCAGATGGTGAAATTCAACCTCTTAGCTTTCTCATGGCTAGGAGGAAATGGTCTTTTACTTGTCCACATCTGAGGGACCGAGGGCTGGCTATTGTGCTTAGACGGGGTTGATAAGGGTGTCCCCGGCAAACTGCCGGTCTGTGAGGAAGATGCAGGCGGACATGTTAGGTTGCCTTGATCCAAAGGTGGTGCTATCGATGTCGGACAGCGCTCAACACCAGCTGGTGTTACCACCTCCAAAGAAAATGATGACCTGCCAATCACGCTGGCTGTTGCGGGTAAAGAGGTGGCAGGTCTGCGCCCCAAAACAGGTGTGACTGCTGTCCCCCCAGTCACAGAGGATGAAGAGGCCGCGGATGCACAAGATATGGCAGACGGTGGTTGGCCTGGCCGGCTAGGCCGCATTGTAGCACACTGAGCTTCCCACTGCAACTTATGCTTCATGTCCATGTGCCGGTTCATGCATGAAGTACTCAAACTATGTATTTTTTGGCCTCTACTTAGCTTTTGCTGACAAATGTTACAGATAACACGAGTTGGGTCATCTTTATCGATCTGAAAAAATGCCCAGGCTATGCAAGGCTTAGCACCCATGCGACCTGAAGAGCCACCACGACTTGTGGTGAGAGGCAGAGTTGTGTTTGAGGATGCAGTTGTTGACGTGCTTCCAGTACTACGTCTCTGTCCAGGAAGGCGCAACCTGACCTCGTCGTCACTAGCATCTTCCTCCACCTCCTCTGCTGACCTCATCTCTTGGCTGACTGTGGGTTGACAGTAAGTGGGATCTCCAACCTCATCATCATCACCCTGTGCGTTATCACACCCATCGTCCTCAGAGCCAACCTGTTCCTGCCCTGACAAAAAACTAAAGTTGTCGCTCCAATCAGGTATTTGAGTCTCATCATCGTCTTCCTCATTGTCTCCACCAACAGGAGTTACAGTTTGGGAATGAGGGTCTACATTATGGTCAGAACCTTCTGCGTCTGGTCCTGGATCCGATTCATAAAGATTCTGGGCATCAGTGCAGATCATTTCCTCGTCTGGATTCACAGATGCGCTAGAGTCGACCTCTGATTCCCAGGCTATAGTATGAGTAAACAGCTCTGCAGACTCAACCATCTGTTCTACCTCATACTCAGACGGGCAGCTGGAGATTTGGGAGCTGTGAGGAAGCAAGTGCGATTGGGGTGACACCTTTGAGGACTGGAGTATTTGTGATGTTGAAGTTGATGTGGAGGAGAGCCCACTTAAAGGAGCACTTGATATCCGTTGAAGCACCAGCTGTTTTTGTGCCTCATCTGGAATTTGTAGCGATTGGCGTGGCCGTAAGAAAGGGATCTTATCACATTGTCCGCTAAAAGAAGTAGACATTTTAGTTTGGCTGGAAGATGGTCTTTCTTCTGCAGATGTTACTGTTGCTTTAACACCTACCCCACGGACACAACCTTTTTTCCCCTTCCCAACACGCCTATTCCCCTTTCCACCAGCAGCAGGCCTTTTTCCACTCATTTTGGTGGTTAACTAATTCACAACTCTGGAGTTGTTTGCACAAAAAAACAATGGATGGGAACCGAGCAGAGCTGAGTGGCCAAACTGTGGTATTAGGCCAAAACTATTGGCTGGGTTAGATGCAGAAAAAAATTATATTCAATTTGCAACCTGATGGAGGTCAGTATAGATGGACTAATAGAGAAAGTCCCACACACAGCTAGAAGCCCAAATATTTTTTCAGAGGTAGATGCAGAAAAAAAATATATTCAGTTTGCAACCTGATGGAGGTCAGTATAGATGGACTAATAGAGAAAGTCCCACACACTGCTAGAAGGCCAAATATTTTTTCAGAGGTAGATGCAGAAAAAAATTATATTCAGTTTGCAACCTGATGGAGGTCTGTATAGATAGATTAATAGAACAAGTCCCACACACAGCTAGAAGCCCAAAATTTTTTTTCAGAGGTAGATGCAGAAAAAAAATATATTCAGTTTGCAACCTGATGGAGGTCAGTATAGATGGACTAATAGAGAAAGTCCCACACACTGCTAGAAGGCCAAATATTTTTTCAGAGCTAGATGCAGACAAAAAATTATTTTTAATTTGCAACCTGATGGAGGTCAGTATAGATGGACTAATAGAGAAAGTCCCACACACTGCTAGAAGGCCAAATATTTTTTCAGAGCTGGATGCAGATAAAAATTATTTTTAATTTGCAACCTGATGGAGGTCAGTATAGATGGACTAATAGAGAAAGTCCCACACACTGCTAGAAGGCCAAATATTTTTTCAGAGCTAGATGCAGAAAAAAATTATATTCAGTTTGCAACCTGATGGAGGTCAGTATAGATGGACTAATAGAACAAGTCCCACACACAGCTAGAAGCCCAAATATTTTTTCAGAGGTAGATGCAGATAAAAATTATTTTTAATTTGCAACCTGATGGAGGTCAGTATAGATGGACTAATAGAGAAAGTCCTACACACAGCTAGAAGCCCAAATATTTTTTCAGAGGTAGATGCAGAAAAAAATTATATTCAGTTTGCAACCTGATGGAGGTCTGTATAGATGGATTAATAGAACAAGTCCCACACACAGCTAGAAGCCCAATATTTTTTCAGAGGTAGATGCAGAAAAAAAATATATTCAGTTTGCAACCTGATGGAGGTCAGTATAGATGGACTAATAGAGAAAGTCCCACACACTGCTAGAAGGCCAAATATTTTTTCAGAGCTAGATGCAGACAAAAAATTATTTTTAATTTGCAACCTGATGGAGGTCAGTATAGATGGACTAATAGAACAAGTCCCACACACTGCTAGAAGCCCAAATATTTTTTCAGAGGTAGATGCAGAAAAAAATTATATTCAGTTTGCAACCTGATGGAGGTCTGTATAGATGGATTAATAGAACAAGTCCCACACACAGCTAGAAGCCCAATATTTTTTCAGAGGTAGATGCAGAAAAAAAATATATTCAGTTTGCAACCTGATGGAGGTCAGTATAGATGGACTAATAGAGAAAGTCCCACACACTGCTAGAAGGCCAAATATTTTTTCAGAGCTAGATGCAGACAAAAAATTATTTTTAATTTGCAACCTGATGGAGGTCAGTATAGATGGACTAATAGAGAAAGTCCCACACACTGCTAGAAGGCCAAATATTTTTTCAGAGCTGGATGCAGATAAAAATTATTTTTAATTTGCAACCTGATGGAGGTCAGTATAGATGGACTAATAGAGAAAGTCCCACACACTGCTAGAAGGCCAAATATTTTTTCAGAGCTAGATGCAGAAAAAAATTATATTCAGTTTGCAACCTGATGGAGGTCAGTATAGATGGACTAATAGAACAAGTCCCACACACAGCTAGAAGCCCAAATATTTTTTCAGAGGTAGATGCAGATAAAAATTATTTTTAATTTGCAACCCGATGGAGGTCATTATAGATGGACTAATAGAACAAGTCCCACACACAGCTAGAAGCCCAAATATTTTTTCAGAGGTAGATGCAGAAAAAAATTATATTCAGTTTGCAACCTGATGGAGGTCTGTATAGATGGATTAATAGAACAAGTCCCACACACAGCTAGAAGCCCAATATTTTTTCAGAGGTAGATGGAGAAAAAAAATATATTCAGTTTGCAACCTGATGGATGTCAGTATAGATGGACTAATAGAGAAAGTCCCACACACTGCTAGAAGGCCAAATATTTTTTCAGAGCTAGATGCAGAAAAAAATTATATTCAGTTTGCAACCTGATGGAGGTCAGTATAGATGGACTAATAGAACAAGTCCCACACACTGCTAGAAGCCCAAATATTTTTTCAGAGCTAGATGCAGAAAAAAATTATATTCAATTTGCAACCTGATGGAGGTCAGTATAGATGGACTAATAGAATGATGCTATGCCCAAAAGATTTTACTTCACTAGGTGCAGTAAAAAAATTGGTATTCTATACACAGGTGGTATATCTTGCAACACAGATAGGCTACTCCACTGACTAACACACTCTGCAATAGGCCAAAAAGGATTAGCTTTGCTAGATTCAGCCAAATGCTGTGAAAAAAACTTGCACAGCACTGGCACAGACCTGCCTGGCAAAAACTGATAGGAACTGATGTAACCTAGTCCTGAAAAGGACTGCAATTACAATTAGTCTTTACTCCCACAATCTATCTATTTAAGAGCACAGACCTGCCTGATAAAAGTCGTAGGAAATGCTGTAACCTAGTCCTTAAAAGGACTGCAATCACAACTATTCCCTACTCCCAAGCTATCTGTAGATTTGTGCGAAAATTGGCTTGAAATTAACAAGGTATAGCGCACACAGCAACAGCGGTGCCGTCTAACACGCAGCTGCAGCAGTGAGAAAATGGTGGCGACGGGGAAAATGGCTTGGTCTTATAGGGCAAGGACATGTGACATACACTGCCAATGACACATGCCCTTGCTTGTGTGAAAAAAAGCACTTCGCTCCGTGTGTGCGCTGCTGATAGGCTGACAGATTGCACCTACCCACTGTAAATGCGGGAAAGAGAAAAAAAAATGGAGATCTTTATTATTCCTGCAGAGATCCATCCCCTGCCCCTCCCCCCACCCCGCTGTACACTCAAACTGCGTATTAACATTAATTTTCATCATTACTGAGAAAAAATCCAGTTATGATTTTGGTGCACGAACAGTTATCGAACATAACCTCGAACAGCCGAATTTTTCTCAAATCGTTCGTGTTCGCCGAACGGCTCGAACACCGCCCAAAACAGCTCGAATTTGAGATTGGCGAACAGTTCGAGTAGAACAACGCTCATCTCTAGTGTTCACCTCATCCCCTCCCTATGTAGGGCCTAGCTCTAGGGACATTCAGGGATTATGGTTCCTGCTCGGCGATAGGTGCGGAACCTATATAGGAACGATAGTGTAGTAAGGGTGATATTAGATCTGCCTAGGGGTCTCCACTCCCCTTCTCCCTAGTTTTTGGGCTTCCATCCCCCTTCTCGCGTCGTTGTACACTTGTTCGTTCCCTCACCTTGCGTGACACTAAGTCCCGTACAACATTGTAAAGCCCATTTGAAAGTGACAGACTCGCTTTAAAAAAAAAAAAAAAAAATTTAAAAATATGTCACTTACAGAAGGCACATTCTCTTTCATTTTCCACCAAATAGGAAACAATTTGCATAAAGAAATATCAACATCAGCCATGTTTTTATATTTTTTATTTCTGTTAAACTGCAAAGAGTTTGACACACGTATGGGTGGTTTCGTCTGGATGGACAGTGCTGTGGTAAGAAACACTGAACACTTTCATGATGTGCATTAATTTGCTGAGGTTTTTGTGTAGTAAAAAAAAGACTTGTTTCTCCCTGAGAAGGATGACACAGTGCCCATAGGTTCCCACCCTCGATAAAAGCAGATGTGCTGGATATTCTATACTATTGGGGAGAGAGAGGGCTCGTTATGCTATTTTAATGGTCACCCACTGTGGGTACAGTGCATTGTCTAGTACTTTTCTTTTCTTAGCATATCCTTATATTTCTCCTATTTTGAGAGCTCACTAGATATGGTCACACTGTATGACCTGGTTGTACAGGGGCATATCAAAATAGCTATAATCCCATATAACTATGTATGAGTTTAGTTACTAGCATTTAACTAGCGCTCACAAATCCAGCACAGAAAGGAAAAGGTGGCATGTTCAACATCCACACTTTTCCCTTTAAATGGCTATGTAGACAAACGAATAAAGCAACAGCTATCTCTCCCACCAATACACAGAGAACGATTCAGAGATTAAAAAGAAACAAGTGCCTTTCTTCTGTCAGTCAGGTTATGTGTCTTATCCTCATTGCTTCATTACTTTCCAACTTCAAAATTTCCTCTTTTGTACCACTGCATGTCCTTTACTCGGCGGATGGACTGAATCTGGGGCTGGTTGGCTCCCCAGTTGTTCCAGTGTTTGTATGGTCCATGTTCCATTAAGTATTGATAACCTCTGTAACCAGGGTACTGGTATCCAACCCATCTAGACAAACACATTGGAAAAAAAACAGTCATTAGATAAGTCCTAAAATTAGTGTGTAGAAATCTATGGAAGTAAGTTCACATATTAACATGCACAATGTAATTTCCTATCGATATAGTTATTCGCTGTAAATCACAGAGAAGGTACTACCTAGCATTACTCCACCAGTTTGACCAAAGCTTAATGTGAACCTGACAGCTAATACATGCTGCCCAATCCGTGGCGCTGGCTGTATGATCTCAGCCAGGTATATTTGATTCTGAAATGCTGCGGCGTCTAAGGGAAAAACATACTTTAAAAGCCGCCACGCTAGTGACTAGTTGGACAGATGGGTTCCCGGCGGCATCTCCCCGCCAGCAGTCCTTTAGTGACAGGTCTCTGCCTATGTGTGCATATAAGCAGAGACCTATCAATCCAGGGCAGTAGCACAGCGTTTCAGAGTCAAACATTACCTGGCTGAGATGATACAGCCAGTGCCTGACGCACGCTGCCCGTGGATTGGGTAGCATGTATCAGCTGTCGGGTTCTCTTTAAAATGCCAATAATGGAGAAGAATGGGTTAATCCTGCACTATCTGGACAAAGGAGTTGCTGAAGCCAGAGACTAATGCAGATAGCTGTGGTTTATTTGTCAACGCATTTCAAAGTTTCGCACTTCTTCTTCAGGACAAACCACAGTGACAAGTGGATTACAAGTGCAGGTTTAAATGAACAGTACAATTCAAATCTTAGCGCTTTTGTCCAGGCAGCGCAGGATTAACCCAGTGTTCTCCATTATTGGCCTCCTGGCATACCTGTGGGTCTGCAGCAACCTTAAAGGGGGTTTCCCATGAACAAAAGTTAATTTTAACCATTTGATCTTGGAGTAATAATAATTTCCACAATTGAATGTGTTTAAAAATTTTTTTCCTGTGCTGAGATAATCTTATAAATGTGTCCCTGCTGAGTACTGTGTGATGGCTGTGTCTGACCGTACAAAGACATGGTCTGATCATACCACAGCTCCTGGGCAGGGGAGGAAGCAAAAGATTTACAGCATTTACAGAAGATTTACAGACATTACAGCAGCATTACAAAATCAACTTTTGTTCATGGGAAAACTCCTTTAAGTGCATTAAGTGGTTGTGTGTCACAACCCTTCCTAGGTGAGCAACTCTCCCTATCTCTTGTCACCTTTTATTCGGATAAGATCCTATTGCACTATTGTCTTTCCAGTTTATTCTTCCAGGTTCTCTTTAAAAAGCATTTGTCTGCCGATATGTATATGTACACAGAGACCTGTCAATCCAGGGCAGCGAGCAGGGAGAAGTCGCCAGGGACCCGCCTGTCTGACTCGTCTCTAGCGCGGCTCGGTCCACGGCGGCTTTTAAAATATACTTTACTCTTTAACGCTGCAGCTTTTCAGAGTCAATCATTCCTTGCTCATATCATACAGCTGTGGATTGGGCAGCGTGCATCAGCTGTCAAGTTCGCTTTACACAGAAACTAGTACATTTTTAATCTTTACATTCCTTTGTCCAGCTCCAAGCACTTACGTTCCTCCAAGGACCTGGACACTAGCGACTCTATCCTGGAATCCATAGGACCATAAGCTGGGGATATCTTCATCACAGACTTCCATCTTCCTTCCCTCAAAATTGATACATTCAAAGAGGGAGATCTTATAATCCTGAGTGTCCTTTAATGTAAAAAATCATCATGATAAATAAGTTATTATAAGAATAAATAATTTATATTGTTAAGACTTTTGATTTTGCTATTTTTAAAGATTTGCCTTGTCTTACACTAGAATTGGTACAAATGGATGAATGATTATTAAATTGTAATTTGAACAAATTTAAAAAGCAATAATATAATAATTTCTGATCTAAAACATACGGAGAATGGTATTGGTAGTTATTTACTGTTATTGGAAATGCATAATTTAAAGGGACTCTGTCATCAGGTTTTTGCTACCCCATCTAAGAGCAGCATGATGTAGGGTCAAAAACCCTGAATCCAGTGGTGTATAATTTACTGAGTAACTTGTTGTACTTATGATAAAATCCCTGTTTTATTTGCTGCAGATCTACGAATTCTCTGAATGCTGAGCTCTCTATAACCACGCCCACACCACTGATTGGCAGCGTTCTGTATTCACTGTGTATAGACAGAAAGCTACCAAACAGTGGTGGGGGTGGGGTTATACAGAACTCATGAATATGGAGGAGTACATGGCAGCAGGATTAGTAGTCCTCTAGTGATAATTTTATGTTGATAAAACACTGATTTTATCAAAGCTCCAGCAAGCAGCCCAATAAGTGACACGTCAGTGGAATCAGGGTCTTTGTCTCTACATCATGCTGCTCTCAGAATAGGTGGCAAAAAATAGTAGCTAACCTTTTTTTATTTAGTTATTCTCCAGGCACTCCAAAGTTCTGAATATTTTGTAATGTACTCCATAGCTATATTTTACCTCCATCTCTTCCAATCCCTGTGCAGCAGTACTTTTTCAGTGACCACCAGTTCATGCTGATCAGCATTATCCATGCACTATATTTCGACAATCTGTGTGCAACCAATCCAACCATTCTGGTATTCATAACTCCTTGTAGGTGAGACGTGCCATGTGAATATTTGGCCCTTCCTTTGCATGGTAGTACTATTTAATGTCCATGGAAAGGGGAATAACTACATGTCTATCTTGGCCATGAGGACAATGGTTGGGACACTATGGTTCATTTACTTTTGAACCTTGAACATACAATTTGTACACTAATCAACAATACAAGAAAATTAATGTAGGATTTTTTTTTGTTTGAAGGCACTAGGGAAACTTTCATATGACCATAACTAAAAAATCAATTAAAAGCATTTACTATATGATTTGTTATTTTATTTCAACAATTTCAACTTATTAGTTTCACTTTATTAGTGGATTTGTCTTCATTCCTGTAAAATTAATTGCATTTAAGTGGCTTCTAAACGCCCGCTATTCCTCAGTTTATTTTCTTGCCTTCAGCTGAATTGATATCAGAATATACTCATTTGGAGTACAGATGATGGCAGTGAAAGAGCCAATAACTCAGGAGATAAGCTGCTGCAGGAGATTGTCCTAATAAGCACAACACTAAGTGGAAGAGAGAGTTGCTGACTCTTTCACTGCCATCATTTGTGCTCCAAATAAGCACGGATGATGATCCATGCAAGACAAAATTATTTTTAAAAAAATAGGCTCAGTTAGTCTTTAAATCATTGTGTAAGAATATAAGAAATCATCTGACAAATACTGTTAATTTATTTATTAGTTAGATTTTTATGAAAGTGTTCTTAATGTCTTTAAACAACAAAAAAAACAATCCTAGTTTTATTTTCTTGGATTGTTGGTCAAGTGATTTGCAAAGTTTCATAACTTTCCATACTGGACAAAATTATAAAAAAACAAACACTTTAGTTACTCTTTAAATTTTAGTTTACATCTTACCATACGGACTGGTCTCAAGGACATGATCCTATCAGCCCGGAAGCAGTTAGACCATGAGTCCCAACGTGGATATTCTCCTTTTTCCAGAATGAACATCTCTCCGGCGAAATCTTTCTGTTCATAAGCGACCCAGCTGTGAATAGGAACCACACGGTGTCATACCATTGAAATAGCAATATTATCACTATTAATTTATATGATGTAAAAAAATGTTGTGGTGATTCATGGAATTTTTATAAATATATTCCAGAATTTGGTCAGCAAGGTGGCTCAGTGGTTAGCACGGTATCCTAGGGGTCCTGGGTTCAAATCCCACCAAGGACAACATCTGCAAGGAGTTTGTATGTTCTCCCCGTGTTTGTGTGGGTTTCCTCCGGGTTCTCCGGTTTCCTCCCACACTCCAAAGACATACTGATAGGGAATGTAGATTGTGAGCTCCAATGGGGACAGTGATGATGGAGTCTGTAAAGTGCAGTGCTTTATATACAGTACAGACCAAAAGTTTGGACACACCTTCTCATTTAAAAATTTTTCTGTATTTTCATGACTATGAAAATTGTACATTCACACTGAAGGCATCAAAACTATGAATTGACACATGTGGAATTATATACTTAACAAAAAAGTGTGAAACAACTGAAAATATGTCTTATATTCTAGGTTCTTCAAAGTAGCCACCTTTTGCTTTGATGACTGCTTTGCACACTCTTGGCATTCTCTTGACGAGCTTCAAGAGGTAGTCACCAGAAATGGTCTTCCAACAATCTTGAAGGAGTTCCCAGAGATGCTTAGCACTTGTTGGCCCTTTTGCCTTCACTCTGCGGTCCAGCTCACCCCAAACCATCTCGATTGGGTTCAGGTCTGGTGACTGTGGAGGCCAGGTCATCTGGCGTAGCACCCCATTTCTCTCCTTCTTGGTCAAATAGCCCTTACACAGCCTGGAGGTGTGTTTGGGGTCATTGTCCTGTTGAAAAATTAATGATGGTCCAACTAAATGCAAACCGGATGGAATAGCATGCCGCTGCAAGATGCTGTGGTAGCCATGCTGGTTCAGTATGCCTTCAATTTTTAATAAATCCCCAACAGTGTCACCAGCAAAGCACCCCCACACAATCACACCTCCTCCTCCATGCTTCACCGTGGGAACCAGGCATGTAGAGTCCATCCGTTCACCTTTTCTGCGTCGCACAAAGACACGGTGGTTGGAACCAAAGATCTCAAATTTGGACTTATCAGACCAAAGCACAGATTTCCACTGGTCTAATGTCCATTCCTTGTGTTCTTTAGCCCAAACAAGTCTCTTCTCCTTGTTGCCTGTCCTTAGCAGTGGTTTCCTAGCAGCTATTTTACCATGAAGGCCTGCTGCACAAAGTCTCCTCTTAACAGTTGTTGTAGAGATGTGTCTGCTGCTAGAACTCTGTGTGGCATTGACCTGGTCTCTAATCTGAGCTGCTGTTAACCTGCAATTTCTGAGGCTGGTGACTCGGATAAACTTATCCTCAGAAGCAGAGGTGACTCTTGGTCTTCCTTTCCTGGGGCGGTCCTCATGTGAGCCAGTTTCTTTGTAGCGCTTGATGGTTTTTGCAACTGCACTTGGGGACACTTTCAAAGTTTGCCCAATTTTTCGGACTGACTGACCTTCATTTCTTAAAGCAATGATGGCCACTCGTTTTTCTTTACTTAGCTGCTTTTTTTCTTGCCATAATACAAATTCTAACAGTCTATTCAGTAGGACTATCAGCTGTGTATCCACCTGACTTCTGCACAACACAACTGATGGTCCCAACCCCATTTATAGGGCAAGAAATCCCACTTATTAAACCTGACAGGGCACACCTGTGAAGTGAAAACCATTTCCAGCGACTACCCCTTGAAGCTCATCAAGAGAATGCCAAGAGTGTGCAAAGCAGTCATCAAAGCAAAAGGTGCCTGCTTTGAAGAACCTAGAATATAAGACATATTTTCAGTTGTTTCACACTTTTTTGTTAAGTATATAATTCCACATGTGTTAATTCATAGTTTTGATGCCTTCAGTGTGAATGTACAATTTTCATAGTCATGAAAATACAGAAAAATCTTTAAATGAGAGGGTGTGTCCAAACTTTTGGTCTGTACTGTATAATGGCGCTATATAAATAAGCATGGTAAATAATAACTTGGGGTATCGACATTAAAACATATGTGACACTTCAACAATATAATGGCTAATAAGATGTCAAGAAATTGCAGGCAATCTAAGGTATTAGAAAACTGAGCAATGCTAATGAAAGCTAAATATTATTAAGGGGGACATATCATCCCTCCTGATTTGTTTTTTAGTGAATACCCCATTATAAAATATCTATTGTGGAGTATCTCTTTATAAAAATCTTTTACACTGTTCCTCTACTATTCCACCTGGAAATGTATAAATAAAATGACTTCTGAGTGTTACCATTGACCCTTATCTAAGAGACATGTCCCTACACACCCCAAAATGGTTAAATAAGTGTTTTTCAGTAAAAAAAAATGTGCAAGGGCCTATCCTAATGTCAAGGGGAATGGTAACATCCAGATGTCAATTTATTCATACATTCCCAAGAGCAATAACAAAAGAATGGTAAATTACAAAGATTTGAGAAAATTGTCAGCTCAGATGGAATAAAAGCATTTATCAAAACCTATTATATATGCAATAATCCAATGTCAGTCCCTTTGCAGCGACTAAATGTGCTTGCAACTTACGGTCCAGATTCAATTCGAATTGACTTCACATGGTCGAAACCTCGGTCACACAAGTTTCTGCACTCAGTGCTAAACTCCACCTTGCGGCCTTGGAAATTTTCATATTCATAGCAAATGAGCTGTACGCAGAAAGCAAAATGAAACAGAACTTGTCAGGATATTATGTGTTATGCTTACTGACCTCTATACTTCCTATTTAATCATCTATCTTTGTTGTTTTTTAATTTTGATTTCAATTTAATATTTAAAGTGTTCTGTAGGAGATGTTAGAAACTGTAAAACAGTTTCATGGGCTCACACTCATTCAGGCGCGGACATGCCATTGGTGCAACCTGTGCAACCGCATAGGGGCCCAAAAGTTAAGGGGGGCCATTTCCAACTCCAAAACAGGTGCATTATGATGAGCTTCTGGACTGCAATGTGTTACCAAATTAACAAGAAGGGTAAATAAACCCTGATTAAGGGGTGTACTAAAACATGATTTTATTTCTGCTATTAAAGCGTGGTAAAGAATTAAAACTACACTAGTTATTCGGCGCTATTTCTGTATTGATGAGTCTCTAGGGACTAACTCGTACAATATATCTGATATTGCTAATTCATTACTGTCTCCTCTATGACTGCAGTTCATAGATTAATTGGTGAGATATTTTACTAGGACATGCACAGATTCCCTAGTGATACCTAAAACATATATATAACCACCCCAACAAGTTTCGCCATGTCTGGCTTCCTCAGGGTGCTGGGGCTATAATACCACTTCTTGGTTGGTTTGGACTGCAATGGGCACAAATACTGTTCTTGCACAGGGGCCCTCTTCTGTTTGTGTCCGCCAGTGCACTCACTGATATCTTTTCTATAGTAATAGAGTTATACACTATGCTGGAGCAGGGATGCGGAGCGTACCTCTTATATGCATTCATAATTTATCAATATAGTATAAATCATATTTAAGTGTCCTTGTCTCATGCAGCTTTTAAGTAAAAGCTGTTCTGTGTACATATACATGAGGAATAACACAATTTTTGACTATTATTAGATGATTTGTAACCTGCATTTTCACCAGTTTTCCCATCTTTAGGCTCTATCTCTAATTTTCAGGCTTCTTGTAGCTAGTGGGTGATGAGTAGCTGCTATAATGTCTCCCAAAAAGGCACACAGACATGTTTCGTTCTTTCATGTTTCTATGCAGCACATAGTTAGAAGCAACAGCAGCATGGGAGACATTATACAGCAGTACTGAGTAATATAGCTGTGAATCCAGCTCTAGACTAGATAATATACTTACTAGAAAGCAGCAACATGATCTATTTCTCTACTTATCTCACTCTCCTCTTCATCCCTCCCCCCTTACTCCTGTCAATAAGCAGCTACAATCAGATCCTTTGTTGAGATGGCAGTGTGTCTTGTCTTGACGAAAAGGCAAGGGGCAGGGAAAGGAAGGGAAAGAGGATCATAAGTTGAGGAAGTAGAATATTTCTCTTAAGATGTATTACAAAATTTCTTATAGTGATGTAAAATACTTACCAAATACTGAACGTGTGAACGTGGCCTTTATGGTATAAACACTCCAATTTTAAAAATTGGAAATTTTTCAAAATTTTTGTCAAATTGCCAAGATATTTATAGATAAATGTAAAATATATTAACCTAAATTTATCATTAACATAAAGTACATTGTGTCATGAAAACAACAGAATGGAATATATAGAAACATTTCAGAGTTATTTCGGCATAAAGTGACAGTGGTCAGATTTGAAAAATTTGTCTTTCTGCCTAAGGGGATAGGATATACTTTTGTACATACCCTGTAGTTGTGCAGACCCAGGGCTGAATGGCTACCACTGCTTCCTTGAGCTCCGGTGTGAGACATCTTGAAAATCTTTAGGAAATCTGCAATGATTTCATTTGATCACTTTGCAACATCCAATAACATCCTCTATAATATTCTATATCCCTGTTCAATACCAGTTGTTTTGGCCAGATGAGAATGTATCATAAATAGCAATTAATATATGAAAAGGTTCTGTATATACGTGTTACATTTAGGACAGGCTGATGTAGTAACCCTGAAATGTCCACTACATGCAATGCAGGGCTTTGGTGAATTATGTATTTCCAGCTGTAGCTGAAATTGTGTCAAGATAATATATGTTGTTCCCTATTTAGTCTGTAAGACCCATTGGGAACAGGGACTGATCTGAATCTCTACACGGTGAACATACTGTATGTTGGGGCAATAAAAGCAACGTGAAATAGAAAGACTGTGAATAGGACACACAGGATAAAGAGTTCTGGAAAAAATGAATTTGGGTTTGCTCAGCATGCAATCCTGATGTATTTTTTCTAATGTTTCCACTGCTAAAGAAAAATTATATTTGCATTCTTATAGGTTCGTCACCATTAATACTCCCATCAATATATCTAACTGTTATTTTAATATACTAATTAAACGTAAATATATAAAGCTAGGCTACAACTACAGCAGATTGGATAAGATCTTAACAAATGTCATCCATACGTGACAGAAAATTTCCATACAGAAATTGATCTGTTGTACAGGTTTTTTTGTTTAATCCCCTGCATGTCAATTTGGGTTTTGGATTGATTGCATATTTTTTCCATTGAGTTTAATGAGAATTCAAAATCCACAACAAAACTCAATCATTGCAGATTTTATTCTGGATACTGTATTGTGTACTTTGGATATTGTGTTTATTCTGCAGAAAAATTCACAATTGCAGATTTTAAAAATATTACAAATATTGTTCCCTTTTGTCTTTTTGTTTGCATAATCTATTGGCAAATCTACATCAGCAGCAAATATGCACTGAAGCATAATCGAAGCAGATTTCCCTGAAGATTTGCTGTGAAAATTTTCTGCAACAAATCCATTATGTGCAAACCGATTTCTATAGCATGAAACTGAGTTCTGTGTTCACATCATTTATCCTCCCTGATGGTTCAGTGTCTGTATAGTGTTCATTTGCATTTGAAAATGTGGAGTATTATATTACAGGGTCTTAGTAAATATGTAGATCAGCTGTAAAAGCAGCCGAATTTCAGTGCTAATCTGTAGTGGTACTATTATCGGTATGAGATACATATTATTTAGTGTTTCTTAACTTATTATATAGATCAGTTTTGTATCTCAAAGTTATAAACAATGTAGGATTAGGTTAGAGCTATTTTGTAGAATGTCAAGTTATAGAGACATAAAGAAAAAAGTTTTGATCAGTTGAGAATGGGGTGATGAGACATCCACCCCTTTAGGTCTAGTTGGTATTTTTTGGCTCCTGTTGGAGAAATGTGTAAAGACAGTAGAACATACATAGCAAAGTATAGAGTCCATACACACTTCTCGCAGGAAAGCAAAAACTAAAGGGAAGCTGAATTTGTAATCCTGTCTAGACACTTAATACACGGACCCAATCAATCAAAAGTTCTAACACACCTATGATATAGCACTTTTTTTTTAAAGACAGTGGTATATTGTTACAATAAGGAACAATTGCAGACTATTGCAATTTTTTATATTACACTAAACATCATGGACTATCACAGACAATGCCAAGTAGCAATTAAATCTCAAGTTATTTATTTCTGCCCTGGTTTTCAATACATTTAAAGGTTAAAGTGCTATATTTTTCATATACACATTGCCTTAATAATTAACCAGAGCTTTGATAGCGTTTCTCTGAGCAATTGTTTCATCTTGTAAATATTGACATAATGTCGATCTCAATAATTTTTGATTTTTGTTTTCATCTGTGCCTATACCATGTACTCAGCTTCCCTAGATGTTATATGTCCTCTGGTTCAAATGACCAATATGAAAGAGGTATTCTGTAATACAAGGAATACATATAATGACAAGAATTCAGTCCAACATAACATTGCAAGAAAACCAAATATACAGATTATACATAAATGGAATTTTACAAACATAAAGTTATACAATCTATCTATCTATCTATCTATCTATCTATCTATCTATATCTATATATATGTAAATAGATATGATTGTATAAATTCTAGTTTAAACAAACGTAAAAAGCATCCCACAAGTACTCACATGAACGCTGTGACTAAGCCACCGAGGGAAATGGTTGGTGTTGAGCCAGACCCCCTCCCCACTAATATATGCTCCATAAATATGCTTGCACAAAACTTTCTTTTTAAACTTTTTTAGGTGTGGTCTAACTTGAATAGAGTATACATAGAGTATCACAGCCCAGAGCCTATATCATCTGCAAAACCAAATTAGAATTTTTGTGGGGGCCGGGGAACATAAAGGGGGTTATGAGCTAACGCTGCTCATTGTTTTGTCTAAACACAGGAGCTCAGCAAAAAACAAAGGTCTCAATGAACGACACATTTTTTGCCTTGGAGTCAGTGGGACAAAACTGCTGACCATATTGACTGTGGTGTCTGCAGCTTCATTACCTCACTTGTTCAAGAGATTTAAGGGCTAAGTAAACTAAGGCGTGTGACGCTGCCAAGCTTTCTATATGCAGCGCCCCCCCTGATCCTGGTCCACCCTGATCATAGGTCCTTTACACAGGTAGAGTTATCAATGAAATTCATGGACAATAGTTGGACAAGTCTATTATTGTATTTACACCTTGAATGCAATTTATTTATATTACCTCTGGAAAAATCAAGATTACGCACTGCTAGAAGTTACTGGCTGCTGTGTTATTACTGTATTACTGGGCACAGAATTGTGTTGATCTGTACTACCAATGTTCCCTGAACAGTGACTTGGGAGCAAGAGGTTCAGGTTGGCAGCTACATAACTGTTCTTTTACTGCACACACTTTTCATGGCTGAGGGTCGTATTGACTTATTGCTGTAGTTCATGGTGCAGTCATATTATTATAATACTAGCTTTTACCCGCGGCTTCGCTCGCGTGGAATTTGGTCTGCCACATTAAGTTTCGTGACACATCATTTTAATAGTAAAAAAAAATAATCTTAATAGTAAAAAAAAAATAATCTTATTTAGTTACTCATACATCCAAAATTTCAGATGTCTAACTTCAAAACTGACGGATTCCATACAATCTTTGAACCCCTATAATATGAAGAGGGAAACTCTTGAGGGTGGAATTATCAAAATTCCTTTCTTAGTGCTCATTTAAGCTATAATAGAACCTATCTGCAAATTTCAAGATGCTAAGTTCAGTGGGTTCAGCTGTGCGTTGACCGCTAGGTGTGTCAGTCAATCAGGTTTACAGTTTTATATAATCTTCGCCTGTATGGTGTGTTTATAAAAAGTAGCCCTATGTCCTTCCCCAGGCTTGAAATTATCCATATCAAATTTCATCACAAACGGATTACTAAACACTGATTAATAAACAGGACGGACTGAAGTTACTTGCGTTTAATATTGTTCGTGTTAGTAAAGAATTAGTATGTAATTGGAATAATGGACATCTGCAGGTAATTTATCTATGTGTTTTTACTGCAATATACTCCTGTAAACTATGTTATTTGATTTCTTTCGTTCAGCGAAAATATGTAGATTTTGCGATTTAGAAACACGTGAGCAAGCTACGTATAGCTGACCGTGGGAAAAACAGGGCGTGCCTAAATGTATCCCCGCTACCTTCAAAGTTTGCCCTTGCGATTTATTGATGGTCATTGAAAATGCAACTTTAAGTGGGAACTGCAAACGTTTGAAATTAAAGGGTAAGTTATTGGGTATTATTGGGATGCGTGGTATAAGAATATTTTCACCCTTAGCTTCTCCAGTTAAAATTGTGGCCTTTACAATGTGCCTGCCTAGTTCAGTGACTCGCAATCTAGTGCCATTACATAATCTCGGGGCGTTCAAGTTGCGCATTAACAAAACGGGTATACCGACCTTTAACTCGAGCTTATGAGATGGGACCCCAGATAGCTCCAAAGAGTTAAGAAACTCCATGGGGTAGCTCGTACAGTCTTCAGATGACATGACTGTGTCGATGGAGTTGTAGGTTGTTGCATCGCTGGTTACTTGGTCCAAGATAATTTTATTGATTTTCGCAACTGTTTCATTTCTTGGTGCTAGTATAGTTCTTTCACATAGCCAATTTTCATCGTGGATGTTTTGTTGCAAATTTGGAAAAACTTGAGCAATAAGTGCGTCTTCCGAATCCACAACATGACAAAATTGGTTAGTGAATAGAACCATACCTTCTTCGTCAGTTTCGATTCGACCTTCACCGATCTCGAGCAGTTTCTCAGCGTACGCGCCCGACTCTAGATCACTGAATAACTGGACATGCATGTTGGTGGTGAGGTGCAGCTTTTCAACTTTGGTCCATAAATATGAGGATTTCAGACATGCGTTAATTTCGTCTGCTGCAGTGCCTCGCTCGATGACAGGCAAAGTTTGCCTAAAGTCCCCAGCCAATAAAACAACTACACCACCCATTATTGTTTGTTTACTGTGTAAGTCTTGTAGACAACGATCAAGAGCTTCGATGGCACAATTGTGTGACATTGTGCACTCGTCCCACACGATTAGTTTGCACTGTTGCAACAGGAGGCCACGGGCGCTGCTCTTGCTGATATTACACGATGGGGTTTCTTCGTTCACCAGATTAAGAGGTAATTTAAAGACTGAATGTGCCGTCCATCCACCGCTTAGCAATGTTGCAGCAATTCCAGAGGAAGCCACAGCTAATGCAACGTTATGACCGCTACGAATTTTTGCTAAAAGTAAATTAAGCAAGAAAGTTTTTCCTGTACCACCCGGGGCATCAAGGAAAAAAAGTCCGCCTTCACCATTCTCAACTCATCCTACTATTTTGTGATAAATCTCTCTTTGATCAGGTAGCAAACGTGGCTCAGTTTCGCAAACGTGAGCGTCTAACTGGTTGGTATCATAGCTTAGCTCTTTTATCAACTCGTTCGACAGCTCTCCTCCAAAATCGGACAATTTCTTTCCAGAAATTATTAATATTTTGTCCTCGATAAGCCCCAACGCCTCATTGAAACAGAGATCATCGTTAACGTGATCCATTCTTTCAAATCTGTGCATGATATCCTCTGATAATGCAGTTTTATACTTGTGCCAGAGTTGTAGAGGATTGGATAAACCGCAAGTGCATCTCAATATGGCAAACAGCTCTCTTATTTGCGCCGGGGAGCGACATAGCACGGCCTCTTCTAAGGTGGTATCCCAGTGGTTATCATCTTCCAACAACCCCATCTTCTCACACACCTGAAGTTGCATGTTCTTGACCTTCAAATGTTTTTAAATCCGAGAAGTTGGTTGGACCCCTTATTACATTCAGCAGCATACGCAAGCAATAACATTCAAAATTGCTAACGTGCACCGTGTAAATGCGACCTAGAGCGTCTCCTGCCTTCACACCTGGCCAGCCATCGACAGGTGTTCCTTGTAAACACCGTTTCCATTGCTTCCGTGCCACATTCCAAGTATAGTAGCGAGACACGTCAATGTAAAGTAATGTTTTTGCAAACGTATCACTTTGGCACAACAGGAAAAATGCAGTTAGTGTAGTTTTAGGTGGTGCTTCTAATCTCTCTCTAAAATTATTTTCCGTAAAGTAAACCCTCTCGCCATTGGGTAAATGAATCGCGAGATGAGTGACGGTTGGGTGTCTCTCGTGCAGAGGCAGACCTAAGATCCGCCACGCTGCTTCGTTACTACTAACATATCGGCCGGTTCTAAAGGTCTGCACCTCATCACTTGGGTCAATGTTAACATTCCCTTGCTGGCGGATGTTAAAAATAGCCTGGTCGCTACCCTTATTAATATATTTACAAATATATTTTATCGCCTGTACCGTATTACAGAACTCTACATTTAAATGAGAATTAAAATTTTTTGATAAGAGTGGAGAATATGGGACCACCCAGCTATTGTCCACCAATATTTCCTGTGTTCCTCTACGGGTTTTTATAATCGTCGTGCGTCCACCATTCTCTGGTGCTCTGCGCCTGTACAAAGGATAACCTTTGTCATTGGTTTGAGTATCTTTTAAAAGCTTCCTCGGATATTTTTTGGTACATTTTCCTTCCTTCATGCATGGCGATGAAGAATTGAATGTACCACATGGCCCGTGAATCATATTCTTTGTCACTGTATCATAGAGCTTTTGATCAGTTTCTGGGTTTGGTATCTCAGCACATATGATTTCGTCAATTTGGTTCGGATGCAATTTTTCCTTTAACCACAGCAGTAAGTGCACATGAGGCAAACCTCGCTTTTGCCACTCGATCGAGTACATGAAGCATTGCATATCACCAAATATGTTACCTTTTGTAAGTAGATCTACCAACTTCTGTACTTTTATTCTAAATACTCGAGCTGTTAAGTCATGTCTGTCCGTTGAATTTTGACCAGCCATAAGCTCTTTGGTGATTTCTGGCCAAGCGGAGTTGCAAGTCATTGTAATAAATAAATCAGGCCTCCCATAATTACGTACGTATGTGAACGCATCTTGTGTGTATTCGTGTAGGTATCTCGGGCTATTTACAAATGATGACGGGAGAATCACCATCTGACCTAAGTTATTTGGATCCAAATCCGCATCATTTCTTATTGCATCTTGCAAGTGAATATAATTTTCTGCGCGCAGTTTTTTTTTTATTTAAAGAAATGAACCTTAAGCGCTCACTTTCCATCTTTACATACATGTCGACCAGAAACTGATGAAGTAGGAGCCTACACTTAAGCATCAAATTAAAATCGCTGCGACGGACCATCAAGTGAAAGGCATAAAAATCTTTGCAGGACACCTTTTTGCTTGGCATTGCTTTTTTGGTAATTGAATTTATCTGAGGAATATCAATGCTGTACCCCTCTTGTCCTTTCCAAAAAATTATTGGGTACTCGAGAGCGTCATAGAATCTATGTGTATCGGGAACCCTAGTGAGCATGCCATCGCGCGGCTGCACAACGATGTCCCGAGACATAGTTTGTTCGCGACTAACTATTACAGCAGCTATTTCATTTGTAGTAGGGGCATTGAATCGTCTCTCATGTTGACCGCGTGGTACACGGTCTGGGTGAATCACTACTTTGAAATGATCGTCATTGATCATTCTGTCTCTAGCCGTTTTAAATTCATGTACCAAAATGTTGTGGCCGTGAAGTACTCGTTGTAATTTTTTAACTATGTTTCTATCTACGCTTTGCACGCACTCAGTACGCCTGTTGATTTGTTCTTCTTCGTCACCTATGAAATAAACTTGTAAAAATTGTGGTTGCGAAATGGACGTAGGAATTAAAGAACCAATACGGTGGTATACTTGTCCTTGTATTGTAAAGGTCGGGCAAAACCCTGGCATTGAGACAATTTGATCTGCTCCAAAAGACGTCATATGAAAGCACATGTTGTATTTTCTTATATTATTTAGAAAAAGGCGAGATTCATCAGTTTCATTAGAGAAAAGCTCTTTTAAAGGTTGAACTGGCTCGTCTATATAAGGAAGAGCTACTTTCCCGCCCAAACAACACATACCTGCTGCTTCCTCTTTCCACTTAAGAGCTCCGCAATATTTGCAATCTATGGTCATTGCTTCTATTTTTATAAGCTTGTGAGTTTCATAATCAAGAGTCTCGTCATACTCAAATGCAGTTTTATTAAACAATATCCATGTATTTCTTGTAAATGTTTGACGTCGCTGTGCTGCCCTTTCAGCAACAGTGTGTCTGCGAGATTCGGCCATTTCATAAGTTTCAGTGGCTCTTTGGGACGCCATGTAAGTCGCTTGCTGCTGACGTCGAGCTTGGGACTGTTCTGGAGTTTCAGCAGCCCGTTGAGACGCCAGATAGTCCGCATGCTGTTCACGTCGGGCTTGGGACTGTTCTTGAGTTTCAGCAGCCCGTTGAGATGCCCAAAACTCCGCATTCCGTTCACGTCGGGCTTGGGATTGTTCTGGAGTCTCGGCAGCTCTATGTGCCGCACAACGCACCGCCTGCTCAAGCCTTCGTTGCTCGGCTTGTTGAGACGTCTCATCACGTCTAATTATTTTCATAGCTCGGGCTTTATTAGAGCTTTGCGAAATGTTAGACTTACTCTTTTGCGGCATTTTTATAAGTACTAATTACAAAATAGGTACTTAGTAAAGTTCAAACAAAATACTAAAACAATCTAATTAGTTATATTACGATCGCTGTACAGACGATATCAGTTGTATATGACTGGTCTATGAGGAGCAGCTGTGGCGCGGTTACCCATAGCAACCATTCCCAGTGCTCTGTGGGAGCTGAGAGCAGCCTGCTGGTGCTGTGGGTGACATGCTGCGCTGCACACACACAGGGCTGTGCTGCACACAGGAGGGGAGGACGCCATTTGTGTAGCGCTGCTGCCGGTGCTGTCAGGCTGCAGTGTGTGCATCCTCCATGGAGCCGCGCTCAGGTTACTGCCCCTCCCCGTGTGTGAGTCACTTCCCCTCCGCCCAGGTGAGGCACTCAGAACTTTCCCGGCTGCAGCAGCTGGCGCAGGTGAGCGCATGTTTTATTATACGGTGTTATGTAGAGGGACAATGGCGGCGGGAATCCCCTGTGTGAGGACAAGGACGGCCCGGTGCCCTCGGGCAACCTGCAGGAGGAAGCCTCACACTCCCCCCCGGGCTGTGGGCGCGGGCAGGCCGTGCTGGGACGTGTAGTTCCCTAGTAACCTGTTCCTGACATATGGGCTGTTTTCTGTGTTTTTTTTTTTTCTTTTTAAGTCTGAGAAAATGTCATAAATTATCCTTCTCCCTTCAGCTGTTTCCAGAGTGTAATGTATCAGGGTGAGCTCATGACTGACAGCTGCCAAAGTTTCTAGGAAATGTCAGTCCCTGGGGGTCGTGTGTGAACCCCCTGTGCCACACTTGTACCTGGCCACGGTATATGATCACCCCTGTATTCTGTCTGTGGACAGGCGGCAACTGTGACCTCACTATACAATGATCCACTATGGGCAAATTATTGTATTATCAATCTCTTCTGACTGCTGTAAATCAGCCATTTAAATATCACCTGTGTATGTGTGTATATAAGAGAGCTCTCAGAGGCCAGATTTTTTTCCGACTTAATTGACATGTATCGTTATATTACGACCAAAATTACATAAAATCATTACAAATAGTAGCCTATATGTTATTCCGATGTATAATCTATATTACTGTAAAGTTTCATGCAAATCCGTCCAGTAGTTTTTTCGTGAAAGAGTAACAAACATACATACTCACAAACTTTCGCATTTATAATATTAGTAGGATTTAAAGGGACTGACAGCACTGAATGACTGTTCAAACCAAGTACAGACACTCGGTGCTTCACAATGGGGCCAATCATTTAAATGCACCTTACCACCTGCTTGGTTTCCATCTATCTCCGCCCTTCTCTGGCTCTATGAAGCCAGAGCTGTCAATCAAAGAAAAATGGGATAGAGTTTGAGGGAAAGCAAGCGGGTTGGAAGGTGTATATAAATGATTGGCTCCACCATTAAGCACCAAGCGGCGGGACTTAGTTTGAACAGTCATCCTGTGTTGACAGAGTCCCTTTATTGGCTATTTCACTTTATTTTTTTCATAATTGAAGTATTGTGAAAAAAACACAAACAAAAAAAACCATGCTCCTGTGTGTGATCAATTTGTCGTTCATCTACCATCATTGTTGGTGATGACAATTAAATAGTTAAACGTCCAAGATCTGAATTCTCTCTAATTTTGGCTAGCTGTGAATTACAGCTTTTGTGTATGCGTCTTTACTTTATATATACCTGTTTAATTTTTAAGCAGATGTAGACATATGAGGGTTTTTTGGGCGGATTAGGTAGGATACATATAATGAGTTGAAAAATTATTATTTTGGATCCTGAATAAAAGGGGGAGTTACCAGTGTGATGTGTAATGGCCGCTCTTTGTTCTCCTGATCTCATTGCAGAGCTGTGTGTTATTATACCTGACACACCTGCAGGTTCCTCTGTTTCCATCTCACAAACAGACAGGGTTGCAATACAGCAGAGCTGTGAGAGCTGCAGCAAATGTGTTTGTAAGAAGACAAAGTTAACTTGTACTGTTCTGTGTTAGTTACATGTCTCACAATTGTAACGCCTCCTTATTTAAAATAAGCTCTCGAGACAGATTCTAATGCAAATCAGTGTCCTGCCCATAGCCTGGGACAGCTCATTTAGAGAGACGAAAAATGTGAATATCGCTGGAATAAGACATTGAATTACAGATATCAAGGTATCATTTTATTCAGCTTCTTATGACCTACATTCCCATATAGACGGTTTAGGAGGGTTGATTCTACTGACAGATTCCCTTTAAGTCCTTGGCCCCACTATCAGTATTGGGTCCGTATTCGGTCTGCATTTTTTCTCAGTAGTGGGAGCCAAAACCAGATGAGGAACAATCAGAAAAAAAGGTATAATAGAAACAAGTCACCAATTCTGCATTTATCACCCACTCCTGGTTTTGATTCCCACTCCTGAGAAAAAATACTGATCAAATACTGATAGTGGGGCCATGACATTAGGCTGTATTCTGTTAGTAGTGCACCCTGCTTTAATGTGTTTTTCAGGAGTCATGCCACACTTCCCCCTTAGCTTTACTATATCCAAGTGCCTGATTATCTACTCAGCTGCTCCTGAGTGCTATCCAATATCCTGCTCCACTACCACCTAGTTTCTACTAATTGTGTTGGTAAGGATGATTCTGAGAAACGTCAGGAATCAGGCCAGTACTACACGGGAGGACCTGGTCAATGACCTGAAGAGAGCTAGGACCGCAGTCTCAAACATTACCATTAGTAACATACTACGTCGTCATGGATTAAAATCCTGCAGGGCACACAAGGTCCCCCTGCTAATGCCAGCACATGTCCAGGCCCGTTTGAAGTTCGCCAATGACCATCTTGATGATGCCCAGCAACAGCCCTGAATCCTGAAAGATCTGGAGAATTTCTATATGGAAGAGTGGGACAAAATCCCTGCTGCAGTGTGTGCAAACTTGGTCAAGAGCTACAGGAAATGTCTGACCTCTGTAATTGCAAACAAGGGTTTCTGTACCAAATATTAAGTTCTGTTTTTCTATTGTATCAAATGCTTATTTCATGCAATATATTGCAAATTAAGTATGTATAAATCATACAATGTGATTTTCTGGATTTTTTTTAGATTCGGTCTCTGAAGTGTACCGACCCTGGATTTTTTTTAGATTCTGTCACTGAAGTGTACCGACGATAAAAATTACAGACCTCTCAATTCTTTGTAGGTGGGAAAACTTGCAAAATTGGCAGTGTAGCAAATGCTTATTTTTGTTTAATTAAACTTATAGGACTTGAATTGGAAAGGCACACACCTGTCTATATAAGACCTCACAGCTCACAGTGCATCTCAGACCAAATGAGAATCATGAGCTCAAAGGAACTGCCCAAGGAGCTCAGAGACAGAATTGTGGCAAGGCACAGATCTGATCAAGGTTACAAAAGAATTTCTGCATTACTCAAGGTTCCTAAGAGCACAGCGGCCTTCATAATCCTTAAATGGAAGAAGTTTGGGACCACCAGAAGTCATCCTAGACCCGGCTGTCCATCCAAACTGCGCAATCGTGGGAGAAGAACCTTGGTAAGAGAGGTAAAGAAGAACCCCAAGATCACTGTGGCTGAGCTCCAGAGATGCAGTAGGGAGATGGGAGAATATTCCACAAATTCAACTATCACTGCAGCCCTCCACCAGTCAGGACTTTATGGCAGAGTGGCCCGACAGAGGCCTCTCCTCAGTGCAAGACAAATGAAATTCCGCATAGAGTTTGCTCAAAAACACATGAAGGACTCCCAGACTATGAGAAATAAGATTCTCTGCTCTGATGAGATGAAGATAGAAGTTTTTGGTGATAATTCTAAGCGGTATGTGTGGAGAAAACCAGGCACTGCTCATCACCTGCCCAATACAATCCCAACAGTGAAACATGGTGGTGGCAGCATCAGGCTATGGGGGTGTTTTACAGCTGCAGGGACAGGACAACTGGTTGCAATTGAGGAAAACATGAATGCAGCCAAGTACAGAGATATCCTGGATGAAAACCTCTTCCAGAGTGCTCTGGACCTCAGACTTGGCCGAAGGTTCACCTTCCAACAAGACAATGACCCTAAGCACACAGCTAAAATAACAAAGGAGTGGCTTCAGAACAACTCTGTGACCATTCTTGACTTGACCAGCCAGGGCCCTGACCTAAACTCAATTGAGCATCTCTGGAGAGACCTGAAAATGGCTGTCCACCAACGTTCACCATCCAACCTGATGGAACTGGAGAGGATCTGCAAGGAAGAATGGCAGAGGATTCCAAAATCCAGGTGTGAAAAACTTGTTGCATCATTCCCAAGAAGACTCATGGACTCATGGCTGTACTAGCTCAAAAGGGTGCTTCTACTCAATACTGAGCAAAGGGTCTGAATACTTATGACCATATGATATCTCAGTTATTCTTTTTTAATAAATTTGCAAAAATTTCTACATTTGCAAAAATTTCTACATGTCTGTTTTTTTCAGTCAAGATGGGGTGCAGAGTGTACTTTAATGAGAAAAAAAATGAACGTTTTAGAATTTACCAAAAGGCTGCAATGAAACAAAGAGTGAAAAATTTAGAGGGGTCTGAATACTTTCCATACCCACTGTACACACTGCCTGTGGATTGGGCAGCATATATCAGCTGTCAGATTCACTTTAAAAAACGGAGCTATAATTTTAGATAAACTTCTTTAATTTTGGAAAATCTGAAATTGTCAACCTCCCATGGCATTGTCTGAGACAAAAGAAGACTCAGAAGACTGTGTTGTCATACAGAAAATTTGTGACATCTTCGGAGAGATCACCATCACATTGAACATATGGGATTAATTTAACTGGGGAAGTGAGAAAGAGCTGACACGTGAACCTCCATTGAAGTAGGACCTCATGCCATGTAATTACAATAGGGGATCTGTGGCGAGCCAGACACCAAGTCTAGGATTTGTATACTCAGAGAAGTGCAATTCCCGAGGTAAGAGCTTCCTCTGTTCAAAGGAATTATCTCAGACACTCTGAAGCCTGTAGTCAGTGAGGAATATTGGGGTTTGCATCTATCCGATATTTATGGGAGATATATTTTTGGCGTCAGGGCGAACTGATGAGCAAAACGCATTCACTCACATCACTGTAAGGTTGCCTAACACCTCCTACTTAATATTGGTCAGGATGATTTCCATGCCATGTTTCATCTCTATAGAAAATAAAATACTAATAGGAAACATGACAACAATATCTCCCACCTGGGACTTCCAGGTGTGACGATATCCTGAAAGTTGGGAATCTCATGATCTTCTAAAGATCTAGCACATCCCACGAACAGCCCCCCATATGAGCTCACCAAGGGGAGGTATGTGGCGTAACCTTGATCTAATAAACTCAGAGTTTGGGTTTTTGTCTTTTGCCAGTTCTGGAAGACACAGTGCTCTGTTGTTCTGTCCATTGCTCTAAGAAGTTGCTCTAAGGAATGCTTCCTTTTGCTAAGCTCTGAGCCATTTCCGTTACACAGGTTTGGTACTTTTCTTTTGTTATCACTTTTAACCTATGTGATTGTATATACCGTATTGTTTTGTTCCCATTTTATAACATGTTTATATATTTTTAATAAACACTGCCTACTTTTCAAGATTAATATATAAAATGTAATAGCTTGGTTCCTCTTGCTCTGGAAACCGCACCCATGAAGCAATACGCTATACCAGCAGGTGTCCAATCGACTTGTATAAACGATTGGTGGTGGCAGCTAGTTCCTTTTGTTATTGTGGAGTAGACAGCGATCCTACCAGGGTATATATATTCCATGCGGTGTATATACCATACCCTCACTGTGAGCTCCCCAATAACTGGCCTAGTAGGGAAAATGGCCTCGTCAGTCAACTGTGTAATTGTCCTGATGATTGGAGGCAGCGGAGTTGCTGTTATGATCTGCAACAAGTACTAAGGAAAGATAGGGGAAAGCTGTCCCTACCAGACTAAGCTGAATCCCTACGATGTAGCGGGCTGCCTGTTCCTAGCGAACAGACCCGCCTGAGTCCTCGGCTAGTCTGAACAAAGACCTATAGCATAAGGGGAGGGGTCCCTAAAAGAACTAAGGACTGGGACAAAAATGGAACACCTCCTAAACAGAGAAGTAGTTGCAGAACACAAAAAGACAAACTGACAAAAAGGTACTAGAGGTCCCAGATGGACCAAGCGAACTGACAGAGAAAGGCACCGAAGCACCTGGCTAGAGAAACAGTCAAACACTGAAGTCCAGCACAACCAAAAGGGCGGAGCTGGAATATAAAGGCAGATGGTCACGTGATCGCAAAACACAAGATGGAAAAAAACAAACAGGAGGGTTCTAACAGTTGCATCCCCTGACATGTGTCCACATCCATTTTCATACAGAAACACAGCTCATTGTACAAGTTTGTGTCCAGCAGCAGCAATTACTTCCCCTTTTTGTCCTGGGTTCACTGTGCCACAGCCATTGCGCTAGGCTACAAAAAAATGGTGCCATACTACTCCTACAGGTTAGAACTGGCCACAACAGGGGGTTTGCTCAGTTCACAGTTGAGGAGGCAGCCACAGCATAGGAGATAGAGTCAATATTCTGACTCCACAACTAGGCTGTGATTGTAGGGCACTTGAAATACCTTTTCTATACTGTCTATAGACTGAAGGAAAAAATGATTTGATCCCTTGCTGTTTTTGTAAGTTTGCCCTCTGACAAAGACATGAACAGTCTATAATTTTAAGGTTAGGTTAATTTTAACATTGAGAGACAGAATATCCAAAAAAAAAATCAAGAAAATCACATTGTATAAATTAGATAAATTAATTTGAATTTTGCAGTGAGAAATAAGTATTTGATCCCCTACAAACCATTATGAGTTCTGTCTCCTACAGACCAGTTAGACACTCATTACCTGCATTAAAGACGGATGTTTTACATAGTCACCTGTATAAAAGACTCCTGTCCACAGACTCAATTAATCAGTCAGACTCTAACCTCTACAACATGGGCAAGACCAAAGAGCTTTCTAAGGATGTCAGGGACAAGATCATAGACCTGCACAAAGGTGGAATGGGCTACAAAACCATAAGTAAGAAACTGGGTGAGAAGGAGACAACTGTTGGTGCAATAGTAAGAAAATGGAAGAAATACAAAATGACTGTCAATCGACATCGATCTGGGACACCATGCAAAATCTCACCTCGTGGGGTATCCTTGATCATAAGGAAGGTGAGAGATCAGCCTAAAACTACACAGGGGGAACTTGTTAATGATCTTAAGGCAGCTGGGACCACAGTCACCAAGAAAACCATTGGTAACACATTACACCTTAAAGGTTTAAAATCCTGCAGTGCCCGCAAGGTCTCCCTGCTCAAGAAGGCACATGTGCAGGCCTGTCTGAAGTTTGCCAATGAACACATGGATGATTCTGTGAGTTATTGGGAGAAGATGCTGTGGTCAGATGAGACAAAAATTGAGCTCCTTGGCATTATCTCAACTCGCCGTGTTTGGAGGAAGAGAAATGCTGCCTATGACCCAAAGGACACCGTCCCCACTGTCAAGCATGGAGGTGGAAACATTTTGTTTTGGGGGTGTTTCTCTGCTAAGGGCACAGGACTACTTCACCGCATCAATGGGAGAATGGATGGAGCCATATACCGTAAAATCCTGAGTGACAACCTCCTTCCCTCCGCCAAGACATTTAAAATGGGTCGTTGCTGGGTCTTCCAACAAGACAATGACTCAAAACATACAGCCAAGGCAACAAAGGAGTGGCTCAAAAAGAAGCACATTAAGGTCATGGAATGGCCTAGCCAGTCTCCAGATCTTAATCCCATAGAAAACTTATGGAGAGAGTTGAAGCTCTGAGTTGCCAAGCGAGAGCCTCAAAATCTGAATGATTTATAGATGATCTGTGAAGAGGAGTGGACCAAAATTCCTCCTGACATGTGCACAGCCCTCATCAACTACAAAAAACATCTGACTGCTGTGCTTGCCAACAAGGGTTTTGCCACCAAGTATTAAGTGTTGTTTGTCAGAGGGATCAAATACTTATTTCTTACTTCGAAATGCAAATAAATTTATCTAATTTCTACAATGTGATTTTCTTGATTTTTTTGGGATATTCTATCTCTCAATGTTAAAATTAATCTACCCTTAAAATTATACACTGTTCATGTCTTTGTCAGTGGGCCAACTTACAAAAACAGCAAGGGGTCAAATAATTATTTCCTTCACTGTATGTACCATTTCTCACACAAAGAGATTTCATTAGACAGTGCCATGGAGAAAAATTAAAAATTCATAAGACATGTCCAAAGAGGAGACATATCACCCTCACATTAAACATATGGAATTAATTATAACTAGGGAAGAAAGAAACTAATTAAAACAGGGGAGGTAAGAGAGGTGACACTTCCACCTCCATTGAAGTAGGGGCCTCCTGTAGTGATCAGGTCATTACAGCAGTGAGATTTGCCGGGGGAAAAGACACCAAGCCTGAGATTTGTGTACGCAGAGACGAGGGAGTACACTTCCAAACCAAAGAGCTTCCTCAGATCAAAGAATCTTCCTAGACCTTTTGGAGCCAGTGGTCAGTGATGAATATTGAGGTCTGCATCGATCAAATATTTATGGGAGGTATATTTTCTACATTGTAGAGAAGGGATGAACATAACGCATTCACTTACATCACCGTATGGCCAGCAGAACTCCTCCAACATAATAACGGCCCAATGGATGATGCTATTCAGACCATGTTTCATCTCGATATAAAGGTAAAATTGTGATAAGAAACATGATGACAATATCTACTGCCTGGGACCTCAAGGGGTGAAGATATCCTGTAAGTTGGAGATCTCATAAAATTCTGAAAGATCCAGCACATCCCACAACCAGCCCGTACATGAGCTCACCAAGGGGAGGCATGTGGGCGTGACATTTATCTAATAAAAAGCAGAAATTGGGTTTGGTCATATGTCAGTCCTGGAATTAACAGCATGATGTAGTTCTTTCCATGTTTCTAAGGAGTACCTCCCTCCGCTAATCTCTGAGCCATGACACCTGGTTTAGTAATTTTCTTTTGTTATCCCTTTTATGTCATGTATTTGTATATACTGTGTTGTTTTGTTCCCATTTTGTACCATCTTTGAATATTTTTTATAAACACTGCCTACCTTTCCGGATTAAATATATAAAATTTAATAGCCCTGTTCCTCTTGCTCTGTAAACCGCACCCTGAAGCCATGCGCTACCTATAACGAGTGTCCAATTGGCCTGTATAAACAATTGGTGGTGGTAGCTAGTAGTGGTTCATTTTTTTGTTATTTTGGAACTGGCAGTGATCGTACCGGGTATACTGTATATATACACGTGCAGCTCACTATATTAGAATATCATCAAAAAGTTAATTTATTTCAGTTCTTCAATACAAAAAGTGAAACTCATATATTATGTAGAGTTATTACAAACAGAATGATCTATTTCAAGTGTTTATTTCTGTTAATGTTGATGATTATGGCTTACAGCCAATGAAAACACAAAACTCATTATCTCAGTAAATTAAAATAATTAACAAAAAACACCCGCAAGGGCTTCCTAAGCATTTTAAAAGGTCCCTTAGTTTGTTTCAGTAGGCTCCACAATCATGGGGAAGACTGCTGACTTGACAGATGTCCAGAAGGCAGTCATTGACACACTCCACAAGGTCCCAAAGTTCAAATTGTCATTTGGAAATCAAGGTCCCAGAGTCTGGAGGAAGAGTGGAGGGGCCACAATACAAACTGCTTGAGGTCTAGTGTGAAGTTTCCACAATCAGTGATGGTTTGGGGAGCCATGTCATCTGCTGGTGTAGGTCCACTGTGTTTTATCAAGACCAAAGTCAGCGCAACCGTCTTCCAGGAAATTTTAGAGCACTTTTTGCTTCCCTCTGCTGACAAGCTTTTTGGAGATGGAAATTTCATTCTCCAGCATGACTTGGCACCTGTCCACACTGCCAAAAGTACCAATATCTGGTTTAAAAGCAACAGTGTCACTGTGCTTGGTTGGCCAGCAAACTCGCCTGACCTTAACCCCATAGAGAATCTATGAGGTATTGTCAACAGGAAGATGAGAGACACCAGACCCAACAACGCAGACGAGCTGAAGGCTGCTATCAAAGCAACCTGGGCTTCCATAACACCTCAGCAGTGCCACAGGCTGATTGCCTCCATGCCACGCCGCACTGATGCAGTAATTGATGCAAAAGGAGCCCCGACCAAGTTTTGAGTGCATTTACTGAACATACATTTCAGTAGGCCAACATTTCGGATTTTAAAAACATTTTTCAAGCTGTTGTTATAAAGTATTCTAATTTACTGAGATAATGACTTTTGTGTTTTCATTGGCTGTAAGCCATAATCATCAACATTAACAGAAATAAACACTTGAAATAGATCATTCTGTTTGTAACGACTCTATATAATATATGAGTTTCACTTTTTGTATTAAAGAACTGAAATAAATTAACTTTTTGATGATATTCTAATTTAGTGAGATGCACCTGTATATTCTATGCATTGGAATTGGAGATGTATATACCATACGCTCACAATGAGTTCCCCCAATAACTGGCCTAGTAGTAGAAGAAGCCGCCACTATGTCCGTCCCTTGTCAATCAATTGTCCTGACAATAGCTTGATTCGACTGCATGAGGCACGTATCAAGATTCCAGAAGAAAGTTTATTTTCAATCTGCATTCTTGTAGTATGAAGTATGCACAATTACAGCAGCAGTAGCTGTAACAGCTGCAGTTGGTAAAAAAATTATTCTGAACCAGAGCTGCAAGAAATGTGGCTTCATAAGATGGGTGCCAAACTCACAATGAGGAAGAAGAAGGGGAGCTGCTGACATCAGAGCTAGAGAGGCAGTCAGGGAGAGAGGGTGGACAAACTTATGAAGGGCAAACCTTATTGAATAGTAACACAACAGCAACAAAACAAAACAATACTGCATGATTCCCAAGTTGTGGGACATGACACTCCCTGTCTGAAATCTATAGATTTCACAATAATCCAACTTGACAGAATGTCCTTCAAAGAACCTGAATGACAAGAAAGAAACACATAAACACATAACACATACACATGCAACTATAAAACTATAACAACTGTAAAATCCAAATATATGGTTGGTGGTTTGTAGTCCTCAACAGTAAGATAAGTCCAAGTTCCGTTGGAAACCCATCTTCGGATTTGGGAAGTCGCAACATGCAAAATTTCCACCAACCCAGTAATCCAATGGTGAATGTTCCATGTTGTAACACAGCTGGAGGTATGCTCCCCACCATTAGCTGTGTCCTGTACTAATGTCTTCCTTCATTGAGATGCCTTTTGTCATGAGAGTTAGATGAGCAACAGCCTGCAAGGCAGATGACCAACTCGAGAAGCGTCCAAAGCATTGAAGCCTCAGCTTCAACCTTGGTGCTACAGAAGTTTGGCATGTAGAGACGGCTGGTCTGATCTCCCCATCAGCATCCTGTTCTTCCACCTCATATTTTCTGCTGGAATCAAGAGAACAAAGATCCTCATGCATGAATCTTTGTAGCGACAGCCATGTGTTGTTGCAAAGCCTAGATGCAGCCAAGAGTTTTGTTCCCTGGTCAATCATCTGGCCCAGGCCAGTGGAGATGTGGTGCCTCTTCTCAGGAGTCACTTTGGCAAATTCCACTGTCAGTACAGCAGCACAAAGTTCAACTCTTGCAACAGAGTATGTAGATTTTGGGCTTAGTTTGCTTGCTGCAGATTGTTTGGCAACTTTGTTCTTGGAGAACGAAAAGGTAATGGTGCTAGACAGCTGTTGGAATCATCCTGAGTGAATTACTTTTCCATAACCTTTATGAATTCTTTGCCCTTCTTGCAGATGTCAACTTGTTGTCTTGATTTGTAGAATTGAACACCGTTGACCCGAGGCTGTCATCATAGGACAGGAACCTGTTCATGTTGTCAAGGGGTTCTTGTCGCACCTTAATGTCACTCAGCTTCTCCTTCACCCAGTAATGATGTGGGCATGGCTAAAAGTAAGTGCTGCAACCATTTGCTAAGATATGAGTCTTACATGAAGAAATCTTTGTAGGCCTCTTCATCTTATCTATGCAGCTATTACCTTTAATAAACCAGTCTAGATCAAAGCTATGGAGACACGGGGGTCAGTGGGTGCTCTCGTCCACTGGCCCGAGACCGCATGGACCAGGGCTCATCCCACTGAACGTCCGCTCTCCTTTACCTTGGTCATAATACTACTCAGACAACACAGGTGAATGTAAAACACTGTGGCAATACTTTATTGAACCACCAAACAGACAATAACATATAGAACAGTCCCAGCAAATACCCAAGATGGTGAAAATTACAGAGTCTCACCTTTTCACTGACTCGCCAGGATTAGAGCAGCTGCAACTTCGGGGCTTCGATGGCCGACTACCCCATCCAGTGCCACCCTGCTTTTGGTGAGCACCCACGGAGAGGAAGTAACGACAAAGTTAGGAAACTTACAGTTCATTGAAGCACGTGGCCAGGTAACTGGAGGGTCGCAACCTAGCTTCTCCAAACGTCTCCATGGAGCCAGGTGACCGGTGGGTCCCAATCTTGGCTTCCCTGAACGTATCCAAGGGCCAGGTGACTGGAGGGTCACAACCTGTCTTCTCCAAACATCTCCATGGGAGCAGGTGACCGGTGGGTCCCAATCCTGGCATCCAAAACATCTCCATGGGTTAAGTGATGGTCAATAGAGCAGATCTGTATTCTTCCAGCTAGGGCCGTGGTCCCGTAGGCTGGCATACTGTAGAATGTCAAATCTGTGTTCCTCTTGATGGAGCCATTGTGTCCTGGCAGCTGTCCTGTAGCGTGTTCCTGGCTGTGGTTTTGTAAAGTTCCCCTTGATGGAGCCATGGTGTCCTGGCTGTTGTTTTGCAGAGTCTCCCTGGGAGCAGAGGCAGATCCTCCTTTTATAGTTCACAACTGTCATTCAGGCCATCATGCACAGGTCAGAGGGAAGGTTGAATGAGGTCAACTCTCATTGTTCGAATATTCAATCAATTTTCATAGGCCTGGTACAATATGTAATCAACATATTAGCAAACATCAATTGTTCAATGACTTTGCATCCCTGTCTTGCAAAGATTGCAGACAATAACCTGTAGGAGCTGATATAAGAGGTAAACAGCAGCCATTCAGAAATTTCACAAACATCAATTCTAGTGTCAACATTCAGACTCATATGATAATAGTCCACGTTTTTTGACCAACCGAAGAAAAACACATAAATTCAATAGTCAACGTTCAGACAATAGCCTATATCTCCTGGCTTACTGAAAATAAACGTCTGCATAATTAAGATTAAATGCTGTGTCATCACAAAAGCGTATGGTCAGTTGATTTGCTGATGTACCTTGTGCAGCCAGAGAAAGTTTGACAAGCAGAATCAGGATATCTACACTGTTGTGAAGGGATGGTATCTTGTTGGCTATAGTCTTTAGATGAGGGTGATAAAGAGCAGTCTCTGGTATTAAGATCTCTTTCCCATTGGATGGTATCTGGTTGCAGAGTGGGTAGGGGTATCTCCACAGTGTTCTCAAGAGAGGCTACTATAAGTCCATTGCCTCTTCTCCCAGAGACTTTTGTAACACCACTACAGGTGCCTAAGGTATAAAGGTAAGCATTTCCCTTTAAGTTGAACAGATCAAAGAGTTCTGACCTTGCAAGTGATTGGTTGCTCTGATCGTCCAGCATGGCTTACACCTTTGCGGTTTTCTCTGCTTGACCCTTGGGATGCATGTTCACCAAACATATCTTCACACAGGACTTGTCACAAAGGTATTCTTCACAGACTTCTGTGCATGAAGAAAATACTGTGGTAGGACTTGTTACTTGTTCTGAAGCCTCCCCACCATGACTCTTGGTGGGTAAGGCAGGTGTAAGCTGTACAGAGTTAGGTTGGGATGGATGGAGCGCTTGGGCATGGTCCTCATTGTCACACTCCAAACACTTTATAGTAATTTTACCGTCTTTAGCAAAGTATTCAGTTCAGTTCTTTAGGGGATGTGGCTACTTATAAATGGAACACAGTTGATTAGGGTTTTCAACCTTTTTACCTTTGTTGCTCTTGTCTGGAGCTCATGTAGGTGTGGGAAGAATATCAGTCTTTTTCACTGACACTGGACCTCTGCGGCTTCTTTTGTTAGAACATGGACTCTCATACTTAAGATGCGATAAACCAGGGCCGCTGGGTCAAGGAGTCTCTTGACCTGCTCTGTGGATTGTGGCCTGAGCCACCTGATCAGCAGATCTAGCTCTTTAGCAATAGTAATGCCTAGGTAACTAATTATGGTTCTAAAGGCACATTTCCAACCTCTATAATTCTCAGGTTGATCATTGAACCTTGTGAGACAGGTCTTAGTAAGTACATAGCAAACCATGTACCCTGCAAAGTCAGACATGTCAGTTTTCTCTGATTTTGGAAAGACAATTTCTGGCTGAGTAATGTTATTCATTTGGGTTTCCTGAGGTGCAGGGGCCTGGTATGTTTTGGTGCACAAAAGAGGTTCAGGATGAGGGTTTGGCTATGCATTGTACTGACCTTGAATGCAGAGTGTTGGGGGATAATCTGCGTTCTGTTGCTTTGGAGGAATGTCTGCACTTTCGTCAGGAACAATTTTCGGAGTCAGGAGTGTACTATTTTGGCTTAGTACATAGTCTTTTATGGGCTTAAGAGGGTCTTCTGTATCAAGATCACTTAAACCGATGCTGTTTCTTTGACTCCCATTGATAACTTGTTCCAGGACCTTTAACCTTGCCATGGCTGTGCCATGCTCGCATTCCTTCTTTATGGCCTCTATTTCTGCCCTCATCGTATTGCACTCACTTCTATTTCCGCTTTCTTGCACGCTGCTTCTGCTGCTGAACTCTCTTCCTATGCATCCATTTCTGCCTTCTCGTGTGCTGCTTCAGCTTCCATTTCTGCCTTCTCGTGTGCTGCTTTCGCTTCCATTTCTGCCTTCTTTCAACCTGCTTCCACTTCCAACTCAGTTTTCTTTTGCGTAAAGGCGGATTGTATCTTAGTAGCCTCAGCTTCTCCATGTGTCCTTATAAGCTGCTCACTGAGAGTTGAATATATCGAAGAGTGTGTCTTAGATTATAGTTTCGATTGCTTGGTGAACCCAGAAATGCAAGATGACGTCTATGGTATTTGTGCAATTCTTTCATCTGTCTTGGACTTAATATTACATACTGTGCAGTCTCTCTCAGAATTAAGTTGCTGGAAACTTTGCAGTTCCTCAAGAGAATCATGTGTATTAATCTTCTTCAGAGTCGTAACATATTTATGAGCCTTTCTGTTATAAAGCTCATAAACTGAACACAGTTATCCTAGAGCTCACTCTAATGGTAGTTCATGAGAAGCAGGCTGAGATGATGATGATGTGACTCAGCAATTTTTGCCATAAGTCTGATATGTACAAGAGAGTTCATGTTTAATGGTTTCAAGGTGTTCTTTAACTTTCCATGTGAGCTTTGTAGAGCCTTTAGCTTTCTCACTGTACTCAGGATTAAACTCTACACTTCATCTGACTGTAGATCTTGCAAAGACCATGTAGTTTTTTCCTCAACCATTATGCTTCACAGGCAGAATGGATCTGTATAGTAATGTGGGCTGCTGGATTCTAGCAGGGTGAATGCTGAGATTGATCTGTGATTGCTTTACACGTGCACGCACGCACGCACGCACACACGCACACACTGATGATTTCTTGTGTGCTGTGAGCAGACATTCTGATGTCTGTGCAGTATCTTTATAGAAGTTGCAATCAGGCTTGACAGGTGTATCTGGCAGAAGTCTTTCTTACTATTCTGACTCCATTACTAGACTGCAAGTGTATGGTGCTTGAGACACAGTTAATATGGCTGTCTCTATGTTCAATAACTCACATGAAGAGATTCCATCAGATAGCTTGACTCGACAGCAAGAGGCACGTATGAAGATTCCAGAAGAAGGTTTACTTTCAAACTGAATTCTTGTAATATGCACAATAAGGCTAAGTGCCCATGGTGCAGAAATGCTGCGGATTTTTCCTGAGCGTTTCTGCATCTCCCTGGCAGAAAAAAACGTATGCGGATTTTACATGCGTTTTTTATGCCAGGTAGAAGCGTTTGTGAAGCGTTTTTAACATGCGATTAAGCATGTGGGTTGTCAAGCGCTTTTCCAAGCGATTTTAGCATCACTTGGAAAGTGCTTGACAACTTGGTCACACTATATAAATCCATGCAACCGGCATGGATTTATGTTGTGTGACCAAGTTACGATGCTGCAAAAAAAGAATAAAAATGTTGAAAAATATTAAAAAAAACACTATACTCACCTTCCGATGGCCCCTAGTCTCCTCTACGGTGCGTTCAGTGTCTTCGGCGGCTCGCGGTCCTCTAAAAAGGACCTTCCATGACAGGTCACGCGACCGCCGATGTCAGAGGTCGCGTGACCTGTCACATGACTAAATGACGTCATGGAAGGTCCCTTTACACCACCGCTAGCAGCTGAAGAGCCAACAGCGCCACCGGGAGTAGACAGGGGGCCATCAGAAGGTGAGTATATGTTTTTTTTTTTTTTTTTAAATTATTTTTTAACTACAGGTACAATGGTACCCGGGTCTGGAGGAGAGTCTCCTCTTCTCCAGACCCGGGTACCATCCGCGCATTGAATTGCATAATGTGTAAATGTAGTCATGCGGATGTTATGCAGTCCAATGCAAGTCAATAGCGGCGATTTCGCCGCGATTCCGCACAATTAATGGTTGTGCTGCGGATTTTTCCTCAGCGGAAATTTCCGCAGCATGTGCACAGCACACGCGGATTATCATTGGGAAACATGGCAGACAACTTAACAAGCGTTTTTAATGCGTTTCCGCAGCGGAAATGCAGCCATGGAAACGCATTAAACTCGTATTGTGGGCACATAGCCTTACAATAACAGTAGTTGTAAAAGCTGCAGTAGGTGAAAAAGACTATTCTGAACCAGAGCTGCAAGACATATGGCTTCATAAGATGGCTACCAAACTCACAATGAGGAAGAAGAAGGAGTGCTGCTGACGTCAGAGCTAGGGAGGCAAACCTTATTGCATAGCAACACAACAATACAATACTGTATGATTCCCAAATCATGGGACATGACGGTCAGTCACCAACCACAGTATTCTATGGCTTGAGGCTGCCACATTTGCTGTGTGTAAGTGTCATACTCTGATGTTGATGCCCAGACCTTGTAAGCTCTCACCAGTAATTATTATGATCTGAGCGATGCAATGGCATGACTGCTCCTCTCAGATCATAGTAATTATCCACTGAGCATTGTGTCTAATTGTATCGTGTGTGATGCAATATGCAGAACCATATATCTAATCCTGTAATGTGTGATACCGTCCACTGAGGTGTGTATCTAATCGTTTAATGTGTAATACAGTCACTGAGCTATGTATCTAATCCTATTGTATGTATTACTGACTGCTGAACTGTGTAAATACTGTGTACCGAGTGCTGCAGCCGCAATAATCTGACTACCCCATGGAGATCTCTGTAAAGCACAGTGAGCAGCCCAGCGCCTCCCTAATGTTTTTCCTTTCTGTTACGGCAGTTGAAAGCCCAAGTCTCTGTTCCTGGGACCAGCTTTCCCCAGTATACAGCTTTCCTAGGAATATATATTACTACAAAATATGTCTATAAAAAATAAACACATGTGGCAATGCCACACCTTTAAAACCCCAATCTATCAAAATAAAAAATTAAGTCTTCCCTGTAATGCACACGCCCGGGCTGAGCGGCGTGTGCATGTGATTCCACTGGACCGTGCCGGAGAGTGAATGCCAGGAGGGGTGTAACTAGGTATTCACCCGATCCGACCAGGGTCGCACGACGGCATACGACGCCAGTGCACCAAGGAGGAACCGAGCAGAGGGACCAGGTGCTACTCCAGGACAGACCCCAGACACGGCTGTTGACCCACACAGGGGAATACAGGAACAGACAGGTTAGGCTGGCACACAGACTGGTGGGTATAGGCAGGCACGACTGGTATGCAGGCAGGCGGGTATGCAGGCAGGGGGGTACAGGCAAGCACGGCTAGAGTGCAGACAGGGAGGCGCTAGCAGGTAGGAACACAGGCGGGATAGGACCCAGTACACACAGGGACTCAGGAACAGAACCACAGATGTGGCGGACAAACACAGCAGAGTGAGGCCGCCCAGAGAGGCGAGCAAGAGCAGGGCAGGACGAGACCGCATAGAGCGGCGAGCGAGAGCAGAGCAGGACGAGGCCGCCCGGAGCGGCGAGCAAGAGCAGAGCAGGACGAGGCCGCCCGGAGCGGCGAGCAAGAGCAGAGCAGGACGAGGCCGCCCGGAGCGGCGAACAAGAGCAGAGCAGGACGAGGCCGCCCGGATCGGCGAGCAAGAGCAGAGCAGGACGAGGCCGCCCGGAGCGGCGAGCAGGACGAGCAAGAGCAGAGCAGGCTAGAACCGCTGGAGCGGTGAGCAAAGGCAGAGCAGGCTAGAACCGCCGGAGCGGTGAGCAAAGGCAGAGCAGGCTAGAACCGCCGGAGCGGTGAGCAAAGGCAGAGCAGGCTAGAACCGCCAGAGCGGTGAGCAAAGGCAGAGCAGGCTAGAACCGCCGGAGCGGTGAGCAAAGGCAGAGCAGGCTAGAACCGCCGGAGCCGTGAGCAAAGGCAGAGCAGGCTAGAACCGCTGGAGCCGTGAGCAAAGGCAGAGCAGGCTAGAACCGCCGGAGCCGTGAGCAAAGGCAGAGCAGGCTAGAACCGCCGGAGCGGTGAGCAAAGGCAGAGCAGGCTAGAACCGCCGGAGCGGTGAGCAAAGGCAGAGCAGGCTAGAACCGCCGGAGCGGTGAGCAAAGGCAGAGCAGGCTAGAACCGCCGGAGCGGTGAGCAAAGGCAGAGCAGGCTAGAACCGCCGGAGCGGTGAGCAAAGGCAGAGCAGGCTAGAACCGCCGGAGCGGTGAGCTAAGGCAGAGCAGGCTAGAACCGCCGGAGCGGTGAGCAAAGGCAGAGCAAGCTAGAACCGCCGGAGCGGTGAGCAAAGGCAGAGCAGGGGGGACAGGGCTCTGTTCACACGGAACAGACAGGAAGGGAAAGGCAGAACCAGATACCCACAGGGTACTTGCAGTGAAGTAGCGAGTGGACCACAAACTCACAAACAGGAGTACAGTGACAACGGGCAGGAGTTAGGTACGAGTTCAGACTCTGCAGAAAAAGGAAAGGTACGGACATAGAGAAACATGGGAAAACAGGCTAGAAGAGTATACAGACAAGAACAGACACAGTAGCAAGATACAGGAGCGGGTCTAGGAATGCAGCCCCTAGAAGGCGGGAGGAACAGGCCAGGAGCGTGTTCAGACAGGATAGAATAGATACAGGAGCGGGTCTAGGAATGCAGCCCCTAGAAGGCGGGAGGAACAGGCTAGGAGCGTGTTCAGACAGGCCTGGAAATACAGCCTCCAGGATAGGCAGACAAGAGAACACAGAAGGGGACCTGGCACATTCAGAGTGAAAGACCACACTGAATGAAACACAATGCTCAGGCATGGGTTAATTGGAGCAGCTGGTTTAAATACCAGGTGACAGACAGCAATAGGCTGAGGACGCACAAGGGGTGTGCCTGCAGCAGGTACAAAAAGCAGGAAGTGATCGGGTGCCGCCCTTAAGCAGCAGCACACAGAAGCAAACAGACAGCATGGAGGGAAGCCAGAGAGACATTCTGGACTGGAGATCAAGTGCGTGCTCTTGCACAGTGGGAGATGGACCACTATGCAAGGACGCCGCCAGGTATGTTACATTCCCTATGGCATACACAGAAAAATCATCAAAAATGCGAAAATTGCATTTTTTCCATCACCTCACCCTCTATAAAGAAATTCAATAAAAGCGATCAAAAGTTTGTATATACCGCCCCCCGCACAAAGAAAAAAAAGCCCACATGCAGAAAAACAACGGAAAAAGTTTTTTTATGACACATTCTCCTTAACACAGAGCCCTGTGCAGCTAAGAGTATAGCCCTAGGCATCATAGTTCCATACTCAATTTAGTGGCCATTCTCAGGTATTGCAGGTAAGCATTGAAGTAACTCAGGATATAGAGGTGGGGTATTCAGTCTCCTTAGGGTATATTCATACTATGGGCCAATTCATCAAGACCGGCATTGTTCACACCAGTCTTAATGAGGAGATCTGATGCCTCTTTAATTAAGGTGAGTTGGACAAGTGGCGTACACCTAAGTGTGCGTCCTGCCACAAATCCTACTCCCGTCCCTGCTGGAACAATATTTGTGGCGTAGTGAATACTGCTGCCTGTCATGATTTGGACAAGCAGCGACTGCCACACCCCTGTCCCACTTTGTCAGAACTGGGCAAAAATGGAGCGAGAAAGCTAAAAGCTGCAAAGTGTTAGCACAACTTCGAGTTGCACCAAAATTATGCAATTTTACAAAGCTTTTTACACTAGTATTCTAGGATGAATTAGGTCCTGTGTCTTATCAGGCGGTGGTGGGGTGGTCCACTCTGAAATCTGCAAAAGAGACCTAATAAAAGGTTGAACATATGCATTTCTATGTCAAAATAACTTGCTGTTTACCAGTATGCTTAGTCATTTTACGGTTTGTTAAATGATTCAGATTTAAAAAGGCAAGCAGCAGTTAAAAGAACTTACATGTCCATTCCACTTGGAAGATGCCACATACTAAATAAAGAAGAATACGAAAAGCCCAAAAAGACAGATATAAGATGCCTGACGTCTTTCGTAGTGTTTTAAAAATATCACAAAAAGCACCGCAATTTAAAAGAAAGTGGCCTCGATTCTCCAAGCAATTTCGCCAGAATTTTGCCGGAAAATTACTTTGAAAAGTCACTAAATTTTGGAGCAACTCAGAGTTGAACAAAAATCTTACAACTTTTGGTGTTTTCATGCCAGTTTCTCCCTGCTCCGCCAACATAGGTAAAGCTGAGGTTGGACAGGGATGCAGTGGAGGCATAGCGCCAATACTTGTCTAATTCATGACGAGATGTGTCATTCCTTACACCAGAAATCTTACTCCAGTCTGGTACTGGTGTAATATACAGGGTGGTCCAAAAGTAGGTGGGCAGAAAGTGTAATAAGGTTATGAAGGGGGAGATTTATCAAACATGCTGTAAAGTGAAACTGGCTCAGTTGCCCTTAGCAACCAATCAGATTCCACTTTTCATTCCTCACAGACTCTTTGGAAAATGAAAGGTGGAATCTGATTGGTTGCTAAGGGCAACTGAGCCAGTTTCACAGATCTAGTTTTCACAGATAGATCTCCCCCAAATCTGTTTTCTTTTTAGATAATTCAGATAACACATAATGGCAAATAATTTAAATACAGATCAAAGAAAATTGATTTTAACAGAGTATTGGAAATCTCAAAATGCTGAAACTGTTAGAGCAAATTGGGTTGAAATATTTGGTACTCAAGCCCCAAAGAGACAAACCATTTACCGCATTTGTGACAAATTCAATGCCACTGGCTCAATCCTTAATGCTCCAAAAACTGGTCGACCCAAAACAGTCTGTACAGAAGATAATAAACAACTTGTTGCGGAAACATTTGTTCAGAGTCCAAAAAAGTCCACCAGAAGAGCCTCTTTGGAATTGGGAATTTCATGAGCTTCTATCATGCGAATCCTGAAATCTATTGGGTGGAAAGCTTATTGTTCACGTCTAATTCATGGTTTATTGGAGGATGATCCAGACAGGCGGCTGCAATTTAGTGTTTGATAAATCTCCCCCTTCATAACCTTATTACACTTTCTGTCCACCTACTTTTGGACCACCCTGTATATTACATGGTACATGTGGTCGCATGCCACTCATCAGATACTCTAGATTCATGAAGATTAATTTCATGATGTTATGCATTTTGCAGAGGGACCCAGCAAGACTGGCACCAAACCAGCAAAAGCACTGCCACAGACGCACTTGGCGCAAGATGCCCAGCTAGGCGAGCACTTGAAGGCCAGGAATACTCTTCACCCTGCTCCCAGATAAATGGAAGGGGGACTATGGCAGAGCCCTTCCCTGGCTCACTGTCACCGGACAGCTGGCGTCTGGTACTTGCTCAGGAACCAGGTGAGAACCTCTGCAAAAATCCCAGGAAGTGAAAACCAGAAGATAAAATGAGAAAACTCCTGAAAAGATAGCAACCTAATGCTAGTGTGGCACCCCAGGGGTCTGGTTTCCACAGTAACAGCAGTGTTATGTCTGAGAGCAGGTGGGAGGTCTCTTGGTCAGGAATCCTATGCATGCCACACCTCCTGCCCAGTCCTGGGAGGGGAAGAACTTCCCATATATAAACCTGGGGCTGAGGCAGGGTTAGAGAGTTGAGAGGGAGAGTTCAGCCAGGAGGGCTGGCAGGGAGCTGACAGAGAAGCAGCATAGGAAGAAACAACAGGAGCTCTGTGGGAGCAGTGTTACAAGGAGTCAGGGGCTGGCAGCTGCAGAGCTCGCCCTGACTGAGAAGCTTTCTTACCGGACCCGGCGTCCGAGGCTGTGGGGACTAACTCTTACCCAGCAGCAGAAGCCGACCGGCAGGGGATTTCAGGTCCTCAGGCCCAGAAACCCGAAGGCACGGTCACACGCGTGGGACCAGCACCGCCATCGTGGAGCGGAAGCCATTAGAAGGCCCCGAGTCACCGGCCATACGGGTGAGCACCACACGGTACACTCAGGGACGTGGGCTACTTATATCCGCTTCTAGCAAGGTAGCCAGAAGAGTACAGTCAGTTTGGGAGGCCTACAACTCCGCCTGGCCAGGGGAGATCCCATCTGCTCAAGGACTGACCAGGCCCCGTTCACTAGCAAGTACTCCGGGAGGGTCTATCGTTGTTACCAGTAAAGACCCTGAATTACACCGCACCGTCTCTGAGTGGTTCCTGCTACCCCCATCATCCACATCTGCTGCCCTGAGGCCATACCCCTCCCGTTGGGGGTTATACCATCTACGCTGCACCATCCATCCACCGGCCTCAGCGGACTGTCCTGCAGCGGCAGCTCCATAGCTGCATTCAACGGGTGGCGTAGTCGTCCTGCATCTACCGCTGTTACATCGCCGCTCAGTTTGACTCCCTGGGCACGGACCGGGTCACCGCCACGAGACTACAACCCTCAAGAGATCCGGCTCCGGGTAAGCTCTCGCGTGCGCAACGCAGCGCGACACAGGCCCAGGGGCGCGTCAACTTTTGGCGTAGTCGGCAGGATCTCGTGCCCGCAACCACCGGGTACTGCGTGCCTGAAAAAGACTGTTCAAACTTACCTGTGGTGAAGATTCCCGCCATCCGGCGCCATCTTCCGCTTCCTTCCCGCCATCGGTGGAGTTTTCCCGCCATCCGGCGCCATCTTCGGCCTTCTTCCCGCCATACGTGGAGTTTTCCCACCATTGGACGCCATCTTGAGGACGCCGCGCGGGAAGAAGAGGGGCGTGGACTCCGAAAGCGCGCGAGAACTGAAGCCCCGCCTCACGTCTGGACGTTGCGTAAGGTCCTGGAAGGAGCCCAGCAGACGCCGACATCACAGGAGCGCGACGGAAGGTCCTCAACCCTGACGATCCACTGCGGAGCCGCGGCCTACGGAAGAGGATCATCGCAAGGTAGGCCACGGTCCACTAGGGGGGAGAAGGATGTCGGATACGGAGGAGAGCTTCACCGCTTCAACCCCCGCCAGCGCCACCGCTGTTGCGGTCATGCCTTTCACCATGCCCTATATCCCGGGGGCAGCCTGGCTACCCCAGTACTCAGGGGAGTCACATACCCTGCATGACTTTAGAGAAAAGCTGGATAGCCTCTTCCAGGTGTACCCCCTCACAGAGGAGCAAAAAGTGAGCATCCTGGTGGCCCAATTAACCGGGGCAGCCCAAAGGGAGGTAAAGTCCTGGCCACCTGGGAGGAGGACTGTCGCAGAGATACTAACCCAGCTAACCGAGGAGGAGCTGCAGTACTACCAATACGAGGAAAGCCAAAAGGACCCGGACGGGTCTGAGGACTACCCTCAGGAGGGAGCACAAAGAGGACATAGCTACTGAAGGGAAGTAGCGTGAATAAAGAGCTGTAAATAGTTACCCGTAAGGGTACAAGGACTGCTGCTAATTAAAATATGGTCCCCGTTGGGATTAGTGAATTGTTCCCCGTGTGTCCCTATCCCTTACCAGGCTGAGGACTGTGAGCAGCCATCCCCTATCCCTTACCAGGCTGAGGACTGTGAGCAGCCATTCCTTATCCCCACTGGCCGAGGACTGAGAGCGGCCATATCCTGTAAATAATTATGTGTTTCTAGTAATTTATAGGAGTCCTTGGTGGATTTACCGGGAATCCTTTGTACAGTTAGTGGAGCGTAACCCAGGATGGACTAAAAGACTGTTAAGGACTCGGGGCAGGACAGACCCCTACCTGGTTACGTCTCCCTGTTTTGGTGAAATGGACACCTTTGTTTCTTCAAAGACTGCACCCGGTTACGGACATGCCGTGACCACCTTTATGTGTTTCTTTATTGTATTGTTATTGTTATATCTTGTTATGTTTTTCTAAAATATGTTTAGTCCCGGAGTACTAAATTTCACTAGGGGAGAATGTGGCACCCCAGGGGTCTGGTTTCCACAGTAACAGCAGTGTTATGTCTGAGAGCAGGTGGGAGGTCTCTTGGTCAGGAATCCTATGCATGCCACACCTCCTGCCCAGTCCTGGGAGGGGAAGAACTTCCCCTATATAAACCTGGGGCTGAGGCAGGGTTAGAGAGTTGAGAGGGAGAGTTCAGCCAGGAGGGCTGGCAGGGAGCTGTGGCTCCGGCTGGGCCCAGCTCCTGGGCCCTGCCAGAAGTAGAGACAGAGAAGCAGCATAGGAAGAAACAACAGGAGCTCTGTGGGAGCAGTGTTACAAGGAGTCAGGGGCTGGCAGCTGCAGAGCTCGCCCTGACTGAGAAGCTTTCTTACCGGACCCGGCGTCCGAGGCTGTGGGGACTAACTCTTACCCAGCAGCAGAAGCCGACCGGCAGGGGATTTCAGGTCCTCAGGCCCAGAAACCCGAAGGCACGGTCACACGCGTGGGACCAGCACCGCCATCGTGGAGCGGAAGCCATTAGAAGGCCCCGAGTCACCGGCCATACGGGTGAGCACCACACGGTACACTCAGGGACGTGGGCTACTTATATCCGCTTCTAGCAAGGTAGCCAGAAGAGTACAGTCAGTTTGGGAGGCCTACAACTCCGCCTGGCCAGGGGAGATCCCATCTGCTCAAGGACTGACCAGGCCCCGTTCACTAGCAAGTACTCCGGGAGGGTCTATCGTTGTTACCAGTAAAGACCCTGAATTACACCGCACCGTCTCTGAGTGGTTCCTGCTACCCCCATCATCCACATCTGCTGCCCTGAGGCCATACCCCTCCCGTTGGGGGTTATACCATCTACGCTGCACCATCCATCCACCGGCCTCAGCGGACTGTCGGGCAGCGGCAGCTCCATAGCTGCATTCAACGGGTGGCGTAGTCGTCCTGCATCTACCGCTGTTACATCGCCGCTCAGTTTGACTCCCTGGGCACGGACCGGGTCACCACCACGAGACTACAACCCTCAAGAGATCCGGCTCCGGGTAAGCTCCCGCGTGCGCAACGCAGCGCGACACAGGCCCAGGGGCGCGTCACTAGCACCACTCAGCACTACAGCACATGGAACTGTAATAAACAGCAAGGCACTGAGCAGGGAGCAGGATTATATAGCCCGCCTAATGATCAGGTGTTGAATACCTCCCAATCAGCCCCAGACAGCCACTCCCTGCTAGCCCGCACAGCAAAATTAACACAATTCCACCATAGCTTAGTACCAGACAAAGCAGCGTCCTGCGCTGCCTGGCAACCAGGCAAATCAATGACAGACACGTTGTCCCGTGTCCTCACACATCCCATAACACCAAATGCTCAAAAAGATTGGGACAGTCTCCGTGCACACGTAGTAGCTCTGCCTCCAGGATCAGTTCAATGGCGGAGCCTGCGACCGGAGTAGCGCACCATCAGACCTGCTCCAATCCCAGGTGGGAGCACAGAATCACAATTCCTAACACATGACAATGTTGGGCATTCTGCATTAATTTGTGTTACATATAATCACAAGCAAACAGTCAGTGTAGAGCTTTGTGCACATAAGGGCCCCAATTCATCAAGAGCAGCTAGATAATCTGCAGTCTAGATGAATCAGGTATTTATGTGCACATAGCTCTACACAGACTATTTACTTAAGATTATATACAACATTAATATGCAACATTGTCATAAAATTCACACACACACACACACACACACACACACACACACACACACACACACACACACACACACACACACTATAGGCTTGCACATAAACCTACTGTACATCTTGCAAACTAGAAGTATATTGGTGTTTTTAATGGTTTGCTTGTAAATATTAATGAATAAAATACACTATAAAATAATAATAAACCACTCCATAATAGATAATAATTAGAGCAAACACTGTTTGTAGGTCAGAGTGACTTTTACAGCTATTTGTGTAGTCTAAAACCAAACTAAAATGTGGAAATGCTCAAGATTTAACTACCTCAGAGTCTCAGAGACATAAGGATAATAAGATGTTGCTCTGGGAAACATACAGTGTATTTAAATTTTTAGGTGAAAAGTCATTAAGCTGTATAAGTATTTTAGAAACATTTGGAAATAGAAGCAAAAAGAGATAAATGAGGAGATTTGTCAATTCATCCGTTTGTGTAGAAACTCAATTCACACATATCCAAGTTCACCACAGTTGCTGAAATATCACCTATTTATTACGCCCTTTTGATGAGTGATGGCATGTGCTCAGCCTTGATGAATGATACCCAGCCACCATTATTTCTTGAATAGTGTTGCACGAACGTGCTCGGATAAGGCGTCATCCTAGCACGCTCGAGTCCTAACCGATTGTCTTCAGTGTGCTAGCCAAATATGTTGCATCCATTCCCTAATGTCTTTTTGTTCATCTTATGAGCATGGGCGACAAAAGCCATGTGGCGGTGGAGCAGCTTCTCTGCATTGAGTAGCAAGTGTCACACTGGATGGCTGGATGTCAACTACAATAGGGCAATTTGTGACATGCCGACGTAGTGCTGTTGACAGGAAGACAGGAAGTGTAGTGCTTCAGAAGCATCCAGCAGCTAGAGGGGTTAACACAGTCACAGGAGACAGGGAGTATTTAGCAGAGCCCCAGGGGGATTATGGGAAACTTGTTTATTAGTCTGGCTGGAACCTAAGAGAAAGGTGGTGTGTGATCTGTATCTCACAGAAGGCAAGTGAACAGAATTCAGGTCAGGAGGGAAGCTAAACATGGGTCAGATAGACTCCCTGAACTAACAGTGCAGAGTATTATCGGGTAGAAAGATAAGGACTGGAAGGAATCATCTTCACACAGGGATCACGGGGATCATCTCCCTCATCAACCCCTCCCCCCCTCCATCTCCATGCAGGATAAAGAATGCTGTGCATTATTGAGTCCTTGTGAAGGAAAAACCTATGGTTGTGTATGCATAGAAGTGTGCTTCAAAGAGATCTAATCTGTGCTGAATTATGCGACTGAAGAGACTGACGTTACTGGGCCTGCTTTAATAGACTGTACTGTGGCGAAGCCTGTTGCTTCAAAGAGTTAAATAGTACTGGCCATACTTGATTAAACTCCACTGTTCAACTGTTTATGAAGATTCTTGTCAGATGTGTCTAGTCAGCAATTGAATCTATCGTGTGCGTGAGAGAAGCTGCAGCCTATGGTCACCCTGGGTAACGGTTCCCCCAGGATTCCAACTAATTCATGAAACCCGTCTCGCCCTATCTGAACCTAGCGGCGTGCGTGTAACAAATTAGTAAGAAAGAATGCTAGAAACATTGCAGGTGCACTGGCATTTGGGCAAAGTAACACATATTCCATAAATGGCACACTGTTATGAATCGTAGTTCTGTGCTCCCACCTGGTAATGGAACGTGTCCGATGCGGTACTACTCTGGTCGCAGGCACCACCATTGTCCTGACCTGAGAGGCGGAGTTACCACATGTGCAGGGAAATTGTCCCAATCAAGTGGACTCCGTGTCCCTCACTGATTTCTCTGCCCAGGCAAGATGGGACTATGTCTTTCCTGGTTGCCAAGCAACGCAGGATGCTGTTGTGGCACCCTGCTGTTCACAGGTACCACAGGACCCAGGGTGCATGGATGGACTTCTCCACAAGAGGCCCTCATTACATACAAACACCTCCACCCTTCCACCTCATACCACCAGAGGGAGCCCGTTAGGGATATATATGGAGGGTGGAACCAGGCAGTTCAGTCAGAGTGTTTAGAAAGAGTGTGCTGCCACTGAGAGCAGTGAAGATGCAGCACGTCTGCTGCTGTGTTCTGAGGGCCCCGAGTGTGGCCGATGGTGAGGAGGAGAGGAGAGAGGAGTTGAGGGGGCCAAGGGGCATCATAGGCTCACCCCGAATATACAAACCGGACACCGGGTCCACACCTACAGGGTCCTTTATACCCAGTAGGGATTACCGGCATACCAGGAGAACTACAAGTCCCTGGCCGACCTGAAGCTAAACCCTTAACAGGATCAGGAACCACGAAGGCCCCAGCGTTACCAGGGATAGTGGTTGCCAGCACAAGGTCCTACTACCAAGCGACAGGTGAAGGAACAGCATGACACATAAGCTAGGCCCAGTTGCAGGCTGACCTGGAGCATACAGAGAGGCAGACACGGGCCAGGAGGCCTTATACCCGCTCACTAGGGAGAAGTCCTGAAGTGCACCCATCCTACTGAGTACCCTGGACCGTACCTGACATCCGCACCAGTAAAGGTATTGAAGCGAATCCCCTGTCTCTGTCAGTTACTCCTGCTGCGCCATTCCGCCTGCACTACAGGTCCCAGCATCACCACCCACCATCAAACTCTACCCTGCCCTGAGGTCCGCTCCACCTGTGGGGAGCTGTTCCATCCCAGCTGCCTTATCAACTGCCTCAGAGGTCTGCAGCAGCGCTGGTACAAATTACCAGAAACCACAGGTGGCGTCATGAACGAACTATAAGCCCCATATAAATTTTCCCCCTTTTAGTTGACCGCCATGGGCCACAGACCGGGCCAGCCACTGTGACATATCCCTTTCCCCCAGTATCTATCGGCATGGACTCCGAGTACCCCATTGCCCTGGGGGTGCGACACCGTTTTGTTTGGCAATAAGCAATGGTGGGATTTTGTCAAGCCTGTTGTTGAAAATAGCAGGGAGTAGCTGTCTGGGGATGATTGGGAGGTAGTCAGCACCTGATCTTTAGGCGGGCTATATAATCCTGCTCCCTGCTAAGTCCTTTGCTGTTTATTGCAGTTTCCCATGTGTTTGGTGGTTTGTGATGCTAGCATTAGGTTTTGCTATTGCAACAGGGTTTTCTCATTTTCTCTTCTGGTTACACTTTCTGGGGTTCAAGCAGAGGTACTCACCTGGTCCTAGACTTGGCGCCAGCCACGTCACCAGACGCCAGCTGTCCGGCGACAGTGAGCCTGGGAAGGGCTCTGCCAAAGTCCCCCTTCCATTTAATGGGAGCTGGGTGAAGAGTATTCCTGGCCCTTAAGGGTTCGCCTAGCTGGGCAGCTTGTGCCAAGTGAGTCTGTGGCTGCACCTTTGCTGGTTTGGTGCCAGCGCATAACAGAATAAACAGCCATATATATTGTGACAAGGTCACTGGCAGAGTGCTGGAGGAGAGATATATTTCACTCAGGCTATTAGCTTCAGTGATGTCAAACCTGGAAGTCTTCTCCTGCATGTTATGTGCTGAGAGGGTTAATCAGCCATTTTTAATGGGCCAGTTTTTATGTGAACAGCTGTAGAGTGGGTGGGAGGCTGTTCATCATATCTCCACCTCGGGGTGTGGTCTGGGATATAAATACCCAGTCTGTTGAGTCATGTAGTGTTCAGTATCTGGAAAGGCTAGCTCCAGAGAGAGGAGCGTGCATTTGTGTGCTAAACCTGAACTGTGTGTGGTCAACCCTGAGTGGCCGGACCCAGCCGACATAAGGACTGTGCTGTATCTTTTTATTTTGTTTTGCCGTTTTGCCGGATGGGCTGTGTTTATTTTTTTAACTCTAGATTGGTTTATGCAGTTTTTTTAATAAACCAATCCAAAACTTAAAGAGACAGCGTTCCATGTCTACTGCCAGCTCTCCGGCGACAGTGGGCCTGGGAAGGGCTCTGCCAAAGTTCCCCTTCCATTTAATGGGTGAAGTATTCCCGGCCCTCAAAGGCTCGCCTAGCTGGGCAGCTTTTGCCAACTGCGTGTGTGACTGAGCCTTTGCTGGTTTGGTGCCAGTCTTTTTGGGTCCCTCTTTGTAGTGCATAACACACACATTCTCTAATGAATTGCGCAATATGCAAACTTTTTAAACAAATATACCCACTTCAACAAAGTGGTGTCTATGGTCAGGAGAATGTGTGATCATTTCAACCATTCTTACATGGCAAAGAACAGTCTCTAGGATTTGCTGATTTGCAATTTTGCAACGTGATGGAATTCAACTCTGCACATGTTGGAGCATCTGTACAAGCAACATAAGGTAGTGACTGACTATGTCATGCAACAGTGAAACTGGAGCTTGTGTTACCTTGAGATATGCAATTGGCAGGTGATGAGAGATGCGTGACACCAACTGAGGTGCTTCGCAGAGACTTTCAAATTTGTTAGATGCGACAACTGTGGCATCAACTATGCCATTCCTATAATAATTTGATTGAAAAAAATGCTTACAAGGCTGCAACAAGGGAAAGAGGAATAAAAACTTAAAAATTTTACTCACTGGTCTGGGTCTGTTGGAGCCCCGTGTTGTTTCACATTGTTATAAAACATCATGAATACTATCTTGGGGCTTTCTTTGGGATGGGATGGAAGTATTTTATTGCTGCATTGTAGAGTTTAACAAAAAGATATCGGTAGTCTGTGGATGCTGTACCAGAGCCACGTAAACTTCTTCCTACATTTGATCTCTTTTGATTAGTAGGTTTGGCACAATATCATCATTGTAGCACAACACACATATGCCAGCAGGTAGCAGAAGAGCAGAAGATTCACAGTGCTTAGTTCTGGCAATCAAAGACAAAACAATTGGCCACTGGACCAGATTCTTGCAAATCTTTTTGCTCAACTCTATTGTGCTGCCAAAAACTTTGTCATGTCACAACTTAAAAAATAAGCCATTGATTCCATGATTACTGTAGCATCAGCGTCTCTGCCTCCTGCCGGGCAGAGTCGCCGTTCCCCTTACCGCCACGGCCCTGGTCCGGCGTCTTCCGGCTCCCGTCCTGCAGCTACTGTGGCACGCACTGCGCGCAGCTTCCCGGGCACTGTGCTTAGGGTGCGCGCGCGCTCCCTCCCTCTTAAAGGGGCCGCGCGTGCCGTCCTAAAAAGTCCCTGGCCATTCCCTTCCCCTATTTAAAGCACCTCCTCCAATATGGAGGTGCCTGTGCAATGGTTGTTGTTCCGTGTGCTAACACTTGCTTCAGCCCTCAGGTCCCACTGCATGTCAGTCCTGCCCACCAGTCTGCCTGTCAGTCCTGCCCGCCTGTCTGCCTGTCAGTCCTGCTTGCCTGTCTGCCTGTCAATCCCGCTCGCCAGTCTGCCTGCCAGTTACCTGCCGTGCTCATCAGCCTGCTTACCTGGAAGCACCTGCCTGTTACCTGTTGTGCCCGCCAGCCTGCTTACCTGGAAGCACCTGTCTGCTACCTGTTGTGCTCGCCTGCCTACCTGGAGCACCTGCCTGTTACCTGTCGTGCCCGCTAGGTTGTCTTCCTGGACCACCCATCAGCCTTCCAGCCGTGCTCATCCGCTGTACCGGTCAGTTCCTGCCATCTGACCTGTGGGAGTCACCTGCTCTCACACAAGGTCGGTCCCAGAGTGGCACCTGGTCCCCCTGCTCGGTCCCTCTCTGGTTCATGGAGTCGGTTGAACTGCCGTGCGACCTTGGTGAGGCCAAGTAGGTACTTAGTCACGCCTCTCTGGTCCCTCCTTGCACCAAAGCCCAGAGGTTCCACCACCCGGACTCGTAACAATTACTTGTTTACCATCTTTATAATTTTATGTGAATCATTGTGCATTGGTATAAATTCCCCCCTGGGAAGCCGACCCTGCACAAGACTGGGCACAAAAGGCTTACAATTTTTTCAACAAAAATCCATTGCTTCCATGATTACTTTTTTTTAATCATCTTTATATATATTTTTTTTTTTAAATGAGGATTTCATGGGCGCTGAGTGGTATGAAATCCTCTGGTAGGTCCCTGCCTATGACAAGGCACAAAAGGCTGATGCATCACATTTCATAGTTCATTGATATGATCTACATCAAATGTTTGAAACTGCAATGATGCACCACCACAACAAGGCAAGGTGCTAGTGACACCTTCAAGTTTGCTGTGCACCTATGCAAGTTTAAGTAGATTGACATATTTCCCAACGTTTCCCCTTGAAGAACAAGTATATTGTTATATTGTGTAATGTGATATGTGTTATGATTTAACGGTGTTAATGATGTGTGTTGTTTGACAGTAGGGAACGTAAGAATTAATGGCTGGGACTAGCCCAGAGTTGAAGGGGCTAAGCTGAAGGGAGAGAGGTAGTTTCCTGTCAGAATGTTAGAAAGGGCCCAGAGTGTGTAGAAAGAAGACCTATGGTCTGATGTGAGCAGTGCTGCATGATGTGGCTGTCTCTAACAAGAGAGGAGACAGAAATGAAAGATAGCGAGATCCTAGGAGAGAGAGCAAGAGAGAGAAGTGAACAAAAGAACAGAGTGATCAATCGGAGACCGGTTCTGGGTCTGGACGCCGAGCACTACAGCTCTGAGTTTATAACTCCTGAAGCTAACGGGCCTAGACGGGACAGAATACGTAAGGCGAAGAGAGTGCGCCGAGCAGGAGTTCCTGAGACAGAGAAGATAAGTACCGGCAATACTGGCAATTTAGTGGGCTATATTGATCACTGATATTATTTTTAAATGTCAGAAATGTATTTTTGCACTTTTTAACTTGTTTGGTTATTCTAACTTAAACAAAAATGTATATTTTTCATTTACTTACATAATAATTCTACCCACTTATAGTTTCCCAATAATTCTGCACACATATTCACCTAAGGCTGCGTGCCCACTATTCCTTTTTCAAGCGTTTTTGCCACTGAATTTTCGCAGTGAAAATGCTTAAAAAACGCTTGGTAATACGTGCCCCGTAGTCCCCAATGATAATCCGTATGTGCTGTGCACATGCTGCGGAAATTTCCGCTGCGGATTATCATTGCGGAAAAATACGCAGCATGTCCATTAATTTTGCTTACGTCGGCGGTTGCGTGACCTGTCACATGACTAAATTATGTCATGAAAGGTCCTTTCACACCACCACGATCCGTACAAGAGACTGGATGCAGCGGAGAAAAGACCGGGGGCCATCAGAAGGTGAGTTTAATGTTGTTTTTTTTTTTTTTACCATTTTTATTCTTTGTTTCAACTATTAACTTGGTCACACTATATAAATCCATGCCGGTTGCATGGATTTATATAGTGTGACCAAGTTGTCGAGCACTTTTCCAAGTGATGCTAAAATCGCTTGGAAAAGCGCTTGATAACCCACATGCAGAAATGCATGCAAAAATGCTTGACAAACACTTCTACCTGGCAGGGAAAATGCATGTAAAATCCGCATGCGTTTTTCCTGCCAGGGAGATGCAGAAAAAATATGCAGCATTTCTGCATCGTGGGCACTTAGCCTAAGACAAGTTACCTTGGGGAAGCAAGAGGTCTTAACATTTCTGTACTGGGGTTGCCAAAGGGGAGCTGACACCCAAAAGAGGGGAACTAGAACCATATCTGGGGGCGTCCAAGAGTCCGGTAGGCGTCTGAGTTGTTCCTAAAGTCCCCATCCAATAATGTGATTTGTTGGAGGTGTCACACCCCAAGTCACATAGCCGCTTGTTGCCCCATGACCACCGAGCCAATGAACTGCAGCATAGAACAGGACTGCTCATAGTTTGCATACCCTGCCTGCAGTGCGGTCCCTCAACCAGACAAGGGATCTCAGGCATGTGAGTGAGCAGAGTGCAAATGACTGGTCTGTTGGACTTGGGAAGTTTGGTAACCTTAATGAGGACCACAGTTACTCACTGGCTGATTCCTGGGAAGATGGTGGGCAACTGCTGTATCAAGGGGGATGCTAAAGGCTAGCCTTTGGCCCGAGTGGTCATAGACACAAAGTGTGGCACAGAGTCCCATGAGGTTGGCATAGTCAAGAACCTATTACACCCTGTTATAATAGGGTGGGACTTTGCTTTATTCTGGGACTTGTGGGGAAAAGCGGGGTCACCTGGTTGCTCAGACGACAGCCAGGTAGCTCCTAAAGAAACCTCGTCACAGGCGGCAGCTGACGGTTTTCCTTTTTGTGTGCTTGTTGGTGATGAGGATGAGGTAACATCCCTGGAGGCCAACATACCTGAGCTGGAGGTGTCCAGGGGAAACTTTGGAACCACCCAGCGCAAGAAATGTAACTATAAAAGGAGCATTTGACAATGCAACTGTACTTAATAGTGTTGCTGAAGAGCCGGGGGCTGACACCCCATATCCATATTTTGTCGTAAATGGGGAGTTACTATATTGGATCACCAAGCAGAGAGGTGAGGTAATCAAGAAGTTACTGGTACCAGGGCCATACAGATGCAAGGTGTTAGACATGGCCCATACGCATGTGTTAGATGGTCATCAGGGGGTTGAAAAAAAAACAGGAACGAATCCTCCAGAGGTTCTATTGGCCCGGTTGTCACAGAGAAATCCTGAATTATTGCAGATCCTTTCCCACCTGCCAGCTGACCTCCCCAGTGCCTCACTTCTGTAGCCTCTTAGTGCAATTGCCCATAATTGAGATCCCATTTGATCGCATAGCCATGGATCTAGTGGGACCCCTGGTCAAGTCTGCCAGAGGGCATCAGTATATCCTGGTAGTCCTGGACTATGCTATACAGTATCCGGAGGCCGTAACACTATGAAACTCCTCCGCCAAGTGTATAGCTCGGGAGTTAGTCCATATCTTTTCCAGAACGGGGTTGCCCAAGGAGATCATAACAGACCAAGGAACTCCATTCATGTCAAAGGTTATAGAGAGTTGGTCAAAACTTTGCAAATCACACAACTAAGGAACTCAGTCTACCATCCACAGGTAGACGGTTTAGTGGAGAGGTTTAATTAAATCTTGAAGGCCATGCTGAAGAAGGTCGTAGAGAAGGACGGCCAAGACTCAGACTGTCTACTGCCGTACCTTTTGTTCTCCATCAGAGAAGTCCCATAGGACTCTACTGGTTTCTCCCCTTTTGAACTGTTTTTGTCCCATGGACTCCTGGATATAGCAAAGGAAACCTGGAAGGTGAAGTCTACACCTTACAGGAGGGTAATCAAACATGTGGCCCAGATGCAAGAGAGAATTGTCGAGGTGATGCCCATTGTGAAAGAACACCTCCTCAAAGCACAAGAGGCACATCGAGGGTGTACAATAGATTGGTGTGGGTGAGACACTTCAACTTTGGAGATCGGGTACTGGTGCTGGTACCTACTGTGGAGAGTAAATAGCTGACCAAGTAGCAGGGCCCCTGTGATGTTGAAAAGGTTGGCGACGTCAACTGTAAAGTCCACCAACCAGGGAGAAGGAAGCCCTACGAGGTGTACCACGTCAACCTGATTAAACCAAAGCGAGATAGGGAGCCTGTGGAAGCTCAGTATTTTGTGGCTAAGTCTGAAAGCCGATGTGAAAGAGGTCAAGGTGGCAGAGTCACTATCACGTGCTCAAAAGCAGAAGCGCTGACAGTTGCTACATCGGAACATAGACCTGTTTTCAGAATTACCTGGTTGTACCCAGGTCATAGAGCATGAGGTTCTCATGGAGCCTTGTGTTCGGGATAACTTGAAGCTGTATCGGATTCTCAAAGCCCGCCGAGAGGTGATCTCAAAAGAGGTGAAGCGGATGCTGGGCCTGGGAGTCATTGAAGAGTCCAAGAGTGGCTGGTCATGTCCCATAGTCTTAGTGCCGAAACCAGATGGAGAATGGTGGTTTTGAAATGACTATAGGAAGCTAAATGAGGTCTCTAAGTTCGATATGTATCCAATGCCCCGTGTCTATGAACTGATTGAAATGCTAGGGCCAGCCCAGTACATTACCACGCTTGTTCTCACAAATGGGTATTGGCAAATTCCCATGTCCCAAGATGCCAAGGAGAATATGGCCTTCTCAACACTAGAAGGTTGTTCCCAGTACACAATGATGCCGTTTGGGTTGCTAGGAGCTCTGGCCTCCTTCCAGAGAGCCATGAACCGGATCCTAGATCCCCACAAGAAGTACACAGCGGCCTATCTGGATGACATCGTGATCTTCAGCCAGGATTGGGGAAGCCATCTGAGCAAAGTCCAGGTGATACTTGATGATCTACAGAAAGCGGGGTTTTCCAGAAACCTGAAACACTCTCCTAGCCTGTTACCTGTTTTTCTCTGTGTCCGTACCTTCCCTTTTCCTGCAGAGTCTGAACCCGCACCTAACTCCTACTCGTTGTCACTGTACTTCCGTTTGTGAGTTTAGAGTCCACTCGCTACTTCATTGCAAGTACCTTGTGTGTATCTGGTTCTGCCTTTCTCTTCCAGTCTGTTCCGTGTGAACAGAGCCCTGTCTCCTCTGCTCTGCCATTGCTCACCGCTCCGGCGGTCTCGCCCTGCTCTGCCTTTGCTCACCGCTCCGGCGGTCTCGCTCTGCTCTGCCTTGCTCACCGCTCCGGCGGTCTCGCCCTGCTCTGCCTTGCTCACCGCTCCGGCGGTTCCTGCCTGCTCTGCTTTGCTCACCGCTCCGGCGGTTCCTGCCTGCTCTGCCTTGCTCACCGCTCCGGCGGTTCCTGCCTGCTCTGCCTTGTTCACCGCTCCGGCAGTTCCTGCCTGCTCTGCCTTGCTCACCACTCCGGCGGTTCCTGCCTGCTCTGCCTTGCTCACCGCTCCGGCGGTTCCTGCCTGCTCTGCCTTGCTCACCGCTCCGGCGGTTCCTGCCTGCTCTGCCTTGCTCACCGCTCTGGCGGTTCCAGCCTGCTCTGCCTTGCTCACCGCTCCGGCCGTTCCTGCCTGCTCTGCCTTGCTCACCGCTCCGGCGGTTCCTGCCTGCTCTGCCTTGCTCACCGCTCCGGCGGTTCCTGCCTGCTCTGCCTTGCTCACCGCTCCGGCGGTTCCTGCCTGCTCTGCCTTGCTCACCGCTCCGGCGGTTCCTGCCTGCTCTGCCTTGCTCACCGCTCCGGCGGTTCCTGCCTGCTCTGCCTTGCTCACCGCTCCGGCGGTTCCTGCCTGCTCTGCCTTGCTCACCGCTCCGGCGGTCCCTCTCTGCTCTGCCTTGTTCACCGCTCTGGCGGTTCCTCTCTGCTCTGTTTGTCTACCGGATCTGCAGTTCCGTTCCTGAGTCTCAGTCTGTACTGGACCCTATCCAGTCTGCGCGCCAGCCGTGCTTGTCAGTACCCTCCCGTCTGCACTCCAGCCGTGTTTGCCAGTACCTCCCCATCTGTACGCCAGCCGTGCCTACCTATACCCACCAGTCTGTGTGCCAGCCTAACCTGCCTGTTCCTGTATTCCCCGGTGTGGGTCAACAGCCGTGTCCAGGGTCTGACCTGGAGTAGCACCTGGTCCCTCTGCTCGGTTCCTCCCTGGTGCACGGCGTCGTTAGCCGGCGTGCGACCTTGGTCGGATCGGGTGGATACTTAGTTACGCCCCTCCAGGCACTCTCCGGTTCATGGCACAGTGTAATCACTAAATCACGCACACGCCAGTCAGTCCGGGCGTGTGCATAACAGATAGCCACTCTTTTGATTGACCTCTTTAAAGGGATGAAGTCAGCTATGGCTAAGTGGTCTCCAGAAGCTGAGACGGCCTTTCCGAGAACTGAAGGTAGTCATTAGTGTTGAGCGAGCACTAAAATGCTCGGGTGCTCGAAGCTCGGGCCGAGCTCACCGTGATACGAGCCCAATGTTAGTCTATGGGAGACCCGAGCATTTTTGAAAGCCTAAAAAGTGTCCAAAACCATAGTGACAGTGCTCAAATTACATGGGACAGCATGGGGATCGCCCCAGGAAGCATTTCTGACCCCCAGGTCACTGCTGTCAACAATGTGGTCAGAGGTATTAAGCCACTTTTACGGGCTCACAATAAAATGTTCAAAAAATGAAACTGAAACGGTTTTCCTGTGAAATATGTTAAGGGACATCCTTACCAGGGAAAAGACTTGTGTATAAGGTGAAATAAATAACCAAAAACAAAAATACTCCTCCACACCTTGGGTCATGTTCACAAGTAGCATTTTTTATGCGTTTTTGCACTTCTGTATTTCTTTAAACCGTGACAAATGCATTCACCGGGAAATGTCATTTTAACATTTTACAACCTTATCTGGCCATGTGCTGTGTGACACATGCATACAGTGCTGAAAAGACATGGGAACAGCATGGGGAAGACCCCTGGAAGCATCTCTGACACCCAGGTCACTGCCTAAAAGTGTGCCCATCAGAAGTGATCCTTGCTGCATCAGAAGATGCAGACTTACAATTATCCCCGTGCAAGTCCTTGTCCCAGGGCAGTGTTCAATTGTACCTCCCCCATTCCTTGCAATGCAAGCGCAAGTATGCAGCCTGCCACCCACCCCCAGGCTGCAATACCATACTGCTTGCTTGCACTTGAAATTGGGCCTTTTAGGCATGTGCAGGCGGAATCTGGCCACCACGTCATGGCTGCGTCAGCGGCCTGGTATCCAAACTCGGTCCTCAGCCGCCCGGCGGCCAGGTGTCCACGCTTGGTCCCCAGCCGCCAGGGGGCGGCCGGGTGTCCATACTCGGTCCCCAACCTGTGCCCTCCCCACTGCATTTAGTAGGAAGGACAGCCTAACCACAAACACGTGGACAAGTGAATGTGGCCAGGGATGGTCCATCTCACTGACGCCTTCACACTGGGTTAATATTGTGGAAGCCGGGACACAGTTGGACACTGGGATGCAACACGTCCTCCAGACATAGAGGATTGCGGGTCCTGGGTCAATCAGGCTTCAACACAAAGTTCAGAAGGTAGACAGCAGCAGTGGTCGGCCTCCTACACAACGAGTAAATTATTCATGATCATGAGGCCATCCATCTCCTTAGCTTTCTGTTCCTTGGAATGTAAGCGCATGTATGTAGTAGCGGCTAGGCCTGAGGTGGTCAGCGTTTTGGCGCATATCCTACCTCCTCCGAGGATTGCTGGATGTTTTCCTGCTACTATCCCAGTTCTATGACTCCCGTTAAAACAAAGCTTCAGGTGATGAATTATGGATGAGGTGGTGTCAAAGGAGAAAGAGCAGGAGGAACAGGGACCATTCACATCAATATCAGGCCAGTCAACCACACATGACTTGTAGGATATGTTTCTGCACCAAAAGGAGCGGTTCAGCTACACAGTTATAGGGCATATAGTGAGTGCAATGCCTACCAAAAATTTCAAGGCACTCCAATGCCCCTTGGCAGACGATTTTAATGCCCCTTGAAAGAGTGATGGAGGTCGCAGTGGAATAAAAAGACAATATCAATGCCCCATGGAAGAGAAGTGGAGGTCACAGTAGCTTAACAAGACGGTTTTAATGCCCCTTGGAAGAGATGTGGAGGTCACAGTAGCTTAACAAGACGGTTTTAATGCCCCTTGGAAGAGTGGTGGAGGTCGCAGTGGAATAAAAAGACAATATCAATGCCCTGTGGAAGACACGTGGAGGTCACAGTAGCTTAACAAGACGGTTTTAATGACCCTTGGAAGAGTGGTGGAGGTCGCAGTGGAATAAAAAGACAATATCAATGCCCTTGGAAGAGTGGTGGAGGTCACAGTGGAATAAAAAGACAATATCAATGCTCCTTGGAAGAGTGGTGGAGGTCGCAGTGGAATAAAAAAGCAATATCAATGCCACGTGGAAGAGACGTGGAGGTCACAGTAGCTTAACAAGACAGTTTTAATGCCCCTTGGAAGAGACGTGGAGGTCACAGTAGCTTAACAAGACGGTTTTAATGCCCCTTGGAAGAGTGGTGGAGGTTACAGTGGAATAAAAAGACAATATCAATGCCCCGTGGAAGAGTGGTGGAGGTCGCAGTAGCTTAACAAGACGGTTTTAATGCCCCTAGGAAGAGTGGTGGAGGTCGCAGTGGAATAAAAAGACAATATCAATGCCCCGTGGAAGAAACGTGGAGGTCACAGTAGCTTAACAAGACAGTTTTAATGCCCCTTGGAAGAGACGTGGAGGTCACAATAGCTTAACAAGACGATTTTAATGCCCCTTAGAAGAGCCATGCAGTACAGCATATTAAAAACATTATTTCCATTATTTACATTATTTCCCATAGTCTTTGCCTATGCCTTCCAAGCAAAAGCTGCCAAAAATTAGGAAGGAGGAACTTGCAATGCTGGCAACACAGACCACGGTCTCCCTGGTGGTATAGTGGTGGTGGAGGCTGAGGATAAGGAGAAGAGCAAAAAACAGCCAAAATAAGGAAGAGTATACCCATATGTGGGTGTGAAGCGGTGCATGGGAATACACCTCACGAAACAACACAGTGGATTTGACTTTATGTTACTTTGCTGTCATTTGGTGGTGATGAGAAGTCTGGCCCAATCCAGCCCTTGTTCATTTTGATAAGGGTCAGCTTGTCAGCATTGTCAGTTGACAGGCGGATGCGCTTATCAGTTATAATTCCCCCAGCGGCTCTAAAAACACGCTCCAATAACACGCTAGCGGCAGGGCAGGCCAGGACCTCCAAGGCGTACAGAGCGAGTTCATTCCAAGTGTCCAGCTTGGATACCCAATAATTAAAAGGCACAGACGAATCACGGAGGACGCTGGTACGGTCGGCAAGGTACTCCCTCACAATCTTTTGAAACTTTCCACTCCTTGTGAGAGTACCCCGCACCTCAGGGCCTGTAAGCTGGGCGGGTCTCAGAAAACTGTCCCAGAACATTGACAGTGTTCCCCTGCCTCTGCTGGATTGGAGTTGCGTCTCTCTCGCCTGTACGCCTTGGTTGGTCAACGAACTGTGACCTCTGCCATTAGCGTGTTCAGATGGGAATTTTTTTAACAGCTCTGCAGCAAGGGCCTTCTGGTACTGCCCCATTTTTGTAGACCTCTCCACCTCAGGAATAAGAGAGTGAAAGTTCTCCTTGTAGCGGGGGTCTAAAAGTGTCACCAACTAGTAATGACTGTCACCCAACATTTTGACAACGCGAGGGTCACGGTTAAGGCAGCGTAACATAAAGTCAGCCATGCGTGCCAGACTGGTAACGGGCAAGACTTCCGTGTCCTCACCAAGATGACGACTGACCATGCTCTCCTCCTCCTCCTCTCCCCTGTCCTCAGGCCACCCACGCTGAGCCGTCTGTATGACAGTTGTACAGGTACTACCGTCTACAGCGCATGATACCAGCTCCTGTTCTTTCTCCTCCTCCTCCTCCTCTCCCTCATTGTCCCCCAATGCACGTTGGGATGAGATGAGGCTGGGCTGTGTGTAATCGCCCGCTACGGCTTCTTGATCCATCTCATCATACTCTGGCTGCAATGCCTCCTCTTTAATTCTCTGCAGAGAGCGTTGCAAAAGACAGACAAGTGGGATGCTGACGCTAATGACGGCGTCATCGCCACTCACCATCTTGGTGGACTCCTCAAAGTTTGTCAGGATGGTACATATGTCAGACATCCAGGTCCACTCCTGAGGTCTTATGTGTGGAGTCTGACCTGAATATCGACGGCCTTGTTGCAGCTGGTACTCCACAACTGCTCTCTTCTGCTCACAAATCCTTTGCAACATGTGGAGGGTAGAGTTCAAACGTGTGGGGACATCACACACCAGTCGGTGTGCCGGAAGCTGCAAACGCTGCTGCAACACAGCAAGGGCGGCGGAAGCTGTAGCCGACTTGCGAAAATGAGCTGACAGGCGGCGTACTTTGACGAGCAGATCTGGCAACTCGGGGTACGATTTAAGAAACCGCTGAACTACGAGGTTAAGCACATTAGCCAGGCATGGTACTTGTGTGATCTCGCCTCGCCTCAGAGCCACCACCTGGTTACGGCCATTGTCACACACGACCATGCCTGGATGTAGGTTCAGCGGTCTCAGCCACAGATCTTCCTGCCTGTTGGGGTACTCTGCCTCCCTCCCCCTGTGTGCTGCTGGACTCGCTCTGCGTGTCCTCCTGCCACGTTGGGTCAGTTACTAGATCATGCACCACCTCCTCCTCTTCCACTTGCGCACCACGATCCTCCTCCTCACTTCGTGGCAATTGTGTCTCGTCATCGTCCACCTCTTGTGACAAATTGCCAGCGTCGCCTTCCTGTGGCCGTGGCTGTTCAAATATTTGGCCATCGCTACATGGGATCTCCTCTTCCACCACTTCAAGCGGAGCAGGCAAGGGGCCCAAATATGGAAATGGACCAGTGAACAGCTCTTCAGAGTGTCCAACTGTGGGATCAGTTGCTGTCTGACGACACTCGGCATGGTGGGAGGAAGGAGCATCAGGGTGAGGAGGAGTATGCGGTCGAGACTCACGGCTACTAACACTTGACCGTGTGGAAGTGTGGCGCCCCTGAGGGTTCAGTCGCCACAGAGGTACTGCACCTCACCCAGAGGTGTGGCATCTCCTTCTCTCAGGTAAGGATGGAGTACTGCCCGCGACCCTAACACCTGCACTCAACACTACACTACTCTAGACAGGCTGGAAGGGCAATATGCACTGCTTTCTGCTGCCCCGTCCCTGGCTGGAGTGGGGGGAACGAAAGTGAGGGGGAACCATGTAGTGAGTGTGGGTGGAGGACGCAGACTAGGGGAGCACTTGAAGAAGATATATATATATATATATAGGGAAGCCATCTTTTAGTGAGTAGTACGGAGGAAGAGGGGAGCAGAGGCTCTTCATGAGCTCTGCTCGGGAGGCAGGCTCGGCCTGTCATGCCCAAGACTGAGAGAGGAGTGGGAGCAAGGGAGGAAGGCTCCAGTAACAGAAGGGATCTCAGGGGGTACGGCAAGTGCAGGACGGCACCCGTACGCCTGAATCTGCCAGGCGGTAGAGGGATCAGGCCGCAAGAAGGGAACCGGTCCCTGGACTAGCCGAGTTACTTTAGGTCTCAGCTAGAAAACCGGAGGCATCTGCACTTTCAAGGTGCAGTTGCCACATCCGCACCTAAAAGGTGCCGAAAAGGGCACCAAGCAAGGTCCGGGAACGCCAAGTTGCCCAGAGGGATCTCAGGGTACCTGATCGGGACTTTGTGTGGCAGGGCGCAGGGCAGGAGGGAGAGACCCAGTGCGGGAAATTGGCTAAGAAAGGAACATACAGAGAGGGGTCCCGTTAAGTGCTCTTGAGATACTTGAGGGAGTGCTGAACCCCTGCTTGGTAAACGCAGCGCGACGTGGGAGACGGTCACCTGTATAGTGCCACCTGAGGAACCTAAATAACTGTGAGTAAACTCGGATGACTGCACCCCACTGTTTCTGTCAGTTATTTCTACCACGTTATCGCTCCTGCACTACAACGCCCAGCATCACCATCTGCACCTACACTGCCCTGGAGCTGAGCTCTGCCTGTGGAGAGCCGCACCAACCCAGCTGCCCTAACATCTGCTCCAGAGGTCTGCGGCAGCGCTGGTATCCATTACCAGGAACCACAGGTGGCGTCATGATACAAAAATTTTATTCATCCCTTCAAGTAACAAACCCCTTTTAAGAGTAACCCCAGGGTACGGGCCCGGGAGCCAACCGCCGTGACATCCCAAGAAGGTAAAGGCCCGGGTACCGAGTTCCCCATATCCCCCCTGGGCGAGTCATCTCTTCCTGGCTTCACGAACAGGATTCGAACAGACCCGTTATCACCGGGTATTGTGCGCCTAGAGACTGTCTTTCTTCACTGAATGTGGCGCCTGCCCCAGAAGAACGGGCGCCATTATGTGCGTACTCAAAGACAACAAGGATTCACCTCCCATCGTGGGCCGGGTAATAGTTACCATGTATGTAGATGTGTCTATCAAAGCGGGGGGGGCCGCCCCTAGGAGTGACCGACAACAGGCTGCCATGGAACCGCCCCTGAAAGGGGAGAGGGGGAGGAGAGAAGCAATGGAGACAGGGTGCGGTCTTAACCAGTCTAGACAGACCGCACCCGGCAGCCAGCATGGACGGAAGCCAGGACCGAGCCTCCGCCCCTGGCCTGCAGCGACACGAGACCCCCTCACCCTGGAGGGAGAGATATCCAAGCTGTCCCCGGAGGATACCGAGTTCCTCCAAGCAGAGGTGCAGGAGCTGAGCCGCAAAGTGGAGGAGGCACAGGAGGCAGCAGTTGCGAGGTGGAAGGAGGAGCTGCTAGAGAAAATCTCAGCCCGGCGACAGCAAGCGCTACGTGTCACCAGCAGCGTCCCGGCCCCGGCGGAGTCTGATGAGCGCCAGGAGGCAGCGTGCAGCACAGGAGCAGGTAGAAGTTCCCCTGTCCCGGGCGCTGAAAGCGCTGACCTGCTCCCGGAACTCCTGCAAAATCCTCCGTCCCCGGGCACGCACGCCCTAGAGCAGCTTCTGAGCCCAGAACTTCTAACCCCGGGCGCCTACTCCGCTGACCTGCTGCTCGGCCCCCTTCCGGAACCGCCGGCCCCCGCACCCGAGTGGGTGTATGGAGCCCCCTCCTATGACTGGTCCGCCAGATTTGAGGACCATCAGGGACCCCCTCTAGCACCTACATCAGCATCTCCGGTTGCCTGCCAGAAAGGAGAAGAATTCAGGTGGGACAACCGGGGGGGGGACCTCATGGGGTATCCACAGGAGACCCAGGCCCAGGCTCTCCAGAGGGAGGAATACTGCAGGAAAGAACTCCTGCAGTTGGAGAAAGGACGGCGGGTGCGCTGGGAATAAATGGAGTCCCGGAATAAGTCCGCAAAGGCTAAAGTTCACCAGGCCGAGTCCGTCAAGCCCAGTCCCCGGCTGGAAGGGCTCATAGTAAAATTCGCCCTGGAAGCCGGATGGGGCTTTATACGGGATCCACAATTTGCACGGGACATCTTTGTTAATTGGCGGGATGTTGAGCCCCACCTTGAGCAGGGCCATCCCGACAGAAACCTGTTTCCCGGTGACCGTGTCACTTATACCAGACACCACGGGGAACGCAGGTGGTATGCCCTCCAAGTACATTGTGTGGTCGAGGAGGAAGAGGACATACCCCTGCAGCCTGAGGCTGATGACCCAGCTGGGTCAGTCGGCAAAAACCAGGAATACCCCCCCCCCGGCGGGGATACCACTACTGAGCAAAAGAAAGTGGAACTGAACTATGTAAATAGTTACCCGTTAGGGTACAGAGGAAAATTTGTTTGTGTGTGAACTGAAAAAGATAAATGTGTGCATTTAGTTACCCGTGAGGGTATAAAGACTTGCAGGCTGAGGACTGTGAGCAGCCGAGAACTGTCCATTGTAAATAGTTGCACTTATTAAAGTGCCCCCTATTGGTTTTATATTAAGAGACCACTGAACAAAAACCCGTTTGGCGTGGCCGAAGACATGGTCCAACACCTGGATCACTTATGCCCTGTAGCCACGCCCAGGGCCTACGTTGAGGGTTTTCAGATGGGTCCCTCATGCTACTCATGTTGCACCTTCACCAGTGAGATGGACACCTGGTATTGGGACTCACTGTAACTTTAAGAAAAATGTTTTATATACTTGAAGAAAGTTTTATAATTTTTGATAAAAGTAACCAGTAACGTTTAAGAAAAAGTGCCTCCCATAAAGGGAAGAAAGCGTTTGTTTATATTCTTATATGTGATGCATCTAAAAATTGCATGTCTGTAATATACCGTGTTTTACTCTGTTCCAGCCCGCGGACGTGCTATGTTTTGCCAAGGGGGTATGTGGCGCCCCTGAGGGTTTAGTCGCCACAGAGGGAGGTACTGCACCTCACCCAGTGGTGTGGCATCTCCTCTCAGGTAAAGATGGAGTACTACCCGGGACCCTAACACCTGCACTCAACACTACACTACTTCAGACCGGCTGGAAGGGCAATATGTACTGCTTTCTGCTGCCCTTCCCTGGCTGGAGTTGGGGGAACCAAAGTGAGGGGGAACCATGTAGTGGGTGTGGGTGGAGGACGCAGACCAGGGGAGCACTTGAAGAAGATAGATATATATATATATATATATATATAGGGAAGCCATCTTTTAGTGAGTAGTACGGAGGAAGAGGGGAGCAGAAGCTCTTCAGGAGCTCTGCTCGGGAGGCAGGCTCGGCCTGTCATGCCCAAGACGGAGAGAGGAGTGGGAGCAGGGGAGGAAAGCTCCAGTAACAGAAGGGATCCCAGGGGGTAAGGCGAGTGCAGGACAGCACCCGTACGTCTGAATCTGCCAGGCGGTAGAGGGATCAGGCTGCAAGAAGAGAACCGGTCCCTGGACTAGCCGAGTTACTTTAGGTCTCAGCTAGAAAACCAGAGGCTTCTGCACTTTCAAGGTGCAGTTGCCACATTCGCACCTAAGCCGCCGAAAAGGGCACCAAGCAAGGTCCGGGAACTCCAAGTTGCCCAGAGCACAGGGCAGGAGGGAGAGACCCAGCGCGGGAAGTTGGCTAAGAAAGGAACATACAGAGAGGGGTCCCGTTAAGTGCTCTTGAGATACTTGAGGGAGTGCTGAACCCCTGCCTGGTAAACGCAGCGTGATGTGGGAGACGGTCACCTGTATAGTGCCACCTGAGGAACCTAAATAACTGTGAGTAAACTCGGATGACTGCACCCCACTGTTTCTGTCAGTTATTTCTACCACGTTATCGTTCCTGCACTACAACGCCCAGCATCACCATCTGCACCTACACTGCCCTGGAGCTGAGCTCTGCCTGTGGAGAGCCGCACCAACCCAGCTGCCCTAACATCTGCTCCAGAGGTCTGCAGCAGCGCTGGTATGCATTACCAGGAACCACAGGTGGCATCACGAGACAAAACTGTTATTCATCCCTTCAAGTAACAAACCCCTTTTAAGAGTGACCCCAGGGTACGGGCCCAGGAGCCAACCGCCGTGACATCCCAAGAAGGTAAAGGTAAAGGTAAAATAGATATATTGGTGTCTGAACAGTCAGTGACACACTCAAATTGTTTTTTTTTTTTTATGGAAAAAAGGCAAGCAGGTTGATAACACCCAGATTTGAACCGTGGAAGAGGAAAACCACAGTTCTATTTCTCTGGCCTACACCAGACTCCTTTAAACAGATATATTGGTATCTGAACAGTCAGCGAGACACTCATTTTTTTTTTTTTTTTTTGGGGGGGGGGGGATACCAAAAGGTTAATAAGACGGGTATTTGTACAGTCTGACTGAGGAAAAACAAAACAAAACAGGATTTAGATGAAAAAAAAAGGATTTTTCCTGGCCCCTGAGACCTGGGGATAAGTCTAGCAATTTGTTGGTATAACCACTGCGTCTCCTATACAGCCTGCCTGCCTGATATCTGGGATGGATATTAGTCCCGTCTCATGCTGCACATAACACATCTGCATCTCTGGCTGCTATGGGCATAAAAGGGGAGAAACTTATGGTGTGACACCCATGCTCCCCTGACCTCAACCCCATTGAGAATCTCTGGAGCATCATCAAAAGGAGTGTCTATGATGGCGGGAGGCAGTTCACATCTAAGCAACAGCTCTGGGAGGGTATTCTGTCCTCATGCAAAACAATTAAAGCAGAAACCATCCAAAACCTGACAAATTCAATGGACGAGAGAGTTCAGAAGCTCCTTTCGAACAAGGGGTCCTATGTGCAAATGTAACATCACCTAGAATAAAGTTTTGAGTTGAAAACTGTTTGATTTCAGGTTGTAATAACCTGCTAATGCTTATAATTTCAAAAATGACCATTTTTTTGTTCTCTATTAAAATGAAAAGGTTGAAAACTCTGCTGTGCATAATAATTTGGAACATGGATTTTGAGTGCAGTTTGAGTTTTTTATTTTTTTTTTAAATATACTGTTATCATAGGCAGTTTGTACAAAACCCTTTCAATTGTACTCTAATAGTTATTTGACTGGAAAATTACAATGACTGCAATTCATATAGGTAATTTGGGAAAATCTGAGAAAATATTATTTGCATAAATAATTTGGAACACAGTGTAGAGACCCTACACTAACTATTTCGCAGTATAAATCTCTCATTAGCTTAGCAGCACTGACCCTACACTGTCTGATCCGGAGCGACTGTGTCCAAGATGGCGGCGCCCGGTTTTAAATACTCGAGGTGACGCTGTGCGGCCAGCTAATCACTGTAATGAGCACAAACAACATGGCTGCAGCATTACAGTGACTGGCTGGCAATCCCTGCATGTTCATTGGCTCTGTAAAGTGCGCCAAACGTGCAGGGCGGAGACCCGAGCTCCCGCCCGAGTAACCTGGAAATGCTCGGTACTCGCCGAACATCCCGAGTAGTGAGATGCTCGGGTGAGTACCGAGCAGTGTCGAGCATGCTCGCTCAACACTAGTAGTCATGTGAAAACAGCCAGTGTTGGTGGCACCAGACTTTTTTAAGAAGTTACTACAGTTGGAACCCACTAATACCTCATTGTTGACCTCTCCAGTCACCCCGCTGCCCACTGCCCGCCATCCGCTCCAATACTTTCCTCCGTTACGCGCCGAATCTCCAGCCTCTTCACTATAGGCTAGGATTTCCAGCAGTTCACTATATGTTGTAAAATTGCAAAGTCGTGACATCAACACAGGTGTTGTGACTTCAGACGCCTGGACGCGGCCAGAAGCTTCGGCCTATAGTGAAGAGGCTGGAGATGGCGCACAACAGTGGAAAAAAGAGGACCGAACAGTGGCAGCTAGCAGCGAGGCGACTGGAGAGGTGAGTATTAAACCCTTCCTGATGGAGCTATTTTCCATTTTTTTTGCTTTCTTTTTTTTCCTCCTCTTCTTCCAAGAGCCATAACGTTTTTATATTTCTGCCAATATAGCCATATAATGGCTTGTTTTTTTGTGGGACAGGTTGTACTACTGAATGACACCATAAATGATGCACTGAAAAGCAGGAAACAGCTTCCAAGTGGTGCACTTGGATAGTACCGGGCAGCCCGCCTAGTCGAATAGTATGGGCGTAACTAATAGGCTGCAATCCGGATACTGTGCACTACCCTAGTGTGAACAGCACCCTATACAAGCCTATCTTTGTGCAATTCTAATACTAAGCAGTCACCCCCTCCATGAAATGGTAGGTTGTGAGTGATTGTCTCATTAGTATTTTGCACCTGTGTATCCGCCATCTTTATGTGGGTCTTCTGCATCCTGGTAGTACATTTGGCTTTATAGATCTGGGCAGGTAAACACTGCTGCCCTTTTTTGCTGGTTTTTCTTGAATTTTTGGGGGAATTTTAATTCTTCTTAGTGTGCTTTTTGCTGGGGGGGACAAGTGACATCCTACATGGAGCATTATATGGGGGGGGGACAAGTGACATCCTGTATGGGGCATTATATGGATGGAGAGGTGACATCCTGCATGGGGCATTATATGGGAGGGGGCAAGTGACATCCTGCATGGAGCATTATATGGGGGGGTGACAAGTGACATCCTGCATGGGGCATTATATGGATGGAGAGGTGACATCCTGCATGGGGCATTATATGGATGGAGAGGTGACATCCTGCATGGGGCATTATATGGGAGGGGGAGAGGTGACATCCTGCATGGGGCATTATATGGGGGGAGAGGTGATATCCTGCATGGAGCATTATATGGGGGGGAGAGGTGACATTCTGCATGGGGCATTATATGGGGGGAGAGGTGAAATTCCAAATGGGGCATTATATGGGGGGAGAGGTGACATCCTGCATGGGGCATTATATGGGGGAGAAGTGACATCCTGCATGGGGCATTATATGAGGGGGGAAGTGACATCCTGCATGGGGCATTATATGGCGGGGAGAGATGACATCCAGCATAGGGCATTATATGGGGGAGAGGTGACATCCTGCATGGGGCATTATATTGGGGGAGAAGTGACATCCTGCATGGAGCATTATATGGGGGGGAGAGGTGACATTCTGCATGGGGCATTATATGGGAGGAGAGGTGACATCCTGCATAAGGCATTATATAGGGGGAGAGGTGACATCCTGCATGGGGCATTATATGGGGGGAGAGGTGACATCCTGCATGGAGCATTATAGGGGGGGAGAGGTGACATTCTGCATGGGGCATTATATGGGGGGAGAGGTGACATCCTGCATGGGGCATTATATGGGGGATAACTGACATCCTGCATGGGGCATTATATGGGGGGGAGAGGTGACATCCTGCATGGGGCATTATATGGGGGAGAAGTGACATCCTGCATGGGGCATTATATGGGGGAGAACTGACATCCTGCACGGGGCATTATATGGGGGGAGAGTGACATCCTGCATGGGACATTATGTGGGGGGAAGTGACATCCTGCATGGAGTATTATGTGGGGGCACAGTCTGCATGGGGCATTATGTGAGGGCCAGTATCCTGTATGGAGCGTTATAAGGGGAACAGTATCCTGTATGGAGCGTTATAAGGGGGCCAGTATTGTGTATTGAGAGTTATGAGGGGGCCAGTATCCTGTATGGAGCGTTATAAGGGGGCCAGTATCCTGTATGGAGCATTATATGGGGACCAGTATTCCGCATGGAGCGTTATATGGGGTCCATTATTCTGTATGGAGCAATATATGGGGGCCAGTATTCTGTATGGAGCGTTATAAGGAGGCCAGTATCCCACATGGCCCGTTATATGGGGTCCATTATTCTGTATGGAGCAATATATGGGGCCCATAATACTGTATAGAGGACTATGTGGTGCCCATAATACTGTATGGAGGACTATATTGTCCGGTCTGCACTGTGCGCGGCGAGGATTCACCGGTTTCTGAGCTTTTGTAGAATTTACAATAGATATCACTCATGTAATGTAAGAAGTGAAATCTTCGGCCTTGTACTATATATATATATTTCTCTGCGGTATCTCTGCATCATGAATCGTGGTATGTGTTACAGGGGCCCACTGAGACTCTTTCGCCCAGGGCCCACAAAAACCTGGCGCTGGCCCTGCACATGATGGCTGATTAAATCAGCCATCATCTGCTGGAAAAGATGCAGGCTCGGCGTGCGAGCCCACATCTAAGTCAGAGAGCCAGCATATGTCGTACCAGTACGTCATATGTTAGTAAGGGGTTTATTTTATTTCTTTTTTTTACCAATACACACCTCATCACTCACCTCTCTGCGCCATAAGATCGCAGCGTACATCTTGATTGTGAGCTTTTCCTAACAGAAAGCGTCAGGTGCAATCCCAGCTGGATTGTTCTTTGCATAACTTTTTTTTTTTAAGTAGTGTTATGAGGTCTTGTTATTCCTGGGATGAGTTGGGTTTGTCAGTCACACCATTTTGGGGCACATATAATTGTTTGAGACAGTTATTAGCTTTTACCAACTCTTTAGGGAAGGTATAGAAAAAATGCAATTCTGACATAAATTTTTTACATTTTAAATTTTATGCTATTCACCGCACTGCACAAACCGTTTACTTTTATTCTGTTGGTAAGTATGAGATCAAATTCATATTAGTTTTGCTTTTATGTTCCCATATCCTCAAAGCCAAAAGTTTTTTAATTTTTCAGTCATTTTTGCAGGACAAGCTGTAATTTTCACTGGTTCCATTTTGTGATATGTACAACTTATGATCACTTTTTATTCTACTTTTCAAGAGACAGAATGAACAAAAAACCCTGTAATTTTTTTAATTTTTTTAAGCATTACTACATTTACCATTTAGTATAATGGACATTACATTGTTCATGTAAGACATTTTACTTTTTATGTTTTAGCACATATGTACAAATGCAAAAAATCACTTAAAAAAAAAGTATGCATTTTTAATCATCCTATTCTGAAAGCCAAAATGTTTTAATTTTTCATTTTACAGGGCTATGTGGGGTTTGTCATTTTTTTTTAAAGTATAAACAAAAACATCAATTCTAGCATTTTGTTTCATATTACATTTTACAACAGATAACATCACGCCAGGCAAATCAAATGCTGCACCGAGGAAGCCGTAACTCGCGCAGCGGGAAGCACTGACCTGAGCCGTAGTCGTGCAAAGCAATCAGCTGATCTCTAATTGTTCTTTTTTTCTAATGTTATACTGAAATGAAATTGTGATGAAACAGAGAGCAGAGGGGGCCTGGTGGCGAGCCACACCGGGCCCCATCACCTCACAGGCCCCAGGGGCTGCCACTATGGACGGCACACCCCTGCACCAAGGATTCCCACCTATTGCTTTGCAAACTTGTCAGCAGGATTCTGTTTTATGCAGCCTGTATTCTGTTGTGGAAGCTGTATATACACACTACCATAAACAGCTAGGAGGACTTTTACTATTAAGGTCATAATCGTAACCACAATCTCAGACGTATGGCTAGACAAGATTATAAATTGTGCAGTCATAAATATGATGTATTGCATTGGACAATTATTCTACTGCCTCCAGTCAGCGAAACAGTCCATTCTGGAAAAGGTGGAAGCATTTAACCGTGTACTCCCTGAAAGGTCAGGAGCGCTGTACTGAGGTCATTTATTGTGTTAGCAACAACAAAAAACTGCCATTTCATGGTTTTGGTGGTGAAACCTATTTCTCTTTTCCCTTTGATCTGTTGCACTTTCTTGCGGCAGTGACCTCCCACAATCAGACCAGATATTGTCCCTTCTCTTTATGACTCAGTAGTTCAGAACAATTCAGCATCAACATCAGCCCCTTTTATGCCAAGTCAAACACCTTTAGTAAAAGATTAATAATTTCAGTGTGGTTCTCCTTCAGGCACTTTCGTTTATGCAGTATTTATCTGAAAATATATGGATTTCCTCTTGGTGTAGTCTATCTCCTTAAAAAAGAAACACAAAAACATTAACGGCCTCAAATATGACTATAAGGCTATGCATATGATTTCTTTTAGAAACTATCATACCTGCATAGTTTTTAAAGTAGAAGACGCTTCAGGAAAACGACTGCAGTCTTTGACACCTTTTGCGTAATTTTTGCCGTGTCTTTGCTATATATATGTGGCACCCCAGGGGTCTGGTCTCCACAGTAATAGCAATGTTATGTCTGAGAGCAGGTGGGAGGTCTCTTGGTCAGGAATCCTATGCATGCCACACCTCCTGCCCAGTCCTGGGAGGGGAAGAACTTCCCCAATATAAAGCTGGGGCTGAGGCAGGGTTAGTGAGAAGAGTAGAGAGAAGAAGAGGAGCAGCATAGGAAAGAAAGATCAGGAGCTCTGTGGGAGCAGTGCTAAAAGGAATCAGGGGCTGGCAGCTGAAGAGCTCGCCCTGATTGAAGAGTTACCACCGGACCCGGAGTCCGAGGCTGTGGGGATTAACCCAGACCCAGCAGCAGAAACCGACCGGCAGGGGATTTCAGGTCCTCTGGCCAAGAAACCCGAAGGCACGGTCACACGCGTGGGACCAGCACCGCCGTCGTGGAGCGGAAGCCACTAGAAGGCCCCGAGTCACCGGCCATACGGGTGAGCACCACACGGTACACTCAGGGACGTGGGCTACCTTTACCCGCCTCTAGCAAGGAAGCCAGAAGAGTACAATTAGTTGGGGAGGCCTACAACTCCGCCTGGCCAAGGGGGATCCCATCTGCTCAAGGACTGACCAGGCCCCGACCGCTAGCCAGTACTCCGGGAGGGTCTATCTTTGTCACCAGTAAAGACCCTGAACTACACCGCATCGTCTCTGAGTGGTTCCTGCTACCCCCATCATCCACGTCGGCTGCCCTGAGGCCATACCCCTCCCGTTGGGGGTTATACCATCTACGCTGCACTATCCTACCACCGGCCTCAGCGGTCTGCCCTGCAGCGGCAGCTCCATAGCTGCATTCAACGGGTGGCGTAGTCATCCTACATCTACTGCTAATATACCGCCACTCAGCTTGACTCCCTGGGCACGGACCGGGTCACCGCCACGAGACTACTACCCCTATCAGATCCGGCTCCGGGTAGGCTCCCGCGTGCGCAACGCTACTCAGCACAGGCCCAGGGGCGCGTCATATATATATATATATATATATATATATATGTATATATATATATATATATATATATATATATATATATATATATATATATATATATTTCATATATAAAATAGAAGCCACCTGAGAAATGTTCAGAGCACTTCTTTAAGCTGCTTCATGGCTTTAGAAGCTTGAAATGGTTAAAAGTGAAAAGAGACGACTGCAAGTCAATTTGACATAGCTGAGTATATGGTCATCCTTTTTGCCATTTTTATAGCTCTTTTTCAGGCGAGTTCGAAGCTGAATCCGCCTGAAATAGATGTGGTGTGCACATACCCTTAACTTGTTGGGAGCAGGGCTGTGGAGTCGGTATGTCAAACCACCGACTCCGACTCCTCAATTTACCTGACTTCTGACAGACTCCAACTCTGACTCCACAGCCCGGCCTCACTACTGAGCGTGTACATAAAGTGCAGCACAGATTTATCTAAACTAAAAGCCTAGAGCCTTAGATCAGGAACAGGACAGACATTTATAGGACATTTCATAACTTTCCCAAATTCTTATGAAACCATTTATAGCACATCCTGCAATGTACTACTGTACCAATTTATTATATATTTTAGGAGGCGGAGTCGGTCCATTTTAAACCGACTCCAACTCTGACTCCGACTCCACAACTCCAACTCCACAACCCTGGTTAAGAGACCCTCGGCTAGTTGAGACATTGTAGTCCGTACTAGGACTGTGAATGTCAAATGTGTAAAACCGATTCCTCAGCTTTCACAGATCCAGAAGGACAGTCAAAATTTCTAATTATCCCTCCTCCAGTCCTGCCAAAACCAGAACTTTTCAAGAACTGAACTGAATATTTTTGGGTGGAAAAAGAAAATTAATGAAAAAAATAATGTGGTTACATTACATTAATTTGCACACTCTTAAACTAATACTTTGCTGAAGTACCCTTTGAATTTATGACAGCATTAGGGCTATGTGCACATGTTGAGTATTTCCGCATCTCTTGGCAGGAAAACAGCAGCTGCAAAAACGCGCGTAGATAATAGATATTCATAGACAGACATATAGACATACAGGCATAGATAGACAGACATATAGACAGACCGACAGACATATATTTGTACATCTCCCCAACATATTATAAAATTGCACCCTGTGGAGCTTATTGGACAGCTTTTTATGATTAAATAAATAATCAATTTTATAACCAGGTAAAGGTAAAGCTGACAAATGAGAGCTGATTGTTACGAGTCCAGGTGGTGGAACCTCTGTGCTTCGGTGCAAGGAGGGACAAGAGGGGTGTGACTAAGTGCCTACACGACCTGACCAAGGTCGCACGGTGGCTCAATCGACTCCGTGAACCAGGGTGGGAACGGGCAGGTGGACCAGGTGCCACTCTGGGACCGACCTTGTGTGAGAGCAGGTGACTCCCATGGGTCAGATGGCAGGAACTGACCGATACAGCAGATGAGCACGGCAAGAAGGCTGACAGGTGGACCGGGTAGATAAGCAGGCTGGTTCGGCAGATAGCCAGACGGGTGCTCCGGACAGGTGAGCAGGCGGGCACGGCAGGTGCCATTGGCCGGTGACTCTATAGGATGGCGCGCGTGGCCCCTATAAGAGGGAGGGAGCGCGTGCGTGCCCTAGGCACAGAGCTCGGGAAGCTGTGTGCAGAGCGTGCCACAAAAGCAGGGGAGCGGGAGGACTCCAGACCTGGACCGCGGCGGTGAGGGGAACGGCGTCACTGCCCGGCTGGAGGCAGAGACGCCGATGCTAAAGTAACCCCCCCCTTTTACGCCCCCTCTTCTGCAGGCCCGTGCGAAATTTTTTAAGAAGATGAGGGGCATGAATGTTGTCCCTGGGTTCCCAAGACCTCTCCCCAGGGCCAAACCCCCTCCAATCCACAAGAAAGAAAGTCTTTCCTCTTACCCTCTTGGTGGCCAAAATGTTTTCTACCTCAAAGACGGCCTCAGCAGAGACAGGAGCTGGAGCGGTACCTGGATCGTCAGAGAAAAAATTAAGGACAACAGGTTTGAGGAGGGATACATGAAAGGAGTTGGGAATCCGTAAGGTGGCCGGGAGTTTCAGCTTGTAAGCCACGGGATTGATTTGGTTCAGAACCTCGAACGGACCGATGAACCGTGGACCCAACTTATAGGAAGGTATCTTGAGACGAACATATTTGGAGGAAAGCCAGACCTTGTCTCCCGGACGGAATTGAGGCGGATCCAGGCGTCTCTTATCAGCAAGTTTCTTCATCCGCTCAGAGGACTGAAGAAGTTCAGATCTAGTGTCTTCCCAAATGGCTGAAAATTCGCTGACCAGAGACTCTGCGGCAGGATTGTCCACTGAAGAGGAGACGGGAAACGGAATCCGGGAGTGTTGACTGTAGACCACAAAGAACGGGGATTTGGAAGAGGACTCACTTTCACAGTTATTATAGGAGAACTCGGCCCAGGGCAGGAGCTCAACCCAATCGTTATGGTGAGCATTGACAAAGTGCCGAAGAAAGCTGGGAAGAACCTGGTTGATATGTTCCACTTAACCATTGGACTGAGGATGATAAGCAGAGGAGAAATCCAAGGAGACGTCCAGCAGTTTACACGTAGCTCTCCAGAAGCGCGAAGTGAACTGAACCCCGCGATCAGACACGAAAAATGTGATGAATGAAGTCCTTAGCCAGCACAGATGCAGACGGAAGACCAGGCAGAGGGATGAAGTGGGCCATTTCAGAAAAGCGGTCAGCGACCACCCAAATAACAGTACAACCGGCGGAAACAGGGAGATCCATAATAAAGTCCATTGCAATGTGTTGCCACGGAGTGGAAGGCACAAGAAGAGGAAGAAGACGGCCGGATGGAAGGTGCCTTGGTACCTTGTTACGGGCACAGGAGGAACAAGCTGCGACAAAGCCCCAACATCCTTGCGCAGGGAAGGCCACCAGTAATGTCGGGCGATGAGCAAAAAGGTCTTCTTCTGGCCAGCATGACCGGTTAATTTGGATGAATGGCCCCAGAGTAGAACCTTCTTACGATCCGGAACCGCTACAAAGGTCTTACCGGGTGGAAGATGAGACAGGTCAAACGGGGCCATGGTCATTACATTTTTAGGGGTCAATGATATGTAGAGGTTCCTCCTCTTGGTCGGAAGACAGGAATGAGCGGGATAGAGCGTCAGCTTTAATGTTCTTGTCTGCCGGGCGGTAATGCAGAGTGAAGCAGAATCGGGCAAAGAAAAGAGACCACCTGGCCTGGCGCGGATTTAATCTTTGGGCGTTCTGCAAAAAAGCGAGGTTTTTGTGGTCAGTGTAGATGACCACCGGGTGCAGAGCCCCCTCCAGCAAGTAGCGCCACTCCTCCAGCTCTAAATTGATGGCCAGCAGCTCACAATCTCCTATGGAGTAATTGCGCTCAGACGAGGAGAAGAGCTTGGAGAAGAAGCCGCAGGTTACCAATCTCCCGGACGAGGACTTCTGGGTGAGCACCGCTCCGGCTCCGGAGGAGGATGCATCAACCTCCAGGAAGAACTGCTTGTTGCAATCCGGACGGTGTAGCACAGGGGTGTAAGAGAAGGCTTGTTTCAGGGAGACGAAAGCCTCCACCACTTCTGAAGTCCATTCCCTGGGATTTGCTCCTTTACGGGTGAGCGCGGATATGGGAGCAGTCCGGGAGGAGAAATGAGGAATGAAGAGGCGGTAATAATTTGCGAAGCCCAGGAATCGCTGAATCGCCTTCAACCCCTCCGGACGGGGCCATTTTAAGACGGCAGAGACCTTCTCGGGATCCATCCGCAGACCAGTCTCGGAGATAATATAGCCCAGGAACGGTAGAGAGGTCTGCTCAAAGAGGCATTTCTCGAACTTAGCATATAGGCGATTCTGCCGGAGCCTTAGCAGAACCTGACGAACATCCCTCCGGTGTGAGGGCAGATCTGGAGAGAAGACCAAGATATCGTCCAGGTATACCACTAAGCAAGAATATAGAAGATCACGGAAGATGTCGTTAACCAGCTCCTGGAAGACGGCTGGAACATTACAGAGACCAAAGGGCATCGCGCGGTACTCGTAGTGACCATCCCGGGTGTTGAATGCCATCTTCCACTCGTCTCCCTGGCAGATCCGGATCAAATTATACGCCCCACGAAGATCGAGCTTAGTGAAGATCTTCGCGCCTTTAAGGTGGTTGAACAGCTCCGAGATGAGAGGCAGGGGGTACTTATTTTTTATGGTAATCTGGTTAAGACCCCTGTAATCGATACAGGGATGTAGGGAGCCATCTTTCTTCTTGACGAAGAAGAATCCTGCACCAGCCGGAGAGGTGGATTTCTGGATAAATCCCCTAGCAAGATTCTCCTCTATGTACTCAGACATGGCCCGGGTCTCAGCCAGCAACAAGGGGTAGATACGCCCGCGGGGAGGAGAAGCACCAGGTACCAGGTCGATGGGGCAATCATACGGCCTATGAAGTGGTAGTGTCTCTGCTTCCTTTTTGTCGAAGACGTCCGCATAGGACCAGTAGGGTGCCGGCAGACCAGGTAGATTAGCCGTAGACGGGGGTCAAGCTGGACGAACCGGAACCAGACAGGACTCATGGCATTCCTGACCCCAACGGAGCACTTCACCAGATCTCCAATTCAGGATGGGCTCATGTCTTTGTAACCAGGGTAGACCAAGCAAGAGGGGGTGAGAGAGACCGGACAGCACATGAAAGGAGATCTTCTCCGAGTGCAGCATTCCCACCTGAAGGGTTACAGGCTCTGTGACGAGTAAGATGGTCTCCGGAAGAAGCCTCCCATCCACGGAAGCAACCGCCAACGGTTCAGCCAGGAGTACAGTAGGAATCTGATACAACTCCACAACAGCCTGTTGAATGAGATTACCAGCGGCTCCAGAATCCAGATGGGCAATCTCAAAGAAGCGGGTCTCACCACTGGAAATAGAAACGGACAGAGTCAAGGACGGAGAGGATTTACTCTTGCCTAGGACGACCTCTCTGAGCGGTCCTAGACACTGGAGTTTCGGTTTGCCTCACCGGGCAGGAATGGATCAGATGCTCTTTACTGCCACAGTAGAAGCAACTCCCCTCGGCTCGGCGCGTCTCCAGGCGAGACTTGACCATCCTGGTTTGGTCAATTTGCATGGGCTCAGGCGAACATGCCCGGGGAATTGCTGGTTGCGAGGCTGGCTTTTGGAATGCAGGAGCGAAACGCGGAAATCTTCTCTCCCGGGTAGTCTCCTTAGCACGTTCCAGAAAACGGATGTCAATCAGGGTAGGTAATGACACCAGGTCATTCAGGGTGGAAGGGATGTCACGACCGGCTAGCTCATCCTTGATCCGTCTGGAAAGACCTTCCCAGAAGGTGGACACCAGGGCCTTGTTGTTCCAGGCAAGCTCAGATGCGAGGGTTTGGAAATGTATGGCATACTGGCCCACGGAGAGACTCTCTTGGCGGAGACGGAGAAGTGAGGAGGCAGTAGAAGATTTTCATCCGGGCTCATCGAAGACCTTCCGGAATTCAGTGAGGAACGACAGAAGATCGGACACCAGGGGATCCCCCCTTTCCCACGGAGGGTTTAGCCATGCCAATGCCTCCCCGGTGAGGTGGGACATGATGAACGCCACCTTGGCCCGGTCGGAGGGGAACTGATGTGCCAGGAGTTCAAAGTGCAGCGTGCACTGATTTAAGAAGCCCCGACATAAGACGGGGTCACCACCAAAACGTGAAGGCGCAAAGAGCCGGGGTCCAGAGCCGAGTGCCATAGCGCCAGTAGGTTGAGGTGCCGCCGGAGCGGGTGCCGCTCGAATAGAGACGGACACATATGGAGTGGACAGCTTGTCCAGGCGGGAGTTCACAGTCCGCAGATAGGACAAGATAGTCTCCTGTTGGAATCTCTGACGTGAGACCTCCAGGTACATGTCAGAGAGTGAAGGAGCCTGTGGGCCACTGGGTTCCATGGCCTGTGCAAACTGTTACGAGTCCAGGTGGTGGAACGTCTGTGCTTCAGTGCAAGGAGGGACCAGAGGGGCGTGACTAAGTGCCTACACGGCCTGACCAAGGTCGCACGGCGGCTCAATCGACTCCGTGAACCAGGGAGGGACCGGGCAGGTGGACCAGGTGCCACTCTGGGACCGACCTTGTGTGAGAGCAGGTGACTTCCATGGGTCAGATGGCAGGAACTGACCGGTGGACCGGGTAGATAAGCAGGCTGGTTCGGCAGATATCCAGACGGGTGCTCCGGGTAGGCGAGCAGGCGGGCATGGCAGGTAACTGGCAGGTGCTTCAGGTAGACTGGCTGGCGGGCACAACAGGTAACAGGCAGGTGCTCCAGGTAGGCAGACTGGCGGGCACGGCAGGTTACAGACAGGTGCTTCAGGTAAGCAGGCTGGCGGGCACAACTGTAGACAGACTGGAGAACAGAACTGTTAGACAGGCTGGTGGGCTGGACTGACAGAAGACTGGCAGGCAGGACTGACAGGCAGCGGGACCTGAGGGCTGGAGCAAGTGTTTAGCACACGGAACAACAACCTTGCACAGGCACCTCCATAATGGAGGAGGTGCCTAATATAGGGGAAGTCCTCCGGTCATTGGCCGGGGACTCTATAGGATGGCGCGGAGGGAGGGAGCACGCACGTGCGCGCCCTAGGCACAGAGCCCTGGAAGCTGCGCGCAGAGCGTGCCGCAGCAGCAGGGGAGCGGGAGGACGCCGGACCTGGACCGCGGTGGTGAGGGGAACAGCGTCTCTGCCCGGCTGAAGGCAGAGACGCCGATGCTACACTGATATTATCAGGATGGGAAGGTTCATGATTATTGGGCCTTTCCCAGCCTAAAAATATCAGCCCACAGCCGCCCAAAAGTGAAGCATCACATTAGATGCATCAATTCTGACGCTTCGCCTTGGCTGTTCCCGATTGCCCTGGTGCGCTGGCAATCGGGGTAATAGGGTTTGGGGTTGATATCAGCTGTGTAGTGTCCAAAAACAAAGCTGACATCAAGCCCTGTTGCTAGTAATGGAGAGGAGTCTATCAGACACCCTCATTACTAGCCCATTAAGAAAAACACACAAAAATACTTTATTGAAATAAACACCCCCCCAACACTATTCCTCGTTTACCAATTTATTAGAAAGAAAATTTCCCACGCAGGTCCGCCGTAGTCCACTGAATCTGACTCTCTTGCAGTCGTGCTCCAAAACTGTCAGATTGCAGGGACATCGAACCCTCTTCAGGTCACCCAAAGATTATCATTCTGATTCAGGTCTGAGCTTTGGCTGGGACATTCCAAAACTTTGATCTTCTTCTGGTAAAGCCATTCTTTTGTTGATTTGGAGGTATGCTCAGGGTCATTGTCATGCTGAAAGGTGAAATTCCTCTTCATCTTCAGTTTTTTTAGCAGAGGCCTGAAGGTTTTATTGCAAAATTGACTGATATTTGGAACTGTTCATAATTCTCTCCACCCTGACTAAAGCCCCAGTTCCAGGAAGCGAAAAACCCAAAGCATAAAGCTGTCTCCATCATGTTTTACTGTGGGTATGTTGTTTTTTGGTAATGCCTAGTGTTGTCTTTGCGCTAAACATACCTTTTGAAATTATGGCCAAAAATTTCAACCTTGGTCTCACATTTTCCCTCATGCTGGCAAACTTGATGTTCGTTTTGTCAAAACATAGCTGGGCTTGGATTTTTTTCTTCTTAAGAAAAAACTTCCGTCTTGCTACCCTACCCCACAGGCCAGACATATGAAGGATATAGGAGGTTGTTGTCTTATATATTTTATATATATGTTGTAAGGTTGCATATCCTGGTGGTACTGGACTATGCGACACGGTATCCGAAGGCCGTACCCCTACAAAACTCCTCCGCCAAGTATATAGCCCGGGAGTTGGTCCATATCTTTTCTAGAATGGGGTTGCCTAAGGAGATCCTAACGGATCAAGGGACCCATTTAGGCCATGTTAAAGAAGGTCGTAGAGAAAGACGGCTGAGACTGGGACTGCCTACTGCCGTTCCTTCTATTCTCCATCAGAGAAGTACCACAGTCCTCTACTGGGTTCTTTCCTTTTGAACTGTTGTATGGCCGACACCCCAGTGGACTCCTGGAGGTAGAGAAGAAGAACTGGGAGGCGGAGTCTACACCCTACAGAGTATAATCAAACACGTGGCCCAGATGCAAAAGAGAATTGCCGAGGTGATGCCCATCATGATGGAACACCTCCTCAAGGCACAATCTAGAGTGTACAATAGATCGGCGCGAGTGAGAGACTTCAACCCTGGGATCAGGTACTGGTGCTGGTGCCTACAATGGAGAGCAAGTTCCTGGCCAAGTGGCAGGGCCCCTATGAAATAGTTGAAAGGTTGGCGATGTCAACTATAAAGTCCACAAAACAGGGATAAGGAAGCCCTACCAGGTGTACCACGTCAATTTGATTAAGCCATGGCGAGATAGGGAGCCTGTGGAAGCTCCGTGTTTGGTGGCTGAGTCTGAAGCCAATGTGAATGAGGTCAAGGTGGCAAAGTCGCTGTCACGTGCCCAAAAGAAACAGTGCAGAGGGTTGCTACATTGAAACAGAGACCTGTTTTCAGAACTACCAGGTTGTACTTAGATCATAAAGCTTGAGGTTCTTATGGAGTCTCATGTCCGAGTAAACTAGAAGCTGTATTGGATTCCCGAAACCCACCAAGACGTGATCTCGAAAGAGGTGAAGAAGAGATGATTGAATAATCCAAGAGTGACTATAGGAAGCTGAATGAGGTCTCGAAGTTTGACACTTACCCAGTGCCTAGGGTAGATGAGCTTATTGAAAGGCTAGGATCAGCTCGGAACATCACCATCCTGGACCTTACCAAAGGATACTGGCAAAGTCCCCTGCCCAAAGAAGCCAAGGAGAAGACGGCCTTCTTGATGCCAGATGGATGTTATCAGTACATCAGGATGCTGGTGAGTTGCAGGGAGCTCTGGCCACTTTCCAGAAAGCCATGGAGCGCATCTTAGCACCCCACAAAATGTATGCAGCGGTCTACCTAGATGACATCGTCATTTTCAGCCAGGACTGGTGACGTCATCTTGGTAAAGTTCAAGCCATACTTGATGCCCTAAGGAAGTTGGGCTTTACCATCAACCCAAAGAAATGTGCTATGGGGATGGAGGGAGCCAGGTATCTGGGCTACGTGGTTGGTAGAGGGGAAATAAAACCACAAATAAATAAGGTGGAGGCGACCCAGAACTGGCCACAGCCCCTCTCGAAGAAGCTAGTCAGGGCATTTCTAGGTATTGTGGGCTACTATCAAAGATTTGTCCCTAACTTTGCCCTGATAGCAACCCCACTGACGGATCTCCTGAAAGGGACGAAGCCGGCTATGGCTGAGTGGTCCCTGGAAGCTGAGGCGACCTTCCAGGAATTAAAACTTGCCCTCTGTAAACTGCCAGTCTTGGTGGCCCCCAACTTCTCCAAAGAGTTAGTTTTCCAGACAGATGCATCAAAAGTCGGGCTGGGAGCAGTCTTGTCCCAGGAGATTAACGGAGAGGAACACCCTATAATGTATGTCAGTCGGAAGCTGTCAACATGTGAGAACTACGTCAAAGTTGAAAAAGAATGTTTGGCAATCAAGTGGGCGTTGGACTCTCTGAGGTGTTACCTGTTAGGTAGAAGGTTCAGGTTAGTGTCCGACCATGCCCCATTGAGGTGCATGAGAGAGAAGGGAAATAATGCCAAAGTAACTAGGTGGTTCCTAGCTCTACAGGATTTTAGTTTTCAGATGGAGCATAGGCCTGAGAAACAACATGGAAATGCAGATGCCCTATCAAGGGTCTATTGTATGTTGGCAGTAGGTGCCAAGCCCCCGGCTTTGGGCAGAGGGGGGGTATGTAAGGTTGCAGCTGGGCAGGTCGTGGATGGGAAGTATGTGTCCCCGAGGTACCAAGCCTCGGTGATGTAGGACCCGGAGAAGCAGGCTCCAGCACACATAGTCCTGAGAGGTGTTTAATGGGCCAGGATTATGGGGCCGAGTTTTACGAGCAGCTGAAAGAGATGGATGGGATCGGCTGCTAACTTACCTCCAGTCTAGGTCTTGAAATGTCCTCATTTAAGGCATTTGGGGCTGTCTCAGTCTGTCTGTGTGTTTTGCAAAGTGAGCAGACCTTGCATGTGCTGTTCGGAGTCAGAGGAAAGCACTTCATTTAAACAGCTGAGGCCGTGCTGGATGGATTGGTTATTTTGCAATTTTGTTCTGTTATACCCTTTTATACCTGGAAGAGGCTATTTAATTTGTTATTCTGACCTATATACAGTACAGACCAAAAGTTTGGACACCTTCTCATTTAAAGATTTTTCTGTATTTTCATGACTATGAAAATTGTACATTCACACTGAAGGCATCAAAACTATGAATTAACACATGTGGAATTATATACTTAACAAAAAAGTGTGAAACAACTGAAAATATGTCTTATATTCTAGGTTCTTCAAAGTAGCCACCTTTTGCTTTGATGACTGCTTAGCACACTTGGCATTCTCTTGATGAGCTTCAAGAGGTAGTCACCGTAAATGGTCTTCCAACAATCTTGAAGGAGTTCCCAGAGATGCTTAGCACTTGTTGGCCCTTTTGCCTTCACTCTGCGGTCCAGCTCACCCCAAACCATCTCGATTGGGTTCAGGTCTGGAGACTGTGGAGGCCAGGTCATCTGGCGTAGCACCACATCACTCTCCCTATTGGTCAAATAGCCCTTACACAGCCTGGAGGTGTGTTTGGGGTCATTTTCCTGTTGAAAAATAAATGATGGTCCAACTAAACGCAAACCGGATGGAATAGCATGCCGCTGCAAGATGCTGTGGTAGCCATGCTGGTTCAGTATGCCTTCAATTTTGAATAAATCCCCAACAGTGTCACCAGCAAAGCACCCCCACACCATCACACCTCCTCCTCCATGCTTCACGGTGGGAACCAGGCATGTAGAGTCCATCCTTTCACCTTTTCTGCGTTGCACAAAGACACGGTGGTTGGAACCAAAGATCTCAAATTAGGACTCATCAGACCAAAGCACAGATTTCCACTGGTCTAATGTCCATTCCTTGTGTTCTTTAGCCCAAACAAGTCTCTTCTGCTTGTTGCCTGTCCTTAGCAGTGGTTTCCTAGCAGCTATTTTACCATGAAGGCCTGCTGCACAAAGTCTCCTCTTAACAGTTGTTGAAGAGATGTGTCTGCTGCTAGAACTCTTTGTGGCATTGACCTGGTCTCTAATCTGAGCTGCTGTTAACCTGCGATTTCTGAGGCTGGTGACTCGGATAAACTTATCCTCAGAAGCAGAGGTGACTCTTGGTCTTCCTTTCCTGGGGCGGTCCTCATGTGAGCCAGTTTCTTTGTAGCGCTTGAAAGTTTTTGCAACTGTACTTGGGGACACTTTCAAAGTTTGCCCAATTTTTTGCACTGACTGACCTTCATTTCTTAAAGTAATGATGGCCACTCGTTTTTCTTTACTTAGCTGCTTTTTTCTTGCCATAATACAAATTCTAACAGTCTATTCAGTAGGACTATCAGCTGTGTATCCACCAGACTTCTGCACAACACAACTGATGGTCCCAACCCCATTTATAAGGCAAGAAATCCCACTTATTAAACCTGACAGGGCACACCTGTGAAGTGAAAACCATTTCCGGTGACTACCTCTTGAAGCTCATCAAGAGAATGCCAAGAGTGTGCAAAGCAGTCATCAAAGCAAAAGGTGGCTACTTTGAAGAACCTAGAATATACGACATATTTTCAGTTGTTTCACACTTTTTTGTTGAGTATATAATTCCACATGTGTTAATTCATAGTTTTGATGCCTTCAGTGTGAATGTACAATTTTCATAGTCATGAAAATACAGAAAAATCATTAAATGAGGTGAGTCCAAACTTTTGGTCTGTACTCATATATATATATATATTATTATTATTTATTATTATAACGCCATTTATTCCATGGCACTTTACATGTGAAAAAGGGGTATACATACAAGAACAATTACAATAATTTTGAACACAATGTGACAGCGACTGGTACAGGAGGAGCAAGGACCCTGCCTGCGAGGGCTCACAATCCATTTTATGCATGAAAATCTACACCAACTGTGCACCATCATCACTGACCCTAAAACTTGCAGTGTCCCACAAACACAGAAAATTACTTGCTTAAATAATACCTTCAGATTTCTGGTACTTTGCCTCAAATTGTAAAGCATGGTGGCTGGGGCGGATTAAAAGTAACCAAGGTCCCGAGCAATTTAGTACAAGGGATGGGTGAGGATACAGTAGGTGAGGGTAGAGCTGGTCGTGCAGCGGTGGTTACTGCAGGTTGTAGGCTTGTCGGAAGAGGTGGGTCTTCAGGCTCCTTTTGAAGGTTTCCACGGTCGACGAGAGTCTGATGTATTGGGGTAGAGAGTTCCAGAGTAGGGGGGAAGCACGGGAGAAATCTTGTATGCGATTGTGGGAGGAGGAGATAAGAGGGGAGTAGAGAAAGAGATCTTGTGAGGATCGGAGGTTGCGTGCGGGTATGTAACGGGAGACTAGGTCAGAGATATATGGAGGAGATAGGTTGTGAATGGCTTTGTATGTCATGGTTAGGGTTTTGAACTGGAGTCTCTGAGCGATGGGGAGCCAGTGAAGAGATTGACAGAGAGGAGAGGCCGGGGAATAGCGGGGGGACAGGTGGATTAGTCGGGCAGCAGAGTTTAGGATGGATTGGAGGGGTGCGAGAGTGTTGGAAGGGAGGCCACAGAGCAGGAGGTTACAGTAGTCAAGGCGGGAGATGATGAGGGCGTGTACTAGTGTTTTTGCAGATTCATGGTTGAGGAATGTGCGGATCCTGGAGATAATTTTGAGTTGGAGTCGGCAGGAAGTGGAAAGGGCTTGGATATGTGGTTTGAAAGAGAGTTCAGAGTCCAGGGTTACCCCAGGGCAGCGAGCTTGAGGGACTGGGGAGAGTGGGCAGCCATTGACATTGATAGATAGGTCAGTTGGGTGGGTTGAATGAGATGGCGGAAAGATGATGAATTCTGTTTTGTCCATGTTAAGTTTTAGAAATCCAGCAGAGAAGAAGGATGAAATAGCAGACAGACATTGTGGGATTTTGGTTAGTAAGGAGGTGATATCGGGTCCAGAGAGGTAGATCTTTGTGTCATCAGCATAGAGGTGATAATGAAAGCCATGAGACTCTATGAGCTGTTCCAGGCCTAAGGTGTAGATGGAGAAGAGCAGGGGTCCTAGAACTGAACCTTGGGGGACACCGACAGATAGGGGGCGAGACGAGGAGGTGGTGTGTGAGTGGGAGACACTGAATGTCCTGTCTGTTAGGTATAAGGAGATCCAGGATAGGACCAAGTCTGTGATGCCGAGAGATGAGAGAGTTTGTAGTAAGAGGGAATGGTCCACTGTGTCGAAGGCAGATGACAGGTCTAGGAGGAGGAGGACAGAGTAGTGTCGCTTAGATTTGGCGGTTAGTAGGTCGTTGGTGACTTTAGTCAGTGCAGTTTCAGTAGAATGGTGCGGTCGGAAGCCAGATTGTAGGCAGTCGAAGAGGGAGCAGGAGGAGAGGTGGGAGGACAACTCAGAATGGACGTGTTGTTCCAGTAGTTTTGAGGCATAGGGGAGAAGTGATATGGGGCGAAAGCTAGACAGAGAGGATGGGTCAAGGGAGGGCTTTTTGAGGATGGGTGTGATTGAGGCGTGTTTGAAGCATGAGGGGAAGACACCAGTTGTTAGTGACAGGTTGAAGAGGTGGGCTAGGGGTGGGATGAAGATAGTGGTAAGGTTTGGGATGAGATGGGACGGGATTGGGTCAAGTTTACAAGTGGTGAGGTGTGATTTGGAGAGTAAAGAGGAAAGTTGATCTTCTGTAATGGTGGAGAAGGTGGTTTTGGAGGAAGGCATTGCGTAGGTGTGGGGAGGGGCTGTGGGGGCTTTAGGCAAAAGCTTTGTCTGATGGTGTCAATCTTCTGCTTGAAGAATGAGGCAAAGTCTTCGGCTGAAATAAGAGGAGAGGGAGGAGGCACTGGGGGACGGAGGAGAGAATTGAAGGTGTTGAATAGTTGTTTGGGGTTGTGAGACAGGGAGGATATGAGAGATGCGAAGAATGTTTGTTTTGCTGCAGTGAGTGTGGACTTGAAGGTAGTGAGGGACTGTTTGAATGTGATGAAGTGCTCATTGGAGTGGGACCTTTTCCATCTACGCTCAGCAACCCTGGAGGCCCGTCGCAATTCTTTAGTTAGGCTGGTGTGCCAGGGTTGTCTGTTGATTGTGCGAGCCTTGGAATGTGTGAGGGGGGCGACCGAATCGAGAGCTGCAGCTGTTGTGGTGTTGTATAAAGTGGCAGCAACATCGGCATCATGTAAGGAACTAATGTCTGTAAGAGGGAGGAGGGATTCAGAGAGTGAGTGTAGGTCAAGGTGTTTGAGATTTCTGCGAGGGTGTGCAAGTTTGTGGAGTGGGGTTTGTTGCCCTGGAGAGGAGAGGGTAGAGAATGTAAGTAGGTTGTGGTCAGAGAGAGGGAGAGGTTAGATCGGGAACAGAGGCGGGTGAAGATTAGGTCCAGTGTGTGGCCGTCTTTGTGGGTGGGTGTGGAAGACCGCTGGGTAAGACCAAAGGATGAAGTGAGGGTTAGAAACTTAGAGGCAGCTGAGAGGGAAGTGTCAATGGGGATGTTAAAGTCGCCCATGAGGATAGTGGGGATGTCAACGGAGAGGAAACGAAGTAGCCAAGTGGTGAAGTGGTCAAAGAAAGTGGTGGTTGATCTTGGGGGGCGGTAGATGACAGCCAGTTGGAGGTTGGAGGGGGAGTAGATGCGCACGCAGTGCACTTCAAAAGAGGGGAGGGTAATTGAGGGCGGCAGTGGGATATGGTTGAAGGAGCAGTTATCTGAGAGGAGGAAACCTATTCCTCCACCGTGCTTGCCGGTGGGGCGGGGGGTATGGGAGAGGTGGAATCCGCCATACGAAAGTGCAGCATGAGAGGCAGTGTCGGATGGGGTGAGCCAGGTTTCAGTGATGCCGAGAAAGGAAAGCTTGTTAGTGATGAAGAGGTCGTGAATGTAGGAAAGTTTGTTGCAGACTGAGCGAGCGTTCCATAGAGCTGTTATGATCTGCAACAAGAACTAAGGAAAGATAGGGGAAAGCTGTCCCTACAGTAAGACTAGGTTGAATCCCTACGATGTAGCGGGCTGCCTGTTCCTAGTTAACAGACCCGCCTTAGTCCTCGGCTAGTCTGAACGAAGACCTATAGAATTAAGAGAGGGGTCCCTAAAAGAACTAAGGACAGGGACAAAAATGGGACACCTCCTAAACAGAAGTTGTTGTAGAAAACAAAAGACAAACTGACAAAAATGTACTAGAGGTCCCAGAGGACCAAGCGAACTGACAGAGATAGGCACCAAAGCACCAGTCTAGCAAAACAGTCAAACAAAACTGAAGTCCAGCAAAGCCAGAAGGGCGGAGCTGGAATATAAAGGCAGATGGTCACGTGACCGCAAAACACAAGATAGGAAAAACTAACAGGAGGGTTCTAACAGTACCCCCTCTTTTATGAGGATCCTCCGGATCCTCCAGGCCCAGGCCTATCCGGAAGCCTCCTGTGGAAAGCTTTAACAAGCCTAGGAGCAGAGACATCATCCGTCCTTACCCAGGAGTTGTCTTCGGGACCGAAACCCTTCCAGGAGACAAGATACTGTAATCTCCCTCTATGCCATCTAGAATTCAAGATACGCGAAATTTCAAATTCGCAGTCTTCCACCACAGGAGGAACTGTGACAGTGGCGTCCCTGTCAGATACGTCAGCCTTTTTCAACAAGGAAACATGAAACACAGGATTAATGTTCCAGGAAGTAGGGACATCCAACCTAACAGCAGCCGGGTTAACAACCTGAAGCACTTTAAATGGACCCACAAACTTAGGACCCAGTTTTTTAGAGGGAATCCTCAACCGCAGGTTCTTCGAGGACAACCAAACCATGTCACCCACAGTAAACAAAACCTCTTTACGTTTCCTGTCAAAATACTTCTTGGACTTCTTGTTAGCCTCTTGAAGGTTGCAACGTACATTAGTCCAACCTCTCTCCAAATCACCGGAAAAATTCTCCTCCTCCGGCACCGCCGACCCCAATTTGGAGAACGAACCAAAAGACGGATGTCTCCCAGTACAACAAAAAAAAGGAGAACACCCAGCAGAGGAGGATGTATGATTGTTAAGAGCAAATTCTGCAAGAGGCAGAAACTCAGACCACACCTCTTGATTGTCTGTCACAAAACAACGCAAAAACTGTTCAACATCCTGGTTCTTTCTTTCAGTCTGTCCATTAGACTCAGGATGATAACCAGACGAAAATGACAAATTGACTCCCAACCTGTCACAAAAAGCACGCCAAAAGCGAGCCACAAACTGAGTTCCTCTATCAGAAACAATATCTGTGGGAACGCCATGGAGCTTGACAATCTCCTTAACAAACGCCTTAGTGAGTGTCTTGGCGCAGGGCAACTTAATGAATGGGACCAAGTGACACATCTTACTAAAACTGTGCACGACCACCCAGATGACAGTAAAACCCTCGGACACAGGAAGATCAGTAATAAAATCCATTGTGAGATGCGTCCAAGGCGCACTAGGAACTTCCAGAGGGCAAAGCAACCCCGCAGCAGTAGTATGTGAAGCCTTTGACCTAGCACACACAGTACACTGACGCACCCACCTGATGACTTCCTTCTGCCATCCAGGCCACCAAAAACTGCGACTGATAAGTCTCTTAGTTTCCGAAATTCCAGGATGACCTGCCAACCGAGACTCATGACACTCCACAAACAAATCTCTCCTAAAGGCTCTAGGCACGAACAACCTCCCATGGGGAGTGTTAGATGGAGCATTATCTTGAAATTTCAGAATCACATTCTCCAAAATGGAGTCCAAAGCCACCACCACAACTCCTTTCTGTAAAATGCACTCCTCCTCCTCGGCACCGACCGTAGGAGAGAAGCTGCGAGATAAAGCATCGGCTTTAACATTCTTAGTACCAGGGATATAGGTAACAGAAAAATGAAACAGAGAAAAAAAAAGTGCCCACCTAGCTTGACGGGCATTCAAGCGCTTGGCAGCATCCAGATAGATCAGATTCTTATGATCTGTGAAAACCTGAATAGGAAATCTAGTGCCTTCCAAAAAATGACGCCAATGTTCAAACGCAAGTTTAATAGCAAGCAACTCCCGATTTCCAACATCATAATTCAGTTCGGTTTCCGAAAATTTCCTCGAAAAGAAGGCACAAGAATGTACTCCACCCTTGTTCTCCTGAGACAAAACTGCTCCGACCCCCACCGATGAAGCATTGACCTCGACCAAAAAAGGCAGGGTCTCATCAGGCTGCATAAGGATAGGGGCAGAACTGAACCTCTCTTTGAGATACTCAAACGCTTCAATGGCCTCAGTAGTCCACTGGGCCGTATTCGCACCTTTCCTGGTGAGATCGGTTAGAGGATTAACAACTACAGAAATATTCTTAATGAATTTCCTGTAATAATTGGCAAAACCCAAAAATCTCGGTATAGATTTCAAACCAATAGGCCTAGGCCATTCCTGCACAGCCTGAACCTTCACAGGGTCCATCTCAAAGCCCTCGCTGGAGACAATGTAGCCCAAAAAACTAATTTTCTGCACAGCGAACTCACATTTCTCCAGCTTAGCAAAGACTGAATTATCACTCAATAACTGCAAAACTACACGTACACTCTGCCAATGGGACTCCAGATCTGGCGAATAAATCAAAATGTCATCCAAATACACAACCACATTCTTACCAATCAAAGGTCTCAGGATGTCATTAATAAGGTTCTGAAAAAATGCAGGTGCATTGGTAATACCAAAAGGCATCACCAGATTGTCAAAATGACCTACCGGAGTGTTAAAAGCAGTTTTCCATTCATCACCCTCCTTCACTCGTAACAAATTGTATGCCCCCCGGAGATCAATTTTGGAGAACCACTTGGCTCCCACTAACTGGTTAAACAAGTCAGGAATTAACGGCAATGGGTAGGAATTGCGTACGGTAATCTTATTAATTTCACGAAAATCCAGACATGGACGTAAACCGCCGTCCTTTTTTTTAACAAAGAAGAATCCAACTGCCACAGGCGACTTAGAAGGTCTAATGTGACCAGCAGCCAGGCTAGTCTCTATGTACTCCTCCAAAGCCTTTCTTTCAGGGATAGTCAGATTAAACAAGCGACTTTTGGGAAGAGTAGCACCCGGAACAAACTCAATGGCGCAATCATAATCCCTATGAGGAGGTAAAACTTGCGACTCCTCCTCCGAAAAAAACCTCCAAAAATCTTGAATAGGTACCGGTAATTCCCCTTTTTCCACAGCCGCAATGCGACCATTACAACATTTATCATAGCACTTCGGACTCCAAGACTTAATCACATTAGTAGACCAGTCCAATAAAGGATTGTGCAGTTTTAACCAAGGCAATCCTAGAACAACTGAAGAGGGCAAATTATCCAAAACAACCAAGTCCAAAATTTCTTGGTGAACTCCATTGATAGTGAGGGAAAATGCAGCAGTCTTGTGAGTAATACATTTCAAAGGAGTGTTATCAATTGCAACCACAGAAATAGGTGATGACAAAGGTTTGGATTCCAATTTAAGGTTTTCCAAAAACCCTTTATCAATCACATTAAGTGTTGAACCACAATCCACAAATACCTGAAATTCAATCAAATCTCCCTGCAGAGTAGTACTCCCAAAAAGAAATACTCCTGCAGAGCATAAACAAGCTATACGGGCGTAACTGATCTTTTTTTTTCTTTACTTAAACGACGCTCACAATACTTAATCAAATGGTCAGCTTTACCACAATAAAGACACAAACCTTCGGCGAATCTCCGGGCTCTTTCCTGAGAGCGGAGTGACATTGCTCCCACCTCCATTGGTTCTCCGCTGTCAGAGCAGATTTTCTGGGAACTAGGACCTGACGTTACAGGAGTTTTTACATCATTTACCCTGGACCTCAGTCTCCTGTCCACATAAAAAGCTAACTGCATAGCTTCCTGCAGTGTCTCAGGTGCAGGGAATGCAATTAGCAAATCCTTAACCCTTTCACTCAGACCAGCAAGAAATAAGCATCTCAGCGCAGAATCATTCCATTTAACTTCTGAGGCCCATCTCCTGAAGTGTGTGCAATAATTTTCAACATCATCTGACCCCTGATTCAAACGTCTAAGTTCTGATTCAGCAGATGAGATTCGATCAGGATCGTCATATAATAGCCCCATAGCAGAAAAAAATTCTTCAACAGACCTAAAACACGGATCATTAGGTTGGAGAGAAAAGGCCCACCCCTGTGGTTCTTTGCGCAAAAGTGACATAATAAAACCAATGCGCTGTGATTCATTCCCAGTGGATCTTGATCTCAAACAAAAATATAACAAACAAGCATTTTTAAAGGAAAAAAAATCTTGCTGTTTACCATAAAAAACATCAGGCAGTCCTACCTTGGGTTCGACAAAATGCGCTCCAGAACAGCTACTCACGTGTTGCTGGAGCTCGGCCACCTCCAGAGACAATCCCTGCAAGCGTTGAGCCAAATCCTGGACGGAAACCATACTGATCCCCGAATTTCTTTCCTTTAAGTTTTTTGGGCTGGACTTACTGTTATGATCTGCAACAAGAACTAAGGAAAGATAGGGGAAAGCTGTCCCTACAGTAAGACTAAGCTGAATCCCTACGATGTAGCGGGTTGCCTGTTCCTAGTGAACAGACCCGCCTTAGTCCTCGGCTAGTCTGAACAGAGACCTATAGAATTAAGGGAGGGGTCCCTAAAAGAACTAAGGACTGGGACAAAAATGGGACACCTCCTAAACAGAAGTTGTTGCAGAAAACAAAAGACAATGTAATGCACACGCCCGGACTGATGGCGTGTGCGTGTATATGTAGTGATTCCACTGGACCGTACCGGAGAGTGAATGCCTGGAGGGGCGTAACTAAGTATCCACCCGATCCGTCCAAGGTCGCACGACGGCATACGACGTCAGTGCACCAAGGAGGAACCGAGCAGAGGGACCAGGGGCTGCTCCAAGTCAGACCCCGGACACGGCTGTTGACCCACACCGGGGAATACAGGAACAGGCAGGTTAGGCTGGCACACAGACTGGTGGGTATAAGCAGACACGGCTGGTATGCAGACGGGTGGATGCTGGCAAGCACGACTGGTATGCAAACAGGGAGGTACTGACAGGTACGGCCGGTATGCAGGCAGGTGGATGCTGGTAAGCACGACTGGTATGCAGGCAGGGAGGTACTGGCAGGTACGACGGGTTGGAGCACAGAGTGGATAGGTCTCAGTACAGACTGGGACTCAGGAACAGAACCGCAGATGCGGTGGACAAACACAGCAGAGTGAGGCCGCCCAGAGCGGCGAGCAAGAGCAGAGCAAGACGAGACCGCCTGGAGCGGTGAGCGAGAGTAGAGCAGGACGAGGCCGCCTGGAGCAGTGAGCAAAGGGTCAGAGCAGAGCAAGACTGCCGGAGCAGCGAGCGAAGGGTCAGAGCAGAGCGAGACTGCCGGAGCAGCGAGCGAAGGGTCAGAGCAGAGCGAGACTGCCGGAGCAGCGAGCAAAGGGTCAGAGCAGAGCGAGACTGCCGGAGCAGCGAGCAAAGGGTCAGAGCAGAGCGAGACTGCCGGAGCAGCGAGCAAAGGGTCAGAGCAGAGCGAGACTGCCGGAGCAGCGAGCAAAGGGTCAGAGCAGAGGGAGACTGCCGGAGCAGCAAGCAAAGGGCCAGAGCAGAGCGAGACTGCCGGAGCAGCGAGCAAAGAGTCAGAGCAGAGCGAGACTGCCGGAGCAGCGAGCAAAGGGTCAGAGCAGAGCGAGACTGCCGGAGCAGCGAGCAAAGGGTCAGAGCAGAGCGAGACTGCCGGGGCAGAGAGCATAGGGTCAGAGCAGAGCGAGACTGCCGGAGCAGCGAGCAAAGGGTCAGAGCAGAGCGAGACTTCCGGAGCAGCGAGCAAAGGGTCAGAGCAGAGCGAGACCACCTGGAGCGGTGAGCAAAGGCAGAGCAGGCAAGAACCGCCGGAGCGGTGAGCAAGGCAGAGCAGGCAAGAACCGCCGGAGCGGTGAGCAAGGCAGAGCAGGCAAGAACCGCCGGAGCGGTGAGCAAGGCAGAGCAGGCAAGAACCGCCGGAACGGTGAGCAAGACAGAGCAGGCAGAAACCGCCGGAGCGGAGAGCAAGGCAGGGCAGAGGGGACAGGGCTCTGTTCACATGGAACAGACAAGAAGGGAAAGGCAGAACCAGATACCCACAGGGTACTTGCAGTGAAGTAGCGAGTGGACCACAAACTCACAAACGGAAGTACAGTGACAACGAGCAGGAGTTAGGTACGAGTTCAGACTCTGCAGAAAAAGGGAAGATATGGGCGTAGAGAGAAACGGGAAACAGGCTGGAAGATAGTTAGGGCAGGAACAGACACTGGGAAAAGACACAGACAACAGATCTAGGTATGCGGCCCCTAGAGGGCAGAAGGAACAGGCTAAGAGCGTGTTCACACGGGCCTGGAATTACAGCCTCCAGGAAAGCCAGCTGGCTAGAGTACACAGACAGGACACAGTTCAGACACGGGAACTGATACCGCAAGGCAGTAAACATAGACAGGACCTGGCACATCAGTGACAAGAAGCCAACTGACAGAACAAGATGCTCAGGCAAGGATTCCAAAGAGGAGCTGGTTTAAATAACAGGTGACAGACAGCAATAGGCTGATGACGCATTAGGGGTGTGTCTGCAGCAGCTACAAGAAACAGGAAGTTCGGCGGGCGTCGCCCTAAGCAGCCAGAGCAGAGCAAAGCAGACAGTATGGAAGGCAGTCTGGACTGGAAATCAAGTGCGCGCTCTTGCACAGTGGGAGATGGACCACTATGCAAGGACACCGCCAGGTATGTTACAGACAAACTGACAAAAATGTACTAGAAGTCCCAGAGGACCAAGCGAACTGACAGAGATAGGCACCGAAGCACCAGGCTAGCAAAACAGTCAAACAACACTGAAGTCCAGCAAAGCCAGAAGGGCGGAGCTGGAATATAAAGGCAGATGGTCACGTGACCGCAAAACACAAGATAGAAAAAACTAACAGGAGGGTTCTAACAAGAGCTCCTGTTAGAGGGACTGGGGAAGCGGGGGATGGGCAGATGGGTATAAGGTTAGAAGGGTTACGAGAGTTTGGGATAGATCGTGGGTAGGAGGTGGAAGTGATCGTAGGGATGTGGTGAGGAGGGCCGGGATGTGGAGAGATGTCGCCGGCAGTGAGGAGGAGCAGAGAAAGCGTTAGTAGGTGGGAGCAGGAGAGGGAATGAGGTGGCTGTCTGTGTTTGGAGACAAAGGATTGTATGTTGAGGAATAGCTCTGAAGAGGAGGTGAGATAGGTGGGGAGAATGGAGGGAGAGATGAAGAGTTCATTACTAGGTGTAGGGATTATGGGTGGTTGGAAAAGGTGAAGGATTAAGGGGGTGAGAGTGAAAACAAACACAAACATTGTTTACTGTGACTTAGTACCCAGTTACCTTCAGTTCACTTCAGGTTCAATTCAGGATTAATTCATGTTTCTCACACTTCAGCAATGGACACTTAAGGTGATGGACACAGACTAAATATATAGTTACCCATCAGAGGGAGGTTACCTTGCCGCGGTTGATGGGCACACATGAATTGGCAAATTTATGCGCTAAAAACCTTCATTTTTTTGTAAGTACTTGTTGCTGAGCAAAAACAGTTTAGATCCAATATTTTTGTTGTATCTTGGCCATATGGAGTGCTGCTGCATTATTTCTGATTATATATATATTGTGGTGAGGCCAGGGACTGGAAATTCATATTTCCAGTTATGAAGGTCTCAGCAGGAATGCTAGTCTGTCTGACTTCAAAGGACCCCAGGGGAAATGGTGTTCCCCCCTTCTTCCTGCTGCTTCCAGGTAATCAGCATTAACACAATGGGTACCTGGGCCTGCAGTCTCACCTCAGAGAGGACAAAGTATTTACATCAGCATTTGTTTCCCTTCTATACATCAACCCCTGGGAGCCTCCGTTCACACCAGGGTGACAAGCCAGGAGAGAATTGAATACAGGTCAGCTAGGATATATACCTTTGTAGTGCAAACGCCTATTCCTGACAAGAGTATGGGGGAGCTAATTGAATCATGGCAATGAGGAATAGCTAATTGAATTACCTCTGAAGTCAGGGGAAGCTCCTGTGTTAGATCAATTACCATGCGCACCTTACAATGAGAATATTGCTGGGAAATGGATTATGAAATGTCTGATAGAAGGGAAGAGGAGATTACATGTAAATCGCCTATTTTCTGCCCTGCCCAAGTTACGTATAAATGTGTCCCTCTGTGAGAGAGGAGGGGTCTTCTGTTGAGGGTCACCTGTTGCTACAGATGGGCAGAAAGACACAAGGAACCGCCCTGGACCCATGACAGCACCCTTCCTGCCGTGTCCAGAGTAGAGATGAGCGTTGTTCGACTCAAACTGTTCGCCAATCTCAAATTCGAGCTGTTTTGGGCGGTGTTCGAGCCGTTCGGCGAACACGAACGATTTGAAAAAAATTCGGCTGTTCGAGGTTATGTTCGATAACTGTACGTGCACCAAAATCATAACTGGATTTTTTCTCAGTAATGATGAAAATGAATGTTAATACGCAGTTTGAGTGTACAGCGGGGCGGGGGGAGGGGCAGGGGATGGATCTCTGCAGGAATAATGAAGATCTCCATTTTTTTTCTCTTTCCCGCATTTACAGTGGGGAGGTGCAATCTGTCAGCCTATCAGCAGCGCACACACGGAGCGAACTGCTTTTTTTCACACAAGCAAGGGCATGTGTCATTGGCCGTGTATGTCACATGTCCTTGCCCTATAAGACCCAGCCATTTTCCCCGTCGCCACCATTTTCTCACTGCTGCAGCTGCGTGTTAGACGGCACCGCTGTTGCTGTGTGCGCTATACCTTGTTAATTTCAAGCCAATTTTCGCACAAATCTACAGATAGCTTGGGAGTAGGGAATAGTTGTGATTGCAGTCCTTTTAATGACTAGGTTACAGCATTTCCTACGATTTTTATCAGGCAGGTCTGTGCTCTTAAATAGATAGGTTGGGAGTAAAGACTAATTGTAATTGCAGTCCTTTTCAGGACTAAGTTACATCAGTTCCTATCAGTTTTTGCCAGGCAGGTCTGTGCCAGTGCTGTGCAAGTTTTTTTCACAGCATTTGGCTAAATCTAGCAAAGCTAATCCTTTTTGGCCTATTGCAGAGTGTGTTAGTCAGTGGAGTAGCCTATCTGTGTTGCAAGCTACACCACCTGTGTATAGAATACCAATTTTTTTAATGCACCTAGTGAAGTAAAACCTTTTGGGCATAGCATCATTCTATTAGTCCATCTATACTGACCTCCATCAGGTTGCAAATTGAATATAATTTTTTTCTGCATCTAGCTCTGAAAAAATATTTGGGCTTCTAGCAGTGTGTGGGACTTGTTCTATTAGTCCATCTATACTGACCTCCACCAGGTTGCAAATTGAATATATTTTTTTTCTGCATCTAGCTCTGAAAAAATATTTGGGCTTCTAGCTGTGTGTGGGACTTGTTCTATTAGTCCATCTATACTGACCTCCATCAGGTTGCAAATTAAAAATAATTTTTATCTGCATCTAGCTCTGAAAAAATATTTGGGCTTCTAGCAGTGTGTGGGACTTGGTCTATTAGTCCATCTATACTGACCTCCATCAGGTTGCAAATTCAATATAATTTTTTTCTGCATCTAGCTCTGAAAAAATATTTGGGCTTCTAGCAGTGTGTGGGACTTGGTCTATTAGTCCATCTATACTGACCTCCATCAGGTTGCAAATTAAAAATAATTTTTATCTGCATCTAGCTCTGAAAAAATATTTGGGCTTCTAGCAGTGTGTGGGACTTGGTCTATTAGTCCATCTATACTGACCTCCATCAGGTTGCAAATTGAATATAATTTTTTTCTGCATCTAGCTCTGAAAAATATTTGGGCTTCTAGCAGTGTGTGGGACTTGTTCTATTAGTCCATCTATACTGACCTCCACCAGGTTGGAAATTGAATATAATTTTTTTTCTGCATCTAGCTCTGAAAAAATATTTGGGCTTCTAGCAGTGTGTGGGACTTGTTCTATTGGTCCATCTATACTGACCTCCATCAGGTTGCAAATTAAAAATAATTTTTATCTGCATCTAGCTCTGAAAAAATATTTGGGCTTCTAGCAGTGTGTGGGACTTGGTCTATTAGTCCATCTATACTGACCTCCATCAGGTTGCAAATTCAATATAATTTTTTTCTGCATCTAGCTCTGAAAAAATATTTGGGCTTCTAGCAGTGTGTGGGACTTGGTCTATTAGTCCATCTATACTGACCTCCATCAGGTTGCAAATTAAAAATAATTTTTATCTGCATCTAGCTCTGAAAAAATATTTGGGCTTCTAGCAGTGTGTGGGACTTGGTCTATTAGTCCATCTATACTGACCTCCATCAGGTTGCAAATTGAATATAATTTTTTTCTGCATCTAGCTCTGAAAAAATATTTGGGCTTCTAGCAGTGCGTGGGACTTGTTCTATTAGTCCATCTATACTGACCTCCATCAGGTTGCAAATTGAATATAATTTTTTTCTGCATCTTGCTCTGAAAAAATATTTGGGCTTCTAGCAGTGTGTGGGACTTATTCTATTAGTCCATCTATACTGACCTCCATCAGGTTGCAAATTAAAAATAATTTTTATCTGCATCTAGCTCTGAAAAAATATTTGGGCTTCTAGCAGTGTGTGGGACTTGGTCTATTAGTCCATCTATACTTTCCTCCATCAGGTTGCAAATTGAATATCATTTTTTTCTGCATCTAGCTCTGAAAAAATATTTGGGCTTCTAGCAGTGTGTGGGACTTGTTCTATTAGTCCATCTATACTGACCTCCATCAGGTTGCAAATTGAATATAATTTTTTTCTGCATCTAGCTCTGAAAAAATATTTGGGCTTCTAGCAGTGTGTGGGACTTGTTCTATTAGTCCATCTATACTGACCTCCATCAGGTTGCAAATTGAATATAATTTTTTTCTGCATCTAGCTCTGAAAAAATATTTGGGCTTCTAGCAGTTTGTGGGACTTGGTCTATTAGTCCATCTATACTGACCTCCATCAGGTTGCAAATTGAATATAATTTTTTTCTGCATCTAGCTCTGAAAAAATATTTGGGCTTCTAGCAGAGTGTGGGACTTGGTCTATTAGTCCATCTATACTAACCTCCATCAGGTTGCAAATTGAAAATAATTTTTATCTGCATCTAACCCAGCCAATAGTTTTGGCCTAATACCACAGTTTGGCCACTCAGCTCTGCTCGGTTCCCATCCATTGTTTTTTTGTGCAAACAACTCCAGAGTTGTGAATTAGTTAACCACCAAAATGAGTGGAAAAAGGCCTGCTGCTGGTGGAAAGGGGAATAGGCATGTTGGGAAGGGGAATAAAGGTTGTGTCCGTGGGGTAGGTGTTAAAGCAACAGTAACATCTGCAGAAGAAAGACCATCTTCCAGCCAAACTAAAATGTCTACTTCTTTTAGCGGACAATGTGATAAGATCCCTTTCTTACGGCCACGCCAATCGCTACAAATTCCAGATGAGGCACAAAAACAGCAAGTGCTTCAACGGATATCAAGTGCTCCTTTAAGTGGGCTCTCCTCCACATCAACTTCAACATCACAAATACTCCAGTCCTCAGAGGTGTCACCCCAATCGCACTTGCTTCCTCACAGCTCCCAAATCTCCAGCTGCCTGTCTGAGTATGAGGTAGAACAGATGGTTGAGTCTGCAGAGCTGTTTACTCATACTATAGCCTGGGAATCAGAGGTCGGCTCCAGCGCTTCTGTGAATCCAGGCGAGGAAATGATCTGCACTGATGCCCAGAATCTTTATGAGTCGGATCCAGGACCAGACGCAGAAGGTTCTGACCATAATGTAGACCCTCACTCCCAAACTGTAACTCCTGTTGGTGGAGACAATGAGGAAGACGATGATGAGACTCAAATACCTGATTGGAGCGACAACTTTAGTTTTTTGTCAGGGCAGGAACAGGTTGGCTCTGAGGACGACGGGTGTGATAACACACAGGGTGATGATGATGAGGTTTGAGATCCCACTTACTGTCAACCCACAGTCAGCCAAGAGATGAGGTCAGCAGAGGAGGTGGAGGAGAATGCTAGTGACGACGAGGTCAGGTTGCGCCTTCCTGGACAGAGATGTAGTACTGGAAGCACGTCAACAACTGCATCCTCAAACACAACTCTGCCTCTCACCACAAGTCGTGGTGGCTCTTCAGGTCGCATGGGTGCTAAGCCTTGCATAGCCTGGGCATTTTTTCAGATCGATAAAGATGACCCAACTCGTGTTATCTGTAACATTTGTCAGCAAAAGCTAAGTAGAGGCCAAAAAATACATAGTTTGAGTACTTCATGCATGAACCGGCACATGAACATGAAGCATAAGTTGCAGTGGGAAGCTCACTGTGCTACAATGCGGCCTAGCCGGCCGGGCCAACCACCGTCTGCCACATCTTGTGCATCTGCGGCCTCTTCATCCTCTGTGACTGGGGGGACAGCAGTCACACCTGTTTTGGGACGCAGACCTGCCACCTCTTTACCCGCAACAGCCAGCGTGATTGGCAGGTCATCATTTTCTTTGGAGGTGGTAACACCAGCTGGTGTTGAGCGCTGTCCGACATCGATAGCACCACCTTTGGATCAAGGCAACCTAACATGTCCGCCTGCATCTTCCTCACAGACCGGCAGTTTGCCGGGGACACCCTACTCAACCCCGTCTAAGCACAACAGCCAGCCCTCGGTCCCTCAGATGTGGACAAGTAAAAGACCATTTCCTCCTAGCCATGAGAAAGCTAAGAGGTTGAATTTCACCATCTGCAAGCTCTTGGCTACAGAAATGCTGCCTTTCTGCCTGGTGGACACAGAGGATTTTTGAGACCTTATGTCCGTCGCAGTGCCCCAGTACCAGATGCCCAGTCGGCACTACTTCTCAAAGAAAGCTGTGCCTGCGCTCCACCAGCATGTCGCACACAACATCACCGCTTCTTTGAGAAACTCTGTGTGTGACAGGGTGCATTTCACCACAGACACTTGGACGAGTAGGCATGGACAGGGGCGTTACATGTCGCTGACTGGGCACTGGGTAACTATGGTGACAGCAGGACAAGGGGCTGCTGTCAAAGTCTTGCCGTCCCCACGGGTTGTGCGTCAAACCTCTTTATCTCAAAGTTCCTCCACTGCTTCTGCCTCCTCAACCTCCTCTCGGTCCTCCACCTGCACCCAAAGCCTGTCTGGTCATGCCACAAGCTTTCTAACTGCGCAGAAGGGATCCTGCACACCTCCTTACTATGCTGGCAGTAGGGCTCAACGTCATCAGGCGGTTTTTACTTTGAAATGTCAGGGAAATGTGAGTCACACAGCTGAGGAGTTGTGGTCAGCTCTGGAGAACCAATTTTATGAATGGTTGTCTCCACTGGCCTGAAACCAGGGAAGGCCGTGTGTGACAATGCTGCAAACCTGGGTGCGGTCCTTCGCCGGGGCAATGTCACACACGTGCCTTGTATGGCTCACGTGTTGAACCTGGTTATCCAGCAATTTTTAGCCCACTATCCCGGACTAGATGGCCTTCTGCAGAGGGCACGGTCGCTGTGTGCTCACTTCCGCCGTTCGCATCCCGCAGCTCAGCGACTTACATCTCTACAGAAGTCGTTGGGCCTGCCACTTCACCGGCTAAGATGCGATGTGCCTACCCGGTGGAATTCAACTCTGCACATGTTGCAACGACTGTGGCAGCAGCGACAAGCCCTGGTGCAATACGTTCTGATGTATAGCCCGGGCCAACGAGATCCAGAGGTGGGGCAAATCACGCTGGAGGAGTGGTCTCAGATCAGGGACCTATGCACCCTTCTGCACAGTTTTGAAATGGCGACGAAGATGTTTAGTGCTGACGATGCCATTATGAGCATGACTATTCCAGTGATTTACATGCTGGAGCACATGTTAAACAGAATTCGGAGTCAGGTGGTGGCACAAGAGGAGGTGGAGGAAGTAGAGGAGGAGTTGTATGCGGAAGGGCTAACATCTGCAAGGTCCAGACGGTCGGCAGCACAAAGGCGGCAGGCATGTGAGGGTGGGGGAGATGGTTTTACCAGGGCGCATGGTAGCAGCCAAACTAGTGAGGAAGGTGCAGGAGCCCAGGAAGAAGTGGAGGACGAACTGATGGAAGACTCATCAGATGAGGGAGACCTTGATCACATTTCTGTTGTGCGAGGTTGGGGGGAGAGGACAGAGGAAGGAAGCATGATTGTTACCTCGCCACCAACACAACGGGGACTTGGTGCTCCTGGATGCGCAAGACACATGAGTGCCTTCTTGCTGCACTACCTGCAACATGACCCCCGAATTGTGAGAATTAGAAATAATCCTGACTACTAGGTTGCCACACTGTTAGATCCCCGGTACAAAAGTAAATTTGCAGAAATTATTCCTGCCATAGAAAGGGATGCACGCATGCAGGAGTATCAGCAGAGACTGTTGCAGAATCTTACATGTGCTTTTCCACAAAACACCAGTGGTGCACGTAGTGAATCTCACAGTTCCAACTTGCCAACCGTGGGACCGTCGAGTGTTCAGCACTCAAACCGTAACAGAAACACAGTATCTGCTGGTAACATCAATTTTGCGGAATCATTTCACCACTTTTTTAGCCCATCCTTTGCAAGGCCACAGGAGACAAGAAGTCTGACACATAGTCAACGCCTAGAGACGATGGTACAGGAGTATCTCCAAGTAAACATTGAAGCCATGACTGTGTCACTAGACCCTAGCTCTTTTTGGGCTTCCAATCTGGATAAATGGCCGGAGCTAGCCACTTACGCCTTGGAGATCTTGTCATGCCCCGCAGCCAGCGTTCTGTCTGAACGTGTGTTCAGCGTTGCTGGTGGTGTGCTGACAGATAAGCGCACGCGGCTCTCCACTGATAATGTAGACAGACTCACGTTCATAAAGATGAACAAATCATGGATCCAAAACGACTTTTCTACCCCTGTGTCATCCTGGGGAGAGTAAAAGCTTGATGATTGGTTAAAATCACCTCACCAACCGTTTTAAGCTTTCAAATTACTAATCATGTTTATCTGTATCTTGGCTGGAAAATAATTTGGGCTTTGTAGCAGTGTGCAGTACTGATTCTATTAGGCCATCTATACTAAGCTCCACCAGATTTAAAATTACTAATCATGTTTATCTGTATCTTGGCTGGAAAATAATTTGGGCTTTATAGCAGTGTGCAGCACTGATTCTATTAGGCCATCTATACTAAGCTCCACCAGATTTAAAATTACTAATCATGTTTATCTGCATCTTGGCTGGAAAATAATTTGGGCTTTGTAGCAGTGTGTAGTACTGATTCTATTAGGCCATCTATACTAAGCTCCACCAGATTTAAAATTAATAATAATTTTTAGCTGCATCTAGCCCGGAAAATAATTTTGGGGCTCCGAGATGCGCAAGACACATAAGTGCCTTCTTGCTGCACTACCTGCAACATGACCCTCAGATTGTCAGAATTCGAAGTAATCCTGACTACTGGGTTGCCACACTCTTAGATCCCCCACACTTTTCGATCAACCTTTTCATTTTAATAAAGACCAAAAAAATAGTCATTTTTGAAATTATAAGCATTAGCAGGTTATTAGAAACTGAAATCAAACAGTTTTCAACTCAAAACTTTATTCTAGGTGATGTTACATTTGCACATAGGACCCCTTGTTCGAAAGGAGCTTCTGAACTCTCTCGTCCATTGAATTTGTCAGGTTTTGGATGGTTTCTGCTTCAATTGTTTTGCATGAGGACAGAATACCCTCCCAGAGCTGTTGCTTAGATGTGAACTGCCTCCCGCCATCATAGACACTCCTTTTGATGATGCTCCAGAGGTTCTGAATGGGGTAGAGGTCAGGGGAGCATGGGGGTCACAGCATAAGTGTGTCCCCTTTTATGCCCATATCAGCCAGAGCTGCAGATGTGTTATGTGCAGCATGAGACGGTGCATTATCATGCATGAAAATGATCTTGCTGTGGAATACACGGTTCTTCTTCTTGAACCATGGCAGGAAGTGCTGTTAGAGAAACTCTACATACATTATGGAGTTCATCTTCACCCCTTCAGGGATCCTAAAGGGGCCGACAATCTCTCTCTCCATGATTCCAGCCCAAAACATTACTCCACCTCCTCCTTGTTGGCTCTGTAGCCGTGTTTGCGTGGGGTGTCCATCAACCAGCCATCCTCCACTCCATCCATCTGGACCATCGAGCGTTGCACGGCACTCATCCGTGAACAAAACAGTTTTGAAATCAGTCTTCATGTAATGTTTGGCCCACTGGAGCCGTTTCTGCTTGTGTGCAGTGGATAGAGGAGGTCGACAGGATGGCGTACGCACAGCTGCAAACCTCTGAAGGACCCTGCATCTTGTTGTTCGGGGGACGTTGGAGGCACCAGCAGCTTCAAAAACTTGTCTGCTGCTATGACAAGGCTTTTTTGCCGCTGCTCTTTTAACCTGACGTAATTACCTGTAGGAAAGAGTCCTCAATTTGCCCTTATCAGCACGCACACGTGTGTACTGTGAATCAGCTACATACTTCTTGATTGCCAAGACACTTCATCCTGATCATCGCACAATGTTGATTGTAGTCATGCCTTGACCTAAACACTCCACAATTTGTTGCTTCTCAGCAGCCGACACATCCTTTTTCTTTCCCATTTTGGCAGAAAATGTAGGCTGCTTAATAATGTGGAACAGCCTTCTTAAGTAGTCTTGCCTTTCATTGGACACACCTGCCAAACTAATTAGCACAGGTGTCTGCAATTGCTTACAGTGATATAAAGAGCCCTGACACACATCACCATCAATGAGTTTAACTGACAAACAAACAAATTCTTCCCTTATCACTCCTAAACACTTTTTGCATAATAATTTGGAACACAGTGTACATGTGCTTTTCCACAAAACACCAGTGGTTCACGTAGTGAATCTTACAGTTCTAACTTGCCAACCGTGGTCTGTATGGAGTTGTTCAATAAATGGCCCAAAATTAAGATAACATAGACGGGGGAGGTCTCTATGAATAGGAATTCCTAAGTATTTGATACCCTGTGAGGGCCAGGCAAAGGGAAAGTTGGACTGGATGGAATCCTGTATGGATTTGGGGAGGGAGACATCGAGGGCCTCAGACTTCACTGCATGAATTTAAAATTTGACCATGTAACAAAGTGATCTATTTCAGCCATAACAGCAGGGATGGATATATGTGAATGAGTGATATATACTAGGACATCATCAGCAAATAGAGAGCACTACTCGGTGCCTCCCACCTCAATCCACCTAATATTGGGGTTATGGCGAATTGATGAGAGCAGGTGCTCCGTCACTAGGATGTATAAGAGAGGGGACAGAGGACATCCCTGCCTTGTCCCATTGGTGATTATGAAAGGTGATGAAAATGTTCTGACGCGCCCCCTGGGCCTTGGGACACCCGGGGCCGGACCCTTTTTGGTGGATGCTGGTGGTTGTAGTCTCCGTGGCGGCGACACGGTTCCGTGGCTCAGGGTGGTCAAACCAGTGGCGGAACTATTTATGTGGTTTTGATGTTTAAATGTCCGACTACGCCACACGTGGATTGCGGTCAGAGTGAACCGCCGCTGCAGGGCAGACCGCTGAGGCTGGTGTTGTGGGTGCAGCAGAGCGTAGCATAACTCCCCACGGGAGGAGTATAGCCTCAGGGCAGTGTATGCGGAGGATGGGGGTGATGGTGCAGGGCAGCAGCAGTAACGACACGGAGTCAGTGATGCAGTCCAGGGCCTTTACTCACAGTTCTTATTATCCAGACCACTTCTGCAGGTAAGGGCTGCCCACGTCGTACTGTGCTCACCAGGTGAGGGGCTCAGACAACTCCTAGATAACTTTGGAGCGCTTCACAGGACCCCCTTTGTGTGTCCTTTGTCTGGCCTTTCTTACCAACCCTTCTGTCCGGTTGCCTCGGGCCTCCTCTTGGTAAACTTGGCGCCAGTTTCCCTGACCCTATGTGGTGCCTTCCTAGCGGGTGTAGCGAGGGGCTGCGCCACATAAAATGTCACAGCCTCCGGTTTCTAGCTGAGGGTCGTTTCCCGCCTCCACAAGTTTCGGGGACCGGTCTCCCCCTTTGGCCTGACCCCTCCACGCAGGTGGATTCGGGCGTGCGGTGGCGACTCGCCCGTCTGCACCCCTGGGATCCCTTCGTTTCTCGTTCCTGGAGCCTTCTCCGCTCCTCTTCCTTCCTTCTCCCTCTTCCAGGCCTGGGCCTCTGTTACTAGGCCCGCCTCCGGAGCAGAGCTCATGCAGAGCCCCTGTTCCCTGTCACTTCTGCTCAGACTTCTCTTCACTGAACTAAGATGGTGCCCAACTTTTATACTCCCTTCTCAATGCACCCAGGAACTGCTTCCTCCCTGCTCCTGCACTACAGGGTTCCCCTTCCTCAGTGTTCCCTCCCCCCACTCCAGCCAGGGACAGGGACTGTCGTGCCCATCTCAGGGGCATATTGGTCGCTCTGCCCCACAGCAATGTGGTGTAATGCATGCAGGTGTCGGGTCCTGATCCACACTCCATCCTTACCTGAGAGTGAGATATCACACCTCTGGGTGAGGTGCAATACCTCTGTAGCAACCGAACCCTCAGGATGCTACAGTTCCATTTATCTTCAGCCTAAGTGACGTATTGCGATACAGGGCCGTGATTTTGGCTATAAAAGGGTCCCCTAGACCCCTACCCCAAGCTTTTTAAGAGAATAATATATGGCGTGCCAGGAGACTCTATGGAATGCTTTCTCAGCATCCAACGAGAGTATCTAATTACAAATTTTTAACTGCATCTAGCCCAGGAAATACTTTGTGCCTAGTAGCAGTGTCTGCTAGTCAGCGGATTATCCCGGTTGTTAAGCAAGCTACACCACCTGTAGTTTGGACACTTAATTTTTTCAAAGGAAATGCTTCGGGACCACGGGATACTCAGTGAAGAGCATCAGGAGGCACCCCAAGGCATAGGGGCTGGGACTGGCGGTAGGATGCCTTGCGGTGGACAGCCGAGCTCGATCCTTATAAAAGCTTTTTAACTGCAGCAGCTTTAGTGGATGCTACTGGAGCTGGAATTACGCAGCTGCTGGCATGAGACTTGCCCTCCAATAAATCCTTGTAAAAGGATTTAAAGTGTATTCATTCAAATTAGAGAGACAATTTAAATTAAAAAGCTTAGAGCTGCCTCCACCACAGGGGGGCTCGCTCGACCCACCAGCGGACAGGCACCAGTATTGGGAGAGGGGGGCTGGCCGTCAGGGTCCACCGCGGCTCTGGCACAAAACCGGCGACACGGAGGTGGCACGGGCAGGAACGGACTAGCCGTGTTGGCTTCTCACTTTTTGGATTTTAGAAGGGCATGACATGCCTATATCTGTGTCTCCCCCTCCTTTTATTCCTCCACCTCTTTTCTTTTCGCATGACTATATGTACTTGTCACTTTTCCATGTGTTAGTTATGTCTTCTGAGCAGTTTGTCAGCTTTTGGACACCTTTGAAGGTGTTTTCTATGTGTTTCTATGTGTTTTTGTTTGCCTGCCATTGGTTTTAACGGTGTTCGAAGGTGTTCGACGAACAGTTCGGCGAACACACGGGTGTTTGACTAACCGAACCGAACTCGAACACTACGGGGGTGGCTCAACACTAGTCCAGAGACCTTAGATGAAAGTGTGGTATATTCACTTTTATTCCTTTTAATTTTACTGTATCGTATTACTGCTTCCTTACTGTATTTGTCTGACTACTGTATATATATATATCTTGCAACCGCTTGTATATATTGTACCTAGCATCGCTCTTTGGAGTAAATAAATATATAAAATTTATAAGCTCGCTTTACATTATCCTAAACCCGGAACTCACGGAAATTGTGAGGAAGGATCAGGGGCACGTGGCTCCGATCGGTTTGTGACATATATATATATATATATATATATATATATATATATATACATTGTAAGGCAGCGCTAGTTATCATAATGGGGGATACTCGCTGCACCGGGTAAATCAAAGCACATACGCAAAATCTTTTCCGGTATTTCTCAACTCAGCAGTTTATTGCACTTCATAAACCGCTTATTTCCGGGTCCAACTCCGTGGCCCACCGACACACGTATAATGTCCAGGAGCCTCAAGTGGCAGACCGGCCCACTTGGCTCTAGTTACAGCCTTCTCGCAAGGTAATAATAACAATGTCCATATCAATGTCCATATAAGCCGTGTTTTTACCTTTGCCGGCTTATGGCTGCTTCCGTCCGTTTGGTTCCGCCACCACTGTGGCTTTACTGCTTCCCAGATGGGGTCTCTAGCCTCTGGCCCTCCAAGGCTTACTGGCGTCCAGTCACAAGACCCAGGCTTCACCCTCCAGGAGTCCACCAAGCTTCATCAGGCCTCACACGGTGCCACACACACGGGGAACAGGCCTCACGCCTCTCACGCCTATCACACCCCTTGCACCACTGCACACACCTGTCCCAAATTACCAGGGTTTTTATATCCTATAGAAACAGCCACAGGACCTGTGCTTATCTCACAGTCACGTGTCCAGACCTTCCGTTGTGCAAAAGGACCTGTGTGATGTCACAGTCATGTGACCAGTCAGCTGAGGGGGAGGAAATAGCATAAACAGACATGCTAGATCATTATAGCAATGCCGCTGCACCACATATTCCCCCCTCTGTTCAAACTTGTGGGGTTGAACACATAATATACACAACAGTTTATAACCCACAGTTCACACAGAGACCATTTACTGGACAATTGCGCTGCTCAGCCCCTGGAACATTAGTCAACGACATTAGCCCATCCCTTAGGGACCTACCATCTGTCATTGTCACTGACTTCATCAGGTCACATTTCCGGGTCGTAAACTTATCAGACCACCCCCGCTCCCAGCGGTCAGTTGAAACCCTGTCAGGTCTCCCCCGCTCCCAGCGGTCAATACAGCAGTGCGACTCACATGCCCTGGTATCTAAGGTCCAGTTTGACTCCGTACTCTATTGGGTCGTTTGTATGGGCCTCTCAACCCTGAGTTACTGGAGGTCTCACTACCTCTAAACCCACGCCAACCACTCTCAGGACATCTTGAAAGGTCACTAACTTCAGCTGTAGCTGTTCTGCTATTTAGGGGGCCCTTTCTCTGTCTGGTCTCACAACTTCTAGACGTCTGCCATCTTCTGCTGCTCAGATGATGCTGTCTATCCACTCGCAGTCTAGCGAGATTCAGCTGTTCTACCTCTCGCAGGTAGGTCACTCGGTACTCCACCAGCATACGTATATATGCAAGATTTTCCTCCTTTCCTACAGCGGAGAATGACACCATGCCGTCTTCATCTGGTATCCAGTCCTGACGATCCCGTGGACTGCTTACTCTCACCACACCAGACTTCTTGACCGTCATCTGCATGTCTCGACCATTTCTCCGAACGAGCTTGCTCACCAGAACATGAGGCACCCGGATGACCTCTTCCCGCAGACTGTGAGCTTTTCTCATCAGCTCCAGTTGTCTGGCGGCTTGTTCCGTCTCCAACCGGAGAAACCGCTTCGTGCGAACACATCGCCAATGTATGTCACTTAGGATCGCCACCCTCTTCACTGTGACTTCGGTCGTGGACAGGACCACCAGCTGTTTAGCTTCTGAGGTCGAGTACACCTTACAGGCTCCCACGGCCTTCTTAAACTGGTCATGCACGGACTCACTGGTGCATTCTTCCGTCAAATCCTCAGGTACATCTATGAGGCATTTGTACCGAGCTGTTTCGGTCTCACCAGTGGTCTCCAAACGATCATTTGTTGACACTCTCTTAGCTCTCCTCAGGTCCACCTTCTCCTGGTCTAAGGGAGTGAGTGTCCCTTGTTTGCCTTTACCCTTCTCCCAGGAGGCCTCGTTCACTGAGTGACACTATCAGGCGACCTTTGAGCCCGGAAACTTCTTCCTCTAGTTCCGCCACTCTCCTCTCAGCGGCCCGTCTCTGAAGCTCTTCCTGCTTCAACTGCTCCTTCAACAGTAGAGTTCCCTCAGACCTCTCTGTCTCCAATGCGCCCACTCGGTTCTCAATAGCCAGTCTCTCAAGCTTCTCTTGCGTCCACTGGGCTTGTAGCAACTCCTTGAGCTCCTTGATCTCGGCTCCTACATCCACCGAATCATCCGAGCTCACATCACTCGAGGAGGTATCTGCTTCATACTTCCCATCACCAGCGACCAACTCCTGGCCCTGGTCTGTGGCTTCTCCGATGGACTCCTCCATCTTTTCCCGCTCAGCTTCCATCTTGCTGAGCCTTTCCTTAAGGCACGTCTCTGCCCTCTGGAGAGTATGACAGGACATCTGTAGCTCCTTCACCTGAGCTTCCAGACCTAGGGTCTTTCCGCGGAGATCACCATTTTCAGCACGGGTGTCCTGCAGGGTGGTCTCAACCACTTGGCGCCCGTGCTCTGCATCCGCCTTATCCTCCTCTAGTTTTACTTTAACCTTGAGGAGTTCCTCATAATCTCTCTTCAGTTGTTGCAGTTCCTCACTGAACTTTTCATGCCTCTTTTCTGCCTCTTTCAGGGTGGATAGCTCCCGGTCTCGCTGGTACAGAGAGTCCTCCAGCCGCTCCTTCTCCTGCATTAGAGGCTTTACTTGGTCCTGGAATTGCTGCAGCTCCCTCATGAGTTCACCATACCCCTTTTTGGAGTCACACAGCTCCTGGTTGAACTGTTCGCGCAGTCGTTCTAGTTCCTGATCACGTCCAGAAACTCCATCCGGCCGCGCCTCCTTCTCAAGTTTCAACTGCAAAACCTCCTCCTTGAGTTTGCGCCGGTACTCCTTAATTTCCAGGAACATTTCCTTCCATTGATTAACTTCCTCGTTCACCTCCTCTTCTGTATCGGAGGTTGCTACTGGCAACGTCACCTCCTCTTCTTCTAAAAGAGGATCCACCCTTGAAACAATGGCACACACCATTACATTTTCTTTATTTTCACTTTTAGTCAAGACCACAGGAGCAACCTTTTTGTGGCCCCTGCGCCGTCTACGAGATGGGGACTTCCTCACCTCGTCTAGCCCCTCCTGACTGACCTCTCCTTCTACTTCCGTAGTGTCACCGTCAGCTATGGGGTCTGTGTCACTCCACCTGGTGTTGTGGACTAACAGGTCACCTCCCACCTTGACGTCAACCCCCTCCACTGGAGTCACCCCGTTATCAACGGTCAATTTGTCATTTTTAGGGGGTACCAACCCACCACCAGTAACAATTTTAAGTTTTCTACCCTCCATGCTCTTGTGAAAATCCGCCCCCTTTTGAGACTCCGCCCCCTTTTGGACACCCACACCTGTAGGGGAATTTTCACAAAAAAAAACAGCAATAGTCTTAGGACCGAGTTCACAACAGCTCTTACCACCTCCCCGGGCACTCTGGGACAATACTAGTGCCCCCGGAGAGTCCATAGAATGGTCCACTGCCGCCATTCTATATGGTGCCAACAGCTCCTGCCGTTCCTGCACCATGTCCTGTTGCTGTATTTTCTCAAATGCCTGCTGCTGTGCTTTTGACAGGCACTTTAATCGCTCAACAGCTTCACACTCATTTGCTGCTCCTTTCACAGCCATCTTTATCAGCTCCTGCATATCTTCAGGACACTCTGTTATGCCAAAGAGCGATTGCACACGGTCCTCTAACCCCTTCTCCATTCCGTCTGGAGATACTGCACCATTCCTGGCCATCGCGGGACACACTAGACTTTATACCGCTCTCCCCGAAAAAATTTTCGTGGCCCCGCCGAGCCACCGCAAAACAGGTTTGAGAGCGACGCCAATCATCGCAACCCCGCCGAGTTGCAGCCAGATGCTTTAACTTTGTGAGCCCCGCCGAGCCACAGCAAACCAGGTTTGAGTGCGACACCAATCTTCGCAACCCCGCCGAGTTGCAGCCAGATGCTTTACCACACTCGTCGACCTGTGCCGTTGCCACTAGCAACCGGGCTGCAGTTGCCCCTAGCAACCAGACTGCAGTTGCCCCCAGCAACCAGACTGCTGTTGCCCGCACTCTCGAACCACATGTAAGGCAGCGCTAGTTATCATAATGGGGGATAATCGCTGCAGCGGGTAAATCAAAGCACATACGCAAAGTCTTTTCCGGTATTTCTCAACTCAGCAGTTTATTGCACTTCATAAACCGCTTATTTCCGGGTCCAACTCCGTGGCCCACTGACACACATATAATGTCCAGGAGCCTCAAGTGGCAGACCGGCCCACTTGGCTCTAGTTACAGCCTTCTCGCAAGGTAATAATAACAATGTCCATATCAATGTCCATATAAGCCGTGTTTTTACCTTTGCCGGCTTATGGCTGCTTCCGTCAGTTTGGTTCCGCCACCACTGTGGCTTTACTGCTTCCCAGATGGGGTCTCTAGCCTCTGGCCCTCCAAGGCTTACTGGCGTCCAGTCACAAGACCCAGGCTTCACCCTCCAGGAGTCCACCAAGCTTCATCAGGCCTCACCAGGCCTCACACGGTGCCACACACACGGGGAACAGGCCTCACGCCTATCACACCCCTTGCACCACTGCACACACCTGTCCCAAATTACCAGGGTTTTTATATCCTATAGAAACAGCCACAGGACCTGTGCTTATCTCACAGTCACGTGTCCAGACCTTCCGTTGTGCAAAAGGACCTGTGTGATGTCACAGTCATGTGACCAGTCAGCTGAGGGGGAGGAAATAGCATAAACAGACATACTAGATCATTATAGCAATGCCGCTGCACCACAACATATATATATTATATATAAACAATCACAGTGGGGGGAATGACTTTTGGCACCCTCACGATCAGCTGTCATCCGCTCCACTCATAACCCATGTAAACAGTGTACTGAACTGGAGCAGTGTGGCTTAATACATTACTTAAAGGGGTTTTCCCATGAACTAAAGTTCATTAAAATCAATGGCAGTGTCTGACCGTGTACGAAACACGTTCTTATCATACCACAGTTCCTAGGCAAGGGAGGAAGCAAAAGAGAAAGAGTATACAGACATTTCAGCTGGGGATCTCAGAGGATTCATTTTGTGAGGTAAAACATTTCACTGCCTGTTTTTAAACAATATTTTACTTCACAAAATGAATCATCTGTGATCCCAGTGCTGTAATGTCTGTATACTCTTTTGCTTCCTTCCCTGCCCAGGAGCTGTGGTATGTTCAGACCATGTTCCATACACGGTCAGACACAGACATTGATTAAAATGAACTTTGGTTCATGGGAAAACCCCTTTAATGGCTGTTCCCAAGTACTGTGCCTTATCTCGTATTCAAGCAAATGGCCAATAAAGTGTAAGTAGCCAGGAGCAGTTACCAGTCACTGTAGAAAGTTCTATTTTTTAACTCTGAACATTGTTTACAGCTGGCCACAACCAATGCAGATGACAGCTATTGGGTGGGGATGCCTGGCATCGGACCCCCACTGGTCTAATATTGATGACCTAATCCTATGAGTAGGTCATCAATATATTAGTCCCAGACAATCCCTTTAATGATTTGAATATTGTTCGAAAGAGGGGTGATTAGATGTGAGTGCGGGCACATCCACGAAGGTAAATGTGTGCATTACGCAAAACTCCAGGTTCACTCTTGAAGAATTTTGCCAAAAAGGGACAGATTGTGTAACCTGTAATTATTAGCCTTTGATTCCTGAATAAACCTAAAAAATGAAGGCATTTCCACTAGGAAATGGTGCTTAGTTTACTATATATTCTCTCTGGCAGAAGGGTGCAGTAGAGAAATGAAGTCATTGCCAGAAGGCTCAATCATGCAGACAGAAATGTACATTGTGCAGGGCAGAGACTCAGACAAGGGGCTGGGATCAGAGGGGACAATAGCACTGACAGTGTAATGCTGACACTGGGCAAAAAGTTGGCATTAAGATCTGTACTTTAGCTTTCTATATAAACCCTGAAGCTAGGTCATTTGGAGTAGGCAAGTGCCAGATGGAGATTCCCACAGTTCAGACTGAGCGAGGTGAGTCCATGTCACTGATGGAGAACCAGTTCTGAAAGTTCTTTGCATAGAGAACAGTATAGTGGAATATAAGTCAACTTTTAGGTAATGGTTTGTATAACGACTACTTATAATGGTTACATCTTGAGCATGGAATCATAAAATATACATGATAATTGTTCTTCTCTTACAAGATGGTTACAAGGACTTGAAAGTTAAAGCAAAAATAGGAAGAAAAAGAATCAGCTCACTCACTTCCTATGTGTCGTAGATGGAGAGCTTGGACGTTCACTTCTGCGTGTTGATGAATGGCTTGATTGCAGGAAAAGACAAAAATGTCCAGCTTAATCCAAAATAAAAGATGTGTTTATTTCATTTTAGCTAAAATCCATCTTCAAAACGCATTGTTTTTTTAACATATCTATTATGGATTTTAATTAAGATGAAATAAATATATCTTTTATTTTAGATGAAGCTGGACATTTTTATCTTTTCTTGGAATTACCGTTGAATGTTACAGATGTTCTTGGGGATTGTATTTTGCGGGAGAAGGACAACAGTCAAGGAGATTTCGCATATAGAAGTTGACAGTACACATGGGTTGATTTCAAACTCACAACCTGCTATGGAATAAATATACTGAATCATTCTATAGATGGATCCTTGTTTGCAACTGATTTCATTAAAAAGTATACATCTGTGGTTCCATAATATAAATCTTGATTTGAAATGTAACCCAAAAAATATTCCAAACGGAAAGTTTAGAATGCGTTGGTTCAGAAGGTTTATTTTTAAATTAATAATATATGCATATTTTTAGATATTTCAATTTTGTTTCAATAATGCAGCCCACATTGGGCGGGATGGTGCTTGAAAGGAAAATAATGCATTTTCAGATAAAAGTCGATGTTTTTTGAAGGCCAACCCTGTCCATGTGTCCCATTGGAATATATTGGGCCAATACATTAGTGCATTTGCGCCCTTTTTTTGGCTAGTTTTTGGTGTTTTTTGCTCATTTTTCATTTGTGCCAATTTTTTCTTTTTCAAAGTTTATTTAATATGTGTTTACCTGTTTTGTTTCGCTTTTTTGTTTGCCATTGTGGGTGAGGTTTAGGATCTCCAGATGTTTTTAGCAGATACATCATTTGCAAATTTTTGAAAATGTGTAAAATTTGTCACAAATGTACTCCAGTCCATCCCTATAGTGATTTTATAAATGCAAGTTATGTTGACATTTTTGCACCATTTTAGGAAACAAGATGACTTTTTGAGTTAAAAAGATGCAAAAAAATTTAAAGTTAAAAAATACAGACCCTCTTTTATTTTGCGTGCGCTATTTTGAAAAATTTGACCTAAAAAAAGGCAAAGAAAATCACAAGATAAAAAAGAAAAGTAACTTCAAAAAACAAACAAACAAATGACTTCACAGATGGGTTCTCCTTTTTGGGAATCTATCTCAGTAAGCCAGAGTAGAGAATTGCTGAGTAGTTTGGGTTCGCTTATGTATTAAGTTTATTTTCTTGTGCTTAAAACGTTACCTTTAGTAAGTAGTTCTTTATCATGTGCATACTTTTAAGGTTACACCGGTCATTTAAGGCTGCCCTAAAATTTTACTTCTGGACCGAATAGTAATAAAAGTTTTCTGATCACTAGACTATTTCATTGTTTAGATTATGATATATTTTCCTTTTTTTCAAGAAGACATCACCTCTGAAAAAATGGCCCAAACTAACCCGCTTCCCGTTCCTCTGGGACCCTGGAAGGTATCCAATGATTGCTTACATAGGATAACAATAACATAGTTATGTAGAAAGTAAAATACAATACTGTGACTGAACGTAGATTATATGCCTCAGTATCTGTATTTTATCCTGAACTGGTTCCAATGAGGAGATCATGTTATAGTAGAGCATTACCAAAAATGACTAAAAAGAGGGACTTGGTTTATTTATTGTATTTCTTGTCAGTGACTCAACTAGTTTCTTATGTTTGGCACCAAGAACAAAAAAAAAACATAAGACTGGTGAAACAAAATAACCATTCATCATTCTTATCTGACTAAAGTAGGAAAGAACCACAAAGAAAAAGCAAGTTATAAACTTCACTAATCACATATCTGTATTATTATAACACAACAACAATAGTTACCAACAGGAATATTAGACCCCCACAGTTTACACTCATTACTAATTAAAAGGAATCTGTCACCTAATCTGAGATAAGCATTGTGTAGAGACAGAGACCATGATTCCAGTGATGTATCACTTAGTTGGCTTCTTGCTGTAGTTTTGAAAAAATCACTGTTTTATCTGCAGGATATTATCACTACAGGACTAGTAAACCTGCTGCCATGTAGTCCTAAATATTCATGAGCTCTGTATAACACCACCCCCACCACTGATTGGCAGCTTTCTGCCTATGCACAGTGTAAAGCTACCAATCAGTGGTGTGGGCGGGGTTATACAGCACTCAGCATTCAGAGAACTGCTAGATCTGCATCATATAAAACAGGGATTTTATCAAAACTGCAGCTAGCAGAGCAGTAAGTGAAATATCGGTGGAATCAGGTCTCTGTCCCTACATCAAGCTGTTTTCTGCTGGGGCAATAACAACCTGGTGACATATTCCCTTTAAATCAAGTGAGGCCAATGTCTACTTTATTCCAGAAACAGTGCCACATATGTCCATAAGTTCTGTCTGTTATTGCAGCTCAACTTTATTGACTTGAATGGGTCTGAGCATCGATACCACATATAACCGATGGAAAGAAGTGGCACTGTTATTGGCAAAAAAAATAAGTAGCCATGTTTTTCTAACCTTTTTACGGTTGGGCCAACTAAGGCTTTGTAATTACGGAGACTTATTTAACTATTTGGGACAATATTTTGGCAGAAAAGATCGCACATTTTGGTGTGATTTTGCTATTTTTTTATTTTATACAACTCAACATTTTTTAGCAAAAATAGGTGGGGCTTAAAGGGATTGTCCAGTCTAAAATGACAAGTCTGCAGAAACTCCATGTGACTTGTGAATCCTACCAGTGCACATACTGCGCACTACGAGGATTCGCTGGTGTCAGCGCCGGGAATAGCTGTCATGTGTCGACAAGTATGCGATATGCATACTCCTGGCAAGAATCCGACTAAACTGTTTCCAGCCTAGTGCAATACACTTGTATTGAGTGCACCAGAAACAGTCTAGCTGGATTTTGGCTGGGAGTATGCATAATGCATACTTTCCGTTCCGGCGCTGACACCAGGGAATCCTCACAGTGAGCAGCGCGTGCGCTGCGAGGATTCACAATTCTGCAGTCACATAGAGTGACTGCAGACATCATTTTAGACCAGACAACCTCTTTACTAGGAGGAGCAGAGTCAACCATGGGTTAACAGTTTTACTATAATATACACCGAAAATTATAGTGGAAATCTACACCAGCTATGAGCTATTTCAGTTTGTGGAACAGGGACAACCAACAATGCGCCAAATTTATTAAGAAGTAAAGGGAATCTGTCTGCCGGATTTCACCCACCAAACTACAGTATTTATATGCACATGTAGCTCTTTCAAAGACAAGTCCAGCAATACTTTTAGCATAGACAGGTCGTTCCTCTCTTACTGAGAACAGTATTTGAATTAATATGCAACTGAGGCTGAAAATCTGAAGCCTCTGTCAATCCAGCTCTATTCCCCACCCAGAGCCGCCTTCTCCTGCTTGACTGATGACTCCTTAGAGAGGCTGTCAGACAAGCAGGAGGAGACCGGGAATAGAGCTGGAGTGACAGAGGAGTCTGATATACAATTGTTCTTCAGCCTCATTTGCATATCAATTCAAAAGCTGATTTCTCAGTAACAGAGGAATGGACTGACCATGTAAAGGTATGATAGACTTGTCTTTGAAAGAGCTACATAAAAAGAGTTTGGGGACTGAAATCCTGCTGACAGATTCCTTTTAAACTTGGCCCATGTTACTTCACTTGTATATGAAATGCCAGTCTTATTAAATTCCCCTTAAGGCTTGAGCTACACAGCGACTTTGATTGCGCCACTGTTATATCCCAGCATAATGCAAGTGAATGGAGTTGTCTTGCAACTCGCAAGATAGTACGACAAGCAAGTAGAAAATAAATTAAAATTAGTTGTTGTGAATTGCTTGTCAAGGTAGCGGTACTTTGTGGATCGCAATATAAGTTCCTTAATTTGAAATACATTGTGGCATAGTAGCGGCATACATCGATGTTTGGCCACTCGACCTAAAATATTCACAATAAATTTTCTGCTGTACTACACATAATATATGACTACTTCTGTGATGCATTGTGAATTTTCCACTGGTAGTCCATGAGTGATGGAAACCAAGATAACCAAGTTTTATGAAGCTTGACTCCTATATGCAATACCCATGATATGAGACAAATTTCTCTTGCAGATCACAGTATATGACCAAGAAAATTTCCAAGGAAAAAGGATGGAATTTACTTCCTCCTGTGCAAACATTATGGAGTGCGGCTTTGATAATATTAGGTCTTTGAAGGTGGAATGTGGAGCGTAAGTATGAGAGTGTATGACTTGTTTGTAAGATTTCTGAAGATGCATTTTCCAATGTACAGTAGTTTATTACTTGATCATGGCTTTATTCATATGTACACAGTTGGATTGGATATGAGCACACAAGTTTCTGTGGTCAACAGTTTGTCTTGGAGAGAGGAGAATACCCTCGCTGGGATGCGTGGAGTGGCAGCAATGCCTATCACATCGAACGCTTGATGTCTTTCCGCCCAATCTGTTCTGCTGTAAGTGCAAATAAATTGGCAAAAAAAGTCTAAATAGATGTGTTGTCAAGAAAGAATTGACATATGGCAAAGTTGTGAATTTCGGTCTTGAGAGTAGAATCCAAGGGGTAACGTTTCTCCTTGCAGAGAGTGATATGCCAAGCCTGATATGCCGAGGTAAGGAGACTTTTAAGCCGCAATGATCCTCTGGGAAATATGTAAATTGTCTCTTCACAGAGGGAGAGGACTAGAACTCTAGTGCCACCTATAGGAACTAGCAATCCTAAAAGTCAATATCAACTCTCTGACAAGCCTTGTCACATGACTTAGGATTATATCCAAAACCAAAATCTCAATTTGCAGAGACTGTGTTTCGGGGTACTGCCCCTCGTCAGTGCAAAGTGTGAGATCTGGTTTGGCTGGATGAGAGGTCTTGAGAGTACTAATATAAACAGGTTTTCTTTGTAAATTTGATGATTTCTGCACTTTACATCTACAGTTTCAATTGCAGAACCATAAGGAATCCAAACTGGTCATCTTTGAGAAAGAGAACTTCATTGGACGCCAGTGGGAGATGTGCGATGACTATCCTTCTCTGCAGGCAATGGGCTGGGGCAACAATGAAGTTGGATCCATGAAGGTTCAATGTGGCGCGTAAGTGAATGGAAATAGGACACAATATGTATAAGCTGAAGGAAAGAATTATAATTGACTCTTGACCTTGATCTGCCTTTCTATTGCAGTTGGGTGTGCTATCAATATCCTGGTTATCGTGGCTACCAGTACATTTTGGAATGCGACCACCATGGAGGTGAATACAAGCACTGGAGAGAATGGGGTTCTCATGCCCAGACCTTCCAGATCCAGTCTATCCGACGCATCCAGCAATAAAGAGTCCAGGCTCTCCTGTCACTTACCCTTGCCTTGTTTGCGAGCGGTCGACGTTCACAGGCTTTCTGTGGTGCTACCAATCTCTTTTATTGCTAATATAGAGGATACAGAAAACTTTTAATGTACTGTGAATGCAGGTTGGGAAAATTATTTATTAATCGTACCGACTGCAAAAATGAAAAATAAATGTTCTTCTGAAAAAAAAAAAACCCTCTGAAAATGTCAGTTCTTTCATTATTTCAATTCTAAAAAAATATGTTTTAAAGTGCCTTTGTACTTGAGAAGTAAGAATCTTAAAATGTGCAGCATATGATGTTGTGACACTGTATCAAATGCCAAGTTTCTTCTATTAATTGTGGGAATGAATATTCGAGCCAAAATTCAATGAAAAGTAATATAATAATTTTTATAACAAGATGAATAACAAATTTACATTTGCAGAAGATATGAGAAAATGTTCCACTTACAATATTAAATTTTCTTTATTAAAAATAATAATAATAATTTATTAATAATTAGTAATCTTGCACTTTTCACACTGGCCACTTGGTCTTTTTTAGACCCAAACTCAGGAAGAGTTTACAGCAGTTTCCTTATCATCAGAGGCAGGATTACATGTAGCACCTCTATACACAGGTGAGAAAGGATCCACCAATCAAAACAGGCGTTGTCATAACTGACCCTGCTTCCCCCTTCCCTTCACAATGATCTTTTCACACCCTCATTAGATGCTTCAAAACAAAAGAAAGGGTCCGGGTCTGTTCATGTAGACTAACTGAGACAACAAGGTGTTAATGTCTAAAATAGCCCTAGTGGCCAGTGTAAAAATTGAAAGATTGAAATATTTTATTTTTAATAAAAATTGTGATCTGGAAAAACACATTGCCCAATTATTTAAAAAAAAAACACAAAAAATCTGATTAAACAATATTGTCTACCTAGGAGTTATTTTTACATCATCACTAGGAATATTATGACTGTGACCAGGGGCTTGTGGCTGTAGGGTTTATACCGGTCACTGTTATTGGGGGTCTGTGGCTTACTGAGATTTATTCATACCACGGCAGATAATAGAATTTCACAGAAATCTGAAAATATAACTTAGTTTGCCACTTTATTGTATTCTGTATATTCTACATTCTTTACAAATTTACATAAACATTTTACTTCTTTACCAGCACATTTGCTGACATGTAAAAAAAATTCAGTTTTAAAATAAAATCTGATTTGTAAGCAAAATTACAATTTATTTCTCCAGGGATTTACTGAAGCTCAAATCTAGATGATGGGACAATGAGTAAAGGGAAATCAGCGGATGTCAATGACACAGGTCAAACGTCAAAAACAATGGAAAGATTTAGGTTCTTTCAAATATTAACCCTTGTTCAGTATTGTAATAAAGAATATGCCCTCTCATTTTCCTTTTTCCTTGCCAGGAATTCCCAGGCAACTAAAGTACACACAGTTCTAAGAGATTAACTGAATCTGAATATCAAAACAAGCGTTATGCCTAGTGATCGCATTCTGCAGAAACATCAGAATTTTCATGATAGTTTGGATTTTGACATGATATTTTTTGCATCTTAGTAATTTTATCTTTAGAGACATATCTAAAGGGTTCTATATGTACAGAAGCATACATAGGTGTGGAAGACATAAAAAAAAATTCTCTCCATAGCATCAGACGTCATCATCAGTAGATTCGTGTGTCCAGCATGCCAAATCCGAATCAGCAAAGAATTATATTAGCAGAGTCCTATGTGCACACAGGCTCAATCACAGAAACACAAGACTGTTCTTCTGGTCAATTTCCCGACCTTCAAGTCCAGCAAAAAGCAGTATATATGATTTGTTGGGGAAATTGAGTAACAGGATGCATGGCCGATAGCAAAAAAAAATAAACAACCCCGTAGGAAACCTACACAAAAAGTTGTATAGCTATAGAAATGGGTGTGTTAGGTGAGGTGGGTAATCTCTTGAAACCTTGGATTGTTTGGGTGAAAAATTGGCACTTGCCTGATCTCACCAACGAATGTTAGACTCGGCCTTTGTAGAAAGTCAGATGAGGCAAAATTGGTCAGGTTAAATTCAATTGATGTATCTGATGAGCTAGTTTTAACTGTATAGCCTGTAAGTATATTAAAGTGTGGAAAAGTACATTTTAACCAGGATCAAGGCAGCGTATTTCTTTTTGTGTTCTCTATGTCCATTATCATCTCCTAATAATTCATGACTATTTTAACTGAGAAGGATTATTGCAGCAGTGAAAGTTGACCTCTTTTATTATTATTAGTAGTAGTAGTAGTAGTAGTAATAAGAAAAATAATAATTAATAATAATAATTTTATTAATATAACGGCAACATATTTTGCAGCAATTTACAATTAAGCGGAGACATGTACAGACAAAGACATTACAGAGTAACAAATGCAGGGTGGGCCATTTATATGGATACACCTAAATTAAATGGGAATGGTTGGTGATATCAACTTCCTGTTTGTGGCACATTAGTATATGGGAGGGGGAAAACTTTTCCAGATGGGTGGTGACCATGGCGGCCATTTTGAAGTCGGCCATTTTGGATCCAACTTTATTTTTTTCAATGGGAAGAGGGTCATGTGACACATCAAATTTATTGAGAATTTCATAAGAAAAACAATGGTGTGCTTTTTTTTAACGTAACTTTATTCTTTCATGAGTTATTTACAAGTTTATGACCACTTATAAAATGTGTTCAAAGTGCTGCCCATTGTGTTGGATTGTCAATGCAACCCTCTGCTCCCACTCTTGACACACTGATAGCAACACCGCAGAAGAAATGCTAGCACAGGCTTCCAGTATCCGTTGTTTCAGAAGCTGCACATCTCGTATCTTCACAGCATAGACTAGATAGAAATACGACCTTGGCTGCTGCATCCAGGATGGATTGAACAGGAGAGAATTTATTAAGACTGGGACCGATCAAAGAGTTGCATTAGTCCAGACGAGAATGAATAAGAGCGGCAGTAAGAGTTTTTTCTGTTTCAAAGGTGAGAAAAGGTCGAATTCTGGAGATGTTTTTAAGGTGCAGGTGACATGAGTGAGTGATTTGATACAGGGAATAAAGGAAAGTTCTATGTCAAATATGACCCCAAAACAATGAAGTGGTGCTTGGAAGTTGTGGTTGAAACCACCCAAGACAATTGCAATATTGGGTATAGGTAAGTTAGTAAAAGGAGGAAACACGAGAAGTTCCTTTTTGGAGAGATTCCGTTTCAGATAGAGGGAGGACATGATGTTAGAGACAGCTGACAGACAATCCACATGACTTTGCACTAAGTTGAGGGTGATATCAGGAGAAGAGGTGTATAATTGGGTGCCATCAGCATAGAGAAGGTACTGGAAACCAAATCTGCTGTTGATTTGTACAATAGGGGTCGTGTATAGAGAGAAGAGGAGGGGGCCTAGGACCGAACACTGAGGAAACCCAACAGTTAGGGAAAGAGGAGCCAGCACATAATATACTGAAGAAGCGGTCAGAGAGGTATGAGGAGAACCGATAGAACGGTGTCCTTAACCCCTTTACCCCCGAGGGTGGTTTGCACGTTAATGACCGGGCCAATTTTTACAATTCTGACCACTGTCACTTTATGAGGTAATACCTCTAGAACGCTTCACCGGATCCCACTGATTCTGAGATTGTTTTTTTCGTGACATATTGTACTTCATGATAGTGGTAAATTTCTTCGATATCACTTGCGTTTATTTGTGAATTTGTTGCGCAATTTTCTAAATTTAATTTTTATGCCCTTAAATCAGAGAGATATGTCACACAAAATAGTTAATAAATAGCATTTCCCACATGTCTACTTTACATCAGCACAATTTTGGAACCAAATTTTTTTTATTAGGGAGCTATAAGGGTTAAAAGTTGACCAGCGATTTCTCATTTTTACAACAAAACCATTTTTTAGTGACCACATCACATTTGGAGTGACTTTGAGGGGCCTTTATGACAGAAAATACCCAAAAGTGGCACCATTCTAAAAACTGCACCCCTCAAGGTGCTCAAAACCACATTCAAGAAGTTTATTAACCCTTCAGACGTTTCACAGGAATTTTTGGAATGGGGAAGAAAAAAATGAACATTTAACTTTTTTCACAAAAAGGGGTAACAGGGAAAAATGGACCCCAAAATTTGTTGTGCAATTTCCCCTGAACACGCAGATACCCCATAGAGGGGGGGAGGGAGGGAACACTGTTTGGGCGCACAGCAGAGCTCGGAAGAGAAGGAGCGCCATTTGACTTTTTGAATGTAAAATTTGCTTGAATAATTTGCGGACGCCATGTTGCATTTGGAGAGCCCCTGATGTGCCTAAACAGTGGAAACCCCCCACAAATGACACCATTTTGGAAACTAGACTCCTCAGGGAACTTATCCAAATGTGTGGTGAGCAACTTGAACCCCCATGTGCTTCACAGAAGTTAATAACATGGAGCCGTGAAAATACATTTTTCACATTTTTCCCACTTTTTTCAGCTCCCAGTTTTGCATTTTCATAAGGGTAAAAGGAGAAATTGCACCATGCAACTTGTTGTGCTATTTCTCCTGAGTAAGCAGATACCCCATATGTGGGGGAAAACCACTGTTTGGGCACATGGCAGGATTGGGAAGGGAAAGAGCGCCATTTGACTTTTTGAATGTAAAATTTGCTTGAATAATTAGCAGATGCCATGTGGCGTTTGGGGAGCCCCTGATGTGCCTAAAAAGTGGAAACCCCCCACAAGTGACACCATTTTGGAAAAAGTTTGATTTTTTTTATATATACTTCGATTGCAGCATTTCGGGGGTTAATGTGCACATAGCACCGGGTGTCAGCTGTGACAATCAGCTGACACCCGGCGGTGAACGCCCCGCAGTGCGTGATCGCAGTGCGCGTAATAGTTCGTAGCTGGTCCATAAGTCCCAGGGCGCAGCTACGTACTATTACTGACTTGGTCCTAAAGGGGGTTAAAGGGAAGGTACCGTTATTTTTATTTTTGTATTAATAATTATACAATCAATTATTTTTAATATAAAATTAAAAGTGTTGTATCATGTGTGATACAACCCAGAGCTGTGTATCTAATGTCCAGCAAGTGTGATACAGCCTGTAGAACTGCATTTCTAATCCCATCATGTGATATAGCCTGCAGAGATGCATATCTAATCCCAGCACAAGATACAGCATGCAGTGCTGTGTATCTAATGCTCGTTATGTGTGATACAGCCCTCAGAGCCGCGTTTCTAATCCCATCATGTGATACAGCCTGCAGTGCCACGTATCTAGTCATATCAGGTGATACAGCCCGCAGAGATGCGCATTTTATTCCAGCACGTGGTACACTCAATGCATCCAATCCCAGTGCGTGATGCACTTCACACATCAAATCCCAGCGCATTATACAGTCCGCATATTACACATTACACAAATGGAGAACAGAACGGAGGGCACATTACAGTACTGCTCCAATTGAAATGAATGGAGCGGCGTCACATCACATAGACGTGGACCACACTTACATAATCCCATTCTGTGTGATATAATCTGCTGAACCCTGTATTTAATCACATCATGAGATACACTCAACATATCTAATCCTAGCGTGTGATACAGTGCATGCATCTAATCCCATTTTGTGTGATACACTCCGCTGAGCACTGTATCTAATCCGATCATGTGATACACTTCATGTATCTAATCCCAGTGTGTGATACAGTCCACGTATCTAAACTAGTGTTGAGCGAGCACTAAAATGCTCGGGTGCTCGAAGCTCGGGCCGAGCTCACCGTGATACTCGGGTGCTACACCCGAGCAACGAGCCCAATGTTAGTCTATGGAAGACCCGAGCATTTTTGCGGCGGCACCCCCGGCAGTCTGCAGAAAGCCTAAAAAGTGCCCAAAACGATAGTGACAGTGCTCAAAAGACATGGGGACAGCATGGGCATCGCCCCAGGAAGCATTTCTGACCCCCAGGTCACTGCTGTCAACAACGTGGTCAGAGGTATTAAGCCACTTTAAAGAGCTCACAATAAGACGTTCAAAAACGAAACTGAAACGGTTTTCCTGTGAAATATGTTAAGGAACTTCCTTTCCAGGGTAAAGACTTGTGTATAAGGTAAAATAAATAACCAAAACCAAAAATACTCCTTCACACCTTGGGCTATGTTCACAAGTAGCATTTTTTTATGTGTTTTTGCACTTTTGTATTGCTTTCAACTGTGACAAATGCAATCACCGGGAAATGTCATTTTAACATTTTACAACCTTATCTGGCCATGTGCTGTGTGACACATGCATACAGTGCTGAAAAGACATGGGAACAGCATGGGGAAGACCCCTGGAAGCATCTCTGACACCCAGGTTACTGCCTAAAAGTGTGCCCATCAGAAGTGATCCTTGCCGCATCAGAAGATGCAGACTTGCAACTATCCCTGTGCAAGTCCTTGTCCCAGGGCAGTGTTCAATTGTACCTCCCCCATTCCTTGCAATGCAAGCGTAAGTATGCAGCCTGCCACCCACCCACCACCAGGCTGCAATACCATACTGCTTGCTTGCAATTGAAATTGGGCCTTTTAGGCATGTGGAGGCAGATGCCGGCCACCATGTCATGGCTGTGTCGGTGGCCTGGTATCCATACTCAGTCCCCAGACCCCCGGCGGCCGGGTGTCCATGTTCGGTCCCCAGCCGCCCCGCAGCTGGGTGTCCACACACGGTCCCCAGCCGCCTGGGGGCGGCTGGGTGTCCATAAACAGTCCCCAGCCGCCCCTATTTCTCCTTGGAACTTCCCCCACATTTTTCTTAGCCTGGCCTGCTTTAGGGCAGCATTGGACGAGCCCACCAGAGAACCAGACTCCTCCGGTGGGCCCTGGCTTCTCCATCAGGGGAGTTGAGAGTGCCAAGGTGAGGAGCATGATGATGATGATAGAAGTTAGCATCTGCTTTGTTTTCTTGGAATGCAAGCGTAAGTGTGCAACCTGCCACCCACCCACCCCCAGGCGGCAATACCATACTGCTAGCTTGCTCTTGAAATGGGGCCTTTTTGTTTGGAGGAGGCTGAAGCTGGCCACTACCTCATGGCTGCTTTGGCAGCGAGGTATCCATACTCATTCCCCAGCCGCCCGGCGGCCGGGTGTCCATACCTCGGTCCCCAGCCGCCCTGCGGCCGGGTGTCCACACACGGTCCCCAGCCGCCTGGGGGCGGCCGGGTGTCCATAAACGGTCCCCTGCCGCCCCTATTTCTCCTGTCAACTTCCCCCACACTTTTCTTAGCCTGGCCTGCTTTAGGGCAGCATTGGACAAGCCCACCAGAGAACCAGACTCCTCCGGCAGGCCCTGGCTTCTCCATCAGGGGAGTTGAGAATGCCAAGGTGAGGAGCATGATGATGATGATAGAAGTTAGCATCTGCTTTGTTTTCTTGGAATGCAAGTGTGGCACCCCAGGGGTCTGGTTACCACAGTAATAGAAATATTACGTCTGAGAGCAAGTGGGAGGTTTCCTGGTCAGGAGCCCTTAAGCATGCAACACCTCCTGCCCAGTCCTGGGAGGGGAGGAATCTGCCCTTATAAACTGGGTCTGGGTGGGGTTAGAGGAGAACAAGCAGACACAGGGAAAGAAACAGCAGGAGCTCTGTAGGAGCAGGAGCTGAGTGCCAGGGGCTGGAGTTAAGCAGAGCTCGCCCTGGCAGAAGAATCTAAGTACCAGACACCGGAGTCCGAGGCTGTAAGGATCTCTAAGTCCAACAGCAAAAACCAGCCGGCAGGGGATTTCAGGTCCTCTGGCCATAGAAGCCCGGAGGCTCAGTCACAAGCAAGGGACCAGCACCGCCATTGAGGAACGGAGGCTAACAGAAGGCCCCAAGTCACCAGCCATACGGGTGAGCACTACACGGTACACTCAGGGACGTGGGCTACTATCACCCGCTTATAGCAAGGTAGCCAGGAAGAGTGCAGACAGACGGGGAGGCCTACAACTCCACCTGGCCACGGGAGCTCCCGCTTGCTCACAGACTAACCAGGCCTCTTATGCTAGCCAGTACTCCTGGGAGGGTCTGCCTTATTATCATCAGTAAAGACCCTGAACTGCACTGCAAAGACTCTGAGTCGTTCCTGTTGCGCTCGTGCACCATCACTGCCATCATCCACACTCATTGCCCAGAGGCTATACTCCTCCCGTGGGGAGTCATCCCATTCTCTGCTGCGCATACAACACCAGCCTCAGCGATCTGCCTCGCAGGGGCGGTACACCCTGACCGCAATCCACGGGTGGCGTAGTCGGACAATTAACCTAAAACCTATAAAGGATCGCCACTGGTTTGACCACCCTGAGCCACGGGATCGGGTCGCCGCCATGGAGACTACAACCCCCAGAGACCCGGCTCCGGGTAACCCACACGCGTGTACACTTGGCCCAGGGGGCGCGTCACAAGCGTAAGTGTGCAACCTGCCACCCAGCCACCCCCAGGCTGCAATACCGTACTGCTAGCTTGCACTTGAAATGGGGCCTTTTAGTTTGGAGGAGGCCGAAGTTGGCCACTACCTCATGGCTGCTTCGGCAGCGAGGAATCCATACTCAGTCCCCAGCTGCCCGGCGGCCGGGTGTCCACGCTCGGTCCCCAGCCACCAAGGGGCAGCCGGGTGTCCATACTCGGTCCCCAGCCGCTCCACGGCCGGGTGTCCACACACGGTCCCCAGCCGCCTGGAGGCGGCCGGGTGTCCATAAACAGTCCCCAGCCACCCCTATTTCTCCACCATACTTTTCTTAGCCTGGCCTGCTTTAGGGCAGCATTGGACGAGCCCACCAGAGAACCAGACTCCTCCGGTGGGCCCTGGCTTCTCCATCAGGGGAGTTGAGAGTGCCAAGGTGAAGAGCATGATGATGATGATAGAAGTTAGCGTCTGCTTTGTTTTCTTGGAATGCAAGCGCATGTATGTAGTAGCGGCTAGGCCCGAGGTGGTCAGCGTTTTGGCGCATATCCTACCTCCTCCGAGGATTGCTGGATGTTTTCCTGCTACTATCCCAGTTCTATGACTGCCGTTAAAACAAAGCTTCAGGTGATGAATGATGGATGAGGTGGTGGCAAAGGAGAAAGAGCAGGAGGAACAGGGACCATTCACATCAATATAAGGCCAGTCAACCACACGTCTTGTAGGATATGTTTCTGTACCAAAAGGAGCGGTTCGGCTACACAGTTATAGGGCATGCAGTGAGGCACTCCAATGCCCCTTGGAAGTGACATGGAGGTCAGAGGGCCTTAACTAAACCGTTTTTTTCCATTTATAGCAACTGGGTCTCCTGTGCACTGTTGGCCTAAGCAGTGAATGGAAGGCTTTCCAAAAATTATGAGGTACTGTAATGCCCCTTGAAACAGACGTGGATTACAGCATACTAAAAACCTTCTACCCATTATTGGGGAGTGGGTCTCCCTTAGTGTTCGCCTATGCATTGAAAATCAAAAGCTGACTAAAATTAGGAGGAAATGCAATGCCCGTTGGAAGAATGGTGGAGGTCGCAGTGGAATAAAAAGACAATATCAATGCCCCTTGGAAAAGTGATGGAGGTCGCAGTAGCTTAACAAGACGGTTTTAATGCCCCTTGGAAGAGTCGTGGAGATTGCAGTAGCTTAACAAGACGATTTTAATGCCCCTTGGAAGAATGGTGGAGGTCGCAGTGGAATAAAAAGACAATATCAATGCCCCTTGGAAAAGTGGTGGAGGTCGCAGTAGTTTAAAAAGACAGTTTTAATGCCCCTTGGAAGAATGGTGGAGGTCGCAGTAGCTTAACAAGATGGTTTTAATGTCCCTTGGAAGAATGGTGGAGGTCGCAGTGGAACAAAAAGACAATATCAATGCCCCTTGGAAAAGTGGTGGAGGTCGCAGTAGCTTAACAAGACGGTTTTAATGCCCCTTGGAAGAGACGTGGAGGTTGCAGAAGCTTAACAAGACGGTTTTAATGCCCCTTGGAAGAAACGTGGAGGTCGCAGTAGCTTAAGACGGTTTTAATGCCCCTTGGAAGAATGGTGGAGGTCACAGTGGAATAAAAAGACAATATCAATGCCCCTTGGAAAAGTGGTGGAGGTCGCAGTAGCTTAACAAGACGGTTTTCATACCCCTTACAAGAGCCATGCAGTACAGCATATTAAAAACATTATTCCCATTACTGGGGAGTGGGTCTCCCATAGTCTTTGCCTATGCCTTCCAAGCAAAAGCTGCCAAAAATTAGGATGGAGGAACTTACAATGCTGGCAATACGGACTACAGTCACCCTGGTGGTATAGTGGTGGTAGAAGCTGAGGATAAGGAGAAGAGCAAAATACAGCCGAAATGAGGAAGCGTATACCCATGTGTGGGTGTGAAGCGGTGCATGGGAATACACCTCCCGAAATAACAAAGTGGATTTGACTTTATGTTACTCTGCTGTCATTTGGTGGTGATGAGAAGTCTGGCCCAATCCAGCCCTTGTTCATTTTGATAAGGGTCAGCTTGTCAGCATTGTCAATTGACAGGTGAGTGCGCTTATCAGTTATAATTCCCCCAGCGGCACTAAAAACACGCTCTGATAACACGCTAGCGGCAGGGCAGGCCAGGACCTCCAAGGCGTACAGAGCGAGTTCATTCCAAGTGTCCAGCTTGGATACCCAATAATTAAAAGGCACAGAGGAATCACGGAAGACGCTGGTATGGTCAGCAATGTGCTCCCTCACCATCTTTTGAAACTTTCCACTCCTTGTGAGAGTACCCCGCGCCTCAGGGCCTGTAAGCTGGGCGGGTCTCAGAAAACTGTCCCAGAATGTTGACAGTGTTCCCCTGCCTCTGCTGGATTGGAGTTGCGTCTTTCTCGCCTGTACGCCTTGGTTGGTCAACGAACTGTGACCTCTGCCGCTAGCGTGTTCAGATGGGAATTTTTTTAACAGTTCTGCAGCAAGGGCCTTCTGGTACTGCCACATTTTTGTAGACCTCTCCACCTCAGGAGTAAGAGAGTGAAAGTTCTCCTTGTAGCGGGGGTCTAAAAGTGTCACCAACCAGTAATTACTGTCACCTAACATTTTGACAACGCGAGGGTCACGGTTAAGGCAGCGTAACATAAAGTCAGCCATGCGTGCCAGACTGGTAACGGGCAACACTTCCGTGTCCTCACCAAGATGACGACTGACCATGCTCTCCTCCTCATCCCCCCTGTCCTCAGGCCACCCACGCTGAACCGACTGTATGACAATTGTACAGGTACTACCGTCTACAGCGCATGATACCAGCTCCTGTTCTTCCTCCTCCTCCTCTCCCTCATTGTCCCTCAATGCATGTTGGGATGAGATGAGGCAGGGCTGTGTGTAATCGCCCATTACGGCTTCTTGATCCATCTCATCATACTCTGGCTGCAATGCCTCCTTAATTCTCTGCAGAGAGCGTTGCAAAAGACAGACAAGTGGGATGCTGACGCTAATGATGGCGTCATCGCCACTCACCATCTTGGTGGACTCCTCAAAGTTTGTCAGGATGGTACATATGTCAGACATCCAGGTCCACTCCTGAGGTCTTATGTGTGGAGTCTGACCTGAATATCGACGGCCTTGTTGCAGCTGGTACTCCACAACTGCTCTCTTCTGCTCACAAATCCTTTGCAACATGTGGAGGGTAGAGTTCCAACATGTGGGGACATCACACACCAGTCGTTGTGCCAGAAGCTGAAAATGCTGCTGCAACACAGCAAGGGCAGCAGAAGCTGTAGCCGACTTCCGAAAAGGAGCTGACAGGCGGCGCACTTTGACGAGCAGATCTGGCAACTCGGGGTACAATTTAAGAAACTGCTGAACCACGAGGTTAAGCACATGAGCCAGGTATGGTACGTGTGATCTCGCCTCAGAGCCGCCACCAGGTTACGGCCATTGTCACACACGACCATGCCTGGATGTAGGTTCAGCGGTCTCAGCCACAGGTCTGCCTGCTCTTTCACAGCTGTTCACAACTCACAAGCAGTGTGAGGGTTATCACCTAAGCTTATGAGTTTCAGCACAGCCTGTTGCCGCTTGGCTGAGGCAGCACTGCAGTGCTTTCAGCTTGTAACTGATGTGGAGATATCTGAGATGGAGGCTGAACATGAGGAGGAGGAGGATGATGATGATGCGCAGGAGCTGTACACTGTGGGGGCAACTCTGACTGACTTAGGGCCCGCAATCCTCGGTGTGGGGAGGATATGTTCCGTCCCAAGGTCCGACTGGGTCCCGGCTTCCACTATGTTTACCCAGTGTGCCGTCAGGGAGATGTACCGTCCCTGGCCACAAGCACTTGTCCACGTGTCCATTGTCAGGTGGACTCTCCCAGTAACTGCGTTGTTGAGGGCACGGCAGATGTTTTGGGACACGTGCTTGTGTAGTGCGGGGATGGCACACCGGGCAAAATAGTGTCGGCTGGGGATCGAGTACCGAGGGACGGCCACCGCCATAAGGTTGCGGAAGGATTCCATCTCCACCAGCCTAAAAGGCAGCATTTCCAACGCAAGCAGTCGTGAAATGTGCGAATTTAGGACTGTGGTCTGTGGGGCATTGGCTGAGAATTTGCGCTTTCGTTCAAAGCTCTGGGATATGGACAGTTGAATGCTGCAGTGGGACGTGGACGTTGATGCTGTTTCTTGAGAAACTGCCATAACAAGTGAAGACTGAGAGGAGGGGGCATCTTTGCATGCAGTATGGACAGGGGATTGCCTTGCACGCACAACAGGGGGTTCTATTACACGCACAACAGCGGAAGAAGCAGTGGTGACACCGGCTGACACTGATCGTGGACCCTGGGGTTCGCCCCACAAAGTAGGGTGCTTTGCTGACATGTGCCTGATCATGCTGGTGGTGGTCAGGCTGGTAGTTTTGTCACCCCTGCTGATGCTGGCATGGCAGGTGGTACAAATGGCCTTTTTGGGGTCATCAGCAGAGTCTTTAAAAAAATTCCGGACTCTGGAAGACCTACCGGTTGTACTGGCAAAGTCCCTCGTGTTGGTGTTACGGGGAACTGTTGCCCTCCTTCTGTGCACGGCCACCACACTGCTTCTTCCTGACTGTTGGGGTACTCTGCCTCCCTCCCCCTGTGTGCTGCTGGCCTCGCTCTGCGTGTCATCCTGCCATGTTGGGTCAGTTACTAGATCATCCACCACCTCCTCCTCTTCCACTTGCGCACCACGATCCTCCTCCTCACTTCGTGGCAATTGTGTCTCGTCATCGTCCACCTCTTGTGACAAATTGCCAGCGTCGACTTCCTGTGGCCGTGCCTGTTCAAATATTTGGGCATCGCTACATGGGATCTCCTCTCCTCTCCGGAGCAGGCGAGGGGCACAAATACTGAAATGGACCAGTGAACAGCTCTTCAGAGTGTCCAAGTGTGGGATCAGTGGCTGTCTGACGACACTCGGCATGGTGGGAGAAAGGAGCATCAGGGTGAGGAGGAGTATGCGGTCGAGACTCACGGCTGCTAAAACTTGACCGTGTGGAAGACAGACCGGAGGTGGTGGTGCCCAGGTAACTGGAACTATTATCTGCTATCCAAATAATAACCTGTTCACACTGATCAGTTCGCAATACTGGTGTTGTAGTGTGCTTCTCTAGTAATTCAGTCAAGAAGTGGGAGCGAGAAGATGTGGCTGTTGGTTGTGGCACATTTTCACCTTGACCACGCACCATCACCAGAAGGTCCAGTTCCACATCCCTTGCCACGCGCCTTGCCCATTGTGAATGAAGTAAAATAGCTTACACTCGCACTATCAATGGAAAAAGGGTAATAAAAAGGAGATTAGAACCCTGGAAGAGGAAAACCACAGTTCTATTTCTCTGGCCTACACCAGACTCTTTTAAACAGATATATTGGTGTCTGACCAGTCAGGGAGACACTATTACAGGTTTTTTTTTATGGCAAAAAATGTCAAAAGCAGGATAATACAGAGATTTGACCTGTGGAACTGCAAAACCACAGTTCTATTTCTCTGGCCTACACCAGACTCTTTTAAACAAATTTATTGGTGTCTGAACAGTCACAGACACACTCAATTTTTTTTTGGGGGGGGAGGGGGGGATACCAAAAGGTTAATAAGACGCGTATTTGTACAGTCTGACTGAGGAAAAAAAATAAATACAGGATTTTGATGAAAAAAAAAAAAGGATTTCTCCTGGCCCCTGAGACCGGGGGATAAGTCTAGCAATTTGACCAACAGGAGCACACAGGACTGTAATGCAGCGCTTGCTGGTATAACCACTGCGTCTCCTATACAGCCTGCCTGCCTGATATCTGGGATGAATATTAGTCCTCAGAAGGACTGTTTGTTTGATTTGGCAGGTTTTAGAGACCCTACACGAACTATTTCGCACTATATATCTCTCCCTAACTCAGCAGCACTGACCCTACACTGTCTGATCCCGGGCGACTGTGTCCAAGATGGCGGCGCCCGGTTTTAAATACTCGAGGTGACGCTGTGCGGCCAGCCAATCACTGTAATGCCCACAAACAACATGGCTGCGGCATTCCAGTGACTGGCTGGCAATCCCTGCATGTTCATTGGCTCTGTAAAGAGCGCCAAACATGCAGGGCGGAGACCCGAGCTCCCGCCCGAGTAACCCGGAAATGCTCGGTGCTCGCCGAACATCCCGAGTAGTGAGATGCTCGGGCGAGTACCGAGCAGTGTCGAGCATGCTCGCTCAACACTAATCTAAACCCATCCTATGTGATACACTCCCCTGAGCCCTCTCTCTAACCCCAGTGTGTAATAAAGTCCACATATCTAATCCCAGCGCATGATACAATCTGTATCACTCGCTCTGTGTATTAAATCCCATCCTGATACACTCTGCTGAGCCGTGTATCTTATCCCATCATATGGCATACACAACACTGAGCCCTGCATCTAATCTCATGGTCCCCCTAATCATATGTGGTACGGTTCAAGTATCTAATCTCAGCATGTGATACAGTCTGCGTATCTAACCCAGGTTTATGGTACGGCGAGCAGCAATAACTAACAGAATCGGTGCTGCAAGCAGTTCCCAGTCTCACTTTCTAGATGTCAGTATCACTTTGCAGTCACCAACAAAATGGCTTCTCACTGTGATCCTAAACTTCATCCTTATTCTTTTGCAAACACCCAGAAAAGGAGGAGAGGAGTGACGTCACACACGTGAGCAGACCCTGCCCACATTTACTGCAGTCGTAATTTGAGCTAGTTGTACACTGCTCCCCGTATTGTTTAATAGTGGAAAATAGCAAAACGTTTAAAATTATTTTTCATATTTTATACCATTTAAAAAAATTAATATTTAAAAAAATAAAAAAATAAAGCATGAATACGTAACATATTTTCAATTGTTTATTTCTTTATGGCACCTTCCCTTTAAAGGCCAATAGAGTGGAGCATAGTGAGGAGAATCTGGTGATCCACAGTATCAAATGCTGCAGAGAGATCCAGGAGAATCAGCAGGGAGTACAGCAGGGTATCAACCAGGAGTTTAGAGATGAAGCAAAGACTAGAGACAGGTCTTGTCACGGGTGTGCCAGACAGTCGCTCTGAAGTCGACTGCAGAAGCTCACTGCGCTTTGCATTGCAGATGCCTTCTTAATCCTCTCATCTCTTTAGTGTTGTTACATCCTTCTTCCTTTAAGACCCAGCAGCTACCTCCACCTTCTGCTGCTAATTGACACACCCTTGCTTGGTAGTTAAAAACTCTGTTTCTCCAGAGAGTCGCCGGTGATAGTTCTATGTACCTCTGTGTTGGCTTGGAGCACTAACAGTTGGCTAGTTTCTTCTCTGCTGCCCTTGGAGGGCAGTTGCCATTATCTCTTTGGTGTCTGCTCAAGCTAAGTGTATCCCTTTTGTTTGTATACCTTCTTGTCTTTAGTTTGTAGTGGGGCTTGACTAGTGCTCACCCTGTCCCGTCCCTATCTAGGGCCAAGCTCTAGGGACATTCAGGCCTTAGGTTCCTGCTCGGCAATAGGTGTGGAACCTATATAGGGATTGTAGGGTAGGCAGGGTGATATTAGATCGGCCTAGGGGTCTCCACTCCCCCTTTCTCTATTGTTTGAGTTTCCTTCCCCTCTTCCCTTCGTGTTGCACTTAGTCTTTCTCTCACCTTGCGTGACAGGTCTGTAGTTTGCAGCGCATTTTGGTCAAGGGATGTTTTCTCTTTAGTAAAGGGGTTTTAATGGTGTGTTTAAAACAGGAAGCAAAGCTTCTGGAAAAGAAACAAGTTAAATATTTTAGTTAAGTGGGTAGTGACAGCCAGGGAGAGGGACTAGAGGAGATGTGAGGGAATAAGGTCACTGGTGCAGGTTGTGGAGTGTGAAGAAGCGAGGAGCAGGGTAACTTCTTCTTCTGAGACAGGTTCAAAAGGTGAAAAGTGAACTTGTGGCAGGTAAAGGGATCCAAGCTGTGACGGGATTGGGTGAAAATGTCCTGATGGATATAGTTGAATTTTCCTTGCAACCTCTGTAGAATTGGCAAAAAGAGTGTGTCTATTTGATGGTGCCGACTTGGACTAGGAGTAAATATTATTTGCAGTCTAAAACAGTGTGGAGGGACAAGGATACTCAGATAAAGTTAAAAAACAGTTCTCGCCTAGGAACAGTAAGGTCAACTGGGGAGTAAAAAAAGAATTGCTGAGGGAGATAGTCTATGGTTAATTACTGATTAATATACTTCCCAACACTTGCTCCAAGTTATAATATTCCTCAGGGTGGGGGATTGGCAGTTGGGGCTTGTTTTGAGTTAAACTATACATTTTCTGAATATATTTGATTTAAGGTATAATGTGTGTAAGTATACTAATATACATCTGTATGCTCTGATAGAATGATTGGTTGGACCAGGTTTCATTCTATTGATTATACAGTATTGTTAATACTAAAAGGAACTTGTCATTTAAAAAAAAAAAGGGAAATTACCTGCAGTCATAATAGTAATTTGCAGATAAATAACATTTTAAACATGGGCATCAGTGTTATTGTAAATGCGAAAGAAGGAAGAAAATGAAGTTATATTCTCCCTGCAGCGGCTCGAGTTCAGTCATCAGGATGCTGCTGGGGCAGTGAACAGTCAGTGTGCACAACACAGTGAGAGCGCTGTAACTACACCACATCTCCGTGACTGACATCCTGCTCTGCGCACACACCAGTGCCATAATGCGAACGCCTCCATATCTGACAATAGAGTGTGTTATGCTTCGGATTGTTTTCTTCTTTATAGGATTCTCTTCCCATCATCCTGATAGCGCCTTTTTAAATACTGGAAGCACAGATGAGGATTCAGAGGTGTAAAGATGTCAGAAATCATTCAATGAAGTAGTAAAATTTGGCTCATTCATTGGGTGATTGAATTGTTTATGCCAAAATAAGAATCATTGTTCTCAGCGGCACATTGCCCAGTGTAAACAGGAGATATGCTGCTGATAAAATGATACTGTATGAGCGCAGAATGATCTATTAGAGTTTGTTCTGTCCCCATCATTCTTTGTCAGCATGTGTAAAGAGGCCAATAAACAAGCGTCAAATGACTTAAAGGGAATCTGTCAGCAGGTTTTTGCTATGTAAGCTGAAGACAGCATAATGTAGGGGTTAAAACACAGATTTCAGCAATGCCTCCCTTATCAAGCTTTGTGGTTTTGTTTGCTTACAATGATTGTTTTAGTACCAGGAGCTTATCATTGCAGGGACAAGGCAGAGCAGGCCTCCTGGTCAGACACGCCCCCTCCTGTGATAGGCACCTCACTGTCTATGGACAATGTACATACAGAGCCTGGTGTGGGCGGTGTTAGCTTTCTCAGCTCTGCTTCATTGCTAAATCTAAACCGCTGATTGTGTCACTCAGAATAGCTGGACCCAGTAAACTAAGTGATACATTGTTGGATTTTTACTACCTACATCATGTTGCTCTCAGATGAGGTAACAAAATCCTGCTGACAGATTCCCTTTAAACATAGTCCGTTGCACTCATTTAATGGTCTGAAATCAGCTCATGTAAATGCAACCTAAATATTTATCCGTGATGGCGTAATATGTTAACAATTAGGGCCCCACTGTGTCTAAAACCTGTGTCTTGGTATAAGGTAATCTTGTTCCAGGACAGGGCGTTTATTGTAAAGGTTTTTTTTTTTTTTTCATCAAAGTTTAATTTTGTCTTCCTATTCTAATAGTTTGCTTCTCAAAATAAATCCACTGGATTCACATCCATGAAGATGTCTCGAGTGTGGACTGCGCAGATGATACTACTAGCTTATGCTATCTGCTTTATAGAAAAGTACTAAATTGGTGATATTTCTGCTCCTAAAGTTCCTGCTATCTCTCCAATAGTTGGCAATGTCAGAGTTGCATGAAGCACTTTATGCCTTTATAAATCAGTGAGAATTTTGAATTAATTAAAATGTGCAATAATTTAGGCACAGATAATACAATTTCGTTATAAATTACTGCACAAATTTTTAATTTCTCCATAATTAAATTATTAATTCAGTGCACATAGCAGAAATCAAAACCCCCCAAATATTACAAGTACTTGTAAGGTGAAGGGCAATAAACAGTGAAGTATTAGATAAGGAAAGAGGGTAAGAAGTGAGGAGCAGACTTCATCTCAGTGTTATGACTACACCGATAAGAGTCGTGACCTTGATGTTGTTAACAAGCCGACTGTACTGTCTTAGGAAAATAAAAGTGAAAAGATACTAAACCTGGTGGTCCCTTTACATGTATTGATTAGAACGCTTGTCCCCCAAGTTTTGGCAAACAAGCCAGCGATCATCTCAGATATGAGCAAATACCAGTGCGTCGGGTGATCACATCTTGTTAATGCAATGAATGTGCTAAAGTGACATTTGCTATTAGAAGGTATAGACAGATTTGTGAAAGGCTTCTGAGGCCAGTTAATGAAAATCCAGGACTTGATTTCCAGAACATCCTGGAAATGGTAGCAAAAATCTACACGTTTCGAAATGACATTTGAATGTTGTTTTTATTAAAAAATATTTGTCGTTGCATGGTTAACGGTTGCCAGATGTTTTCAGGTGATTTATCAATTGTGACTTTTTAAACTGGAGCAAAATTTGTGCACAAATGTACTCCAGCCCCCAAACACCCTTTTCTCCTCGCCTAAAGTGATTTTATGTCCATCTGAAGTGTTTGTGTATGCAAGTTTTGTGACATTGTAGCACAAAAAGTCATAAGGTCTGCTAAGAAGTTTTCACAAAAAGGTTAAAAAGGCAAAAAGAACATTTATCCTACGCAAAATTTATGAACCACTTACGCCACTTTGCAGAATTTTTCACAAAAAGAAACAAATACCACAAGACGTAAAAAAATATAATTAACTCAAGCTCCCCCTTTACTGCCACAAATAAGGAATCAATCAGCCCCTAAATCTCCAGTCTTGTGACATTCTCTTCAGATTCCGGTTTCCTGTTAACCTACATACAGTAGAAGCGAGGGCAGACTGATGGGAGTGCGCCATGACTGTGCTGGAAAAATAGGATATAATTAAAACAGACTATTTGCAAGATTATTCAGTTGATAGTTTCAGATCTAATGGCTTCTACTATTTAGCTGTACTTTTTTTTTCCATATAACATGGACTGGCTGGTAAAGTGGGACGTACGGGATGTAGGATGCGCTCATACATATAAATACATTTATATACTATTATAATTCCACTGTACTTAAAGGGAATCTGTCACCAGCAAAAACGCTATTAAGGCTGCGTGCCCACTATGTGTTTTTCAAGCGTTTTTGCCGCGGAATTTCCACGAAAGCGAAAACACTTGGTAATAAGTGCCCCATGGTCCCCAATGATAATCCGCATGTGCTGTGCTCATGCTGCGGAAATTTCCGCTGCGGATTATCATTGCGGAAAAATACGCAGCATGTCCATTAATTTTGCGGACACGCAGCATAATCGCCGCCATTGACTTGCATTGGACCGCGTGACATCCGCATCACTGCATCTGCACAAGCGGATATCACACGGCTCAATGTGCAGATGGTACCCAGGTCTGGAGGAGAGGAGACTCTCCTCCGGACCCGGGTACCATAGAAACTGTAAAAAAAAAAATTTAAAATAAAAAATAAAGATTATACTTACCTTCCGATGTCCTCCCGGTGTTTTCTCCCCTCCGTCTGGTCGGCTGTATGGGTATCGGTGTTGTGAAGGACCTGCAATGACGTCAATGAGTCATGTGACCCGTCACATGACTCAATGACGTCACCGCAGGTCCTTCACAACACCGCGATCCGCCCAAGACACCGGACGCAGCGGAGAAAACACCGGGAGAACATCGGAAGGTTTTTTTTTTAACATTCTTATTCTTTTTTTTTTTTTTTTTTTTTAAACTAACTTGGTCACACTACTATAAATCCATGCCAGTTGCATGGATTTATATAGTGTGAACAAGTTGTCAAGCACTTTCCAAGTGATGCTAAAATCGCTTGGAAAAGCGCTTGATAACCTGCATGCAGAAATGCATGCAGAAACGCTTGACAAGCGCTTTTACCTGGCAGGAAAAACGCATGTAAAATCCACATGCGATTTTCCTGCCAGGGAGAAGCGGAAAAAATATGCAGCATTAGCCTTATACTTAGCCTTATGGTCACTTCAGGGCTCCATGTTTTTGATGTAAAGTTGAATATCACTTTTAGAAAGTTAAAGAGTTAACATTATTGAGGCTGGCAGCCACCACTATGGGGAGCTCAGATCACTGCATATTGTTGTTGAGTTCAATAGCTAAACTGTACACAGTAGGCTCCCCCTAGTGGTGGTCACAGAGCTAGAAATTCATCAAAAAGCAGAGCTATAATCTCTATATTTAAAAACGCATGTAAAAACCGAATGCGTTTTTCCTGCCAGGGAGAAGCGGAAAAAATATGCAGCATTTCTGCATCGTGGGCACTTAGCCTTACTTGCTGATCTGGGGTTAATCAGCAGGTTAATAGTGTTACTTGCCTGCACGCAGGTGAACGCTGCGCGGAAAAAATTAACTTTGTTTTCTATGGCAGCATTCGGTTTCAGTCACGGGGCTGGCGCCGGTTCAGTCACCGCTCTGAGAAAACAGAGCGGCGACTGTAACCATGTCCCAGTACTGACTGACAACCGATCCCGTGACTGAAACTGGAACGCTGCCGGGGTGAAGTTAAATTTCTCCCCGCAGCGTTCGGCTACGTAAAGGCAACAAGCAGGTCAGTAACGCAATTAACCTGCAGATTAAGACCATATCTGCAGGTTAAGAGTTTTTCCTGGTGACAGGTTCCCTTTAAGTGTTAATGTGGTTCTCCTACTAAACATTTACAATCTACACGCTGCACAAGTATGTGCTCGCTGGGGGACTTGGAGACCCTTTTTGGGATCGATTGAAGTCTTAGGCTTCATTCAGACATTTCCCACATGCATGTTCATGTTTTTCGCGGGCCGTCAATCCGCCAAGAAATCACGGATACATATCAGCTTTTTATGAAACCATACACATAGAAGTCTATGGGGCCTTGAAAATCAGGCAGCGCACATTGCCCCCGTGTGCCGTCCGTGATTAGCACTGTAATGGGAAGAAGCAGCTGCGCAATTCATTTTTTCCTTCATCAGTGCATATCACTGATGAAACTTTAATGGTAATATTCCTCTGACAAAACACTGGTGAAACGCAGATCCAAAACACTAATGTAACTTAGACTGTGTTTTTGCGATTGAGAAAAATCAGAAATGTCTGCATGAAGCCTAAAAGGGAACCGGTTATATAAAAAAAACGCTATTAACCTGCAGCTATGGGGGTAATCAGCTGGTTAATAGTGTTCTGAAGCTGCCCAGCACCTGCACTGAGAGCCCCGCTGTCGGGAGGAAATGGACTTTATTCCTCCTGACAACCTCGGGCTTTCAGTTACCACGCCCCAGCACTGACTGACAGACAGACCTAATGCGGAGTTAGGCGTCAGTCAGTGCCAGGATGTAGTTCCAGTTCACCGGAGCGGCCCTGAAGCCTTGCCGGCTGCATCTCGATGACTGAAAGCCTTAGGCTGCCAAGAGGAATAAAGGTAATTTCCTCCCGGCAGCAGGACTCTCAGTACCAGCATTGGGCAGCTTCAGAACACTATTAACCTAAAGATTAACCCCATATCTACAGATTAATAGGTTTTTTTTCCATGACATTCTCTTTAATGTGCATTTAAACTACACAATTACAATTATCATGAATGGACAATAGTGGTGCAGTCAAAACAGGCCGACACTCGCGCAATGAGTGAGCATAATGCATAAGGTTTATGACCCCCCGCAAAATGCACCACCTATATTCACCTCCTAGACGGACGCCCCTTCTCTGCTTTTGGGGCTGCAACTTTATAATTCCATCTGACCAGCACAGATCGTTGAGGACGATCCTACCCCACACCCACACCCACTTCCCCTCTCCTCCTTCCATTTCCTCTGCTGTTAGGGCATCAGCAATTATACATCATGTGCACTGTTGGGGACAGGCATTTATACACCACCATTGGTTACAGATATTTATGCGGTGCCTAATACACCATTTTTTACTTAGTAGTTTAATACTTGATTGATTTAATTAATTATATCTCTATACACAAAATTATTGAAGTATCATATAGGTGTGCCATATAGGCACTGCATACTACCATATTTGTACCTGGTGTTATGACTTATCTGTTTGTATATACCATATTTATAACATTGTCCATATGTTCATTTTCTATTTGGTCCTTTAATCATGATTTATACATTTAATTTTTGTATGCATGTTTGAATGCGGGCATTCTTGTGCTTGAAGCACCACTATAACCAGTACTTTAATAAAGGTTTTTTATTTATGCCAATCATTGTCATACTGATATTTGGACCAGACGTTCAGTGGTTCTTTTGTTTGTTGTGTTCTCATCCGAAAGGTCTGCCATTTATTTTAGTCCATATAGCACACAATTTTGAGTATATGGGTATTTTATATTGACTATTTGGTCCTTGATGAAATCCATTTACATGTGGCTATACTCATTGTGTTTACCATTAGGTTACTTGCATTTTTTTCTATTGCATTTTTGAGCGCTTTTCTTTTTACATACATTTTTAAATCGCTGTGTTTTTTTGTCTCGTTGATGTGCCAGGTTTTAAGACGAAGCTGCTTTGCTTTTGATACTTGCTGGTATTTGGCCCGGTCAAAAAAATGTGTTCAGTTGTGTGTTTTTGATGAGTTTTTGCTATGGAAACACTCTAAAAATGCATTTTTATTTTATTTTTACCAGTGGATTTTCCACATCTAATTCAAAGTAAAAATCTGCACAAAAAAGTCAGCGTACCACACGCATCGCAGATCAGTTTACACCGAGGAAAGATGGCTCAGTGTGCAGATTTCTATAAATCCCATCCACATTACTAAAACTGTAAGACGCTGCATACTTTTATGCAGCAAAAAATACAGAGCATCAAAAACTAATAGTGGGCACAAAGCCTAAAAGTATCACACATAACAGCAGAAATCTACTTCAGTCCTTGCCTCCAGTGATCCCTGCCATATAAAACACCACTCAATGTATCCCCCCACTTCTTCATCCTTCTTGGGTCTTCAAGACAAATTTAAAGGGCAACTAAACTATAAAATATTTTTTATATGTTATTAATCCTGTTCAGTTGTGGTTATCGATGGGAGTCAGGTATACTAAATTGACCACTCAAGCCAAGGGGTGGAAGCACTTAATGATGAGCTAAGTGTGTGGGGTATCAAATATTTTTTTATTGAGCCAGTTCACCACTTCGCTTACACTCATTCATAAGCTGAATGATCAAGTAGTGGGATGGGGGTCTCCAGATCTGGACTCCACACATTAAAACTATTGAACAGGTGCTCCAACAAAAGCTTTGTTATGCTTTCATGAAGATAAGTATTCTGTGCAGTATTTAAACAAAATCAGTATTGTCAATTTTGTTTTCAATTTATTTTCCCCAAGAAACGACATGTTCTCTAATTCAGCAATTTTTGAGATACAGGAATATGCTTTTCCCCACAATCATTTCATGCAGCAACAACATGGAAATTACGTTCATGTAACTGCAGAGAAATGTTTTATTAACAAGTTATTGAATTGGAACATAATACTGGACAAGATGTACAAACAGTGTGATGTATACACCTCATGTTAACAGAACTGAAAGAAAAGTGATCTAGTATCAGGGTTGTGAAACCGCACAAACAATAAAACATTTCCTGCATTAAAAGGCCGAGTAACAGCGTAACATAGTATGTTCCTGGACATCAAAGAAAACGTGGTCATGAGTTGTTTCTTTTTGGCAAATTAAGACCATTCTAGACAGAAGCAATTGTCTACCCAAATATGTCTCCCTGATTGGATAAACCTAATAAAAGTGTGAAAAACTACCCTACATTGTTTTACCGACATGGACTTCTTTCAGAAGCCTACAACTGTGTGTTACTGGCCCTTTAAAAAAAAAAAAAAAAAAAAAAAAAAAAAGAAAGACCACTAAACCCAAATCACATGCTGCCTTATAAAAGTGTTAAACCCCACTCATAGCTGAAATATAGAATTGTTTTGATTTTTTTTCTCCCACTGATGGAGATACAAGGTCTGAAATTGAGCCCTCTCTTCAGGGCTTTTATAGGCAAAAATTTGACAGTATTAACTGGTATTTTACAAAGTCATGCAAATAGATTTCTTAACATCTTAGTGATCGAGCATTGTTGTTCTGATACAGCTCCAAATCTTTAGGGCATAAATACAGAGTAAAATGATAACAGTATAGACAGAGTTAACTGATAAAATTCTGTGTGCCTGCAGTTTTCAAAAGGCGGCACCGGAGGGCTTTCCGTATACTGACTCATGATTCAGCTGAATGCACAATCACTGTACAGTAAGCTTGTATGCTCCCAGCAGCGGAGGCTTAAAGGGGAACTTGGAGGGATTTCACTCCTTACACTATTTATATGCAAATGCAGCTCTTCTTGCAAAGTCCAGGCCAGCCATACTTTTAACTAGCCAATCCGTTCCTCGGTAATTGGAAAAATTGCAGTTTGAATTGATATTTAAACATGGATGAAGTGCTTTGGGAGAGTGGAAGCTCTACCCAGACTTCTGCTCTCGCCACCTCTATTCCCCACTCAGCTCCTGTGCCTGCAGTCTCACAAAATAGAGGCCGTCAGTCAAGCTGAGCTGAACGGGAAATTGAGCTGGCAAGAGAGCGGAGGCTTGGAAAGAGCTTCACAGTGCCCAAAGCACTTCATCCTCATTTTCAAACGGATTCAAAAGCAGATTTTTGGTAATTCAGGAACAGCCTGTATGTAAAGGTATGGATGAACTTGCTACATGTGCGCCACAAGCGCATATAAACAGTTTAGGGGGTGGAATAAAATCATGATCACAGATTCCCTTTAAGATGCTACTTGTGTATCTTGTAACTTATATTTTTTAACAAATAAAAAGTATCTTTTTTTTTTCTTTATAATTTTCAACAGCATGGAGAGTTATGAAGCTTTACAAATCACTTGATTAGAGAATTTGTGAAATATATATATATATATATATATAAGAAAGTTGCTGACCCATTACTGCCATCATCTGTCCTCCAAATGTGCATGTTCTGATATCAATGCAGCTGGAGAAAGGCAAATAAGCTTGGGAAAGGAAGCCACTTGCATGGAATTTTTTTTTCCATTTTTAAACAAGAATGTGAAAACAAATCACCTATTGAATTGATATGCAAAATTTCAGTGTGCTCCATAAATTAAAAAAATTAAAGTTTACATATTCTTTTAACATTATGCAGATCTTTTAATCTGATGCCTAAAACAAGTCCCACATGTCAGACATTCATATTACCAATTGCCTGTAGATTAGCGGGAGACAAGGGTCTTGCAACCTCCACCGATTGCACAAAAGATGGCCAACGCCTGCCATACACATTACAATTGGATGATCATTTGGCCTCTCTCCCATACAAGGGAGTGCTCATTCGGCAGAGCACTCCTGTTCAATGAGAACAATCACCAGTCATGTCTGGCGGCTGCTCTTCTCCAGTACACAATATTAAATGGCTAGGGGTTCCCATACATTATTAGTCTGTGGCTGAAACAAACAAAATCAGCAGGTTTGGCTATTAGTCAAATGTACATATAAGTGAGGGGGGACTTGAAAAGTGCCCAGCCCAGGAGAGAGAAGTGCATAAGCTCAAGGCCTGATCCCCCACCAAACTACACACCACTGAGGGGGAGGGTGGGGGGATTTTTCCCACGAACAAAGTTAATTTTAAATCAATACATTTTGGAATAATAACTTACACAATTGAATGTGTTTAAATAAAATGTTCCTGTGCTGAGATAATCTTATAAATGTGCCCCTGCTGTGTACTGTGTAATGGTTGTGTCTGACCGTGCAGGAACATGGTCTGATCATACCACAGCTCCTGGGCAGGGGAGGAAGGAAAAGAGGATACAGACAGGACAGCAGGGGTTCACAGATGATTCTTTTTTGTGAGATAAAATATTTTTTAAAAACAGGCAAAGAAAAATGCTTTATCTCACAAAAAGAATCAGCTGTCATCCTATGCATGGCTACCTGTATACTCTCTTTTGCTTCATCCCCTGGCCAGGAGTGTGGTATGATCAGACCATTATGTTCCTGCATGGTAAGAGACAGCCATTGCACAGCAGGGACACATTTAGAAGATTCTCTGTACAGGAAAATTTTTTTTTTTTTCAAATCCAATTGTGAAAATTATTATTACAAGATCTAGTGAATAAAATGAACTTTAAAATTAGCTTTATTCGTGGGAAAACCCCTTTAAGCATGTTAAATATTTATGTACTCCATTAGGAAATAAAATCTTGTCTATGACCCAGCTCATCTCTACTAGAAACAAAGAGTTAAGCAACATGGCTGTTATTTTATTTCCAGTATCATGTTCAGCTCAGGAGACTCCCTTTCAGTCTTAAAATCATGGCCTGTTCATGGACCATAAAAGAGGAGTGAAGCCAGTCGTTAATAGACGTCCATGAAAAAGTCAACGTGTAGACCACGATGAACGGACTTGGTTGCAGATCTCCCAAGCCAAACTTTATGCTCATGAGGCTGTTGAGCTCAGGCCAGGAGACGCGCGGTCAAATCCATACATACGAGATTGGTGCTGAAAATTCTGCAATCAACAAATTTGAAAAATTATATACAGCTAAGGTTATGTTGACACATGAAAGATTTCACATGGGTCACAATGCAAGTAAGTTAAAGAGCATGTGCACTTATTACTGGTTCCTGTACTAAAAAAAAACAAAACAAAAAAAAAACATTGCAAAAGATTTGGAAGCAGATTAGTCCAATTGAATAGGACTAAATCTCATGCAGAAGTTGAAACTGCACATTACATGGCAGAAACCCGAGTGTCCACCTCAGGTTTCTGCTGTAGTATCTTGTAGTAAAATACTTATCAGATTTGCAATATGCAAACTTGTCACGTGTTACCTGGACCGAACTGCTTTAATGAGCTTCTCTGGTAAAGTAACTCACCATAACTAGGTCTGTACAGACAATCAGACAGCTCTATGAACTACAGCTCTAGACATTACATTGCAACGTGTTACAATGTAAGATAAGGTGGTCTCTTATAGAAATGAATCTAGGACCACTCCCTAGCATTGTTTTATACATAATGCCTCCATAAATCACAGCAAAAATTACAAAGTAGAGCTTTTTTAATGTAAAATTTTACTTTTGCCGTTCAATAGTCTGCAGTTACATTGGCATGTAAAAGTTTGGGCACCCCTGGTCAAAATTACTGTTATCGTGAACAGTTAAGCAAATTGATGAAATGATCTCTAAAAAGGCCTAAAGTTAAATAAGACATTTCCTCTGTATTTTAGGCTAAAAAAATAAAATGTTATATATATATATATATATATATATATATATATATATATACACACATACACACACTTTTTTTATATAATGTATGTATGTATGTATGTATGTATGTATGTATGTCTTTTTACATTCTAAAAAAAAAAAAAAAGGAAAATGGGCCAATGCAATAGTTTGGGCACACTTGGAGATTTGTGTTCTCAGATAACTTTGATCAAGGTTTCAGACCTTAATTAGCTTGTTAGGGTTATGGCTTCTTCACTATTATCGTTAGGCAAGGCCAGGTAATGCAAATTTCCTAGATTTATAACAGCAGCCATGGGTTCTTCTAAGCAGCAGCCTAGTACTCTGAAAATGGTGGACGCCCGCAAAGCAGGAGAATGCTATAAGAAGATAGCAAAGCGTTTTCAAGTTGCCCTTTCCTCAGTTCGAAATGTAATTAAGTAATTGCAGTTAACAGGAACAGTGGAGGTCAAGATAAGACCCAAGCAAAATTTCAGTGAGAGCTGCTAGTAGGATTGCTAGAGAGGCAAATCAGAACCACCGCTTGACTGCAAAAGTCCTTCGGAAAGATTTAGCAGACTCCGGAGTTGTGGTACATTGTTCTACTGCACAAATATGGCCTTCATGGAAGAGTCATCAGAAGAAAACCTCTTCTGCGTCCTCACCATAAAATTCAGCTTCAGAAGTATGCAAAAGAACATCTAAACAAGCCTGATGCATTTTGGAAACAAGTCTTGTAGACTGATAAGGTCAATATAGAACTCTTGGGACACAATAATCAATAGTATGTGTGGAAAAAAAAAGGGCACAGAATTTCAGGAAAAGAACATCTCGCCAACCATTAAGTATGGGGGTGTATTGCACCCAATGGCACAAGGAACACTTCACAAGTAAAGGAAAGAATGGATTCAATCAAATTTCAACAAATTATTGATGCAAACATAACACCATCTATAAAAAAGCCAAAGTTGAAAAAAGGATGGCTTCTACTAATAATGATGCTAAATACATGTCAAAATCAACAATAGACTATCTCAAAAGGCACAAGCTGAAGGTTTTACAATGGCCCTCATAGTCCGCTGATCTGAAAAATCTGTGGCTAGACCTCAAATAGCAGTGTATGCAAGACGACTCAGGAATCTCACAGAACTGGAAGAATTTTCCAAGTTAGAATGGATGAAAATCCCTCAAACAAGAATTGAAAGACTCTTGTCTGGCTACAAAAAGCATTTACAAGCTGTGATACTTTCAAAAGGGGGTGCTACTAGGTACTAACCATGCAGGGTGCCCAAACTTTTGCATCGGTCCATTTTTCTCTTTGCAATTTTTAAAATGGAAAAAAATTACCTTTTTTGCCTAAAATATAAAAGGAAATGTGTCATCTTTAACTTTAGGCCTTTTAGAGATCATTTCATCTTCAACTTTAACTGTTCACAACAACAGTAATTTTTACCAGAGGTGCCCAAACTTTTACATGCCACTGTATCAAGATAATTTGATTCCCTCTGTTGGCTAGCATGTGAAAAGTCCTAAATGGATTGTTCAAATTTGAGACTTGCTATCTGGATAAATGTACCTGTATGGGAAGGCAAAGGGCAGAAAACACTCTGCCATGTAAAACAACCATCAAAATTAAGATTACATCTAAGTTGCAATCAGAACAGATTGTGGGGGATATTGCAAGAAGCTGAATGAAAGTAGGAATTCGTTAATCCTCATATAATCCATAGTTGCCAAAATCTGAAAAGTTTTCCAACAAGTTCTTGTATAGCTGAAACAGAAAATCTTTCAACAATTTTTTCAAGTTGAGCTGGACTTTACCGTGTAATACTGACTCCACAACAGAGAAACTCTCTTTTTATTATTTTGGTTCTCCGTTTCAGAGATATTAGGAACCAAAGTATTGGCACCTAATGAGTTAAGTCTTGTCCAAGTTGGTGTTATCAGAGTTTTCACTGGGGGGTGTATTTCTTCCCCATGTATTAGTTGCTGTCTGATAATACCCACTAGGATGTAACAAAAGCTAAGTTATGCGCTAAATACTTTGATTGCTTCTCTTTAGTAGAGAAACTTATAGAAAAAAAAACACAAAAAAAAACATTTTAATTCACTCTGCAGCCAGTATTACATCATGGGTCCAGTTCAACATGAAAAATTTTGTTAAAGGAGTTTTCCATTACGGAACATTTTTTCTGATTTTATACAAAGTACAGATCTATTCAGTTATGGTTACATTGTATTTCTGCCATTATAATACGTTGAAAATTATACAGTTCTGTTAAGACAAACCGTATTTAATTTTAAACAAAAGTTTCAAGTTAATCAGATTTTACTCCTAAACCTGTGAATCAGCTCTATTACAACTCTGGATAGTAGTAGTAGCAGCTGTAGAGCCTCATAATGTTGACTACTAATATAACTAATGAAAAGATAAAAAAAAGTACCTAAGCACCAACAGGCAGATAGTTGCTGCCTACCTGGTCCGTTGTTCGCAGGCACAGAGCAATCACAGACAGCTTCTGCCGGCGATTCCGTCATGTCGACAGAGCGGAGGCTTCTTTTCTGCCCTGCTCTATTGACGGGGCGTGACTGTCAACGTCATGCTGATTTCACAGCCAGCTCAGCTAGGCAGCAGGGATACAATAGTCAATCACAGTGTCGGCAGTCCTGCCCTGTCAACAGAGCGGAAAAGCCGCCGTTCTGTCGCAACGTCAGCAGAGGCACCTAAAAGAACGGCGCAAGGCACAACAGGCAGGTAGGTAACAACTACCTGCCTGTTGGAGCTTAGGCACATTTTTTTTTTTTTTTTACAAAGTCCCGAATATGCCCTTTAATCTAAACTGCACTCTGTGATTGAATTTCTTAAAAGGAGTTCTCCACAAGACAGAACATGTGTTTTAAGTTTAGTGACTCCGTCAAATAAAACTAACCCAAACCTAAACTCAACTGTCCACTGAAGGAAAGAAAAGGCAGACACACACAGATTAAAGTGAGCTGAACCGGTCGGTATCCGCAGGATTGACTGGAAGCCTATGTGGCCTCTTAACTCGCCCCCTACAAATTATGTAATGGGAGACTAGCTGAAATGTCAAGATTTCCAACTGCAGGTCCTTATGTTCTCTCCGAGATAAGCTGCCGCTAGAGTAATCTGTCTGGCTCTCACAGATAACAAGAGCGGTCGGCCGACCTCTTCTGTGTATATAGTACTTGTCTGGTTAGAACGGTCGGCCAAACTATAGCTCAGACTACACCTATGCAACATAGATCGAGATCTTAAGGAGCAGATAAGATAACTGAAGTGGAAAGAGGTCTACTAGTGATGAGTGAGCATGCTCGTAACTCGAGATTTACAAGCATGCTCGGGTGTTTTCCGAGTATCTTCAGCGTGCTCAGGTGTTATGTTTTAGTCACTCTGTGCTCATGATTTGCGACTGTTTGATAGCTTTAATACAGGTGAGGAATGCTCGTTTCTTAGGCATTCCTCACATGTATTAAAGCTGTCAAACAGTCGCAAATCATGAGCACAGTGACTAAAACATAACACCCGAGCACACTGAAGATACTCGGCGAGCACCTGAGCATGCTCGCCGAAAGGGTTAACACAACATGCTCGCTCATCACTAGTGTCTACTCTGTTAGGGCTCATTCTCACAGATGGCACTCGTACTTCTAGTGAACAGGGCTGCCCACATGTCCGTGAAACGTCCGATATTGATTAGATTGTCGATAATGATCCAAACACCAACTCTGTGCTGTATTTTTCATGGACTGCGGGATAAGAAGAGAAACTTTTTTTCTTCTTTGTTTCTCAACCGAGAAAAACCTGATGTATCTTAGACCAAACTGATGGTAAAAATGGACACACTGACCAAACTCAGATTTTTCTCATATGAGAAAATCACTGGATGTCTGAAAACCAGTTGCCTCTTGAGCCGCAAACTGAAGCTCTCCAAAAAAGTAAATAAAATTTCCCTAAGCCACAAACCACTGGGTGACACCACTTTGAAAAAGGCAAGCAAAGAGAAATCCATCAGAGATTCAACTTTTAGATTTGGGTAGAATTTACCCTTTGGGGGCTACCTAAAGGGATTGTGCAGGCATACTTTCCTGCCAGATTAAAGATTGGGTATGGAGAGACCCATATGCATGGTGGGGCCAAAGCAACATTCGACTAGGGCTCCACAGTGACTTGTGTCGCATGTCACAGCGAAACATGACATGTTCCAACCTACGAATGCGACAGTCGGAAACGTTTCCAAATGTGTTGTGTTTTCTGTTGCAAGTCACACACAATATACTTGCCGTACTTATATGCAAGCCGCACGCGACATAAAACTTGTTTGATTTACAGCAAAATCAGAGCTCTAAAATAATCACGGAAAAGAAAGCCGCATACAAGTTACACAAGTGTTTTTGTCACATGACATGTCACTGTGGAACCCCAGCCTTAACGTGAATAGGGTTAACTTTTTTTTCCCAGAGAGTCTTTTCTTCCAGATCCAAAGTTCGGGTCTCCATTGTTTTAAATGGTGTTTGGGTTCTGGTTACAGGTCGAGTACAGTTCTGGTACCTGAACTTTGGACTAAAGTTAGGGTCAGTAGCAAAACCTGAACCTCCATGGGTCCTTACCACTGGGCATTGGGACTATTGTCTTGGTGAATGTACACCACCAGTATGAAGTTGCCCCTCTTCACAACCAATGACACGATGGGAGAAGTATGCCTGCACAACCCTTTAAAAGGTTACGCGTCATCAGAGAATGAATTATTTTTAAAAATCAGGTTTTTATGTACATTTTTTTTTTTTTTTAAGCTTCCACATCACAAATCTAAATGAGACACAAAAAAGGAACCTTTCACACTGGGCACTACTTCTATTAGATTCATCTTTCCTGTACTTCTCAGAAGGCTTTTCAACAGCCTCATTATCATCACAGACAGGATTACAGTGGAAGGTGACATCTCTATATACTGATCAGACAAAATCCACCATTCACAATAGGTGATGTTATAGCACACCTCCTTTCCCTCCAATCACCTTTTCCCAGATCAGAGCATGATTAGTAAATATTCCTATACAAAAAAATAGGGTCAGGACTAGTTTATTGATCCTAATATTTATGTGACTGCTGAATAGAACAGAAAGTAGGAGTCTAATATTTGGCCTAGTGGCCAGTGTGAGAATTGCAAGATTTATTTTAATATATACCAATTTCTTTTAACATACTTTCAATATAAAAATCCTATTTAAACAATAGGTCATTTTCCAATGACACATTCCCTTTAAGATCTTTAGCTGCCTTCATGGGCAAACTGTTGATGCAGTGCTTCACAGTACAATAATAGGTCGATCCTTGTTACAGATGACTACAGCTAACCATCAGGGTAAGTTCACACGAAGCTTTGATGCCACTGCAGCACTGATATTACATGATCAAATACTAAACAGACAATCTGCTTTTTTTGTTCTTCGTTTTGACTCCATTGCCTTCAATAGAGTAGGTTCTGCACTTTACACAAACTTGTGTAATAATTTACACGTGACAGCGCAAATTAGCTTTACATACAGCCAATTCCTTAAAATAATTATTATAATTCCTTAAAAGAAAAAAAAAAAGACTTTGAAAAAGTCACATGTACAGAATGCCTACAAGTGGCTTTACCGTGGGTTTGTGCTATTTTGAACATGTTGTTCTGCAGTTATGGTAGTAGATGGGCTTCCATGTGAACGCACCCCTATTCTGGTAACAGAAGGCTGAAATACCCAGTATCAACAAGCTGCACATCAAGACAGAACCAGCAGGCCAGGTTTACACATTGCGTTTCTGGATTTTTGTTTTTTGCAGGGCAAAATGGATGATCCCAAAGAGAAGTACAATCCTTTAACTAAAAAGAAAACTCCCCTCACTTTAAATATAAAAAAAGTGAATCTATGCAATGTGTGAACCCAGTCTTCATGTAATATTTAATATCATATCACAGTTTGGGACAATAAATATACACACCACTTGGCAGAAAGAAATATATATTATATATATATCTTGCCACTAAAAGTCTCACTTCAAATAAAATCTAACTAGTTAAGGATAAGGACACCTTCAGTAATATATATTTTTTTTGCATAACATGTATTTTGGAGCTTAACATTCCTACAAGTAGGTTTCATAAAAAAAAAAACGCCACCATTGAGCCTTTAAAGAATCTTTGTTTCCAAGTATATTGCTGGCTGCAAACTGAGTTAACCGAGAATCAGTCAGCGAGTCTGCTCTAAGTTTGTCAAAGGAAGGCAAGATAAGGCATTCACATCATGGTCAAGGATGTAGTCGTGATCAAGAATTGCAGCAAACAGGTGCTGTTGTAGTTTCTAAAATGGCCTACTAAACAATTGTTTGATATTCCAGATGAAAATTCCTGCAAAGCTGAGCGGTTAGGCGATGTGCACACGGTGTGTTTTTGCAGAGTTTTTTCCATGTGGAAAAGCACCAAAAACGCTAGGTAATTCGTGTGCCAGATAATGCAATGACAATCCTGAAGTGCTGCAAATCCACAAAAACACAGCAAATGGGAAGTGATGTCACTAGGCAGACAAGGAAATGCCACCATTTTCCTTTGGCCCATCCCATGAGTATCCACGTTCCCAGGAGTATCCTGTATAGTGACTATAGCGAACGCCCCTGACTGGTACCGGTGCATGGGGATCAATGTCCCCCGACTTGAGCTGGTGTCCGTGTACCTCTTAATGTCCCCATGCAATGACCAGGCCATAGGGATTGCAGCCAGACGTGGGCTGATGAGAGACTACAACTCCCATCAGCCTACGTCTGTTCCCGCTGCTAGTGAGAGCAGGAGTTCCCATCAGCCTGCTCCTCAGAAGTCCCCGCTGGCCTTGTCCCCAGAAAAAAATACCACATACTTACCTAACACCTAATCCTCGAAGCCATTGTCCCCTGTAATAAATTAAAAATAATAAACCACCATATCCCTCACCTATCCAAAATAGTGTCCCCCGCAGATCTAATGTTTAGAGCAGCCACATTAGATGTGACCTCTCTAAACGGCCGCTGGCGATACACCGACGGGAACGTACATCAGTGTAGCGCTGAGGTCACCAGAATTCAGTCAGCTGATCAGCTCCGGTGACCTCATTTACGGCACCGGTGCTTCGTGAGAAAATTTGTGTCATAAATGAGGTCACCAGATCTGATCAGCTGATTGAACTCAGGGGACCTCACTCCCATAAGTTCAACGCTATACACTGCCAGGAGCGATCACGTTCCTGGCAGTGTGTAGCCTCCTATCATGTACAGCAGTCACATATTCCAATGTGACTGCTGTACATGCGAGATCAGTGTGGGCACTCGATTTTTCCTTCACATCTGACAGGTGTGTATTTTTGTTGTTTTTTATTTTTATTTTCTTACAGTCAATGAATCAGAACCGGAAATATCATCCTCTCCGGCTGTCGCCGTAGCCTCAGGGACTGTCATCATTGGAGGCACTGCCACTGTCTGTCCCATGGTAGAAAAAAGGCCACTGGCAAAAATCAAAGAGGGTGTGAGTGACGTTGAAAATTTGACGGCTCACACCCTTAATCTGATTGAAAAGACCCATCAGGGGGATGAATTTGATCACTACGGGTCAATGATTGCCAGTAGGATTAGGGCATTGCCATGGGACAGGTAGTCCATGTACATTTGTCAGCTGGCAAGTCCATGATGAATGCTTTTGAGTGCCCACTTCCTGTTGCCACTGTGCACATCATAGTGCCAGGCATATTTCAGGTAATCCATCACAGCGCTTAACCAGCGGCTGGACTACCGCAGCGACAGATAAGAGCAGTCACTAACTTTAGTATGCAGCCAGAGGGTGGTGATGTGTCCCGGGGCTTTTTCAGTAACCCGCCACCCAGTTCTAGCGGCGATCAACACTCTGGTTCCTCCCCAAATACCAGTTACCAGTCAGATAGTTTTACTGCTTATGGATATTCCCCGGACTACAATAACTTTTAAGTATGTGATTGTTAAATTTAACCTATCACCATCATAAAAACTACAGCCAGCACCAGTAAATCCTTATATCCAACATTCTGGAATTCTGTAGTTTATCACCATCATAAAAACTACAGCCAGCACCGGTAAATCCTTATATCCAACATTCTGGAATTCTGTAGTTTAGTGACCAGAACAGGGTCTGAAAAAAACCCTTTTATTATAGTCACCTACAGCAGGCAGATGTGTGTCACAGCTCTTGATACGGCGCCTCCTCTCTGCTTGTTATGTCAGTCCTCCTTCATGTGGATGATGCTTCTCTGTCCTGAGGAGGGTCGAAAAGTGTGCCTGCTTTGAGCGCCATACAGAAAGTGCCGTCCACATGAAGGAGGACAGCCACTGTGGGGCTGGAGGAGGTATCAGACCAAGACAGGCAACACAAACTGGATTATGGTGTAGCTGACTATAATAAAAGATGTTTAGTTTTATGTCCTATAGACAGAACAAGTGCCTACAGGTGCTGGCCGTACTTTATATGGGCCAAAACTGTTGACAGGTTCCAAAATAGTTTTTTTTCCTGTTTATGGAAAATTTAAAAGTTTATACAATGACAATGTTTGTCATCATTAGTTTATTCTTTTTTTCATGTTAAAATGACAATATTTGTCATTGTTTTAGGTTATTTGTTACAAAATAAAATTATATTTAAAAATGTTGATTTGGTCACGAAGGGAAAAAATGGGATATACAATACATGTATTGTCCAATAGAACAGCTATTTGGGTCCCAACTACAGCTATTTATCTTGTATGTGCTTGGTTGGTGGTTAAAATAAGAATTGAGCGGGTCCCTGACCTGCGCTGAGCTCAGCGCAGGTCAGGGGCCCGCTCACTGCAGCAAGTAAATTTACTCTGCTCATGAGCGTGTGTGGTCACCTCTAACCAGGTGATCGCAATGTTTTTAGCCATTTTCACACGGTTTAGAAAAAACAGGGGATGAATACTACTCTCAACATTGTCCCTTGCTAGCGCTGATCACAGCGCAAGTAGGGGACAATGGTGAATGATTTCTTCAGCACCCAGTACTTGGGAAGAGCGCTTTACAATTGAAAAAGTAGTTTTGTAAATAAAAAAATAAAAAATGAAATGAAAAATTGTTTAATAGGTCATTTGAAAAACCACAGCGTCACCATGAATGTGCCAGTTGTGTTATTTTTGGAGCGCCTCTGAGCTGATTTATGACCGCATCAAAGTTCAGCTGAACTTTGATGTAGTCATAAAATCAGCAGAGAAGCTCAGAAACAGACAGATAAGCGTTACAAACTCCTGATCAGAACCAGCTCACTGACAGATTCTCAATTAACTTGTTCTGCAGATAACAATATGCAAGGAAACAAAACAAACGGTGAAAAATTTGCAAGTTCTTTTAGCCCAAACTACATGCATTTAAGATAAACAAAGGCGTCCATATCCTTTACATTATTAGGCAACCTACACTGTTGGTTCTTGTGGGTGTATTTTTTTTTTTTTTTTGCACCTGGTAATATTATCCACATATGCAATAACCATAAAAACTCACAATATTGGGAAGGAGAGCAATTTAAACCATACTGTCATCAACTGTGTAGCATTTTGTGCCCATTTCCAGCAGTAAAATAAATAATTCCAAGCATGAATCAACTGATATGTACGATTTTCAACTTTCCTACAAAAATAATAAAAATAAAAATGCTGGCAATATATTAACCAAGCAGTCTTTCGAATAAAACATTTTTAATCAGAGTCCATGTGTTAACCACGGCAGCAACAAATGGTTAAATTACCTCTCGACCTGGTGTGATATCAGGTGGACTTTTTTGCGACTAAGATTAACCCCTATAAACACTGGAGGGCCCTGCAACATGATTGAAAAAAAAAAAAAGTGAATTCTAAATATATATATTTATAGCACCATTCGATTCTATATAACATTTGTTTTGTTGCAGAGGCACGCTCAACTATTGCCTGCATAGAAGCCCAACACGGTGTGCTCTGCATGAGTGATATATAATGAAGCGCACAAGCATGGAGGACATTGCTTGAAGACAAAGCGACAGTGATCAACTGAGAAGTGGCGCTCCCAACGAGTGCACATACTGCATCAAACCTCCCGGTAACATCCAATGCATTGCAAGCCACCCACTTAATGGAAAGGAACAATACCTTTATTGCTAAAGTCCTGCTTCCAGTAATGTCCTTCATACAGAAAGGGCACTCAAAATAAAAAAAAAAAAAAAGGATTCAAAGATTTTAGAAGCATACAGTTAAAAAATATATATGTAATCAGAGCCCTGTGAAAGCAATGGAGGTTTTCAACGCAATGTTCATGTGCAATCAGCTAATGTTCCATCCAACACAAGTATGGGAAAAAGCGGAGAACCAAAAGGACAGGAATTAGCAACACACAAGGAGATGATGCAGCTGGAGTCCAGAACAGCCTCACGCGCCTTGCTCCCCCTTTCATACATTGACATCAAACAGGGAACATATTTGACTCTTTATATATATATATCCTTTCAATATATTAAATGCCTAAATAGATTAATTTTCTTTTGCGTTTTACTATTTTTTTTTATATATTTTTTTTTGTCTTTTGTTCTTTAAATTTTAAAGCATATTCTCTAGTCTTCAATAGATGGGACACAAAATGCAATGGTCAAAAATAAAGAAACCTGCTTGACCGATTATTCTTTTTTTTTTTAATCCAGAATTGAAAAAAGTGCATCTGTCTCTGTTCCAAAAAAAAAAAAAAAAGTCAAAAATGAATTTAAGACAGCTTGCGTTTTTTTTTGTTTTTGTTTTTTTTTGTCTGCGTTTTTCATTTTAAGTCACAGAAGAAAAAAAGCAATAGAAAGAAAAAACAAACAAAAACTGATATATAAAGTGTTATTCTCAAACATAAAAATGTGTTCATAGTCATAGCCGGGATAAGTGTCATATGCAGAAGCCATTTGAAAAAAAAAAAAAAAAATACAATGTAGAGAAATAAGACTGGGATTGTCTGGACAATCCCAAGAATGATACTATGTGCTCTCTCGTCATTGGCAAATAAGTACACAAGCATGGTTTTCTCTCTTCTTCGATGTGACCACCTCTTAATATGAGGGTCTACAAAGCTTCTGTACTCGTTTCAGCACTTTAGTCTTTTGTGATGATGACAAAAGGGAGGAAAAACAAATGGAGTAAAAAATAAAATGTACCAGAATTTTTTTTTTTTTGTTCCTGGGAAAAGGAGGCTACAGGTCCTGACGGGATCAAAACAGTTTTAATAATATTCTCATTTTAAATTTGTTTAAATAACTATATATTTATAGATATTTATATAGATAGACTTTTCTATACATAGTTATCTAAACAAAATATATATACGTATATTTATATATCCAAAGATTTGATTCTGTCATGTTCTCGTTTTCCCCTGTTTCTTGCACGATATTTTTTCTTTTTTTTTTTCTTCTTTTTTCTTAAAGGAGCATGACAGCCAGATAAATGTCTCTCATGCACTGATGAAATGACTTAGGAAAAGAAAAGCCAGCAGTCCCCTGGCAGTAATTTCAGAGATCGGGGCGGTCCATGGCTTCATTATAAGTGATTATCCTACTGGGATCTGGAGAAAAAAAAAAAAAATCAAACAAGTTAATTGTGCCATGTCTGTTTTTTTATGGTAATTTGCAAAGAGGCTCATTCACTATCATTGAATTTTTATCACTGAATACACCAATGAAACATGAATTTTGTAAAAACTAATTCTACAAGTTTGTGCAGCGGCAGAGGTCTGCAGTAAACGCACTGTTGTGTGCCAACAGCCAGACACATGAAAAACCACCAAAGTGTCACATGCACACACGGTAGTATAGAAATGTACAAATGGTGTCCCAAAAACTAAAAGAAACCAAACACATCACTTATTCATCAACTACAATAAAAAGTAGTTCTACAGAGAAGAATAGAATGCTTAGGTAGAAACTACCCCAAATTCAGCTTATTATGCCATCCCCAGTTTTACAGTAAATTTCTGGGGGAGGTGGACAGGGGTTTAATCACATTTATCAGAAGGAAGCATCCAAAGCAATCTTGCATCCTTGAAGTAAGGCCTCTTCTAAATGTCTGCACTTTATTCTGAAGGGAGGTGATGTGTCAAAGATTAGGTTTTCCTCCAAAATCATTTAACCAAGTCCAATACGAGGCATGCTGAGTGGGTATTCTGCCTTTTGAATTATGCTGAATCTATACCAGCATATGATCATGTGCATTGACGGAATTACAATCGTTGCCTAGGTATTTGGACTGAAGTTGGTGCAAACCAATTCATAAATGTAATCCTTATTAAAAGTTTAATTCACTAGATCTTGGAATAAAAAGAAGATCCACAATTTGATGTGATTAAATATAATGTCCCTGTGCTGAGATAATCTTATAAATGTGCCCCTGCTGTGTACTGTGTAATGGCTGTGTCTGACTGTACAGGAACATGGTCTGATCATACCACATCTCCTGGGCAGGTGAGGAAGGAAAAGAGTATACAGACAGGAATATTATTTTTAATCACATTCAATTGTGAATCTTCATTTTATTCACTAGATCTTACAATAAAAATAAAGGGGTTTTCCCACAAACATAATTTAAGAATGAATTCCATCGAATTCAATTCAATTTTATACCTATAGAAATGAGGCATCAACAGCTCTAGGCATGATAAAGCACTTAAAAGTTCTGCCGGGAGAGCTTGCTCACTGCTCAGCACCAGCCTCTTTAGCTTGATAGCTCCCTGTCTGTGTGACACCAGGCAATAACATCAGACAGTAAGTTATCATTCAAGCAAAACACTGGTGGTGAGCAGGAAGGCAGTGACTTGTTAAGTGCTCTGTCACGCCCAGAGCACTTACCACCATATTCGCATATGAATGAAAACACCAATTACTTGAGAATTCAGCAACAAAAAAGATATGAAGGTGTCGAGGGATTTAGATTTCAAAGATTTGCATGCCCATGTGTGTGTGGTTTTAGGGGAATGGAAGTTGATCTTTAAGACAGATCCTTTAACCATCACAAGATGCTATGAACAGCAGGGGTCGCTGTGTGAACGCAAACAATGGCTTTCATAAACAACCCAGTGCTATGAATAGGCCTGGGCCATGTTAATGATTACAAGAAAATAAAAGAAACCGATAAGGCAGTTGTTTAGTCAAGGTAAGTAAATGCAAGCCCGGTACCTTTAGGTTTCAACTTACCTTGTTTTTGCAAGTTCAAAATAGATTCCATTTCTGTTAACAGAAGAGAAAGAAGATGTAAGATCATGGCGAATTCTGGATAAAAACCACATTGGAGGTGCACAATAATCTGGTTATCTGATAAAACACATTCTTTTATACAGCTTGGGTGATCTATGTTTCAAAGAAGCAGCATCCCGGTAACAGGTTCATGTATTAGAAGGAAACATTGGTCAAAAAAAAAGTGTAAACAGCAGCATGCTCGCTTTAAATGGGTGTCCATTTCGTCAGAAGGAAGCGAGCCTGAAGCTGTTGCTGATTGACAGCAGGGCTCACATGACAATGTGACACAAACCCCGGAAGAGCAGGCACCAACACCACTGGCACCAGCATCGATGAGAGGTTCTCTGTTATTTCACCTTATTACTTGTCAAAGCAGTTTAGAACCCCATTAAAGCAATAACTTCCTTTACATCATGATTGAAAGTAAAGCTTCAACAAAGAGCTGAACTTCCAAGTTTCTCTAGGATGTTTTAAGTTGTACATAAGTTGTACAAATAAAAATGAGCTGTGTATCAGGTGAAAACCCAGAAACCACTAGAAGGCCACGGCCCCACTATCAGTATTTTTTTCTCAGGAGTGGAAGCCAAAACCAAGTGAGGAACAATCAGAGAAAAGGTATAATAGAAACAAGTCACCAATTCTGCATTTATTAGGGTATGTGCCCACAATGCAGAATTGAAGCAGAAATTACTGCCAAGAACATGCAGCGTTTCTGCATGTTCTTGGCAGTAAAAACGCTTGCGGATTTTGCAAGTATTTTTACATGCGGATTTGAAATGCATTGGGACCTCAAATTTGCATACAGAAACGCACAAATAATGGACATGCTGCGGATTTTTCAGTTGTGGAAAATCCGCTGCAGAAAATTCCGCAGCATGGGCACAGAATATGCAGATTTTCATTGGGGATCATGGGGCACGGATTACCAAACAAAAAACGCATAGTGGGCACACAGCCTTATACCTTTTCTCTGATTGTTCCTCATCTGGCTTTGGCTCCCACTCCTGAGAAAACTACTGAAAGAATACCGATAGTGGGGCCGTGGCCTTAGGGATAGTCTCTTCAAACGCATCCCGCCAAACTGATTTTCATTGGAAAATCCATGTAATTCAGGTGCCCGCTGCAGGGAAAATATAGTATTACACAGAGTCCAGATGAATGGCCAATCACTTAATAGAAGGAGGTCCAACTCCAGCAAAACTGGTGCCGCTTGGTTATTAGAGAATATGATGTCCATATGCTTGAGTTTTTATATTTTGTAGGCCCTTATCCTTAGGAAAGGTCATCAGAATCTGATCGTTTAGTGAGCGAAATTTGGCACCCCAACAAACATCTGCTCTCAGTGTTGATCAGATGTGCTCAGTTGTGGAGCTGCAAAGCACAGCTTGGTCAACTGAATAGTGGCAGTGGGTACTGCGCATCTGCCCACTCATCAAATCAATAGCAGGCAGATGTGCTGTACCCACTCACTGCCACTATTCAGCTGTGCAGTTCTGCAACGGAGCACATCCAGCCACTGCCGGGACAGGAGATTGGCGGGGATGCCGGGTGTCGCACCCAAACTGATCAGATATTTATGACCTATCCTAAGGATGGACCATCAATGTAAAAGCCCCGGATAACCCCTTACTGTAGGGTTACGGGTCTTGAGATTACCACCCATCACTAACAGATTGTTCAGACACTTGCAAGTGTTCATCACCAGAGAGTGCATAAGGAGCCGTATGTGGACGCAATAGAAAGTCTATGGGTCCTTACACTGCTCTGCTCATGATCAGGCACGACCGACGCACTTATGAACAGTCTTTTGGGTAATCAGCGGGGTTGTGAAGACTGCAGGACATTTACTAGCCCACAAAATAGGGGAGGGGGGGGGGGGTTTCAAAAGTTTAGTTACACTTTAAGCCTGGAATCACACATGCAGCTTTTGTGACCATTTTAGAAAAAAAATTGTCTTTTTTGCATACTTCTTTTTGGATCCACTCCTTTCCTTAGATCAGTGTTTCGCAAAGTCGTCCTCACGGCCCCCAACAGGTCAGGTTTTCAGGATTTCCTCAGTATTGCACAGGTGATTGAATTATCACAAGATCAGAAATTGTGCAATAGTAAGGAAATCCTGGAAACTGGATCTGTTGGGGGTTGTGAGGACAGGAGTTTGGGAACTACTGATCTAGATCAAAAGTTTTCACAAGAACTATAGGTGTGATTTCAGTCTGGAAGTGCTGATACAGACCATCTTATGTGTATGGTTTTGTCCAAACACTCCTCTCTCACAGCAAGCGTCAAAGAAATGAAGGCTTGGGTTTAGTAGATATACAAATGCCAATTCCTTTAGTGCTCCTGGTTGTAAACCACAGCAAGAGGTAACTGCAAGCGGCTAAAACAATACCTTAAAAATATATGCACATTAGCAGAAAGTTAGCCATGAGGAATCTCTCTTGGCTCCATTATAAAAGGATATTTTACGTAGATATATAGGAACCCCACCTGACATTTATAGGAATTATGCAAGGAGCCATCTGCCTATGCTTTCAGGAAAACATATACATTTTCAGCACTTCATATATCTGCAATCAAGAATTGGATCACAAAATATAACCAAGCATCCACATCATGTTGTCATATCCTCCCCAAAACGGTAGAATAAACCAAAATGTAAGCATTTGCCTGATGCAAAATACCAAACTTCATTTTTCCTCATAAATAACATAAGCCCAACATGATCTTTACCTTTAGTGTGATAGATTATAGCAGCCCTCAGGTCAAAAGAACCCCAGCTATCTTTGCAATCAAGATCTCCGTGGTACCTCTTATCTTTGGCGGAGGCCTGTAAAGTGTTTTTCAGAAAGGTCTGAGGAATTTCTTCGCTTTCACAGACCCTGGCTTGAAACACTATTAAACCCTGGCTAGCAGCTTCCGGCTTTAGCAGTTCCCCTATATGCAGGGTTTCTAAGGATAACGCACCCCCATCACCTCCAGAAGCATGAGCTGCTTTCAGTGTGGTACCATCTGGAATTTGAGGGCTAGTCCGTTTCTCCAGCTCGTAGGCCTTGGGAAAAACAGGGCGCTCATTTCCTGAGGGAACAGTTTCAGCACCCTGTGAAACAGGAGGGGTTGGGTGTTCCCAAACCATCTGCCCAGTGTCTGGCTTATCCGCTCCAGCCTCAGGGCCGGCACTTGGTTCATTTATAAAAGACAAACCCCACTGGTTCTGGAAAATGTCTCCCAAGCTTTGCTGATTGGACTGTCCAGACTGGTCTCCCTGCAAAGCGTCAAGCAGGGCATGTTGCATATTTGATGGATAAGTAAAAAGGCCAGATTTCTTTTGTTCAGAGGGGTTTGTAGAGGCAGAAGAGGATTCGGTGGGCAAAGGCTCTACTCCACCAGGCAGTGTGTGTGAAACAGTACTAGCAGCAGTAGCCATAAAACCCCCATCAGCTCCTACTAAAAGGGGTCCATTGGCAAAATTAATTGTAGATACAGACTTCATGGCGGACATGGGAACCTGGGACACACAGTTTGATGTCATTTCCCCACTATGAGAGGAGAAGGAGAGGGGCGAGGGAGAAGTTGTGTTGTTCTGGGCTGCTTTATTGAGGTTCTCTTTAACTTTACTTGCATAACTAATTTTGGGAACTATTTTAGCACTACTGTTATCAACGGGGAAAACAGGAGGGGGTTTAAACAATGTCCAAGAGTCCTCCTTAGTGGAGCTAACTGGAGATGCCTTCCCCTTGGGCCGGTCATCAAACTTCTTCCCTACAACGGGTTTGCCGTCCGAGTTTTTCCTTGGAATATCTCCAGGGTTTAATTTACTCCGACCGATACCGGCGGCTGAAGGTTCACTTTTCCAAGTGGCTTTCCCGTTGTCTGCCCGAGATGCTGTTTTCTGATCTGCAAACAAATCTGTCTTTAAATTTTCAGAATCCAGTTTTGTTTCAACGTCTGACATTTTGCCACTCAAAAAGTTGGAGTTCTCGGAAGGCTTGGCGTTTGTGAACTTGGCTTTCCTTTTGTTAGCTGTGGCATATCCACTCTCGGAACCGCTGCCATCGTTCTCAGCACCTTTGCTTACATAGCCGTTAGTAATAAAACCAGAGCTGTTAGACAGCAAACCATTGTGAATCTCCCCTTTGTCTGTGCATTTGATATCCCTAGGTTTGCCTTCATAAGATTTCTCATTCTTTTTGTCCATACTGTTTTTATGAAGCAAAGTTTTAGGTTTGTTGTTTGCCTTTCCAAAGCTAATAGTCTTGGCTAGGTTCTTGGAATTGGTGCCGATTTCTGCAGGGGCTTGCTGGCTACCGTTGGAAATTCTGGAGGCAGTCTGGTTTGCAGATTTGTCAGAACCCAAGGTCTTACGGTCTCCTGTAGTACCATTTAGCTCTCCATGTACTAAGGGAAGAAAAAATATATTTTATGGAACAGAAATAACATCCAGAGATTATCACCATCTTATCACAAAGGTAAACTAAAAAAAGAGAATTGCCATCATGTTAAGACTAGAATACCACTAACGTATGCCAAGACCTAGCAGCTAGTCAGAATGAGAAGGAGAAGATCCCCAGCGAGCGTCTAAACAATGAAGGCACCTCTCCTGACCATAAATGTGTAGAAGAAAAACTGCAGCTGCACCTCAATTCTGGTGACCCTCCTTCTGCACACATTGGATAAAAAGTCAAGCAGACCTGCCAATTTCATGAGGATTGCCTGACTAATGTGCATAGGAGTCTCTCAAAAGTCCTGAGGGCACATGCCAGGGAACATGCCTAATTACTTTGGCGAAGGGTCTTGGCAGTTGCTTATTCTCCTCAATCCAGTAAAGGGAACCTGTCACCAGTTTTGTCATATGACTAAAACTATCACCTTATTCAGCGCCTGTGCTGCACTCAAATGCTTATATAACCCCCTGACTCGTGCATATCCCCAAAAAACCTTTACGTTCTCCAGCGCTGTATGGTAATCCGGTCGGTACGACGTGCGTCGTTTCGGGCCTCTCCACCCCTCCCCCCGGCTGCTGCTCGCAGTCCTTTAATTGACGTAGATCGAGGCGTCATCCACAATGCGGGATGAAATATTGCACCTGCAAACAGAAATCGTGGCCCATACCTGCACACTATGCATTGCCCTACTGTGGGCACATGCGCACTTAAGCTTCCGGCTCTGCCCGATTTTGGTGCGCAGGCGCAAGATTTCTCCCAGCAATGTGGATGATGCAAGGAGTCATCCACATCAATTAAAGAAGGAGGACGGCAAGCAGTAGCCAGGGGGAGGGCTGGAGGGGCCCGAAACCACGCTCATCGGACTGACCGGATTTCTATCCAGCACGGGAGAACTTAAAAAGGTTTTTGGGAGGTATACCGGGGGAGTCAGTGGGTTATATAAGCATTTATAGAATGTAGTACAAGCACAGAATAAGGTGATATTTTTAAAGGGAACCTGTCACCATAACTAAAACTAAGAGTTCTTGGCTGGTTGTGCATGGTTAGGACTTCTTGACGGGTACCATGCACTGCACGAATCAGACACTACCATGCATGTTTTAAGCTACATTCACACCTCCAGACGTTACTATCCAAGTGAAATGGACCTTATCAAGTTCCCTTATCAAGCCATAACATTACCGTAATCTCAAAACCCCATTAAAAAGAATTTAAACCATGACATAAAAATCACATAGAATAATAAAAATCTCAGAGTTCCCGATTGTCCAGTTAAGTTCTCTCTCTGTTTTATTTAAGAAAGCTGGGTCACAAAAAAGTATCATTACTGTTCCCATGAAGAGTGGTTAATCAGTAATTTCTAAAGCCCAGCACAGCAAGCCCACAAACCCATGGCAGCATTATTAAAGGGCTTGACCAGCAGCAGAAACAGATAATGAAAAGATATTGAACGGCGCCCACACTGAAGACGAGAACAGCTGTACTTATTTTACATGGAGGAAATTTAGTGATTGACAAGGGATTGTTTAGCGTATTGGACAAACCCTTTAAGAACGCAGTCATTTCTTTGGTTTGCGTGTTCAGTTTTAGCTTTCTTTTTACCTAAAGCCAAGTCTTTCTTTATTTTTCCGCCATCATACAAATATGAGGGCTTGATTTTAGAGGGAGAAAAGGTTTTTTATTTTTGGATGGGGAAAAGGGAGTAAATAAAGATTTCAAGATTTGTCCCACCCCCTCCCTTTTTTAGGGCCCCATAGTAGACTTGCAATAGGTTTGATTGCTAGTATTAAATATCACTATATATATATATATATATATATATATATATATATATATATATATATATATATATATATATATATATATATATATATAGCGTAAAAAAAGCAAAACCTTACAATCTGCTATGAATATAAGTACCAAGATGACAGCAACAAGGGCCTAAAGCAAGTCCCCAGCTTCTACAGAAACCCAGTGATGTTATGCAGAAGGAGCACGGATGGTCAAGCAAGATTGCACCAGTTTGATAACACCTCTGCAGCCATCTCTATATTACCAGCAGCCATAATGGTGGTCACCAGCTTTTCTGAAGGCAGGTATACACTTTATTATTAATAACCATACCCACAAATTATTGTTGTGAATTTGGATACAGACAACCAAAACCTCAGCCAGCGAAGCAAACCATGCTGCTGGTCTGAACTGTCCATCTTCAGAAACGCACAGCCACAAGGCAAAAAGGAAGTCAGGAGGCAGAAGAGTAATGAACTCCTGAAGAAAGATGAAAACAACACTAATGGCATCTCCGGCAATCCAATTTACAATAAGAAGATAACATATGAGCAGACAGGCGCCAGATACGAAATTCTAATAGGGCAGCTGGGTGAAGAATAAAGAGAACTGATTGTACATGTAAGCGGCTCTCTCCATTCACTTCTATGGGAGACTGTATACATGAATGTTAGCGATCTGCAAGTCTGCAATCTTTCCTGATAAACCTCTATATGACATATACATAGTATATGCACGCAAGTGCCCATCTCTAGTGTGCGATACTATAGGTGTATACTATCACACACATTTACATACAAACTTCTGCAGTGTAAATAATATATATATCATATTGTGCAGCGCTTGCCAGATATATTCATCACTGTCCCCATTGGTGCTCAAAATCTAAATGCCCATAGTGTGTGTGTAAAATAAAAACATTATGATATATATACGTCTGATCACGCAGGTAAATCCTAATGTGTTCACTTAACCGTGTGGAGTTACCGCACCCTATACATTCCATAGTGGAAATTTCTGTTGGGGAGACCAGCATCTGTGGCTCAAAGCCGCGCCGCGGGTGAGTTTACCCGGCGTCAAATAGAAGCACAGTGGGCATGGGATGGCTATAAATCCATCCACTGTGCGTCTAATGTAGAACGCAGCGTTTTGCACGCAGCGCAGGTGAGCTGCGTCCAAACCGCTGCCACTACGGATCATGGGCACACAGCCTTACATGGGTATGTATATAAAAAAACATCACACCTCTGTAGTATTTAGGACAAAAATATATATATTATATACACACAGACACCCCTGTGCAGTATACACTAATACAAACACATTACAGCCTGTAGACTTCTCTGCATATATATATATATTTATTTATTTATATTATTACACACATACTACATTACAGGCCGCTCACAGCTCTGCAGTACACACCAATACACAGTGCCCGAGGAGACCCCGCGCTGCCTGTGCGCCCCCCGCCGTCACTACCTTGTCCGGGCTTCATCTGCCGTCGGTCACCTTGACTGCAGGGTCCCGAGTCCAAGCAGCAGCAGGGCGGGCTGGCGGGCGGCAGGAGGGTAGTGGCTCTCGCAGCGTCAGACCTATATCCAGACTCGTCTTCACTACAGGACCGGGCGCTTGTGACCGCCAGCAGCAGTACCGCCGCCGCCATCCTCTCCCTCCCCGCAGCTCCAGCACCGGCCGGCGGCTGTACTGTCCCGGCTTCTGCTCCCACTCACCATTCAGCACCGTGCCGGAGCCGGGAAGTCTCGCTTCGTAAGAACTTACAGTTCACGCGAGACTTTCTAATCAGTACTGCGCATGCCTCGATTATAGTAATCAACGCGAGGAGTCCGGCGAGAGTGTGCGTCACATAGTATAGGAGAACGCATGCGCGGCACCACCCTTCCTCACTCGCAGTCCACCAATCAGAGGCGGAGACGTGACACCGCCCGGCGCTATACAACGTGTGGCGTTGGTTGGTTCTAGTCTAAACTGTACGCGAAAGCGAGAAGTCAGCAGAAACGGAGGCCGAGGAGGCACAGCGCTGCCAGCAATGGCGCCGCACCCCAGACCTGGTGCACACGGCAATACGCCTGTCTCACCCCATGAGCACTGTGCAGGCAGCTGAGTCCTGTGCAGCTGTATGGGGAATGGCTTTAGAAAGTGGTTGCCAATAGCAACCAATAAGGACACTATTTGCTTTCCCATAGGTCTCCTAAATATGCCCTTAACATCTGCTCCTGTGCCCCAGCGTTAGCACATGTTCACACAAAGCGGAGATTAATTTTTTTATATAGCTGGGCCTCTTGTAAAACATGGTGCTTTAGTTGTAGAGATCCCATATCTCAAGTTATGGGAAATCTAATGTAGAAGCCATATGCAAATCAGGCTGAGGTGCATTGGAGGAGTGTCTAGAAACTGACATGCCCCCAGTGCACCTCCAGCGTGATTTGCATATGGCTTCTGCACCTAAGACACAGTTTTTACTATAAGGACAAGCACAGATACAGACCCATACCTAAAAAAAAATGTAGAAAGGTTCCCATTGATGCTTAGTCTGCCCGAATGTCAGGATCAGAGGAGCAAAAATCAACAAAAATCTTAATTTTTTTCCTTGCCAGAAAACTTCTTGTCCACTTATCCAAGGACCAGACGTTCATTAACTCTTCAGTCTTGATGCAAAACAAAACAGCCATGTCAGGATATCACAGGCACACGTGACCTGACTCCACTACAGTTGGTGGCAATTGGTTCGCACATACCTATCATACATGGACGGCAGCGGGAGAATAGCCTTATACCTAACGGCATCAGAGACTCTTCTTTTGATTAGCTGGCCTGGCACAATGTCATCATTGCAGGCCAAGTAATCAAGAGCCGTGGATGACAACAGGTATGAGTCGATTCGCACCAACTCCAGTCTCCACCTTTTGATGAGAAGTGGATGATCGGCTTTTTCAGTGCAAATTCCACAGTACAGTACAATACATGTCAATCAGGTTTTTAAAGCCCCTTTCACACATAACGCGGAGGTTTCTGTTGAGGTTTTCTAACCTACAGAATGTAAAGCGTGTGACAGATTCAGGGGAAAGAAAGCTCCAGAGTGTTGGATTTTAACATGCCTAGATGCTTTAGTTAAGACAGAAGAAGAATCAACGTCTTCGAACTGTGGAGCCGAAGAAGTATGTTATCAATACCATGGATGGCAAGAAGAATAGACCAATTTTGAAACAAATCAAGCCTGACATGTCACTCGAAGCAAGGATCACCAAGATACGACTTGCCTACTTTGGACACATCATACAAAGAGAAATCACTGGAGAAGTACATAATGGTCAGAAGGAAGAAGAGGAAGACCAGCAACCGGTGGCTTGATACAATCAAGATAATGGTGGAGAAGACCCAGGTGGACCTATTTAGGCTTACACAAGATCGAACTTCCTACAGAGCATTCATCCATCAAGTCGCTATGGCTCAAGATCGAGCTGAAGGCCGTTAATAATAATGAATTTCAATCTTCGATATTTAAGCTGGGGCTACATGGCGACCTTCATTGTAACAAGTCATGCAGCCAAAGATCACTATGTGCTGCTGCTATATCGAGGCATACTCCAAGTAATGGGATCACTGCAGCGCACAAGGTACCACAACAAGCAAGTCGCAATAACTCCAACCAGTTATGACTATTTGAGGCATGTCACTGTACCTTGTGAGTCACTACACAATCCAAGTCACTTATGTTATGCTGCGAAGTAACATTGGCAGAGTGATCTTTGGCTGTACGATCTGCATAGTGGCTAAAGTCACCATGTAGCCCCAGCCATATAGAATAGCCACACGATATGCGGCACATGTCTAGTAGTCACTAGTGATGATTGCGCATGCTCCGTGAACATGATTTGCGACTGTTTGACAGCTTCAATACATGTGAGAAATGCCTGTTTTTTCAGCATTTCCCACATGTATTAAAGCTGTCAGTCGCAAATCATGTTCACGGAGCGAGGAAAACTTAACCCCCGAGCACGCTGAAGATAATAGGTGCTCGCCTGAGCATGCTCGTAAATCTCGAGCAAGGAGCATGCTCGATCATTACTAGTAGTCACTAATCTATTCCTGAACCCTGTGTCACACGATGAGGCTGGCCTTCACATCCAGGTGGAGAACGAAGGGCTGTGCTTATGTGCAGCTGTCATCATTCAGCTGCGACTCCTATAAAACTGGAGGGAGCCACCACCTCTCTATTCACTGCCTCGATGCAATGACAACACTGCGGACCCCAGTTCCAAAGATACGTTGGTGCCCCATAAAATGAACATAATGCACCGCTATGTCAAAACTACATTCTGCACATGATCCGGCTTATGTCACTTCTTTTAACCACTTCAGGGTTCAGAAACCCTGGAGCGCTTAAAAGAGGTTAGGCTGGCCTCCACTTGGGAACCGCTCTCTCTCTCTATACCTGGAAGTACATAGTAAGAGAATCTGGCAGAGGAGCAAGTGAAGACTGACAGCAAAACCGGCAGCGAAGGGCTTTAGTTAAACGACAGCCGGCATTTTCCTGAAGCGGCTTCGCCTGGGAAAACTCAGGTTTTAAAAGATGCCCTGTGCACATACCCCCAAAACCACTATCATTCAACAGCCTCTATGGGATAGCTGCTCTGCAAGAATTCAGAAGTCTAACAGTTGTATAAAAAAAAGTGGTTTCCCACTTGTAAAAACAATAAGCATGCTTTGCATTTGACAGGTTCAAGAAACTCAGTTAGGCTATGTGCCCACGATGCAGAAATGCTCCGGATTTTTTCTTGAGCGTTTCTGCATCTCCCTGGCAGAAAAAACGCATGCGGATTGTACATGCGGATGTGAAGCGTTCTTCACATGCATTTCCGCATGCGGGTTGACAAGTTCTTTCCAAGCGATTTTAGCATCACTTGGAAAGTGCTTGACAACTTGGTCATACTATATAAATCCATATAAACGGCATGGATTTATAGTAGTGTGAACGTAAAAGAATGGTAAAAAATAAATATATACTTACCTTCTGATGGCCCCCGCAGTCTTGCTTCGCTCTGTCCTGGCTTGCCGGCAGCTCGCGGTACACTGAAGGACCTGCCGTCACATGACTAAATGACGTCAGCGCAGGTCCTTCAGTCCACCGCAATCTGCCGGCAAGCAAAGACAAGCACACCGGGGGCCATCAGAGGGTAAGTATAATATTTATTTTTTATTTGATTCTTTTTTTTTTACAGTTTTCTATGGTACCCGGGTCCGGAGGAGAGTCTCCTATTCTCCAGACCCGGGTGCCATCCGCACATTGAAACGCTTGGATTCCGCATGTACAGATGCAGTGATGCGTAATCCATGCGTTCCAAGCCAAGTCAATGGTGGCGAAAACGAAGCGCTTCCGCAAAATAATTGGTAGTGCTGTGTTTTTTTCCATAATGATAATCCGCATGTGCTGTGCACATGCTGCGGAAATTTCCGCTGCGGGTTATCATTGGGGAACATGGCAGACCTTCTACCATGGTTTTTTTTAAACGTTTCTGCAGCGTTTTTGCCACTGCGGAAACGCTTAAAAAATGCATCGTGGGCACACAGCCTTACAACCTAGGTGTGGATAATTGTTAAACAGAGAACATTTTTTAATAAATAAGGATAGGAATAAAACGCAGACTTAAAGGGGGCAAGTTTAGATCAAAGGGCTGAGACTTAGTTGACTGTACTCCATTGCAGACAAAACAATATAGAGGTTTCTGCAGCCTCATGGCCAAAGGCAAAGTGCCTTTAAGTGAACGCCAATCCTTAAGGCTTGTTTACACGACCGTATGTTCAGTAGGAGTGCTGTCCGTAAAAAAAACGTACCAACGTTATTCAACTGGGCCGTGCAGATGAGAGGTTTTTTTTTCTCTGACCAAATCTGCATGTAAAAAAGTAAAATAAATTGATAAATAAAATAGCAGCATACACTAGTTTCTTCTGCATGTCAGATGAGCAAAAAAAATACCATCCATTATTTACAGGTGCATCTCACTAAATTAGAATATCATCAAAAAGTTAATTTCAGCTCTTCAATACAAACAGTGAAACTCATATATTATATAGAGTCATTACAAACAGAGTGATCTATTTCAAATGTTTGTTTCTGTAAGGCTATGTGCCCACGATGCAGAAATGCTGCGGATTTTTTCCTGAGCGTTTCTGCATCTCCCTGGCAGAAAAAAACGCATGCGGATTGTACATGCGTTTTTCCTGCCAGGGACATGCGGATGTGAAGCGTTCTTCACTTGCATTTCCACATGCGGGTTCACAAGCGCTTTCCAAGCTATTAGCATCACTTTGAAAGTGCTTGTGACAGCTAGGTCACACTATATAAATCCATGCAAACAGCATGGATGTATATAGTGTGACCAGAGAGAGTGGTTAAAAATAAAAAAATAAACCTATACTTACCTTCCGATGGCCTCCCGAGACTTGCTGCGCTCCTGTGCTGGCTGCCGGCAGATCGCAGTACGCTGTACTGAAAAGACCTGCCGTCACATGACTGACGTCACCGCAGGTCCTTCAGTCCTGCATGATCTGTCGGCAAGAGAATAAGTCCAGGAGCCGTCGGAAGGTGAATATAATCTTTATTTTTTATTTTATTCTTTTTTTGATGTTACCTGGGTGTGGAGAGTCTCCTGTCCTCCACACACGGGTACCATCCGCACATTAGAACGCACCAATTACGCAAGTACAGATGCAGTCTTGCGGAATTGGCGCGTTCTAATGCAAGTCAATGGCGGCGAAAACGCAGCGCTTCCGCAAAATTAATGGACATGCCGCGGATTTTTGAGCGCAGCATAAACGCTGCGGAAAAATCCGCAGCATGGGCATTGAAAGTGCGGAATTGCATTGGAGACCATGGGGGAAGGTTTACCAAGCGTTTCCCAAGCGTTTACGCTGCGGAAATTCCGCAGCGTAAACGCTTGAAAAACGCATCGTGGGCACACAGCCTTAATGTTGATGATTATGGCTTACAGCCAATGAAAACACAAAAGTCATTATCTCAGAAAAGTAGAATACTTTATAACAACAGCTTGAACACTTTTTTTTTTTTAAATCCTTAATGTTGGCCTACTGAAATGTATGTTCAGTAAATGCACTCAATACTTGGTCGGGGCTCCTTTTGCATCAATTACTGCATCAATGCGGCGTGGCATGGAGGCGATCAGCCTGTGGCACTGCTGAGGTGTTATGGAAGCCCAGGTTGCTTTGATAGCAGCCTTCAGCTCGTCTGCATTGTTGGGTCTGGTGTCTCTCATCTTCCTCTTGACAATACCCCATAGATTCTCTATAATAGATTCTCTATGGGGTTAAGGTCAGGCGAGTTTGCTGGCCAATCAAGCACAGTGATACTGTTGTTTTTAAACCAGGTATTGGTACTTTTGGCAGTGTGGACAGGTGCCAAGATCTGCTGGAGAATTAAATTTCCATCTCCAAAAAGCTTGTCGGCAGAGGGAAGCATGAAGTGCTCTAAAATTTCCTGGTAGACGGCTGCGCTGACTTTGATCTTGATAAAACACAGTGGTCCTACACCAGCAGATGACATGGCTCCCCAAACCATCATTGATTGTGGAAACTTCACACTAGACCTCAAGCAGCTTGGATTGTGGCCTCTCCACTCTTCCTCCAGACTCTTGGACCTTGATTTCCAAATGAAAATTGGAACTCTGTGACCTTGTGGAGTGTGTCAATGCCTGCCTTCTGGACATCTGTCAAGTCAGCAGTCTTCCCCATGATTGTGGAGCCTACTGAAACAGACCAAGGGACCTTTTTAAAATGCTTAGGAAGCCTTTGCAGGTGTTTTTTGTTAATTATTTTAATTTACTGAGATAATGACTTTTGTGTTTTCATTGGCTGTAAGCCATAATCATCAACATTAACAGAAATAAACACTTGAAATAGATCACTCTGTGTGTAATGACTCTATATAATATATTCACTTTTTGTATTGAACAACTGAAATAAATTAACTTTTTGATGATATTCTAATTTAGTGAGATGCACCAGTATATGAATACATTGCAAGTTTTTAACATCGTTAACTAAATGGTCTTGCAAATCTTTAAAAGGGGTTGTCCACTACTCATAAGGACTGAAAATGGTTTGTCTGCTTGTAAAATTATAACACCTATACTCAGGGGCGGACATATCATTGGTGCAACCTGTGCGGCCGCACAGAGTCCCAAAGGATAAGGGGGCCCATTTCTACCTCCAAAGCAGGTGCAATTTTGCATTTTTAAGAGCTCTTGGGCTACAAAGGGACCATATGTTCTTGCATAGGGACCCTTTTCTATCTGTGTCCGCCAGTGCGTATACTCGCCTGTGGTGTCGGCACTGGTTCTCCCAGGAATTGCATAATATTGTTATTTCAAGCAATCCCTGTGGCCAATCAGTAGCCGCATCACTCCCCACCTTAGGACAAATCACATACATCCAAAGGAAATGAGAACAGCAGCAGCTCTGACTTCCTCCAGATGTATGTTTGCTCACAGGAGAGGAGAGTGACGCAGCTACTGATTGGCCACAGAGATCGCGTGACATAATGTCGCAATCCCAGATAGAGCCAGTGCTAACACCACTGAACCGGTGCCAGCACTGGAGGGGAATATAGGTGTTATTATTTTACAAGTGGGAAACATTAGGATTCAGAGGGGATTGTCCAAGTAGTGGATAACCCCTTTAATAGCTACTGCTGTAAAAACGAATTGCACACAGATGACAAGTGAGAAAAATATTGTTCGAGTTTTCTGGATGAAACTGACTATTTTTTATATGGACATGCGAATCTACCTTTGCAGGGTTTATCCACTACTTAGATACTGAAGACCAATCCTCGGAATAGGCCATCAATATGAGATCCTTGGGGGTCCATCACCTGGCACCTTCACCGAACAGTGTGAACAGTGTACAAAGCCAGAACAGCACAGCTCTCTACACTATAGTGGTCATTGTCAAATACTAAAGCTCACCTCCTATTGACTTCAATAGGAGCGAGCTGCAGTACCAGAGAATGGCCATAAGGCCACGGCCCCACTATCAGTATTTGGTCAGTATTTTTTCTCAGGAATGGGAGACAAAACCAGGGCTGTAGCGTCGGAGTCATGGAGTCGGTGTCCATTTTGGTGGAGTCTGAATCGGAGTCGGTATAAAAATGGACCGACTCCTAAAATATATAATAAATTGGGTACAGTAGTTCAATGCAGTTTGTGGGGAATATTTTTTCATAAAGAGTTTGGGAAAGTTATGAAATGTCCTATAAATGTCTGTCCTATTCCTGATCTAAGGGTCTAGACTTTTAGCTGAGATGAATCTGTGCTACAGTAAATGCATCACTTAAACATGAGCCATGTATGAGGGAGTAGGAGTCATGGAGTCGGTGTCATTGAAATTGAGGAGTCGGAGTTGAAGGTTTGGCTTACCGACTCCACAGCCCTGGCCAAAACCAGGAGTGGGTGATAAATGCAGAATTGGTGACTAGTTTCTATTATACCTTTTCTCTGATTGTTCCTCACCTGGCTTTGGCTCCCACTCCTGAAAAAAAATACTGTCCGAATACTTAGAGTGGGGCTGTGATGTTTCTGATCTGTACTCGGTTTACATCCACACACCGCTATAAACAGCTGGTCACTGGGATTGTCAGGTGTCAGACTCCCACAGATCCTATGGATAAGTCATCAATATATAAATAGATAACAAACCCTTTAAATGTTACTTTAGTTATATTTTTTAATCTAATTAGAACTAAAATTCTGTGTTGGTTAATATCAAATAAATATAGAGATTATAGCTCTGCTTTGTGATGAATTTCTAGCTCTGTGACCACCACTAGGGGGAGCCTACTGTGTACAGTTTAGCTATTGAACTCAACCATAATATGCAGTGATCTGAGCTCCCCATAGTGGTTGCTGCCAGCCTCAATAATTTCAACTCTAAAAGTGATATTCAACTTTACATCAAAAACATGGAGCCCTGAAGTGACCATAAGGCTAAGTGCCCACGATGCAGAAATGCTGCATATTTTTTCCGCTTCTCCCTGGCAAGAAAAACGCATGCGGATTTTACATGCGTTTTTCCTGCCAGGTAGAAGCGTTTGTCAAGCGTTTTTGCATGCATTTCTGCATGAGATTTTAGCATCACTTGGAAAAGTGCTTGACAACTTGGTCACACTATATAAATCCATGCAACCAGCATGGATTTATATAGTGTGACCAAGTAATAGTTAAAAAAAAAAAAGAAGACGAATGGTAAAAAATAAACATACTTACCTTCTGATGGCCCCCGGTCTCCTTCTCTGATGCGTCCGGTCTCCCCTGTGTCTCGCGGTTGTGAAAAAGGACCTTCCATGACGTCATTTAGTCATGTAACAGGTCACGCGACCACCAACGTCAGCGGTCGCGTGACCTGTCACATGACTAAATGACGTCATGGAAGGTCCTTTTACACAACCGCGAGCCGCCCAACACACCGGACGCATCGCTGAGGAGGCCGGGGGCCATCGGAAGGTAAGTATAATCTTTATTTTTTTATTTTAAATTCTTTTTTTTTTTTTTTTTTTTTTTTACAGGTACTATGGTACCCATGTCTGGATAAGAATCTCCTCTTCTACAAACCTGGGTACCATCCGCACATTGAATCGCTTCATATCCGCGCGTGCACATGTATGCGGATATCAAAAGTTTCAATGCAAGTCAATGGCGGCAATTACGCTGCATGTCCGCAAAATTAATGGACATGCTGCGTATTTTTCCGCAATGATAATCTGCTGTGGAAATTTCCGCAGCATATGCGCAGCACATGCGGATCATCATTGGGGACCATGGGGCACGTATTACCAAGCTTTTTCGCTGCGGAAATTCGAGGGAAAAAACGCATAGTGGGCACGCAGCCTAAAGATATATTAGTGAACTAAATCAGCAAATTTGTGGTACAAAAAGTAACAGTTTAAAGGTTTGCATTCCATCACTTTTCCTAAAGTTGGTGTTGTCATGAACTAAATTAGTGGGGAGCAAGGGTTAGGCAAAATGAGCTTATTCGCATTCAACAAAATGATTATCCTCTCGACTGTGACATGGATCAAAACCTGGCTTTTGGGGTGATTAAGGGGGGGGGGGGGGGGGGAGAAAAGATAATCATAAAAAGGAGTTGTTGTCGGTATACTTCCACTATGCCTAGCTTTTGCAATATTCTGATATACTGCTATGTGGCAAGTCTAAAATACAAGGTATATAAAGCAGGTGAATTAAGTATTGAACACATCACCAATTTTCTAAGTAAATAAATTTCAACATGAGATTCTCACCAGATGTCAGTAACAACCCATCCAATCCACACAGGCAAAGAAATCCATAAATGTCCATAAATTAAGTTGTGTAATAATGAAAAATGACACAGGGAAAATGTATTGAACACGGTTACTGAAATGTAATACTTCGAACAAAAGCCCTTGTTAGCGATGACAGCTTAAAAATTCCTCCTGTATAGAGAAACTAGTCGCATGCATTGCTCAGGTGTGATTTTGGCCCATTCTTCCACACAAACACTCTTCAAATCCTGAAGCTTTCAACGGCTCTTTCTACGAACTCTGGGCTTTTGTTCCTTCCATAAATTTTCTATTGGATTCATGACCAGTGATTGGCTGGGCCATTCTAGCAGCTTTATTTTCTCTCTCTGTGATCATGGTCTAGCTGAAATTTTGAGCCTCGTTCCATCTTCATCATCCTCGTAGTTGGCAGATTTTTTTTTAATCAAGAATGTCTCGTTACATTTGTCAATTCATCCTTCGTTCAATTACATGAAGTTCGCCAGTGCGGTATGCTGAAAAACAGCCCCACACCATGATGTGCCCACCTCCAAACTTCACTGTTAGTATGGATTTTTTGGGGGGGTGATATGCATTGCCTTTTGGCCTCCAAACATGGTGTGTATTATGGCACCAAAATAATTACATTTTGGTCATATCCGGACAGACTATATTCGCCCAGTATTTCGCAGACTTATCTAAATGTTGTTGAGTAAACTTTAAAACACGGTTGAACATGCTTTTTGTTCAGCAATGGAGTCTTGCATGTGAGCGTGCACATAGGCCATGGAGGTTGAGTGCATTACTTATAGTTTTCTTTGAAACAATTGTACCTGCTGATTCCAAGTCTTTCTGTAGCTCTCCCACAGATGGTCATTGGATCTTGGACAACTCTTCTGATAATTATTTTCACTTCTCGGTCTGAAATCTTGTGGGGAGCACCTGGTCGTGGCTGGTTTATGGTAAAATGATGTTCTTTCTACTTCTGGATTATGGCCCCAAAAGTGCTCACTGGAGCCTTCAGTAGTTTAGAAATTCTTCTGTAACCAATGCAATCAGTATGCTTTGCAACAATAAGGTTGAGAAGGTCTTGAGACAGCTCACTGGTTTTACCCATCATGAGATGTTTCATGTGTGACACCTTGGTAATGAGACAACTTTTTATAGGCCATCGGTTGAACCAGCTGATATTTTTCAGTAAGTAGTAGGATTGCTTTCTAATTACGGACAGATTTCAGCTGACGTCATGGCTTTCCATGGCTTTTTGCACCTCTCTTTCTTCATGTGTTCAATACTTTTTCCCTGTGTCATTTCTCATTATTACACAACTTAATTTATGGACATCTACGGTTTGATTTCTTTGCCTGTGTGGATTGGATGGGTTGTTACCGACATCTGGTGAGAATTTCATATCAATAGCAACTTTAGAATTATATTTACTTAGAAAATTGGTGAAGTGTTCAATACTTATTTCTCCCGCTGTAAGTGCATACTTGGTACATAAAAGTCCTATACATTAATACAGATATATTCTGCCATAGAATAGTAACAATCATTCCAGGTGCCTAAACTACATACTTTGGCAAGTAATATTTCCATAAGCTGGTAAAAGAATATTTCTGTATGTTCCATAAATTTACTACTCATGTTCCTAGAAATTCAGATTAATGTGATTCTACTGTGAATTATCACAAGATCAAAACTGATGACCCGCTATGTCATTTCCTAACAGGTACATACATAATGCTGCATATAAGCTCATTGTTACAGTTAGGTCCATATATATTTGGACAGAGACAACATTTTTCTAATTTTGGTTCTAGACATTACCACAATGAATTTTAAACAAAACAATTCAGATGCAGTTGAAGTTCAGACTTTCAGCTTTCATTTGAGGGTATCCACATTAAAATTGGATGAAGGGTTTAGGAGTTTCAGCTCCTTAAAATGTGCCACCCTGTTTTTAAAGGGACCAAAAGTAATTGGACAGAATAAATAATTGTAAATAAAATGTTCATTTCTAGTACTTGGTTGAAAACCCTTTGTTGGCAATGACTTGCCTGAAGTCTTGAACCCATGGACATCACCAGACGCTGCGTTTCCTCCTTTTTGATGCTCTGCCAGGCCTTCACTGCGGTGGTTTTCAGTTGCTGTTTGTTTGTGGGCCTTTCTGTCAGAAGTTTAATCTTTAACAAGTGAAATGCATGCTCAATTGGGTTGAGATCAGGTGACCGACTTGGCCATTCAAGAATATTCCACTTCTTTGCTTTAATAAACTCCTGGGTTGCTTTGGCTTTATGTTTTGGGTCATTGTCCATCTGTAGTATGAAACGACGACCAATCAGTTTGGCTGCATTTGGCTGGATCTGAACACACAGTATGGCTCTGAATTCATTCGGCTTCTTCTGTCCTGTGTCACATCATCAATAAACACTAGTGACCCAGTGCCACTGGCAGCCATGCATGCCCAAGCCATCACACTGCCTCCGCCGTGTTTTACAGATGATGTGGTATGCTTTGAATCATGAGCTGTACCACACCTTCGCCATACTTTTCTCTTTCCATCATTCTGGTAGAGGTTCATCTTGGTTTCATCTGTCCAAAGAATGTTCTTCCAGAACTGTGCTGGCTTTTTTAGATGTTTTTTTAGCAAAGTCCAGTCTAGCCTTTTTATTCTTGATGCTTATGAGTGGCTTGCACCATGCAGTGAACCCTCTGTATTTACTTTCATGTAGTCTTCTCTTTATGGTAGATTTGGATATTGATACGCCTACCTCCTGGAGAGTGTTGTTTACTTGGTTGGCTGTTGTGAAGGGGTTTCTCTTCACCATGGAGATTATTCTGTGATCATCCACCACTGTTGTCTTCCGTGGGCGCTCAGGTCTTTTTGCATTGATGAGTTCACCAGTGCTTTCTCTCTTTCTCAGGATGTACCAAACTGTAGATTTTGCCACTCCTAATATTGTAGCAATTTCTCGGATGGGTTTTTTCTGTTTTTGCAGCTTAAGGATGGCTTGTTTCACCTGCATGGAGAGCTCCTTTGACCGCATGTTTACTTCACAGCAAAACCTTCCAAATGCAAGCACCACACCTCAAATCAACTCCAGGCCTTTTATCTGCTTAATTGAAAATGACATAACGAAGGGATTGCCCACACCTGTCCATGAAATAGCCTTGGAGTCAATTGTCCAATTACTTTTGGTCCCTTTAAAAACAGGGTGGCACATGTTAAGGAGCTGAAACTCCTAAACCCTTCATCCAATTTTAATGTGAATACCCTCAAATGAAAGCTGAGAGTCTGAACTTCAACTGCATCTGAATTGTTTTGTTTAAAATTCACTGTGGTAATGTCTAGAACCAAAATTAGAAAAATGTTGTCTCTGTCCAAATATATATGGATTTAACTGTATATACAGCTGTGATAACAGAACCAGAGAAATCAGTGGGGCCCTACTCTTTCTGTATGCCTCTTACTGGTAAATCCTCAGTATAAGGTAATTATTTAGGAGATTTCAACCATCTGAACATTGTGCACATTAAAGGGACTGTCAGCACAGAATGACTGTTCAAACTAAGTACAAGCGCTAAGTGGATCATGGCATGGCCCATCATTTCAGTGCACCTTCCCACCGGCTTGTTTAACCCTCTATCTCCACCCTAGAGATCACCAGTTTTGAAGGTGTTCCCTGTTCTAAGTAGTTCAGATAAGCCAAAGATATCCAGGAAAAAAGAATGAATGGAGAGTTGGATCTCACCATTCAAGTCCACAGCATTTTGGCATTTGTAAAAACAGCCATACAAGTTGGCAGCTGTCTCTGTAACTATAAAAAGACCTGGACATACAAAATCCTGCAATGTGCTGCCATCTCTCCATCTACAGTTGAAACGAGAAGTTCCCATACACTATATAAGAAGACGCATATGCATCTTTTTCTCAATATCTGACATTTAGTCAGAATAAACATTTCCTGTTTTAGGTCAATTAGGATTACCATAATTTTTAATATTTGCCAAATGCCAGAATAATATGAGAGAGAGAATATTTTAAGGCATTTTTATTACTTACTGCAAAGTCAAAAGTTTACATACATTTCATTAGTATTTGGTACCATTGCCCTTAAACTGAATGACTTGGGTCAAACGTTTTGGATATCCTTCCACCACCTTCTCACAATAGTTGGTCAGAATTTGGCCCCATTCCTCCTGACAAAACTGATATAACTGATCCAGGTTTGTAGGTCGCCTTGCACGTACCTGCCTTTTCAGCTTTGCCCATAAATTTTCAATAGGATTGAGATCAGGGCTTTGTGATGGCCACTCCAAAACATTGACTTTGTTATCCTTAAGCCACTTTGTTACCATTTTGGCAGTATGCTTCGGGTCATTGTCCATTTGGAAGACCTATTTCCGCCCAAGCTTTAGCTTCCTGGCTGTTGTCTTGAGATGTTGCTTCAGTCTTGCCACATAATCTTCTTTTCTCATGATGCCATCTATTTTGTTAAGTGCACCAGTCCTTCCTGCATCAAAATAACCCCACAACATTATGCTGCCACCCCCGTGTTTCACAGTTGGGATGGTGTTCTTAGGCTTCCAAGCTTTTCTCTTTTTCCTCCAAACGTAACGATGGTCATTATGCCCAAAAAGTAAAAATTTTAGTTTCATCAGACAACAGGACATGTCTCCAAAAATTAAGGTCTTTCTTCCTGTGTGCATTTGCAAACATTAATCTGGCATTTTTATGTTTCTTTTGGAGTAATGGTTTCTTCCTGGTAGAGTGGCCTTTCAGTCCATGTTGATACAGTACTCGTTTCACTGTGGATATTGACACAATCTTAAGAGCTTCTGCCATCATCTTCACAAGGTCTTTTGCTTTTGTCCTTGGGTTGATATGCACATATCGGAGCAAAGCACGTTCATCTCTGGGACACAGAACCCGTCTCCTTCCTGAGCAGTATGATGGCTGAACATTCCCATCTTGTTTGTGCTTTCGTCTAATTGTTTGTACAGATGAACAAGGCATCTTCCGGTATCTTAAAATTGTACCCAAGGATGAGCAAGACTTCTGCAAGTCCACAATTCTCTTCCAGATATCTTGGCTGATTTCTTTAGACTTTCCCATTATGCTACACAAAGAAGCAGTGTGTTTCAGGTGTGCATAAAAATACATCCACAGGTATGTCTCTAACTCAGATGTTGCCAAAAAAACAGAAGCTTCCAGACACATGACATCATATGGGCAGTCCAGAATTGTTTAAAGGCATAGTAATCTTAGCGTATGTAAACTTTTGACTTTGCAGTAAGTAATAAAAATGCCTTAAAAAATTCTCTCTCTCTCATTATTCTGGCATTTGGCAAATATTAAAAATGATGGTTATCCTAATTGACCTAAAATCGGGAAAGGTTTATTCTGATTTTATGTCAGATATTGAGAAAAAGATGCATATGTGTCTTTTTATACTGTGTATGTACTGTAAATACTGGTTTCAACTGTATATGAATATGGCCAACTTGCTCATATGCAGTAACAAGCATCAGACCTCTGCAACAAGAGCCGACGCCAGGCTCTTGTTGCAGAGGTTTTTTCACTCTTAGCCTGGCTCTCTTATGGGGGCACTGATGCAGCCTAGCATCTGAAAAGTTTTTCAACATGCACAGTCTGCAACATGTCACCATTTCCCATCTCCAAAAGATAGATATATGCATATATGTTACATCCCCACCCCACTATTAAAGGTTATCTGTTAGCAGGATTTCACATCCCAAAATACAACTTGAAAAAAGGTGCAAAGCATCTGATGAATCTGTTGCAAATCAAAGTCATAAGTATTCATGCCAAAAATACTGTTAATCTCTGACTGATTAATATGCCCAGCGACATCATGGAGTTGCAGTTCGACATACATAGTCATGACGTTGCTAGGACCTAATAATTTGAAGGGACGTCCAGGACTGGCAGCTATTAGGCAGTTTGCAGTGTTCTGCCACAGAGTAACATGGTAATTTGGCTGCAAATCACTTTGCTCATCTATGGGTTCCAAAATTTTTCAATTTTTCAAACTTTGTATGACATTTTGTATGCCTTTTTGCATAGACACATACATATATATTTATTTATTTCAAGAACACATGAAAATAATTTTTTTTTTTTTAAACAAGAAAATGTTTTTCCCCACAAAGGAAAGGAGGTGGTTGCTTAAGCAACATGTAGCATTTACCATAGAGAATGCTTATAGTAGCAGTATTTTAATTCCATTTACAGAGCCTGATATTGGGAAATACTGCGTTGGGTTGTAAAGGAATACCTATTTAGGGTTGAGAATAACATCTGTTTTATATAAGAACTGGCTTCTCATTAATACAAATGAACGAGCAGTTTTCAACTTGAGGCCCCCCATTGGTAACACTGTAGAAGAGAACTGTACAAGTGATGACGAAAAACCGTACAGCGCTACAGAACAAGTCGGCATTATATGAGTGATGGAAAATAACACTGAACACATCTGCCATCATGATAATTGTGAATACATGGTAAAAAAAAATAAATAAAATTATGCATTATTTTCATTAATTGTGCTGTCAAAGTCATCAGCGGCGTGATCATGTGGCTCATGGTGACATTTCCAACCGGCATTGATCAAAAGAACCGTCACTGGCCAACAATAACACCCCCCTACGCCGGCATCGACGGATCGTAAAGATGGAAATGTCAGGCAGATCCTCGGCCATGACTTCAAACCACTTAAATTGTTTATCAGTGATTTAGAAAGTTAGTAGTAATTCAAGTCTGTGATTCACTGCTACCATAAAGGGCTTGTCTAATATTAGAAAAACATGGCTGCCTTCTTTAAAAACAAACAACAATTCCCCATCATTAGTTGTATATGGTATTGCAGCTCAGCTCTATTCACTTCAATGGGGCCTAACTGTAATGCCAGATGCAACCCACAGTCAGGGATGACGCAATTTATGCAAGAATGAAGCCATGCTCTTCTAATCCTGAACAAAAGGATTCTAGGGCTTAAAGCACCACTCCAGCAGTATTTTTTTTATTGCAGTGCTGGAGTGGTGCAACTAATGCAAGTTTCCTGACCTTAGTATTATACTCAACATCCGCCGTCTTGGATCTGTTACCAGTGCCACTCTCGTCTTGATGCGCCATCTTGTGACTGACCGAAGTCAGAGGTAATGCAATGCAAGTCTATGAGCGCCCCCGTTGTGGCTCTCAGACTTAAAGGGAACCTGTCAAGTCCTAGTTGCTATGTACACTTCCCCCATAGCGTTGTTAGTGATGCAATGTGCATCTCTAACAAGCTGTTTTCAAGAAAATCGGTGGTAGTATAATGATGTTATAACGTTTTATATACTTTATCATACCTGCTCATATTCAGTCATAGGGGTGTGATTCTCACATTCAGTCATGGAAGGGCGCAGCATTTAGTTAGTGCTGGCGCCGCCCATGACATTTGAACACTGCTCCTGGCAAGCGCTGGGTTTGTGGGGCGCATGCGCATTTCCACACGTCGGGCCCCTGGTCCGGCGCATGCGCACTGAGGCTGTGTGATTACCGGCTTCAATGCGCATGCGCTGTGACCTGTGGCTCCTGGCGCGTGAGAAGTCAATGTATCTTGCGGTCACCACTGCAGCGTCACTGCGCAATTAGAAACAAGTGCACAAATTCTGCATTTATCACCCACTCCTGAGAAATAATACTGACCGAATACGGATTGTGGGGCTGTGGCCTTAGACAGATCAGAGACTTTAGGAAAAATATATTACCAAAAAGCAGATGAGAGTTGTACCTCCCCGTACGACTGAGAAAGGCGATTGCATTGGTACTGTTCTTGCTACTTTTAGGATCACGCCTATTAAGAGATATTTTCTTTGTGAAATTGTAAAAGATAAAAATTGTCCCTTTCGTCAATTCATATTGATTAAACTCTACGCAAATCTATAGAACAGCACACGGCACGTTCTCCGTCCTGCCAGAACATCTCTCGTCTACGTTATATAATGGGACTGTGTCTACGCCAGGGCCCAGGCAGCCACATCTTCTAGAATATTCATCTGATACAACTTGTTTCCACCCGTATAGCGGAAAGAATGACAGCGACATAAGGCCAACTGCACACAACGTTAACATCTACGTGGACTCGGTGAACCGGCCGCAGTCGCCCCAGATCTGTCTACACTCGGCAGAGGCATTTAGGCGAGTCCTCGGCTCTGGCTGCGGACACTAGGCCAGATCAAGCAGCTGACTGGAGGGGGAGGAGAAGGCACAGAGCCGCTTGGAGAATTCAATTAACCCCCTGCAGCAAGCAGTCGGCCTGAGCGGCTTTACATAACTACAAACAACCCCTAAAAGAAACCCCCAACACAGCACAATCTAACATGGAGAGAATAACAGGCAGTAGGAGGCGCATGGAGAGGCACTAGGGATCCTCCATTTGGGGTTTTCTGTGCATTACACCCTAAATTGGATATAAGCATCTAGAAGCAACACTGGTAAAACACCCACCAAAGCCCATGTGGGGGCCCATATCGGATCCCGGGGCCCAGGTATCCAGTTAGATCTATCGGCTCAATTGTTTCTAGATTTATCAAACAATCATTCTATAACTGAAACAATGTATCACACAACACACAAGACGTGTAAGCATGCGGCACAGCCCTTTGTTCTAGGCTATGGATCGGCAAAGGCAATTTAGTGACTATTTGTACCAAAAAAAATTCATCAATAAATTGGGGGGACACAGCTGTAAGTTTTGTTGTACAACAGTCACACTCCATAGAAGTCTTCTCAACTACACAATAGGCACAAGACCAACCCGCCGACCCCAACACTTGGTGACAAGCAACCTCTCCATTCAGTCGCATGTGCTATGTGGCTCAATGCTGGTGACCTGGTCAAGTTGCTGACACTTAGCCTGGGGGGGCAGCAGCAATGTGCAAAACCAATTTACAATGAAAATGACCAATGCAATTTTCATTTCACATTGCAAGCCACAGCCTTCTGTACAGTGTGTGCCCGGCTAACCCATGGCACTGCCAAGTCATTGGCACATATAAGCCATGTTCACTGCAGCCAGCCCCCCAGACAGTGGTGATGCCCCCCTAGACTTCCCAGGCCTCCCACCACCCCGATGAGCAGACCTGTTTTCTTCTGGTGTGTTTCCTGCTGCTGTAGGGCGTGTTTCTGCTCATGTTTTATCGGCTTTGGCTGGTACTTGGCGCTGCCCTCTGCTCCATGCTGCAGGCTGGCCGTGTAGTAGTAGTAGCTGGGCGATGAGTGCAGATGATGGTGGTGGTGGTGCTGCTGGTGCTGCTGCTGCTGTGGGCCAGGCTGCTCCTCCATTGAAAGTGTCTGCTCCCCCTGTGCTGGCTGCAGAGCACACAGCCCCTCTCTGGATGTGGGGCGCAGATGTTCCTCCTCCACTCAGGCCCAGCCGGTTGGTTCAGGCACTTTCTAGAAACGATTGACTGTCTCTCTCCAGCAATCAGGCATCTCCAAGTGCCCGTGTTCTCCTCCCCCGGCCCTCTGTGCTGCCTCCCCCATGGCTCCCCTCCCCGCACTCAGCTTCTGCAACCTCACAGGGCTGGGCTTCAACGTCAGCACTATGGCTGCCACTATGTGCAACAGCAACCCTGTACACACAGCAGCCACAGGGCAGGAGGCAGAGGACTACTCCCCTCACTAGACTCAGTCTCAACACCTACCATCCTCGCCAAACTGTTTTCTTTCTCAGCTGATTTGTGCTTGAAAAAAAAGACACCGACAATGTGTACTGGAGTATGCACATAATGCTGTGATCTCCATAATACTATCATACACCACAATGCTGTCATCATGTACTGTGAACACCATGTTACTACAGTGCCATATACAATACATAACACTCATATACACCATAACACTATCATATACACACCACAATGCTGTCATCATGTACTGTGAACACCATGTTACTACAGTGCCATATACAATACATAACACTCATATACACCATAACACTATCATATACACATCACAATGCTGTCATCATATACTTTGCACACCATGTTACTACAGTGCCATATACAATACATAACACTCATATACACACCACAATGCTGTCATCATGTACAGTGCACACCATGTTACTACAGTGCCATATACAATACATAGGATTGTGGTGTGTATATGAGTGTTATGTATTGTATATGGCACTGTAGTAACATGGTGTGCAAAGTATATGATGACAGCATTGTGGTGTGTATTTGATAGTATTATGGTGTATGAGTGTTATGTATTGTATATGGCACTGTAGTAACATGGTGTGCACAGTATATGATGACAGCATTGTGGTGTGTATATGATAGTGTTGTTATGTATTGTATATGGCACTGTAGTAACATGGTGTGCACAGTATATGATGACAGCATTGTGGTGTGTATATGATAGTGTTATGGTGTATATGAGTGTTATGTATTGTTTATGGCACTGTAGTAACATGGTGTGCACAGTATATGATGACAGCATTGTGGTGTGTATATGAGTGTTGTCATCATATACTGTGCACACCATGTTACTACAGTGCCATAAACAATACATAACACTCATATACACACCACAATGCTGTCATCATATACTGTGCACACCATGTTACTACAGTGCCATAAACAATACATAACACTCATATACACACCACAATGCTGTCATCATATACTGTGCACACCATGTTACTACAGTGCCATATACAATACATAACACTCATATATACACCACAATGCTGTCATCATATACTGTGCCCACCATGCTACTACAGTGCCATATACAATACATAACACTCATATACAGTGCTGGCCAAAAGTATTGGCACCCCTGCAATTCTGTCAGATAATACTCAGTTTCTTCCTGAAAATGATTGCAATCACAAATTCTTTGGTATTATTATCTTCATTTAATTTGTCTTCAATGGAAAAAAACACGAAAAGAATTGTCCTAAAGCCAAATTGGATATAATTCCACACCAAACCTAAAAAAGGGGGGTGGACAAAAGTATTGGCACCCTTTGAAAAATCATGCGATGCTTCTCTAATTCGTGTAATTAACAGCACCTGTAACTTACCTGTGGCACCTAACAGGTGTTGGTAATAACTAAATCACACTTGCAGCCAGTTAACATGGATTAAAGTTGACTCAACCTCTGTCCTGTGTCATTGTGTGTACCACATTGAGCGTGGAGAAACGAAAGAAGACCAAAGAACTGTCTGAGGACTTGAGAAACCAAATTGTGAGGAAGCATGAGCAATCTCAAGGCTACAAGTCCATCTCCAAAGACCTGAATGTTCCTGTGTCTTCCGTGCGCAGTGTCATCAAGAAGTTTAAAGCCCATGGCACTGTGGCTAACCTCCCTAGATGTGGACGGAAAAGAAAAATTGATGAGAGATTTCAACGCAAGATTGTGCGGATGGTGGATAAAGAACCTCGACTAACATCCAAACAAGTTCAAGCATCACATGATTTTTCAAAGGGTGCCAATACTTTTGTCCACCCCCTTTTTTAGGTTTGGTGTGGAATTATATCCAATTTGGCTTTAGGACAATTCTTTTCGTGTTTTTTTTTCATTGAAGACAAATTAAATGAAGAGAATAATACCAAAGAATTTGTGATTGCAATCATTTTCAGGAAGAAACTGAGTATTATCTGACAGAATTGCAGGGGTGCCAATACTTTTGGCCAGCACTGTATATGAGTGTTATGTATTGTATATGGCACTGTAGTAGCATGGTGTGCACAGTATATGATGACAGCATTGTGGTGTGTATATGAGTGTTATGTATTGTTTATGGCACTGTAGTAACATGGTGTGCACAGTATATGATGACAGCATTGTGGTGTGTATATGAGTGTTATGTATTGTTTATGGCACTGTAGTAACATGGTGTGCACAGTATATGATGACAACACTCATATACACACCACAATGCTGTCATCATGTACTGTGCACACCATGTTACTACAGTGCCATATACAATACATAACACTCATACACCATAACACTATCATATACACATCACAATGCTGTCATCATGTACTGTGCACACCATGTTACTACAGTGCCATATACAATATATAACACTCATACACCATAACACTATCATATACACACCACAATGCTGTCATCATGTACTGTGCACACCATGTTACTACAGTGCCATATACAATACATAACAACACTATCATATACACATAACACTGTCATATATACAACATAACACTATCATATAACCTACACAACATTATTGTATACACTATATAACACTATCTTATATAGAAGATCAGATTATCATATAAACACATAACACGGTCATGTACACATAAAAACACTATCATATATACAACATAAAAGTATGATATACACATAATAACACAATCATACGGTATACATACAAAACTGTCATATTACCTACATATCATTATTATATACACTGCATAATACTATCATATATGCACATAATAACACTATCACATAACCTACAGAGCAAAATTATATATACATAACACCATCATATAAACTACATAACACTATCATATATATATAATAATACTCTTAGGCCAAGTTCACATACCTGTATATTCGATCTGATTGCTGTCCGTGAAGAAATGGACCGCACTTAGACCAATGTTATTCAATGAGATAGTGCAGATGAGCGATTTTTTTTCCACAGACCGAATCAGCGTGTGAACAAAATCGCAGCATCCGCTAGTTTCTTCTGTGTCGGATGAAACTCACCCATTCATGTCTATGAGGGAGCAAATAAAATCGAATGCCATATGCAGCTAATCTATAGCCTCCCATTTTTACAGATACATTGCAATACTGTAACATAGGAAACCCTATTTAGTCTTGTAAATTCTTACTGACGCTGTACAAAAACGGATTGTATACGGATGACAAATGAGAACAAATTTTCTGGAAGAACATCGGACAATATTATTTATTTATGCTCATGTGAACTCAGTCTTAGGGTATGTGCACACTATGTCTTTTTCAGGTGGAAGTCAGAAAACGCTAAAAAGAATGAACATAAGCAATTCTGTAGAAAAACAACTTAATGTGCAAATGTTGAGGAAGTGATATGTCCATTCTTTTGGCGTTTCCCGCTCAGAAGACACTCTGAACTTTACAATCAAAGTCAATGAGATGCTCAAGACATGCCTAGATGTCTTTTGGACTATTTTGCCATAGTTTTTGCTTAAAAAAACACTAGCAGTTTCTTTATTATTCAATGGAGTAAAAAAATAAATAACTGTAAAACAACAGTGAAAAAGACAAGGGAAAGAGTCAGCACTCAATTTGCAGTGAATGAGAAGAATTTTTCTTTTTATGGCAATCCAAATAATTTTAACATTTCGGTCACAGATATTGGAGCTTCATCAGAAACTGATTGCCAAAAAAATTGACGCAACAAAAGATGCTTCAGGAAAAAGAAACGCCAAAATTTATTGAAGCTTCTTCGGCTTGAAAAAATGCGACTGGTTCTCCTGGGTTAAAAAACGTTGTGTGCTCATACCCTTATACCCAACATAAAACTATCCTATAATAAGCTCAAAACTATCATTAGCTTAAATTAAATAGAGTCTGTCACCACCAAAACTCATTTTAAAGGGGTTGCCCATTACTAGACAAACCCTGCGTAAAGAGAATCTGTCAGTAGGGTCAACCCTCCTAAGACATCCATGTACGCATGTAGTTCATAGGAAGCTGAATAAAGTGATACCTTGGTATCTGTGATCTGATGTCCTATTCCAGAGAAAGCCACGTTTTTCTTATATGTAAATGAGCTGTTAAGATGCATGGGCCGGATACTGATCTGTATGAGACTCTGGCTCCAGAGCTTATTTTAAATGAAGGAGGCATCACCAGTGTGAGACATGTGTGACACCCCAGGGGTCTGGTTGTCACAGTGATAGAGATATTAGGTCTGAGAGCAGGTGGGAGGTCCTTTGGTCAGGGATCCTGTGCATGCCACACCTCCTGCCCAGCCTTGGGAGGGGAAGAACTTCCCCTGTATAAACCCGGGGCTGAGGCAGGGTTAGTGAGTCCAGGAAGAGTAGAGACAAGAGCAGCATAGGAAGCAGCAGAGTCACAAGGAGTCAGGGGCTGGCAGCTAAAGAGCTCGCCCTGACTAAGAAGATTCTTTACCGGACCCGGAGTCCGAGGCTGTGGGGACTAACTTCTACCCAGCAGCAGAATCCGTCAGGCAGGGGATTTCAGGTCCCCTGGCCCAGAAGCCCGAAGGCCCGGTCGCACGCGTGGGACCAGCACCGCCATCGTGGAGCGGAAGCCATTAGAAGGCCCCGAGTCACCGGCCATACGGGTGAGCACCACACGGTACACTCAGGGACGTGGGCTACTTACATCAGCTTCTAGCAAGGTAGCCAGAAGAGTACAGTCAGCTTGGGAGGCCTACAACTACGCCTGGCCAGGGGAGATCCCATCTGCTCAAGGACTGACCAGGCCCCGTTCGCTAGCAAGTACTCCGGGAGGGTCTATCGTTGTTACCAGTAAAGACCCTGAACGCTACCATACCGTCTCTGAGTGGTTCCTGCTACCCCCATCATCCACGTCGGCTGCCCTGAGGCCATACCCCTCCCGTTGGGGGTTATACTATCACGCTGCACCATCCTTCCACCGGCCTCAGCGGTCTGCCCTGCAGCAGCAGCCCCCTGGCTGCATTCAACGGGTGGCGTAGTCATCAACCATTTTCTACCGCTAACAGACTGCCGTCCAGTTTGACTCCCTGGGCACGGACCGGGTCACCGCCACGAGACTACAACCCTAAACAGATCCGGCTCCGGGTAAGCTCCCGCGTGCGCAACGCAGCGCGACACAGGCCCAGGGGCGCGTCAATTTTGGCATAGTCGGCAGGATCACGTGCCCGCAACCACCGGGTACTGCGTGCCTGAAAAGCAAAGACTGTTCAAACTTACCAGTGGTGAAGATTCCCGCCATCGGTGAAGATTCCCGCCATCCGGCGCCATCTTCAGCCTTCTTCCCGCCATCGGTGAAGTTTCCCGCCATCCGGCGCCATCTTCAGCCTTCTTCCCGCCATCCGTGGAGTTTTCCCGCCATTGGACGCCATCTTGAGGACGCCGCGCGGGAAGAAGAGGGGCGTGGACTCCGAAAGCGCGCGAGAACTGAAGCCCCGCCTCACGTCCGGACGTTGCGTAAGGTCCTGGAAGGAGCCCAGCAGACGCCGACGTCACAGGAGCGCGACGGAAGGTCCTCAACCCTGACGATCCACTGCGGAGCCGCGGCCTACGGAACAGGATCATCGCAAGGTAGGCCACGGTCCACTAGGGGGGAGGAAGATGTCGGATACGGAGGAGAGCTCCACTGCCTCAACCCCCGCCAGCGCTACCGCTGTTGCAGTTATGCCCTTCACCATGCCCTATATCCCGGGAGCAGCTTGGCTACCCCAGTACTCAGGGGAGTCACATACCCTGCATGACTTTAGAGAAAAGCTGGATAGCCTCTTCCAGGTGTACCCCCTCACAGAAGAGCAAAAAGTGAGCATCCTGGTGGCCCAACTAACTGGGGCAGCCAAAAGGGAAGTAAAATCCTGGCCACCTGGGAGGAAGACTGTCGCAGGGATACTAACCCGGCTGAAGGACACCTTTGATACCCGCACCTCAGCCGAGATTAAACTTAGATTCTACGGGTGCAAGCAGCGAGCGCATGAGAGTATAAGGGACTATGCACTCAACCTACAAGAGGCCCTGAGGGCCATTAAGCAGACCGACCCTAATGGAGTGGGAAACGAGGACAGGCTGTTGACCGAACAATTTATAGAGGGGTTATATTGCAATGCCCACCGCACCCAGTTGCGGGCAATGGCCTTACAGGACCCTCATCTAGAATTTGCACAGTTCAAGGACAGAGCCATCCGGGTGCTCCGAGAACCGGCACCAGGTGGCGTTGTGACCCACAGACGCCCCACTACCACTTACTACCAGGAGGCGGCGCCCTTGTCAGCAGGGCCTGTGGGAGCTGATGCGCAGGCTTTGGACAATGACCCGGCTCCAGACCTACACCATCAGGTCCAAGAGCTAGCTAAAAGCGTTGCTGCGCTAACCCGAACTGTGCAGTCTTTACAGGTTTCCACTCCAGGGAAGATCCAGCTGGCATCCGGACCGGAGGACATCCCGTGGCGTCGACCAAAGAGGACCCCACCGGCCAGAGGAAGACCCAGTGACCGATACAGCGAGGACGGAAGACCCATCTGCCGCCGCTGCAATCAACCCGGACATATGGAAAGGTACTGTTCTTTAAACGGGCACAACCTGGGGTAGAGGGCCAACCCCCAGGAAAAAGATCACCAGGCCCATCGAACTGGCGCGACAGATATGTGGGAGGACGTCCAGTCTTGCCTGTGGTACTGGATGGCATTCCCATGAGTGCCCTACTGGACACCGGGTCACAGGTCACCACCATCCCGTACGTGCTCTTCAAGCAGTACTGGAATGACTCGGATATTACCCGCTACCCTGACGACGACTTGAGTATCATCGCCAGCAATGGTCAGCCCGTGCCACAGATCGGATTTAAAGAGGTGACCATCAAAATTGGTAGAGTCGAACTGGCCGCACAGGGACTGATCATTGTAGATATTGACAAACATGAGAGTCACCCAAAAATAACTCTAGGAACTAATGTAATTGAAAATTGTCTTGCAGAGGTGATTTTCCTTTTACAGCAGGTTGCCAAGAATGCCAGCTCCGGCGAGCAGCGGGTGCTCCAGAAAGAGATCCGGGCACTGATGCAACGGCAACAAGTGGAACTCTCCGGCGGTGAGATTGGTAGCGTAAGAATGTGTGACCCTTTTCCTATTGCCATGCCCCCAAAAAGTGAAATGATGATTTGGTGCCGGGCAGCTATTGGTCTGAGAGGTAGAGATTACCAGGCAATGGTAGAACCAGTTTACTCAGACAGTAGGCCCACCATTTTGACAGCACGGGGGGTGGTCAATGTACGCCATGGGAGGGTGCCCGTTCGCATAATAAATATCGGGGAGAGGGAAGTGTACCTGCCCCGGTATGCCACGCTAGCCAAATTATATACCACTAATCAAAATTCTATACAATCTGTGGAACCCTTGCCTCCATCTCACCCGGAGGAAGGTAACGGCTCTAAGAAAGACATGGAGGACTGGTGTCAGCAACTACATCTGGGTACTGACTCCACTCCCTCACACCAGAAACAAGGAGTCTATCGGGTGGTTCAAGAGTATGAGAGAGTGTTTAGTAAACACCCGTTAGACTTCGGGCGAGTCAAGGGGGTAGAACACCGCATCCCCACGGGAGATCATCCTCCCATAAAAGAGAGGTATCGACCCGTACCCCCTGCACATTACCAACACGCCAAGGGGATGCTTAGAGACATGAAGGAGGCTGGGGTAATCCGGGATAGCTGTAGCCCCTGGGCAGCCCCACTAGTTTTAGTCAAAAAGAAAGACAACACCATGAGGATGTGTGTAGATTACCGGAAAATCAACCGTATCACACACAAGGATGCGTACCCCTTACCAAGGATAGAGGAGTCATTGGCTGCTTTAAGATCTGCTAACTTCTTCTCTACCTTGGATCTCACTAGCGGGTACTGGCAGGTTCCTGTAGCAGAGGCGGACCGGGAGAAGACCGCATTCACCACCCCGATGGGACTTAGCGAGTTCACCTGCATGCCGTTCGGACTCTGCAACGCCCCAGGAACCTTCCAACGATTAATGGAGTGCTGTCTGGGCCACAGAAACTTCGAGACGGTCCTGTTGTACCTGGACGATGTCATCGTATACTCCAAAACGTATGAGGACCACCTGAAACACCTGGCGGAGGTGTTCGAAGCTCTGGCGAGTTACGGCCTAAAGGTGAAACCCTCCAAGTGTCACCTCCTGAAACCAAAGGTGCAATACCTGGGACACGTGGTGAGCGCTGACGGAGTGGCTCCCGACCCCGATAAGATCACCGCAATCAAAGGATGGCCAAGCCCTTCCAGCGTAAAAGAAGTGCGGCAGTTCCTAGGGTTGGTAGGCTACTACCGAAGGTTTATTCCCGGTTTCACCAAAAAGGCGGCGCCTATGCAGGACCTCCTGATAGGCCAGTCCCGGAAGGCCAAGAACCAGAAGCCGCCCTTCAAATGGGAAGAGCTAGAGGAAGAGTCCTTCCGCCAGCTGAAGATGGCCCTCACGGGGGATGAAATCTTGGCGTATCCGGACTATAGCCAGCCCTTCATCCTCTACACCGACGCCAGTAACGTCGGGCTAGGAGCCGTACTGTCCCAGATTCAGCAGGGGAAAGAGCGAGTAATCGCCTATGCCAGCCGAAAACTGCGACCCACCGAAAGGAATCCCGAGAATTATAGCTCATTTAAGCTAGAGTTCCTGGCCGTGGTATGGGCAGTCACCGAGCGCTTTAAGCATTACCTCGCTTCTTCCCGGTTCACCGTATACACGGATAACAACCCGCTGACACACCTGGACACGGCAAGACTCGGTGCCCTGGAGCAGAGGTGGATGGCCCGTCTGTCCAACTACGAGTTCACAATTAAATACCGGGCAGGGCGCTCCAATACCAACGCGGACGCCCTGTCCAGGATGCCCAACCTGCCGGACGGAGGAGAAGATCCGGAGGGACTGGAAGAAGTTGAACTCCCTGCGTTCCACCGTCATGGGACTATCCAGTATTCCCACCGGGTAAGGAGTAAGCAGGCTGCTACGTTGAACCCCTTACCTCACTACAACTGGGCGGAAACGCAAGACAGCGACCCTGCCGTCCGACTGGTGAAGGAGATGCTGACTCGCCCGGAGGCTAGCCTGGAATCAGACGCTCCAGAGGAAGCCAAACAACTATGGGCAGAGAAGAGTCGACTGTTCCTTTACAAGGGGAAGTTGTGCCGCAGAATGGTTAACTCCAGGACGCATGAACTACTCTGGCAAGTAGTGGTGCCACGAAGAGACGCAGCCATGGTGATGGAGGCATACCACGACGGAGCTGGACACTTCGGGTGGAAAAAGCTGGAGTTCCTGCTGCGCGAGCGGTTCCACTGGGTAGGCATGAGGGGAACCATCGAGAAGTGGTGCAGAGACTGTGGCCCGTGCAATCTGAGAAGGAAGGACCGGGCCAGCCAGAAGACTCCCCTGCAGTCCATCGTCACCCGGCAACCGTTGGAACTGGTAGCCTTGGATCATGTAAAACTGACCCCCAGCAGAAGTGGCTACGTCTACGCGTTAACCATCGTGGATCATTACTCCCGGTTTCTGGTTGTCGTCCCCGTCAAGGACTTAACGGCTCGAACAGCAGCTAGAGCCTTCCAGCAGCACTTTTGCCGTCCACACGGGTACCCGGACCAAGTGCTGACGGACCAGGGACCTGCCTTTGAAGCGGAGGTCTTCCAGGAATTCTGCAATCTGTATGGCTGCCGGAAGATAAGGACGACACCCTACCATCCGCAAACTAATGGACTTTGTGAGAAAATGAACCAGGTGGTAATGGATCTTCTAAAAACGTTGCCCCTGGAAGAACGCAGTCTGTGGCCTGAGAAGTTGCCCGATCTGGTGGACCTATACAACCACATCCCGGTAGGTTCCACCAACTGTACCCCGGCTTACCTAATGAGGGCAAGACCTGGTAAGTTACCTGTTGACCTGGAAATGGGAGTCCTGACGCCCGAGGACACTTCACCAGAAACAGACTGGGACACAGAGAGGCAGCAGCAGTACCGGAAAGTACAGGAGAGCGTGGAGCGAAGTCTCTGTCAGGCTAGGGAAAGACAAGAGAAGACTTACAACCAGTATGCTCCCGCTGTTCCCCTGGTACCCGGAGAGCAGGTCTTGAAGAGGAAGAGACGGCTCCACAAGTTGGACGACCAGTGGGAGAAGGACCCGTACACCGTACTGCCCTCAAGCCACGAGAACCCGAAGGTCTGTACCATCAGTAAAGACGGAGGGGAAACCACAGCCATTGTATCCCGGGACCACCTGAAGAAGTGCCCCGAACAACTGAGGAACCCTGAGGAGGAACAGGAAGACCATCGACCCGTGGAAGAAAGGGAAGATATGGTTAGTACCGTGCTCGGGGACTTCCCTCGGTCTTGGACTCAAGTCAATGGTGCAGTTGTGGTACCCGTACTCACCTTCCTCCAACCATCATCCCAAGAACCTACGGAGCAACGGGTAGAGCTGGAAGAGCAGCCGGTCCAGGAGGCAGAAGACTCCACCCAAGCGGAACAGGAGAATCCACCCTCTGCTTATAGTGAGCCTGCCGTACCCCTAGTGAGACAAAGAGCCGGTAGACAGCTGCCCAGTTTACCCTTGACAGCTCCTACACCCTGTAGTTCAGGGCCAGACAGTCAGCTCCGTAGGTCCACTAGGGCCACTAGAGGCCAGTTACCCGCACGTTGGAGGATCTAAATGTTTAAGTTGTTTTACAATGTTTACCTGTTTATTGTTGCTTGTGTGTAATTTTGTGTTTCTAGTTGTTTTTAGGAGTCTTCGGTGGATTTACCGGGAATCCTTTGTATATAGTTGGAGCGTAACCCAGGATGGACTAGAGACTGTTAAGGACTCGGGGTAGGACAGACCCCTACCTGGTTACGTCTCCCTGTGTTGGTGAAATGGACACCTTTGCTTTTCTTCAAAGACTGCACCCGGTTGCGGACATCCGTGACCATCTTATTGTGTTTCCTTATTGTATTTTATTGTTCTTTGATATACCTTGTTATATTTTTCTAAAAAGTGTTTAGTCCCGGAGTACTAAATTTCACTAGGGGGGAGTGTGACACCCCAGGGGTCTGGTTGTCACAGTGATAGAGATATTACGTCTGAGAGCAGGTGGGAGGTCCTTTGGTCAGGGATCCTGTGCATGCCACACCTCCTGCCCAGCCTTGGGAGGGGAAGAACTTCCCCTGTATAAACCCGGGGCTGAGGCAGGGTTAGTGAGTCCAGGAAGAGTAGAGACAAGAGCAGCATAGGAAGCAGCAGAGTCACAAGGAGTCAGGGGCTGGCAGCTAAAGAGCTCGCCCTGACTAAGAAGATTCTTTACCGGACCCGGAGTCCGAGGCTGTGGGGACTAACTTCTACCCAGCAGCAGAATCCGTCAGGCAGGGGATTTCAGGTCCCCTGGCCCAGAAGCCCGAAGGCCCGGTCGCACGCGTGGGACCAGCACCGCCATCGTGGAGCGGAAGCCATTAGAAGGCCCCGAGTCACCGGCCATACGGGTGAGCACCACACGGTACACTCAGGGACGTGGGCTACTTACATCAGCTTCTAGCAAGGTAGCCAGAAGAGTACAGTCAGCTTGGGAGGCCTACAACTACGCCTGGCCAGGGGAGATCCCATCTGCTCAAGGACTGACCAGGCCCCGTTCGCTAGCAAGTACTCCGGGAGGGTCTATCGTTGTTACCAGTAAAGACCCTGAACGCTACCATACCGTCTCTGAGTGGTTCCTGCTACCCCCATCATCCACGTCGGCTGCCCTGAGGCCATACCCCTCCCGTTGGGGGTTATACTATCACGCTGCACCATCCTTCCACCGGCCTCAGCGGTCTGCCCTGCAGCAGCAGCCCCCTGGCTGCATTCAACGGGTGGCGTAGTCATCAACCATTTTCTACCGCTAACAGACTGCCGTCCAGTTTGACTCCCTGGGCACGGACCGGGTCACCGCCACGAGACTACAACCCTAAACAGATCCGGCTCCGGGTAAGCTCCCGCGTGCGCAACGCAGCGCGACACAGGCCCAGGGGCGCGTCACATGAAACTAACACAGAACAGTAGAACTGAACTTCGACTCATAACAAGTACATCAGCAGCTGCAGCTGTCACAGCTCTGCTGTATTGCAGCCCTGTCTGCCTGTGAGCTGGAAGCTGAAGCTGAGAGGAAGCTGCAGATGTGTCAGGTATAATAACACACAGCTCTGCAGTGAGATCAGGAGAGCAGAGAGCGGCCATTACACATCACACTGGTAACTCTTCCTTTAATTTATTATAAGCCCTGGAGGCAGATCTTCAGGGAGATCAGTGTCCGGCCCATAGATCTTAACAGCTCATTTACGTATTAAGAAAAATGTAAATTTCTCTGGAATAAGACATTGGATCACCGATATCAAGGTATCATTTTATTCAGCTTCCTATGACGTGTATGCTTATTTAGACGGCTAAGGAGGATTGATCCCAGTGACATTCCCTTTAATCACTTCAGGGCCCAATTTAAAATATAAACAGTAGATACTCATCATCTCCAGCAGCGGCGCTCTCCCAGCAATGTCGGCGCCACTGTTTCCGCTGGGTCACATGACATTGTTGTGTGACGGGTCTGTGGCTGCTGCTCAGCTATAACTCAGCAATATTCTGTCAGAGTGGACATTTGGTCTGACAAAATAGTAAAGGCTGCGACCATGCAGAGGCCAATGTTTGGCTGCACCAGACCTGTGACACAAAGATGTCACGTGATCTGCTGGGAGGGGCGCCACTGCTGGAGGTTAGTACGCACTGTTTTTATTCTAAATGGGGCCTTTAAGCGATTAAGCAGGGGGGTTGTCAAGTAGTGAACAACCCCTTTAAAAAGAACTGTCATCAGTTTTTCCATTATTTTAGCCCTGCCAGCACATTATGTCCTTCCTAATTAGGATTCTAACAATCCATCCCCTGCATCCTGGCATATTTCAAAAAATGATCTTTATTCACTGCTCTCCTGTGCAGACTCGGACTGGCCCAGCACGGAATCGGTGAATCCCTTGGTGGGCCCCGCTGCAGGGCCAGCACTGAGAACAGAAGGAATGCTCCTCCCCTCAGCTATAAAACAAGGGTCCTTCCTTCCCCTGCTGTGCTCACACTAGGTGTTGGAGTCAGACTGACACCAGTGAAGGAGAGGTGCCACTAACAGTAACACCTCTACTGCACAGGTGTCAGTCTGACTCCAACACCTAGTGGAGGAAGAAGGGACCCTTGTTTTATGGATAATATTAGCAGTGCATAGCTAATTAGTCTGCAAAGTGATATCTCTCCTGCAGAAATGTCCATCTGGCCAGCTTCAAGTGCCCCTACCCCACCCAGCTTAAAGAGTGATGTGTCGGTCACGAACAAACAAAGACAAAGAGCCAGCTCCCTACTGTGAACCATGTGAGCCGGTGTAAAATCGCGGTGTTCCGCAGTCGTAACTCCACCCACCCAAGCCAGACTCCGCCCACTCGTCAAATCAATTGGTTAATTTCAAGTGGGCGGAGTTTCTGTCATGGGTGCGCGGAGTTTCATCCTCATCAACGTCATCTTAACCCCTTAACCCCCGAGGGTGGTTTGCACGTTAATGACCAGGCCAATTTTTACAATTCTGACCACTGTCACTTTATGAGGTAATTACTCTGGAACGCTTCAACGGATCCCCCTGATTCTGAGATTGTTTTTTCGTGACATCTTGTACTTCATGATAGTGGTAAAATTTCTTCGATATCACTTGCGTTTATTTGTGAAAAAAACAGAAATTTGGCAAAAATTTTGAACATTTTGCAATTTTCAAAATTTGAATTTTTATGCCCTTAAATCAGAGAGATATGTCACACAAAAGAGTTAATAAATAACATTTCCCACATGTCTACTTTACATCAGCACAATTTTGGAACTAAAATTTTTTTTTGTTAGGGAGCTATAAGGGTTAAAAGTTGACCAGCGATTTCTCATTTTTCCAACAAAATTTCCAAAACCATTTTTTTAGGGACCACATCACATTTGAAGTCACTTTGAGAGGTCTTTATGACAGAAAATACCCAAAAGTGACACCATTCTAAAAACTGCACCCCTCAAGGTGCTCAAAACCACATTCAAGAACTTTATTAACCCTTCAGGTGCTTCATAGGAATTTTTGGAATGTGGAAGAAAAAAATGAATATTTAACTTTTTTCACAAAAATGTTACTTTAGACCCAATTTTTTTTATTTTCACAGGGGTAACAAGAAAAAATGGACCCCAAAATTTGTTGTGCAATTTCCCCTGGGCACGCAGATACCCCACATGTGGGGAAAAAACACTGTTTGGGCGCACGGCAGGGCTCGGAAGGGAAGGAGAGCCATTTGACTTTTTGATTGCAAAATTTGCTTGAATAATTAGCGGACGCCATGTTGCGTTTGGAGAGCCCTTGTGTGACCAAACATTGGAGCTCCCCCACAAGTGACCCCATTTTGGAAACTAGACCCCCCAAGGCACCTATCTAGATGCATAGTGAGCACTTGGAACCCCCAGGTGCTTCACAAATTGATTCGTAAAAATGAAAAAGTGAAAAAAAAAAACACTTTTTCATTTTTATGAATCAATTTGTGAAGCACCTGGGGGTTCCAAGTGCTCACTATGCATCTAGATAGGTGCCTTGGGTGGTATAGTTTCCAAAATGGGGTCACTTGTGGGGGAGCTCCAATGTTTAGTCACACAAGGCCTCTCCAAACGCGACATGGTTCCAATTTGTTAGAGGACACCATGTCGCGTTTGGAGAGCTCCTGTGTGCCTAAACATTGGAGCTCCCCCACAAGAGACCCCATTTTGGAAACTAGACCACCCAAGGCACCTATCTAGATGCATAGTGAGTACTTGGAACCCCCAGGTGCTTCACAAATTGATTCGTAAAAATGAAAAAGTTTTTTTATTTTCACTTTTTCATTTTTACGAATCAATTTGTGAAGCACCTGGGGGTTCCAAGTGCTCATTATGCATCTAGATAGGTGCCTTCGGTGGTCTAGTTTCTAAAATGGGGTCACTTGTGGGGGAGCTCCAAAGTTTAGGCACGCAGGGGCTCTCCAAACGCAACATGGCGTCCGCTAACAATTTGAGCCGATTTTCTATTCAATTTGTTAGCGGACACCATGTCGCGTTTGGAGAGCCCCTGATGTGCCTAAACAGTGGAGCTCCCCCACAAGTGACCCCATTTTGGAAACTATACCCCTCAAGGATTTTATTAAGGTGTATAGTGAACATTTTGAACCCAGAGTTACGACACAGAATTTGATAACATTAGGTCATCATATTGAATAAGTTGTCATTAGTCTTGAGCACAAGTGCTCGCTACTTGAGTTTGCATCGGGTACTCAGGTATGCACCATGTACTGCGTGTGCTCGAGTGACATGCTCGAGTCCCCGCCCGGATGTTTCACGGTTATTAGACACCCAAAAAAAAACATGCGGGGATCGCACGTGCATGGCAGGCAATCCCCGCAAAGTTTTTTGGGCCGTGAAGCATATGGGGCAGAGACTCGAGCATGTCACTCAAATACCCACGATACTCAATGCATACCAGAACACCCGATGCAAACTCAAGTAGCGAGCACTTGCGCTCAACACTAGTCGCCATATCGTCATCTTTTTTTCTTACTTTTGAAAAAAATTCCAACCCCATCACAACCCTAACGCCAACCCTAACCCCAACCCAGGCCCTAACCCTAACACAACCCTAACCCTAACACAACCCTAACCGCAGCACAACCCTAACCCTAGCACAACCCTAACCTGAGAGTTTATTTTTGACGCCGTTCCTCGTGCAGTATAAGTGATTAGACGACTTTATTCTTCGCGTCGTTGAGACTACAGCGATACCAGAATCATATGGGGTTTTTATGACTGACAGCTGTCACACACTAAAAGACGCATTTTTTGTAAAATATAGTTTTTGCATCGCCATATTTTGAGAGCTATAATTTTTCCAGATTTTGGCAGACAGTCATTTGACGGCTTGTTTTTTGCGGGATGAGTTGACGTTGTTATTGGTGCCATTTTCATGCACGTGACATTCTTTGATCGCTTTCTATTCTGATTTTTGGGAGGCAGAATAAACAAAAACCAACAATTCAGGAATTGTTTTTTTTTATTTTTTTTTTTATTCTGTTCCGTGTGTGGTAAAATTGATAAGGCAGCTTTATTCTTCGGGTCAGTACGTTTACAGCGGTACCACATTTATATCGTATTTCTATGTTTTGCACTTTTACATAATAAAAGTAATTTTATAGAAAAAATTATTTTTTAGCATTGCTTTATTCTGAGAGCTATAACGTTTTTATTTTTCGACTGATGGAGCTGTATGGCGGCTTGTTTTTTGCGGGACGAGATGACGTTTTCAGCGGTACCATTTTTATTTATATTTGTCTTTTTGATCGCGTGTTATTCCATTTTTTGTTTGGCAGTATGGTGATAAAGCATTGTTTTTTGCTTCGTTTTTTATTTTTATTTTTTACCGTGTTCACTGAAGAGGTTAACTAGTGGGACAGTTTTATAGGTCAGGTTGTTCTGGACACGGCGATACCAATTATGTGTACTTTTATTGTTTTTTTTTGTATAATAATATTTATTGATGGGTACATTATATTTTTATTTTTGGTGGATTATTTTTTTTATTTTTTTTTTTATATTTTTAAAAAAAAATTTTTTTCACTTTCTGATAGTTTTTATACCTTATTACTTAGCCTCACTATGGGACTTTCACTTTTTTTTCTCTGATCGCCTGCATGGCACAGGAATGCAGCACCATCCCTGTGCCATGCAGGCTGTCAGAGCTGGACAGGGAGAAGATTGTTTGGAGATGCACTGCGCATTTCCAAAAAATCTTCCTGCTGTCTGGTGACCCGGATGTTGTCATGACGACATCAGGTCGTCATGGCAACATCCTGGAATCCACGGCAGACAGCGCTGGAAGCCGGAAGAGGAGGTGAGTATCTGCGATCACCTCCCCTTGCCACCGCAATGCTGCGATTGACTTCGATCGCAGCATCGCAGGGGTTAATGTGCTGGGAGCGGTGCAGGACCGCTCCCTGCACATAGTATCGGGTGTCAGCTGTGACAATCAGCTGACACCCGGCGGCAATCGCGCCCGCACTGCCTGTGTGCGCGCGATCGCCATGACGTACTAATACTGGTCTGGCTCTTAAGTCCCAGGGCACAGACGCGTATTAGTACATCTAATGTTGTTAAGGGGTTAAATATGTGTTCACCAGAGATAGGGATCCATTTAGGCTGTGTGCCCACTGTGCGTTTTTCAAGCTTTTTTGCTGCGGAATTTCCACAGCGTAAACGCTTGCAAAATGTTTGATAATTTGTGCCCCATGATTCCCAATGAAAATCTGCATGTTCTGTGCCCATGCTGTGGAACTTTCCGCAGCGGATTTTCCTTGCGGAAAAATCCGCAGCATGTCCATTATTTGTGCGTTTCTGCAGGGGGATTTGAGGTCCCAATGTGTTTTAAAAACGCAAGTCAAATCCGCATGCAAAAACGGTGCAAAAACGCATGTAAAATCCACAAGCGTTTTTACTGCCAAGAACATGCAGAAACGCTGCGGAAATTTTCTGCATCGTGGGCACATACCCTTAGGATCCAAAAGAGCCGACTCTTTTTGGTGAGCGGAGCCAGATCACCAAAATGAGCCAGACTGCCCATCACTAGTAATGAGATCTTGTGCTGTCTGCCCCTCACTCCACTCTTGCACCTTAGAGCAGCTCGGTGAGGCTGTGCTGTGATTGGTGCTAAGTCATTACCCAGTGTGCAGCAGCTGCCTGATCTCCTCCATCTTCTTTAAGAAGACTCTTGTGAGCGCAGAAGACTGTGTGGAAGAAGTTTACATTATTAAATGTTATTTTATGTGCAATTGATATGTGTAATAGAATAGTGGATCTGTATGTATCAATTTTGGTGGAGGATTAATTGTCTATATACTATATGCTATATGTGGGGGAAGGGGACTTGTCTATATACTGTATGCTGTGTGAGGGAGGGTTACTTCGCTATATACAGTACAGACGAAAAGTTTGGACACACCTCATTTAAAGATTTTTCTGTATTTTCATGACTATGAAAATTGTACATTCACACTGAAGGCATCAAAACTATGAATTAACACATGTGGAATTATATACTTAACAAAAAATTGTGAAACAGCTGAAAATATGTCTTATATTCTAGGTTCTTCAAAGTAGCCACCTTTTTCTTTGATGACTGCTTTGCACACTCTTGGCATTCTCTTGATGAGCTTCAAGAGGTAGTCACCGGAATTGGTTTTCACTTCACAGGTGTGCCCTGTCAGGTTTAATAAGTGGGATTTCTTGCCTTATAAATGGGGTTGGGACCATCAGTTGTGCTGTGCAGAAGTCTGGTGGATACACAGCTGATAGTCCTACTGAATAGACTGTTAGAATTTGTATTATGGCAAGAAAAAAGCAGCTAAGTAAAGAAAAACGAGTGGCCATCATTACTTTAAGAAATGAAGGTCAGTCAGTGCGAAGAATTGGGCAAACTTTGAATGTGTCCCCAAGTGCAGTTGCTAAAACCATCAAGCGCTACAAAGAAACTGGCTCACATGAGGACCGCCCCAGGAAAGGAAGACCAAGAGTCACCTCTGCTTCTGAGGATAAGTTTATCCGAGTCACCAGCCTCAGAAATCGCAGGTTAACAGCAGCTCAGATTAGAGACCAGGTCAATGCCACATAGAGTTCAAGCAGCAGACACATCTCTACAACAACTGTTAAGAGGAGACTTTGAGCAGCAGGCCTTCATAGTAAAATAGCTGCTAGGAAACTACAGCTAAGGACAGGCAACAAGCAGAAGAGACTTGTTTGGGCTAAAGAACACAAGGAATGGACATTAGACCAGTGGAAATCTGTGCTTTGGTCTGATGAGTCCAAATTTGAGATCTTTGGTTCCAACCACCATGTCTTTGTGTGGCGCAGAAAAGGTGAACGGATGGACTCTACATGCTTGGTTCCCACCGTGAAGCACGGAGGAGGAGGTGTGATGGTGTGGGGGTGCTTTGCTGGTGACACTGTTGGGGATTTATTCAAAATTGAAGGCATACTGAACCAGCATGGCTACCACAGCATCTTGCAGCGGCATGCTATTCCATCCGGTTTGCGTTTAGTTGGACCATCATTTATTTTTCAACAGGACAATGACCCCAAACACACCTCCAGGCTGTGTAAGGGCTATTTGACTAAGAAGGTGAGTGATGGGGTGCTACGCCAGATGACCTAGCCTCCACAGTCACCCGACCTGAACCCAATCGAGATGGTTTGGAGTGAGCTGGACCGCAGAGCGAAGGCAAAAGGGCCAACAAGTGCTAAGCATCTCTGGGAACTCCTTCAAGATTGTTGGAAGACCATTTCCGGTGACTACCTCTTGAAGCTCATCAAGAGAATGTCAAGAGTGTGCAAAGCAGTCATCAAAGCAAAAGGTGGCTACTTTGAAGAACCTAGAATATAAGACATATTTTCAGTTGTTTCACACTTTTTTGTTAAGTATATAATTCCACATGTGTTAATTCATAGTTTTGATGCCTTCAGTGTGAATGTACAATTTTCATAGTCATGAAAATACAGAAATATCTTTAAATGAGAAGGTGTGTCCAAACTTTTGGTCTGTACTGTATATGCTATGTGTGGGGAGGGGGACTTGTCTATATACTGTATTCTATATGTGGGGGAGGGTTACTTTGCTATATATACTATGTGTGGAGGAGGGGGACTTGTCTATATACTGTATGCTATATGTGGGGGTTACTTCACTATATATGCTATGTGTGGGGGAGGGGGACTTGTCTATATACTGTACGCTATGTGTGGGGGAGGGGGACTTGTCTATATACTGTATTCTATATGTGGGAGTTACTTCACTATATATGCGAGGGACACTGATAGAGTCCATAGATCTCCTTCCAGGGGTGTCAACTCAATGGAGTCAGGTTTGGGAAGATCCTCTGGCATTAAATTCACATGGGCGATTTCTTTCCGAGGGTTGAACTGTAAATTTCTTTCTTTCAAGTTGACGCAGCGTATCAGCACATGCCTGTGCAGCACCGTGGCAAGAGTACAGGCAACCAGGAGCCCAGGCAGGGGCGGACCTACCGCCCGTGCAGCCCGTTCATTGAACGGGGCCCCGAGGGAGAGGGGGCCCCTCCAGCCTCCAACAGGGCCGCCATCAGGGCATGACTGTCCTGACTCCAGTATGGGGCCCGGCCGGTCGGGGCCCCATCGGAGCCCCCCTCTTGTGCGTCTTCTCATGGGGCCCCCGCAGGGCCGGCGTTAGCACCCGGTGCACCTGGGCAAATGCCGCGGCCCTGAGCAGGCGGGGGGGGCCCTCACCTTCGGGCACCCCGCGCGCTATGGGACCCATGAGCGGAGGAGAGCGGTGTCAGCGCCCGCTCCCCGCCGCTTGCTCAGGGCCCCGGCACAATACTTACCCCTCCCCGTGCCTCCGCAGCAGCTCCTGCATCCTCCGCGGCTGCTGCACTGTGACGTCTCAGGTCAGACGGCGCGGTGACATCTTTACACCGCGCTCTCTCCTGAGCAGTCACAGAGCAGAGCGGGATTGTAACATACCTGGCGGCGTCCTTGCATAGTGGTCCATCTCCCACTGTGCAAGAGCGCGCACTTGATCTCCTGTCCAGAATGTCTCTCTGGCTTCCCTCCATGCTGTCTGTTTGTGTCTGTTTCTGCTGCTTAAGAGCGGCGCCCGATCACTTCCTGCTTTTTGTACCTGCTGTGGGTCACACCCCTTGTGCGTCCTCAGCCTATTGCTGTCTGTCACCTGGTATATAGCTCAGCTGCTCCCATCTATCCCTGCCTGAGCATAGTGTTTCATTCAGTGTGTGCTTGCACTCTGAAGGTGCCAGGTCCCGTTCTGTGTTCTCTTGTCTGCCTATCCTGGAGGCTGTATTTCCAGGCCTGTCTGAACACGCTCCTAGCCTGTTCCTCCTGCCTTCTAGGGGCCGATTACCTAGACCCGTTCCTGTATCTTGTCTGACCTGTCTGAACACGCTCCTAGCCTGTTCCTCCTGCCTTCTAGGGGCCGATTACCTAGACCCGTTCCTGTATCTTGTCTGACCTGTCTGAACACGCTCCTAGCCTGTTCCTCCTGCCTTCTAGGGGCCGATTACCTAGACCTGCTCCTGTATCTTGTCTGTCCTGTCTGAACACGCACCTTGCCTGTTTGTCCCGCCTCTCTGGGGGCCGTATTCCCAGACCCGCTCCTGTATTCCGCTGCAGTGTCGGTCTCCTCCATACACTCAGTTCCAGTCTGAACTCTCTCCTATCCTTTACCTGTTTTGCCTCTATGTCCGTTCCCTTCCTTTTTCTGCAGAGTCTGAACTCGTACCTAACTCCTGCTTGTTGTCTCTGTACTCCCGTTTGTGAGTTTGTGGTCCACTCGCTACTTCTCTGCTAGTACCCTGTGGGTGTCTGGCTCTGCCTTTCCCTTCCTGTCTGTTCCGTGTGAACAGAGCCCTGTCCCCCCTACTCAGCCTAGCCTGCTCTGACTCCTTTGCTTACCGCTCCGGCGGTTCTAGCCTGCCCTGCTTCTGCCCACTGCTCCGGCAGTCCTGTCCTGCCCTGCTTCTGCCCACTGCTCCGGCAGTCCTGTCCTGCCCTGCTTCTGCCCGCTGCTCCGGCAGTCCTGTCCTGCCCTGCTTCTGCCCGCTGCTCTGGCAGTCCTGTCCTGCCCTGCTTCTGCCCGCTGCTCTGGCAGTCCTGTCCTGCCCTGCTTCTGCCCGCTGCTCCGGCAGTCCTGTCCTGCCCTGCTTCTGCCCGCTGCTCCGGCAGTCCTGTCCTGCCCTGCTTGTGCCCGCTGCTCCGGCAGTCCTGTCCTGCCCTGCTTGTGCTCGCTGCTCCTGCAGCCCCGTCCTGCTCTGTTCTTGCCCACCGCTTCGGGCGTTCCCTCTCTGCTGTGGTTGTCTACCGCATCTGCGGTTCTGTGACCCAGTCTGTACTGGGTCTTAACCTTTCTGTGCTCCAGCCCGTCCTTTCGGCCAGTACCTCCCTGCCTGCATACTCGCCTGTATCCACCCATCTGCATACCTGCCGTGTTTGCTTATATCCACCAGTCTGTGCCAGCCTAACCTGCCTGTTCCTGAGTCCCAGTGTGTACTGGGTCCTATCCCGCCTGTGTTCCTACCTGCTAGTGCCTCCCTGTCTGCACTCTAGCTGTGCTTGCCTGTACCCCTCTACCTGTATTGTTCCTGAGTCCCAGTGTGTACTGGGTCCTATCCCGCCTGTGTTCCTACCTGCTAGTGCCTCCCTGTCTGCACTCTAGCTGTGCTTGCCTGTACCCCTCTACCTGTATTGTTCCTGAGTCCCAGTGTGTACTGGGTCCTATCCCGCCTGTGTTCCTACCTGCTAGTGCCTCCCTGTCTGCACTCTAGCTGCGCTTGCCTTTACCCGCCTGCCTGCATACCAGTCGTGCCTGCCTATACCCTCCAGTCTGTGCGCCAGCCTAACCAGCCTGATCCAGTAATCCCTGTGTGGGTCAACCCCCGTGTCCGGAGTTTGACCTGGAGTAGCACCTGGTCCCTCTGCCCGGTTTCTCCCTGGTGCACTGGCGTCGTATGCCGTCGTGCCATCTTGGTCGGATCGGCCAGATACTTAGTCACGCCCCTCCAGGCACTCTCCGGTTCATGGTCCAGTGGAATCACTACAATCACACGCACACGCCGCTCAGCCCGGGCGTGTGCATAACAGCATGCTCAGGCCATGGTTCCCGTTGAGCCCCACGGCCTTCGCTCTCTGAGAAGTTTTCCAGCGAATACATGCATTAAAATAAATAAATAAATATTTTTTTTTTTCCTTTAGCTGAGTTCCAGGCGAATTACGCACCCGTCCAGATGGATCTATCTGCTCTCGTTCCCGCGGATCCGCTACGTTATTATGGGGATCCTAGACAAAGTCGTGCATTTGTGGAGCAATGCATGCTACACTTCAAGTTCTACCCTCTATGTTTTCCCACCGATCGGGTTAAGGTGGCATTCATTATGTCTTACCTGGCAGGTGATGCCTTGGAATGGATCAACCCCCTATATGAAACACAGGATCCGATCCTCCTGGACCTAATGGCCTTCCTGGTGGCCTTTCTAATGGTCTTCGATGATCCTAACCCGGAGGCTCCTGCTGAAGCTTCACTTCCCAATATCCCGGAGCAGCCCCAATGGGTAATGTGTGTGGGTAGCGCAATAGTCCTCCAGCCCAATGAGACTACTGCCCACCCAGAATCCTCACAGGGTTACTACGCTTTCCGGAATACTTCTCCCAACCTCAAGAGGCAGTCCAGACGTGCTAGACGTAGAGGCAAGCCGTCACGCCAGGGTCTGTCCTCCCTGAGACCTCCTGACCCCAACCTTGAAGTCCCTACTGAAGCTTCATCTCCCTGTATCCCGGAGAAGCCCCAACGGGTAATGTGCGTGGGTAGTGCACCAGTTCTCCTGCCCGAAGAGACTTCTGCCCATCCAGACTCCACACAGGAGAACTTCCTGCACCCGGCATCAGATGCTTCACCCACTTTAACCGGTGTGCATGTCCAAGGATGCTCCAAAGCTGTGGTTACCTCAGAGTCTGTGCACCTCTACTACCTGGCGGAGGACCCCCTGTTGCCTCCTGAATCCTCCGGGATACCACTCGATGACAAATGGAGAGAGAATTCTCTACACCCGGTACTCGATACTTTGTCCGCTTCGTCTTGTGAGCCTGACAATGGGTACCCCAAAGTGGTAGTTACCCCCGAGTCTCTACACCCCTCCGACCAGGCGGAGGACCTCCAGTTGTCTCCTGAACCTTTCGGGGTGCTACCTGGTAGCGAAAGGACAGAGACTCTCCTATACTCTGTACCTGATACCTCGCTCGCTTCGTCCAGTGAGTCCAACCTAGTGTACTCCGAAGCAGAGGTTACTCCCGAGTCTCTACACCCCTCCGACCAGGCGGAGGACCTCCAGTTGTCTCCTGAACCCTTCGGGGTGCTACCTGGTAGCGAAAGGACAGAGACTCTCCTATACTCTGTACCTGATACCTCGCTCGCTTCGTCCAGTGAGTCCAACCTAGTGTACTCTGAAGCAGTGGTTACTCCCGAGTCTCTACACTCCTCTGACCAGGCGGAGGACCTCCAGTTGTCTCCAGAACCCTTCGGGGTGCCACCTGGTGGTAAATGGACAGAGACTTTCCTATATCCTGGATCTGATACCTCGCTTGCTTCGTCCAGTGAGTCCGACCTAGTGTACTCTGAAGCAGAGGTTACCCGTGAGTCTCTACACCCCTCTGACCAGGCGGAGGACCGCCAGTTGTCTCCAGAACCCTTCGGGGTGCCACCTGGTGGAGAATGGACAGAGACTTTCCTATACTCGGTACCCGATACCTCGCCTGCTTCGTCCAGTGAGTCCGACCTAGTGTACTCTGAAGCAGATGTTTTCTCTGAGCCTCTGCACTCTTCTGACCCGGCGGAGGACCTCCAGTTGTTTCCTGAATCCTCCGGGGTACCACCAGAAAACAAAGAGACAGTGACTTTTCCTCATTATGTACCTGATAACCCGTCTATTTCTTCCTGTGAGCTTGACAAGATGTACCTCGAAGCAGAGATTACCCCCAAGTCTCTGTCCCCCTCCAACCCGGTGGAGGACTTCCAGTTGTCTCCTGTACCCTCTGGGGTGCCACCTGAAAATATGTGGAGAGAGACTTCCTTGTGTGCTGTTCCTGGTACTCCACCCGTTTCGTCTGTTGCTAAGGGTGGCTGGATGGGAGGTAGCATCCTAGCTACCCAGAGGAGACCAGTTTTTCCGGTGGACAGGGGAAGTGATCTCTTCGAAGTGAAGAATTGGCCCTCGAATTCCCTGCGGAAGATTCTGGCAGGCCTGAAGAAGAGGGGGCGTAAGGGGGGGGTACTGTAACATACCTGGCGGCGTCCTTGCATAGTGGTCCATCTCCCACTGTGCAAGAGCGCGCACTTGATCTCCTGTCCAGAATGTCTCTCTGGCTTCCCTCCATGCTGTCTGTTTGTGTCTGTTTCTGCTGCTTAAGGGCGGCGCCCGATCACTTCCTGCTTTTTGTACCTGCTGTGGGTCACACCCCTTGTGCGTCCTCAGCCTATTGCTGTCTGTCACCTGGTATATAGCTCAGCTGCTCCCATCTATCCCTGCCTGAGCATAGTGTTTCATTCAGTGTGTGCTTGCACTCTGAAGGTGCCAGGTCCCGTTCTGTGTTCTCTTGTCTGCCTATCCTGGAGGCTGTATTTCCAGGCCTGTCTGAACACGCTCCTAGCCTGTTCCTCCTGCCTTCTAGGGGCCGATTACCTAGACCCGTTCCTGTATCTTGTCTGACCTGTCTGAACACGCTCCTAGCCTGTTCCTCCTGCCTTCTAGGGGCCGATTACCTAGACCCGTTCCTGTATCTTGTCTGACCTGTCTGAACACGCTCCTAGCCTGTTCCTCCTGCCTTCTAGGGGCCGATTACCTAGACCTGCTCCTGTATCTTGTCTGTCCTGTCTGAACACGCACCTTGCCTGTTCGTCCCGCCTCTCTGGGGGCCGTATTCCCAGACCCGCTCCTGTATTCCGCTGCAGTGTCGGTCTCCTCCGTACACTCAGTTCCAGTCTGAACTCTCTCCTATCCTTTACCTGTTTTGCCTCTATGTCCGTTCCCTTCCTTTTTCTGCAGAGTCTGAACTCGTACCTAACTCCTGCTTGTTGTCTCTGTACTCCCGTTTGTGAGTTTGTGGTCCACTCGCTACTTCTCTGCTAGTACCCTGTGGGTGTCTGGCTCTGCCTTTCCCTTCCTGTCTGTTCCGTGTGAACAGAGCCCTGTCCCCCCTACTCAGCCTAGCCTGCTCTGACTCCTTTGCTTACCGCTCCGGCGGTTCTAGCCTGCCCTGCTTCTGCCCACTGCTCCGGCAGTCCTGTCCTGCCCTGCTTCTGCCCACTGCTCCGGCAGTCCTGTCCTGCCCTGCTTCTGCCCGCTGCTCCGGCAGTCCTGTCCTGCCCTGCTTCTGCCCGCTGCTCTGGCAGTCCTGTCCTGCCCTGCTTCTGCCCGCTGCTCCGGCAGTCCTGTCCTGCCCTGCTTCTGCCCGCTGCTCCGGCAGTCCTGTCCTGCCCTGCTTCTGCCCGCTGCTCCGGCAGTCCTGTCCTGCCCTGCTTGTGCCCGCTGCTCCGGCAGTCCTGTCCTGCCCTGCTTGTGCTCGCTGCTCCTGCAGCCCCGTCCTGCTCTGTTCTTGCCCACCGCTTCGGGCGTTCCCTCTCTGCTGTGGTTGTCTACCGCATCTGCGGTTCTGTGACCCAGTCTGTACTGGGTCTTAACCTTTCTGTGCTCCAGCCCGTCCTTTCGGCCAGTACCTCCCTGCCTGCATACTCGCCTGTATCCACCCATCTGCATACCTGCCGTGTTTGCTTATATCCACCAGTCTGTGCCAGCCTAACCTGCCTGTTCCTGAGTCCCAGTGTGTACTGGGTCCTATCCCGCCTGTGTTCCTACCTGCTAGTGCCTCCCTGTCTGCACTCTAGCTGTGCTTGCCTGTACCCCTCTACCTGTATTGTTCCTGAGTCCCAGTGTGTACTGGGTCCTATCCCGCCTGTGTTCCTACCTGCTAGTGCCTCCCTGTCTGCACTCTAGCTGCGCTTGCCTTTACCCGCCTGCCTGCATACCAGTCGTGCCTGCCTATACCCTCCAGTCTGTGCGCCAGCCTAACCAGCCTGATCCAGTAATCCCTGTGTGGGTCAACCCCCGTGTCCGGAGTTTGACCTGGAGTAGCACCTGGTCCCTCTGCCCGGTTTCTCCCTGGTGCACTGGCGTCGTATGCCGTCGTGCCATCTTGGTCGGATCGGCCAGATACTTAGTCACGCCCCTCCAGGCACTCTCCGGTTCATGGTCCAGTGGAATCACTACAATCACACGCACACGCCGCTCAGCCCGGGCGTGTGCATAACAGGGATGAGGCCGGCGACGCTAGAGTCCGGAGCAGCGGCAGCAGGTGAGACGTGAGGTGAGTATTTGATTTTTTTTTTATTGTATGGAGGCCTGTGGCAGTATAAGGGAGGGGAGTGAGGTGGGGGTGTGTGACATCCTGCATGGGGCATTATAAGGGGGGGGGTGACATCCTGCATGGGGCATTATAAGGGAGGGGGGGTGACATCCTGCATGGGGCAGTATAAGGGAGGGGGGTGTGTGACATCCTGCATGGGGCATTATAAGGGGGGGGTGACATCCTGCATGGGGCATTATAAGGGAGGGGGGGTGACATCCTGCATGGGGCATTATAAGGGAGGGGTGTGTGTGTGACATCCTGCATGGGGCATTATAAGGGAGGGGGTGTGTGACATCCTGCATGGGACATTATAAGGGAGGGGGGGTGACATCCTGCATGGGGCATTATAAGGGAGGGGGGGTGACATCCTGCATGGGGCATTATAAGGGAGGGGGGGGTGACATCCTGCATGGGGCATTATAAGGGAGGGGGGGTGACATCCTGCATGGGGCATTATAAGGGAGTGGGGTGTGTGTGACATCCTGCATGGGGCATTATAAGGGAGGTGGGGTGTGACATCCTGCATGGGGCATTATAAGGGAGGGGGGGTGACATCTTGCATGGGGCATTATAAGGGAGGGGGTGTGTTACATCCTGCATGAGGCATTATAATGGAGGGGGTGTGTGTGACATCCTGCATGGGGCATTATAAGGGAGGGGGTGTGTGGCATGGGGCATTATAAGGAGGGGTGACTTCCTATATGGGGGGGAACAGCCTGCATGGGGCATTATGTGGGGGGAACAGCCTGCGTGGGGCATTATGTGTGGGGAACAATCTGAATGGAGGGTTATATAGGGGCCAGTATTCTGTATGGAGCGTTATATGGGGGCCAGTATCCTGCATGGAGCGTTATATGGGGGCCAGTATCCTGCATGGAGCGTTATATGGGGGCCAGTATTCTGTATGGAGCGTTATATGGGGGCCAGTATCCTGTATGGAGCGTTATATGGGGGCCAGTATTCCGTATGGAGCGTTATATGGGGGCCAGTATCCTGTATGGAGTGTTATATGGGGGCCAGTATTCCGTATGGAGCGTTATATGGGGCCAGTATTCTGTATGGAGCATTATATGGGGGCCAGTATCCTGTATGGAGCGTTATATGGGAGCCAGTATTCTGTATGGAGTGTTATATGGGGGCCAGTATCCTGTATGGAGTGTTTTATGGGGGTCAGTATACTGTATGGAGCATTTTATGGGGGCCAGTATACTGTGTGGAGCGATTCGCTGGTTTCTGAGCTATTGTGGAATTTACAATAGATATCACTCATGTAATGTAAGAAGTGAAATGTTCGGCATTGTACTATACATATACATTTCTCTTCGGTATCTGTGCATCATGAATCGTGGTATGTGTTAAAGGGGCCCACTGAGACTCTTTCGCCGGGGCCCATAAAAACTTGGAGCCGGCCCTGGACCCCGGCCCCATGCTGAGCACTAAGCGCCGGGACATCTCAGCGCTGCTTTCCTCTGTGTAGCAGTGCAGCGCCTTCATGATTCCCCTGACTTCCGGTCATGTGACGGCTCCGTCACATGGCCGGAAGTCAGGAGAACCTGGTGGCAGCGACGTGGACGAGCGCCAGGATTCTGCAGGGATCGCATGGGGGTAAGTATAACAAGTTTTATTTTTTTTAAATACAATTAATTAACTAGGAGTGGGGGGAATCAGAGATGCATGGGGGGATGAGAGATGCACATGGGGGGGATGAGATGCACGGGGGGGTGAGATGCACGGGGGGATGAGAGCTGCACATGGGGGGGTGAGAGCTGCACATGGGGGGGATGAGAGCTGCACATGGGGGGGATGAGAGCTGCACATAGGGGGATGAGAGATGCACGGGGGGGATGAGATGCACATGGGGGGGATTAGAGATGCACGGGGGGAATGAGAGTTGCACATGGGGGGGATGAGAGCTGCACATGGGGGGTGAGAGATGCACATGGGGGGTTATGTTTACATAACTTTGTTGCCCTATGAAGGGCAGGGGGGGGGGCAAAAATTTCTTGCACAGGAGCCCACTACAGTCTGTGTCCGCCTATGAGCCCAGGGGTTGTTTCGACTCCTTCTATGGGCTCAATTTGCACCTCCACCCCCTCGATTGGTTATGCAGGAGCTTACAGGGAGGGTAAGTATGGTTTGTACGATGGGTAGAGTCACGGCGGCCTCCAGAGGTATAATCACTTTGCCAAGAAGCTGAGAGGTGTCTGGTAACTTCTAGACCTGACTCACTCGGATGAGTTGTTGAAAAACCCTTTGTCTACCGTGACCCCTGGTCACGCAATTCCAGTTGCCTCTTTGTGGTTCACCAATCATGAACTCCCCTACTTCATTCAGGATATCCATTCCCAACGTCACTATGGGCCCGGGGCTTATTGGGCCTTTCACCAACACAATCCCTTTCTTTCCTAATTCTCGTCTGCACATATGCACAGTCATCCATACCACCCGGTCACTGGAATGGGGAGCTGGTTGGCAACTATTAGTCTAATATTCGGCCCCTTGTTGGACCAGTCAACCATAGGGAAGTGAGTGTGGAAGTAAGCTTCGGGCATAGTGGTCACCTAAGAGCCCGTGTCCATTAAACAATGAATGCATTTCCCATCAAATTCAGCCCACGTCATGGGCCTTTCGGAGACAATATTTTCAGAGCCTTCCTCCCCTTCTTCTGGGACATGGAACCCCACGGTGTGCTCCTGAACCATGGGGCTCCTTTGTTTAAAGGACGCCACCTTCTTCCTTGGCTCTGGCTTGGCCACTCTCGGGATTTATGACCTCGGCCACCACAGTTCCAACATTCAACTCTTCTCTCTTCTGTCCGGCGACAGGTCTGAGATGACAAATTCGGGGGTATAGGATCCTCTCACTGGTCCGTCTCCTTATATCTAGCTGAAGGGCAACTTGGCAACTTACTAGAGGCTCCTTTGAGATTGCATAACTCTCCTCTAATTTCTCTTATCTCCTGACGTAATTCTTGTGCCCAGTCAGGTTCCTTGCAGGCGGCTTCCGAGGCGGTAGCTACCTGGTGACTCCGAACTGTGCCCATCAAGGTGGGTGTCTCTTTTTCTTGGACTCGTGCCTCAGCCCCGGTTTCCAAGTAACTAATGTCCGAGTTAGTCTGTAACCGCTCTTTCAGAGTCTGCCGCAGGTAGGGGTCCCTTAATCCGGCAACAAATTGATCCCGCAGTACTTCATCTAAGGATTCCAGCTCTCGACATTCCTCTTGAGTCTTCTTGGCGATATGGGCCGTGACCTCCTGCAGAGCATTGACACTCTGCGCAACTGTAAATTATTCCCCGTGAATTTTGGAAGGTTACTGAGCATGGCCACCAGGGGAATACTTCCCCTGACAAGCCCACCATCACCCTGTTCCACTATTTTCGCATTGGAATGTTGCATCCTGCCGACTACATCAAATATAATGCAGGTAAACAGTATGCAACAGCAGAGACACAGGCAGAACAACAGTATACTTCTTTTATTTAACAATTAATATTAATTATAAAACACGTATTATATGGTAACAATTGCTTTACAATATTTGACAGTAAAATAAGCAGGAAATCACATAACAGAATGAATTATCAGAATACACTAGAATTTAGGGGCTGGTAGTTTAAAATGATCTACTGGAGGGAAGGGGAACTAGATTGTCATTAACTATACCTGGCAAGGGGCAGTCTTTTAAAGCTTTGGCAATACTCTGATCCTATCACAACTCGCTGCCCGTTTCCCTCGTCACTCTCTATCCACTTTCGTGATGCCGCTCTGGCGTCTACTGTTTCCCGTCTGACTACTGTCTTTCCCTCTTTCCGTGCCTGGTACCATATGTCCCTGTCAGAGGTAATGGCCCATCTCGCGAGTCCTTCTTGGTCGCTGACCTGACCGTGAATCTCCGATCTGACACCTCCGAAGTTTCTGCAACGTCCTGTCACTAGCGCACACGTCTGAGAACTGTGCTGCCGCAACCTGCTCCCGTTCTGTCGACCGACGTCACCCGGGTGAGGAACCTTGACTGGCGTCGCTCAGATGTTCGGGGCTTGACCGTCGACATCTGGGCGAATACGCGGCCCTTTTCTTCCTGACAGGAGCTCCTGACGCTGCTGTCGCTCCTCCTGTCTCACTCCTCGCCGCCAGAATCTCCTCAGAACTTGCACACGCGCTGTTTTTCTCCTGAGCTGGTTTCCCTGACAATGCTGTCCCCAGAGTCCTGGTAAAAATCCTCCCCTCTGCCACGCCTACTCGCAGTTTTGGTTACACAGTGTCTTGTCTCCTTACATTTGCCCCTCAGATACCTCAGTCAGTCTTGTCCATGGCACCGTGCAGGGGCGGACCTACCACCCGTGCAGCCCGTTCATAGAACGGGGGCCCCGAGGGAGAGGGGGCCCCTCCAGCCTCCAGCAGGGCCGCCACCAGGGCATGACTGTCCTAACTCCAGTATGGGGCCCGGCCGGTCGGGGCCCCCTCGGAGCCCCGTTGGGGCCCCTCTCTTGTGCGTCTCCTCATTGGGCCTCCGCAGGGCCGGCGTCAGCACCAGGGCAAATGCCGGGGCCCTGAGCAGGCGGGGGCCCTCACCGTCGGGCACCCCGCGCGCTATGGGACCCGTGAGCGGAGGAGAGAGGTGTCAGCGCCCGCTCCCCCCCTGCTTGCTCAGGGCCCCGGCACCCGGCACAATACTTACCCCTCCCCGTGCCTCCGCAGCAGCTCCTACATTCTCCGCAGCTGCTGCACTGTGACGTCTCAGGTCAGAGGGCGCGGTGACGTCTTTACACCGTGCTCTCTCCTGAGCAGTCACAGCGTAGAGCAGGATGAGGCCGGCGACGCTGGAGTCCGGAGCAGCGGCAGCAGGTGAGACGTCAGGTGAGTATTTGATTTTTTTTTTATAGTATGGAGGCCTGTGGCAGTATAAGGGAGGGGGGTGAGGTGGGGGTGTGTGACATCCTGCATGGGGCAGTATAAGGGGGGGTGACATCCTGCATGGAGCATTATAAGGGAAGGGGGATGACATCCTGCATGGGGCATTATAAGGAAAGGGGGGTGTGGGTCATCCTGCATGGGGCATTATAAGGGGGAGTGACATCCTATATGGGGGGGAACAGCCTGCATGGGGCATTATGTGGGGGGAACAGCCTGCGTGGGGCATTATATGGGGGGAACAGCCTGCGTGGGGCATTATGTGGTGGGAACAGCCTGCGTGGGGCATTATGTGTGGTGAACAGCCTGCATGGAGCGTTATATGGGGGCCAGTATCCTGCATAAAGCGTTATATGGGGGCCAGTATCCTGCATGGAGCGTTATATGGGGGCCAGTATCCTGTATGGAGCGTTATATGGGGGCCAGCATTCCGTATGGAGCGTTATATGGGGGCCAGTATTCCGTATGGAGCATTTTATGGGGGCCAGTATTCTGTATGGAGCATTATATGGGGGCCAGTATCCTGTATGGAGCGTTATATGGGGGCCAGTATTCTGTATGGAGCGTTATATGGGGGGCCAGTATTCTGTATGGAGCATTATATGGGGGCCAGTATCCTGTATGGAGAGTTATATGGGAGCCAGTATTCTGTATGGAGCGTTATATGGGGGCCAGTATCCTGTATGGAGCGTTATATGGGGACCAGTATCCTGTATGGAGCATTTTATGGGGGCCAGTATTCTGTATGGAGCATTTTATGGGGGCCAGTTTCCTGTATGGAGCATTTTATGGGGGCCAGTATACTGTGTGGAGCGATTCGCTGGTTTCTGAGCTATTGTGGAATTTACAATAGATATCACTCATGTAATGTAAGAAGTGAAATCTTTGCATTGTACTATATATATATTTCTCTTCGGTATCTGTGCATCATGAATCGTGGTATGTGTTAAAGGGGCCCACTGAGACTCTTTCGCCGGGTTCCACAAAAACATGGAGCCGCCCCTGGGCCCCCGGCCCCATGCTGAGCGCTAAGCGCCGGGACATCTCAGAGCTTCTTTCCTCTGTGTAGCAGTGAAGCGCTGCTGCGGCAGCGCCTTCATGATTCCCCTGACTTCCGGTCATGTGAGGGCGCCGTCACATGGCCGGAAGTCAGGAGAACCTGGTGGCAGTGACGTGGACGAGCGCCAGGATTCTGCAGGGATCGCATGGGGGTAAGTATAACAAGTTTTATTTTTTTTAAATACAATTAATTAACTAGGAGTGGGGGGGATGAGAGATGCACGGGGGGGATGAGAGATGCACGGGGGGGATGAGAGATGCACGGGGGGGATGAGAGATGCACGGGGGGGTGAGAGCTGCACATGGGGGGATGAGAGCTGCACATGGGGGGGATGAGAGCTGCACGGGAGGGGGATGAGATGCACATGGGGGGGGATGAGAGATGCACGGGGGGGTGAGAGCTGCACATGGGGGGGATGAGAGCTGCACGGGAGGGGGATGAGATGCACATGGGGGGATGAGATGCACATGGGGGGATGAGAGCTGCACGGGGGGTGAGAGCTGCACATGGGGGGGATGAGAGCTGCACATGGGGGGATGAGAGCTGCACATGGGGGGGTGAGAGATGCACATGGGGGGGATGAGAGCTGCACATGGGGGGATGAGAGCTGCACGGGAGGGGGATGAGATGCACATGGGGGGATGAGAGATGCACGGGGGGTGAGAGCTGCACATGGGGGGGATGAGAGCTGCACATGGGGGGATGAGAGCTGCACATGGGGGGATGAGAGATGCACATGGGGGGGTTATGTTTACATAACTTTGTTGCCCTATGAAGGGCAGGGGGGGGGGCAAAAGTTTCTTGCACAGGGGCCCACTACAGTCTGTGTCCGCCACTGGCACCGTGATATAATAAAGATACAATGTGAATACACATGCGTTAACAATGGTTATGGATTCACTATTTTTTTCCCATCCTCCTGTTTCTCCCTAAAAAAGTGCAAAGTGGTTCTAACATACTATGACATCAAGGTGATGATGCAGATATTGCCATTATGTTCACAGCATCAACAGTAGGAGGAGGATGGTGGTGATAAACAGCTGCACTCCTGATGCAACTGCCGAGATCGGAGGAAATTCTGATCCAGGCAGACTTTCTTGTAGACGAGGTCACCAGCCTCAGTAACATTACCGGGACTGGCGTCACTTTACAGGTAGCAGCAGACCAAATAAAGAGCTCTGACCTGTTCCTTGAAAGGAACATTAGGAGGCACACGCTGTTTTACACACAGTATTGTGTGTTGTGCCTCATGTACATGTGGGTGAGGCTGGAGTATGAACTGGTAAAAAGTCTCCATAGAGTAGCAGTAGGGTGGGCCCTGTGGAATCAATTCCCCCTGTGGGCCATAGGCCCTCCAGTCTGACCCTGCGTGTACGGACCCCCCTCGGAGCCTACTGGACCCTCTGCCTCTGGCTTAGCGGGGTCACAGTGCAGGCGCGCCATGAATAGATCGTTAGGATCCTACTTTGGCCACGTTCACAAGTTCAGTATTTGGTCAGTATTTTACATCAGTATTTGTAAGTCAAAACCAGGAGTGAAACAATCAGAGTAAAAGTATAATAGAAACACGTCACCACTTCTGTATTTATCACCCACTCCTGTTTTTGGCTTACAAATACTGAGGAAAAATACTGAGCAAATACTGATGTGTGAATAAGCCCTTAGAAAGAACATAATGTGCTGGTAGTAGTTTATTAATGGCAAACCTGATGACAGGTTTCCTTTAAACTGCTTATACAGTCTTATAGTTGAGTTAACCCCTATAAAAAATCATACATGCAATATAGATTTCACTTTCTTAGGGCTCTTCTTTTCTTTTTTTCTTGCTCGTGCAGACGACTGTTTAAATCAGACGAGTGCCATCCGTGGTTTTGACAGATAGCACTCATACCCATGTTATTCTATGGGGTGGAGCACTTGTCCGAAGGTAGAAAAACTTTTTTTATCTCCACCTCCGAGAAAAACGGATCCCACTTTGATCAGAGTCTCTTTAGCATAATCGGTCCGTTTTTCTTGGATGGATAGAAAGCGGTCGTGTGACCCTAGCCTTTCAGTGATTCTTATTGTACCAATAAACTGACCGATTTTCATTAGTGTTTGGATCAGATTTTCATCAGTGTTTGCTCAGTGTGTCAGTGCTTACCATCAGAGCTTTTCATCAGTTTTTCTCCTATGCAAGAAAAGACTGATGAAGGCTTCTCAAGTTTCCCCAATCAAATTATCAATGAAAAACGGACAGCACACAGATGGCACTCGAATACTGTCTGACTTTTTCACAGACCCATAGATTTGCATTGACAGGTTTCATCCATAACTCAGATCAGCAAAAATACAAGGAATCGCCCAATAGACTATAATGGGTACGGGTTATATCCAGGAAAAATACGGATTGAACTCATACGAAAAGCTGATATCTCAATGAGGCCTTATTTAGTTTTACAGAAAAAAATATATGTTTCATAAGCAAATGAGGGCTTCTTTGTGCACCCATGACCTGGCTTGCATAGTAAGTGGACCATGCAGACAAGACAAAGGGATGAGGGCGCACCCTCACTGACACTGTGTGTGTGCACGTTCGCTGAGCTACTGCAGTGTCAGTGCAGAAGTGAAGTGTCCGGGTTACAATTCAGGCAGTGCTTGCTCTGGGCAAGTGAGCACTGTCAATCAATATAAGGTAAAGTGCGCATAATATACTCATATAAACTCCACAATACTATCACCAATATAATACTGGCATATAAACTGCATAATACTATAACCAATATAATACTGGCATATAAACGACATTATACTCTCACCAATATAATACTGGCATATAAACTCCACAATAGTATCACCAATATAATACTGGCACATAAACTACATTATACTATCATATACTGTACATTACATATAACTACGGTACTTATTACTATCACATACACTTATGCTCAAATGAATAGCATACTGTCCTGTAAATTAAATACTCTTGTTAATATAACACTTGTATGAACTCCTTAATGCTATCATATGCACAACATCACACTATCATTATATACTGTACACACAATACTACAATATCCCATAAATTATATAACACTATAACATGTACATAAGATCATCAACATCATATAAGATAATTAATACTATCCCTAAAATAATAGTGTCATAGAAACTACATATTAATGATCTATGGAATATTATCACCTCAAATATTTAATACTTTTATATAAACAAAATAAACACTATACAATACAGTAGAAAATGCTATCGCAAATAACAGTGAGAAGATAAAAGTTTAGATAAAAGCTGACATACTTTTTGAGGCTCATTTGATAATACTAAGCAATGTAACATGTTACAAGAGGAACTTGTATTTAAAGGGAACTTGACAGCTGATACCTGCTGCCTGAACCATGTGTAGACACTGGCTGTGTCATTTCAACCCGGTATGTTTTTCTCTAAAATGCTGTGGTATCTCAGAAAAAAAATATACATTTAAGTCTATGTTCCCATGAGGAGTTTTTGGTGAGTTTTTGATGTTGCAGATTTTCTGCACTATTTCTATAAAATAATGCAAGTAAAATAGGTTACATGCATTTTTCCAAAAAATATGCAGCATAAAAAAAACTCACCAAAAACTCATCATGGGAATGTAGCCTAAAAGTGGACCGGGGTCCAAGGTACAGGTGACTAGTGCAAAATACAAATCCCTTCCTGCTTCTCCCCTCCCCGCTCTTTTGGAGTGATAGGTCTCTCTCTATACACACATAGAGAGAGATCTTTCACTCAGAGGAGCATGGCGGGGAAAAGCTGCCAGAGAGCCGCCTTTTGGACTAGTCACCTGTACAGCATGGTGGCCAGTTGGCTTTTAAATGTATGTTTTCCTCTGACATGCTGCAACATTTCAGAGAAAAACATACTTAGCTAAAATGATACAGCCAGTGTCTGATACATGGTTCGGGCAGCATGAATCAGCTGTCAGGTTCCCTTTAAAACTTCAGTTACATTGTTAGGTGGTGTAAATGTTTCAACACAGCATTTATTTTATTGCTTCCTTTGTTAGTGGGCGCTAAAATATTTACCCCTAACTATTTTCTGTCTTTCCAGTGCCGATCCGTTCTCTCCTACATAATGTGACTGCAGTTGTTTATACCAGAAATGTCTTTCTCTATGAAAGTCTATGAAATTTAGAACAAGGTTCTCATAGGCTTACACTACTAAAGGAACTAAGCCCACGTTCACTAATTGAGTATTTGGTCAGTTTCTTACCTCCATATTTGTAAACCAAAAACAGTGGGACAATCAGAGAAAAAGTAGAATAGAAACACGTCACCACTTCTGTATTTTCCACCCACACCTGATTCTGTATTATGTAAAATACTGACCAAATACTGATCGTGTGAACATGATCTAATGGTCTATGTCAGTGATTTTCAACCTTTTTTGAGCCGCGGCACACTTTTTATACTTAGAAAATCCTGGGGCACACCACCAACCAAAATAGCACAAAATGACACTAAAACAGTCATATTATACATATAGTTAATAATATAGATTCTAAATTTATTTTACTCACTCAGTGTGAAACCTGGGCCTGTTTCGATAAACACAAAAGGGATATCCTGGCAGCAATGGTGGAAAGACACACACGAAGCTCTTCCTCAACAGTTCTCAGTTTCTCCCTGTTTTTAGTTTTTATCGCAGTCAAGCTTGAGAAGCCCAGCTCACATAGATATGTGGTTGAAAATGGGAGCAATGTCAAAATAGCTTTGTTGGCCAGAATGGGGAACTCCTTGGCAACAGATAACCAAAAACTGTCCAAAGGAAGATCAGCAAACTTTAGCTTTAAACCACGATCTTGCTTCAGTTCAACGAGTTCCTCTTGCTCCTTTAAAGTCATGTCCTTTCCAGCAACGGATAATGAGCTGTATGGGTCCCTAACCCAGTCAAGGCATTCTGTGAAGGCTGAAGAGAAATAGAACGATAACTTCTCCTCAAGAGTTTTCAAATGTCTGCCAATCGCTTCGCACATTGCAGCAGTATTGTCATCATGCAGTTTCTCGGTGAGTGGGAACATCTGAAGGTTGCCACCCTGCACATGTTGTTGCCAGAGCTGCACCTTTAAACGGAATCCGTTCATTTTATCAGTGCTTGTAAGCAGGTTTTCATTTCGACCTTGCATCCGTGTGTTTAGTTCATTCAGATATTGAAATATATCAGCCAGGTATGCCAGCTTTGCACACCACTCATCACTTGCAAGCAGCTTTGAATAATCGGACCTCTCGTTTGTAAGAAATATTTTAAGTTCCTCTCGCAACTCATACACACGGGCCAGCACTTTGCCGCGTGACAGCCACCTGACCTCCGTGTGGAGCAATAAGATTTTATGTTCCGCTCCCATTTCTGTACACAAAGACGCAAATAAGCGACATCTCAAAGGTCGCGTCTTCACAAAGTTCACTATGCGCACAACATCATCCAACACAGGAGCTAGATCTGCTGGTAAGGTCTTTGCAACGAGGGCCTCACGGTGCAAGAAACAGTGGGTAGCAAGAACATCTGGGTTTCTTTCTTTAACCCTACTTACAAAGCCTTTGATGCGCCCGACCATGGCTGCGGCTCCATCAGTGCAGACACCTGTGCAGTTTTCCCATGTAAGTCCACTTTTATCAAGATATTCCGATGTGACTTGGAATATTGCCTCTCCTGTTGATTTTTCTGTCAGTGCCTTGCAAAATAGGAAGTTTTCTCGCACATTGGCCAACAACTGACAATGTCCACTGATATCCGTCGACTCATCAAGTTGCAAGGCAAATTTCTTACTGATGCGCACCTTTTCCAAAACAACTGTTTCAATGTCCACAGACAAGTCATCAATCCGTCTGGCAATTGTGTTATCAGAGAGAGGCACTTTAGCTATCTCTTTAGCTGCTTCAGGGCCAAGCATCTCATTTACAATAGCTTTACAAGCTGGTAGTATTAATGTTTCTGCCACAGTGTGGGACTTTTTTGATTTGGCTATGAGTTCAGCAACAAGGTAGCTAGCTTTGAGGGCTCTCTCATTTACCTTTGTGCTTTTTCTCAAAAAAGTTGCCCCTTTCTCATTGTTTGTACGTAAGCGTACAAAATACGCCATCGGTTTATTTTGAACGGAAGGGTGTTTCGTTTGGAGATGGCGTTTAAGTTTGCTTGGCACCATAGCGCTATTGGAAAGCTTCTCACCACACACCAAGCACAGTGGTGTTGGTGCTGTCGCATCCCCAGTGGAAGTAAATCCAAATGAATGATAGCTTTCACTGTATTGCCTTGAGCTCACCGTCTTGTCTTTTTTCTTTTGTCGAACTCTCATACTAGGGCCTTCATTTGGGTTAGAATTGTGTCCAGGGTCCTGTTCGGCATTTGCCTTTTCCATTCTCAAATACTTCTCCATCACTGCCTCATGACTATAGTATTTCTCATTTTACATTTCTCATTGTTATATGCAGTATACTGCTGGAGTACTAAAAGTACCAGCTCATATGCTGAGTATTCTGCCAACAGTTCATATACTCAGGCAAAAGCTCATATAGTCAACATTATTGGCGGGCATTACCTTGGCGGCGGGCAAATGCGAGAGTCTCTCCGCTCTCAGGATGACGCGCCGGCCTCGGTGACTTCATTAAGTCGCGCGAGGTTCAAAGCTTGCGCATGTGTTATTGTACACGTCTCCTACATTGTAAGAAGGCGTGACTGCGCATCGAGCGCATTGCTGGGAAACAAAACACAGGGGGCACCATAGTTTGGGGAACTTTCCCCGCGGGACACCCGACCATGTGTCTGACCACTGGTTGAAAATCACTGGTCTATGTGCTCCGGCAAGTCAGTGCTGCGGTCACAGATGCGGAGAGGACTGGAGCAGCGCTGGACACACCAGAAGACAGCAATGGGTAAGTATTTTAATGCTCACATTCTACATATATTTCCAATGGCTAATTGGTGGTGCAATAGAAAAAACGCTGGAGTGGTTTTTGGGAGTAAATCCATTTCAAAAGCTCCTCATAAAGCTCTGTGTGTGAACATAGCTAAAGGGAATTTATATATATATTTTTATATATTTTTTTTATATATATATATTTATATAATTTATATTTATTATATGTATAATAGCACAAAGAGAACTTGAAAAAAAAAAAACGTAATTTCACACTTTTTATCAAAAGCACGTGGGCTGAAGTGACGGAGAGTACCCGAAAGATTCCCTCCAAAAGCTCCGCTAAGCCATAATATTTCTTTTTAAAACTCACTTTTATAGGATTCTTTTTTTAGGTAACCGCAAGTAACATTTCTTTTTCACCAAACTTGCATTTTTAGAACAAAAGCAGGAGATTGCAGTTTTTAACAAAACCACAAAATAACTACATATCATGAAACAAAATCCGGATAATTTGTAACTTCTTTTGAGTTTCTATTCACCCCTAATCTTACGGTCATTATACACTCTTATGTATTTACGAACATAGGGACAACCTGAAGCAATGGATCTTTCTTGTGTTTCAGTTTTATCGTATCATAGCTCATAACTTCAAAACACAAATACTGCCTGAGCTGAAAATTCATGACACTCCACTTTTATGGTAATACATGATTTTGTGGGGTAAAGTACTCCTCTATAAACAGTAAAAAAGATTTTTATTTTAGAGCTCCATTGCTGCTTCTAATTTTGAGATGGTAACTTATGGTCAGCTAGATATTTATTTCTCCTACAGTATTAAATTAGAGAATGGCCATCCATGAAATACTCAGAAAACTTGAGACTATAAGTCTCCTTAGATTAAGTTCCCACTATAAGTTTTTGGTGAGTTTTTGCAGTTGAGTATTTTTACTGTGCAAAAGTAAAAACACAGCATCTTACGGTTCCAGGAAAGTGGATGGGATTTATAGAAATCTCGTGCCCACTGTGTTTTTTTTTTTTTATGTGCATTTTTGAAGCTTGCAACATGACAATTTCTCTTGCGAGTACAATGAGTTTTCTGTGCAGATTTTCTCCATAGACCTGCATTAGATGCAGAAAATCTGCAGTTAAAAAAAAACACATATGCGTAAACGCACTAAAAATGTATGTAATCTGCACATGTCTATATCAATCAAGTTTTGTCAAAGAAAAATACCAGGAGGTATGAAAAACAAAGCAGCTTTATTTAAAACATGACATACCAAAAAGAGACAAAAACGCAGCGTCAAAATTGCAATGAAAAAAATGCAAGTAACCTAATTTATCTGACAGGTGTAGAAAATCTGCAACATTAAAAAATTCAACAAATACTCATCATGTGAACAGAGCCTTACAGAGCAGCTCTCAAATATGGCTCGTATGTCCTATTAGGACATATGGCCAGTCGCTCTTCATGAGACATTCCCTTTAGTTTTACACAGCACAAAAGTTTACAGTTTTCAATTTTAACTTTCCGTTTTGTCTTATAAAATGTTGCGAAGACAAATATTTTGTTCCTATGCAGAATAGTTTATCTGAAAGACATGTTTATGTTCTTTTCACATGAAGGCTTGATGTACATGACAAGAACCACGACAGGGGCCTGTATTATTATTAGTAAATTATTTTACCCTTGAAGCAATTATGTAAATAATCTGGGGGAGCGTAGTTCTGCAATTTCCCATCTGATGGAAAATGGCACAATTCATATGGAAAATGGGACTTTATATGCCTCTTACCACCCTAAAGAAGTCATTGGGGCCTATTTCAACACTGCACATGAAGCCGTAATACAGCTGTGCGGTAATGGCCCAATGCCAGGGTGGGATTAGAGAGATGGCATAAGGAGCACGTCAAGTGACCCAGGGCCTTCACCACCTCAAAGCTTTAAGATGACTCAACCAGCTACCGTCCCTGCCCAGGCTGTATCTTAAAGGGGTTGTCCGGTCCAAATCGATAAGTCTGCAGTCACTCTGTGTGGGGGCAGACTTATAAATTCCGCCCAGAGCGCGCGCTGCGGGGATTTGCCAGTTTCTGAGTTGGGACCGGCAGGTATGTACCGAATAGGCCGGATCGGGCGACAGTCTAATGTGTACAGAAGCCTTCCAACTCGCTCCTGACATCATCTTTTGGCAGCTTTAAATTTATCGTCCAACTCTTTAGTATTCAGGAGATTGGCTGTTGTCAGACAGCTCCCCTCACTCCTCTCTGAAAACACATGAATGTTCATGTGTATAAGGAAGTCGGGAGAGGTGACGGACAGCTGAATAAGTGCTCGACCATCAGCTAATGTATGAGGGGGCCATAAAGGGTTATATTGAAAATGGTATCTGATCTGCAGACTGGATGTTATAAAGCAGGAGGAGCTGATCAGATTGATAAGACATTTTTGTTAGAAAGGTTTCAGTAAAACTTTCATTTTACTCATTGAAAATCTTGATGTTTTTACGCATGTGTCCAGTGGGCGGTCCTATTCAGTGACTGACAGTCTTTCCTGTATGACTGTGTAGGCAGGCAGCTGTCAATCACTGAGCAAGACCGCCTACTGGACTCATACAAACACCAGGGATTTCAATGAAAAAAATACAAGTTATTCTGAGTCTCTTTCAACAACCCTAAATATCATCCCGCTCAGCTTCTCCTCTATTCTGTACTGTCCACAGATCAGACTGCAAGTACAATGTGACAGGTTCTGTGATGTGACTCCCATAAATGATGCGGTTAGGGTCACACACATACAGTTTTCTCATTTAAATATGGCTGCTATAAAGAGTCAGGAAGTCTTGTTTCCAGGGGTGTGATAGGGGCTCCCAGTATATGATTGCACAGGGATCTTCACCTTATCTGTCCCTACCTAAGGATGATTTACACTGTGCAATGCGCAGAGTTTGCTTGTTGGTGTTCGTCTAATATCCTATGTCCACAGACTGACCGCATGTCAAATGCACAGTACAATGTGCTGTCGAGAACAATGATCTTTTTGGGCAAATCAAAAGATTTTAGGAACTCTAGTTTTTGGTAATCATGCAGTCTAAATGCACTTAAAACCTCATTCACATGTCTGTATTTAAAGCACCACTCCAGTGGGGTTTTTTTCAGCACTGGAGTGGTTTAAGTGTAAGCCCCCTGCCTCCGGTCATATACAGTACTCACCCTCTGGCGTTTTCCCCGGTTTTCAGCACCGCTCTGGTCCCACTGCGCCATCTTGTGAGCTGAGCTTCTGACTGCCAGAAGTCACAAGCTCTCAATTCAAGTCTATTAGAGCCAGAACGAGGTCAGAACGAGGCTTTCATAGACTTATATTGAAAAGTGACCTCTCTGCAGCTCCATGAAACACTGGAGCTGCAAGTAGGTCACTTTTCACAAGAGACGGACTGGAGCGGTGGGGAAACCAATGAAGGCGGCGGAAGGTGAGTATGAAACAGGGGGCAGTTGACTTACATTTAAAGCACCACTCCAGCGATGCAATACAAAAAAACCACTGGAGTGGTACTTTAAACACATACGTGCAAAAATTATACTGGTGTCATCAGTGTTTTGGATCAGTGTGTCAGTGTTTGGTCCGTGTGTCCGTTTTTACCATCAGTGTGTCATAAGGTTTTTTTACAGATGGATAAATAAATAAATTACAAAGCTTCTCCTATCTCTTGCAATGTTAAATATGGACAGCACTTGGATGCCATGTTAGTGCTGTGTGTGTTTTTCAATGGCCCATAAACTTTTATTGGCCCTTGTCATCCGAGATACCGGAGAAAAATGGACATGTCTCCTTGAGTTTTGCTCAGGCATGTGAATAGTACCATAGATTTTAATGGGTACGTGTTCTATCCATTAATTTCACAGGTCAAACACGTACGTGCAACATGTACATCTGAATGAGGTCTTAAGCAAATTTTTGTCTGTAATATGCAGCTGATCGTAATCTATGGGGCTATTCACATGGATCAATAAAAATATGTATGTTTTAAAATTCAGCATGCATTACTTTCACCCGTCCATTAAAGGGGTAATCTCAAGTTGGATGGTATCCCCTATCCATGCGATAGGAGATTGCTTCTTGATTTCTGGGTATCCAACCACTGCGATCCTACCAATCCTGAGAACTGGGGCCGAGCCCCTTGTGTATGGAGTGGTGGACAATCATGGGCACTGACGTTGCACTCATTCTTAATGAAACCGTCGGAGATAGCCAAGTATTACACATACGCCGCCTAAGTTCAGATAGGGGCGAGACCGGTTACATGAATTCATTGGAATCCTGGGGGAACCAATACTTAGGGCGACCATAGGCTGCAGCTTCTCTCAGGCACAGCATAGATTCAATTGCTGACCAAACACATTTGACAAGAGTCCTCAGAAACGTAGAACAGTAGAACAGTAACATTTAATGAGGCATGGGCAGTGTAATTTAAGTGTCTCTTTGAGCAACAGGCTCCAGTAATAACAGTACAGTCTCCTTCGCAGCACAATAGTACACAGTCTATCCAATAGCACAGTACAGCACAGTTTTAATGCATGCACAACCACAGGTTTTTACTTCACAAGGACTCAATAGTACACAGCATTCTTTATCCTGCATGGAGATGGAGGGGGGAGGGTCTGATAAGGGAGATGATCCATATAACATGATTCCTTCCAGTCCTTACCTTCCTGCCCAATAATAATCCACACTGTTAGCTCAGGGAGTCTATCTGACCTGTGTTTAGCTTCCCTCCTGACCTGAATTCTGTTCCCTAGCCTTCTGTGAGATGCAGATCATACACCACCTTTCTCTTCCGCTCTAGGCAGACAGTAAACAACTGTCTCACACTGGCTGTATATACCATTTTAACGGTTTCCATGTGACCTAACAGAGTCTTTGGATCCAGTCAAATTTCGTATTTCGTAGTATTCATCACCGGTACTGTCACTCGAGCAATCCAACCAGTAGTAATCGTAAGCATAGTCTCACCTTGAACTAGGCCTTCCAGAAGTTCTGAGGAGGCTTTTGGCACGAACAGTCTTTTCTGAGCTTTTCTTCCCGGTTCTACCCGGACTCCACATCTCACCCCCACCGTTTGGTTTGCAGGAATGATGGTTGGGCGCCAGCCTACCTTGACTTCTTTTAGGTCCATTGTATTCTGTGCTTTCTTTATGAATGACAATTTCCGCCACGGCGTTGGGTATGGCAAGCGATGTGGCAATTGCATCCACCACCAGTGTTCCTGACTTGTGTTTCGTGATGACCTCACTGATTACATTATAACCCAGGATAGGATCCTCTGCCACGTTCTGATCACTGGTCACGAGAAAACATACCAAAAGCTCAATGTTGTTGCTGTTCTTCGTGGCCCTTAGTTGGAAAGTCACTTCCACCCTGCCTATGAAAGGGATTTTGGTCTGGTTGACAGCCTTGCTGTGGAGATCCACTGGTCCTAAGAGTTCTTTTAGCGACCGAAGACAGGTATGTGGCAAGTAGCGCCTTCTCCATTCTTCATTTAAAAGGCTCGCTTGGGCTCCTGTGTCCCACAGTGCTTTTACCTGGAGTCCATCTAGCTGGCACTGTATAAAGCATCTTTCACCGATTAGGCTGATGAGGCTGTCTTTACTGACCGAGGAATCCTCGTCCCAGGAGTACATTGTTTTACCTTCGCACTGGGCATTAAGTAACTGATGCCTATGTCTCTCTTGCAGCTGTTGTAGACGGGAACACACTTGGGGATAGTATTGACTCATTTTACCGCATGCGCCGTTCTGGGGTTTGGTGAGGTTTGGATTTGCTTCTGGGGCCTTCTCCATGTCGCAGTTACCAGTCGCCCCGCACTGGCAACTTCTGTCTTTCAACCCAAACGACCGTGACCATTGGCATTCCTTGGCATAATGTCCTTCCTCACCACATCTCAGACAGTGGACACACACCGTATTCTGATTTGATGAACAGCACGTTTCACAACACGGGTACCTTCTATTATGAAACCCACTCCTGGGTCTGAGGGATACAAGATCTTGAATTCTTTCCTTATGGTGATTTCAGGTGTTAGAGAGGACTGTCTCCCTGATTTATCTAACCCAAGCAGGTTAAAGGTTCTGTCTGAGTCTATCACTCGTTCAGAGGTATTGGTTGATTCCTGCAGGGCTGTTGTTAGGGCTTTGAATTGTTCTTTCAATTCCTGTAGTTCTGTCTGCGGACGGAGATTCCCGCTTTTGGTAATTGGTGCCGCCCCTCCATCCTCCAACTTCATCCTGGTTGTAAACTGTGTTAGCTCCTGGAGGAATGGCCCCATGACGTCTTCAGCTTCTTCCTCCCCCAGCTCATCCATTTTTGCATTAATGGCAGCTAACAGTTGCCTGCGGTTGTGTGCTTTAGAAATCTGTTCATTTTCCAATGTATTTCCAATGTTACACGTACACCGCCTAAGTTCAGATAGGGGCAAGACCGGTTCCATGAAATCTTTGGAATCCTGGGGGTACCGTTACTCAAGGCTGTAGCTTCTCTCAGGCACAGGATAGATTCAATTGCTGACAATACACATTTGACAAAAGTCCTCAGAAACGGTAGAACAGTAACATTTAATGAGGCACGGCCAGTGCAATTTAAGTGTCTCTTTGAGCAACAGGCTCCAGTAACACCAGTACAATCTCCTTCACATCACAGTAGTACACAGTGGCACAGTACAGCACAGTTTTAATGCATGCACAACCACTGGCTTTTCCTTCACAAGGACTCAATAGTACACAGCATTCTTTATTCTGCAAGGAGATAGAGGGGGGGAGGGTCTGATGAGAGAGATGATCCATATGACAGGATTCCTTCCAGTCCTTTTCTTTCTGCCCGATAATACTCCACACTGTTAGTTCAGGGAGTCTATCTGACCTGTGTTTAGCTTCCCTCCTGACCTGAATTCTGTTCCCTTGCCTTCTGTGAGATGCAGATCATACTCCACCTTTCTCTTCCGCTCTAGGCAGACAGTAAACAACTTCCCCACAATCCCCCTGGGGCTCTGCTAAAACACTCCCTGTCTCCTGTGACTGTGTTAACCCCTCTAGTTGCTGGATGCTTCTGAAGCACAACACTTCATGTCTCCTGTGCTTGTGTTATTTCTAATAGTTGCTGGATGCTTTTGAAGCAACAGCACTACTTCTGCATGTCACACAAGCTCAATTCCATAAGAATGAATGGAGTGGCAGAGCGCATAATTAATCCAAGCTCCATACACAGGGGTGAAGAACCCCGCATCTCAGGACTTGTGGGGATCTCAGTCATCGGAACCCCAGCAATTGGGATAGGATATAACTTCCAAACTTCCATGGATATGGGATAACGTCCAAACTTAAGCAGATCTACTGTATAATAGGGGCTCAAAAAATGGGTGCACGCATCAACTATATGTATGTTTTGCATCCATATATCATCAGGATTGAATTCGTCACTAACTTTTATTTTATTGTAAAAAAATGTCCATTAGGTTTTTTTCATTACATAGTAATAATAGTAAATTCCATTACTGTATTGTGCACTAGTCATTGCAGAATACAAATGAACTAAGTGCAGTTTCTTAGTGTTTAGCTGTTTACTTTGTGTTAGACATAGCTCTGCAAATCTGTTTCCAGCTCTCTTATGACTTGGCGTGCTCCCACTGATAGCAACGTCAGCATTATCCCTTCCAAGACTGCACTTTCTACACGGAGGGGCCATGTAAAAGGAAGCGGAGCTTCAGTAGAGCAGATTCCACACACTTCCTAGGAAGTCACATGTCTGTGAGCTGGCTATATTGTCAGCAGATGTACTGCGGGAACAGAAAGCAACAGATCTGGTGACAAGTATTAATTCTTGTCCAGGTTATGCTGTTGTAAAAACGTATCATCTAGAAATACTCGTCTGTTCTATGATGATTATAAAATAAAATTTCATTAAAAAAAATCATTCAAAACAATAAAATGACAGCTCAAATATTTATATGCAAAATATATTGAATTTAAATGTTATATTAGGAGACTTAAAGTAGCATTCCCATTATATATGTTTTTATATACAGTACAGACCAAAAGTTTGGACACACCTTCTCATTTAAAGATTTTTCTGTATTTTCATGACTTTGAAAATTGTACATTCACACTGAAGGCATCAAAACTATGAATTAACACAGAAATCGCAGGTTAACAGCAGCTCAGATTAGAGACCAGGTCAATGCCACACAGAGTTCTAGCAGCAGACACATCTCTACAACAACTGTTAAGAGGAGACTTTGTGCAGCAGACCTTTGTGTCACCCTGGCCTGGATGCCACAAATGTATAATAAAGCTGTGTCTGAGAGCAAGGGGGAGGTTCTCTGGTCAGGGACCATTAGCATGCAGCACCTCCTGTCCCAGGCCAGTAGGGGGAGCAGGCTGCCCCTATAAAAGCTGGAACTGGGGGCAGGGTTAGAGAGTTCTGGACGACCTGTCTCTGGAGTGAGAGGTGTCCCAGAGAAGGGAGAGCCTGTTCAGCTGAGGCTGAGGAGGACGAGTGGCAGCAGAGTAGCCACGAGCCAGGGACAGAAGGCGAAGGAAGCCTGTCCTGGCTGAGAGAGAAACTGAACTACCGGACTTTGGTGTCCGAGGCTGTTAGGATTCCAAGTCCTGCAGCAAATAACCAGTCCGCAAGGGATTGTATGTTCCTTGGCCTAAGAAGCCCGGAGGTTCCGCCACAGCAGAAGGGACCAGCAGAACTGCACCAAGCCAAGAGTAGCAAGGGACCCAAGTTGCAAGCCATACGGGTGAGAAGACACGGTGAGCTCAGGAACGTGGGCTGTTACACCACAAGGAGGGAAATAGCCAGAAAGAGCGCAGAGAGTATGGTAGGCCTTCACCCTCACCCTGACCAGGGCCAGCTTCCCACTTGTTCTCAGACATCCAGGCCCCCTCCTAGCCGGGACTGTTTTTGGGTCGTCTCACCTGTTCTAATAAAGACCCTGAACTGTTTAAGAGGCCTCCGTTTCCTGGCGATTGCGGTCTTAATCATCCCCTCCATCATCCATCTATATACTGCCCTGGGGCCATACTCCTCCCGTGGGGAGTTGTACTATTAAGTGCCGCACATTTACATCTGCCCCAGCGGTGTGCACTGCAGCGGCGGTTAATCCTGACCGCAATCCACGGGTGGCGTAGTCGGACATTTAAAACCCTACAAATAGACTGCCACAACATTTGGTCTGACCACCCTGAGCCACGGACCGGGTTGCACTACTACCCCCGTTATTGCCCTGTTGCCCGGCTCCGAGTGCCCCACGGCCCAGGGGGCGAGTCAGATTTGGCGTAGTCGGCAGGATTGTGTCCAACCCGCCACAAACGGGTATTGCGTGCCTGAAAAAGACTGTACACGTACCTTGAAAAGAGGTTTCCCGCCATCCGGAGCCGTTTCCCACCATTTTCAGCCGTCTCCCGCCATCTTCAGCAGTTTCCCGCCATCTTCAGCCGTTTTCCCACCATCGGACGCCATCTGCAGGATGCCGCGCGGGAACAAGAGGGGCGTGGACGTCCAAACCGCGCGAGACCTGAAGCTCCGCCCTACGCACCGACGCTGCGCAAGGTCCTGGAAGGGAGAGAGAGCGACGCTGACGTCACCAGGAATCGACGCAAGGTCCTCGTCCGGAGCAGCACCAGCGGAGCCGCGGCCTACAGAAGAGGATCTTCGGAAGGTAGGCCACGCTTAACTAGGGGAGAGGAAGATGACGGACGCGGAGGGACCCTCGACCAGCAGTGTGGCTGCAGCAGCGGTGATGCCGTTCTCTATGCCCTACATCCCCGGAGCAGCCTGGCTGCCCCAATACTCAAGGGAATCCCATACATTGACTGACTTTAAAGAAAGACTGCACAGTTTATTTAAAGTTTATCCCCTGACAGAAGAACAGAAAGTGAGCATTCTGACGGGACAGCTAACCGGTGCAGCCCAGCGGGAGGTGAAATCCTGGTCAGATGAGGAGAAAAGGACAGTAAAGGACATTCTGACCCGGCTGCGGAGTACCTTTGATACCCGTACCTCAGCAGAGATTAAAATGCGGTTCTATGGCTGTAAGCAGCGAGCCCAGGATAGTATCAGAGACTATGCCTTGAACCTGCAAGAAGCCCTGAAAGCTATCAAACAAGCTGACCCTGGTAGCGTGCAGGACACCGATAAACTGTTAACTGACCAGTTCATAGAAGGTCTGCTGTCCAGCGCCCACAGGACCCAGCTGCGCCTCATGGCCCTACAGAACCCCGATTTGACTTTGCGCAGTTCAAGGATAGGGCCATCCGGGTGCTCCGAGAACCCCCACCAAGTGGCGCTGTAAGCTCCCGGCGCCCTGCCATTACTTACCAGCAGGGGGCGGCGCCCTACCCTGCAGACCTTGTGGGGGCTGATGCGCAGGTCTCAAGCCCATCCCCGCCTGCAGACCTGCACCATCAGGTCCAGGAACTAACCAGAAGTGTTGCTGCATTGACCAGGACCGTACAGTTGTTACAGGTGGACCCGTCAGGACCCATCAAGCTGGCTTCCAGTCCGGAGGATGTCCCGTGGCGTCGACAGAGGAGGATCCCGCCGTTCAGAGGGAGGCCCGCCGACCGCTACACTGAGGATGGACAGCCGATTTGTCGCCGTTGCAGTCAGCCAGGACACATAGCAAGGTACTGTACTTTAAATGGGCCCGACCTGGGGCAGAGGGCCAACCCCCAGGCATAAGGTCACCAGGCCCATCTAATTGGCGTGATAAGTACGTGGGGGGATGCCCGGTCTTACCCGTGGTGCTGGACGGTATCCCCATGAGTGCACTGCTGGACACCGGGTCTCAAGTGACTACCATCCCCTACGTACTTTTCAAGCGGTACTGGAATGACACGGATATAACCCGTTATCCAGACGATGACTTAAGCATCATCACCAGCAATGGCCCACCTGTGCCGCAAGGGGGGTTCAGAGAGATGACCATCAAGATTGGTAAGGTTGAACTGCCGGCACAGGGAGTGATCATTGTGGACATTGATCGCCGTGAGAGTCACCCTAAAATAACTGTGGTTACTAACGTGATTGAAAACTGTCTTTCAGAAGTAATTATGATTTTGCAGCAGGTGGCGATGAATGCTAGTTCCAGCCAACAGAGAGCCCTCAACAAAGAGATAAAGGCTCTGATGAAACGGCAGCAGGTAGAACTGTCTGGTGGTGAGATCGGTAGCGTAAGAATGAGTGACCCATTCCCCATTTCCATGCCTCCCAAAGGTGAAATGATGATCTGGTGTCGGACTGCAATCGGGTTGAGAGGCAGAGACTACCAAGCCATGGTAGAACCCTTGTACTCAGACAGCAGGCCCACCATTTTGACAGCCCGGAGGGTGGTTGATGTCCGTCATGGGAGAGTGCCCGTTCGCATTCTCAACATTGGGGAGAGGGAGGTACACTTACCCAGGTACGCTACACTTGCCAAACTGTTTGCTGTTGAACACAAAGCTATCAGGGCCGTGGAACCTTTGCCTCCATCTCTGCAGGCGGAGAGTAATGGCTCCCAGAAACAAAAGGAGGACTGGTGCCAGGAACTCCATGTGGGTGCTGACTCCACTCCCCTGCACCAAAAACAAGGAGTCTACCGGGTGGTACAGGAGTACGAGAGAATCTTTAGTAAGCACCCGCTAAACTTCGGCAGAGTAAGAGGGATAGAACACCACATCCCCACAGGGAGCCACCCACCAATAAAAGAGAGACACAGACCTGTACCCCCTGCACATTATCAGAACGCAAAGGGCATGCTGAGAGAAATGAAAGAAGCTGGGGTCATTAGAGATAGCTGTAGCCCCTGGGCAGCTCCCTTAGTTTTGGTAAAAAAGAAAGACGGTACCATGAGAATGAGCGTGGACTATAGACAAATCAACCGTATCACCCATAAAGACGCGTATCCGTTACCTAGGATAGAGGAGTCCTTGGCCGCCTTAAAATCAGCTAACTTCTTCTCTACTTTGGACCTTACTAGCGGGTACTGGCAGGTTCCTGTGGCAGAGGCTGACAAGGAGAAGACCGCCTTCACCACCCCGATGGGACTGATCGAGTTCAACTGTATGCCCTTCGGGCTTTGCAACGCACCAGGGACCTTCCAGAGGCTGATGGAATGCTGTCTAGGGCACCGAAACTTCGAGACGGTCCTCCTTTACCTGGACGACGTGATCGTCTATTCGAAGACCTACGAGGACCATCTAAAACACCTGGCAGAGGTGTTCGAAGCCCTGGCAGGCTATGGCCTGAAGGTGAAACCATCAAAGTGTCACCTGTTGAAACTGAAGGTCCAGTACCTAGGGCACGTGGTGAGTGCAGAAGGAGTAGCCCCCGACCCTGACAAGGTCACGGTAATCAATTGGTAGTGCTGCGTTTTTTTCCGCAATGATAATCCACAGCGGAAATTTCCTCAGCATGTGCACAGCACATGCGGATTATCATTGGGGAACATGGCAGGCCTTCTACCATGTGTTTTTTAAGCGTTTCTGCAGCGTTTTAGCCACTGCGGAAACGCTTAAAAAACGCATCGTGGGCACACAGTCTAAAAGTGAGCGGAGAAAGCCACGCATATGCCACCTCTCCATTTTGTATCCATTAAGGACTACTTCATCAAATGGATATGGAGGTCAGCAAACTAGTTTGGATCCTGGAGGTGATAACAAGCAACTATTGGGCATGTATTGCATATTCTGTGGATATGTAATGTCTAAGATAGTAGTAATAAACACATCTGGCCAAACCCTTTTCACATAATTCTGGAAACCATTCTCTATATCTGTGATGGCTGCCACTGTGGCAAACAGGCATGACTCATTTAGCTCGTCTGGACTTTTTCTCTTTTGCTCTATTTAATGACATAGGCAGTAATACTATTAAAAGGAGAGAGAGAGAGAAAATCCAGAACTTTGTTTAGTTGTATAAGTGTTAATTTAATTTATTCTCACATAAATAATCCAAAGTGTAAACCGTTGTGACGTGTCAGTGTACATTAGACTTTCTTCAGGCACTGTAAGCAGATGAAAATGTAATATAGTGGGTACGGAAAGTATTCAGACCCCTTTACATTTTTCACTCTTTGTTTCATTGCAGTTATTTGGCAAATTCTAAAAAGTTCATTTTTTTCTCATTAAAGTACACTCTGCACCCAATCTTCACTGAAAAAAAAACAGAAATGTAGAAATTTTTGCAAATTTATTAAAAAAGGAAAACTGACATATCACATGGTCATAAGTATTCAGACCCTTTGCTCAGACACTCATATTTAAGTCACATGCTGTCCATTTCCTTGTGATCCTCCTTGAGATGGTTCTACTCCTTCATTGGAGTCCAGCTGTGTTTAATTAAACTGATAGGACTTGATTTGGAAAGGCACACACCTGTCTGTATAAGACCTCACAGCTCACAGTGCATGTCAGACCAAATGAGAATCATGAGCTCAAAAGAACTGCCCAAAGGAGCTCAGAGACAGAATTGTGGCAAGGCACAGATCTGGCCAAGGTTATAAAAGAATTTCTGCATTACTCAAGATTCCTGAGAGCACAGTGGCCTCCATAATCCTTAAATGGAAGAAGTTTGGGACAACAGAAGTCTTCCTAGACCTGGCCATCCAGCCAACCTGAGCAATCGTGGGAGAAGAGCCTTGGTGAGAGAGGTAAAGAAGAACCCCAAGATCACTGTGGCTGAGCTCCAGAGATGCAGTAGGGAGATGGAAGAAAGTTCCACAAAATCAACTATCACTGCAGCCCTCCAACAGTCGGGCAGCCTCTCCTCAGTGCAAGACATATTGTTAGAACCCTCCTGTTAGTTTTTGCTATCTTGTGTTTTGCGGTCACGTGACCGGCTGCCTATATATTCCAGCTCCGCCCTTCGGGCTTTGCTGAACTTCAGTGTTTTTTGCCTGGCTCTCTAGCCAGGTGCTTGGTGCCTATCTCTGTCTAGTTTGCTTGGTCCTCTGGGACCTCTAGTACTCTTTGTCAGTTTGTCTTTTTTGCTCTGCAACAACTTCTGTTAGGAGGTGTCCCATTTTTGTCCCAGTCCTTAGTTCTTTTAGGGACCCCTCCCTTTATTCTATAGGTCTCCGTTCAGACTAGCCGAGGACGAAGGCGGGTCTGTTCACAAGGAACAGGCTGCCTGCTACATCGTAGGGATCCAGCTTAGTCTTACTGTAGGGACAGCTTTTCCCATTCTTTCCTTAGTTTATGTTGCAGATCATAACACATATGAAAGCCCGCGTTTGCTCAAAAACACATGAAGGACACCCAGACTATGAGAAATAAGATTCTCTGGTCTGATGAGATGAAGATAGAACTTTTTGGTGATAATTCTAAGAGGTATGTGTGGAGAAAACCAGGCACTGCTCATCACCTGCCCAATACAATCCCAACAGTGAAACATGGTGGTGGCAGCATCATGCTATGGGGGTGTTTTTCAGTTGCAGGGATAGGACGACTGGTTGCAATTGAAGGAAACATGAATGCGGCCAAGTACAGAGATATTCTGTATGAAAACCTCTTCCACAGTGCTCTGGACCTCAGACTTGGCCGAAGGTTCACCTTCCAACAAGACAGTGACCTTAAGCACATAGCTAAATTAACAAAGGAGTGGCTATGGCTACAGAACAACTCCGTGACCATTTTTGACTGGCCCAGCCAGAGCCCTGACCTATACCCAATTGTGCATCTCTGGAGAGACCTGAAAATGGCTGTCCACTAACGTTCACCATCCAACCTGACGGAACTGGAGAGAATCTGCAAGGAAGAATGGCAGAGGATCCCCAAATCCAGGTGTGAAAAACTTGTTGTATCATTCCCAAGAAGACTCATGGCTGTACTAGCTCAAAAGGGTGCTTCTACTCAATACTAAGTAAAGGGTCTGAATACTTATGACCATGTGATATTTCAGTTTTTCTTTTTTAATAAATTTACAAAAATTTCTACATTTCTGTTTTTTTTCAGTCAAGATGGAGTGCAGAAGTGTACATTAATGAGAAAAAAAAGCACTTTTTAGAATTTACCAAATGGCTGCAATGAAACAAAGAGTGAAAAATTTAAAAGGGTCTGAATACTTTCTGTACCCACTGTATATTGAAATGACAGATTCTCATCTTCGAAACCATGTACAATATATCCCTGAAATTACAGATACAATCAGGCAATGCACTTCATATAGACAAATTATTGAAAATTCTTTAAATCTATTGAATGTCAATAAGATATGGTAACAGTGAGCAATACTGCATCTGTCCTCATGTTTCACCATTTTGGGTGAGGCGTCAAATTTACAGATAAATTGATAGAGCAGAAGTCTAGACCTTTTAATCTGGACACCTGACCCAAAATGGTGGAACATGAGAAGAGATATGGCTCGCTGTTACCTTATCTAAATGATAGGGCTAAAGGGGTCTGGCTACAGTACAATATGCCATCCAACACCATACTCCCAGGAGTAGTAAGATTGGTGTGATGTTCCCTTGTCCCTTGTGAATGCCTCTTCGTGGCATTGCCCACATGGTCTCCAGATGCAATTGAAGCTGGAATGGAGATCTATACTCTTTAGCAAACAGTTCACCTTTTGTCTTGGATGAAATGACAGCCGTAGATTGGCCTTGAGACCATGAGGACAACACCATGAAGAGGCCTTCACAAGGGAATGCAACAACGCTCCTACTCCCTGGATAATGGTGTGGGATGGCATAATCTACCCCTCTAGTCTTCATTCCAGGTACACTAACAGCTCGGCATTACATTGATTTGGTTGTGGAACCAGTGATAAGGCCATTTCTCCAAAGTGTCCCAGGAACCATTTTTTCAACACGACAACGCCAGGCCTCATGTTGATTGTGCTACTGTGAGTAACCTATGTGGATTAAACATGCTACTATGGCCTGCAGCGTATCTGGACTTTTCTACCATCTAGCACATTTGGGATACACTGATTGGCAATTGCAAAGGGAGATGTAAGAAGCAGATTTTAATGATTTTCGTACCCAATTGCCTTCCTCAGACAACCATTAATACCCTCATTAATATCGGCCAAGACTGTAAGTGCAGGGATTTCTGCGCATGGCACTCATACTGTGCAGTGAATAACTCGAGATGTTTTACAAATGTTTTTTCCGTTTCTTCAGCATTTACATAGACATATTAATATTATCTGTTATGAGAGTATACCAACTCACTCAGGAAAATAGGTAACACACTAAAACTGCAACTGACCCTGCTGGTTCCTGTACAGAGTAGATACTGACCCCGCAGTCCCTAGTGGTTCCTGTGTGAGCTAAGATAGCCCTAACCAAAGATTAGACGATTGCAGCTGGGACCCATGCTGCCTGAAAGTTCGTTAAGCACTTCACGTTTCCCCTAAAGAGCCGGAGGGCAGAGCAGAGTGCAAATTACCTACAGATGGGGAAGTATGCTGAAATAGAAAGATCACAGAGTGATGAAAACAAACCACAAAATACAAAATAAAGGATTAAAGCCCCCGTCACACTAAGCGAGATCGCTGCTGAGTCACAAGTTTTGTGACGCAACAGCGACCTCAGCAGCGATCTCGCTACATTTGACACTTAGCAGCGACCAGGCCCCTGCTGTGAGACCGCTGGTCGTGTCGGAATGGTCTGGACATTTCTTTGATCGTTGAGGCCCCGCTGGGTAGCATGTATCGGTGTGTTTGACACCTTACCAACGACCTTGTTAACGACTCAGACACAGAAACACTTAGGCGTGCATCGTTATACAGATCGTTACGGGTCGCTGCATCGCTGCTGCGTCGTTGGGAAGATCTGACTGTCACCAGCGACCACATAGCGACGCAGCAACGATCCCTGACAGGTCGTATCGTTGTCGGGATCGCTGTAGCGTCGCTTAGTGTGATGGGGCCTTTAGTTTGTACTGTTTGTCAATATGTCGCTTAAGGCCCCGTCACACTTAGCGACGCTGCAACGATCCCGACAACTATACGACCTGTCAGGGATCGTTGCTGCGTCGCTATGTGGTCGCTGGTGAGCTGTCAAACAGCCAGGCTCACCAACGATTAGGGGAGCAGCGACATCGTGGAAAGAATCTTTCCACGATGTCCTGCTCCTGGTTACGAGCCTGCTGAAGCAGGAGCAGGCTGGTAACTATGGTAAACATTGGGTTACTAGGGGCACACGCGCACCTAGTAACCCGCTGTTTATCATGGTTACCACTCTGCTACAGTGAGCGGGAGGTTACCGCTCACTTTAGCAGGCTCGTAACCATGATAAACAACGGGTTACTAGGTGCGCGTGTGCCCCTAGTAACCCGATGTTTATCATGGTTACCAGCCTGATCGCTGCTCCCGCTGGTCACACACAGCGATGTGTGCTGACCAGCGGGAGAGCAACGACCAAAAAATGGTCCAGAACACTTTGCAGCGATCAGCGACCTCACAGCAGGGGCCTGATCGCTGCAAAGTGTCACACATAGCGACATCGCTGGTGAGGTCGCTGTTGCATCACCAAAACCATGACACAGCAGCGATCTCGCTAGCGATCTCGCTATGTGAGACGGGGGCTTTACTTCCAAAAAAGAAACAGAAGATAGGTACAGGGTTAAGAACATAAACAGCAGAGAGATAAACCCTAGCTGGTCTTTCACTGACTGGCTTAAACTACAGCAGTATGGCTGAACATCCAAAGGAGAGTATCACCAGCAGAAAATACCAGCAGGCATAAAGGTGATAGGGCAGACAATGAGTAAATGAAAACACCTGTTAACCTAAAAAGATTGAAGCAAGGAAAACAGAAACTAAACACCTGGAGAAAATGTGAATCTGGTGTGGCACGATGGACAGAGAAGCCGACCACAAAGTACAGGCTCAAGGGTTCAAACTCAGAACCATGACATATCCATCCTGGGATTTCCATAATTCCATGCCTTTTCCTTCTTGGTGTTGGAATTTCAGTGTTGAGGAGTATATATCACTGCTATTTGCCGCCATGCTGTGTAATAGCTGTGTCTGACCGTGCAGGAACATGGTCTGATCATACCACATCTCCTGGGCAGGGGAGGATGCAAAAGAGAGTATACAGACAGGACAGCATGGGATCACAGCTGATTCTTTCTTTGAGGTAAAACAATGCTTAAGAACAGGCATGGAAATATTTTACCTCACCAGGGATGTAGGTATGTTGAGGGTTACTGGCCCAAGATCCCTTAAAGCTGAGAAGGGAGTGCCAACAAGTCACTTTATCTTTGCCAGGGTATGTAAAGACAGAATTAGGGCACTGAGTGGAATCTTTTTTTTTCGGATGTAGGAAAATCTATCTACAGCTTGTTAATAAAGGATGGATTTCGCATTTAGGTAGACGGCGCTTGATTGCCATTTTAATCAAGAGCTCAATCTAATATTTGGGGGTTTACCTGGATAGCAAGCTAGACTGGAAGTGCCACATGGAGAAGGTCTACAAGAAGGGGATGAGTAGATTGTACTTCCTAAGGAAGTTAAGGTCTTTTAATGTGTGTGGCAAAATGCTTGAGGTGTTCTACCAATCCATTGTGGCTAGTGCCACCTTTGCGGCAATAATTTGCTGGGGTAACAGTGTGCGTGTTGCTGACGCCAACAAGCTCAACAAACTTATAAAGAAGGCTAGCGCGACGGTGGGCCTACAGCTTGGGACTTTTGAAGAGGTGGTAGAGGATAGGATTAAGAAGAAGTGCAGAGCTATAATGGGCAACAACACACACCCGCTTTATGAACTGTTTGCGAAACAGAAGAGCACATTCAGCAATCGCCTAATACAACTAAGGTGTAAAAAGGAAAAATACAGGAGATCGTTTGTTCCAACAGCTATGGGGGTGTTTAACAAATGTCTGAAAAGCAATGTCTAAAGTATTCCAAATGTTTTGTTATCATATGTGTCATGTTCGAGATCTGTGTTCTGCTGCTGTGATACCGCAATTTCCTCCGGGATAAATAAAGTATATCTTATCTTATCTTATCTTATCTTATCTTATCTTTTATGAGAAGGATTCTGTCAATGCCATCAGTATCCTACAGGCAGTCCATTTTTTCATTGTATGAGTTGTGTCTGACGTAAGTACAGCTGGTACTGTGAAATGAAGCTGAATTTACTAAAAAAGCTACTTGAGGCCTGAGCAGTCACAAACACTTAGCATAATAATGCCATTTAGCATGCCAGTCTAGAACGCAGTTCTAATGTAGACAGAGCTTCAAGCTGCAGATGTAGGTGATGCTGGCGGTGCCGCTGTCCATACAAATAATGCATGGGAAGATTTGTCTCCTGTTTCTATAGCAGCAGAAGCATTTTCAAAAGCCAGACATAAAGAGATTGCAAATTGCATAGTCTATTTTTCAGCATTTATCCAAAGAGGTAAATACCAAAGAAGTTTGAAAGTACAATAATGAACTGATCAAGTGTCATCTACTTGTCTCACCAGTCTTCTAAGGTAGCACAATATATGGAAATTGTGGTGAAGAAATTATATTGCATTGCTGACTACAAGTATACCATACTGGACTACTCTACTGGAATGTCCAAGAGGCTCTCTTAAATAAGGGAGACCTACTGGAATAAAGAGAGACTCCCTAGCCTCCAAAAGTAGTTGGTAAATCTGCATGGTGCCACAGAAGCCTCCTAAGTAGCATGCCGTTATCTTTTTGCATTGGTATGACACAAAGCCCTGAAGTCAAGTGGCACATTGAGGGGTCAAATTAGGAGTCCATTGGGCGTGGACTACTGGAAATGGGGCATTTTTATGCAGATAACCGTACACCTTCCAGGAGACAATTTTGAAAAATTAGCAATTATGATTTATACCAATTCCAGCTCCATATCTATAACTCAGGCATCACCAAAAGATAGTGGCCCCCAAACTGTGGTTTTCCAGTTGCTTTCAAATTATAACCCCCTGATTGCAGCTTTCAGAAATTCAAAACTTGCTCTTATACTACTGGAAAGACCCTAGTTTGGATCCACTCTACTAGGATATTCCGCAACTAGTAATATATATTTAGAATTATTTTTGATTCTTCCTTTAGTGAAATTCCATCTTTAGAACCACTTTATTAGATTAGGAAATGTGCCATTCCCTAAGATTATTCTATTACCAATATTATTTTCTATAATTCAGATAATTAATGTACTGAAGACCAGACACTGTGACAATTAAGGCCTCTGTCACACATCCGTGTTTCCAGTACATGTGTCATCCATTTTTTTCACGGATATCACACATATCTATGATAACCTATGGGGCTGCTCAGATATCCGTGTTGTTACATGGATCATGTGTCTGTGCAAAACACATGGAGATATGTCTGGTTTTTTTTCCATCAGCACGGATGACAAGGGAAAATACAAGTCTATGGGTCAGTGAAAAACACGTACAGCGTCCATCAGTGTACAATCCGTGTACCATCAGTGTTTAACATTGCAAAGTATATGAGAAGCTTTGTAATTTCTTTCATTCTCCATACCAGAAAAAACTGATGACACTGATGGTAAAAACGGACATACGGATGACACATTGATGGAAAACTCTGACACCGGTACCGGTTTTTCATGTACGTGTTTTATATGGATGTGTGAAGGAGGCCCAATGTATAGAGACTTACCACAGTCTTTACTTTAGAATCTAATACATTTCAGTATTCCCCATTGTTGAACCCTATAAAAGATTTGAATCATAGAATCATAGAATGGTAGAGTTGGAAGGGACCTCCTGGGTCATCTGGTCCAACCCCCTGCTCAAAGCAGGATTCACTAGATCATCTCAGACAGATGTCTGTCCAGCCTCTGTTTGAAGACGTCCATTGAAGGGGAACTCACCACCTCTCGTGGCAGCCTGTTCCACTCATTAATCACCCTAACTGTCAAAAAGTTTTTTCTAATATCTAATCTGTGTCTCCTCCCATTTAGTTTCATCCCATTGCTTCTAGTCTTTCCTTGTGCAAATGAGAATAAAGATGATCCTTCTACAATGTGACAGCCCTTGACATATTTGTAGACAGCTATTAAGTCTCCTCTCAGTCTTCTTTTTTGCAAGCTAAACATTCCCAAATCCTGCAACCGTTCCTCATAGGACATGGTTTGCAGACCAGTCACCATTTTGGTCGCTCTTCTCTGAACTTGCTCCAGTTTGTCGATGTCTTTTTTAAAATGTGGTGCCCAAAACTGTACACAGTATTCCAGATGAGGTCTGACCAAAGAGGAGTAAAGACCGATAATGACTTCACGTGATCTAGACTGTATGCTTCTGTTAATACATCCCAGAATTGTATTTGCCTTTTTTGCTGCTGCATCACACTGTTGACTCATGTTCAGTCTATGATCTATTAGTATACCTAAGTCTTTTTCACATGTACTGTTGCTTAGCTCTATTCCTCCCATTCTGTATATGCTTTTTTCATTTTTATTGCCCAGATGTAGTACTTTGCATTTTTCCCTGTTAAAAACCATTCTGTTGGTTGCTGCCCACTGCTCCAGTTTATTTAGGTCTTTTTGAATCCTCTCTCTCTCTTCTCTAGTATTAGCTATCCCTCCTAGCTTTGTGTCATCAGCAAATTTAATCAGTTTACCCTCAATTCCTTCATCTAAATCATTGATAAAGATGTTGAACAATACAGGTCCCAGGACGGAGCCCTGTGGTACCCCACTTGAGACATTCATCCAGCTGGATGTGAAGCCATTTACAACCACCCTTTGAGTCCGATCACTAAGCCAGTTATGAATCCACCTAACAGTTGCCTGGTCCATTGCATACTTGGTCATTTTTTTCAATAAGGATGGTGTGAGATACTTTGTCAAATGCTTTGCTGAAGTCAAGATATACTATATCTACAGCATTTCCCTGATCCACCCAGTCAGTGATTCTGTCATAGAAGGAAATTAAGTTAGTCTGACATGACTTGTTAGTTACAAACCCATGCTGACTCTGGTTAATCACTTCATTCTTATCCATGTACTTACATACATGTTGTTTAATAATTTGTTCAAAGATCTTTCCTGGTATAGCAGTCAGACTAACCGGCCTATAGTTCCCTGGGTCCACCTTCTTCCCCTTTTTGAAGATAGGAACAACATTTGCTCTTCTCCAGTCTTCTGGGACTTCTCCTGTTCTCCAAGAATTTTCAAAGATTATGGAGAGTGGTTCTAAAATTTCTTCTACGATCTCCTTCAGTACTCTGGGGTGTAATTCATCTGGACCTGGAGACTTGAACTCATTTATGTTAGCTAAATATTCCCTCACAATCTTTCTGTTTACAGATAACTTGGATTCCTCTATTCCTTTAAAAGGACAGTGAAGATCAGTTGATGTTACATTTTCTTTCTAAGAGAAAACAGATGCAAAATAGGAATTAAAAAGTTCGGCCTTCTCAACATCCTCTCTTACCATTTCTCCATTTTCATCCTGTAAAAATCCTGTAGCATCTTTGACTTTTCTTTTACTTTTGACATACCCCCAAAATCCTTTTTTATTGCTTTTGACATCTCTTGCAAGCCTTAATTCATTGTCAGCTTTAGCTAACCTGATACGTGCCCTGCTGGATCTGCAGACTGCATTATAATCTTCTTTAGATATGCCTCCCTCTTTCCATTTAATAAACATTTCTTTCTTTCTTTCTTTTTAGCATGTGTTTAAGTTCTGTGTTCATCCATCCTGGTTTCCTTAAATGCTTCCCATTCTTCCTACTTCTCCTTGGACCCAGAACTAGATATGAAACTGAGAATATTTGGTGCATATTCTGATATATGTGTTGCATAGTTATACTAAGATATAAATGGTGCCAATATTATTGTGGGGCAGTTTAGTTTAGTAGTAAAAATCAATGGGGGTCATTCAGTAGTGAACCATTTACTGGTAGTATGCGATAAGTCCATGGTAACACAGCAAGCTAATCACGCTAGGCAAATATTTCTTAAGAGCAAATCTTAACCTCCCTCCCAAGATGTCATGCTTTGTACGCTGTACGTTAAATACTCATTCTAACATGAAAGTGATTATATACTGGAGAGAAAGTTCAGAAAGTGTCATTATGATATATGTGTTATGATAATCATGTTTTTAGTTGATTTGCATTATCCATAAATACTCCAATATATAAATCTACTCAGTGCAGTTCTATGTCATCGAGCCCAGTCCATAAACATTAGAAGCACTCCATACATATGTGGTTTTCCATCTCCCATAGGTGGAATGTTTTATGGGAATACTTAAATAAATATAGTAGGGGGCACTAAGACAGCTTCATTATTAAGATGGGCTGAAAGGGGGAGTTAAGTAAGCATCACTACAGCATATGAGACACTGTTACCTGGGGTGGGCATAGGAGGGCCCCCATTACTTAGTGCAGGGCACTATGTGGCACTAGTAATCATTTGGGGAGATAAGGGGACATTCTAACACTATGTTCCCATGTTGTGTTTTTACAGAATTTTTATTGAAGTGTTTTTTTTTTCTGCAAATTAAAAGCTGATTTTCACAGTACCAACAAAAGCTATGAGATCACAATTGGAAAACTGCAGCATTTTTTAAATCTGTATCATGTCAATTCATTTAGCTTTTTTTCTGCATTTTTTTCACCCATTGAAAGTAATGAGTAAGTGCAAAAACGCAACTAAGCATTTTTGCAGTGTTTTTGGTGAATGAAACTAGCTTTATTAAACATGTACTATAGACCTATAGACAAATCACACAAGTATTCTGCACCCAAAAAAATGCAGCAAAAAACAAAGTGAAAACGCTGCAAAAAAAAAAAAACACCACAAAAATGCAGTAAAAATGATGAAAATCGGGCATTTTCAGTGCAAATAGAGCAGGTTTTGAGTGCAACATGTAAATATAGCCTAAGGGATATCATCTGAAAGCACTAAGTAGCAGAATTACTAAGTACTAAGGGGGCACCAATATTGAGTGGGGGCATTAAAGGACTTTATTGCTGAGTGAGGGGCACCAATACCGAGTCGAAACAGATACTGTGTTGAGGACGCTAAGTTGGCAGCCGTACTATGCAGGGGCATTTTTACTATAGGATGATAACTGGAGAGACACTATGGGTATGGTACACCATTAGTGTGTGGGGCAAATGGGGCATCTTAAGTATATGCCAGGTACTATTACTTTGTGGAAGGCCACTAATGGTCACTACTACTGTTTGGGACATAAAGAGAAAAAGTGTATAGGGTATTAAGGACTCTTCTTTTAGTTTGCGTAAGCGTTTAAATTGGTTGCCCACTACTTTAACACTAAAGAGCTATCCTTGGGATAGGTCATCAATGTCTGATTGGTAGGGGTGCGAAACCCAGCACCCTCCACCGATCAGCTGTTCTCGGTTTCAGCGGCGGCTGCAGCTGCTCAGTTGTGGAGCTGCACAGCGCAGCTCCGTCTACTGTATAGTGGCCGCGGCTAGGTACTGCATATCTGCCCCCTATTCAAATCAATAGAAGATTTGCAGTACTCGGCAATGGCCACTATAGATGGAGATGCCTCTCAAGGATAGGTCATGACTCATGATTGTTAAAGTTGTGGACAACCTCTTTCATATTGTATAAGGCACTAAGGGGGCAGCAAACTCTGAAGTGATGGTTGGAAAAGGTTATGATGATGGTCTGGGCTAGACGGAGAGGATATGGGAAAGTGAAAGAATACAATTAGTAAAGACATCACTTATGAGTCACTGAACGGAGCTCTATTGTATTCACTTGCAGCTTTAACTGTCCTTTAACACAGTTATATAAGTTGTGTACTACTTCAGCAAGAAATACATTGTGTACTACACATCTTCTGTTTAGTATAGTGCAATTTCTGGAGATACAGATGCAGTCACAAAGGGTCATTCACAAAATAGAGATCAATTGGAAGAGTGACACATTTTCTGTTAGTTTATGCTATTGTATTTGCAAACTATTAGATGTGCATGGAATTGAGTAAAACGTCTGCTTTTGCACGCAGGGTCAGATGGGGACAATGCATTGCACATATAAACTCTACAGTATGTTATTTGTTTCCAAATATTTCAATGAATTGCTGAGCAGATAGTTTATTTTTTCTTTTTCCAACAGTTTCAGTTTTGCAGCCAGACTTGAAAATCTACCCATTTTGAATATAGAGAATTGTACAAAGGCTAATTTAATTTTTGTATGAGAGAACTAATATTTACTCACAAATGATTGTTCTTTAATTGGGATCAATTTTGTTAATAGAATTTGAGGGTGTCATCACTGTATATCCAGTTCCCTACTAGGTAAATTTACATGCATGTATAGCTTACATCATTATAATAGATTTTGAAAACTTCCATGTACAGTGCTGGCCAAAAGTATTGGCACCCCTGCAATTCTGTCAGATAATACTCAGTTTCTTTCTGAAAATGATTGCAATCAAAAATTCTTTGGTATTATTCTCTTCATTTAATTTGCTTGCAAGGAAAAAACACAAAAGAGAATGAAGCAAAAATCAAATCATTGATCATTTCACACAAAACTCCAAAAAAAGGGCCGGACAAAAGTATTGGCACCCTCAGCCTAATACTTGGTTGCACAACCTTTAGCCAAAATAACTGCGAACAACCACTTCCGGTAACCATCAATGAGTTTCTTACAATGCTCTGCTGGAATTGTAGACCATTCTTCTTTGGCAAACTGCTCCAGGTCCCTGATATGTGAAGGGTGCCTTCTCCAAACTGCCATTTTGAGATCTCTCCACAGGTGTTCTATGGGATTTAGGTCTGGACTCATTGCTGGCCACCTTAGAAGTCTCCAGTGCTTTCTCTAAAACCATTTTATAGTGCTTTTGGAAGTGTGTTTTGGGTCATTGTCCTGCTGGAAGACCCATGACCTCTGAGGGAGACCCAGCTTTCTCACACTGGCCCCTACATTATGCTGAAAAATTTGTTGGTAGTCTTCAGACTTCATAATGCCATGCACACGGTCAAGCAGTCCAGTGCCAGAGGCAGCAAAGCAACCCCAAAACATCAGGGAACCTCCGCCATGTTTGACTGTAGGGACCGTGTTCTTTTCTTTGAATGCCTCTTTTTTTTTCCTGTACACTCTATGTTGATGCTTTTTCCCAAAAAGCTCTACTTTTGTCTCATCTGACCAGAGAACATTCTTCCAAAACGTTTTAGGCTTTCTCAGGTAAGTTTTGGCAAACTCCAGCCTGGCTTTTTTATGTCTCGGGGTAAGAAGTGGGGTCTTCCTGGGTATCCTACCATACAGTCCCTTTTCATTCAAACGTCGACGGATAGTACGGGTTGACACTGTTGTACCCTCGGACTGCAGGGCAGCTTGAACTTATTTGGATGTTAGTCGAGGTTCTTTATCCACCATTCACACAATCTTGCGTTGAAATCTCTCGTCAATTTTTATTTTCCGTCCACATCTAGGGAGGTTAGCCACAGTGCCATGGGCTTAACACTTCTTGATGACACTGCGCATGGAAGACACAGGAACATTCAGGTCTTTGGAGATGGACTTGTAGCCTTGAGATTGCTCATGCTTCCTCACAATTTGGTTTCTCAAGTCCTCAGACAGTTCTTTGGTCTTCTTTCTTTTCTCCATGCTCAATGTGGTACACACAAGGACACAGGACAGAGGTTGAGTCAACTTTAATCCATGTTAACTGGCTGCAAGTGTGATTTAGTTATTGCCAACACCTGTCAGGTGCCACAGGTAAGTTACAGGTGCTGTTAATTACACGAATTAGAGAAGCATCACATGATTTTTCATAGGGTGCCAATACTTTTGTCGACCCCCTTTTGTAGGTTTGGTGTGGAATTATATCCAATTTGGCTTTAGGACAATTCTTTTTGTGTTTTTTTTCATTGAAGACAAATTAAATGAAGAGAATAATACCAAAGAATTTGTGATTGCAATCATTTTCAGGAAGAAACTGAGTATTATCTGACAGAATTACAGGGGTGCCAATACTTTTGGCCAGCACTGTATGCCCTCAAGCCATAGATTGCATTTTATGGACTGCTGATGTATAGCTGACATACAGTGTAGACCAAAAGTTTGGACACACCTTCTCATTTAAAGATTTTTCTGTATTTTCATAACTATGAAAATTGCACATTCACACTGAAGGCATCAAAACTATGAATTAACCCATGTGGAATTATATACTTAACAAAAAAGTGTGAAGCTACTGAAAATATGTCTTATATTCTAGGTTCTTCAAAGTAGCCACCTTTTGCTTTGATGAATGCTTTGCACACTCTTGTCATTCTCTTGATGAGCTTCAAGAGGTAGTCACCGGAAATGGTTTTAACTTCACAGGTGTGCCCTGTCAGGTTTAAAAAGTGGGATTTCTTGCCTTATAATTGGGGTTGGGACCATCAGTTGTGTTGTGAAGAAGTCTGTTGGATACACAGCTGATTGTCCTACTGAATAGACTGTTAGAATTTGTATTATGGCAAGAAAAAAGCAGCTAAATAAAGAAAAACAAGTGGCCATCATTACTTTAAGAAATGAAGGTCAGTCAGTCCGAAAAATTGGGAAAACTTTGAAAGTGTCCCCAAGTGCAGTTGCAAAAACCTTCAAGTGCTACAAAGAAACTGGCTCACATGAGGACCGCCCCAGGAATGGAAGACCAAGAGTCACCTCTGCTTCTGAGGATAAGTTTATCTGAGTCACCAGCCTCAGAAATCGCAGGTTAACAGCAGCTCAGATTAGAGACCAGGTCAATGCCACACAGACTTCTAGCAGCAGACACATCTCTTCAACAACTGTTAAGAGGAGACTTTGTGCAGCAGGCCTTCATGGTAAAATAGCTGCTAGGAAACCACTGCTAAGGACAGGCAACAAGAAGAAGAGACAAGTTTACCCTAAAAACATAATGAATGGACATTAGACCAGTGGAAATCTGTGCTTTGGTCTGAGGAGTCCAAATTTGAGATCTTTGGTTCCAACCACCGTGTCTTTGTGCGACGCAGAAAAGGTGAACGGATGAACTCTACATGCCTGGTTCCCACTGTGAAGCATGGAAGAGGAGGTGTGATGGTGTGGGGGTGCGTTGCTGGTGACACTGTTGGGGATTTATTCAAAATTGAAGGCATACTGAACCAGCATGGCTACCACAGCATCTTTCAGTGGCATGCTATTCCATCCAGTTTGCGTTTAGTTGGACCATCATTTATTTTTCAAAAGGACAATTACCCCAAACACACCTCCAGTCTGTGTAAGGGCAATTTGACCAAGAAGGAGAGTGATGGGGTGCTACGCCAGATGACCTGGCCTCTACAGTCACCAGACCTGAAACCAATTGAGATGGTTTGTGGTGAGCTGGACCGCAGAGTGAAGGCAAAAGGGCCAATTAGTGCTAAGCATCTCTGGGAACTCCTTCAAGATTGTTGGAAGACCATTTCCGGTGACTACCTCTTGAAGCTCATCAAGAGAATGACAAGAGTGTGCAAAGCAGTCATCAAGGCAAAAGGTGGCTACTTTGAAGAACCTAGAATATAAGACATATTTTCAGTTGTTTCACACTTTTTTGTTAAGTATATAATTCCACATGTGTTAATTCATAGTTTTGATGCCTTCAGTGTGAATGTACAATCTTCATAGTCATGAAAATACAGAAAAAACTTTAAATGAGAAGGTGTGTCCAAACTTTTGGTCTGTACTGTATATCCACCTAATCTGTAGTAGGGAAGGGCAATAAACACAGGTAAGAGAGGTGATGTCACGCTAAAGCAGTGTTCCATAACCTATAGCTCTCCAGCTGTTGTAAAACTGCTGGCTATCATGGCATGATGGGAGTTGTAGTTTTGCAACAGCTGAACAGCCAGAGAAGTGAGTTTTCGGAATGTGTGCTTGTCCCTGTGCCCGACAGACCGCACTTGCACAGCACATGGACCAGTTGTAGCCAATGTGCTAGGCATGCTACTTGGGCAATTTCATATATGGACCACAGTATACCCTGTTCTTGTCTGAATAGTACATGCAATGCGATAGAAGACAGTTCCTGTACCTTTCGCTAGCTATAGCTTATTAAATTGGCCACATCATGGAGTAGTGGCTGCACAGCTGGATAAAATGTATTTTATAATTTCTCGTATTCGTTGCAGATATTTTAGCATGTAAAGTTTAGATTCTAAATTATGATAAGCCCAACGGGCTTTCTCTCTGAGGACATGTACTTCTTCCCCTGCAAAATGTTAACCAATCATAAGCAGGCAGCTTTATGCAGGGGGAAAAAGAACACACTCTCAAAAGCTGAAGAAGAATTCACACATTTGTCCATGTGCTGTTCATTCATTACATTGATCTATTCATTGAAATGTATGAGTTCAGAAATCAGGACTTGGCTCTGATTTTATTTTGAAGTCTTTTTTTTTTTCTTGTGAAACATATAATGACAAGCAGTCCTTCTCTTCTCTGTGATCTCTGCAACTGCTGTTTACTGTACAGCAGAGCTGAGTGTGAATACAAACAACTTCAGCTTTCGCCTAATGGCAGTCCATATGAGGAGCGGTGGGTACAGCAGATTGAGTATCATTACAAACACTTCTGCAGCTGCTGCTCTACTGTTAGAATGCTGTCAGCTCTGCTGTATCCTGTATCTCTGACTGTGAGATGAAAGGTGGACAGGTGTGTAATCACTTTACTCTACACAGAAGTTGCAGAGATCAAGGCTTAGGGCAGAGCTGACTATCATTACATTTCACAGGAAAAAGCATGTTCTTCTGGCATTCTGTGGGAGTGTTCTTTTTTTCCCCTTGTATACTGATACCTGATTATGATTGGTCAATGTCATACAGGAGAAAAAGTACACGCCCCCAGAGAAGTCTCTCTGGTAACGCCCTATTGGACTGATCATAACTTACGACCGAAACTTTTCAAGTTAATATCTCCACAACAGAGATGAGAAATTAAAAAAGAAAAACTGCTTTATTCAGTTTTGCAGCTACTATTCCATGATGTGGCCAGTTTAACATAATAAAACTGGTGAAAGGTCCTCATTAAATAAGTGTTGATCTCAGGTTAATTATGCAGGGTAGTCTAAAGACAAGCCACCAAAGAATCCTGTCAGTCACACCCCTTAGTAAATACTATAAAAATTAGCGCTAAATAAAAAGTCCCACATCTCTGGGACCATAGGGCAGACTTAAAAAAGAAAAAAACTGAATACTCATGGGAGCTGCGGAAATAAAGAACAAAAAAGTGCCACTTTTGATGAGGTGACAGGTCCTCTTTCATGGCAGCGACCAGAGCTAGCTCCGAACACAGCTGATAGCCCCATTATTGCCACGGTCATCGGGACGTGCAGTTTCAATCGCCCATAGGCCCTTCCAAAGGCGTGCGAGAAACTGACGGATTAAACATATAGCACACGGACACTTTTTTTTCTATGACTTATTAATGTGTCTGGTTTTTTTAGAACTGTTGGCCCGCAAAAGAAAATCAGAGGCAAGTGCAAATTTATTCTAATTTGGGGACCAAATTTATACATTTCAATCAATTGGTGTCACGCACAGTGTAGGAAAGACAAAGTGCAACACGAAGGGATGAGGGGAAGGGAGCCCAGACACTAGGGAAAGAGGAAAGTGGAGACCTCCTAGGCTGATCTGCAATCACCCTGTCTCCCCTACCGTCCCCATATTGGTTCCTCACTAATCGCCGCACAGGAACCTATCCCTGTATTTTCCTAGCGCTTGGCCCTGGATAGGGAAGGGGGGATAAGCGCTAGTCGATCCCCTCTGAGAACTAAGACAGCAATGGGAGACAGAAACGGGGGAAGTAGCTTAGCTTGAGTCAACTTCAGAGAGATGGCACACACATCCTCTTAGCAACAGAGAGGAAGTAAGAACTGCACTTGTTCCAAGCCTTCACAAGGGGTCATGTGAATATCACCGGCACCTCCCTATAGCAACAGCCAGTATTTACACACCCAGCCTCGGTGTCAATTAGCCGGAGGGAGGTAGCCGCTGGGTCCTAGAGTAAGATAGCTAAGTAGGTGTCTGTAATGCCAAACGAAGAAATCTTCTGCAACCTGCAGGGCGATTGTCTGTCACTTCTGACACATCTGTGACAATCGGTCAGTAAAATGAATGGAAAGCACTTGAACAGAAGTGTGAATGCAGACCTATATTTTTGGCTAACTTCACACATCTCAAATCTGACTATATTCTTTGTGAGGATATGTCTACTCTGTCTACTCTGCTGATGTGTCTATTACTAAATAAGTTATTTCATGTGAAATCTGAAATCAAGGTTTCTCTGGAACATGGCATTGTTGGTTCCTCCTACAAATTTATGAAGAATATGAGCCTTTACTAAAACAGATAGTGGCGAGATGTCCTTCGTAAAGGTGTTCTTTAGGCATTTTTCAAAAGCAGGCAAAGCGAAGGGAATATTCCAAAACAAATAAATAATTATTTTCCCCTTGAATCTCCCACATCTCCACTAAGGCTGCTCTGGTGTTCCTTGCCGGTGTAATAGGCCAGATTAACCCCCTCACCCAGAATATACCCGGGGTTAAAGTGGCCTAGGCCGGATTATACCCCGGGTATATTCAGGCCTAGGCCAAACTATACCCCGGGGTATAAATTGGCCTAGGCCAGATTATACCCCTCTGGGCCAGAATATACCCCGGGTATATTATGGCCTAGGCCAAACTATACCCCGGGGTATAAATTGGCCTAGGCCAGATTATACCGCTCCGGGTCAGAATATACCCCAGCTGCTGTAGATCAGATTTTTCAAGCTTTTGAGAACCATTGAGTGATATACTTAATAACGGGGCCCCAGACAGCACACAGGGGCCCCAGGCAGCGCACAGGGGGGCAGAGACAGTGCGCAAGGGGGGGGGGAGAGACAGCGCGCAAGGGGGGGGAGAGACAGCGTGCAAGGGGGGGAGAGAGAGCGCGCAGGACCCCTGTGAGCTTTCTCTGTCCTCCTGTGCGCTATCTGGGACCCAATGTGCGCTGTCTGGGACCCCCTGTGCGATGTCTGGGGCCTCATTCTTGAGTATATCACTCAATCCTGTGCGATGTCTGGGGCCCCTGTGCGACGTCTGGGGCCCCTGTGCGACGTCTGGGGCCCCGTTCTTGAGTATATCACTCAATGGTTCTCAAAAGTGTGAAAAATCTGATCTGCAGCAGCAGGGGTATATTCTGGCCCGGAGGAATATAATCTGGCCTAGGCCAATTTATACCCCGGGGTATAGTTTGGCCTAGGCTATAATATACCCATGGTCCATACCCCTCTAGGGCAGAATATTAGTGTGTTTTTGCTGCTGTAGTGCTACAGTATATATAGATGCACATACACAAACCATAAATACCATTTTATGCGGCTTTTGTCAGATTTTGATGCAGTCCGCAGCAGATTTCCCTCTTCCATGTGACACGGAGAAATCTGCTGTGATTCTACACAAAAAATCCACGTCATTGGGATGCGGATTTTGATGCAGATTGGCTGCTGATTTTTTCTCTGTCGAAAATCAGCAGCAAATCTAGTGCATGGGAACGGGTGGACTAGACTTACAGCATATGTTGGAGGCATTACATTGAACTGACAGTAGATGGTGCAGTTCCATCAGTGCATATTTAGGCTGTGGGCACACGATGCATTTTTAATGCGTTTCCGCAGCTGCGGAAACGCATTAAAAACGCATGGTAGGAGGGCAGCAATGTTCCCCAATGATAATCCGCATGTGCACATGCTGCGGAAATTTCCGCTGCGGATTATCATTGCGGAAAAAAACGCAGCACTACCAATTATTTTGCGGAAGTGCTGCGTCTTTGCCGCCATTGACTTGCATTAGACCGCATGGATTACGCATTACTGTATATGTAGATGCGTAATCCAAGCGTTCTAATGTGCGGATGGTACCCGGGTGTAGATAAGAGGAGACTCTCCTCCACATCCAGGTACCATTAAAAAATCTGTAAAAAAAAGAATAAAATAAAAAATAAATGTATACTTACCTTCTGTCAGCCCGCGCACTGCTCCTGCTTGGTTCTCGGCATTTTGCAGTGAGTTGAAGGACCTGCGCTGACGTCAGAGTCATGTGACGGGTCACGTGACGCTGACGTCGGCAGGTCTTTCAATTCACTGTTGCCGGCAAGGGAGAACGGAGTGAGCGGGACACCGGGGGCCATCGGAGGGTAAGTATACATTTATTTTTTATTTTTATATTTTATTTTATATTTTATTTTTACCACTCTCTCGAGTCACACTATATAAATCCATGCTGTTTGCATGGATTTATATAGTGTGACCTAGTTGTCACAAGCACTTTCCAAGTGATGCTAATCGCTTGGAAAGCGCTTGTCAATCCGCATGCGGAAATGTCAGTGGGTAACCGCTTCATTTCCGCATGTCCCTGGCAGGAAAACGCATGTACAATCCACATGCGTTTTTTTCTGCCAGGGAGATGCAGAAACGCTCAGGAAAAAATCCTGAGCATTTCTGCATCGTGTGCACATAGCCTTAATGTTATGTGTTGTTACTTGTTATGTATGTTTCTCCCTGCTCTCTATGATATGCACTTTAAGTTCTCCAGTGTGAGTTCCTATTCTATCCTGATAAGGTATATAAAGTGAACTTAGAACACCTCCAACAAAAAAAATAAGTTTTCCAATTTTGACAACAATGGAAGACCAACTGTATGATCAGCTTTTGAGATTCTACACTGCAACAGAACAAAAGTACCCCCAGTGGATCTACGATCTACCTCCAGAAAAACGTTCAAATGCCAAGTCCCAGTTTAGACAAACATATAGGCCATATCGAGCAGAGAAAGGGATTATTTACTATGGAAAAAAGGAGGTTCTCACTAAAAGCCGACTGCCAAATATCCTTAAGGCCTGTCACGACAACCCAACTTCTGGTGGCCATTTTGGCAGAGATAAAACATTTGCCAAAATTTCTGACCGTTATTACTGGAAGGGAATGAAGAACGATGTTCACCAACATGTCAAAGCCTGTCAAAAATGTTTTGTCACAAGTCCCAAAATCAGCAAAGAAGCTCCAACACTCAACAGTATACCAGTGCCTGGAAAAGTATGGAGCTTAGTTGGGATTGATATGATCGGTCCTCTTCAGGAAACATCAAACGGCAACGAATATATAGTTGCTGTCACTGATCATTTCTCCAAGTGGACTGAAGCAACAGCTGTTCCAGACAAAAGTGCCATGTCAGTAGCAAAATTTTTGTACACCATTATTTCCCGCTTAGGCTGTATGGACACTTTGATTAGCGACCAGCGAAGAGAGTTTGTGAACTCGATCATCGACAACCTGATGGATCATTTTCAAACAGATCACTGCATTTCATCTGCCTACCACCCACAATCAAATGGCCAGCGGGAACGAACAATCGAACACTCAAAGAATCTCTTAGCAAGCTTGTCAATAACCAGGGAGCCAACTGGGACCAGTTCATCCCTGGTGTTTTGTTTGCCTATCACACATCCGTGCATGCCTCAACCAAGTGCACTCCATTTGAGGTCATGTATGGACGAAAGACTAAGCTTCCTATTGACCTCAATCCATCAGCAAATGACAATGTGGATGTCATGTCTCTTTCAGATGATGCCAACCCTGATGTGCTAAATACAGTCACAACCATTCATAACAGGATCCACTCAACTGTAAGTACCAACATCCATTCTGCTCAGGAACACCAAAAGTGTGCCTTTGATCGCCGACACAACAGCAACAAAGAAATCACCGCTGGCACCATTGTTTATATCAAGAAGCAATGTTGTATTCATCGCATGGGTTCAAAGATGGAACCATGCTGGGTTGGACCCTACTTGGTTGTGGAATCCTTAACCAAGGGACGAGTAAAACTTAAGAACAATAAGACTGGCAAGATACTAAGCAACACCTACCATGCCAGCAACCTTAAGATTTACCAGGATGAAGAGACTTCTCTACCACCCCAGTCCCCTGATGACTGTCCCAGTGACTCAGCCACACAGAAACACAAGCAAAGGAAGTCTTTCAACCCACTATCAAGTTCAGTAAGGAAGTATCTTACCACCACTCTTGACCTTACGTTTAGTAGGGTTGTGCACTTTGGATGCACAAGAGATCTTGGACAACCACGGCGTACATATAAAACCAAAGGTGATGGGAACTGCTACTTTCGGGCCATCAGCTATATCCTGACAGGAACAGAGGACAATTACTCCCTTCTCAGAGCTAAAGTCATTCACCACATGAAAACTGACTTGTCCAAAAAACTACAGGGCTACTTTAATCAAGATATGAATGAATATGTGAACACCTCTGGCATCTCTCATGGTGGAGTCTGGACAACTGATGCAGAAATCATGGCCACAGCAAATCTGTTGAGCTGTGACATCGTCATCCACACAAAAGTCGGTGACACCATGGATTGGTTGACCTATCCCGCAAGCTTCAATCTGCAGTCAACAACAGAACATGCACTTTATCTTGAAAACAAGCAGGATCATTTTAATGCTGTTATCGATGTTTACCTTTGAACATTTATGTTGTAGTGTCCTGTCACCAGCCATGTGTACGATTATCGGCCGAAAGCCTCTCTGGAACCAATAATCGCCCCATGTAAAGGTACCTTTATAAGTTGAAGTTTCAGAATGTTATGACTTTTATTATATCCTGAACAGTCAAGGTTTTTATGAACCATCAAGGTTTTCTGGTTGAAGTAAAAAAAAGTCTGTGTGTTTAGAGTTTGAAACAATAAAATGTTGAAAAAATGTTTTCTGGTTGAAGTAACAAAAGTCTGTGAGTTTAGAGTTTTAAACAATAAATGTTGAAAAATTATGTAATTCTTGAGTATATCACTCAATGGTGCTCATAAACGTGAAAAATCTGATCTTTAATATACTTTAATATACTTTAATCTTCAATATACTCAAGAACGGGGCCCCAGACATCGCACAGGGGCTCCAGACATCACACAGGGGTCCCAGACATCACACATCACACAGGGGCCCCAGGCATCGCACAGGATTGAGTGATATACTCAAGAACGGGGCCCCAGACATCACACAGGGGGTCCCAAACAGCGCACAGGGGCCCCAGACATCACACAGGGGCCCCAGACATCACACATCGCACAGGGGCCCCAGACATTGCACAGGGACCCCAGACATTGCACAGGATTGAGTGATATACTCAAGAACGGGGCCCCAGACATCGCACAGGGGGTCCAAAACAGCGCACGGGGGTCAGGGGGTCCCAGACAGCGCATAGGGGCCCTGCGCACTGTCTCTTCCCCCCCTTTGCGCGCTGTCTCCCCCCCACACTCCTTGCACGCTGTCTCTGCCCTCCTGTGCGCTGTCTGGGGCCCTGTGCGCTGTCTCTGCCCCCCCCGCCCCCCGTGTGCTGCCTGGGGCCCCGTTATTGAGTATATCACTCAATGGTTCTCAAAAGCATGAAAAATCTGATCTACAGCAGTTGGGGTATATTCTTTCCCGGAGAGGTATAATCTGGCCCAGGCCACTTTAACCCTGGGTATATTCTGGGAGGGGGGTTAATCTGGCCTGTTACACTGGTATCAGAAGTGATTATGTCTTTCATGTTCATCATGTCATATCCAACATGGTGGCTGCAGTCAATAACTAGCCGCAGTAATGACACTTGCATGTATGGTACTTGAGTGGGCAGTAATTGGCTGCAGCGGTCATGTAAATAATGGATGGAAAGTCATCATTTCCATTATCAGTGAAGACCAGTGAAGAGGCCGTGCTGGAGCTGCAGGAGATTCATGGAGTAACTAATGCTTATTTCACAAAATTCTCACTGTTTGCTAACTTAAAAAAAAATCCTGGAAAACCTTGTTAGCATGCATCCTGCTGCAGCAGAAACCTCTCCCCATTGTTCTGTCTTTAGAGGGAAAACGGGGAAATCTGAGCCAAGCTAACTCTCCTTTTGGTATTTCCGCATTTTAAATCTTTTTTGTTCTAGATTTCTGCTTGACATTTTTTTTTTCTGGAGTCTTACATTAGTACTCAGACTAAAGTTGACACATTAGTCCAAATTTGACCAAACGCCATGAGTTTGGCGGCCACATCCTGATTATCTAATATGTATGGTGCTGCAAGTGTAGCGCCCCGAGGGTTCGGTTGCTACAGAGGTATTGCATCTCACCCAGAGGTGTGATATCTGACTTCCAGGTAAGGATGGAGTGTGGCTCAGGACCCTAACACCCACATGCACTACACCACATTTCCGGGGGGCAGGGCGACAATGCTCCCAAGAGTGAGCACAACTGTCCCCGTCCCTGGCTGGAGTGGGGGGGGGGGAACACCTAGAAAGGGGGAACCCGGTAGTGTGTGGGTGGGGAGAGTAGATCCCGGGTGCACTGTATAGGCGAGTATATATGGTGGGCACCATCTTAGAGTCAGAGAGTAGAAAGTCAGAGAGAGCAGAGAGAGAAGGAGGCTGGGAGCAGAGGCTCTGCATGGGCTCTGCTCCGCAGGCAGGCCAAGTCTTAAGGCCTGGGCCTGGAGGAGAAGAAAGGAGAGGAGAGGAACGGAGGAAGCTCTAGGAGAAGACTGAAGGGACCCCAGGGGTGCGGACCGGCCAGCCGCCACCGCACGTCCGCCGCTACCAGAGTAGGGGGGTCAGGCCAAGAAAGGGAACCGGATCCCTCATCTAGTGGAGGAGAGCAACTACCCTCAGCTAGTAACCGGAGGCCGTGGCATTGTACGTGCACGGCCCCTCACTACACCCGTTAGGAAGGCACCACATAGGACCCAGGGAAACGGAACATACGTTTGCCCGCCAAGGCCCGAGGCAGCTGGACAGAAACGAGGTCAATTGTGGGGTACGACAGGCCAGAGAAATGACACACGAAGGGGGTCCTGAAAAGCATTCCAAAGGTACCGGGGAGTTGGCCGAGCCCCTCACCTGGTGAGCACAGCACGACGTGGGCAGCTATCATCTGCAGAAGTGGCTTGGAGTGTAAAACTGTGAGTAAAGACCCTGGACTGCATCACTGGACTCTGAATCATTACTGCTGCTCCCGCGCACCATCACCCCCACCATCTGCACTCACTGCCCTGAGGCTATACTCCTCCCGTGGGGAGTTATACTACCCCCTGCTGCGCACACAACATCAGCCTCAGCGGTCTGCCTGCAGCGGTGGTTCTCAGTGACCGCAATCCACGGGTGGCGTAGTCGGACATTTAAACATTAAAACCCAAATAAACAGATCCGCCACTGGTTTGACCGCCCTGAGCCACGGGACCGGGTTGCCGCCACGGAGACTACAACCCCCAGCATTACACAGAGACCCAGATCCGGGTATTCCCCTACACACACGGCCCAGGGGGCGCGTCAACTTTGGCGTAGTCGGCAGGATCGAAACCAACCCGTTATCATCGGGTATTGTGTGCCTAGAGACTGTTTCACTGTATTGAATGTGGCGCCCGCCCCAGAAGAACAGACGCCATGATGTGCGCGCCACAAGACAACAAGAAGCCACCTCCCATCGTGGGCCAGGTCCCAGAATGGCGCCAAAGACGAAGCCCACCCCCAACAGCCATGAGTGCGGCTGTAGAGATGTCCATCAACGTGGGGTGGCTGCCCCTGAGAGTGATTGTCAGCAGATTGCCCCAGGACCACCCCAACAGGGGTGGAAGGACAAGAAAACCGAGGGGCAGGATGTGGTTTGGATCAGTCTTGGCAGACCACACCCGGAGATGGTGAGCAGCAGCAGCCCCAGTACCCGTGCCAGTGGCCTACTGCAGGCCGAAGCGGCTCCGTGCAGCCTCACGGAGCTGATGGCCCAGCTCCCCGGAGAGGACCCTGAATTCCTCCGAGCTGGACTGGAGGAGTTGGACCGGAGGATGGTCCGGGCGCAGCGGGAGGCCATCGCGGGGTGGAGAGAGGAGATGGGCCGGCGGGTCGCGGCCCGGCAGCAAGTGGCGCTGCAACCACCCGACGGCGTGCCTGCCCCTGAGGACGGGGGAAGACCAGTGGAGGCTGAGAGCAGCGCTGCGAAGGGAGCAGGTAAGGGGGACACCCCTGAAACCAGCCAGGACGCCACTAACCTGCCCCTGGACCCCGTCGCGGAGCCGATCGCCCTGGAAGTCGCTGCACCTCCTCCTCCGCTCCCGCCGCCTGCACCTAGGCCCAAAGCCCCACGCGCAGCCACCGGACCACATCCCACGCCGTGCTCCTTGATCCCGGGTACGGGCGGAAGCGGCCCGCTCCAGGCCCGGTCGCAAGGCCTGATGTCCCCAGGCGCCTTCCAACAGCGAGCGCCCCCGGTCCCAACACTACCATCCCTAGGGACCGATTTATACAGTCAGCTCGCCGGGGTTTTCAGAGGAGACGCGGGCGGATGCACCTCGCAGGCGGGAATTCTGCCGCCGTGAAATAGAACAACTGGAGAAGGAGAAGCGGGCGGGGCGCCAGAGGCAGGAACAGCTGCAGGCCCGGAGCGTGGAAGAGAAGACTCGGACCCGACGAGACCCCCAAGCGGCATGCGGTCCCATAGTTACCGGGATCGTGGTCAAATTCCACCAGGAGAAGGGGTGGGGGTTTATTCTGGCCCCGACAACCGACACAGACCTCTTTGTCAACAGGAGGGATGTGGAGAGTCGTCTGCCCGAGGGTAACCCGAAACGGGATCTGTTTCCGGGGGATCGGGTAACATACACCCGACACCGAGGTCTGCGAGGGTGGTATGCTCTTAACGTCCAGAGAGTGGAGGAGCATAGCTGCCTTGAACCCTGCTACGCGGAGGACCTGGACGAGCCTGAGGAGGATGAGGCGCAGGGAGACCGCTATTAAAGAACAACAGCAGGACTTGTATATAGTTACCCGCCAGGGTGAAGAAGTTTCGTGACACGCCGTTTGTGGATTACAAAATGTTTACCCGGTTAGGGGTGGTTGTCCATTTGTTTGTTTACGTTACCCGACAAGGGTCTGTGAATTAGCCGGCTGAGGACTGGGAGCAGCCAACCCTTTTCTATCCGGCTGAGGACTGGGAGCAGCCAAATTTTGTAAATAGTTGTGTGTCACCCTGGCCTGGATGCCATAAAATGTAATAAAGCTGTGTCTGAGAGCAAGGGGGAGGTTCTCTAGTCAGGGGAACATTAGCATGCAGTACCTCCTGTCTCAGGCCAGTAGGGGGAGCAGGCTGCCCCTATAAAAGCTGGTGCTGGGGGCAGGGTTAGGGAGAACTGGATGACCTGTCTCAGCACTGAGACGTGTCCCGGAGCAGAGCAGGGACAGAAAGTTGTATTGCACCTAAGAGGAAGTGTGGCAGGAGGAGAGCCACAAGCCAGAGACAAGAGGCGAAGTGAGCCTGTCTTGGCAGATAAAGGGCTTAATTTACCAGACTTTGGTGTCTGAGGCTGGGAGGATTCCACATCCTCCAGCAGATAACCAGTCCGCAGGGGACTGTATATTCCTTGGCCTAAGAAGCCTGTAGGCTCTGCCACAACAGAAGGGACCAGTAAAGCCGTACCAGGCCGGGAGCAGAAAGGAACCCACGTCACAGGCCATGCAGGCGAGAATACACGGAAAGCTCGGAAACGTGGGCTGTTACCCTACAAGGAGGAGATAGCCAGAAGGAGCACAGAAAGCACGGTAGGCCTACACCCTCACCCTGACCAGGGCCAATTTCCCAATTGCTCTCAGACATCCAGGTCCCCTCCTAGCCGGGACTGTTTGTGGGTCAGTTTACCTGTTCTAGTAAAGACCCTGAACTGCAACCTGTTGTCTGTGTGCTCCTTGCTCCTCCAGCACTAACGGCACTGGGACTCTCACCACCATCACTCCCACCATCCATTATACCGCCCTGGGGCCGCACTCTTCCTGTGGGGAGTCACACCATCCCAGCTGCATACATCATCAGCCCCAGCGGTCTGCCTTGCAGCGGCGGTTCCTAATGACCGCAAATCCACGGGTGGCGTAGTCGGACATAATCATCAGCACATAACGGACTACCACTGGCCTGACCACCCTGAGCCACGGAACCGGGTTGCCACTACTACTCCCACCGTTTCCCTATTGCCCGGATCCGAGTGCCCCACGGCCCAGGGGGCGAGTCAGCTTTGGCGTAGTCGGCAGGATTGCAACCAACCCGCCACAAACGGGTATTGCGTGCCTGAAAAAGACTTTGCACTTACCTGAAAAGAGGTTTCCCACCGTCCGGAGCCGTTTCCCGCCATTTCCAGCCGTCTCCCGCCACCTTCCATCGGTTCCCGCCATCTTCAGCCGTTTTCCCGCCATCGGACGCCATCTTCAGGACGCCGCGCGGGAAGAAGAGGGGCGTGGATGTCCAAACCGCGCGAGACCTGAAGCTCCGCCCCATGCACCGACGCTGCGCAAGATCCTGGAAGGGAGAGAGAGCGACGCTGACGTCACCAGGACGCGACGCAAGGTCCTCGTCCAGAGCAGCAGCAGCGGAGCCGCGGCCTACAGAAGAGGATCGTCGGAAGGTAGGCCACGCTTAACTAGGGGGGAGGAAGATGTCGGATACAGAGGCGCCCACTACCACCAACGCAGCTGCAGCAGCGGTGATGCCATTTTCCCTGCCCTACATCCCTGGAGCGGCCTGGCTGCCCAAGTACTCAGGGGAGCCCCATGCCCTAACTGACTTTAAGGAAAGGCTGTACAGTTTGTTCCAAGTCTACCCCCTGACAGAGGAACAGAAGGTCAGCATATTAACAGGGCAGTTAACTGACGCAGCCCAAAGGGAGGTAAAATCATGGCCCACTGAGGAGAAAAGGACCGTGAAGGGTATTCTGGCCCGGCTGCGGGGTACCTTTGACACACGTACCTCCGCTGAAATTAAAATGAGGTTCTATGGATGTAAGCAGCGGGCACAGGACAGCATCAGAGACTATGCCCTAAATTTGCAGGAAGCCTTGAGGGCCATCCAACAAACTGACCCTGGCAGTGTGCAGGAAACAGATAAACTACTAACAGAACAATTCATAGAAGGTCTGCTGTCCAGCGCCCACAGGGCCCAACTGCGCCTCATGTTCTTTCAGAACCCTGATCTGACCTTTGCCCAATTTAAGGACAGGGTCATAAGGGTGCTCCGTGAACCTGCAACCAGTGGCGCTATAAACCCCCGGCGCCCTGCTCTCACCTACCACCAGGAGGCGGCACCCTCCTCTATGGACTCCGTGGGGGCTGATGCACAGGCCCTGAACCAAGCCCCGTCGAAAGACCTGCACCACCAAGTCCAGGAGCTGACCAGGAGCGTCGCGGCGTTGACCAGGACCGTCCAGGCGTTGCAAGTGGACCCGTTAAGACCCATCGAGTTGGCTTCAAGTCCGGAGGATATCCCATGGCGTCGACAGAGGAGGATCCCGTCGTTCCGAGGGAGGCCCACAGACCGCTACGCAGAGGATGGACAGCCCATTTGCCGTCGATGCAACCAGCCTGGACACATTTCCAGGTACTGTAATTTAAACGGGTCCAACCCTCAGGCATAAGATCACCAGGCCCTTATAATTGGCGTGATAAGTACGTTGGGGGGCGCCCGGTTTTACCCGTGGTGCTGGACGGTATCCCCATGAGAGCCTTGCTGGATACTGGGTCGCAAGTAACCACTATCCCTTATGTACTTTTTAAGCAGTATTGGACTGATGCTGATATCACACGGTATCCAGACATTAACTTGAGCATCATCGCCAGTAATGGCTTGCCCATGCCGCAGATGGGGTTCAAGGAGATGACCATTAAAATTGGTAAAGTTGAACTGCCGGCACAGGGAGTAATTATTGTGGACATTGACCGTCGTGAAAGTCACCCTAAAATAACTGTGGGTACTAATGTAATTAAAAATTGTCTTTCAGAGGTAATTGTAATTCTACAACTGGTGGCGGTGAATGCTAGTTCCAGCCAACAGAGAGTCCTCAACAAGGAGATAAAAGCCCTGATGAGACGGCAGCAGGTAGAACTGTCTGGTGGTGAGATCGGTAGCGTAAGACTGAGTGACCCATTCCCCATTTCCATGCCTCCCAAAAGTGAAATGATGATCTGGTGTCGGACTGCAATCGGGTTGAGAGGTAGAGACTACCAAGCCATGGTAGAACCCGTGTACTCAGACAGCAGGCCCACCATTTTGACAGCCCGGGGGGTGGTTGATGTCTGTCATGGGAGGGTGCCCGTCCGCATCCTCAACATTGGGGAGAGGGAAGTACACTTACCCAGGTACGCTACACTCGCCAAACTGTTTGTTGTCGAACACAAAGCTATCAGGGCCGTGGAACCCTTGCCTCCATCTCCACAGGCGGAGGGTAATGGCTCCCAGAAACAAAAGGAGGACAGGTGCCAGAAACTCCCTGTGGGTGCTGACTCCACTCCCCTGCACCAAAAACAAGGAGTCTACCGGTTGGTACAGGAGTACGAGAGAGTCTTTAGTAAGCACCCGCTAGACTTCGGCAGAGTAAAGGGGATAGAACACCACATCCCCACAGGGAGCCACCCACCGATAAAAGAAAGACACAGACCTGTACCCCCTGCACATTATCAGAACGCAAAGGGCATGCTAAAAGAAATGAAAGAAGCTGGGGTCATTAGAGATAGCTGTAGCCCCTGGGCAGCCCCCTTGGTTCTGGTGAAAAAGAAAGACGGCACCATGAGAATGTGCGTGGACTATAGATAAATCAACCGTATCACCCACAAAGACGCATATCCGCTGCCTAGAATAGAGGAGTCTTTAGCCGCACTAAAATCAGCTAACTTCTTTTCTACTTTGGACCTTACTAGCGGGTACTGGCAGGTTTCTGTGGCAGAGGCTGACAAGGAGAAGACCGCCTTCACCACCCCGATGGGACTGAGCAAATTCAACTGTATGCCTTTCGGGCTCTGCAACGCACCAGGGACCTTCCAGCGGCTGATGGAATGCTGTCTAGGGCACCGAAACTTCGAGACGGTCCTCCTCTACCTGGACGACGTGATCGTCTATTCGAAGATCTACGAGGACCATCTAAAGCACCTGGCCGAGGTGTTTGAAGCCCTGGCAGGCTATGGCCTGAAGGTGAAACCATCGAAGTGTCACCTGCTGAAACCAAAGGTCCAGTACCTAGGGCATGTGGTAAGCGAGGAAGGAGTGGCCCCCGACCCTGACAAGGTCACGGCAATCAAGAGCTGGCCAAGCCCCTCGAACATCAAAGAGGTGAGACAGTTTCTCGGATTGGTAGGCTACTACCGAAGGTTCATCCCCGGGTTCACTAGGATGGCAGCTCCTATGCAGGACCTCCTAATCGGACAGTCTAAGTCCAGGAGCCAAAAGCCGCCCTTCAAGTGGGATAAACCGGAAGAGGAGTCCTTCCGCCAGTTGAAGATGGCCCTCAAGGGGGATGAGATCCTGGCCTACCCTGATTATGGTCAGCCTTTTATTCTCCACACGGACGCCAGTAATGTGGGACTGGGAGCCGTACTGTCCCAAAACCAACAGGGCAGAGAAAGGGTGATCGCGTACGCCAGCCGGAAGCTGAGGCCCACCGAGAGGAACCCGGAGAATTACAGCTCCTTCAAGCTAGAATTCTTGGCGGTGGTGTGGGCCGTGACAGAACGCTTCAAGCATTACCTGGCCTCCGCAAAGTTCACGGTGTACACGGACAACAACCCGTTAACACACCTAGACAATGCAAGACTCGGTGCCCTGGAACAGCGGTGGATGGCCCGTCTCTCCAATTATGACTTCGTGATCAAGTACCGGGCAGGCAAAACCAATGCCAACGCGGACGCCCTATCAAGAATGCCTCACTTACCTGAAGGTGACAAAGACCCAGAAGAGCTGGAAGAGGTAGAACTCCCCGCGTTTCACCGGTATGGAGCCGCTCAATACTCCCACCGCGTGAAGGAGGATGATCTAACAACCGTGATGATCAATCCCCTACCTCACCACAGCTGGGCCGAGACCCAAGATAGTGACCCTGCCATCCGCCTGGTGAAAGATCTGCTGACCCAGGAAGACACCCGCATGGATCCGGATGCCCCAGAGGAAGCCAAGCAGCTATGGAAAGAGAAGAGCAAGCTGTTCCTCTACGAAGGCAAGTTGTGCAGAAGGATTGTCAACCACCGGACGCACGAGCTGACCTGGCAAGTCGTGGTCCCAAGGCGGGATGCAGCTATGGTCCTGGGGGCTTACCATGACAGAGCGGGGCAATTCGGTTGGAAGAAACTGGAGTTCCTGCTAAGAGGAAGGTTCTTTTGGGTCGGCATGAGAGGAGCTGTAGAAAAATGGTGCAGAGACTGTGGCCCTTGTCACCAAAGAGGAAGGATCGAGCCAGCCAGAAAACACCCTTGAGGCCCATCGTCACCACGCAGCCTCTTGAGCTGGTAGCTCTGGACCATGTCAAATTGGCTCCCAGCCGGTCAGGATACATCTATGCCCTGACAATCGTGGACCACTATTCCCGTTTTCTAGTGGAGGTCCCGGTAAAGGACTTGACAGCCCAAACAGCGGCCAGAGCCTTCCAGCAATACTTCTGCCGTCCACACGGGTATCCGGAACAGGCCCTGACAGACCAGGGTCCAGCGTTAGAGGCTGAAATCTTCCAGGAGTTCTGCAACCTCCATGGCTGTAAGAAGATTCGGACAACGCCTTACCATCCACAAACCAACGGGATGTGTGAGAAGATGAACAATATAGTCATTGATCTCCTGAAGACGTTGCCCCTGGAGGAACGCAGCCTGTGGCCAGAAAAACTGCCGGACTTGATAGACTTATACAATCATATCCCGGTGAACGCTACCAACTGCACCCCGGCTTACCTGATGCGAGCCAGACCGGGTAAGCTGCCCGTAGACCTGGAGATGGGAGTCCTAACACCTGAGGACACCTCCCAGGATGCAGACTGGGATACGGAAAGGCAACTGCAGTACAAGAAGGTACAGGAGAGTGTGGAGAGGAGCCTGGCCTAGGTGAGAGAGAGGCAAGAAAAACTCTTCAACCAACACGCCCCTGCTGGTCCCCTAGAACCTGGTGAGCAAGTCCTGAAGCGGAAGAGAAGGCTACATAAGTTGGACGACCAGTGGGAAAGGGAACCCTACACCGTACTGCAGTCTGATCATGACAACCCGAAGGTGTGCGTGATCACCAAGGACGGAGGAGAAACCACTAGCACCATCTCCAGAGACCACCTCAAAAGATGCCCCGAGTAACTCCGTAGTGCAGAAGAGGATCAGAGTGACCTAGAACCCGCAGAGGACAAGGAAGAAATGATCAGCACCATTCTCGGAGAGTTCCCTCAGTCCTGGACTCGCATAAATGATGCCATAGTGGTACCCGTCCTGCATTTCCTGCAACCGGCACAGCAACAACCAACACCAGAGCCGGAAGGTGAAGAGGAGCGAGCGGTTCCAGAGGCAGAAGAGCCTGTACCAGCAGCCCAGGAGAGTCAACCCTCTGCTGACAGTGAGCCTGCCATGCCCGCCGTAAGCCAAAGAACCCGCAGACAGCTGCCTGCCCTACCTGTACACCCAGCTGGTAGCTGTACCCCTAACGCTAGTGGGGAAAGCCAAGTCGGTCCACCACCAGACAGTGGGTTAAGGAGATCAACCAGGAGCACAAAGGGGCAGATACCCGCTCGCTGGAGAATATAGAGTGCACTAGAATTGTAAATAACCCTGTTGCCAAATGTTGAAATGTTTGCCAAGTTACATGCATGTTTGGTAATTCTGTGTTTCAGTTTCTTGCAGCTACCGTAAGGACTCACAGGTTATGGACTTTTTATAACCGGGACCTTGTATGGACTGCGTTCGGAGCCTGACCAAGGAATGAACTAAGACTGTGAAGGACTTGGGGTAGGATAGACCCCCACCTGGTTAAGGCTCCCCGTTGTGTTGGTGATATGGACACCCGGTCACAGACCACACTGTGACCTTAAGAACTCAATCTGTGCGTCGTCTGTCTGTTAATGTTTTATGGTTATGCATATTGTCTTTGTTTATTGTTTAGTCCCGGAGTACTAAATTTCACTAGGGGGGAATGTGTCACCCTGGCCTGGATGCCACAAAATGTAATAAAGCTGTGTCTGAGAGCAAGGGGGAGGTTCTCTAGTCAGGGGAACATTAGCATGCAGTACCTCCTGTCTCAGGCCAGTAGGGGGAGCAGGCTGCTCCTGTAAAAGCTGGTGCTGGGGGCAGGGTTAGGGAGAACTGGATGACCTGTCTCAGCACTGAGACGTGTCCCGGAGCAGAGCAGGGACAGAAAGTTGTATTGCACCTAAGAGGAAGTGTGGCAGGAGGAGAGCCACAAGCCAGAGACAAGAGGCGAAGTGAGCCTGTCTTGGCAGATAAAGGGCTTAATTTACCAGACTTTGGTGTCTGAGGCTGGGAGGATTCCACATCCTCCAGCAGATAACCAGTCCGCAGGGGACTGTATATTCCTTGGCCTAAGAAGCCTGGAGGCTCTGCCACAACAGAAGGGACCAGTAAAGCCGTACCAGGCCGGGAGCAGAAAGGAACCCACGTCGCAGGCCATACAGGCGAGAATACACGGAAAGCTCGGAAACGTGGGCTGTTACCCTACAAGGAGGAGATAGCCAGAAGGAGCACAGAAAGCACGGTAGGCCTACACCCTCACCCTGACCAGGGCCAATTTCCCAATTGCTCTCAGACATCCAGGTCCCCTCCTAGCCGGGACTGTTTGTGGGTCAGTTTACCTGTTCTAGTAAAGACCCTGGACTGCAACCTGTTGTCTGTGTGCTCCTTGCTCCTCCAGCACTAACGGCACTGGGACTCTCACCACCATCACTCCCACCATCCATTATACTGCCCTGGGGCCGCACTCTTCCCGTGGGGAGTCACACCATCCCAGCTGCATACATCATCAGCCCCAGCGGTCTGCCTTGCAGCGGCGGTTCCTAATGACCGCAAATCCACGGGTGGCGTAGTTGGATATAATCATCAGCACATAACGGACGACCACTGGCCTGACCACCCTGAGCCACGGAACCGGGTTGCCACTACTACTCCCACCGTTTCCCTATTGCCCGGATCCGAGTGCCCCACGGCCCAAGGGGCGAGTCAGTTGCACTTTTTAAGGTGCCCCCTACTCGTTTTATACACACCTACCTCGGAAGATACCTAAAGGTGTTTGTTGCACTTAGAAAAATTGCACCTTGCTGGGTGACATGGACACCTGGTCGCGGCAAGGACTGTGGCCTGCTAAAGAGACTTCGTCGCAAGAATGCTGCTGAGAATGGTTTGTGTTTTCTACTGGAAGAAATATTTTATATACATCTATATGGCAAGAGTTATATATTTAAAAGAAAATTTCATGTATATTAGAAAGTAAAGTTTAATAATGCTGAAAGTAACAGGAAAAGTTGTCTCCCATAAAGGGAAAGTGAAAAATGTTGAATTGCTTTTGTATGGTTGCATTTAAAATATTTTTGCATGTCTTTTGCTCTGTTCCAGCCCGCGGACGTGCTGTGGTTTGCCAGGGGGGAATGTAGCGCCCCGAGGGTTCGGTTGCTACAGAGGTATTGCATCTCACCCAGAGGTGTGACATCTGACTTCCAGGTAAGGATGGAGTGTGGCTCAGGACCCTAACACCCACATGCACTACACCACATTTCCGGGAGGCAGGGCGACAATGCTCCCAAGAGTGAGCACAACTGTCCCTGTCCCTGGCTGGAGTGGGGGGGAGGGAACACCTAGAAAGGGGGAACCCGGTAGTGTGTGGGTGGGGAGAGTAGATCCCGGGTGCACTGTATAGGGGAGTATATATGGTGGGCACCATCTTAGAGTCAGAGAGTAGAAAGTCAGAGAGAGCAGCGAGAGAAGGAGGCTGGGAGCAGAGGCTCTGCATGGGCTCTGCATGGGCTCTGCTCCGCAGGCAGGCCAAGTCTTAAGGCCTGGGCCTGGAGGAGAAGAAAGGAGAGGAGAGGAACGGAGGAAGCTCTAGGAGAAGACTGAAGGGACCCCAGGGGTGTGGACTGGCCAGCCGCCACCGCACGCAGGCCGCTACCAGAGTAGGGGGGTCAGGCCAAGAAATGGAACCGGATCCCTCATCTAGTGGAGGAGAGCAACTACCCTCAGCTAGTAACCAGAGGCCGTGGCATTGTACGTGCACGGCCCCTCACTACACCCGTTAGGAAGGCACCACATAGGACCCAGGGAAACGGAACATACGTTTGCCCGCCAAGGTCCGAGGCAGCTGGACAGAAACGTAGTCAATTGTGGGGTACGACAGGCCAGAGAAAGGACACATGAAGGGGGTCCTGAAAAGCATTCCAAAGGTACCGGGGAGTTGGCCGAGCCCCTCACCTGGTGAGCACAGCACAACGTGGGCAGCCATCACCTGCAGAAGTGGCTTGGAGTGTAAAACTGTGAGTAAAGACCCTGGACTGCATCACTGGACTCTGAATCATTACTGCTGCTCCCGCGCACCATCACCCCCACCATCTGCACTCACTGCCCTGAGGCTATACTCCTCCCGTGGGGAGTTATACTGCCCCCTGCTGCGCACACAACATCAGCCTCAGCGGTCTGCCCGCAGCGGCGGTTCTCAGTGACCGCAATCCACGGGTGGCGTAGTCGGACATTTAAACATTAAAACCCAAATAAACAGATCCACCACTGGTTTGACCGCCCTGAGCCATGGGACCGGGTCGCCGCCACGGAGACTACAACCCCCAGCATTACACAGAGACCCGGCTCCGGGTATTCCCCTACACACACGTCCCAGGGGGCGCGTCACAAGTAGGGATCGAGCATGTTATATTCCGACATGCATGATGCTTTGTTTCCACTGTCAGATAAGTTTTAGTTGTTCCAGTTCTATATATCACTTTTTAGTTTCATCTTTTAAATTTACAGTTGCATAAAGGAAATTCCCTGATCTATACTCATGTGGCATCCCAGGGGTCTGGTTTCCACAGTAACAGCAATGTTATGTCTGAGAGCAGGTGGGAGGTCTCTTGGTCAAGGATCCTGTGCATGCCACACCTCCTGCCCAGTCCTGGGAGGGGAAGAACTTCCCCTATATAAACCTAGGGCTGAGGCAGGGTTAGAGTAGAGAAGAAGTAGAGACAGAGAAGAGAAGCAGATATAGGAAAAGAACATCAGGAGCTCTGTGGGCGCAGTGCTACAAGGAGTCAGGGGCTGGCAGCTGCAGAGCTCGCCCTGACCGAGAAGCTATCACCGGACCCGGAGTCCGAGGCTGTGGGGACTAACTCTTACCCAGCAGCAGAAACCGCCCGGCAGGGGATTTCAGGTCCTCTGGCCAAGAAACCCGAAGGCACGGTCACACGCAAGGGATCAGCACCGCCGTCGTGGAGCGGACGCTACTAGAAGGCCCCGAGTCACCGGCCATACGGGTGAGCACCACACGGTACACTCAGGGACGTGGGCTACTTATACCCGCCTCTAGCAAGGTAGCCAGAAGAGTACAGTTAGTTTGGGAGGCCTACAACTCCGCCTGGCCAGGGGAGATCCCATCTGCTCAAGGACTGACCAGGCCCCAATCGCTAGCAGTACTCCGGGAGGGTCTATCTTTGTCACCAGTAAAGACCCTGAACTACACCGTACCGTCTCTGAGTGGTTCCTGCTACCCCCATCATCCACATCGGCTGCCCTGATGCCATACCCCTCCCGTTGGGGGTGATACTATCACGCTGCACAATCCTACCACCGGCCTCAGCGGTCTGCCCTGCAGCAGCAGCTCCTTCGCTGCATTCAACGGGTGGCGTAGTCGTACAACATCTACCGCTAATACAGCGCCACTTAGTCTGACTCCCTGGGCACGGACCGGGTCACCGCCACGACACTACAACCCTCAACAGATCCGGCTCCGGGTAAGCTCCCGCGTGCGCAACGCTGCGCGATACAGGCCCAGGGGTGCGTCAACTTTTGGCGTAGTCGGCAGGATTTCGTGCCCGCAACCACCGGGTACTGCGTGCCTGAAAAAGACTGTTCAAACTTACCTGTGGTGAAGATTCCCGCCATCCGGCGCCATCTTCTGTCTTCTTCCCGCCATCCGCGAAGTTTTCCCGCCATCCGGCGCCATCTTCTGCCTTCTTCCCGCCATCCGTGGAGTTTTCCCGCCGTTGGACGCCATCTTGAAGACGCCGCGCGGGAAGAAGAGGGGCGTGGACTCCGAAAGCGCGCGAGAACTGAAGCCCCGCCTCACGTCCGGACGTTGCGTAAGGACCTGGAAGGAGCCCAGCAGACGCCGACGTCACAGGAGCGCGACGGAAGGTCCTCAACCCTGACGATCCACTGCGGAGCCGCGGCCTACGGAAGAGGATCATCGCAAGGTAGGCCACGGTCCACTAGGGGGGAGAAGGATGTCGGATACGGAGGAGAGCTTCACCGCTTCAACCCCCGCCAGCGCCACCGCTGTTGCGGTCATGCCTTTCACCATGCCCTATATCCCGGGGGCAGCCTGGCTACCCCAGTACTCAGGGGAGTCACATACCCTGCATGACTTTAGAGAAAAGCTGGATAGCCTCTTCCAGGTGTATCCCCTCACAGAGGAGCAAAAAGTGAGCATCCTGGTGGCCCAATTAACCGGGGCAGCCCAAAGGGAGGTAAAGTCCTGGCCACCTGGGAGGAGGACTGTCGCAGAGATACTAACCCGGCTGAGGGACACCTTTGATACCCGCACCTCAGCCGAGATCAAGCTTAGATTCCACGGGTGCAAACAGCGGGCACATGAGAGTATAAGGGACTATGCCCTGAACCTACAAGAGGCCCTGAGAGCCATTAAACAGACCGACCCTGACGGCGTGGGAGACGAGGACAGGCTGTTGACTGAACAATTTATAGAGGGTTTATATTGCAATGCCCACCGAACGCAGTTGCGGGCAATGGCCTTACAGGACCCTCATCTGGGATTTGCACAGTTCAAGGACAGAGCCATCCGGGTGCTCCGAGAACCAGCACCAGGTGGCGTTGTGACCCACAGACGCCCCACTACCACTTACCACCAGGAGGCGGCGCCCTTGTCGGCAGGGCCTGTGGGAGCTGATGCGCAGGCTTTGAACAATGACCCGGCTCCAGACCTGCACCATCAGGTCCAAGAGCTAGCTAAAAGCGTTGCTGCGCTAACCCGAACTGTGCAGTCTTTACAGGTTTCCACTCCAGGGAAGATCCAGCTGGCATCCGGACCGGAGGACATCCCGTGGCGTCGACCAAGGAGGACCCCACCGGCCAGAGGAAGACCCAGCGACCGATACAACGAGGACGGACAACCCATCTGCCGCCGCTGCAATCAACCCGGACATATGGCAAGGTACTGTCCTTTAAACTGGCACAACCTGGGGTAGAGGGCCAACCCCCAGGAAAAAGATCATCAGGCCCATCGAACTGGCGCGACAGATATGTGGGAGGACGTCCAGTCTTGCCTGTGGTACTGGATGGCATCCCTATGAGTGCCCTATTGGACACCGGGTCACAGGTCACTACTATCCCGTACGTGCTCTTCAAGCAGTACTGGAATGACTCGGATATCACCCGCTACCCTGACGACGACTTGAGTATCATCGCCAGCAATGGTCAGCCCGTGCCACAGATTGGATTTAAAGAGGTGACCATTAAAATCGGTAGAGTCGAACTGGCAGCACAGGGACTGATCATTGTAGACATTGACAAACACGAGAGTCACCCAAAGATAACTCTAGGAACTAATGTAATTGAAAATTGTCTTGCAGAGGTGATTTTCCTTTTACAACAGGTTGCCAAGAACGCCAGCTCCGGCCAGCAGCGAGTGCTCCAGAAAGAGATCCGGGCACTGATGCGACGGCAACAGATAGAACTCTCCGGTGGTGAGATTGGTAGCGTAAGAATGTGTGACCCTTTCCCTATTGCCATGCCCCCAAAAAGTGAAATGATGATTTGGTGCCGGGCAGCTATTGGTCTGAGAGGTAGAGATTACCAGGCAATGGTAGAACCAGTTTACTCAGACAGTAGGCCCACCATTTTGACAGCACGGGGGGTGGTCAATGTACGCCATGGGAGGGTGCCCGTTCGCATAATAAATATCGGGAAGAGGGAAGTGTACCTGCCCCGGTATGTCACGCTAGCCAAATTGTATACCATCAATCAAAATTCCATACAGTCCGTGGAGCCCTTGCCTCCATCTTCCCCGGAGGAAGGTAACGGCTCTAAGGAAACAATGGAGGACTGGTGTCAGCAACTACATTTGGGTACTGACTCCACTCCCTCACACCAGAAACAGGGAGTCTATCGGGTGGTTCAAGAGTACGAGAGAGTGTTTAGTAAACACCCGTTAGACTTCGGGCGAGTCAAAGGGGTAGAACACCACATCCCCACGGGAGACCATCTTCCCATAAAAGAGAGGTATCGACCCGTACCCCCTGCACACTACCAACACGCCAAGGGGATGCTTAGGGACATGAAGGAGGCTGGGGTGATCAGGGATAGCTGTAGCCCCTGGGCAGCTCCACTAGTCTTAGTCAAAAAGAAAGACAACACCATGAGGATGTGTGTAGATTACCGGAAAATTAACCGTATCACACACAAGGATGCGTACCCCTTACCAAGGATAGAGGAGTCTTTGGCTGCTTTAAGATCTGCTAACTTCTTCTCTACCTTGGATCTCACTAGCGGGTACTGGCAGGTTCCTGTAGCAGAGGCGGACCGGGAGAAGACCGCATTCACCACCCCGATGGGACTTAGCGAGTTTACCTGCATGCCGTTCGGACTCTGCAACGCACCGGGAACCTTCCAACGATTAATGGAGTGCTGTCTGGGCCACAGAAACTTCGAGACGGTCCTGTTGTACCTGGACGATGTCATCGTATATTCCAAGACTTATGAGGACCACCTGAAACACCTGGCGGAAGTGTTCGAAGCTCTGGCAAGCTACGGCTTAAAGGTAAAACCCTCCAAGTGTCACCTCTTGAAACCAAAGGTGCAGTACCTGGGACACGTGGTGAGCGCTGACGGAGTGGCTCCCGACCCTGATAAGATCACCGCAATTAAGGAATGGCCAAGTCCCTCCAGTGTAAAGGAAGTGCGGCAGTTCCTCGGGTTGGTAGGCTATTACCGCAGATTCATCCCCGGTTTCACCAAAAAGGCAGCTCCTATGCAGGACCTCCTGATAGGCCAGTCCCGGAAGGCCAAGAACCAGAAGCCGCCCTTCAAATGGGAGAAGTTAGAAGAAGAGTCCTTCCGCCAGCTGAAGATGGCCCTCACGGGGGATGAAATCCTGGCGTACCCTGATTACAGCCAGCCCTTTATCCTCTACACCGACGCAAGTAACATCGGGCTAGGAGCCGTACTGTCCCAGATCCAGCAGGGGAAAGAACGAGTAATCGCTTACGCTAGCCGAAAACTGCGACCCACCGAAAGAAACCCTGAGAATTACAGCTCATTTAAGCTAGAGTTCCTGGCAGTGGTGTGGGCAGTCACCAAACGCTTTAAGCACTACCTCGCTTCTTCCCGGTTCACCGTGTACACGGATAACAACCCGTTGACACACCTGGACACGGCAAGACTCGGTGCCCTAGAGCAGAGATGGATGGCCCGTCTGTCCAATTACGAGTTCACAATCAAATACCGGGCAGGACGCTCCAATACCAACGCGGACGCCCTGTCCAGGATGCCAAACCTACCGGACGTAGGAGAAGATCCAGAGGGACTGGAAGAAGTCGAACTCCCCGCGTTCCACCGTCATGGGACTATCCAGTATTCCCATCGGGTAAGGAGTAAGCAAGCCGCTACGTTTAACCCCTTGCCTCACTACAACTGGGAGGAAACGCAAGACAGTGACCCTGCCGTCCGGCTGGTAAAGGAGATGCTGACTCGGCCAGAGGCTCGCCTTGACCCAGATGCTCCGGAGGAAGCCAAGCAACTGTGGGCTGAGAAGAGTCGACTGTTCCTTTACAAGGGGAAGTTGTGCCGCAGAATGGTTAACTCCCGGACGCATGAACTAATCTGGCAAGTAGTGGTGCCACGGAGAGACGCAGCCATGGTGATGGAGGCATACCACGACGGGGCTGGACACTTCGGATGGAAGAAGCTGGAGTTCCTGCTGCGTGGGCGGTTCCACTGGGTAGGCATGAGGGGAACCATCGAGAGGTGGTGCAGAGACTGTGGCCCGTGCAACCTAAGAAGGAAGGACCGTGCCAGCCAGAAGACTCCCCTGCAGTCCATCGTCACCCGGCAGCCGTTGGAACTGGTAGCCTTGGATCATGTAAAACTGACCCCAAGCAGAAGTGGCTACGTCTACGCGTTAACCATTGTGGATCATTACTCCCGGTTCTTGGTTGTCATCCCCGTTAAGGACTTAACGGCTCAAACAGCAGCTAGAGCCTTCCAGCAGCACTTCTGCCGTCCACACGGGTACCCGGACCAAGTGCTGACGGACCAGGGACCTGCCTTTGAAGCGGAGGTCTTCCAGGAATTCTGCAATCTGTATGGCTGCCGGAAGATAAGGACGACACCCTATCATCCGCAAACTAATGGACTTTGTGAGAAAATGAACCAGGTGGTAATGGATCTCCTGAAAACGTTGCCCCTGGAAGAACGCAGTCTGTGGCCTGAGAAGCTGCCCAATCTGGTGGACCTATACAACCACATCCCGGTAGGTTCCACCAACTGTACCCCGGCTTACCTAATGAGGGCGAGACCTGGTAAGTTACCTGTTGACCTGGAAATGGGAGTCCTGACACCCGAGGACACTTCACCAGAGGCAGACTGGGACACAGAGAGGCAGCAGCAGTACCGGAAAGTACAGGAGAGCGTGGAGCGAAGTCTCTGTCAGGCTAGGGAAAGACAAGAGAAAACTTACAACCAGTATGCTCCCGCTGTTCCCCTGGTACCCGGAGAGCAGGTCTTGAAGAGGAAAAGACGGCTCCACAAGTTGGATGACCAGTGGGAGAAGGACCCGTACACCGTACTGCCCTCAAGCCACGAGAACCCGAAAGTCTGTACCATCAGTAAAGACGGAGGGGAGACCATAGCCATTGTATCCCGGGATCACCTGAAGAAGTGTCCTGAACAGCTACGGAACCCTGAAGAGGAACAAGAAGACCATCGACCCGTAGAGGAAAGGGAAGATATGGTTAGTACTGTGCTCGGAGACTTCCCTCGGTCCTGGACTCAAGTCAATGGTGCAGTTGTGGTACCCGTTCTCACGTTCCTCCAACCAGCATCCCAAGTGCCTACGGAGCAACAGGTAGAGCTGGAAGAGCAGCCGGTCCAGGAGGCAGAAGACTCCACACAAGCAGAACAGGAGGATCAACCCTCTGCTTATAGTGAGCCTGCCGTACCCCTAGTGAGCCAAAGAGCCGGTAGACAGCTGCCCAGTTTACCCTTGACAGCTCCTACACCCTGTAGTTCAGGGCTAGACAGTCAGCTCCGTAGGTCCACTAGGGCCACTAGAGGCCAGTTACCCGCACGTTGGAGGATCTAAGTGTTTAAGTTATTTTATTAATGTTTATCTGTTATTGTTACTTGTGTATAATTTTGTGTTTCTAGTTATTTACAGGAGTCTTTGGTGGATTTACCGGGAATCCTTTGTGTATAGTTGGAGCGTAACCCAGGACGGACTAAAGACTGTTAAGGACTCGGGGCAGGACAGACCCCTACCTGGTTACGTCTCCCTGTTTTGGTGAAATGGACACCTTGCTTTGCTTCAAAAACTGCACCCGGTTGCGGACACGCCGTGACCATCTTTATATGTTTTTCTTATTGTACTATTATTATTGTTTATACCTTGTTATGTTTTTCTAAAAATATGTTTAGTCCCGGAGTACTAAATTTCACTAGGGGGGAATGTGGCACCCCAGGGGTCTGGTTTCCACAGTAACAGCAATGTTATGTCTGAGAGCAGGTGGGAGGTCTCTTGGTCAGGGATCCTGTGCATGCCACACCTCCTGCCCAGTCCTGGGAGGGGAAGAACTTCCCCTATATAAACCTAGGGCTGAGGCAGGGTTAGAGTTGAGAAGAAGTAGAGACAGAGAAGAGAAGCAGATATAGGAAAAGAACATCAGGAGCTCTGTGGGCGCAGTGCTACAAGGAGTCAGGGGCTGGCAGCTGCAGAGCTCGCCCTGACCGAGAAGCTATCACCGGACCCGGAGTCCGAGGCTGTGGGGACTAACTCTTACCCAGCAGCAGAAACCGCCCGGCAGGGGATTTCAGGTCCTCTGGCCAAGAAACCCGAAGGCACGGTCACACGCAAGGGACCAGCACCGCCGTCGTGGAGCGGACGCCACTAGAAGGCCCCGAGTCACCGGCCATACGGGTGAGCACCACACGGTACACTCAGGGACGTGGGCTACTTATACCCGCCTCTAGCAAGGTAGCCAGAAGAGTACAGTTAGTTTGGGAGGCCTACAACTCCGCCTGGCCAGGGGAGATCCCATCTGCTCAAGGACTGACCAGGCCCCAATCGCTAGCAGTACTCCGGGAGGGTCTATCTTTGTCACCAGTAAAGACCCTGAACTACACCGTACCGTCTCTGAGTGGTTCCTGCTACCCCCATCATCCACATCGGCTGCCCTGAGGCCATACCCCTCCCGTTGGGGGTGATACTATCACGCTGCACAATCCTACCACCGGCCTCAGCGGTCTGCCCTGCAGCAGCAGCTCCTTCGCTGCATTCAACGGGTGGCGTAGTCGTACAACATCTACCGCTAATACAGCGCCACTTAGTCTGACTCCCTGGGCACGGACCGGGTCACCGCCACGACACTACAACCCTCAACAGATCCGGCTCCGGGTAAGCTCCCGCGTGCGCAACGCTGCGCGATACAGGCCCAGGGGTGCGTCAACTTTTGGCGTAGTCGGCAGGATTTCGTGCCCGCAACCACCGGGTACTGCGTGCCTGAAAAAGACTGTTCAAACTTACCTGTGGTGAAGATTCCCGCCATCCGGCGCCATCTTCTGTCTTCTTCCCGCCATCCGCGAAGTTTTCCCGCCATCCGGCGCCATCTTCTGCCTTCTTCCCGCCATCCGTGGAGTTTTCCCGCCGTTGGACGCCATCTTGAAGACGCCGCGCGGGAAGAAGAGGGGCGTGGACTCCGAAAGCGCGCGAGAACTGAAGCCCCGCCTCACGTCCGGACGTTGCGTAAGGACCTGGAAGGAGCCCAGCAGACGCCGACGTCACAGGAGCGCGACGGAAGGTCCTCAACCCTGACGATCCACTGCGGAGCCGCGGCCTACGGAAGAGGATCATCGCAAGGTAGGCCACGGTCCACTAGGGGGGAGAAGGATGTCGGATACGGAGGAGAGCTTCACCGCTTCAACCCCCGCCAGCGCCACCGCTGTTGCGGTCATGCCTTTCACCATGCCCTATATCCCGGGGGCAGCCTGGCTACCCCAGTACTCAGGGGAGTCACATACCCTGCATGACTTTAGAGAAAAGCTGGATAGCCTCTTCCAGGTGTATCCCCTCACAGAGGAGCAAAAAGTGAGCATCCTGGTGGCCCAATTAACCGGGGCAGCCCAAAGGGAGGTAAAGTCCTGGCCACCTGGGAGGAGGACTGTCGCAGAGATACTAACCCGGCTGAGGGACACCTTTGATACCCGCACCTCAGCCGAGATCAAGCTTAGATTCCACGGGTGCAAACAGCGGGCACATGAGAGTATAAGGGACTATGCCCTGAACCTACAAGAGGCCCTGAGAGCCATTAAACAGACCGACCCTGACGGCGTGGGAGACGAGGACAGGCTGTTGACTGAACAATTTATAGAGGGTTTATATTGCAATGCCCACCGAACGCAGTTGCGGGCAATGGCCTTACAGGACCCTCATCTGGGATTTGCACAGTTCAAGGACAGAGCCATCCGGGTGCTCCGAGAACCAGCACCAGGTGGCGTTGTGACCCACAGACGCCCCACTACCACTTACCACCAGGAGGCGGCGCCCTTGTCGGCAGGGCCTGTGGGAGCTGATGCGCAGGCTTTGAACAATGACCCGGCTCCAGACCTGCACCATCAGGTCCAAGAGCTAGCTAAAAGCGTTGCTGCGCTAACCCGAACTGTGCAGTCTTTACAGGTTTCCACTCCAGGGAAGATCCAGCTGGCATCCGGACCGGAGGACATCCCGTGGCGTCGACCAAGGAGGACCCCACCGGCCAGAGGAAGACCCAGCGACCGATACAACGAGGACGGACAACCCATCTGCCGCCGCTGCAATCAACCCGGACATATGGCAAGGTACTGTCCTTTAAACTGGCACAACCTGGGGTAGAGGGCCAACCCCCAGGAAAAAGATCATCAGGCCCATCGAACTGGCGCGACAGATATGTGGGAGGACGTCCAGTCTTGCCTGTGGTACTGGATGGCATCCCTATGAGTGCCCTATTGGACACCGGGTCACAGGTCACTACTATCCCGTACGTGCTCTTCAAGCAGTACTGGAATGACTCGGATATCACCCGCTACCCTGACGACGACTTGAGTATCATCGCCAGCAATGGTCAGCCCGTGCCACAGATTGGATTTAAAGAGGTGACCATTAAAATCGGTAGAGTCGAACTGGCAGCACAGGGACTGATCATTGTAGACATTGACAAACACGAGAGTCACCCAAAGATAACTCTAGGAACTAATGTAATTGAAAATTGTCTTGCAGAGGTGATTTTCCTTTTACAACAGGTTGCCAAGAACGCCAGCTCCGGCCAGCAGCGAGTGCTCCAGAAAGAGATCCGGGCACTGATGCGACGGCAACAGATAGAACTCTCCGGTGGTGAGATTGGTAGCGTAAGAATGTGTGACCCTTTCCCTATTGCCATGCCCCCAAAAAGTGAAATGATGATTTGGTGCCGGGCAGCTATTGGTCTGAGAGGTAGAGATTACCAGGCAATGGTAGAACCAGTTTACTCAGACAGTAGGCCCACCATTTTGACAGCACGGGGGGTGGTCAATGTACGCCATGGGAGGGTGCCCGTTCGCATAATAAATATCGGGAAGAGGGAAGTGTACCTGCCCCGGTATGTCACGCTAGCCAAATTGTATACCATCAATCAAAATTCCATACAGTCCGTGGAGCCCTTGCCTCCATCTTCCCCGGAGGAAGGTAACGGCTCTAAGGAAACAATGGAGGACTGGTGTCAGCAACTACATTTGGGTACTGACTCCACTCCCTCACACCAGAAACAGGGAGTCTATCGGGTGGTTCAAGAGTACGAGAGAGTGTTTAGTAAACACCCGTTAGACTTCGGGCGAGTCAAAGGGGTAGAACACCACATCCCCACGGGAGACCATCTTCCCATAAAAGAGAGGTATCGACCCGTACCCCCTGCACACTACCAACACGCCAAGGGGATGCTTAGGGACATGAAGGAGGCTGGGGTGATCAGGGATAGCTGTAGCCCCTGGGCAGCTCCACTAGTCTTAGTCAAAAAGAAAGACAACACCATGAGGATGTGTGTAGATTACCGGAAAATTAACCGTATCACACACAAGGATGCGTACCCCTTACCAAGGATAGAGGAGTCTTTGGCTGCTTTAAGATCTGCTAACTTCTTCTCTACCTTGGATCTCACTAGCGGGTACTGGCAGGTTCCTGTAGCAGAGGCGGACCGGGAGAAGACCGCATTCACCACCCCGATGGGACTTAGCGAGTTTACCTGCATGCCGTTCGGACTCTGCAACGCACCGGGAACCTTCCAACGATTAATGGAGTGCTGTCTGGGCCACAGAAACTTCGAGACGGTCCTGTTGTACCTGGACGATGTCATCGTATATTCCAAGACTTATGAGGACCACCTGAAACACCTGGCGGAAGTGTTCGAAGCTCTGGCAAGCTACGGCTTAAAGGTAAAACCCTCCAAGTGTCACCTCTTGAAACCAAAGGTGCAGTACCTGGGACACGTGGTGAGCGCTGACGGAGTGGCTCCCGACCCTGATAAGATCACCGCAATTAAGGAATGGCCAAGTCCCTCCAGTGTAAAGGAAGTGCGGCAGTTCCTCGGGTTGGTAGGCTATTACCGCAGATTCATCCCCGGTTTCACCAAAAAGGCAGCTCCTATGCAGGACCTCCTGATAGGCCAGTCCCGGAAGGCCAAGAACCAGAAGCCGCCCTTCAAATGGGAGAAGTTAGAAGAAGAGTCCTTCCGCCAGCTGAAGATGGCCCTCACGGGGGATGAAATCCTGGCGTACCCTGATTACAGCCAGCCCTTTATCCTCTACACCGACGCAAGTAACATCGGGCTAGGAGCCGTACTGTCCCAGATCCAGCAGGGGAAAGAACGAGTAATCGCTTACGCTAGCCGAAAACTGCGACCCACCGAAAGAAACCCTGAGAATTACAGCTCATTTAAGCTAGAGTTCCTGGCAGTGGTGTGGGCAGTCACCAAACGCTTTAAGCACTACCTCGCTTCTTCCCGGTTCACCGTGTACACGGATAACAACCCGTTGACACACCTGGACACGGCAAGACTCGGTGCCCTAGAGCAGAGATGGATGGCCCGTCTGTCCAATTACGAGTTCACAATCAAATACCGGGCAGGACGCTCCAATACCAACGCGGACGCCCTGTCCAGGATGCCAAACCTACCGGACGTAGGAGAAGATCCAGAGGGACTGGAAGAAGTCGAACTCCCCGCGTTCCACCGTCATGGGACTATCCAGTATTCCCATCGGGTAAGGAGTAAGCAAGCCGCTACGTTTAACCCCTTGCCTCACTACAACTGGGAGGAAACGCAAGACAGTGACCCTGCCGTCCGGCTGGTAAAGGAGATGCTGACTCGGCCAGAGGCTCGCCTTGACCCAGACGCTCCGGAGGAAGCCAAGCAACTGTGGGCTGAGAAGAGTCGACTGTTCCTTTACAAGGGGAAGTTGTGCCGCAGAATGGTTAACTCCCGGACGCATGAACTAATCTGGCAAGTAGTGGTGCCACGGAGAGACGCAGCCATGGTGATGGAGGCATACCACGACGGGGCTGGACACTTCGGATGGAAGAAGCTGGAGTTCCTGCTGCGTGGGCGGTTCCACTGGGTAGGCATGAGGGGAACCATCGAGAGGTGGTGCAGAGACTGTGGCCCGTGCAACCTAAGAAGGAAGGACCGTGCCAGCCAGAAGACTCCCCTGCAGTCCATCGTCACCCGGCAGCCGTTGGAACTGGTAGCCTTGGATCATGTAAAACTGACCCCAAGCAGAAGTGGCTACGTCTACGCGTTAACCATTGTGGATCATTACTCCCGGTTCTTGGTTGTCATCCCCGTTAAGGACTTAACGGCTCAAACAGCAGCTAGAGCCTTCCAGCAGCACTTCTGCCGTCCACACGGGTACCCGGACCAAGTGCTGACGGACCAGGGACCTGCCTTTGAAGCGGAGGTCTTCCAGGAATTCTGCAATCTGTATGGCTGCCGGAAGATAAGGACGACACCCTATCATCCGCAAACTAATGGACTTTGTGAGAAAATGAACCAGGTGGTAATGGATCTCCTGAAAACGTTGCCCCTGGAAGAACGCAGTCTGTGGCCTGAGAAGCTGCCCAATCTGGTGGACCTATACAACCACATCCCGGTAGGTTCCACCAACTGTACCCCGGCTTACCTAATGAGGGCGAGACCTGGTAAGTTACCTGTTGACCTGGAAATGGGAGTCCTGACACCCGAGGACACTTCACCAGAGGCAGACTGGGACACAGAGAGGCAGCAGCAGTACCGGAAAGTACAGGAGAGCGTGGAGCGAAGTCTCTGTCAGGCTAGGGAAAGACAAGAGAAAACTTACAACCAGTATGCTCCCGCTGTTCCCCTGGTACCCGGAGAGCAGGTCTTGAAGAGGAAAAGACGGCTCCACAAGTTGGATGACCAGTGGGAGAAGGACCCGTACACCGTACTGCCCTCAAGCCACGAGAACCCGAAAGTCTGTACCATCAGTAAAGACGGAGGGGAGACCATAGCCATTGTATCCCGGGATCACCTGAAGAAGTGTCCTGAACAGCTACGGAACCCTGAAGAGGAACAAGAAGACCATCGACCCGTAGAGGAAAGGGAAGATATGGTTAGTACTGTGCTCGGAGACTTCCCTCGGTCCTGGACTCAAGTCAATGGTGCAGTTGTGGTACCCGTTCTCACGTTCCTCCAACCAGCATCCCAAGTGCCTACGGAGCAACAGGTAGAGCTGGAAGAGCAGCCGGTCCAGGAGGCAGAAGACTCCACACAAGCAGAACAGGAGGATCAACCCTCTGCTTATAGTGAGCCTGCCGTACCCCTAGTGAGCCAAAGAGCCGGTAGACAGCTGCCCAGTTTACCCTTGACAGCTCCTACACCCTGTAGTTCAGGGCTAGACAGTCAGCTCCGTAGGTCCACTAGGGCCACTAGAGGCCAGTTACCCGCACGTTGGAGGATCTAAGTGTTTAAGTTATTTTATTAATGTTTATCTGTTATTGTTACTTGTGTATAATTTTGTGTTTCTAGTTATTTACAGGAGTCTTTGGTGGATTTACCGGGAATCCTTTGTGTATAGTTGGAGCGTAACCCAGGACGGACTAAAGACTGTTAAGGACTCGGGGCAGGACAGACCCCTACCTGGTTACGTCTCCCTGTTTTGGTGAAATGGACACCTTGCTTTGCTTCAAAAACTGCACCCGGTTGCGGACACGCCGTGACCATCTTTATATGTTTTTCTTATTGTACTATTATTATTGTTTATACCTTGTTATGTTTTTCTAAAAATATGTTTAGTCCCGGAGTACTAAATTTCACTAGGGGGGAATGTGGCACCCCAGGGGTCTGGTTTCCACAGTAACAGCAATGTTATGTCTGAGAGCAGGTGGGAGGTCTCTTGGTCAGGGATCCTGTGCATGCCACACCTCCTGCCCAGTCCTGGGAGGGGAAGAACTTCCCCTATATAAACCTAGGGCTGAGGCAGGGTTAGAGTTGAGAAGAAGTAGAGACAGAGAAGAGAAGCAGATATAGGAAAAGAACATCAGGAGCTCTGTGGGCGCAGTGCTACAAGGAGTCAGGGGCTGGCAGCTGCAGAGCTCGCCCTGACCGAGAAGCTATCACCGGACCCGGAGTCCGAGGCTGTGGGGACTAACTCTTACCCAGCAGCAGAAACCGCCCGGCAGGGGATTTCAGGTCCTCTGGCCAAGAAACCCGAAGGCACGGTCACACGCAAGGGACCAGCACCGCCGTCGTGGAGCGGACGCCACTAGAAGGCCCCGAGTCACCGGCCATACGGGTGAGCACCACACGGTACACTCAGGGACGTGGGCTACTTATACCCGCCTCTAGCAAGGTAGCCAGAAGAGTACAGTTAGTTTGGGAGGCCTACAACTCCGCCTGGCCAGGGGAGATCCCATCTGCTCAAGGACTGACCAGGCCCCAATCGCTAGCAGTACTCCGGGAGGGTCTATCTTTGTCACCAGTAAAGACCCTGAACTACACCGTACCGTCTCTGAGTGGTTCCTGCTACCCCCATCATCCACATCGGCTGCCCTGAGGCCATACCCCTCCCGTTGGGGGTGATACTATCACGCTGCACAATCCTACCACCGGCCTCAGCGGTCTGCCCTGCAGCGGCAGCTCCTTCGCTGCATTCAACGGGTGGCGTAGTCGTACAACATCTACCGCTAATACAGCGCCACTTAGTCTGACTCCCTGGGCACGGACCGGGTCACCGCCACGAGACTACAACCCTCAACAGATCCGGCTCCGGGTAAGCTCCCGCGTGCGCAACGCTGCGCGATACAGGCCCAGGGGTGCGTCACTCATTATCCCAAACAAAAGAAATAGAAGAGGCTGGTGCCAGTAACAAATTATTTTTTTCTGAGGTTTCCCTCCAGGCAGTGCTGGTAGGGTAGAAAACTAGTAGTTACTTTCTATTCTAACCTTTAAAATTATCATAAAGTTTATACCTCTTCCTGGAGATCAGTAACAACAGCACCACCTACAGGTGTCATGGCTGGAAACGAATCACAAAGCATTGTAAAGTCAAAAGGCAGTGTGGCATCATGATAAATTAGAAATATTGGAAAGCTATATTAATTATTAATCACATTTTGCAAATAAAATCTAAAGAAAAACAAATAATTTTACTACTACCATCTCCACCACTATTACTACTACTGATTCTAATAATAATAATAATAATAATAATGAATTAATAATTCTAAAAATATATTTTTTATTTTAATGTTAAAAGAATCCAAAAAGAAGTATAACATCTCCACCATATAGTTTTGAATATCGAGCATTATGGTAACTAATCGTGGTTAGAAAAACGTTTCTGAAACAAGGATGACTTTTGGCCTAGTGATATGTGACATGACAGCAAACTAAACAAGCCAGGTCAGTGTCCTCCCAGCTGCATCATCCAAGCAGAGAATGAGATTGGAGAAGTGGCCATGTGTGATGTGTGTGCAGCTCTCACCATTTACCATTGGGCGTTACAGGGAACAGAGAAGCATACTCACTTAGCAGTTTGTATAGGTCTATATTCACATGCAGTGTTTTTGCAGCTTTTTTTCTGCGATTAAAACATATTTTTGTGGGCGTTTTTTTTCTTTGCTGCGTTATTCGGGTGTGGATTATATGTGTGATTTTTTCCACAGTACATGTTTAAAGTGAACCTGACAGCATTGGCTATTTGATCTCAGCCAGGTACAATATGTTTGACTCTGAAACTCAGCATTCCAGAGAAAAATATATTGGAATTTTGCAGACTATAAGATGCACTGGACCATAAGACGCAGCTAGGTTTTAGAGAAGGAAAATGGAAAGAAAAATTGAAGCAAAAAGTGTGGTCATAATGCACTGTTATGGGGGAGGGGGTCTGCTGATGACACTGTTAAAGGGGTAATGTCCCCCAATTCTTTACTAATATCCCCCATTCCGGTATATATCCCCCCCTTCCTGTTATACGTGGCCCCCATCCCCATCCTGGTATGCATGGCACCCCTCATCCCCATCCTGGTATGCATGGCAATCCAATCCACATCCTGGTATGCATGGCACCCCCCATCCTGATATGCATGACACCCCTCATCCGTATCCTGGTATGCATGGCAGCCTCCATCCCGGTATGCATGGCACCCCTCATCCCAGTATGCATGCCACCCCCCATTCCGGTATGCATGGCACCCCTCATCCCAGTATGCATGCCACTCCCCATTCCGGTATGCATGGCACCCCTCATCCGGGTATGCATGGCACCCCTCATCCCGGTATGCATGCCACCCCTCATCCAAGTATGCATGGCATCCCCATCCCGCTGCACACAAAAAAGTAAACGATTCTACTCACCTTTCTACCCTCTGCTCCAGTGCTGCGTCCTGTTCTGCTGCCAGCAGCTGATCTCACAGTGTGAGCAGTGAATGACGTCACTGCCATGCGTCCACAGATGGTGAGATGAGCTGCCAGAATAGTCACTGCTCCCCACGTCGGGACTATGGACGTGGGGAGTAGTGGCTATTCATTCTCTTTAATAACAGGCACACACTGTAGCCACAGCCGCGGGTCCTGCAGCTGCTGGGCTATCGCTTGTGCCCTCTATTAAAGAGCATGAATATTCACTACTCCCCACGTCCAGTGGAGTGGGGTGTAGTGAATATGCATTCTATTTAAAGAGCATGAATATTCACTACTCCCCACGTCCATTGGAGTGGGGCGTAGTGAATATGCATGCTCTTTAATAGCGGGCACAAGTGACCGCCGAGCCACTGCAGGAGCCGCGGCTGCTGCTGACACTGTGCACCCGCTATTAAGGAGAATGAATATTCAGTGCTCCACACGCCCATGTTTAGAGTTGCAGTAGTGGAGCTGTTATCCTGGTGAGTGGAGAGACAAAAAAATAACTTTTTGTGTTTAAAAAAATACACTTGAAATAAAAAAATTGATTTAAACAATAGTTCCAAAAGAAGAAGGCAGCACTCCATTTAGGCAAAAATAGAAAAATGTGTTTTAATAGCCTATTGGGGCTCAACGATGTTTCAGTTCTACTGAGAACCTTTTTCAAGGACCTTTTTTTTATGGGCTTGAAAAAGGTTCTCAGTAGAACCGAAATGTCGCTGAGTCCCAATGGGCTATAAAAATACAATTTTCCATTTTTGCCTAAATGGAGTGCTGCTTTCTTCTTTTGGAACTATTTTGAGGACTGGTTTAAGCCTGGAAGGTTTGACACCCGACTGTTATAGTTTGCTAGTGCTGCTTTCAAATTTCTTTTTTACTTAAACAATAGGTCATTTTCTGATGACACATTCATTAAATCATTCGGATATTTGTAAATCTGCTCTCCCCTTGATTGCTGCACTGGATGCATCACCTGAAAAAATCTTTATTTTGAATTTTTTTATTTCACTTTCTCTTTCAGATTCCACCAACATCGTCTTTTGCTACCTTTCATTACTAGTTGGTCCTGTAAGCCATGTAAGCATTTGCTGGCTGCTGATGTCACCAGCCGTTCTACCAGCCTGCTATTCTTAGATGTATCACAGCTATTTCTGTGTGTCCTCCTCGCATCGCTGAAAGCAGAATGACGGTTACAGACAGCGCTCACTCTTCTGAGGATACAAGTTTGCTGTGGGAAGCGGGTGGGTGGTTGCATTCATCTACCCACAAGAATACAGCAAACTCGGCTTTCTGACGCTTCCTTTTCTTTAAATACACTAGTGCAGATGCTGGCTGCTTCAGCTCACACATTGCTGAATATGATTATGAATATACTTAGAGAACTTGTGTTTAAATATAAAGAAATTGCTTATACTGCAACTCTCCAATATACCGTACTTCTATAGGAATCAGTCTTTTTTTGAGTGTGACTACATGGCAGGAGGGAACGCAAATTGATGGCAGCATTAAAGGGTTATTCATTTAAAAAAAGTTTTCCCCTGGACCCACAGGATAAGGGAAAACTGGCAGATCGCTTGGATTCCGACTGCTGAGACCCCTAGTAAGGCCTCATTCACACATTTCAGAGTAGACCGCGCTGCTGTATAAAGGAAGCAGTTCCAGAGTGGAATAGCAATTTCGGAGTTTTTATTTTTACATGTTTCTTTTTTCTAAAACAAACTACATAGGTTTTTTTCTCTACAATAATTGAAAAATTGACACCAGTTTTGTGGTTTGGAGACAATCCTGGTCTGGCATATAAATACTGATGTGTGAATGAGGCCTGGCTTAAAATGGTGTAGAGGTGCTCCACATGTTCCAAATGCTCGGCCCCCACTCCATGGGACTGCTGGAGAACTACTGACAATGGATAGAGCGGACCCCAAGCATGTGCACCTCCACTTTATTCAAGATAGGACTTTGCAGAGCCCCGTTCTTGTGGGTTCTAGAGCCTGTGTTCTAAGGATTGCTGAGAGTCTCAGGGGGACAATCAGCGAGTTAGGGTAAAGTGTTCTTTTTGGGAATAACTTTAACTACATTCCCATGATGAGCTTTTGGTGAGATTTTGAAGAATTTCTGCACCTATTCTCGTAAATTAGGTTACTTGCGTTTTTTCATTGTGTTTGTGAGTACGTTTTTTTTACATGCATTTTTATCGCTGTGTTTTTTGCCTTTTGTTGGTATGTCATGTTTTAAATAAAGCTGCTTTGCTTTTGATACTTCCTGGTTTTAAACTGTACTAATATAATTATGAGCCCATACATTTCTCTGCACATGACAGCTGATCTGATCTGTTATGGCAGTCAGGGGTCTGCAGAAGACCCCCGTGCCTGTCATTGTAAATCTCCCATGAAGTCCTGTTATGTTTAGCACAGGCAATCAGACAATTGCAGCTTCAAGTCTCCTAAGGGGACTATTGAAGCAAGTAAAAGATATAAAAAAGTTTTTCAAAAAAATATATATATATACACGAGGGTCAGTGAATAAGTAATGCCTCCTATTTTTTTTCTCCTTTTAATTGGCAAGAAATTCAAATGCAATTACATAGGTTGAAAACCACAACATTAACGATTAATTTGTCACTTTTCAATATAATCTGCATCCATTTCCACAGTCTTGGTCCACCGTTTTACAAGGGCATGTATTCCAGCATGGTAAAAAGCATTCTCGGGACCCACCGTGCACAAACTTTCCTGTATCCCAGTTGTCCAATAATTTTCATCACACTGCCTTTACTGAGGCAGATAATGCCACACAATTCATCTGCAGTCACCTGGCGGTCACCACGAATGATGTCATCGACTCGCTGAATGTTGCTTGGAGTCACTGCGGTTACTGGCCTGCCACTCTGCATTTTGTCAGCCAACGGTGATGGCCCTTCTGCTGTGTTACAGCGACGAACCCATCGTCTAACAGTACTGACATCCACTGTTGCATCACCGTACACATTTTTCAGTCTCTCATGAATTCGAATGGGCGTTTCACCTTCTGCATGCAAGAATTCAATCACAGAACGTTGTCTAATACGAACATCGATGTCAGACATTTTGCAAACGGATACAGTCCTGCCACCTGTTGGTGCAGGAAGTTGCAATTGCTGTGGATTGGAAAAGAAGGTTTGAGGAATTGTGCCAAATTCGAATATTTAACATACCTACCTTATTTAAGGAGAAAAAAAAATAGGAGGCATTACTTATTGACTGACCCTCGTAAAAATAAATAAATAAAAAAAAAAAGTTCAAATCACCCCCCTTTTGCCCCATTCAGAATAAAACAACAATAATAGTAATAAAAACAAGAACAAGAAAAAACCTTAAAACTCCAGAATCACTCTTTTTTGGTCGCCGCAACATTGCAACAAAATGCAATAACAGGCGATCAAAACATTGTATCTACACCAAAATGATATCAATAAAAATGTCAGCTCAGCACACAAAAAATAAGCCCTCATCCGGACCCAGATCACGAAAAATGGAGACGTTACGGGTCTCGGAAAATGGCGATTTTTTTTTTCTTACAAACTTTTAATGTTTTTTTCTCTACTTAAATAAAAAAGAACCTATACATGTTTGGTATCTGCAAACTCATAATGACATGGAGAATCATAAAGGCAGGTCATTTTTAGCATTTAGTGAACAAGGTAAAAAGAAAACCCAAAAAACAATTGTGGAATTGCACGTTCTTTGCAATTTCATCGCAATTGTAATTTTGCCATTTTTCAGTACACTATATGGTAAAATCAATGGTGTCATTCAAAACTGCAACTCGGCCCCCAAAAAACAATACGGCTATATTGACGGAAAAATTGAAAAGTTATGGCACTGGTGAAAAGGGGACTAAAAAAACAAAAATGGAAAAACTGAAAATTCCAAGGTGGTGGTGGGGTTAAAATTGAAATACATATAACTTACTGTCACGCACGTGGATCATAGATATACTGCACCAAGGTCTGGGCTTACCGTTGAAGGGGCATGGCTAAGTGGTCACCTGGTTTTCACTAGGGCTCCGGATGGTGGAGTTAGGCTTGAGCTGCAGGTGATCACCAAGTACCACTCCAAAGGCACTCCCTGGTACTGTGGCAGCTGACCCCAATGGTCAGCATCGCAGGCACGGATTCAGGGTCCAAGGCAAGACCGGATATTGATGCAAGTTCAGACAGTGTAGATCAGGGGTCTCAAACTCGGCTGGGTATATGGGCCGCACATGGAAAAAATTTGAATTTGGGGGGCCGCATTCTTTGTTCAATGTGACATTTTTAGTGATACCATTTTTTTTGTATACACCTTTTGAACATTTTTGCCGTGTTTATTTTTTTATGGCTTGGGTCGTTATGGATGTGGCGATAATAAACGTGCACTTTTTTGTGTTTACTTTAGTTTACATATAAAACAGCATTTTTAGTGCCCAATATTTTTTCATGCTTTATTTTATTTTTTATTTTTTTTTACAATTTTATTTCCCCCAATTGGCCACATACAGTAATATTGTCTTACAATTAGCATCATATAGTAATAATGGAAAACATCTTGTAGTAATGTTCCCCATCCAAGTCCCCATCTTGTACTAATGTGCCCCATCCAGGTCCCCATCCTGTGGCTATGTGCCCCATCCAGGTCCCCATCTTGTGGCTATGTGCCCCATCCAGGTCTCCATCTTGTGGTTATGTACCCCATGCAGGTCCCCATCCTGTGGCTATGTGCCCCATCTAGGTCCCCATCTTGTGGCTATGTGCCCCATCCAGGTCCCCATCCTGTGGCAACGTTCCCCATCCTGGCGCCCATCTTGTAATAATGTGCCTCATCCAGGTCCCCATCTTGGGGCTATGTGCCCCATCCAGGTCCCCATCCTGTGGCAATGTTCCCCATCCAGGTCCCCATGTTGTGGCTCTGGTCCCCATCCTGTGGCAATGTTCCCCATCCAGGTCCCCATGTTGTGGCTCTGGTCCCCATCTTGTGGCTCTGTGCCCCATCCAGGTCCCCATCTTGTGGCTATGTGTCCCATCCAGGTCCCCTCTTGTGGCTATGTGCCCCATCCAGGTCCCCTCTTGTGGCTATGTGCCCCATCCAGGTCCCCTCTTGTGGCTATGTGCCCCATCCAGGTCCCCTCTTGTGGCTATGTGCCCCATCCAGGTCCCCTCTTGTGGCTATGTGCCCCATCCAGGTCCCCTCTTGTGGCTATGTGCCCCATCCAGGTCCCCTCTTGTGGCTATGTGCCCCATCCAGGTCCCCTCTTGTGGCTATGTGCCCCATCCAGGTCCCCTCTTGTGGCTATGTGTCCCATCCAGGTCCCCATCTTGTGGCTATGTGTCCCATCCAGGTCCCCATCTTGTGGCTATGTGTCCCATCCAGGTCCCCTCTTGTGGCTATGTGCCCCATCCAGGTCCCCTCTTGTGGCTATGTGCCCCATCCAGGTCCCCTCTTGTGGCTATGTGCCCCATCCAGGTCCCCTCTTGTGGCTATGTGCCCCATCCAGGTCCCCTCTTGTGGCTATGTGCCCCATCCAGGTCCCCTCTTGTGGCTATGTGCCCCATCCAGGTCCCCTCTTGTGGCTATGTGCCCCATCCAGGTCCCCTCTTGTGGCTATGTGCTCCATCCAGGTCCCCTCTTGTGGCTATGTGCCCCATCCAGGTCCCCTCTTGTGGCTATGTGTCCCATCCAGGTCCCCATCTTGTGGCTATGTGTCCCATCCAGGTCCCCATCTTGTGGCTATGTGTCCCATCCAGGTCCCCTCTTGTGGCTATGTGCCCCATCCAGGTCCCCTCTTGTGGCTATGTGCCCCATCCAGGTCCCCTCTTGTGGCTATGTGCCCCATCCAGGTCCCCTCTTGTGGCTATGTGCCCCATCCAGGTCCCCTCTTGTGGCTATGTGCCCCATCCAGGTCCCCTCTTGTGGCTATGTGCCCCATCCAGGTCCCCTCTTGTGACTATGTGCCCCATCCAGGTCCCCTCTTGTGGCTATGTGCCCCATCCAGGTCCCCTCTTGTGGCTATGTGCCCCATCCAGGTCCCCTCTTGTGGCTATGTGCCCCATCCAGGTCCCCTCTTGTGGCTCTGTGCCCCATCCAGGTCCCCATGTTGTGGCTCTGGTCCCCATCTTGTGGCTCTGTGCCCCATCCAGGTCCCCATGTTGTGGCTCTGGTCCCCATCTTGAGGCTATGTGCCCCATCCAGGTCCCCTCTTGTGGCTATGTGCCCCATCCAGGTCCCCTCTTGTGGCTATGTGCCCCCTGTGCTGTTCTTCACACACATAAAATAGAAAAAAAAGATGATTCTCACCTGTCCTCCGTTCCCTCGGCGTCCTTCCTGCAGATGTGGCCCGCAGGCACCACAGAGTCCGACCCCTTGACGATCCCGACCAGGTCCAGGAGGAGCCGCCGACAGCAGCGCTGCATTGCCACACAGAGACTGTCTCCCAGCACTGCATTTCCAATGTCGTCATACTCGCTGCGCCGACACGCAGATATCAGCTGCTGGCCTCTGATTGGCCAGCGGCTGGCATTGGAAATGCAGTGCTGGGAGACGGTCTCTGTGTGGCAATTCAGCGCTGCTGTCGGCGGCTCCTCCTGGACCTGGTCGGGATCATCAAGGGGTCTGTGCCTGCGGGCCGCAAAAAGCAACCTCAGGGGCCGCATGCGGCCCGCGGGCCGCGTGTTTGAGACCCCTGGTGTAGATCCTGGAACAATTGACAGGACGGACACTGGTGCAGGTTCAGGTACCGCCGGAGCGGCATTACGTTCAGGTACCGCCGGAGCGGCTTTAGGTTTAAGTACCGCCGGAGCGGCTTCAGACTCAGGAACCGCCGGAGCAGCTTTGGGTTCGGGTACTGCCGGAGCGGCTTTAGGTTCAGGTACCGCTGGAGCTGCTTTAGGTTTAAGTACCACCGGAGCGGCGTCAGACTCAGGTACCACCGGAGCAGCTTCAGGTTCAGGTACCACCAGAGCGGCTTTAGGTTCAGGTGCCGCTGGAGCGGATTTAGGTTCAGGGACCGCCGGAGCGGCTTCAGACTCAAGTGCCGCCGGAGCAGCTTCAGGCTTAGGTACCGCCAGAGCCGCTTTAGGTTCAGGTATTGCCGGAGCGGCTTTAGGTTCAGGTACCGCCGAAGCGGCTTTAGGTTTAAGTACCGCCGAAGCGGCTTCAGGCTCAGGTACTGCCGGAGCGGCTTCAGGCTCAGGTATCGCTAGAACGGTTTCAAGTACAGCCAGAGCAGCTTTAGGTTCAGGTAACACTAATAACAGGAACAGGTTCGGGGTCAGACTAGGCGGATTCAGCAACAGGTTCAGGCTCTAACAGAATAGGTTCAGGAACCTGACAACTAACTAGCAGGGAAAAAGTCAAACTAAGGCTGTGTGCCCACGTAGCGTTTTTCAAGCGTTTATGCTGCGGAATTTCCGCAGCATAAACGCTTGTGAAACGCTAGGTAATCCGCACCCCATGGTCCCCAAGGGGATTCCGCATGTTCTATGCACATGCTGCGGATTTTTCCACAGCGTTTATGCTGCGTACAAAAATCCACAGCATGTCATTTAATTTTGCGGTAGCGCAGCGGAACTCCCGCCATTGACTTGCATTGAAACGCATAGAAACCGCGACTGTACATTTCTACAAGCGGCTTCTATGCGTTTCTATGTGCGGATGGTACCCAGTTCTGGAGGAGAGGAGACTCTCATCCAGACCTGGGTACCATTGTACCTGTAAAAAAAAATAAAATAACAAATAAAGTTATATTCACCTGTCCGGCGGCTTCTCTCTGAATGCCGGCATCGCTTGAGGACCTGCGGTGACGTCACAGTCAGGTGACCGCAGGCCCTTCACCGCTCTGTCTCGCGATATGCCGGCAGCCGGGAACCAGACAGGAACGAGCGCTGCAGCCACGCCGGGGCCTCGGGGGTGAGTATAGCTTTATTTGTTTTAATTTTTACGGTTCACACTGTATAAATCCATGCTGTTTGCATGGATTTATACAGTGTGACCTAGTTGTCAAGCACTTTCCAAGTGATGCTATCGCCTGGAAAGCGCTTGTCAATCTGCATGTGGAAACGCATGTGAATCCGCATGTGGATCCGCATGTATTCTGCAGGAAAAACGCATGCACAATCTGCATGCGTTTTTTCTGCCAGGGAGATGCAGAAATGCTGCAGAAATTTTCTGCTTCATTTCTGCATCGTGGGCACATAGCCTAACACTAAAGAGGGTGTTGTGCAGGCACCTCCCTACAGGGGGTGGCTGCCTTAAGTACTAGATACCTCCAAGCTATTAGCTGGGGGCAGATTCAGAGTGCGCGCTACCCCTTTAAGAAGCAGCCACAGGCAGACCTGCATGCAGTGCGTGAACCCAGGAGCAGGGAGCCGCGGCAGAACAGGGAGACACTGCCAAGTGACCGTGGCGGTGAGTATGTCAGCGTCCCTGCTGGGAGGAGGGAACGTGCAGGGAGTGGCATTGGCATTAGACTTAGCAATGTACTTCCATTACTAAAGCCACACTGATGTCCTGCTGTCAGCACCAGATCATGACTGCTCCACTTCTGGCTGGCATTTTACGCAGGGGAGCTTCCTTTACCAGCACATGACCAGGAGTGTAAGAAGGGGGTTGGCTGACTGCCCATTTCAATATCCAGGGCAGCGCTCCTTTCTGTTTATGAATCAGCTGTTATGTAGAAGGGGGTTGTCTTCGCTATTAAAATAAACAAATCATCCAGACCCCTTCACGACACTGGTTGCCTGTTGACACTGGAGCCTCTCTCCTGTGTTAAACCCAAGCCTGGAGTTGGAGCTGCCAAGTCTGACACCGATAATAAATTATAACATTGTATATTTTTGTTTTAAACACATCTAAATTAATTTTTTTTCCACTTGGACGACACATTTTAATGAAAAAAAAATTGCTATTGCCACAAGGAAATCTCATGGCGTACCGATGTATTACTGAGTTGAATGCGTGCTCCCTGTAGCGGCAGCTGCAGGTAGCCAGAATGTTCTAATTATCTGGATTGTCAAGTTAAAGGGGTTGCCCCGCCTTAAGGGCCAGCGTCTCTGCATGATCCCTGTCCTCATACCGGCATGGATGCCGGCATACTCATTGTCCCCACTGCTCAGAGGGGTCTTCCTGTCCTGCACGGCTTCCTGGTACACCGGCAGCGCCCCCGATTCTTAAAAGGGCAGCGCGCACCTTTGAAATGCCCCCAGCCAATACCTGAACCAGTGCCCCTATAAAATGCTCCATACGGAATACTGACATCCATATAACGCTCCATACAGAATACTGGCCCCCATAAAATACTCCATACAGGATACTAGCCCCCTTATAATGCCCCATGCAGGCTGTCCCCCCCCCCCTTATAATGCCCCATGCAGGATGTCACCTCTCCCCCCATATAATGCCCCATGCAGGATGTCACTCCCCCCCCATATAATGCCCCATGCAGGATATCACTTCTCCCCCACATATAATGCCCCATGCAGGATGTCACCCCCTTTTTATAATGCCCCATGCAGGATGTCACCCCCCCTACAATGCCCCTTGCAGGATGTCACTTCTCCCTCCCCCATATAATGCCCTATGCAGAATGTCCCTTTCCCCCCATATAATGCCCCATGTAGGATGTCCCTTCCCCCCCATATAATGTCCCATGCAGGATGTCACCCCCTCATATAATGCCCCATGCAGGATGTCACTTCTCCCCCCCATATAATGCCCCATGCAGGATGTCCCTTCCCCCCTCCAAATAATGCCCCATGCAGGATGTCCCTTATTCCCCCCCATATAATGCCCCATGCAGGATGTCACTTGTCCCCCCCCATATAATGCCCCATGCAGGATGTCACTTGTCCCCCCCATATAATGCCCCATGCAGGATGTCACTTGTCCCCCCCCATATAATGCCCCATGCAGGATGTCCCTTTCCCCCCCATATAATGCCCGATGCAGGATGTCACCCCCTCTTTATAATTTCCCATGCAAAATGGCACCCCCTCATATAATGCCCCATGCAAAATGTCACCCCCCCATATAATGCCCCATGCAGGATGTCACCCCCCCCCCCATATCATGCCCCATGCAAAATGTCACCCCCCCATATAATGCCCCATGCAGGATGTCCCTTCCCCCCTCCAAATAATGCCCCATGCAGGATGTCCCTTATTCCCCCCCATATAATGCCCCATGCAGGATGTTACTTGTCCCCCCCCCATATAATGCCCCATGCAGGATGTCACTTGTCCCCCCCATATAATGCCCCATGCAGGATGTCACTTGTCCCCCCCCATATAATGCCCCATGCAGGATGTCCCTTTCCCCCCCATATAATGCCCGATGCAGGATGTCACCCCCTCTTTATAATTTCCCATGCAAAATGTCACCCCCTCATATAATGCCCCATGCAAAATGTCACCCCCCCATATAATGCCCCATGCAGGATGTCACCCCCCCATATAATGCCCCATGCAAAATGTCACCCCCCCATATAATGCCCCATGCAGGATGTCACATCCCCATATAATGCCCCATGCAGGATGTCCCGTCCCCCCCATATAATGCCCCATGCCTCCATACATTTAAAAAAAAAAAATCAAATACTCACCTCACTCCTCCTCACCTGCTGCCGCTGCTCAGGTCCGGACTCCAGCGTCGCCGGCGTCGTCCCGCTCTGCGCTGCCTGTGATGGCTCAGGGGAGGGCGTGGTGGAAAGACGTCATCGCACCCTCTGACCTGAGACATCACAGCAGGAAGACAGCGGAGCTGCGGAGGCACGGGGAGAGGTAAGTATCCGGCTGCCGGGGCCCTGAGCAAGCGGGGGGAGAAGGGCGGGCGCTGGCACCACTCTCCTCTGCCCATAGCCCGTCGGGGTGCCCGACCGCGAGTGGCCCCCCCCCCCGCCTGCACTTGCCCGGGTGCACCAGGTGCTGACGCCGGCCCTGCCTGGTGGCTACATGCAGCTCGAGTCTAACTCCACCATCAGGAGCTCTAGCAAATACTAGGTAGCTGCTTAGCTACTCCCATCCTAGTTAAGCCTGGATCGTGGCACAGTGGGTCCATGATCCATGAGTGCATGACAGCAGTCACCCTATGTGACTGCAGACTTATGAATCCTTACATTGTGCCCACTGTGAGGATTCTTCAGAACCAGGATTGTTGGATGGAATATGGTTGGAAGTATGCAAATTGTAATGCGTGCGCTGTGAGGATTCACAAGTCTGCAGTCACATAGAGTGAGTGCAGTCTTGTAACCTATAAGCTAAGTAGAGTATCCTAAACAATCATAGATATTAATGGGTATCAATATTAACCTCTTCCTCACCCTAGACTGCATATAGATCGTAGGTGTTCGAATATTAGCCACTAATTTACTCTGAATCCTCAGGGATATTACAAAAATACTATGACTAGCCCTACCCCTCTCTACCTTTGTAAAAAATGTAATACATTTATGAAGTCGTTCGTGTAGAATGTGTAAATTTAGCAAAATCAGGAGTGAATGGAAAAGGTCATCTATCCATTTCCGTCCTACAAAACCAAATATAGGAAGTTAGTACTATTCTTTTATACAATGTTATACATTCTGGTCATGAAACCACAACTACTTGAAATCTAATTCACATGTGTATACACCACCAAAAGTAATGTTATATTTTGGAAAAGGAGGAGAAGTGATACAGTGTGAATAAATTGTATCTTTTATTAATTAAATATTTAAAGCAAAATGTGCAAACTATAAAATAAGTACATTTTGCACTATGACCTGGCACAGGACATAATAGGAGTTAAACCGCACCATTGGGCTATTTTATAAGCGGTTGTGATATTCCACTAAATGCTTACAATAAGACAGCAGAATTATCCTCTGCCACTAGCGACTAGTGTTGAGCCACCCCCGTAGTGTTCGAGTTCGGTTCGGTTCGTCGAACTGTTCGTCGAACACCTTCGAACACCGTTAAAACCAATGGCAGGCAAACAAAAACACATAGAAACACATAGAAAACACCTTCAAAGGTGTCCAAAAGCTGACAAACTGCTCAGAAGACACAACTAACACATGGAAAAGTGACAAGTACATATAGTCATGCGAAAAGAAAAGAGGTGGAGGAGTAAAAGGAGGGGGAGACACAGATATAGGCATGTCATGCCCTTCTAAAATCCAAAAAGTGAGAAGCCGAGACGGCTAGTCCGCTCCTGCCCGTGCCACCTCCGTGTCGCCGGGTTTGTGCCAGAGCCGCGGTGAACCCTGACGGCCAGCCCCCCTCTCCCAATACTGGTGCCTGTCCGCTGGTGGGTCGAGAGAGCCCCCCTGTGGTGGAGGCAGCTCTAAGCTTTTTAATTTAAATTGTCCCTCTAATTTGAATGAATACACTTTAAATCCATTTACAAGGATCTATTGGAGGGCAAGTCTCATGCCAGCAGCCGCGTAATTCCAGCTCCAGTAGCGTCCACTAAAGCTGCTGCAGTTAAAAAGCTTTTATAAGGATCGAGCTCGACTGTCCACCGCAAGGCATCCTAGTGCCAGTCCCAGCCCCTATGCCTTGGGGTGCCTCCTGATGCTCTTCACTGAGTATCCCGTGGTCCCGAAGCATTTCCTTTGAAAAAATTAAGTGTCCAAACTACAGGTGGTGTAGCTTGCTTAACAGCCGGGATAATCCGCTGACTAGCAGACACTGCTACTAGGCACAAAGTATTTCCTGGGCTAGATGCAGTTAAAAATTTGTAAGTAGATACTCTCGTTGGATGCTGAGAAAGCATTCCATAGAGTCTCCTGGCACGCCATATATGATTCTCTTAAAAAGCTTGGGGTAGGGGTCTAGGGGACCCTTTTATAGCCAAAATCACGGCCCTGTATCACAATACGTCACCTAGGCTGAAGATAAATGGAACTGTAGCACCGAGGGCTCGGTTGCTACAGACGTATTGCACCTCACCCAGAGGTGTGATATCTCACTCTCAGATAAGGATGGAGTGTGGATCAGGACCCGACACCTGCATGCATTACACCACATTGCCGTGGGGTAGGGCGACCAATATGCCCCTGAGATGGGCACGACAGTCCCTGTCCCTGGCTGGAGTGGGGGGAGGGAACACTGAGGAAGGGGAACCCTGCAGTGCAGGAGCAGGGAGGAAGCAGTTCCTGGGTGCATTGAGAAGGGAGTATAAAAGGTGGGCACCATCTTAGTTCAGTGCAGAGAAGTCTGAGCAGAAGTGGCAGGGAGCAGGGGCTCTGCATGAGCTCTGCTCCGGAGGCGGGCCTAGTAACAGAGGCCCAGGCGTGCAAGAGGGAGAAGGAAGGAAGAGGAGCGGAGAAGGCTCCAGGAACGAGGAATGAAGGGATCCCAGGTGTGCGGACGGGCGAGTCGCCACCGCACGCCCGAATCCACCTGCGTGGAGGGGTCAGGCCAAAGGGGGAGACCGGTCCCCGAACTAGTGGAGGCAGGAAACGACCCTCAGCTAGAAACCGGAGGCTCTGACATTTTATGTGGCGCAGCCCCTTGCTCCACCCGCTAGGAAGGCACCACATAGGGTCAGGGAAACTGGCGCCAAGTTTACCAAGAGGAGGCCCGAGGCAGCCGGACAGAAGTGTTGGTAAGAAAGGCCAGACAAAGGACACACAAAGGGGGTCCTGTGAAGCGCTCCAAAGTTATCTGGGAGTTGTCTGAGCCCCTCACCTGGTGAGCACAGTACGACGTGGGCAGCCGTTACCTGCAGACGTGGTCTGGATAATAAGAACTGTGAGTAAAGGCCCTGAACTGCATCACTGACTCCGTGTCGTTACTGCTGCTGCCCTGCACCATCACCCCCATCCTCCGCATACACTGCCCTGAGGCTATACTCCTCCCGTGGGGAGTTATGCTACGCTCTGCTGCACCCACAACACCAGCCTTAGCGGTCTGCCCTGTAGCGGCGGTTCACTCTGACCGCAATCCACGGGTGGCGTAGTCGGACATTTAAACATCAAAACCACATAAATAGTTCCGCCACTGGTTTGACCGCCCTGAGCCACGGAACCGGATCGCCGCCACGAAGACTACAACCACCAGCATCCACCAAAAAGGGTCCGGCTCCGGGTGTCCCAAGGCCCAGGGGGTGCGTCAGAACATTTTCATCACCTTTCACAATCACCAATGGGACAAGGCAGGGATGTCCTCTGTCCCCTCTCTTATACATCCTAGTGACGGAGCACCTGCTCTCATCAATTCGCCATAACCCCAATATTAGGTGGATTGAGGTGGGAGGCACCGAGTACAAGTGCTCTCTATTTGCTGATGATGTCCTAGTATATATCACTCAATCACATATATCCATCCATGCTGTTATGGCTGAAATAGATCACTTTGTTACATGGTAAAATTATAAAATCAATGCAGCGAAGTCTGAGGCCCTCGATGTCTCCCTCCCTAAATCCATATAGGATTCCATCCAGTCCAACTTTCCCTTTGCCTGGCCCTCACAGGGTATCAAATACTTAGGAATTCCTATTCATAGAGACCTCTCCCATCTATGTTATCTTAATTTTGGGCCCTTTATTGAACAATTCCATACAGACCACGGTTGGCAAGTTAGAACTGTAAGATTCACTACGTGAACCACTGGTGTTTTGTGGAAAAGCACATGTACACCGCGTTCCAAATTATTATGCAAAAAGTGTTTAGGAGTGATAAGGGAAGAATTTGTTTGTTTGTCAGTTAAACTCATTGATGGTGATGTGTGTCAGGGCTCTTTATATCACTGTAAGCAATTGCAGACACCTGTGCTAATTAGTTTGGCAGGTGTGTCCAATGAAAGGCAAGACTACTTAAGAAGGCTCTCTCACATTATTAAGCAGCCTACATTTTCTGCCAAAATGGGAAAGAAAAAGGATGTGTCGGCTGCTGAGAAGCAACAAATTGTGGAGTGTTTAGGTCAAGGCATGACTACAATCAACATTGTGCGATGATCAGGATGAAGTGTCTTGGCAATCAAGAAGTATGTAGCTGATTCACAGTACACACGTGTGCGTGCTGATAAGGGCAAATTGAGGACTCTTTCCTACAGGCAATTACGTCAGGTTGAAAGAGCAGCGGCAAAAAAGCCTTGTCATAGCAGCAGACAAGTTTTTGAAGCTGCTTGTGCCTCCAACGTCCCCCGAACAACAAGATGCAGGGTCCTTCAGAGGTTTGCAGCTGTGCATACGCCATCCTGTCGACCTCCTCTATCCACTTCACACAAGCAGAAACGGCTCCAGTGGGCCAAACATTACATGAAGACTGATTTCAAAACTGTTTTGTTCACGGATGAGTGCCGTGCAGCGCTCGATGGTCCAGATGAATGGAGTGGAGGATGGCTGGTTGATGGACACCCCACGCAAACACGGCTACAGCGCCAACAAGGAGGAGGTGGAGTAATGTTTTGGGCTGGAATCATGGGGAGAGAGATTGTCGGCCCCTTTAGGATCCCTGAAGGCGCTAAAGATGAACTCCATAATGTATGTGGATTTTCTCAAACAGCACTTCCTGCCATGGTTCAAGAAGAAGAACCATGTATTTCACAGCAAGATCATTTTTCTGCATGATAATGCACCATCTCATGCTGCACATAAAACATCTGCATCTCTGGCTGATATGGGCATAAAAGGGGACAAACTTATGGTGTGACCCCCATGCTCCCCTGACCTCTACCCCATTCAGAACCTTTGGAGCATCATTAAAAGGAGTGTCTATGATGGCGGGAGGCAGTTCACATCTAAGCAACAGCTCTGGGAGGGTATTCTGTCCTCATGCAAAACAATTGAAGCAGAAACCATCCAAAACCTGACAAATTCAATGGACGAGAGAGTTCAGAAGCTCCTTTCGAACAAGGGGTCCTATGTGAAAATGTAACATCACCTAGAATAAAGTTTTGAGTTGAAAACTGTTTGATTTCAGTTTCTAACAACCTGCTAATGCTTATAATTTCAAAAATGACCATTTTTTTGGTCTTTATTAAAATGAAAAGGTTGATCGAAAAGTTTGGGGGATCTAAGAGTGTGGCAACCCAGTAGTCATGATTACTTCGAATTCTGACAATATGAGGGTCATGCTGCAGGTAGTGCAGCAAGAAGGCACTTATGTGTCTTGCGCATCTCGGAGCCCCAAAATTATTTTCCGGGCTAGATGCAGCTAAAAATTATTTTTAATTTTAAATCTGGTGAAGCTTATTATAGATGGCCTAATAGGATCAGTGCTGCACACTGCTACAAAGCCCAAATTATTTTCCAGTCAAGATACAGATAAACATGATTAGTAATTTGAAAGCTTAAAACGGTTGGTAGGGTGATTTTAACCAATCATCAAGCTTTTACTCTCCCCAGGATGACACAGTGGTAGAAAAGTCGTTTCGGATCCATGATTTGTTCATCTTTATGAACGTGAGTCTGTCTACATTATCAGTGGAGAGCCGCGTGCGCTTATCTGTCAGCACACCACCAGCAGCGCTGAACACACGTTCAGACAGAACGCTGGCTGCGGGGCATGACAAGATCTCCAAGGCGTAAGTGGCTAGCTCCGGCCATTTATCCAGATTGGAAGCCCAAAAAGAGCAAGGGTCCAGTGACACAGTCGTGGCTTCAATGTTTACTTGGAGATACTCCTGTACCATCGTCTCTAGGCGTTGACTATGTGTCAGACTTCTTGTCTCCTGTGGCCTTGCAAAGGATGGGCTAAAAAAGTGGTGAAATGATTCCGCAAAATTGATGTTACCAGCAGATACTGTGGTTCTGTTACGGTTTGAGTGCTGAACACTTGACGGTCCCACGGTTGGCAAGTTGGAACTGTGAGATTCACTACGTGCACCACTGGTATTTTGTGGAAAAGCACATGTAAGATTCTGCAACAGTCTCTGCTGATACTCCTGCATGCGTGCATCCCTTTCTATGGCAGGAATAATTTCTGCAAATTTACTTTTGTACCGGGGATCTAACAGTGTGGCAACCCAGTAGTCTGGATTATTTCTAATTCTCACAATTCGAGGGTCATGTTGCAGGTAGTGCAGCAAGAAGGCACTCATGTGTGTTGCGCATCCAGGAGCACCAAGTCCCTGTTGTGTTGGTGGCGAGGTAACAATCATGCTTCCTTCCTCTGTCCTCTCCCCCCAACCTCGCACAACAGAAATGTGATCAAGGTCTCCCTCATCTGATGAGTCTTCCATCAGTTCGTCCTCCACTTCTTCCTGGGCTCCTGCACCTTCCTCACTAGTTTGGCTGCTACCATGCGCCCTGGTAAAATCATCTCCCCCACCCTCACATGCCTGCCGCCTTGGTGCTGCCGACCGTCTGGACCTTGCAGATGTTAGCCCTTCCGCATACAACTCCTCCTCCTCTACTTCCTCCACCTCCTCTTGTGCCACCACCTGACTCCGAATTCTGTTTAACATGTGCTCCAGCATGTAAATCACCGGAATAGTCATGCTGATAATGGCATCGTCAGCACTAAACATCTTCGTCGCCATTTCAAAACTGTGCAGAAGGGTGCATAGGTCCCTGATCTGAGACCACTCCTCCAGCGTGATTTGCCCCACCTCTGAATCTCGTTGGCCCAGGCTATACGTCAGAACGTATTGCACCAGGGCTTGTCGGTGCTGCCACAGTCGCTGCAACATGTGCAGAGTTGAATTCCACCAGGTAGGCACATCGCATTTTAGCCGGTGAAGTGGCAGGCCCAACGACTTCTGTAGAGATGTAAGTCGCTGAGCTGCGGGATGCGAACGGCGGAAGTGAGCACACAGCGACCGTGCCCTCTGCAGAAGGCCATCTAGTCTGGGATAGTGGGCTAAAAATTGCTGGACAACCAGGTTCAACACATGAGCCATACAAGGCACGTGTGTGACATTGCCCCGGCGAAGGGCCGCACCCAGGTTTGCAGCATTGTCGCACACGGCCTTCCCTGGTTTGAGGTCCAGTGGAGACAACCATTCATGAAATTGGTTCTCCAGAGCTGACCACAACTCCTCAGCTGTGTGACTCACATTTCCCAGACATTTCAATGTAAAAACCGCCTGATGACGTTGAGCCCTACTGCCAGCATAGTAAGGAGGTGTGCAGGATCCCTTCTGCGCAGTTAGAAAGCTTGTGGCATGACCAGACAGGCTTTGGGTGCAGGTGGAAGACCGAGAGGAGGTTGAGGAGGCAGAAGCAGTGGAGGAACTTTGACATAAAGAGGATTGACGCACAACTCGTGGGGACGGCAAGACTTGGACAGCAGCCCCTTGTCCTGCTGTCACCATAGTTACCCAGTGCCCAGTCAGCGACATGTAACGCCCCTGTCCATGCCTACTCGTCCAAGTGTCTGTGGTGAAATGCACCCTGTCACACACAGAGTTTCTCAAAGAAGCGGTGATGTTGTGTGCGACATGCTGGTGGAGCGCAGGCACACCTTTCTTTGAGAAGTAGTGCCGACTGGGCATCTGGTACTGGGGCACTGCGACGGACATAAGGTCTCGAAAATCCTCTGTGTCCACCAGGCGGAAAGGCAGCATTTCTGTAGCCAAGAGCTTGCAGATGGTGAAATTCAACCTCTTAGCTTTCTCATGGCTAGGAGGAAATGGTCTTTTACTTGTCCACATCTGAGGGACCGAGGGCTGGCTATTGTGCTTAGACGGGGTTGATAAGGGTGTCCCCGGCAAACTGCCGGTCTGTGAGGAAGATGCAGGCGGACATGTTAGGTTGCCTTGATCCAAAGGTGGTGCTATCGATGTCGGACAGCGCTCAAGACCAGCTGGTGTTACCACCTCCAAAGAAAATGATGACCTGCCAATCACGCTGGCTGTTGCGGGTAAAGAGGTGGCAGGTCTGCGCCCCAAAACAGGTGTGACTGCTGTCCCCCCAGTCACAGAGGATGAAGAGGCCGCGGATGCACAAGATATGGCAGACGGTGGTTGGCCCGGCCGGCTAGGCCGCATTGTAGCACACTGAGCTTCCCACTGCAACTTATGCTTCATGTCCATGTGCCGGTTCATGCATGAAGTACTCAAACTATGTATTTTTTGGCCTCTACTTAGCTTTTGCTGACAAATGTTACAGATAACACGAGTTGGGTCATCTTTATCGATCTGAAAAAATGCCCAGGCTATGCAAGGCTTAGCACCCATGCGACCTGAAGAGCCACCACGACTTGTGGTGAGAGGCAGAGTTGTGTTTGAGGATGCAGTTGTTGACGTGCTTCCAGTACTACGTCTCTGTCCAGGAAGGCGCAACCTGACCTCGTCGTCACTAGCATCTTCCTCCACCTCCTCTGCTGACCTCATCTCTTGGCTGACTGTGGGTTGACAGTAAGTGGGATCTCCGACCTCATCATCATCACCCTGTGCGTTATCACACCCGTCGTCCTCAGAGCCAACCTGTTCCTGCCCTGACAAAAAACTAAAGTTGTCGCTCCAATCAGGTATTTGAGTCTTATCATCGTCTTCCTCATTGTCTCCACCAACAGGAGTTACAGTTTGGGAATGAGGGTCTACATTATGGTCAGAACCTTCTGCGTCTGGTCCTGGATCCGACTCATAAAGATTCTGGGCATCAGTGCAGATCATTTCCTCGTCTGGATTCACAGAAGCGCTGGAGTCGACCTCTGATTCCCAGGCTATAGTATGAGTAAACAGCTCTGCAGACTCAACCATCTGTTCTACCTCATACTCAGACGGGCAGCTGGAGATTTGGGAGCTGTGAGGAAGCAAGTGCGATTTGGGTGACACCTTTGAGGACTGGAGTATTTGTGATGTTGAAGTTGATGTGGAGGAGAGCCCACTTAAAGGAGCACTTGATATCCGTTGAAGCACCTGCTGTTTTTGTGCCTCATCTGGAATTTGTAGCGATTGGCGTGGCCGTAAGAAAGGGATCTTATCACATTGTCCGCTAAAAGAAGTAGACATTTTAGTTTGGCTGGAAGATGGTCTTTCTTCTGCACCTACCCCACGGACACAACCTTTTTTCCCCTTCCCAACACGCCTATTCCCCTTTCCACCAGCAGCAGGCCTTTTTCCACTCATTTTGGTGGTTAACTAATTCACAACTCTGGAGTTGTTTGCACAAAAAAACAATGGATGGTAACCGAGCAGAGCTGAGTGGCCAAACTGTGGTATTAGGCCAAAACTATTGGCTGGGTTAGATGCAGAAAAAAAATATTTTTAATTTGCAACCTGATGGAGGTCAGTATAGATGGACTAATAGACCAAGTCCCACACACCGCTAGAAGCCCAAATATTTTTTCAGAGCTAGATGCAGAAATTTTTTTTATTCAATTTGCAACCTGATGGAGGTCAGTATAGATGGACTAATAGACCAAGTCCCACACACTGCTAGAAGCCCAAATATTTTTTCAGAGCTAGATGCAGAAAAAAATTATTTTTAATTTGCAACCTGATGGAGGTCAGTATAGATGGACTAATAGAACAAGTCCCACACGCTGCTAGAAGCCCAAATATTTTTTCAGAGATAAATGAAGAAAAAAATTATTTTTAATTTGCAACCTGATGGAGGTCAGTATAGATGGACTAATAGACCAAGTCCCACACACTGCTAGAAGCCCAAATATTTTTTCAGAGCTAGATGCAGAAAAAAATTATTTTTAATTTGCAACCTGATGGAGGTCAGTATAGATGGACTAATAGACCAAGTCCCACACACTGCTAGAAGCCCAAATATTTTTTCAGAGCTAGATGCAGAAAAAAATTATTTTTAATTTGCAACCTGATGGAGGTCAGTATAGATGGACTAATAGAATGATGCTATGCCCAAAAGATTTTACTTCACTAGGTGCAGTAAAAAAATTGGTATTCTATACACAGGTGGTATATCTTGCAACACAGATAGGCTACTCCACTGACTAACACACTCTGCAATAGGCCAAAAAGGATTAGCTTTGCTAGATTCAGCCAAATGCTGTGAAAAAAACTTGCACAGCACTGGCACAGACCTGCCTGGCAAAAACTGATAGGAACTGATGTAACCTAGTCCTGAAAAGGACTCCAATTACAATTAGTCTTTACTCCCACAATCTATCTATTTAAGAGCACAGACCTGCTTGATAAAAGTCGTAGGAAATGCTGTAACCTAGTCCTTAAAAGGACTGCAATCACAACTATTCCCTACTCCCAAGCTATCTGTATATTTGTGCGAAAATTGGCTTGAAATTAACAAGGTATAGCGCACACAGCAACAGCGGTGCCGTCTAACACGCAGCTGCAGCAGTGAGAAAATGGTGGCGACGGGGAAAATGGCTTGGTCTTATAGGGCAAGGACATGTGACATACACTGCCAATCACACATGCCCTTGCTTGTGTGAAAAAAAGCACTTCGCTCCGTGTGTGCGCTGCTGATAGGCTGACAGATTGCACCTCCCCACTGCAAATGCGGGAAAGAGAAAAAAAAATGGAGATCTTCATTGTTCCTGCAGAGATCCATCCCCTGCCCCTCCCCCCGCCCCGCTGTACACTCAAACTGCGTATTAACATTAATTTTCATCATTACTGAGAAAAAATCCAGTTATGATTTTGGTGCACGAACAGTTATCGAACATAACCTCGAACAGCCGAATTTTTCTCAAATTGTTCGTGTTCGCCGACCGGCTCGAACACCGCCCAAAACAGCTCGAATTTGAGATTGGCGAACAGTTCGAGTAGAACAACGCTCATCTCTACTAGCGACGACAACTAATGTCCCCTTTAAATCAGAAATGGTTGTCATGTGATATTGAATATCAAGGGAAGCATACATTAATGTAAATAAATTATGGTCTGCCACAATGCACACCAGCATTTACAGTGGGGAAAATAAGTATTTGATACTCTGCCGATTTTGCAAGTTTTCCCACCTACAAAGAATGGAGAGGTCTGTAATTTTTATCGTAGGTACACTTCAACTGAGAGAGACAGAGTCTAAAAATAAAAACCAGAAAATCACATTGTATGATTTTTAAATAATTGAATTGCATTTTATTGCATGAAATAAGTATTTTATCACCTACCAACCAGCAAGAATTCTGGCTCTCACAGACCTGTTAGTTTTTCTTTAAGAAGCCCTCCTACTCTGCACTCATTACCTGTATTAATTGCCCCTGTTTGAACTCATTACCTGTATAAAAGACACCTGTCCACACACTCAATCAATCACACTCCAACCTCTCCACCATGGCCTAGACTAATGAGTTGTCTAAGGACGCCTGGGACAAAATTGTAGACCTGCACAAGGCTGGGATGGGCTACAGGACAATAGGCAAGCAGCTTGGTGAGAAGACAACAACTGTTGGCACAATTAAAAAATGGAAGCAACACAAGATGACTGTCAATCTTACTCGGTCTGGGGCTCCATGCAAGATCTCGCCTTTGTGGGGTAAGGAAGATTCTGAGACAGGTCAGGAATCAGCTCAGAACTACACCTGGACTTGGTCAATGACCTGAAGAAAGCTGGGACCACCGTTAGTTACACACTACACCGTCATGAATTAAAATCCTGCAGGGCACACAAGGTCCCCCTGCTCACGCCAGCACATGTCCAGGCCTGTTTGAAGTTCACCAATGACCATCTGGATGATCCAGAGGAGGCATGGGAGAAAGTCATGTGGTCAGATGAGACCAAAATAGAACTTTTTGGTATCAACTCCACTGGCCGTGTTTGGAGGAAGAAGAAGGATGAGTACAACCCCAGGAACACTGTCCCAACCGTGAAGCATGGTGGGAGAAACATCATACTTTGGGAGTGCTTTTCTGCAAAGGGGACAACACACCTGCACCATATTTTAGGGAGGATGGATGGGGTCATGTATCGTGAGATTTTGATCAACAACCTCTATCCCTCAGTAAGAGAATTGAAGATGGGTCGTGGATGGGTCTTCCAGCATGACAATGACCCGAAACACACAGGCAGTGCAACTAAGGAGTGGCTCCGTAAGAAGCATTTCAAGGTCCTGCAGTGGCCTAGCCAGTCTCCAGACCTGAACCCAATTGAAAATCTTTGGAGAGAGCTGAACTCAATGTTGCCCAGTGACAGACCCGAAACCTGAAAGATCTGTATGGAGGAGTGGGCCAAAATCCCTGCTGCAGTGTGTGCAAACTTGGTCAAGAACTAAAGGAAACGTCTGACCTCTTTAATTGCAAACAAAGGTTTGTGTACCAAATATTAAGTTCTGTTTTCTATTGTATCAAATACTTATTTCATGCAATAAAATGCAAATTAATTATGTAAAAATCATGCAGTGCAATTTTCTGGATTTTATTTTTAGATTCTGTCTCTCACAGTTGAAGTGTACCTACGATAAAAATTATAGTCCTCCATTCTTTGTAAATAGGAAAAATTGCAAAATCAGCAGTGTATCAAATAGTTATTTTCCTCACTGAATAAAAGCTTGTTCTGACATACACCGGAATTAATATCGCATTATATCAAATGCTGATGCAAGATACTAATCCAGCTAATTCCAACGTGCTGCTGTCAGCTGATGATGATAGGATATTAATGGTGGTCCAGTTAAATCAGTATCATATACGGTAAGTGTGTATAAATGATATATAACCAGCCCTGTGTCAATGTAACTAGACTGGGTTTGTGAACACAGAAGTCCTGCATGTGTGTTCATCGTGGCATTGTGATCACAAGTGCGCAGTTACACAGCGCTGTATAACAACGGTAGGTTGTGTTGTGGACGGTCCCTATTATTTGCTGAGACAAATATTGTCAGGACAGAGCAGTTTCGACATGCGTTTTGTCAGTTTTACTGGCTTCTAATGTCCTTAAACGGTAAAAAAACAGCCAACTATTTCCAGGACACCTTTTGAAAATACTCTCTACAATAGGTCCCCTCCCAAGGATGCCAATTTAGCCACCATGGATTTGGAAACCCTATATTCTAACATCCCACATAAACATAGACTAACGGCCTGCCAAATAGTTCTTGAACCCAATGGGATCCCTTCTGAGTCTTTATTAAAACCCACCAGATTTATCCTCATGCATAACTTTTTCTCTTTCAGTGATGAGCTATACCTACAATGCACCAGAACCGCTATGGGCAGCAAAATGACACCCCAGTATGCCAACCTTTTCATGGCTAAACTGGAAAATTACTTTGTAGCATCCTGCTCCATCAAACCCTTGGCCTATTTCCATTATTTCTGAAAAAAAACTTGCAAAATTCCATGAAAGATTCAATACATTTCATGCCACCATAAACTTGACATTGGAACACTCAAATGCAGAAATCAACTTTCTGAATACCACCATAAAAATATAAAATGCTTCAATCCAAACATCAGTGTATCAGAAACCAATTGACTGGCCCACATACCTCAGATGAGGCAGCTTCCACCCGAAACATATTACAAAGTCCATTGTTTACAGCCAGGCCCACAGATACAATGGTATCTGTTCCAACCAAACAGACAGGGATCAACACTTATCCCATCTTAAAAAGACATTTTTAAACTAAGGTTACCACCCATCTCCATTGATGATCGGATTATTAGAGACACAAGGATTGCTAGATGTCAACTACTTCAATATGGAGAAAAAGAGGAAAATAATCGTGTACCTCTGGTGGTGACCTACAACCCACAGGTTGAAGTTCTGAGAAAAACCTCACCATATCTTGCACAAAGATGATTAGCTAAAAATAATATTCAAAGACCGTCCTTTGCTATGCTACAGACAACCTCCAAATTTAAGAAATATCATAATCAGAAGCTCAATACCCTCAGATACACCAAGAGGGACTTAGGCTATGTGCGCACGTTCAGAATTTTAAGCAGAAATTTCTGCAGCGTTTCTGCATCTCCATGGCAGGAAAAACGCTGCGGAAAAAAACGTGCAGTTTTGACACATTTTTCACTCTTTTTTTTTTTTATGCATTTTTGAAGTGTTTTTGTACATCAATGAATGCTTTTTGGAGCTAAATAAAGTTATTTTGGTGGGACATTTCTTTAACCCTTGGATTACCGTCAGAACTGGGGGGAGTATATTGGTTCATTTAAAAGTCCTGAGGAGATAATTTACATATTCCCACTGCATTTTGGGGTAAGTGAAGAGTCTCCGCAAGCTCAAAGAACACTGGATTTTGGCTGTTGGAGCTGAAAAGAGGACATCGGTAAACCAGGGGAGGAGTCCTGAGGAGATAATTTACATATTCCCATTTTGAAGCTTTTTTTTTTAAGCTTTTTTCACTGTTTTCAGAACATTAACAGTAAGAACATGGAAGAGTCCAAGAGCCATTTGCTGAGCTGCATATCCTGCTACATGTTCACAGACTTGCCAGTGGAAAAGCCAAACTTCACATGCCAGAAATGCAAGCTTGTGTCCCTGTTGGAGGAAAAGTTGCGAAATCTAGAAGAGAGGTTAACTACCTTGAAAATCATTAAGGAAGGTGAAGAGTTCTTAGACAGAGCAGAATTATCTCTTCATGATTCAGAAAGAGAAGAAATTCGAACTGCACCTGACGAAACAGAGGAATGGAAGCATGTGACCCAGAGAAGCAGGAGGATCGAGAGGCAGTCAGCACCCATACTGCTCAGGAACCAGTACCAGGCTCTCACGCAGGAGAACCATGAAGAAATACAGCAAAATAAGACTTTGCCAGCAATGAATAACCTTTTAAGCCCTCAGAATCCTCCTGGATGGAGAAAGAAGAATGTTGTGAAGAAAAAGCGGAGAGTGGTGGTCATGGGGGATTCCCTGTTGAGAGGAACAGAGGCCGCTATCTGCAGACCAGACATAACCTCAAGAGAAATGTGCTGTCTTCCAGGAGCAAAAATTAAAGATCTGTCTGACAGGATATCAAGACTCTTCAGACCTACAGATCACTACCCATTCCTGCTAATACATTCCTGCTAATACATGTGGGGACAAATGACACCGCAAGAAATGACCTGGAAACCATCTGCAGTGACTTTGAAGACTTAGGCAAGAAAGTGAAAGAATTGGGAGCGCAGGTGGTCTTCTCATCCATCCTCCCAGTGGATGGCCATGGAACAATGAGGTGGAATAAGATTCTACAGGTGAACAACTGGCTACGTCGATGGTGCCGTCAACAAGGATTTGGATTTCTGGATCACGGAATGAATTACCTATTTGATGGTCTACTTGCTAGAGATGGGGTGCACCTTACGAAGACTGGAAAACATGTATTTGGAAGTCGCCTTGCTACACTCATCAGGAGAGCTTTAAACTAGAACAATGTGGGAAGGGAAGCAAAAGGCCAGAAAAAGCCATACAGCTGACAAATACTATTGAGATCTCTGCTACTGGAAGTGGAAAGGAAGAACAAAGACAAAACAATTTAAATAATAAAAATATGGGAGGAAGAGAAACCAATCACAAACTAAAATGTTTTTATACAAATGCACAAAGCATGGGCAACAAACAAGGAGAATTGGAACTACTAACGCAGGAAAAGGAATATGATGTCATTGGAATCACTGAAACTTGGTGGGACGATACACATGATTGGAATAAAAGGCTAAAAGGATACAACTTATTTGCAAGAAACAGACTTGATAAACGAGGAGGAGGTGTCGCATTGTATGTTAGAAAAGCGTATATCTGCACAGAGATTGAAGCTTCAGAGACTGGGAGTTCTGTGGAAACTGTTTGGGTAAGAATACAAGGAGAGAACAACGGAAAGGACACCATTGTAGGCATTTACTACAGGCCACCTGGGCAAGCTGAAGATATGGATGAACTCTTTATGTATCAAATGACCAAGTTCTCCAAAAAATATGACGTAGTGGTCATGGGAGATTTCAACTATCCAGACATTTGTTGGGAATCTCTCTCAAGTAAAACTAACAGGTAAAGCAAATTCTTATCCTCTCTTGCTGACAACTTTATCTTCCAAAAGGTAGGGGAGAAAACAAGGGGATCTGCTACTTTGGATCTAATCCTTATAAACAGGGAGGAAATGGTTGAGGAGGTAAAGGTGGCTGGGACGCTAGGAGGCAGCGATCATGCTATTATAGAATTTTGGATAACTAGAGGAGGAAGACATGTGAAGACTCAAACTTCAAGGTTAGATTTCAGAAAGGCAGATTTTAAGAGACTCAGAAAGAGAATAGGAGGGATCCAATGGCTGGATGTCCTTAAGGACAAAAATGTCCAGGAAGGATGGGAAATTTTTAAAAATGAGATTCTCAAAGCACAATCGTTAACAATCCCGAAAAGTAGGAAGAATGGGAAGCATTTAAGGAAACCAGGATGGATGAACACAGAACTTAAACACATGCTAAAAAGAAAGAAAGAAATGTTTATTAAATGGAAAGAGGGAGGCATATCTAAAGAAGATTATAATGCAGTCTGCAGAACCTGTAGGGCATGTATCAGGTTAGCTAAAGCTGACAATGAATTAAGGCTTGCAAGAGATGTCAAAAGCAATAAAAAAAGGATTTTGGGGGTATGTCAAAAGTAAAAGAAAAGTCAAAGATGCTATAGGACTTTTACAGGATGAAAATGGAGAAATGGTAAGAGAGGATGTTGAGAAGGCCGAACTTTTTAATTCCTATTTTGCATCTGTTTTCTCTCAGAAAGAAAATGTAACATCAACTGATCTTCACTGTCCTTTTAAAGGAATAGAGGAATCCAAGTTATCTGTAAACAGAAAGATTGTGAGGGAATATTTAGCTAACATAAATGAGTTCAAGTCTCCAGGTCCAGATGAATTACACCCCAGAGTACTGAAGGAGATCATAGAAGAAATTTTAGAACCACTCTCCATAATCTTTGAAAATTCTTGGAGAACAGGAGAAGTCCCAGAAGACTGGAGAAGAGCAAATGTTGTTCCTATCTTCAAAAAGGGGAAGAAAGTGGACCCAGGGAACTATAGGCCGGTGAGTCTGACTTCTATACCAGGAAAGATCTTTGAACAAATTATTAAACAACATGTATGTAAGTACATGGATAAGAATGAAGTGATTAACCAGAGTCAGCATGGGTTTGTAACTAACAAGTCATGTCAGACTAACTTAATTTCCTTCTATGATAGAATCACTGACTGGGTGGATCAGGGAAATGCTGTAGATATAGTATATCTTGACTTCAGCAAAGCATTTGACAAAGTATCTCACACCATCCTTATTGAAAAAATGACCAAGTATGCAATGGACCAGGCAACTGTTAGGTGGATTCATAACTGGCTTAGTGATCGGACTCAAAGGGTGGTTGTAAATGGCTTCACATCCAGCTGGATGAATGTCTCAAGTGGGGTACCACAGGGCTCCATCCTGGGACCTGTATTGTTCAACATCTTTATCAATGATTTAGATGAAGGAATTGAGGGTAAACTGATTAAATTTGCTGATGACACAAAGCTAGGAGGGATAGCTAATACTAAAGAAGAGAGAGAGAGGATTCAAAATGACCTAAATAAACTGGAGCAGTGGGCAGTAACTAATAGAATGGTTTTTAACAGGGAAAAATGCAAAGTAGTACATCTGGGCAATAAAAATGAAAAAAGCATATACAGAATGGGAGGAATAGAGCTAAGCAACAGTACATGTGAAAAAGACTTAGGTATACTAATAGATCATAGACTGAACATGAGTCAACAGTGTGATGCAGCAGCAAAAAGGCAAATACAATTCTGGGATGTATTAACAGAAGCATACAGTCTAGATTACGTGAAGTCATTATCGGTCTTTACTCCTCTTTGGTCAGACCTCATCTGGAATACTGTGTACAGTTTTGGGCACCACATTTTAAAAAAGACATCGACAAACTGGAGCAAGTTCAGAGAAGAGCGACCAGAATGGTGACTGGTCTGCAAACCATGTCCTATGAGGAACGGTTGCAGGATTTGGGAATGTTTAGCTTGCAAAAAAGAAGACTGAGAGGAGACTTAATAGCTGTCTACAAATATGTCAAGGGCTGTCACATTGTAGAAGGATCATCTTTATTCTCATTTGCACAAGGAAAGACTAGAAGCAATGGGATGAAACTAAATGGGAGGAGACACAGATTAGATATTAGAAAAAACTTTTTGACAGTTAGGGTGATTAATGAGTGGAACAGGCTGCCACGAGAGGTGGTGAGTTCCCCTTCAATGGACGTCTTCAAACAGAGGCTGGACAGACATCTGTCTGAGATGATTTAGTGAATCCTGCTTTGAGCAGGGGGTTGGACCAGATGACCCAGGAGGTCCCTTCCAACTCTACCATTCTATGATTAAAAAATGTGTCCATTGTATTTCAAATAAAATGTTTACTCTGTGTCTGTGTGTTTATTTAACTACTTAGGTTTGGTGATAAAACGGTCTGATTGACACCTTGTCATCACCAAACAAAAGAGATAGGTGTCAGCTAATCCCATATACCAAATCTTCATTAGCATTTCCATTCATGTAATTTCTGGGGCAGCTGTGAGCTGCTATTTTTAGCCTAGGAAGGTGCCATTAGTCAAACATGGTCCCTGCTATTATTAACAGCTCACAGCTGTTTCGTTAACCGCTACGTCCTCACGAACAGTAACAAGCCGCGCTTTGGACCAGGCGTATTTTTGCAGCGTCCAAAACGCTGTGTTCTAATGCCGCACTTTTGTTGTCAGTACATGTGAATTCTAAGCATATAATGACACTTCAATCGGTCAAAATCTGCAGCGGAGACTGGCGTGTCCTCTACAGAAATTGACGTGCTGCGGGTGAGTTTGGGTACGTGGCCACGATCAGGAGCCGCTGCAGGTTTGATACTGCGTGTTTACACAGCGTCAAACCCGCAGCATCCAGATGTTACAGCATAGTGAATGGGATTTCTAGAAATCCCATGTTCACTATGCGTGGATCAGAGGCTGCGAATCACCTGTGGACACTGACATGCGGCGCTTCGTTTAGGACCGCATCATGTCAAATTCTCTTGTGGAGTCGCTAGTCTCCGCAACAGAAATTTGACCACTAGAAAGTATTGAATGTGATAAATCCACATTTCTATTGAACACATGCGGATTTACCTGCGTTCCATAGAATACATTTTGGACGCAGCAAAAATATGCGTCCAAAGCACGGCTACGTCTGGATCGTGGGCACAGAACTTAAAATAAAAAAAAAAGAAATGGCGCTCCCGCGTCATTTTTATAACCAGCAGAGGGAAATCCGACCGCTGGGGGCTGATATTAGTAGCCGGGGAAGGGGCCATTAGTCAACAGTGTTCCCCAGCCAATACAAGGCTGACACGAACCCCAACACCATTACCCCACTCGCCAATTGATGTATGGTCCCCCTATAAAATCTAGCCAGAAAAGGCTAAACAGACAGCTGCGGGCTGATATTAATAGCCAGGGAAGGGGCCATGAATACTAGCCCCCTCCATGGCTAATAATATCACCCCTCAGCAGTCCCAGAAATGGCGCATCTATAAGATGAGCTTAACCTCCGCTCTTCCCACTGCCCTGTAGCGTAGCGCTGGCGAGTGGGGTAATGGTGTTGGGGTTCATGTCAGTCTTGTATTGGCGGCTGACGTGAAGCTTAGGTTAGTAATGGAGGGCTTCTATAAGATGCCCCCATTACTAACTGCATAGTAAAGTTGTGTGTATTTGAATGAAATAAAATGACTGACGGTTTAAAACATTTTTTTTTTTATTGTACGCTCAGTCCCCGAATCCCTTGATCTTCTGAAAAAAAAAATTAAAATAAAAAACAACCATATCCCTCACCTATCCGCCGTCACGATGTAGTCCACGATTACTGCCGTCACTATTGTCCTCGGCGATTCAGGTCACTTCTACAACAGTGACATCAGCAATCACTGATGTCACTGCTGTAGAAGACAACAATGTACACTGACAAGGGTGTAAAATCACTCCTGTCATTGTACATGCTACTGCAGGAGTGAGGTCACTGGGATTCATCAGCTGAAGATTAGCTGATCAGCTCCGGTGACCTCAGCACCAGTACTGGTGGGAACATTCTTGAGAATGTTCCCATCCAGCACCGATGCCGTAAAGTGAGGTCACGTTAGCTCTCAGCTGATCTTCAGCTGAGAGCTCACGTGACCACAGGTCTTTGCAGTGCAGTACACTGCTGGGAGCGAGCGCGCTCCTGGCAGTATACTGCCAGCCGCTGGGCTGAAGACATCGCGAGGACACCGGTGGGACCCCGAACAGATGAGAATAATGTATTGTTTTGTTTTTTTTTTCCTTTTTTTTCCTTCTTTTTTACACCGTGTGCACGCTGCTGTTTTCAGCGGGAGTGGCGGTCGGATGAGGGGAGTAGTAGTCCTCCTCTGACGACCCGGGTACCTCTCGCAGCGTTTCCGCAGCGTTTCACAGCCCATTGACTTTAATTGAAACGCAACAAATCCGCAGGTATAAATATTATACCTGCGGATTTGCTGCGGTTCAATTAAAGTCAATGGGCGGGAAACGCTGCGGAAACACTACGTATAAAGGACATGCTACGTTTTTTCTCCGCAATGGCAATCCTGAGCACAGCACATCAGGATTGCCATTGCAATAGCTGGCAGACCGATTACCAAGTGTTTTTGATGCGTTTCCGAGCCTAAAAACTGCTGCGAAAATGCATCAAAACGCTACATATGTAGTTAACCTTTTCCTTGCAATGTGAAGAACTTCAAAACCTACACTCCTGTTAAGATCAGACAGAATACAGATCCGCAATGTATAGCAGGAGTATAAGATTCCCGGGACATTCATATGTCCTTCTCTCAATGTGATGTACTTAAAGGAGTTGTCCACTACTAGAATAACCCCTTCTTGATCTGAATGTTTGCTCCTGTGACAATAAACTTGTACTAACCTCCCGTGCCGGCGCCATTCTAGCCGTGTCTGTACTCGCGTTCCCAGTGTTTCCATGCAGTTGTTATGACACGTGAGCCCTGCGGCCAATCAACGCTGGCATCACTGTCCCTGCCTTAGGACATATTAGTAATCAAGAGGAAGTGAATGGCCAGCCGCAGGGGAGGCAGGGCAGCTATCAGGGCATTACTGCCCTTACTGGTGTGTGGGGCCCTGTGAGCAGAGGAGGACCGGTCGGGCCCCCGTTCCTCTGCTCACTCGGCCCAAGTGGCAGGATTCTGACGGTTCAGTTATCTGTGAACATGCGTCCGAGGATGCACATTCACTTTAAATTTATTGCCAGCAATCCTGCTTCCGGTGATGGGAGAGTCTGACGCAACTGGAGCGCCGCAAGGTAAGAGGAAACTTTTTTTTCTTTTTTAAAGCTTTACCATGAGGGCAGGATGGAAATATGGGGGCAGGATGGAAATCTGGAGGCAGAATGGAAACATGAGGTCAAAATGGAAAAATGGGGGCAGAATGGGAGACTTTGGGGGCAGAATGGGAAACATTGGGGCAGAATTGAAACATGCGGGAACAATGGGGAGACATGGGGGGCAGAATGGAGACATGGGGGCAGAATGGGAAACATGAGGGCAGAATGAAGACATGGGGTCAGAATGAGAGACACTGGGGTCAGAATGGGAGACACTGGGGTCAGAATGGGAGATAATGGGGGCAGGATGGAGACATGGGGGCAGGATGGAGACATTGGGGGCAGTATGGAGAGACATTGGGGGCAGGATGGAGACAATGGGGGCAGGATGGAGAAATGGGGGCAGGCATATTGGAGACATGGGGGCAGGATGTAGGACATTATTACTGTAGGGGCTAATTAAAGGATATTATTACTGCTGTGATGTATTTTATTTCTGAGGATACTGTTTTCAGTGAGGGGGTCCTGTTGCTGTGCAGGGCGACACTATGTCACTTTTTTTTTCTCCATCTAATATAGTGTAGAAGTTGGGGGAAAATATGGGAATATGCTCTGTAAGCAGTGCTCTAGATAACTGTATTTTATGCATTGACGAGTCCTGGCAGAAAGAAGTGATGGCGGTCTGCGCTGGATGAAGAGGAAAAGCGAAGATGAAGGACTTCAACTAGAGACATTACCGGTGAGTCAGTGTGTTACCTGTTCACTGACACTATACACTGTATACTATGTACAGAGATCCTGTGTATAATGGTACTTATGGTAATATTAGTATTCAGTTTTTTTATTAATGATCAGTATTGTATTCGGTCACTATGTGGTGGTAATATGTCATCGGGTCACGGTGTGGCGGTATTTGTCCCTTGTATGTGGTATTATTCTGTCACTATGTTGTGGTAATATGTAATCTGGTAATAAGGAGGTGCTATTTGCCCCTTGTATGTGGTATTATTGGTAATTTTAAAAAATGTATGTGACACATTCCCATAAATAATATACCTAAGAAGAATATTGGGTATTATAAGAAATGTTTAATAGGTTAGAGTAGAGTAGGACCCGGCCAGAAGAGTCTCCTTGTCGAGGTGGCGGCTTAAAAAATCTTTTGGCCAAAACAAAAGCTGCTGTTTGATGGGAACTGTTAATGTGTGATTAGTGAGGACATGGTGCAGAAGTGGGGTTTTTCCAAGAGTGGGCGGTGGGACTGTGGAAGGTTCGCAGTATGGAGGCGGAGCTGGGTGGAGGCGGAGCTGGGGTGGAGCCTGGGCCGAGTCTCAAGGGGGCCCAAAAATTTTGCCAGTATGGGACCTAGAAATTCCTGGTGGCAGCCCGGCAAGGAGGTGAGTTTAAGTGTTTTTATTTTCACGTTGGCAAACATTCAGATCGAGAAGGAGTTGTCCTAGTAGTGGACAACTCTTTAATTTTGTGCACTTTATTTACTGGGGGTCTCTATGTTGGAGAAACAGTTCAGAACAAGTCACAGCTCTTCAACTTTCTAATGATGTTCTATGAAATGGAAGTAGCAGATACATTAGTTTTCATATGTTTTAACAATAATAACGCCTAAAACACAAAATTTTGTATTCGAAGTTAGAGCAATTACGGCATAAACTAACAAATTCCCTTTTGAGGATTGCCCTATTAGTAATGATGGCATGTGAACTGCTAGCTTCTAGTAAGCTGTTTGTCACCGTTTCTTTTCTATATAAGTCAGTCTGTATCTGATCATTACCATCCCTCATAATTGTTTTATCAAGAAAGGGAAAAGAATCTCGACTTGAGAGCAATGTCAGTTGCAAATTCAGATTGTTGTCATTAAGAATACCTATAAATTCCTTTAATTCTGATTGTGTACCATTCCAGATGATGAATATGTCTTCAATACAACATTTCTAAAGGTTGATTTTTTTTTTTTTTTTCCGGAAATCTCGATAATTGATCAGCAAATGCCTTCTCCTCTTCCCACGGCCGAGGTAAATATTAGCAAAAGTCAGTGCGACAACCACTCCCAGTACAGAGGAATCCTTCTGGAATCCGCTTGAAAAAGCTCCACAAAAAGTGAACATAATGCACAATGTAAAAATATGACATTATACTTCTATTACAACTCTTCAGGGTTCAGAAACCATGGAGCCGTTACAAGAAGTAGCATGTCATTTTTCCCAGGCTGCTCTCTAGTGGTAGCTAGCTATAGTATAAATGGCAAAAATAAGATGCCAGCGACAGGGTGTAAGGAGACTTATAGGCCATGCAATGCTCCTCTGGGAAATTTAAATATGCAAATTGTATCTTCAGAGAGGAAGAGGACTTTAACTCTAGTTCTCCCTTTTGAAAGGGGCATTGCACAGCTTATAAGTCTCCTTACCCTGGCATGTCAGGCATGTCACTCTCCACAAGGAAATTGTCTCTTCAGAGAGGAAGAGAACTAGAACTCTAGTGCCACCTATAGGAAGTAGCAATCCTAAAAGTAGAAACATTACCCCTTAGACCTCAGTCAGAGGACTCTCATACAGCCAAATCAGATCTTATGCTTTGCACTGAGGAGGGAAAACACCAAGAAACATGTGTCTGCAAATTGAGATTCTGATTTAGCTTTTATCCTAAGTCATGTTGCAAGGCTCGTTAAAGAGTCGATAATTTAACTTTTAGGATTGCTACTTCCAATAGATGGCATTAGGGCAGAGACACACAGACATATTTCTCTTGCGAGGATCGCATCATAAACCACGTACTGGCTGGCACTTCTCCTGACCTGAGCTTTACAGCTGCAGAGAAATCCATCACGCTTTCATGCTCAGGTCAGGAGAGGTGCCGGCCAGTCCATTCACTGCGATGCGATCATCGCACGAGTCATACGGCAGTGTGTCCCTGCCCTTAGAGTTAAAGTCCTCTTCCTCTGAAGAAACATTTTGCACACATAGCCTAAGGGTATGTTCACACATTGCGTTTTTGCTGCGGTTTTTTATGCAAATTTTCTGCTGTGTTTTACAGTATCAACAAAGTGTATGAGAGTCCAGAAATCTCATGCATATACCTTGGTTTTTATTTGATCAGTATTTGGTGCTTTGCATGTTTTTTGCAGAATAGAGCATGTCACTTCTTTCAGCATTTTTTTCAGTGTTTTTTAACCAGTGGAAGTAATGGGTGGTGAAAAAACGCTGAAAAATGCCTAGTATGAACATAGCTATCAGGTTTTGCTGTGTTTTTAGCGAAAAAAAACAAGTAGAGCAGGATGTGAAATTCATTTATTTTTGTGATTTTACCATCTTGTCTTGGTCATTTTAGATGGCAGTTTGGATAGTACAGTTTAATTAAATTAGTGATGTGTAAAAAGCAAGCATCGGCTCACCTAGGTGTGATATTGAACAATCCCTGAGCAATTCAATGGCAGACCATAGTGTAAAAATAGTGTCCTACAAACTCAATGCACTGCCAGTGTCTTAGGTAAACTATTTCTGATCAATTCACCTCCTCCCCACTGTTACATTTGAAATTCTGGTTAATATGGTTTCACATATGTCTTGCATTAGTGACCTGTGTTCATGCTTCTGTGATGGAAGCAAAGCTGAACTTTGGGATTCTGAAAAACGCAGTAAATAAACAAGGAAAAAAACAAGCAAAACCCTGAACAAACATTCCTGGCAAGAGATCAGGTTTTGCTGCAGAAAACAAAATGCTGAAAAAAACGCAATGTGTGAACATAGCTTTAGAGACACTGAGGCTATGTTCACACTGACTTTTTAAGAAGATTTTTAACCCACTCAAAAGCCCTCCCCAACAACCGCTTTATAAACTTTTGGAAAAACTCTTTTCTATTTATTTCTATGAGAAATCCACTTAGCTGTTTATGTGAAGAGTTTTTTTTTTCCTGACAAGGCTTTGAAAAACGATGGGTGGGGGAAGTGCATGTTACTACTTTGGAGAAAATCTTGATAGACTCCACTCCAAAGATGGCACTGTAAAATCAAAACCTACAAAAAATGGTTCATGGAAAGAAAAACTTCTCCAAAACCTGAAAGGATTATTTCCTGGAGTGGTTACAACTTGTAATTTTTGAATGCCTTAAAAAAACTCCATGTGAACATAGCCTGACAATTGCAGTTCTTGGCACAGCACTGATAATTACTGCTGATCTATTTAATAGAAAAAAAAGACAAATATGCAGCAGAAGTCTTATTTCATGTTATTTATTACTTTATTATACATACAGTAGTTTTACAGGAAAATAGTACTTGTACAATGAATATAGTCGATGATATTCATGCCTATAATATAATGCTGAAAAGTACACCAATTAAATAAGCAATCCTCCTCACATCAAAATTTGTATCCTCTTAATATATTGCAGGCATCATATTATGTAGCACTGTGTACTTACAATTGCTCATTTTGCTTTTCTACCCAGCTAATTCTTCTCTTTTCCATTAGGTCTATGACATCACGTGATTAAAAACAGACTAGCTGAATCCTTCTAAGCTCCATGTAGAAACAGGAGGTCAATTTTCCCTGTATTAGTCATGAGTCACTGCAAAAGTCTATTGCAGGGGGAGAGGAGCAGCTGAGTCAGGATTTGAGGAAGGGGATGATTTCTGCAGGAACAAGAGACTTTGTGTTTCTATATAGAGCAGAGAAAAGAGACAAATTAGCTGAGTAGAAATGCAAAATGAGCAATTGTAAGTACACAGTGCTGTATAATATGATGACTGCAATATAAAGAATAAAAACTTTGATTGGAGGAGTGCTTCTCTAAGGAGTTATCCAGGATCAGATCAAAATGAGGCAAAAGAAGTAATGCTTTAACCTTCCCACAACAGCAATTTTTCTTTCATGCATTTTTCCCCTCCTTCCACGAACCATAACTTTTTTTATTCATCCATTGTCATAACCGTATAACCGCTTCGTTTATGACTCATTCAGACGTCCGACTTTTCCACATCTCTACCTTCTCCATTCTGACAATCCATGAAAATCGGACTGCACTCAGATGTTTTCACGGAACCATAGATTTGCATTGCTGATTTTGATCCGACGCTTGGCTCAAAATTGGACATGTCTCCGCGACATCTCGGTTATGGGGCCTGTCACAGACATGTGAATGACCCCATAGACTTACACAGGTACGAGTACTATCCGTGAAATACATGGATAGCACTCGTACGTGAAAATCAGACATCTGAATGAGCCCTTATACAGAACAAAACCTAAAAAAAATGAACTGGGATATAAATTGGAGTTCATGCACTATGTAAGTGCATGTTCATACTTGGCCACTAAACAGAAAATAACAAAGACAGAAACATAAAAAACAAATACCCTGCAATAAATAAACAGCAATAGTGCAATAAATAATATAGTGAAAATAATATAGGGTACTTAGTTAATATAATTTTGATCAAAATAATGCAAAGGTCATGCCACCACGTCACGGTGACCCTATTCTGGACAGTTCTAACTCTAATATTTAAAACCTTACCATTTGTCAAGTGACATGCATGTGGATAAGGGCTGAGAAACACTGAGCCCGGCTAGTAGACACACAACCATGGGGAACAAGATGAATAGAATTTCCAAGGAAAAGGCAGGTCACACCTTTATATGCACAGGGTGCACACGAACTGACAAAAATACAAAAAAATAAACTGTGATATAAATTGGTGTGCATGCAGCACGTAAGTGCATATTTCACACATGGCCACTAAACAGAAAAAACAAAGACAGAAACCTAATAAGCAAATTGTAGCGTTGAGTGATATAATTCACTATACCATAAAATCTACTGAAAATGGGGAAAAAAAATCCAAATGCCGTGAAATAGTGAGAAAAAAAAATCAATTTTGCCATTATTTTTTACGGTGTTTTTATTGTTCTGTAAAAATTACCTTGCAACTTGATTTTGCAGGTCAGTTCAACTAAGGCAGTGCCAAACTTGTATCGTTATTTATTTTTAATTAAGTGAGGAAAAAAAATTGTGACATTTTTTTTTTCTTTATTTTTTTGGCTAGCATTATGCTGCTGACCCAAACTATCAATCAAGCAGGAGCGCAACACTCTCCAGCAAACAGGAAGCTTGGAAGCTGTGGAGCAATGAGCTCCTGAAAAAATGTCGTGTGACAAACCCTCTGCTGGTACCGACAGTGAGAGTTTAGTTTCTTCTTCGTTTAGTGGTAGAAGTGCTGACGCATACATCTTCTCACACGAGACAATGCTTTATGACACTGCCAGGATACTAGTGGAATGTACTCTTCTGCTTTGCTGGGTCTTGTACCGGATCAGATTTTAAGAAGTTTGAGGCCCTTGTAGCAGAACGGGGATTAACGTATGACAAACCATGTGGCTTGACAACCGGCCTAGATTTAATAAATTATGCTAAACCTTAGTGTACCTTAACTTTCATTCTGTAGAAGCTCAGAAATAATCTAGACTCTAATCCTATGTATGCCTGATAAACTTGCAACACATTACAAGAAATGTTTCCTCCTATACAGCTTCTTTGCTTTCCTGGCAACCACATAAACACTTCCAAAGAAACTCTTCTAGTTACGCAATAGTTTTATTTAAAGAACGGCATTTGCCTTCACAAGTCTATCCTATAGCGGGGGAGAGAGGTCTAATTTTAATGTATTCATAAATAAAGGTTGTATGGTATACAGAATTAAGACAAGAACTTATTTTTTGCAGTTACATTCCACTAAAGGGCATTGGGTGCTAGTGCGATAATACATCAGGATAAAACTAGATTTCATAGGGATTCATAATAAGACTCACCTTAGGGCCCCCCCATTACCTTATCATAATGGACTAAAGCACAGTCATACCAGTGGTTGAGTAACATCTACTTGGTGTGATTTGGTCAGCCATATAGCAATGGATAATACTTTTGTCGCACTAAAAACATTTTTTCTTAGTGCCACCATAGCAGTAGTTCTGCATGTCCTTCCACACTTCTTTTAGCTGATGCAATAGTTACATTTTCCTTGGAACAACAATGTTTTTTTTTCTGAAGTTAACTCAACGTTTGGTTGGTCCTTTCAAACTGTAGATCTCAACCTCATGACGTCTGGGGGTGGTAAGTGACAGAGGTGGCCAGAGGTCTAGCAGAGAATTGATGGTGCAGAAGTGAACACTAATCTGCCTCGACTGCCAAGGAGGACCAAAGTTAAGGTCAGACTCTGGTAGATTGAATCTTTTTGCTCATCTCTTTTCTCCATGTATGATCAGTGTCCTTTATTTCTTGTGTCCATAAATAAGTGATAAATATATGATTGATGGTGAACCCGCCAATAAGATTCACAGATCCAATAAAATTGCTCGCAAAGACGACTAACGAATGGAGTTGTAGTGCATATGTGTGACCACCCTTTCACTCGTTGTCTATGAAAGTGGTGGTCACACATGTGAACTACCGCTTCCATACAACTAAAGAAGTGAATGGAGCTGTGTAGGGATGAGCGAACCTGAACTGAAGTGTCCGGTACCAAGCTCCGAAAACGGACTTTTTCCCAGAAGTCAGTTTTATTGCCAAATAAAGTCTGTTGAAAGGTTGCATTGTGGCCAGTCAACAAGCTTTTAGGCTGCGGGCACTTACAGGTCCATCACAGCCATACCAAGCATTGGCATGGCTGTGATTGGCCGACGCAACACATGACCCAGCCTGTATAAACGCTGGATAACGGGTGGTGTCATTGTGCTCTGATTAGCGTAGCAACAGTGTAAAATAAATAAATAATTTTAAAAAATGACGTGTGGTCTCCCTATTTTTAATAACCAGCCAAGGTAAAGCAGATAGCTATGAGCTGGTCTTATTATGCTGGGAAGGGGCCAATATCAATGGACCTTCACAGCCTATTAATATCACCCGCCAGCTGTCTGCTTTGCCTTTGCTGGTTAATAAAAATGGGTGGGGGGGGGGGGTCACCAGGAAGGCCTGTAGGTCCGAGGTGATTGGAGCCCCTCTTTCCCATAATTGGTTGAGCCATACAAGGGCATCTCCTGCTAGGTAGGACATCAGGAATTCCACCTTGGCCCGATCGGAGGAAAGCGCTGACCGAAAACTTCATAGTGCTGTAGCCACTGCTCAATGAACCCGTGGCACTGCTTCATATCCCCACAGTACCGAGGCGGATCAGACAGGACAGGTTCCACTCCAGAGGCATAAGTTTCGGGTTGAATAAGCACAGTCATAGGTACTGCAACTTGCGCTGGCACAGCTGACATCAGGGCTTCCAATCGGGCAACTAATGTCTCCAGTTGGAACAAAATTTTTTCCTGGCTTTCTCGCTGGTGGCTCAGCTGCTGACACAGCTCAGAGCGCAAAGAGGATTGGGGATCAGCAGTCCATGGCCATGCAAACTTACTCACAGAGGTAGCGCATGTGGTTTCACGAACCCACTGTACCACAGGGCCAGGCTTGCCTAGGAGGGGCATAGCTAAGTGAAGTGGCTGACAGGGGTTCACGGCAGCTTGTGATGGTAGAGTCAGGCTTGGCTGTTAACCACCTGGTACCACTCCTAGGAAGTCCCCGGACTTGGATATGGACTCGGACTCCATTCAGACTAATAGATTCTAAATCCTCTGCAGAACGGTTACTGACACAAACTCGGGCTTTATTCAGACTAATAGGTTTAGCATCCTCAGGCAGAATGGTTACTGACCTGGAGAAACGGGATTGATTCAGGTCCCGCTGACAGACCTCAGGATACAGGTGCCGCTGATGCGGCTGCAATGTTCGGAGACTGGTTGTAGCAGTCTGGATATACAGGGTACTTAGATAGGCACACGTTCAGACACACAGGTCTCGAATAGAGATTCAGGGACTATCTGCACATGGACCAGGGGACGAGGTTAAGGCACTTCGGGTTCAAGACTGGCCGCACCGGGACCAGGGACTTCGGGTTCAGGACACTGGCCACACTGGGACCAGGGGGTTCAGGTTCAGGACAAAGACCAGGGGATCTCACAACTGCACTGGTAGAACACCACACTACCTAATGACTAAATGTGTCGCTTCGCACCTCCCTATTGGGGACGGTTCCTTGTAAGCAAGATGCCTCCCAGCTATTGGCTGGGAGTCATCATGTAGGTGTACTCTAATACTAAATACCTCCCAGCCCCTGGCTGGGGGCATTTTACTATATGCGCTTGCTCCCCCTTTAAGAGCAGTACAGGAAGAAGCAGGGAGCATGCCAGGGGACCACGCCGTGCAGCTGGAGTACTGAATAAGCTGGCGTCCCTGCATGGAGGGATAAGGGAAACCATGCTGAGGCGCCAGTAAAAGCGTTATAAACACCTGATTATATTTGAATAAATGTTGATGTTCTAATCAAGTATAAATGTGGATTGTTGTTTATGGAAAAAAAATAAGACATGCCCTAACAAATCTTTCAGAGCAAAAAATAATATAACACCCTTTTTTATTTTCGGTGAAGTACGTTAATAAATGGCAAAGGCCAATCCTTCATGGGCGACTGTGACCATCAGAGTGACAGATGCTCATGTTAGGGGCTACTTGTTCTTACTATTGGTAGGGGCCACTTGGAAAGGGCCTGTTCTTAAAGGGGTTGTCCAGGCTTGGAGCTCAGGAGTCTGAGCTGTCAGGATTCTTAACTGCCAAGAGCGAGTGCATGACTGCAAGTTTGCAATTTGCAGACATGTGCAGCGTGAGCGTTGTAAGGATTCACAAGAGCACAGTCACATAGAGTGACTGCAGACTTTAGAGCCAAGCCTGGACAACCCCTATAATAAGACAACCTCTTTATATTGGAAAAGACAACATTAGGCCTTTGTAGCTACTATCGCCAGGAGCTAAAGCCGCAATGCAGATGAGCGCAGGTCGAATAATGTAGGTTGGTCATCACTGTAAAGCTGGCCATAGAAATAACAACTTTTGTTAACCTGAATGATAATTCAAACAACGTAAATGGTTTTCCATGAGAAAGAAACATTTGTATTGCTGTATTGTCAGGCTCCCTTAGACCCCATATCCCAGTTCTGCAGACACCTCATCAGCATTCATTGTTTTCACCCAGGTCACATATCAAGGCATCGATCTGTGCATTGCCGATGATTTTTCAATCAGTGTATGGCCAGCCATAGCTATACTGCAGTCTCTAGCTGCCTTCGCAGTCTCTGTTGTATATGATATTTTCCTTGTTTTTTTACACTCGTTTTGTGTATGTGTTTTCTTCTTTGAGGGATATCTCATTCTATCATACTGTGGGTTTCCTTGGTTCGTTCTGTTAGTTTTTCTTGTTAGTTCCTTAGGATAGATCCCTATGAAAGCTTCCTCGCCTGACTTTGCGTCCTGACGTACTTTATTTTTACAGCTCAGTGGATTTTGATTGGTCACAGCTGACATTTACTAGACTTCCTTCTTGCTATAATGTTTCATTTCCTCTCAGCAACAGATGACATGTCACTTTCTCTGCCACCTGGTCGATTTCCAGCTTTCGTGACTCATTTGAGCTCTTCATAAACCAGCAGTAAAATCTGTGTATTTAGTTCATGTCTGATCATGCTGCTAACAGGCGCTGATATGCAAAGGTATTTATGAGAAACAGTAGGTCAAGTCAAAAAGACTGATGCAAATAAGTTAAAGATTAGATTGTCCTGTACATCACTGTAGTAAGAAATGTCAGTTTTCATCAAATATCCCTATTTGGCATATATTGTATATTAAGGGGTATTCTGGGTTTATATGTTATTGGCCTGAGATTAGTAAGAAAAACAGCTCTTGTCTTAAGTTTTTTCTTATGTTGACCTACTCCTGAGTTATGTGGTTTTTCCTTATGGTGACAACAACAAATGACAACAATTACAGTTATATATGGAATTTTCAGATTGTTTTCTACACACCCCGAATAGCAAATAAATTATAATTGTTATGCAGAGTTGTCAAGACTCACCCAGGTGAGGTGGATCCTCTAAGCCCAAGGTTTGGGTGGGCACACGGACCCCGGTCGTTGATGTAGCAAGCTCGAAGGCATATGGGTAGTGAAGACTTGGCACACTCTGGTGGACTCTCAGGAATGGAAGCAAGTAAACACAGCATGGACAGACCATGGAGAACACCAAACATAGAGGTCTAGAAACACAATCCCAAGACAGTGGTGTGTGTGTGTCAATGGACCTTATATAAGTCTATGGAGATGATGTCATTGATCCAAGCCAAGCAACTTACAAATACCAATGTGGAGCACAACAGAGGGCAGCGGACCCAGGAGAAGGTAGCAAAGCGCGGGATACCCAGGACAGGTGTGTTACATTTTTTGACTATTCCTTTAGCTATAAGATAAACAGTCATTAATGGGGCCGATTCATTAAAGGGGTTGTCCGATACCTACAATATTGTGAGGCAGTGACCGGGATCGTATACGAGGGACGTTATATATCCCCCAGAATGTGTACAGAGACCTATTAAATCCATTGGAGTGCATTGCAGTTACAAACTCACCTGCGGCTGCAATGCAGGAATGAAGGTGAGCATTGACCTGGTCAGGTTATCTGGCTAAGGCAGTTTAAGTAAAACCCAGGAGGGCCTTCATTTCTTGGGGGAGGCTACAGGAAGGCAGTGGGGCGGCCTCCTCCCTCCAACCTGGGTTTTCCAGTGGCTCTTGCCACAGGTCCTTTAAAATCCCTGCACTAAGGATTAGTGGTGTTCTATGTTGGAACCTGCTAGGAGCATAGCAGGAAAGCTCAGCAGGATTGAGTGTGGCTGAACTCACGCCTGGGAAGGCTCTGCCTGCACCTGTCAGGCTCTGAGCGGCCCGGCGCGGCCGTTGCCCACGGCAACCGTTGTTTAAGGACTCGTGTTAACCCGGCTGCGAACCAGAGGACTTTTCTGTTTACCCGTGAGTTGCTGAATAAAGCTGTTTATGTTGGACTTGCTTGGGTCACTGCCTCAGTTACTGCAGTTACGACCGGCAGCGCATGACCACAATCCGGCCGACCACCTTTCAGCCTAACCCCGTGGACAAAATGGAGCAGCTGTTAAGGCAATTGGCCCTCACGTAGCGGCAGCAGCAGGAGCCGTTCAACCAGCAGCAGGAGCCGTTCAACCAGCAGCAGGAGCAGCTCAAGCAGCAGCAGCAGCACACCAATGAGCTGATCATGCAGCAACTCACAGCCCGGCAGGAGACTCCAACGGCACCAGCCCCGGAATGTTGAGAGGCCCGGGACAAGGTTCGCTCAGCATTGAGGAAGATGGGACCGGAAGATGATGTGGAAGCCTTCCTGACCATTTATGAGTGTACAGCAGGACGGGAAAACCTACCGGCCGGCCAGTGGGCAGAAGTGGTGGCGCCGTTTCTGGTCGGTGATGCCCAAAAGACCTACTTTGATCTCAGTCAGGAGAATGCCCAGGACTACCAGAGGCTCAAAGGTGAGATCCTTGCCTCAGGCTTATGACCTCCTGCAGCTGGTAAAGACTTTGTCTCCAGCCCAGATGGTGGAGAGGGTGGTGGTTGACCGGCTGGTGAGGACTCTGCCAGCCGCTATCCAACGTTGGGTGGGGCAAGGGGACCCCAGCACACTCGACCAGGTGGTCAGCCTGATTGAGCGCTACTCGACCACTCAGGACTTTATCCGGGATTCTGCCCCCTCGCGGCTGTCATGCCGATCCCCGCCAACCCAGGAACCGGGAAAGGGGTCGCGTCCCTCTGCTGAGGACAGTCAGCACCGTACCCGTGCCGAAGAGGTACCCCAGAATGAGAGTGGCAGGAGACCGGCTCCCTCCCAAACAGTCATGAGACCTAACAGTACCTACATCATTAGGTGCTGGTGGTGTCAGGGGCCCGGACATGTGGTTGCTAACTGACCCCTGACTATGGAACCCACGGACTGCGGGTTTATCCACCAGGTCTCAATGTATGCCCAGACTGTCTGCACTGCGAGCTGGGAGAACGGCGGTCCTGACCTATCTCTTGAAAGGAAAAAAAATTGGTAATGGTTCAGTGGAACCCTCAGGCAGAAGAAGCCTTTCAGTCCATGAAGTTGACCCTGTGTAGACTGCTGGTCCTCATCAGCCCCAACTTCAAGGAAACCTTCATTGTACAGATAGATGCCTCGGAGGTAGGCCTAGAGGCGGTATTGTCACAAAAAGGAGTGTTTGGCTATTAAGTGGGCCTTGGAATCGCTACTTTATTATTTACTCGGTCGTCAGTTCCGCTTGGTGACGGACCACTCACCCCTGGTATGGATGAGAAATGCCAAGGAGAGGAATGTGTGAGTCACCAGGTGGTTCCTGTGACTTCAAAATTTCAGTTTCTCTGTAGAACATTGCCCTGGGAATTCGCAGGCAAATGTGGATGCCCTGTCCCCAGCACCCTGTATGGTGTCATATGTTTAGCCCCACAAGTTTGAACAGAGGGGGTGGATATGTGAGGCTGTAACTGGGATCGTATATGAGGGATGTTGTATATCCCCCAGAATGTGTACAGAGACCTGTTAAATCCATTGGAGTGCATTGCAGTCACAAACTAACCTGCGGCTGCAATGCAGGAATGAAGGTGAGTGTTACGGGTCCGGGTGGTGGAACCTCTGTGCTTCGGTGCAATGAGGGACCAGAGGGGCGTGACTAAGTTCCTACTCGGCCTGACCAAGGTCGCACGGCGGCTCAATCAACTCCGTGAACCAGGGAGGGACCGAGCAGGGGGACCAGGTGCCACTCTGGGACCAACCTTGTGTGAGAGCAGGTGACTCCCACGGGTCAAATGGCAGGAACTGACCGGTACAGCGGATGAGCACGGCAGGGAGGCTGACAGGAGGTCCGGGTAGATAAGCAGGCTGGTTCGGCTGATAGCCAGACGGGTGCTCTGGGTAGGCGAGCTGGCGGGCACAACAGGTAACTGGCAGGTGCTCCAGGTAAGCAGGCTGGCGGGCACGGCAGGTAACTGGCAGATGCTTCCAGGTAAGCAGGCAGGCGGGCAGAACTATAGACAGGCTGCGGGACCTGAGGGCTGAAGTAAGTGTTCGCACACAGAACAACAACCTTGCACAGGCACATCCATATTGGAGGAGGTGCTTTAAATAGGGGGAAGTCCTCCGGCCATTGGCCGGGGACTTTTTAGGATGGCGCGCGCGGCCCCTTTAAGAGGGAGCGCGTGCATGCCCTAAGCACAGTACCCAGGAAGCTGCGCGCAGTGCGCGCCACAGTAGCTGCAGGACGGGAGTCGGAAGACGCCGGACCGTGGCGGTGAGGGGAACGGCGTCTCTGCCGGGCAGGAGGCAGAGACGCCGATGCTACAGTACCCACCCACCTTTACGCCCCCCCCCCCCCTTCTTTAAGCCCAAGAGAAATTTTTTAAGAAGATGAGGGGCATGAATGTTCTCCCTGGGTTCCCAAGATCTCTCCTCCGGGCCAAACCCTTTCCAATCAACAGGAAAGAAAGTCTTTCCTCTTACCCTCTTGGTGGCCAAAATGTTTTCTACCTCAAAGACGTCCTCAGCGGAGACTGGAGCTGGAGAGGTACCTGGATCGTCAGAGAAGGAATTAAGGACAACAGGTTTGAGGAGGGATACATGAAAGGAGTTGGGAATCCGTAAGGTGACCGGGAGCTTCAGCTTGTAGGCCACAGGATTGATTTGGTTCAGAACCTTGAACGGACCAATGAACCGCGGTCCCAACTTATAGGAAGGTATCTTGAGACGGACATATTTGGAGGAAAGCCAAACCTTGTCTCCCGGACGGAATTGAGGCGGATCCAGACGTCTCTTATCAGCATGTTTCTTCATCCGCTCGGAGGACAGAAGAAGTGCAGATCTAGTATCTTTCCAAATAGCTGAAAATTCGCTGACCAGAGACTATGCGACGGGATTGTCCACTGAAGAGGAGACTGGAAACGGAATCCAGGGGTGTTGACCGTAGACCACAAATAACGGGGATTTAGTAGAAGACTTGCTCTCATGGTTGTTATAGGAGAACTTGGCCCAGGGCAGGAGCTCAACCCAATCATTATGGTGAGCATTGACAAAGTGCCGGAGAAAGCTGGTAAGGACCTGGTTGATACGTTCCACTTGACCATTGGATTGAGGGTGATAAGCAGAGGAAAAATCCAGGGAGACATCCATCAGCTTGTACGTAGCTCTCCAGAAGCGCAAAGTGAACTGAACCCCGTGATCAGACACAATGTGGAGGGGTAGGCCGTGAAGACGGAAGATGTGATGGATGAAGTCCTTAGCCAGCACAGATGCAGACGGAAGACCAGGCAGAGGGATGAAGTGGGCCATTTTAGAGAAGCGATCAGCGACCACCCAAACGACTATACAACCAGCAGAGACAGGGAGATCCGTAATGAAGTCCATAGCTATGTGTTGCCACGGAGCGGAAGGCAAGGGAAGAGGAAGGAGATGGCTGGATGAAAGGTGCCGGGGAACCTTGTTATGGGCACAGGAGGAACAAGCCGCGACGAAGTCCGCAACATCCTTGCGCAGAGAAGGCCACCAGTAATGTTGGGCGACGAGCAGAAAGGTCTTCCTCTGACCAGCATGATCGGCTAGTTTAGATGAATGGCCCCAGAGTAGAACCTTCTTACGATCTGGAACCGCCACAAAAGTCTTACCTGGTGGAAGAAGAGACAGGTCAAACGGAGCCACAGTCATTACTTTGGAGGGGTTGATGATATGTAGAGGCTCTTCCTCTTGGTCAGTGGACAGGAACGAGCGGGATAAGCGTCAGCCTTAATATTCTTGTCCGCCGGGTGGTAATGCCGAGTGAAGCAGAATCGGGCAAAGACTAGAGACCAAATGGCCTGACGCGGATTAAGTCTTTGGGCGTTTTGTAAATAGGCCAGGTTTTTGTGGTCAGTGTAGATGAGCACCGGGTGCAGAGCCCTCTCCAGCAAGTAGCGCCACTTCTCCAGCGCTAATTTGATGGCTAGCAGCTCACGATCTCCTATGGAGTAGTTGCACTCGGACGAGGAGAAGAGCTTGGAGAAGAAGCCGCAGGTTACCATTCTCCCAGACGTGGATTTCTGGGTGAGCACCGCTCTGGCTCCGGAGGAGGATGCATCAACCTCCAGGAAGAACTGCTTGTTGCAATCTGGATGGTGCAGCACACGGGCGGAGGAGAAAGCTTGTTTTAGGGAGATGAAAGCCTCCTCCTCTTCGGAAGCCCATTCCCTGGGATTTGCTCCCTTACGGGTGAGCGCGGAGATGGGAGCGGTCCTGGAGGAGAAATGTGGTATAAAGAGGCGGTAATAATTTGCGAAGCCCAGGAAACGCTGAATCGCTTTCAACCCCTCCGGTCGGGGCCACTTTAAGACGGCAGAAACCTTCTCGGGATCCATCCGCAGACCAGTCTCGGAGATAATATAGCCCAGGAACGGAAGGGAGGTCTGCTCGAAGAGGCATTTCTCAAATTTTGCGTATAGGTGATTCTGCCGGAGCCTTAGCAGAACCTGACGAACATCCCTCCGGTGTGTGGGCAGGTCCAGAGAGAAGACCAAGATATCGTCCAGGTACACAACCACGCAAGAATACAGGAGATCACGGAAGATGTCATTAACGAGCTCCTGGATGACGGCTGGGGCGTTAGAGACCAAAGGGCATCACGCGATATTCATACTGACCGTCCCGGGTGTTGAATGCTGTCTTCCACTCATCTCCCTGGTGGATCCAGACCAAATTGTACACCCCACGTAGATCGAGCTCGGTGAAGATATTCGCGCCTTTAAGGCGGTCGAACAGCTCCGAGATGAGAGGCAGGGGGTACTTATTCTTGATGGTAATCAGGTTAAGACCCCTGTAATCGATACAGGGATGTAGTGAGCCGTCTTTCTTTTTAACCAAGAAGAATCCTGCTCCAGCCGGGGAGGTAGATTTCTGGATGAATCCCTGTGATGAAAGCCGGCCGGTGGGTGCAGCTCTCTGGCGCCCCCTTACCTCTCAGGTCAGTCAAGGTACTGCACCTAGAGAAAGTAGTGCCAGGTAGCTGCAACCAGCGCAGGGAACACGGTAGTGTGTTATCCCTTCAACGTCACTAAACCGTAACGTCACTACACAGCACAACTCGCTAGCGCCCTCTTAGCCTCAGGTCAGTCAAGGAACTGCACCTAGGATAAGCGGTCGCCAGGGAGACTGTCCTGTAACCTACTGGGTATCGGGGCCCTCTGTAGTGAGGGCGGTATATATATCTTCCTTGGCCGCGCCAGGAATATATATATCTGAACCTCCGACCGTCACTACCAGCCTTCCCCAATCCCCAGTTGGTATGCTGCCACCAGTCCCTATTTTAGATATACGCCCAGTCCGTGAATGGGCCTATATCGGGTCAGGAACCAACCCTGGGTAGCGTTTTGGCTTGAGCCGAGCTCACACGGACGTGCGTTCGTTATGCAGAATAAAAGGCAGGCCCACAATTACTTGAGGTAATTGATTATAATAATACACTAGATACACGATATACAACTAAATATACACAGGTATAAGGTCAGGCTAAACTATACAACAATGGAATACAACACACAGAATCACCACAGCATATCAGTTACCGGTTTCTTGATTTTCTTGTGACGCAGGGAGAGGATTCTGCGGTCGCAGGCACGGTTCTTTGTTACAGGCTGAGGCCTACCACCGCATGGTCAAACTGCTCCTCCCCTTGGTGGCCTCAGCTGGTGCTCAGATGTTCAGCACCCCACTCTTGGGTCAAGACTGACTTGTCTCTTGTCTGTCCTGCTATCTTACCTGCCCCGTCCCGCCCACTGCTGGTGAGGTCAGCTGGCTCAGTCTCCACCCTCAGGTCTAACTTCGATCAGAAGCCCAAATTCTATGGAACCCAATAACTTCTTCTGGGATGGTCTCATGATACCCCCAGGGGTTCCCATGGATTCGGGCCGCCGTAACCGACCTTTTGATATCAATTATGATACCATACGGTCCTCAGGAATGGCTCCGCGCTATATCTTGGCTTCCAGAGCACGTACAAACGTCTACCGCGGAGGCTTGTGTGCGCAATGGCTCCGGGACGCCGTGATATTTTTTTATTGGCCCATCCCACGCAACATGCGTGTACTATTCATGTTTCTATATCTTATGCCTCCATGCTTGTGACAGACAAAGAAACTAGTCCTATGGGACAAATGGTCAGGTACAGATAGACGAAGCACCCCCCCCTGCTGGCTGTGTTTCCTCTCGAAGTCTTTGAAGCTCCTAGCATTCAAGTGTTAAGTAGGCTTCTTATCTTACAGGAGCCTGGATGGGGGGAAACTATCTAGTTGACGTTTTAACAGAAGGTCCCAAGGGTGGGGGCTGCTGAAGTGTGGCCATCCCTGGATATGATTTATCATTACCAAGATGGCGGCTACAGGTTCATCACACCTCCCCCTATACGAGGGCGCGAGGGGGTAGCACATTCCTGTGTTCCCCCGTGCGTCCTTCTGCACCCTCCCCTTGCCGGGATAACCCGTCAGCGTTACCGTGGTCACGGCCTCTTCTGTGGCGAATGGAGAAGTGGTACTGCTGGAGAGCGAGGCTCCAGCGTAGCAACCTGCCATTCGACCCAGAGACCGTGTGTAACCAGCTGAGGGGGTTGTGGTCCGTCTCCACGGTGAAATGGCTCCCGTACAAGTAGGGCTGCAGACGCTGCAGGGCCCATACAATTGCCAGGCATTCTTTTTCCACCGTGGAGTAAGCCACCTCCCGGGGCAGTAGCTTCCTGCTCAGGTACAAGACAGGATGTTCCTGGCCTGTCGTGTTGACCTGACTTAGCACAGCACCGAGGCCAAAGTCACTGGCGTCGGTCTGTACCACAAACGGCCGGTCGAAGTCGGCAGCTTGCAGTACAGGGGAGCTACTTAGGGCGGCCTTGAGTGCCCCGAAAGCTGTCTCGCAGGCGACTGTCCAGTCGACTGCGACGGGCAGCTTCTTCTTGGTGAGGTCCGTCAGGGGCTTGGCCAGGGTGCTATAGTGTGGGACGAACCTCCTATAGTACCCGGCGGTCCCCAAGAAGGACATCACCTGCTTTTTGGTCCTAGGAGTGGGCCAGGATGCGATGGCATCCACTTTCCCCGGTTCTGGCTTCAGAACCCCCCCGCCTACCCGGTGACCCAGGTAGAGGACCTCACTCATGCCCAGCTGGCACTTTTCCGGCTTGATGGTCAAGCCTGCCCGGTGGATCCGACCGAGCACCTGCCGCAGGTGCTCTAGGTGATCCTCCCAAGTGGGACTGAAGACTGCAATATCGTCCAAGTACGCAGCCGCGTACCCTTCAAGTCCCTCAAGCAGCGTATTGACCATCCGCTGAAAAGTGGCAGGGGCATTCTTCATGCCGAATGGCATCACTGTGGACTCGTACAGTCCAAAAGGGGTGATAAAGGCAGAGCGTTCCCTTGCCGCGGGGGTCAGAGGAATCTGCCAGTACCCCCGGCTCAGATCCATGATGGTCAGGTACTTAGCCCCGGCCATCCGATCGAGCAGGTCATCGATGCGTGGTATGGGGAACGCATCGGTGGCCGTTACAGCGTTGAGCCCCCGGTAGTCCACGCAGAACCGTGTAGTTCGGTCCTTCTTTGGTACGAGGACTACAGGCGAGGCCCACGCGCTGCTGGATGCCTGGATCACCCCCAGCTTCAGCATCTCGTCTATCTCTTGGCGCATGTTTCCCTGCACCTCGAAAGAGACCCGATATGCTGAACGCCGGATCGGCGGGTGATCGCCAGTGTCCACGTCGTGGACAGCCCTCTCAGTCCTTCCGGGCAGGCTGCTGAACAGCCCCCGGAAGGGGTGCAGGGTGGTCCCCAGCTGGGACCGTTGGTCCTCCGTGAGCTGGTGGCCAACCCCCACATCCTCGATGGACCCACCCGCCTTGGCTTGGGTGAGCAGATCCAGGAGGGTTTCTACCTCTCCTTCCTCGGGAAGGTTGCACACTGGGTGGGCAGTCGCTTCCCGCTCATGATGAGCCTTCATCATGTTCACGTGGAAGGCCTTCCTCCTTCCACGGGCGTGATCCAGGGTGACCAGATAGGTGACGGCGTTGAGTTTCTGGTGCACGAAGTAGGGACCTTCCCAGGCTGCCTGAAGCTTGTTCTGTGGTACGGGGACCAGTACCCACACCTTTTGACCCACCTGGTAGGTCCTCTCACAAGCATTCTGGTCGTACCACCGCTTCTGGTCGGCCTGGGCCTGGGCCATATTGTCCTGCACCAGCTTTGCCAAGGCCATCATCCTGTCCCGGTGGCGCACGACATACTCGATGACCGACACCTCGGGGGTGGCCAAATCCCCTTCCCATGCTTCCTTCACCAGAGCCAGGGGGCCCCGTACCCGTCGCCCGTACAGGAGCTCAAAGGGGGAGAACCCCGTTGAGGCCTGCGGAACCTCCCGGTAAGCAAATAGGAGGTGTGGGAGGTAACGCTCCCAGTCTCTCCCGTGGGAGTCGACCAACATCTTAAGCATCTGCTTTAAGGTGCCATTGAACCGCTCACACAGGCTATTAGTCTGTGGGTGATACGGGCTGGCCACCAGATGTTGCACCTGCATTTGCTTACAGAGGGACTCCATCAGCCGCGACATGAACTGGGTCCCTCGGTCGGTGAGCATTTCTTGGGGGAAACCCACTCTGGAGAAGATCTCCAGTAAGGCGGTAGCCACCTTGTCGGCCCGAATGGACGACAAAGCTACCGCTTCCGGGTACCGGGTGGCATAGTCCACTACCGTGAGTATGAAGCATTTCCCGGAGTGGCTGGGAGTGGACAGAGGTCCAATAAGATCCACAGCGACCCTCGAGAAAGGCTCTTCGATGATTGGCAGAGTTACCAGTGGGGCTTTGGGGCGCGGCCCCGCCTTCCCCACCCTCTGACAGGTGTCACACGAACGGCAGTAGGCACCCACCGCGGCTCCCATCCCAGGCCAGTAGAAATGCTGAGCTATCCTGGCCTTGGTTTTAGCGATCCCTAGGTGTCCGGCCATCGGAATCTCGTGTGCGATCCGCAACAATTCCGCCCTGAACGGATAGGGTACCACTAACTGTCGGTCCCTGGGCCACGCCTCCGGTGAACCCTGCTGGACCGTTACCCGGTACAGCCGTCCCTGGTCCCAGACCACCCGCTCGCAGTCTGACTCCATGGGAGGCTGTGCCGCCTGTTCCTTGAGAGCTTTCAGGCTGTCGTCTGCTTCCAACGCAGCCTGAAATTCCTGACTTGATGTGGCCAGAATCGACGAAACTGCCACATCCTCTGTCAGCCCCTCCGGGCATGTCACCTGGCCGCTGTCTGACCCGGCAGACACTTGGTCAGAAGTGGGGAAGCCGTGCAAGGCTCCTTGGGCTCCGGCGCTCCCACTCCTGGTGACAGCGGCTATGACCACTGTGACCGTGGGTAGTGCCCGCTTCCCCTCTGTTTCTGACCAAGCCGCCCGATCAGGCAGGCTTCCTAGGCCTTTGGACATCTCGGATGTGGGGAACTCCTGCCCTGGGGTCTTACCTGGCGGCTCCTCTCTTGGGACACCCCCACCCCCCATGGCCTGTTCCTCCCCCTGCAGTGGGCCTATACTCAGCAGCCTGGATACCCCTGGGAGCCCTACACTGCCGGTAGCTGCCCCCCTCTCCATCCCTGAGCTTCCCTCTACAGAATCCTGCCCGCCCCCTCCCTCACCGGAGGACAAGAGGTCACGGCACGCCGGCTGAGCACCTCTGCGGGCATCCCCACACTCCCCACCTGCTTTCACTAACCCTGTTTGTGTTGTGTCTGTGCAGGTGTTACCCTCAGGTTTCACTCCCTCCTCCTCAGCAGGACACACACTACATACAACATGGTTGGCATTAGCAGCAGACAAATCAATACACTCTTGGGGGGCCGAACTTGGGGGTTCAGAGGGTACATACCGCGATACTAGACGCCCCAAGTCGGTCCCTAATAAAACATTTGCGGGAATATTTGGCGTTACTCCCACCTCCCGCATCCCCCTTCCGGCACCCCAGTCCAAATACACCATGGCAACGGGAAGTGCCGGCTCCACGCCTCCAACCCCGGAGACGGAAAGAGTCTTTCCTGGTACCAAGTCCTGGGGGGACACCACCTCAGGCCGTACCAGTGTTCGTTCAGCGCCCGTGTCCCGCAGTCCCATGACCGCAGAACGGCCTATGGTGACGGGTTGGATGTTGTCCAGGGACCTACCACCACCCCCTCCCACACACAAAACATTGGGCGCTCTCTGGGACTGGGATGGGGTCTTTTGGCGCTGGGGACACTCAGCCCTAAAGTGTCCTGGTTTGTTGCATAGATGACAACGTCTTACGTCTGGTCCTTGCCTGGAGAGGGCAACAGGGGGATACACCCCTTGTGTTCTAGGGGCCGGGGAAACAGGGGCATGACTGGGCTTACCCCCTCTCCAGGTGCTGCTGGCAGACTTCTTCAGCTCAGGCGCCCTGTTATTGGCATACTCGTCTGCCAGGGCGGCTGTAGCAGAAGCCCCTGTTGGTTTTCGGTCACGGAGGAACTGTCGGAGGTCCTCTGGGCAGTTCCACAAGAACTGCTCCGTGACGAACAGTTCCTGGACCTCCTGGCGGGTAGTAAGCGCTAGACCCGAGGTCCAGTGCTCTGCGGCTCTCAACAGCGCCCGCATATGATCGGTCCAGGTGTCCTTGGGGCCACGCAGCAGGCTCCGGAACTTCTGGCGGTACGACTCGGGAGTGAGGTTGTACTGCCGGATCAGGGCCCGCTTGATGCAGTCGTAGTTCTGTACCTCCCCGGCAGGTAAGTCCCCCAAGGCATCCAGGGACTTACCCCTCAAACGGGGGGTCAGGTATCTGGCCCACTGATCCCGGGCCAGATGGTGCTGAAGACAGGTCCGTTCAAATGCCACCAGAAAGGAGTCCAGGTCCCCATCCTTCTCCAGTAGAGGGAAGTCCTCAGCTCGGACTTTGGACGACTTGGTCTCCTGATGGGTTGGTTGCTCTAGCGGAAGCCCCCGCTGGGCCAGGTCCAGTTGGTGCTGGCGCCCCGCAGCTCGCTCTGCACGCTCCGCAGCCTCCCGGCGCTCTGCAGCTTCACGCTCCGCAGCCTCCCGGCGCTCTGCAGCTTCGCGCTCCTCCTCCGCTGCCTTCTCTGATGCTGCCAGGAGGGTTTTGTAGACGGCATCGCCATGAGACTGGAGACTTGCCATAGCCGCTTGTAAAAGGGCTTGTGATCTGGACAGGCTGGGCTGGGTAGGTGGTGGGCAGCCCACTGCGGGACCGTATACTGGGGACTGGCTCCCTGAGGTGCCCGGGCTGGACTCCTCCTCGCCATGAGTAACAATGTCCTCCCCTCCTGCCACACGGACCGTAGCATTAGCCTCCTGCAGGGTCTTGCTCCTGGTGCCGTCTGCCATCTTGGTAACCGACACCGCTGCAACCCTGAGTTTGCACACACCTTGTTATACTTTTAGCCTGACCGTCTAACGTTGGGCTGACCTTAAGACTCCAGCAGTGGAAGTTACCACTGGCAGTCTTTAGTGCCTGGGAGTAGGGGTCCCACAACACTATTATTCTGCAATCCCACCGCTGCCACCAATGTGATGAAAGCCGGCCGGTGGGTGCAGCTCTCTGGCGCCCCCTTACCTCTCAGGTCAGTCAAGGTACTGCACCTAGAGAAAGTAGTGCCAGGTAGCTGCAACCAGCGCAGGGAACACGGTAGTGTGTTATCCCTTCAACGTCACTAAACCGTAACGTCACTACACAGCACAACTCGCTAGCGCCCTCTTAGCCTCAGGTCAGTCAAGGAACTGCACCTAGGATAAGCGGTCGCCAGGGAGACTGTCCTGTAACCTACTGGGTATCGGGGCCCTCTGTAGTGAGGGCGGTATATATATCTTCCTTGGCCGCGCCAGGAATATATATATCTGAACCTCCGACCGTCACTACCAGCCTTCCCCAATCCCCAGTTGGTATGCTGCCACCAGTCCCTATTTTAGATATACGCCCAGTCCGTGAATGGGCCTATATCGGGTCAGGAACCAACCCTGGGTAGCGTTTTGGCTTGAGCCGAGCTCACACGGACGTGCGTTCGTTATGCAGAATAAAAGGCAGGCCCACAATTACTTGAGGTAATTGATTATAATAATACACTAGATACACGATATACAACTAAATATACACAGGTATAAGGTCAGGCTAAACTATACAACAATGGAATACAACACACAGAATCACCACAGCATATCAGTTACCGGTTTCTTGATTTTCTTGTGACGCAGGGAGAGGATTCTGCGGTCGCAGGCACGGTTCTTTGTTACAGGCTGAGGCCTACCACCGCATGGTCAAACTGCTCCTCCCCTTGGTGGCCTCAGCTGGTGCTCAGATGTTCAGCACCCCACTCTTGGGTCAAGACTGACTTGTCTCTTGTCTGTCCTGCTATCTTACCTGCCCCGTCCCGCCCACTGCTGGTGAGGTCAGCTGGCTCAGTCTCCACCCTCAGGTCTAACTTCGATCAGAAGCCCAAATTCTATGGAACCCAATAACTTCTTCTGGGATGGTCTCATGATACCCCCAGGGGTTCCCATGGATTCGGGCCGCCGTAACCGACCTTTTGATATCAATTATGATACCATACGGTCCTCAGGAATGGCTCCGCGCTATATCTTGGCTTCCAGAGCACGTACAAACGTCTACCGCGGAGGCTTGTGTGCGCAATGGCTCCGGGACGCCGTGATATTTTTTTATTGGCCCATCCCACGCAACATGCGTGTACTATTCATGTTTCTATATCTTATGCCTCCATGCTTGTGACAGACAAAGAAACTAGTCCTATGGGACAAATGGTCAGGTACAGATAGACGAAGCACCCCCCCCTGCTGGCTGTGTTTCCTCTCGAAGTCTTTGAAGCTCCTAGCATTCAAGTGTTAAGTAGGCTTCTTATCTTACAGGAGCCTGGATGGGGGGAAACTATCTAGTTGACGTTTTAACAGAAGGTCCCAAGGGTGGGGGCTGCTGAAGTGTGGCCATCCCTGGATATGATTTATCATTACCAAGATGGCGGCTACAGGTTCATCACAATCCCCTAGCAAGATTCTCTTCTATGTACTCAGACATAGCCCGTGTCTCAGCCAGCGACAAGGGGTAGATACGCCCACGGGGAGGAGAAGCACCAGGTATCAGGTCGATTGGGCAATCATACAGCCTGTGAGGTGGAAGTGTCTCTGCCTCCTTTTTGTCGAAGACATCCGCATAGGACCAGTAGGGTGCCGGCAGGCCAGGTAGATTAGCCGGAGGAGACGGAAGTCGAGCTGGACGAACCGGAACCAGGCAGGACTCATGGCATTCCTGCCCCCAATGGAGCACTTCACCAGACCTCCAATTCAGGACGGGTTCATGTCTCTGTAACCAGGGTAGACATAGCAAGAGGGAGTGAGAGAGACCGGACAGCACATGAAAGGAGATCTTCTCCGAGTGCAGCATTCCCACCTGAAGGGTTACAGGCTCTGTGACGAGCAAGATGGTCTCCGGAAGAAGTCTCCCATCCACGGAAGTGACAGCCAAAGGTTCAGCCAGGCTTATGGTAGGAATCTGATACCGCTCCACAACAGCCTGAGAAATTAGATTCCCAGCGGCTCCGGAATCCAGGTGGGCAGTCTCAAAGAAGCGGGTCTCACCACTGGAAATAGAAACAAATAGAGTCAAGGACGGAGAGGATTTACTCTTGCCTAGGACGTCCTCTCCAAGTGGTCCTAGACACTGGAGTTTCCGGACTTCACGGGGCAGGAACAGATCAGATGCTCTTTACTGACACAGAAGAAACAACTCCCTTCGGCTCGGCGCGTCTCCAGGCGAGACTTGACCATCTTGGTTTGGTCAATTTGCATAGGCACTGGGGAACGTGTCCGAGGAATAGCTGGTTGCGAGGCTGGGCTTTGGAACACAGGAACGAGACGCGGAAGTCTTCTCTCCCGGGTAGTCTCCTTAGCTCGTTAGAAAAAACTGATGTCAATCCAGGCAGCTAATGACACCAGTTCGTCCAGGATGGAAGTGTCACGACCGGCTAGCTCATCTTTGATCCGTCCGGAAAGACCCTCCCAGAAGGGGGACACCAGGGCCTCGTTGTTCCAAGCAAGCTCAGATGCGAGGGTTCGAAAATGTATGGCATACTGGTCCACGGTGAGACTCCCTTGGCGGAGACGGAGACGTGAGGAGGCAATAGAAGATTTTCATCCAGGCTCATCGAAGACCTTCCGGAAGGCAGTGAGGAAAGCCAGAAGATCGGACACCAGGGGATCCCCTCTATCCCACAGAGGGTTTAGCTATGCCAATGCCTCCCCGGTGAGGTGAGACACGATGAACGCCACCTTGGCCCAGTCGGAGGGGAATTGATGTGCCTGGAGTTCAAAGTGCAGCGTGCACTGATTTAGGAAGCCTCGACATAAGACGGGGTCACCACCAAAACGTGGAGGCGCACCAGTAAATTGAGGTGCCGCCGGAGCGGGTGCCGCTCGGCTAGAGACGGACACAGACGGGGTGGACAGCGTGTCCAGGAGAGAGTTGACAGACCGCAGATAGGACAGGATAGTCTCCTGTTGGGATCTCTGACGTGAGACCTCCTGGTATAGATCAGAGAGTGAAGGAGCCTGGGGGCCACCGGGTTCCATGGCCTGTGCAAACTGTTACGGGTCCGGGTGGTGGAACCTCTGTGCTTTGGTGCAAGGAGGGACCAGAGGGGCGTGACTAAGTACCTACTCGGCCTGACCAAGGTCGCACGGCGGCTCAATCGACTCCGTGAATCAGGGAGAGACCGAGCAGGTGGACCAGGTGCCACTCTGGGACCGACCTTGTGTGAGAACAGGTGACTCCCACGGGTCAGATGGCAGGAACTGACCGGTACAGCGGATGAGCACGGCAGGGAGGCTGACAGGAGGTCCGGGTAGATAAGCAGGCTGTTTCGGCTGATAGCCAGACGGGTGCTCCGGGTAGGCGAGCTGGCGGGCACAACAGGTAACTGGCAGGTGCTCCAGGTAAGCAGGCTGGCGGGCATGGCAGGTAACTGGAAGATGCTTCCAGGTAAGCAGGCTGGCGGGCACGGCAGGTAACTGGCTGATGCTTCCAGGTAAGCAGGCTGGCGGGCATGGCAGGTAACTGGCAGGTGCTTCCAGGTAAGCAGGCAGAACTATAGACAGGCTGCGGGACCTAAGGGCTGGAGCAAGTGTTAGCACACAGAACAACAACCTTGCACAGGCACCTCTATATTGGATGAGGTGCTTTAAATAGGGGAAGTCCTCCGGCGCGCACACGCCCTAAGCACAGTACCCGGGAAGCTGCGCGCAGTGCGAGCCACGGTAGCTGCAGGACAGGAGCTGGAAGACGCCGGACCAGGTCCGTGGCGGTGAGGGGCACGGCGTCTCTGCCCGGCAGGAGGCAGAGACGCCCATGCTACAGTGAGCATTGACCTGGTCAGGTTATCTGGCTAAGGCAGATTAAGTAAAACCCAGGAGGGCCTTCATTTCTTGGGGGAGGCTACAGGAAGGCAGTGGGGCGGCCTCCTCCCTCCAACCTGGGTTTTCCAGTGACTCTTGCCACAGGTCCTTTAAAAACCCTGCACTAAGGATTAGTGTTGTTCTATGTTGGAACCTGCTAGGAGCATAGCAGGAAAGCTCAGCAGGATTGAGTGTGGTTGAACTCACGCCTGGGAAGGCTCTGCACCTGTCAGGCTCTGAGCGTCCCGGCGCGGCCGTTGCCCCCGGCAACCGTTGTTTAAGGACTCGTGTTAACCCAGCTGCGAACCGGATGACTTTTCTGTTTACCCGTGAGTTGCTGAATAAAGCTGTTTATGTTGGACTTGCTTGGGTCACTGCCTCAGTTACTGCACGGTGTGAACACCGCCGCCTTACAATATATAATGCCCTTTAAAAATACCTATCTTTAACCCCTAAACACTTTTGTAATTCGCTCTATTATAAAATTCTCTATTATTCTCCCTATCCTGCTAATCCCGATAGTTCTAATTTTTTTTACTTCCCATGACGTTTTATTTGAGTCGAGTCTCAAGCGGGATGCCACAGGATAATAGAGCTGCAGCAATTTCCCATCAGCTTTTATCAACCTTCCAGATATAATACATCATCATTGTCACGCTGGTTGGAGTGAACCCACTGGCCAGGCTTACCCTGAAGGGGCGTAACTAAGCGGCTACCTGAAAAAGCAAACAAAGGATGTATACGGCACTGCCAGCCAGATAATAAAAAATATGAAATTTTATTGGAAGGTCATTAAAATAGCATTAAAAACAAGGAAACCTGATGCGTTTCTGGTGCTGTAACAGTGCACCCTTAGTCACAGCAGCAATAAGCAGGTACCTGGTCTTCACTAGAGCCTCTGATGGTGAGTTTAGGTTTGAGCTGCAGCTAGCCACCAGGTACCACTCTAGGGCAGTCCCCGGTACTGGAACAGCTGACCCCAAGGGTTGGACTTGGACTTGGAGTGTCAGGCAGGACAGGGTCTGGATTACCAGTAGTATGGACTCTGGTGTTGTTCAGACGAACCAGGTTCTGGTACAGGTGCAGTTTCTGACAGGACAGGTTCAAGATCTGGTTCAGGTACAGACAGTAGGGGTTCTGGTTAGCAGGATGAGTTCAGGAACACAGGACATATTCTAGTACAGCTATAGGCTGGGGGCATTTCCGGAGTGTGTGTGCTACCCTTTCGGAGTGTGCTGGGGACTTGTTCCATGTGTGCAAACCCTGGGACCAACAAGCGTGGTGGAGGCCGGAGCAGGAGACGCCATCGAGTGGCCATGGCGGTGACTATGTCAGCGTCCCTGCTAGGAGGAAAGAGAGGAACCATGCAGGTACACTGGCATAACAATCATAACAAAGTCCTGTTTCAGGAGGAGTGATGGAGAAGAGACCACAGCTTCAATGGGCACTTTTTTTTGTGCCCACTGCCCATATCTTCAGTCATTGCTGCCACAGTACCTTCTTCTGTCTCTGGTGCCTCTTTTCCTGAAATGAGACGTCATCAGGGGCGGTGATAGAAGCAGTGTTTGTGATACTAGCCCTGTCACCTGATGACAATTCATTTGAGGGTAGGGATAGAAGCTGTGGGGTGGCACTGCTGTCACTCACACTGCTTTTATCACTCCCTCCTGATGACGTCTCATTTCAGGGAAAGAGGCAATGGACACAGAAGAAGTGTGGTGGTGGCCATTAAAGATGTGGTAACTTAAAATATCGCCACCTGTGAAACAAGACATCATCAGCAGACAGCAGTGATAAAAGCTGTGGTAAGTGACTGCAGAGACCCCCCCCGATGGCCTCTTATTTCAGGGGAGTGATAGAAGCTGCAGAGAAGTGACTGTAGACCATCCTCCTATGATGTCCCATTTGAGACTCCCAGTAAGCGAAACGTACACAGTAAAGAATGACAGATAAAGGGATTATTTTTATAGGGAGAATGGTAGAAAAATTTATAATAAAGCAAATTACAAAAGATTAGAGGTTAAAGATAGAAATTTATAAAAGGCATTAAAAGTATCGGACCACCCTTTTAAAGTGTTTGTGACAGAGTTCTGCAGTAAAACACCTTAATGTGTCTCAATATTTTTGTGCAGCTCCGAAGTTAAGCAAAATATTTAAATTTTTGGTGTTTTCACTCCAGGCAGATAGACCGATATGTGCATTCGTGAAAAGTTACATCACTTTAGAAACTTACTCCAGAAATGTACTCCAGTCCCTAACTCCAATTAAGAGATGCACCTAATTCATTAGGCGGTGTGCGCCTCTTAATGTTATGTTCTGCTACCAGAGCTAAGGAAAGAGAGGAGATCTGTCCCTACGATAGAACTCAGCTTAATCCCTACGATGTAACAGGGAACCTGATCCTGCGATCAGACCTGCTAAAGTCCTAAGCTAGTCTGTACGGAGACCTATAGATATGGGGAAGGAATCCCTACAAGTACTAAGGACTGGGAGGAAAATGGGACACCTCCTAACAGAAATAGTAGCAGACAGACGAACAAACAAAATATATAGAACAAAGAGGTCCGTAGACCAAGCAAACTAACAGAGTTAGATACAGAGCACAGGCTAGCTAGAAAGTAGTTATACAATGAAGTCCAGCAAAGCCAGAAGGGCGGAGCAGGATTAAATAGGCCAACAAGGTCATGTGACCAGCAAAGGAAAAAAACTAAGAGCAAGGTTCTAACACTTAATGAGTTAGGTGCATAATACTCCAGCGAGCCCCTTTAAGACTGACATGCACAACACTAGTCTTAAAGAAGTTGTCCACTACTTTATATGAACCCCCCCAATGTATCCCCCAAAAGTGTTTTGTAAATACCTTGGGGTGCCTTTTCTGCCTCTGAGCGGCGCTATCCTTGGCCGCTCACAGGCATCACCCCCGGCACTGATGTCACGTCAAGTGAGGCGTGACATCAGTGACTCAGCCCCGCGCAGTGGATGCTCGGCTGTGGGCGGGGTTACCCAGCACGTCACACCCAGCATCCACCGCGCGCTTTCCCTGTGAATGAGGAGAGGGAGAGCACGCGGTGGATGCCGGCTCTGACACCGGGGTAACCCCACCCACAGCCCAGCATCCACCGTGGAACTTAGAACTGAGTACACCCTGCTGCAGCCGGAACTTAACGTGACATCAGCGGATGTCAGAGCCGGCTGCAGCCAGGGGGCACATGATGCCTGTGAGCGGCCAGTGATAGCGCCGCTCAGAGGCAAAAAAGGCACCACAAGGTATTTAGAGATACACTTATTGGCCCTGGGGGAATACATTGGGGGATCATATAAAGTAGTAATAATAATAATAATCTTTATATAGTGCTAACATACTCCGCAGTGCTTTACATACATTATTGTCACTGTCCCCATTGGGGCTCACAATCTAGATTCCCTATCAGTATGTCTTTGGAGTGTGGGAGGAAACTGGAGAACCTGGAGGAAACCCACGCAAACATGGGGAGAACATACAAACTCCTTGCAGATGTTGTCCTTGGTGGGATTTGAACCCAGGACTCCAAGGCTGCAGTGCTAACCACTGCGCCACCGTGCTGCCCATAAGTAGTGGACAACCCCTTTAATGAATCGGCCCCATATGTGTTTCAACACTGGCACATAGATTTCCCACAGTCTATATGCCAAACATGTGACCCAATGTACACTAACAAACATATTCTGCTCATTGTCTAATTTTTTGGGATCCCTTTCTTTTTGAAAGTGCAAACATGAATGCAACATGAACAGAGACTAATTCATAATTTCTTTTTTTTTCTCCTGTAGTTCTTTATAAGTTTGCTCTGGGCACAAGGAACTTCCACAGCCTCTATACACTGTATTTTTTTTAGATCTATTTATAACATTTCCAGGGTATCTGATATAATAACAGGATTTACTGCAATTCTTCACAACCCCGTACAGAGAACTAGCATGTGTGTGCTCCGCACAGCACCAAGACTGGGTTTTGTGGAGGGCTGACTATTAATTATTTTGCCTTTCACCTCTTTCCACAAAAAAAGCTACTGCTGAGATAGTGGCCCACAAAATGATAATGCAGAGGAGCCCCTTTACAGTTTGTATCTGTCCCTAAAATTAATGCTATATTCTGCTTACATTTATGTGGTTACATAGGAAGTCAGTACTAATCTGTGAAGGGTAATAGGAAATAGTTCTACCCAAGAGGGACAAAAGGAAACCAAGGAGCAAAGTGAAAATGTGATATGCTATGATATGTGTTACCACACAGTTGACAGTAAAGATTTGCTGACATACAGGTTAATAATGAAAACCCTAATGATCAGCATTCCAACAAACTATCAACAACTTGTCACTAAGGCTGCGTGCACACGATGCGTTTTTCATGCGTATCCGCTGCAGAATCGCATCAAAAACGCATGGTAATCCGCACCCCATGGTCCCCAATGGCATTCCGCAATGTCAATGCACATGCTGCGGATTTTTCCGCAGCGTTTCTGCAGCACTCATAAATCCGCAGCATGTTCATTAATTTTGCGGAAGCGCCGCCATTGACTTGCATTGAGACGCATAGAATCCGTGTCTGTACATTTTTACAAGCGGATAATATGTGTTTCAATGTGCGGATGGTACCCAGTTCTGGAGGAGAGGAGACTCTCATCCAGACCTGGGTACCATTGTACCTGTAAAAAAAAGAATAAAATAAAAAATAAAGTTTATATTCACCTGTCCGGCGGCCCCTGCAGCGCTTCTCCTTCCAGGACCTGAGATGACGTCGCGGTCATGTGACCGCAGGCTGTCTCGCGAGATGCCGGCAAGCCAGGAAGGAACCAGGAAGGAGCACGACAGCATCGGAGGTAAGTATAGCTTTATTTTTTTTATTTTTACGGTCACACTGTATAAATCCATGCTGTTTGCATGGATTTATACAGTGTGACCTAGTTGTCAAGCACTTTCCAAGGGATGCTATCGCCTGGAAAGTGCTTGTCAGTCCGCATGCGGAAACACATGCGTTAACGCATGTGGATACGCATGTGAATCCGCATGTATTCCACAGGAAAAATGCATGCACAATCTGCATGCGTTTTTTTCTGCCAGGGAGATGCAGAAATGCTGCAGAAATTTTCTGCTTCATTTCTGCATCGTGGGCACATAGCCTAAAAGTCCACACTGAGCTCCAAGAGCAGAAAATTGAAGGCATTATAGCAATTCATATCAGTGGTGCACCATGCCACTGGTCTGATCTGTCGATATGCAAGAGTGCCCGTGGTATGGACTGCGTGGCAAAACACTGACATAATAAGATCCTGTGCCTTTCATATGTTATAATCCAGTCTTGCCTTTTGCACTGGGTAAGCATGCCACTCATTTACCTCTCTTCCTGACAGGTATGGATAATATATATATATACAGTGACTTGAAAAAGTACTCATACCCCATGAATTTTTCCACACTTTTTCCCGTTACACCCACATACACTGTGTTCCAAATTATTATGCAAATAATATTTTCTCAGATTTTCCCAAATTACCTATATGAATTGCAGTCATTGTAATTTTCCAGTCAAATAACTATTAGAGTACAATTGAAAGGTTTTTGTATAAACTGCCTATGATAACAGTAGATTTTTAAAAAAATAAAAAACTCAAACTGCACTCAAAATGTATGTTCCAAATTATTATGCACAGCAGAGTTTTCAACCTTTTCATTTTAATAATGAACAAAAAAATGGTCATTTTTGAAATTATAAGCATTAGCAGGTTATTACAAACTGAAATCAAACAGTTTTCAACTCAAAACTTTATTCTAGGTGATGTAACATTTGCACATAGGACCGCTTGTTCGAAAGGAGCTTCTGAACTCTCTCATTCATTGAATTTGTCAGGTTTTGGATGGTTTCTGCTTCAATTGTTTTGCATGAGGACAGAATACCCTCCCAGAGCTGTTGCTTAGATGTGAGCTGCCTCCCGCCATCATAGACACTCTTTTGATGATGCTCCACAGGTTCTCAATGGGGTTGAGGTCAGGGGAGCATGGGGGCCACACCATAAGTTTGTCCCCTTTTATGCCCACAGCAGCCAGAGATGCAGATGTGTTATGTGCAGCATGAGACGGGGCAACAGCGACCTCACCAGCGATATCGTTATGTGTGACACTTTGCAGCGATCAGGCCCCTGCTGTGAGGTCGCTGATCGCTGCAAAGTCTCCTGGACCATTTTTTTGGCCTTGCCCTCCCACTGGTCAGCACACATCGCTGTGTGTGACCAGCGGGACCAGCGATCAGGCTGGTAACCATGATAAACAGCGGGTTACCGGGGGCACACGCGCACTTAGTAACCCGCTGTTTATCATGGTTACCACTCTGCTACGGTGAGTGGTAACCTCCCGCTCACCGTAGCAGAGTGGTAACCATGATAAACAGCGGGTTACTAAGTGCGCGTGTGCCCCTAGTAACCCGCTGTTTATCATGGTTACCAGCCTGAACCTGCTTCAGCAGCAGGCTGGTAACAAGGAGCAGGACATCGTGGAAAGATTCTTTCCACGATGTTGCTGCTCCCCTGATCGATGGTGAGCCTGCCTGTTTGACAGCTCACCAGCGATCACTTAGCGACGCAGCAACGATCCCTGACAGGTCGTATCGTTGTCGGGATCGCTGGTGCGTCGTTATGTGAGACGGTACCTTTAGCTCTGAACATCTCACAGACCAAAAATTGAAGGCATATGGCACACCTGCAAACCTACCAAGAAATGGCTGTCCACCTATACTGACATCCCAAGCAAGGAGAGCACTAATTAGAGAACCAGCCAAGAGGCTCATGGTCACTCTGGAGGACCTCCCACAGCTCAGGTGGGAGAATCTGTCCACAGGACAACTATTAGTCGTATACGCCACAAATCCTTCCTTTATGGAAGAGTGGCAAGGAGAAGGCCATTTTTGAAAGCAAACCATAAGAAGTCCCGCTTGGAGTATGCAAAAAGTCAAGTAGGTGACACAGCTAGCATGTGGAAGAAGGTGTTCTGGTCTGATAATACCAAAGTAGAACTTTTTGGGCTAAACGCTATCTGTGACGGAAAACTAACAGTGCACATCACCCTGAAAACACTATCCGCACCGTCATACATGGTGGTGGCAGCTTCATGCTGTGGGGAGGCTTTTCTTCAACAGGGACAGAGAAGCTGGTCAGAGTTAATGGGGAGATGAATGGATACAGGACAATGCTGGAGGAAAACCTGTTAGAGGCTGCAAAAGGCTTCAGACTGGGGTGTAGGTTCCTCTTCCAGCAGGACAACGACCCTAAACATAATGCCACAGCTACAATGGAATGGTTTAAATCAAAGCATATTCATGAGTGGGAAAGGCCAAGTCACAGTCCAGTCCTAAATTCCGTTGAGAATCTGTGGCGAGACTTGAAAATTGCTGTTCATATACGCTCTCCATCCAATCCCACTGAGCTGGAGCTAGTTTGCAAAGAAGAATGGGCAAAAACTTCAGCCTGTAGTTGTGCAGATCTCGTAGAGATGTACCCCAAAAGACCTGCAGCAGTTATTGCAGCAAAGGTTGGTCCTACAAAGTATTGACTCAGGGGGGCTGAGTAAAAATGCATGTCATGGGCGTACTCACCGTGGGGCAGGGGGGGCAGCTGCCCCCCCCTAGAAGCAGGCACGCAAGCAAATGTGAATGTACAATTTTCATAGTCATGAAAATACAGAAAGATCTTTAAATGAGAAGATGTGTCCAAACTTTTGGTCTGTACTGTATATAAAATTATATTTACTAACACAAGCATAACATTGACAATTAAATTTTATTTTGAGCAATAATACAAAAGCCCTTAAATTTTATCAACGCAGGCGCTCAAACTGTTTTCCATTACAATTTGCACAGCTTTGAAGTCTGCCTCTTATGCTTCGACAAACTTTTTTGCACAAGTCTCTTTGGGTATTAATTTCTTGTAATGCATATCTTATGTAATTTTTCAAATCACTGACACTTTTTGGTTTTCGACTATAAACTTTGTCCTTGAGTACTCCCCAAAAGAAAAAATCCATTGGGGGTCAAGTCTGGTGAACGTGCCGGCCAATCAAGTGGGCCTCTTCAGCCAATCCATTTAGGAAATGTTTCATCAAGATACTCGCGGACTACTCTTGAATAATGTGGAGGGGCCCCATCTTGTTGGAAATAAAGGTCATTTGAATTAGGCTGTTGCTGTAATTGGGGAACAACTTGATTCATTAGAATTTCCTGTGACTGTTCCATCAAAAAATATTGGTCCTAAAACACCAAAACTTGAAATACCACCCCAAACATTGATACCAGGCTCATTTAGTTGTTGCTCTAATGTTAAATGCATGTTCTCATTATACCAGTAAATACAATTATGTCTGTTAATATGGCCGGATAATTTAAAATAAGCTTCATCACTTCACATAATGTTATCTAAAATTACTGGATTTTCTTCAATTTCGTTAAGTATAATCTCACGAAATTGCAGCCGTCTGTCTGGATCATCCTCCAATAAACCATGAATTAGACGTGGACAATAAGCTTTCTACCCAATAGATTTCAGGATTCGCATGATAGAAGCTCGTGAAATTCCCAATTCCAAAGAGGCTCTTCTGGTGGACTTTTTTGGACTCTGAACAAATGTTTCAGCAACACGTTGTTTATTATCTTCTGTACTGACTGTTTTGGGTCGACCAGTTTTTGGAGCATTAAGGATTGAGCCAGTGGCATTGAATTTGTCACGAATGCGGTAAATGGTATGTCTCTTTGGGGCTTGAGTACCAAATGTTTCAACCCAATTTGCTCTAACGGTTTCAGCATTTTGAGATTTCCAATACTCTGTTAAAATCCATTTTCTTTGACCTGTATTTAAATTATTTGCCATTATGTGTTATTTGAATTATCTGAAAAGAAAACAGATTTGGGGGAGATCAATCTGTGAAAACTAGATCGTGAAACTGGCTCAGTTGCCCTTAGCAGCCAATCAGATTCCACCTTTCATTCTCCAAAGAGTCTGTGAGGAATGAAAAGTGGAATCTGATTGGTTGCTAAGGGCAACTGAGCCAGTTTCACTTTACACCATGTTTGATAAATCTCCCCCTTCATAACCTCATTACACTTTCTGTCCACCTACTTTTGGAAACCCTGTATATGTCCTTACCACATATAAAATATATTGAGGATGTCCATATAATTAACCGCTTTCCAGCTTGTGCCGTAATTGTACGCACAAGGCTGTAACCCCCGGTTCAGTGAGGGCCCCGGCGCTGAGCCCTCACTGAACCGGGCACATGTCAGCTGATTATTACAGCTGACATTTGCCCGCAAAAGTCGCTGGTGGAATCGCGATTCACCTGCGGCTGTTAACATGTTAAATGCCGCTGTCAATCTCTGACAGCGGCATTTAACTTGCGCAAACCGGATGCGCATCACTTACCCCGCCCATCGGCGACCCCGTCACATGATCGCGGGTCACCGATGGGTGGGCATGACAACCCTGGGTCTGCAGCAGACTCCAGTGGTTGTCATAAGCTGGTCGCTATGAGCGCCACCTAGTGGTCGGCGCTCATGGCACAGAAGCATTTCTGCTACACAGAGGTGATCTGCTGATCATCTCTATGTAGCAGAAGCGATCAGACAAGTGCTGCTTCTAGTATCCTATGGAGTCTATAGAAGCATGCAAAAAGTGAAAAAAATGTTTTTAAAAATATTAAAACATTTAAAAAAATATAAAAGTTTTAATCACCCCCCTTTCGCCCTATTCAAATAAAATAATAATAAAAAAAACCACATACACATATTTGGTATCGGTGAGTTCAGAATCGCCCGATCTATCAATATAAAAAATAATTTATCTGATCGGTAAATGGCGTAACGAGAAAAAAATTCTAAACGCCAGAATTACGTTTTTTGGTCGCCACAACATTGTAATAAAATGCAATAACAGGCGATCAAAACATCGGATATACCCCAAAATGGTATCAATAAAAACTTCAGTTCGGTGCGCAAAAATAAGCCCTTACCCAGCCCCAGATCCCGAAAAATGGAGACGCTACGGGTCTTGGAAAATGGCGCCTTTTTTTTTTTTTTTAGCAAACTTTGGAATTTTTTTTCACCACTTAAATAAAAAAGAGCCTATACATATTTGGTGTCTACGAACTCGTAATGACCTGGAGAATAATAATGGCAGGTCAATTTTAGCATTCAGTGAACGTGGTAAAAAAAAATAAAAAGAAACCATCTGTGGTATTGCACTTTTTTTGCAATTTCACCGCACTTGGAATTATTTTCCCGTACACGATATGGTAAAACTAGTAATGTCGTTGAAAATTACAACGCGTCCCGCAAAAAATAAGCCCTCACATGGCCATATTGACCAAAAAATAAAAACGCCGATGGGAACAAGGGGAGAAAAAAACGAAAATGCAAAAACGGAAAATCCCAGGGTTGCAAAAGGGTTAATACACACACTATTTTCAATTATAATATAAATTATATATTTTTAAAGCTCAGATAATGGTGTAAAACTGTGATTTGACCTGATTGTTTTGTGATATTGATGCTCAGTCCTGATTAGCTGCCTCCTTGTTCCTGGGCAGCATACTTCTTGCTGTATAATTTTCCTTACTCTGCTTGACCTAGTTTCTTATCACGCTTCTTGATTCATTACAGGTGCCTTCTAGTCTTATGTCATTGTGTCTGCCAGTGCTTGCCTTGTCTGTATGCATTCTTGGTACACAAGCATAGAAATTTGTATAATCTTTTTTGGCTTGTAGAACAGATTCACAACCTTTGACCTTTGTGCAGTGCTGACCCTAACCATTTTTCTGGGATACTGACCATGTGCCAGCAAGTAAATAAACCTTTGCCCTCCGAACTATTGGAAACATAAACCTTATGAGGTTAAATGTTTAAACATTTTGACGTCTATCCCATCTTCAGATTTGTTGGTCTTCAAAGCTGCTGCTGTCTGTGGAGAGGTGCCACACATACGCAGCCCTTGTATTCAATACACAAAAAGCTTTGTTTTATTTTTTTTGTTGTTGCCTCTTTACATATAGAGTGATTACTCTGGTTTCTTCTTTTTCTGTTTGAGTATGTGCACACAATGCTTTTTTTCAGGCAAAATGTGCCTGTAGCCCACCTGAAAAAGAGCTAAAAAATGCCAAAAAGAATGATCATATGCACAGTAATGTAAAAAGGACTTGCTGTGCACATGTCCAGACTTTTGTCATTTCTTTAGACTGCCTCAGGCTTCAAAAGCCATGAAGCAACCAAATACTGAATGTGTGAACATGGCCGTAGACTGTAAAAGTACAGCCTGCAGCAGAAGCTTTTCCCCGTTTCTGCAACAGGACTAAAAGATTTTTCCACACCCCTCAGACATTCACCAGCTGAAAATGGAACTGATGAGCAGGAGATTAACCCTTGTGATCTATGGAGTCTTTTTGCACAACCATTTACTTCAGCACTTGATCTCTTGAATAGGAGATAAGGTTCAGAATTCAGCAGCAGCCACTAAAGAATGCACGGGGGTGCTGTGCTGCGCCCCATACATTGCTTATACCCAGCAACCACCAGCACCGATAAGGTGATCAGTGGGGTGTCAATGTTAGAACTCTCCTGTTAGGTTTTTTCTAGTTTGCTGGTCACATGACCTTTTTTGCCTATTTAATCTGGCTCCGCCCTCCTGGCCTTGCTGGACTTCATTGTAATTTCTACTCTTGAGCTAGCTTGGTGCTCTATTACCTTTCTTAGTCAGTTTTGCTAGGTCTTCGGACCTCTATGTTCTATGTTGTTTGTTTGTCTTATTTCTGCTACAATTTCTGCTAGGAATTGTCCATCTTTCTCCCAGTCCCTAGTTCTTGTAGGGATCCCTTCCTCACATCTATAGGTCTTCGTTCAGACTAGCCGAGGACTTTAGCGGGTCTGATCGCAGGATCAGGTTCCCCGTTACATCGTAGGGTTCCAGCTTAGTTCTATTGTAGGAACAGATCTCCTGTCTTTCCTTAGTGCTTGTAGCAGATCATAACAGTAAGTCCAGCCAAAAAAATTTCTCTAAGGAAAGACCTCCAGTTTCCATCATGGTCTCGGTTCAGGATTTGGCTCAACGCTTGCAGGGACTCTCTCTGGAGGTGGCCAAGCTCCAACAACACGTGAGTAACTGTTCTGGAGCACATTTTGTAGAGCCAAAGGTACGTCTGCCTGATCTATTTTTTGGTGAACAACAAGATTTTTTTTCCTTTAAAAATGCTTGTTTATTGTATTTTCGTTTAAGACCCGGATCCTCTGGTGATGAATCACAGCGCATAGGGTTCATAATGTCACTTTTGCGCAAAGAACCTCAGGGATGGGCCTTTTCTCTCCAACCTAGTGATCCGTGCTTTATATCAGTGGATAGTTTTTTTTCTGCTTTGGGGTTGTTGTATGATGATCCTGATCGTGTCTCATCTGCTGAGTCTGAATTAAGACGTTTGAGGCAGGGATCAGGTAATGTGGAAAATTATTGTACTCACTTCCGTCGGTGGTCTGCTCAGGTAGGGTGGAACGATTATGCTTTGAAAAGTTTGTTTCTTGCGGGGCTAGGTGAAAGGGTTAAGGATCTGCTGATTGCTTACCCTTCACCTGGAAACTTGCAGGAGGCTATGCAATTAGCTATACGGGTGGACAGGAGACTGCGTGCAAGGGTTAATGAGAGTAAATCCTCTGCCATGTCAGCTCCGAGTCTTGAGAGGGTCTGTACTGACATTGGAGAGCCGATGGAGATTGGGGCGATGTCACCCCGCTCTCAGGAAAAAGACTGCAGATTTTCTGAAGGTTTGTGCTTTTATTGCGGTGGATCTGACCATTTCATTAGGAACTGTGTGCTTCGTGTGAACAAAGAAAAAAAAAAGGTCAGTTACGCCCGTATAGCCTGTTTAAATACTAAGGGTGTACTTCTTTCTGCTACTACCACTGCTCAGGAAGAATTAATTGAATTTCGGGTATTTGTGGATTGTGGTTCTACTCTAAATGTGATTGATGGGGGGTTCTTGGAAAAACTTAAATTAAAACCCAAACCTTTGCCATCCCCTATTGCTGTGGTTTCTGTCGATGGCTCTCCCTTAAAGAGTGTTACTCACAAGGTCTGTGAATTTCCCCTCACTATAAATGGTATTCACCCAGAGAATTTGGATTTGGTAGCATTAAATAATTTGCCTTCTCCAGTAGTGTTGGGGTTACCCTGGTTAAAATTGCACAATCCTGTACTGGATTGGTCTACCAATGAAATTAAGTCCTGGAGCCCTAAGTGTTATGACAAGTGTTGTAATGGGCGTGGATAAAGGGGAATTACCTGTACCTATTCAGGATTTTTGGAAAGTTTTTTCTGAGAAAGAATCGCAAATTTTGCCTCCCCATAGAGACTATGATTGTACCATTGAATTTGTCTCTGGAGCGACTCTTCCTAAAAGTCGTTTATTTAATCTTACTATTCCTGAGAGAAAGGCTTTGGAGGAATACATACAGACAAGCTTGGCCGCCGGTCACATTAGGCCTTCCAAGTCTCCTGTGGCTGTTGGATTTTTTTTTGTTAAAAAAAAGGATGGCGGTTTACGTCCTTGTCTGGACTTTCGTGAGATTAATAAAATTACTGTACGTAATCCCTACCCACTGCCATTGATTCCTGATTTGTTTAACCAGTTAGTGGGGGCCAAGTGGTTCTCTAAAATTGATCTCCGGGGGGCATACAATTTGTTGCGCATGAAGGAGGGTGATGAATGGAAGACTGCTTTTAACACTCCTGTGGGTCATTTTGAGAATCTGGTTATGCCTTTTGGTCTTACCAATGCTCCAGCATTTTTTCAGAATCTTATTAATGATATCCTTAGACCTTTGATCGGCAAAAATGTGGTTGTGTATTTGGATGACATTTTGATTTATTCGCCGGATCTGGAGTCTCATTGGCGGAGCGTACGTGAGGTTTTACAGTTATTAATGGACAATTCGCTTTTTGCTAAGCTAGAGAAATGTGAGTTCGCTGTACAGAGAATTAGTTTTTTGGGTTACATTATCTCCAGTGAAGGTTTTGAGATGGACCCGGTTAAAGTTCAAGCTGTGCAGGAATGGCCTAGGCCTATTGGTTTGAAATCGATACAGAGGTTTTTGGGTTTCGCCAATTATTACAGAAAATTCATAAAAAAAATTTCTATTATTGTCAAACCACTGACCGATCTCACCAGGAAAGGTGCTAATGCGGTTCAGTGGACTTCTGAGGCCATTGAAGCTTTTGTGTTTCTAAAGGAGAGGTTCACCTCTGCTCCCATCCTTATGCAGCCTGATGTGACTAAGCCGTTTTTGGTTGAGGTTGATGCTTCTTCTGTGGGGGTCGGTGCGGTGTTGTCTCAGGAAAGCAAGGATGGAGTACATCCCTGTGCCTTTTTTTTCAAAACAATTTTCTGAGACTGAACTTAATTACGATATTGGTAATCGGGAGTTGCTGGCTATTAAACTCGCATTTGAACACTGGCGTCATCTCTTGGAAGGTGCTGAATTTCCGATTCAGGTTTTCACTGATCATAAAAATCTGATCTATCTTGATGCTGCCAAGCGCTTGAATGCCCGTCAGGCTAGGTGGGCACTTTTTTTCTCGCGGTTTAATTTTTCCGTTACTTAAATCCCGGGTACCAAGAATGTTAAAGCTGATGCTTTGTCTCACAGCTTTTCTCCCATGGTCGGTGCTGAGGAGGAGGAGGAGAGCATTTTACAAGAAGGTGTTGTGATTGCTGCTTTGGACTCCGTTTTGGAGGATGAGATTCTTAAAGCTCAGGAGAATGCCCCATCTAACACTCCCCATGGGAGGTTGTTTGTGCCTAGGACCTTTAGGAGAGATTTGTTTGTCGAGTGTCATGAGTCTCGGTTGGCAGGTCATCCAGGAATTTCTGAGACCAAGAGACTTGTGGGTCGCAGTTTTTGGTGGCCTGGATGGCAGAAGGAAGTCATTAAGTGGGTGCATCAATGTACTGTGTGTGCTAGATCTAAGTCTTCGCATGCTCCTGCTGCGGGGTTGCTTTGCCCTCTGGAGGTTCCTAGTGCACCTTGGACACATCTGGCTATGGACTTTATTACTGACCTTCCCCCCTCTGAGGGTTTCACGGTCATCTGGGTGGTCGTGGACCGTTTTAGCAAGATGTGTCACTTGGTTCCCTTCATCAAACTGCCTTGCGCTAAGACACTCACTAAGGCCTTTGTCAAGGAAATTGTCAGACTACATGGCATTCCTACTGACATTGTTTCTGATAGGGGACCTCAGTTCGTGGCTCGTTTTTGGCGTGCCTTTTGTGACAGGTTGGGAGTTCATTTGTCGTTTTCAACCGGATATCATCCTGAGTCTAATGGCCAGACAGAAAGAAAGAACCAGGATGTTGAGCAGTTCTTGCGTTGCTTTGTGGCAGACAATCAAGAGGGGTGGTCTGAGTTTCTGCCACTTGCTGAATTTGCTCTTAACAACCATACATCCTCTTCTGCTGGGTGTTCGCCTTTTTTTGTTGTTCTGGGAGACATCCGTCTTTTGGGTCATTCTCCAAATTGGTATCGGCTGTGCCTGAGGAGGAGAGTTTTTCCGGTGATTTGGAGAGAGTTTGGACGGATATGCGTGGTAATCTTCAGGAGGCTAACAAAAAATCTAAGAGGTACTTTGATAGGAAACGGCAAGAGGTTTTGTTTGCTATTGGTGACATGGTTTGGTTGTCCTCTAAGAATCTGCGATTGAGGATTCCTTCTGTGGCACCCCAGGGGTCTGGTCTCCACAGTAATAGCAATGTTATGTCTGAGAGCAGGTGGGAGGTCTCTTGGTCAGGAATCCTATGCATGCCACACCTCCTGCCCAGTCCTGGGAGGGGAAGAACTTCCCCTATATAAAACTGGGGCTGAGGCAGGGTTAGAGAGAAGGAGAAGAGTAGAGAGAAGAAGAGGAGCAGCTTAGGAAAGAAAGATCAGGAGCTCAGTGGGAGCAGTGCTAAAAGGAATCAGGGGCTGGCAGCTGAAGAGCTCGCCCTGATTGAAGAGTTACCACCGGACCCAGAGTCCGAGGCTGTGGGGATTAACCCTGACCCAGCAGCAGAAACCGACCGGCAGGGGATTTCAGGTCCTCTGGCCAAGAAACCCGAAGGCACGGTCACACGCGTGGGACCAGCACCGCCGTCGTGGAGCGGAAGCCACTAGAAGGCCCCGAGTCACCGGCCATACGGGTGAGCACCACACGGTACACTCAGGGACGTGGGCTACCTTTACCCGCCTCTAGCAAGGAAGCCAGAAGAATACAATTAGTTGGGGAGGCCTACAACTCCGCCTGGCCAAGGGGGATCCCATCTGCTCAAGGACTGACCAGGCCCCGACCGCTAGCCAGTACTCCGGGAGGGTCTATCTTTGTCACCAGTAAAGACCCTGAACTACACCGCATCGTCTCTGAGTGGTTCCTGCTACCCCCATCATCCACGTCGGCTGCCCTGAGGCCATACCCCTCCCGTTGGGGGTTATACCATCCACGCTGCACCATCCTTCCACCGGCCTCAGCGGTCTGCCCTGCAGCGGCAGCTCCATAGCTGCATTCAACGGGTGGCGTAGTCGTCCTACATCTACTGCTAATATACTGCCACTCAGCTTGACTCCCTGGGCACGGACCGGGTCACCGCCACGAGACTACTACCCCTATCAGATCCGGCTCCGGGTAGGCTCCCGCGTGCGCAACGCTACTCAGCACAGGCCCAGGGGCGCGTCAGCTTTTTGGCGTAGTCGGCAGGATACCGTGCCCGCAACCACCGGGTACTGCGTGCCTGAAAAAAAAAGAGACTTTTAAACTTACCTGTGGCGAAGATTCCCGCCATCCGGCGCCATCTTCAGCCTTCTTCCCGCCATCGGTGAAGATTCCCGCCATCCTGCGCCATTTTCAGCCTTCTTCCCGCCTTCCGTGGAGTTTTCCCGCCGTTGGACGCCATCTTGAAGACGCCGCGCGGGAAGAAGAGGGGCGTGGACTCCAAAAGCGCGCGAGAACTGAAGCCCCGCCTCACGTCCAGACGTCGCGTAAGGTCCTGGAAGGAGCCCAGCAGACGCTGACGTCACAGGAGCGCGACGGAAGGTCCTCAACCCTGACGATCCACTGCGGAGCCGCGGCCTACGGAAGAGGATCATCGCAAGGTAGGCCACGGTCCACTAGGGGGGAGGAAGATGTCGGATACGGAGGAGAGCTTCACTGCCTCAACCCCCGCCAGCGCCAGCGCTGCTGCAGTCATGCCTTTTACCATGCCCTATATCCCGGGAGCAGCCTGGCTACCCCAATACTCGGGGGAGTCACATACCCTGAATGACTTTAGAGAAAAGCTGGATAGCCTCTTCCAGGTGTACCCCCTCACAGAAGAGCAAAAAGTGAGCATCCTGGTGGCCCAACTAACCGGGGCAGCCCAAAGGGAGGTAAAGTCCTGGCCACCTGGGAGGAGGACTGTCGCGGGGATACTAACCCGGCTGAGGGACACCTTTGATACCCGCACCTCAGCCGAGATTAAGCTTAAATTCTATGGGTGCAAGCAGCGAGCACATGAGAGTATAAGGGACTATGCACTAAACCTACAAGAGGCCCTGAGAGCCATTAAGCAGACCGACCCCGACAGCGTGGGAAACGAGGACAGGCTGTTGACCGAACAATTTATAGAGGGACTATATTGCAATGTCCACCGAACCCAGTTGCGGGCCATAGCCTTACAGGATCCTCATCTGGACTTTGCACAGTTCAAGGACAGAGCCATCCGGGTGCTCCGAGAACCGGCACCGGGTGGCGTTGTGACCCACAGGCGCCCAGCTATCACTTACCACCAGGAGGCGGCGCCCTTGTCGGCAGGGCCTGTGGGGGCTGATGCGCAGGCTTTGAACAATGACCCGGCTCCAGACCTGCACCATCAGGTCCAAGAGCTAGCTAAAAGCGTTGCTGCGCTAACCCGAACTGTGCAGTCTTTACAGGTTTCCACTCCAGGGAAGATCCAGCTGGCATCCGGACCGGAGGACATCCCGTGGCGTCGACCAAGGAGGACCCCACCGGCCAGAGGAAGACCCAGCGACCGATACAACGAGGACGGACAACCCATCTGCCGCCGCTGCAATCAACCCGGACATATGGCAAGGTACTGTCCTTTAAACTGGCACAACCTGGGGTAGAGGGCCAACCCCCAGGAAAAAGATCACCAGGCCCATCGAGCTGGCGCGACAAATATGTGGGAGGACGTCCAGTCTTGCCTGTGGTACTGGATGGCATTCCTATGAGTGCCCTACTGGACACCGGGTCACAGGTCACCACCATCCCGTACGTGCTCTTCAAGCAGTACTGGAATGACTCGGATATAACCCGCTACCCTGACGACGACTTGAGTATCATTGCCAGCAATGGTCAACCCGTGCCGCAGATCGGATTTAAAGAGATGACCATTAAAATCGGTAGAGTCGAACTGGCAGCACAGAGACTGATCATTGTGGACATTGACAAGCGCGAGAGTCACCCAAAGATAACTCTAGGAACTAATGTGATTGAAAATTGTCTTGCAGAGGTGATTTTCATTTTACAGCAGGTTGCCAAGAACGCCAGCTCCGGCCAGCAGCGAGTGCTCCAGAAAGAGATCCGGGCACTGATGCGACGGCAACAAGTGGAACTCTCCGGCGGTGAGATTGGTAGCGTAAGAATGTGTGACCCTTTCCCTATTGCCATACCCCCGAAAAGTGAAATGATGATTTGGTGCCGGGCAGCTATTGGTCTGAGAGGTAGAGATTACCAGGCCATGGTAGAGCCAGTCTACTCAGACAGTAGGCCCACCATTTTGACAGCCCGGGGGGTAGTTGATGTACGCCATGGGAGGGTACCCGTTCGCATAATAAATATTGGGAAAAGGGAAGTATACCTGCCCCGGTATGCTACGCTAGCCAAATTATATACTATCAACCAAAACTCTATACAGTCTGTGGAACCCTTGCCTCCATCTCATCCGGAGGAAGGTAACGGCTCTGAGAAAATAATGGAGGATTGGTGTCAGCAAGTACATTTGGGTACTGACTCCACTCCCTCCCACCAAAAACAGGGAGTCTACCGGGTGGTTCAAGAGTACGAGAGAGTGTTTAGTAAACACCCGTTAGACTTCGGGCGAGTCAAGGGGGTAGAACACCACATCCCCACGGGAGACCATCCTCCCATAAAAGAGAGGTATCGGCCCGTACCCCCTGCACACTACCAACACGCCAAGGGGATGCTTAGAGACATGAAGGAGGCTGGGGTAATCAGGGATAGCTGTAGCCCCTGGGCAGCTCCACTAGTCTTGGTCAAAAAGAAAGACAACACCATGAGAATGTGTGTAGATTACCGGAAAATTAACCGTATCACACACAAAGATGCGTACCCCTTACCAAGAATAGAGGAGTCTTTGGCTGCTTTAAAATCTGCTAACTTCTTCTCCACCTTGGATCTCACTAGCGGGTACTGGCAGGTTCCTGTAGCAGAGGCGGATCGGGAGAAGACCGCATTCACCACCCCGATGGGACTTAGCGAGTTTACCTGCATGCCGTTTGGACTCTGCAACGCACCAGGAACCTTCCAGCGACTGATGGAGTGCTGTCTGGGACACCGGAACTTTGAGACGGTCCTGTTATACCTGGACGATGTCATCGTCTACTCCAAGACCTACGAGGACCACCTGAAGCACCTGGCGGAAGTGTTTGAAGCTCTGGCAAGTTACGGCCTAAAGGTGAAACCTTCCAAGTGTCACCTCCTGAAGCCAAAGGTGCAGTACCTGGGACACGTAGTGAGTGCTGACGGAGTGGCTCCCGACCCTGATAAGATCACCGCAATTAAGGAATGGCCAAGCCCCTCCAGCGTAAAGGAAGTGAGGCAGTTCCTCGGGTTGGTAGGCTACTACCGAAGGTTCATACCCGGTTTCACCAAAAAGGCAGCTCCTATGCAGGACCTCCTGATAGGCCAGTCCAGGAAGGCCAAGAACCAGAAGCCGCCCTTCAGATGGGAGAAGCTGGAAGAAGAGTCCTTCCGCCAGCTGAAGATGGCCCTCACGGGGGATGAAATCCTGGTGTACCCTGATTATAGCCAACCCTTTATCCTCTACACCGACGCCAGTAACATCGGGCTAGGAGCCGTACTGTCCCAGATCCAGCAGGGGAAAGAACGGGTAATTGCTTACGCCAGCCGAAAACTGCGACCCACCGAAAGAAACCCTGAGAATTACAGCTCATTTAAGCTAGAGTTCCTGGCAGTGGTGTGGGCAGTCACCGAACGCTTTAAGCACTACCTCGCTTCTTCCCGGTTCACCGTGTACACGGATAACAACCCGTTGACACACCTGGACACTGCAAGACTCGGTGCCCTAGAGCAGAGATGGATGGCCCGCTTGTCCAACTATGAGTTTACAATCAAATACCGGGCAGGACGCTCCAATACCAACGCAGACGCCCTGTCCAGGATGCCAAACCTACCGGACGTAGGGGAAGATTCAGAGGAACTGGAAGAAGTTGAGCTCCCCGCGTTCCACCGTCATGGGACTATCCAGTATTCCCACCGTGTAAGAAGTAAGCAAACCGCTACGTTGAACCCCTTACCTCACTACAACTGGGTGGAGACGCAAGACAGTGACCCTGCCGTCCGTCTGGTAAAGGAGATGCTGACTCGGCCAGATGCACGCCTTGACCCAGACGCTCCGGAGGAAGCCAAGCAACTGTGGGCTGAGAAGAGTCGACTGTTCCTTTACAAGGGAAAGTTGTGCCGCAGAATGGTTAACTCCCGGACGCATGAACTAATCTGGCAAGTAGTGGTGCCAAGAAGAGACGCAGCTATGGTGATGGAGGCATACCACGACGGAGCTGGGCATTTCGGATGGAAGAAGCTGGAGTTTCTGCTGCGCGGGCGGTTCCATTGGGTAGGCATGAGAGGAACCATCGAGAGGTGGTGCAGAGACTGTGGCCCATGCAACTTAAGAAGGAGGGACCGTGCCAGCCAGAAGACTCCCCTGCGGTCCATCATCACCAGACAGCCGTTGGAACTGGTAGCCTTGGATCATGTAAAACTGACCCCAAGCAGAAGTGGCTACGTCTACGCGTTAACCATCGTGGATCACTACTCCCGGTTCTTGGTTGTCGTCCCCGTCAAGGACTTAACGGCTCACACAGCAGCTAGAGCCTTCCAGCAGCACTTCTGCCGTCCTCATGGATACCCGGAGCAGGTGCTGACGGACCAGGGACCTACCTTTGAAGCGGAGGTCTTCCAGGAGTTCTGCACCCTGTATGGATGCCGGAAGATAAGAACAACACCCTATCACCCGCAAACTAATGGACTTTGTGAGAAAATGAACCAGGTGGTGATAGATCTCCTGAAAACGTTGCCCCTGGAGGAACGCAGTCTGTGGCCTGAGAAGCTGCCCGACCTGGTGGACCTATACAACCACATCCCCGTAGGTTCCACCAACTGTACCCCGGCTTACCTAATGAGGGCAAGACCTGGTAAGCTTCCTGTTGATCTGGAGATGGGAGTCCTGACACCCGAGGACACTTCACCAGAAGCCATCTGGGACACAGAGAGGCAGCAGCAATACCGAAAAGTACAGGAGAGCGTGGAGCGTAGTCTCTGTCAAGCTAGGGAAAGACAAGAGAAAACTTACAACCAGTATGCTCCCGCTGTTCCCCTGGTACCCGGAGAGCAGGTCTTGAAGAGGAAAAGACGGCTCCACAAGTTGGACGACCAATGGGAGAAGGACCCGTACACCGTACTGCCCTCAAGCCACGACAACCCAAAGATCTGTACAATCAGTAAAGACGGAGGGGAAACCACAGCCATTGTATCCCGGGATCACCTAAAGAAGTGTCCCGAACAGCTACGGAACCCTGAAGAGGAACAAGAGGACCCTCGACCCGTAGAGGAAAGGGAAGATATGGTTAGTACTGTGCTCGGAGACTTCCCTCGGTCTTGGACTCAAGTCAATGGTGCTGTTGTGGTACCCGTCCTCACGTTCCTCCAACCAGCATCCCAAGTGCCTACGGAGACACAGGTAGAACTGGAAGAACAGCCGGTCCAGGAGGCAGAAGGCCCCACACAAGCAGACCAGGAAAATCAACCCTCTGCTTATAGTGAGCCTGCCATACCCCTAGTGAGCCAAAGAGTCCGTAGACGGCTGCCCAGTTTACCCTTGACAGCTCCTATACCCTGTAGCTCAGGACCAATCAACCAGCTCCGTAGGTCCACTAGGGTCACTAGAGGCCAGCTGCCCATACGGTGGAGGATCTAAATGTTCAAGCTATTTTATTAATGTTTACCTGTTTATTGTTGCTTGTGTATAATTATGTGTTTCTAGTTATTTATAGGAGTCTTTGGTGGATTTACCGGGAATCCTTTGTGCATATAGTTGGAGCGTAACCCAGGACGGACTGAAAGACTGTTAAGGACTCGGGGCAGGACAGACCCCTACCTGGTTACGTCTCCCTGTGTTGGTGAAATGGACACCCTTGTTTTCCTCAAAAGTTACACCCGGTTGCGGACACGCCGTGACCACCTTATGTGTTGTCTCTATTAGAATGTTATTGTTTGCACCTTGTTATGTTTACAAAAGTATGTTTAGTCCCGGAGTACTAACTTTCACTAGGGGGGAATGTGGCACCCCAGGGGTCTGGTCTCCACAGTAATAGCAATGTTATGTCTGAGAGCAGGTCGGAGGTCTCTTGGTCAGGAATCCTATGCATGCCACACCTCCTGCCCAGTCCTGGGAGGGGAAGAACTTCCCCTATATAAAACTGGGGCTGAGGCAGGGTTAGAGAGAAGGAGAAGAGTAGAGAGAAGAAGAGGAGCAGCTTAGGAAAGAAAGATCAGGAGCTCAGTGGGAGCAGTGCTAAAAGGAATCAGGGGCTGGCAGCTGAAGAGCTCGCCCTGATTGAAGAGTTACCACCGGACCCGGAGTCCGAGGCTGTGGGGATTAACCCTGACCCAGCAGCAGAAACCGACCGGCAGGGGATTTCAGGTCCTCTGGCCAAGAAACCCGAAGGCACGGTCACACGCGTGGGACCAGCACCGCCGTCGTGGAGCGGAAGCCACTAGAAGGCCCCGAGTCACCGGCCATACGGGTGAGCACCACACGGTACACTCAGGGACGTGGGCTACCTTTACCCGCCTCTAGCAAGGAAGCCAGAAGAGTACAATTAGTTGGGGAGGCCTACAACTCCGCCTGGCCAAGGGGGATCCCATCTGCTCAAGGACTGACCAGGCCCCGACTGCTAGCCAGTACTCCGGGAGGGTCTATCTTTGTCACCAGTAAAGACCCTGAACTACACCGCATCGTCTCTGAGTGGTTCCTGCTACCCCCATCATCCACGTCGGCTGCCCTGAGGCCATACCCCTCCCGTTGGGGGTTATACCATCCACGCTGCACCATCCTTCCACCGGCCTCAGCGGTCTGCCCTGCAGCGGCAGCTCCATAGCTGCATTCAACGGGTGGCGTAGTCGTCCTACATCTACTGCTAATATACTGCCACTCAGCTTGACTCCCTGGGCACGGACCGGGTCACCGCCACGAGACTACTACCCCTATCAGATCCGGCTCCGGGTAGGCTCCCGCGTGCGCAACGCTGCGCGACTCAGGCCCAGGGGCGCGTCACTTTTAAAAAATTGGGTCCCAAGTTTGTAGGGCTCTTTAAGGTGCTTCAGATAGTTAACCAATCTGCTGTTAGGTTGGAGGTTCCTACCTCCTGGAAGATTAATCCGGTGTTTCATGTTTCTCTGTTGAAAAGAGCTGATGTGTCGGTTGGTGACGCCTCTGCCACTGTTCCTCTGGTGGTGGAGGACGGGGAATATGAAATTTCCCGCATCCTAAATTCTAGACGGTATAGAGGGAGTTTGCAGTATCTCGTCGCTTGGAAGGGTTTCGGACCCGAGGATAACTCATGGGTGAGGGCGGATGATGTTTCTGCTTCCAGACTTGTCAGAGCGTTTCACAGGAGGTTTCCTGATAAGCCCGGGCCTAGGGGATCCGGAGGATCCTCTTAGAAGAGGGGGTACTGTTAGAACTCTCCTGTTAGGTTTTTTCTAGTTTGCTGGTCACATGACCTTTTTTGCCTATTTAATCCGGCTCCGCCCTCCTGGCCTTGCTGGACTTCATTGTAATTTCTACTCTTGAGCTAGCTTGGTGCTCTGTTACCTTTCTTAGTCAGTTTTGCTAGGTCTTCAGACCTCTATGTTCTATGTTGTTTGTTTGTCTTATTTCTGCTACAATTTCTGCTAGGAGGTGTCCATCTTTCTCCCAGTCCCTAGTTCTTGTAGGGATCCCTTCCTCACATCTATAGGTCTTCGTTCAGACTAGCCGAGGACTTTAGCGGGTCTGATCGCAGGATCAGGTTCCCCGTTACATCGTAGGGTTCCAGCTTAGTTCTATTGTAGGGACAGATCTCCTGTCTTTCCTTAGTGCTTGTAGCAGATCATAACAGTCAAGGGTCAGATCAGACCCCCACTGATCTGAGATTGATGACCTAAGGGTGAATCATCGATATGTAAGACCTTAACAATGCATTTAAAGCGTAACCGTCTTTTTAATTTTTATTTCATAAATCAATAGCACACATGAAAATAAGCATCTCTGCAATATATCTTATCAGAGAAATCTGCTTCTTTCTCTGCCAAAATTGATCAGTCATTATCAAAATTCTCAATTTTAGGGTTCCAAGGAGTAACATTTCTCCTTGCGGAGAGTTACATGTCAAGCCTGACATGCCAAGGTGAGGAGACTTTTAAGCTGCAATGCTCCTCTGAGAAATATGCAAATTGTCTCTTCAGAGAGGAAGAGGACTAGAACTCTAGTATTTCCCTGAGGAGCATTGGGGCTTAAAATTCTCTTCACCTCAGCATATCAGGCTTTGCACGTCACTCTCCGAAAGGAGAAACGTTACCCCTTGGATTCCAGTCAGACGCCTCTCACCCAGCCAAATCTAATTTCACACTTTGCACTGATGAGGTGCAGTACCCCGAAACACAGTGTTTGCAAATTGAGATTTTGGTTTTGGCTATAACCTAAGTCATGTGACAAGGCTTGTTAGAGAGTTGATATTGACTTTTAGGATTGCTACTTCTTATAGGTGGTGCTAGAGTTCTAGTCCTCTTCCTCTCTGAAGAGACAATTTGCAATTTAAGGCCATGGCCTCACTATCAGTATTTCCTCAGTATTCGGTCAGTATTTTATCTCAGGAGTGGGAGCCAAAACCAGGAGTGGATGATAAATGCAGAATTGGTGACTTGTTTCTATTATACCTTTTCTCTGATTGTTCCTCACCTGGATTTGACTCCCACTCCTGAGAAAAAATACTGACCAAATACTGATAGTTGGGCTGTGGCCTTAGGGTAAAATATGTATTCAGTGAAGAGAGACGCTCCCATTACTGACATAAGAGATGGCGGCTGCTACAGATGAGATTCTATCTAGATAGGAGGGAGAGGAGCTCTGTCTCTAGATCCTCCTGCCTCCTATCTACATAGAATTGCATCAGTAGCAGCTGCCATCTCCTATCTCAGTAATGGGAATGTCTGTCTTTATTGAATACAGATTTTTACCCCAGAATTGAGAATTTTGATAATGACCGATCAGTTCTCGGGGGAGAAAGAAGTAGATTTTTCTTATAAGATATATTACAGAGTTGCTTATTTTCATGTGTACTATTAATTCATTAAATAAAAATTGAACTGACAATTACTCTTTAAGTCTTAAAGTCTTTAAAGGGGTTGTCCACTACTAGGTCAACCCCTTCTTGATCTAAGTGCTTGGTGCTGATGATATAAAAAAATTTATACTCACCTCTCGCGTTAGTGCCATTCCAGCAGTGTCGGCACTCACCTTCCCGAGGCTCCGGTGTGGTTGTTGTGACACGTGAGCCTGATGCCCAATAAGCGGTGGCGTCACAGTCCCCGCCTTCTGTCGAATTGAACATCAAGAGAAGTGAGAGAGCAGCCGCAGCCGGTCTTCCTCTTGATGCTCGATTTGTCTGAAGGTGGGGCGAGTGATGCTGCCGCTGATTAGGCGTCGATGTCACGGGTTATAACAACCGCACAAGAGCTCCGGGAACATGAGTACCGACACCGTGGGAACTGCGCCGGCACGGGAGGTGAATATAAGCTTTTTTATTTTATCGGCGCCAAGCGTGGGGTATGAGAAGGGGAAGTCCAAGTAGTGGACAACTTCTTTAATGACCTTAATGATCATCCATTATTTTCGTTTTTGCCTCTCCACATTCAGCTATAACTTTATTATTTATTTTTTTATGGAAATATTAAAAAAGCGCAACAAAGAGGTATTTTCACCATTTAAGTGTTCATCATTACAATTCATATTGGCACACTTTTATTATTCCATAGTCATACAGAACTGTGATCAGAGTGACACTTTGTATAAATGCCATGAGCAGCAGTCCCAATGTATTTATATCTAAAAGCCTGATGGTGCATTCATATATCTCATAAATTGCTGAGCACACCCAAAGAGCGATCAACTGGAATTGGCTGTGATCCAATCAGCTGATCATTTCTGTGAATACTTTAGCACTCAGTGGGGTGGGAGAGGTGTCCGTGACTAACAACATGACTATAATCCTGATATAGAGAATGTCTGTTAGTCATTGCTTGGGAAGTCCCATTGCCGGGAAGGACGCATAGCTACCTGTTTATAGCAATGTGAAGCTTACACTGTTTTATCACCAGCCCTCTTCCATTGTATTCCGCAGTAGAGAAGTAAAAATGTCTAATAGATTCCTCAGTTGACAATAGTATGAACTTTACTGTTAATAATATTGGTTGTTGAGTTTGTACTCCAACCTAATGGAAAATGCTTTAAAATTGTTGTGTTTTAACCCCTTCATGACCAGGCTATTTTCCTTTTTTTGTTTTTTTCCTCCCCTTCTTCCAAGAGCAATTACTTTTTTTTAACATTTTTCCGTCCATGTAACCATGTGGAGGGCTTGTTTTTTTGCAAGGCAAATTGTACTTTTGAATGACACAATTCATTTTATCATGTGATGCACTGGAAAGTGTAAAAAAAAAAACTTCCAAGTGAAATTGCAAAAAAAAGTGCAATTCCAGAATTGTTTTTTTTTGCACAATTATAACTTTTGCAAAATAAAAAAAAAGTGAGATACTTCAAACAGTTTTATGTCAGAATTCTGGAAAAACTTTGCCAGAAATTGTACCGGACTATAATGTGTTGCTGAACTGAGTTGGAGACTATTGAGAATTCAAGTTCCTATTTCATGTTCTAAGTACAGAAATCTGTCAGTTCAACTTATAATAGTATATTACATAGTACACATCTTGTCCCACAAAAACTGTATAAATGCATAGTTCACAAGTGATAGATGCAAGGAAGAATATAATACAGCGGTCAACTGTGCCAAAAATATCCAATGTCGCCCTCTGGTGGCTGTAACTATTACTGTAGCTAAAAAAAAGTGAATCTCAGCTGTTTTGCATTCACATATATAGACAATATATTCATTATAGATTTATTATTGCTGTTTTTTTGTCTACTTATTGGTGTTTTTCACTTGTGTCTAATTTTTTATTTATTTGCTCTTCTGTACAGTCATTTTATATGTGTTCAACTTTTTATTTTTATTTTTAATGTTCGGCACTGTCGGTGGAGTTTCCAGTTTCCAGTTGATTTCATCTGACTTATCAATTGTAACTTTTTGAAAAGCTAGGTGCACACCAGCGTATTTTCTATTATCTCAGAGAATCTGGCCTATTATGAAAATCACATTCTGATCAAACGCTGATCAGAGTTTGATTAGAATGTGATCACAGAGTGATCCAATTCCCTCACATAAGGAGAAGATGGAGAATAAAATTTCTCCATCTTCTTCATTGTGTCAGTGCATGCAAATTGGACATCAGAGTGCAGTCTGATTTTTTTCAACAAACTCATTGACTTGCGTGGCTGAGTGTGAACCAAATATCAGATCCAGCTCTGTCCGAGGAAAAACTTGGACATGTGCATGGCACCATAGAATAACATTGGCCAAGTGTAATTCGATGTTTTGTCGGATCGCACTTGGACCGAAAATATAGTAGTCTGAATGAGCTCTAAAGATATCTAACAAACCTACTAGCACTCTGTAACGCTAAGTATGCGAACATGAAATATATGAAATGTGAATAGCATTATTGCTGTAGAAAATAGAAATAAATGAGGATAATAAGATCCTACTGTAATTAAAATCGCCTGTGGCATAGAGGCGGAATGCTCAGTCAAAGCTTATACATTTTTCTGTATAAGCTTTGACTGAGCACTCCGCCTCTATGCTCTATTTGTCTCTTGGAAAGGTATTCACATTGGTAGGGTCCTGGTATTTTGAGAAACGCCTTACTGCGGCTGTCAGGTACACATGAATTGGCCAATTTATGTGCTAAGATTTCTCATTTATTTCTATTTTCTACAGCAGCAATGCTATTCATATTTCATATATTTCATGTTCACATACTTAGCGTTACAGAGTGCTACTTTGTTTGTTAGTTGAATATGGAGATGGCTGCTCCTAGTAAGCACCTGTTCACACCTATTTCTTGTTTTGAAAGTGCTGGTCAGTTTTTTTCTGAGCCCTAAAGATATGTCATTGTTACAAATGCATTTTGAAAGGAGTGAGCGGAACCTAATGTTACCAACACGGCCTTTTGAATCTTCCATCAGTTTAAAAAAAAAACTGGGAATATCTCTTCCACCAATTTCACCCCAGCATATCTTCCATTAGTAGAAGTGATTAGTGTCTGCTCATCATTGCAGCAATTATCACTGACACTAGTCCCCTGCCTGCTGATAGGCTCCACCTCCCTGCTCTTCTGCGCTCCACGCAGACTCACATGCTCAATTCTGCTTATTTCCTGATGGAAGTTATACTGACTCCCACTCTCTTAGGGTATGTCCCCACGATCAGGAAATAGCAGCGTATTTTTGCTGCGTTGTAATCACACAGTTAAATCCACATGTGTTCAGTGAACTATGCGGATATTATTATTATTTACCGCATCTAAGGAATGGCTATGGGGGAAACTTCACATCGAAGAATAGCGTCTCCGCTGCAGATAATTAACGTGCTGCGGCTTGTAAACCCGCACCGCGGGTGAGTTTACACAACATTAAATAGAAGCACAGTGGGCATGGGATTTCTATAAATCCCATCCATTGTGCTTGTAATGTAGAACGCAGCATTTTGGATGCAGCACAGGTGAGCTGCTTGGGCACCCAGCCTTAAACTGTGTGTGTTCATACCCTATTTTTTACAGGTGGGCTAGCTCCAAGGTTTATATTCTTTGAAATGCTAGAGCAGAAGTGGAATTGTGCAGCCAGGCTCTGATTCACGCTCCCCGCTGTTTGGGCAGCATCAATCTGATGACAGATTCCCTTTAAGAGACTCTCAGGTAGGTTCAAGGCTCTGCTAAGGTGTGCGTCTGAGTTGACTATCCTGTTACTGACCTTATTTATATCCTGACCACGTATCTGACTGCTACCTGCCCTTGCCCCTCTGTCTGTCTATCTGATTATCTTCACAGTTCTCCTTCTGGTGTTACGCATTATGTACAATACAAAATTATATTCTGGTACACTTGAGTTTATGACTCACTACATGGATTCAATTCGCACCTCCACCAGATTGTCTCCAAAAAATTAAACATTCCCACAGACTTGTCATTTGCAACTAAAAACCCTAAATTTGATCTTTGACTTATCATTAGGACTCAGAAGGCATCACCCCCTTCACCTCATGAACAAATGTCTTGCTGTAACATCTCTTAAATGTTGTGCCCCTTGTCTTATGAATTCATTTGTAATATTGCCTGACGAAGGAGCCTCTGTGCTCTGAATAGCCAATAAATGTATCACTCCAAGAATACTTTTGTCATTTTTGGGCATAAAAGTATTTACATCGGTGTTACCCATTGAATTTCATTATCTGTCAGCTGTCAGCTGTCATACTCTTTGATGTGACCTCATCCGGGGGTGGACATACTATTTGTGCAACCTGAGCAGCTGCACAGGAGCCCAAAAAGTAAGGGGGTCACTTCCACCCCCCAAAGCAGGAAGAATTGTGCTTTATGATGAATTATTGGACTGCAAAGGACAATATATTGTTCTTGCACAGGGGCCTCTTCTGTGTGTGTCTGCGAGTGACCTGATCCTGGTATATATCTTGAAAGATGAAAACGAGGGAGTCTGACAGGGCAAGGTTACGTAAAAAAGTTCACACATCTCCATTTAGGGCAGGTTTCTCTGAGAAGAAACATACTTGTAGTTTCAACTTTTCAAGAAAAAAAATCTTTGAAGTAATATGCATATTAGATAATCAGGCACTGTGGGGGGTCTGGTGCACCTCAACCTCATTGATAGAGTGCACAAGAGCAAGCATAGCCAACACTGGAGAAAGAGGAAAGAGCTGAGTGGCTAGATTAACTAATGGATGGTACTCTGGAACTCCCATGGTGCGCTGAACACCTAATTTGCACATTACTTAAGCATTGGCATAGCGGGTTGCCAGGGGCAAGGAAAGTGTTTGCGTCCTTTAACCCTTGGACCATTAAGACTCCCTGAGTCCCTTCCACCAGTCCAGTATTTAAACCCTCATCCCCAAAGCACATGGATAGTATGTTATGAAAATACTGATATAATTAAAGAAGTAAGGCTACGTTCACATTTACATACACTCCATTCATCTGTTCTGGAACGGAATTCATTTGCAGAAGTATCCTTTTGCAATAATAATGCCAATGGAAGCAGGAGGGCCCCATTGATTATGATGGGATCCATTTGGGTTCCGTTTTGTGCCAGATTTTAGAACAGAAAAAAATAGGTCTGCATGCAAGATGGAATCCAGACAGACCGTATAATAATCAGTAGCGTCCCTCTGATTTTGTTTGCATCATTAAAGGGGTCTTCCAAGCACAGGAATTGACCAATGGTGGCCAGATATAAACTCTTGAGAGCAGCTCCATTCAAATTGTAGCAACAACGGCGGCCACTACACTTTGAGTGGAGCTGTGCTCACCCGCTTCATTCAAAGTAGTTACAACCTGCACTGTCGGTGCTAAAAACAGCTGGTCAGTGTGGGTGCCCGGTGTTGTCTGTCCGTCCCCCCCATTTGCTATTGATAAACTATACTGTGGATAGATCATCAATACGCATGACAGTCCCTTTTTGCACATCTTCTGCCCCGCAGCCTGTCTGCATGGATTGATATGCAGAGCACAACAATCATTGGCCACACTGCACCTGAATACTCAGTGTGCCCTCAGTTTAGTCTCCCGATTAAGTACAGTGCCAGTGCCAACCATAGGGTGCCCCGAGAAAACTGCCCGCTGCCCTGCTCAATATTGTCTACAGCATATAGCCAACATAGACAATATTATCTGTACTTGGCTACACCAAATGGTAGGCTTCATGAATTGCGGCCTTAGTGAATAAAGACTAACAGCTGCACAGCATGTCATACAGTATCTCTGTTGCTGCCTATGCTGCAGCGCACCAAGGTTCAACAATAAGGGCTCGCTCACACTAGCGTATAAATCGGACCAAAAAAATCAGATTGCACTCTGACCAATGTTATTCAATAAGGCTGTGCAGATCTGTATATTTTTTCTCAGCTGTATTCGGCATGAGAACAAAATCGCAGCATGCTGAGATTTCACTCCAAAATCAGACTGTGAGAAAAAAATCGCATGCCATACGGACCATCTGATTTTTATGGATACAATACAATTCTGTAGCATAGGAAACTGTAAATGGTCTTGTAATAGATGAATAGCTGCTGAGTAAGAGCACGGATTGTACACGGATGACAAGTGAGAAAAAATTGTCCCCCTCTCCTGGATGAGAATCGGACCAATTATTGATACGTACAGTGGGTACGGAAAGTATTCAGACCCCTTCAAATTTTTCACTCTTTGTTTCATTGCAGCCATTTGGTAAATTCTAAAAAGTTCTTTTTTTTTCTCACTAAAGTACACTCTCACCTAATCTTGACTAAAACAAACCAGAAATGTAGAAATTTTTGTAAATTTATTAAAAAAGAAAAACTGAAATATCACAAGGTCATAAGTATTCAGACCTTTTGCTCAGTATTGAGTAGAAGCACCCTTTTGAGCTAGTACAGCCATGAGTCTTCTTGGGAATGATGAAATAAGTTTTTCACACCTGGATTTGGGGATCCTCTGCCATTCTTCCTTGCAGATTTTCTCCAGTTCTGTCACGTTGGATGGTGAACGTTGGTGGACTGCCATTTTCAGGTCTCTCCAGAGATGCTCAATTGGGTTTAGGTGAGGGATCTGGCTGGGCCAGTCAAGAATGGTCACAGATTTGTTCTGAAGCCACTCCTTTGTTATTTTAGCTGTGTGCTTAGGGTCATTATCTTGTTGGAAGGTGAACCTTCAGCCAAGTCTGAGGTCCAGAGCACTCTGGAAGAGGTTTTCATCCAGGATATCTCTGTACTTGAACGCATTTGTAACGGGTCTGGGAGGTGGAACCTCTGAGCTACTATACAAAGGGGCAGTCCTTGTAAGGAAGCGGGTGGCTCCCAGGGAAGGCGGGCAGGTAGTCACGGCAAGTGACAGGAACAGTCTCTGGGTAGAAGGGCAGGAGGTCACGGCAAGTGACGGGAACAGTCTCTTGACAGGCAGGTGGTCACGGCAAGTGACAGCAGGGTAAGAGTCTCTAGACAGGCAGGTGGTCACGGCAAGTGACGGCAGAGCCTCCAGGTAGGCTAGCAGGCGAGTAGCAGGTGAGCGCTCCCAGGTGAGCGGGTAAGAGTCTCTCGGCTGGCTGGCAGGTGGTCACGGCAAGTGACGGCAGAGCCTCCAGGTAGGCTAGCTGGCGGGTAGCAGGTGAACGCTCCCAGGTGAGCGGGTAAGAGTCTCTCGGCTGGCTGGCAGGTGGTCTCAGGCAGGTATCAGGCAGGTATCAGGCAGGTGCTTCCTGATCCGCAGGCGGACTGGTCCATAGACAGACTGGCGGATGCAGGTAGACAGACTGTCGGACCGCAGGAATGCAAGCAGGTAGACAGAGCTGGAAAGCAGACTGGCAACGGGACCTGAGGGCTGAAGCAGAGGTGAAAGGCTTTGCAACAACTTTGCTCGGGCACCTCCATTTTGAAGGAGGTGCCTTATATATGGGAGCTCCACCGGCAATTGGCCGGGGACTCCTTAGGATGGCGCGCGCGGCCCCTTTAAGAGAAAGGGAGCGCGCGCGCGCCCTAAGCACAGTGCCCGGGAAGCGGCGAGCGCTGCCAGCAGCGCGGGAAGAGGACGCCAAGGACGGAGCAGGGAGGTGAGAGGAACGGCGTCTCTGCCTAGCAGGAGACAGGGACGCCGACGCTACAGTACCCCCCCCTTTAGGCCCCCCCTTTTTTAGGCCGGAGAGAAATTTATCAAGGATGAGAGGGGCATGGATGTTCTCCCGGGGCTCCCACGTTCTCTCCTCAGGACCAAACCCCTTCCAATCCACTAGAAAAAAGGTCTTTCCTCTTACCCTTTTGGTGGCCAGAATGCTCTCTACCTCAAACTCGTCTTCAGCGGAAACCGGAGCAGGAGGCGTACCTGTAGACTTGGAAAAAGAGTTAAGTACCACAGGTTTGAGGAGAGATACATGGAAGGAGTTAGGGATCCGCAAGTTGGCCGGGAGTTTCAATTTATAGGCCACCGGGTTGATTTGTTTGATAACTTCCAGTGGGCCGATGAACCGAGGCCCTAACTTGTAGGAAGGAATCTTGAGCCGGACATATTTGGACGAAAGCCAGACTTTATCTCCAGGACGGAATTGGGGCGGATCCAGACGTCTTTTGTCAGCCTGTTTCTTCATCCGCTCGGAGGACTGAAGAAGTGCGGATCTGGTACTCTCCCAAATGGAGGAGAATTCGCTAAAAAGAGATTCCGCGGCTGGATTATCCACCGAGGCGGAGACGGGAAACGGGATCCGAGGATGTTGACCGTAGACAATAAAAAACGGGGATTTGGAGGAAGACTCGCTCTCGTGATTATTATAGGAAAATTCGGCCCACGGTAAAAGATCCACCCAGTCGGAATGGTGGGCATTAACAAAGTGCCGGAGGTAACTGGTTAAAGTTTGGTTGATCCGCTCTACTTGACCATTGGACTCTGGGTGATAAGCAGAGGAGAAGTCCAAGGTGACCCCCAGCAGTTTACACATGGCTCTCCAGAAGCGAGAGATGAACTGAACTCCTCGGTCGGATACGATGTGGAGAGGGAGACCATGAAGACAGAAAATATGATGGATAAAGTCTTTAGCCAATTCAGATGCAGACGGAAGGCCCAGCAGGGGGATGAAGTGAGCCATCTTAGAGAAGCGGTCAGCGACCACCCAAATGACCGTGCAACCAGCAGAGACAGGGAGATCCGTTATAAAGTCTATGGCTATATGCTGCCACGGGGCAGCAGGTATGGGAAGAGGCAGAAGGCGGCCGGCTGGCAGATGTCTAGGAACCTTGTTGCGGGCGCAGGATGCACAGGCTGAGACAAAGTCTATTATGTCCTTGTGCAGGGTAGGCCACCAGTAATGCCGGGTAATAAGCAGGAGCGTCTTTTTCTGGCCAACATGGCCAGCTAGCTTAGACGAATGTCCCCAGTGTAGGACTTTCTCACGATCAGGTACTGTTACGAACGTCTTACCGGGTGGAAGACGATTTAGATCCACGGGAGCCACCAGCATTACCTTGGCGGGGTCAATGATGTGCTTTGGCTCCTCCTCTAGATCGGAGAACAAAAAGGATCGGGACAAGGCATCAGCTTTGATATTTTTGTCTGCCGGGCGAAAATGAAGAATGAAATCAAAGCGGGCGAATAACAAGGACCACCGGGCTTGGCGCGGGTTAAGTCTTTGGGCACTCTGGAGATAAGCCAAGTTTTTGTGATCCGTGTAGATTATTACCGGGTAAAGAGGCCCTTCGAGCAGGTAACGCCACCCCTCCAGTGCCAACTTAATGGCTAACAATTCTCGGTCTCCTATAGAATAATTGCGCTCAGATGAGGAGAAGAGTTTGGAGAAGAAGCCACAGGTTACCATTCTTCCGGATGACGACTTTTGGGTGAGCACCGCTCCGGCTCCGGAGGAGGAAGCGTCTACTTCTAAGAAGAATTGTTTGTTGCTGTCCGGACGGTGCAGCACAGGAGCGGAGGAGAAAGCTTGTTTCAAAGACAGGAAGGCCTCCTCTGCCTCGGGCGGCCATTCTTTGGGATTAGCGCCCTTACGGGTGAGCGCAGAGATAGGGGCAGTCCGGGAAGAGAAGTGCGGAATGAAGAGGCGGTAGTAGTTGGCGAAGCCCAGGAACCGCTGGATAGCCTTCAACCCCTCCGGTCGGGGCCACTTCTGGATGGCAGAAAGTTTCTCAGGATCCATTCGTAGACCGGTCTGAGAGATGATGTAGCCCAGAAATGGAAGCGAGGTCTGCTCAAAGAGGCACTTCTCAAATTTTGCGTAGAGGTAGTTTTGCCTGAGCCTGAGCAGGACCTGACAAACGTCCCTCCGGTGTGTGGGGAGATCCGGAGAGAAGAACAAGATGTCGCCAAGGTATACCACCACGCAGGAGTAGAGAAGGTCACGGAAGATATCATTGACCAACTCTTGAAAGACGGCGGGAGCATTACAGAGACCGAAGGGCATTGCAAGGTATTCATAGTGGCCGTCCTGGGTGTTGAATGCCGTCTTCCATTCATCCCCCTGACGGATACGAACCAGGTTATAGGCCCCATGGAGATCCAGCTTGGTGAAGATTCTAGCACCCCTCAGACGGTCAAATAATTCAGGAATGAGCGGAAGGGGGTATTTATTCTTCACTGTGATCTGGTTAAGGCCTCTATAGTCTATGCAGGGACGGAGTGAGCCGTCCTTCTTTTTAATGAAGAAGAAGCCTGCTCCCGCCGGGCAGGTAGATTTCCGGATAAATCCCCGGGCCAGGTTCTCCTCGATATATTCAGACATGGACTGGGTCTCAGCAGCGGACAAAGGGTAGATACGCCCTCGGGGCGGAGTAGCGCCAGGTACCAAGTCGATAGGGCAATCGTATGGTCTATGAGGAGGTAATGTCTCTGCTTCCTTTTTATTAAAGACATCAGCATAAGACCAATAGGGTACCGGCAGGCCGGGTAGATTGGCTGGGGGAGGAGAAAGACGGGCAGGACGAGCGGGAACTAAGCAAGTCTTATGGCAGTCCTGTCCCCAGCGAAGGACTTCTCCGATCTGCCAATCAAGCACGGGTGCATGTCTCTGGAGCCAAGGTAGGCCAAGCAAAAGGGCATGAGAGAGTCCAGGTAGAACATGAAAGAAGATGCTCTCAGAGTGCAGCATTCCCACCTGCAGAGTTATGGGTTCGGTGATAAGTTGGATGGGATGCGGTAAGAGACCCCCGTCCACGGAGGCGACAGATAAGGGTTCGACCAGAGGTTTGGTGGGAATGCGGTATTTCTCTACCAGGGACTGAGAAATTAGATTTCCGGAAGCTCCAGAATCAAGTTGAGCTAGTTCAAAGTAACGGTTCTCCCCGCAGATGATAGAGACCGACAGCATCAGAGATGGAGAGGGTTTATTCTTGTCTAGGACGACCTCTCTCAGTGATCCTAGACACAGGCGTTTCTGACCTCTCCGGGCTGGAACGGATCCGGTGCTCCTTACTGCCACAGTAGAAGCTGCTCCCCTCGGCACGGCGTGACTCTTGACGGGTTTTGACCATCTTGGTCTGGTCGACCTGCATATGCTCGGGTGAGTGCACCTGGGGAGTAACAGAGGAAGTGACGGGATTCTGGAAGGTAGGAGCAAGGCGAGGAAACCTCCTCTCACGGGTGACCTCTTTGGTACACTCCTGGAACCGGATGTCAATCCGGGTGGCAAGTGTTATTAAGTCGTCGAGAGTGGTAGGAATGTCCCGACCGGCAAGTTCATCTTTAATCCGGCCGGATAGACCTTCCCAGAAGACTGACACCAGGGCGTCGTTATCCCAGGCAAGCTCAGAAGCAAGGGTACGGAACCGTATGGCATATTGCCCCACGGTGAGACTCCCTTGACGGAGGCGTAGCAGAGATGAGGCGGATGAGGTCTTTCGTACTGGTTCGTCGAAGACTTTCCGGAAGGCCGTGAGAAAGGCTGGCAGGTTGGACACCAGGGGGTCTCCTCTCTCCCATAGAGGATTTAGCCAAGCCAGCGCCTCCCCAGTGAGATGGGACATGATGAAGGCCACTTTGGCTCGGTCGGTAGAAAACTGGTGTGCCAAAAGTACAAAGTGCAGGGTGCACTGGTTAATGAAGCCCCGTGCCTGACCGGGATCTCCACGAAAACGAGGCGGGGCGGAAAGGCGGGGACCGGGAAGGGATGCCATGGTATTGATGGGCAACGGCGCTGCCGGGGTAGTAGTTGTGCGAGTGGAAGCAGCTCCCGACGAGGCAGTCAGTGTGTCCAGGCGTGAGTGAACACTACGCAGGTGGCCCAAGATGGAGTCCTGTTGGGACCTCTGACGGGAAAGTTCATGACATAGGTCCGAGAGCAAGGGAGCTTGGATGCCACCGGGTTCCATGGCCCGAGCAAACTGTAACGGGTCTGGGAGGTGGAACCTCTGAGCTACTATACAAAGGGGCAGTCCTTGTAAGGAAGCGGGTGGCTCCCAGGGAAGGCGGGCAGGTAGTCACGGCAAGTGACAGGAACAGTCTCTGAGTTGAAGGGCAGGAGGTCACAGCAAGTGACGGGAACAGTCTCTTGACAGGCAGGTGGTCACGGTAAGTGACAGCAGGGTAAGAGTCTCTAGACAGGCAGGTGGTCACAGCAAGTGACGGCAGAGCCTCCAGGTAGGCTAGCTGGCGGGTAGCAGGTGAGCGCTCCCAGGTGAGCGGGTAAGAGTCTCTCGGCTGGCTGGCAGGTGGTCTCAGGCAGGTATCAGGCAGGTATCAGGCAGGAATCAGGCAGGTGCTTCCTGATCCGCAGGCGGACTGGTCCATATACAGACTGGCGGATGCAGGTAGACAGACTGTCGGACCGCAGGAATGCAAGCAGGTAGATAGAGCTGGAAAGCAGACTGGCAACGGGACCTGAGGGCTGAAGCAGAGGTGAAAGGCTTTGTAACAACTTTGCTCGGGCACCTCCATTTTGGAGGAGGTGCCTTATATATGGGAGCTCCACCGGCAATTGGCCGGGGACTCCTTAGGATGGCGCGCGCGGCCCCTTTAAGAGAGAGGGAGCGCGCGCGCCCTAAGCACAGTGCCCGGGAAGCGGCGAGCGCTGCCAGCAGCGCGGGAAGAGGACGCCGAGGACGGAGCAGGGAGGTGAGAGGAACGGCGTCTCTGCCTAGCAGGAGGCAGGGACGCCGACGCTACAGCATTCATGTTTCTTTCAATTGCAACCAGTCGTCCTGTCCCTGCAGCTGAAAAACACCCCCATAGCATGATGCTGCCACCACCATGTTTCACTGTTGGGATTGTATTGGGCAGGTGATGAGCAGTGCCTGGTTTTCTCCTCACATACCACTTTGAATTATCACCAAAAAGTTGTATCTTCGTCTCATCAGACCAGAGAATCTTATTTCTCATAGTCTAGGAGTCCTTCATGTGTTTTTGAGCAAACTCTATGCGGGCTTTCATATGTCTTGCACTGAGGAGAGGTTTCCGTCAGGCCACTCTGCCATAAAAGCCCACCTGGTGAAGGGCTGCAGGGATAGTTGACTTTGTGGAACTTTCTCCCATCTCCCTACTGCGTTTCTGGAGCTCAGCCACAGTGATCTGGGGGTTCTTCTTTACCTCTCTCACCAAGGCTCTTCTCCCACGATTGCACAGTTTGGCTGGACGGCCAGGTCTAGGAAGACTTCTAGTGGTCCCAAACTTCTTCCATTTAAGGATTATGGGGCCACTGTGCTCTTAGGAACCTTGAGTACTGCAGAAATTCTTTTGTAACCTTGGCCAGATCTGTGCCTTGCCACAATTCTGTCTCTGAGCTCCTTGGGCAGTTCCTTTGAGCTCATAATTCTCATTTGGTCTGACATGCACTGTGAGCTCTGAGGTCTTATATAGACAGATGTGTGCCTTTCCAAATCAAGTCCTATCAGTTTAATTAAACACAGATGGACTCCAATGAAAGAGTAGAACGATCTCAAGGAGGATCATAAGGAAATGGACAGCATGTGACTTAAATATGAGTGTCTGAGCAAAGGGTCTGAATACTTATGACCATGTGATATTTCAGTTTTTCTTTTTTAATAAATTTACAAAAATTTCTACATTTCTGTTTTTTTTCAGTGAAGATGGGGTGCAGAGTGTACATTAATGAGAAAAAAAAGAACTTTTTAGAATTTACCAAATGGCTGCAATGAAACAAAGAGTGAAAAATGTAAAGGGGTCTGAATACTTTTTGTACCCACTGTAAGTGTGAGTGTACCCTTAAGATGACTTTGTTATTGTTTTGAATCGTGGTTCTGTGCTCCCACTTGGGAATGGAGCTGGTCCGGTGTTACGCTACTTCAGTTGCAGGAGCCGCCATTGTCCGGACTCCAGAGGCAGAGCTACTACGCGTGCAGGGAAACTGTCTAGTTAGCAGGGAGTGGCTGTCTGGGGATGATTGGGAAGTAGTCAACACCTGACCATTAGGCAGGCTATATAATCCTGCTCCCTGCGCAGTCCTTTGCTGTTTATTGCAGATCCTATGTGGGGTGGTGGTGAGTGGTGCTAGCAGTAGTGTTGCTATCTGTTCAGGGGTTTTCTCTTTTTCTCTTCTGGTTACACTTCCTCTGGTTCTTGCAGAGGTACTCACCTGGTTCTTCACTAGGCACCAGCTGCGTCACCAGACGCCATCTGTCCAGTGACAGTGGGCCTGGGAAGGGCTCTGCCAAAGTCCCCCTTTCACTTACTGGGAGCTGGGTGAAGAGTATTCCCGGCCCTCAAAGGCTTGCCTAGCTGGGCAGCTTTTGCCAAGTGCATCTGTGGCTGCGCCTTTGCTGGTATGGTGTCAGTCTTGCTGGGTCTCTCTGCAAAGCACATACCAGTCATGCTGCTGAGTTCTGCATAGGCAGAAAGTTAGATGGCAACTTCAAGGGGAGGCCTTTGCGAGGGAACGTCACACCTGTACTACTCCCGGGATTATGGTGTGGGGTGGCATAATGTATGGAAGCCGTACCCCTGTAGTTTTGACTGCAGGGACAGCAACAGCTCAGTATTACAATGACTTGGTCAATGAACCAGTGGTAGGCCAATTCTCCAAAGTGTCCCAGGAGTCGTTTTTTAACACCACAATGCCAGGCCTCATGTTACTTGTGCTACTGTGAGCAGCCTGCGTGACCCAAAGTGCTACCATGGCCTGCAGCATCTCTGTACTTGTCTCCCATCAAACACATCTGGGATGTTATTGGTCGGCATTGAAAAGAAAGCTGCCAGCAGCTGATCCTCAGACAGCCAATAACATCCCATATCCTCAGACAGCCTCATTGGCTGTGTAAGTGCTGGGATTCCTTTGCAGAGAGCTCACACTCAATGATAAATAAATCTAGATGTTTGGAAAATTTTGCTTTATTTATTTTACTCACTTATATAGCGACATTAATTCTACAGCGCTTTACAGACATTATAAGCACTGTCCCCATTGGGGCTCACAATCTAAATTCCCTATCAATATGTCTTTGGAGTGCGGGAGGAAACCAGAGAACCCAGAGAAAACCAATGCAAACACGGGGAGAACATACAAACTCCTTGCAGATGTTGTCCTTGGTGGGATTTGAACCCAGAACCTCAGCTCTGCAAGGCTCCAGTGCTAACCACTGAGCCACCGTGCTGCCCTATGTTTCCATTTTTTCATCATTTGCCTACCAGTAACATGTCCATCCATCCTGTGATTTACATAATTCCACAACTTTTTCTTCTTGGTGATGTCATTTTAATATTGAGAAGTGTGTGTATACAGTATATATATTTTTCCCGCTCATTTTTTGGGTTTTGTGTGAACTTCTGTCCAATTTTCCCTTTTTCCTCCCCTTTTTTTTGTGTTGTTCCAATACACACAAAGGAAATAAACATGTGTATAACAAAACATGTGTAAGTGCAATAGTTTTCTGAGAGAAATACTTCATTTTCTGGAACAATTCTGGAACAATTTCAAGGGTACTAACACTTTTGAACTTGAGTGTATATATACACATACAGATCCGAGAAAAGAAAGGACCGTAGACTTTGTGTCTACAGAACAAGTTTTCTTTTTGTGAGTCCCTCAATAAGGGAATATGGGAATTCTGAGCCCAAAATTCTAACATTATGTTATGTCGAATGACCTTACCACAGAGGTGAAAGGTAGCCTTATCACTGAAAATTAGCCTGTCAGCGAATTTGTCCTCTTCCAAGCGGCCCTGCAAGTCTGTCTGGTTTCAGCTCCTGAAGATGTAATCTGTGTGTCTTACAAGACAGCCGTTACTGTAAAGCCCCCGTCTCACATAGCCAGATCGCTAGCGAGATCGAGTCACGGTTTTGGTGACGCAACAGCGACCTCACCAGCGATGTCGTTATGTGTGACACTTTGCAGCGATCAGGCCCCTGCTGTGAGGTCGCCGATCGCTGCAAAATGTCCTGGACCATTTTTTGGTCCTTGCCCTCCCGCTGGTCAGCACACATCGCTGTGTGTGACCAGCGGGACCAGCGATCAGGCTGGTAACCATGATAAACAGCGGGTTACTAGGGGCACACGCGCACTTAGTAACCCGCTGTTTATCATGGCTACCACTCTGCAACGGTGAGCGGTAACCTCCCGTTCACCGTAGCAGAGTGGTAACCATGATAAACAGCGGGTTACTAAGTGCGCGTGTGTCCCTAGTAACCACTGTTTATCATGGTTACCAGCCTGCTCCTGCTTCAGCAGGCTGGTAACCAGGAGCAGGACATCGTGGAAAGATTCTTTCCACGATGTCGCTGCTCCCCTGATCGCTGGTGAGCCTGCCTGTTTGACAGCTCACCAGCGATCACTTAGCGACGCACCAGCGATACCGGCCAGGTCACATCGTTGTTGGGATCGCTGGTGCGTCGTTATGTGAGACGGTACCTTAAGATACACCTCACTGTGGTGTGTGGAAACTGTAGTTCCATATTAGTCAGCCTCGTCGACTTTCTAGGACTACACTCGTACACAGCTCAAATCTCTTCTGAAGTCTTTGGGTCTGGATTATTCTCATGATATAAAGCGGTTTGTGAAAGTATTCACCCCCCTTGGCTTTTTACCTATTTTGTTACATTACAACCTGTGTTTAAATATTTTTGTAATCCAATTTGTGTGTGATGCATCAGCACTAAATAGTCTAAGTTGGTGAAGTGAAGTGAGAAAAATATAGACATAAATTTAATTTATGGGATCAAATAACTAGAAATTGGCATGTGCATATGTATTCACCCCTTTTTCTATGAAGCCCCTAAAACTTTCTGGTACAAGCAATTACCTTCATAAGTCACATGCCTAGTGAAAGGAAGTCCACCTGAGTGCAATCTAAGTGTCACATGGTCTGTCAGTATATGCACGTTACCTTTTCTGAAAGACCACAGAGGCTGCAACACCATTAAGAAAGAGGCACCACTAACCAAACACCATGAAGACCAAGGAGATCTCCAAACCAGTCAGGGACAAAGTTGTTGAGAAGTGCAAGTCAGGGTTGGGTTTTAAAAAAATATCCCAATTTCTGATGATCCCACGGAGCACCATCAAATCCATTATCATCAAATGGAAAGAACATAGTAACACAACAAACCTGCCACAGAGGGCGCCAACCAAAACTCTCAGCCCGGGCAAGGAGGGCATTACTCAGAGAGGCAGCACAGAGACCAAAGGTAATCCTGAAGGAGCTGCAGAGTTCCCAATGTGAACTGAAGTATCTGTCCATACGACCACAATAAACCGTACACTCCATAGAGGTGGCCTATCTGGAAGAGTGGGCAGAAAAAAGCCTTTACACAAAAAATTGTAAGGCTCATTTTGAGTTTGAAAAAGACATGTGAGAGACTCCCCAAATGTAAAGAGGAAGGTGCTGTAGTCAGATGAGACTAAAATTGAACTTTTTGGCCATCAAGGTAAATGCTATGTCTGGTGCCAAACCAACACAGCTGATCACCCCAAGAACTTCATTCCCACAGTGAAGCATGTTGGTAGCAGCATCATGCTGTGGGGATGTTTATCGGCAACAGGGACAGGTAAAATGGTCCAAGTTGAGGGAAAGCTGGATGGAGTGAAATACACGGATATTCTTGAGCAAAACCTGTTTCAGTATGTCAGTGATTTGAGACTGGGACGGAGGTTCACCTTCCAACAAGACAATGACCCAAAGCATACTGCTAAAGCAACACTTGAGTGATTTAAGGGGAAAGGTGTAAATGTTTTGGGGTGGCCTAGTCAAAGCTCAGACCTTAATCCAATTGAGAATCTGTGGTCAGACTTAAAGATTGCTGTTCATCAGAGGAAACCATTTAACTTGAAGGAGCTGGAGCAGTTTTGCTTTGAGGAATGGGCAAAAATCCCAGTGGCAAGATGTGGAAACCTCATAGAGACTTATCCAAAGTGAATTGCAGCTGTAATTACTGCAAAAAGAGGCTCTACAAAGTACTGACTTTAGGGGGGTGAATGGTTATGCACACTAACATTTTTAGTTATTTTGTCCTATTTGAGGTTCACTTTACAATAAAAAGAAAACCAAATATTCACAGTTGTAGGCATGTTCTTTGCATGAACTGATGTAATCCCTCAAAAAAAACAGTGAAATTCCAGGTTGTGAGGTAGTAAAACACAAAAAATGCCAAGGAGGGAAGGGGGCGGGGGTGGTGAATACTTTCGCAAGCCATTGTAAACACCTTGTTGTCTCGAATTTCTTCACTGAGAGTGAAACGCAGTTTCTGTGCAGAGCACATTTACCGAACTTATTCTGAAAGTTTCGCTGTCTGTTACAACATTCTAACTCGCAAAAAGAGTTTACTTGCTTCGATGTCACCATCTTTTGTCTCAATATGTGAGCACATTTTACATTTGTCTCTTGAAAATGAAAACTGTCCTGTGATTGGTTGTTATGGGCAACTCAACCAGTTTTGCTTTGAGTTCAGTCAATGTTACTATAATTATATATCAATTTCATCCCACCATCAAACTAACACTCAACTACTCCTGCACTGAAATTAACTTTTTTGATACCATCCGTAAGCTACAAAACAATGAAATAGAGACTTCCCTGTACCAGAAACCGATTGACCGTTCAACATACCTGAAATGGGACAGTTTTCATCCAAAACACATAAAAACGTATATTGTCTATAGCCAGGGGCGTACATAGTAATCATGAGGCCCCATAGCAGAAGTTCTAATTGGGACCCCCCCCCCCAGAAAAAAAAGTAAATAATTGTCGGGGACCCCTCTTTCATTGCCCCCATAAGGTATGATGCCAACAAAAGTGCCCCCCAAACACAGCATAATACACCCATGTGAATTCCTTCACATGCACAGTATAATGACCCTACTGTACCCCACATCAACTCCCAGAGCAAAGTATGGTGACCCCAACACAGTATGATCCCCCAACTGTGACCCCTATACAGCCCTCCATGCAGTATAATGGCCCCCACACAAACCTTCACACTCCACAGAGTATAATACGCTCCTCACGGTCCTCCACACAATATAAAACACTCGCCATGGTCCTCCACACAGTATAATGCACTCACCGTGGTCCTCCAGACAGTATAATGCACTTGCCATGGTCCTCCACACAGTATAAGACACTCGCCATGTTCCTCCACACAGTATAATGCACTCGCTATGTTCCTCCACACAGTATAATGCACTCGCCATGGTCCTCCATTCATTATAATGCACTCGCCATGGTCATCCACTAAGTATAATGTACTCGCCATGGTCCTCCACTCAGTATAATGCACTCGCCATGGTCCTCCGTGCAGTATAATGCACTCCCCATGGTCCTCCACGCAGTATAATGCACTCCCCATGGTCCTCCATGTTAGAACTCTCCTGTTTGTTTTTTTCCATCTTGTGTTTCGCGGTCACGTGACCATCAGCCTTTATATTCCAGCTCCGCCCTTTTGGCTGTGCTGGACTTCAGTGTTTGACTGTTTCTCTAGCCAGTTGCTTCGGTGCCTTTCTCTGTCAGTTCGCTTGGTCCTTCTGGGACCTCTAGTACCTTTTTGTCAGTTTGTCTTTTTGTGTTCTGCAACAACTTCTCTGTTTAGGAGGTGTCCCATTTTTGTCCCAGTCCTTAGTTCTTTTAGGGGCCCCTCCCCTTATGATATAGGTCTTCGTTCAGACTAGCCGAGGACTAAGGTGGGTCTGTTCGCTAGAAACAGGCAGCCCGCTACATTGTAGGGATTCAGCTTAGTCTTACTGTAGGGACAGTTTTCCCCTATCTTTCCTTAATACTTGTTGCAGATCATAACAGTAAGTCCAGCCCAAAAAACTAAAAGGAAAGAATTTCGGGGATCAGTATGGTTTCTGTCCAGGGTTTGGCTCAACACTTGCAGGGATTGTCTCTGGAGGTGGCCGAGCTACAGCATCACGTGAGTAGCTGTTCTGGAGCGCATTTTGTGGAACCGAAGGTAGGACTGCCTGATGTTTTTTATGGTAAACAGCAAGATTTTTTTTCCTTTAAAAATGCTTGTTTGTTATATTTTCCTTTGAGACCAAGGTCCTCTGGGAATGAATCACAGCGCATTGGTTTTATGTCACTTTTGCACAATGAACCACAGAGGTGGGCCTTTTCTCTCCAACCTAATGATCCATGCTTAGGGTATGTAGAAGAATTTTTTTCTGCTATGGGTCTATTATATGACGATCCTGATAGAATCTCATCTGCTGAGGCAGAACTCAGGCGTTTGAATCAGGGGTCAAGTGATGTTGAAAATTATTGCACACACTTCAGAAGATGGGCTTCAGAAGTCTTATGGAATGATCCTGCTCTGAAATGTTTATTTCTTGCTGGTCTGAGTGAAAGGGTTAAGGACCTGCTAATTGCATTCCCTGCACCTGAGACTCTGCAGGATGCCATGCAATAAACTGTTCGTGTGGACAGGAGGCTGAGGTTCAGGCTGAATGAGGTAAAGACTCCTGTAATGTCAGGTCCTAGTCCCAAGAAAATCTGCTTAGACGGCGGAGAACAGATGGAGGTTGGGGCGATGTCACTCCGCTCTCAGGAAAGAGACCGGAGGTTCGCTAAGGGATTGTGTCTTTATTGTGGTAAAGCAGACCATTTGATTAAGTATTGTGAGCTTCGTTTAAGTAAAGAAAAAAAAAAAAGGTCAGGTACTCCCGTATTGCTTGTTTACGCTCTGCAGTATTTCTTTCTGGGAGTACTACTTTGCAGGGAGATTTGATTGAATTTCAGGTATTTGTGGATTGTGGTTCAACACTTAATGTGATTGATAAAGGGTTTTTGGAAAACCTTAAATTGAAATCCAAACCTTTGTCATCACCTATTTCTGTGATTGCAATTGATAACACTCCCTTGAAATGTATTACTCACAAGGTTGCTGCATTTCCCCTCACTATCAATGGAGTTCACCAAGAAATTTTGGACTTGGTTGTTTTAGATAATTTAGCCTCTCCGGTTGTTCTAGGATTGCCTTGGTTAAAACTGCACAATCCTTTACTGGACTGGTCTACTAATGTGATTAAGTCATGGAGTTCGAAGTGCTATGATAAATGTTGTAATGGTCGCATTGCGGCTGTGGAAAAAGGGGAATTACCGGTACCTATTCAAGATTTTTGGAGGTTTTTTTCGGAGGAGGAGTCGCAAGTTTTACCTCCTCATAGGGATTATGATTGCGCCATTGAGTTTGTTCCGGGAGCTACTCTTCCCAAGAGTCGCTTGTTTAATCTGACTATCCCTGAAAGAAAGGCCATGGAGGAGTACATAGAGACTAGCCTGGCTGCTGGTCACATTAGACCTTCTAAGTCGCCTGTGGCAGTTGGATTCTTCTTTGTTAAAAAAAAAGGATGGGGGTTTACGTCCATGTCTAGATTTTCATGAAATTAATAAGATTACCATACACAGTTCCTACCCATTGCCGTTAATTCCTGACTTGTTTAACCAGTTTGTGGGGGCCATGTGGTTCTCTAAAATTGATCTCCAGGGGGCATACAATTTGTTACGAGTGAAGGAGGGTGATGAATGGAAAACTGCTTTTAACAGTCCGGTAGGTCATTTTGAGAATCTGGTGATGCCTTTTGGTCTTACCAATGCACCTGCATTTTTTCAGAACCTTATTAATGACATCCTGAGACCTTTTGATTGGTAAGAATGTGGTTGTGTATTTGGATGACATTTTGATTTATTCACCAGATCTAGAGTCCCATTGGCAGAGTGTACGTGAAGTTTTGCAGTTATTGAGTGATAATTCACTCTTTGCTAAGCTGGAGAAATGTGAGTTCGCTGTGCAGAAAATTAGTTTTTTGGGCTACATTGACTCCAGCGAGGGCTTTGAGATGGACCCTGTGAAGGTTCAGGCTGTGCAGGAATGGCCTAGGCCTATTGGTTTGAAATCTATACAGAGATTTTTGGGTTTTGCCAATTATTACAGGAAATTCATTAAGAATTTTTCTGTAATTGTTAAACCTCTAACCGATCTCACCAGGAAAGGTGCGAATACGGTCCAGTGGACAACTGAGGCCATTGAAGCGTTTAAGTATCTCAAAGAGAGGTTCAGTTCTGCCCCTATCCTTATGCAGCCTGATGAGACCAAGCCTTTTTTGGTCGAGGTCGATGCTTCATCGGTGGGGGTCAGAGCAGTTTTGTCTCAGGAGAACAGGGATGGAGTACATCTTTGTGCTTTCTTTTCGAAAAAATTCTCTGAAACCGAACTGAATTATGATGTTGGAAATCGGGAGTTGCTGGCTATTAAACTCGCGTTTGAACATTGGCGTCATTTTTTGGAAGGCGCTAGATTTCCTGTTCAGGTTTTCACAGATCATAAGAATTTGATCTATCTGGATGCTGCCAAGCGCTTGAATGCCCGTCAAGCTAGGTGGGCACTTTTTTTTTCTCGGTTTCATTTTTCTGTTACCTATATCCCTGGTACTAAGAATGTTAAAGCCGATGCTTTATCTCGCAGCTTCTCTCCTACGGTCGGTGCCAAGGAGGAGGAGAGCATTTTACAGAAAGGAGTTGTGGTGGCGGCATTGGACTCCATTTTGGAGGATGGGATTCTGAAAGGTCAAGATGATGCCCCATCTAACACTCCCCATGGGAGGTTGTTCGTGCCTAGAACCTTTAGGAGAGATTTGTTTGTGGAGTGTCATGAGTCTCGGTTGGCAGGTCATCCAGGAATTTCTGAGACTAAGAGACTTCTCAGTCGCAGTTTTTGGTGGCCTGGATGGCAGAAAGAAGTCATCAAGTGGGTGCGTCAATGTACTGTGTGTGCTAGGTCAAAGGCTTCACATACTCCTGCTGCGGGGTTGCTTTGCCCTCTGGAGGTTCCTAGTGCGCCTTGGACGCATCTCAAAATGATTTTATTACTGATCTTCCTGTGTCCGAGGGTTTTACTGTCATCTGGGTGGTCGTGGACCGTTTTATGGTTCCATTCATTAAGTTGCCCTGCGCCAAGACACTCGCTAAGGCGTTTGTTAAGGAGATTGTCAAGCTCCATGGTGTTCCCACGGATATTGTTTCTGATAGAGGACCTCAGTTAGTGACTCGCTTTTGACGTGCTTTTTGTGACATGTTGGAACTCCATTTGTCATTTTTGTCTGGGTATCATCCTGAGTCTAATGGACAGATTGAAAGAAAGAACCAGGATGTAGAACAGTTTTTGCGTTGTTTTGTGGCGGACAATCAAGAGGTGTGGTCTGAGTTTCTGCCTCTTGCGGAATTTGCTCTTAACAATCATACATCCTCCTCTGCTGGTTGTTCTCCTTTTTTTTGTTGTACTGGGAGACATCCGTCTTTTGGTTTGTTCTCCAAATTGGGGTCGGCGGTGCTGGAGGAGGAGAATTTTTCCGGTGATTTGGTGAGAGTTTAGAGTAATGTACGTTGCAACCTTCAAGAGGCTAACAAGAAGTCCAAGAAGTGTTTTGACAGGAAACGTAAGGAGGTTTTGTTTACTGTGGGTGACATGGTTTGGTTGTCCTCAAAGGACCTGCGGATGAGGATTCCCTCTAAAAAACTGGGTCCTAAGTTTGTGGGTCCATTTAAAGTGCTTCAGGTTGTTAACCCGTCTGCTGTTAGGTTGGATGTCCCTACTTCCTGGAAGATTAATCCTGTGTTTCATGTTTCCTTGTTGAAAAAGGCTGATGTGTCAGATAGGGATGCCACTGTCACAGTTCCTCCTGTGGTGGAAGACGGCGAATATGAAATTTCACGTATCTTGAATTCTATATGGCATAGAGGGATATTACAGTATCTTGTTTCCTGGAAGGGTTTTGGTCCCAAAGACAACTCCTGGGTAGGACGGATGATGTCTCTGCTCCTAGGCTTGTTAAAGCTTTCCACAAGAGGTTTCCTGACAGGCCTGGGCCTGGAGGATCCTCATAAAAGAGGGGGTACTGTTAGAACCCTCCTGTTTGTTTTTTTCCATCTTGTGTTTTGCGGTCACGTGACCATCTGCCTTTATATTCCAGCTCCGCCCTTTTGGCTGTGCTGGACTTTGGACTGTGTTTGACTGTTTCTCTAGCCAGGTGCTTCGGTGCCTTTCTCTGTCAGTTCGCTTGGTCCTTCTGGGACCTCTAGTACCTTTTTGTCAGTTTGTCTTTTTGTGTTCTGCAACAACTTCTCTGTTTAGGAGGTGTCCCATTTTTGTCCCAGTCCTTAGTTCTTTTAGGGACCCCTCCCCTTATGCTATAGGTCTTCGTTCAGACTAGCCGAGGACTAAGGTGGGTGTAGCGTCGGCGTCCCTGCCTCCTGCTAGGCAGGGACGCTGTTCCCCTCACCTCTCCACTCCGTGCCCGGCGTCCTCCTCCCGCTCTGCTGGCAGCGCGCGCTGCTTCCCGGCCACTGTGCTTAGGGCGCGCGCGCTCCCCCTCTCTTAAAGGGGCAGCGCGTGCCGTCCTAAGGAGTCCCTGGCCAATGGCCGGAGGACCTCACCATATATAAGGCACCTCCTCCAAAATGGAGGTGCCCGAGCAATGTTGTTGCAAAGCCTTCACTCTGCTTCAGCCCTCAGGTCCCGTTACCAGTTACCTGCCAGTCACCTGTCAGATTCCTGCTTGATACCTGCCTGATATCCGTTTACCTGCTTGCAAGCCTGCGGTCCGACGGTCTGCCTTCCGACACCTGTCAGTCTGTCTATGGACCAGCCTGCCTGCTCACCTGGGAGCGCTCACCTGCTACCTGCCTGCTAGCCTACCTGGAGGCTCCGCCGTCACTTGCCGTGACCACCTGCCTGTCCAGAGACTCTTGCCTGCTCACCTGGGAGCGCTCACCTGCTACCTGCCTGCTAGCCTACCTGGAGGCTCCGCCGTCACTTGCCGTGACCACCTGCCTGTCCAGAGACTCTTGCCTGCTCACCTGGGAGCGCTCACCTGCTACCTGCCTGCTAGCCTACCTGGAGGCTCCGCCGTCACTTGCCGTGACCACCTGCCTGTCCAGAGACTCTTGCCTGCTCACCTGGGAGCGCTCACCTGCTACCTGCCTGCTAGCCTACCTGGAGGCTCCGCCGTCACTTGCCGTGACCACCTGCCTGTCCAGAGACTCTTGCCTGCTCACCTGGGAGCGCTCACCTGCTACCTGCCTGCTAGCCTACCTGGAGGCTCCGCCGTCACTTGCCGTGACCACCTGCCTGTCCAGAGACTCTTGCCTGCTCACCTGGGAGCGCTCACCTGCTACCTGCCTGCTAGCCTACCTGGAGGCTCTGCCGTCACTTGCCGTGACCACCTGCCTGTCCAGAGACTCTTGCCTGCTCACCTGGGAGCACTCACCTGCTACCTGCCTGCTAGCCTACCTGGAGGCTCTGCCGTCACTTGCCGTGACCACCTGCCCATCCTAAGACTCTCGCCCGCTCACCTGGGAGCGCTCACCAGCCACCTGCCTGCTGTCCTTCTTCCCAGAGACTGTCCCTGTCACTTGCCGTGAGTACTCGTCCTTCTACCCAGAGACTGTCCCTGTCACTTGCCGTGACTACCTGCCCTTCTACCCAGAGACTGTCCCTGTCACTTGCCGTGACTACCTGCCCTTCTACCCAGAGACTGTCCCTGTCACTTGCCGTGACTACCTGCCCGTCTGGGAGCCACTCGCTTCCTTACAAGGACCGCCCCCTTGTATAGTTGCTCAGAGGTTCCGCCTCCCAGACCCATTACAGTTTGCTCGGGCCATGGAACCCGGTGGCACCCAAGCTCCCTCGCTCTCGGACCTACGTCATGAACTGTCCCGTCAGAGGTCCCAACAGGAGTCCATCATGAGTCATCTGCGGAATGTCAACTCTCGCCTGGACACTCTGACTGCTCCACCAGCAACCACCGCTAGTGTTATGACTCACAGCCCGGCAGCGCCGCTGCCCACCAATACCATGGCATCCTGCCCCGGACCCCGGCTTTCTGCACCTCCTCGCTTCGGAGGCGACCCCGCTCAAGCTCGGGGCTTCATAAACCAGTGCACCCTGCACTCCTGTACCACCAGTTTATCTCCCACCGGGCCAAAGTAGCCTTCATCATGTCCCATCTCACGGGGGAGGCACTGGCTTGGCTAAATCCTCTATGGGAGAGAGGAGACCCCCTGGTGTCCAACCTGCCAGCCTTTCTCACGGCTTTCCAGAAAGTCTTCGACGAACCCGGACGGAAGACCTCATCCGCATCATCTCTGCTACGCCTCCATCAAGGAAATCTCACCGTGGGCCAATATGCCATACGGTTCCGTACCCTTGCTTCAGAGCTGGCCTGGGATAACGACGCCCTGGTATCTGTCTTTTGGGAGGGTCTGTCCGGCCGTATTAAAGATGAACTCGCTGGTCGGGACATACCTACCACACTCGACGACTTAATAACTCTTGCCACCCGGATTGACATCCGGTTCCAGGAACGCGCCAAAGAGGTCACCCGTGAGAGGAGGTTTCCACGTCTAGACCCTACCTTTCAGAAATCTGTCACTTCTCCCGCTACTCCCCAGGCGCACTCACCCGAGCCTATGCAGGTCGACCAGACCAAGATGGTCAAAACCCATCAAGAGTTACGCCGTGCCGAGGGGAGCTGCTTCTACTGTAGCAGTAAGGAGCACCGGATCCGTTCCTGCCCGGAGAGGTCGGGAAACGCCTGTGTCTAGGATCGCTCAGAGAGGTCGTCCTAGACAAGAGTAAACCCTCTCCATCTCTAATGCTGTCGGTCTCTATCATCTGCGGGGAGAACCGTTATTTTGAACTAGCCCAACTTGACTCTGGAGCTGCCGGAAATCTCATTTCTCAGTCTCTGGTAGAGAAATACCGCATTCCCACCAAACCTCTAGCTGTACCCTTATCTGTCGCTGCCGTGGATGGGGGCCTCTTACCACATCCCATCCAACTCATCACCGAATCCATAACCCTGCAGGTGGGAATGCTGCACTCAGAGAGCATCTTCTTTCATGTTCTGCCTGGACTCTCTCACGCCCTCTTACTAGGCCTACCTTGGCTTCAGAGACATGCACCCGTGCTTGATTGGCAGACCGGAGAAGTCCTTCGCTGGGGACAGGACTGCCATAAGACTTGTTTAGTTCCCGTCCATCCTGTCCGTCCTTCTCCTACTCCAGCCAATCTACCTGGTCTTCCGGCTCCTTATTGGTCGTATGCGGACGTCTTTAATAAAAGAGAAGCAGAGACATTACCCCCTCATAGACCATACGACTGCCCAATCGACCTGATGCCCGGCGCTACTCCTCCCCGTGGGCGCATTTACCCTTTGTCCGCTGCTGAGACCCGATCCATGTCAGAATATATTGAGGAGAATCTGGCCCGGGGGTTCATCTGGAAATCTACTTCCCCGGCTTGAGCAGGCTTCTTCTTCGTCAAAAAAAAAGACGGCTCACTCCGCCCCTGTATAGACTATAGAGGCCTTAATCAGATCACGGTGAAGAATAAATACCCCCTTCCGCTCATTCCGGAATTATTTGACCGTCTGAGGGGGGCTAGAATCTTTACCAAGCTGGACCTCCGTGGGGCGTATAACCTGGTCTGTATCCGTCAGGGGGATGAATGGAAGACGGCATTCAACACCCGGGACGGCCACCATGAATACCTGGTAATGCCCTTCGGTCTCTGTAACGCTCCTGCCGTCTTTCAAGAGTTGGTCAATGACATCTTCCGGGACCTTCTCTACTCCTGCGTAGTGGTGTACCTGGACGACATCTTGGTCTTCTCTCCGGATCTCCCCACACACCGGAGGGATGTTCGTCACGTTCTGCTCAGGCTCAGGCAGAACCACCTCTACGCCAAATATGAGAAGTGCCTCTTTGAGCAGACCTCGCTTCCGTTTTTGGGCTACATAATTTCTCAGACCGGCCTACGAATGGATCCTGAGAAACTGTCTGCCATCGAGAAGTGGCCTCGACCAGAGGGGTTGAAGGCTATTCAGCGGTTCCTGGGCTTCGCCAACTACTACCGCCTCTTCATACCGCACTTCTCTTCCCAGACTGCCCCTATCTCTGCGCTCACCCGTAAGGGCACTAATCCCAGAGAGTGGCCGCCCGAAGCAGAGGAAGCCTTTCTTTCCTTAAAACAGGCTTTCTCTTCCGCCCCGGTGCTGCATCGCACGGACGGCAACAAGCAATTCTTCCTGGAAGTTGACGCCTCCTCTTCTGGAGCCGGAGCGGTACTTACCCAAAAATCGTCTTCCGGGAGAATGGTAACTTGCGGCTTCTTCTCCAAACTCTTCTCCTCTTCCGAGCGCAACTATTCTATAGGAGACCGAGAGTTATGGGCCATTAAGCTGGCATTGGAGGAGTGGCGTTACCTGCTCGAGGGGGCTCTTCACCCGGTAATAATTTACACGGACCACAAGAACTTGGCTTACCTCCAGAGTGCCCAGAGACTTAACCCGCGCCAAGCCCGGTGGTCCTTGTTTTTTGCTCGCTTTGATTTTGTTCTTCATTTTCGCCCGGCTGACAAAAACATCAAAGCTGATGCCTTGTCCCGATCCTTCCTGGTGTCTGATCTTGAGGAGGAACCTAAACACATCATCGATCCCGCCAGAGTAATGCAGGTGGCCCCCGTGAGTCTAAATCGTCTCCCTCCCGGTAAGACGTTCGTAACGGTACCTGATCGGGAGAAGATCCTACACTGGGGTCACTCGTCTAAGCTTGCTGGCCACGCCGGTCAGAAAAAGACCCTCCAGCTTATCACCCGGCACTACTGGTGGCCTACCCTGCACAAGGACGTAATAGACTTTGTTTCTGCCTGTGTGTCCTGCGCCCGCAACAAGGTTCCGAGACACCTGCCAGCCGGTCGCCTCCTTCCTCTTCCAGTACCTGCTGCCCCCTGGCAGCATATAGCTATGGACTTCATAACAGATCTCCCTGTCTCTGCCGGTTGTACGGTCATTTGGGTGGTCGCTGACCGCTTTTCCAAAATGGCTCATTTCATTCCCCTGCCAGGCCTCCCGTCTGCACCCGAGCTGGCTAAAGACTTTATCCGCCACATCTTCCGTCTCCATGGCCTGCCCCTCCACATCATGTCGGATCGTGGGGTCCAGTTCACCTCACGCTTCTGGAGAGCCACATGCAAGCTGCTAGACGTCACCCTGGACTTCTCCTCCGCATACCACCCACAGTCCAATGGCCAAGTGGAGCGGATCAATCAGATCCTGACTAGTTACCTCCGGCACTTCGTTAATGCCCACCATTCAGACTGGGTGGATCTCCTGCCATGGGCCGAATTCTCTTACAATAATCACGAGAGCGAATCTTCCTCCAAATCCCCGTTTTTTGTAGTCTTCGGTCAGCATCCTCGGATCCCATTTCCCGTCTCCACCTCGGTGGACAATCCGGCTGCGGAATCTCTCGTTAGCAAATTTTCCTCCATTTGGGAGAGTACCCGATCCGCACTCCTTCTGTCGTCCGAGCGGATGAAAAAACACGCTGACAAGAAACGCCTGGATCCTCCACAATTCCGTCCTGGAGATAAAGTCTGCCTCTCGTCCAAGTATGTCCGGCTCAAGATTCCTTCCTACAAGTTAGGGCCTCGGTTCATCGGCCCACTGGAAGTTATCAAACAAATCAACCCAGTGGCCTATAAATTGAAACTCCCGGCCAACTTGCGGATCCCTAACTCCTTCCATGTATCTCTCCTCAAACCCGTGGTACTTAACTCTTTTTCCAAGTCTACAGGTATGCCTCCTGTTCCGGTTTCCGCTGAAAACGAGTTTGAGGTAGAGAACATTCTGGCCACCAAAAGGGTAAGAGGAAAAACCTTTTTTCTGGTAGATTGGAAGGGGTTTGGTCCTGAGGAGAGAACTTGGGAGCCCCGGGAGAACATCCATGCCCCTCTCATCCTTGATAAATTTCTGTCTGGCCTAAAAAAGGGGGGGCCTAAAGGGGGGGGGGGTACTGTAGCGTCGGCGTCCCTGCCTCCTGCTAGGCAGGGACGCTGTTCCCCTCACCTCTCCACTCCGTGCCCGGCGTCCTCCTCCCGCTCTGCTGGCAGCGCGCGCTGCTTCCCGGCCACTGTGCTTAGGGCGCGCGCGCACGCGCTCCCCCTCTCTTAAAGGGGCCGCGCGCGCCGTCCTAAGGAGTCCCCGGCCAATGGCCGGAGGACCTCACCATATATAAGGCACCTCCTCCAAAATGGAGGTGCCCGAGCAATGTTGTTGCAAAGCCTTCACTCTGCTTCAGCCCTCAGGTCCCGTTACCAGTTACCTGCCAGTCACCTGTCAGATTCCTGCTTGATACCTGCCTGATATCCGTTTACCTGCTTGCAAGCCTGCGGTCCGACGGTCTGCCTTCCGACACCTGTCAGTCTGTCTATGGACCAGCCTGCCTGCTCACCTGGGAGCCCTCACCTGCTACCTGCCTGCTAGCCTACCTGGAGGCTCCGCCGTCACTTGCCGTGACCACCTGCCTGTCCAGAGACTCTTGCCTGCTCACCTGGGAGCGCTCACCTGCTACCTGCCTGCTAGCCTACCTGGAGGCTCCGCCGTCACTTGCCGTGACCACCTGCCTGTCCAGAGACTCTTGCCTGCTCACCTGGGAGCGCTCACCTGCTACCTGCCTGCTAGCCTACCTGGAGGCTCCGCCGTCACTTGCCGTGACCACCTGCCTGTCCAGAGACTCTTGCCTGCTCACCTGGGAGCACTCACCTGCTACCTGCCTGCTAGCCTACCTGGAGGCTCTGCCGTCACTTGCCGTGACCACCTGCCCATCCTAAGACTCTCGCCCGCTCACCTGGGAGCGCTCACCAGCCACCTGCTTGCTGTCCTTCTACCCAGAGACTGTCCCTGTCACTTGCCGTGAGTACCCGTCCTTCTACCCAGAGACTGTCCCTGTCACTTGCCGTGACTACCTGCCCTTCTACCCAGAGACTGTCCCTGTCACTTGCCGTGACTACCTGCCCTTCTACCCAGAGACTGTCCCTGTCACTTGCCGTGACTTCCTGCCCGTCTTCCCTGGGAGCCACCCGCTTCCTTACAAGGACCGCCCCCTTGTGTAGTTGCTCAGAGGTTCCGCCTCCCAGACCCGTTACAGTTGGTCTGTTCGCTAGGAACAGGCAGCCCGCTACATCGTAGGGATTCAGCTTAGTCTTACTGTAGGGACAGCTTCCCCTATCTTTCCTTAGTACTTGCTGCAGATCATAACACTCCACGCAGTATAATGCTCTCCCCATGGTCCTCCACGCAGTATAATGCACTCCCCATGGTCCTGTACGCAGTATAAGGCACTCCCTATGGTCCTCCACGCAGTATAATGCACTCATTATGGTCCTCCACACAGTATAATACACTCCCTATGGTCCTCCACTGTCACGCAGGGTGTGGGAAAGACTTAGTGCAACACAGAGGGAAAGGGAGCCCAGACACTAGGGAAAGGGGGGAGTCGAGACCTCCTAGCCTGGTCTAGTGTCACCCTGTCTCAACTACCGTCCCTATATTGGCTCTTCACCAATTGCCGCCCGCGTGCTTCGCTCTGACTTTCCCTGGCGTATGGCTAAGGCTAGGGAAGGAAGGAGATGAGAATAGTCGATCTCCTCTAAATTCTATAGACAACAAGGGTAGACAAACAGGAGGGGGATTGCTTAGCTTTAGACGACTCCAGCCAAATGCGCACACGGCCTCAAGCTCCATAGAGGACGAAGTACTGTTCTTGCTAAAGCCTCACAAGTAGTAATGAATATCGCCGACACCTCCCTCTCAGACACACGAGGTATTTATACACTCAGGCCAGGGAGCTAATTAGCCAGAAGGAGGTAGCCGCTGGGTCCTAGAGACAGCCAGCCTCTAAGAAGATGTCTGTAATGCCAAATTAGAGATCTCCTGCAGCCAACTGCAGGGCGACTGTCTGACACCTCTGACACACCCATGACATCCACAGAGTATAATGCACTTACCATGGTCCTCCACTCAGTATAATGCACTCCCCATGGTCCTGTACGCAGTATAATACAGTCTCACCAATAGGGTAAAAGTACGGCCCCCAGCATAGGGTAAAACTGCAACCCCCCCATTGGGGTAAAATTCAGCCCCTGGGTAAAATGCAGCCCCCCATAGGTTAAAATGCAGCTGCCCCCCCCCCCCCACTCCCCCATAGGGTAAAATGCAGCCCCCAATATTAGCAGTACACACTTATTTTAAAAAAAAAATACCCACTTATCGCTACTCGTTCACCCACTGCTTCAGTCTCTGCAGCGCGTCTCCTCTCAGCTGCTAGCTCCATTGTCTGATACAGTGTGGACCGTGATCACGCCGCTGCGTCAGATGCAGAGTGGGAATGATGAGAGAGGGAGTGTCACATGACGCACCCTCCTCCATCATTGCTTTTAACTGTATTGGCAAATGAAGAGCGGGGGGAGGGCGGCGCTGGCTGGCCAGAGAAGGGGGCCCGATGCACTGTAGGGGGGCTGATGCGGGGGCCCGATCCGGGGGGTGCATGGTGCAGGCGCTGACACCGGGACCCCCCGGCTCACGGGCCCCATAGCAGTCGCGTGGATTGCTGCCACTGGAGGTACGCCACTGTCTACAGCCAAGCCAACAATACAATCAGATATGTTCCAACCTTATGGATAGAGACAAACACCTTGGTGGCCCCAGAAAGACCTTTTTGAATCAGGGCTACCATACAAGAACAATTGAAAACCAGATTGCAAGAGCCACCAGAATATCAAGGAATCACCCTCTACACTACAAAACTAAACAAGATAGCAACCGCGTGCCTCTAGTAGTCACCTACAATCTACACCTGGAGGTGCTGTGGGGAGCTGCACGAAAACTACAACCTTTACTACAAGAAGATGCCCGACACTGGGGGCTGCCTAAAACACTTCTGTGTTTTAGGCAGCCCCCAAATCTAAGAAGCATCATTGTCGGAAGCACCCTCTCCTCTCCAAAAGCTACAAGAAACTTTCCCAGCAACCAGAAAAAGTGTAAAACCTGTCCATTTATAAAGACTATGGACAAGATAAAGATCCCCAATTCACATCAGGACTACAGGATCCAAGGTACTTTCAGCTGCACCACATCTAATGTAGTGTACTTAATTATATGTACCAAATGTCCAGCTGGGGGTGTTAGGCATCAGGTGGTTGCTGGACCTGAAATTGGGTCAGAATCATCTGTGGTCTCCCATTCTGGTCCAGCTGGGGCAGATGCTGCTTAGCATCACTGTCAGTCCCAACACTTAGCCAGTGCATGAGAAGTACAGGCTGTCTCTCAGGGTCCTTGTTCCTAGTAGTGTTAAGCATAGGTTGCAGAGGGGAACAAGGGCTGCTACAGCCCAAGTCCAGGATGCACTGCACTGAGCATGCCCGTGACATGGCGGACCGTGATTGGTGCTTTGGTGTCAGCTGATCCGGTGACCGGGCACCGCCTGATTGGCCGCGGGTGACGTCATCAGTAGTGCGACCAATAATGCGACAGTGGGCAGGGCTTAGTCTTTAAATAGGCCGCCCACAAGCATGGAAGCGCACTCTGATCATTGAGCTAAGGTTGTGCTCATGTGTTGACGCTTGTCTGTTTGAGCTCAACATGCTCTCTTGCTGCTCTAGCTTCGAACAGGCCGGTTTAGCTGGGGATAGGCAGTCTTAGCTGGAGGGAGGCAGGTAGTTCCATTTGACAGTCTGGCTCCGACAAAGGGGTTGCTATACACCCCGAGCAGACTGTGGACTACGTATTGCTGCACCGCCTGTTAGCCACGTGGAGAGTTACTCCGCAGTCCGGTCGCACACCGGCTGGGAGCATGTATACGCCGGCGTGAGTCACACACACTTCTTAGCGTCTTCTGCGTAGCCTCTGTGCAGTTAGCAGGGCTACGGCTACGTTATTTGTCGCATATCTCTCATGCAGTTAACGGAGATAGTGCGAATCCCTTTTCCCGTCTCGGTGTGCAGTAACACTGGAGGGCGTTATATATTAGTTGGTTGTTTTACCTTCTTACCCGGAAGGTGTTAGGCCGCAGTCTTCTAGGTTGCATCGCGGACCCCGGGTTTGGTTGCTTTCCATTATTAATAAAGTTGTTTGCAACCGTCCCCATAACTGGGGGTATGTATGTTGGGGAGACAAGGCAAAAACTTAGAACAAGGATGAATTCTCATCGCCACACAATAAAAGAATAGATCTACCTGTGGCCAAAAATTGTTGTATCCCTTCCATGCATCATGAACATGACGTTACTGGTATTAAAAGCTAATTTCAAATCCCAGAGAGACAGAAAAATTTGTGAATACAAACTCATGACAACCTTTGACACACTCAGCAGGAATGAATGGATATGTCATTTTACATCAACTAAGGAATGTTCTCCTCAGACCTGTGGGGTCATCACAACCATAGACCAGACTTCAATCACAGGACAATAAAACTTTCACACTCCTTATCTATAAACTGCTCCAATATTTACTGTCCACAACTCTTAATCCCCCCTCCCATACTCATAGCTCTGCTTCACGTCACTTGTCTCATCTATTGAATTATTCTTGTGCCCTGTTGCGTATAAATACAGTTATATGAAAAAGTTTGGGCACCCCTATTAATCTTAAGCTTATTGTTTTATAAAAATTGGTGTTTGTGCAACAGCTATTTCAGTTTGATATATGTAATAACTGTTGGACACAGTAATGTTTCTGCCTTGAAATGAGGTTTATTGTACTAACAGAAAATGTGCAATCGGCATTCAAACAAAATTTGACAGGTGCATAAGTATGGGCACCTCACCAGAAAAGTGACATTAATATTTAGTAGATCCTCCTTTTGCAAAAATAACAACCTCTAGTTGCTTCCTGTAGCTTTTAATGAGTTTCTGGATCCTGGATGAAGGTATTTTTGACCATTCCTCTTTACAAAACAATTCCAGTTCAGTTAAGTTTGATGGTCGCCGAGCATGGACAGCCCTCTTCAAATGATCCCACAGATGTTCAATGATATTCATGTCTGGGGACTGGGATGGCCATTCCAGAACATTGTAATTGTTCCTCTGCACGAATGCCTGAGTAGATTTGGAGCGGTGTTTTGGATCATTGTCTTGCTGAAAGATCCATCCCCTGCGTAACTTCAACTTTATCACTGATTCTTGAACATTATTGTCAAGAATCTGCTGACACTGAGTGGAATCCATGCGTCCCTCAACTTTAACAAGATTCCCGGTGCCGGCATTGGCCACACAGCCCCAAAGCATGATGGAACCTCCACCAAATTTTACTGTGGGTAGCAAGTGTTTTTCTTGGAATGCTGTGTTTTTTTGCCGCCATGCATAACGCCTTTTTGTATGACCAAGCAACTCAATCTTGGTTTCATCAGTCCACAGGACCTTCTTCCAAAAAGAAATTGGCTTCTCCAAATGTGCTTTTGCATACCTCAGCCGACTCTGTTTGTGGCGTGCTTGCAGAAACTGCTTCTTTCGCATCACTCTCCCATACAGCTTCTCCTTGTGCAAAGTGCGTTGTATAGTTGACCGATGCACAGTGACACCATCTGCAGCAAGTTGATGCTGCAGCTCTCTGGAGGTGGTCTGAGGATTGTCCTTGACTGATCTCACCATTCTTTTTCTCTGCCTTTCTGATGTTTTTCTTGGCCTGCCACTTCTGGCCTTAACAAGAACTGTCCCTGTGTTCTTCCATTTCCTTACTATGCTCCTCACAGTGGAAACTGACAGGTTAAATCTCTGAGACAGCTTTTTGTATCCTTCCCCTGAAATATGTTGAATAATCTTTGTTTTCAGATCATTTGACAGTTGTTTTGAGGAGCCCATGATGCCACTCTTCAGAGGAGATTCAAACAGGAGAACAACTTGCAAGTGGCCACTTTCAGTAGCTTTTCTCATGATTGCATACACCTGGCTATGAAGTTCAAAGCTCAATGAGGTTACAAAACCAAAAAAAGTGCTTTAGTAAATCAGTAAAAAGTAGGTAGGAGTATTTAAAACAAGAAAATGATAAGGGTGCCCATACTTATGCACCTGTCAAATTTTGTTTGAATGCAGATTGCACATTTTCTGTTAGTACAATAAACCTCATTTCAAGGCAGAAACATTACTGTGTCCAACAGTTATTACATATATCAAACTGAAATAGCTGTTGCAAAAACACCAATTTTTATAAAACATTAAGCTTAAGATTAATAGGGGTGCCCAAACTTTTTCATATAACTGTATGTGATTCTTCAGGTTTTGTGTTATTCTATGCCTGATGAAGAGGCCTGAGTAGTCTCGAAAGCTTGCAATTTGTTACCATTTTTTCAGTTAGCCATTAAAAGGTATCAACTACTGAGGACTCCCAACTCTTAATATTTTTCTATCTACTTGCTAACATGGTACAAAGACATTTGTGATCACATTCCTTGTTTGGTCACTTGGTGGCAGTATAACAGCAGCATGGAGAACACAGTGGAAAGGTTTCGCTAAATTCAGACGTCCTAGTTTCACAGTCCGATTATATGGGCCATGATTTCCTGACTGGCTGAGGGTCTCCAGACCCAAACTCATCAGCCTCCATTGTTCCTTGTGTTCCACAATATTCCATAAATTTGGCACAAGTTTAAATATAAGGCATCTTATGAGTTCACGTCACGTTTTTGCCACAAGTCAGTGTCTCCTTCAGGGCTTTCGTCTGAAGCAATGAAAATAGGGATTCTTGCGAATCCACCAATGAAACCATTGACTTTAATGAAGCAAAGCCACTGTGCTCTGTGTAACCTCATTTTCAACAGCATCTATCTTTTTGAGGGGACACAAAAGCTTAGTCGATCATGATTTTGTGATTGCTTTAACCCCTTCACGCCTCAGCCCTTTCCATTTTTACGCTTTCGTTTCTTGCTCCCCTTCTTCCCAGAGCCATAACTTTTTTATTTTTCTGTCAATATAGCCATGTGAGAGTTTGTTTTTTTGCGGGACAAGTTGTACTTTTGAACAACACCATTGGTTTTACCATATCGTGTACTGGAAAACGGGAAAAAATGCCAAGTGCGGTGAAATTGCAAAAAAAGTGCAATTCCACAATTTTTTTACCATGTTAACTAAATGCTAAAACTGACCTGCCATTATGATTCTCCAGGTCATTACAAGTTCGTAGATACCAAACATGTTTAGGTTATTTTTTATTTGAGTGGTTGAAAAATTCCAAAGTTTGTGAAAAAAAAAAAAGGTGCCATTTTCGAGACTCGTAGCGTCTCTATTTTTCGGGATCTGGGGCCGGGTGAGGGCTCATTTTTTGTGTGCCGAGCTGACGTTTTTATTGATACCATTTTGGGGTAGATACAATCTTTTCATCGCCTGTTCTTGCATTTTATGGCAATGTTGCAGCGACCAAAAAAACTTAATTCTGGCTTTTAGATTATTTTTCTCGTTCTACCATTTACCGATCTGATTAATTCTTTTTATATATTGATAGATCGGGCAATTCTGAACGCGACGATACCAAATATGTGTATATTTGTTTTTTTTGTATTGTTTTATTTTGAATGGAGCGAAAGGAAGGTGATTTAAACTTTTATATTTTTTAAATATTTTTAAAAACTGTTTTTTCTACTTTTTACATGCTTCAATAGTCTCCATGGGACTAGAAGAAGCTGCGGTCTTTCGATCGCCTGTGTACCACATAACAGCCCTGCTGTGTGTAACAAAAGTATTCATCTGCTATGAATGCCAACCGCTGGGTGGCGCTCATAGCAGATCGGCTATGACAATGACAGGGGTCTCCTGCAGACCCTGGGTTGTCATGCCAACCCATCGGTGACCCACAATCATGTGACGGGGTTGCTGATGGGCGGAGCCAGTGTCGTGCTCCCAGTGCGATCATGTTAAATGCCACTGTCAGAGATTGACAGTGGCATTTAACATGTTAACAGGAAAGGTGCAGGCTCCAGCACTGAGCCACGACATGCGCAGTACATGTACGGTGCATGTCTAGAAGGGGTTAAAAAAGCAGACACTGGCGAAAATGAGAAAGAAAAAATAAATAGGGCCCATGCACATTTAGTATTGAATTAATGTACTGGTTCACAAATACACTGTGCGGCCAATATACAAACATATATATACACAATGCGTCAGCACACTGCAGTTACTGAATACATTAATTCCTCTATTGCTGTAAATGTTAAAAATGTAAGGTACTTAGTTAATATTTTTTGATCAAACAGAGCAAAAGCCAATCAACCAGTCAAGGTGTACCTAAATATGGATGGTCCCTATCTCTAGTGTCCTCCCTTGCCATGTGCCAAACAGCCTCATGTGAATGGGAAAGTGAAAGAAAACCAGCCACACATCTTGCAACTACTGAAAAGGAGGGCAGACTGAGCGCAAAGTTCGTTGGTGGATTCGCCCGAATCCCGTTTTCTTGGCATCCAAAAATAGTTACTAACGAGTGACAAAAACGTGATGTGAACATAGCCTAAGGCGCCTGTGTAAGTGTTTCCAGTACGTGTGCTGTCCGTTTCCACACGTATCGGAGACACTGACACACGTAGAGCCAATCAAATGAATGGGTCTGTGCACATTTTTTACCCGCAGCACGGGCCACAAAATGTCCAACACACGTGTACAGTGATGACACATGAATGATAGTGATCAGTGCTAGCAAGGGACAATGTTGAGAGTAGTCTGCTCCCGCTGTGTCCTGGTGTAAAAATAAGAATAAAATAAAAAAATCAGTGGGAGTAGGATACTACTAGCAACATTGTCCCTTGCTAGCGCTGATCACAGCACTAGTAGGGGACAATGATGAGGGCAGCATTCAGCACCCAGCGCTTGGAAACAGCGCTAACTGTACCGCTGATTCCCAGGCACTGGTCCATGTGATCCTGATGCGGCACACGGGCGGAACATGGTTGCCACACATATCACACACACGGACACAAGGAACATGGATATCTCTGGTACTGGTTTTTCCAGTACCGAAAATATCCAGACGTCTGAAAGAGGCCTCAAACTGCTTCTCCACTTTTTACTTCACACCCACCCTACTGGAGTAAAATTGTAACTTTTTTGGCTTGCAGATTATTTATATAGCCAACCACATGTACTTTGACATCCACTTTTCCAAAGTGGCAGGAGTGGTAAAATAACAAAATAGCAAAAATTGGCAAATTGTTGTGCAATAATGATGTGTACTAAAAGCCTTAAAGGGGTTGTCCACTGCTGAACAAACCAGCTTAATTAATTCAGGGCTTCAATATAAATAAAACCAATGAATACTCACCTCCTGCAGTGGCGCTGTTCCAGTGATGTTCCAGTGATGTGATACCATGTGCGGTACTCGGAGTGTGATGTGATATTATTGGGTTATGCAAACAATGAGCGGCAAATCGTCAACTGCAGCTTGTACTATTTCGTTAGACTGCACTTCTGCTCTGACAGAATATTAAAACAACCAAAAGGTGGGAAGGGAAGTACGTAGACCCAAAAGATAAAATATAACAATCCTTATTAAGTAATAGATAAAAATCCAAAAAAACATAGATTTATCAAAAAGAGGGGAAAATTCAGGGCTGAGTAATACCAACCCAGGCACAATCACAGGTGTAGTTATATCTAAATAAGTCTAAAATGGAGTTCATAAACTACCCCATACATCTCTCAAATGTATTCAGAATTACATAGGCCATGGATAAGGCAGTATATAAAATATATATGTATATACTACATATATTTAATTTAAGCTAGGGTTTAGAGGTGCTAAATTGCAATGTAATGAGATGTAAATACACCACATGAGGAGTATTAATCTGTTAAAGTGCAAAAGGTGAGTATATACCTATGAAGTAGTAAGTAGTAAAGTGCTAAATACACACTTGTAGAAATCAAGCGTATACTATAGATAATAATGACTCATTGAGGTAAGATATACTGTATAACATTAAGATGAACTAAGGTTGGAGAGGATACCTTGCAAGATTCAAATATGCACTACACATAGTAATACCTCATTACAACACACTATGTAGCATAAATAGATTAGAGCATAAAGGGGATACCTGTATATGTGATGTGTCTGCTGGGCAAGGGCCCCGACGCGCGTTTCGCAGTCGCTTCTTTCGGGGGCGTGAATGATATTCTGACAGAATATTGCTGACATGCAGTCAATGAATGGCCACTCAATCAAAAAAGAAAAATATAGTGGTCGCTCATTGGCAGCAGACACCCACGGGCAGGGCCATATTTGGCATTCATGCTGTCCTAGGCACTTCAAGTGGCCATGCCCCCTTGTAAGTCAGACAAATAAAAGTGCCCATACCCCTTAGTTAGTTGTTAAGACACCTATATACATTTGACTATCATCGATTGAACCTGCCGATATTGAGGGATTCAGTGATAATGTGTATAGGGGCTCTTAATAGATAGTGTCGGGAAAGATAAGGATCCGACATGTCAAATTTCGGACTGCAGATACTTTTGTTCCTTTAAGAGATGTCTTAATAGAGAACATAATGGCTACTGTGTATGGGAGAGTCGGACGACAGTTGTCAAAAATGTATTGGGATCTTTAGTCAAACACTTGTTTTGCTAACACGTATGGCTTCTTTCAGATTCCTCTATTTCCACTACCAGAAACATTATCAGTATATGAATATATAAGAAGAACCATCATCAGTATATGAATGCATCACAAGAACCACTATCATTACATGAATATGGCACCATAACTGTCATCAGTATATGAATATGACTCGCCCCCAGGGCCGTGCGGTACTCGGCAGCTGGGCCTCTGGATGCCGGTGGGGAATATCACGGTGGTTGGCCCGGTCTGTGGCCCAGGGCGATCACCCAAAAGGGGAAATTATTTATAGGGGATTTGGAAAGTTTGTGACGCCACCTGTGGAATGCGGCTAAAGTGAGCCGCCGTTGCGGAGCAGTCCTCTGAGGCAGATGTTAGGCCAGCTAATGATGGAACGGCTCCCCACAGTTGGAGCGGACCTCAGGGCAGCGTGGGAGAATGGATGGTGGTACAGGGGAGAGACGTCCAGGACGGGTCAGGGAGAAATGACAGACACTCACACGGGGGTTCGCTTCGGTACCTTTACTGGTGTTGATGCAGGTATGGTCCAGGGTACTCGGTATGAAGGGTGCACTTCTGGACTCTCCCCAGTGAGCGGATATTGGGCCCCCTGATCCGTTGCTTTCACTTGCTAAGCTTCTGACCTGCCTGGAGCTAGGCCTGGCTTTATTACTCTCTCTCTTGCACCTGCTGACCTGGTGGTAGGGCCTTCTCTTGGAGATCACTCTCCCTGGACGCTGGGGCCTCCGTGACTCCTAGCCCTGGTACAGTAGTCAGCGTTGGTCGACCTGGGATTTGTAGTCCTCCAGGTATCCGGTGGTCCCTACTGGGTATGAAGGGTCCCTGTAGGCGCGGACCCGGTGTCCGGTGTATAGTTCGGGGTGAGCCTGGTACGCTCCTCTGCCCCCTCAACTCCTCTCTCCTTTCTTCTTTGCCGTCGGCCGCACTCAGGGCCCTCACTACGGCAGCAGCAGACGAGCTGCATCTTCACTGGTCTAAGTGCCAGCACACTCTCAGACTCTCTCCCAGTCTGAACAACTAACAACTCACTGAACTAACTCACTGACTGGCTCCACCCTCCCTATATATATCCCTATTAGGGCTCCCTCTGGTGGTCTGAGGTGGTAGGGTGGAGGTGTGTGAATGTGTGAGGGCCTCTTGTGGAGAAGTCCGTCCATGCACCCTACTGGGTTCTGTGGCACCTGTGCGTAGCAGGGCGCCACATTCCCCCCTAGTACAATTCAGTACTCCTGGACTGAAACATTTTTGCAAAACAGGTTAACAAATAACAATAATAATTATAACAGTAAGTATGACAACATTAACCGATGAAAGAACATAAGGGACCCGCCTGAAAACCCTCAACGTAGGCTGTGGGCGTGGCTACAGGGCATAGGTGATCCAGGTGCTGGACCACGTCTTCCGCCACACCAAACGGGTTTTTGTTCTGTGGTCACTTAAGGGACACTCCAGGGAGTGCAACTATGTACAGGAACAGTTTTTGTGCTGCTCACAGTCCTCAGCCTACGAGTCTTTATACCCTGACGGGTAACTAAATAAACACGTATATTTCAGTTTATACAATAAAGAATACAGTAGGCAATACCCAACTGGGTAACTATTTACACTACAGGTATTTCTAACTTATTCCTGGTACCTGGCAAGGACCTGGCCTTTTGTACTGCGTGTTGACCTACGTAGTACTGGGGTGTTGTTGATGTTTGTGTTTGTACTGTCTGCTACCCTGTCAGATCTACGTGTGGGCAAATTGTAGAACTGTCTTAACCTCTCGATGGGACTGGCAAGTACACTGTTTACTGGGCCTTCTGGCTCTGCTTCTACCGGTGATCCTTCTTCCGGGGATTCTTCCTGAGCAGGCACTTACAGGTCTTACTTGCAGTGGAGGGTCTTCTGGCTGTTGGTAGTAGTGCATCACAGGTATTATTACGGCTCCATCCAGTTGAGGCCAATCTGCCGGGAAATCTCCTAAGACAGTATGGAGTACATCTTCTTTGGGTTCTTCAGTCACTATAAGAGGTACTTCTTCCCGTGCCTTCAATAGATCTGGGCACAACTTCAAGTGGTCTCTTGAAACTGTTGCAGCTGTCTTACCTCCATCTTTACTGATTAGACAGGTTTTTCTATTGTCGAACCTGGAATCCAACACAGTGTAAGGCTCTCTTTCCCACTGGTTGTCGAGCTTGTGGCTTCTTCTCTTTCGCTTCAGCACAACTTCTCCAGGTGTTAAGGGTTCTGCGGGTGCACTCTTGTTGTACTGTGCTTCCTGCTTATCTCTCACCCTATGTAGACTGTCTTCGACACAGGCCTGTACTCTCTTGTACTGCTCCTGTCAGGTCGTATCCCAGTCTTCAGTGGACATATCTGCTTCTGGCTCTACCACTCCAAGCTCCAGGTCCATGGGCAACTTTCCGGGTCTTGCTCTCATGAGGTACGCTGGAGTACAATTGGTGGAACTCACAGGTATGTGATTGTACAGATCTACCAGATCAGGTAGTTTGTTTAGCCACTGATTCCTTTCTTCTAGAGGTAAGGTCTTCAGCAGGTCTATGACGATATTGTTCATCTTTTCACATAGACCATTAGTTTGAAGGTGGTACGGCGTGGTCCGAATCTTCTTACACCCGTACAGAAGGCAAAACTCTTTGAACAGCTCAGCTTCAAAGGCAGGGCCTTGATCCGTCAGCACCTTATCCGGGTATCCATGGGGCCTGCAGAAGTATGCTTGAAACGTCCTTGCTGCAGTTTCTGCCGTCAGATCCTTGACGGGGGCTACCACCAGGAACCGGGAGTAGTGATCCACCATGGTCAGAGCATAAGAGTAGCCTGACCTGCTGGGTGACAGCTTGACGTGATCCAGGGCGACGATCTCCAGAGGCTGGGTTGTCTTGATGGACTGCAAGGGTGCTGTAGTCTTTTCTTCTGAGGCTACAGGGTTCACAATCCCGGCACCACCTCTCTATGGAACTCCGCATTCCAACCCAATAAAACCGACTCTTCAGGAGGGTTTCCAGCTTCTTCCAGCCAAAGTGCCCTGCTTGATCATGGTAGGCCTCCAACACCATCTGGATGTCTGTCCTGGGCACTACGATCTGCCATACCATCTCATGGGTCCTAGGGTTAACATACCTCCGGCACAGCTTCTCTCTATAGATGAACAGCCGGCTTCTCTCATTCCACAGTTGCTTGGCTTGTGGGGAAGCGTCCTTCTCCAGGGAAGAACCTTCCTGGGTTATCAGTTCTTTGATACGGCTGACAACCGGGTCGCTGTCCTGGGTCTCCTTCCAACTGTGGTGAGGTAAAGGGTTTAGTGTCTTACCACGATACCCCCTGGAGGTGCGCTACTCGTGGACCATCCCATTTCTATGGAAGGCAGGTAGCTCAATCTCCTCCAGGTCATCCACTTCTTCTTCAGTATCCGACTGGTGAGGCATTCTGGATAGGACATCGGTGTTGGCGTTCTTGTGGCCTGCCCGGTACTTGATGGTGAACTGATAGTTTGACAGTCGGGCCATCCAACGCTGTTCCATGGCTCCCAACTTGGCTGTCTCTAGATGTGTCAAGGGGTTGTTGTTGGTATAGGCCGTGAACTTAGTGGAGGCCAGGTAGTGCTTGAATCGTTCAGTGATGGCCCAGACAAAGGCCAGGAGCTCCAACTTGAAGGAGCTATAGTTTTCTGGATTCCTCTCGGTAGGACGGAGCTTCCTGCTGGCATAGGCAATCACCTTCTCTTTGCCATACTGCTTCTGGCTTAACACAGCTCCTAGTCCCTCGTTGCTGGCATCAGTGTACAGCAGGAATGGTTGGCTGTAGTCAGGGTAGGCCAGGATTTCTTCGCCAGTCAGGATCTCTTTCATCACTGCAAAGGACTCAGCCTGCTCTTTACCCCACTTGAAGGGGGGGGGGGTTTGCCTCTGTGGGACTGTCCTACCAGGAGATCTTGCAAAGGCGCTGCCTTCTTGGTGTAGTCCTTTACAAACCTCCGGTAATACCCGACCAGTCCCAGGAACTGACCTACCTCCTTGAGATTCTTCGGTTCCGGCCATTTCTGGATGGCAGTGACCTTCTCCGGGTCTGGTGCTACTCCTTCTGGACTGACAATGTGCCCCAGATACTGGACCTTCTGTTTGAGCAGGTGGCACTTGGAAGGCTTAAGTTTCATCCCATACCGGGACAATGTTTCAAATACCTCCGCCCGGTGCTTCAGATGGTCCTCATATGTCCTCCAGTACACTATCACGTCATCCAGGTATAGCAGCACGGTCTCGAAGTTACGGTGTCCAAAACAGCACTCCATCAATCTCTGGAACGTTCCAGGGGCGTTGCAGAGTCTGAACGGCATACTGTTGAACTCACAGAGCCCCATCGGGGTAGTGAAGGCCGTCTTCTCTCGGTCCTCCTCAGCAACTGCTACTTGCCAGTACCCACTAGTGAGGTCAAGGGTAGAGAAGTAATTTGCAGACTTTAGTGCAGCCAGGGATTCCTCTATACGGGGCAAAAGTTATGCATCTTTATGTGTTATGCGGTTTACCTGTCTGTAATCTACACATATCCTCATGCTTCCATCCTTTTTCCTGACCAGGACCAGGGGAGCTGCCCAGGGCTACAGCTATCTCTTATTACCCCTGCTTTCTTCATGTCATGCAACATTTCCTTCGCTTTCTGGTAGTGTGCTGGTCATATGGGCCTGTAACGTTCTTTGATTTGTGGATGGTCACCTGTGGGTATATGGTGTTGTACCCCTTTAATCCTCCCAAAATCAAGTGGGTGTTTGCTGAATACCTGTTCGTATTCCTGGACCACCCTGTGTACACCTTGTTTTTGATGGACAGGAGTGGCGTCAGTCCCAACATGGACCTGTTGACACCAATCCTCCAGCTGAGCTTTGGAGTCATTGTCCTCCACTGTATCTGGTGGGGTCAAGGATTCCACTGGGTGTATGGCATCATCATTCACAGTACACAACCTGGCAACAGTGGCGTATCTTGGTAATTTAACTTCCTCCTCCCCACAATTTAGGAGACGTATGGGTACCCTCCCATTGCGTACATCAACTACCCCTCTAGCAGTTAAGAGTGTAGGTCTGTGCTCCGAGCTAATGGGCTCCACTACCGCCTGGTAGTTCTGTCCCTTGAGACCTATTGCTGCCCTACACCAAATCAGCATCTCACTCATTGGGGGAATCACAATGGGTATCGGGTCTGTCACCCGTACATTACCAATCTCACCACCTGTTAGCTTTACCTGTTGCTGGTACAGGAGGGCTCGAATCTCTCTCTGGAGCACCTTCCTCTGTCCTGGTTTGGCAGTGTCAGCAATCTGTTGGAGCAAAAACAACACTTCTCCCAAACAGTTACCAACAATATTTGTACCAAGTATCATATACAAGTCTGTATCACCAGGGTTAGATTCTATGACAATTAGTCCTTGGTCCTTTAGTTCCACTCTCCCCACCTTCACTGTCACGTCCTTAACCCCGACTAGGTTAAGAGGGAGGCCGTTGGAGGCATACACAGAGAGGTTCGGGGCTGGGGCTGGAGTTCATCTACTGACCAGTATCTTTTGTAGAGGACATCAGGTATGATGGTTACCTGTGAGCCGGTGTCCAGTAACGAAGGTGTTGCTATCCCATCCAACACGATGGACAGGAAAGGCCTTCCTCCTACGAACCGATGGTACCAGCTTGATGGGCCTGGTTGATTTACTCCTGGGTGTCGGCCCTCGGCCCCAGGGTTTGCTCGTTTAAAGGACCGTTCCACGCTGTGTGGCCTGCCTTGTGGCAACGGTAGCAGATGAAGTCTCCTGGAGGGCGACGTTGGTCGTTGGTCCTCCCACGGGGTGGCGTTGTCCTCCTCCGGGGTGGCGTTGTCCTCCTACGGGGTGGTGTTGTCCTCCTTCTTCTCCTCATCCAGGGGACATCCTCAGGGCTGTCAGCGAGTAGAATCCTTCCTTCCGGCTCGGGCTTCTCCTGCAGCTGCTGGGTGCTCAGGACAGTGGCCATGGTTTTACTTAGCTGACGCACTTCAGTGCGCAGGCTGTCCAGCTCACAAGGGGGCACTGTTTGCATCCTTGTTTCAGCCGTTAAGGAAGGAGCAGTGGGTGCTGCGGGCACTGGGGTGGCCCCACCCTGGTAGCGCTGAATAGCAGTCCCTGATGTTTCCAGGGGCTGAATGCCCTTATTAGCCATGTCCTTCAGGGTGTCAAAGGTGGCATTTGGATGATCTAAGGCCCACCACCGTACAGTTCTGCTCTCCTCCTGGGACCTCAACCCCCGGATGAACTGTTCCGTCAGCATCTTATTTTCATCTTGTATGCTGTAACGGGTCTGGGAGGTGGAACCTCAGAGCAACTATACAAAGGGGCAGTCCTTGTAGGGAAGCGGGTGGCTCCCAGGGAAGGCGGGCAGGTAGTCACGGCAAGTGACAGGGACAGTCTCTGGGTAGAAGGGCAGGAGGTCACGGCAAGTGACGGGGACAGTCTCTTGACAGGCGGATGGTCACGGCAAGTGACAGCAGGGTAAGAGTCTCTAGACAGGCAGGTGGTCACGGCAAGTGACAGCAGGATAAGAGTCTCTAGACAGGCAGGTGGTCATGGCAAGTGACAGCAGGGAAAGAGTCTCTAGATAGGCTAGCAGGCAGGTAGCAGGTGAGCGCTCCCAGGTGAGTGGGCAAGAGTCTCTGGACAGGCAGGTGGTCACGGCAAGTGACGGCAGAGCCTCCAGGTAGGCTAGCAGGCAGGTAGCAGATGAGCGCTCCCAGGTGAGCGGGCAGGAGTCTCTGGACAGGCAGGTGGTCACGGCAAGTGACGGCAGAGCCTCCAGGTAGGCTAGCAGGCAGGTAGCAGGTGAGCGCTCCCAGGTGAGCGGGCAAGAGTCTCTGGACAGGCAGGTGGTCACGGCAAGTGACGGCAGAGCCTCCAGGTAGGCTATCAGGCAGGTAGCAGATGAGCGCTCCCAGGTGAGCGGGCAGGAGTCTCTGGACAGGCAGGTGGTCACGGCAAGTGACGGCAGAGCCTCCAGGTAGGCTAGCAGGCAGGTAGCAGGTGAGCGCTCCCAGGTAAGCGGGCAGGCAGATCCATAGACAGACTGACAGGTGTTGGAAGGCAGACTGTCGGACCGCAGGAATGCAAGCAGATAGACAGGAATCAGGTAGGTATCAAGCAGAGATCTGGCAGGTAACTGGCAGGTATCTGGTAACGGGACCTGAGGGCTGAAGCAGAGTTGAAAGGCTTTGCAACAACATTGCTTGGGCACCTCCATTTTGGAGGAGGTGCCTTATATATGGTGAGGTCCTCTGGCCATTGGCCGGGGACTCCTTAGGACAGCGCGCGCGGCCCCTTTAAGAGAGGGGGAGCGTGCGCCCTAAGCACAGAGGCCGGGAAGCAGCACGCGCTGCCAGCAGAGCGGGAGGAAGCTGCCGGGCACGGAGCGGAGAGGTGAGGGGAACGGCGTCCCTGACTAGCAGGAGGCAGGGACGCCGACGCTACATATGCTGGCTGGACTAACCTGTTTCAGGGCCCGCAGGGCTTCCTGTAAGCGCCAGGCGTAGTCCCGGATACTGTCCTCAGGTTGCTGGACACAGTGGTAGAACCTCATCCGGAGATCTGTCTCAGTGCGGTTTTCAAACACAGTTTGCAGTCTCTTAAAGATGATGGATACCGATTCCTGGTCTGCAGCTGGCCGGGTTTCAACTTCCCGCTCTGCGGCACCAGTCAATTGTCCCAGCACAACAGCGGCTCTCTGCTTACCAGTCATAGAATACATGTACAGTACACCGCATAATTTTCTCTTGAATCCAGACAGGGTGTCTGGTTTGCTCCAGGGATATACGGCAGGGCCATGGGTATCAACGGAGTCACGACCCCTGCTGGTGGAGCGGCCGCTCCGGGCTGTGCAGCGCCGGGCGCAAGTTGGGCATCAGGAGCGTTAACCGGTGCTCCGGCGGCTTGCTGGTCGTCGGCCATGGTTGCGCCCCCCCTAGTAAACTGTAGTCTACCTTCTTCACTTCTTATCAGGTAGGCCGCAGCTCCGCGGGCGACGGTCTTCTTCCAGGACCTTGCGTCGCTCATGTCTGACGTCAGAGCGTCCTCTGGACACCTTCCAGGACCTGACGCTTCCTGATTCGACGTCAGGGGCGGGGCGTGTCCTGGGCTTCGCGCGCTTTCCACAGTCACGCCTCTCGGGTTCCCGCGGTTACGCCCCTCTTCTTCCCGCGCGGCGACAGGAAAATGGCGGACAATGGCGGGAAACAGCGTCAATTGGCGGGAAAACTTCACCACAGTGAGTATTACAGTCTTTTAAGGCGCACAGTACCCGGTGGCAACGGGCACGGGATCCTGTTCATGACGCCAGGGAGATGACTCGCCCCCAGGGCCGTGGGGTACTCGGCAGTCGGGCCTCTGGATGCCGGTGGGGGATATCACGGTGGCTGACCCTGTCCGTGGCCCAGGGCCGTCACCCAAAAGGGGAAACTATTTATAGGTGATTTGGAAAGTTCGTGACGCCACCTGTGGAATGCGGCTGACTCGCCCCCTGGGCCATGGGGCACACGGAACTGGGCTTCTATACGATGATGGGGGTAGCAGTGGCAACCCGATCCCGTGGCTCAGGGTGGTCAGACCAAATTGTGGCAGTCTATTTATCAGTGTTTTGAATGTCCGACTACGCCACCCATGGATTGCAGTCAGGGATAACCGCCGCTGCAAGGCAGACCGCTGAGGCTGGTGTTGGTGTGCAGCACAGGGGTAGGATAACTCCCCACGGGAAGAGTGTAGCCTCAGGGCAGTGTAGGTGGATGCTGGGGGTGATAGTGCAGGCCGCAATAGTAAGAGTTCAGAGTCCGCTTCAAACAGTCCAGGGTCTTTATTGCAGATGTTATTACTGACCCCACGGGAGTACCGGTTAGGAATGGGCCTGGGTATCTGAGAACATTCGGACGAGCCCCACTGGTCAGGGTGAGTGTGTAGACCTATCGCGCTCTCTATACTCTTGCTGACTATCCCCCTTTTCATGGTGTAATAGCCCACGTCCCTGAGCTGGCCGTGTACTTTGCCTGTATGGCTTGCGACTCGGGCCTTAGGTACCTTTTGCTTCTCCTTGCTGTACTGGTCCCTCTGTGTGGCGGAGCCTCCAGGCTTCTTAGGCCAAGGGACCTGAAATCCCTCGCGGGTTGGTTCTCTGCTGCTGGGCTTGCAACCCTGACAGCCTCGGACCCCAATGTCCGGATGTGTGCTTCTCTCAGCCAGGACCTGTTCTTGTTGCCTCAGTCCCTGGCTCACAGTCTCTCCTCTGCCTCACGGACTCCTCAGCTGCTGCTGACCTGTCCCTTCCTCTGAGAACCCTTCTGGACACTTCAGAAGTGGGTTCTGGTCTCTCTAACCCTGCCCCAGTTCCAGCTTTTATAGGGGCAGCCTGCTCCCCCTACTGGCCTGGGACAGGAGGTGCTGCTTGCTAATGGTCCCAGACCAGGGAACCTCCCTCCTGCTCTCAGACACAGCCTTCAATATTTGTGGCATCCAGGCCTGGGGTGACACATTCCCCCTAGTAAAATTTAGTACTCCGGGACTAAGCCTTTTTGGCCAACAACAAACAGGGTATAAACAATAACATAACATATTTACAAGCACATTTTGTCCTTAAGGTCACGGCGCTTCCGTGACCGGGTGTCCATATCACCCAGCAAGGTGAAGTTTTCCACAGTGTGGGGACCTGTCCCTATAAACCCCAAGTTCCTGGCCTTGGGCGTGGCGGCAAGGTAAAAGCTAACTACTTTGGACCACAAGGAGGCCACGCCGGACAGGTTTTTCTTCTGTGGCCATCTTCACAAGAGGGCACCAGGTGCAACTATCTACATGGTAGTTCCGGCCATTCAGTGTCCATGACCTGTCAGTCCATAGAACTAGAAAAGCTGGAGAAAACACTATTAGTTATCAGGTAACAAACATAAAACATTAAATATTTACAGGTAAATGTAGACTTTGCACTTAGATCTTCCAGCGAGCTGGTACTTGACCCCTAGTGCTCCTGGCTGACCTGCGTAACCTACTGTCTGGTGGTGGTCTAACCTGGCTTTCCCCACTAGCATTTAGGGTACCGCTACTAGCTGGGTTTACAGGCAGGGCAGGCAGCTGTCTGTGGGTCCTTTGGCTTACCGCAGGCATGGCAGGCTCACTGTCAGAAGAGGGTTGGCTCTCCTGGGCTGCTGGCATGAGTTCTTCTGCCTCCGGGGCTGCTTGTTCTTCTTGTTCTTCCTGCTCTCCTGTAGGCTCCTGCTGGGTAGGTTGAAGGAAGTGTAGGACGGGTACCACTATGGCATCGTTTATCCGAGTCCAGGACTGGGGAAACTCTCCGAGAACAGTGCTGACCATTTCCTCCTTGTCCACTGAGGGCTCAAGGTCATCTTGATCTTTACTTTGACTCTGCAGTTGCTTGGGGCACCGTTTTAGGTGGTCTCTGGAGACAGTGCTAGTGGTTTCTCCTCCATCCTTGGTAATTACACATACCTTCGGGTTGTCGTGGTTGGACGGCAGTACTGTGTATGGGTCGCTCTCCCACTGGTCATCTAGCTTGTGAAGCGCTTCAGGACCTGCTCACCAGGTTACAGGGGACCAGTAGGGGCGTGTTGGTTGAAGAGCCTCTCTTGTTTTTCTCTCAATTGAGCCAGACTCCTCTCCACACTCTCCTGTACCTTCTTGTACTGTAGCTGCCGTTCCGTATCCCAGTCCGCATCTGGGGAGGTGTCCTCGGGTGTCAGGACTCCCATCTCCAGGTCCATAGGCAGCTACCTGGTCTTGCTCGCATCAGGTAAGGCGGGGTGCAGTTGGTAGCATTCACCGGGATATGGTTGTACAAGTCTATCAGGTCTGGCAGCTTCTCCGGCCACAGGCTGCGTTGTTCCAGGGGCAACGTCTTGAGGAGATCAATGACATAGTAACATAGTAACATAGTTTGTAAAGCCGAATAAAGACTTGCGTCCATCAAGTTCGACCTGTTAGTTCTGTAATTGCTAAAGTTGATCCAGAGGAGGGCAAAAACCCCAAATGATTTGGCCAATCTTCACCTGAGGAAAAATTCCCTCCCGACTCTGAAACCAGCAGTCAGAATAAATCCCTGTATCAACCTACTATTTTATTTTATTTTTAAGTATATGCTGAAATCTGCCTGGTATCTAGAAATGCATCCAGTCCCCGCTTGAACTGGTGTAGTGAATCCGACATTACCGTCTCCTCACTCAGTGAATTCCATATTCTCACTGCTCTTACCGTAAAGAACCCCTTCCTATGCTGGTGCTGAAACCTTTTCTCTTCCAGTCTTAGTGAGTGCCCTCTTGTTACCGTAATATCCCTCCTTTTGAACAAATCCCGGGCAAGGTCTCTATACTGTCCCCTAAAATATTTGTACACATTTATTATGTCCCCCCTCAACCTTCTCTTTTCCAGGCTGAATAGTCCTAGTTTTGCCAACCTCTCTGGGTATTGCAGTCCCTCCATTCCCTTTATTAATTTTGTTGCCCTCCTTTGTACCTTTTCAAGCTCATTTATATCCTTTCTATATATTGGGGCCCATAACTGAGCACAGTATTCCAAGTGTGGTCTGACCAGTGCTTTGTACAGTGGAAGAACAATGTTCTCATCCTTTGCAGCTATACCTCTTCTGATACATCCCATTACCCTGTTTGCCCTTACAGCAGCGGCCTGACTTTGGGCACTCCAATTTAGTTTGCTATCAATCAAGATGCCCAAGTCCTTCTCCATCTCTGAATTCCCCAATGATTTCCCATTCAGTGAGTACTGGTGACTTCCATTTTTCCTTCCCATATGTATGACTTTACATTTCTCCTCGTTAAACCTCATTTGCCATTTAATGCTCCACCTACCCAGCTTATCCAAATCCCTCTGTAGGTCTGCACTGTCCTCTTTTGTATTAATTGTTTTACATAACTTTGTGTCATCTGCAAATATTGATATTTTACTGTTTATCCCGTTGACTATGTCGTTAATAAAGATATTAAATAACATTGGGCCTAGTACAGACCCCTGTGGTACCCCACTAGTGACGCTTACCCAATCTGAGTATATTCCATTTATAACCACCCTCTGCCTTCTATCCTTTAGCCAGTTAGCTACCCACTTGCAGACATTTTCCCCCAGCCCCATCATTCTCATTTTGTATACCAACCTATTATGTGGCACGCTATCGAACACTTTTGAGAAGTCGAGATACACGACATCCACTGGTTCCCCCTGATCTACTCGAGAGCTAACCTCCTCGTAGAAGTCAATCAGGTTTGTTTGGCAGGAGCGATTCCTCATGAATCCATGTTGGTTCGGGATTAAAAGATTATTAGCATCAAGATGCTCCGTAATTGCCTCTTTAATGAAGCTTTCAAAAATTTTGCCCACAACGGACGTCAGACTCACCGGCCGATAGTTTCCTGCGTCACTTTTCGCTCCCTTTTTGAATATTGGCACTACATTCGCCTGTCGCCAATCAAGTGGCACAGACCCAGTCTCAACAGAGTCCTTAAATATAAGATATAACGGTCTGTCTATCACATTACTTAGTTCCCTCAGTACCCGTGGGTGTATGCCATCAGGTCCTGGTGATTTGTTTATTTTAATGTTACTGAGGCGTTTCTGTACCCCAGCTTGGGTTAGATATGTCATACTTAGTGGAGGATTAAGTTTGTCACTTCTCATTTCTCCTGTTAGTTCGATTTCCTTTGTGAAAGTTGTCGAAAAAAAATTATTTAATAGATTAGCTTTATCCTCATCTTTCTCTATGATTTTGCCTTCCTCACTTTTTATCGGTCCAATATTATCCGATTTAATCCTTTTACTATTTATATACGTAAAGAACAGTTTGGGATTTGATCTACTTTCCCTAGCAATACGTCTCTCTGTTTCCTCCTTCGCTATTTTTATTTGTTTTTTACAGGTTCTCGTTTTTTCCTTGTAACACATTAGTGCTTCCTTACTGTTTTCCTGTTTTAATCTCTTGAATGCCTCTTTTTTGCTATTTAACGCCCCTTTTACGTTCTTGTTCAACCATATTGGTTTCCTCTTATTTCTGGCCCTTTTATTCCCATACGGTATATATCTCTCGCACTGAGTATTCAGAATTCTTTTGAAGGTTTCCCATTTACTATTCATATTCCTTTGATTAAGAACTTTGTCCCAGTCAATAAGTTGAAGGCTTTCTTTCAGCTGATCAAACTTCGCCCTCCTAAAGTTTAATGTTTTTGTTGTTCCCCTATTGATATCCCTACTAAAGGGCATTTTGAAGTCGATAATATTATGGTCGCTATTACCTAGGTGCCCCCCTATCTGTACCTCAGTTATTCTATCAGGCCTATTAGTCAATATTAAGTCCAACACGGCCTTCCCTCTCGTTGGTTCCTGCACTAGTTGGGAGAGATAATTATCCTTAATATTTGTCAAGAACCTTTTTCCTTTCTGAGATCTACAGGTTTCTGTTTCCCAGTCAATATCCGGGTAGTTGAAATCCCCCATTACAATCACTTCATTATGTTTTGCTACTTTGTCTATTTGTCCTAATAGCAGATTCTCATTCTCCTCTGTTATATTTGGTGGCTTATAGCAGACCCCCAGTAATATTTTATTATTATTTTTAGTTCCCTCTATCTCTACCCACATGGACTCGACCCCCTCTTCTCCCTCTCCTATATCTTCCCTTAGTCTGGGTTTTAGACATGACTTTACATATAAGCAGACTCCTCCGCCTTTCCCCTGTTTCCGGTCCCTTCTAAATAAACTATAATCTAATAAATTTACCGCCCAGTCGTAGCTATCGTCTAGCCAAGTCTCTGTTATACCTACGATGTCATACCTCTCCTCCGATATAAGCGCCTGCAGCTCATCCGCCTTATTGGTCAGGCTTCTTGCGTTGGTCAGGATGCAAGATAAAACTTTGGGGTTATTTAGCATCCTATTCTTCTCTAACGATCTAACTGTACTATCCCCACCCCCCTCTCCACCCTCATTATATTCACTTCTCCCCTTCCCCCTTGCTTGCCTCACATCCCACCTATTTCCTTGGTTTCCCCCCCCCGTCTCTAGTTTAAAAACTCCTCCAACCTATTAGCCATCTTCTTCCCCAGCACCGCTGCACCCTCCCCATTGAGGTGCAGCCCGTCCCTACGGTAGAGCCTGTAGCCGACCGCGAAGTCGGCCCAGTTCTCCATGAACCCAAACCCTTCTGCCTTGCACCAACTCTTTAGCCACTTATTCACCTCCCTAACTTCCCGTTGGCGCTCCTGTGTGGCTCGCGGGATTGGTAGTATTTCTGAGAAAACTACCTTGGAGGTCCTTGCCCTAAGCTTCCTACCTAGGTCCCTGAAATCATTTTTAAGGACCCTCCATCTACCACTCACTTTGTCATTGGTGCCGATGTGGACCATGACCGCTGGGTCTTCGCCAGCCCCACCCAGTAACCTGTCAACCCGATCCGCGATGTGCCGGACTCGAGCGCCAGGGAGGCAGCACACCGTTCGGCGATCCCGGTCTTTGTGACAGATTGCCCTGTCTGTCCCCCTAATAATAGAGTCACCCACTACCAGAACCTGTCTTGCCTGCCCTACACTTCCCCCCTCCCCCTTATTACTGGAGCATACACTCCCCCAGCGGTCAGAGGATCTGTCGTGCTCCAATAATGCCGGTTCTGAACCAGCCTTCCTATACTTCTTCCCTCTATCCCTCCTAACTGTTATCCAGCTCCCTGCCTGTTCAGCCTGCACTTCCCCTCTATGCTCCACCCCCAGTATTGACCCATTGAGTGTCTGCTCGGTGAGCAGCAAACTCCGTTCCATGTTGTCGATGCTCCTCAGTACCGCTATCTGAGCAGTTAGATCCAGAATTTGGGCTTCCAAGTGCACGATATGCTCACATCTCTCGCAGCAGTATGGATCCTCGAGCGGTTGCTCACGGAATGCATACATTGCGCAAGATGTACACTGCACGGCTCCGGCCAACATGGACGTCATTCTAAATATGGGGATACAGTCAGTATATATATACAAGTACAAAACACAATTATTTATATATAGGTGTATGGACGGGGATCAATTAGGGATGTGCAAGTGTATCAATTAGATATCGGCGGGGGATCAGTTAAGTATCAAGTATGGACGGGGGAATCAGATAAGTAGGTCAGGTGGATTAATTAAGTAAAAAGTAAAGTAAAGAAAGAATGAAATACAGTCAGCAATTCAGTCCTAAGTCCTCCCTTCCAAACTCCCTGAATCCAAAGTCACTGAAAAACAAGTCACACACTTACTTTCGTTCGCACTTACGCTCCGGACACACACAGCTCGTTCACACTCGCAAACTAAGAGATTTAAAGAGTTTTTTTTTTTTTCTTCCTTTTCCAGCAATGTACCCTTCACCTCAATGCACTTCCAAAGGAACCAGCTGCCCCTTATAAACCCTTAATTATGACCCCTTCCCCTTAATTAACCCCTTGTGAGTAAATCTACACCTCAGGATTTTAGTGCAATGTAGTTAACCCTTAAATACACAGGTAGTAAACTAAGAAACTAAAACTGTAGTGAGAAAATAGGTTTTAAAAAGCCCAATAAATCTAAACAGGTAGAAAAGCACTCAGCAGGTCACAATGCAGCACTCACCGCAATTCACACAGGTATTTTCTGCAGGATTCCCAAATACCTCTTCACTGAAAAACAAGTCACACACTTACTTTCGTTCGCACTTACGCTCCGGACACACGCAGCTCGTTCACACTCGCAAACTAAGAGATTTAAAGAGTTTTTTGTTTGTTTGTTTGTTTTTTTTTTTTTCTTCCTTTTCCAGCAATGTACCCTTCACCTCAATGCACTTCCAAAGGGAATATTATTCATTTTCTCATCCAGCTCGTTGGTTTGCGGGTGGTAAGGCGTCCAGATCTTCCTACAGCCGTAGAGGTTGCAGAACTCCTGGAAGACTTCCGCCTCTTGATCTGTCAAGACCTGTTCCGGATACCCGTGTGGATGGCAGAAGTGTTGTTGGAAGGCTCTGGCCCCTGTTTGGGCTGTCAAGTCTTTAACCGGGACCACCACCAAGAACCGGGAGTAATGGTCCACAATCGTGAGGGCATAGATGTAGCCGGACCGGCTTGGAGCCAACTTCACATTGTCCAGAGCTACCAGCTCAAGAGGCTGCCTGGTGGCGATGGGCCTCAAGGGTGTCTTCTGGCTGGTACGGTCGTTCCTTCTGAGGTGACATGGGCCGCAGTCCCTGCACCACTTCTCTATGGCCCCTCTCATACCGATCCAGTAGAACCGCTCTCTCAGTAGGAACTCCAGTTTCTTCCACCCGAAGTGTCCCGCTCTGTCATGGTAGGCCTCCAGGACCATTGCTGCATCCCGTCTCGGGACCACTACCTGCCAGGTCAGCTCGTGCGTCCGGTGGTTGACAAGCCTTCTGCACAGCTTACTTTCGTAGAGGAATAGCCTGCTTTTCTCCTTCCATAACTGCTTGGCTTCCTCTGGAGCGTCCGGGCCAGGGCTAGCGTCTGCCTGGGTTAACATGTCTTTCACCAGGCGAGTTGCAAGGTCACTATCTTCTGTTTCAGCCCAGCCGTGGTGGGGTAAGGGGTTGAACATGACGGTGGTTAGGTCTTTGTCTCTTACCCAGTGAGAATACTGAGTGGCCCCATACCGGTGGAACGCCGGGAGCTCTACTTCCTCCAGCTCTTCCAAGTCTTCTTCTCCTTCGGGTAGGTGGGGCATTCTTGATAGGGCGTCTGCGTTGGCGTTGGTTCTGCCTGCCCGGTATTTGATTGTGAAGTCATAATTTGATAGCCGGGCCATCCACCGCTGTTCTAGGGCACCAAGTCTTGCATTGTCCAGGTGTGTCAACGGGTTGTTGTCCGTGTACACAGTGAACTTTGCGGAGGCCAGGTAATGTTTAAACCGTTCTGTGACGGCCCACACCACTGCCAAGAATTCTAGCTTGAAGGAGCTGTAATTCTCCGGGTTCCTTTCAGTGGGCCTCAGCTTCCGGCTGGCGTACGCGATCACCCTTTCTCTGCCCTGTTGGTTTTGGGACAGTACGGCTCCTAGCCCCACATTACTGGCGTCTGTGTGGAGGATAAAAGGCTGGCCATAATCGGGGTAGGCCAGGATCTCATCCCCCATGAGGGCCATCTTCAACTGGCGGAAGGACTCCTCTTCCGGCTTGTCCCACTTGAAGGGTGGCTTGTGACCTCTGGATTTAGACTGACCTATCAGGAGGTCCTGCATAGGAGCTGCCATCTTTGTGAACCCGGGGATGAACCTTCGGTAGTAGCCTACCAACCCGAGGAATTGCCTCACTTCTTTGATGTTAGAGGGGCTTGGCCAGCTCTTGATGGCTGTAACCTTGTCAGGGTCGGGGGCTACTCCCTCAGCACTCACCACGTGCCCCAGGTACTGTACCTTCGGCTTTAACAGATGGCACTTGGAGGGTTTCACTTTCATGCCAAAGCCTGCCAGGGCCTCGAACACCTCGGCCAGGTGCTTTAGATGGTCCTCGTAAGTCTTTGAATAGACAATCACGTCGTCCAGGTAAAGTAGGACCGTCTCAAAGTTTCGGTGCCCTAGACAGCATTCCATCAGCCTCTGGAAGGTCCCGGGTGCATTGCAGAGCCCGAATGGCATACAGTTGAATTCACTCAATCCCATCGGGGTGGTGAAGGCGGTCTTCTCCTTGTCAGCCTCTGCCACAGGAACCTGACAGTACCCGCTAGTAAGGTCCAAAGTAGAGAAGAAATTAGCTGATTTTAGTGCGGCTAAAGACTCCTCTATCCTAGGTAACGGGTACGCGTCTTTATGGGTGATACGATTGATTTATCTATAGTCCACGCACATTCTCATGGTACCGTCTTTCTTTTTTACCAGAACCAAGGGGGCTGCCCAGGGGCTACAGCTGTCTCTAATGACCCCGGCTTCTTTCATTTCTCTCAGCATGCCCTTTGCGTTCTGATAATGTGCAGGGGGTACAGGTCTGTATGTCTCTTTTATTGGTGGGTGGCTCCCCGTGGGGATGTGGTGTTCTACCCCTTTCACCCTGCCGAAGTCTAGCGGGTGCTTACTAAAGATTCTCTCGTACTCCTGAACCACTCCTTGTTTTTGGTGCAAGGGAGTGGAGTCAGCACCCACGTGGAGTTTCTGGCACCAGTCCTCCTTAGGTTTCTGGGAGCCATTACCCTCCGCCTGGGGAGATGGCGGCAAGGGTTCCACGGCCCTGACAGCATTGTGTTCAACAGTATACAATTTGGCTAGTGTAGCGTACCGGGGCAAGTGTACTTCCCTTTCCCCAATGTTTAAGATCCGGACGGGCACCCTTCCATGGCGGACATCAACCACCCCCCGGGCTGTCAAAATGGTGGGCCTGCTGTCTGAGTACACGGGTTCTACCATGGCTTGGTAGTCTCTCCCTCTTAACCCGATTGCAGTCCGACACCAGATCATCATTTCACTTTTGGGAGGCATGGCAATGGGGAACGGGTCGCTCATCCTCACGCTACCGATCTCACCACCAGACAGTTCTACCTGTTGCCGTCTCATCAGGGCTCTTATCTCCTTCTGGAAGACCCTCTGTTGGCTGGAACTCGCATTCATCGCCACCTGCTGCAAAATTACAATCACTTCTGAAAGACAATTTTCAATCACGTTAGTACCCAAGGTTATTTTAGGGTGACTTTCTTGACGGTCAATGTTCACAATGATCACTCCCTGTGCCGGCAGTTCAACTTTACCAATCTTAATGGTCATCTCTCTGAACCCCACCTGCGGCACGGGCTGGCCATTGCTGGCGATGATGCTCAAGTCACTGTCTGGATAGCGGGTTATGTCAGTGTCACTCCAGTACTGCTTGAAAAGTACTTAGGGGATGGTAGTCACTTGGGACCCGGTGTCCAGCAGTGCACTCATGGGGATACTGTCCAGCACTACAGGTAAAACCGGGCGCCCCCCTACGTACTTATCACGCCAATTAGATGGGCCTGGTGACCTTATGCCTGGGGGTTGCCCTCCGCCCCAGGTCGGACCCATTTAAAGTACAGTACCTGGCTACGTGTCCCGGCTGGCTGCAACGGCGGCAAATCGTCTGTCCATCCTCAGTGTAACGATCGGCGGGCCTCCCTCTGAACGACGGGATCCTCCTCCGTCGACGCCACGGGACATCCTCCGGACTGGAAGCCAGCTTGATTGGTTCTGACGGGTCCATCTGTAACGACTGTACGGTCCTGGTCAATGCAGCAACACTCTTTGTTAGTTCTTGGACCTGATGGTGCAGGTTTGCAGGCGGGGATGGGTTTAGGGCCTGCGCATCAGCCCTCACAAGGTCTGCAGGGTAGGGCGCTGCCTCCTGGTGGTAAGTGATGGCAGGGCGCCGGGAAACTACAGCGCCACCTGGTGCGGGTTCTCGGAGCACCCGGATGGCCCTATCTTTGAACTGTGCAAAAGTCAAATCGGGGTTCTGTAGGGCCATGAGGCGCAGCTGGGTTCTGTGGGCGCTGGACAGCAGACCTTCTATGAACTGATCAGTCAACAGTTTATCGGTATCCTGCACGCTGCCAGGGTCAGCTTGCTAAATTGCCCCCAAGGCATCCTGTAAATTTAGGGCATAGTCTCTGATGCTATTTTGAGCTCGCTGCTTACATCCATAGAACCGCATCTTGATTTCTGCTGAGGTACGGGTATCAAAGGTGTCCCATAGACGGGTCAGAACTCCCCTTACAGTCCTTTTCTCCTCAGCTGTCCAAGACTTTACCTCCCGCTGGGCCGCACCAGTTAACTGCCCTATCAGTATGCTTACTTTCTGTTCTTCTGTCAGGGGGTAAACTTTGAACAGGCTATACAGCCTTTCTTTGAAGTCGCCCAAGGTATGCGACTCGCCGGCATACTGTGGCAGCCAGGTCGCTCCGGGGATATAAGGCATGGAAAACGGCATCACAGCTGCAGCGGCTACGCTGGTGGTAGAGGGTCCCTCCGCGTCCGTCATCTTCCTCCCCCCTAGTTAACCGTGGCCTACCTTCCGGCGATCCTCTTCTGTAGGCCGCGGCTCTGCTCGCGATGCTCTGGGCGAGGACCTTGCGTCGCTCGGTGATGACGTCGGCGTCCGCTGGATCTCCTTCCAGGACCTTGCGCAGCGTCTCAGCGTAGGGCGGAGCTTCAGGTCTCGCGCGTTTTTTGATGTCCACGCCCCTCTTCTTCCAGCGCGGCGTCCCGAAGATGGCGCCCGATGGCAAGAAACGGCTCCGAATGGCGGGAAATGGCCCCGAATGGCGGGAAACTTCACTCAGGTAAGTATAAAGTCTTTTTCAGGCACGCAATACCCGTTTGTGGCAGGTTGGTCACAATCCTGCCGACTACGCCAAAGCTGACTTGCCCCCTGGGCCATGGGGCACCCGGAACCGGGCTTCTATGCGATGCTGGGGGTAGTAGTGGCAACCCGATCCCGTGGCTCAGGGTGGTCAGACCAAATTGTGGCTGTCTATTTATCAGTGTTTTGAATGTCCGTGGATTGCAGTCAGGGATAACCGCCGCTGCAAGGCAGACCGCTGAGGCTGGTGTTGGTGTGCAGCACAGGGGTAGGATAACTCCCCACTAGAAGAGTGTAGCCTCAGGGCAGTGTAGGTGGATGCTGGGGGTGATAGTGCAGGCCGCAATAGTAAGAGTTCAGAGTCCGCTTCAAACAGTCCAGGGTCTTTATTGCAGATGTTATTACTGACCCAATGGGAGTACCGGTTAGGAATGGGCCTGGGTATCTGAGAGCATTCGGGCGAGCCCCACTGGTCAGGGTGAGTGTGTAGGCCTACCGTTCTCTCTATGCTCTTGCTGACTATCCCCCTTTTCATGGTGTAATAGCCCACGTCCCTGAGCTGGCCGTATACTTTGCCTGTATGGCTTGCGACTCGGGCCTCCAGGCTTCTTAGGCCAAGGGACCTGAAATCCCTCGCGGGTTGGTTCTCTGCTGCTGGGCTTGCAACCCTGACAGCCTCGGACCCCAATGTCCGGTTGTGTGCTTCTCTCAGCCAGGATCGGCTCTCATCACCTGAGTCCCTGGCTCGCATTCTCTCGTCTGCCTCACGGACTCCTCAGCTGCTGCTGACCTGTCCCTTCCTCTGAGAACCCTTCTGGACACTTCAAAAGTGGGTTCTGGTCTCTCTAACCCTGCCCCAGTTCCAGCTTTTATAGGGGCAGCCTGCTCCACCTACTGGCCTGAGACAGGAGGTGCTGCATGCTAATGGTCCCTGACCAGGGAACCTCCCTCCTGCTCTCAGACACAGCCTTTAATATTTGTGGCATCCAGGCCTGGGGTGACACACGGCTAAAGGGAGCCGCCGCTGCGGAGCAGTCCTCTGAGGCAGATGTTAGGGCAGCTTATGATGGAATGGCTCCCCACAGGTGGAGCGGGCCTCAGGGCAGTGTGGGAGAATGGATGGTGGTACAGAGGAGAGACGGCCAGGACGGGTCAGGGAGAAATGACAGACTTTCACACGGGGGTTCGCTTCGGTACCTTTACTGGTGTTGATGCAGGTATGGTCCAGGGTACTCGGTACGAAGGGTGCACTTCTGGACGCTCCACAGTGAGCGGGTATTGGGCCTCCTGATCCGTTGCTTTCACTTGCTAAGCTTCTGACCTGCCTGGAGCTAGGCCTGGCTTTATTACTGTCTCTCTCTCTCTCTTGCACCTGCTGACCTGGTGGTAGGGCCTTCTCTTGGAGATCACTCTCCCTGGACGCTGGGGCCTCCGTGACTCCTAGCCCTGGTACAGTATTCAGCGTTGGTCGACCTGGGACTTGTAGTCCTCCAGGTATCCGGTGGTCCCTACTGTAGGCGCGGACCCGGTGTCCGGTGTATAGTTCGGGGTGAGCCTGGTACGCTCCTCTGCCCCCTCAACTCCTCTCTCCTTTCCTCTTTGCCATCGGCCGCACTCAGGGCCCTCACTACGGCAGCAGCAGACGAGCTGCGTCTTCACTGGTCTAAGTGCCAGCACACTCTCAGACTCTCTCCCAGTCTGAACAACTAACAACTCACTGAACTAACTGAGCTACCTGGCTCCACCCTCCCTATATATATCCCTATCAGGGCTCCCTCTGGTGGTCTGAGGTGGTAGGGTGGAGGTGTGTGAATGTGTGAGGGCCTCTTGTGGAGAAGTCCGACCATGCACCCTACTGGGTTCTGTGGCACCTGTGCGTAGCAGGGCGCCACAAATACAGCACCAGAACCCTCATTAGTACTTGAATACAGCAACAAGCTTAGGACAGCGATCAATTGCAAAATCATGCGAAATACAATGTGATATATAAATGCCATTGCATCACACAAACCTGCAACTCCCAATATGACCTGTGTGAATGTGTGTATATTGTAGGTAAATTAATACACTTACTGATTGCTGTCTTCTCTGGTGTCCAGCGCCACTCTGGTCCTCTACTGAGATACGAACAAGAAGTTCTGACAGTCTAGGTCACGGAAGTGAAGAGCTGGAAGTGACTTTTCCAATACAAGTCTATGGAGAGAGAGGATGAGGCTTTTACAATGTAAGCCTATGGTGCATCAATGCTAAGCTCCATAGACTTACAGTAATAGCGACCTCCTGCTCACGCATAGAACCCTGTGAGAATCGGGACTTCAGTCCCGTGAGTCAGAGGAGGACTGGAGTAGTGCTCTGACAAGACAGCGATCTGTGAGTATATTAATACACCTACACTACACTACATACATAGTCACATAGCTTTAGCCCCTAAAAATTTTAATGGGAGTGCTCCTTTAACAATGGAAAGGAGATGGTGGGAGTTGTTGTTAACAGCCATAATCAAACTGCTGTTCACACAGAAACCACAGTACTGATTAGACACAGGCAGTAGCACCATTAAACAATTAAAGAGCAACTTAACGTAGATATTTTATATACTTTAGGCCCTTTAATTCTTAGCAGATCGGTGGTCTCTGGGTCCTGTGGTTTGTTTTAAGGGTTTAAGAGGTTGTCCGATCTTAAAGGGGTATTCCTATCTCCAAGATCCTATCCCAATATGTAGTAAGTGTATTAATAATAATATTAGCAAATACCTACAATTAGAAATATAGTATAAATATACTATAGTACAGTTTTTCTGATTTGCTATGTCTCTTTCCTCATGTGTAGGTATTGCATGACCTTAGGTATCAATGGTTGCGACCACTGATATAGTGACAGTTAGTTAGCTAGATGCTAGTGGTTCATTTCAAGTTAATTTCCTCCTGGCAGCGGGGCTCTAAGTGCCGGCAGCGGGCAGGTTCAGAACGCTATTAACCTGCAGATTAACCCTTTTTTTTTTCATGTGACAGGTTCCCATTTTTTTTCTTTCTACTCTTTTTAGTAGCCCTTTGGGATGCTAACCTGCAATTGTTCGATTACTTACGCTTTACTTACTGGCTGCCGTGGTAACTCATCATCTCCCTGTAATCACCATTCAGTGATTGACAGATGCATTTACATGGATAAACCTCAGAGATCAGAGCGAGCTCTGGTTGCTGCAGTTACAGGCAGTTTCTGGCTGTGTAGCACAGCCGGCATCTGCCGCATATGAAGTGGGCTCTGCTACTGAGTCAGTTTCATAAAACCCTTAGAGACCTGCGACAAAACTACATAATAGGTTAAAGGGAATCTGTCATGTAAAATAGCACTATTAACCTGTAGATATGGGGTTAATCTGCAGGTTAATAGCGTTCAGACACTGAGCGGTGCCCGCACTGAGAGCCCCGCTGCCAGGAGGAAATGAACTTTATTCCCCACGGCAGCCTTTCAGTCACAGGGGTGGCACTGGCGCAGTTTCATTCACCGCTCTGTGTATAGAGAACTGTAACCGCGCCCTGGCACTGACTGACAGCCGGCCCTAATGCTGAGCTGGTGGTGGTGTTACAGGAGAGGAGGAAGCTCCAGTGTGTGAACAGCAGCCACAGATGGGAGAGGGCTGCACTTGTCTCCCCTCTCCTCAGGGTCGGCTTCCTTGTTGTCCCCCACAGCCTTAGCCCACCCACCTCCTTCCTCTACCTCCTCACTATGCTGTGCAGTCACTCTGCGCATGAAAGATTAATCCACTTCTGTAGCTGGCACCAAAGAGGAGAACCAGGGTGGGGGAGTAGGATCTACAAGGTGATCGCACAGCCGCACCACGAGGGGCTGTGTCAGGCAAACCCTACGTGTGTGCGGACCTGTACAGGTTATAAAATTTATTCAAATTAAAAAAAGCTAACTAGAGATACGGGGCGGTGCACTCATGATCCTGGCCCCAGATCTAAGAGCCTCCCGACGCCCCTGGTGAGCGGCCCCTGTAACTGCGCCCCGGCCGGATCTGTACTGATGCACTGCTGAGCTGGCTGTCAGTCAGTGTCGGGGCACGGTTACAGGGGCCGCTCACAGTAAACTGAGTGGTGTCTAAAGTTGCGCCGGAACATGTAATGTTCTTGACCAGTTTAGGAACCCCAGTATAGAAATACCATTTTATGGGGAATCTGAAGTAACAGAAGGGACCGCGTTCTGTATTTTCATCTATTAGTCAGAATGGAGATGACCAACAAACAGCGTCATCTGCTCTGGAGAACCCAACACTTCTATGGTTTCCATGGACAGCCCAGTGATTACAGACGACCACGTGCAATACTTCATTTCTTCTTTGGAGGCGCTGTAGGGAAATTCAGCACTTGCTGCCAAGTACTCTCTTACTGCAAGAGGTTTGTGCAGAAGGGACCAATTTGGTCTTTATTCACAGCACATTGGAGCTTTACCTCTGACCCATATGGAGAAACCTTACATGAGACTCAGGGGCTAAACCCACATTCACTACATGGACGACCAATGAAAAAAAGAACAACGATGTAGGGGCTAAAAGAGAGATTTTATTTATAGATGTCGGTTATTATATATTTTACTATTATGTATATGTGTAAATTATTTATCTATCGGGATAATCCTATTTATGGGCCGTGTTGATCCAGAGGAAGGCGAAAACCCCCTGTGAGGAACAGGCCAATTCTCCTCATATCAGAGGGGGAAATTCCTTCCTGACCCCAAATAAAACATGGCGGTCAGAATAAATCCCAGGATCAAGGGCTGGTACCGAACCTGTGGAATTAAATTCACTGCTAAAAATGTAATAAACTATTCATCTTTTTCTTATTTTTGTACTGAGCTACTGTGTATATTATGTGTGTGTCAGCTATAAATTATCTGAAAACCTGCCTATATTTAAAAATGTATTTATTTAATTTTATATATTTATAATAAGCCATTAATATGTGATTTACTTATACAACTATCAGATTAAATCTATTTAAGGCCGTGTTGATCCAGAGGAAGGTGAAAAATTCCTTCCTGATCCCAAATATGGTGATCGGGGTGAATCCCAGGATCAAGGGCTCATAGCTAATGTGTGATACATAAGTGTAATTTTCTTATTTAAATATTTAATTATTTATATTTTTGGAATAATTTATTTTTATACTTATGTTAACTATTTTTTTTTAAAACCAGAAACTAAATTCTATTTTTCTATAGTTTTTTTCATTAAAAATATGAGAACCTACTTATTTTATTTTACTAAACCTATTTATAGGCCGTGTTGATCCAGAGGAAGGCGAAAACCCCACGTGAGAAATGTGCCAATTGTTCTCGTGACGGGGGGAAATTCCTTCCTGACCCCAAATATGGCGATCGTGATGAATTCCAGGATCAAAGGCTCGTACCTAACCTGTAAGTAGTGGAAGTGAGATTTTTCAAAATATATTTTAATTAATTATTATATATTTAGTCTAAAAATGTTTTTGTTTTGTGTAAAATAAACAATTTTTGAAAATATTTTTTTACATTTTTAAAACTTTTTCATTACTTATGTGTGAATCTTACTTTTTGATATATAACTAAAGCTATTTAAGGCTGTGTAGATCCAGAGGAAGGTGAAAACCCCCATGAGGAATGGACCAATTATCTTCATATTAGGGGGAAAAATTCCTTCCTGACCCCAAATATGGCGATCAGATTAAGTCCCAGAATCAAAGCCAAAATTTCTATCTACGTGCTATGTGTCTGTGTGTGTACCTATACCTATAGTGTAGTGTGCGGCCTATACCTATCATGTAGTGGGGGTCTATACCTATAATGTAGTGTGGGTGATGTGGATGTGATGGGTGAAATACTTACCCGACCTGTGCTGAGTGAGTTCAGGAATAATGACCTATATTACACTATTGTTCCTGAACTCACCAGATGGACACTAAGCACAGGCCGCTCCCGGGGGCGCAGAAGATCTTCAGGCTGGAGTGATGTCAATCGCCAGCCCAGAATTGGAGGATGCCAAGTCAAGGTCCTGGTGCAGCAAAATGATGGCAGTGGTCCGGCATGAAGATGTTATGGAGAGAGATGATGTTAGGCAGCCGAGGTGACAAACAGCAGCAGAGATATGAGGAACGAGTCAGGAGGCAAAAAGTTCTGGGCAGTTGCCACGGGGTCATCCTTCAAAACATAAGAGGAAGACATTTCAACAACTTCTGTCTCCTGGATATTATCTCAGAGGAATGGTCATTATAATGAACCATTCCCCTATGTAACATCAGAGATAATGTACATATATAATGATCGGTGTCCTGTGTGTACAGCAGTCACTCACCAGATGTTCGTGGATTCTATCACAGCCCAGATATTCTCATCCACCCAAGAATAAGAGAGACATAGTCATTGGCAGAAACTGTGTGAGAAGACAAGGACAGTGATAATGGCCACAAGGTGAGAAGAACATTTGATGGGAATTATCCTCAGAGAAGGATGATCTTACCGTGCCCAGCTTGGTGACACGTAATTAAATCCGGGCACGGGGTTACGGGCTTTCTGTTCCTCCGGCCACTGCATAAGATGGTTCTCCAGAACTGGCCTGAATGGTTTGAATGGTGGTTGTGCTTTCCTTTTCTCCAGATCCTCCCAGCCGATGTTGGTAAAGAATGGATGCAGTCTGATGTTCCCGCACACATCCAATCGCTTCTGAGGATTTTTGCACAGCAGCTTCTTGATAAGATCTTTCAAGTCAGCATCAAGCCAAGATGGAATTTCTGGTTTTTCTTTGGTTATAGCTCTGTACGCCATATTGCTGACGGAGCCGGTGTAAAATGGGGAGCGTCCTGTTGCCATCTTGGACACCACAATCCCCAGGCTCCACCAATCCACTACTGTGCCATATCCTTTTTTGCGAAGCACCTCAGGAGCCATGAAATGGAAAGTGCCCGTCACTCCAGAGATGTTATTGGAAGAGGTGATGCCATCTTGGGCGAGCCCCATGTCGATGATACGGATGTGGCCATCTGCATCCAACATGATGTTTTCCGGCTTAAGATCTCTGCAATGAAATAAGACAACAGAGTAAGAAATCTGCCCAGTGATACAGGAGATGGAGAATTGGTCACTGCAAGAATAGGTAGAATAGGCAGAAAGGAGCCCAGGAAAGTTGGGGGTAATATTTCTAGCATGTAAAGGGGACAGAGAGAAAGAGGAAAGTTCTGCTTACCGATGGACGATGTTGTGTCCATGGAGGAACTGGAGGCCACATACAATCTCTGCTGTGTAGAATCTGATGGAGAGAACAGAGTGTAGTATCAATGCCATCGCTGACACCTCCTTCCCACCTGGGCTACATTCCCTGTCAGCCCTCTTTCTGCTACATCCCAACCTCCACTTTTATTTCCACCCCTCTTCTCACTTTTTTGTAGATCTTCCTCTTTCTCACCTTATGGTGTCGATGTTCAAGTAGCCGCACATCTTAATCAAAGCCTCCAGGCTGCCGCCGGACAGATACTCCGTGATGAAATAAGCGAGCTTACGAGACTGCTGTGCGGCATAGAGGTGACATAAGAACGGGCAGTCTCTGGCCGCCAGGAGTATCCGCCGCTCTCTCATAATCATGTTTTCATAGACCTCGCTTTTCTCAGTCATCTTTACAGCCATATAGATGTTTTGGCTGGGGATTGATGTCAGGACCACCTGAGGAAAGAAATAAGGAATGCTTAGAAAATGTGTATGGGAGGTGGAAAACATCTGGTTTATCTACTGCACAAGAAATGGATGGACTGAGTGGGTTGTGAGTCTGCTAGTAATCTGGACTTTATAGCAGAGCAAAGCTAAGCTATCACCATACTGCACTGTCTGCTCTATGACTGTCTATGGATAGATCTAAAAGGGGTTTTCCATTATCACCATCTGTGAGCTGGTTGGTGTCAGTATTGGTTTTATAGCAATGTGCAGCTGATTTAAAGTTTACTGAAACATACTGTAGAGGTCAAAGTATATATTGTATCCTAATAGCAGCATATATGGACCAGGACATGGAAATAAACCATGTTCACTAACACCCAACAAATGTAATCCCTGAGATCAGCTCTTCGATTAATCAGAATACCCATTTATAGTAGCACTACTCCTAACTATGGTGATTAGATGAGCCAATGTGAAATAATCATGGGGGCAGGGGAGCGTCTGGATGTTTTTTCAGTCATCCCATAGAAAAATGTAGAAAAAATATATGGTCTAAGGCCCTCAAAATCAACAAAATCATCAAAAAACCTTAAAAAGTCACACATGTTATTAGATAGTGTTAAAAGGAATAGCAAATTCAAAAAACACACAAAAAAATACACAAAAACCTACAGAATTACCATAGACAGGCCCTAGGTGATCCTATAATCTGGGTCTACCTGACAGCGGAGGTTGGCATCCTAAATGTGACGACAGTGTTGGCCCCGCTTCTCGTCGGCTGTCCCTTATGTCCCTATAATGTACTAGATCTATGATATATATCAGTAATCACTAAAGTGGGACACAAGAAATAATGACGTACAGGTTAAATAATCCAATAGTACAATCTCCCTTCAATGTAACTCAGCAGATATCAATAACAGGCACTCTATTAACCTGATTCATCAAAATGTTATTACTGCAAACCACCACTAACTCCCTTATGTCCTATGTATTAATACTCACTGCTCTGCATAACCTTATATGAAGCACAGGCACTTTAGTATGATGGTATCTTAATCAGTTTATTCATCAGATCGCTTTTTGACTTGTAGTACTAAAATAGATGTTAACCTGATACATCAGTTTAGACATCATATTGTTTGTGATTTGCAGGACCAAAATGAATGTTGGCTTGACATATCATGAGGGAGTTAGTGGTGGTCTGCAGTAATATCATTTTGATGAATCAGATTAATAGAGTGCCTGTTAGTGATATCTGCTGAATCACATTGAAGTAAATACTTACTTTGCCAAAGCTGCCCCTACCCAAGATTTTATGGAAGGTAAAATTGCTCATGTTAAGCGTGGGGTAGGGGCTGGATGATCCGGGGTCCCTGCTGCATCCAGGTGTTGGCTCTTCATCCTCCAATCCATGGTCTTCGGCCTCTCTCCTCTTCTTTGTGATATTATTTAATCCAGTGGTATCACTGTCCTCTTCTCTCTTCCTCTTCTCTTCTCTCTTCTTCTCCTAGCTCCCTTCTCTGTGTCCAGTAGACGCCATTCTCACATATATCTTCCAGTCTGTAGACTTCCATCTGATCACTTCAGCCGACAGTTGAAAGTAAACGGCAGTTGGTCGTGTGCAGGTGACGTGAGGTTAGAGGTGATAGAACCCTCAGGTGGCACCAGCCAGGCAGCGGCTCATGGACCTGCTCTGCCCTATACACTGATGTGGGCATCATGGGTGATAGTTTATGGTTCAGAGGAACGACAGAGAACTTCATGGTGGCTTCTAGTGCTGTTTTTTTTTTTAACTTCAGTCCACGGGACACAACAGTATAACATTACTCTCCATGAACAGCGGCACTGCAGGAGGTAAGTATATACTGTTTTTATTTTAATTGGGGTCCTGAATTGATTATTGTGAGGTTGTCCTGTACCCCTTTATTACATTTCCTCCACTAAGTGGTGTTGTAATTTTGTTTAAATATCCAGCCATTTTATTTCCTATTGCTGATATAAGCCAACATTCTTCACAGCCTGTCTTCACACAGATTGTAATCACTCACACCAATCTTTTTCTCTGAAGGGGATCATCATCTCATGTCTCAATCTAAAATATTCACATATATACTACTTGCTCCTTCCCTTGCTCTACTGTCTGCAGGCGGACAAGAAACAAAGGTCTGATATAAGAGAGTAAAAGTGGTCATTGTCATCAGATAGTTATTGAACAAACAATTTCTCGATACACATGTACGCTCTACTTGGGTGAGCATACATGTGTCCTTTAGGCTTCTATTCAACATATCCAGAAACTTTTTCTATCCTGATGTTACGGGTCCAGGTGGTGTAACCTCTCTGTGGGATGCAAGGAGGGACCAGAGGGGCGTAACTAAGCACCTACTCGGACAGACCCTGGCCACACGGTAGCTTAGTCGACTCCGTGAACCAAGGAGGGACCGGGCAGGGGAACCGGGTGCCACTCTGGGACCGACCTTGTGTGAGAGCAGGCGACTCCCACGGGTCAGGTGGCTGAGGCTGACGGGTACACCGGCAGGTAGCTTGACGGGTGATCCAGGTAGGCAAGCAGGCGGGTACGGCTGGTGGCCAGACAGGTGATCCAGGTAGACAAGCAGGCGGACACAGCAGGTAACCAGACAGGTGATCCGGGTAGGCAAGCCGACGGGCACGGCAGGTAGACAGGCTGGCGGGCACGGCTGATAGACAGGCAGGGGGGCACGGCTGACAGACAGACTGGCGGGCACTGGAACCTGAGGGCTGAGGAGAGTGTTAGCACACATATAACAACCTTGCACAGGCACCTCCATTTTGGAGGAGGTGCTTTAAATAGGAATGGTCCTCCGGCCATTGGCCAGGGACTCTTTAGGACGGCGCGCGTGGCCCCTTTAAGAGGGGGGAGCGCGCGCGCCCTAAGCACTGTGCCGGGCAGCTGCGCGCAACAGCAGCAGGGGAGCTGGAGGACGCGGGACCAGGACTGCGGCGGTGAGCGTCTCTGCCCAGCAGGAGGCAGAGATGCCGGCGCTACACCTGACATCTTTTGTCAGGAGCAAGTTTGAGCCTCATGCACATGTGAGTTCTGGCCGAGTACAGAAGCCTTTTTTTAATGAATATGGGAGCTTTAACACATGATTGGAGGATCATCGCTCTTGCAAGATTTATTTGTAACCTTGGAGACACATAGTTTTGCATAGGGGCTGTAGACACAAATTAATTAAGCAAAATAATTTACTAAGTTACTACATTTTAAATGTGCTACAGCTAAAAAAATTGTTACTGAAAATGTAAATAGCTTTTAATATATCTATGCAGCAGCCATATGTTCCTTATTGTTTTTCTACTGAAAGGAAATTGCAAAGGCTAGTATTATGTTACTCCACATACCATGGCGCACTGCGGATCTGAATGTAAATATATATACATATGATCATACCCCGGTCAATAACAGACATTCTTCTCTCTGGTGCCTTGCAAAGTGAAAGGTTGTGTACTAAAAGCCTTAAAGCGACTATAAAGGGCCATCAAAACTTGCCATAGAAATACACATGTAGTTCAAAACTTCTCTGAATCACAACACATTTTGTATAACTTTTTGCACAATATCTATTTTTAAAGAGTATCATCTGCAAGGCGTGTAGCGTGTATGAGGCTTTATTCCAGGTCGACAAATTTGCCTTTATTTGCATAAGTATTATCCACCCATTACTCAATGTCTTCAATAATATAAAAGATGAATGAAAAAGTGATAGTGGCAGAGCTGATGGAGACTTCTGCAGTTTTGCCCCTAGGAAATTCCCATAGACACAATTGTAATTTTATTTTTTGTTATAAAGTGTGTGAACCAAGCTGTATATAGGTGCAGGCATTGCTGCTTCCTGAGGTCATACTAAACCTACAGAAATTCTTTTAATACTTAGCAAGTAAAACATTGACTTGACAGCAACTAGTAGTTGCTTATTTGCATATTTTGCCTGGAAAGTTTAATAGTTTCATGGAGAATTTCAGAAGTATGCTAAAGGAAAATATAGTCATCGGGTTTAGAATTCGAGAGATCATCTCATCATGATAACTCCTGTCCATAAAGCAAATACAAGTATGAATCACAACGGAGAGTCAGCTTTTTAGTGGCACCCACTCTGGTGAACCCAAAGTGTCCATGAATTACCTGAAAAGTCAGAAGATATGACTGGCTGTCATTACGCTTTACAAAGTTTGTAATTTGCCAAGAGTTGCTTACAAAATGTAAAAAAAGAAAAGAACAAAAAACAGCCACCTCTGTAAGAATAAATAAAATAGGATACTTTATTAATAAAAGAACGTTTATACATAAAAATTATGTTAAAGGGAAGGGAACCTGTGATCAGATTAATACTTCCCGGACCATAGGCAACATGAATCATACACTGGCTGTACAATTGCGGCCACAGAGTTTCAGAGTAAGCTTACTTTAAAAAGCCAGCCAGAGACTATGGGCCTGATTCATCAAAGCTTTTATTCTGGTGTAAAAAGCTTTGGAAAGTTGCAGAATTTTTGTTACAAGTCAAGGTTGCGCTAAAATTTTACAACTTTCGGCCTTTTCATGCCATTTTTGCTCAGCTCCGGCAAAATGGAAAGAACTGGGGTGTGGCGACTGCCCAAGTCAAATTCATTAGGTGTGGTGGCGTTCGCTACACCACAAATTGTACTTTTGCAGGTGCATGCCACTCGTCCAGCATTCCTGATTCATTAAAAGGGGTATACCTCTTCATGAATCTGAAGCGCCTGACTCCAGCACATCTCTTCATCCAGACTGGCGTGAACAATGCCCATCTTGATAAATTGGGGCTTATGTGTCTCAACTGACTAGTCCAAGACAGACCCGGCTTCTCCCTGCCTCACTCCAGTTGACTTACAGGTCTCTCCCTATTTCTGTGCATGAGGAGAGACCTGTCAATCATGGAAAGCAGGGCGTGGAGAAGAATGAAGGGGAACACATTGGACTAGTCAGCCGAGACAATCCCCAGGCGGCTTTTCAAAGTATGTTAACTCTGAAACACTGCAATCGTACAACCAATGTCCAATTCATGGTGTCCATGGTTCGGGTAGCATGAATCTAATGATAGGTCCCCTTTAATAATATGTAAATATTCGTCCTCCAAATTGTACACCACCAAGGCTCCCTCACTCACAGAACACATGGAGACAACTCTGTCCAGGAAAATGGTTGATCAATCCTTAGAATAGCTCATAAATATCAGATTGCTACTTGTCACCAATTGGAGTGAATGTGATGTGATCTGCAGTATCCATGAACAGCCACTACAAAATGTATGGACCTATGGTGTTCTGGCTTTATAAACTGTTTACTTCCAGGGGACCTGCTCATGGCTGGTTGGTGAGGGTGCCCTTTCCCTCACTGATCTGATATTGATTATCTATTTTAAGGATAGGTCTTCAATATCACAGTCATGGACAGTGGCCTGCCACTAATGGCGGCAGGCCATGCCACTGCTATGGGGCCCATGAGCCGGGGGGGGCCCATAGCAGTGGGGGAATGAAGAGGATAGGTGAGTATTGGGGAGGGAGGTTGCGGCAGCAGAGGAGTGAGGCACACGCAGTAGCTGCTGCTGCAGCTACCACGTGTGCCCGCTGCTAAAGGGAAATGAATATTCCCTCTTCTCCACTCCCATGGGCGTGGAGAAGAGGGAATATTCATTCTCTTTAGTAGCGGGCATGGAGGAGCGCTGAGCCGCGGCTCCTGCTGTCAGTGCCCACTACTAAAGAGAATGCATATTCGCGCTCAGATGTGTATAGTGTTATTGGGCCACACATACCAGGATTGGGGGATGAGGGGGTCCACACATACCAGGATTGGGGGATGAGGGGGCCACACATACCAGGATTGGGGGATGAGGAGGCCACACATACCAGGATTGGGGGATGAGGAGGCCACACATACCAGGATTGGGGGATGAGGAGGTCACACATACCAGGATTGGGGCATGAGGGGGCCACACATACCAGGATTGGGGGATGAGGGGGCCACACATACCAGGATTGGGGGGTGAGGGGGCCACACATACCAGGATTGGGGGATGAGGAGGCCATACATACCAGGATTGGGGGATGAGGGGGCCATGCATACCAGGATTGGGGGATGAGGGGGCCATGCATACCAGGATTGGGGGATGAGGGGGCCATGCATACCAGGATTGGGGGATGAGGGGGCCATGCATATCAAGATTGGGGGATGAGGGGGCCATGCATACCAGGATTGGGGGATGAGGAAGGCCATACATACCAGGATTGGGAGATGAGGGGTGCCATATATTCCAGGATTGGGGGATGAGGAGGCCATATATACCAGGATTGGGGGATGAGGGGGGTGGCATACGTACCAGGATTGGGGGATGAGGGGGGCCATACGTACCAGGATTGGGGGATGAGGGGGGCCATACGTACCAGGATTGGGGAATGAAGGGTTCCATACGTACCAGGATTGGGGGATGAGGGGTGCCATACGTGTCAGGATTGGGGGATGAGGGGTGCCATACGTATCAGGATTGGGGATGAGGGATGCAATACGTACTAGGATGGGGAAATTTACCAGTATCTGCTGCATTTCCCACCCTAGGCTTATTCTCGAGTCAATACGTTTTCCCAGTTTTTTGTGGTAACATTAGGGGCCTCGGCTTATACTCGGGTCGGCTTATATAAAATATACAGTATTTTTAAATTGGTGTGTACATGGTGCCCATAATACTGCAGGACTGTGGGTGCTTTATACTATATGGGGTCTACATTTTATCCTATGGGGTGTGTAATATACTGTATGGAGGACTATGGGGAGTGCATTATATTCTATTGAGAACCATGGGAAGTTCATTATACTATATGGAAGATTATGGGGGGTGCATTATACTACATGGAGGATTATGGGGGGGCGCTTTATACTATATGGAGGATTATGGGGGGCGCATTATACTATATGGAGGATTGGGGGGGCGCATTATACTGTATGGAGGATTATGGGTGGCGTATTATACTATATGGAAGACTATGTGGGACCATTATAATATTTTGAGGGCTACGTGGGGGGCCATTATACTGTATGACAGCAATTATACGGTGTGAAGGTTTGTGTGGGGTCCATCATACTGTTTGGAGGGCTAGTGTGGGCCCTTATATTGTATGTAGGCCCATTATACTGTATGGAGGGCTGTGTGGGAGTCACAGCTGGGGGATCATACTGTGTTAGGGTCACCATACTTTGCCATTGGGAGTTGAAGTGGGGTACAATAGGGTCATTATACTGTGAATGTGGAGGCTTATGTGGAGGAATTCACCATGGGGGTATCATACTGTGTTTGGAGGGCACTTTTATTGGCAGCATACTTTATGGGGGCAATGAAAGAGGAATCTAGGACTTCAGCAGGAGGAAAATTACTATGGAAAGGCTGGAAAGTTGTGAGATCTGCTCTTCTATGACACAGACAAATGTTAATTTATTTATTTAGATATTTTTTTGGGGGGAGGGGGGCAATTAGAGCTTCTGCTATGGGGCCCCATGATTTCTATGCACATCCCTGGTCCTGGACAATGGAGATATGGTGGGTGGCACATGCATGACTCACCTTAAATCTATGGGAGGAGATAGATCGTAAATGTCTAAAGTTTGATCACTTGATGTTTTCAGCTCACTTTAAAGGGGATCCACTATAGGATAATCCTTTATCAGTAGGCCCAGGGAGATGAGAAAATGTTTTTCTCCCAGACTGACACCAGTCCTCCATATTCAGCGCTGCTTCATCACCTGGTCGCTGATCAGTGTTCTCATGATGCCACCACTGGGTGTTGATCCAAACAGATAGGCGTGGGATGCAGCACTACACACATGTCCTAGTCGGGAAGGTGAGTACTTTTTTTTTTAAGACCCCCTTGATCTCATTAATAAGGGGACGACCTCTTTAAATAGTAATTAATTATATATAATCTGATCCGTAATATAAGGAGCTGAATTAATTTGCTACAGTTTCTATATCTATAGTACAATTTGAACCGAAAATATAATCCAGCAGGAATCATTCATTAACTATTTAATTTTTTATTTTACTTATAGGGTAAGTTCACATGCACGTTTAAAAAAAAATTGTTCAGTTTAATCCAGAAAAATCAGACAATTTTTTTCTGACTTATCGTTTGTATAGAATCCGTTTTTTTACAGCAGCAGCTATTAATCATATACAGTTTCCTATCTTACGTAATTGCAATGTATCCGTAAAATTCGGATGCTATACTGTGGCTCTGTATGACATCTGATTTTTTTTGCACACATAAAGTTGAATGGACGAGTCTCATGCAATTTACTTAAGAAACTAGTGCAGGCTGCAAAATGTTTCACACGCCGATTTGGTCATCTACACTGCCCCATTGAGTAACATTGGTCAGGGTGCTGTCCGTTTTTTCCACAGGCAGCCTGAAAATACGGTTTGAACGAGCCCTATATAGCGCCATCATATTCCACAGCGCTTTACATACATTATCATCCTTGTTTCTAATAGGGCTCACAATCTAAATTCCCTGTTAGTAAGTCTATGGGCAGGTGCCAATGTGCGTATTATTTGTCATCGGATCAATTATGCTAATCACACTCTGATCAGAGTGTGAGCATTGTGTGATCTGATTCTCTCGGATGAGGAGAAGACGAAGAAAAACAATTCTCCATCTTCTCCATTGTGTCAGGCCTTGGAAATCGGACTGCACTCAGATGTCTTCGAAGTGCAAACTTGTGCATGCAGCAAAGAAATTGGACATGTGCATGGCGCCATAGCATAACATTGGTCCGAGTACTATCTGATGTTTTGTCGGATCACACTTGGACCGATAATAAGGTCGTCTGCACGAGCCCTAACTATCTATCTAATTTGCTATTGAAATTATATTATATAGTCAGATGCATGTAATTCCGAGACTTTGTGAAAAAAAAACAATCACAGATGGAAATTGGGGCACATGTGTGATCACCCAGTTTGCATAGAAATAATGATGTAAGCAAATATATAAATAGACCCACAAAGCTAGGAGGATACATGAAAACATCGCTGTTTCTAAGTGAAAACTAAAAACAAGCTGTGTAATCTCCTAGATACACACTCAGGGATTAACACAGCTGAGCCAGTAGTGAGCAGGAGAGTGCGGCACCATTGGCTGCGGAGGGTGCGCAGGTCTGGATTGGCTGCACACAGTGCACAGGGCTACTGCCGTCTCAGGATCGTTGTGTGATGAGTGAGGGGCTTCTCATTGCCCAATACATAAACTATATTATCTTTGGGGAAAAAAACAACCTTAAAACCAGGAAACTGTAGTCTGAACACGTCAGTCTCACTGGGCAAAATAATGACACGTATTCATCTTTTATCTGATAATATATCAGTCCAGTGGCATGGAACTAAATTTTACAAGCTAAACTATTTTTTGTCTTTTACATCACGAAATGTATAATATAATTTATTGTACATAACAATGATACATAGAATTTACATTTCAGAAAACAACAACGTTGCAGAGTAGGGAAAAAATATTTTTTTTACACTTATAAGTCTTTCCAATTTATGATAGAAAAAGTGTATTAAAAGTAGTTAAATTAAAATTGTGAAAACGTAACAAAGAAAATTACTGGATAGAAAGAAACAAAGGGAAAGGAGTTGGGGGTGAAAGTGTGTGCACATGATGTCTTTTGGACAGAGGAGTACCTGCCTAGTTTTTTAAGAGAAAGACACTTCAGGCAGTGTTTTCCATGAAGTGTCTTTTCTGATGTCTTTGTGTCATTTTTTGTGGCAGCATTACATTTACATTATGTATAGAATACTTTAGAATGGTCGAATCACGTCTTTTAACCGCTTTGCCACATGTGGCTTTTGAAGCTTGAAGAGGTTAAAAGAAGCTCCAAAAAATGACCATGTGCACAGCAAGTCATTTTGAGGTTGTAGTGAAATCTTCATTACTTTCAGCCAGTTTAGGCCACGTTCACATGCTCAGTATTTGTAAGCCAAAACCAGGAGTGGAACAATCAGAGAAAAATGTATAATAGAAACGCGTCACCACTTCTGCATTTATCATCCACTCCTGGTTTTAGCTTACAAATACTGATGTAAAATATTGACCAAAAACTGAATGTATGAACATGGCCTTAGTGCTCTTTCAGTTGGGTTTCAGAGCAGACCAGAGTTTGATTCTAAGTGTATGGCTCTCCCTCTCTAAACAGTGTTTGCACAAAATGTGTGCTGATTTGTGACTGCTATAATATGTGGAACTGCATAGAGTTCGATGAGCACTAATGTACGCGGTTAATGTAATGTATTGTGATTAATGTATAATGCTATTCATGTATAGTGTGTAAGGAAAGTCTAGACTTAAGATTAGAGTATAAGGTGTAGCATGGGACATAGGGATTAAGTTAGAATGGGAAAGATTCAGTTATGGGCACACTAGATATAGGAAGTAGGAAGTATATTGCACAGGTTAGGATACAGTTAAATGCTTGGGGCCAGCCCAGCTTGGGAGGGGGTAGAGATATTTAATAAGGAGAGCACTTCCTGTTTTTTTGTCAGAGATGGTTGAAGATTCAATTGTGCGAGAGTGTTAGCAGCGTTCAAGGCCAAAGGGCTAGGGGGCATGGAAAGTACAGACTGTTCGGGCAGCATGAGAACGTTGGCTACTGTTTTCTGCGGACATCCCTGCAATGTTTGGGGCCTAAGGCCAGAATTATGCACTGGAAAGTGTGCCTTATTCCCTTCCCACAAGTGGAAGTCGGACGGGGAGATGTGTCAGGGAGATGGGACGGGACTCATGGGAGCTGCAGGGCCGGATGGAGTATCCCAGGGGCACCACGGGACCCATTAAGCCAAGGGATTGCTCAGACCGAATGAACAGAGAACATGGAAATGTACTGTGCTGTAACATCAATTGAACATGGACTGCTAAGTAAAGTTGGACTGTTGGTTATGAAGCAAGTGTCCCCTGATTTATGTGCTGCTGTTCCTGGATCCGGAAACGTGGAGACAGCAGAGGCCTCCCGCCAAAATGTGAGTGTTATACGGTACATACACAGCACATGGTAAACGGGACACTATTTGCTTGTAGGGTGCCAGGGTGTGGGAACACAGCAGCCCCGCGCCCATGACTACCACGCTGTGCACCTTACAACTTGGCGTAGTCGGCAGGATCAAGAGTCCTTGCATAGAGAGAGGAGGAACCCCTGAAATGGTCGTTAGAAGTCCTAAGATGGCGGATGATGGTGTTGAGGCTGGCGAAAGCTTCGCCCATTGTAGGCATCCTAACAGCATAATGGTGCAAAAATCTGCCTGGCATGGGCAGTGGCCCGTCCCCAGAAGTCAGCACATCATGAATGGTGCCCGTCATTGGTTGGCGCGGTGAAGAAACCCTGCCCATTGCTGCAAGTCCCTGAAGAATGGGCGGGGACTCAGAAAGAATGGGCGGAGCTGCTGGAGGTGATCGCACCCACGGACAGGCGGGGTCCGGAGGAAGAACCTCTCGTGCTAGGCAACTTGGCGCCATTATCGGAGATGGACTGGGAGCGGTACATGGTGTGCCAGGAGCGGGAGCAGCAGCCTGGAGGCTTACGTGTGGTGGACGTCCCCGACAAGGATCCCAAGAACATTTCCCTTCCAGATCCGTTAGAGAAAATTCTCCTGGCATGGCCAGATGTGGTGAGCAAGGAGAACAGTGAGGAAGTCGAGATGGCGCAACGAACGGTAAGTACTTCACAGCCCCCCAAAGAGAAGATGTGCCCATTCAGCAGATGGTCCTGATGCCACGGCCGCAGGTGTGTGAGGAAGAGGTCTCGACCCCCACCCCCAAAGAGGCGAGATGGATAGAGCGGGGTGGTTGGTGAGAAGAAGCGGCAGGAGAGATGGGTACGGGTAGAGCTGCAATGTCCCAGGGGAAGATCATTGGCAGGCTGGATGACACGCGGACTCATCCAGTTTTTTAATTGAAGTCTTGGGGTACAGCTTCATCCTGGGGGCCGGAACCGGAGATAGAGTATATGTTCATGCCGGTTCCATACGGTTCAAATGTACCCCCGAGCCCTGGGACCGTGTGACCTTCATCAAGGAAGATGGGCCAAGGGGGTGGTACGTGGTGGCGGTCACCCTGGTTTCCCCAGAAGCGGACCAGCGAGCTGCGGAGGTCCAAGAGGCCATAAATGAATGCCGCCCCTCAAGCAAGGGTCACCACCCCTAGGCTTCAAAGTCCAGTTGCATGGCAGATGGCAGCAGAGGCCATGCAGCGCTCACGCCCAAACCCTCAAGCCCCACGCTACCTGGAGAGAGTCAGGAGAGGGAGTGGAGAGTCCTCGTCCAGTAATTCATTAGTCACCACGGTGATCATCTGCCATGGCCTGGGAGCATCCACTTACTTTGACCGCACTGGAAAAAAAAGAATCCTTGCTTTAAAATTGGCGGTCAAATTTTCAGTTGTGCTAGTTGCACCATGAAGCAAGGAACTGTTCTGCGTTCCTGAGGGCAGGAAGCCTTGGAGAAATGAAACCGGAAACATCCAGTGATGGCTAGTACGGCCGAAGTGTCTTTTTGCAGTGTATTGATTTTCCCCCTCCAAGTTGTTTTGCGCACGTTTGCGTATCCCCCTACTGGTTTACAGGACTGAGACCCTTAAAGGGTCAGCCACCCTCTGTGACTTCAAGGACTGTGTGCAACTGTTCTATGGACTCTGTTCCATTTCCCCCACATACTTTGCCTTATGTCTAATCTTGAACTTTTCCCTAGTGTCTGATGGGAAGCACACTTCACTTTTAAAGGGGCCATGGTTCGCAAAAAGGAGGGAGAGGGAAAATGGGATGGACGACCTGAGGATCGAGACGGTCAGGACTGCATGGACTGTGATCCTGGACTGCTGGAGCTGTTGTTACGTTGGACAACGGGCCATTGTGTTTTAAAAAATTCGGACACGTTGTGTCAGGGTCCCCAGAGCGGTGGGACCAGGGTCATGCGGACACATGTAACTAAACGGACAATCCAATGTGCGTGCCGGGTTGATGAGGAGAAGGACTGTGCCCATGGATGGTTGGGCGACTACTTGTGTGGGCCAAAGGACCGGTTTAATAAAGAACTTGAACTTTTTGCTCCAGGGTCCCAACCAAGTGGGACCGGGACCAGTCCTGACCAAGAGCAGGATCAGTTATGATCGACAAGAAAATGGACACTTGTTTTTACTAAGAAAGAAAATGTTTTAAACATGATTTTATGCATGTCTGAATATTTTGGTGTTTTACAGGTACCGTTATGGTTGGGGACAACAGTATTTTAGGAGGTAGGTATGTAAGGGTGTAACAGGGGCTGTCATATGCCTCTTCCTCTTTAAACAGTGTTTGTACAAAATGTGTGCTGATTTGTGCCTTCTATTATATGTGGAACTGCATAGAGTTCTATGAGCGCTAATGTACTCGGTTAATGTAATGTATTGTGAGTAATATATAATGTTATTCATGTATAGTGTGTAGGGAAAATCCAGGATTAAGATTAGAATATAAGGTATAGCATGGGACATAGGGATTAAGTTAGAATGGGAAAGATTCAGTTATGGGCACACTAGATATAGGAAGTAGGAAGTATATTGCACAGGTTAGGATACAGTTAAATGCTTGGGGCCAGCCCAGCTTGGGAGGGGGTAGAGATATTTAATAAGGAGAGCACTTCCTGGTTTTTGTCAGAGATGGTTGAAGATTAGATTGTGAGAGAGTGTTAGCAGCATTCAAGGCCACAGGGTTAGAGGGCACAGAAAATACGGACTGTTCGGGCAGCATGAGAACGTCAGCTATTGTTTTCTGCGGACATCCCTGCAATGTTCAGGGCCTAAGGCCAGAATTATGCACTGGAAAGTGTGCCTTATTGCCTTCCCACAAGTGGAAGCCGGACGGGGAGACTCATCCGGGAGATGGGACGGAACTCATGGGAGCTGCGGGCCGGATGGAGTATCCCAGGGGCCACGGGACCCATTAAGCGAAGGGATAGCTCAGACCGAATGAACAGAGAACATGGAAATGTATTGTGCTGTAACATCCATTGAACATGGACTGCTAAGTAAAGTTGAATTGTTGATAATGAAGCAAGTGTCCCCTGATTTATGTGCTGCTGCTCCTGGATCCGGAAACGTGGAGACAGCAGAGGCCTCCGGCCAGAACGGTACAGGAACACCACAAGGGAATTGGGACACTATTTACTTGTAGGGTGCCAGGGTGTGGGAACATAGCAGCCCCTCGCCCATGACTACCGTTCTGTGTACCTTGCAACTATTTGCCGATAAGTGCTTAAGTCTTAGATAACCCCTTTAAGAAGATAAGTCAGTGCATCTAGCGGATGTTGACCTCCAATACCGTAATAATAAATGATTGTGTCTCATTCCAGAATGATTATATAAAGGGACAGTCCCAAGAGATGTCATAGTTCCTCTAGATCTCATCTATATCCAACATATTAAAATGGTGGCTGAGTTTCTAGGGCTGTTCTCTATCTTCACAAATGTACTGCCCACTGGCTCGCTTGTGGCTGTCTTCCAGAGGCGGTGCGCTCCTGATGATTGACAGTTCAGACTAGTGGCATTGTCACGCTGCTGGTCTGAACTGTGTGCTCTCTGTTGCAGCAAATATAGGCAGCTTTGCCACTGCAGCATCAGAGGAGTGCAGGAACACTGAAGTTGAGCTCCTTGTCTAGGAGGCCGGCCACTGCCTATAGGATGCAGTGGTGACCAGTAACCTAGGCTAGGAGCAGTTTACAATAACTTAAAAAAAAACACTTTATGCTTGAGAATGGAGGTGATTTTAAATAAGGCCACTGTGAAGACCCAGGGTCTTCCGTGGGCAGAACACTGCTCAGACAACACAAGGTAAGGGTAAAGCAGCGTGGCAATACTTTATTGAACCACAGAACGAACAATAAACACAGAACAGTCCCAGCAAATACCCAAGATGGTACAACATTACACAGTCCTCACTAGTGTTGAGCCACCCCCGTAGTGTTCGAGTTCAGTTCGGTTCGTCGAACACCCGTGTGTTCGCCGAACTGTTCGTCGAACTGTTCGTCGAACACCTTCGAACACCGTTAAAACCAATGGCAGGCAAACAAAAACACATAGAAACACATAGAAAACATCTTCAAAGGTGTCCAAAAGCTGACAAACTGCTCAGAAGACATAACTAACACATGGAAAAGTGACAAGTACATATAGTCATGCGAAAATAAAGGAGGGGGAGACACAGATATAGGCATGTCATGCCCTTCTAAAATCCAAAAAGTGAGAAGCCGACACGGCCAGTCCGCTCCTGCCCGTGCCACCTCCGTGTCGCCGGGTTTGTGCCAGAGCCGCGGTGAACCCTGATGGCCAGCCCCCCTCTCCCAATACTGGTGCCTGTCCGCTGGTGGGTCGAGCGAGCCCCCCTGTGGTGGAGGCAGCTCTAAGATTTTTAATTTAAATTGTCTCTCTAATTTGAATGAATACACTTTAAATCCATTTACAAGGATCTATTGGAGGGCAAGTCTCATGCCAGCAGCCGCGTAATTCCAGCTCCAGTAGCGTCCACTAAAGCTGCTGCAGTTAAAAAGCTTTTATAAGGATCGAGCTCGGCTGTCCACCGCAAGGCATCCTACTGCCAGTCCCGGCCCCTATGCCTTGGGGTGCCTCCTGATGCTCTTCACTGAGTATCCCATGGTCCCGAAGCATTTCCTTTGAAAAAATTAAGTGTCTAAACTACAGGTGGTGTAGCTTGCTTAACAGCCGGGATAATCCGCTGACTAGCAGACACTGCTACTAGGCACAAAGTATTTCCTGGGCTAGATGCAGTTAAAAATTTGTAATTAGATACTCTCGTTGGATGCTGAGAAAGCATTCCATAGAGTCTCCTGGCACGCCATATATGATTCTCTTAAAAAGCTTGGGGTAGGGGTCTAGGGGACCCTTTTATAGCCAAAATCACGGCCCTGTATCGCAATACGTCACCTAGGCTGAAGATAAATGGAACTGTAGCACCCTGAGGGCTCGGTTGCTACAGACGTATTGCACCTCACCCAGAGGTGTGATATCTCACTCTCAGGTAAGGATGGAGTGTGGATCAGGACCCGACACCTGCATGCATTACACCACATTGCCGTGGGGCAGGGCGACCAATATGCCCCTGAGATGGGCACGACAGTCCCTGTCCCTGGCTGGAGTGGGGGGAGGGAACACTGAGGAAGGGGAACCCTGTAGTGCAGGAGCAGGGAGGAAGCAGTTCCTGGGTGCATTGAGAAGGGAGTATAAAAGGTGGGCACCATCTTAGTTCAGTGCAGAGAAGTCTGAGCAGAAGTGGCAGGGAGCAGGGGCTCTGCATGAGCTCTGCTCCGGAGGCGGGCCTAGTAACAGAGGCCCAGGCCTGGAAGAGGGAGAAGGAAGGAAGAGGAGCGGAGAAGGCTCCAGGAACGAGGAATGAAGGGATCCCAGGGGTGCGGACGGGCGAGTCGCCACCGCACGCCCGAATCCACCTGCGTGGAGGGGTCAGGCCAAAGGGGGAGACCGATCCCCGAACTAGTGGAGGCAGGAAACGACCCTCAGCTAGAAACCGGAGGCTCTGACATTTTATGTGGCGCAGCCCCTCGCTACACCCGCTAGGAAGGCACCACATAGGGTCAGGGAAACTGGCGCCAAGTTTACCAAGAGGAGGCCCGAGGCAGCCGGACAGAAGTGTTGGTAAGAAAGGCCAGACAAAGGACACACAAAGGGGGTCCTGTGAAGTGCTCCAAAGTTATCTGGGAGTTGTCTGAGCCCCTCACCTGGTGAGCACAGTACGACGTGGGCAGCCGTTACCTGCAGACGTGGTCTGGATAATAAGAACTGTGAGTAAAGGCCCTGGACTGCATCACTGACTCCGTGTCGTTACTGCTGCTGCCCTGCACCATCACCCCCATCCTCCGCATACACTGCCCTGAGGCTATACTCCTCCCGTGGGGAGTTATGCTACGCTCTGCTGCACCCACAACACCAGCCTCAGCGGTCTGCCCTGTAGCGGCGGTTTACTCTGACCGCAATCCACGGGTGGCGTAGTCGGACATTTAAACATCAAAACCACATAAATAGTTCCGCCACTGGTTTGACCGCCCTGAGCCACGGAAACGGGTCGCCGCCACGAAGACTACAACCACCAGCATCCACCAAAAAGGGTCCGGCTCCGGGTGTCCCAAGGCCCAGGGGGTGCGTCAGAACATTTTCATCACCTTTCACAATCACCAATGGGACAAGGCAGGGATGTCCTCTGTCCCCTCTCTTATACATCCTAGTGACGGAGCACCTGCTCTCATCAATTCGCCATAACCCCAATATTAGGTGGATTGAGGTGGGAGGCACCGAGTACAAGTGCTCTCTATTTGCTGATGATGTCCTAGTATATATCACTCAATCACACATATCCATCCATGCTGTTATGGCTGAAATAGATCACTTTGTTACATGGTAAAATTTTAAAATCAATGCAGCGAAGTCTGAGGCCCTCGATGTCTCCCTCCCCAAATCCATATAGGATTCCATCCAGTCCAACTTTCCCTTTGCCTGGCCCTCACAGGGTATCAAATACTTAGGAATTCCTATTCATAGAGACCTCTCCCATCTATGTTATCTTAATTTTGGGCCCTTTATTGAACAATTCCATACAGACCACGGTTGGCAAGTTAGAACTGTAAGATTCACTACGTGAACCGCTGGTGTTTTGTGGAAAAGCACATGTACACCGCGTTCCAAATTATTATGCAAAAAGTGTTTAGGAGTGATAATGGAAGAATTTGTTTGTTTGTCAGTTAAACTCATTGATGGTGATGTGTGTCAGGGCTCTTTATATCACTGTAAGCAATTGCAGACACCTGTGCTAATTAGTTTGGCAGGTGTGTCCAATGAAAGGCAAGACTACTTAAGAAGGCTCTCTCACATTATTAAGCAGCCTACATTTTCTGCCAAAATGGGAAAGAAAAAGGATGTGTCGGCTGCTGAGAAGCAACAAATTGTGGAGTGTTTAGGTCAAGGCATGACTACAATCAACATTGTGCGATGATCAGGATGAAGTGTCTTGGCAATCAAGAAGTATGTAACTGATTCACAGTACACACGTGTGCGTGCTGCTAAGGGCAAATTGAGGACTCTTTCCTACAGGCAATTACGTCAGGTTGAAAGAGCAGCGGCAAAAAAGCCTTGTCATAGCAGCAGACAAGTTTTTGAAGCTGCTTGTGCCTCCAACGTCCCCCGAACAACAAGATGCAGGGTCCTTCAGAGGTTTGCAGCTGTGCATACGCCATCCTGTCGACCTCCTCTATCCACTTCACACAAGCAGAAACGGCTCCAGTGGGCCAAACATTACATGAAGACTGATTTCAAAACTGTTTTGTTCACGGATGAGTGCCGTGCAGCGCTCGATGGTCCAGATGGATGGAGTGGAGGATGGCTGGTTGATGGACATCCCACGCAAACACGGCTACAGCGCCAACAAGGAGGAGGTGGAGTAATGTTTTGGGCTGGAATCATGGGGAGAGAGATTGTCGGCCCCTTTAGGATCCCTGAAGGCGCTAAAGATGAACTCCATAATGTATGTGGATTTTCTCAAACAGCACTTCCTGCCATGGTTCAAGAAGAAGAACCGTGTATTTCACAGCAAGATCATTTTTCTGCATGATAATGCACCATCTCATGCTGCACATAAAACATCTGCATCTCTGGCTGATATGGGCATAAAAGGGGACAAACTTATGGTGTGACCCCCATGCTCCCCTGACCTCTACCCCATTCAGAACCTTTGGAGCATCATTAAAAGGAGTGTCTATGATGGCGGGAGGCAGTTCACATCTAAGCAACAGCTCTGGGAGGGTATTCTGTCCTCATGCAAAACAATTGAAGCAGAAACCATCCAAAACCTGACAAATTCAATGGACGAGAGAGTTCAGAAGCTCCTTTCGAACAAGGGGTCCTATGTGAAAATGTAACATCACCTAGAATAAAGTTTTGAGTTGAAAACTGTTTGATTTCAGTTTCTAACAACCTGCTAATGCTTATAATTTCGAAAATGACCATTTTTTTGGTCTTTATTAAAATGAAAAGGTTGATCGAAAAGTTTGGGGGATCTAAGAGTGTGGCAACCCAGTAGTCATGATTACTTCGAATTCTGACAATATGAGGGTCATGCTGCATGTAGTGCAGCAAGAAGGCACTTGTGTGTCTTGCGCATCTCGGAGCCCCAAAATTATTTTCCGGGCTAGATGCAGCTAAAAATTATTTTTAATTTTAAATCTGGTGGAGCTTATTATAGATGGCCTAATAGGATCAGTGCTGCACACTGCTACAAAGCCCAAATTATTTTCCAGTCAAGATACAGATAAACATGATTAGTAATTTGAAAGCTTAAAACGTTTGGTAGGGTGATTTTAACCAATCATCAAGCTTTTACTCTCCCCAGGATGACACAGGGGTAGAAAAGTCATTTCGGATCCATGATTTGTTCATCTTTATGAACGTGAGTCTGTCTACATTATCAGTGGAGAGCCGCGTGCGCTTATCTGTCAGCACACCACCAGCAGCGCTGAACACACGTTCAGACAGAACGCTGGCTGCGGGGCATGACAAGATCTCCAAGGCGTAAGTGGCTAGCTCCGGCCATTTATCCAGATTGGAAGCCCAAAAAGAGCAAGGGTCCAGTGACACAGTCGTGGCTTCAATGTTTACTTGGAGATACTCCTGTACCATCGTCTCTAGGCGTTGACTATGTGTCAGACTTCTTGTCTCCTGTGGCCTTGCAAAGGATGGGCTAAAAAAGTGGTGAAATGATTCCGCAAAATTGATGTTACCAGCAGATACTGTGGTTCTGTTACGGTTTGAGTGCTGAACACTTGACGGTCCCACGGTTGGCAAGTTGGAACTGTGAGATTCACTACGTGCACCACTGGTATTTTGTGGAAAAGCACATGTAAGATTCTGCAACAGTCTCTGCTGATACTCCTGCATGCGTGCATCCCTTTCTATGGCAGGAATAATTTCTGCAAATTTACTTTTGTACCGGGGATCTAACAGTGTGGCAACCCAGTAGTCAGGATTATTTCTAATTCTCACAATTCGAGGGTCATGTTGCAGGTAGTGCAGCAAGAAGGCACTCATGTGTGTTGCGCATCCAGGAGCACCAAGTCCCTGTTGTGTTGGTGGCGAGGTAACAATCATGCTTCCTTCCTCTGTCCTCTCCCCCCAACCTCGCACAACAGAAATGTGATCAAGGTCTCCCTCATCTGATGAGTCTTCCATCAGTTCGTCCTCCACTTCTTCCTGGGCTCCTGCACCTTCCTCACTAGTTTGGCTGCTACCATGCGCCCTGGTAAAACCATCTCCCCCACCCTCACATGCCTGCCGCCTTGGTGCTGCCGACCTTCTGGACCTTGCAGATGTTAGCCCTTCCGCATACAACTCCTCCTCCTCTACTTCCTCCACCTCCTCTTGTGCCACCACCTGACTCCGAATTCTGTTTAACATGTGCTCCAGCATGTAAATCACCGGAATAGTCATGCTGATAATGGCATCGTCAGCACTAAACATCTTCGTCGCCATTTCAAAACTGTGCAGAAGGGTGCATAGGTCCCTGATCTGAGACCACTCCTCCAGCGTGATTTGCCCCACCTCTGAATCTCGTTGGCCCAGGCTATACGTCAGAACGTATTGCACCAGGGCTTGTCGGTGCTGCCACAGTCGCTGCAACATGTGCAGAGTTGAATTCCACCGGGTAGGCACATCGCATTTTAGCCGGTGAAGTGGCAGGCCCAACGACTTCTGTAGAGATGTAAGTCGCTGAGCTGCGGGATGCGAACGGCGGAAGTGAGCACACAGCGACCGTGCCCTCTGCAGAAGGCCATCTAGTCTGGGATAGTGGGCTAAAAATTGCTGGACAACCAGGTTCAACACGTGAGCCATACAAGGCACGTGTGTGACATTGCCCCGGCGAAGGGCCGCACCCAGGTTTGCAGCATTGTCGCACACGGCCTTCCCTGGTTTCAGGTCCAGTGGAGACAACCATTCATGAAATTGGTTCTCCAGAGCTGACCACAACTCCTCAGCTGTGTGACTCACATTTCCCAGACATTTCAATGTAAAAACCGCCTGATGACGTTGAGCCCTACTGCCAGCATAGTAAGGAGGTGTGCAGGATCCCTTCTGCGCAGTTAGAAAGCTTGTGGCATGACCAGACAGGCTTTGGGTGCAGGTGGAAGACCGAGAGGAGGTTGAGGAGGCAGAAGCAGTGGAGGAACTTTGACATAAAGAGGATTGACGCACAACTCGTGGGGACGGCAAGACTTGGACAGCAGCCCCTTGTCCTGCTGTCACCATAGTTACCCAGTGCCCAGTCAGCGACATGTAACGCCCCTGTCCATGCCTACTCGTCCAAGTGTCTGTGGTGAAATGCACCCTGTCACACACAGAGTTTCTCAAAGAAGCGGTGATGTTGTGTGCGACATGCTGGTGGAGCGCAGGCACACCTTTCTTTGAGAAGTAGTGCCGACTGGGCATCTGGTACTGGGGCACTGCGACGGACATAAGGTCTCGAAAATCCTCTGTGTCCACCAGGCGGAAAGGCAGCATTTCTGTAGCCAAGAGCTTGCAGATGGTGAAATTCAACCTCTTAGCTTTCTCATGGCTAGGAGAAAATGGTCTTTTACTTGTCCACATCTGAGGGACCGAGGGCTGGCTATTGTGCTTAGACGGGGTTGATAAGGGTGTCCCCGGCAAACTGCCGGTCTGTGAGGAAGATGCAGGCGGACATGTTAGGTTGCCTTGATCCAAAGGTGGTGCTATCGATGTCGGACAGCGCTCAACACCAGCTGGTGTTACCACCTCCAAAGAAAATGATGACCTGCCAATCACGCTGGCTGTTGCGGGTAAAGAGGTGGCAGGTCTGCGCCCCAAAACAGGTGTGACTGCTGTCCCCCCAGTCACAGAGGATGAAGAGGCCGCGGATGCACAAGATATGGCAGACGGTGGTTGGCCCGGCCGGCTAGGCCGCATTGTAGCACACTGAGCTTCCCACTGCAACTTATGCTTCATGTCCATGTGCCGGTTCATGCATGAAGTACTCAAACTATGTATTTTTTGGCCTCTACTTAGCTTTTGCTGACAAATGTTACAGATAACACGAGTTGGGTCATCTTTATCGATCTGAAAAAATGCCCAGGCTATGCAAGGCTTAGCACCCATGCGACCTGAAGAGCCACCACGACTTGTGGTGAGAGGCAGAGTTGTGTTTGAGGATGCAGTTGTTGACGTGCTTCCAGTACTACGTCTCTGTCCAGGAAGGCGCAACCTGACCTCGTCGTCACTAGCATCTTCCTCCACCTCCTCTGCTGACCTCATCTCTTGGCTGACTGTGGGTTGACAGTAAGTGGGATCTCCGACCTCATCATCATCACCCTGTGCGTTATCACACCCGTCGTCCTCAGAGCCAACCTGTTCCTGCCCTGACAAAAAACTAAAGTTGTCGCTCCAATCAGGTATTTGAGTCTTATCATCGTCTTCCTCATTGTCTCCACCAACAGGAGTTACAGTTTGGGAATGAGGGTCTACATTATGGTCAGAACCTTCTGCGTCTGGTCCTGGATCCGACTCATAAAGATTCTGGGCATCAGTGCAGATCATTTCCTCGTCTGGATTCACAGAAGCGCTGGAGTTGACCTCTGATTCCCAGGCTATAGTATGAGTAAACAGCTCTGCAGACTCAACCATCTGTTCTACCTCATACTCAGACGGGCAGCTGGAGATTTGGGAGCTGTGAGGAAGCAAGTGCGATTTGGGTGACACCTTTGAGGACTGGAGTATTTGTGATGTTGAAGTTGATGTGGAGGAGAGCCCACTTAAAGGAGCACTTGATATCCGTTGAAGCACCTGCTGTTTTTGTGCCTCATCTGGAATTTGTAGCGATTGGCGTGGCCGTAAGAAAGGGATCTTATCACATTGTCCGCTAAAAGAAGTAGACATTTTAGTTTGGCTGGAAGATGGTCTTTCTTCTGCAGATGTTACTGTTGCTTTAACACCTACCCCATGGACACAACCTTTTTTCCCCTTCCCAACACGCCTATTCCCCTTTCCACCAGCAGCAGGCCTTTTTCCACTCATTTTGGTGGTTAACTAATTCACAACTCTGGAGTTGTTTGCACAAAAAAACAATGGATGGTAACCGAGCAGAGCTGAGTGGCCAAACTGTGGTATTAGGCCAAAACTATTGGCTGGGTTAGATGCAGAAAAAAATTATTTTGAATTTGCAACCTGATGGAGGTCAGTATAGATGGACTAATAGAGAAAGTCCGACACACTACTAGAAGGCCAAATATTTTTTCAGAGGTAGATGCAGAAAAAAATATATTCAGTTTGCAACCTGATGGAGGTCAGTATAGATGGACTAATACAACAAGTCCCACACACAGCTAGAAGCCCAAATATTTTTTCAGAAGTACTGTAGATGCAGATAAAAATTAGTTTTAATTTGCAACCTGATGGAGGTCAGTATAGATGGACTAATAGAGAAAGTCCGACACACTACTAGAAGGCCAAATATTTTTTCAGAGCTAGATGCAGAAAAAAATTATATTCAGTTTGCAACCTGATGGAGGTCAGTATAGATGGATTAATAGAACAAGACCCACACACAGCTAGAAGCCCAATATTTTTTCAGAGGTAGATGCAGAAAAAAATATATTCAGTTTGCAACCTGATGGAGGTCAGTATAGATGGACTAATAGAACAAGTCCCACACACTGCTAGAAGCCCAAATATTTTTTCAGAGGTACTGTAGATGCAGATAAAAATTAGTTTTAATTTGCAACCTGATGGAGGTCAGTATAGATGGACTAATAGAGAAAGTCCGACACACTACTAGAAGGCCAAATATTTTTTCAGAGCTAGATGCAGAAAAAAATTATATTCAGTTTGCAACCTGATGGAGGTCAGTATAGATGGACTAATAGAGAAAGTCCGACACACTACTAGAAGGCCAAATATTTTTTCAGAGGTAGATGCAGAAAAAAATATATTCAGTTTGCAACCTGATGGAGGTCAGTATAGATGGATTAATAGAACAAGACCCACACACTGCTAGAAGCCCAAATATTTTTTCAGAGGTACTGTAGATGCAGATAAAAATTAGTTTTAATTTGCAACCTGATGGAGGTCAGTATAGATGGACTAATAGAATGATGCTATGCCCAAAAGATTTTACTTCACTAGGTGCAGTAAAAAAATTGGTATTCTATACACAGGTGGTATATCTTGCAACACAGATAGGCTACTCCACTGACTAACACACTCTGCAATAGGCCAAAAAGGATTAGCTTTGCTAGATTCAGCCAAATGCTGTGAAAAAAACTTGCACAGCACTGGCACAGACCTGCCTGGCAAAAACTGATAGGAACTCATGTAACCTAGTCCTGAAAAGGACTGCAATTACAATTAGTCTTTACTCCCACAACCGATCTATTTAAGAGCACAGACCTCCCTGATAAAAGTCGTAGGAAATGCTGTAACCTAGTCCTTAAAAGGACTGCAATCACAACTATTCCCTACTCCCAAGCTATCTGTATATTTGTGCGAAAATTGGCTTGAAATTAACAAGGTATAGCGCACACAGCAACAGCGGTGCCGTCTAACACGCAGCTGCAGCAGTGAGAAAATGGTGGCGACGGGGAAAATGGCTTGGTCTTATAGGGCAAGGACATGTGACATACACTGCCAATGACACATGCCCTTGCTTGTGTGAAAAAAAGCACTTCGCTCCGCGTGTGCGCTGCTGATAGGCTGACAGATTGCACCTCCCCACTGTAAATGCGGGAAAGAGAAAAAAAAATGGAGATCTTCATTGTTCCTGCAGAGATCCATCCCCTGCCCCTCCCCCCACCCCGCTGTACACTCAAACTGCGTATTAACATTAATTTTCATCATTACTGAGAAAAAATCCAGTTATGATTTTGGTGCACGAACAGTTATCGAACATAACCTCGAACAGCCGAATTTTTCTCAAATTGTTCGTGTTCGCCGAACGGCTCGAACACCGCCCAAAACAGCTCGAATTTGAGATTGGCGAACAGTTCGAGTAGAACAACGCTCATCTCTAGTCCTCACCCTTCCGCTGGCTCGCCTGGGATAGAACAGCTGTGACTTTGGGCCAACTACCTCAACCAGTGGCCCCCCGCTTCTGGTGGGCCCCCACAGAGAGAAGGTAGCGGCAAGCTTAGGAAGCTGACAGTCCATTGAGGTACAAGGCCAAGAGACCCGAGGATCCCACCCTGGCCTCTCCGAGAGTTTTGGTAGGGCCAGATGACCGGCTGGTCCCAATATGGCTTCTCTGAATGTCTCCATGGGTTCCAGGCGACCGGAGGGTCCCACCTGGCAACCCCAAACCACATATCCATGGGGCCAGGTGACTTCATCGTCCCAACCTGGTCTCCCCCAAATGTATCCATGGGCTCCCTGATGGTCATTGGAGCAGATCCGTATCTTTCCAGTCAGGGCCATATACCCCTAGGCCAGAATCGTGTAGAATCCAGATCTGTGTCTCTTTGGTTAAAGCCATGCTTCCAAGCTGATGGTCTCAGGGAATCTGAATCTTGACTCTCCCTGTAAAGTCTATTTCCAATTTCTGTTTCAAGTCTCTTTGCAGCAGCATAGAAAAACCCTTTTTATATTTACATATAAAGTCATCAGTCACAGGTCAGGGTTAGGGAGGGTATTACTCACAGGGCTCAGGGCTCATCATATATCAGAGAAGTTCCTCAAGCCTCCACTGGCTTCTCTCCGTTTGAGCTCCTATACGAGCGGCATCCAAGAGGTCTCCTAGACATCGCCAAGGAAACCTGGGAGGCTGAGGTCACGCCACAACAGAGTATCATCGAACATGTCTCCCAGTTACAGGAGAGAATGTCAAAGGTGATGCCCATCGTGAAGGAACATCTCCTCCAGGCGCAGAAAGCACAGGCGAGGGTATATAACCGGTCGGCGAGACTAAGACTTTTCCAGCCTGGGGACCGTGTTTTGGTGCTAATCCCGTCGAGAGCAAGTTCCTGGCCAAATGGCAAGGTCCGTATGAGGTGGTGGAGAGAGTCAGCGAGGTTAATTTTAAAATCCACCAGCCTGGCCTAAGAAAGCAGCACCAAATATACCATGTGAACTTGCTCAAGCCGTAGCGGCCCGGGAACCTGTGGAAACTCCTTGCCTGGGAGCTGCACCCAAAGGCAAGGTGAAGGAGGTCATTGTTGTAGAGACTCTATCGCTGGCCCAGAAGCAACAGTGTCAAGAACTGCTACAGCGGAATCGGGAGCTGTTCTCAGTTGCCGGTGCATAATCAGGTGGTAGAGCATGACGTGCTAACAGAACCACACGTAAGAGTCAATCTGAAGCTGTACCGGATTCCAGAAGCACGCCGGAAGGTGATCTTGGCCGAGGTGAAGAGGATGTTAGACCTCAGGGTGATAGAGGAGTCAAAGACTGGGTGGTCGAGCCCAATCCTCCTCGTGCCAAAACCCAATGGAGAATGGAGGTTTTGTAATGACTACTGCCAGCTGAATGAGGTGTCCAAGTGTGACCCGTACTCGATGCCCCGTGTCGACAAACTCATGGAGAGGCTTGGACCGGCGAGGTATATCACCACTCTTGACCTGACGAAGGGCTACTGTGAGATCCCCATGTCTCAGCAGGCCAAGGAGAAGACGGCTTTCTCGACACCTGATGGGTGTTTTCAATACACGCGGATGCCTTTCGTACTACTGGGGGCCCCAGCCACCTTCCAGAGAGCTATGGATTGGATCCTAGCCCCACATAAGAAGTATGCCGCAGCCTACCTTGACGACATCGTGGTCTTTAGCCCACACTGGGCTAGTCATCTACCTAAACTACAGGACGTTCTGGATGCTCTGAGAAAGGCGGGATTCACTATAAATCTGAAAAAATGTGCCGATGGAAAAGAAGAGGCCAAGTACTTGGGCTATGTCGTTGGGAGAGGCAAAATAACGCCGCAAGTCAAGAAAGTGAAGGCAATCCAGACCTGGCCACAACCGCTCTCCACAAAGCAAGTAAGAGTGTTCCTGGGAATGGTGGGATATTACAGGCGGTTTATCCCGAATGTCGACATGATGGCCGCACCACTGACGGATCTTCTAAAAGGCACCAAATCAACCATGGTGAAATGGACGGAAGAAACAGAGACCGCCTTTCAACAGTTGAAGTTAGCACTGTGCAAGCAGCCGGTCCTGGTCGCGCCAGACTTTAAGAAAGAATTTGTGGTCCAGACGGACGCTTCAGAGGTTGGTCTAGGGGCCAATCTCTCTCTCAAGAGATAAATGGGGAAGAGCATCCCATTGTCTATCTGAGCCGGAAGCTTTCGTCTTGCAAGAAGAACTACGCCATAGTAGAGAGAGTGTTTAGCCATAAAGTGGGCCGTGGATACACTACAATATTACCTACTAGGCCGGAAGTTTAAATTAGTATCAGACCATGCCCCATTGAGATGTTTGAGGGAGAAGAGGGGAAAATTAGATGGTTCCTAGGGATCCAAGATTTTAACTTTCACGTGGAGCATAGGTCTGGGAAGTTACATGGGAATGCGGATGCCATCTCTAGGATTCCCGACCTGGTGTTGGAAGGTGCCCAAATCCCCGACTTTGGGCAGAGGGGGGGGGATATGTGACAGTCACTGGTATTATATGCGAGGGGAGGTATGTGTCACGCAGGTTGCTGGCCTGTGTGAATTGAAACCAATAGCTTTTCTGCCAGCATATTATATGCTGGGGGTTACCTCTTTAAAAGGGTGTGGTTTTATGGGAATGACGTAGAGATGGGAGGGAAGTCATTCCCCATACCTCCCCTTGGGGTGTGGCTGAACAGGGTATAAGTGTTCAGTCAGTTTGTTTCCTGTGTGTAGTGTGTGGTCTGGAGATTGAGGTCTCCAGGCTGTGTGTGGCTGATGCCAGAGAGCAACACCAGAGGACTGGTGTTGTGGACACTTCACAGGACTACCTGCAGCTGGCAAAGACCTTGCTGGCTAAGAGGACTCTGTTATATTTTCATCTTTTGTTTCCCCGTTAACCCCAAGAGGAACTGTTTATTTTATTTGGACGCTGCTGGAATTTATGCCGCACAATAGACCCGCAGGAAGCTTACCCAAACCGTGTGTCCTGTGTCTGCCTCCGGAGAGCCGAGCAAGTCGCTTTACCACATGTGTGATACAGAGTTTACATTGTTTTTTTCCTGTGAATGGTCCAAATAGATGTTTTTGCTTTTTTTGTCACTGTATTTTGTATTAAATGACAACGTTTTGCACTGCAATTCCCCCTATTTGATCACATAACAATATTGAGTCAGGCAGTCTGGGTGGAGATAGTTAGGGTAGAGTAAATGGCTGACATGAAACTCTTGGTACGGGTTTCTAACTCGTACAGGCATTCAGATTGGTTGGGTATAAATACCTGAGGATCTGGAAAGAATGTTTAATGTTTCAGTGTTGAAAAGCAATATTTGACAGCAATGGGTATTTGTCTTGAAGTTCTTGAAAAGGGACCAATTGCCCTGTTTAATAGATTTATGGTCCTTTCAAGTACGCTTTGTTGTGACTGGTGGTCATACTCAAATTGACCATTAACAAGGTCTTCGACAGGCCAAAACATGGCCATCCTTTCAAGTTATCCACATGCTGATGTACCAATTAATATATATACACTTTCTCTACCCTGTCTTTCTGGATCATTCCATAGCGCTGAGCACCACCATTACAGTGACGAGTGTCGGCCAGAATCTTGCAAAGCGGAAGAGGTTATTATTTTTTTATGTGCAAATTTTGAGACACAGCTGTTGGTCAAAGCATGCGACTCAAAACTAATGTGTCGCCACTTTAAAACAAGGTATGTTAGTGATCAGACTCCATTACTGCATAATAATACATGTCCAAGGCCATTATAATCAGGATGAGCACTGAACACACATTGCTCTGGCATTTGGTTAAACAACTTTCATAAATAGACACTCCGTATAATGTATAACCACACCTTTATCACAAACCAGCCCACAGTGACAAACTGGCCAGATGTGATGTTGTATGAAAATCAAACCATGAAGATACAAGGGTAAATGTCTCATCAACCACCAGTGTGTGCTGAACAAGATAATAACATTGTATGGCTAATTTTAGGCAATGTCCTAATTACATTCCAATAATCAGGACAATAATGGAGATGCGTCTTTTGGATAAGTCTCATCGTTACATCATACATTTACCCCTATGAGTCTGCATATCTGTTCTGCAGTACCTCTTGCAGCCTGAGTAAGGTTATTGGTTTATGGTGAGTGACAGCATTAAACTTTTGGAGATAGATGGGAAAAAAATATTTCTGATCAATAACAACATTCAGTGGGTCTTCGAAAACCACGATGGGAAAAGTTTCAAAATTTTAACTTTCATGTTCTCCTTAGAGTCACGGTCCAGAGATGTGGATCTCTTATTATTTATTTGCTATGCTTTGGTTATATAGCACCATCATATTCCACAGCGCATTTACAGATATTGCAGCCTCATTAAGGCTTACAATCTAAATTCCCAATCAGTGTGTCTTTGGAGGAAACTCACACAAACACAGGAAGAACATACAAACTTCTTGCAGATGTTGTCCTTGGTGGAAATTGAACCCTCGACCCCGGCGTTGCAACGCTAACCACTGGGTTACCATGTGCTTGGAGGCAATTTAGTGTTGCTGGCCTTAACCCACAAGGACGTGAATATTTCATGAAGTTCGTTGTCGCAATTTCCAAAATAGTAGACTAGCTGAGGTAGTGCTGAAGGGAAAGTAGTGTAATCAGAAGGAGAGCGGACTGGATGTGACCAGGCAAGAAATGTGACAGGAACGTAATCGAGAGTTGACCAGAAGTCAAACCAGAAGTAGGATAACAGGTATAGGTCAGAATCAGAAGCAAAGGGTTGGGCTGGCACAGGAGCTAGGTGAGAGTACAATGAGGAGGTGGTGTATTTGAGTTCAGGTCCCCCTTAAATAGGCAGATGGGGCCTTATGTCATCTTCAGGCATTGCTTGCTTTGTCAGCTCAACATTTCTGTGAGAGAAAAGAAGAACCATGACTTGTTCCAGCAGAGCAGTGACAGAGGACAGGAGGCTATGCATGAGCAGCAGGGACTCACTGCAGGAACTCGAAACGGTAACTCTCCTTAGGTTCTCAAGGTCGGTCATACCCTTGTATATATGTATAAAGTGTGACATCTAATGTATGTGCCAAATACCTGCTTCGGTTTAGCAGCATACAGCTGCTGCTGACTTTGATTGTAATAAAAAGAATAAAAAAATACTTTTTTTTGCATAGTCGATTTTCAAGAAATCACAATGTAAATTGTCCAAACGTTTGGCAAAAGAAAACTTTTAGGCACAACTTTTGAAGTCAATTATTATTTTAGAGCACCATTGATTCCATGGTACTGTACATGAGAAGGGGTTACATACGAAATACAGATATAAATTACAATAAACAAACTAACAATGATAGACTGGAACAGAGGAGAGGGGGCCATGCCCTTGCGGGCTTACAGTCTACATGGTGAGCAAATTTGTGTATACTCTGAGCGCACATCATACACAGATCCTAAACCCCTTTCACATATTTGTGTTTCATGTACGTGCTCTATTCGACTTTTTCACAGATAGAATATAATTGGGTGTGATCTAAGAGGACATTCATGTTTGTTTATTAAATATACAAGTGCTTCTCACTAAATTAGAATATCATCAAAAATGAAATAATTTATTTTAGTTCTTCAATACAAAAAATTAAACTCATATTATATAGAGTCATTACACACAGAGTGATCTATTTCAAGTGTTTATTTCTGTTAATGTTGATGATTATGGCTTACAGCCAATGAAAACACAAAAGTCATTATCTCAGTAAATTAGAATAATTAACAAAAAACACCTGCAAAGGCTTCCTAAGCATTTTAAAAAGGTCCCTTAGTCTGTTTCAGTAGGCTCCACAATCATGGGGAAGACTGCTGACTTGACAGATGTCCAGAATTCAGTCATTGACATACTCCACAAGGAGGGTAATCCACAAAAGGTCATTGCTAAAGAAGCTGGCTGTTCACAGAGTGCTGTATCCAAGCATATTAATGGAAAGTTGAGTGGAAGGAAAAAGTGTGGTAGGAAAAGGTGCACAAGCAACCGGGATAACCGCAGCCTTGGATTGTTAAGAAAAGGCCATTCAAAAATTTGGGTGAGATTCACAAGGAGTGGACTGCTGCTGGAGTCATTTCTTCAAGAGCCACCACACACAGACGTGTCCAGGACATGGGCTACAAGTGTCGCATTCTTTGTGTCAAGCCACTCTTGACCAATAGTCAACGCCAGAAGCGTCTTACCTGGGCCAAGGAGAAAAAGACCTGGACTGTTGCTCAGTGGTCCAAGGTGGTGTTTTCAGATGAAAGTAAATTTTGCATTTCATTTGGAAATCAAGGTCCCAGAGTCTGGAGGAAGAGTGGAGAGGCCATAATCCAAGCTGCTTGAGGTCTAGTGTGAAGTTTCCACAATCAGTGATGGTTTGGGGAGCCATGTCATCTGCTAGTGTGGGTCCACTGTGTTTTATCAAGACCAAAGTCAGTGCAGCCGTCTACCAGGAAATTTTAGAGCACTTCATGTTTCCCTCTGCCGACAAGCTTTTTGGAGATGGAAATATCATTCTCCAGCAGGACTTGGCACCTGTCCACACTGCCAAAAGTACCAATACCTGGTTTACACACAACAGTATCACTGTGCTTGATTGGCCAGCAAACTCACCTGACCTTAACCCCATAGAGAATCTATTATAGAGAATCTATGGGGTATTGTCAAGAGGAAGATGAGAGACACCAGACCCAACAATGCAGACGAGCTGAAGGCTGCTATCAAAGCAACCTGGGCTTCCATAACACCTCAGCAGTGCCACAGGCTGATCGCCTCCATGCCACGCCGCATTGATGCAGTAATTGATGCAAAAGGAGCCCGACCAAGTATTGAGGGCATTTACTGAACATACATTTCAGTAGGCCAACATTTTGGATTTTAAAATCATTTTTCAAGCTGTTGTTATAAAGTATTCTAATTTACTGAGATAATGACTGCTGTGTTTTCATTGGCTGTAAGCCATAATCATCAACATTAACAGAAATACACTTGACATAGATCACTCTGTTTGTAATGACTCTATATATTATATGAGTTTCACTTGTTGTATTGAAGAACTGAAATAAATTAACTTTTTGATGATATTCTAATTTAGTGAGAAGCACTTGTATACAATAATGTTTGGAAATTCTTTTTGCATACAAAAGACGGACAAAATCTGATTGTAAAAATGAACACACAGAGCAAAAATGAATGAAAATTGGGTCCAGCACACTGATGATACACTTCATTTGGATATTTGTTTAAGGTTGGGTTTACACTCTCATTTTTACATTTTGTTTTTCTCTTTTGTTTAAGAAGCAGAAAAACAGAATGCAATTGAACATAGTGATTCCAATGGGTGGTTGAAATGGTTAATTTGTGTCGGTTCCATTTATTCTTTATTTTTTAAGTTTATTTTAAGTTTTATTATTTATTTTTTAAGTGTAAAAATAGGGTTTTTTTCAACAAAAAAGAATCTAAACTGATCAGAATGAATGTAAGGTTTTTTTTAATGACGTTTATAGCAAACGGATTTAAAAGGATAGCTTTCTGTTTAAATCAGTCTGCATCCATCTTTGATACATTTATGTTAGCAGAACCTTGGTTTTGGATTTCCTAATAATATATGAGGAGCTGTCAGGCCCCCTACGACCTTCATTTTTAAGTATCTGTTTAAAGTCAGCTACATTGGTGAGTTTCTGGTGTGGTCATAGACTCAGACAGCATATTGTTTTGCCTAAACCATGAATACATGAAGTTAGACTCCACTGACTTTACATTCTGGGTGTGTTTTTGTTTAACTGATGCTTCATGTATTTTAAGAATCCCAACACCCACACTGTGTTGTGTTACTGAACTCTCATTACGTCACCTTTTCTGAACACGTAATTTTCTCGACTGACCACACTGTACATATTTCTGCACGTTACTCATCTCCCAAATACCTAGAGGTATGGGTTTCATTACTGACCGTAGCGCTCACATAGTACTGCAGGGCAGTGACTCTTCCCTACCACACAGCTTACTTAGCCACTTGTTTTTACATTGTTCAGCTATGATACAGCTCAATGACTTCTGAAGGTTTATTCTTCTACCTGGTCAACTTTATGTGAATACCTTTCATATATCAGCAAATATGTAGAGCAAATAAATTAATACTCTGCAAATCCAATACACATTAGGGGAAAAGAAACAGGCGCACATTCTAAAGAAGTATCTGTACAGTTACGGTCAGCTTTTGGAGGATTAGTTTCGACGGCACCTGTTGCTTGACTTAATAAATGTCTTTATTGCCACATACTACCCTAAGGCTAGGGCTACACTGGTCGTGTGACATGTAGAGCTTGGTGTCACATTGCAACATCGCAGCTAATTATTGTGAATGGGGTTGCGTTGCAACCGTCGCAAGAAAATAATGAAGGATTTTTTTATTGCAACTTTGTCCTCATAGATTTCAACAAAATTAGTGTGCAACTAACTTGTATCTGACCTGTCAGTGATCTATTTTTTTCAGCTCTATTGTTGTTACATAGCAACAAAGTCGTACACATGTTCTTGTTCGCACTCCCAGTGTAGCCTGTAGTCCTAGCCTAAGGCCACGTTCACACGCTCAGTATTTGGTCAGTATTTTACATCAGTATTTGTAAGGAAAAACCAGGAGTGGAACAATCAGAGGAAAAGTATAATAGAAACACGTTACCACTTCTACATTTCTCACCCATTCCTGGTTTTGGCTTACAAATACCGATGTAAAATACTGACCAAATAGTGAATGTGTGAAGGTGGCCTAAAACAGAAAAAAAGCTCTGAACCAAAGATGACATGATATATATTGCTCCAGTAATTGTCTTTATACAGAACGCCGCAACGAACCAATAATACCTCTTTTGGAACACATTCATCAAAAAGTTTTTTTATAAAATTACAGCTTAAAACTGTTTGAAATGAACACTAACTTGTAGTTGCGCAAAATTTTTGTGCTAGTTCCACCCACTGTTTGAAGTGGGCAAAGCTTAGCCAGGAAGAGCGTGGACGAGTGCAGCTGACAAGTTAATCATAATTTACACCACATAAATTACGACAGAAATGTCCTCCAGGCCTTTACTGGATTACATCTTACAGTGGCACATGGCAGCTGAAAAATGCACCAAGTTCATTAAGAGGAGCATACATTAAGAGGCATAATTTATTTGGCACTCTTACTCCAGCACCCTCTTCATCAAACTTGGCAGGCAAAATGCCAGTCTTGATGAATCGGGGCCACAGTGTGGGTACAGTGGTTGCTATTAATGGGGTATTAGCCTAAAATGAAAAGTTGGTAAATATGAATCATGGTACAACGCTAGTAGATTTGCAGATAACAAAAAAATGTATTACTGGCTTGGAGTTTAAGGGGTTGTCCAGGACTATTTTATATATTTTTTTTTTAGTATGGGCCTAAAAACTAACAGGCAGGTAGTTCCTAACAGAGGCAACTACCTGCCTGTTCTACCCAGTGTCATCTGAAAGCGGTCACCAACCGTTGCAGCCTGCGATTCAGCTGCTCCACATCAACAGAACAGCTCTTCCTCTTCCGGGCTGCTCAGTTGCCGGGGTGTGTCTGCCGACATCATTCTGATTGACAGCTGGCTCCCCGCAGTTAGGCAGTAGAGAGCTGGCTGTAAATCAGCATGACGTCTGCAGTCACACCCCATCAAAAGAGCAGAGCAGAAGAGAAGCTCCTTCGACGTGACTTCAGCGGATGCCGCTGAATCCCAGCAGGAGCGGTCTGTGACAAATCTGTGCCAGCAGAAATCGGCACTGGGCACAACAGGCAGATAGTTAGCAACTACCCGTTTGTCAGTTCTTAGGCCCGTAGTAAAAAAAAATGATACAGTCCTGGACAACCACTTTAAAACAAGGCTTTTCCAAGAATTTGAAAACTTAGCTTTATGTTTTACTGTAGTAAATAAGATTTTTAAAAGTTAGTTTCAGTTTTATGCCACATTCACACATTCATGTGTCACGGTCTGTGGTGCACGGACCAGCAGTGGATTTTCTGACTTTAGCATAACAGCCTCATAGGCTTATATGAGGCACTTGGCTACGGGTCAGAAGACCAATGACCAGACTGAACATGATGGTTCATATTCGGACAGCAAGACATGGATGTGAGAATCCAACCTAAGCTTATTGTTTTCTAGGCAATTTGAAGGTTCACATAGCTGTTATTTTAGCAAACTTTTGAGTTTGGTTCTACTGTAGGGAGCATTGGTCATCAGAAAATCATCTGTAAATTGCAATTAGCAGTAATAGAAGCTGACCTACAGTTCTTGGAAGGAGCTGCTACACATTGAACGAATCCATGGTGTACTGCTTCATTCAGTGTTTCCACCCATCTGCCAGCAGAGCTAATAGCAGCTGATCAGTCAGGATGCCATGTGTCGAACCTCCACCAATTTGACATTGATGAACTAGCCACAGCATAGGGCAATAATATTTTATGCCCGAACCACCCCTTTATTGCTTCAGCATACGAAGACACTTTGGACAGTTGTATGTTATGTGTCAACAATTTCGGGAAGGTATTTTTCAGTTCCTGCATGATTTTACCCCTGTGGATAAAGCAAGGTCCAGAAAGGCATGGTTGCCTGAGTTTGGTGTGGAAGAACTTGATTGGCCCTCTTGTCCAAGACTATTGTCTTCCCTAATGGTCTTCTGGATGAATGGACAAAAATTCCCACAGACTTTCCAAAATCTTGTAGAAAGCTTTCCCAGAAGAGTGGAAGCTGTTATAGCTGCAAAGGAGGGGGGGGGATACCGACTTCATGTTAATGCCTATGGATTTACAAGCTCCTGGTGGTGTCTCAATACGTTTCTCCATATAGTGTACATTGTATATAATGCCCTTAATTTATTTTTAACTCAAAAAACAAACAAACATATGTTATTCACTGTGGAAAAGTAATTTAAGTGTGAAGATATAGAAATGAGGAGTTGAAAAAATGATAGTAAAAAGTCACTATGCAGTGTGGGAAAGACGCCATTATGCTCCCATTGCACAGCGGACAGGATATCAGCCTGCAGAAGAATGCTGTGAGAGCTGCATTGTGTCTGTGCTAATTTACTATAGGGACAATTTGTTTCTTGGTATAGCTGTCAACACTAGTGACACTGACACAGAGGAACATTTGTGTAGGATTTTCCTGCAGAGACAAGTGATTTGATGGTCAGGGCATAACCTGCACATTTGTATTTGTCAATTAGCAGTGCCTCCGAAATGAACAATAAGCTTATTTGTGATATAAGTATTGTGCAGGGAAATATTGGGGAACGTTCTGAAAACTAAATCATATTAAATTGTCATTTTCAGACGCTACATATGTTCGGCTGTACAGCTCCTACTGAATGGAGACTAATAACAATGCCGAATTTGGGAGCCCAGGAGAGCAGAATGCACACGTTTCTTCAAGTTATGAAGATTGTGCTGCATGTATCATCACAGGAGGTCTATTCTGCAATATCATCAAAAAGCTAATACAATGATGGAGGCCACCATATTCCAGCCATTATTTAGCTGTAAGCCGAAATCAGGAGTGGATCCTAAAAAGGAGAAAAAGTATAAAGCAAAAGATTTGCATGACTTACATGTATTGGATCCAGTCCTGGCTTTGGCTTACAAATACTGATGCAAAATACCTAGTTAACTATGCAAGTGTGAACGTGACAGCGGCAATATAACTACAGGCAGCCATAAGATGAATATGACCAGTGATTTAGAAGCAATGGACTGAGTGACAGGGTTTTCCTACAAAAGTGCTGCCCATATACCCTTTCAACCAGGACTTTGGAAGCCGGTAGGTTGAGGAAGGCTCTAGAGCAGATGGTAGTTGTCTACACTGTGTGTAGCCAGGGGGGCTGCTGTGCAGAACTGTCAAAGGGACATTTCTTTGTTTTTAGGAATGGTGAGGGCCCTGAAACCCTTCTTGGGCCCTCCAACTTAAAGGGTTAGTCCAGTCGAAATCGAAAAGTCTGCAGTCACTTAGTGTGACTGCAGACTTATCAATTCTTCCAGCGCACGCACACACTGTAGGGGGACTCGCCGATTTCTGACCCGGGACCGGAGGGTATGTATGAGCTATACATACTCCTGGCCAGGGCCCATGTAGTAACGTGACCTCGCTACATGCGCTTATACTGAGCGAGGCTGCGCCCCAACTAGTGACGCGATCGACCAGTGGGTGTGATCGACTAGATGGCGCTGCCTTGCTCCATACAAGTGTATAAAAGCGAGGCCGCGCCCACTGGCCAGGAGTATGTATAACTCCTGACAGGTCAGAAACCGGTGAATCCCCGCAGCACACACTACGTGGGCTGGGCTGGGCTGCTTCTTAAGTCTGCAGTCCCACAGAGTGCCTGCAGACTTATCGATTTGGACAGGACAACCCTTTCAACTTGCAATTTATAGCACTAGGATTATCTTATGGCTTATTATGTGTTTTTTTTTTTAGTAAGAGATAAAAAACTGTTTGTTATCCATGTGCTGGACCCGATCTTTATCCATTTCTGGTCCACGTGTCTGTTCTTAACATTGGTGTGGCATCCGTTTTTCTTGTATGAAGTGTGTGTCATACTGTCACGCACTGTGTAGGAAAGACTAAGTGCAACACAAAGGGAAGAGGGGAAGGGAGCCCAGAAAGGAGGATAGGGGGGAGTGAAGACCTCCTAGGCTGATCTGATATCACCCTGTCTCCCCTACCGTCCCTATATTGGTTCTTCACCAATCGCCAAACAGGAACCTACCCCTGTATTTCCCTAGCACTTGGCCATGTATAGGGAAAGGGGGGATGAGCACTAGTCAATCCCCACTACCAACTAAATACCACAAAGGAGACAAACATTGATAGGGTCCTGGTAACGAGAAACGCCTTACCGTGGTTACCAGGTACAGTTATATGAAAAAGTTTGGGCACCCCTATTAATCTTAAGCTTAATGTTTTATAAAAATTGGTGTTTTTGCAACAGCTATTTCAGTTTGATATATGTAATAACTGTTGGACACCGTAATGTTTCTGCCTTGAAATGAGGTTTATTGTACTAACAGAAAATATGCAATCTGCATTCAAACAAAATTTGACAGGTGCATAAGTATGGGCACCCTTATAATTTTCTTGTTTTAAATACTCCTGCCTACTTTTTACTGACTTACGAAAGCACTTTTTTTGGTTTTGTAACCTCATTGAGCTTTGAACTTCAGAGCCAGGTGTATGCAATCATGAGAAAAGCTACTTAAAGTGGCCACTTGCAAGTTGTTCTCCTGTTTGAATCTCCTCTGAAGAGTGGCATCATGGGCTCCTCAAAACAACTGTCAAATGATCTGAAAACAAAGATTATTCAACATAGTTGTTCAGGGGAAGGATACAAAAATCTGTCTCAGAGATTTAACCTGTCAGTTTCCACTGTGAGGAACATAGTAAGGAAATGGAAGAACACAGGGACAGTTCTTGTTAAGGCCAGAAGTGGCAGGCCAAGAAAAACATCAGAAAGGCAGAGAAGAAGAATGGTGAGATCAGTCAAGGACAATCCTCAGACCACCTCCAGAGAGCTGCAGCATCAACTTGCTGCAGATGGTGTCACTGTGCATCGGTCAACTATACAACGCACTTTGCACAAGGAGAAGCTGTATGGGAGAGTGATGCGAAAGAAGCCGTTTCTGCAAGCACGCCACAAACAGAGTCGGCTGAGGTATGCAATAGCACATTTGGAGAAGCCAATTTCTTTTTGGAAGAAGATCCTGTGGACTGATGAAACCAAGATTGAGTTGTTTGGTCATACAAAAAGGCGTTATGCATGGCGGCAAAAAAACACAGCATTCCAAGAAAAACACTTGCTACCCACAGTAAAATTTGGTGGAGGTTCCATCATGCTTTGGGGCTGTGTGGCCAATGCCGGCACCGGGAATCTTGTTAAAGTTGAGGGACGCATGGATTCCACTCAGTATCAGCAGATTCTTGACAATAATGTTCAAGAATCAGTGATAAAGTTGAAGTTACGCAGGGGATGGATCTTTCAGCAAGATAATGATCCAAAACACCGCTCCAAATCTACTCAGGCATTCATGCAGAGGAACAATTACAATGTTCTGGAATGGCCATCCCAGTCCCCAGACCTGAATATCATTGAACATCTGTGGGATCATTTGAAGAGGGCTGTCCATGCTCGGCGACCATCAAACTTAACTGAACTGGAATTGTTTTGTAAAGAGGAATGGTCAAAAATACCTTCATCCAGGATCCAGGAAATCATTAAAAGCTACAGGAAGCGACTAGAGGCTGTTATTTTTGCAAAAGGAGGATCTACTAAATATTAATGTCACTTTTCTGGTGAGGTGCCCATACTTATGCACCTGTCAAATTTTGTTTGAATGCAGATTGCACATTTTCTGTTAGTACAATAAACCTCATTTCAAGGCAGAAACATTACTGTGTCCAATAGTTATTACATATATCAAACTGAAATAGCTGTTGCAAAAACACCAATTTTTATAAAACAATAAGCTTAAGATTAATAGGGGTGCCCAAACTTTTTCAAATAACTGTATATGTGAATTGGCCAATTTATGTTCTAAGATTTCTCAGTTATTTTTTATTTTCAAGAGCAGTAATGCTATTCAAATTTCATATATTTCATGTTTGCATGAGGAGGTAGCTGCTCCTAGTAAGCACCTGTACACACCTATTTCTTGTTTTGGATGTGCCAGTCAGTTTTTTTCTGTTTAATATACACAGTGATGTCAAAGAACAGGGATAATATACATAGTAATGTCATAGTACAGGAATAATATAGACAATGATGTCACAGTACAGGGATAATATACACAGTGATGATACAGTACGGAGATAATATACACAATAATGTCACAGTTTATGGATAATACAAACAGTGATGTCAACATAAACATAAAAATAACTGTAAATAATAGGCAGTGGTGATTTTCACAGTGATGTCACAGTACAAGGAAAATATACACAGTGATGTCACTGTCACAGTACAGGGATAATGCATACAGTGATGTTACAGTACATGGGAAATATACACAATAATGTTACAGTACAGGGATAATATACACAATAATTTCACAGTACAGAGGTAATATACACTATAACGTCACAGTACAGGGATAATATACACAATAATATCACAGTACAGGGATAATATACACAATAATATCACAGTACAGAGGTAATATACACAATAATGTCACAGTACAGGGATAATATACACAATAATGTCACAGTACAGGGATAATATTGTAGCATCGGCGTCCCTGCCTCCTGATAGGCAGGGACGCCGTTCCCCTCACCTCTCCGCTCCGTGCCCGGCGTCTTCCTCCCGCTCTGCTGGCAGCGCGCGCTGCTTCCCGGCCTCTGTGCTTAGGGCGCGCGCGCGCGCTCCCCCTCTCTTAAAGGGGCCGCGTGCCGTCCTAAAGAGTCCCCGGCCAATGGCCGGAGGACCTCACCATATATAAGGCACCTCCTCCAAAATGGAGGTGCCCGAGCAATGTTGTTGCAAAGCCTTTCAACTCTGCTTCAGCCCTCAGGTCCCGTTACCAGTTACCTGCCAGATACCTGCCTGATATCTGCTTACCTGCTTGTTATCCTGTGGTCCGACAGTCTGCCTACCAGCACCTGCCAGTCTGTCTATGGATCAGTCCGCCTGCGGACAAGGAAGTACCTGCCAGATACCTGCCTGCCTGTCCAGAGACTCTTGCCCGCTCACCTGGGAGCGCTCACCTGCTACCTGCCTGCTAGCCTACCTGGAGACTCTGCCGTCACTTGCCGTGACCACCTGCCTGTCCAGAGACTCTTGCCCGCTCACCTGGGAGCGCTCACCTGCTACCTGCCTGCTAGCCTACCTGGAGGCTCTGCCGTCACTTGCCGTGACCACCTGCCTGTCCAGAGACTCTTGCCCGCTCACCTGGGAGCGCTCACCTGCTACCTGCCTGCTAGCCTACCTGGAGGCTCTGCCGTCACTTGCCGTGACCACCTGCCTGTCCGGAGACTCTTGCCCGCTCACCTGGGAGCGCTCACCTGCTACCTGCCTGCTAGCCTATCTAGAGACTCTTTCCCTGCTGTCACTTGCCGTGACCACCTGCCCGTCTAGAGACTCTTTCCTTGCTGTCACTTGCCGTGACCATCCGCCTGTCAAGAGACGGTCCCCGTCACTTGCCGTGACTTCCTGCCCTTCTACCCAGAGACTGTCCCTGTCACTTGCCGTGACTACCTGCCCGCCTTCCAGTGAGCCACTCGCTTCCTTACAAGGACTGCCCCTTTGTATAGTTGCTCAGAGGTTCCACCTCCCAGACCCGTTACAGTTTGCTCGGGCCATGGAACTCAGTGGCACCCAAGCTCCCTCGCTCTCGGACCTATGCCATGAACTGTCCCGTCAGAGGTCCCAACAGGAGTCCATCCTGAGTCACCTGCGTAGTGTTAACTCCCGCCTGGACACACTGACTACATCTTTGGGACCGGCTTCCAGTCGCACGACTCCTACCCCGGCAGCGTCGCTGCCCATCAATTCCATGGCATCTCTTCCCGGTCCCCACCTCACCGCCCCGCCTAGTTTTGGCGGAGATCCCGGTCAGGCACGGGGCTTCATTAACCTGTGCACTCTGCACTTCGAACTGTTGGCACATCAGTTTTCCACCGACCGAGCCAAAGTAGCCTTCATCATGTCCCATCTCACGGGGGAGGCGCTGGCTTGGCTAAATCCTCTATGGGAGAGAGGAGATCCCCTGGTGTCCAATCTGCCAGCCTTTCTCTCGGCTTTCCGGAAGGTCTTCGACGAACCAGGACGGAGGACCTCATCCGCCTCATCTCTGCTATGCCTCCGCCAAGGAAGTCTCACCGTGGGCCAATATGCCATACGGTTCCGTACCCTTGCTTCGGAGCTTGCATGGGATAACGACGTCCTGGTGTCCGTCTTCTGGGAGGGTCTGTCCGGCCGTATTAAAGATGAACTCGCCGGTCGGGACATTCCTACCACTCTCGACGACTTAATTACACTTGCCACCCGGATTGACATCCGGTTCCAGGAGCGCACCAAAGAGGTCACCCGTGAGAGGAGGTTTCCACGACTTGCCCCTACCTTCCAGAGACCCGTCACTTCCTCCGTTACTCCTCCGGCGCACTCACCCGAGCCTATGCAGGTCGACCAGACCAAGATGGTCAAGACCCGTCAAGAATTACGCCGTGCCGAGGGGAGCTGCTTCTACTGTGGCAGTAAGGAGCACCGGATCCGTTCCTGCCTGGAGAGGTCGGGAAACGCCTGTGTCTAGGATCACTCAGAGAGGTCACCCTAGACAGAAATAAACCCTCTCCATCTCTAATGCTGTCGGTCTCTATCATCTGCGGGGAGAACCGTTATTTTGAACTGGCTCAACTTGACTCTGGAGCTGCCGGAAATCTCATTTCTCAGTCCCTGGTTGAGAAATACCGCATTCCCACCAAACCTCTGGCTGTACCCTTATCTGTCGCCGCCGTGGATGGGGGCCTCTTACCACATCCCATCCAACTCATCACCGAATCCATAACTCTGCAGGTGGGAATGCTGCATTCTGAGAGCATCTTCTTCCATGTTCTGCCTGGACTCTCTCACGCCCTCTTGCTAGGCCTCCCTTGGCTCCAGAGACACGCACCCGTGCTTGATTGGCAGACCGGAGAAGTTCTTCGCTGGGGACAGGACTGCCATAAGACTTAGTTCCCGTTCATCCTGCTCGTCCTTCTCCTACCCCAGCCAATCTACCCGGCCTACCGGTTTCCTATTGGTCTTTTGCGGATGTCTTTAATAAAAGAGAAGCAGAGACATTACCCCCTCATAGACCATACGACTGCCCAATTGACCTGATGCCCGGCGCTACTCCTCCCCATGGGCGTATTTACCCTTTGTCCGCTGCTGAGACCCGGTCCATGTCTGAATATATTGAGGAGAATCTGGCCCGGGGATTTATCCGGAAATCTACCTCCCCGGCGGGAGCAGGCTTCTTCTTCGTCAAAAAGAAGGACGGCTCACTCCGTCCCTGTATAGACTATAGAGGCCTTAACCAGATCACAGTGAAGAATAAATACCCCCTTCCGCTCATTCCTGAATTATTTGACCGTCTGAGGGGGGCTAGAATCTTCACCAAGCTGGACCTCCGTGGGGCGTATAATCTGGTCCGTATCCGTCAGGGGGATGAATGGAAGACGGCATTCAACACCCGGGACGGCCACTATGAATATCTTGTAATGCCCTTCGGTCTCTGTAACGCTCCCGCCGTCTTTCAAGAGTTGGTTAATGACATCTTCCGTGACCTTCTCTACTCCTGCGTGGTGGTGTACCTGGACGACATCTTGGTCTTCTCTCCGGATCTTCTCACTCACCGGAGGGACGTTCGTCAGGTTCTGCTCAGGCTCAGGCAGAACCACCTCTACGCTAAATATGAGAAGTGCCTCTTTGAGCAGACCTCGCTTCCGTTTCTGGGCTGCATCATCTCTCAGACCGGCCTACAAATGGACCCTGAGAAACTGTCTGCCATCCAGAAGTGGCCCCGACCAGAGGGGTTGAAGGCTATTCAGTGGTTCCTGGGCTTCGCCAACTACTACCGCCTCTTCATTCCGCACTTTTCTTCCCGGACTGCCCCTATCTCGGCGCTCACCCGTAAGGGCGCTAATCCCAGAGAATGGCCGCCCGAAGCAGAGGAGGCCTTCCTTTCCTTAAAATGAGCTTTTTCCTCCGCCCCTGTGCTGCATCGTCCGGACGGCAACAAACAATTCTTTCTAGAAGTCGACGCTTCCTCCTCCGGAGCCGGAGCAGTACTTACCCAAAAGTCGTCTTCCGGAAGAATGGTAACTTGCGGCTTCTTCTCCAAACTCTTCTCCTCTTCTGAACGCAATTATTCTATAGGAGACCGAGAATTGTTGGCCATTAAGCTGGCACTGGAGGAGTGGCGTTACCTGCTCGAGGGGGCTCTTCACCTGGTAATAATTTACACGGACCACAAGAACTTGGCTTACCTCCAGAGTGCCCAGAGACTTAACCCGCGCCAAGCCCGGTGGTCCTTGTTCTTCGCCCGCTTTAATTTCATTCTTCATTTTCGCCCGGCTGACAAAAACATCAAAACTGATGCCTTATCCCGATCCTTTTTGGTCTCTGATCTTGAGGAGGAGCCTAAACACATCATCGACCCCGCCAAAGTAATGCAGGTGGCCCCCGTGAATCTAAATCGTCTTCCACCCGGTAAGACGTTCGTAACTGTTCCTGATCGTGAGAAGGTTCTACACTGGGGACACTCGTCCAAGTTAGCTGGCCACGCTGGTCAGAATAAGACCCTCCAGCTTATTACCCGTCATTACTGGTGGCCTACCCTGCACAAGTACGCAATAGACTTTGTTTCAGCCTGTGTGTCTTGCGCCCGCAACAAGGTTCCAAGACATCTGCCAGCCGGCCGTCTCCTTCCTCTTCCTGTACCTGCTGCCCCGTGGCAGCATATAGCTATGGACTTTATAACGGACCTCCCTGTCTCTGCCGGTTGTACGGTCATATGGGTGGTCGCTGACCGCTTTTCCAAAATGGCTCACTTTATTCCCCTGCCGGGTCTCCCGTCTGCTTCAGAGTTAGCTAAAGACTTTATCCATCATGTCTTCCATCTTCATGGTCTTCCTCTCCACATCGTATCCGACAGAGGGGTTCAGTTCAACTCTCGTTTTTGGCGAGCCATGTGTAAAGTGCTGGGGGTCACCTTGGACTTTTCTTCTGCTTATCACCCACAGTCCAATGGCCAAGTAGAACGAATTAACCAAATTTTAACCAGTTACCTCCGGCACTTTGCTAATGCTCACCATTCCGACTGGGTGGATCTTTTACCGTGGGCCGAATTTTCTTACAATAATCACGAGAGCGAATCTTCCTCCAAATCCCCGTTTTTTGTAGTCTTCGGTCAGCATCCTCGGATCCCGTTTTCCGTCTCCGCCTCGGTGGACAATCCGGCTGCGGACTCTCTCGTTAACGAATTTTCCTCCATTTGGGAAAGTACCAGATCCACACTTCTTCAGTCATCCGAGCGGATGAAAAAACAGGCTGACAAGAGACGTCTGGATCCACCACAATTCCGTCCTGGAGATAAGATCTGGCTCTCGTCCAAATATGTCTGGCTCAAGATTCCTTCCTACAAGTTAGTGCCTCGGTTCATCGGCCCACTGGAAGTTATCAAACAAATCAACCCGGTGGCCTATAAATTGAAACTCCCGGCCAATTTGCGGATTCCTAACTCCTTCCATGTATCTCTACTCAAACCCGTGATACTTAACTCTTTTTCCAAGTCTACAGGTACGCCTCCTGCTCCGGTTTCCGCTGAAAACGAGTTTGAGGTAGAGAACATTCTGGCCACCAAAAGGGTAAGAGGAAGGTCCTTTTTTTCTAGTGGATTGGAAGGGGTTTGGTCCTGAGGAGAGAACATGGGAGCCCCGGGAGAACATCCATGCCCCTCTCATCCTTGATAAATTTTTGTCTGGCCTAAAAAAGGGGGGGCCTAAAGGGGGGGGTACTGTAGCGTCGGCGTCCCTGCCTCCTGCTAGGCAGGGACGCAGTTCCCCTCACCTATCCGCTCCGTGCCCGGCGTCTTCCTCCCGCTCTGCTGGCAGCGCGCGCTGCTTCCCGGCCTCTGTGCTTAGGGCGCGCGCGCGCGCTCCCCCTCTCTTAAAGGGGCCGCGTGCGCCGTCCTAAGGAGTCCCCGGCCAATGGCCGGAGGACCTCACCATATATAAGGCACCTCCTCCAAAATGGAGGTGCCCGAGCAATGTTGTTGCAAAGCCTTTCAACTCTCCTTCAGCCCTCAGGTCCCGTTACCAGTTACCTGCCAGATACCTGCCTGATATCTGCTTACCTGCTTGTTATCCTGTGGTCCGACAGTCTGCCTACCAGCACCTGCCAGTCTGTCTATGGATCAGTCCGCAGGAAGTACCTGCCTGATACCTGCCTGCCTGTCCAGAGACTCTTGCCCGCTCACCTGGGAGCGCTCACCTGATACCTGCCTGCTAGCCTACCTGGAGGCTCTGCCGTCACTTGCCGTGACCACCTGCCTGTCCAGAGACTCTTGCCCGCTCACCTGGGAGCGCTCACCTGCTACCTGCCTGCTAGCCTACCTGGAGGCTCTGCCGTCACTTGCTGTGACCACCTACCTGTCCGGAGACTCTTGCCCGCTCACCTGGGAGCGCTCACCTGCTACCTGCCTGCTAGCCTATCTAGAGACTCTTTCCCTGCTGTCACTTGCTGTGACCACCTGCCCGTCTAGAGACTCTTACCCTGCTGTCACTTGCCGTGACCATCCGCCTGTCAAGAGACTGTCCCCGTCACTTGCCGTGACTTCCTGCCCTTCTACCCAGAGACTGTCCCTGTCACTTGCTGTGACTACCTGCCCGCCTTCCTGGGAGCCACCCGCTTCCTTACAAGGACTGCCCCTTTGTATAGTTGCTCAGAGGTTCCACCTCCCAGACCCGTTACAAATATACACAATAATATCACAGTACAGGGATAATATACACAATAATATCACAGTACAGGGATAATATACACAATAATGTCACAGCACAGGGATAATATACACAATAATGTCACAGTACAGGGATAATATACATAATATCACAGTACAGAAGTAATATACACAATACTGTCACAGTACAGGGATAATATACACAATAATATCACAGTACAGGGATAATATACACAATAATATCACAGTACAGAGGTAATATACACAATGTCACAGTACAGGGATAATACACAGTGATGTTACAGTACAGGGATAATATACACAATAATGTCACAGTACAGGGATAATACACAGTGATGTTACAGTACAGGGATAATATACACAATAATGTCACAGTACAGGGATAATATACACAGTGATGTCACAGTACAGGAATAATGTACACAATAATATCACAGTACAGGGATAATACACACAGTGATGTTACAGTACAGAGATAATATACACAATAATGTCACAGTACAGGGATAATATACACAGTGATGTCACAGTACAGGGATAATATACACAATAATATCACAGTACAGGGATAATACACACAGTGATGTTACAGTACAGAGATAATATACACAATAATGTCACAGTACAGAGCTAATATACACAATAATGTCACAGTACAGGGATAATACACACAGTGATGTCACAGTACAGGATAATATACACAGTGATGTTACAGTACAGAGATAATATACACAATAATTTCACAGTTTATGGACATAACTGTAAATAATAGGCAGTGGTAATTTTCCTCAGAGACAAGACAGACGATAATCCACCACAGATAAATACAAAAGTGCCACAGAGTTGGTTATGTGCAGTAACATGTAACTGAATCATTAATATTTCTGAATAAATGCTGTGTCAGAAATAACAAATTATAGACATCTGGCTCATGAAGCTTCGTTGGCACCCTCCATTCTTCTCACACGGGATTCATTCCTATTTTTACCTTAAAATAGAAGAATTACAAAAGGTAAGGCCAGACGGTGAGACTGCACACCGACAATTGCAGCATGACTGATTTTATTTCCCAATTGGGTGCACATCGGCGTGCCGTGGGTGGGAGAGCTTCAGCCGCCCTGACACCGCACCGTCTATCCATACCCTTTGTAAGGTAGCGCTATTCATCACGCTGGGGGATACTCGCTTCACCGAGTCAATCAAAGCACACATGCAACGTTTTTCGGGTAATTCACAGTACAGCAGTTTATTACTTCTCCTAAACCGCTCATAACATAGTCCATCTCAGTGGCTCGCCGACATGTTACACATATAATATCCCAGAGCCTTTCTAGTGACAGACATGCCCACTTGGCTCCAGATACAGCCTTCAACAAGGCAGCAATATCAATGTCCACATCAAGCAGTGTTTTTACCTTTGCTGCTTCAGTCAGCTCAGTTCTTCCACAGCTGTGGCTTTAAGGCTTCCCAGGTGGGGGCCTCCGGGCCACGTACTTTCAAAGGCTACTGGTATCTCAAACACAGGGGGATCCAGCTTCTGCCTTCCAGGCTAGTGGAGTCCCACACAGGGACCAGGCCTCTCGTCCTCCAAGGCTACTGGTATCCTCAACACAGGGGGATCCAGCTTCTGCCTTCCAGGCTTCACCAGGCCTCTCTTTCTCTAGGCCTCACCAGGCCACTCTTTCTCTAGGCCTCATCAGGCCACTCTTTCTCTAGGCCTCACCCTTGTATCTACGGTCAGGTCTGACTATGTGCTGTCCCGTACTCTATTGGGTCGTTTGTATGGGCCTCTCAGACCTGAGTTACTGGAGGTCTCACTACCTCTAAATCCACGCCCACTATCCCCAGAACATCTTGAAAGGTCTCTAACTTCTACTGTAGCCGTCCTATTATTTGAAGGGCCCTTTCTCAGTCTGGTCTCACAATTTATAGACGGCTGCCATCTTCTGCTGCTCAGACGATGCTGTCTTTCAATTCGCAGTCTGGCGAGATTCAACTGTTCTACCTCTTGCAGGTAGGTCACTCGGTACTCCATCAGCATGCGTATATATGCAAGATTTTCTTCCTTTCCTACAGCGGAGAATGACACCATGCCGTCTTCATCTGGTATCCAGTCCTGACGTTCATGTGGACTGCTTACTTTCATCACACCAGACTTCTTTACCATCATTTGCATGGCTTGGCCATTTCTCCCAATGAACTTTCTTACCAGAGCATGAGGCACCCGGATGACCTCTTCACGCAGACTTTGAGCTTTTCTCATAAGCTCCAGTTGTATAATGGCTTGTTCCGTCTTCAACCGGACAAACCGCTTTGTGCGACTACATCGCCAGAGCATGTCACTTAGGATAGTCACCTTCTTCGCTGTGACTTTGGCTGTGGATAGGACCACCAGTTGTTTAGCTTCTGAGGTCGAGTACACCTTACAGGCTCCCACGGCCTTCTTGAACTCTTCATGCACTGACTCTCTGGTGCATTCTTCTCTCAAATCTTCGGGTACATCTATGAGACACTTGTACCGAGACGTTTCTGTCTCACCAGTGGTCTTCAAATGATCATCTGGCTCAGGTTTCAGGGACAACGGACTTTCAGCTTCTTCACCCTGTATGCTTCCCCTGATCTGACTCACCGCTATGAACTCAAGAATTCTCGTCTTGACCACCCCCATTTCATACTTATTTTCTTTCAACACTTTCTCAGCTCTCCTCAGGTCCACCCTCTCATGGCCCAAAGGACTGAGCGCAACTTGTTTGCCCTTCTCCTTCTGCAAGGAGGCCTCGTTCACTGATTGGTACTTTGCCAGGTGACCTTTGAGCTCGACAACTTCTTTCTCTAGCTCAGCTATTCGCCTCTCTGCAACCCATCTTTGAAGCTCTTCCGGCTTCAACTGCTCCTTCATCAGCAGAATTTTCTTAGAGCTCTCTGTCTCCAATGCGCCCACTCGGCTCTCAACAGCCAGTCTCTCAAACTTGTCTTGCTTCAAATGGGCTTGTAGCGTCTCCTTGAGCTCCTTGATCTCGGCTCTTACATCCACCGAATCATCCAAGCTCGCATTATTCAAAGAGGCATTTGCTTCATACCTCCCTTCTCCGATGGACTCCTCCATCCTGCAGATTCTATCCTTAAGGCACATCTCTGGAGATCACCACAGAACGTCTGCAGCTCCTTCACCTGAGCTTCCATACCTGGGATCTTTCTGCGGAGATCATCATTCTCATCACGGGTGTCCTGTAGAGTAGTCTCAATCACTTGGCGCATGTGCTCTGCATCCGTTTTATCATCCTCTAGTTTTTCCTTAACCTTGAGGAGATCCTCATAGTCTCTCTTGATTTGTTGCAGTTCCCTATTGAACTTTTCATGCCTCTTTTCTGCCTCATGGTCGTGACCAGACACTTCATCTTTTATTGCCTCTTTCAGGGCGGATAGCTCCTGGTCTCGCTGGTACAGAGAGTCCACCAGCTGCTCCTTCTCCTGCATTAGAGGCTTTACTTGGTCCTGGAATTGCTGCAGCTCCCTCATGAGTTCACCATACTCCTTGGATTCACACAGCTCCCGGTTGAACTGTTCGCGCAGTCGTTCTAGGTCTTGATCACGTCCAGAAACTTCATCCTGCAGCGCCCCTTTTAAGGCAGATAGCGCCCTATCCCTCTTGTGTAGACCCTCATCCAGCCTTTGCTTCTCCTGCATCAGCTGCTTCACCTGCTCCTGAAATCTCTGCACTTCCTTTGAGACCTCTGCTTCTTCTGCATCCACAGAGACTTTCTTCACTTGGTGCAGCTCTAACTGTACCAGGGAGAAACGATCGTTCATCTCGTACAGCTCATCTTCAAACACCGCTTTGTCAAACTTCAACCGAACAAACTCCTCTTGGGTTCTGCGGAGGTCCTCTTTAATTTTCTGGAACATCTCCTTCCATTTGTTGATTTCCTCGCTGCTTTCCTCCAGTTTTTTCTGCAAGTTCCTCACAACCTGGTGTATTTTCTGCCGTTCAGACTCCAGCTCTTGGTCAGGATTGACCTTCAGGGTGGCCGGTTCCTGATCCTTCTGTCTCAGTAGATCATCCTGCTTGTAACCAATCTGCAGAACTGCATCCAACTCTTCCTCCTGATCTTCTAAAGGAGGATCCACACTCGGAATAAAGGCACACAACATTGCATTTTCTTTATTTGCCCTTTCAGCAAAGGCTACAGGAGCAACTTTTTTGTGGCCCATGCGCCGTCGACGACGAGAGGGGGACTTTCTCACCTCGTCTAACTCCTCCTGACTGAACTCTCTTTCCATTGTCGTAGTGTCACCGTCAGCTATGGGGTCTGTGTCACTCCCCATGGTGTTGTGGACCAACAAGTCACCTCCCACTTTGACGTCAACCCCTTCTACTGGAGCTACCCCGTTATCAACGGTCCTATTGTCATTTTTAGGCGGTACCAACCCACAACCAGTAACCAATTTTGGTTTTCTATACTCTACGCTCTTTTGAAACGCCCCAGGAGGACTCACAGAATGGTCCGCTGCCGCAATTCTATACGGTGCCAACAGCTCCTGCCGTTACTGCACCATGTCCTGTTGCTGTAATTTTAACAGGTACCTTAACCGCTCAGCAGCTTCAGTCTCATCGGCTGCTCCCATCACAGCCATCTTTATCTGCTCTTGCATTTCTTCAGAACACTCTATTTTGCTGAAGAGTGTTTGCAGCCGGTCATCTAACCACTTCTCCATTCCGTCTGGAGATACTGCTCCATTCATAGCCATCGCGGTACACTGTTCACACTAGACACTTCACACCGCTCTCCCCGGAAAATTTTCGTGGCCCCACCAAGCCACAGCAAACCAGGTTTGAGTGCGACGACAATTTTCGTAACCCCGCCGAGTTACAGCCAGATGCTTTAATCTTCGTGACCCCGCCGAGCCACAGCAAGATGCTTGCATCCACAATCGTCGTCCTGTGCCATTACCCCTAGCAACCAGGCTGCCGTTGCCCGCATTCTCGAACCACATGTAAGGTAGCGCTATTCATCACGCTGGGGGATACTCGCTTCACTGGGTCAATCAAAGCACACATGCAACGTTTTTCCGGTAATTCACAGTACAGCAGTTTATTACTTCCCCTAAACCGCTCATAACATAGTCCTTCAGTGGCTCGCCGACATGTTACACATATAATATCCCAGAACCTTTCTAGTGACAGACATGCCCACTTGGCTCCAGATACAGCCTTCAGCAAGGTAACAATATCAATGTCCGCATCAAGCAGTGTTTTTACCTTTGCCGGGTCGTAGCTGCTTCAATCAGCTCGGTTCTGCCACAGCTGTGGCTTTAAGGCTTCCCAGGTGGGGGCCTCCGGGCCACGTACCTTCAAAGGCTACTAGTATCTCAAACACAGGGGGATCCAGCTTCTGCCTTCCAGGCTAGTGGAGTCCCACACAGCGACCAGGCCTCTCGCCCTCCAAGGCTACTGGTATCCTAAACACAGGGGGATCCAGCTTCTGCCTTCCAGGCTAGTGGAGTCCCACACAGGGACCAGGCTTCTCGCCTTCCAAGGCTACTGGTATCCTCAACACAGGGGTATCCAGCCTCTGCGTTCCAAGCTTTACCAGGCCTCTCTTTCTAGGCCTCACCAGGCCACTCTTTCTCTAGGCCCCACCAGGCCACTCTTTCGCTAGGCCTCACCAGGTCACTCTTTCTCTAGGCCTCACCAGGCCACTCTTTCTATATTTCAAAACTACCAGGGTTTATATATCCTTTTGTGCACACAGGACCTGTGATGATGTCACAGTCATGTGCTCAGTCACCTGAGGGGGAGGTAAATGGTCAGCTAGAGCACACCCCCTGGACATTCTAGCAATGCAGCAAGCCACTGCATTTTCCTTATACCAGCAAGGTGAAAGCTGGAGCTACGTGCAGGCTTGTAATGTGACTTTTTCCCATCTCAGGCACCAGTTCCCAGGTGCAACTGTAAGGCTTAGTGCCCACGATGCAGAAATGAAGCAGAAATTTTCCTGAGCATTTCTGCATCTCCTTGGCAGAAAAACACATGCGGTTTTTACATCCATTGTTTCAATTCCAAGTGCGGTGAAATTGCAATAAAAATGCAATTGTTTTTTGGGTCCTTTTTTTACCACGTTCACTGATTGCTAAAACTGACCTGCCATCATTTATTCTCCATGTCATTACGAGTTCGTAGACACCAAACATGTATAGGTTCTTTTTTATTTAAGTGGTGAAAAAAAAATCCAAAATTTGCTAAAAAAGACGCCATTTTCCGATGCCTGTAGCGTCTCCATTTTTCGGGATCTGGGGCCGGGTCAGGGCTTATTTTTTGCGCGTCGGTCTGACGTTTTTTTTATACCATTTTGGGGTAGATCCGATATTTTGATCGCCCATTATTGCATTTTTGCATCGACCAAAAAACTGTAAATCTGGTGTTTAGAATTTTTTTCTCGTTACGCCGTTTACCGATCTGATTAATTCTTCTTTTATATTGATTGGGCGATTCTGAACGCGGCGATACCAAATATGTGTATGTGTTTTTTTTTTTTAATTATTTTATTTTGAATGGGGCGAAAGGGGGGTGATTTAAACTTTTATATTTTTTTTTTATATTTTTAAAAACATTTTTTTTACACTTACTGCATGCTTCAATAGTCTCCATAGGAGACTAGAAGCTGCAGCAGTCTGATTGCTTCTACTGCATACAGGCGATGAGCAGATCGCTTGTATGCAGCAGAAATGCTCACTTGCTATAAGCGCTGACCACTAGGTGGCGCTCATAGCAATTGAGACATGACAACCAAAGGCGTCTGCTGCAGACCCTGGGTTGTCATGCCCACCCATTGGTGACCCGCGATTACGTGACGGGGTCACCGATGGGTGGGGCTTAGGACGCGCGTCCCAGAATCGCGAGTTAAATGCCGCTGTCAGAGATTGACAGCGGCATTTAACTGGTTAACAGCCGCGGTTGGATCGCTTTTCCACCTGCGGCTGTTGCGGGCACATGTCAGCGTTGCGGGCACATGTCAGCTGCAAGAATCAGCTGACCTGTACCCAGTTCAGTGTGGGCTTAGCGCCAGAGCCCCCGCTGAACCGGCCTTTCCGACCTGGTGCGTACTATTAGTGACCAGGTCGGAAAGAGGTTGAGCAAGAGGCATCACTAACCATACAACACCATGAAGACCAATGAGATCTCCAAACAAGTTAGAGACAAAGTTGTTGAGAAGTATAAGTCAGGGTTGGGTTATAAAAAAATATCCCAATCTCCAACGATCTCCCGGAGCACCATCAAATCCATTATCATCAAATGGAAAGAACATGGTACCACAACAAACCTGCCAAGAGAGGGCCGCCCACCAAAACTCTCAGCCCTGGCAAGGAGGGCATTAATCAGAGGCAGCACAGAGACCAAAGGTAACCCTGAAGGAGCTGCAAAGTTCCCAAGCAGAGACTGGAGTATCTGTCCATACGACCACAATAAGCCATACACTTAATAAAAGTGGACTTTAGAAACTTGCACACAAAAATTGTAAGGCTCATTTTGAGTTTGCCAAAAGACATGTGGGAGACTCCCCAAATGTATGGAAGAAGGTCCTGTGGTCAGATGAGACCAAAATTTAACTTTTTGGCCACCAAGGTAAACGCTATGTCTGGTGCCAAACCAACACATCTCATTACGCCAAGAATACCATCCCCACAGTGAAAAATGGTGGTGGCAGCATGATGCTGTGGGGATGTTTTTTGGCAGCAGGGACAGGGATAATGGTCGTAGTAGAGGGGAAGATGGATGGTGCGAAATACAGGGATATTCTTCAGCAAAACCTGATGATCGAGGAAGACATCACGGTTTAAAGCAAATCATAAAAAAGAGAGACTGGAATTTGCCAAAATGAATATTGACAAGCCCCAAAACTTCTGGGGTAATGTCCTTTGGACAGACGAAACAAAACTGGAGCTTTTTGGCAAGTCACGTCATCACTGTGTTCACAAATGAAAATGAGAAAAACAATGAAAACAAAGAAAAGAGAATTGTACCTACTGTGAAACATGGAGGAGACTCGGGTATGTTTTGGGGCTTCTTTGCTGTTTTGGGGCTACTTTGCTGCACAGGTTGTCTTGAGTCTGTGCAGGGTACAATGAAATTGAGCATTGCGTATAAGCTAGGCATATCACTCTCCACAAGGAAAACCATTACTCCTTAGATTCCAGCCTTAAGTCTCTCATACAGCCAAATCAGATCACATACTTTGCACTGATGAGGGGCAATACCGTGAAACACGGTGTCTGCAAATTCAGATTCTGGTTTAGCTTTTATCAGAGGGGCAATACCGCGAAATACTGTGTCTGCAAATTGAGATTCTGGTTTAGCTTTTATCCTAAGTCATATGGCAAGGCTCGTTAAAGGGTCGATATTGACTTTTAGGATTGCTACTACCAATAGGTAGCACTAGAGGCAATTTACAATAATATCAAGGCATTCTGGAGCTAAATGTGCTGCCCATTGTATTGGACGGAGTCACAGGTCATGGCTCCGCCAACACGATAATGACCCAAAACACACATCTAAAAAAATCCAAGAATAGCTAAGAGCAAAGAATCGGACTCTTCTGAAGTGGCTTCTATGAGTCCTGATCTAAATATTATAAATATCTGTGAAAGGAGATGAAACATACAGTTTGGAGAAGGCACCTTGATACCTGAAGCCGTTTGTTCATAAGGAGTGGGCCAAAATACCTGTGGACAGGTGCAGACGTCCCATTCAGAGTTGCAAAAACCATTTGTTTGATTGCCTCATAAGGTTGTGCAAAAAATTAAGTCAAGGGTACCATCTTTTTTTGTCCAGGCCATTTTCATTAGTTTTTTTTTTCTTTTGAACCACAATTCAAAAGCAATGTCTGATTTTCATTACTTGATAGTCAGGAAATTTAAATTGAAAATTACTTTTGTCAGTTTCAGTGACCATTGTGGGCTTTTCTTACGTCAGAGGTCACCAACAATTTTGTCCACGTTTGCATGTGGCCTCCCGACTCTTACCAGACAGATGATGTTGGGGGAGAGAAGAAACTGGTACATTGGGATTTCCAACAACCAAGCCTTTTATTCTCTCTGGAATATAAACCATCATCAGAAGAATCTGTCAGTGGCTCTCATACAGCACACAGAAACTCCTGTGTATGAAGGAGTCAGGGGACATATCTGTCAGCTGAACGAATGTTCAGCCAATGTGCAGGGATGGACTGGCCCACCGGAGAATCCTCTGGTGGAATCTGGACTGTCTTTCAGGGGGGTCCATAGCAAAAGACCTTGCAGCCATTATGGAGCCCCCTACTTGGGGAGAACCCAGTGCCATACAGCTCCCTGGCGATTGTGCCGGTCTGAATTTCACCGAGCCACTCACCACACACTACAGAGACTGGAGCAGCACACCATGGGAACGCAGTGAGGGGAGTTTTTTTTTTTTTATTATTTTTTCAGTTATTACTTGTGGGAGCCCCATACTGTATATAGGGGGTTGTGGGAATATAATACTGTATATAAGGGAGCTGTGGGGGACATTATACTGTATATAAGTGCCTGTGGGACCCCCATACTGTATATAGGGGGTTGTGGGAATATAATACTTTATATAAGGGAGCTGTGGGGGACATTGTTCTGTATATAGGGGGCTATCATACTGTATATAGGGGAGCTGTGGGGAACATCATACTTTATATAAGTGGCTGTAGAACCCTCATAGTGTATATAGGGGAGCTGTGGGGAACATCATACTTTATATAAGTGCTTGTGGAACCTTAATAGAATATATAGGGGAGTTGTGGGGAACATTGCACTATTTATAGGTGACTGTGGTGCCCCCATACTGCATATAGTAACCATCATGCTGTATATAGGGGCTGTGGGGCCACTAGGAAGTTGTGGGGACATTATATTGTATATAGAGAGATGTGGTGGACACATACTATATACAGTGAAGGAAGTAAGTATTTGATCCCTTGCTGTTTTTTGTAAGTTTGCCCACTGACAAAGACATGAACAGTCTATAATTTTAAGGGTAGGTTAATTTTAACATTGAGAGATAGAATATCCAAAAAAAATCAAGAAAATCACATTGTATAAATTAGAGATTTTTTTGCATTTTACAGTGAGAAATAAGTAGTTAATCCCCTACAAACCATTATGAGTTATGGCTCCTACACATCAGTTAGACACTCCTAATCAACTTGTTACCTGCATTAAAGACAGCTGTCTTACATAGTCATCTGTATAAAAGACTCCTGTCCACAGACTCAATTAATCAGTCAGACTCTAACCTCTACAACATGGGCAAGACCAAAGAGTTTTCTAAGGATGTCAAGGACAAGATCATAGACCTGCACATAGCTGGAATGGGCTACAAAACCATAAGTAAGACGTTGGATGAGAAAAATTGTATAAAATTTCTCTAATTTATACAATGTGATTTTCTTGATTTTTTTGGGGGATATTCTATCTCTCAATGTTAAAATTAACCTACCCTTAAAATTATAGACTGTTCATGTCTTTGTCAGTGGGCAAACTTACAAAACCAGCAAGGGATCAAATACTTATTTCCCCCACTGTATAAGGAGTTGTGGGAGAGATACTGTGTATGGGGGGCTGTGGGGCCACCAAACTGTGTTGCAGGGACTCAACCTATGCTGGGGTCACCATACTGTGCTTCTGTGGAGGAACTTACTGTGGGGGTACTGTATGTGTGTGTGTTGGAGGGTCATCTTACTTAAAGCGAGACATGAAAGGGGTTTCATAGTATATGAAAACACAAAGTGGCTTCTCTGGGCAAATTACATTGATTACTTATCCCTCGGATAGGTCATCAATATCGGTGGGGGGCCAACGCGCATCATCCCTGCCAATCAACGGTAATAGCCTCCGGCATCAGCTAGATGTAAACGTGTGTGTAATTTTGTATTATTATTAAAGGGGTTTTGCAGGCCAGGGCTAATCTTCAGGCACTCTATCATGCCAAATCCTGACACCCTGGAGTGTATAATGTTTTTCACAGATAGCACTTGTACTTATAATAGTGAATGAGGATGTTCACACGTCTGTGATGTTTTACGGACCAAGCGTTCCGCACAAAATCGCGAAGACATGCCCGATATTTCAGTCTGCAGCGGTGCCCGAAGAAATTATAGTCACTGCTCACAGCACTGAGAGCAGAAGCTGTAAGCACGCCCCGACATTGACTGACAGCCAACTCTGCGCAATGATGGTGCAGGTTAAAAGCGTTATCTGACCTGACAGGTTCCCTTTAAGATAAGCAATTTATAGGTCTATATAATATCCACTTGCATGGAATAGTAATGGCTTTAGCAGATGAGTGGCCATCGTTTGGTTACAGTTGTTACATGACATTATGTCGTGAGACCGGCAGGAAACACAGAGCTGAGAACATAGGCGCCAATCTGGGAGTAAGGATTTTATCAACCTTCCATGATCAACGTTCCAATCTCGGGCCGCAATGCACTAAGTAACTGCACGTCCCCCTACCTGAGTGTGACTACTTCACATATTCCTATGAGGCTGTTGCAATTGGTTCATGAGATGGGTAGTCAGTCCGTGCATTGCGATCCGAGATCTGACTGATCAGAGGTATATGACCCCAAGGCTATAGGGTCTAGGAGAGGGGAAAAGACAGAAAACACGGGCGCAGATCTAAGTGCAGATTATTAAGTTCAGCTATTTTTCAGAAGCTAATTTGCTCACCTTTGATGTAGCTTGTGGCATAGCGAATCGACCTCTTAGGTCTGACTGAGATGCCTTGACTCCTTGATGTGCAGCTATAGTCTGGATACAACGGATCTCTCAGCCAGGAGACCGTGGAATGAAGGTCAGGAGAAAATGAAAGGATTCATCCAGTCTATTCAGCGCTCCCAGGAGACAGGCACCAGGCAGAGGTATTAAAAGTCTTCAGAAATTTACTTAGATAAAAATCATCAAAAAAAACGATACATAGAACAACGCGTTTCGGCTATATATTTGTACGAAATAGCCTTCCTCAGGTAAGATCTGACTGATGATCATGGACGTCTGATATATCGAGCACAAAAATTTTTGCAACATCATGGAGCTATTAATAAAGGACTGTCCACTAGTGAACATCGCCTTTAGGCCACGCTCAGTATTTGGTCAGTATTTTACATCAGTATTTGTAAGCCAAAACCAGGAGTGGAACAATCAGAGGGAAAGTATAATAGAAACACGTCACCACTTCTGTATTTATCACCCACTCCTGGTTTTGGCTTACAAATACTGATGTAAATACTGACCAAATCCTGAACGTGTGAACGTGGCCCAAATCTGCTTTAGGCTGTCTGCCCACTATGCATTTTTTAAGCGTTTCCGCAGCGGCAATTCCGCTGCAGAAGCGCTTAAAAAACGTTTGGTAGAAGGTCAGCCATGTTCCCCAATGATAATCCGCATGTGCTGTGCACATGCTGTGGAAATTTCCGGAAAAATCCGAAGCACTACCAATTATTTTGCGGAAGAGCTGCGTTTTCGCCACCATTGACTTGCATTAGAACGCGCCAATTCCACAAGACTGCATCTGTAGATGTGCATTCCATGTGTTTCAATGTGCGGATGGTACCCGGGTCTGGAGAAGAGGAGACTCTCCTCCGGACCCGGGTACCATAGTACCTGTAAAAAAAAGAATAAAATAAATATTATACTTACCTTCTGATGGCCCCCGGTGTCCTTGTCTCGGCTTGCCGGCAACTCGCGGTGGACTCAAGGACCTGCGCTTACGTCATTTAGTCATGTGACGGGTCACGCGACCGCTGACGTTGGCAGGTCCTTTAGTATACCGCGAGCTGCCGGCAAGCCAAGACAAGGACACCGGGGGCCATCAGAAGGTAAGTATAATATTTATTTTTTTACCATTCTTTTGATCACACTATATAAATCCATACCGTTTGCATGGATGTATATAGTGTGACTAAGTTGTCAAGCACTTTCCAAGTGATGCTAAAATCGCTTGGAAAGCGCTTGACAACCCGCATGCGGAAATGCATGTGAAGAACGCTTCACATCCGCTTATCCCTGGCAGGAGATGCCAGGGAGATGCAGAAACGCTCAGGAAAAATCCAGAGCATTTCTGCATCGCGGGCACATAGCCTTATTTTTGCATTCGCATCTGTTTTTTTTTCTGTTGAGTTTGTGTTTTATACTGTTTTTATTTTTGCTGTTTGCACCGTATTCATCTGTCCATCTGCACCTTTCTTAAAGCCACGTTATATGTTTTTTTTTCTACTTCGCCAATGTGGGTAGTTTATGGTTTTTAGATTTTTCTGTCATATTTTTCATTTGCGACCCCCGCCTTTGATTCCCCCCCAGTGATATTATGAACCCCTGAAACCATGATGCAATTTTTGCTTCACTTTAGCAGAACATGCAACTTTTGTGCTAAAAAAAGTTGTAAAACAGGTTAAAGACAGAAATAAAGAGCATTTTTAATTAATTTGGCACAAAAAGAATAAATGGCTAAAAGTGACTTAACCCCTCCCCTCATATTATGAATTGGGGCCTTAGGTGGTAACAGGGTCGCTTTATAAAGTGGTTGCCCATAACAACCAATCAGATCACTTGTATCATTTCTTCCCCTACGTGGAGAAAACAGAAGCTGGCATCTGATTGGTTACTGTAGGGCAGTTCCATTTTGACACAGGCCTCGCTCTCCTGCTCGCAGTTCACGCAGGACAAGTCACCACTCACCACATGACAGTTCAGAAAGTTTGTCCCCCCCCCCCATGAGCCGCGGAGTGCGCTAGGCCACGGTTAATAGCGCACTATTTAGCGCAGGCAGCGGAGTCCTGTGAGGTGTCCGCGGCGGAGGAGCTGGGTCAGCGTGAATAGTACGGTAGTGACCTTCCGGTCTCAGTGTGTACAGCACCCCCGGCGGCTGCGGACACCACCTCCTCCGCTCCCTGCACAGCGCCATCTTGCGCGCTCTCGGCCCGCCCACCCGGAGGCGGAGAAGGAGGCCGGGAGCTCCGGTCACACCGATACCAGTAGCAGCCGCTCCTCCCCCGTCGCCGCCCACGCCACCCCGGGCCGGCCTTTGTTTCCGGTGCTCGCAGCGCCCTCTTGCTGCCCCTCCCCAGCTCGGTTTTGGGATCAGTACGAGGCGTCCGGAGCGTCGGTGAGAAGAAGGTAAACGAGCGGCTTGTTGGGAACTTGTAGCCAGAGCTGCCGGGGGGCAACGTGAGGGCGGCGGGGGGCGCGGCGCTGAGGGCTCCCAGGCCCGGCTCTGGGGAAGGGAGAAGAGCAGGCCTTGCACTTCCTCTGCTGCTGGGGTAAACATGCGGCGGGGGGCAGTGCACGGGGCTCGGGGCCAGCTTCTCGGAAGGGGACACTCCCCAAGGCCTCACATGGATGTGTCTAGTCATAGTGACAGCCAGGTACATGCCAGTGTCAGAGCCAGCACTGCCCTCAGATGGAGCAGCCCCTGCTCATCCTTACATGGGACTGCTGCTGTCACAGATCCAGCTCTGCTACATGAGTGCACTTCTCTGCACTCTGGCTAAAGTTACCCCCTGTCATCATGGGTCACTGACATGACTGGGCACTCTAATACTAACCACTCTGGTGACCTGGCACCATTGCTAGGACGGTGGGAACCCCATCAATGTCTATGTTCTCACACCTGCCACCCATTATGCCCATGCTCTGGCAGCTGAGCCCAGCCTTATGCCAGCTCATTGGTATCTACAGAATTTGGAGACGTGTATGGGCACCATTGGTGGCACAGCCTTGTGGGTGAAGCTCCTGCTTTTTTCCATTCTTCTGGGTTCAGATATAACAACTGGACAGTGTTACATTTACTAAAACCAATTGTTATATCAAATCCCTCTGGATCACAAAGTGCCAGGTGTGTTTAACTTGCATCCCTTGGGGGCTCCTTTCCTACAATAAGGGTAAGTCATAGGCCTCTGGCATGGAGGGTATACCACTGTCCTTATAATAAATCCTTGGTGTTGTAGTTTTCCTTTTTGGTGACTTCTTGCATTTAGTCATTGCTTAGTAATGTTGGTGGCAGTGCCAGGTTTAGCAGCTGTAATGAGCCAGCTAGGAATGTTTCCTGCTCTCTGTCTTTCTATGTTTGCATCTTGAGTGCTGCAATGCTGCAGATCCTCCATTCTCCTCTCCTGACAAACAGCCTGGATGTGTGTTTGTTACTGTAAATGTTATTGGAGGGAGGAGGGGAGGCCTGGGAAGGCAGCGGAAGGAGCTGGGAGGAAGGTTGGTGGCACCACATACTTACATTAAATAACAAAGAAAATCATTCTCATTGTCTTTATCCTTAGTTGCTTTCCAGCCCCACCTAACGCATGCATGAATCTTGTGCAGGGCTCCCAGGAATAGCACGGCTCTGCTGTTTGCATTGTGGAGGTTTTACATGCTATATAGGTGGATTCAGTTTGCTGTGCACATGTCATGTTGCCGTGCGTTCATGTCCATTGTTGACAGATCAGTGTTCTCAGCTTTGCTAACAACATCTGTAAAGATGTCAGGCACAGACTGTTTTTAGGTCGCCCTCGTGGTCAGGGGGCTATTTGTGACCAGCTTGTTTGGTCAGGGTTGGAGTGACACTTGTTTACTTGCTTGGTGACTCTTTTACAGGGAGATGTTCGGGTCTGATTTTTCTACGATGACATCACCGTCTTTAGAAGGGTGGACAAAAACTTTATCTAGTCTGGTCACATTAAGAGCAGTGATGTGGCAACAAGTTATGTAATGAAAAAGCCAAGTACAACAAAGCCTGACAATGAAATCTCCTCATTGGCCTCTAGTATGTAACGACGACCCATAATGGGGGTCACTGTAAAGTCTCTGATGATTATTATTTTATGATCTGTATGTTTCATTTGTTTCTTGGTGACAACCAATATTTACAATCCAGCTTTTTCAGACTCCTGATCTGCAGAGTAATGTCGGCCGAACCTAGTAACTTCTATGTAGAAAAAAAGAAAATCCAGCTAAGTTACTAACCTTGTAACCTCAATGGGAACAGCTGACCATCTAATCTGTATGGGCCTTCTGACTCTCCCCTGGCAGATGATGATGGGGCAGATAAGGGTAGGGTAGTTTGAATACAAAGACTGATTATTTTGTTCTCCATAGAGCTCCCCCCCCCCCCCCATTGAAAACACATGAACCCTCCGCTGAGCTGAACAGCTCTGTCTGGAGGGTCAGATAGATGTTGGCAGAATTGGCCTTGAAACTTATATTGGCACCTTCATTATTTATTATTAAAAAAATAATAAGTAAAATGATCCCCATTTTTCCTTATACCTTTTTGATCAATTGGGGTTCTATTTCTGATATCCCCTCTGGTCTGGAGAATGAAGAAGGCTGCAGGACTGATAGAACGCTGCATCTTTAATATTTCTTTTTTTCACCAAGCAAGGCCCAGGCCTCTTCCTGTACAAAGGAACTGCAGCCGACCACCTTAAAAACCGGTGAAGTGGAAGCAGTGCTTAAACATGTCAGATGCGAAGGTATCATTAAAGGGTTACTTCACTACTTTTATATTGATGACCAATCATTAGGACAGGGTGGCAATACCAGATTGGTAGGGGTCTGACACGTGGCAGCCACTCCGATCAGTTGCTATCTGTGCCAACAGTGGCCAGATTAGGGCAGCACGGTGACTCAGTGGTTAGCACTGCAGGCTTGCAGCACACTGGGGTCCTGGGTTTAAATCCCACCAAAGACAACATCTGCAAGGAGTTTGTATGTTTTCCCCGTGTTTGCGTGGGTTTCCTCCCACACTCCAAAGACATACTGTTAGGGAATGTAGATTGTGAGCCCTAATGGGGACAGTGCCCATAATGTCTGTAAATTGTATGAATTGTAAAGCGCTGCGGAATATGTTGGCGCTATATAAATAAAATAAAAAAGTTGCGGCGCTAAAGGGCCCTGGTTTTGTCAACAGTGTAGTGGCCGCTGCTGTGTACTGCAGCTCACATCCTATTCATCTATACAGCGGTGGCTTTAACTGATAGTTAATCCTATTGAAATGCCTTTACTTTGAGATGGGAATGTCTCTTTCCAAAGGGGCTCTCCACTACTATCTTAATCATAGTGGACCTAGGCACCGGAGGTTTAAGAAAACAAAAATAAAACTATGCTAGCCTCTTGGATAGGTTGTGCGCTTCTCTCTTTGGCTTGGATAGAATGTGAGGGCTGCAGCAGATTAGTTGCTGATTGGCTACAGCACTTACGTGATGTACTTGCCGGATGTTGAGGTCAGTGGCCACAATATGGAGTAAAGAGGAGCATTACCCATGTTTGAGGTGGGGGCTCACAATTTACTGTAGTCAGCTATACTACAACTGAAAGTTATATATACCGCTTGTGCACCTAGAATTTTGCTATTGATTTAATAAGCATTAGGGCTGTTTTTTGTTGTAAAGTCCTCATCACGTGTTGGGCTCCTCGACAACAACTGTCCAAGAAGCTAACAGGAAAAAGACAAACACACGATACAAAGGGGTGCCCTTAATTTTTAGTGCCACTGCTACTTTATTGCAGCAAATCATAGCAGTCATACTCCAACAGATATCCTAGCAAGGGATGAGCGGATGTGTTTTTTTTTTTTTTTTTTTTTATGTGAAGTAAATGAAAGAATTTTATTTTTGATATTATGCTTTTGAAGTCAATGACTTCTATTGAATCCGTACCGCTGTGTGCGGTCCTGTTTGCTGCGGTGTGCACTTCTCGGGGATGGGGGTCTCTGGACCCAGGGTCCCCACTGTTTTGTAGGCTTGCTAAATATGAAAAATCTGCCAGAAAGTTTAGCTGCTCTATAATACGACTGTTGGGTCCTCTTATATTTTGCATGTTGTTGGCAGCACATCCCTTATTCACATGGGCGTTTACTCAACGGCATAATGACGGCCATGTTTGCATGGGCCAATAATTGGCAATGAGTGCTCTCGTGGACATTTGATGCTTAATCGTCTCCTTTTGTGAAAGGTCCTCTTGACACCAGCGAGGAATGTTTAGACTCGTTGGCTACCTGATTATCAGGATTTGTTCCATTCCTGATATAAACATCCTCTTCAATACGTGAGACCAGAATATTGATCTTCACATGATTCTGAAGCTTACAGATATCTTTCATTTTGCATTTGGTTATTTAGAAATTAGAATAGGCGATCGAGGACTGGAATGTCAGTAGTGGAACATGCTTATGATGTACAGTATTCGAAATGCAAAATCCAATGATATGTAGTGACTAATCAGATGTTTCATCTACTATATAAAGTAGTGGTGGGAAATCTTTTTTTTTTTTTTTCCCTGTGAGAGACCATTTGCATATTTATACCATTCTTCGGGGGCTGTATAAATTGTGCGCTAACTCCACCCACAAAGTACGTCCTGACGCTAACTCTGGTGTCAGGATATAATCTTGAATTGCACTCACCTCAGCATTCAGTAGTGAACATTGCGTACATGTGCTCACAGAGTAAGAAGAAAGTAACGGGGTGGTGGCCATCAAAATACAGCTGCTGGCCCAAGCACTGCTGACCCCTGGAAACTACCTGGGGCCCGGATAAAAGGTCATCAAGGGCTGTAAACGGCCCATGGGCGTGAGATTCCCCACCCCTGATATAAAGCTTAGGCTGAATAAGAATTCTGAAAAGTAGAAAAAAAAAAATTAGTCTGAAATCATCTTGTCTTGTTTGTTTAGACGAGAAGCGATGTACTGGTGATATATACTCGTATGTAAGGTCAGATGCATGTACAGTTCGATGTTTGCCACATGACCTCTTGGGATCTCATGACTGCTTGGGATTTTTTCGACTGGGCTTTATGTATGGGTGTACGCCATCAGTATTAGGTTTGTGGAGGGGGTCTGACTCTTCGCACTCATTCTAGTCAGCAGTTTGAAGACACATTAGTGCTCTACATCTACATCTACATCTTTATTTTTATTGTTTACTAGGCACAGCTTCATATAGTAGCTATGTCCCTTTTACAGGTCACTGCATTTCATTCATAGTGTAATAGTAGCCACAGCTGCCATACAGACATGGTGTACAGGTTGTTGCTCCTGCACAGGCCATTCTTGTGATCGCAGGCTATGCATCAGGTGACCTCCTGTTCAATTCACCTGATAACTGCAGTCAATCATAATCCTTAAAGGTCTCATAACCAGAGAATGGGACATCATCACTTCCTGTCCCAGGTTGACCATCGGAGTGGCCTGCTCTAAAATAATAGTTCATAGCCAGTGAGTATACCTTTTTTGTAGTATTTTTATCACATTCTCTAACTTTTCCTTAATTAAAAAAAAGTGACAGTGACAACCCTTTCAGCTCCTTTAAATGCCTGATCTGTTCTCATAGATAAGCTGTTGCCAGAGTTGTCATCCAGCAAATTACTCCACTCTGCCTGTGGAAAACACATGCATGTCAGGCAAAATTGAATGCACACCTACGGTATATTAGTGAGTTGTTTGGCTGACCACTGCCTAATGTGTATTTACTCCTTAGGGGGAAACCAGGCAGCACAAATGAATTTATTCAGCCAAACTAAGTCCACTCTGTGACCAATGATCACACTGTTTCCTTGCAAAATCATGTGACTATTAATTCATAGTTTTGATGCCTTCAGTGTGAATGTACAATTTTCATAGTCATGAAAATACAGAAAAATCTTTAAATGTGAAGGTGTGTCCAAACTTTTGGTCTGTACTGTATGTATATGTATAAAACGTAGATATCGCCGAAATAAGACATCAGATCGCAGATATCAAAGTATCATTTTATTCCACTTCCTATGACCTACATGCCCATATAGACTGAATGGCAAGGTTGATCCTACTGACAGATTACCATATTTTTCGCTTTATAAGACACATTTTTTTCCCCCAGAATTGGAAGAAAAATAGGGGTGCGTCTTAGAAAGTGAAATCTCCTTACCGGCTGCAGTGGAGCGGGTTCCAGAGATGCGGACGTGGTGCCGAAGATGCTGCGTTGGCAGAACGGGCTGTTCGGCAATCTCAATCTGAGCATGCTTCTGGCGGCCATTTTTCGGGAGTCCATCGCATAGGAAAGCATGGAAGGTGCGAGGCTCCGGCTGCCACAAGATGTCGGCGGAGCCCCTGCACCACACCTCCCAGCGTAGAACTTGGCAGACAGCTTGGGGCCCGCAGGCACCTCCGAACACCCAGCAGCATCTGCGGCCTCAGCCAGCGTCAACGCTGGAACCCCCTCTACCAATGCCGCCCCTCCAGGTAAGCTGATTATAATATGCACCGGTTTATTAAAATTTTTTTTTTTTTTACTATTTTACTCCCCCAAAATTTGGTGTGCGTCTTATAATCCGCAAAATACGATACCTATGGCTGCACGCTGCTGCATTATGGAGGTGTTGTACAGATCCCTAATATGGCAACCACACTTCGCTTGTTCTATTAATCCATGTGCCTTTTTATTTCTTTCTCTGGTGCTTTATGTAACTTTTCTCCAATTTTCTGTGAGATTTTTTTTTTTTTTTTTTACAAGCTACATCCTGTTCATGAACGCCATGCATGAAAATAGGGCAGCTACCCTATGCCACATTTTCTGTATCCTATTTTCTTTACTACACCGTGTCTTCTTACATTTGATGACCGTTCCCCAGTTTATGCAGTAAGCAGACACCTATCTTCCTACTTCATGCTTGTACCATGAAAATGATCACTGACCACAAATATTGTGACTATTACGTGCATAAACAGCGTGGTCACAGAGTAAGAAGTCTTCCACCGCATGAGAGGAAACAGAATCAGAACATGAAGAAGGGAGGATCTCTGTGGTTAATACCATCGATTGTATCGTCTGGAATCTGTATACACAACTGATTTTGCAAGTGGAGGAATTTTACAATTTGGCCAAACAAATATATTGATGATTATAGAATATTCAGGTTAAACTCGGGCTCTGTTAACATCTGCATTGTGATTTACATCATTAATGGACACCACAACTTTGTGCAGGTCCAATATTATGAACATGTACTTAAAGTGGACCCCAATCGATCAGTTAGAAATAGTAAAACAAATGGAGAGAGTACTCTTTCCTTGTTCTAGATTCGACCCCCTGATGCTCTTCTGGTGTCTTAGTTTTGGCTGTAGCGGTGACATCAGGACCTCTATGCATCACCACTGATGCAGACTGAGGTCCTGATGCATGTTGTAGAAATCTGCGAAATTCCAGAAATATCTTGAACTGTGAGATTGAAAATAACACAATACACAGTTTAAAGTGGTCGTCTCTACACGCTAAATTGCTTTTGGACGAACAAGGTTTGTCTGTTTTGGTCGTCGCTCCCGTGTTCTGAGTAAGCCGCCGACAAACTTCACTGCTTGTGGCTTATATCTAAGAAAATGACATATCTGACGATCAGTTGTCCGGCGACCCCGTACATGATAAGAATGTCGGGGCTGAACCCTTTAGGCTACATTCCCATGATCAATATTTGGTGCACTTGGGATGCTGCGCATTTTCATTGTTCAAGAAAATCAGTGTCTTAAAGTTCCAAGCAAAGTGTTTGGGATTTTTATATACCGTAAATCACATGCCCACTTTTTTTTTTTTTTTTTTGTTCTTTTTGCAGATTTTCCCTATAGACTTGATAAAATGGCAAATCAGCAGATAAGATGTACATATGCTTTATTGATTTTCCGCTGCGGAATCATAACGCACGTAATTAGCACGTGACTTTTATCAATAGTTTTTTTTCATAACTAAGTGAAAGGAAGTATCCAAAACAACGCAGTGTGATTTAAAACTGGACGTGTGTGTATAAAAAAAAAAAAAAAAAAAAAAAAAGGGGTGGGAGGGGGAATGCAAGTTACATAATTTAGCTAATTGCTGCAGAAAATCTGCAGCTTTAAAGCCACAGCAAATATTCATTGTAACATAAAGATCTTTTTTTAGCAATCCTCCTTATGCTCATTCCCCATCATTGGCCCCTGTAAACACTGCAAGGATCGGCTGACAAGCAAGCAAACTGCTAACTAGATCATTTATGTGAGCAGTTTGATCAGGGGATATGCTGATGACATTATGTAAACTGTATTGGGACCCAATGATAGAATTAATGGTTGATCAGCCCCATACGACTTGTATCTCACTTTAACAAGCACTTAAACGATTGCTGTATATGGGAGGGTTAGCTATGTATGATCGTATCTTTGGTTAAGAGGCTTGTACACAAAAATGAAAAACTGTGCGTTCCACATGCTAAAATTATCCTTGTTTTTTTTTTTGTCCTGGACCTATAGGCTGGGGGTTCCTGTACATTTACAGTCAGTTCTGGTACCGGTTAAAGGAGAAGTACATGAGTTAACAGTATAGCTTGAGTTGTTATAATTTTGTGTTTTTTTTGTTTCACCTTTTCCTTACTAGAAACTTTACCTTCATGTCTTTGTCTTGATTTGGGAACTTGATAATCTGGTAATTATTACTGTAAACGGTCATTCACCTTGTATAGGATGCGCTTCTTCAGCCCTTTGTTCTTTTACATAGTTCTATCAGTCTCACTTTTGTTGTAATGGACTTACCCAATGCTCCTTTTTTAACATATCATCAAATCCCCCCAAACCTCATATATGGGCATGCAGGTCTTTGGCTGTGTGCCCACGTAGCGTTTTTCAAGCGTATATGCTGCGGAATTTCCGCAGCGTAAACGCTTGAAAAACGCATGTAGATCCGCACCCCATGGTCCCCAATGGCATTCCGCAATGTCAATGCCCATGCTGCGGATTTTTCCGCAGCGTATATGCTGCAGTCAAAAATCCGCAGCATGTTCATTAATTTTGCGGAAGCGCTGCGGAATCAATGTGCGGATGGTACCCAAGTCTGGAGGAGAGGAGACTCTCATCCAGACCTGGGTACCAAAGAACCTGTAAAAAAAAGAATAAAATAAAGTTTATACTTATTGTAACGGGTCCGGGAGGCGGACTGAAACGGGTCCGGGAGGCGGAACCTCTGAGCTACTATACAAGGGGGCGGCCCTTGTAAGGGAGCGGGTGGCAGTCTCTGGGTGAACGGACAGGGAGTTACGGCAAGTGATCAGGGCAGTCTCTGGGTAAGGGGTAGGTACGACCTGTGATGGCAGAGCCTCCGGGTAGGCTAGCAGGCAGGTGGTAGATGTGTGCTCCCAGGTGAGCAAGCGAGAGTCTCTGGAATAGCAGGTGGTCACGGCACGTGACGGCGGAACCTCCGGGCTGGCAGGCAGGTAGGTAACGGAGAAGCGCTCCCAGGTGAGCGGGCAAGAGTCTCTGGAATAGCTGATGGTCACCGCACGTGACAACGGGACCTCCGGGCTGGCAAGCAGGCAGGTAACGGAGATGCGCTCCCAGGTGAGCGGGCAAGAGTCTGGAGTAGCTGGTGGTCACAGCACGTGACAACGGAGCCTCCGGGCTGGCAAGCAGGCAGATAACGGAGAAGCGCTCCCAGGTGAGCGGGCAAGCTGGTCCATAGACAGACTGACCGGAGTAGTAAGGCAGACCGTCGGACCTCAGGCAAGCAGGCAGGTAGCTGATATGCGCTCCCAGGTGAGCGGGCAGGCTGGTCCTTTAGACAGACTGACAGGAGTAGTAAGGCAGACCGTCGGACCTCAGACTGGCAGACAGGTAACAAGTATTCAGGCAGGAATCAGGCAGGTAACTGGCAGGTAACTAGCAGGAAACTGGCAACGGGACCTGAGGGCTGAAGCACCGGTGAGACACAGGTGCAAACAACATTGCTCGGGCACCTCCATTTTGGAGGAGGTGCCTTATATATGATGAAGTCCTCCGGCCATTGGCCGGGGACTCTTTAGGGCGGCGCGCGCGGCCCCTTTAAGAGGAGGGAAGCGCGCGCGCGCACGCGCCCTAAGCACAGGGGCCGGGAAGGAGCGCGCGCTGAGAGCAGAGCAGGAGGAGGACGCCGGGACGGAGCGCGCGCTGACAGCAGAGCGGGGAGAGGACGCCGGGACGGAGCGCGCGCTGACAGCAGAGCGGGGAGAGGACGCCGGGACGGAGCGCGCGCTGACAGCAGAGCGGTGAGGGGAGCAGCGTCCCTGCCTAGCAGAGGGCAGGGACGCCAGCGCTACACTTATCTTCTGATGTTTTCCCTCCGTCGCGCTGTTGTCTGAAGGACCTGCCACGTCATTGAGTCATGTGACCCACCACATGACTCAATGACGTCACCGCAGGTCCTGCACACAACAGCGTGAGCCGCTCAAGACTCCGGACGGGGCAGAGAATGCATCAGAAGGTGAGTATAAAGTTTATTTTTTTATTTTTTACCATTCTGAACAAGTTGTCAAGCACTTTTCCAAGTGATGCTTGGAGAAGTGCTTGATAACCCGCATGCGGAAATGCATGCAAAGACGCCTCACAAACGCTTCTACCTGGCGGGAAAACCGCATGTAATATCCGCATGCGATTTTCCCGCCAGGGAGAAGCGTAAAAAATATGCTTCAGGTCCGCAACGTGGGCACATAGCCTTTGAAATGTAAATCCATCGACACCTTTTATATCTTCTATCTGTTGCTGCATTCCCGACTAATTAGCGTTTTAATTCATATGCAATTGAGGTGTTAAGTGCTCTGGGTATGACAGGCTTGTTTCCCCTACTAGTACAGGCCTCTATAGATTAATAGATCACTATCTGATTTCGGTGCCTGGTTCCTGACTTTACACAGACATTCACTATCATTCAGGCTAAAGAGGCTATTGCTGGGTGGGTTAACAACCTCAGGAGGCAGAGTATTACCGTAAGTGCTCTTTCATGCCCAGAGCACTTAATTCCTCATTTGCATATACATTAATACTGATTTCTCTGCAGTGAGCAAGGGGATGTGGTTTGCCAGGGAACGAGAGTAGCAGTGTTTCTGCTGATCTCAGTCTTAGCCTGGGATTTGGCAACACCAGAAGTCTTGCAAGAGGACCTTTATTAGATTTTTGGCTGTGGGAATATTCCAGGACCATGCCTGGAGAAGCACAAAAGAGAAGACTGCTTCCTGGATTATTGACTCTGCCATGGCAAGAAGGCCGTGGTCCGAACCCCGCAGCTATGGGTCCAACATCCTCGAATAAACAGGGATTTCCCCTCCACTCTGCCATGCCTGTTTCTCCATTAGCCAAAGGAGACATGTCACTAGAGAAAAGGCACGCAGTCAAAGCTGCAGCGACTTCCCCGAAGATCAGCCCATCACAAGCAACGGAGCGTAAAGGGAAAACCGCGGCTCCCCGCACGTCAGCCGAGACTTCCCCCTCTCTCTAGCTCCGGTTCGTAAGCTGGATTCTGAGCGGCACGGCAAATATCAGAGGTGGCAGTCTCGTGGGACAATCACATTGGACCGACACACAGCAAAGGGATATCCACTAATAAGATACGTTGCTGTACTTCATTTAATCGCTCCAATAACACTATGGAGAAGCCATGTAATAGTCTTCCGCTGGGAAAGAGAACCTTGAATACCAATAAGCCGCATGCAGTGTCGCAGCTGCCCACAATACAAAACTGAAAATGAAAAACTTCTCCCTCTCAAATAAAGGATCAGAGTTGAAAAATCCTATTCTTTTTAGAGCTCCTTCTGATAGTGACAGCGATAGAAGCTCTGAAAAAGAACTGTCTGCTATTAGCAATGACACTGGACCTACAAGGAGAGGGAGTATAGTATCTCAACACTCTCAGAATACCTCTTTAGATAACCCTATGCAATCAGAAAATGAGTTGGATATTAACCACCCCATAAATCAGGCTAACACCTTCTCCAAAACGAACTCACACACAGAAGCCCTATCATGACTGTTTCAGTACAGCTGATTTTTATGAAAGCAAAGGTTTCTCCTTCATCCTCAATAAGACATTCCACAGCTCAGGTGGAGCTTGTGTTGAGGAAACTTCTTCCTTGGGTGGAGATAAAATAGTGGGTACACAAAGTAGAACATCACTGGGAACAGTTTAAACAGATCAGACAAATCTGAAACTAATAATGACACTGAATTAACTAGCAAGAAAACACTTGAAAATTTCCAAACCTCAGATAAACCAGCTGCAGAGTTATATATGAAAGAGATTTGTAATGCTTTTGTTATCCCTGAAACACTTCCCATTTATGTCCGATATATTTGCTATGTATACCCCTTTTTTCACATGTAAAGCGTCATGGAATAAATGGCGCTACAATAATATCCAGTATAAACTGTCGAATTTCAGGAGAACATTCGCAGTCACTCCTCAAGCAGCTCTCTCAACATAGAAGTTGCAACTGATGTAGATATTACTGACTCTAGTAAGCCTGTCTCAGAACTATATGTTAAAAAGACAATAATCTACTATTCTCTATTCAACAAGCCATGTCTCCACAGATTGCAGCAATAACATGCAAAATTAAAATCGCTAATAAAGCATTTTCTGTGCTATAAAGTCTAACAGATATGCCGCAAAATAAGGAGTCTTTGATGAATTCTTTTGAATCACTCCATAAAGAAGTAATATCTCTCAACCACATTTTTTGCCCAAAGATGTTCCCAGAGATATAATTGTTACCTTTCACTCCTTCCATACAAAGAATAAATTACGGAATTTAACTAGAAATGCAAAGAAACTTACCACTCCTTACAATTCCATCTTCCTCATCTTCAAGGACCTATCAAAGTCAACATTATTAGCTAGGAAATCTTTCCTTAACATTACAAGTGAGTTTACACTCGCTGGTATTAAATACCGTTGGTTAAAATCTGCAACCCTTCAGATCCATCATTAAAACAAAATCCTTCTCATTATATCCCGAGAAGGACCGGGTCTTCTACCCTTTTAAAGAACTAGCACTCTTACTTTTCACAACTACGGTAGATTATCATACTCCTTGGATTACAATTATTTACGGATAAAACCAAACTAAGAGTTGAACTTTATATAAGGAATTTACTCCAATATTCCCATGGGACTGCAATTCAGACTTCAACAATGAAAGTGCACTTCAAGATTCTACTTCTGAAATCCTAGAACCGAACTTTCCCCCCACAGGGTCATGGAATTTCCTCACCTGGACAAGTGTAATTGTAAGCAGCTGGTTAAACGAAGGTTAATATGGCACAATAGTAAAATAAAAACTTGCCACTCGTATTCTTCATGCAAAACAAATTAATTTTTAATTGTTCAAAGAAATTCTCTTACTATTTACGGATTGGGGTCCTACTTGTGCACCGACAGAAACCCAGAAGTGCAGTATCTGTTCTCAGAATATGGCACAATAGACAGTCTTTTGTCTTTTTAGTCTTCTATTCCTTAAAGTAAAAAAAAACATATATTACTAAATATTTAGCATTGTATATCATATAAAGGTTAGATATATGCAATGTACTCATGTCTCTGTCCTTGTATTAAAAGGGAAATTCTTTCACCTCCTTCCCTTTTTCTCCCCTCTTTACATTCCCGATTACATTTTGTTTACTTTCCTTCCTCCATATTTCCTTCCCTCCTTTACCTAATATTTAGGTTGTGTATTTTTGTTTTGTTAAAAAACAATGCAAATGATTGGAACAAGGAATGCAGCAACAGCTAGAAGATATAAAACTGTTGATGGATTTGTTTTAAAGACCTGCTTGCCCATTTGTCTTTTGGGGATGTGGGTTTGGTGATACTGACATATTACCTCTACATTTATTTATTTATTTATTTTTTTATAATAGACTTTAAGTTTCAAGTGGACATCAGAAGATTGTTGGTGCAGTTTACAACTTCTGTATCAAAGATTTGAGAAAAAGTTGGCATTTGATAATACTTATTCCTCATTCAGGCCCCCATTTTTTTTCCGTCACTCCAGCTCTATTCCTCGCCCAGCACCTGAGTTGACCTATAAAAAATGTGACCTCTTACGTCAGTTCTGTAGCTGATACCCTCACTGTTTTTGAGAACTTAGTCATTTAAAGAGAACCTGTCATGTCCCCAAACGATATTGGCCTTAAAAGAAACCAAACAAACAAAAGAAAAACGTGTTTGTTTTTCTTTTAGGTCTAAACGTGCGGCTGCTGCCAAGAAGGAATTAACTTTATTTCTGCCCTCAGCCTCCGGCTTTCAGTCATAAAGGCGCGGCTAGTGTAAGTTAAGTCACTGCTCTGAACCGATTCATTGTTTAGCTGGCTGTTAGTCAGTGCCAGTGTGTGGTTACAGCGGCCACTCACTGTACTAAGTGGTGTCAGAAGCGGTGCTTCAATGACTGACACTCAGTAGCTGCTGGAAGGAATAAAGTGAATTTCTTCCTTAGAGCCGTGCTTTCAGTGCAGTGGCCGCACAGCTCTAGAATGCTATTAACCAGCAGGTTTAACCCCATATCAGCAGGTTAATAGTGTTTGGGGATGTGACAGCAGGGGTTTTCTAGCTGGAAAATAGCTTTCCTGAAGCTGCTTTGTGTCTCGGGAGACCCCATAAAAATACACTTTAATTGAAATTGGTGCAGTTACTCCTCAGCAAATAAATTACAAGTTTAGCTTATTCTCTGAATTTGGAATGGAATGTAGCAAATATTAGAATTTTTTTAAACCAAAATTTGCCAAGTTACCGAAAATTGTCAGATGCTCCTTAGCTACAAGCGGAAACTGTCTGCGTTCACTATTAGTTTAAAAACAGATGTGATGCGGCAAATCTCAGCAAAAAAGAACATGTGTTGGTCTACATTCATGCGCTTCATTGGAATTATTTTCTTTGCCTGTAAGCATGTCTAGGCAGAGTCTGTATCTGATTATGGTGCAGTATTCACCGATGAGCGATAAATTGCCAGCCTCATTCAGACGTTCATCGCTTTCACGAATAGAATAAATAGCCATTATAATCTATGTGTATCTTCACATATCAAAGATTAACACATTATATACTTGGATAAAACAGATTTCTATAATGGCCACACAGACCCAACTCTGATGACATTCTGCTCCAAAACACTGATTAAAATCGAACCATTACTTAGCAGAAAGATCACGGACAACTGATTGAGGCCTGAATTGTCAGGTTGGACCTCTATATCCTGTTTTTCCAGCATATCCCACAAATATGTGATGGAATTGAGATCTGGGGAATTGAACACCCTGACACGTGTTCATTATACCACTGGTCTGCAAAAGTCTCCAGGTAGGTTATACTTGTCAATGTAACATCCACATGAATGGCAGAATCCAAGGTCTCCCACCAGTACATTGCCTCTGCTGGCTTTTTCTGCATGCGGTTCGATCATGTGCAAGAAAATAATCAGACCACACTTTCCCATTGTTTCATGATCCGTTTCTGATGTGTGTTTTTTTTTTATTTAATATCATAGCTAGAATTACCCGAACCTTGCACACACATTACCCTTTGTTTCACCAGTTGTCCTTTCTTGGACTGTTTTGGTAGGTACTAATCACTCCATATTGGACACAACCTACAAGACCTGCTGTTTTCTAGTTGCTCACACCCCATCATTTACCAATCATAATTTTTCCCTTGTCAAAGGTGCTCACATCCTTAATGTCTATTTTGTTCAACTTCCAATACCTTGACATTAAAACTGAATTGTCCAGTTGCTGCCTAATATTGTCATAAGAAAATCAGTTATTCACCTCTCCTGTGGCTTCTGGGTGTAAATAAACTAGTCCTCAGGCTGCGTGCCCACTATGCGTTTTTTAAGCGTTTTTGCCACGGAATTTCCGCAGCGAAAACGCTTAACAAATGCTTGGTAATACGTGTCCCATGGTCCCCAATGATAATCCGCATGTGCTGTGCACATGCTGTGGAAATTTCCGCTGCGTGTTATCATTGCGGAAAAATCCGCAGCATGTCCATTAATTTTGCAGACACGCAGCATAATTGCCGCCATTGACTTGCATTGAATCGCTTAATATCCGCATGACTACATGTGCATGATATTAAGCGATACAATGTGCGGATGGTACCCGGGTCTGGAGAAGAGGAGACTCTCCTCCAGACCCAGGTACCATGGTACCTGTAGTTAAAAAAGAATTTAAAATAAAAAAATAAAAATTCTACTCACCTTCCGATGTCCCCTGGTGGTCTCTATGGTGCGTCCTGGCTCCCCGGTGGCTCGCGATGGTCTAAAAGAACCTTCCATCCTGACGTCGGCGGTCGCGTGACCTGTCACATGACTAAATGACGTCATGGAAGGTCCTTTTACACCACCGCAAGCCGTACAAGAGACCGGACGCACCGGAGAGAAGACCGCGGGCTATCAGCAGGTGAGTATAATGTGGTTTTTATTTTTACCATTATTCTTTTTTTAACTATTAACTTGATCACACTATATAAATCCATGCTGGTTGCATGGATTTATATAGTGTGACCAAGTTGTCAAGCACTTTTCCAAGTGATGCTAAAATCGCTTGGAAAGCGCTTGTCAACCCGCATGCGGAAATGCAAGTGAAGAACGCTTCTAAAATCCGCATGCGTTTTTCCTGCCAGGGAGATGCAGAAAAAATCTGGAGCATTTCTGCATCGTTGGCACTTAGCCTAACAGGAAACATTACTTCTATATTTTATTATTGGTCATTCCTACTACATGTACCATACACCTATCTTTGGTGCCCAATGAATTGTATCATGGTGGGATGTGATGTATCCATGTTATCAGCGGCGGACATATCATTAGTGCAGCCTGTCCAGCCGCACAGGGGCCCAAGAGCTAAGGGGGCCACTTCTACTTCCAAAGCAGGTGGAATTGTGCATTATGATGAGCTATTGGACTGCAAAGGGTACATATATTACTTGCACAGGGGTCTTCTTTTGTCTGTCTGCGACACTGTGGGTTATTACTGTTACTTTTGCTGTCGGTCTCCTTGTTGTGTTCCTTTCCAACGGTCTCCTTTTTGTGAGTTGACCGTGACAAGTCTGACCTGTTTTTCATGTAAGCAAAGAATGGGCGATTTCTTTTATGTACATGGGGTATTGAGTGAAGGGCAGATAAATTAGTGTAGTCTTTAGGAATTGGGTAGATCATTTTAGTGGTCATCAAAAGAACTATTTCTCAATAGGAAACTACACAAAAAGTTTTATGATGGTAGCAGTTGTCTAGGTGCATTGTCTACGCATCTCCTTCAACCTTATAATTAAAGAACACCTGTCACAACGTTAAGAAACCAGTTTTTGCTCTTATTTTATTCTCCCTGCTTCTTTGGGAAATTATATATATTCGTCATATAGATACAGGGCTTTTTATTTAGTGGTATTTTTTTATGGTCTTTACCAAGATGGTGTAACTCAGAGTAATTATGCTAAGCCGCCTAAATATCCACCCCTAGAGAATCCTATACATGGGGGCTTTGCTCAAAGACACTAAATATTAGCGTATTGGGTGTGCTAAGTAAAATGCCCATATCTCTGGAACCACTTTGCATGTTAAAAAAAAATAAATAAATAAATAAATGAAAAGCTAATTTGGCATAATCAGAGGGACAGCGGGAATAAAATTAAAAAAGCCATGTTAATTTCGTGTATATCTGCACATGGTGCTTATACTTGATACTGAATTAATTCAGATGTTTTGAAAAATGTTATTTCTTTATTTGCAGATAATTACCATGACTATCCTGCGATTTCCATAATTCTTTAACTTTTACTTTCTGGTGTTAGTTTCAATGTTGAGAAGCGTGGATGTAGGTGCAGCTAGGAACTTGCACCTATCATACACCTCTAGTATATTTTGTAGTTAAAGAAATATTCCTAACTATCCATCTATCTAGATTTCTTTCTAGCAATAAGAGAAATCATTTAGAACTTGTACTAGAAAAAAATGGATTTTTTTTTCCATACGGAGCAGACATTTGTGTTTCTAATATTTCAGATGAGATTTTACCATGAGATACGGCCACCACCTTTCATCCCTTATATACAGCATTCTAATAAGCTATATTTCTGCCCCTAATCCGGCCTGCAACAAAAGAAAAACACCATTCGCGGGCAGCACGGTGGCTCAGTGGTTATCATCACTGTTGCTTTGCAGCGCTGGGGTCCTGGGTTCAAATCCAACAAAGGACAACATCTGCAAGGAGTTTGTATGTTTTCCCCTTCCCTTCTTCTTTCAATGTTGTCCTCTTTCTTGCTTTGTGTGGATGACGCATCCCTACGTTCCCTGGCATCGCGCTCCTGTGTAGGCGTACCTCTAAGTACTGCAGTGCGCATGCGCCTGGACTCTTTGACCATTCTCGGCGCATCCGCACTGCCCTCGACAGGACAGAAACAAGTACACGGCCGGGGGACACTGTATGGATGACGTAGGATGCGTCATCCACACCAAGCATAGAAGGCAGACTGCATCGCATGAAGGGAGGCGCCTGACCAAGACCAGCGATGGCCATCGGACCCAACTGCCCACAGGTGAGTATAAATAAATACTAGAATAAAAGGTGTTTTTCTTTTGTTGAAGGCAAGATCGTAGGCTTATATACAACATATTAGAATGCTGTATATGAGGACTGAAAGTTGGTGACCGTATCTGAAATGAGACAAACCTGGTGACAGATTCCTTCTAAAGGGAATATGTCACCAGATTTTTGCCAAGTCATGCAAGAGCAGCATGGTGTAGGAAAAGAAACACTGATTCCAGCGATGTAACATTTAGTTTACTGGGTGCAGCAGTTGTGACATAATCAGAGTTCTTAGATACATCATGAAGCAAAGCTAAGAACTCTAACCACACCCACACCACAGCTCTCTGTGTACATTGTGTATGGATGGGGAGCTGTTGTCAGAGGAGGGGGTGTGGTCGGACCAGGGCTCCTATGCACTGTGGTCTGGGCAGTGATAATGTCCTTGTGATAATACCTTCACTGTATATAAACATCACACAGCCTAATAAATGACACATTGCTGAAATCTGCGTCTCCGCATCTACATTATGCTGTCCTCAGATTACATAGCAAAAGCTTGCTCACAGATTCCCTTTAATGCCTTCAGTAAATTGAGGTGTGTTGATTGTGAGATGATAAAAGACCAATCCGTTCCTGATTTCACCCTCACCATCGGGTGACAATCTTTATGCCCTCACACCTATTAGTGTGGTTTGATCTGACATTTGCCTAATGTGTACGGGCAGCTTCAGACTCGGTTCATGCACATGTTGACTTGTGTGCATTTTTTCTTTTTTTTTCTTTTTGAAGCACCTTTTTTTTTTTCCCATCTCCCATTATGTATACAGTGCATAAACTACTCCTGCGGTGGTGTACTTTGTCATTAGCAGGACTGAGCATTGCTAGCCTGTGAAACTTGTTAAGGGCAGTGGTATAACCTTAGCTGAACTCATTAGTCATTCTCGTGTTTTATCAGCTTCGCTGTAAGGCTGTAGTTGTCATTGCTGTGTAACTTAATACAGGGTGATTTACAAAGGAAAATCTTATGTTCATTGTTGGATGTGTGGTGCTGGAGCCGTCAGAAGTTGTCTTTGAATCATTTTTCTTTTTTGTCTTGCGCTTGTTTTTCTACTGCTATGTATCTAATGACCAGCTGTGATTGTTTCATTGGATAAAATGGATGAGCAAATTACTGTAGAAGGCGATTTAGAGCTTCATCGTTCCTCTACTGGACTTTATCTGACCCTAAACTTCCTTTGACATCTGTGGAAAGCAACCCAAAAAGGATCACCGTGGAGGTGTATTGGCCGCCTGCATTGTGGGAATCCTCTTGCCCTGCAACCAGGTTTATGCAGGAGCAGCTTACAGAGAATCTATCTGCTCAGCTGACATGTCTGTTTTAGTAAATACTTGTATTCCCCGTGTAATAACATTCAGGATTATCTTTTCTTAGAACTCTGTACTGTGACGTCCTCTGTTGTTCTTCTTGGAAATTTATGAATAGATAAACAAAAATGGGTGTCTCTACATTCCAGGGCTGGCAGTGTCATTGTAAAGCCTTGGCAAAAGCTCTGTAGCAAATATATCTATAAGGTTTTGTGGTTTGTTGCCCAGGATATTTTTGGGGGGTGGTTAGATGTTGCTCTAAAATCTGTAGTGAAAAAATAGCATGAACTACATGCAATGTCAACGTCCACCAAACAATGTGTATGGCGCTGTGGTGTTTCACTCCATACACTTTTACATCCAGTCGCCCCTGGAGTTGCTAAAAGCTGATCAGTGCGGTGTTGGACCCCAGCCCATCCTGTGGATAGGTCATTAAAGGGAATCTTTCACCAGGTTTATGTCACCTAATCTGAGAGCTGCATAATGTAGGGGCAGAGACCCTGATTAGTGATGTGTCACTCACTGGGCTGCTTAGTGTAGTTTTGATAAAATCACTGTTTTATCAACAGGAGATTATCACTAGAGGACTAGTAAACCTGCTGCCATGTAGTCCTCAATGTTCATGAGCTCTATATAACCCCACCACTGATTGGTAGCTTTCTACCCATGTACAGTGTACGCAAAAAGCCACCAATCAGTGGTGTGGGTGGGGTTATACAGAGCTCAGCATTCTGAGCACTGCTGTATCTACAGCAGAGAAAACTAATTTTATCAAAATTACATCAAGCAACCCAGTAAGTGACATATTGCAGGAATCAGGGTCTCTGCTACATTATAATTATCTCTACATTATGCTGTTCTGAAATGGTGGAGTGAAAACCTGGTGACAGTTGCCTGTAATATAAAATTAGGGACAACCCCTTTCAAATGCAGCTACTACATTTGCCAGCATGCCTCTTGTGTGATGTGAATGCAGGACGTGGAATTTTCATGTCTGGTGACCTCATATTGAAGATCACTGGAAGCCAAACAGATGGGCTAAAGGGAATCTGTCACCATTTTGAAGTTATCAGACCTCTACTATAGTCATACAGGGTATAGAAAAGTTAATCTATACATACCTGTATGGCCCATAGTAGAGGTTTGATTGCAGAGAAAAGCGCTTTAATCAATTCTAGTTTGTACAGGCTTGGCGTCCGGGGGATGCCAAGCAATCCCCGCCTATGTGCTTATTATCCCCCCCCCCCACCCCACCCAAATCCCCGCTTATATGCTTAATTATCATATTTCCCCCCTCCTACACGTCACAGGGCCCTGTGACGTGCCCTGTGCTTCCTGACTTCCCGGGCATGCACAAAGCGCCGCTCACATAGAGCGCGCTTTTCTTCATCCCGGCCCCGTCTACCTGTGCACTGCGCCACAGGGTTCTGTTGCACAGGCGCCGGGAAGTGACAGTGACAGCAACAGCGACTCCCCGGCGCCTGCGCAGTAGTAACCTTCGACGCAGTGCACAGGCAGATGGGTCGGGATGAGGCAAAGCACACTCTGTGAGCGGTGCTTTGTGCATACCCGGGAAGTCAGGGAACACGGTGACGTGCAGGAAAGGGGGGGGGGGGGGGTGTATGATTAAGCATATAGGCCGAGATTTGGGGGAATAATAAGCACATAGGCGGGCAGGGCTGGTGTCGGTACTCGGCACACCCGGGCAGGTGGGGGGGGCACTCGCGGTCGGGGCCCCCTGCCGGGCTATTGGTGGAGGAGAGCGGTGCCAGCGCCCGCCTTTCTCCCCCGCTTGCTCAGGGCCCTGGCAGCCGGATACTTGCCTCTCCGTTCCTCCGCAGATCCGCTGTCTTCCTGCTGTGCGCTCCCTGTGATGTCTCAGGTCAGAGGGTGCGGTGACGTCTTTCCACCGCGCCCTCCCCTGAGCCATCACAGGCAGCTCAGAGCGGGGCGACGCTGGAGTCCGGACCTGAGCAGCGGCAGCAGGTGAGGAGGAGTGAGGTGAGTATCTGATTTTTTTTTTTTAATGTATGAAGGCATGGGGCATTATATTGGGGGGGGTGACATCGTGCATGAGGCATTATATGGGGGGGTGACATCCTGCATGGGGCATTATATGGGGGGGGGGGTGACATCCTGCATGGGGCATTTTAAAGAGAGGGGGGTGATATCCTGCATGGGGCATTATATGGGGGGTGGGAGGTACATCCTGCATGGGGCATTATATGGGGGGGGGGGGACATCTTGCATGGGGCATTATATGGGGGGGGGGGGAAGGGACATCCTGCATGGGGCCTTTTACTGGGGCCAGTATCCTGTATGGAGCGTTATAAGGGGGCCAGTATCCTGTATGGAGCATTTTATGGGGGCCAGTATCCTGTATGGAGCGTTATAAGGGGGCCAGTATCCTGTATGGAGCATTTTATGGGGGCCAGTATACTGTGTGGAGCGATTCTGGTTTCTGAGCTATTGTAGAATTTACAATAGATATCGCTCATGTAATGTAAGAAGTAAAATCTTTGCATTATATATATATACTTCTCTGCGGTATCTGTGCATCATGAATCGTGATGTGTTAAAGGGGCCCATTGAGACTCTTTCGCCCGGGGCCCAGAAAAACCTGGAGCCGGCCCTGTAGGCAGGGATTGCTTTGCATCCCCCCAGATGCCAAGTCTGTACAAAATAGAATTGGTTAAAGCGCTTTTCTCTGTAATCAGACCTCTACTAAGGACCATACAGGTATGTGTAGATTTACTTTTCTATACCCTGTATGCCCATGGTAGAGGTCTGATAACTCCAAAGTGGTGACAGATTCCCTTTTAAAGAGGAACGGTCACTGGGTAAAAAGTGGGTGGATTTTTTTTTTTTTTTTCTCCTCCCCTGAGTATTCTGTTTTGTTTTGTTTTTAAAGTGCTAAATAAGTCCCAAACCTCTAGCCATATGGAGGATTTAAAGGGAAAATGAATAGTAAACAGGATACTCAGGAGCAAGAATGAAATGAGAGCGAAAACTGGCCACTTTTGACCCTGTGACAGGTCCTCTTCAAGGGTATGTGCACATGATGCTAGCCTATCTGCTGAATTTTTCCTGCAAAAGACTATTTAAGAAACAGCCAGTGGCCTTTTTTGCCATTTTTCTTGATGTCTTTTTTGTTGGTTTTTAGCTTTTTTTTTTTATTATAATTAAATTAAATGCATTAATATTGAGTTGGCTCCAAGCAGAAGCCGCGCGAAAGAACGGTCAGGTCATTTCTTTAAACATTTGTGGCCTTGGAAGGCTGAAGTGGTTAGAAGAATCTCAAAAAGACTGAACATGGCACAAGGCATTTTTTACATTGCTCTGCATATGTTCATTCTTTTTGGCTTTTTTCAAGCACTTTTTCAGGCGGGTTCCAAGACGTCAGGTGCACGTACCTGTAGACTGACCTCCGTTCATGTTTCAATTCACCCGATTTGAGTGGTTTGTTCAGTCATCGAACAATTGTTAAGCGCTGTTACACTGGCAGATAATCGGGAAGGAGTGTTCATGTGAAAGGTGATTATCAGTATGTGTACAATTACTACTAGTACTTCCAATTTCATAGAATTTTTTTTTTTTTTTTTTTTTGCTCACCTACTGCAGCCCATTAAGTATCATCTGGTTTCATTCAATATATCGACTAGCAGGGGACTACGTGCACCTTAAAGAGGATCTGTCACCAAGTCAAAAATAGACCGTTTTTCTCGTTTTATTTTTCCGCTTTTGAGAATTGTTTTTTTCTTTTTACAAGTTCTCTATACTGTTCCATACATATGGGTACTTGCCCAATATGTATATTTTTACGGTCTTTAGAAGGGAGCAATGCTCACTGGATACTCTTGGGTGTGTCTAGCTTACTCTTAATTGTTATCCTTTGAGCACCGCCCATTTGTAAATCTCCTAAAAAATTGCAGTAAATAAAGCTGCCCACATCTCTGGAACTGAAAGGCGTATTTAAAAAAAAAAAAATGGAGTACTCGAGCAGTGACAATCAGATGTTATCAAGAATTGGACACCCTTGACCCTGCGACACGTTCTCTTTAAGGGGAATGCTGATTATTGATTGCATTGCATAGATTGTTACCCACCACGCAGTACAAAGTTCTGCAAATGAATTTGATTGCATATGTGTAGGAAGGATCTTAACCAAAGCGGGTTATTTATATCCACATATAGGCTGTGGGAAGGGAAGACTTGTCTGCTAATTACAGAGGAGCTGATCACTGTGAGTCAGTTGTGGCACTAATAACTTGTGTGAATCCGGAGACGTCCATATAGGAGCTTCTTTCTGTACATTCCCGGTGTATATTATTTACAAACAACAAAAAGTGGAGAAAAGATGTCCTGTTATTTGTTGCATGTCAAACAATTCAATTTTCAGGTATTTGACTTTCGGCATGTGCTCCTCCTCAATTCCTCACTGGCTAGTGATCCACATTTATTTTTCATTAAGACCTCACCCATTTTATACAATAGATATGCATGTATTCATGCTTGTTTATAAAAGTTTTATTGAGATGGATGAGCTCTATCGGGTAAAGTTGTACACACGTTTGCTCCTCTCATGTCCTTTTCAAAAGGATACTAGACAGTAAACAAGTCCAGAGCGGACACCGCCTCGAAAACTCTGACTTCCCAAGCTATATACTGGCAGCTCTTTGCATTCACTAGTTCAGCATTTCACGGGCATCTTTTATATCATCCTGTTTAATGGATCGTTTTGGCCTCAATTCGCGATTTCTGAATTCTGTTTCTTTTGATATTTATTCACTTTTGTAACTACATCATAATCAGTTCTGTAAATGCCTACCATGTTTATAAGGGAGCAGAATAAACGTATATTGGTCGAACATCATTCATTTAGGCTACATTTACACAGCAGAAATATTTAAGAAATTTCTGTAACTGGAAAAACCCATACATTATTATTATTATTATTATTATTATTATTATTATTATTATTGTTATTTCTGTAGGTTGTGTATAGATTTCTGCAAGCCCAATTTAGATGAATGATTGTCACAGAACTGTCTGCCATTAAATCTGCTGTGTGAATTTACCCTGTGAGTGGTGGTCTCATAAGATCCATATTTTTATTTTGCTGTTTTTTTTTTTTTAAAAAGTCAAAAATAGTGACAAGAGGGCATGCCTTTAAGCTGTTCTGAATAATTAACCATTGAGTAACGCATCCTTAGTGGAGGCCATAAAAAGCCCCATATCACGTGAACTGTGTGACAGATTTAAAAGTAAAAAAAACTAAATTACTCAGGAGCAGCTTTCATAAAACATGGATGTAAGCTGCCCACTTTGACCTAGTGACGGATCACTGTGTGTCAAATCTTGGTACTTAAAAGGATGCTCGTCAGATCAATGTGGAGTTTAAGCTAAATGTGTTTGTGTGTGTTAAACTGCTTGTTCAAAAATGGATATTTATCACCTCCTGTATACAGGTTGTAAATGTATGACCTCTGGGACCTCCAGTGGTCACCAGGACTGGGGTTTAGGAGGACTCCGTGCCCAAATGTAATAGTGAGTTTATTAGCAGTGGTCCTACACGCAATCTGCTGCTCCATTTAATGTATGTACAACTGATGGAAACTGCAACAACCATGTATGTATCACGGGGCAAAATTAAACTGCCACATTGCTGACAGATCAAAAACAATCCCACCACATTAAAAAGGCAAAGTATCAGATAAAAGGTTAAGTTCAGATGAGCTCTCAACTTTGTGGTCTTTGTGCCAGAGCCGTTTCCCGAGCACTATGTTGATGGCTCAGTGGTTAACACTGTTGCTTAGCAGTGCTGGGTGGAATCCTGGGTTCAAATCCCACCAAGGCAACATCTGTAAGGAGTTTGTATGCCCCCCTCCCAAAGATGTACTCATAGGGAATCTAGACTGTGAGCCCCAATGGATGAACAGTGGTGCTATATAAGCTAGTAAAATAAAATGATGGACACCAACAGCTGCTAGTAGACCACACTGATTTTAAAGGTGTCCATCTTTTTCCTGAGAGAAAAATGCTTCTTTTTATAAAATATATTTGATTGACTGTGTGAACAGATCTGCAGTCACAATAGCTAACAGCCGACTTCATTTTGGTTATATTGGATATTGCATTATTGCCTGAGCTATATGTTAATGTTTTCCGTGAGGACCGCTTTGTCGTTTGGGGAACCCTCAATGTGTCTGTTCCATAAGCGCCGGCATTTCTTACATATCACTTAGTGTTCGTCAAGCACTGAAATGCCTGAGTGTTCGAGTAGCAAGCATAATGGAAGTGAATGTGAAACTCGAGCATTTTTTCGGAAAACTGACTCTGTCCCCGGAGTTGTACAGGGCGCAGAGTCCGGCTGACAGAGGAGTCCCTGCACTCCCTGCAGGGGAATACCATGATCAGTGCGGCGCTCAGCTGATTCAAATGAGCTTCTTACGGTGACCACGCGCTACTCTGCACTGCCTGGCAGTGCCAAGCACACTCACCCATCACTACCCACTATACAGTGTGCACATGCAGATATTATTGCTACTGAGATAGGTTCACTTTAAGACAGTCACCTCCATAAATGCTATTTACCTGCAGATGTAGTGGTAATCTGTAGGGAAATAACATCTAAGTATTGTCTGGTTGCTTTACTAGAGCTGCCAGTCGGGGTGCAGTGCAGGATGCTGCCAGTCGGGGTGCAGTGCAGGATGCTGCCAGTCGGGGTGCAGTGCAGGATGCTGCCAGTCGGGGTGCAGTGCAGGATGCTGCCAGTCGGGGTGCAGTGCAGGATGCTGCCAGTCGGGGTGCAGTGCAGGATGCTGCCAGTCGGGGTGCAGTGCAGGATGCTGCCAGTCGGGGTGCAGTGCAGGATGCTGCCAGTCGGGGTGCAGTGCAGGATGCTGCCAGTCGGGGTGCAGTGCAGGATGCTGCCAGTCGGTCAGTTGGGGGGGAAGAGCAGGCAATTACCCCACGCTCCCTGCACCGCCGCAGTGACTAGAAGAAAGCGGCTGCAGGGAAAATAAAATGTAATTTTCTCACTGTAACAGCTGCTTCCGTCAGGCAGCCAGACATGATTGAAACGCGATTTATGTAAGATGCTGGCTCTATATCTGCAGGTACATTTGTGGAGGTGACAGGTTCCATGTAAATCTGCAGCAAAATGGAGGCCAGCACCCTGTGGCACCTCATCCTGGTGACTCAGCTATTTTCTGGGGTTTCCTTGTACTGCCTTATACAATGCAGATGGTTCGTTTCATTTCTGTATTCTAGATACAGAGGATCTTTTTTAATTTTGTGGTGATATATTGTGTTCCGAATAAAATCTCTGATCACACGAGCCACAACAGTGATCGTTATGATGGATCTCATTATCATTAACACTAGGACTACTGGACTCGTGACCCCGCCTAGAACTACTGAAAGGAGTCCTTTTGACTCCTTGCTTGTTTTCGTTTATTTTTAGAGTTTCATTTGTGGTTATTTATTAATAATTATATTTTTTGTAATGTATTATTATTGTGAGATCCAACAGTAATGCTTTTGATTGTTTTTTTTCTGCTTTTCTTATTTTTCTACAGAAAATAACAATAATTATAATAGACGTTTTTCAAACATTTTTTTTTATTCAAGTGCACACATATAAACAACAACTGAAGAACAAAAAGCAGAGAAAATGTAGGTGGAGGAGCATAAAAATGAAAATATGGCGCAGAATTCACCTTCTAAACATTTGGTGTTTCGCATTTGAGGCATTGCCTTTGATTTATGGCAGTACATTGCCCACACAAAGACTTACCACAAGTCTTACAATTTCCGACAGATCTATTTTTCTTGCACTTTTCTTTGATCTGGCAAAATTTTGTTTGAACCATCACTTCTGAGCATGTAGAAACTTGGGACGTGGAACCCTTTTCCCTATCTGTGACATAAGGACCACTCAACTCTCTCACAAGCGTTTGCAAAAATGCCTTGCGTGACATTTTTTGGTGGGTAATCTCCTTGAATATTATCCATGCATTTATACCCGCAAAGTCTAAGGCATTTTCAAATGCATGAACAGGCCATCTCCTTGTGCATGTTCGTGTGGTATATTTTCGTGCCATCTGATCCACTACATCTACTCCATATTTTGTTTCATTGTAAAACTTTACCGTTTCTGGAGTTTTTTTAGCGGAATCAGACGCAACAACAACATCTGGATGGACGGAACTCAAAATGACAACATTTTTGTTGGGCTTTCCTTGATATACTGTAAGTGTAAAATTGTCTTCATTTCTAAACACTTTAGTGTTGTACAATTCCTCTTTCATGGATTTTATTTCTTTAGGCACTTCTCGCCTTATCTTGTTCAGTGTTCCCACGATGGTTGTTCCTTTGCTTTTTAGCTGTTTAGCTAATTTTACTGAAGTAAAATAATTATCGGTTGTAACATTGCGACCTTTTTTCAAAAATGGGTCCAATAACTTCATTACCACATGGTCAGCTAAACGGTCCTCAGCACGGCGTGTGTCATCTTTGCCTAGATAAGGGAAGCCATTTGCCAGATATTTGCTCCTCTTATCAACAGCTAGCCAATATTTGTGGCCATATTTATCTGGTTTGGAAGGCATGTACTGCGTGAATGGACACCTAGTTTTGCTTGGGAAAAGTTGCTCATCCACCGTTATGTATGGGCCAGGTTTGTAACACGCAATACAATTTTCAATAAACCTGTCCCACACAGTAGAAAATAGAGCAAACTTGTCCGTTTGCAGTCTCTCCGATCGAGTAGATTTCTCATCAAATCTGAGAAACCTCATAATTTCAACAAAGCGGTCCCTAGACATTGTCGCTTTGCAAAACGGTATTCCCCAGTCATTACACCAAATACTGCTAATCGAGTGACGGTTCGTGCCAGATATTCCACGAGCATAGAATATCGCAATGAATGCATCTAGCTCCTCATCAGAGTAAACTGTAAATTATTGTTCCTGCATGCTTCTGCAAGCGTACAGTTCTTTATATGTGTCAATATATATGAATCAAAAAATAAACGCCATGCGCTCAAAGGACTATCGATAATGATATTTCTTCTGGCGTATCCTGTAGGGCCAGGTGCTTCTCGAAGAATATTTTGGCTGTCACGCGTACCAGGCATGTGTTCTCGAATTTCAACAGGTTTCCATTGAATACCATCCGCTGAAACTAGTATTCCTTCAGATTCGCCTTCTCTGGTGTTTGTTGTTGCATTACCTTCGCCGCCATCGTTATCTGTTGTTCTTTCATTTCTGGGACGTTTTGCTGATTTTTTCTGTCCGCGACCAGGAGGATGGTCACGAGGCAACATAACTGCATGAGCCCGATCCCCAGTTGATGTGCTTGGAATATCTGTAAAAAAGTTGATGAATATTTAGAATTTTTGTTTTGTAAGGGTCCGTGCACACTGGCTGGATTAGCGGTGGAATATCCGACCGGATATTCTCACCACAATCCGGCCCGTACCTGCCCGCTCAGGTACAGAGCGGAGTTTCATACCTGAAGCTCCGCTCCGAACCCCGGGCTGGAGCCGCTGTCTGGGACGGAGCCGTGCTCGCGCGTAAGCAAGCGCTGCTCTGTCCCCGACAGCGGCTCCAGCCCGGGGTTCGGAGCGGAGCTTCAGGCATGAGCGGGCAGGCACGGCCTGTATTGCGGCAAGAATATCCAGATGGCTATTCAGCCAGAATTCTGCTAGTGTGCACAGGCCCTAACTCAGTGTGTGGAAGAACAAATAAATACACATAACTACTTACCTTCTGGATTTGTTCCTTCTGAGTCTTCAGATTCACTTGATATGTTCTGAGGAATGAAATCTTCATCACGGTCAGAATCAAATACATGTTCCTGCAATTCGGATTCCGATTCATCCTCCGGTATGGATTGCAAAGTAGCCAGAATATCCTGAGGCTTTATCAAACGTCTTCTCTCCATATTCCTCACAAATTCCATAATTCTATATAGTTCCCTGCTGAAAAATAGAAATGAAATGAAAACTAAAAGAAATAATAACTGTTCTGCCACCTTCAAAAGTAGGTGGGCTGAATCAGTTGACAGACAGCTAAACTATTTCATAACAATTCATACCTGTATGAGTCTTCAGAGCTCGTATGTCTGCGTCTGTTCTCTTTGTCTCTTCAGCTGAACTGAAAGTAAAGTTACTATCCAGAATACTGTCTCCTGCTAGGACCTTAGAAAAACACCACCCTTCATTAGCATAAGATAAGAGCCTAGAGTAAACAAGCTATTTTGTTCAGCATTACACAGTAATACAAGCAGGTAAAACACAAGGAAAATGTGAAAAGTTGACATGTAAATTGAACTACATCTATATGAACATCAGGGTAAATAAGACAGAGTGAAAAAATTATGCACAAAACTTTATAGCAACATTTAGTGACAAAAGGACCTCAAAATATAGTAGGGAGTCAAAATGACTCCCTTCAGTAGTTCTTGGTAAATTTTGAAAAAAACGCGCAAATTTTTCACCAAAATTATTTATTCTCACAAAATCTTTTTTCACATCATATTTGAGGAAAAGTCACAGAGTTTCATGCCGGAATTCTGAAAAATGTAGTCACAGAAGAGAAATAAAAAACGAAAGGAGTCAAAATGACTCCATCAGTAGTTCTAGTGTTAATATGAAGCCATTTTATATTTGTATTTTTATTATCTATACAAATCGGGATCCTTTTAGGTTTTTGTGTGATTGGATTTCATTAGCAGCGTTCTAAGAGAGTGGCATTTGTATAAGCTTCTCTGGAATGAGGAGGGTTCAGAGTATGTATTATGTGGATGCTAATCTGAGAATCTGATGAAATGGTCATGCTTCTCCCTAGAGGAACAATCCCCCTTCTTTTGTCGTGAAATAAGATGCTGACGTCAGGTAGATCAGAGTCAGATCTGTTGTAAGAAAGTACATAAATAATGGTCAGGGGGTCTACTACTATACTATACAATGCTGTACTATACTATGTTCACATCTTGTTTTTGTAGACGCGTGAGATATAGGTTTGAAGTGTTTCCTGAGAAGTCCATAGATTGATGTGCAATTGGAGGAGGCTGATGCACAGGTCCAGTCACATACTCCTCCATTAGCTGACAGTAGGCTACTTTCACATGAGCTTATAAAAAAAAAATAGTCCAATTTTCATCCAGTTGTCATCAGTCTTGAATTCGGTTTTCATACAGGGGAATTTAAGTATGCGCACTCCTGTTAAAATACCATGTTTTTGTCACGTAAAAATCATACCAAGAAGAATTTCAGAACTTTTTCCATCTATAATCTGTACAGATACATTGAGAAAAAAACTATTTTATCCCCCCCCCCCCAAAATTAATGTGGTTGCACTCTCTTAGAATTGGGGTTGTGGTTGGTTTCTGAATTAGCCAATCACATTTAGGGCTCGCTTGCACTATTGATGGTACTCTCTTCCCAGAGAATCTGATCGATTATGTAAAATGACACTCAGGTCTAACTCTGATCAGAGATTCATATCACCGGTGCAGAGAAGAGGGAGAACTTAATTTGTCCATTGACTGTGTCCGCTTAAATCGGACTGACATCCGAGTTTTACACGCACCCGTAGACTTCATTGGGTTTGTGTGGTTCGATTTGCTGAGCCACTTATAGCATGCTGCTTTTTTTTTTTCCTCCACAAACTGATTTGGTCTGCAGAAAAAGTAGCATTTGCACTGCCCTATAGTATAACATTGGTTCGAGTGCTAGCTCCTAAAACATCAGGTAACACTCGGCCGAGTTATAATCTCGCATGAGCGAGCCCTTAAACTCATGGTCAGTACACCGCTGCCATCATTTTTTATTGATTCTGTTTTACCCAATATAAAGTTTAGCTGTCCAAGGAGGATTTTACTGACATTTTCTCGATTGCTTCTTATAGCAAAAGTCATTGTCCCGTAAACAGCTTACAACACAGCAAAGGGAGAATGGTAGGAAAAAAAATATCCAAGGCATTCGATATAATATGGAACAATGTGAAGACGGTCATCAAGAAGTTGATGTGAATATTTATGCAACCACATTATTTTAGTTATTTTCTTTTTTCCACCCTGAAAAGATTCAGTTTGTTTTTCAGTTGAATTGTACAGATTGTGGGTGACATTAAAGGTGGGAAAAGCTCCGAAATGATTCTTCTTGCTATGATTTTTCTTACATGACAAAAACCTGGTATTTTAACGGGTGTGTAGACTTTTTATATCCACTCTACTTCAGCAGTGAATATAATTTACAAGACCAAATACAGTTTGCTATGTTGATTTACATTTGTGTGATTTTTGGATTTCCACCTTGGAGAATGGCTAGAGCAGACAATATTGTCTGAGCTCTCCCTAGACCGTGGTACTGCCACAGGGGATGTTACTGCTGGGCGATCTATGCAGCCCACTGCTTTCTTGAATGTATGGCCAGCTTTAGTTTACATATATATACACAAGTCCATATAATCCTAATACTTTTCTTATAGTTGGAGCAAAGGTTGGTCAGACCGTCTGTAAGTGTTTTATATTCTGCTCATATTTGTATTTGGTGTATGCGGCATTCTTCCTGTCGGTGTGGTGTGTTTTTACGCTGCAAATTTTTAATCCGGTAATCCCATTAATTCTTCTAGGAATGGTTATAGATACACGCCTAGTGGTGACTATACCCCCACCACAAGTGCTTTCAGTTTGTTTTATATGTCCTCCCCTTCTCCCTAAAATGCTTAAAAATGCATGTAGCCCAGTTAAAGATGAACTCATGAGTACCTTTTTTTCTATTGTCAATCTGTGTAGTGGTATGCTAATAATAAGTACATGTTAACGAAACTCTGCCTCGTTAGGTTATTAACTTTCTTGGCGCCTCCCTTTCTATTCCATAGCTGATGAACATCTGGCGTTGGCCAGGAAATCACATATGTGCAAATCACCGGTGTCCTTGTTTCAGCGCACTATTGATAATGCCCAGCAGAGCGCTAAAGCCTGTGGTCTCAGGAGGGCAAGTTAATGTGCAGGAGCGAGGAGACCGCTAAACTGTACAGGCATGTGATTTCTTTGCCTTCACCTAAAACTGGGAGTGAGGTGCCAAGGATGTTAGAGGTTCTCCAAGAAGGTAATAAAATATCTAACGTCACGGAATTCAAACTGCAGCCTGTCCTAGTCACGTGTCAAAATGTGCTGCAGTCTGAAGAAGCACAGCTCTTGAGACCTGAATCTCAACTGACAGGAGCAGTATCATAAGCACACATGCTTCCGTTAGCCAATAAAAAGGGCTGTGACATCAGAAAGCTGTAGAAAAAATCCTTTGTGCTCAGCCGAGGACCCTGTGACATCCCCTATCTGACAGCTCACCGTTGTGTGTTCTTACCATGCTGGTCCTCTGTCAGTTGAGACACAGGTCTTGTCAGCCGTGTTTCTTCAGGCTGCAACCTGTCTGGACATGTGATTAGGACAGGCTACAGCTTGAATTACATGATGTGTTGATTTTAGCACATTCTTGGAAAACCCCTATAATAACCCAAGGCAGCAGAGTTTTCTGAAGAACATTTTCCTGCCCACTGTATGTAACACCTTATTTGCATACTCATTAAAATGTGGCTTTCATCGGATGGAGGCAACTCTTTGAACTCAAAATATGAACTCCTTGTCAAACTTAATGACAGATTTCCTTTAACCTGAGCTCTGCAGTGTGCCTACAGAGGGAGCTGTCACTACAGGTTCTTTCTCCTTCTTAAAGGGTCATCACAGACTATCAATCCATGTACAGGCGCTGGGTGCTTCATGGCGGGTCCGATCATTTAAATGAATCTTGCCACCTGCTTGGTTTCCATCTATCTCCACCCTTCTCTGCTCTATGAAGCTGGAGCTGTCCATCAAAGAAGGGGTGGAGATAAAAGAAAAAAAAGCAGCTGGGAAGGTGTATTTAAATGTTTGGCCCTGCCGTGAAGCACCGAGCGCCTGTACTTGGTTTGAACATTATTGTGTGTTGACAGTCTCTTTAAGACAAGACCAGAATCATGGTTCTAGTCCTAATCTAGCCCAAGTTGCAGTTTGAATTGCCAGCTGCATATCATCTTAAGCTCTCTTAGGGGACATGTTGATAGTGGACACATGGATCTGAATTCAGATGACCCCCAGGGGGAGCAGTAAAATAAACTTTTGGTTATCAACCTACCTACCAATAAATTAAATCAGAAAGTATTTTTGTTCTGCTTTTCTTTTTTCCTCCAAAAGGAGTGAGCAAATAGACACTTGCTTATCTGTTTGCTCTTCTGAGCCTTATTAAGTTGTTTATTGACTTTTTGACCCTGCTGTTTAACAATCCTGCAGATGCCATGGTCAATGCTGACCATGCCAATGAAGTGGTTTTACAGGGAAAAAAATCTTACACAATGGGTTATTAAAAAAGCTACATTAGAGTAGTTTTCTGTTCATCTTTCTTCCAAAAAACAGGAATAAGAAGTAATCAAAAATTGATATGTCCCCTAAAATGGTACTAATGAAAACTGAAAGTTAATTTGCTTTATATACAGCTATATTGAAAAAAAAAAAGTGTAAAATGTTAGGGATCTTAAAATCATTTTGGAAATTGCATGTTTTTTTGAGTGCAAAAACGTGTCTAAAACTATAGAAAAAGCATATATACTTTTTATCTTTGTAACCTCATAGACCTGAAGTTAACAGTCTGGGGCAGATTTGTAAAGTCTTTTTTTTATTTTTAGACAGTAGAAGCTCAGGCTGAACAATCTTGAATGCGCAAGATTTACCATAGTGGTTCATGTTTAGATTCAATACCAGGGCTGTTAAACTCGAATACAAAGAAGGCCAAAATAAAAAACTTGGACAAAGTCACGAGCAAACCTTGATATCTATTAACAGCGGTCCACACAGTATAATGGGCCCCACGTAGTCCTCCATGCACGAGTAATGGGGCCCCACGTAGTCCTCCATGCACGAGTAATGGGGCCCCACGTAGTCCTCCATGCACGAGTAATGGGGCACCACGTAGTCCTCCATGCACGAGTAATGGGGCCCCACGTAGTCCTCCATGCACGAGTAATGGGGCCCCACGTAGTCCTCCATGCACGAGTAATGGGGCCCCACGTAGTCCTCCATGCACGAGTAATGGGGCCCCACGTAGTCCTCCATGCACGAGTAATGGGGCCCCACGTAGTCCTCCATGCACGAGTAATGGGGCCCCACGTAGTCCTCCATGCACGAGTAATGGGGCCCACGTAGTCCTCCATGCACGAGTAATGGGGCCCATGTAGTCCTCCATGCACGAGTAATGGGGCCCATGTAGTCCTCCATGCACGAGTAATGGGGCGGCATTGCCGGCATCAGGGGCCAAATATAATCACCCTGTGGGCCAGATTTGGCCCGCTGACCAGAGTTTGACATTGTGTGCTCTGTACCAAAGCTGTGCTTAGGTGATCGACCAAAGGTCGTGCAGTGTATGTGTTTGATAGGCCGAGCGCACTTGCCTTGCACACAGACAGATTGGCAATAGATTGATTTTTGCTCATATACTGTCATTGTTCTCAAGTTTAAAAATCATTGTCCTGTGATCGAACTTCTTGGTCATTCCTCGGGTGAATGACATAATGGTTACACTACACAGTTATCGGGAAATGAGCGATCTTATCATTCCTGATAATCAGCCACTGTAAATGCATCCTGAATTAACACCACTTAATAATTTTGCTTACTTTGTGCCTAAAATTTTTTGGTGCACAGTGTCACATGCTGCAGACCCTTTCCAGTTAATACGGACAGGGCGCAGAAAGTAAAAGACAGCGTCAATACCAGTGTGTTCAGTTGCAAAAGAGGTGTTTATTCCGCCATCCCAAAACACACAACACTTCGACCCTTTGTCTTTGTCAAGACCCACACAGGGTCGAAACTGTGTGTGTTTTGGGTTGGCGGAATAAACCCCTCTTTTGCAACTGAACACCCTGGTATGGACGCTGTCTTTTTACTTATGAATGTTGATATTTCCTCAAGTGGGTTCCTTGAGGATTATGGACGTGCGTCCCTTGCAGTGAGTGCTGCTGTCCACCATCTTTCCTGGATGGTGCAGAAAGTGTCTAAAATATAAAATAAATGTGGTGCAATTTAAGAAAGACCGTTTTACTGGTCTTCAAAGGGGCTCTCCCATAAAATGAATGATCTCTAAGATATGTTGCTAATTTAAATATATTGTTTGCCTTTACAAATGTATTTGTATTAGCTTTAAATTTGTGTTTAGCCAAGAGTGTTTTTTTTTGTGCTGGCTTATTCCTGTTTGTGAAAGAGGCTGGTATCCTTCTTTTAATAGCTCAGTCCCCTCATCCCAGGCACATCCTATGATTTACCATTTCAGTCACCTGACCAATGCAGCCAGTCAGTGGTCAGGACTGAAGACCAGGGTGCTGTCTCCTTCTGTACCGGTGCAGACAGTCAGTGATCTGCAGGGGATAGAGCAGGCGAGTATGAATGATTTTATTATTTTTAGACTTATTGTACATTTTGTCTAGACTGGCTGGAGAAACCCAATAATAGGTCATTTGTAGAGTAGGTCGCCACATGCATGTGTGCATTATGTTGTGTGGTCCTTTATCACCTGGTGCCTGTAGAGCAGGGTTCCCCAACTCCAGTCCTCAAGGCCCACCAACAGGTCATGTTTTCAGGATTTCCTTAGTATTGCACAGGTGATGGAATTATTGCCTGTGCAGGTGATGCAATTATCACCTGTGTAATACTAAGGAAATCCTGAAAACATGACCTGTTGGTGGGCCTTGAGGACTGGAGTTGGGGAACCCTGCTGTAGAGCACTTATTTTTGCTGCTGCACCCTCCATGTGGTGTTTCGCCATTTGTATACTGTTTTGTACATATTGTCCTGTTGAACTTTCCTGATGTTTTTCTTGGCCTGCCACTTCTGGCCTTAACAAGAACTGTCCCTGTGTTCTTCAATTTCCTTGCTATGTTCCTCACAGTGGAAACTGACAGGTTAAATCTCCGAGACAGCTTTTTGCATCCTTCCCCTGAACAACTATGTTGAATAATCTTTGTTTTCAGATCATTTGACAGTTGTTTTGAGGAGCCCATGATGCCACTCTTCAGAGGAGATTCAAACAGGAGAACAACTTGCAAGTGGTCACTTTAAGTAGCTTTTCTCATGATTGCATATACCTGGCTATGAAGTTCAAAGCTCAGTGAGGTTACAAAACCCAAAAAAAGGGCTTTAGTAAGTCAGTAAAAAGTAGGTAGGAGTATTTAAAACAAGAAAATGATAAGGGTGCCCATACTTATGCACCTGTCAAATTTTGTTTGAATGCAGATTGCACATTTTTCTGTTAGTACAATAAACCTCATTTCAAGGCAGAAACATTACTGTGTCCAACAGTTATTACATATATCAAACTGAAATAGCTGTTGCAAAAACACCAATTTTTATAAAACATTAAGCTTAAGATTAATAGGGGTGCCCAAACTTTTTCATATAACTGTAGTTAGGCCTGAACGACCCCCTTCTCCTGTGTCAATACTAAGCATATGTAAGCTTTGCTTCTTCAGGACTAGCCTCTGCACTAAAATAGATTTTGGAAGGCAGAAGTATTTCATACAAGCTTATTCATTAATACAGGGTGTGGCAGCTATTGCGACACGGCGCTTACTCATTTTGGAATGAAATGTGATTATACTAACAATCACAGATGCAAAAAAAAAAACACATTTTGCACACATCACACCTACTGTTTATGTAATCCTTTATCCGGTTAGTGTTGAGCTCTTTATACGTTTCTTACACTGTTTTGAAGGTATTTTATGGTTTTAGTTTATAGATTACGGTATGTTCTTATATATATATATATATATATATATATATATATATATATATATATATATATATATATATATATATATATATATATATATATATATATATATATATATATATATATGTATATATGTATGTATGTATGTATGTATATATATATATGTATATATATATATATATATATGTGTATGTATGTGTATATATATATATGTATATGTGTGTATATATATATATATATATATATATATATATATATATATATATATATATATATATATATATATATATATATATATATATATATATATATATATATATATATATATATATATATATATATATACAGTGCCTACAAGAAGTATTCAACCCCCTGCAGATTTAGCTGGTTTGATAAGATGCAAATAAGTTAGAGCCTTCAAACTGCAAACGAGAGTAGGTTTTATGAACAGAAGCATAAATCTTACAAACCAAAAAGTTATGTTGCTCAGTTGAATTTTATTAAATTTTAAACATAAAAGTGTGGGTCAATTATTATACAACCCCTATGTTTAATATTTTGTGGAATAACCCTTGTTTGCAATTACAGCTAATAATCGTCTTTTATAAGACCTGATCAGGCCGGCACAGGTCTGTGGAGTTATCTTGGCCCACTCCTCCATGCAGATCTTCTCCAAGTTATCTAGGTTCTTTGGGTGTCTCATGTGGACTTTATTCTTGAGCTCCTTCCACAAGTTTTCAATTGGGTTAAGGTCAGGAGACTGACTAGGCCACTCCAACACCTTGACTTTTTCCCTCTTGAACCAGGCCTTGGTTTTCTTGGCTGTGTGCTTTGGGTCGTTGTCTTGTTGGAAGATGAAATTACGACCCATCTTAAGATCCTTGATGGAGGAGCGGAGGTTCTTGGCCAAAATCTCCAGGTAGGCCGTGCTATCCATCTTCCCATGGATGCGGACCAGATGGCCAGGCCCCTTGGCTGAGAAACAGCCCCACAGCATGATGCTGCCACCACCATGCTTGACTGTAGGGATGGTATTCTTGGGGTCGTATGCAGTGCCATCCAGTCTCCAAACGTCACGTGTGTGGTTGGCACCAAAGATTTCGATCTTGGTCTCATCTGACCATAGAACCTTGAGCCAGTCTGTCTCAGAGTCCTCCAAGTGATCATGAGCAAACTGTAGACGAGCCTTGACATGACGCTTTGAAAGTAAAGGTACCATACAGGCTCGTCTGGAACGGAGACCATTGCGGTGGAGTACGTTACTTATGGTATTGACTGAAACCAATGTCCCCACTGCCATGAGATCTTCCCGGAGCTCCTTCCTTGTTGTCCTTGGGTTAGCCTTGACTCTTCGAACAAGCCTGGCCTCGGCACGGGAGGACACTTTCAAAGGCTGTCCAGGCCGTGGAAGGCTAACAGTAGTTCCATAAGCCTTCCACTTACGGATGATGCTCCCAACAGTGGAGACAGGTAGGCCCAACTCCTTGGAAAGGGTTTTGTACCCCTTGCCAGCCTTGTGACCCTCCACGATCTTGTCTCTGATGGCCTTGGAATGCTCCTTTGTCTTTCCCATGTTGACCATGTCTGAGTGCTGTTCACAAGTTTGGTGAGGGTCTTAAATAGTCAGAAAAGGCTGGCAAAAGAGATCTTTAATCCACACATGTGAAGCTCATTATTCTTGGTGCCTGAACTACTTCTTAATACTTTAGGGGGACCAAACAGAATTCTTGTGGTTTGAGGGGTTGAATAATAAATGACACTCTGAATTAACTTTTAACGTTTTTAAAAAAAAAAAACAAAAACAAAATTTGCTGCAGTGCATTTCCCACTTCCAGACTGATCTACAGTACAAATGTCACAATGCCAAGTTAATTCCGCATGTGTTAACCAGCTAAATCTGCAGGGGGTTGAATACTACTTGTAGGCACTGTGTATGTGTATATATATATATATATATATATATATATATATATATATATATATATATATATATATATATATATATATATATATATATATATATATATATATACACATATATATATACACACACACACACACACACACATACACACCATATTATGGTCATATATTAATAGGAGCAAAATGGTAATGCATAGATATCCTTTTCCTGTTTATTCTTATTTTATTTTTGCACATAGACCCTTTTATCTACTTGATTTATCTACTTGGTTATATACGGCCAGCACCACCACATAGGGTTCACCCAAGCTGACATCTGTAATACTTGAAGGCAGACAGCCTGGAGTTATCAGAATATAGTGTACATGACGTGGACTCTTAGCTATTTATCTAACATACTTGATTTCTAACCAGAGGACAAGAGTGCACACATAACTGGGGAAGCCCTTGAAGCATCTAGAAGTTGTCTTTCCAGTAGTTGTCTCCCTTGATTTCACCATTCTCATACAGGCTCTGTTTTATTACTATAGGCACATTATTTTTTGGAGGGTGAAGTAGTGATGGGGCTGACACCTGATGGGCACAACCCCTTCAACTCCACCTCAAAACCAGAGAAATTTGATTGTAAAAAAAAATAATTAATAAACATGAAGCCATAAAGGATAATGAGATTGTATTCAGCCTATCAGACCCTTGCACAAAACAATATAGGGAAAGGTAGAACTATAATTCGATAACTCTGAGATTTAGCATGATATGAAGAATTATTGGTGTTGGTCATGACTGTTTATATTTATGATGAGATCGCTAGATCTTAAATATATTTGTTTTTGGATTCTTCATTGTTCCTTTGACAAGGAGAATGGCAACACCCATCTGTCAGTTTATTCATACATTTCCAGGAGGAATAACAAAGATACCTTAAAGGCGTTGTCCAGGCATATGTACATTGCCACTGATATTACATTGCCTTGTACACTGGATGCCATATTTAAGGGCTCCACATATTAATGGTATACTATATAGTATATCTCCATGTACTCCAAAGGCGGGGAATATATTGACATTATGATGTGCCTTGCTTGAACTAGCACCTTTTGGATTAGGGACTACTTGCTTGTCTTTTTGCATTTTATAGGTAGGCCAGTTATTGGCACTGTTCTTCGCCTTGGAAATATTTTACAGCACTTTTAGATCCGGGATTATATGCCTGGTTTGATTAGTATTTTTTCTTACAGGCTTCAGCGCATTGTGGGGATATTGGTTTGTTTTTATTGAAATATGGTGTTTTATACTTAATAAAATGATATTTATTTTAGATCACAGATGTGCTTGTCATTAGGTGATCTTTTTCTTTTTGGTATTAGTCTCTGATTACTGATTTAGCACCCGTTTTGCCACAGTATCTGTTCGTCTCATCTCTAGTTTGCAGGCAGAGGTATTCATGATCTGTGCAGAGGATTGTTCATGAATAGCAGATTGATGCGAGTCTTTCACCGATTTGCTGCTGTTTGTTTACATCTGGCCGCTGCCAGAACACTTTGTAGAGCTGCTGAGCACAGATCCATGCAGAGTGTAGCATCCACAGCCAGATAACCGCCACAGCACCTATTTTTTTTTTTTTAATACGCACTACACTTTGAACGGAGCTGATGAGCACAGAAAGGTCCACTATAAGGCGACATTGAAACCCACAATGAAAAACTCATCTGTTTAAATAAGTGAAAAACCAAAAGGCTTTTGCATCCTAGTTGACTCAGTTTTGTCAGTTTGCTGTCCGTTTGTCATTGAATAGGCTTTGGAGGAGACTTGTCCAAAAAAACTCACACCAAAGTAGTGCATACTGTGACTTTCTTTGCACACAGATTGTCTATAAGGAAAATTGTGCATCTGGATTGGTTTATTGATTTATTAGGTCATGGTTCAGTGTGACTGTCAGATCTATATGGACTGCTTTAGGAATATTTCATAGAACCTGGTTTTGAGCCAATCATGAATTGTGATTGTCCTGTGGTGTAGTGACCTTCGTGACCACTCGTCTTTGTTGTACATACAAACTTTACTTGAACTTTAGCTATGGGTTAAAGTTTGAAGCGCATTGTAAATCTGAAAAAAATCCTGTCGCTAAACTTACACTTTGGAATGAAATTCTCGTATTTAGGCTTGACATTTACTATTGCTTTAAACTTCTGCTGTGGATCTGATTTTTCAAAAAAATTTTTTTGCAGTCGGTTTATAGCAATAGGTCCCTATGGTAGACCTTTTCAGCTGCATCTGTATAGTTAGCGGACCTTTCAATATTTGTCTATATATAGATAGATTCGATAGATGTAGATTATATAGATAGATATCTATTTCTTTCTATATAGAGAGATATCTCTGTCACCAGGTGTTTGCTACCTTCATCAGAGCAGCATTTATATGGGGGCAGAGACCCTGATTCCAGCAATGTATCACCTTACTGGGCTGCTTGCTGTTAATTTACTAAAATCCTTGTTTCGTCCCAATGGCAGACAGACTCTGCTGCATCAGATAGCATGCTGTTTAGAGCATTTTTTAACATGTACTCTTTTTAATCATGTTTAAATAAATTTCTAGTTTTTAAATAATTCCCTGGATTTTGTGCTGGATAAATCTCTTTTCTGCTGCATCAGTCTACTTAGAAGATCTTTTTGACTTTTTTTTTTAATTTAAAGTGAATTTGTCACCAGGTTTTTGCTACCTTATCAGAGCATTATTATGCAGAAGCAGAGACCCTGATTCCACCAGTGTGTCACCTACTGGGCTGCTTGCTGTTGATTTAATAAAATCCTTGTTTTCTCTGCTGCAGATCTGTCAGTTCTCTGAAAGCTGAGCTGTGTATAACCCTGCCCACACCACTGAGTGGCAGATTTCTGTGTACACTGTGCATAGGCAGCAAGCTGCCACTCAATGGGGGCGGGGTTATACAGCGCTCATGAATATGGAGGGCTACATGGCAGTAGGTTTAATCATCCTCTAGTGATATTCTCTTGATGATAAAACCGTGAGATTATTCAGTAGTTAAAAAGCTGGCGTACTTCCTTGACTTGTGCAAGAAAAGAACAACCCCCCACTTTCTCTGTTTGTATACAGACTAGCTGTCAATCACCTTTAAAGGGGAAGCAGAATTTACAGGGTTTCTATGTGAATTTTTATACACACTAGCTGTCAATCGCTATGTGTGCAGGTAAGGCAGGACTCGCAGGCTTTTATCTGAATCCTGGCAGCAAATAAACTACTTTAAATACTATATAAGATCTTTAAAAATATATATATTCTGGTTTCCCCATCCCCTCTTTTTTTCTATGCTAACCTTAGATAAGGAAGTGTAGATCTTCCAGGGACTCCTTAAAAAATGTCTCCGACGTCATTTACATTCCTCGTGGTTTTTACATCGCCCTTGCTCCCTTTTCCTAGCGCAGTATTAATAGATCTGCCTGATTTTGTTTCCTCCTGTCTGAGAATATTTGCAATACTGGAATCTTGATGAGCAGGAAATCGATTGTTTAAGTAACGTTGGGCATCGAAGAGAGGGAATTTCTGATTCATGCCGTGAAGTGTGTTCAGAGTAAATATCTACCTTTACAGATTGACTTCTATTTTGTAAATAGTCATATGTACTAACGTGCAGATTCCAAACTGCAAATTATAGGTGGGGGCTCAGGCGTCCCAGTGGTTGATGCTGGTTTAGTGTCCGCCCTGAGCACGTTGTGCCGATTATCATTATAGAAATGGTCTTTACAGCGGGCGCTGTGCATCTCCAGCTGACCCTGTAAAGCTTGTGACTGACAACAAACTTTCCATAGTTTGCCGTGACAACCATCTGAGCTGTTAATGCAGAACTGTATTTCATTACCAGTGCATGATAAGTGCTGTAACACATTTATTCCAGTGTGATGTGTCTAATAATGTTTATACTCCTCTCTACAGATATATATCGAGGGAAGTGGCTTCAAGAAAAATATAACCCGGATAATTCCTAATTCGGTCTGATTGGTTACAGTAAAGCTGATGCCTCTCGTCGGTGAGTTTTATACAAGACATTTTCCTCTTATACAAGCTTTGGGTTATATCAAATGTTTGCTGTCTTTTTTTTTTTTTTTTAGTCTAAATGATTTCACTGCCAATCTTGCATCTGTGTGGTCACCTCATTGCCCTTCTCAGTCTAGGTCAAATCCTACTCAGGTTTAAGTTCCTGCCTGCTTTAATCAGAAGCGTAAGCCAAGAAATTTCTTAATCCTTTGCAATATCCAGAAAAAGAAGCTGTAGTATCTGACCTGCTTTCTTGTAAAACTCAAGGATTTTTCTAGATAGGGTGATGTTACAGGTTATTTTTCAAAAGGACAAACAGGAATAATATGAAGTTCCGTATCTGAAATGTAGGAGCCCCTACCTTCTATATGTCATGTCATTTATTGTATTGGTCGCTATACCACTGCACCGCTACGGCTAAATTAATTTATGGTGGTATTCTTATAATCGACACATCAATTATAGGGGTTATATCTGCAGTAAATTAACAGCACAAATTGCTGAAATATCTGCAGGTACACTTGCAGGTTTGCGATGTCGCCTGCAAAGAGAAATTTCGACACTTTCAATTCCGCATTTACATAACGGAATCTGCACCCAGAAATATATATATATACATTGTTGATGCTTTCCTCATAAAACAGAAAATGTGAGTCAGATTAAAACCCCTCTCTGCGCCCCGCCGAGGAACAGAATACACCTTTTAGAAAAGCTTTTGTTTGGAGGTGAATATTCTCCTTGGGACATCACCTTGTTCAATAAGCTCAAAGTATCTAATTGTTTGGAAAATTGTAAAAATAGCTCGGTTTTGTTTTTGTTCCCTATGGCATCTAAATGTTGCACTTAATTTATAGCTCATTACAAGGGTCAGAAAGAAAAGCGTATATGTTAATTGTACATTAACCTCTTGTATAACATTTTAATAAGACATTTTAAAACACAACTCCAGCTGGAATGATGTCACTAATGGTAGTTCCCAGCCCCTAGTAATCTACTCACCCGCCACCATTTTCATCTGTTATCGGTGCCTCTTCGGTCTGTCTCCTGCAGGTTTTAACTAACGAATTAAAGCTGCGCTCTATAACGCTATAGCATGCAAACATGGAATATACAAAAACGAAATTGCATTGCTGCTCTAGAAAAAAAAAGTTAAAATGAAGATACTTGGCGCATAAATTGACCAATTCATGTGTGCCCGATAGCCAACACAAGGCAACCTTCCTTGCTGGGAACCTAACCTAATATGATACCTCTCCCGGTCTGATGCCCTACAATTATACGGTTAGGTAGGATCAAGCTGTGATTAAAACCGCCTTAGGTTGATGGGCGGAGTGCTCATTCAGAAAGCCTGTTACAAATTTCAAAGACTGATCATCACTTCCAAACAGAAAAACTGGTGTGAACAGGTGTAAGCTAAGAGTAGCCACCTCAATATGTAACTAACAAATTAGTGTTACAGAGTGCAGCTTTATAGTATACAAACATGGAATATATCAGCCAGGAGTGGTATATTAGGATAGGTTCCCAGCAAAGAAGGTCGCCTTGTCTTTGGCTACTGAATTGACCAATTTATACTCTAAGTATCTTCATTTTAACTTTTTTCTAGAATAGCAATGCAGTTCCAATTTCATATATTCCGTGTTTGCATGCTATAGTGTTACAGAGTGCAGCTTTTATTTGTTAGCTACATATGGAGGTGGGTCTCTCAGCTTGCACCTGTTCACACCTGTTTTTCTCTTTGGAAGTGACGGTCAGTTTTTGATATTTGTGACCTGCCAGATCAGATTGCACCAGTGTTAACTGGGAGAGCTGCTAGTTACAGCTCACTGTAAGTCTAGCCAGAATGAGGGTCTCATAGTCTTGCATTGAGTGCTTGAGACCGTTGCCTCTGACTTCTGGTCAGTCAGAAGTTGCAGTCACAAGATGACTGATCGGGACCAGAGCGCCATCGGGAGCAGCCAAAGACAGCGGCTGGTAAGTATATTACTAGTGGGAAGGTATTAAATAGGTGGCACCACTCCAGCACTGAAATAAAAACAAAATGCCAGATTGGTGCTTTAAGTTTCCAGTAATTTAGCCTTTAAAGTGTCTCTTGGCAAATGAGAAACTTGTAGCTTTTTACCCAGAGGGAAGGCATTGACCCACTATTATAATTACTCACCTGGTCCCCATTGTTGAGATCTATGGAGAGAGGGTGGGGGTCTTCATACAGGTTTCTTCACCACAGCTGCCTATGCAGAACTGGCATTTGATGTCGCAAGACATTTATGAATTCTGCTTTAAGACTCTAGTATGCAGACCTTCAAGTGATATGCCCAGCTCCAAGATCCTATCCCAATATGTAGTAGGTGTAATAATATTAGCAAATAACTCCAATTAGAAACGTAGTATAGTTCTTCTGATCAGCTATGTCTCTTACCCCATGAGCAGGGCATTGAAGTAGCTTAGGTATCCATCGTCATGACCAAGGAAATGTAACCACAAAGTTGCTTTAGAAGGTTTTATTGACCTGCTTAAGACTCTGAATGAAAGAAATAAAAGCAGTGCTGTCGAAATAAAGTTCAGTGGGATTTTGTTCTGCTGACCGTTTGACATTTTCCATAATCAACGGTGATCTGCGTCTTGTAAAAACCAACAGCTCTGACTAAAGGGGCATTTACACTGCAAGATAATCTTGAAAAGGTGTTGTTAAAAACTCTCATTTCACGTTTATCTTGCTGTGTAAATAGGCTGCTGATCACCTGATGAACAAACAAAACGTTCGTTCTGCGAGTGAAATAATCTTTTGTGCAGCATAAAAAATCATCGTTCTCAGCGATTCATCATCCTGTAAACAGGACTCGCGCTGCCAAGGATTATGGCAGCCTGTGCGCACTGAGCAATCTAGCATACTAGATCGCTCCATACGCACTATGTGCTTTGGTCTGCCTCTGTAAGCAGGCGTTTAGACTACTGCTGATCAGTAAATGTTTACTGATTGGTGGTCATATCATGTGAATGGACCCTCAGCAATATAATGCTTTAGGTAAAATCACGCAAAAAATGAGATTCCAGAAGTAGGTTAAGACTGGCAGTCTGGACACCACATTTTTTACAGTCATATGTACAGTGGCATTGAAAAAATTAGCACAGCAAATAATTGCTTTCCAAAACTCACAGCATGGTAGTGTACCAAGTTTCTATGGTTTTTGCACTGTTTACCTGTAGGCTTCACTGTGTAAACAAGACCGATGCCATAAAAGGGTTAGGAACACACACCTTGCTTTGAAACGCCTTTCTTAAGCTTGTGAAAGGTGACAGAGGTTTGTCTGCATTTATTAGATGTACAGTCCATACAACGCCTGCTGCACATACAATGGATGTAGCTAGCAGCCAGTGTAATCTGCGTACAATGAATACCGCCATGTGCAGGCCCATGATCTAAATATGCGCCTCATTAGGGGGATGAAGCCTCGGACAGTGTCTCTCATCAGCAGATGGAGGGTGTGATGCATTGTGGGATTTGAACAGTCCGTTTTTTAACAATGTTCTTTTTGTAAGACTGATGCTCCTCAAAAGATGGAACAGCATGACATCACCGTCACAGTTCATCCAAGTAACATTCCTTCAGTAGCATGGCCAGCTCCCCTCGGCTGCTTCCTTACTTGCCTGTTAGCTGATCTTTGTTCTGAGAAATGTATTGTGTGTTTTCATGTAAGATGTATTTCTGTTGTTGCTCATTTCAAAATGCTGCAACCACAACTATAATTGCGTATTTCCAGAAATCCGCCATCTATATAATGTATTTGTATAAAAAGTGTTAACAAAGTGATAGTCCAGTTTCTTTTGTTTTTTTAATATGTTTCATTTAATACTTCTCATGCTGTTGTATTATTTAATAAGTTTTTGGTCTATTTTGTAATATGAAGGGCATAGCAGAGTCCTTCTCTCAGCCCTCCCTCTGTGAGCCAGAAAGGACTTCTGTTCTGCATATGAATGGCTGCTCAGACATCAGCAGATTGCCGCACCAGATTCCATTGTCAGGGGTTGCTTGTAATGAGGCAACACCTTCTTATTTTAAAAGCTCCCTGCAGCCATTCTTACTAACTTTTATAAATGTCTATGATGTCTATTTGTTTGTTAATTAGACTGGTTCAATTTTTGCTGAAATTTGAAACCACGGTCTTTCTAATGACCCATTTAGAACAACCGATTATCGAGGAAGGAGCATTCGTAGGAGCACTCGTTCCTAGCTCCCACCCATTTAAATAGGTTAACCAACTCTCAACCAGTGAGCAAAATGCTTGTTCTTCAGGTGGGATAATTTTTAAGTCAGTCGTGGGTAATGTCAGCTTAATCAATTCAGGACACTATTTAACAATAAAAATGGCGCCTGTTCACCTCCCAATAGCGGCACCGTTCCAGTTCTGTCAGCACCACTGTTCCCAGGGGGACCTGACTTGTGCCGCACGCCAGCTGCAGCAAATGAGTGGCTACTTTTCAGCTGCACCCTTCACTATTTTGTCAGAGCAGATGTCTGTCCTGAAGGATGTCCGTCCTGTCACTCTCTGGATCAGTGTCGCTATTTGGTATGGATATATGCTTTTTTTATGTTAATTAAGGTCTTAAATTGATAAAGCTGGGGTCGTCCAGTAGTTTGAAACCTCTTTTTAAAAAGCAATTATTGATAGTACGTCCCTTTGTGAAAGCAGGACATGTGCTGCCAATAACCTATTCTATCCTCACAGAACGATCATATTAACGATTGTTCTGTGTGCACACAATGTTCATTGGCCTGTATTAACATTTCAGAACACTACTGCCGATTGGCTTGTATATAGCCAGAGGGCGGTTGTTTATTGGCCTGGGCAGTGTCATGTAAACCCACCAGAAGGCTGGAATGACTTGCTGCAATTGAATATCTTTTTTTTTTTGTTTTTTCCCTGCATTTTTGTTGCTATTTTTATTTTCCTCCAAAATGCAGCAGGCTCCTGGTGTGTATATATAGATTTTTTATTTTTTTTTTGGCCTGGTGGTCTTCTCTATGGGACTTGATAAATTGCTTGAAAATCGCACATTTTAAATGTTTTTGCAAAATGGCTCCAAAAATGCAATGAAAAATTCTTAGAATGCATGGTGTTCATTAGAAATGTTTAGAAATGCTGAAAACATTTTTTTCCCTCTGGCGATCTGCTCTTTGCACAATTTCACCGACCATAACATAGCTAACATCTCTGGGAAGAGCTGGAAATGTATCCTGCAGATATGCCATAAATGTTTGGAGAAGGGGAGCCTTAGATAAGTGGCATCTGATCCTTGCAGCGCTGGGGTCCTGGGTTCAAATCCCACCAAGGACAACATCTGTAAGGAATTTGTATGTTCTCCCCGTGTTTGTGTGCGTTTCCTCCGGGTTCTCCGGTTTCCTCCCACACTCCAAAGACATACTGATAGGGAATGTAGATTGTGAGCCCCAATGGGGACAGTGCCAATAATGTCTGTAAATTGTCTGAATTGTAAAATGCTGTGGAATATGTTGGCGCTATATCAATAAAAAGATTATTATTATTACATTATCTCCCCGAGAGCTTCCTAATCATACAGACCTTGTGTTTGTTTTTTTTCTGATGTGTTATTTGAATGGGACGACCACCTTCTATTGTTCTACATGATCTTTCTTTGACTGAATCAAATTGTACACTGCTCAAAAAAAATAAAGGGAACACTCAAATAATACATCCTAGATCTGAATGAATGAAATTATTCTCATTGAATACTTTGTTCTGTACAAAGTTGAATGTGCTGACAACAAAATCACACAAAAATCATCAATGGAAATCAAATTTATTAACCAATGGAGGCCTGGATTTGGAGTCACCCCCAAAATTAAAGTGGAAAAACACACTACAGGCTGATCCAACTTTGATGTAATGTTCCTACAGTATTGTGTGTGGCCTCCACGTGCCTGTATGACCACCCTACAACTCCTGGGCATGTTCCTAATGAGGTTGCGGATGGTCTCCTGTGGGATCTCCTCCCAGACCTGGACTAAAGCATCCGCCAACTCCTGAACAGTCTGTGGTGCAACGTGACGTTGGTGGATGGAGCGAGACATGATGTCCCAGATGTGCTCAATCGGATTCAGGTCTGGGGAACGGGCGGGCCAGTCCATAGCTTCAATGCCTTCATCTTGCAGGGACTGCTGACACACTCCAGCCACATGAGGTCTGGGATTGTCCTGCATTAGGAGGAACCCAGGGCCAACCGCACCAGCATATGGTCTCACAAGGGGTCTGAGGATCTCATCTCAGTACCTAATGGCAGTCAGGCTGCCTCTGGCGAGCACGTGGAGGGCTGTGCGGCCCTCCAAAGAAATGCCACCCCACACCATTACTGACCCACTGCCAAACCGGTCATGCTGAAGGATGCTGCGGGCAGCAGATCACTCTCCACAGCGTCTCCAGACTCTGTCACGTCTGGCACATGTGCTCAGTGTGAACCTGCTTTCATCTGTGAAGAGCACAGGGCGCCAGTGGTGACTTTGCCAATCCTGGTGTTCTGTGGCAAATGCCAAGCGTCCTGCACGGTGTTGGGCTGTAAGCAAAACCCCCATCTGTGGACGTTGTGTCCTCATACCACCCTCATGGAGTCGGTTTCTAACCTTTTGTTTGTGCAGACACATGCACATTTGTGGCCTGCTGGAGGTCATTTTGCAGGGCTCTGGCAGTGCTCCTCCTGTTCCTCCTTGCACAAAGGCGGAGGTAGCTGTCCTGCTGCTGGGTTGTTGCTCTCCTACGGCCCCCTCCACGTCTCCTGGTGTACTGGCCTGTCTCCTGGTAGCGCCTTCACCTTCTGGACACTAAGCTGACAAACACAGCAAACCTTCTTGCCACATTGATGTGCTATCCTGGATGAGCTGCACTACCTGAGCAACTTCTGTGGGTTGTAGAGTCCGTCTCATGCTACCACGAGTGTGAAAGCACAACAAACATTCAAAAGTGACCAAAACATCAGCCAGAAAGCATTGGTACGGAGATGTGATTTGTGCTCCCCCACCTGCAAAACCACTCCTTTATTGAGGGTGTCTTGATAATTGCCAATAATTTCCATCTATTGTCTCTTCCATTTGCACAACAGCATGTGAAATTGATTGTCAATCAGTGTTGCTTCCTAAGTGGACAGTTTGATTTCACAGAAGTTTGATTTACTTGGAGTTATATTCTGTTGTTTAAGTGTTCCCTTTATTTTTTTGAGCAGTGTATTTTGCATGATGCCTATTAGCGTACGTTGTCATTATTTGTACAGCTCTTGGGCTTCTTATTTATTTCTTGGTGTTTTTTCTTTCAGTTTCACATGCTAAAGAGGCCACGTTCACACAGATGAGCCAGGAGCAGTGGCAGCAGTGCAATCCTAGATAGTCAGACGGCAGACTGCTCAAGCAGGATGCCGTCTACAAGTCGAGCTGGAAGCCTGAAAGACCCAGATGTTGCGGATCTCTTCTTTAGAGATGACCCAGAAAAGCTTTTCACCGACCTCCGAGAAATTGGTCATGGGAGTTTCGGAGCCGTTTATTTTGTAAGTGTTTCTTTTTTTATTATTATTTGAGCGCTCTTGAGTGGGATGAACATTGAAGAGAATGCTTTTTTTTTTTTTTGTATTTTCTGTATTTAAATTGAACCTGTTACCTCTACCCCATCTGAGAGCAGCGTGTGATGTAGGGCCAGAGACCCTGATTCCAACTATGTCACGTACTGGGCTGCTTTCTGTCATTTTGATAAAATCCCTTTATCTGCTGCAGATCTAGCAGTTCCCTGAATGTTGAGCTCTGTATAACCCCGCCCTCACCACTGATTGACAGCACTGTGTATAGGCAGAAATCTCTTGAAAATGGAGCAATACCTGTCAGCAGAATTACTAGTTGTCAAGTGATAACCTCTTGCTAATAAAACAGTGATTTTATCAAAACTAATGCAAAGTAGCCCAGTAAGTGACACATCGCTTGAATCAGGGTCTCTGTCTCTACATCATGCTACTCTCAGATTAGGTGGAAAAATCCTGATGACAGATTCCCTCTATTATCTGTTCTATATTGCTGTGGCCTCGTTGCACCACCTGTGATTATATATTTGATGTGAAGTAGAGGTTTAGTTTGGTGGCCATACACCATACTACACTGCATATCACTGCATAGCAGATGTTTGTCGCCCATGTATCAGCCACAGGTTCCGACCTGACCGTGGATCCAGAGCAAACAGCATCATAGGCATATATAAGGTTGGTAGCCCAGGTACAGAGATCTGTGGTCAGACCATGACTTGCGACTAATCCACAGAAATACTTTTGATATGCATTTGTGAATTAGCCCTTATAGCAATTTGCCAGCATCAGCTATTGTTCACCCACCCCTATCGTACAAGCTTGGTTTTCTTTTAGTAGAATGAAGTAAGGCTCTGCCGTTCACATCTGGTAGTCGCCTATCTACCATAAGAACAAATAATTGGCGTGATCCATATTTCCTAACATTGTGAGGGGAGAGTTTGGGTAAGGGGAAGTAGGAGATGTGTCTTAAATGATCCTTTTGGAGATCTTATTCCATTGTGTTCCTTACTTGCAGTTGTATCTTGACTCTGAACAAGCATTTACATGAGAGAGAAAGGAAAAGCAACTAATCTCTGCCTCAAATAATTGCTTACATACAAGCTATTATATGGGCAAGTAGAAAATACAGCTAATAAGAGCACCAATTGTCGTATTACATCTGAGGGCTCCGAACAATGATCTGGAAGGTGCACATTCATGACATCAGTGTGGTCCTCGCTTCAGGACCGGCTCTTCTGTCGTCTACGGACATAGTGCGACCTCATCTCACATTTTCAGCTGATAGTTAGGCTATGTGCCCACGATGCAGAAATGCTCTGGATTTTTCCTGAGCGTTTCTGCATCTCCCTGGCAGAAAAAACGCATGCGGGTTGTACATGCAGATTGTACATGCGTTTTTCCTGCCAGGGACAAGCGGATGTGATGCATTCTTCACATGCATTTCCACATGCGGGTTGACAAGGGCTTTCCAAGTGATTTTAGCATCACTTGGAAAGTGCTTGACAACTTGGTTACACTATATAAATCCATGCAAACAGAATGGATTTATATAGTGTGACCGTAAAGAATGGTAAAAAATAAAAAAATAAATATATACTTACCTTCCGATGGCCTCCGCAGTCTTGCTTCGCTCCGTCCTGGCTTGCTGGCAGCTCGCGGTACACTACACTGAAGGACCTGCCGTCACATGACTAAATGACGTCAGCGCAGGTTCTTCAGTCCACCGCGATCTGCCGGCAAGGGAAGACGAGCACACCGGGGGCCATCAGAAGGTACCCGGGTACCATCCGCACATTGAAACGTTTGGATTCCGCATGTACAGATCCAGTGATGCGGATTCCATGTGATCCAATGCAAGTCAATGGCCGCGAAAACGCCGCGCTTCCGCAAAATAATTGGTAGTGCTGCGTTTTTTTCCGCAATGATAATCCGCAGCATATGCACATGCAAATTTTCATTGGGGAACATGGCAGACCTTCTACCATGCGTTTTTTAAGCTTTTCTGCAGCGTTTTTGCCGCTGCGGAAACGCTTAAGCCTTATACTTATTTTTGCAATGAAGGCACAATCTAGATTATCTCAAATTAAGTCTTTTTTTTTTTACTGTCACAAGGGCCTTTAATAAAAAAAAAAGTTTAATATCGCTCTACTGCCACTATTGCATCATGTGTCCAGTTTAACGTGAGAAATTTGGTGACTGGTCAGAAACAGTTATCATAAATGAACAGCACAGTAAGCCAAAGTCTGCTGATGTCCGTGGTGGCCAGAGAGCACTTGTTCTGCGGGGCTGTTTCCGTCATACAAGAAGCATGTTGGCTGCACACTATTACCAGCTGAACGGCCCATGATTCATTCTTTATTGCTTTGTTTAGGGTGAATAATTGTCCAACATGACATGGGTAGGGTGGCTGTTACAAGAGTATACTTAGTGCTGCTATTGCTGCAGGAATTCATCTGTAACACAATAGGATTGGGAGCTCAAAACTATTAAAATGTCTATTTTTCTCTTTTTTCAAGAAATCAGTATATTGAATTTGTATTGGTTATTATGTTTCCGAATGTTTGAAGCCCGCACTGTTCCACATTTCCAGTGTTTAGGTTGTTGTGTAGTGCAGCGTAATAGTCTTAAGTCCTAAGGCTATATTCACACCCCACAAAACGGTGTAAACTCACTTAGTAATAGATTGGTTAAAAACTGATGAAACTCGGGTGGGAAAGTAAAAAGTACATCTTCCATTGCTAACTGATCCCCATACACTTTAATGGGCAAGACTGATCTGTAAAATGGATAAGAATAGGGCGGGCTCTGAGTCTCGTGGACTGAGACACAAGTATCTGCTTTTAAAAAGGGTTGGTGTAAGGATCAATGAAACACTATGGGTATGTGCGCATGACATCTCTTTCAGGCAGATTCTGCTGCAAAAACTGCCTGGAAAAGGTTTTATTTTTTTACTAAAAGAGAAAAAAAAAAGCCTCAAAAGACTGAACATGTGCATTTCTGTTTAAAACCCAATAACTTCATATATGTTCGGGGTTTTTTTAACCTAAGGCCCTAAGTGGTTAAAAGAAGTGGGCTGACCCTTCTACAGGTGTTTCCCCTCAGCAGACGCTCTGTTTTTTGTGGTAGAAATCAATAGGAAGGCTCAAGACGCCCTGCATCTTTGAGTGTTTTAGCTACAAAATCAACTAGCGTTTTTTCATAATAAAAAGCATAATATAAACAAAATAATTTAATAAAAAGCAAATAAAAAAACAAATTGCCAGTAGCAAAAAAAAATGCTTGGTAAATTCTACCCAAAGAAAAACCTGGCGGCTGCCAGATAGTTGAGAAAAGCATTCAGGGAACAACTAAAGCCAACGTCACACTAAGCGAGATCGCTGCTGAGTCACAAGTTTTGTGACGCAACAGCGACCTCAGCAGCGATCTCGCTACGTTTGACACGTAGCAGCGACCAGGCCCCTGCTGTGAGACCGCTGGTCGTGTCGGAATGGTCTGGACTATTTTTTGATCGTTGAGGTCCCGCTGGGTAGCATGTATCGCTGTGTTTGACACCTTACCAACAACCTCGTTGGCGACTATACGGGTCACCGTATCGTTGCTGCGTCGTTGGGAAGATCTGACTGTTTGACATCTCACCAGCGACCACATAGCGACACAGCAACGATCCCTGCCAGGTCGTATCGTTGTCGGGATCGCTGTAGCGTCGCTAAGTGTGACGGTACCTTAAAGAAAAGACATTGGCAAATTCCTCTTAAACAAACAAACCCTTTCACCTTCCTCAAAATACATCAAGACACACATCCTATGGGTCTGTAAGCTGTTTAGAAAATGGCCAACACCTGGACTTGTGTAAGGGTATGTGCCCACGGTCAGTAGCCGCCTTCGGCCTCAACGCTGCCGAATAGCCACACGGCTGCCGCCCTCATGAGCGGCGCTATTTATTTATTTATTTTTTTTCATGCGGACTTTCCTCATAGATGTTAGACTATGGGGAAGGTCCACATGTGGACCCGCAGGAGAAATTGTCATGCTGCGGGTCTGAAAGACGCGCCACATATCAGTTTCTGCAGGTGATCCGCAGGTGCAAAGAGACACATAGAGGACATGGGATTTCTAGAAATCCATCCACTATGCTGTAGCGTCTGGCCGCTGCAGGTTTGACGCCGCATAAACTCTCAACTTCGGACCCGCAGCGGCTCCTGACAGTGTGCACATACCCTTACAGATCTGTAATGTAGCCTAAGGCTCCATTCACACATCCGTGTGACACGTCCTGGTGCTCTCAGTTTTTTTTGTTTTTTTTCGGACAACACACTGATCCATTGACCCCAATTCATCAAAGCGTTTGTCTGAATTCTGGCGTAAATCAATTTGTAAAGTCGCTAAACTTTTGCAGAATGCGACTATTGGCGTTTAAATACACGTTTGTGTCAGTGTATTATTCCCTCTTTGTAAATCACTTGTGAGGCCAAATCTTGAATATGGATCCAGTCTTGGCCTCCACATTTAAAAAAAAACAAATAAGCAACTGGATTATTATTACATGGGATGAAGGCCTCTCCTATGATGAAAGGTTGGAAAAGTTGGGGTTTAGCTTAGAAATGAGACGCCTCAGAGGAGATCCTATTTATATATTTAAATAGATGTGTGCTCAATACAAATGACTGGCACATGCCTTATTACTTCTAAGGACCTTCCGAAGGAACTGGGGGCACTCGTGTGGAGGAAAGGGGATTTCGTCAGCTAAATAGGAAAGGGTTTTTTACAGTCAGAGCAGTAAGACTATGGAATGCCCGACAGCAAGAGGTAGTGATGGCAGACACTATAACTGCTTTCCTCACCAATGGCACGGTGGGTTACAGATAACCTAGAAATAGATAATGTATAAAGGGTGGAAAAAGGTTGAACTTGATGGACCGGAGTCTTTTTTCCAAAGAACCTAGATAACTTGGAGAAGATCTGCATGGAGGAGTGGGCCAAGATAACTCCACAGACCTGTGCCGGCCTGATCAGGTCTTATAAAAGACGATTATTAGCTGTAATTGCAAACAAGGGTTATTCCACAAAATATTAAACATAGGGGTTGTATAATAATTGACCCACACTTTTATGTTTAAAATTTAATAAAATTCAACTGAGCAACATAACTTTTTGGTTTGTAAGATTTATGCTTCTGTTCATAAAACCTACTCTCGTTTGCAGTTTGAAGGCTCTAACTTATTTGCATCTTATCAAACCAGCTAAATCTGCAGGGGGTTGAATACTTCTTGTAGGCACTGTATATCATATTTGGCGTCTTTATTAGTTTCTCTTTTCTTGTGGGAAGGCTCTTGGCCATTTCTGGATATTTCTACTGGTACAGTGAGAGTAATAAACACTTCGGCCAGCGTAATAGAGATCACGAGTATGGAGTGCGGAAGAGCCGCAACTCACACCCCATAGTCGCAGGAAAAACCTGCCTACTCAGAATGGGTGTAAAAACACAAGAAAAAACTGAGTGTACAGCATGTAAGAAAAACTTTATTAGTAAAAGTATAAATACATAATATTACATGTATAATAAGTAGATGCAGATGGGGAGGCGATACGGATACAAAAAAGCACGTAACAAATATCCATAGCTAACAAGTGTAGCAGGATAGTATGAAGAGGGGGAGAAGAAAGAGCGACCCAAGGGTAACATGTGTTAATTGATGACAAAGTAGGAGAGGTATATGTAGAAGGATATCAATAATTCAAATAATACTGGATAAATATCACATTTTTCCCACAGTGGGGCAAGAGTAGGTATAATCCATAATAGAGGATACGCTCACCAGTATAATCGCCAGGGGATGCTCAAAGGGGGGGCAAGGGGACAAGGCAGGAGCAGACCAGTGTGGGAAAAATGTGATATTTATCCAGTATTATTTGAATTATTGATATCCTTCTACATATACCTCTCCTACTTTGTCATCAATTAACACATGTTACCCTTGGGTCGCTCTTTCTTCTCCCCCTCTTCATACTATCCTGCTACACTTGTTAGCTGTGGATATTTGTTACGTGCTTTTTTGTATCCGTATCGCCTCCCCATCTGCATCTATTTATTATACATGTAATATTATGTATTTATACTTTTACTAATAAAGTTTTTCTTACATGCCGTACACTCAGTTTTTTCTTGTGTTTTTACACTGGTACAGTGAGAGGTAACATCACCCTTCAGACAGCAGCATAGATCTCAGCTTCCTTCCATATGACTCCAACCAAGGCTAAGTTTCCAGATCAATTAAAAATCTCTTGTTCCATAGCACTTCATTTGGTTACAATTCCCTGCAGTTTTATACTAGATATCCTCTCAGCCCAGAGATGACAGGGTCACTGCCTGCGCTATTTCGGTCTGTACACTGCCTGATCTTCATGGTCTTTTCTGGGCAGTGCCTTTATGACCCTGTAAAACTCCTAACTAAAAGGGAGAAAATAACGAGATTAATGACAATTGTCCGAGTTCAGCTTTAGGTGCTTGTCTATAAGATTAATTATATGGCCCCCTCTAGTGGATAAATGCATGTATTGTCATTGTTCACCGCTTGAGGGTACAACTACAGGATTACTTAATTAATGGATGAATGACACTATGTATCTCTCTGCTCTGAGTTTCTTCGTCTTATAGAATCTGGAAGAATGATGGAAATAATCGGTGCTTGCAATATTCGGGTGTGAGTATGGCGTGGGCTGCAGTACAAGGAGATTTGTTGTCACTTTCCTTTCTGCCCCATAGCTGCTTTCTGTGGAGGTCACTTGTGTCTTGGGCCGAGATGGTTGTCCTCGTCTGGAAAATGTCAGAGTCTTTAAATACCTATTCTTCTTGCTTGTATACCACATAGAATGAAGTCAATGGCTGATCATCGTATTTCTGTGGTTCACTGGTAATAAACGGCAATCCTTTAATTGCTCAATCATTTTCACAACATGGGAGGGGAAGGTGTGGAAGAGTGTGTACTACTTCTAGTAAACTTATATATTTTATAGCCTTGTGACACGTGCTGCTTCATGTGTCGGTTTTATTTTCATCCTAGGCACATGATGTGCGCACCAATGAAGTGGTGGCCATCAAGAAAATGTCATACAGTGGGAAACAGTCAAATGAGGTAAGTAGAAGTTCAAGGTGCAATCAGCTTCTCCTGTCAGTAAGGGTTTATTCTGATCATATTGAAGTAATGGCACTTCTCTTTTGGATATTCCATCACTTTATGATCCATTGAGGCTTGACCTCGGGGACTCCCATTGTCTCTGAAAATGAAGGTCACAGCCTTAACGGGGGTGGGGTATTCTTGCTAGGCTCTCTTCAGATACCTGTAGAGGTGACGTCACGAGTCCTGCTCACCTCTATACAGAAATGAGTGGAGCCGGAATAGCCTATTAAAGGACATGTAAGTAGGACAGGTGCATGATACTGGCTGCTCACTCACCCGACCCGGCAGATATCTGAAAATGGGGCATCACAAGCCCTGCTTCCCTCTGGGGTAACCACTGAAAGTGTATGTTTACACTGCTTCTTTTGCTAGTTTTCTAGCTGTCAAAAACATTGTTTTTTCAAGCAGAAGACACTTTTTTTTGGGAGGGGGGGTGGTTTAGAGGTGCTTTTAGTAATGTCTGTTTCTGCTCCGCGTTTTTCAGGTTTTTTTTTTTTTTTTTTTTAAGCAAAAATGGTGACAAAATGCTCAGAAAGACGCCTCGGTGTTTGTTTGGCTTTCCCATTGTCTTCTATTGTGAAGTATTGAGCCTCTTTCCAGCGGAAAAAGCCAGATGATTGGACATTTCCATTATTTTTAAACTCTTGGCATATTTTGAAGTATTGAGAAGATGTGCAAACGACCTATAAGGTCGTTTTCCCATACAAATTAATAGGTCTATTCTTTTGATTGTCCCATTAGCGATCTTATATATATTTTAGATTCTATTATAATTTTAGCAGTCTCACTTAAAAAATGGCAAAAAAGAAGCAGGTGAACATATCCTTTTTGTATGCTGTGGCCCTCTAACAGTTTCCTGCACAGCAGCGCCCCGGCCACCTTCTGTGCAGAGAGCCCCTGCCAGTCCATGTTGACGTGGTAATGCAGCAGAGCTGAATTCATTCTTTTGTGTATCTATATAAAAAAGGATATGTAGCTAGATACCACAGCCATATTACACAGCATTGTGGCATATGGAGAAAACAGTGCTTCATGGTGCTGCCGTACTGCAGATGATGGTGTGCTTATGTGTCCATAAGATGGAGCCGTAGAAACACCGGAAGCAGAGTACATAGTCTACGTATGTGTCTATTTCTTATTTTTCCCATTTAGAACTCTTGGTAAGTAATTTGGACCCAAGTCTAAGATGCTGGATGTGATCGCTTTGTAACTAGTGACACGGCCTACGGGGTTACATAGTCATTGTTGCATGTATTTTCCACTTTTGCCTTACATGGAAGGTGCACGTTCTCTCCCCCTTATAATAAGTTATGCTCGACACGTCTTCATCTGGTTAAGTAAGTGCCCCCTGACCTCTACAGCAAATGACTGAATAGGTGAATATTGGAAATATACTTTGTCGGTAACATCTCATTATAACGTCTCACATGTCAACTTTAGTAGTTGGAGAAAGCCCCGAGACCAGTCATTCATTGTACCTATGCACACATAACGTTTTTCTCTTCCACCTCCTACAGAAATGGCAGGATATCGTCAAAGAAGTGAAATTTCTTCAAAGGATAAAACATCCGAACAGTATAGAATATAAAGGCTGCTATCTGAGGGAGCACACGGCATGGGTGAGGAGCCTTTCATCCCAGTGGTGCTTGCTTTTCATGATGTCTTTGCCATTTTTCTGTTCATGAATACATTGTCTTTTATATTAGTCAGTGAACCTCTGCCCATACTAATGTGGGAAGTGTTATCTATGGGTAATGTACAGAACAGTCCTGCTGCATTTACCATGCTTTTTTTAATGTACAGTGTGATACATTCAGTATTTGTTGCTGATTTTGTCACACAATTTTGGCGTGTTTCACCCCATTTATTGTAAAGGATGTATTTCAGGTACCTCACAAGTTGATTTGTGCATAAGATTCTCATCCACGTAGCTGGCACGGTATCAATCATAAAACATCTGAAAATCTGCACCCAATACAGCGTGTATTCAATATTCAAAATATTAACGGGGTTACCACTACTAGACAACCTCATATCATTGGCCCCAGAGTCGAGCAGAAATTTAAAAAAAAATCTATAGCTCACTTCTAGACTGGCTCCTTTTCAGCCCTGTGTCCCGTAAGTAATGTCACTTGACCCCTGCAGGCAATCAGTCGCCACTGATGGGCTACAGCCCTTACATTTACGTCCTAGAGGAAGGTAGCTCATGCATAGAATTTTTGACCATGTCAGCAGGCAAGACCACCACGAATGAGTGCTCACGGGGCAATGAAAAGCGTTACAGACAGCGCCAATGAAACCATATTAGTTGGTTAGGCCTCCCTCACACTTGTTTATTAAAAGAAAAAGTTTGTAGAAACAAATTGCGTTTATTTTCTTGCATTTATGACATACTTATTTGTAAGTCTTATAGAAAAAGTGCCATAACCACATCAAATTATGGAGGGCTGAAAGCCACTGTCCCTAAAAGCATTCTAAAAATGTCACAATTGTGAACTCACTGTTGGTAGTGTGTATCATATTGTCCTATCAACGTCAAAGTAACATCTGGCAGCAACATTTTTGGTCAAGAAAAACACACGATACTGAAACCATTCTTTTTTTTTTTATTTTTAATGTGTGTCAAACCAGCTTTACACATGTTCATTTCAATGTGAACCCAATGTGCCTGTATGACCGCCTGTCTCATACGTGGGTTAGTAAAACATCACATTTAGGATCTTTTGAATGTCTCTGCTATTGGACCTCCACCAATTAGTCAATTAGAGTATGTCTCCTCTGTGTGATACAAGACCAGCAAAAGGGATGATGTTTTAGGAAATCTCATCCACATTCTGCAGCGCAATCCCTGAAGGGAAATTGACCCGCTGTGCTTGCAGATATGAAATATACAGCATGTCCGTTTATGACTTCCACCACAGATTTTACGCTTCGTTGTGGAATTGCTGTGAACTTGCTAAATTCACCTTTAGCATTGCAGAGTTCACAGCAGTGCAGTTGCTTGTAGAATTTACCCTTTCAGGATTTTTTTTTTAAAGTGACCATATCTTTTAGACACTTAATACATGCATTAATTGTAGCTGTTTTGGTTTAAGTATTTCACCATTTGTTTTTTTTGCAGGTTTATTGTTTCCCAGCACACTGCTGGCTATAGAATAAGTCAGGGGTCCTCAAACTTTTTATAAGGGGGCCAGTTCACGGTCCCTCAGACCATTGGAGGGCCGGAATATAGTTTTTTTAAAAAACTGTGAACAAATTCCTATGCACACTGCACGTATCTTATTTTGTAGTAAAAAAAACAATACAGGAACAAATACAATATTTAAAATGAAGAACAAGTAAAGTTAAATCAACCGGTATTTCAATAGGTAGGTAACTGTACCCAATAGGCAGGTAAATGTCCCCAATAGGCAGGTAAATGTCCCCAATAGGCAGGTAAATGTCCCCAATAGGCAGCATAGGTCCCCAATAGGCAGCATAGGTCCCCAATAGGCAGGTAAATGTCCCCAATAGGCAGGTAAATGTCTCCAATAGGCAGGTAAATGTTCCCCAATAGGCAGGTAAATGTTCCCCAATAGGCAGGTAAATGTTCCCCAATAGGCAGGTAAATGTTCCCCAATAGGCAGGTAAATGTTCCCCAATAGGCAGGTAAATGTTCCCCAATAGGCAGGTAAATGTTCCCCAATAGGCAGGTAAATGTTCCCCAATAGGCAGGTAAATGTTCCCCAATAGGCAGGTAAATGTTCCCCAATAGGCAGGTAAATGTTCCCCAATAGGCAGGTAAATGTTCCCCAATAGGCAGGTAAATGTTCCCCAATAGGCAGGTAAATGTTCCCCAATAGGCAGGTAAATGTTCCCCAATAGGCAGGTAAATGTTCCCCAATAGGCAGGTAAATGTTCCCCAATAGGCAGGTAAATATCCCCAATAGGCAGCATAGGTCCTCAATGGGCAGGTAAATATCCCCAATAGGCAAGTAAATGTCCCCAATAGGCAAGTAAATGTCCCCAATAGGCAAGTAAATGTCCCCAATAGGCAGCATAGGTCCTCAATAGGCAGGCTGTTTCCCCCTTATAATGCCCTATGCAGGCTGTTCCCCCCCCTTATTATGCCCCATGCAGGATTTCCCTTTCTCCCACCATATAATGCCCCGTGCAGGATATCACTCCCCTGTCTTTATAATGCCCCATTCAGGATGTCACCCCCCCATATAATTCCCCATGCTGGATGTCACTCCCCCCCATATAATGCCCCATGTAGCATGTCACCCCCCCATATAATGCCCCATTCAGCATGTCACCCCCCCATATAATGCCCCATGCTGGATGTCACCCCCCCATATAATGCCCCATGCAGCATGTCACCCCCCCATATAATGCCCCATTCAGCATGTCACCCCCCCATACAATGCCCCATGCAGGATGTCACCCCCCATATAATGCCCCATTCAGGATGTCACCCCCCCCATATAATGCCCCATGCAGGATGTCACCCCCCCATACAATGCCCCATGCAGGATGTCACCCCCCATATAATGCCCCATTCAGGATGTCACCCCCCCCCATATAATGCCACATGCAGGATGTCACCCCTAATATTATGTCCCATGCCTCCATACATTAAAAAAAAAAAAAAAAATCCAATACTCCCCTCCCTTCTTGCCCGCTGCCGCTGCTCAGGTCCGGACTCCAGTGTCTCCGGCGTTGTCCCTCTCTGCGCTACCTGTGACGGCTCAAGGGAGGGCGCGGTGGAAAGACGTCACCGCACCCTCTGACCTGAGACGTCACAGGGAGCGCACAGCAGGAAGACAGCTGATCTGCGGAGGCACGGGGAGAGGTAAGTATCGGGCTGCCGGGGCTCTGAGAAAGCGGGGGGAAGGGCGGGCGCTGGCACTGCTCTCCTCTGCCCACAGCCCGGCAGGCCGGATAAAAGTCCTCCGCAGGCCGCATGTGGCCCGCGGGCCGTAGTTTGAGGACCCCTGGAATAAGTGAACTGAAAATCTGTCAGTGAGCTTGTTCTGACAACGAGTTTAGAACACACTTCACATTTTCATCTGTTTTTTTCCTGAGGAATTACTGATAAATGATTAATCCTGACCTCTTTATATTGCATTTATAGTAGCACAATCCGTTTCTGAATGAGTTGTCCTCCCAGTTGTAGCCCATTTCTTGTATATGGCAGTGTTAATTTTTCTGTCTTTCCAGTTTGCTGCAGCGCGTCCTTGTATTTGTGCTTCTTTCTCATCTGTTTCAGAAGTAAATACAACGTTTTTGTACAGTAAAGTGATGTGTGTTCTCATTTTCTGTTTTCTCTCTCCAGCTGGTTATGGAATATTGTTTAGGATCTGCATCAGACTTATTAGAAGGTAATTCTTCATAGTTTTTATAGATTTTATTTAAAGGAGTAGTACACTTTCTTAAAGGGGTTGTCAGACTCTGTGACTGCAGACTTGTGAATCCCACATTGCAAACGCTGCAAGCTATGAGGCTTCTCAGACGCCGGATGCGGCGGGCGCATGACTGCAAGTATGTGACTTGCATACATGCGTTCTCGTGCCGACTAGATCGGCTTAACCTTGCTCAATGCAAGTGTATTAAGTGAGGCCGGACACCTCTAGTGGGGTTGTGGCCGTAAGTATGAAAATCGCATACTTGCAGTGACATTACGGCCCAGCACCAGCAGGATTCACATAGAGCGACTGCAAACGTGTACCACGAGCCAGACAACCCCTTAAAAAATGCTGCTTAGTGGATGCCATTTCTGTAGAGCGGTTTCAAACTGTCGCAATATACTTCTCCGCAACTCCCAGTTGTGCCAAAATGTAGCAAATTTTCAAAGCCCCAATTTATACCAGAATTCTACTGAAATTGCTTTGCTGAATCAGGGCCAATGTGTAAAACAACCCTTAAATCAATGGGGACCATTTCTAGAGTTTAACACGAGGTGGTGTGGTTGTGACTGAAGCTCCTTTTTGTACATTAGTCAGGCTGGTAAATGCTATAACTAGACTGCAGAGATCCTTTGTTCGGCGTGTTTCCAGCTCCTTTCACCTGCTGTATTAGCACCGCTACATCCCTTTTGTATAGAAGCTTTTATAGACTGATGGCGGAATCACTATAACATTCTGCACCTTGTGATTCTCTACACAAATGACATTTTGTTTTTATCTTGTTTTTCAGTACACAAAAAGCCATTGCAAGAAAATGAAATTGCAGCAATCACACATGGGGCACTGCAGGGATTAGCTTATTTGCATTCTCATAATTTAATCCATAGGTGAGTAGATAATTGATACCTTTTTATATTAACATTGGCAGAAGCAATAACAGTTTTCATTATTTAAAAATGAATTTTCCCACCCCCTGACCAAATTAATTCTTTAGCATTGTGTATGTACTATGCATAGTACTTTACTGCACAGAAATTCCTTAAATTAATGTCTATAGAGCTTGGAAGGATACCATCTAGAAAAAATGGCCATGAAGCTCGAGGCTGCCAGTGCCTGACGGGTCTCTGCCTATACATGTATATAGGGGAGATACCATTCACTCCAGGACAACGGGTGGGGAGAAGCTGCCAGGGACCCACTTGATCATGTAGTCTTCTTGGCAGCCTATAAAGTATGTTTTTCTCTGAAATGCCGCAGTGTTTCAGAGTCAGACATACCTGGCTGAGATAATTAGCCAGTACCTCATACATGCTGTCTGTGGATCGGGCCAACTACATTTCCTTACACAGCCGGGTGGGCAGGAACGCCACCCTGAAGCAAAAACAAAAAAGAAAGTGGGAGGCCCCAGATTAGTGATTTTAGTAAATATAACCCAGTATCAAAACTTTGCAAAAGTAACCCTAATGTCCCCCAAAAGTCCCTGACTTTGACAGTCGGCCCAATCTTCCTGGTTGTGGAATAAGAGTATGCAGAGCAGGATCCCACAACCTGTTGCTCTCGCAGTGAAAAAGTGGGATCTCGCTCTTTCCTCCATTGCAGCGTTGCTGCGTACCTACTTTAGCTGTCACCAAATGGTAACGTCATTACAGCTGTTACAGTTTGGTGACAACTTATTCCGGGTCACTACTGAATTAATGGAAAGAGCGAGATCTCACTTTTTCTCTGCAAGAGGGGCTAGGCATGCCCGGATCCCAAAACCTGTGTGTGCTCAACTTGAAAGTCGGACCCTCTAAGGGGACATTAGGGCTTCTTCAGTGACGTTTTTGTACTGGATTATATTTAGAAAAATCACTAATCTGGTGCAGCCCACTGTTATTAAATAGAAAAAAAGGGCAGCCCCCAGATTGGTGTCAGGTACAGACATCAGTCTATTGTGCATGGTGGCACCTCGGCTCTCCCCTCTGACTGTCTCTTGGTATTTCTCTTGTCTCTTGTCTGATCCTTTTGTTTGGCACTGAGATGAGCTCCAGCCAGTAGAGTCACGGAACAAGACTGGAGCACTTGTCCGACAGCTGTCTAATATTTATGGGGGGCTTTAATTGCTTATAACCTGGAAAGGTATTTTTATATAAGTGCATAACCATTGAGTGATGGGCTTTGTGTAGAGCTGCTCGTCGGAGCAGAGTCTGATACATGGTGACAGCATGGCCTCCAGATCACTATTATCAGTGCTAACAATGACTCCTTTATCACCTGTGTAACATTGTGTTTTCGATAGAGATATAAAGGCAGGCAACATCCTTCTCACAGAGCCGGGCCAGGTGAAACTTGCTGACTTTGGGTCTGCATCTATAGCCTCTCCTGCCAATTCATTTGTGGGGACACCATATTGGTAAGTGGGAGATGAAGCTTATGTCATAGCTTTGTTCTGCTAAAATGCAGCAGCACATTTTTGTTTTATATAAATATATATATACAGAAATCAGTGTTGCTATGGAAACAGTAAGGTTAGAATCCCAGATGTCTTGATATTTCGGGGCTGTCTGTTAGCCGTACGCATTATTATATGCCAGTGTATTAGTATTAGACGGTATATAGGTTTTAGCTTGTTTACTTGTCAGTATAATTCTATTGGGCAATTCCCTTTAAGGTTATGCAGAGTATGATAAATTTTTGGATGGGTGGATCCCCAGAGGTGGGATCCACATCATTCTCTAGTACGGGACCCCTTCTTGCTACCACTGTGAAAAAAGAAGTGACTGCCGACGTGCAGCTCTCTATTCACTTCTATGGAAGTTAGACGAAGGCTGTAACCTTATGGTGTTTGCTTTCTATTTTAGGATGGCCCCTGAAGTAATCTTAGCCATGGATGAAGGACAGTACGATGGGAAAGTGGATGTATGGTCTCTTGGGATCACTTGTATTGAATTAGGTAAATTCTTATTGTAGTCTGCCACATACATTAGTGGTGGGAGGGAGTCATATTTGAAAATATTGTAAAAGGGTGTGTGCAGGCTTATATTCCTGCCCTGACATCGCACATGAAGATACCCCACTGTTTGCTGCACCTCCAGCCTGTATTGTGCACATGGGATAGTACCCGTGCATCATAATGGGCATTGGACGATTGGCCTAGAAATTGTGCGGCGCTTAGTGGCGTGCCTGAAGGTCAGGAGAGTTTACCTGCACAACCTTACTATTGTTCAGAAATTCCTATTAATTATAAACCTCTATTGCTATGTTAGATTGGATACTTCATTCTTGTTAGGCCTTAGTAAGACCAGCATTTTTTTTTCTCCTCTTTCCTCATACATGGAAAAAAAAAACGTATGTGATTCAGCACACTGATTAAAGGGTTCATTTATGTTTAAGGGTATGTGTGCACGATCAGTATTTGCTTGCAGAAATATCTGCAGCGTTTCTGCAAGGTTCTGCCCCTCTTGGCACCAACAACGCTGTGGAAATTCCACCCTTTTTTGATGCGTTTTCATGAGGTTTTTTTGTGCGTTTTTTGTCTGCGGATTTGCCATGCATTTTTTCTGATGCATTGTATAGAAAAAACGCTGGCAAAACCACACAAAGAATGGACATGCTGCTTATTTAAAAGCACATAAAATCTTGTCAGGAAAATTCCTGATCATGTGCACAGAGCTTCCAAATTCTCATAGGAAATATGGGATAAGGATTACAATGCGTTTTTGGTCCATTTCTGCGCTGAAAAAATGCACCAGAAATGCACCATGTGCACATAGCATGCCCTATGTGGCTGTTTTTACCATCAGTAGTTTTTAAAAATATATATATATTAATTTTTACTAATATTTATTTAATATTTTCAGTGGCGCAATATAAAATAAGCATCAGTAATTTTCTGCAAAAAAACTTGTAACGCCCATTATAATGTTAATTATGGAGCGCACATGGATAGCATCCATGTGGTGTTTGTGATTTTCATGGAAGCATAGACTTGTGTGAGTGATTTTCATCTGTGACTAACATGAAAAATGGATACTTTTTCTGTGATTTATTTATTTTTTTGCAGACACAGTCTGCAAAATAAACACATGAGTAGCTCCTTAGACCACAAGGAGTATGTGATCTATCCTAGAAAAACGACGATACAACATGTATGTGAAAAATGAACGTCCTACTAAGGCAGTAGTTCTCAACTCCAGTCCTCAAGACCCACCAACAGATCATGTTTTCAGGATTTCTTTAGTATTGCACAGGTAATAATTCCATCACCTGCACAAGCAATAATTCCAGCACCTGTGCAATACTAAGGAAATCCTGAAAACATGATCTGTTGGTGGGTCTTGAGGACTGGAGTTGAGAACCACTGCACTAAGGCTTATATAGTATTTCATTGTTGAAGTAGATTAGCTTTGCGCCAAGATCATCCTGCCCTTTCAGGCTAGGTTCACTCATTTTTTGGCGTATTTTGAAGTGGATCTGCTCCAAAATCCACATGAAACACTGCTTCAAATAATCTTCCTGTCCTATTTTTGTGGGAAATCCACTTTACTGTTAATACATTTTTTTTTTTTCTGCCAAGAGTTAGAAAACCTTGTCGTGGAAAAGAAAAAAATTAATTTTTGGGGGCTGAAACTGAGCAAAATCTCCAAAGTTATGATATTTGGAGGAGATTTTAGAGTGTGCACATAGTCAAATAATGCATTTCCTGTAGAAATCCAATAAGTTTTTCAACTGCGTGAACATAACCTTAGATTGCAATCTCTGATTGGTCATTGTTTTAGCTGGAAAGGGAGAATAAGCAGCTGCCAGACTCCTTCATAGCCGCTCATCTCTGGGGGAAATTAAATTTGTCCGTAGACGTAAAATTTTTAGTTGCACATTTTGTCCTTGGGTTGCCCTGTAGTTCTCAATTTGTCATAAGAGCTATCACATGCCAAGACGGGGTTAGTCTGACGTCTAACCTTTCTTGTACTCTTTTAAATGGAAATAAAATAAAGTCTTTGATTAAAATGGAAGGAAGATGGGTAATGGGGTTTTCGGGATTTATCAGTTGATGTTTGTTCTTCACAGCTGAAAGGAAACCTCCTTTGTTTAACATGAATGCAATGAGTGCCTTATACCACATAGCGCAGAATGACTCTCCCACACTTCAGTCTAGTGAATGGTGAGTATTGCACATGACCATCATAATGTTCCTCGCTCATCAGTGCCATTGTTTGCTTCACAATTGATCACAATCCCTTTCATTTAGGTCTGTTTCATGGTCGCAATGGTTTCTGTGATAACTTATTTTTCTTTATCACTGGTCATATATTACAAATAGACATGTAAAGAGAAATTGAACTTCTCTGAATTCATGATGCAAACTTGCAGTGTAATCTTTAGTTTTTTTTTTTAAAGAAACGCATTTCTTAAATGTGAAAGGTTGCCGAGAGTGCAAACAAAGCAATAAAAGAAAATAAGTTCTATAAACCAAATGATCCAACTATAGAACATAATGTGACACAGTAGTAAATGTATAAAGGGAGACAGTTCACATAGGGCTCTGTTCACATCTTATCCGTGTCTGAGGTATACACAAATCCTACTTCATGCTGTGCGTTTTGCAGGATCCACTGTATAGGAAACCACAATTTGCCTTACATAATGGAGTTATGGGGACATTCTCTTGGCCTCCAGTCAATTGAATGGGGTGTTTATGTATTCATTCATTTGGTATAGGAATACAGTTTATAATTTGGGTTTTTGTTTTTATACATTTTTCAATCTTCTGTCATGGTACAAAGATATATATATATTTTTTTTTTTTTCCTGTGGTAAAGGGTATTCCTACGTATTCAGAGATGGGAATACCAGCCTATAGGCGGACCGCCAGTGGTGGCCGGAATTTAGTTCCAGAACTCTTATGGAAGTGATTGTTAATTATGGAAAGAGCGACAGCTAATAGACGGCTATTCTCGTCTCAGCTAGACATGACTGAGCTGAAAATACCTATTTGTAAATCTGCAGCAAAAAAATGCTTACCTCCCAGTGGTCTTGGCTGCGACTGATCACATTGGCAGGTCATTAAATGTAGGAAAGCTTCTTTAAATGTTTTACTAGCGCTCTGCAAATACAGACGTGTAAATCCCAAGTCCTCAGCTATAAACTGAGCAGTTCATTCCTGGAATCTGTCAGGAACCAGAATTAGGCTGAACATACGATACCTTCTATGCAACCTCAGTCTAAGAACATGTGTGGCATTTTATTTTTCTTGGTCCTGACAGTGGCCACCACCTAGTAACTAATGTTCAGTAACAGTCTCCACTGAACTATGATGCGTGTGCTGCCAGCAGAATATCCTTTTCCTGGAACTGTCATGATGTCAGAAGAATGTCATCTTAAAATTGTGTTTTTTTTATATAGTACTGTGCAAAAGCTTTAGGCAGATGTGGAAAAAAAATGCTACAAAGTAAAAATACAGTGTTAATAGTTATCAATTAAAGTGAATATACTATAGAGAAATCAAATCAATATACGATCTGACCACACTTTGCTTTCAAAACAGCATCAATTCTTCTAGGTACACATTTACAGTTTTTGTGGGATCTCACCAAGGAGGTTGTTCCAACACATCTTGGAGAACTGATCAAAGATCTGTGGATGGTTCTTGCTCAAATCCTTCTGTCTCTTCATGTAGTCCCAGATGGATTCAATGCTAAAATCAGGCTCAGTGGGGACCATACCCTCACTTTCAGGACTCCCAATTTTTCTTTACTCTGAAGATGGTTCTTAATGACGTTGGCTGTATGTCCACTTGCTGACATGCAACCCAACACTTACTGTACAAGGCACATCCGCCATGCTTTACCGCTGCAGACTCTCGTTATTGTACCGCTTTTCAGAATTTTGGCTAACTGCCTTCTTTTGCAGCCAAATATTTCACATTTTGCCTCAGTCCAGAGAACCAGCTGCCGTTTTTTTGTTGTACACTAGTCCTTATGTTTTCATGCTTAGTTGAGTCACTTCATCTTGTTTTCATGTCAAAGGTATGTTTTTTGTCTGCAATTTTTCCATAAAGACCTCTTGTAGCCAGACTTTTCTGAAAAGTAGATGGGTATACCTGGGTCCCCCTGGCTGCTGTTAGTTCTGAGATGATGGCACTGCTGGACATATTCTCATTTTCAAGGGAAGTAAACATAATGTGTCTTTCATATGCTGCAGTAAAGTTTCCAATGTCTACTGTCCTCAACATAGCCCAATTCTTTGTGCTCCTTCAAAAGAGCTTCAACGTCACGTCTTGAAACCCCAGTATGCTTTGAAATCTTTCTCTGGGAGAGACCTTGATGATGCAGTATAACTTCCCTGTTCCATGTTGCTTTGCTCAGTGTTGTCATGGTTTAGGATCTGTGACCTAAAACGAGAACAAAATCCTGGAAGTAATGATATAGTCCCCATAGAGCCCTGATCTTAACATCATGCAGTCTGGGATTATATGAAGAAATAGAAGGACTTGTAGAGGTGTACATCTACAGAAAATATGTGGTTAGTCTCCAAAATGTTTGGAACCACCTGTTTGCTGAGTTTCTTAAAAAATTGTGCATAAGGCTACATTCACACATCCGTGTGGGTATTTCCATCTAAGAGAAACAGACTGTTTTTTGTGTTTTTTTTTCCTTTCTCGTGTCATTCTAGTTGCATCTGTTTTTTTTCCTCATCCCCATTTTTCACTGAAGCAGATAGGCTGTCTGAACTTTTTTCATTCCGTTGACTCTCAACAATGTGTCAGGTAATTAAGGATGAAATACAATTTATGGTATGTCTTCCTAGTTTCATCCATGTCTCGCTTATCCCCATAGACTTTAAGTGCCACATTTCATTTGCAAAATTTGATCAGCATAAGACATGCTCGGAGCCTCCTGGACCAGAGACACCCATTTTTAAAATGTAAAGGGGTATTCCCATCTCCAAGATCCTATCCCAATATGTAGTAGGTGTAGTAATAATAATATTAGCAAATGCCTCCAATTAGAAATGTAGTGTAGCATTTTTGATTCACTATGTCTCTTTCCTCATGTGCAGGCATTGCAGGACCTTAGGTATCCATGGTTACGTCCACTGATAGTGACAGCTAGCTGCTAGAGGTCATAACCATGGATACCTAAGGTCCTGTATTGCCTACACATGAAGTAAGTGGCATAGCGAATCAAAAATACTGTACTACATTTCTAATTGGAGGTATTTGCTAATATTATTATTATTATTACACTTACTACATATTGGGATAGGATCTTGGAGATGGGAATACCCCTGTAAGTGTGTATGGCTCTGTGAAACTTTATGGGTCAGTGTGCCATATGAGAAAGAAACGGACAGCACTAGAACGTGTCACATGGATGTGTAAATGTAGCCTAAGGTGTACCTAAGAATTCACGAGGTTTTAAAGGCAATAGGTCGTTATACCAATATTGAATTGAAATATATATATTATTATGGGGTGAATCAAAAGAGTATACAAACATTACAGCAGGTGATCACAACTGATTCTTTTTGTGAGGTAAAATATTTCACTGCCTGTTTTTAATCAATGTTTTACTTCAAAGAAAGATTCAGCTGTGATCCCATGCTGTCCTGTCTGTATACTCTCTTTTTCTTTCTCCCCTGCCCAGGAGATGTGGTATGATCAGACCATGTTCCTGCACGGTCAGACACGGCCATTACACAGTACATAGCAGGGGCACATTTATTATCTCAGCACAGGAACATTTTATTTAAACACATCCAATTGTGGAAATTATTATTATTCCAAGATCTATTGATAAAAATTAACCCTTGTTTGTGGGAAAACACCTCTAACACCACACTTCTAAACTGAGTTTTACCTGGACTTATCTGCTGAGCGTCTCACACTTTTAATGACTTCTATTTTGCTCTGTAGCTGCTATCATTTCACATAATGTGTGATATACAGTGTTTTGCACAGGTGTCAATCTTTTCTAAACCCTGGTGTACAGAAGACTTTTCCTCACACATGCAGAGGTTACATTACTTGTAAACTACACTTATAACAACCTAACAGTCATAAGTTCTTATGGAAGTATTCTCTTTTCCTTCCTTCATCCTTCCCAGTGCTCTTAGTTTGAGCTGGGACTATAGTTAAATGGTATTTTTAAAAAAATATATATATTTTTGGTCTTTTAAAAAATCCAATTCATGTTAAGTGTTAGAAACCACCTCTGTGACGACATGTTTTCTTATTCCTTCCGCAGGTCTGACTACTTTCGAAACTTTGCAGATTCATGTCTCCAGAAAATTCCTCAAGATCGACCAACGTCAGATGAGCTGCTTAAGGTGAGTGCTTCTTTTTCTTGGAGTTTAAAGAGAATCCCGGCAATCGCCACACACAGTCAAGTTCTGTATTAGAATTTACAAACCTAATCATGGTTTTCCTACATTGTAACAATGTTGATTTCAAAATGACTGAAAATGTGTTCTCTCTAAGCTCCCACCAGAGCTGTCTGGCAGACACTTATTCCCTGTTCCCCCATCAGAAGTATATGCGTGCTCGGCCGAACTGAGCATGCATGTGTACGGGGGGGAGTTCATTAGGACTATTGCTTGGATGACAGCTTTAGAAATATAGTGTATGACCACCTTAAGGCCCAGAGAATGACTGTAATGTGAGTCACAGGCCCTTTTGTTTTGGTAATGTTCTAAAGAACTGCGACAGATCTATGGTTTTCTCTTGGGTGATAATTCAGTAGTGTAAGTTTTAACTTATTTTGTTGTACCATCGGTTTTGATCTGTTTACTTTTAGTGTATTGTTGCATAAACTTTCCATTTTGAGGTCATAACTTAATGGATTTAATATGCTTTATAATATTGCAGCACATGTTTGTCTTGCGTGAGCGACCAGAAACAGTGTTAATTGACCTGATCCAGAGGACAAAGGATGCAGTCAGAGAGCTGGATAACCTACAGTACCGTAAAATGAAAAAGCTGCTTTTCCAGGAGGCCCATAATGGTCCCGCTGTGGAAACTCAAGAAGAGGAGGAGGTATGATCCTCAATTCCGTCGCTTAAAATGTGAAAAGGTTATTTATTTTGTAATCCTCCATGATCAGTTGCCATCACTGGCAGCCAGTCATTCCTCCTGATGTGGCTGCTGCAGCAGAACTGATGTCCATTGCTATAGATGAGTGATCATGTTATACTTGGTTAGTGGCTGTCCAGTATGGCTAAAGCAGGAGCACGTCTATAACTTCCATACGCACTAATTGGACAGTGGGAGCCTAAACTATAAACATCCTCTTTAAGCCCCTTTGTGGCTTGTATATGTAATACAATCCGATATATTTTTCACCTTACTTTATAGTCCATTAACTTTTTGAAAAGATGCATGCTATTAAAATTGTGGGGTTTTTTTGGCCCCACTTCTCTCACACCCAATGAAACCACACAAACTAGTATTTAGGATGAGAAACTCTTACAATAACTCTTATTTTGCTAATCATAAAATATGTGGCGAAGGATTTGTTTGGTCTAAAATTTTATATCAAGTAATTCTTTTTTTTTTTTCTTTTTTTTTTTAAGGAGCAAGAGCATGGCGTTGGCCGAACAGGAACTGTAAACAGCATCGGCAGTAACCAATCTATCCCAAGCATGTCTATTAGTGCCAGTAGCCAAAGTAGTAGTGTGAATAGTCTTCCAGATGCCTCAGATGACAAGAGTGAATTGGACATGATGGAAGGAGATCACACCGTAATGTCAAACAGCTCTGTCATTCATTTAAAACCAGTAAGTTTGTTTTTATTTTATACACAGATATATGGCTTTATTTTTCATTATTCATTTATTTACTTATGGGTGATGCCTTTGTAATAGTGGGAAAAAGGACCCATTCTCTTTATGCTTCATGTTGCAAGTTTTCAGATTTGTCTTTTGTTTTTAAATAATATAATTTTAATGACTAAATTTCAGGTTATAACTGTATGAGTTTTAGGGTGTCTATCAACCTAAACTGAGCCATATAGGTGACAATATCCCCTATAAAAATCGTACATTTCGTGTTCTGATCACGGCCTCCATTCTGCTGCTAATAAAGTTTAATCAAGCGGTAAATTAGCTGCTGCTCGCTTCCAGCCACTGATCTTGCATGTCCCTGCCCCCCTCGCTGCTGATTGACAACACTTACCTGCACTGTCAATCACCAGTGAGTGAGGCGTGGATATGCAAAACAAGTGGGTGGAACCAAGCTCCCTAATTGGCATATTTGGGTAAACTCAATTTCTTCAGAATGGTCACAGCAATCAGAACACTAGAGTTGCGATTATTATAGTGGTTATATCCCCTACACGACTATAAGGGCTGATCCATCAAAGCTTTTATGTCAGAAAACTGGTGTAAAATGTGTTGAAAAGTTGCTAAATTCTTGTGCAATGCGAGGTTGCTCAAGAAATAAGCGACTTTTCGTTGTCCTGCAAGTTTAAAGCCGCTCCGACAAAATAGGCGGAACTGTGAATGGGACGGGGTGTGGCTGCGCCCGTCCGTGAAATTCATTGTGGGGGCATTTAGTACATCAGAAATGTTACTCCAGTCCCTGACTAGCATTTCTGGTGAGGTGCATGCCACCAAAATGATATGCTGAATTCGTTAAGGAGCATGCGCCTTTATGAATTCAGTGCACCGTCCCCCAGCAAACCCTTCGTTAAGGCCGGAGTGAAAAACATCAGTCTTAATGAATCAGCCCCTATGTAAATAGTTTATAAGAACGGTTTTCGGCTGACAAAGTTCTTATCCGAATATTGAGCATGGATCTTGTGAAAATATCGTTACTACTATAATGCAGAAGAAACACCATCAAAATGCTACAAAGCTAAAGGCTTCCTGAAGTCCCCGTGGCTCTGTACTTTGGACTGGAGGCAGTGTGCTGGCATATGGTGGCACCTGATGCTGCATGCTAGGGGTCCATAGGAATAAGAAACATACCGCACGACCCTGTCGGCTTCAATAGGTGCCAAATCACAAGTTTGGGTTTGTTTGTTTTTTTTGTTTTAAGCAATAATATTGTACTTGGTATAAAGACACTCCACTTGTGATAGACTTTTAAGTTTCAGAGTATATACTTAGATTTTTTTTAAATCATCAGGAGGAAGAAAATTACCCGGAGGAATCTGAATCCAGAACACGGCCATCAGAACCACAGTCTCCACCCCAGGTTTCTCGCCACAAATCTCATTATCGGAACCGAGAGCACTTTGCCACCATACGCACGGCCTCGCTGGTATGTTTTACTTCGCTGTTCTTCTTTTTTTTTATTTTTTTCTTTGTGGTTGATCTGCAGGAAATCATTGGGCTGTGATGCTGGACAGCAATGCACGTACTGGTATTGTACCACTCTGCATAAAGGGAATTGTTGTGCTTTACTCTGTTTTATAATGGGTCCAAGTGTTTAGCATGCAGCGACTCATGGTAATCACAAATTCAAATTCATCTCTATGAACAATATATTTACACTGATGTGCCTTAGGAAACCTATGTAGATGAATTTAACCCTTTTGGCAAAGTGCACTGTACAACTATGCATTCATTGAATGACAGCAGTATTTAAGAGTCTGCCGCCTCACCCTATTGACCAACTTGATCATAAGGTGCCAATAAATTGCCATGGCTACTGGGTGCCCTTATTTCTGCCATGTTAGTATTCCAATGAAGCGTGTAAGTTTACCAATGCAATGCTATATTATTGCAGTAAATTCTATAGGCGACCGCAGGGACAAATTAATGTAAAATGTAAAAATTATTAAATAGAAAAGTTTAAATGACACTCCACCCCCCCCCCCCAATGCGGATTGCAAAATCTAAACAATATTAAAATATTTGGTATCATGGCTTGTCTAACTTTCCCATCTAAATATATAAAATATTTATCCCATGCTTTCAACACCAAAATGGAAATAAAATCATAAGGGCAGAATCACTGGTTTTTGAACACATCACCTCCCAAATAAAGAGAGATTAGAAAGTCATATGGACCCCAAAATGGTGCAAAAAAACTAGCCATGCCGTTCAACTGATGTAAAAAAAAAAAGGAACTGCTCTCAGAATATGGCCACTGAAGAAGACTAAAGTTTTTCATACAAAATTTATACAGTTTTTCTTTTTCTATCACCATAACTATACTGACCCATAGAATAAATGAACATGGTCATTTTGAACATAAAGTCAAAGTCCTAAAATCAAAACCCAAAAAAGAATGGCAAAATTGCTTGAAAGCCCCCTGTGGATTACATATTTGTCATCCTATGGAGTGCAGCCTGTGGTCTGCTTCAAAGGAGAACGTCTATTTAACTATATACTGCAATAATGTAGTTTTGCAATATATAGTTAAATAGCAAATATGTATGTAGATCTAAAAATAAAGTGGAAATTAAAAAAAAAAAAGTTTCGAAAACCTAAAAAAAGTTTAAAATATTTAAACTGTACGGTAAATGCCCCCCACCCATCCCCAAAGAATCAAATCTACAAAATTACTGTTTTTTTTTCAACCTAAAAAAACAAACAAAAAAAAACACTCACCTAGGTTCATTTACAGAAAAATAGTTATGAGTCTCAAAACATGGCGACACAAACCAATATTTTTTTTTACAAAGTTGGCTATAAAAAACAATATTTATCAGCTGATATAGTGTTAATCTGAAGGTATATAACATTTTAGCCATGTTTTCCTGTGTTAATGGAAAAGCGGCTATATGGAGAAAATGAACTTGCGTTCTCCCTGCAGCCGCTCGCTTCCAGTCATTGGGGCGGTGCAGGGTGTGTTTAGTCACTATGCAGGGAGTCCGCTGTCATCGCCGACATCTTGACTGACTGCCTGCCGCTGTCAGTAAAGGTGCAGTGGTATGGATGATGGCACCCTCACTGTGTAGTCAGCCCTGTTATAGACTGTTGCATTTTCTTCCTAAAACAGTTCTTCTAGCAACACAGCAAGACATGGTTAATAGCTACTTACCTTCACATTGCTTTCTTGTCTGCACATATACACCAGTTTTTGTCACTGACTTTTTAACTACTAAAATAAAACAAAAAAGCTTTAAATTTGTGATCACCGTAATCGCACTTATCTGGAGAATCACGTTGCCCTGTCATATTTTTTGTTTTTGTTCTGTCTTTCAGTAAATTATATTGTAAAGTAAATAATGACAGAAAAACAAGACCTCATACGGCGTAAAAATTAAGTTATTGTTCTTGCAAAAAGGGGAGGAAACAAGGAAGGCTCAAAAAATCAAAAATTGGCAGAATCATGAAAGGGGTTAAGTAAGGGATTCTCATCATATAAAGGAATAGCATAACATTAGGTTATGCAATGACTTTATCATGTGTAGGAGCCCAAGTGATCTTGAGAATGAAGGGGACTAAATCAGTGCTGCGTCTCCCTCCCAGTTTTTCCCTGTGCATCCACTAACTGCAGCATAGTCCTATTAAAGTGAATGGGGTCTTGGTGCAGTTCTCCAATCCCCTGGGCGGAGAAAACTTAAAAGGGAGCAAGGTGCTAAATTTCATTCTGAGTTTGGTGGAGGTCCCTGTGGTTAGATCTGTGTGATCATAAAGAGATGGCGTATCCTAGTGATCTGCCATGGTTATGCGACAGATGCCAATACGTGTTTTAAGCCATATTTATTTTAAAAAACCATCTAAACAGAAGTTAGTCATTGCATTTTAGAGAGATCCTTTTTGTGGTCAGTAAGCAGAAAACCATACAATAAATCATCAAACTGAATATAACTAAATCAGGTTTTCGCAATAATTTGGTAAGTTCACGTATCATCGTTACAGGTGACGAGGCAAATCCAGGAACATGAGCAAGACTCTGAGCTGCGGGAACAGATGTCTGGCTACAAGCGCATGAGGCGGCAACATCAAAAGCAACTGATGGCACTGGAGAACAAGCTGAAGGCGGAGATGGATGAGCATCGGCTCAGGCTCGACAAAGATCTAGAGACTCAGCGCAACACCTTTGCAGCAGAAATGGAAAAACTTGTAAAGAAACACCAGGCAGCCATGGATAAAGAGGTGAGGCTGCCATTACGTTAGTATTACCTAGTTTTATACACCCTATGCCAGTTGCTAATGGCAGTGGATAGGTAATTACCAATCTAATGAACTTTCTTTCAACAGTTGAAGCTGATGGCCAATGAAGAGAAGAAATTTCAGCAGCACATTCAGGCACAACAAAAGAAAGAACTGCATAGCTTTTTGGAGTCACAGAAGAGGGAGTATAAATTGCGAAAGGAACAATTGAAAGAGGTAAAACATAGACAACCTATAGTAAATTATGTCAGTCACCAAAGGCCAGCTTCCCACTGTTAAGTGACTTAAATGGGAATAAGTTACAGTGCTAGGTACAGCAACTGCAAAATAGACAGCTCCTTAAACAATCAAGGAGACTTTTAGAGGGGGTGTCAGGTGCTGGACCTCAGTCTGCTATGCCTGGTTATTCTGAGGATAGCCATCAATATCAAAACCCCAGAAAACGCTTTTAATTTTTCAGGACTGTAAGAATAGCTATTTTTGTTATTTTAGCACACCACATCATATATAGAGATAGATTATATAGATTATCAAGCCAGAAAGTGGCACAATGATGCAAATATACACCTGTTCAAAAGTTAAAGGGAACCTGTCACTCGATTCATGCTGCTCTAGCACAATTGCAGCCAGGTATGATGTTTTTTTCTGCAGCGTTCCTTATATGTACATGGAGAGAGACCTGTCAATCAACTGAAACAGAGCGGTGAGAAGCTGGCCAACACTGGCTCTTCAATCTATGTTTTATCTGAATCCCTTGCCATTTTCTTACTTAAATGTAACGTCTGGTCAGTAGTAGCCTGACCACCTCTGTTGTACCCTGTCCACTTTTCTCTAATTTTTTTTTTCTCAATGGAGATCAGATTGAAAGTTCAGAAATTCTAGTGCATGTGAACATGGCTTGTTTGAAAATTAGATTTTTTAAAAGATCAAAGTAACAAATAGATTAATAAATGCCCCCCTTCCTTCCCAATTTTTGTATTCAATCTTAATAAAGTCTTTTTTGTGTTTTCCTCCACAGGAGTTAAGTGAAAACCAGAGTACTCCGAAGAAAGAGAAACAAGAGTGGCTGTCAAAGCAAAAGGAAAATTTCCAGCATTACCAGGCTGAAGAAGAAGCCAATCTCCTGCGCCGACAAAGGCAATACCTAGAGCTAGAGTGCCGCCGTTTCAAGAGGCGGATGTTACTCAGTAGACATAACCTTGAGCAGGATTTGGTCAGAGAGGTATGATAGCGGCTGTATTGCATATTGTTACACTTTTTTTTACTTTAGCTTGAAACTGGTTATGTTTTACCCTCAAACCATTTTCATATTTTCTCTTATCAATCTCCATTGATAAGAACTTTATCTATACCAGATAATACTGTGAAAACATTTTCTGTGATGCGCCCATAGCCTTCAGTGGGACAAACGTGTGACAGGAGGAAACTCTCCTTTTTGGATTCTTTAGTCGTATAGGGAACATAAGGTTGTTAAAATCTTAGAGTATTTGCAATACTTCCATCCAGTTTGCCTAGGTACATGAGCTGTACTTAACTAATATCTTTATTTGACAAAATACAAACCGTTTGCAGAGTTTTTTGGTACAACTAAAGTTTTTCATTTTTTTATGGAAAGCTTTCTTTTTCCCACTAGGAGCTAAATAAGAGACAGACACAAAAGGATCTTGAACACGCCATGCTTTTAAGACAGCATGAGTCAATGCAAGAATTAGAGTTTCGTCATCTAAACACTATACAGAGGATGAGATGTGAGCTCATAAAGCTGCAACACCAGACCGAGCTCACGAATCAGCTAGAGTACAATAAGCGGAGAGAGCGGGAGTTAAGACGCAAACATGTCATGGAGGTCCGACAACAGCCCAAGAGCCTCAAGGTAACGACTATGGCTTATTATTTCTATGTGCAGTAACTGTGCTTTTAGAACGATGGCGTGATACCCAGGAAAAACTAACAAAGCCCATACAATTACATATTGATAAAGTTTGCAATTTGTTTAAAGTGTTCATATAGAAAAATACAGGAGTGTGCATAGAAATAGTCTTTCTAACTACACTGCATAGCAGATTGCGCTTTTAAATATTATTATTATTCTTCTTCTTACTTTCATAGCGCCATTAATTCCACAGCGCTTTCCAGACATCACTGTCCCCACTGGGGCTCACAGTCTATATTCTCTATCAGGAGTGTGGGAGGAAACTCATACAAACTCCTTGCAGATGTTGTTGTTGGTGGGATTTGAACTCAGGACCCCAGCGCTTAAAAGCAAATAGTGTTAATCACTGAGCCACCCATGAATATAGCAGTGCAAATCATAACGTGGGCTAATTATGGTTTATCTTGTGGGTATAAATGTCTTTGGTAGAATTACCTTTTTAATTGTGTGGTTAGTATCTTAATAGATAATTTCACCCATAACCTACAGATGTATACACTGCCGTTCGTTAGCATCATCCATGGATCATCAGCTATCCATACAGTAAACTAGTAGTAATAGTGACTTCATGTAGAAATTTCATGATTGCATCTAAGGTGTCTTTGACTTTTTTTTTTTTCTGCACCGTTTTGATCAGTCTAAAGAGCTCCAGATCAAGAAGCAGTTCCAGGACACTTGCAAGATTCAGACGCGGCAGTATAAAGCTTTGCGGAATCACCTTTTGGAGACCACACCAAAGAATGAACATAAAGCCGTTCTCAAGCGACTGAAAGAAGAGCAAACCCGTAAACTGGCAATACTAGCTGAGCAGTATGACCACAGCATTAATGAGATGTTATCTACACAAGCAGTAAGTCATCTGAAATGTACTCACTACAGTCAGATGGAAGGGTATGTGCACACCAGACTTATCTGCTGCAGAACTCCCACCGTAGAAAATACTCGTCAGCTACACTCTCAGAATTTATTTGCAATTTTAGTGCAGGTTTGAGTTGACATGCTGCATAACATCTTTTCCACAATTCTGGTACTGTAATACCAAGTGAACTGTTCACAATCCACTGAAAAGGATACCTAATTCAGAAAAATATAACAGAAAACGACATAATTACCAATACCTGGTAACAATATATAATGCAGAATGGTGGAGGCAACACAGTTGCAAAATATTGATGAACAGCCACTCACCTATAATCCAGCGGGGAGCGTTGCTTTGTATCATAAATTTTTCACTCATAAAATACAGGAGGAGTTTTGCAGTTTACCCACCCTATGTGCGCAGCTGACGTATCTCCTCTTTGTCCGTTCTCAGGTGTGGGGAACAGTGGTGTGGCTGCCTCTGCTAGTGTAACCCTTCATCATTGGGGGACACAGGAACCCTTTATGAACTTTTTTTATCTTCTTGTTAGCGCTATTGGACAAATTAGATCATGTATGTGACGCACTTTCTCTTACTGTACAGATGATACAAGGTGATTCAAGCATGTGTATATAGGAGCACATTTTTGTGTCGCTTTTATCCCATTATCTGATCGCTTCTGCATTTGATTAAAGAATTCTTCTCCTTTTCTGTCTTCAGGAGCGCTCTGCTCCCCATCCTTCCAGCTCCCTGCTTGCTGTGGGGTTGTGGTGGTAGGTGCACTCCTGATAACTTACAGTTCTGACCAGAGGGTGGGGCGCTCTCTTGGGCACGGGTGGGGTGCTCTCTTGGGCATGTGTGGGGCGCTCTCCTTTGCTGCAGATCCAGCAAATAACTTGCAAGCGCTGCACTCTTTGCCTTGGAGACTGGCCACCATTGATGGACTGCAGAGGTGGTGATAAGCTAGGGAGCAAGCAGTAAACTAAAACATTATAAGTCCCTCTATTCTTGAGACCAGAGAGGATTTTTAATAACCTGTAAGTTGCAAAGTTGCTTGTTTTTACAAGCACTTTGTAATTTTACCCATTTTAAGAGGAGGAGACAATCCCTTTTAAGGGCACCGGTAGAACTCGTATTTACTAGCTGTGTCCCTTCATTTACCAAACTTTCATGTTGCCAAGTTTACCAGTAAAGGAGACAAAACACACTACTACTATATCAGACTAATTCTAGGTGTAGCACAAGTATTTGTCTTCCTGTGGTCACGGACCCTGACGGTCCTCTCTAGATTTGCGGGTTACTTAGCTCAGTTTGCCTATGTGTATGGCATTGCTATGCCCATATATATATATATATATTAGTGGTTTTCCTTCCCGTATTGCACAGATGTGATGTGAATTATATAATTTACCTTTTCTTGCAGCTACGCCTGGATGAGGCTCAGGAAGCAGAGTGCCAGGTTCTGAAGTTGCAGCTGCAGCAAGAACTGGAGCTACTAAATGCTTATCAGAGTAAGATTAAGATGCAAGCCGAGGCCCAACATGATCGAGAGTTACGTGAACTGGAACAAAGGGTTTCCCTCCGTAGAGCCCTTCTCGAGCAGAAAGTAAGTCCTTTAAAGATACTGACCTTTGTAAAACCTTTGCTGTACTAAAGCAATAAGTAAGTTTTTTGTTTTTTTTTCATTGTGAAACCCATACCCCCTCCCCCCCAAAAAACAAACAAACAATGTAACTTATTTTAAGGCCAAGTTCACAGGTTGCAGATTTGTGTGCATAAAATCTGCAGTGTAATATAATACAGCTAAGAAGAAAAGATTCATCAACTTGCCTCCTAACAATTACGGATATTTTCTGTGCTTTTAAGTTGAGCTGCTTTGTAGACTTAAAAATCCGCTACATGTTGATTCTTTGTGGGAATTCAATCCTAATGTAATTATGTGTAAAATCTGCACAAAATTTTCATGTAATGCGCCAGATTCTTCTACTCATACACTGCGGAAAAAAAATCTGCAACGAATATGCAATGTGTGAACTTAGCCTGAGACCAAAATACTTCCCACATGTCGGGATTTTGGCCAGCCTTTTGCATCATTATGTCTTATCCAATACCAAGAAATGCAACCTACAGAAAGAAAAACGAATGGAAAGATTTCTTCTTGTATTGAACTTGCGCAGAGTCTTGGCTTACATGCGCTGATGATAATACTGACTAGAATACCGCTGTTATTTGGGCTTTAAGCTCTTGTCAGACTGTAGTCCGGCTTCTGCCATGACAGCGGGCGATCCAGGAGCTATTTTTCAACAATTTCTAGCAGATCATGGCAGACACCCTTGACAATGATGTGGTAAATTGGGGTTTGTGTGAGGTTTTGGTAACATTTCACACTGCACTATACTTGTGCTCAATAATACTAAAAGAAGAACATGGGAAACCCTCACCACAAGTGTGAATATTGCCATGCAGGGCTTTATAAAACACCATCTCTGATAACGTCACCGCGCATAGACCTGTAAAATGGCTTATCCAAGCCTCAATAGGTTTTACTGCCTACATGATAGAAGGAAGAAGGTTCCTGTTGCAGATTGTTGTCTCACAGATTCAGACTATTGTGGTGGATGAATTTCTCAGTATTCTGCTACATTCACACATCAGTGTGTTACGTCCTAGTGTTGTTCGATTTTGTTTCTTGGACAGCACACTGACCCGTAGAGTTTTTCACTGAGCATTCACACATCAGATTTAAATACTGGTCCATATCGCTGGTCCTTTAGACTCTGAGCATGTCCTATTTTCATCCAGTTTTGTGGCTCAGACTCTGCTATTAAAGTCTACAGTGACCTGTATAAAATTGATAAAATATGGAAGACCGACTTTGTACTGAGTTTCATCTGTTTCTAACTGATCTTTTAAGAGTCAATGGTTCAGACAGTCTACCTGCTTCAGTGAAAAAAAAAAAGAATGAGAAAATTTTTTATAAAACTAGGATGACACTTGAGAAAAAAATCGTTCCGATTCTCTCATATAGAAACGCACGGATGTGTGACTGTAGTCTTGTTTGCATTATGCAATGTTATCATTTTTCTGAACAATTGATACTTTTTATGTCTTGGTTGATCTTTAAAGTGTCTTTGTGCTAACTCTACATATTTTTTTTATAAAACTACGTCAAATTAATATTTTATTCTTCTATTTCAGATAGAAGAGGAAATGCTGGCTCTTCAGAATGAGAGAACAGAGCGAATACGGAGTCTTTTGGAACGCCAAGCTCGGGAAATCGAAGCTTTTGACTCTGAAAGCATGAGGCTAGGGTTTAGTAACATGATACTTTCTAATCTCTCCCCCGAGGCGTTCAGCCACAGCTACCCGGGAGCTTCTGGCTGGTCCCACAATCCCACTGGAGGCCCTGGACCTCATTGGGGACACCCCATGGGAGGCCCACCACAAGCCTGGGGACACCCAATGCAAGGTGGGCCCCAACCATGGGGTCATCCATCAGGGTCTGTAGGTGTCTCACGTGGCAGTACAATGGGGGTCCGCAACAGCCCCCAGGCTCTGAGGCGGACAGCTTCTGGGGGACGGACAGAGCAGGGAATGAGCAGGAGCACAAGTGTTACTTCACAGATATCCAATGGTTCACACATGTCTTATACATAACTGCAAGAAAAAAAAACTAAACGGCCATTCCTTTTGATCATTCAACACAAACTGCCTACAGATGTCCTCACAGCAGCTTTCTCAATGGTACTGAGCAGCTGCCAAAATAAGGCTTCCTACACATGCTGTATTTTAATCCGTTTGTACAGGGTTACTTATGTGTGTAATCTGCAGTATGATTGCATTGGCTGCTGGGGTTTTTTTTTTTTTAATCAGGGAATTGTTTGACGGAAAGGAAAAGCAAAGTAAAGCATGTGGGTTGTACTGAAAGTGGACATAGTTTTACCTCCCAGACTACGTAGAGTCTACATGGGCACTTGGAGCATTCCCTGGCTCTCCGCAGTCATCACTACACTCCGGTTGGGCTTCTCCCACTGAAGAGATAAGTGAATCCTCCTCTCTGGAGTCAGTGATCCTATCCTATCCTATAAGATTACAAGGAGCATAGCAGTTACTACTTTTAGGTTTCCTTAACATTTCCTTTTTTTTTTTTTTTTTTTTTTTTTTTAAATAAAGTGTCAAATTAGTATTTAACTAGGCCAAATTTTTTTTTAATCTGTCGCTGCTTCTAGGATATTTTTTAATCTGATTTTTACAGCACTAGCTTACTGATGGCATATCCATTCTTCTGCAGAGACTTGCGCTCTTTCCATCATTCACATTCTGCTACATCGCACTGGTCTCATACTTCTTTGTACTGTATATCGTAAAGTGCAGTCAGTCCGGTTTGCTGTGATATGGCACTTATGCCCGCAGACTAATAGTTTCTGCCTGTAGTTAGGGGCTGCTATGTCATGCTTGGTATAATAACGTCAGCAATGTTTGCTGGTAGTTTACTAAGCATTTTTTGGTGGCGGTGGTCCTCGAATAGGTGTCAAAGTATCATCATAATTGCACGTTCTAAGAAGCCTGAGACCCGGTGTAGCAGAACACGTTGCATATCCTGCTGTGGCCACAGTAGTATTTTTTATTACCTTATGCCATAGATATATCAGACATACTTCTGAGGAGCGACATCTGTGCTGCCATTTTAGCAGCCATGGTGCCATGCCTCCTGTACAGCTGTATGGGAGCCAAGTGTGTGTTCTTTTTTTTTTTTTCATATTGAATTCTGTTTAATTTTATCTATTCAAGTGCTATCATTTGTGGCAGTGGTATAGATGTAGTCCTGCTGATCTTTGGGGGTATGTAGGAGCATAAGGTGGCCATACACAGTATCTGATGACTCTCTTCTTATGGCAGATTTTGAGAGAAAAGGATCAAGCATGTTGTATTTCAATATGCCCAATCATTCTTTTTTTTATTTTTATGTTCACAGTCCGTCAGCAGATTGTCCGGCAGCAGCTTATTGAGAACACTTGCACGCTATGCTGAGTGGTGCTATGTATTGGGAGGAATAGCAGTCGGCCAAATCGCTTTCGGAAGTGTATGGCCACCTTTAGGTAGATAGTACAGAAAGTGTAAAGAGGTTCGGTGTGTAGATAAGGTATGTTAGATGGGCTATGAGAGGTCGAGCATGTAACATGTGTTTTCCTTTAGTTAGGGCCTGATCACCAAGATGTGTTCCCGGTCCATGTACCTTTCTTTTTCTTGCAACAAAATTAAATCCCCAAAAATGACTGACCTGAAACCCTGTAGTGTGAACAAGCCCTTGTCCCGGGTCCCGGTCTGATGTTTCTTGATATAATTCTACTTTTACATGTTGCACTGAAGTATATTAGCTTCTCCATGTTCCTTTTACTAGCCGGATGTAGGTGATATCAAGGTTCAGAATGTTTTGTTCTACTAAAATTTAATGTCAACTTTTTTTGTTTCCTGATTCTCACCACATAAAACCCAAGCATTTGCCACACGATAAGTCATTTTAATACTAAGGATCTAATTTGTTATATTGGGAAAATGGAGTTCATATTGCTCATGTGCAAAGCGAAATATTGACTGTTCTCTCCTGATGAGCTTTTTATTAAATCCTTACATTCTCTGTGAAATGGCAATGCTAAATCATCTTTTTGCATAATTGTGACTTGCCATTTCTCTGTTACTCATGAAAATGTTTAAATGACAAAACTATTAATATTACCCTTATTAATAGGGCTCCCATACACAGTGTGACATGGTACACGTCAGTGAGCTCTGGTATGCTCCATGACTAGTGAAATGGTAACACACAGCCAAGCTGATCCCATGTCAAGTGGAAAACATGGAGATCTAAGGGGAAAGTGTTACCGTGTAATCTTTTTTGCAGGTATTTACTAAAGCAGACAGGTTCTCTTTAAAGGGATTCTCTGGGAATAAAAAACATCAATAAAGAAAATATCACTAAATAAGTTCCTAAATATTTTTAATCAGTATCTGACACTTGTTTTGTGCAGGGAGCAAATCGCTATAGTACCTGACAATGATAGACATCACCTTGTTACAATGGCAAAAACCAGTCCTAAAATATTAGGACCGGTGCTTGTGAGCATGTGCAGTAGGAAGCTCCGCTGCTGTGACCTGAAGACAACTTATACCATGCATGGTCGCCTGTCTCCAGGTCACAGCAGCGGAGCTTCCTACTGCACATGCTCACAAGCACCTGTCCAATTAACATACGAAGAGACGTCTCTGTGTAACAACATAGCGGACATTTTCATGTACTAAAGTGTTTTGCTAATTTAAAGGTATTAGGAATGCATTGCTATTTTCTTTAGTCTTTTTCAATTCCTGGAGAATAGGGAGGAAATTATTATTTTTTTTTTTTTTAGAAGCCAGATTTTTTAAATTCCATGCCCAAAAAAATACTCTACAGAAAACTTGTTTCAGTGTAATCTATTTTTTTTTATTATTATTTTTGAATCCTATTTTATTAATTATTAAAGAATTTGCTGCAATTTATCCTGGACAGTTGGACTTTTCATCTGGAGCGCTTGTGACACTTGTGAGGGAAATGACCTTCTCAAAACACTGTTTTAGCTGAAAGTCTAGGTCTTTGTACTTTAGACCTTTAACGTTAACATAGTAAATATTTACAGGCTAGAAATTCGGAGAGCTGGAGTAAGCTAGTTACTGTGTACTATAGATGTGTGAGCCTTGTACAAGGATAAATTACCCATCACACGGGTTCTCCGTACTGGGGTGGAGGTGACAAGAAAGGTCTCCTTACAATCCAGACCAGCAACCTTAGGGGTCATTATAAATGCCTTGTCACTATAGACATTTCCTTCCCATCCTGCTTTTGATCATTTAAAGGACAATCTTTAACAATTCATGTTCTCTTTTTTTTGGCAAGATGATGGGGGTACCGGCTGTCGGCCACCACCAATCTACATGTTCTCTGCTGACTCCTCATAATTGGAATACCCCTTTTAGTATAAAGCAAATTCTGAACTTTTGTTTTTTTTTAAACTCTTTGCACTACATTTTTTTATCAAACATTAATAACTTATTTCAATAGCTTTTGTTTGTTGGCAGGCCTTTGTGTAGATCCAGCAATAACACTAAATGATCTGATCAGCTCACTTAAAAATAATTGGAATCATTATGTAGCCATGTATCCTTTTGGAGAATTCTTATTTAAATAGCTCCTCTCACCCTAAATTCCCCCTTCGGTGTACACCTGACATCCGGACTCTGTGCTAGTCATGATCAGAGAACCTTTCTAGCAAAAAGCAAGACCTTTTCAAAGAACCAGTAACGCAACATTTATAACTGGGTTTGTGGGTAGATTTGGAAGTGATTTGGTTGCAAAATAATTTTCAAATAATCGGAGAAGATGGGGCACTGCCTGTTAGATCCTGGTTTCTCAGAGCTTGCCAGGTTCACACATTGATCGTAACGGACAACGATAAAATAATGCTTATAGCCAACTGTAGACTTGGATATGTTCCAAAATTATTTCTAAATTAAGGTTTAATCCAAATCAATTATTTTAGTTAAAATAATGCAAACTATTGCTGCCAGGACAGGAATATTGGGGAGGATCGGAACATCTCAGAATAAATAGCATGTAAACCTAATGATTAGCCGGGCTGGTGTGATGTCATGTGTGCATCAGTCCTGCTAATCAAAAATAAAAAGACCTTTGAATGGCAGGATGTAAGGAGAGTCGGAGGCCCTCCCGTCAAGCGGTCATAGATTACTGACCTGGCTGATGGACCAGAGTCTTGCAAATTGATTCCCCCATCTCTAGTGAGGGCCTTTAATGATCTTGACTCAAACCACCTCAACCTCCTGGACAGTTTACATTTTTGCACATTGAGATTAAATACCGTTAGTGTTTTGGACACTGAGTACTTTGGTTTGATAGTCCATTATGAGCTGAACACTTGGGAGCACACTGGTCCCAAGAGCAAGAGTATCCAGCCCCTCTCCATTAAACACTATGAAACAAATTAGAAACCTGAGTCAATGGGAATAGTAATCTAAATAGGTGCATGTCATTACAAAGTGTAGAGGCAATGTCACACTGGTGATTACATGGCTTGCAGGGCACTGCTTTACCCACAGGGTAGTTGGCTCATTCCCTTCATACAACATTATTAATGCGAACATATTAATCTAATCTTGCCCCTTTCTTACCCTACGCATATTTTCCCAGATTAGCAGTTTGTTTTATAAATTGTACATTTATTAGGTTTTTACTTTTGTGTTTATTTTAAGGCTTTCACAATGTTTTAGTTATTTCAGTTTAGCAAGAAATTACCAAAAAACTCACCATCTTTTTTTTTTTTTTAATTCTTATTTTAGCGTCCCCTCCAAACTGTTTGTGCCTTCGACAAAATCTCATGTCTTAGAAAGGCATATAAAAAAACACAGAATTTAAGAAATCGTAATGTTGTACATTTTCATTGTCTTAAACTTTTAGCTGCCAAACAGTATTAGGTTGAATTACCACGGGCCGTTCTTTTACATCATAGACTAATCTGCTGGCTGTCGATTTCACCCAATAAAAAAGCAGATGTGTCCATGTTGTAAGATTATGGCCCGTGTGAATCCACAGACAGATGATTAGATAGTTACACAAAGGGTTTTTATGTATTCGATTTCTTGCTCCGAATTAGCTCTTTAGTTTGTAATTTTTATGTTTTTACTTTGCTTTTTTGATTTGCTGCGGTTTATTGACCAGGAGTGTGCTTGGCAACAAGCTTTATTACATCAAACACTCTGGGGGAAAAATATGTATCCTCTATAGGTCAATAAAGGGGTTGTCCAGTTCCCTCAAAAATACTGTCACGGCTGAGGGTTAGAGTAAGATAAAGAAGGGGGCTGGCTTAGCTATTGCAATAAGCAGTCAGCCAGCTCCCTTTATATAAGGCACTGACGATGCCTTTCTGTGTTGAGCACAGAGCCAAAAATGGAGCTGACAACCCCAGAATCAAGGCTGACCGATGAAAATAATAGTTAAAAAACTTGCTAAGATACTTTTTTTTGTGTGTGTGTTCTGAACACACCTAAAGGTAATTTTCCAGAAGTGGACAACTGAAGGAAAATGCCATTTTGGAGTATACTTGTGCCATGTGTGCTGAATGTTTTAGCAATTCTGCCATACGCTGGCATTGCTAATATTGAAACATTCATAGAGCACATAATCAATCAATATCTAGGTCGGGAACAAGAATACAGCATCGTCGTGTCCCTCCCACCCCCCAAATATATAAATCAAAAAGACTAAATATAGTGAGGAAGTGGATTACTCCAAATGTAATCTACAAGAAAGACCAACAGAGTAGCCATAAACCACCAGTAAGGTCAAAACCTAGTTTATTGAAAAATATATATTTATTGTAACAATTGCCATTATATGCATATGGGTCTATCAAGGAGAAAAAAATAGGGAGCATCAAAATCCAATGTACAATACAACACTCAGCAAATAAACACCCATTGAAATAGTATAAGCCGAACACTTAGCATTATAGAAGCCAAGTTAACATGACCAATAGGTGAAATGGAGTATAGTAATTAAAGATAGTGTTTCTTACCCATGATGAGGGAGGATAAAATGAGCCTACCGTGCTGCCCCAGATTTCTTATAAGATTTCTTAGGTGACACTTCCCATTGAGAAAGCTTATACACGAAATGCGCGTCGGGACACAGTGCTAGCCTCATTTTGTCCTCCCTCATCATGGGTAAGAAACACTATCTTTAATTACTATACTTCTATAATGCTATGTATTTAGCTTATACTGTTTCAATGGGTGTTTTTTTTGCTGAGTGTTGCATTGTATATTGGGCTTTGATGCTCCTTATTTCTTTACTTCTTTGATAGACCCATGTGCATATGTTTAAACCTTACTAGTGGTTTATGGCTACTCTGTTAGCCTTTCTTGTAGTACATTATAAAATGCTGTTTGGAGCAGGATGATTGACTTTACGTCAGTGCTGTGAAAGGTTAACATCTCCTGTGATCTGACCATAGAACTGGGGTCAAGGAGGAAACCTGCATTGCAGCCTGTCCGTGGTCAGAAAAGGACAATGGGTGCAGGATTTTGGAAATTCAGAAGTGAAGGTCCTCTTCCTACTCTGGTTCTACAATGACCATTTTGCCTTATGATTGTGCTTTAGAGAATTGCGAATATTTGTACATGTGATGCTTGTATATTCAAACTTGAGTTTCCTTGTACAATATATTGGTTGTCGGGGAATTTTCAGAATTTTTATTTGCGTTTCCCAGTAAAGAAAATTTTGATAAAAACTACTTGTATGGATTTTACCTCTTCCATTGAAGAACCTCTTTTGGAGTGTTAAAAGGAAATTGAGCTACAAAAATGATTTCCCTAGTAATTATGGTCCTCATTGTAGAGATGATCCTCTGTGTGAACCTGGATCTTGGTGCTTCCTTCTAGATTGTGGACTCTTTTTTTTTTTGCACGAGAGTTGTGTAATTATATCAATATTAGTTAAACTGATTGTGCGGCTGTCACGCTGTTGTGTAGTCACCGCTGCTTTTCTTTTTGGCTCGTTGGAGCAGCGTTTATCGGCATAGATGAAGGAAGATTGGATTGTGAATCTTATGCTGTGCACATCCTGTCATTGGAAACCACAATGAGAAATCCCACTGTAGAGTGTAGAAAGAAATCATGTGCCAACCGCCAAAATAAGTCCTCCCACCATACGGCATTGCTACCTTTGATAGATGATGTGCCAATTTAGATCCAGCCCGTGCTTCAGAATGTGTTTTTGGTTGGAGGGGTGATTAGATTGTATGCAGTTTTTGTGTGACTTGGCTTGTTGATGATGATAATGCACTTTTTAATTCTCTAATATGACAGCAGGTGGTACTTACATTCAAAACTAGGAACCAAGCCATGTGTGAAAATGTGGACGTCTTTCTTTAATTCAGTTAGACACCGTTGTATGTGTTGGAGTGCGCACATGTGAATGTTTGTGAAGCAAATTGAGAAACATTCCCGTTCTCTTGATGCCATTCTGCACTTGCCAACCTCGTACGGGCAGTCAAGTTTATTGCAAGACCAGTCTTAAGTAATCCGTTCTCGTGGGATACATACTGCTCACTTCTATCTTGTTCCTTTTCATCTAGCTGCCATTTATGTATGATTATAAATATTTGCACTCCTCATGAAATACCATTCCTAGTGCATCTTATCTGAAAATTACTTTTAAATTGTTCAATTCCGCTCTTATTCCTCCTGGAAATGTATGATTAAATGGAAAACAATAGTTACCGGTGCTCTTGTCAATGAGAAATTGTCCCTACAAAGACTGACACTGTCAGAACTGATTGTAAGGTATCAATATGTAGGACAAATTCCAGGAGGAATTAAAGAGGGACATTGTAATTAAGAAAAAAAAGGCGCTCCAGTTTTATTTAATAGGAAATACAAGTGACCACTCCTTTTTAATACCTACACTTAAGGCTGTGTGTCCATCATCCGGAGCCGCCTCGTGCTTATGCAGTGTCAAACCCGCAGCGGCCAGCTGTTACAGCATAGTAGATGGGATTTGTAGAATTCCCATGTCCACTATGCGTCTGCAGCTCACCCACGGAAACTGACATGCGGTGCGTCTTTCCACACCGCAGCATGTCCATTTCTCTTGCGGATCCGCATGCGGGCTTTCCCGATAGACCAAACCTCTATGAGGAAAGTCCGCATGTGGAAAGAAAAAAAAAATGACCGCCGCTCATTTGCGTAAAAAATGAGCGGAAGCCGCAGGCAGCTCTTTCGCAGCGTCTGGGCCGCAGGCCTGGACGCATCGTGGGCACTCGCCCTTAAGGGGTATTCCCATCTCCAAGATCCCATCCCAATATGTAGTAGGTGTAATAATTAGCAAATGCCTCCAATTAGAAATGTAGTTCTTCTGATTCGCTATGTCGCTTACCCCATGTGCAGACATTGCAGTAGCATAGATTTCTATGGTTACGACCACTCATAGTGACAGTTATTTAACTAGTTGCTAGTAGTCTTAACCATGGATACCGAAGCTACTGCAATGCCTTGGACATGGGGTAAGCGACATAACTTATCTGGGGAACTATATTATATTACTAATTGGAAGTATTTGCTAATATTATTACTACTACACCTACTACATATTGGGATAGGATCTTGGAGATGGGAATACCCCTTTAAGAATGGTAGCTGTCCTTTAGCTAGTGAGGACTGCAGACTAGTAAGTATGACGTGCTGTGATGATTAGGAGAATAATGCAAAAATGAGGATTTGAGACGTGGATTGTATTTGAAAAGCCTTTTTTATACTTTGTTTTTTTCTTTTAGTACCACACTTTTTTCTTTTTTTTCTTTCTCTTGTCTATCACTAGTTTCGCAGCAGGGACTGAATCTTCCTGCTGACTGAGGAAGGTGATAGGGCAGCAAAGACACTGGTGTAAATAATCTACATTAAAAATATTTAGTGCATATTACACAAAGATATATTGACTTAATAAATTGTAAATGCTAGAGCATTTTATTAACACTTAGGTTGCTAAACAAAAAAAAAGTTCTATTTATGAGATCCCAGCTCCCATTTCAGCAAGCCGATTTAACTAAAAGAAAATTTAAAAAAACAACAAATGATTTGAAGGACTTGTCAAGTCCATGCTGTGTGTTACCAAGCTTATGAAGAGTTTCTATTAAAAGCTGAGGTGGGGAAAGGGTAGGTTTGTGTATATTGTACATTTTCTAATAGCTTGCTTGTATTGTGTAGGGCAACATAAAGGTTGGCTGAGAGGACGTAGGACTCAGAGTTGTCTAACAATTCTATTAACACAAATTTTAACACTCAACTGAATGAAACCTTCCCTCAGACACCTTTTTATATCCTTCATGTGATCTTGAGTAAATATATCCAGACTGCTGACAGATGCATGGGGCATACATTGCAGCAAGATTGTGATGCACTAAAGTGCCGGGACCATATCATCATCATCATAATCATCATCCTTGCTGAAGAAAAATTCCTTTTTACTACTCTACACTTTGAGTATTACTGCTAGGTTCACTGGTCTCAAATGTGCCAATCTTAGTCATTGCTGACAACAGTAAGCTGTCATTGGGCTACAACAGGTCATAGTTGGCCCGAACCGTTGGCAGAATGTGACACTACATACGTTATTGCAGCCATGTTTGTTTTCTCTGAAATATCGAGTAAAAGTTGGAAAAGCCGGCTGGGTACCAGGCTCCCCTCCCCACTAAATGGACCAGTTTCTCCATAAATGTGTTCATAGGGAAAGGCCTGTTGGTTTCGGAGAGTAGGGAGGGAAGAAGCTACCAGGGACCAGCTTCGGACCAGTCATCCAAGACAGTCCCCGGACGACTTTTCAAAATATGGTCTTTCTGAATCATCGCAGCGTTTGAGAGTAAAACATACATGGCTGCAATAACACATTTGACGTCTGCTTCATGCTGCCCATAGTTCAGGCAGCATGGGTCGACTCTCGTTCTGTTTAAACAAGCGGTGCACAACTCCAGTCCTCAAAAGCCACCAACAGTGCATGTTCTCAGGATTTCCTTAGCATTGCACAAGGTGTTGGAATAATCACCTGGGTAGATGATTAAATTATCACCTGTGCATTACTAGGGAAATCCTGAAAACATGCCATGTCCATGGCTCTTGAGGACTGGAGTTCTGCATGAATCCAATTTGCCAGGGTTTAAGATTTCTACTTGCTGAATTTAATTGATTCTACCATGGCATTACCAAATCTGGTGAATGTCGATTAGTGATGAGCAAGCGTGTTCTATTAACCCTTTCGTCGAGCTCGCTCGGTTGACACTTGCAGGCGCGGCGACATTAAAAGAAATGCCAAGCACGCTAAAATACTCGGCGAGCACCCGAGCGTGCTCGCCGAAACGGTTAATCACGAATGTTGATTAAGACCTGTGACTGAATGATAGCAGTTTCCCTTTTATTTTTAGTAGCTCAATTCCATCTTATCTGTTCTTTTTCCTTCCCTCCCAGAGTTGGGCACCACATTGCAATGTATACCTGATCCCTCTGTCAGCAGCGAATTGAAGAACCAACCATTGAATTGCATTCTGTTGGTCATGATACTGATATATTCTTGTTGCGTTTCCTGCTCCTGGCATGTTTCTGAATTTTTATTTGCACATTTATTTGTAGTTACAAGAATATATATTTTTTAAGCTGAAATCTTTCTTCACTTTACTCTGTACACTCCCACTGTTTGCAACATCTGGTCAACGAAAAAAAGCAAAAATATTGTTCCCCCTCCCCCCCCTTACTTTAGTGAAGACACATGGCTGAGAATGTCTTTAGGGAGATTACCAATGCACACCCGCAGATACCTGGGCACGATGCTGCCAAGAGAAGCCTTAGAGGCATTTATAAAACAGACTTTCACGAAAGTGCTAAATTCCTGAGATTGTTACCTCTTTACAATGTGCAGTTGCTGTGGCTTGCTGGGAATACAGATTGTAGTCATACTTGCCACCCAGCTCTCGGGCACATGCCAGGGCTTTTTTTTCCGCAGCAGGCTGAAGTACGTTTCAGTAAATATTGTATCTGCTGTAAAACACTAGAACAAGCGGCTTGTGTACCACGTCACCGCCATTGTTGAGGCTGGTGAACTCGGTGGGGCAGGGAGTTGATGTATTTGCATGCATGTTTATTCAGCCCACACAGTTACTTAAGGTTGGGCACAGGTGCCATGTACCCACTGGGCGTTGTACAAAGCCTCATCAATCATTTTCACTGCACTTACCATACGTCTGTAGGGTCACCGGTGATTTTTTTCAGCGGTTAGTAACTGAAGATGCAGTGTCTGTATATAGAGATGAGCAGCAGTTACTACTGGATGCTGCCTAGAATAAGAATGGAAGATGCCATATAGGACTGAGGGTGCATTGTATACAATATCCAGCCTGGGTTTTAACCTCACAATTTGAGCTTGCTCACTTGCATGATTCACTTTGCCCCCGCGATAATCAGAATCCCCAATGCCGTGCCTTATTGCCCCTCTGCATAGCAAAAAGTTCTATTAAGGCCACGATTGTAACCACCAGTCATGTCACAAGAGTTTCCCTTCAGGGTATAAATACAGTTCTATTTTTATATTTTCCAATATGGTGTAAGCCAATCCGTTGGCACCGCTAAGGTTGTTGCATGCGGGTAGCACTTTAGCCTTTGGAGTTCCTTTCATGTGAGAGCAGAGATGCCCCCTGCTGAATCATGCTGATATTTTAGCACTGCTTTTAAATCATTTTATACATTTTTGTCATTTTACCAGTATGAATAGAATGGATTTATATTCATCCCCTCATTAAGAATATTGGGGTTCTTTTCGCTGCTTTATTTTGCATTAGTTGAAGCTTTCCGATAAGAGATCAGCACAAATCTCACATACATTTGCATACTCTATTGGTCTAAGTTCCTGCGGGTGTGCATTATCTCTGCAGTGTAGTGTTCCCACACCACTGCCTCTTGGGGTCTTGTACAGTGAGGTCTCTTGTACAGTGTAATGTCAGTATTCTGGTATTCCTCTGGTTTCACAATATATTATATAACCTGTATTAATTGTATAGATTGTGCATTTAAAGCTGTTACCAAGTTGTCAGAAAAGGAGAGAAATTAAATCCTATGTAATATTTTGTTTGTAATTATCCTTTGTATCATAGCAAAGGAAATGTTTAAAAATCAACTGTAATAAAGTAATTTTAGTACACATTGAGCGTGGTTCTTTGCTATATTTGGACGATTTTCACAACAAACCCTGTTCAGTATAAGCAGTAATGGCTAGATGCATAGAGCAAGGAGCATACAAGTATAGGTCTCAATAACGCCTGTACAAGTGTCATGGATACTAATACAGACTCCTATGCTTTTTTTTTTTTTGTTTGTTTTTTTTTTTATAACTCTCATGAGATTTTTCCTGCACTCAGGTAAACACTCTTCCCATAAGCGGAGAGACTTTCCTCTGCTTCCTGACACAGCGATACTAGCCCTGACCCCTCCTCGGCTCTCCTGCTTTACGCTGTGCATTGAAAGCCGGAACAAGGAGCATTGAAAAAAGGGATGTCATGTTAAAAGAGAGAAACTCTGGCCAATGAAAACTTCCCCATCAGACTGATGAAAGATCTCCCTGGACGGGCTGGGGTGTCTGTCCTCCTGCACAGCGAGCCCCAATGCTGAGTGTTTATATACTTTGGGATCCCAACTGCACAGCACATGAGGTTTGGAGGATGCACAGCGCTTACAATGTGCTGTGTATCTTCCACTGTCCTCTTCTTACTCCGGGAACCTCCGCATCTTTGAGTCAAAGAGTAGAAGGAGGGGGGACAATACAGAGCCAGTCAGCTGTTTTGTCTGCTGTGTCCTCTCCTTAACAGAGATCTCTGCAGCTGCTGTCTTATCTCCTTCACTGCTCTCCTGGAAGAGTATACTACATGTAGGATCTTCCAAGTAGGGAGACTGCAGGAGCCGGCTGTTATTGACATGTACTACTCCAGTCCCTTACTCCGACCAGACTATTGCATTCTGCAATCTATATGAAAAATTGTGCACAGGCGTACTGGTTATTATTGGATCTGTGCATTGTCTGCTGAGCATACAAACATCTGAATGCATCCTTATGCTCGGTGGCTTCTGATTAGGGTATACACCAGGAATCCTAGATACAAACACACATTACACAGCTACCTCCAACGGTTGCCATACAGTGGCTTCTGTCACCCATTGTAAAAAAGGAAAACCGTAAATATTTAATGCACGTGTCTTTCACTGAATACCGTTGTGTAATAGTGCAGTCTGCTAGACTATTGTATACTTGTAGTATGCGATAAGATACCCGACTGAACGAGCCCTAAATGTACATTCTGTATAACATCTAGATTTTCGTTCAGTCTGCTCTCCATGTCCTAAAAGCACACTGATCTAATAGTAACCTGTGTGGCTGTGTCCCATTAACTGGTCCATGTGAAAAACATTGCAGAAAGCACTGGTCAGTCCACTTTATGGAGCAGATGTCACTAACAGGCAGCTCCACAGCGTATTACATTACCAGCATTGAGGATGAGATTTTTAAAAATATTACCTACATGCTATTGAGAAAATAAGTAGCGGAAATGGACCAGCATTTTATTTGTGATCATCGCATGTCAATTTGCGCTTTGAATTTCTGCAGCAGAGCTACCAATCTGTGTGCTAGCATATGAGGCCGTTTCGAGTCTGCCGCTGACATATAAAAAGCTTGAGGGCACCCTGCAATACATAAGAGGTGGTCTTTGATAATAATTATTTATATAGCGCCAACATATTCTGCAGCACTTTACAATTAATTCTTTGATACATTACGAGGGCCGATTATAGGTGCTTGTGGGATGACCTCTTCCCTGAAGAGACCCTGCAGGTATTTGGCCAAAAGGGCCTGTATTTTCTCGGCCGGTGCACACCATAAATGCAGATCTGATGCAGGTACGAGGTGAGTTACTTTAGCAGCACTGCCGGAACGTACTTCTTCCACTTGCTAGTATAACCTGAATTTATTACCCGCAATAAACCTCCCCTCTTGAGATTGAAATGATGTGGAGCAGACTGCTATGTAACTGTGCAGTCCTGCTCCCAGAACCTGTGAGTTGTGCAGACATACACTGTATGGCTACACTGAAAATCAAAGCGAATAACGGACATAATAAAGGTGGACAAGATAGGGGAAAGAATAAGCAAATTGATGCACTTAATTTGCTATTTGGGAATAACATTTCATCTCTTATTCAAAGGATAGGGGATAATATGCTGATCACCAAGGGTCTGGTTGTTGGGACCCCCAGTAGTGTTGAGCGAGTATGTTCTATTAACCCTTTCGCCGAGTATGCTCGGGCCGAGCTCCAAGTATTTACGCTATGTGCCCACGTTGCAGAAATTAAGCAGAAAATTTCTGCTTCATTTCTGCATGTCCTTTCACGGAAAAACGCTTGCGGAATTTGGCAAGCGTTTTTCGCGCGTTTTAGAAGCGTTTGGGACATGCGTAATTGCCTTGCGTTTTTTATTGCATTGACCAGGCAATTTCGCATGCGTAAACGCAAAATTAATGGACATGCTGGGATTTTTGAGCGCATCAAAAACACTGCGGAAAAATCTGCAGCATGGGCATTGAAATTGCGGATTCTCATTGGGGACCATGGGGGACGGCTTACCAAGCGTTTCACAAGCATTTACGCTGCGGAAATTCCGCATCATATACGCTTGTAAAACGCTACGTTGGCACATACCCTTATAGCTGCTCGGTGATATGGTTGAATCGCTCCCGTGAGCATGATTTGAAACTGTTTGACAGTTTTATTACATGGGAGGAATGTCTATTTCTTATACATTCCTCCCATTTAATAAAACTGTCAAACAGTTGCAAATCATGCACACGGGAGTGATTTAACCTGATCACCGAGCAGCTGTAAATACTCGGAGCTCGGCCCGAGCATACTCGGACAGAACATACTCGCTCAACACTAACCCCCAGCAATCCCAAGACCAGAGCTCTGCAGCATGCTCAACCTCGCTTTCATTCATTGTCTATAGGATTGCTCAAAATTGCCAAGAACAGCGCTCCTTTAGTTCTGGCAGTCCCTCTGTGGTTGATTATGCACACTGCTTCTCCATTCCTTCTTAATGGGAGTGCCAAAGCTTTCCACAGGCACCATTGACACAGTGGGTTACCATTTTACATAGTGCTTACTCACAACCAGGATTCCCATTCTTTCTTTGAACTATTGCACATCTGATGATCAATGTGACCGAAACGTCATGTAATGCTTGTAGGAATATACTTATCAATAAATCATATTGACACGTTTTCTTCACTATGAGTGCCAAATTCTTCCTTACCAGTATCACACATGTCTGCTGTGCTCGGAGCAGCTTGTAATCGCTCTGTCGTGACATCAGTGCTGTCTGTCATCATACGCTTCACACAGGAGTAACCTGTTCTAAGCTGTCGTGGATGTGTTCTTCATTCCATTGACTGTTGCTGCCTGCTCATGATTGGTCAGACTCATTCACGGAAAAGTATATGCCCCCAGTGAAAACTCTCTCATAAAGTCCACTTTGTCTTAACAAAAATTAACTCATTAGCTACCATGTACTTTGATTGCTCATATCTCTGTTACAAAGATATTAGCAATGTATATAAACAAAACACAATTTATCCTGTTATGCAGTCACTATTTAATCAAGTGTCCAGTTCAACATTAAAAATTAGGTGGTTTGGCTTCATTTATTTAGAAAAATCGCTTCAACCTGGCCTCCTAAACTCCTGCTTTTGCCCTGTGGAATTGCCTGCCATTGTAGTTTTTTGTATATATTTAAAGTATGGTTTGGGCTGTGGAGGAAGCGGCGGCGCCAGGCTCAGACTGGTCCACAGGGGAACTGGTGAATTCCTTGGTGGGCCCCCTGTGCAGGAGTGGACTCACCACCATCACCCTACATGTATGCTTAATGCATTAATTACAGACAAAGTCAGCGTCTCATCTTTTAAATCAGTTTATTATATAAAAGCATAGGCACATTTGTGAATGTGGGTCAGGTGATATTGCATGTAGCTGAACCGTGGTCCCCAGATTCAATGTTCCTGGTAGGCCCTTGGCACACCAGTCTGAAATTGGGTGTCCCCTTAAGAATATGCTCTCTCCAACACTAATAACGATGGTCACGTGTATGACCTAGAGCGCTCTGCTCTTTGTGCTACGTCTCCTGCTTTGTGAGATAAACGCCATACCTCTCATGGCAAACGTGTATCAGGAAGAGGAGATGGTACTTACCCCACAATGCAGCTGCTTATCCAGGAGTCAGAGCAGGAACAGCAGAGAGTTCTGGGGAAATCACAAGCCCACATTTTCTAGTTCAGGAGCAAGCATAGTCCAAAGGTGCTGCCCTCTCCAAAGCCTGAATCTGTACTCTCCATATATACACTGAGTACAGATAATGAATCAATACAAGAGAAGGTCACACACTTTTATCATAATTGTGTTCAGCATTGAAGTATCACTGATGAAAAATACAAATATAGAGCTAAAAATGATGGGCAGATCAAGGCAGATGTTAATAATACACCTGTATCAACCAAGTTGCAAGGGTAACGAATAACAGATGTCTGGTCTCCCTGATGAAGCCATTGGGGAAACATCCGCTTGGTGGTGAACAGGTTACAGCTTTGCTTTTCTTACTTTAGGTTCATTACATTCTATTTATTATATTCTTATATGCTGTACATGGATCTCCTGGTTCCTTACTATCTGCCTAGTCTGTTTCTTTATTCTCGGGCTTTTAACTTTTGTATTTTGTTCTTTCAGTAATAATCGTTTCTTCACTTTCTTTCAAAGGGGCTCTTTTAAGTTTTTACTTTATCAGGGATGTTGTTAACTGAAGACACATATGAAAAAAACAAGTCACAAATGTAACTAATAACAAATGTCTTCTTACCTGTTTTGTTCTGCCAACCATTTTAATCTGTGGTGTGTTTTTAGCAGTGATACTGTTTAAATGTTGTAAATTTTTGGTGCAATTGTACTAGAGTATTCTTGTGGTGTACAAAATCTTTTTAGTTTAATGTTTATTGATAAAGGATATATATTTCATCTTAAATTTTGCCATTATGGTGATCTTCTGCAGATTTTTTTATGTACCTATATTTAATAAGCTGAGCCCAGCCTTGCCCCTTCAAGTGATGTCACTTTCGAGAGAGGGGCTGGTCCCTGTTCCCTGCGTTCTCTTCTTACAATGCACTCTGACAGTGCACTCTCTTATCGGCCTATGATACTTCTCATCAGGGCCAGCAAGGGAGCGCACTGAATCCACGCTTTGAAAGCAATATCGCACAGGGTTAAGGGAGCTCGTACCGAACATACGTCAGAATAGACAACCGGCACATGCTTAGTAGAGTTGGGACTAGTCCTGTTCCTGAATGTCTGACGTCTGATTTTTTTGAGGCCGACAATGTGAGCGTAGTTTTCTTATCCATTTGCTTTTCCAAATGTTGCAAATTTATTGTGCAATTGTACTCCAGTATTCTGGTTGAGAACAAAATCTGTCTAGTTTCCTTTTTGCATAGTTGAAGTCTAATGTGACATTTTAAAGGATCATGTGTTTTTTTAGAGCAAAAAGTCCCAAAAAGTGTAATAGACAGGGAAAAAGCAGCTTTGATTTTGTGCAAAAATCATTAACCTGCATTTACCATTTTGAAGAATTTGGCGCAAAAAAACAACAACAAATACTACAGGTCAAAAAAGTAAAGTCACTTAAAAAAAAACATAAGTGATGAATCAGGGACTTGGTACATGTAAAAAAAAAAATGTTGAAAAACTTTTAACTTAACAAGCCTTTAAAAAAAAATACAATAAGCCTGCGTGAAGAAGACTTATCCCTCATGTAATTAAATGCCCAGGACTGCTCTTGCACTATCATCTGGTGTATGACCGTTTCCAGCTAAAAATCTCTTCTTCTAGGTCTTTATAAATAGCAGTTTCTCGTCTTTGCAGTGTAGGCCTCCTATGTCGGGTCATCAAGTTTGAATTCCTGCGTCTTGTGAACCACTTTTTCTTCTCTTCTGTACGGAAAAACTCTGTTATGGATCTAAAATAGTCTAATGTAATTTCATGACTCCAAGCACCAGGTGATTCTGTAAGGAACCCACAATGACCTCCACAATGTGTTAATAGAAGTAAAAAGTAAGGATTGGTTCTGAAAAGTTCAATGGGGAGTGTAGTCTGAGGTGGTCCTCGAATAGGGTCATCCATGCTACAGATGCATAGCACAGGGACCGCAACTTCATCCACGTCACGTAGGGGTTCATTGCGTTCCCAGTATGTGTCCCAGCTTACTTTCCTATTTTCACATTGGCAATGTAACGTCTCATGAAGTTCCCGTAGAGAATTACTTCCAAATAGTTTCTCAGTGGACACAACTTCTACCAAAGCTGAGAAATATCTGCAATGGAGAACACAACACAATAGTGGAATTTGATCTAAAAATGCAAACAATAAATGTCATTGTTAAACAAAAAGTGATCTTATAAGTTGCTTTCTGAACCCAATTTCTTGTATGTACAGTAACCCACTATATATTAGTTGTATTTGAAAAATAACTAAAAAAGCCTTAAGATACAATCTCTGTACAATTAAAAATGTTCTGACAAAAAAAACTTTTTTGTTTTACTTGTTGATGGTCAGAACCTATTCTAATTTAGGTGTCAAACATGAGGGCCCCACGGAAACGCATCTTTTGAATTCTTATGGTTTATTTTAATATTATATACATTTTTAATTGTATTTAAAGGGCTATTCTCAAGTTCTTAAATTGCTTTAATTAAACAGCATGAAAATACGCAAGTTTGTATTTGACTTGCTTTCTCTATTTGCTGTCATTCTCCTGCTGTAAGAGCTTTTATCTTTTATAGTGTACAGCTGGTTTCCATGGAGCTTGGTTTGCAGACCCTGACCAAGAGTGTGCAGTAGTTACATCCCAGGAGAGAGATTAACTCTGAACGCCTCATAACAATCTCGCCAACCAATTGATTTATAAAGCAGCTAGCTGATCACACTCCCCTTTCATCTCCTGAAGAGATGCAGTTATAAATCACCAGCCAAGCAAGTTTCAGAACATGTTTGCTAATCACAGCTCTCTGCTCACAGTGTGAAACTTGTGTGTTTGTTCAAATGCCCTGTTACATCCATGTGTACAAACAGAGATAACAATGTAGACTCAGAACAAATCACTGATGGCTCTGAATCTGTTACAGCAGAACTTGTGCTACTAATACTACAGTTCCGCTACTCAACAAAGCTGTCAATCAAGTAGGAGCGCCCGCCCTGCCAGAAATCAGGAAGTAAGGAAACTACATTGGTCTGAAATGCTCAAGAGACAACTTGAGACTACCCTTTAATTCAATTATAGCAATTTAGTGATTTATTTATAAGGATTTTTATTTTATTTTATTTTTTTTACTTTTCTCAGTCTGTTGTGTTTGTCTCCTACAGGTAGATATTTATCCATCATGCCATACCATCAGGAAGGTGTCTGATTGGCTCCAGCTGTTTTCTACAGCAGGACAATGACCCCAAAAATATAGCCAGTGTCATTAAGAATGATCTTAAGCAGAAAGAAGAAAAAGGAGTCCTAGAAGTGATGGTATTGTGCCAACAGAGACCTGATCTGAATATCAAGTCTGTTTGTGATTACATGAAGAGACAGAAGGATTTTTACAAGTGATATCCACAGAAGATCTGTGGTTAGTTCTCCAAGATGTTTGGAATAATCTCCTTGTGGGGATCCTCTTGAAAAACCATGTGTATGTGTACCTAGAAGAATTGATGCTGTTCTGAAGGCAAAGGAGTCCTAGCAAATATTGATTTGATTTACATTTCTCTTTTGTCCATTCACTTTGTATTTTGTTCATTGATAAAAAAAACAACAACTATTTTTAAGCATTCTTAATTTGCGGTATTTTTTGAACATCTGTTTAAAACTGGTTCCATGGGTAAACCCACTGGAATTATGCAGACTCCATCATTTGAGCAGTCTATATAATGTGCTGAGTATCACATCTGTTTTGTTACACATCACCTTTAGGAATCAATTTCTCATGCAGTTTACTCCTGCACTACCTGTTATACTGTTCTCCCACACTAGGGAGGACTGCAGCCTAATCAATAATTCTGTACCTGTTTCTAATAAATGGGCACTGGGTTCTTACCAAGGTCCTGGGTGTTATACCAGTGTTTCTTTCCATCTCAACACATTGGTTAATCAATTGCAACTTGATCCATATTGAGATGAGAATTCGCAGCCTCTCTACCAACATCCTGACCCACAAGGTGCAACAGCAGTGGGCTTAGCACATTTTACTCAAGAATTTATACTAAAATGACTTAGTTCTAATGCTAGATTATTCAGAAATTATAAATAAACACATGTTACTGTGTACAGACATTCTACCTCCTTCCAGTCTCTTTGCAAATCTGCACTCGGTCATACGTTCTCTCAGAGTAAAGGCTCCATTGAATTTGCATGTAATGACTTTTCCGTGAGTGCAGAGCTCCTGAACAGTTATAGGGTAAGGCTATGTTGACATCTGCATTGGGCTTTTCGTTTTTCTCTTACATGACAGGAAAAGCTAAACAAAGTTCATTTTGGGACAGATCTGTCACATAACTTACACTAACACCTCCCAACAGATCCTATTGACTATGACCGGGTCCGTTGGGTTTTTGTCATGGTATCCCTAATACAAGACTATATTTTGCAACATTTTAAATAGAATCTGAAATAGAGGCTCTGAAAGTATAAAAGCGAACAGTGTCAGGACAGACGGGCATTTCTCTCTTTCAAGCTATATTACAAAGTTATTGATCAAAATCAGCATTGCGATGCTGAATCACTACTCACAGATAAGTTGTGAGTCAGGAAAGTCAAGGATCTGAGGTCAAGAGCCAGGAAGGTGTGTCATGAATAGACGGAAGAGACAAAGGTGTAGTCAGGTCACAGTTCGGTGTCAGAATTCCAAGGTCAGAGTGCATCAAGGCTAAAAGGGTAATACAAACGGATAGTCGAAAGGCAAGTCCAAGGTCCGGCAACAAAAATCAGAATGTCAGAGTTCATAGCACTGAGAAAACACAGCACTGATCTGAAAGCTACGACTAGCAGAGATCTGGGACTGACAGCTTAGCTAAATAGCTGAGTAATCCCCTAGAACAGGGAACACCTGAAAGAAGCTCAGCACCTCCCAGTCTCAGATTGGACAGCTGAGCTGTCTATCAAAATACCGACAGCTCAGCACGCCCCTGCACTAGATTGAATGACTGTGCTGTCACTCACCAAACTGACAGCTCAGTATGATCCTGATTCCATAGGGCAGCAGAACTATCACTCACTGCGTCCAAGACACACTGAGCGGAGGAATCGTGGCAAGCGTATACTCTCAAGTTGGTAAGTTATCCCGTGGATAAGGGATAACTTCATGATTGCTGGAGATCCGATCCTTTGCACCCCAACTGATGCCTAGAACTGCTGCTCCATTAATGTTTATGGAAGTGCCGAAGAGCAGCCAGGCGCTGTGTTTGACTATCTCAGGTGCTTCCATTAAAAGTGAATGGTGCCACAGCGCGCATGATTGACCAGCCATCCATTCACATTGGGTTCTTCAGAGACCCAGTTCCAGGGATCAGTGGGGGTTCCAGCGTTCAGATCCCCAGCAATTGAGAAATTATCCCCTATCCATGGAAACACTTCCAAACTTAAGAATACTTCTTAGAAGGAAAAAAATGCAAATTATATTTCATTGGTTTTATACACCACTATTTTACCAAATTTTAGCTGTTATTTTGATACATTGTCAGCAACAAATGGAGTATTTTGTTCTTAAATATATCCTTATTCAGGATCTCACCCTTGTTTCCTTGAAACATATTAAGTACAACAAAAAAAACATACTTGTTTTTCTCAGCCACATATTATCTAGATGTGAACAGAAAATAATAAAAAAATCTAAAGAAAAGAAAATATTTCTAGTGTTTTCCAGCCATAAACAGGATTGTTTAAAAACATCAAAAACTAAATCACAACTGCAAACTGTGAACATGGTTCATAAGAGCTATTGCACCAGAAATAAAAATACTTCCGGTCTGCAGAAAATAAAACTCCCACCATATTCTTAGCAGGTGACTGTTTCATCTCTCATTCCATCATAATCCTGAGCGGTCTTATCCAACTTTTTAAAAAAACTTTTAAAAATAGATACTTTTTAAAAAAGAAACTCTGCTTGCTTCTTCTTTCCCATGCCGTGCTGTTCCTGTGGTTCTCCATGGTCTTTCTTGTTGACACATGACCACTGCAGCCAATCAGTAGTTTCTCTGGTCACATGCCATACTACTGCCATCATGGCTCCTATCATTGAGCAGTGATGCTAATAGTACGGCAGGTGAGTGCTGCAGACAATTACATTCTGACTTATTGTAAACTAAAAAGAGAACAGCAAGAGCATCAACGCTTGAGATGTGAAGATCTGCAGATTTTTTACAATAACCTCCTTTAAATAAAGGCAGTTCTGAAATGAAAATGACGTGTCTCGACTACTGTGTAGCATAGTACCAGCATAACCCGAATGCATATCACATATTAGTCTGTGCTTTGCATTACCTGCTAAGAATGACTTTTTGATAAAGCAGCAGAGGCCATTCATAAAACCATGGTAGCCTGGTTTCAAACCATTCCTGGCAGCGGAAAACTGGTGAAATGCAGGACACAGCTGTCATGTAACTGGATGAGCCACATTCTCCCAGGTAAGAAAGCAACAGTCCAGACCCAAGTCCTTCACTAGCCGCAAAGAGCATGGAACTCGGATGCCTAAAACAAATATAAGTTACGGCTTCTTTGAGATCTCCAGGTTCCCCAAAATCCTGTAGTCTAAGTGTTGTCAGTGGACAATCATTTTGCCCTCGTCGGTTAAATATGACTGGATAGTAACCTTTTCCTAATGCCAGCAGACAAAAATGCTGAACATTTCTAGTCAACTTTCCGAAAGGGTTTGGAATTACCAGGAGTAATGGTGGATTATCCGTGATGTTTGTGCCTCTTCTTGTTTTTAGACTTTGTCTTGGTCCCACCACCCAGTCCAAAGCAATGAGCCCGCCATCTGTGAGCTGTAGGTTTTCCCTGGCTAGCTCCAAAGGATAATCCGGTGGAAGGAAGTTTTGAATAAGAGTCTGAAGGTTCGACCACTGACTCCACCACCAACGTGTTGGCTCCAGCACTAAGCGCTGAATATCTTTAAGCAGCCAATGAGCAAGAGCCGATTGTTTACATATAAGCTGATATCCTTCTGCAAAAGGTACCCAAGAGTCTCCAAAATCATCTCCAAAGCAATCGTCTTCTTCGGTTTCTCCAGTATGTTCTTGTTTCTGCTTTGTAGACCAAATCTTGACCTTGCAAACAGAACCTATAAGAAAACTTATCCGGGACCAGATCACCCGCCATACACTTTGCATTGAAAACATGATGACTATACCCACTTTGGAGAGGTTTCTGTTCTTCCTGATTAGTTGTCCTTGAACCTTTCCTCAACACAAACATTTTTCAATGGCTTTTACTTAGCTAATGTTTTATTTATTCAAGTCCTGGACTCTTGGCTTTGAGGTTTAGTAAAGGTTGAGCTATTCTTTTACAAAAGTGTTTGAACAGTGATTCATGTTTGTGTTTAAGTGAAGCCTGCAGCTACAGTGCATCCTCCTTCGTGCCAACGATCTGCTGGGCTGTGACCTACTAGGACCAGTAAAGGGCAGGATAATACAATTGAATTTGAGCCAAAAATGTTGTATTAAGTACATTTATCCTATGTGTAATAATATGGCATAAATGTAATATCAAGTGCAGACAGTCATCAGATCAGTTCTCAGGTGCTCAGATTTCCTCTCGGATTGCAACAGACATTTGTATCAGAAAGACAAAGTTCTAGTTGGCTTCATTTTTTGAGGTTTATTGTTTTAATTTGCACAGGCATCCGCTGTAACCTACAGTTTACCATTCTTTTGTATATTGCCTTTTGATCAGTGATCACTGATACATGTGGTTCTCCAGCTGCTGTGAAACTACAATTCCAAGCAGTCTTCATCAACAATAACAACCCAAAAAATGAAAAAAAAAAAAAAAAAAAAGAGGACAGCACTTCACTATATAAGTTCAAAAACTGTTACCTGAGAATTGGTAAATCTCAAGAAGAAAGAAGTGTACATGCAAGTCCATAAATACACCTTGAGAAGTTCCATCCTGCGGCCGCTGACACTTAGAACAGCTGATTGGCGGGGTTGCCGGGTGTTGGACCCTGACCAATCAGACATTGATAACCTATCCTGAAGATAGGTCATTAATGAAAAAGTAGTGGACAACCTCTTTAAGATAAAAAGGTTCCACACTAAGGGGAAGCAGCAAACAACTGGTGGTAACTATATAATAACTTTTCAAAGTAGAAGTCAAAGTTGGAGCAATGTTAGCTATACAACAGATGACAATCGATAATCCATACTCATATAAGATGTATAAATATTCTGCATCTAATAACAGACTAGCAGCAGGCTGGAGTAAACAATTAGAATAGAAGGTACTACCTTAGAATAGCCACAATGGAACCAGGCACTATGTCCATCCACCCCGACGTGCGTTTTGCCCTGCTTCTTCAGGGGGCGTGTCACGGCCCAGGAATAAGCATGGCAAAAAGTGCGAAGGGGTGGAGGGACATAGTGCCTGGTTCCATTGTGGCTATTCTAAGGTAGTACCTTCTATTCTAATTGTTTACTCCAGCCTGCGGCAAGTCTATTATTAGATGCAGAATATTTATACATCATATCAATATGAATTATCAATTGTCATCTAATGTATGACTGACATTGCTCCAACTTTGATTTCTACTCCTGCATAGGTTATTATATAGTTACCAGACTATTATAAAGATCTACTATATAATCGGCTTATCCCGTCTGTCTGTCCGTCCAGGAAATCCCGCGTCGCTGATTGGTACGGCCTCGGCCAATCAGCGACGCGGGATTTCAGAACAAGTCGGGAGATAGCAGGGCTGACTCCGCCCATGTGGTCATGTGACTCACCAACTGCCCATTACGTACTGAACATGTTTTGTCAGTCACAGTGTGACGTACTTCTGTCAAGTTTCATTCACCGTGGTACACGGAACAGGAGACCCCGGGCTGCAGCCGCAAATGGTCGTGATGTAAGTGGAAGCAAGAGCCGGCTGCAGCCGGGGGAATTACGTGCTGGCTGTGCGTGGTCAGCGATGTTGTCACAAGCAGTATTGACAACATGACGTAATTACAAAATTCATTAGGGGCCCCGGGGGGATACATTGGGGGGTTAATTTAAAGTAGTGCACAACCCATTTAAACACTGCTTCGCTGATTAGTCGCGCCCGGTCGGCCGCATACATATTCTAGAATACCCGATGCATTAGAATCGGGCCACCATCTAGTATTTAATAAAGATGTATTAATTTTATGGATTTGTATGTACACTTCTTTCTTCTTGAGATTTACCTATTCTCAGGTAGCAGTTTTTTGAAATCCAAACAGGCTAACTGGCAAAGGTGGTCCAGAAATTCTAGGAGTTGTCGTTTTGCAAGAACTGGAGAGCAGCAAGTTGGAGACTACAGATCACTGAGGGATCAGATTACAACTGCCTATTAAAGTCTATGGAGAAGGGAGGAGGATGAAAAAGCAGAGTGTGAAGCAGGCTGAAAGAGAGAGGCACAGACTCTTGGTGCTGCTTAAAGCCCTTTCATGAATATAATAAATCTGTGTATGTATGTGCAAGTAGTGTAGTGATCATGTGTTAATATACTCAGCTACCATCATCTTCTCTGGTATCCAGTACCATTCCTCTCCTCTTCTGAATGATGTCACCGCAATTCAGCCTATCCAATTCGGATCATTCTATGCTCTATGTGAGTCGGGGGTCTCTTTTGCAATGTAAGTCTATAAAGCCTCATTCTGATGCTCCATAGACTTACATTGTAAAAGTTACTTCTGGGTCAAGCAGAGCGCAGTGTGACCTGGAGAGTCTGAAGAGCAGGGACATCACTTAAAAGAGGAGCAGCACGGCGCTGGATATCGGAGAAGGCGGTGGTAGGTGAGTATATTAATACATACACACTACATGCACATATACACAGATTTAGTTAAAAAAAATTCAAAGGGCTTCTTTTATAGTAATTAGTTTTTCCATATGGATTCACAGCTACACTGCTCAGTACTGCTGTGTGATGTTTGCAATGTTGCAGCTATAAACAAGTGCTACATTGAGATAGTTGTACAGGAATCCCTCATGCCTCTGTGTCCAGTGTATGGGAGACATCTAGCAGCAATTCTCCACCTACTAGCTCAGAGGCCAATAAAAATTAAAGACAGAGTTTGGTGAATAATGCAGGATGCAAGTCATATAATGGACAGGAATAGTGGCATTTCTCATGTACGTGTGACAACTTCTCACGAAGTCACCAGAAGTAACAGGAATGCTTTAAATTCTTAGTCCTCAGCTTGTAGTATGCGTACCCCTAGGTCATGCTGGTAATGGGTGCAGAACAGTGTGTGATCATCACTTTGTAGGCAATTTATTTGAGTTATAAATAAATTAAGATCCACTTGTAATATCCTTGAGTTAATCCACAGTTTGTGCCATAAATTCCTGTTTGCGGTGTGATGAACCCTTGTGAATCCACACCGAGGCAACATGGTTCAGGTGACGCTCATTTGCAGATTGATGTCGGACTCTTATTGATACAAGTCAGTGGAGTGGAGGCCATTCTGTGTAACAGTTATAATGGTTAAGATCATCTTTAAACAAGTTTTATAATTTATAAGATATTTTGAAAATGAAAGAAGTAGTCTTGTTACTTTGGGCAACTCAAATGTTTTTTTTTTTTTTCCAACTGATTTTGCTAAATCTCTCCCAATGAGGCTAGATGGTAGCAATCTCTCTGGAACCCTTGAGCTGACTTCACACTATGTTCGGTAAATGCGCTCATATATGCGCCTTATTTATAAAAAATAAGAGACATTTCTAATTATTAGCAGCTTTAAACATTTTAAAAAGTGTTCCCCAAATAATTACAGTCGATTACATTAACAAAGACAGACAGTACTCACACTAATAGAAAATCACATAACCTTGTCCATTTTGCGAGATCACTAAATCTGGAGCGCCCTCTAGTGGGACTTAAGCTGTGCTAAATTACTGGACAACGTTAATGAAAAGTTGTTCAAAACTTTGAGCTTAAAGAGGAATTTTCACCTTTGTTTTCATAACTGTTTTAGTAAATATTTATATTAACCATAAAAAAAATCCAAAATAGTGTATAACTTATTTTATAACTCTCCACTGATCCGTTCCTCTGTTATTCCTCCTAGAAATTAATGAATAAATTAAAAACTGGGTGCCATTAGATGAGGGTTTCTCCTATGCACGCGGACACTGTCCAATCAGTTCTGGTAGCACCTGATTATTTTATGGACACACTCGGCTGTGAATTTATTTCTACATTTCTAGTAGGAGCAGCAGAGGAGTGGTACAATGGTACTGGTTCTGAGATCAGATGCTCCAGAACTGTTATTTCATGGGGAACATATTACCTAAAACAGAGAAGTCAGGAGCGGTCTCAGGTTCTGGCTACCTTCTCAAATTGACAGATAATATATAAAATGTTACAGTAATGAGTTGATACAATATCGCTCACTGTGTCTCCCCTCCGACTACGATCACCTCAGTCTCAAAATCACTAAAACGTCAGGGGTCGAGGCTGCACTTGGCGGCAGCGCAGCGCTTTGGATCTTCGCTCTGATTGCCTACACTTGCACTTAGGTATTTGCCATTTATCATGCGGCATATTGTTTGCTTTTTTGATCTGAGCGCAAGCAGAGGACAATGAAGAGAGATTCCTGCAGCACCCAGCGCTTGGGAACAACACGAACTGTACACTGATTCCCAGGAGCCGGTGCGTGTCACACTGACGACACACGGATGTTATCCATGTGTCATCACTGTGCATGTGTGTGGGACGCTTTGTGGCCCGTGCTGCAGGTAAAAAACGGACATGTCAGCGTGTGGAGCACACGGACACATGATCCGTGGAAACACACTGCCATGTGCACAGACCCATCCATTTGAATGGGTCTAAGTGTGTAAGTGTCTCCCTCCAATACGTGTGAAAACTGTCACCACACGTACGGGACACACTGACCTGTGAATGAGGCCTTAGATTACTGGGTGCAGCCATTTTGACAAAGTTAGAGTTCTTAGATTTAGCAATACGGCAGAGCTGAGAAAGCTGCCCACACCCGACTCTGTATGTACATTGTCTATAGACAGTGAGGTGCACAGGGCCAACTAGTCCCAGCAATGATAATGTCCTAGTGATAAAAACTTCACTGTAAGTAAACCACACGCAGCCTGAGGCTATGTGCCCACGATGCAGAAATGCTGCATATTTTTTACGCTTCACCCTGGCAGGAAAAATGCACGTGGTTTTTACATGCGTTTTTCCCGCCAGGTAGAAGCGTTTGTCACGCGTTCTTCACTTGCATTTCCACATGCGGGTTATCAAGCGCTTTCCAAGCGATTTTAGCATCACTTGGAAAGTGCTTGTCAACTTGTTCACACTATATAAATCCATGCAACTGGCATATATAGTGTGACCAAGTTAATTAAAAAAAAAGAATAATAATGGTAAAAAATAAAAAAAAAAGATTATACTTACCTTCCAATGTCCTCCCGGTGTTTTCTCTGCTCCGTCCGGTCTCTTGCACTGCTTGCGGTGGTGTGAAGGACCTGCGGTGACATCATTCAGTCATGTGTCAGGTCACATGACTCAATGACGTCATGGCAGGTCCTTCACAACAGCGCGAGCAATGCAAGAGACCGGACGGAGCAGAGAAAACACCGGGAGGACATCGGAAGGTGAGTATAATCTTTATTTAATTTTTTTTACAGTTTCTATGGTGCCCAGGTCTGGAGGAGAGCCTCCTCTCCTCCAGACCTGGGTACCATCCGCACATTGAACTGTGTGATATCCGCTTGTGCAGATGCAGTGATGCGGATGTCACGCGTTCCAATGCAAGTCAATGGCAGCGATTACGCTGCGTGTCCGCAAAATTAATGGACATGCTGTGGATTTTTGAGCGCAGAATAAACGCTGCGGAAAAATCCGCAGCATGGGCATTGACATTGCGGGTTGTCATTGGAGACCATGGGGGGCGGATTACCAAGCGTTTCCCAAGCGTTTACGCTGCGTAAATTCCGCAGCATAAACGCTTGGAAAATGCATCGTGGGCACACAGCCTGATAAGTGACATCGCAGAATTTGGTGTTTAACCCCTACCTCATGTTGTCCTTAGATTACATAGCAAGACCCTGCTGACAGATTCCCTTTAATGGTTGTGTGAGGAATGCTCTCCTACTCAGAATGTACTTCAGTAAGTAAATTATCAAGATCCGCTGCTGGCAGCTCCCGTAACAATTGCCGATTTGTTGTACAAAATTTTGAGGCCTTTCACACATTTATGTCGAAAACTGATGAACTAGACAATATAAACATGCGCCATATTTATCTAGCAGAACCAGTGTGATAAGCCCCGCGCATTTTAAGGCTGTCTCGTCCAAGTTTGCTGTATCTAATACGCCCCATATTCCACACACTAGACAGTGACACCGCCATGCTGTAATCTAGAAGTTAGAAAGTTTTCTTCTCAGTAACCACTGGTGTCCACAAGGTGGCGCCCTGCCCGCAGCCTCTCGCAGAACGCGCCGAGCAGGAAACTACCAGAGTACGGCCATTGTGCGGAGCGCGGCTGGGCGTGTCATTCTTTCGTGGGTGTAACTGGAAATGACCAATAGGATGTGACTCTATGCACTTTTACCCTCTGATTGGCGAAGACGCGCAGAAGCTGGAGGTACGTGACGTGCGCTGACGTAGTGTTCGGCCGAGTGTCCGGGATGTAGTGCGGGATGTGGTGGCTGTGCGCGGCGTCCGCTCTGCTCCTGACCCGGGCACCTCCAGCGGCTGGCGCGGCGTGTGAAGGAGTGCCGGTGAGTACTGGGCGGCATGCCTGCTGCTGCACTCACCAAGGAAGTCCCTGCTCTGCTGCAGCTTGTGCTCACCAGGCAAATGCAGAAATAGCAACTCTCCTAACTCCCTGGTGTCCTGGGAAGCTGCTCACCGTGTGCTGCTCTGATATTATGGAGTTGCCAGTTATGCCCTTCACTGGTGCATCCTATGTGCCCACGTTGCGGACCTGAAGCATATTTTTTACGCTTCTCCCTGGCGGGAACATCGCATGCGGATATTACATGCGGTTTTCCCGCCAGGTAGAAGCGTTTGTGAGGCGTCTTTGCATGCATTTCCGCATGCGGGTTATCAAGCACTTCTCCAAGCATCACTTGGAAAAGTGCTTGACAACTTGTTCAGAATGGTAAAAAATAAAAAAATAAACTTTAGGGTATGTGCACACGATGCAGAAATGAAGCAGAAAATTTCTGCATCATTTCTGCATCTCCCTGGCAGAAAAAACGCATGCAGATTGTGCATGCGTTTTTCCTGCAGAATACATGCGGATCCACATGCAGATTCACATGCGTTTCCGCATGCAGATTGACAAGCGCTTTCCAGGCGATGTTAGCATCACCTGGAAAGTGCTTGATAACTAGGTCACACTATATAAATCCATGCAAACAGCATGGATTTATATAGTGTGACCCGAGAGAGTGTATATACTTACCTCTGATGGCCCGCGCTGTCCTGCTCACTCCGTTCTCCCGGCTGCCGGCAACTTTGAATTGAAAGACCTGCCGACGTCAGCGTCACGTGACCCGTCACATGACTCTGACGTCACCGCAGGTCCTACAACTCACTGCAAGTGCCGGGAACCAAGCGGGAGCGCTGCGCGGGCCGACAGAAGGTAAGAATACATTTATTTTTTATTTTATTCTTCTTTTTACAGCTTTTTTAATGGTACCTGGGTGTGGATGAGACTCTCCTCTCCTCCACACCCGGGTACCATCCGCACATTAGAACGCACCAATTACGCAAGTACAAATGCTGTCTTGCGGAATTGTCGCGTTCTAATGCAAGTCAATGGCGGCGAAATCGCCGCGTTTCCGCAAAATTAATTGACATGCTGCGGATTTTTGACCGCAGCGTTAACGCTGCGGAAAAATCCGCATCATGGGCACAGCACATGCGGATTTCCATTGGGGAACATTGCTGCCCTTCTACCATGCGTTTTTCATGCGTTTCCGCGGCGTTTACGCAACTGCAAAAACGCCGCGGAAACGCATGAAATACGCATCGTGTGAACACAGCCTTATACTCACCTTCTGATGCATTCTCTGCCCCGTCCGGAGGCTTGAGCGGCTCACGCTGCTGTGTGCAGGACCTGCGGTGACGTCATTGAGTCATGTGGTGGGTCACATGACTCAATGACGTGGCAGGTCCTTCAGACAACAGCGCGACGGAGGGAAAACATCAGAAGATAAGTATAAACTTTATTTTATTCTTTTTTTAACAGGTTCTTTGGTACCCAGGTCTGGATGAGAGTCTCCTCTCCTCCAGACTTGGGTACCATCCGCACATTGATTCCGCGGCGCTTCCGCAAAATTAATGAACATGCTGCGGATTTTTGACTGCAGCATATACGCTGCGGAAAAATCCGCAGCATGGGCATTGACATTGCGGAATGCCATTGGGGACCATGGGGTGCGGATCTACATGCGTTTTTCAAGCGTTTACGCTGCGGAAATTCCGCAGCATATACGCTTGAAAAACGCTACGTGGGCACACAGCCTTAAGGCTATGTGCCCACGATGCAGAAATGCTCCGGATTTTTCCTGAGCGTTTCTGCATCTCCCTGGCTGAAAAAATGCATGCTGATGACTTTACATGCGTTTTTTCTACCAGGGACAAGCATTTGTCTTGCGATTTTAGCATCACTTGGAAAAGTGCTTGAAAGTTGGTCACACAATATAAATCCATGCAACCGACATCCATGCAACCGGCATGGATTTATATTGTGTGACCAACATAATGTTACAAAAAAAAAGAATTAGAACGTAAAAAATAACCTTATATTCCCCTCCTGATGGTCCCCGCTCTGCTCCCACCATCGCTGCTGGCTCCATGGCGGGTACCGGTAATGTAAAAGGACCTTCCGTGACGTCAGCTGTCAGGTGATGGTCGAGTGACCGCTGACATCGGCGGTTGCGTGACCTGTCACATGACTGCTGACGTCATGGAAGGTCCTTTTACATTACTGGTACCTGCCACGGAGCCAGCAACGATGGTGGGAGCAGAGCGGGGGCCATCAGCATGTGAGTACAAGGTTATTTTTTATTTTAATTCTTTTTTTTTACTTGCAGGTACTATGGTACCCTGGTCTGGAGGAGAGTCTCCTCTTCTCCAGACCCGGATACCATCCGCGCATTAATCGCATAAGATCCGCATGACTACATGTCATTATGCGGATCTTATGTGATCCAATGCAAGTCAATGGTGGCGATTTCGCAGCGATATCGCACTAGAATTGGTCTTGGTGCGGGTTTTACCTCAATGCGAATTTGCAGTGGAGATTTCCGCTTTTTGTCCAAACTCTATACATGTTTGGCTCGCCCAGGTGTGGGAACGAGTGAACAGAATAAGCAGACTTCTCTAAGGCTTTTCTCTCCTGAGAACAAAGGATTGGGCATGTTGAAATCCAACTGCCCCATCCGTCACTTCCCCAACAGCTGTTGTGAGCAGAGAGTTGAGTCACAGACATACGCAGTAGATGGTCAGCTGGTCCCGTTAAAATCAGTGGGTTTGGTTGGTGATTGTCTATAGCTTGATATATCTGTGATTATATGAGGTCTGCTGGACCAAGATGGAAGAAGCCATGCAGCCTAGAAATAATTCACTAATGTTTGGCCTTTTTGCTTGGATTATTTTGAACTGTATGAAAGTTCTTAACGTAGTTGTTCCACCTTTTGGGTACGTTTTTTTTTTTTTTATTCTTAAATAAATACTAGCAGTTTTTTCTCAATTATCTTTGTAATTGGGTTTTAGTAAAAAATTTGCACAATTTGCCTTCTATAGTCTGTGTTGCACTGTTCAATGCTGGCTGCAGAATGAGTTAACTGAGAATCTGCTAGTGAGCGTGTTCTGACGGAGTGTTTGTAAGGGTGCAGTCAAATGGCCGTATTACTCACTCATGGCATTCCTCGGACTGGCCGGCACCTCTCCTGACCTGAGAGTGACAGCATGTATTTCTATGCAGCTGCCACGCTCGTGTCAGGAGAGCCGACTGCTAGTCCGAGGAAAGCGTTGCAATCCTTGCACAAGTAATACGGCCATCTGATGTTTTCTGTACAGTTAATCTGGAAAACTGATCTCAATAATGACAGCCAAAACGTAGACTTAAAGGTGTAATCCGATTCTGTCCTCTTCCGCAGGTGAGTGGGAAAGGTAATGTCACGCCTGCAGATATCTGCTGATTTCTGCACACCTGAGCCATTCATCAGAAGGTGCACAATACCTGCCGGCCGCACAGCTGAGCCAGTAGATGCCTGTGAACATAATGGGGACGATTCCTCAGAGCATTTTCACCAGATTTCTGGGGGAAAAAAAAAAAAGCTTTGAAAAGTCGTAATTGTTTTGCACAAAAATGTGACTTCCATCATTATCACGCCGTTCTCACCCCAGCACTGATAAAGTGAACAGAGCTGGGGCGTGACTGGGCATGGTGATCCCTGCCTATCAAATTCATCACTATGTACCTCACCTTATTCATAAAGGGGGCATAAGCCTTTTCATGAATCAGGAGCGTCCTCTCCAAAATGCCCCCTCAGCACGACCAGAGAGAGAATCACCAGTCTTGATGGATATGTTATGTAAGAGCAGTAAAAAGCATATGGCCCAATGGCATAGTTTAAATGTAATCACAAAGGATAAAAATCCCTTGATTAATACAGTATGATGCAAACAAAAGTGCCCCCAAACAGTGTGATACCCCCACAGTGAATTCCTCCACATGCACAGTATGATGACCCTAACTGTATCTCTCTGCCTCAATCCCCCCACACAAATAATGGTGACCCCATCACAGTATGATTCTCCAACTGTAATCCCCACACAGCCCTCCATACACTATAACTTGGCACCGTATTGCCTTCTATACGGCATGACGGGCCCCACATTAAAAAAAAAAACAACTCGCCTCTGTCCGTTCCCCCGCTTCTCTGGTCTCTTCATGGTTTCTTCAGATTTTCTGCACATCTCAGTACAGCGGGTGCATTGTAATAATGTCATCAGGTGGGAGACCCGCCCAGGGTCTCCGGCCAGATATACTTGGGGGACCCGCCCAGCAGGCCAAATATGCTCACCCTGCCGGCCAGATTTTGGCATGTGTTGTAAGGCTATGTTCACACATGGCGTTTTTGCAGTAGTTTTTTTTTGTACAGCCAAATCTTTCCCTCTTAGCAGTAAAAATGGTACTTGCAGCTATTTGCAGCTTTTTTTTTTCTTTGCTGTGTGATTTGCCTATAGTACATGTTTAATAAAGTTAGTTTTATTTACCAAAAACAGAGCAAAAATAGTTTTTTGAACTCTCTCATTGCTTTCTATGGGTGAAAAAATGCTGAAAAATTGACACTCTAGTCCTAAAATGCTGTATTTCTCAAATTCAGTCGGGGAGGGGGGGAGCGCGTGAATGAGGGTTTCTGAAATCTCATAGCTTTTGCTGGTACTGTAAAACGCAGCTTCCTTTCTGTAGAAAAAGAAAATGCAGCAAAAATACCATATGTGAACATAGCCTTGTACACAGCGTTCTTTTCTGTTCAGACATCTGTTAAATATTTATTTTTACAAACTTGTCTCTGGAAACATGACTTGGACAATGTTGCCATACTCCGGATTAATCAGGGAGCGCATGTGCTGTGTACATTTCCACGACGTTCTCGTTCTGAGCCACATGGACGGTTTTTGGTCATGGAAACTATTGATTGACAGCTATTCCAGCTCACATAGTAAAACGCCAGCAGGATTCTCATGTACAGCTGTCACCAATCTGTTCTTTACTAGTGTTGAGCGAGTATGTTCTATTAACCCTTTCGCCGAGTATGCTCGGGCCGAGCTCCGAGTATTTACAGCTGCTCGGTGATATGGTTGAATCGCTCCCGTGTGCATGATTTGCGACTGTTTGACAGTTTTATTACATGTGAGGAATGTCTATTTCTTACACATTCCTCACATGTAATAAAGCTGTCAAACAGTCGCAAATCATGCACACAGGAGCGATTCAACCATATCACCGAGCAGCTGTAAATACTCGGAGCTCGGCCAGAGCATACTCGCTCAACACTATTCTTTACTCTTCTAGCCTGATATACTGCTGGACCTGCCGGATGAGGACGTGTACACCTGCACTGAGGGTTATATGCCTCCACCCCGTCAGGTGAGAATCACTTGCACTTTATTTGATAGCATTGTCATTGAAAGTATTAATTACAAACACTACGTCATTATTACTTTTTGTACCTCTTTTTTTTTTTTTTTTGCGCCATATTCATCTTTCTATTTTATTTTCTTTGCATTTTTTTAAGTCTAATTTTTATATGCTCTGTTTATCGTTGCACAATTTTTCGCAAATGTACTCCAGTCCTATCCCTTCCCAGAGTCATTTTATATATGTATGACATTTTTGACATGTGTGACCGCTAAAGAGTCGCAAAACGGGTTAATAACAAAAAAATAAGTATTCCTGATTTTTCACAAATTCATGGACAGCGTGGGTCTTTTTAAAGTATGTGGAAAATGGCAACAAATACCACAAGACAAAAAGGACTTTAAAAAAAAAAAACCACTAATGAAGAATTTGGCTAATAGAGGTTAATAGGATTAATAAAAACTTATCGGTATGTTTTTGAATTGTCGGATGAAACCACATTACCTGGAGGGATTTTAAGGCCAAGGCTGCTTAGTGACATGAGGTCTCACAACAGAAACTAGTGTTTCCTTATGGAGGCTGTGAGGCTAAATGGTCGTCTGTGACCTTATTTTCCATGTGGTAACAATGATGTAACGTCGCTGTCATCTTTTTATTTATTTTACTATGATTTGTATGTGTCTCCATGTTGCACTATCCGACAAGCCTTTCTGTGTATTGCTGGGTAGTTTACTAGTTCACGCTCCTCTGTACTCACAATTATTATTTTTATGACTTCTACTACCATAATGTTTTTTTCAGTTTTTCTTGTACATTGATGTTTTTTTTGTGGCACAGGTACTCCCCAGTATTACTTCTGTGTACCAGCAGGAGGTAAGAGTCTGACCTTATGGGTAACTTATCTTTTGGTATAGTTCCCTAAAGGGGTTCTCCACTATATTTTAAACTTTACATGGGAAAGCTGCGTGGAAAAATAAGAAAAAAGACATGCAGTACTTACCACTGGAATCCACTCCCAACTCCCACAGGTCCTACCGGACCATAAGTGATGACATCACGACCACTAGTGACCTGTTTGATGAGGTCACTGACCGACTGCAGACTTAATCCTAAGTGACTATGTATTGTCTTAATCCCATCTTTTTTGTAATACACTTTAATTAAAAATTCCCTGTTTTTCTTTCACTACACTATCTAACTGCTTTTTCTTATTTTTTTTATTTATTTTTACTACTTCCTCTTTGATAACTCTTCATTTGAGAATCCCAGTGCCTGCTGGGATTTTCAAACAAAGCATGATCAGGGGGTATGAGACTGCAGTCACTGTCACAGCCTCTGCCCCCTCTTAAACACATCGTCATCAGTTCCTGCTCTGAGCATGCATCGGTTGTCAATTCCAACATATCCTCAGTATGCTCATTCTTGTCACCGGCTCAGATCAGAAGTAACAAGCCGGCAGGAGAGCGAACTGTTAGTGTGAGATATAAGAATACTCGACGCACACTGACAGTGCGCTCTGTTGCCGGCTCGTTTTTTGTGATAAAAGCCGGCAAGAGAGCGCACTGTCACTATGCATATGTCAGAATTGACAAACTGCGCTTGCTCAGTAGAGCAGGGACTAGCCCAGCCCCAGAAATGGACATCACTGATGACTCTTCGTTTCAGGGAGGGGTAGAGCTTGTGGCAGGGACAGCAGCCTCTGTCCTTTGATTCTTCGTTTGATGCCCTGGGATTCTCAAATGAAGTGTCATCAAAGAGGAATTAGTTAAAAAATAAAACGGTTAAGGTAGTGAAGTGAGGTAAGGATAGGAAATTTTTAATTAAAGTGTATTCTATTTCAGACCACCCCTTTAAGTGACTGATCGGGACGTCATCCACTCCAGAGGAGACTATCATAGCTGGAGTGTGGAGCAGATTCTGGTGATTAGTATGTTGTTGATTTTTTTTTTTTTTTTCTTCGCCCTTGCTCACTTCCTCATGTGAAGTTTTAAAATCTAGCGAAGAGGCCCTTTATGTAGGGAAAATTGACCAGACTGTCAGCCATTTAAGGGGTTTTCCATTTATCATCTAACGACAAGAGCTATAGTAGCTGGGGTCCACAATGCTAAAACCTCCACCGATCATGAGTCATGATCACATGTTCCTCCTCTTTGTGGTGTGGATCTGATGGAGCGGTTAGGTCACACATTTTCTCCTTCCCTATGACGGCACCACGGAGAGAGGGGATCTGCCCTTCAAGGACAGGAAACCTACAAATAAAGGGGCAGTACCTCTCTCCCGCATCAGTTGGTTTCCTGTCCTTGACGGGATCCTACAGTTCCTAAAGGAGGCATACCTGCGGGGTGCCAGAAGATGAGTTGTCGTTGGAAGCCAGGCCTGGCCAGTCTGATCTAGGCAGCGGGGGGTTCCCTGCCTCGACTGGTGCGGTGCCCTGAGTCAGAGGCCTTTTAGGGTGTGCGGGAAGGGGGGGTCCAGATGAAGAGGAGCAGTGCCTGCCGGCAGCGGTCTGAGAACTTCCGGATGCTGCCGCAGGTGCGCCGGGCGCCTCCTGATAGCGTGGCTCCGCAAAGCATGACTGGGAAACCAGTCTGCGCAGGCGCGAGTGTCCCCCCCCCCCCCCCCCCCCGCACGTGCGGGGGAGGGGCGCACCAGAACACCGCAGGCTCTATGGGAGGGTCTCCTTTAAAAGACAGCTGGGAACGCCTGTAAATGCTTCTTTGAAGCTCTGGCACGCTGTCTTGGAGGATGAGTGACCAGGAACTACTTGAGGTGCAAATGTTGTATCCTCCAGTCGCCGCCAGCTCAGCGCAAAAAGAAACAGGAAGAGACGGGACACCAGGATCGCCGAGAGCGGGATAACAGTGGAAACGGGCGCTCTGGCAGATCGTCGCAGCGCAGCCAAGACTCCACTTCAGCATCTACCAGGAGGACCCCGTCTACAAAGATTCCTCCACCTCCTGAACCCCCCCCCTCTCTTTTTTTTTTTTTTTTTTTCTTCTATTAGGGAAGAAACCGTACAGGCAAAACTAAGAATAGGACCTGTGCACGGAAGTCTTACCCGCTACTTGGGATAAAAGACCCTGCAGTTCCTGTATAGAGCAGACCATATGCGAGGAAACTCTGAAATTTGCCTCAGAACTTAGATACCTGATAAAATCGCAGGTTGAAGCTACCATTAAGTCCCTTGGTGGGGGGTGGGGGGGGGACTGAAAAAAAATAAAAACATATTCCCCGAGTCCGGGTCTAGCAGTTCAGCGAACGGCGGAGATTCGGACACGTCCGTTTCTTCGTCATCCTCTTCCTCATCTACAGATAGGGGAGGATGAAGCTGTTTTCCTATCGAGGAAACAGTCTCATTAAGGCTGTCAGGTCCACCATGGGGTTAGCAGATCCCCCGACCCAAGAGGTCTATCCAGGACATGATGTTCAGCAGATTAGAACAAAAAAAGAGGAGATCTTTTCCACTTAACAAGCAAATTCTCTCTTTAATTAAAAAAGAGTGGAAAAGAAGGGCCTACTTTCCACAAAAAGAAAGTACCCGTTTGATGACCGTGCGTGTTCATTTTGGGAGAAAGCGCCAAAACTGGACGTCGCGATTGCTAAAGCCTCAAAGATGTTTTCCCTCCCATTTGAGGACATGAGTGTCTTAAAAGACCCCATGGATAAAAAATCAGACATCTTCTTAAAGGGTTCCTGGGAAGCCGCTGGGGGGGGTTAAAACTGCGGTAGCTGCCACATGTACGGCCAGGTCATTAATGGTCTGGCTAGACCAGCTTGAAACGCAACTGCGACAGAAAATGTCTAGACACTCAATACTAAAATCCATCCCGGTAATGAAAGGGGCAGCGGCCTTCCTAGCTGACTCCTCAGACTTTCAGATTAGGAGCTAGGGTGAAAGGGATCGCTAACGCGGCCAGGCGAGCCCTCTGGCTTAAATGTTGGGCTGGGGATCTACAAACAAAATCGAGATTGTGTTCCATCCCCTGTGAGGGCGAATTTCTATTTGGGCCCACCCTTGATGACATCTTAGAGAAAGCTGTGGACAATAAAAAGCAGTTCCCTATCCTATCTAACACTGCTTACAGGAAACCCTTTCGGAGCAAAAGGTTTATCCGCAGAAAGCCCCCTAAAGATCAGGATAAGTGGGTGCCTATTCAACAAATCCCCCAATGATAGCCTTCACCCCACCAGGGGAAAACCCTCACTGAGAGGGCTTTCTGCTATCAGAATTTCTCCGGGCCTGGGAAACAATATCCAACAGCTCATGGATTCTGAACCTAATGAAATCAGGTCTCAAATTCCAGTTTCTATCTTTTCCACAGCCAAACTTTGTATTAACCCCCAAAAGGTCCTCAAGCGAGGAGCAGCTGGCCTTAGAGCAAGAAATCCAAGGACTGATGGGGAAAGCGGTCCTTCAGGAGGTCCCGATGGGGGAAAAAGGCAAAGGTTTCTACTCTCTGCTATTCCTGAGGAAGAAATCAGATGGGACTTACAGGGCGATTTATAAATTTAATAAAGCTGAACAGGCTTTTGAAGGTGAAAGCCTTCAAGATGGAGACTATAAAATCATCAGTGAAAATGCGGTTTCCCGATTGTTTCATGGCCGTTCTGGATTTAAAGGATGCCTATTATCCCGTCCCCATACACAAAGATTACCAGAAATTCCTAAGAGTAGCAGTTCCCATAGGTGGAGTGGTCAAACACTATCAATACACAGCCCTCCCATTTTGCATCGCCATAGCCCCAAGGGTATTCACCAAAGTTATTGCGGAGGTGATGGCACATCTAAGGGAACAGAACATCCTAGTCATTCCATACTTGGACAACTTTCTGGTAATAGGCAGTTCCTGCACTGCAGAACCCATCTAGAAAAGGTCATGGATTCCTTGACACACTTAGGATGGCTTTTGAATCTGAAAAAATCCAAAACCGAGCTATGCCAGATACAGGAATATCTGGGCATCGTGTTGGATTCAAAAAGACAAGAGTTTCGTCTCTTCACAGGGAAAATTCACAAGATCATAGACCAAATATCGCGGGCAAGGACCCACCCATCTATGACCCTACGGAAAGCCATGTCCCTTCTAGGCTCCCAGGGGGGTACCCGGTCCCATTCTCTGATGCAAGCGACAGAGGTTATCTTTCAATTAGCCGAGGAAAACTTACAATCCCTATCAGCCCTACACATAAAAGGGATAGAAAATCGCACGGCGGACTTCCTGAGCCGGACACAACTAAGACAGGGCGAGTGGGAGTTAAATCAGTCAATTTTCCGTGAGTACAGATGTGGAGACGGCCTTCCATAGACCTGTTCGCCAACAGTTGGAACAAGAAAACGGACTCCTTCTGCTCTCTAGACCCCAAAGGGAACCCCATAGCTTTAGATGCCTTTATGATCCCATGGTGTCACCCTCTAGCTTACGCTTTTCCTCCGACTGCCCTGATTCCAGCTGTTCTGAGGAAAATCAGGGAAGAGAAAGCAAGAATAATCTTGATAGCCCCCTTCTGGCCAAAGAGGGCATGGTTTTCTTGGCTGAGGATGATGTCAATCTCCGACCCATGGGTTCTTCCAGAGCTTCTGGACCTTCTTTTGCAGGGTCCGGTACTTCATCCTTAGGTATCAAACTTACACTTGACAGCCTGGAATTTGAGAGGGCTCTTCTGAAGGACAAAGGATTTTCCCAAAATCTCATCACCACACTACTTCAAAGTAGGAAACCCGTGACCACTGAACTTTACGGGAAAACTTGGAGGAAGTTCCTTTCAGTCTCAGGTTCCAGGCTAGGAGGGGAGGTTCCATTAACAGCTATCCTAGAATTCTTACAGAGGGGTTTGGAACAGGGCCTGGCCACAAGTACCTTGAAAGTCCAAGTTGCGGCGCTGGGAGCCCTATACAACTTTGATCTGGCCAGGTATAGATGGGTATCTAGGTTCATTAAGGCATCATCCAGATCCCGAACCATCCCCTCTCAAAATACTGCCCCTTGGGATTTAAAGTTGGTCCTTTCAGCTTTACCAAAGGCCCCTTTTGAACCTCTGTCAGGCGCGTCCCTAAAAATCCTATCCCTCAAGACAGAGCTTTTAGTAGCTCTCACATCTGCACGTAGGGTCAGTGATATTCAGGCCCTATCTGCAGTACCTCCCTTCACACAAATCTTGGCGGAGAGGGTTACTCTGAGAACTGACCCTGCCTACCTACCAAAAGTGGCGTCAAGATTCCACAGGTCTCAGGAAATCACCCTCCCTTCTTTTTGCCCCAATCCTAGGAACAAGAAAGAGAGACTTGCATATGCTAGATGTCAGGAGGTGCCTAATCCGTTACCTAGAGGCGAAACAAGAGTGTAGGGAGGATAGTTCTCTCTTTGTTTGTTTGCTTTTAGGGCCATCGTAAGGGGAAAAAAAAAAGCTTCTAAGGGCACGCTGGCCAGATGGATAAGGGAAGCCATCACACTATCGTATTCCTCACGTGGGGAAGCTGCCCCGGAGAAACTGAAGGCCCACTCAACAAGAGCGGTGGCAGCCTCCTGGGCGGAGAAGGCCGGTGCCACTATAGAGCAGATATGTAGAGCGGCAACCTGGTCTTCCCCCTCTACTTTCTTCAATCACTACCGGCTAGACTTTACCTCTCCTTCAGATCTTACTTTTGGGAGAAGGGTTCTGGAAGCTGTGGTCCTTCCCTAATGATTCACTTCTCTGTAATTCTCTCCGTGGTGCAGTCATGGGGGAAGGAGAAAGACTTAGTTACTTACCGGTAACGGGATTTCTCAGAGCTCATGACGGCACCCGTACATTCCCTCCCTTCACGTGTGGGTGCGCACACTTATTAGTTGCCTATTTGTAGCCACATGGTGTTTCTGATAAGTTCTTAAAATGTAAAATCTTGTGTCACTAATCTGGTGGTCCTCTCATGCTCTGTAAACAACTGATGCGGGAGAGAGGTACTGCCCTTTTCTCTGTAGGTTTCCTGTCCTTGAAGGGCGGCTACCCTCTCTCCGTGGTGCCGTCATGGGCTCTGAGAAATCCCGTTACCGGTAAGTAACTATGTCTTTTGCATCTGCCCCGTTTATGGCTTTAGGACTTATGAAGTAGCCAAGCGCTGACGTTTGCCATCTTTTAGTCCTTTAAATATTGAATGCAGCGGCAGTAGTAATGTGCAATCATACCGCTCCATCCAAACCGCACCACAAAGCAAAAGGGATCATGACCCTGTTCTAGTGATTAGTTAGGCCCCCCAGAGATTAGATTGGGGGGGGGTCTCCCCAATGGTGGCAATTGTGGTGCTGGGAATATAGCTGTAAAGGCTGTGTTACGAATGTGGGGTGGATTTTGTTTTAAATGTAAACTATAACTCAGCGCCAGAGCCATCGCACCTGGGACACAAACCGTCCCCAATGACGTTTAACAGGATCTGTGAGATTTCGTCAGCAAGTATAGTGCAGCATGAGGCTACACAATATGACAGAATCTGTGGCTCCTCATTGAGCCTGTGAGGCGGATTTTAATACAACCTTCCTCTAAGCAAAGGTTCTCAAAATAGATTACGGTTTAGTATTAACCAGTGTTGTCACAGGAACCTGTGATGATAAAATCCAGCTCTGTGCTCAGGATATATGAGGCTGGCGTGGCTGTAGGTATGGACGCTGGAGTCAGTGTTGTATGTTCTCTTGTAGATCTCCTCTCAGGTGTGCACGGACACTGCCATAGTCTACACAGCCGCAATACCCAACAGGTAAGTAGTGAATGCGTTGGGCCGTGACCCGCAGTCTGGCGTCGGGTCGCCTCTGTTCAACGGTCTCTAGTATTTGAGCGGTTTGTCTTACAAGAGGTTCTCTAGGACCTAAACATTTTTTAGTCTTTACCTAGTATAGAATGTTAATGTTTGATCTGTTCTGGAAAAAAGTTTGGCATAGAGACGTCATGGAAGAATTTTGACTACACAGTGCACAGAGCTGTGCTGTTCTGCTCCATACACTGCTCACATCCGGCTGATCCGTGGAGGTGCTGGACACCCACTTATCTTGTGTTGATAACCTAGGTCATTATTATCCTAATAGTGCAGAACACCTTTAATTATTAATCATTCAAAATGCCAGAAAGAAATCAACCACAGAGCACAAAATTCACTACTGCTTCCACTATTTTAGTTTTTTTTCCACATAGATTTAGCATGACTTAAAGGGGTTGTCTCCCTTTCAATCTTCAGAAGCACACCGCTCCCGCCTCCCTGCTCCGCTGATGATTGACAGTTCAAGCTGGCGGCATGCTGCAGGCAGAGGAAGCTTTGATTCTGCTGCATGCAAGAATCCGTCCAGCTTCAGAGCAGCACTTATAAGGTTTATAGCAATCTACTTGCTCTCATAAGTGAATTGCAAAGTTATAATTTCTTTTTTACAAGCACTTTGCAATTTCTTCTCATTTAGGAAGTTGAGACAACCTCTTGAAAACGGTAAACTGCCTTATTTACAATGAATGTGTAACGAGTTGGAAGCCGCCTTACTATATGTATATTTACGTTATGTATATCCTGCATACCTACCCTGCATTTGCCATAATGTACTATTTCTGACTTCCCGTGTATTGGCAGCGGGCCACATAGACCTACATGGGCCAAGTATGGAGAATATATCTACTGCCCACCTCAGCAATGGGTACATAATCTCCAGGTGAGTCGTTGTAACGCGTATAGATTGAGACACTTTTTATTAAGCCGACATGCAGTATTACTAAACCAGATCTGTACGCTTTATCTTTATATGTATTTCTCTGAAGTTGCATTGTTCAAGTAATTGTCTCTGGTGTCTGCACACAGATTTTTCCCATTTTCCTTTGTCTATGCTGGAGATTTCCAATTTAGGAAAGGGTACATCGGATATAGATAAGCCGCTTCAGGAGTTGTACCGTGTCCGTGTTGTTCGCATCATGATACAATATAGTTTGCAGCTACAGTTAGGTCCATATATATTTGGACAGACAACATTTTTCTAATTTTGGTTCTAGACATTACCACAATGAATTTTAAACAAAACAATTCAGATGCAGTTGAAGTTCAGACTTTCAGCTTTCATTTGAGGGTATCCACATTAAAATTGGATGAAGGGTTTAGGAGTTTCAGCTCCTTAACATGTGCCACCCTGTTTTTAAAGGGACCAAAAGTAATTAAGTAACAGATTAAATAATTGTAAATAAAATGTTCATTTCTAGTACTTGGTTGAAAACCCTTTGTTGGCAATGACTGCCTGAAGTCTTGAACTCATGGACATCACCAGACGCTGTGTTTCCTCCTTTTTGATGCTCTGCCAGGCCTTCACTGCGGTGGTTTTCAGTTGCTGTTTGTTTGTGGGCCTTTCTGTCAGAAGTTTAGTCTTTAACAAGTGAAATGCATGCTCAATTGGGTTGAGATCAGGTGACTGACTTGGCCATTCAAGAATATTCCACTTCTTTGCTTTAATAAACTCCTGGGTTGCTTTGGCTTTATGTTTTGGGTCATTGTCCATCTGTAGTATGAAATGACGACCAATCAGTTTGGCTGCATTTGGCTGGATCTGAGCACACAGTATGGCTCTGAATACATCAGAATTCATTCGGCTGCTTCTGTCCTGTGTCACATCATCAATAAACACTAGTGACCCAGTGCCACTGGCAGCCATACATGCCCAAGCCATCACACTGCCTCCGCCGTGTTTTACAGATGATGTGGTATGCTTTGAATCATGAGCTGCACCACACCTTCGCCATACTTTTCTCTTTCCATCATTCTGGTAGAGGTTCATCTTGGTTTCATCTGTCCAAAGAATGTTCTTCCAGAACTGTGCTGGCTTTTTTAGATTTTTTTTAGCAAAGTCCGGTTTAGCCTTTTTATTCTTGATGCTTATGAGTGGCTTGCACCGTGCAGTGAACCCTCTGTATTTACTTTCATGTAGTCTTCTCTTTATGGTAGATTTGGATATTGATACACCTACCTCCTGGAGAATGTTGTTCACTTGGTTGGCTGTTGTGAAGGGGTTTCTCTTCACCATGGAAATTATTCTGCAATCATCCACCACTGTTGTCTTCCGTGGGCGCCCAGGTCTTTTTGCATTGATGAGTTCACCAGTGCTTTCTTTCTTTCTCAGGATGTACCAAACTGTAGATTTTGCCACTCCTAATACTGTAGCTATTTCTTGGATGGTTTTTTTTCTGTTTTTGCAGCTTAAGAATGGCTTGTTTCACCTGCATGGAGAGCTCCTTTGACCGCATGTTTACTTCACAGCAATACCTTCCAAATGCAAGCACCACACCTCAAATCAATTCCAGGCCTTTCATCTGCTTAATTGAGAATGACATAACGAAGGGATTGCCCACACCTGTCCATGAAATAGCCTTGGAGTCAATTGTTCAATTACTTTTGGTCCCTTTAAAAACAGTGTGGCACATGTTAAGGAGCTGAAACTCCTAAACCTTTCATCCAATATTAATGTGGATACCCTCAAATGAAAGCTGAAAGTCTGAACTTCAACTGCATCTGAATTGTTTTGTTTAAAATTCATTGTGGTAATGTCTAGAACCAAAATTAGAAAAATGTTGTCTCTGTCCAAATATATATGGACCTAACTGTATGTTCCCACTGCAACTGCTGGGACTGGAACTAGCTCAAATCCCAGTAGTTAAAAACCACAGCATTTGAGGAGTTTGACAGAGGAAGAACTCGCCCTCTGGCTTTGATGCCTCTCTCCACGTTATTGCCATTGTCTGAGGAGTATTAAATTCTGCTCGAGTGGAAGCCTAAACGGCTACCTGTCAGTATAATAGACAGGCTACGATAATGGCCATCTATGCAATATTCAAGTCCCCTTGGGGGACTCATAAATATTGAACAAAAAAAATAGCTTTCACCGAATGAACGTGTCGTCTGTATTTCTTATGTTCTTTCCTCTTTGTCTTCAGCTTGTCTTTATTTACACTTCTAATCCCTGATAAGAGAATATCTGGGAATTATGCGATTGTTAAAGGTCACTGCGGAGACGCCCAACTGTTTAGAGGTTGTAGGGCTGCAAGATTAATGCTTTGGGGTTGTTCAGGTTTAGAAAACCTGGCTGCCCCCCCCCCCCCCCAATAACTCAACACCAAATATAATAAACCAAAACCGTACAATTCAGCTGTCATATGTAACGTTACCAGAATCCGAACCAAACCCATACATGTATTGTGCCACCTGTGAAAGTGATGAGTGCCTCTTCCCTGTGTATTCCAGCGCGGCGGCGTGGCCTTCCTGTACCATCCATGTGTGCACCCAAAACTGAAGGAGGCTATATCCTCATTGGCTAGAACTTCCATAGCAAAACACATAATTACACCCCTCCATACTCTCTCCAGAGACTGGGTAAGAATCTTTATAGGATTTGCATTTTTGTTTAGATGAAGTGTAAAATCAACGTCACTGGACCAACTGGTAATCTGTGTCATCAGAAAATGACCTAAGGTTTTTATGTTAATTGTTTTTCTTTAAATATTTTTTGTTTGTTCAATGTTCCATACCACAATCAACGTTTAAAAAAAGAAAAATACTTATTTTCGCACTGGCCACTAGGCCTCATACAAGGCTTGCACTTCTGTTTTGTGAAGAAGACCCTTTTTTTTTTTTTTTTCTTTTTTTCTGTCTGTTTTGCTTCTTGGCAATTACAATTATTGTGAATTAATTGCCAGAGAGAAATTATTGTAGTCTCCTTCCAGACAGTAAGAGGTGAGCTGTTTGTAGGTCAGTTTCCATGTGTAACATTGTTTTCATTTACACTGGACAATTTCTGTCTGTAAACAAGTGGCGAACAAAAAAAACGTATTTTTCAGACTATAAGACACACTGGACCATATGACGCACCTAGGTTTTTAGAGGAGAAAAATAGGAAAAAAAATTTAAGCAAAAAATGTGGTCATGATGCCCTGTTAAGGGAGAGTGGGTCTGCTGCTGACACTGTTATAGGGGTAATGTCCCACATTTTTATTAATATCCCCCATCCTGGTATATATGCCCCCTTCCTTCCTGTTATATATGGCACGCCTTGATCCCCCATCCTGGTATGCATGGCACCCCTTGATCCCTCATCCTGGTATGCAGGGCACCCTCTGATCCCCATCACGCTGCACACCCAAAAATAATAACTCGCCTCCTCTCTCCTCTAGCTCTGCTGCCAACACTCTCACTGTGTGAGACGTGCATGGCATCCCTGCTATGCGCCCTCACACAGTGAAGTGCTGTGCCGGAATATTCACTGCCCCCCATGCCGGGACTGTGATCGTGGGGAGCAGTGACCATTCTTTCTCCCTAATAGCGCAATATACCCGCAGCACGGCTCCTGCAGCCGCCCGGCGGTCTGTGTGCCCGCTATTAAAGAACATGAATATTCACTACAACCCATGGGAGTGTATTGTAGTGAATATTCATGGGCTTTAATATCGGGCACACAGACCGCAGAGCCGCGCTGCGGGTATAGTGTGCGCACTATTAAGGAAAATGAATATTCATTGCTCTCCACGCCCATTTGCGTGGGGAGCAGTGAATATTAATTTTCTTTAGCAGCAGGCACAGCGCTGGCTGCAGCAGACGGCTGCTGCCTCCTGTGCCACGCTGATCCCACGCTGCCGCTCCCCCCCCCCCCCCCACATCAACACCACCCACAGCCATATATATTCACCCACACCCACACCAGCCATGTTATATTTGGACCATAAGACACACCCCCCCACACGTTCCTCCAAAATTCTGGAGGAATAAAGTGTGTCTTATAGTTTGAAAAATACGGTATATTGCTTACAGGCAGAAATTGTCCAGTGTAAATGGAAACAGACCTACAAACAGCTTACTTTCTGGAAGGAGACTACAATAATTCTTGTTTGGCAATTAATTTGTGTGTGTGTGTAATGAGAATATATATATATTAATATATTACACTGCTCAAAAAATAAAGGAAACACTTAAACAACAGAATATAACTCCAAGTAAATCAAACTTCTTTGAAGTCAAACTGTCCACTTAGGAAGCAACACTGATTGACAATCAATTTCACATGCTGTTGTGCAAATGGAAGAGACAATAGATGGAAATTATTGGCAATTATCAAGACACCCTCAATAAAGGAGTGGTTCTGCAGGTGGGGACCACAGACCACATCTCAGTACCAGTGCTTTCTGGCTGATGTTTTGGTCACTTTTGAATGTTGGTTGTGCTTTAACACTCGTGGTAGCATGAGACTGACTTCTACAACCCACAGAAGTTGCTCAGGTAGTGCAGCTCATCCAGTATGGCACATCAATGCGAGCTGTGGCAAGAAGGTTTGCTGTGTCTGTCAGTGTAGTGTCCAGAGGCTGGAGGCGCTACCAGGAGACGTGGAGGGGGCCGTAGGAGGGCAACAACCCAGCAGCAGGACCGTTACCTCTGCCTTTGTGCAAGGAGGAACAGGAGGAGCACTACCAGAGCCCTGCAAAATGACCTCCAGCAGGCCACAAATGTGCATGTGTCTGCACAAACAAAAGGTTAGAAACCGACTCCATGAGGATGGTATGAGGACCCAACGTCCACAGATGGGGGTTGTGCTTACAGCCCAACACCGTGCAGGACGCTTGGCATTTGCCACAGAACACCAGGATTGGCAAAATCGCCACTGGCGCCCTGTGCTCTTCACAGATGAAAGCAGGTTCACACTGAGCACATGTGACAGACGTGACAGAGTCTGGAGACGCCGTGGAGAGCGATCTGCTGCCCGCAGCATCCTTCAGCATGACCGGTTTGGCAGTGGGTCAGTAATGGTGTGGGGTGGCATTTCTTTGGAGGGCCGCACAGCCTTCCATGTGCTCGCCAGAGGTAGCCTGACTTCCATTAGGTACCGAGATGAGATCCTCAGACCCCTTGTGAGACCGTATGCTGGTGCGGTTGGCCCTGGGTTCCTCCTAATGCAGGACAATGCCAGACCTCATGTGGCTGGAGTGTCAGCAGTTCCTGCAAGATGAAGGCATTGAAGCTATAGACTGGCCCGCCCGTTCCCCAGACCTGAATCCGATTGAGCACATCTGGGACATCATGTCTCGCTCCATCCACCAACGTCGCGTTGCACCACAGACTGTACAGGAGTTGGCGGATGCTTTAGTCCAGGTCTGGGAGGAGATCCCACAGGAGACCATCCGCAACCTCATCAGGAGCATGCCCAGGTGTTGTAGGGAGGTCATACAGGCACGTGGAGGCCACACACAATACTGAGCCTCATTTTGACTTGTTTTAAGGACATTACATCAAAGTTGGATCAGCCTGTAGTGTGTTTTTCCACTTTAATTTTGGGGGTGACTCCAAATCCAGGCCTCCATTGGTTAACAAATTTGATTTCCATTGATGATTTTTGTGTGATTTTGTTGTCAGCACATTCAACTTTGTACAGAACAAAGTATTCAATGAGAATATTTCATTCATTCAGATCTAGGATGTATTATTTGAGTGTTCCCTTAATTTTTTTTTATATATATATATATTTATCTCTTTTCTTAGCCACTTGCGCTGGCAGCTTGGTGCTCGACTCTGGAGATGTCTCACATAAATAGGACAGATATAATTGATTGGTTATTGGACAATGTGCACATTGAACGACAGTATGAAAAAGGACAAGAAGGTTCCTACCAGCATTTGCTCATCCGACCGTCTATGACGGCAACTGATGAATCCAGTATGTACTTACGGGTAAGACAGATACATTTACATCTCTTTATGTATTGGTTTCCATTTACAGATTTTTATTTTTTTATTTCAAAACAATAGTTTGGAAGAAACTGAAGAAAATAAAAAAAAAAAGGAGGAAACCTTAAGAAATAAAACTTTTGATTGTGCTGATCACTTGGTTACATGCTGGCTCCGTTCGGTGGTCTACCTATGGGTCTTTGATTTCTGCAAATGGGACAATACGGTATTATTAGAAAATCTGACTAAAGGGAATTTACAAAAGTTAAGGTGTAGGGAACATCATAACAAGAAGTAATAAAAATTTAACTTGTTACCCCCCGCTTTTCCAGTGCATCTACTGCTTCTGTGGTCTTCACTGGCTCTACTTCGATGATGCTCTGTCCATCATTCATGTCACCACTGCAGCTGATTACTGTGGGTGTCTTTGCATGTGACTACTGAGGGCAGTTATTGGCAGCCGTGATCAATTGTTTGATTGGCACTGGCAGAGATGAAGAATGGCATGATGTGGCGGCTGTCCCTCCTCTGTGCTCCGTACACTGCCAGTGCAGCTTCATCAGGGTTGACTGTCTAGTTGCCAGTGGCCTCTACAGTTTTTCATCTGAAGACCAAACTGGTTCTGCACAAAGATTGGGAAAGGAATCGTGCCAGGTGTTAGACCACTGAGTTCTCTCCTGCTCTTTTACAGCTATATTAGTAGAATTTTGGTAAAGTTGAACTAGGGACCATTTAAAGGATTTTTTTTTTTTTAACCAGAGAACGCACTACGTTTGGTATTTATACTTCAGTATAAATTACAATGGAGACTATCTGCAGTACCAGACATTGCTCATAAACAGGCGTGGCGCTGTTTTTTCTGTAAAAATAAAACCACTTTGATGCCACAATATAAACTTCTTGTTTAATTCGTTCAGGTACTACATTCCCGCTTGAGGAGACGCACTGTAAAGCAGAGGTGGAGGAGATTGGTGTTACCAGTCACCCCAGCAGCCCATGAAACAGTTGGTAATGTATCTCACGGTGTCTCCACCAAGCTAGCTGATCCACAAACTGGAGACCCTGCCAACAATCGGACGTCTGACTCAAGTATATCTGTGACTGCCAACATCCGTTCTCCACCCGATCCTGTAACACCAAGGCCTCTTGTGCCTCAGGAAGCAGACCCTGAAAGTTTGAAGGCCGACATCCACAGCAGAGAATTGGGTGGGAATCGCTCGGCTGAAATGTCAGAATTGCCTGCAAACAATAGTGATCCCAGTCTTGGAAATATCACGCCTGTCTTGTCTGGAGTGAATTTGAGCCATTCTGTTGGAGAGAGTACCACTAAGGAGGTCGGCCACCATGATGAGAAGGAGCAATTGCTAAATTCTGAAGAAACACAACATTTGGACTCTCCTGAATCCAAGCAAAGTGAGGGGTCTGTAAGTCCTGTTCTCCTTCCCACACCCACGCCTCAAAACCGAAGTACATCTACCGACCAGCAGGCAGTGCCCCCTGAGAAGTCTGCAACCGATGGTGAAGAGCAGAAACAAAAATGCAAGTGTCCGCAAGATACCACATTACAGTTACCAGCCAAGGCCCAGAGGAGGTTGGGTGCTGGACAACAGAAGAGTGCTGGAGTGTTTGTTTCCACTCCACGCACTGAAGAAGCGAAGTGGGCAGCGGCATCTCTTGTCTTCCTCTTTGCTTTGCTCATTTTTTCAGTCTTGTACACACAAATTTATAAGAAATTCCGCAAAGGCCAGAGTTTGTACTGGACCCCAGGAAGCCATTCGGAAGAGAAGGAGTCTGTGGCCTGTAAGTTGTGCTCTCTGTCTGTGTTACAACCATCCTCCTCCTGTATACATGTTCATGTATGTTTATCTCAGCAGGATTTCACACCCCAAACTATATGTGCATGTAGCTCTTTAAAAAACAATACCATTATCTGGTATATACTGAGAAATCTGAGTTTGAATTGACATGCAAATGAGGCTGAAGGGCTATTCTAGATCTGAACCTCTGTCATTCCAGCTCTAATCCTCAGCCAGCGCTACCGCCTCCTGTTTGACTGCTTCTTTTCTGGAAGTATCACAGTATAGAGTTTGTCAGTCAAGCAGCAGCGAATAGAGCTGAAGTGACCGAGGCTTCAGATGTACAAATGTGTCTTCAGCCTCATTTACATATCAACTCACACACCGATTTCTCCAGAACAGAGGAACGGACTGGACATGCAAAGGTATGGATGAACTTGTCTTTGGAAGAGCTACATGAGCATATAAATAATTTATGGGGGTGAACTGCTGTTGACAGATTCTCTTTATACACTGTACAATTAGTCTGTTTTTGTCTTTTTTATAATTTTATTTGCTTTTTTTTTTTTGTCTTTTTATAGCGGTAATCAAGAGGAGGTTAGTTCAAGGTCACAGCTTACGCAAGAAATGGATTGGACGCAAGAAAAATCCTGTGCTATTGTATGAAAGTCTGAGTGACAGTTCTGACTAAAACAGTGACTGCCATCAAAATTAGGTCAATGTACACAGTCTGGATGTAGAACGACGGACTAGTGGCACCGAGAAATGTTCTCATTGGGTCAACCTTTTATAGAGATTAAGGTTTGGATGTTTAAGAACAAGTAGGCTTGCTTCACACATTCTTAAAGGGGTTCTCCCACAAACAAAGTTCATTTTAATCACTAGATCTTGGAATCATAATAATAATTTCCACAATCGGGTGTGTTTTAAAAAAAGTAAAGTGACAGCTTCTCTAATGCAGACCCTTTAGCATGGTCATGTGCAGCTCTGCTTATTTCAGGAGGGCTCAGGACTTCAAAGACAGTGAGTGCTAGGGGTCCCACCAATCAGCAAGTTACAACTTATCTCCTCCCTATCCATGTGATAACTTTTTTTTTTTTTAGGGGGAAATAACCAAGTAGTATGATGCTTACAGAATTGACTTTTTTCCATTAGACTCTACTTTGTCTTGATTGTGCAATTTACTCCATTCATCCATATGTACATGTATTACAGCATGTAGGCATCTGGAGATCTTATCAACACAGATGTCTGAATTCAGCCTGTCAATGGGCTTTTTAATTTTTTTTTTTGTACACTGGTGATTGATCTCTTTAGTGATTACTAAATCTAAAATACAAGTTAAACAAGACCCTAATAACGGAGTGACGCCACATTCTTGTCGAGATGTGGCGCTCGCAAAGCTTTGAATCACATTTTGCTATTGGATTTACTTCTGGGGGCAGATTGATTTGATGGACACCGATGTTGGTGGCAGAACTAAATTTTCTAGTTGGAGGACACAATGGAATATGACTGATATCAAATGGCCACCCTGGCTACAATAGATTTGTGTATACCATACTTTGTATATCTTTCTGTTTTTTGTGCATTTGCAAACCTGTGTCAAATCAATGACCTATGCATATACAACTTGTAATAAGCTGTAAGCAATAGACATTTCTAACCATGGTATTCAGTAAATGAGTGGAGCTACAAATTTATAGTAGAAAATTCTGTACATGAAGCTGTTTTCCAAAGCATACATTGGAAATCTGCCCCTCTCTAAAAAAAAAAAAAAAAAAAAAAAAAAAAAAAAAAAGATGAATTTATAATACTTGGTGGTCTCTTCAACACGATCTTCTCTCTGTAACAGAGAATTATCTATTACTGCCACCTGCAGGTTTCGGAATATGAAACTTAGTGTTGCGTTTGGCAACGATTTATAAATTACAGTATATTTTTTATACTTTTTGAAGTGTCAATTGTATTTTGTGGTGGCTCTGTATGTGTTTTTATACATAAGCAATCTTTAAAAAAAATGCAATTGATTAAGAAGTATATTGTCTACTTGTATTATTTCACAAATTAAAACTTGTAGCTCTTCTGTTCTTTTATCAAGCAGAAAACTGCACAGCCTGCCTCATGAACAGGGGATGTTTTTGTGGTAAAAATAAATATGGACATTAATGATTGACCCATGGCAGAGCACGACCCACTATATTATACATGCAGACTGCCTCAGGTTTATGGAGAGCTGCATGTTTCACTCGCGTAACATATGTATCCAGCACATATAGAGGGGGAAAAATACTGAAATAACAACATAACTATAATATTATACATCAAAGGCAGAAGTCTTGCACTGCCATTCTTGACACTAGACTTCGTATTATGCAGTATATAAGGTTTTCCCCATAGTTATTCCTCTACATTGAAAAGCTATAAAGGGGACTCCCGATGAAGGTGAACACCCACTAAGTGCACAACCTGCAGCTTCACAATCTGGGATGTCCTAGAAAAAGGTTTTGAAAATGAAACAAATAGAAATCTTTCATAGCATAGTGTAAGTAGAATTTCTAGACATAGCGATAAAAATACTTCTCATGGCAAGGGTTTAGGGTGACATACCAAAGACTTACAATGTACAATCTACTTTTCAATTTGGTTAACACCTTAGTTACTTAGTCAAAGGAGATCAATAGGTAAGACATGGCTCACACCTAATAGGGGAATGATGTAGGTGGTTAAGACAGCATATAGTAAGGCATTGTATGGCTACAGCATCTCATGGTGGTCACTGGGACTTGTTGTGACATCTATTTAAAAAAAATTAAATTCATCGCTGTTGGACTATGGATTGTAAGTTGCACGGGATGTTGCCCCTTCAATGCAAGTCTTGTGCCACTTGCATTGGGTGGTTCTTCTCAAAAAGCTGACTTGCTGTTAGGTCCAGATTTTGCTAAATGACACATTTTTATTAGCCATCAGCAAATATCAAATGATTATTTTTTATTTTTGTTGCCCCCTAAGTGGAGCTGAACTGGACAGTGGTTATCGGTCAGTTTAAAGGGCTCAATATTCCAGAATATCACTGTTATTTCAATTCAGACTGCCTAGATGAGCAGTTTTTGTTTTTTTTCTTTTGTTTCCACTCCTCTTTCCAAAAATGCCCAGCTAAGCCAAACCACTAATTCTAGAACGGAGAATACAAAACCAGCGTGTGCTGTTTACGTGGCACAGTGAATACAAACCAGGGCAGGGTTATATTCTTGAAATGGAGACTTTAAGTGAGGGCTACATTGCAACTTGTAGTCAAGTAACCCAAGAGCTATTGACCAAGTATCCCAAATCATGTGGTGCTTGTTAAAAGGTTGGGCATTGATTTATGGCATAGCCACATCCAATAGATGCCACTATAGAGCATTCTTCCACTTAAAGGGAATCTGTCACCAGGTTTATGCCACCTAATCTGACAGCAGCATAATGTAGATACAGAGACCCTGAATCCAGTGATGTATCGCTTACTGGACTGCTTAGTGTGGTTTTTATAAAATCGCTGTTTTATCAGTTTGAGATTATCACTAGAGGACTAGTAATCCTGCTGAGGTATCCAACCACATCCCCATCACTGATTGGCAGCTTTCTGCCTATGCACAGTGTACATACACAGCTGCCAATCAGTGGTATAGGTGGGGTTTATACACGGCTTAGCATCCAGAGAACTGGGAGAGCTGCAAAAGATATACACACTTTTAAAACAAAACTGCAAAAAGCAGCCCAGTAAGTGATACATCACTAGAATCTGGGTCTCTGCCCCTACATTATGATGCTGCTTTCAGATTGGGTATAAAAGTATTTGCATTGACTTGTCTGGCTAGCGTGGTACCACAATATAACTTTGTATTGTACAGTGATGTAGATATGATTTGCCAGGTTTTCACAACAATAATTAGTGAAGGAAGAAATAAAATCACATGGATCCCTTCTTGCTGCTGGGTAATTTGTCACAAGTTTTCGCACCATACAGTCCATTAGTTCCTTGAGAGCTGGGATGCAACAAATTTTAGTAAATGTTAAGTGAACCTGTCATGTAAAAAAAACACAACCTGCAGATATGAGGTTAATAGCAGTCTAAATGCTTAATTCAGTAGTTTTCATGTGTTTGTAAGCCAAAACCAGGAGTGCAACTTGGAGAGGAAAAAGGAGATATTTTTGTGTACTCACCGTAAAATCTCTTTCTCTTAGCCTCTAATTGGGGGACACCGGACCATGGGTGTTATGCTGCTGTCCACTAGGAGGCGACACTATGCATAATCTGAAAAAAGATTAACAGTGGCTCCTCCTCTGCAGTATACACCCCTGGACGGCATCAGCCTTCTCCAGTTTTGTGCAAAGGCAATAGGAGGAACGTAACATGGATAACATAACCATGCCTATAAGAAGGCGACTATGTACGAGCTCAAGAAAAAAAACAATATGAGAACTCAACATAACAATGGCCCGGAACGGGCAACAGGGTGGGAGCTGTGTCCCCCCAATTCGATGCTAAGAGAAAAAGATTTTACGGTGAGTACACAAAAATCTCCTTTACTCTGTCGCCTCATTGGGGGACACAGGACCATGGGACGTCCCAAAGCAGTCCCTGGGTGGGAAGCACTAGACGAATATTGTGTAGACAGGCCCCTAGAATTGGGGCACTGCCGCCTGCAGAACACATCTACCCAGGCTCGCGTCTGCTGAGGAGTGGGTATGAACGCTGTAGTGTTTGGTAAACGTGTGTAGGCTAGTCCAGGTGGCTGCCTTACACACTTGTTGTGCCGAGGCCTGGTGCCGAATGGCCCAGGAGGCCCCCCTACCGCACGTGTAGAGTGTGCCGTAATACCTGCTGGAAGAGGAGAATTTTTGAGGTGGTAGGCCTCTTGCATGGTGGATTTGATCCACCTGGCAAGGGTAGCTTTGGAAGCTGGTAGACCCTTGCGGCTGCCTTCCAGAAGAAGGAAAAGAGAATTAGACTTCCGGAAGGGCGTAGTCCTAGACACATAGATACGTAATGCCCTGACAACGTCAAGCATATGCAGAGCCTTCTCTACTCTATGAACCGGACAGAGGGATGGTAGTGAAATTTACTCACTGAGGTGGAAGTTGGACACAACCTTTGGAAGGAAGGATGGGATCGTACGGAGAACTACCTTGTCCTGGTAAAAAGCCAGGAAGGGTTGTCTGCAGGAAAGTGCTGTGAGTTCAGACACCCTGCGTAGCGAGGTGATTGCCACTAGGAAAACCACTTTCTGGGATAGAAGGGTTTCAAAAGGTGTTTCCTGTAATGCTGTCAGCACCAGGTTGAGATCCCACGTTTCTAGTGGTCGTCTGTAGGGGGGAACCAATCGGGAAACCCCCTGAAGAAATGTCCTTACTTGCGGCTTGTTAGCAATGCACCTCTGAAAAAGCACAGAGAGCTGACACCTGGCTCTTAAGGGAGGCCAGGGACAGTCTGGCCTCCAGACCCGATTGTAGAAACCCAAGTACCCTGGGGAGGGAATAAGGGAATGGGGTCTGGCCACGAGATTCGCACCAGGTAAAGAAGGCTTTCCAGGTACGGTAATAAATCTTTGCAGAGGTTGGCTTCCGTGCCCTGATCATGGTTCCAATGACGTCAGGCGAGAACCCTGACTGGGTTAAAACCCAGGTCTCAATAGCCATGCCGTCAAATTGAGGGCCCCCGAGTTCTGGTGGTAGAACGGGCCTTGTGACAGAAGATCCGGGTGGTCGGGGAGACGCCAGGGGACGTCTGCTGTGAGCTGTACGATGTCGGCGTACCATGTACGTCTGGGCCAGTCTGGTGCGATTAGGATGGTTGGAACTCCCTCTTGCTTGATCTTCCTCACCACTCTGGATATCAGGGGGAGAGGTGGAAAAATGTACAGGAGCTGGAAATGGGTCCAGTCCTGAACCAGGGCGTCTGCTCCTAGCGCCTGCGGACCGTGTGTTCTGGCCATGAAGATGGAGACCTTGGCATTGAAGTGGGATGCCATTAGGTCCACGTCCGGAGTTCCCCAACGATGGCAGATCTGGCGAAAAACTTTGGGATGGAGAGACCACTCTCCCGAGTCCATTCCTTGCCGGCTGAGGAAGTCTGCTTCCTAGTTGTCCACACCCGGAATGTGGACCGCAGAGAGAACCGAACCTGTGTCTTCCGCCCAGTGGAGAATGTGTCACTTCTCGCATTGCGGGTTCCCCCCCTGGTGATTCACATATGCCACAGCCGTGGCATTGTCCGACTGTACTCTGATGTGAGAGGCTGTCAGTAAGTGATGGAAGGCTCTCAACGCCAGGAGGATGGCACGAATTTCCAAGATGTCGATGGGCATGGTCGCTTCTGCTGGGGACCACTTGCCCTGTGCTCTGTGGTGTAGGTGTACCGCACCCTAACCAGTCAGGGTCGCTTCGGTTGTCCGAACCTTCCATTGACCCATGAGAAAGGATTTCCCCTTTATTAGTGAGGTTGGCTTGAGCCACCAGTGCAGGGACCTCCTGGTTGACGACGTCAGCTGGAACTCCCTGTGGAGAGAAAAAGGGTTCCTGTCCCATGACTTGAGGATGACTAGTTGGAGAGGCCTGAGGTGAAGCTGGGCAAATGGGACCGCTTATATTGCGGCCACCATCCTGCCAAGGACTCTCATGGCAAACCAGAGAGATCGAGGGGGTTTGCTGAGGAGGGTGCGAACTCCTAAACGGAGAGGCAGTGCCTTGTCCTTGGGAAGGAGCACTAGACCCCTGAAGGTGTTGAATAACATTCCCAGGAAGGTCAGAGACTGACTCGGGGTTGGTGATGACTTTTGTAGGTTGACTAACCAACCCAGACGACTCAGAATGTCGATCGTGATTGAGACGCTGAGCTCGCAGTCCTTGACGGTGGGAGCCTTGATAAGAAGATCGTCCAGGTATGGAACGACTACTATGCCTCTGGAGTGCAGGTTGCTGCCATGACTTTGGTAAACACTCTGGGAGCCGTGGCGAGTCCGAACGGGAGAGCCACGAACTGGTAGTGGTCCTGGTCGATTGCGAACCTGAGAAATCTCTGATGGGCGGGCGTAATTGGTATATGCAGGTATGCGTCTTGTATGTCTATGGAGGCGAGAAACTCTCCCTTCTCCATGGACGCAATGATGGACCGAAGGGACTCCATGCGGAAATGACGTACCCGTACATATTTGTTGAGCTGTTTTAGGTCCAGTATGAGCCTTACGCCGCCTCCTTTCTTGGGGACCACGAATACATTTGAGTAGAACCCTTGGAAGCACTCGGCCGCGGGGACCGGTACTATGACTTCTGCTTGAAGAAGCGAGGAGACCGCTTGGTGGAAGGCACAAGCCTTGGCTGGCGGTTTTGGGGGAACAGACAGAAAGAGTCTGTTTGGTGGGTTGGAAGTGAACTCTATCTTGTATCCCGAAGACACTAGTTCCCTGACCCACCTGTCTTCTGTAATAGGCAGCCAGACTTGATGAAAGAGCGAAAGACTGCCACCTACAGGTGGGGTGTCTTCCGGAGTCCGTGAGTCATGATGAGGAGGAAATCTGAGATTTTCCTCCTTTAAACTTTAACTGGCCTGCTCTGGACTGCCAGGTCTTGTCCGACTTTTGCGTCGACCGCGAGTTGTCTCTGCGTGGGGCGAGGTTGCTATTTTGTGCTGGTCGCGAGACGGACCAGCCGGAAGAGTTCCGAAAGGATCGGAATAGAGTTTGGTTGCGCTTCTTGTAAGTGTGTTTGGGCTTCAGTTGGGGGAGAGAGGTACTCTTAACCCCGGTGGTATTGGATATCATTGTGTCCAACTGTTCACCGAAAAGTCGACCACTGAGGTACGGGAGGTGCGTGAGGGACTTCTTTGAGGCTGCATCTGCTTTCCATTCCTGCAGCAAGAGGATACGCTGAATCGTGATGGCGTTTGATGCTATCCCTGCTGCACCCCTTGCAGAATATAGAGCTGCATGAAGCATGTAATCTGCTACAACTGCTATTTGGGCCGCTTGTTCCGACAGCTCAGGGGCAGATACTTGTAGGCTAGCTTGTAAACTTTGGGCCCAAGCCAGGATGGCCTTGGCAGCCCAAACTGAGGCGAACGCGGGAGCCAGGGAGGCCCCTGCTGCCTCGAAAATTGAGCGAGCCATGCGTTCTACCTGCTGGTCTGCTGTGTCCCTGAGGGTTGAGCTATCTGGCAGTGAAAGGAGTGACTGTGCTGCTAGCCTAGAGACTGGGGGATCCGCTTCAGGTGGATCTGTCCATTGTTTGGTGACCTGTGGAAAGGGGTACCGCGCCTCCAGATATTTGCGATTGGTAAACTTTTTCTCAGGCTGTGAGAACTGCTTTTTAAGGATCGCCTTAAACTCTGGGTGGGCAAAGAAGACCTTAGGCGGTTTCAGAACTCCTTCAAAGGAAATCTTATGTCCTGGTGTCTCCGGGGGTGGATCAGAGATGTCCAGCACCCGATGGATGAGATTAGATCATCAACTAGCGCTGTATTGCTAGGGGGGATAGGGATTAGGGACCCTTCGGTTTCCTTGTCTGAGTCGGAATCACAGATGTCTTTTGAATCCTGTGTATCACTAAGGCATCTCCTGCTGGGTGACCCAGAGCGGAGGCCTTCTCTGGTCAGGGATGGCTGTGAGGATCTGTATTGTCTGACCCTGGCAGGAGACTGTCTAGATGAGCTGGGACTACGGTGTCTCTCCCTAGAAGGGGATGGCCGTGTGGTATGGGATGACGCAGATGAACTTGACCTGTGGGTCCGCTTGCGTCCTGACCTAGACGTGGATGTGTCCGTGCCCTCATGTCCCTGAGTGGAACTCTCCCTTTGCTGGGTAGTGTTCATAGCCGAGGCTTGACTCTGCAGAGCCTGAAGCAATGTGGATGTGAGGTTAGCTATAGACTGCCTCATAGATTGCGACATCTGAGTTACCCATTCCGGCGTGGCATTAGACACCGAAGTATTGGCAAGGGCTTCTTGGGGCTCTGGCACAGCAGTCTGGATGCAGTCCTGGCAGTGCGGGTACGTGCAGTCACGGGGAAGAGTATTACTGCAGGCTGTACAGAGTGCATAATAGCAGTCCTGCCTGGTTCTCTTGGGCCTTGAGCCCGGCATAGTGCACAGGGGTGGCTATGCAGAGGGCCCTCCCAGGCTATGCAGAGGAGCTTATAGGATTCACAGCCGAGGGAGAAACTCCAGCTGTGATCTTACCCCACCAGTGTGCCTCTAGGTCCAGCGCCGAAGATCCACAGTCCTGTGCCCCCCGGAGACTGGCAGGCCTGGTCTGTATGTGCCGACCGGTAGCTGCAGGGTTAATCTTTTCCTGCAGTAGATAATGGCCGCCAGAGTATGAGGAAGAAGGGGGGCGGAGAGCTGAAAGTGCGGCAGTTTGCTGTGAAAACGCGCCCTTTCAGTGTCGATCCGCCCCTTCTATGACACTGTAGAGTGTCATATTCGTCATCCGGGGGGCGGAGAGGGGGTGGCGGCTTCGGTTAGGCCGGAGCCGTGGTGTAAATTAGAAACCCGATGCCCAAAGGGGCTCCAGGCCGGCGCGGAAGTCCGGGAGGGGGCCGGATCTGAACCGGATGCCCTCGGATTTAAAGGCAGGATAGCGGTAGGGGTATCAGCTGAAGAGGGGGCCCTTGAAGGGTCCCCCTGAGGCACCATAGCGCTGGTGCTGTCACAGAGACAGGGCCAGGAAGGCCTGTGTCTGTATTGTGCCATGCCTGCCTGCACTCCCCCCCAACAGGAGTCCGCAACAGGGCTGGGGTCCCTGGATTCAGTGCAGTGTGCTAGCTACTGGGAGCTGCAGATTGCTGCCTGCACAGGCCCTACCTGAGGCGTCTCAACCTAATACCCCCAGAGGGGGATTAGGGAGGGAGCTGTTGTCACCATCAGGGGGCTTTAACCTCGCCTCAACCTCAACCCAGAAACCAAAAGGAATTGGGGAAGGAGGGGGGTCTCGACTTCGAACCAGCACCCGAGGGGCTGGGGAAGGAGTGACATGGTGAATAGTCATCTCGACTTCAACTGTGCACCCCATAATAGGGGGCAGAGGAAGGAGCCATGTCGGGAGTCTCGCAGGAGACCCACTTTTCTTAATCTGTAATCCCGTCGGAAAAAAAAAAAAATCGGAGTAAAAATTTTAGGTGAGCCTCCTATGCGACACTAAGCAAAAACTAGAGAAGGCTGACGCCGTCCAGGGGTGTATACTGCCGAGGAGGAGCCACAGTTGATCTTTTTTCAGATTATGCATAGTGTTGCCTCCTAGAGGACAGCAGCATAACACCCATGGTCCTGTGTCCCCCAATGAGGCGACAGAGTAAACTTTATTTGAAAGATTAACACCTGTTCTGTGCTTTGGAAACACTCCTGGTTTTGGCATAAAAAATACTTATGAAATACTGATGTATGAAAAGTCTAAAGCCGTGCGGTCGCTAAACTGAAAGTCCCAGCTGCTGGGAGGAAATTAACTTTATTCCTCCCAGCAACCTCGGGCTTCCAATTATGGAGGCGCGGCCAGCACAGCTTAAGTCACTACTTAGTACATAGTGAGCGGTGGCTGTAACCAAACCCCGGTCCTGACTGTCAGGCGGCTCAGCATTGCACCAGTGCTGATGCAGGATAATAAAGTTTTGGGACATGACAAATTCCCTTTAAGTAACCATGTACAGGTGCTTCTCACAAAAATAGAATATCATCAAAAAGTGAAACTCATTATATAGTCATTACAAACAGAGTGATTTATTTCAAGTGTTAATTTCTGTTAATGTTGATGATTATGGCTTACAACCAATGAAAACACAAAAGTCATTATCTCATTAAATTAGAATACTTTTTAACAACAGCTTGAATAATGATTTTAAAATCCGAAATGTTGGCCTACTGAAATGTATGTTCAGTAAATGCCCTCAATACTTGGTTGGGGCTCATTTTGCATCAATTACTGCATCAATGCGGCGTGGCATGGAGGGGGATCAGCCTGTGGCATTGCTGAGGTGTTATGGAAGCCCAGGTTGCTTTGATAGCAGCCTTCAGCTCGTCTGCATTGTTGGGTCTGGTGTCTCTCATCTTCCTCTTAACAATACCCCATAGATTCTCTATGGCGTTCAGGTCAGGCGAGTCTGCTGGCCAATCAAGCACAATGATACTGTTGTTTTTAAACCAGGTATTGGTACTTTTGGCAGTGTGGACAGGTGCCAAGTCCTGCTGGAGAATGACATTTCCATCTCCAAAAAGCTTGTCGGCAGAGGGAAGCATGAAGTGCTCTAAAATTTCCTGGTAGATGGCTGCGCTGACTTTGGTCTTGATAAAACACAGTGGTCCTACACCAGCAGATGACATGGCTCCCCAAACCATCACTGATTGTGGAAACTTCACACTAGACCTCAAGCAACTTGGATTGTGGCCTCTCCACTCTTCCTCCAGACTCTGGGACCTTGATTTCCAAATGAAATGCAAAATTTACTTTCATCTGAAAACAACATCTTGGACCAATGAGCAACAGTCCAGATCTTTTTCTCCTTGGCCCAGGTAAGACGCTTCTGGCGTTGTCTATTGGTCATGAGTGGCTTGACACAAGGAATGCGACACTTGTAGCCCATGTCCTGGATACGTCTGTGTGGGGTGGCTCTTGAAGCAATGACTCCAGCAGCAATCCACTCCTTGTGAATCTCCCCCAAATTTTTGAATGTCCTTTTCTTAACAATCCTGTCAAGGCTGTGGTTATCCCGGTTGCTGGTGCACCTTTTTCTACCACACTTTTTCCTTCCACTCAACTTTCCATTAATATGCTTGGATACAGCACTCTGTGAGCAGCCAGCTTCTTTAGCAATGGCCTTTTGTGGCTTACCCTCCTTGTGAAGTGTGTGAATGACTGCCTTCTGGACATCTGTCAAGTGAGCAGTCTTCCCCATGATTGTGGAGCCTACTGAAACAGACCAAGGGATCTTTTTAAATACATTGGAAGCCTTTGCAGGTGCTTTTTTGTTAATTATTCTAATTTACTGAGATAATGACTTTTGGGTTTTCATTGGCTGTAAGCCATAATCATCAACATTAACAGAAATAAACACTCTGTAATGACTATATAATGAGTTTCACTTTTTGTATTGAAGAACTGAAATTAACTGATGATATTCTAATTTTGTGAGAAGCACCTGTAGATTGTATTTTTTTTTTTGGGTTGGTCCAAGTTTGACTATTTAAAGAGGCAATCCAGCTCCACTCACTTCCAAAACGGAGGAGGTAAGCAGGGCTTGGGCCAGGTATTGTGCACCTGTCCTATTCAGTGAATAGTACAAGTGTACAGTCCTTATTTGCTGCTTGTACATACAAACTGGTAGATACCTTTAGATGTGACATCACTGGCTTTGCTCACATACGGATGATGCTGAAACAGAGCTGGATTACCCCTTTAAGTTTACAGTTGAAAGTTTGATATTTGGTTTAGCTCGTCTTTAATAAGATGGGAATGACCAATTAAAGGAGTTTTCTGCTTTATTTTTAAATTGATGAATAAGAAGCTACTCTGCTAAACAGACTCCAAACAATCAGGATTATGGTAAGCATGCTGTTTTTCTGAGGGCTAATTAAGATTTACAGTTAAGTCCAGAAATATTTGGACAGTGGCAAGTTTTGGTATTTTAGGTGTTTACCAAAACAAATTCAAGATCCAGTTATATAATCAATATGGACTTAAATTAAAGCTGAGAGTCGGCACTTTGAGTAAGGATTTTGGAATTACAGCTCTAATATGTAGCTGCCTCTTTTCAAAGGGACCAAAAGGTAATTGGACAATTCTCTCAAAAGCTTGTTAATCCATCAATTAAGCAGGCAAAAGGTCTGGAGCAGATTCCAAGTGTGGCATTTGCTTTTGACAGCTGTTCCTGTGAACCCACAACATGCGGTCAAAGGAGCGCTCAATGGAAGAGAAACAGACCATCATTCGTTTGAAAAGAAGAAATATATCAGAGATGGCAGAAATGAGTGTCCAATTCAACAATCTGGTACATTTTGCAAAGAAAGAGCGCACTAGTGATCTTGGGAACTCAAATAGGCCTGGATGTCAACGGCAGCCAGTAGTAGTGGATGATCACAGAATCCTTTCCATGGTGAAGAAAAACCCCTTCACTACATCCACCCAAGGGAAAAACACCCTCCAGGAACAGTAGCGTACTGCCAATGGCATCAGGCTACGTGGCCTCTATGGGGCCCGTGAGTCAAAGGGGCCTGCCGATGCTTCCAACTCCATTCTTCGTTGGCGTCTGATGTCTCAGTGCAGCGGACATCATGACGTCACTACTGCGCCTGGCAACTGCAGGGATTTTTCTCATTGGCTGATAGTTTTAAGTGATCAAAAGCTCCCAATAATAGTTCCAGTAAATCTCCTAAACATCATTGATCATCCCTTTTTCAGTGTCATCCCCTTGTCAAATTACATTTTTTTTAATCATTTTTATTTTTTTTCATTCTTTGCAGTTAGGGTTATGCTTGCAGCTTTTTCAAAAGTAAAAAAAAAAAAAGTAGTATTAGATTAGGTTTAGGCTTTTTTGTTAGGCAGGCATATAGAAAATACAAATGGTCTGGAGAACATACAGTGCGGAGCAGGTGTACACCCTGCTTTGCTCCTTCCGCTCTGAGCTCTCCCTGATGTCCAAACAGAACTTTTTGACTACATGTGGGGTATTGCTGCGCTTGTAACAAAGTGGGCAACAAATTGTGGGGTCCACTTTTCGGCGCTACCTCTGGCAAAAGTGAGAAATTTGGGGCTAAAGCAAGATTTGGGGAAAAAAAATGAACTTTTTCAAATTCTGCTTTGTATCTGGGGGTTCAAAATGTTCACTATACCCATGAATAAAATCCTTGAGGGGTGTAGTTTCCCAAATGGGGTCACTTGTGGGGGGGGGGGGGGGGGGTTTCCACTGATAGGCACATCAGGGGCTCTGCAAACCCGACATGGTGTCTGCTCGCGATTCCAGCCAATTTTGCGTTCAAACAGTGAAACGGTGCTCCTTCCCTTCCAAGTCCTGCCATGTGCCCAAACAGTGGTTTTCCCCCACATATGGGGTATCGGCGTGCTCAGGCTGAATTTCAAAAATTGTGTGGTCCATTTTCTCTTGTTACCCTTGTGAAAATAAAAAAAATTGGGTCTGAAGTATAATTTTTGCGAAACAAAAGTTAAATTTTAATTTTTTCCTTCCATGTTGCTTCAGTTCCGGTGAAGGGTTAATAAACTTTTTGAATGTGGTTTTGAGCACCTTGAGGGGTGCAGTTTTTAGAATGGTGTCACTTTTGGATATTTTCTGTCATATAGACCCCTCACTTCAAATGTGATGTGGTCCCTAAAAAAAAAAAAAAAAAAAAAGGTTTTGTAATTTTTGTTGGAAAAATAAGAAATCGTTGGTCAACTTTTAACTCAACTTCTTAACAAAAAAAAAAATTGTTCCAAAAATTGGGCTGATGTAAAATGTGGGAAATGTTATTTATTAACTATTTTGTGTGACATAACTCTCTTAAGGGCATAAGATTTCAAAGTTTGAAAATTGCAAAATTTTTGCTAAATTTCCGTTTTTTTCACAAGTAGACAAGTCATATCGAAGAAATTTTACCATTGTCACGAAGTACAATATGTCATGAAAAAACGGTCTCAGAATCAGTGGGATCCGTTGCAGCGTTCCGGAGTTATTACCTCATAAATTGACACGGGTCAGAATTGTAAAAATTGGCCTGGTCACTAAGGGGTTAAAACTGAAAGTCTACACTTCAATTGCAAATCAGTTTAATTTTCAATAAAAAATAGTGGCCTGAAATCACCAAGAGCCGGTCACTGTCCAAATATTTCTGGACCTAATTAAGTTTTTTTTTCTTCTTTGCTCACTCATCAGTTTAAAAATACAGCAGAAGACCCTTTTAACTTTTATCTATCAACACTGACCATGCATTATTTTTACTTTTTTCTTGATTATGGTTGTAGTGTGATTTACAATTCGATGGGCTGACAGAATTATGACAAACTTAAATATTGGATTAGTCAGTATAGAAATAACAGGGTTCGTTCACACAACCATATTTTTGGTCTGAATGCTGTCAGTGGAAAGCTGACCGCTGTGTTTTCAATAAGGCAGTGTGTATGAGTGACTATCTTCACTAGTGCATGTTGCGATTTTTTTTCACACGCAGATTCGGTCAGTTTCTACTGTCAATCGGATGAGACTCACCCATTCAAGTCTATGGGTGTGTAAAAAAAAAAAAAAACGAATAGCCCATGGGGCTACAGTAAAGCATCCGATTTTTACGAATATATTGCAGTCTCTAACATAGGAAATTGTAAATGATTAATAGCCGCTGCAAAAAAATGGATTACATACGGATGCGAGACAAAACATAGTCCTACTTTTCTACACTTTTTTTTTTTTTTTTCACATGCATGTGTGAACGTACCCTTACAGTAATATAACGCATATTACAGACTTCGACTTACCCATTTTCATATACCTCATTAGGGAATTCAGAAACCCCCTTAGCCAGAGCAAAGTGACTACGAAGACCCGTCACCGCCAGTCCTTTCACTAATATGGAAAAAGTGTATTTCATCATTTCACCATTGGGGGCACTGCTGCTGTTAGAATTCCCCTAAAAATTACAGCTGATCACCTGGGGTGCTAGCACCTTACAGCCTTCATGTGCCCAGCTCAGACAATGCTCTTTAGCAAGTTTTCCATACAAGTTGATGCATTATGCATTCATATATTATTTTAAATGATCTCTTCTGCAATTTCCTTTAATAATAGACAGGGGACGTAGGAGTGTTAGTTGTTTAATTTGGTACAAATGTACATTATGCATTATATATATATTTTTTTTTACATAAACACCCACCACCGAGATCTTACAGACGACAGTATAAGCAATTTATGGCATTTGTAGCATAAAAAAAAGTCTCATAAGGAACTTAAAGGCAGGAGGGACATTTCAGTCAGAATTAGAACATACGGCATAAAAAAAAAAAAAAAGTAGACAGCACTGAAGAGGTTATTGTCTGTATGATGTAGCATCGCCTGTGGTCCTTCTATTGCTAGGTGCAGGCTGGAGGCAGCTTGTGCTCCGGGCTCTCGGGTGGTTATATACAAGTACAGGATTGCCATCATTATATGTTTTATACAACAGTGATCTGCAAACTTAACATCTTAATGCGAGAAAGTGCATTTCTCACAACCACAGGCCATACAAAACGTCAGTGCAAAGACTGGGAAGACGAGATGCTTGTAACACTTACTGCACATATTGAGTAAATTAACCCATTTACAGTCACACAGTAGTAACTCCCTACTTGGCTACAGAAAGTGGCATTGTGCTACCTTTTTTGGAGCAGTTTTAGCCAACCTATAGTATGTATTTCCCAGCACACTCTGCAAGTCATGCGGAAAATGTGATTAAAGGGCTCGTTTGTGATTAGAAAAAAGGGATTGTTTGGGCCAAGGGATGTTCTGCCCCGTTAATGGCAAAACCAGAAACAACCATTCATTTAAAGGGAACCTGTCATGTCCAGAAATGCTATTTACCTGCAGATATAGGGGTAATCTGCAGGTAAATAACATTTAAACCCTGCGCAGCCACCTTATCCTGCAGCTTCAGTGAGCATTTCTGTAAGGACAGGAGCAAACAAGCGGGCATTCTCTCATCCGAGGTAATCAGGTTAATTATGCAACTCTGATCACAGTTTGATCTGATTCTCTCGGATGAGAAGATGGAGAAATGTCTCCATCTTCCCCATTCTGTCAGTCCGTGGAAATCACTGCACTCAGATGTCATCCGAGTGCAGTTAAGTGTGTCCCACGCACTCACTGACTTGCATGGCCGAGGACGATTCATATCAAATTCAGGGCATGCAGCGATTTGTTCCTCAGACTGGTGCGATCTGAGGAACAAAAAAAATCCGGCATGTGCACGGCCCCATAGCACAACATTGATCTGGGTGCGATCTGATGCTTTCTCGGAACACATTCAGATGAAAAATACGCTCATCTGCACCTACACCAAGTTTTATTCTCCCCGTAGCCGCTCGCTTACAGTCATCAGGGCAGTGCAGTTACAGTCACCACTCATTATACAGTAAGGGCATCCGTAATCAATCCACTGAACTTTGATTGACAGCCAGGACTGCGGCATACGTGTACAGCGTGTGTGTGTGCTTGTGGATCAGGCTGGTAATCAATATGCCAGGTAGGGATTACAGCGTACTCACTGTGTAACGAGCTGTGACTAACTGCTTTCGGCACCGGCCTGATGCTGGGAAGCGTGCGGATGCAGGGAGGATAGAAGTTCTTATTTTTCCCTGTAGCCACCTCTACAGTAAGCCAGCTAAAGTGCAGGTAAATCGCATTTAAATCCTGATTACCACTCTGAAGATAAAGTTATATTCTGGGCGTGACAGGTTCTCCTTAAGGGTTTTCTGTGATTGTCCAAATATTAAAATAATTGTAGAAAATAAGAAAAAAACTTATCCCACACTGTTCCAGTGCCATCACTCCAGTGCTCCCTGCCAGTCTGCCCTTACTCCATGCAGTGGTCACATGTCATCTACCTGCGTGACCACTGCAGCCAATCACTGGCTTGCTGCTGTGAAAATGGTTAGATGACCCATGGCAGAAGGGAAGTAAATAGGCTGGTTTGGAGCACGATGATGAAGAGGAGGGGGATTTATCAAGTAAAGCTTGGATATTTTCTTACTCCATATACTACCTTTAGCCTAATTTTGGCCTGAAAAAAAACCCTTTAAAAGGGAGGCTATCACCAGCTTTGCCCCATATGAGGTAAGGCCAGTACCTTTCAGCCATGCTGTATATAGGCCCCCAATCCTGCCTGCAAGACAAGAAAAAGACCTTTTATTATACTCCCCTACAGGGCGGTCGGGTCTAATGGGCGTCACTGGTACTGGTCCGGCGCCTCCCTTCTTCTTTCGATGCTGCCCTCCATCTCTACTTCATGTGGATGACGCATCCTACGTCATCCACACGGTCCTCGGTATCACGCTCCTGCGCAGGCGTACTTCTCGGCCCTGTCGAGGGCAGAACAAAGTACGGCAGTGCGCATGCGCCAGAAAGGTCAAAGAGCCCCAGCGCATATGCATTCCAGTACTTTATTCTGCCCTCGACAGGGCCGAGAAGTACGCCTGCGCAGGACGCGACATCCATACGAAGCAAGAAGGAGGACGGCATCGGACCAAGGAAGCAACGTCTCTCGGACCTGACCGCCCCCCAGGTTAGTACAATACAAGGTCTTTTTCTGGTCTTGCAGGCTGGATTGGGGGCTTATATATAGCATTTTAGAATGTTGTATACGAGGGCTTAGAAGTACTGGTCTTATCTCATATGGGAAAAACCTGGTGACAGGTTCCCTTTAAATCCTGAAGTTGCAAAGGGTACACAAAGAAAAAAAACATAGGTTGTCCAAGGCTGCTTTGAAAACGAGCTTAAAGTGGTTTTATGCAAAATACATGAGCAATCTTCTAGATTAATCCTTCCCTCCTAAAAAACAAAACAAAAAAGAGATGTTTATAATATATTATATATGCATGTCTATATACAAATTCCAGTGTAAGTTTAGTGTTGGCTTCACCGAATCACCCATTCACAGAGAAGCAGTAAGATTTGTTGGGCGAAAGTTTTTCTAACCCGGCAGAAATTAACTTCTGATAGCATCGGGGGTGGTCACCTTGGAAAATCGAGATCGTGCTACCAATGTAGGGCGCCTATGCCCACGCCGAGGGGCAGCCCCAGCTTCTTCTTGTGCTCCACTCTCTCAGTCACTTGTTACCAGCAGTAGGAAGGCAGATTAATGTGCAGTCCCATAGTGAAGCCACTTCTAATATCTCACCATAATCAAGGGCTTATATTACATAACTGAAATGTGCCAACGTTTCTCGACAGTGAATGTTACGAGAAAGCTGGCAGCAGGTATCCAGGATGCTGCAGTCTTCTTAGATATAGACTGATGCCTACAAAAAAAAGAATCGTTATGTGCAATTTTTTTTATTTTTTTGGGAGGGGGGGCGTTTTATGGAACCAGCAAAGGGAAAACTAAAAACGTTGTAGTCTACAATGGGAGCTTCCAGTTACATCCAGAGGTTTCTGTCATTCTAGGACCAGCCAAGGGCTAGGAGACCGCTCTCTAAAGTTGGCCACCTGCCCAAGAACAAGCAAAGCAGACATGATGGATAATGATCTAATGCAACAAGAACACCATGCACACAAATGGTTTTACCTATAGAGAATAAATGCTCCTTCCCTGACGTATAGGTCATGTGTGCCATTTACTGCATAAAGTCATTGCAGATTACAAGTGTCATACACCGGAAATTGATGTATGCATTCTAAATCAGAGTACAAAAAATATATATATATTTTTTTTTTTTACATGGGATGTATAAATTGAAAATTATGCAGAATTCATGCCATTTGTAGACAGCACAACGACCAATATTAAATGCAGCTTTGCTTTGAGTATTTCGTAATCGTCCCTGTGGTCCATAACATAATTGTGCTTCCTGGGATCACACCGACTGGTTCTCTATGTAAACATTAAGCAGCTATAAGTCTTTTTGGCCAAGTTCAGAAATGATCTCCTAATATACGAGACGAGGAGCACTAACCCCTGACCTCAGGACAGGTCCTACAACCACACGCAATTCTTCTCCATACAATAAGAACAATGTGTAATGCACGATGACGTTACAGCAGGGCATCTACGTGGCATTTCTCTGTGTAAGGGACTGCACATTAAATATTTGGCCTGCAGAGGAAAAAGTCTCATAAGTGACCAAGAGCGTAAAAGCCTCAGTTTTATCCTAGATTGTGGGGAGACCCCCAAATGTCTCAGAATCTTGGTAGCTTTTTCTGTCTTTAGTAAGGACAAGGTTCGTAGAGGATAACAGAGGTCACTGCTTCTTCTCCCGGGTGGTGATGGTGACCAGCTGTTTGGCTGCTTTGGCAATGTCGTAGGCGCATTGGATGACCTGCTGTGTGAGGAGCTGGTAGTCTACAGTGGCCCCAGGCTCCGGGGGGACAGTTTTGCGACACTCACTTTGCAGTCGATAAGCACTAGCGTTGAGCAGCTTCAAGGAAGAGCGGACAGTCTCCAGCGCTGGTTTCTACCGATGACGAAAAGGAAAACGTCAGGCAATCATACATTACAAATATTTTTACAGCCCATGAACAGATCAGGGTCATTGTGCTTTTGGCTAAGTTCACACAACCAAGAAGTGGCCGTATCTTATAGTCCATGTTATGAGTCAACAGTGTGATGCAGCAGCAAAAAAGGCAAATACAATTCTGGGATGTATTAACAGAAGCATACAGTCTAGATCACGTGAAGTCATTATCGGTCTTTACTCCTCTTTGGTCAGACCTCATCTGGAATACTGTGTACAGTTTTGGGCACCACATTTTAAAAAAGACATCGACAAACTGGAGCAAGTTCAGAGAAGAGCGACCAGAATGGTGACTGGTCTGCAAACCATGTCCTATGAGGAACGGTTGCAGGATTTGGGAATGTTTAGCTTGCAAAAAAGAAGACTGAGAGGAGACTTAATAGCTGTCTACAAATATGTCAAGGGCTGTCACATTGTAGAAGGATCATCTTTATTCTCATTTGCACAAGGAAAGACTAGAAGCAATGGGATGAAACTAAATGGGAGGAGACACAGATTAGATATTAGAAAAAACTTTTTGACAGTTAGGGTGATTAATGAGTGGAACAGGCTGCCACGAGAGGTGGTGAGTTCCCCTTCAATGGACGTCTTCAAACAGAGGCTGGACAGACATCTGTCTGAGATGATCTAGTGAATCCTGCTTTGAGCAGGGGGTTGGACCAGATGACCCAGGAGGTCCCTTCCAACTCTACCATTCTATGATTCTATGATTCTATGATGGGCAATATCCCCCGGTAAGGACCTAAACGAACAGCCTCAACACCATATATAAAGCGGTTACTTCAGGGTTAGGAGACCCCTGATCAGGGCGGCAATTGCGTCCGTAACAGACCATAAAGTACAGCTGATATACGAGCATGGCGGAAGGTTTGATTGTCGTGTGCACCAAGCCTGAGGCTAGATTAACACAAGTGTACGTCGGGAAGATATTCTGACGTACTTATGATAGAAGGCTACGACGTATGCCACTTTATAGTGAAAAAAATGGTCTGCACTCAAAAAGGGTAAAGTAGGCGAGGTGCCAGGGGCAAGAGTAGGTTATTAACCTAATAAGTCCTTATATGCCACTTTATAGACATAGATTGTCTCAAAAGAGTTTTCCAGGCATACTACTTTGATGACCTATCCTTGGAATAGGTTATCAATACCAGTTCAGTGGGGTCGGTCCGACACCCGGGACCTCCACCGGTCAGCTATGTAGAGCGGAATAGCACAGCTCCATTCACACTGCAGTAGTAACTGAGAGCAGCCACTACTAAAGTGCAAAAACACAGCTGATCCTTGGGGGGCAGGTGTTGGACCCCCCATTGATCTGATATTAATTCTGTTCCAAGGATAGGTCAGCAGTACAGGAAGCCTGAGAAACCCCTTTAAGTCATCCTTTGACCACCATTAAAAATGGGAAAAATATATTACTTGTTTGCAGTTGTCCTCTGGGGATTTAAAAACAATAAAAAAAACAAGATCTGTTTGTGTAATTTTGTCCACTGTCAAGTTGGTAAAAAATTATTTTGTTCACGGCGGCATAAATGGAGCCATGTAACTTTAGAACTTATACGCCTGACACTTTTTCCAGCGTCTACATCACACATCAGGCCCTGATGCAGTGTATTATTACTCAACGGGATAAATGAAGGAAAGGATCCTACAAGATGGGCTGTCCAGAACAGTATTGTTTTGTATTCCTTGATTATTGGGAAGTTCTGGACAGCTGGGTGCAGAAATAAGTCTTTATAGAAAGTTAAATGTCCCAAAAGGAACTTTAATTGGCAACAAGAAAATTTTGGGGAAATGTACGAAATTCTATATTTAAAAAATACATTTACCTTGGGAAAGAGCGATGCCATCTCTGTTACTGCGGAGTGAATTTTCTCAGAGCAGGGTACAAAACTAGAAAAAAAAAAGAGTCATGTTTAACACCTCTCTGCCACATTCAGTTTTCGCAATAACCTTTTTATTTTTCTATCGGCATAACTGTAGCATCAGCTTGTTTTTTTGCGGGATGAGTTTTATTTTTAACATAACTTAATTGATCAAATAATATATTACAAAAAAAAATCCATGTCACGTGAAATGGAGAAAAAAACAATTCCAGCATTGTTTTTTTTTGTGGCTTTTCTTTTTATAACGTTGACTTTGTGAAGGATATGTTAATTTTATTCTGTGAGTCAATATTATTATGCAGCTATCACATTTACTTTCCTTTTAGGGATTTACTTAAAAGTTGAGCAAATATTTGCAGGACTCTGGTCCAGTAGTCACACTGGTGGTCTGTGGCCACTCGACCAAAGCTCGGCAAAGTTCTTCCTACCTATTCATATCTCCGTCAAGTCTTCCGATTCATCGGCCCAGTGAGACGTCATGTCTGCATCACACTGCAGCAATAAAGTCATGCCGGGTCTACTAATCAGAAGAGGCAGTGATGCTGACAGGTAGGAGGAGGTGCACAGAGGACTAGTTTACTACTTTCAGGCTATGTTCACACGTCTCGTTTTTCCTGCAGGTAAATCCTGCTTTCTTGGCAGTTAAGAAGCTGCTTACAAAAAGCATGTTTTGCTGCATTTTTAAGGATCCCAAAGTTCAGCTTTGCGTCCGCCACAGAAGCATGAACACAGGTTACCAATGCAAGACATGTGTGAAACCATAAAACCATTTTTTTGGGAAAAAAAAGGGCAATTTAATCAAATTATTTAGTGGAAAAATATTTTTATGTCTGAAAAAATAGTGACTATTCTGAACAAAAATGTTCATACAAGTTCATGAAGAAATACACAATTACAAATGTAACAGCGAGAGGAGGTCAATTTTGTCAGGAATAGTTTACCCAAGATATTGGCAGTGAATGGAGTTTGTAGGACACTGTTTACTTTCACAATTTGGTCAGCCCTTGAGGTGACCAGCTATTGTTCGATTTCACACCTTGGTCAGCCAATGTTTACTTTTCACACAGCATCAATTTAATTAAACTGTACTAATCCTATTTAAATTGTACTAATCCTAAACTGCCATTCTCAAGACATTATGGTTTAAACTTGGGAAAGCTGTACCTGCTTTTTTTCTCTAAAACGCAGCAAAACCTGATGATACCTGCGTTTTGTGCTGCATTTTTGTACTTACTCATTGCTCTCTATTGATGAAAAAATGCTGAAAGAAGTGACATGCTGCAGTTTTAAAAAATGCAGCAGTTTTCCAATTCAGTTAGGAAAAAAAACAATGTGTGTGCATGAGATTTCTGAAATCTCAGTTTTTACTGGTACTGTAAAATGCAGCTTAAAATTTGCATAAAAAAGTAGCAAAAACGCAACGTGTGAACATAGCCTTAGAAAATGAAGAACTTTAAAAAAAAAAAAAATGTTCTGAGTTCTGTAGAGCTCCTCAGCCCCTTCATTTTGGAAAAAATGTGTTGATCCGAGTTTATAATCTCCACCTGTGTGAAACTTTCGCGTATATCAATGACATGTCAGATATTTTTTAATATGATATTTAATAGTTCAAAAACACTTTCCAAGTGTCTTTTTCCGATGGTGGACAGATACAATTCCCACTCTCACCTGTCATGTTTGAACTCTTGCGCAGCCCGCAGAAGCTCCTGGATGTTCTTGGTCACTTGCTCGGTCCTGAGGATCACATCTTCTGTGCTGGGTAAGGTGCCATCCAACTCCAACTCCACATCTTCGGCATCAGCATGGAAATCTTCATCCCGGGATAATTCCAAGTACCTTCTTCCTTCCACCCTAAATAACATTAAAAAAATCCATTACAAACTCCTTGCAGATGTTGTTCTTGGTTGGATATGAACCAAGGACCCCAGCGCTGCAGGTCGACACTGCTAACTACTGAGCCACCGTGCTGCCCCAAGTTTGCACAGTATTGATAACTATGCCACTATGTCTTCAACGTCTTCACATGTGTGAACAGATGTAGAACAGGTCTTAAAAAAGGTAGAATAAACAACATGTATTACAAGAACTACAAGTATCATACAGACAGCGTCACTGATACAGGACCTTAAAGGGCCAACACCAACATCTGGATGGAGTTAGGGTGTTCTCGCAGTGTTTGTGTGTTATGCCGCTATATATTCTGTTCTTTCAACTCAGATTTCGTGATCCTATTATGTACTTGGAATAAAAAAAAAAAAACAACTAGATTGTGTGCTGCATTGGGAAAAGGGACCGATATGAGTGATGTCAAGCTCTGTACAGCGCTGCAAAATACGTTGGTGCTATATATGCAATTCGAAAATAGCTTCTAAATACTTAAAATAATAATGCATAATTATTATTATAGTAATTTACATTATTCTATTAATAATTGCTTATAAGTCCATCAGCGTGTGCAGCCAATGGCAGATTTAGGGGGTTATTACGTGGCACGGTGTATATGTGCAGGGTGGGTGTCGCTCTGCACTTACCCAGTGCTCGTATCTGTGCTCTGCGTATTGTCATAGTCACTGTCCGCACCGCTGCCATGTCGATCTGCCTTAACAGACTGGAGGGGAAAAATAAAAAAGAAAGTACATTTAGCCTCACTAGAACTCAACCTTTGTATCATGTAAATCTATAATTTCAATATTATAATACCTATAATGTCAATATTGCAATACTGGATCATTTCATAAGGCAATAACGGTTTCTTGATTAAATTATTTTATTTATCCATTATGCTATAGTATTTACAATACTGAAAGTTTTTCTTTCTTTTACTAAAGTCGGCCATACACATGAGAACGAATTGCTCATTTGTCGGCAGATGCCATTAATGGCCAAGCGGCCCAATCTCTGGCTAACCGGTTTCGTGGGCATTTTGCTAATATTTATGGCCAGCTTTAGCATACATAAGACACATCTACTACAAAATTTAGATTAAGTGTATAATATGAAGAAAAAATGTAAGAGCTGTTGCAAAAATCAATAGTGTATACTGCCCGAGAAAAAAAACCCTAAAAGACTATAGATATATAACATTCTATTAGGTAATTCAGTATTATTATATAAAAAGATGTATAAATGCTGCCAGGATCCCGGACAAGATGACACCTGACAATGTGGCTGCAGTGGTAATACGCAGATCCCAACCCTGGGGTTTATGCAGCATTTTCCCTACCACAATCATGTGTGAGGACCCCCGCAGCAGCTGGGTACTAGAAAATGTACTAGATAAAAAATAACGGGAATTAACATGCAGCCAATATGAACATGGCAATGAACACCATTACATAGACACAGACTAGACTAGAGACGGGTCACATCATGAGTAACAATTCAGCTTTTTAATTACTATTGGTTGTTATTCATCAGAAAAGTTTTCCCATTATAGTAAGTGATGGCAGATGACTGGGATGTGCCGTCACTTACTGATCCCAGCGATCCTTAGAATGAAGGGACAGCATTGCTACCAAAGTTTCACAACGCGTCCACTCACTTGGTGGTTAGAAAAAAAAAGACAAAATGTGATAATGATTATCATCATAGGATGGTAATCACTTTTTTAAAGGAAATGTGTCATCAGGAAATGACAATTTGTCTAAATCAAGATTTAAAAAGAAGCAATCATCAGGATTTTATGCCCCAAACTAATAGCATGTTAATAAAGGCGCTTTAATTCTGAATAAATCCATACCTTTCTTGTACAAATCTGTTTTGCAGTTTTAGAGCCATGCATAGTGGAAATTGTATGCTAAGGAGCTGTAAGTGCAGTGGGCGGGGAATAGGAAGAGCTGTAAGTGCAGCGCCCGCCCACTGCACTTGCAACTCATTAGCATACAGTTTCCACTATGAATTTCCCTAAAACGGCAAAACAGATTTTTACGAAACAAAAAGATTTACTCAGCATTAAAGCACCTTTATATACATGCTATTAGTTTGGGATATAAAATCATGATGACAGGTTCCCTTTAAGTTTAAAGTATTTAAAAAAAATATAAACGATTTTTTTCATATCACTACATTAAAAAGAAAAACTTTTTTTTGTTGTTGTTGCAATTTTTACACTGGCCATTAGGCTTAATACTAAATTCCTACTTCTAGTTGGGCACATGAACATTATAAGCAATTTGAACCCTAAAAATTGCATTGGTGTATGTAATGAGAATGCACTCATGAGACCAGAGGTGATTCTGATGGGAGGGTGAGAAGGTGAGCTGCGACATTACCTATTGTGAATGGTGGATCCTGTGTTATTTACTTTATATATAGGTGTTATCTGTCATAGTAATCCTGCCTGTGATGATAATGAGACTGCTGGAAAGTCTGTTATACAGAAGTCCTAGTGATCAGTGTGAAAATTTTAAGTGTTTTTTTAAATATTTGACAGTGATATGAAAATTAAAAAATAAATAAAAACCAATATATTTTTTTTTCATAAAATCTTGATTTAAAACATAGGTCCGATGACACATTCTCTTTAATAACACACGGGGACGTAATACTAAGACATTTATGTTGCACTAAAAAGTTTACAAACATTTATAAAAGGTTTCCCCAAAATTAGTAATTAAATGTGAATACAAAGAAGGGGGGTACATCACCATGTTCCGGGTATTGTCCGGGGGTCCAGAGAACAGAGGGGAAGACAGAGGGGGGAAGGGCACAGAAGAGGCAGAGATACCTTTCCGGATCTAGAACAGGAAGGGGAACGTGAGGCAGCATGCACACAAGAAGAACACAATCTACAGCTACTACATGCCACAATAACATCTGGACCTAGTGCACTAACACAGAACATACACCATCACCAGTATAAGGGAGACTAATCTAAGCAGAGTCATGTGCACAGGACAAACACGGGGCGGCTGGAGGAAACAAACCCATGCTCGAGTTTTAGAAGGACTCTTCTCCGGCCATTACTGTATATTCCACATGTGAAAGATTACTATACCGCACTCAGATGGTCATTTTTGATACATGGTTAGAGGAATATTTGAGATTTTCATTTCGGTCATTAAAAATGCCACCAATATCAACATAGGTTTTACCCCAATTGGCACAAGCGCAAGTGCTCGTTACTCGAATTTGCACCGAGTATCATGTTCGAATCCCTGCAGCCGCATGTATCAAGGCTGCTAGACAGCCACAAAACATGCGGTGATTGCCTGAAAAACATGGGCAATCTGTCTAACAGCCGAAAAACATGCGGCTGTGGGGACGCAAACATGTCATCCGAGCACCCGCGATACTCCGTGCATACCCGAGCACGCTAGGCAAACATCACTAGTGCATAAACTTTAATGCAGAAGTGGATAAAATACTGTAGATAATAGCGGACATCTAGATCATTTCAGGAACGGACTTATGTTTTATGTTCCTAGAGCAAAGGAAAATTCTATAAAAAAAAAAAGTTAGGAGGCTCAATTTATTTTTACAACGTTGGTAGGAAAAAATAGGACATATCCCAGTGGCCAAACTGAGCAAGTGTCTCCCATCCCAAGCCACAAGACCAGAGGTGTATGTGTATATAATATATATATATATATATATATATATATATATATATATATATATATATATATATATATATATATATATATATAAAGAAAGCGCAGCAGCACTCCATTATGGCCAAGATACATAAAGACAATAAAACCATTTAATTTAAACTGTGTTATTACTCAATAAGCTTTACTTACAAAAAATGGAAGTTCTTAGCGCATAAATTGGCCAATTCATGTGTGCCCATCAACCGCTGCAAGGTGACCCCCCATCTGATGGGTACTACTCTGCCTACATGCCTCTCTTGGGCTACAAGCCTATAACTCTGGACAGAACATGTCACTTCTGGGCTAAAACACCTACAATTTAAATGGGCTGGTAGAGTAGAATATACATCACCTGCTGGTTAAATGGGGGGAGTGCAAGGTCAAACAGGAGGCAGTTCCCACCTCCTATAGTAATATGTCAAAAAAACTGACCAGCACATCCCAAATGTGAACAGGTGCAAGGTGCAGAAACTGCATAAGATATATAAAGGTGGGAACTGCCTCCTGTTTGACCTTGCACTCCCCCCATTTAACCAGCAGGTGATGTATATTCTATTCTACCAGTATGCATGCGTGTGTGTGTGTGTGTATATATATATAATATACTATACACACGTATGCATGGGTGTGTGTGGGTGTGTGTATAATATATATATATATATATATTCGTACGAACACACACATATACATATGTATGTATATATGTGTGTGTACATGCGAATATACATGCACACACACATACGTGTATATTTTTATATTATATAAATATACACATTTATATGTGTGCATATATATATATATATATATATATATATATATATATATATATATATATATATATATATATAAAGATACACACGTATATGTGTGTGTATATATATATATTTAGTACGTACACACATATATACATACAGTACAGACCAAAAGTTTGGACACACCTCATTTAAAGATTTTTCTGTATTTTCTTGACTATGAAAATTGTACATTCACACTGAAGGCATCAAAACTATGAATTAACACATGTGGAAATATATACTTAACAAAAAAGTGTGAAACAACTGAAAATATGTCTTAAATTCTAGGTTCTTCAAAGTAGCCACCTTTTGCTTTGCTGACTGCTTTGCACACTCTTGACATTCTCTTGATGAGCTTCAAGAGGTAGTCACCGGAAATGGTCTTCCAACAATCTTGAAGGAGTTCCCAGAGATGCTTAGCACTTGTTGGCCCTTTTGCCTTCACTCTGCGGTCCAGCTCACCCCAAACCATCTCGATTGGGTTCAGGTCTGGTGACTGAGGAGGCCAGGTCATCTGGCGTAGCACCCCATCACTCTCGTTCTTGGTCAAATAGCCCTTACACAGCCTGGAGGTGTGTTTGGGGTCATTGTCCTGTTGAAAAATAAATGATGGTGCAACTAAACGCAAACCGCATGGAATAGCATGCCGCTGCAAGATGCTGTGGTAGCCATGCTAGTTCAGTATACCTTCAATTTTGAATAAATCCCCAACAGTGTCACCAGCAAAGCACCCCCACACCATCACACCTCCTCCTCCATGCTTCACGGTGGGAACCAGGCATGTAGAGTCCATCCGTTCACCTTTTCTGCGTCACACAAAGACACGGTGGTTGGAACCAAAGATCTCAAATTTGGACTCATCGGACCAAAGCACAGATTTCCACTGGTCTAATTTCCATTCCGTGTGTTCTTTAGCCCAAACAAGTCTCTTCTGCTTGTTGCCTGTCCTTAGCAGTGGTTTCCTAGCAGCTATTTTACCATGAAGGCTTGCTGCACAAAGTCCCCTCTTAACAGTTGTTGTAGAGATGTGTCTGCTGCTAGAACTCTGTGTGGCATTGACCTGGTCTCTAATCTGAGCTGCTGTTAACCTGCGATTTCTGAGGCTGGTGACTCGGATAAACTTATCCTCAGAAGCAGAGGTGACTCTTGGTCTTCCTTTCCTGGGGCGGTCCTCATGTGAGCCAGTTTCTTTGTAGCGCTTGATGGTTTTTGCAACTGCACTTGGGGACAATTTCAAGGTTTGCCCAATTTTTCGCACTAACTGACCTTCATTTCTTAAAGTAATGATGGCCACTTGTTTTTCTTTACTTAGAATTTGTACTATGGCAAGAAAAAAGAAGCTAACAGTCTATTCAGTAGGACTATCAGCTGTGTATCTACCAGACTTCTGCACAACACAACTGATGGTCCCAACCTCATTTATAAGGAAAGAAATCCCACTTATTAAACCTGACAGGGCACACCTGTGAAGTGAAAACCATTTCCGGTGACTACCTCTTGAAGCTCATCAAGAGAATGCCAAGAGTGTGCAGAGCAGTCATCAAAGCAAAAGGTGGCTACTTTGAAGAACCTACAATACAAGACATATTTTCAGTTGTTTCACACTTTTTTGTTAAGTATATAATTCCACATGTGTTAATTCATAGTTTTGATGCCTTCAGTGTGAATGTACAATTTTCATAGTCATGAAAATACAGAAAAATCTTTAAATAAGAAGGTGTGTCCAAACTTTTGGTCTGTACTGTACATACATACACATATATCTATCTATCTACACACACACACACTCACAATCGAACAATATGAAACTGTCATTATTGAGGGTCTGATCAACACCCATGGGGAGAATATTTCAGGGCATTAACGCAGACCATACGCCATGGATGTGGTGTATAAACATTCTTTATACAATTTGAGTGGAAATTAGTGCTTTAATGTAATGTGTTACAGTGTGATTCACATCTATAATGGGATTTTGCATTTCCAATTAGGTTTCATGCCAGCTTGAATATACAGAAGTGCAATGCTCAATGTTGGCACATCTATAGGGGACTTGGATTAAGTACTTACACCGGAGTGGAAGGGCTGCAGCCGACTGCTAAGGTCATCTGTGGACTGTGCAAATGGTTTAAGGGCTGATCCTGGTTCATACATGGAAAATGCCTGCCGGTCTCGTCTGAGGGCTGAGGGTAACAGGTGTTCAGTCCTCTCGGGGTTTGCTGGAGGAGGTGGAGAAGGACCAGTCTGGTGACGAATCTGTGAGTTCTCAGACTGCAATTTATGAATCTACAAGAAATTGCATCATCATGAAACAATAGAATACTAAAATATGGAAAATAAAAATTCACATATGAGGACTTAAAGATGCGATTACTGCTGAAAGGGGGGCTTGTGATCTTTTAAAGCCAACTAGCCAGCATTTCTTAAGGCTTGTCCAAGATTAAATAAAAATAATCAAAGGTTGATTTTTGCTGGGAATGTTGCCCCTCTTGTCCATAGGCTTTGCCTGGTTTTGTAGCTCAGTACAACTCAGATAAAGCCTATGAACAAGTGATAATCTCCAAACAATTGTTGATGGTCTATATTATACACAGATAGTGTCTTCACGTACTGTACACAGACAGGCCGGTCAGCCATAGCGTCTTCATGTAATACAAGTGCTTCTCACTAAATTAGAATATCATCACACAGTTAATTTATTTCAGTTCTTCAAAACAAAAAGTGAAACTCATATTATATAGAGTCATTACAAACAGAGTGATCTATTTCAAGTGTTTATTTCTGTTAATGTTGATGATTATGGCTTACAGCCAATGAAAACACAAAAGTCATTATCTCAGTAAATTAGAATACTTTATAACAGCTTGGAAAATGATTTTAAAATCCGAAATGTTGGCCTACTGAAATGTATGTTCAGTAAATGCCCTCAATACTTGGTCGGGCTCCTTTCGCTTCAATTAAAGCATCAATGCGGCGTGGCATGGAGGTGATCAGCCTGTGGCATTGCTGAGGTGTTATGGAAGCCCAGGTTACTTTGATAGCAGCCTTCAGCTCGTCTGCATTGTTGGGTCTGGTGTCTCTCATCTTCCTCTTGACAATACTCCATAGATTCTCTATGGGGTTAAGGTCAGGCGAGTTTGCTGGCCAATCAAGCACAGTGATACTGTTGTTTGTAAACCAGGTATTGGTACGTTTGGCCGTGTGGACAGGGGCCAAGTCCTGCTGGAGAATGACATTTCCATCTCCAAAAAGCTTGTCAGCAGAGGGAAGCATGAAGTGCTCTAAAATTTCCTGGTAGACGGCTGCGCTGACTTTGGTCTTGATAAAACACAGTGGACCTACACCAGCAGATGACATGGCTCCCCAAACCATCACTGATGGTGGAAACTTCACACTAGACCTCAAGCAGCTTGGATTGTGGCCTCTCCACTCTTCCTCCAGACTCTGGGACCTTGATTTCCAAGTGAAATGCATAATTTACTTTCATCTGAAAATAACACCTTGGACCACTGAGCAACAGTCCAGGTCTTTTTCTCCTTGGCCCAGGTAAGACGCTTCTGGTGTTGTCTATTGGTCATGAGCGGCTTGACACAAGGAATGCGACACTTGTAGCCCATGTCCTGGATACGTCTGTGTGGGGTGGCTCTTGAAGCAATGACTCCAGCAGCACTCCACTCCTTGTAAATCTCCCTCAAATGTTTGAATGGCCTTTTCTTAACAATCCTTTCAAGGCTGCGGTTATCCCGGTTGCTTGTGCACCTTTTCCTACCACTCAACATTCCATTAATATGCTTGGATACAGCACTCTGAACAGCCAGCTTCTTTAGCAATGACCTTTTGTGGCTTACCCTCCTTGTGGAGTGTGTCAATGACTGCCTTCTGGACATCTGTCAAGTCAGCAGTCTTCCCCATGATTGTGGAGCCTACTGAAACAGACTAAGGGACCTTTTTAAATGCTTTGGAAGCCTTTGCAGGTGTTTTTTGTTAATTATTCTAATTTACTGAGATAATGACTTTTGTGTTTTCATTGGCTGTAAGCCATAATCATCAACATTAACAGAAATAAACACTTGAAATAGATCACTCTGTTTGTAATGACTCTATATAATATGAGTTTCACTTTTTGAATTGAAGAACTGAAATAAATTAACTTTTTGATGATATTCTAATTTAGTGAGAAGCACTTGTGTATACAGACCGGCAGGTCAGCCATAGTGTCCTTATGTACTATACACAGACAGGCAGGTCAGCCATAGTGTCTTCATGTACTCACTTCTCTCTGAAGTCGCCGCAGCTCCTCACTTAGGTTGTTATTTACTTTCATGAGCTGTTGAACTTTGGCATCAGAAGTAGCAAGAGCTTTTTTTACTTCCAGGTACTCCTGCAAAGTAATGGGACCATCTGACAAGTCGGAGGAGTCCATGCTCTGCACAGAGTGTAGAATTGTAACACACATCAATTATTGCTTGCAACACTTTGTGATTGATAGATGTATCAATACCTACAGCAATACCAGCAGGACAATCTCCTCCCTACAGAAGAATGTTTACCTGGGGAAAAATCGTGTCAAAAACCATGCTGTCCTCATTCCAAAGTGACTATGCTCTTACTAATTTAGACAGCAGCATCACTAAAGAAATGTATAACTTACAGTGGCATGTAAAAGTTTGGGCACCCTTGGCCAAAATTACTGTTATTGTGAACAGTTAAGCAAGTTGAAGATGAAATAATTTCTAAAAGGCCTAAAGTTAAAGATGACACATTTCCTTTGTATTTTAGGCAAAAAATATATAAAGTGTCATTTTTTTTTTTCATTTTAAAAATTACAAAAAGAAAAATGGGCCGATGGAAGAGTTTGGGCACACTTGGTAGATTTGAGTTCTCAGATAACTTTGATCAAGGTTTCAGACGTTAATTAGCCTGTTGGGGTTATGGCTTGTTCACTATCATCGTTAGGAAAGGCCAGGTGATGCAAATTTCCCAGCTTAATAAAAACCCAGCCTCCTCTAACCTTGTGCCAAAAACAGCAGCTGTGGCTTCTTCTAAGCAGAAGCCTAGCACTCTGAAAATGGTGTAGGTCCACAAAGCAGGAGAAGGCTATAATAAGATAGCAAAGCATTTTCAAGTTTCCCTTTCCTCAGTTCAAAATGTCATTAAGAAATTAGAGAGGCAAATCAGAACCCCAGCTTGACTGCAAAAGGCCTTCCGAAAGATTTTGCAGCCTCTGGAGTTGTGGCACATTGTTTTACTGTTCAGAGACACTTGCACAAATATGGCCTTCATGGAAGAGTCAAAGCCCATTTTCCTTTTTGTAATTTTTTAAAATCTAAAAGATTAAAATATTTTTTTTTGCCTAAAATACTAAGGAAATGTGTCATCTTTATCTTTAGGCTTTTTAGAGATCATTTCATCTTCAACTTGCTTAACTGTTCACAATAACAGTAATTTTGACCAAGGGTGCCCAAACTTTTACATACCACTGTATGTGGTATGACATTGTGTGCAGTACCACCACTCAATCAACACTTGTAAATTATTCATCAAAGTAACTGGTAGAACCCCAAGACCAAAAATCTAGCCCTTCCCACATATCGGGGTACTTAAAATAATGTCCTTATGCCATTCCAGACTGTTTGTGACTTAGGCTTCTTTCCCACATCTATGTTTGCTGCTCGTCCATTTTTACAATGCGGTGTACCCCATCACGTATGTATTGTCAGCAACCGGTGACCAAACACAAGCTACAATGTGGGTGTCTCCTGCCCCTCTCACCCTGGCTCGATTGTTTCTGGAATTTCTGAGCAGGTCTTGGTCCGTGTCTTCATCTGAAGCTACACTGTCATAGTCGTGCTGGTCATCACAGTCGTTGGAGTTGTTCCTCAGGGTATAGTCAAGGTTATCTGTAGATAGACAGGTCACAATTATTGCTGATGCAGTGATAATAATTTTACTTGCAGAAATAATCGGTGTAACTTTCTGCAAATCCGACAGTATCTGCACCATAATCCTACAGCAGAGAAGAACGTAGACATATCTGCAGCACACTCACATTATGCTCTGAGCGAGGACGCAAACTTCATAGGGTCCATGAGTGGACGTGGACCATTACCATCAAAACAAAAGAGATGTGACAGCATCCAATGAATATTCATCCTTTTATTCCTCCAGCATAACTTACCCCTGGAGGGGAAAACCAAAGGCATCTCACTGAGTCCTAAACCGCTCAATGCGCCTGTGCCTTTCGTGCCCAACTCAGACTTGTGTCTCCCTCAGCAGATCGCATCCATGAAATATGGAAGAGGCCTTTGCAAGTTGCTCGAAAGGAGAGATGATCAGCGAGTGCCAACACATACTGCAGCCTATACCAAGCATGGGAAGAGCAGACCAGTGAGCCGACTGTGATAGACAGAGGAGCAATGAGTCTTAGGAGCCTATACAGCGAGATCCCCTCAAGGCTCTATATCAGTGATGGCGAACCTTTTAGAGACCGAGTGCCCAAATGGCAACCCAAGACCCACTTATTTATCACTAAGTGCCAACACGGCAATTTAACCTAGAGCAGGTGTCGACATTACAGGAAACTAGCAAAATACACACAGCCCCTCTGCAGAATATATATATATATACATATAATATATATACACACACATACACATATACACACACACACAGCCCTTCTGTGTATTTGTATACATATACATACATACACACACACATATATATATACACACATCTAGGTTCTTCAAAGTAGCCGCCTTTTGCTTTGATGACTGCTTTGCACACTCTTGGCATTCTCTTGATGAGCTTCAAGAGGTAGTCACCGGAAATGGTTTTCACTTCACAGGTGTGCCCTGTCAGGTTTAATAAGTGGGATTTCTTGCCTTATAAATGGGGTTGGGACCATCAGTTGTGTTGTGCAGAAGTCTGGTGGATACACAGCTGATAGTCCTACTGAATAGACTGTTAGCTGCTTTTTTCTTGCCATAATACAAATTCTAAGTAAAGAAAAATGAGTGGCCATCATTACTTTAAGAAATGAAGGTCAGTCAGTGCGAAAAATTGGGAAAACTTTGAAAGTGTCCCCAAGTGCAGTTGCAAAAACCATCAAGCGCTACAAAGAAACTGGCTCACATTAGGACCGCCCTAGGAAAGGAAGACCAAGAGTCACCTCTGCTTCTGAGGATAAGTTTATCCGAGTCACCAGCCTCAAAAATCGCAGGTTAACAGCAGCTCAGATTAGAGACCAGGTCAATGCCACACAGAGTTCTAGAACTCAACAACTGTTAAGAGGAGACTTTGTGCAGCAGGCCTTCATGGTAAAATAGCTGCTAGGAAACCACTGCTAAGGACAGGCAACAAGCAGAAGAGACTTGTTTGGGCTAAAGAACACAAGGAATGGACATTAGACCAGTGGAAATCTGTGCTTTGGTCTGATGAGTCCAAATTTGAGATCTTTGGTTCCAACCACCGTGTCTTTGTGCGACGCAGAAAAGGTGAACGGATGGACTCTACATGCCTGGTTCCCACCGTGAAGCATGGAGGAGGAGGTGTGATGGTGCTTTGCTGGTGACACTGTTGGGGATTTATTAAAAAGTGAAGGCATACTGAACCAGCATGGCTACCACAGCATCTTGCAGCGGCATGCTATTCCATGCGGTTTGCGTTTAGTTGGACCATCATTTCTTTTTCAACAGGACAATGACCCCCAAACACACCTCCAGGCTGTGTAAGGGCTATTTGACCAAGAAGGAAAGTGATGGGGTGCTACGCCAGATGACCTGGCCTCCACAGTCACCAGACCTGAACCCAATCGAGATGGTTTGGGGTGAGCTGGACCGCAGAGTGAAAAAGGGCCAACAAGTGCTAAACATCTCTGGGAACTCCTTCAAGATTGTTGGAAGACCATTTCCAGTGACTACCTCTTGAAGCTCATCAAGAGAATCCCAACCCCCACACACTGCTTCTAGCAGCAAGATTGTGCCCTCTTTCACATTGATGCATATAATACACACAATTCAGACACACACTCTGACTACAGTAGCCCCCAATCACCACACATTGTTTCTAGCTGTGCCCCCTTTAACATTGATGCATATAATGTAATGTTCGGCTCCTGCGCTCAGCGCGTTGTCTCTGCTCCTCTGCGGCCCAGGCGCAGGCAGCAGTGTGATGAGGTCAGTAGCTGGATGACATCATCACCCTGCTGCACTTCGGACCCGGGGCTGACAGGAGCTCGCTCCTCTGCCTCAGGCCCAGCGCAGCACTGCTGAAATGTATTCGCGCCTAAAATACGCAAATGCATTTGAACATGGGAGCGGAGCGGCGTGCGAGCGGCGGCGGGCCTGGCGTGCGTGCCCATAGAGAGGGCTCCGAGTGCCACCTATGGCACGCGTGCCCATAGGTTCGCCACCACTGCTCTATATGATGGCAAGTGATAAAGTTATATGCTACAGTACTGTATACACGGGTGTAGATATAGCGTCGACTTATAGAGCACTGTATACAGTAATGCAAAATGTGAGAGCTTTTAAGGGCTTTTTGATGAAATAATCTTTAGTAAATTATTTTAACAATATACGGATAGAGAAATAGGAGCTTCCAATCTTTATAGAATATATAATACAAATAGAATATGATAAAAGAACATAGATTAAGATTATATTTTAGGGACTAAACTAAATATTCGAAAATTACTTGAGTTTAAATCACACAAAATATAAGATATGAAAAGGAAGCGGAAAGAAAAGGAAAAAAAAGGGGGGAGGGGAAAAAGGCCTTAAGAGGAGGGGGATGAGGTAGAGGGGGGGTAAATATTAAAGGGAAGGGGAGGAATCAGGGAAAAGATGGGTGGGAAACTAAAGGGGAAGAAAAATAGAAAAGTCTTCTGAGAGTTATTTCTCATGGATGTTACACAACTATTGACAAATATTCAATATCTAAGGGCTTTTTCACATGCAGCGGTTTTGTCACGGAAAATGTAGCATTTTACAGTACCAATAAAGTGAATGAGATTCCTGAAATCTAATGCACCCTTTTTTCCTTGCAGTTTTGAACCAAAGCGTCTTTATGAATCTGCAACATTTTCACCCATCGAAATGAAAGGGAAAAAAACCCCACACAAGTATTTTACGAAGCATTTTTCCTGCCATCACTCGAGTATTTGCAGCAGATTTTTCTGCAGCAAAAACCCAATGTGTGCATATACCCTAATACTGTCACAGCGAAACATGCGGGTGGGTCAATCACACATGATGGGTGTATGAACACTGTACCTATATGTACACTTATACATCTATATACACGGTAAGATCCTGACAAAGACCTGGTCTCTGAGGAATATAAGAATAAGTCCGTGCTATGCCGTCTGTCACATATCTACTGCAATCCGGGGCCTTGAAAATATATGGCATAATTGTATTGTACAGAACTTCTCCCGGGCAATTTGCAAATGCCATTTTATAAAGTACAAGTTTCTTATTAAAGTTAATTTCTTCACAAGTGCAATAAGCCTCTTCTCGGAGGAGCAAACGCAGCAGCGTGATTAATAGAAGTGATCTGCTTTGTAATGATGTCAGGAGAAACCAAATAACAGAATCGGCCCTCGTCACACACATTTACCCTCCTTACACCTGTGGAGATAAGTTACATCATGGGTTCACTTACATATTACTCTGGTGCAATATAGAAAACGGCACAAACTCTGCCGACACTATTCACTGAGCATATCCGTGCCACATCACAGCTAAGTGCAGGCTAGTCAGGTACATAAGTGCTGGAGGAGCACTCAATGGGGCAACAATTGGGTGGGTAAACCTTGAACGTGATATTCTTTAAATCATACACAGCAGATGAAAGTTGGTCTAATCTGGTGATTTCGGGAGGCTAAGCCTCCAGACTCCCCCCGACAGATGATGTTAGAGAATAGAAGGATTGGACAGTTGGGATTTCAGCAGCAGAGAAAGGTTTCTCCGCACCGTATTGAAAACACATGAAAGCTCGGCCGAGCCTTGTGTGTGAATACTTTCACAAGCCACTGTATATGTATGAGGGGGGAGTCCAGAGAGATAGTGGTCTGCAGAATGAACATTCGTCCCAGTTATCTCACATGTATGGCCAGATTAAGAGCCCAGAAATAATGTGCATATTGCAGTCATCACTTCCTACCATATTATCCTGATCTAAAAGATAACAGACATATTGCTGGCAGCTAGTAGTCACATAATGCTAGAAAGGTGTGATAAAAGTAAAACACTTGTTGCAATTCATAGCAGTACTATAATGGAGAAAATGAGTTATTCCATCTCAGCAAACGTCTACCAGCGGTTCCATACGTCTTCACTGACATCGTCGGTCAATGGTGAGCAAGAGCGCATGCGCAGTGCCTCTCTTATATTGGCATCACCTTTAACGTGTAACCATCAATTTAATTTTTATTTCATAAATAAATAATATGTATGAAAATAACCAACTTTGTAACATATCTCATCAGAGAAATGTGTTTCTTTCTCCGCCAAGACTATTATTCATTCTCAATTCACGGGTAAAATCTGTATTCAAAGAAGACATATTGTTACATATGGAGATAGAATCTTATCAGTAGCAGCTGTCATCTCCTATGTAGAGAAGAAGAGGTGAGGGAGGAGCAGGAGCTATAGGCAGAGCTCCTCCCCATCCCATCTACAGTGGCATGTAAAAGTTTGGGCACCCCTGGTCAAAATTACTGTTATTGTGAACAGTTAGGCAAGCTGAAGATGAAATGATCTCTAAAAGGCCTTAAAAGGGGTTTTCCCAGGAGCAAAAGTTGTTATAGACCTTGGAATGATAATAACTACCACAACTGGATGTGTTTAAATAAAATGTTCCTGTGCTGAGATAATCTTATAAATGTGCCCCTGCTGTGTACTGTGTAATGGCTGTGTCTGACCGTACAGGAACATGGTCTGATCATACCACATCTCCTGGGAGATGAGATCTCACTCTGCGCATGCGCCATTTTTCCGGAGCCCACCAGAGGGAGCTGAATGGCAAAGGGGATTCCGCTCACCGGCGCTGACATCTAATGAGCGCCCAGGCATTGCAGCATCGCCCCACTCCTGGCGCCTGCCTCCTGTGAACCCGCTCCACCTCCTCCCGGTAAGTTACCATTAAAACAAATTAAAAGACGCACCATCATTTTATTTTAAAAATAATTTTTCCTATTTTCCACCCCAAAATTTGAGGTGTGGTATATAGTCCGGCGCATCATATAATATTCAAAATAAGGTATATATATTTTTTTGCCTAAAATACAAAGGAAATGTGTCATCTTTAACTTTAGCCCTTTTAGAGATCATTTCATCTTCAACTTGCATAATTGTTCACAATAACAGTAACTTTGACCAGGGGTGCCCAAACTTTTACATGCCACTGTATGTAGAATCTCATCAGTAGCAGCTGCCATCTCCTATCTCAGTAATGAGAAAGTCTGTCTTCACTGAATACAGATTTTACCAGAGAATTTTGAAAATGACGGATCAATCCTGTCTGAGAAAGAAGCAGATTTCTCTGATAAGATATATTACAAAGCTGCTTATTCCCATGCATACTATTGATCTATGAAATAAAAACAAAGGTTACTCTTTAATAAAAAAAAAAACTGTATGCGCTGGACCCTCAAATGTTGCAGGAGACTGATAAACTGGTCAATTAGGACCAGAAAGGAGGGGTTTGGGAGGGTTTACTCCCGGCCTGAGCCACGGACAGCAGACTCTTGCCAAGACTGAATAAAAATTAGGTACGTTAACTTTGTTTAATGGCGCCTATCTCGTGGTGACGGAGATCTAGTAGGGTAAAATGTGCCAATCTGTTCCTTTAGAACTAGCAAATGGTTTCAATAATATTCGTTTATTTTGTAATCTAGAGGCAGTGATTACCTGTTGGAATTACAGAGGTTTTGCCCTGTTGTCTTCTTTTGGCTTCACTCAGAATATCAATGATTAAAGTAGCAAACTCACGAGCATTGAAACGAGCCAATTTCTGGCGCCCCTAAAAGAGACACAGTGACAAGTTTTTACAGTAGGCTTATAGAACAGGGAGGTAGAACAACTGTGGAAAAAAAAAGAAAATAAAGACACCAATACCTGATTCCTTGTAGCAGAATATTCAGGGTTAACTGGAAGGAATGGGACAGCGCTGCGCTCCGTGACCAATGTGCTGTGATTCTGAGTCGTTAGCCAAACTGTTGGATAGAAGGACAGGATGGGGAATGATGAGAGTCTGATACATATGTGTAAAGCCGTCAGTGACCGGCACCCCAGCAACATAATCTGCATTCTTAATTCTGTAAATTTGAGGACTACGTTGTATTAACTACTGTGCATAGTTAAAGCAGCTGTCCCATCATTAAAAGGGATATAATATTGACGGCCTCTCATAACATAGGTCACCAATATCAGAATGGGGTGGTCTGCCAACCAGAACCCCCACTGATCAGCTGTTATTAGCTCCAGCAGCTAAAGGATGGAAAAGCTGAACAGCACAGCTCTGTACACTGTAGCAGCCGCTGCAGGGTACTAGAGATCAGCTCATATTGAAGAGTATAGGAGCGGATCTGCAGTTCTTAGCACTGGCCGCTAAACCTCAAACGGAAATGCACAGCAACTCCATTAATTGTGTCGTACCCTCACCGATCTGATATTGGCGACCTACCCTAGGGATAGATCATCAATATTATATGCCCAGTCATTAACTTAAAATACTGTGTTCATTGTATACATTATGAAAAATATCTGCTAGTTTCCTGTACAATATTACAAGAATAATCCAGTGCAGACATTACTGACACAGTACGGCGCTACCTAGTGTTCAAAGTGAGTAGCAATGTGTACATCCACCTATAGAGCTGCAGGTGGTCACACATGGCCCGTCACTCTCCTTACTGACAGTCCTCTGCTATGAACTTTACACATTCACACTTTGTGCCATTTCATTAAGTTTTTATTGAACTTTTTCCAATGTATTTGCAGGGAAAATAAAAAGGAACTACGCTGCCAGCAGGGAACGGAAACATTCTACTCAAAGCCCGACGCCGACCGCAGAAATTCAAAACAGTTCCACATAAGGGACACCTCACTTGTGGTGTACCAATTAACTTGGAAAATCTTGAAAAGTTCCCAAACTCAATCTATGCAGCATTTGTTTTGTAAATTAATCTGTCACACACCACAAAACAATCTACGGCACATACATTACTAAATAGATCTCGCAGTTCTGATGAAATTGGTGTAATTAAAGTCCATGTCAGAATGGATGTCTAATCTTTTTTATAATCTCCGCCCACTCAGCCTGATTAAAGGTTCCTCAGTGTCCCTCCTCCCTGCTGCTATTCTATCACAGTGCTCAGTACAAGCTGCTGCTATTCTATCACAGTGCTCAGTACAAGCTGCTGCTATTCTATCACAGTGCTCAGTACAAGCTGCTGCTATTATATCACAGTGCTCAGTACAAGCTGCTGCTATTATATCACAGGGCTCAGTACAAGCTGCTGCTATTATATCACAGTGCTCAGTATAAGCTGCTGCTATTATATCACAGTGCTCAGTACAAGCTGCTGCTATTATATCACAGTGCTCAGTATAAGCTACTGCTATTACATCACAGGGCTCAGGACAAGCTGCTGCTATTATATCACAGTGCTCAGGACAAGCTGCTGCTATTATATCACAGTGCTCAGTACAAGCTGCTGCTATTATATCACAGTGCTCAGGACAAGCTGCTGCTATTATATCACATTGCTCAGTACAAGCTGCTGCTATTATATCACAGTGCTCAAGACAAGCTGCTGCTATTATATCACAGTGCTCAGGACAAGCTGCTGCTATTATATCACAGTGCTCAGTACAAGCTGCTGCTATTATATCACAGTGCTCAAGACAAGCTGCTGCTATTATATCACAGTGCTCAGGACAAGCTGCTGTTATTATATCACAGTGCTCAGGACAAGCTGCTGCTACTATATCACAGTGCTCACTACAAGCTGCAGCTATTATATCACAGTGCTCAGGACAAGCTGCTGCTATTATATCACAGTGCTCAGGACAAGCTGCTGCTATTATATCACAGTGCTCAGTACAAGCTGCTGCTATTATACCACAGTGCTCAGGAGAAGCTGCTGCTATTATATCACAGTGCTTAGTACAAGTTGCTGCTATTATATCATACTGCTCAGTACAAGCTGCAGCTATTATATCACAGGGCTCAGTACAAGCTGCTGCTATTATATCACAGTGCTCAGGACAAGCTGCTGCTATTATATCACAGTGCTCAGTACAAGCTGCTGCTATTATATCATACTGCTCAGTACAAGCTGCTGCTATTATATCACAGGGCTCAGTACAAGCTGCTGCTATTATATCACAGTGCTCACTAGCTGCTACTATTATATGATAGTGCTCAGGACAAGCTGCTGCTATTATATCACAGTGCTCAGGACAAGCTGCTGCTATTATATCACAGTGCTTAGTACAAGTTGCTGCTATTATATCATACTGCTCAGTACAAGCTGCTGCTTTTATATCACAGGGCTCAGTACAAGCTGCTGCTATTATATCACAGTGCTCAGTACAAGCTGCTGCTATTATATCACAGTGCTCAGTACAAGCTGCTGCTATTATATCACATTGCTCAGTACAAGCTGCTGCTATTATATCACAGGGCTCAGTACAAGCTGCTGCTATTATATCACAGTGCTCACTACAAGCTGCTACTATTATATCACAGTGCTCAGGACAAGCTGCTGCTATTATATCACAGTGCTCAGGACAAGCTGCTGCTATTATAGCACAGTGCTCAGGACAAGCTGCTGCTATTATATCACAGTGCTCAGTACAAGCTGCTGCTATTATATCACAGTGCTCAGGACAAGCTGCTGCTATTATATCACAGTGCTCAGGACAAGCTGCTGCTATTATATCACAGTGCTCAGGACAAGCTGCTGCTATTATATCACAGTGCTCAGTACAAGCTGCTGCTATTATATCACAGTGCTCACTACAAACTGCTGCTATTATATCACAGTGCTCACTACAAACTGCTGCTATTATATCACAGTGCTCAGGACAAGCTGCTGCTATTATATCACAGTGCTCAGGACAAGCTGCTGCTATTATATCACAGTGCTCAGGACAAGCTGCTGCTATTATATCACAGTGCTCAGGACAAGCTGCTGCTATTATATCACAGTGCTCACGACAAGCTGCTGCTATTATATCACAGTGCTCAGTACAAGCTGCTGCTATTATATCACAGTGCTCAGTACAAGCTGCTGCTATTATATCACAGCACTCAGTACAAGCTGCTGCTATTATATCACAGCGCTCAGTACAAGCTGCTGCTATTATATCACAGCGCTCAGTACAAGCTGCTGCTATTATATCACAGCGCTCAGGACAAGCTGCTGCTATTATATCACAGCGCTCAGGACAAGCTGCTGCTATTATATCACAGTGCTCAAGACAAGCTGCTGCTATTATATCACAGTGCTCAGGACAAGCTGCTGCTATTATATCACAGTGCTCAGTACAAGCTGCTGCTATTATATCACAGTGCTCAAGACAAGCTGCTGCTATTATATCACAGTGCTCAGGACAAGCTGCTGTTATTATATCACAGTGCTCAGGACAAGCTGCTGCTACTATATCACAGTGCTCACTACAAGCTGCAGCTATTATATCACAGTGCTCAGGACAAGCTGCTGCTATTATATCACAGTGCTCAGGACAAGCTGCTGCTATTATATCACAGTGCTCAGTACAAGCTGCTGCTATTATACCACAGTGCTCAGGACAAGCTGCTGCTATTATATCACAGTGCTTAGTACAAGTTGCTGCTATTATATCATACTGCTCAGTACAAGCTGCAGCTATTATATCACAGGGCTCAGTACAAGCTGCTGCTATTATATCACAGTGCTCAGGACAAGCTGCTGCTATTATATCACAGTGCTCAGTACAAGCTGCTGCTATTATATCATACTGCTCAGTACAAGCTGCTGCTATTATATCACAGGGCTCAGTACAAGCTGCTGCTATTATATCACAGTGCTCACTAGCTGCTACTATTATATGATAGTGCTCAGGACAAGCTGCTGCTATTATATCACAGTGCTCAGGACAAGCTGCTGCTATTATATCACAGTGCTTAGTACAAGTTGCTGCTATTATATCATACTGCTCAGTACAAGCTGCTGCTTTTATATCACAGGGCTCAGTACAAGCTGCTGCTATTATATCACAGTGCTCAGTACAAGCTGCTGCTATTATATCACAGTGCTCAGTACAAGCTGCTGCTATTATATCACATTGCTCAGTACAAGCTGCTGCTATTATATCACAGGGCTCAGTACAAGCTGCTGCTATTATATCACAGTGCTCACTACAAGCTGCTACTATTATATCACAGTGCTCAGGACAAGCTGCTGCTATTATATCACAGTGCTCAGGACAAGCTGCTGCTATTATAGCACAGTGCTCAGGACAAGCTGCTGCTATTATATCACAGTGCTCAGTACAAGCTGCTGCTATTATATCACAGTGCTCAGGACAAGCTGCTGCTATTATATCACAGTGCTCAGGACAAGCTGCTGCTATTATATCACAGTGCTCAGGACAAGCTGCTGCTATTATATCACAGTGCTCAGTACAAGCTGCTGCTATTATATCACAGTGCTCACTACAAACTGCTGCTATTATATCACAGTGCTCAGGACAAGCTGCTGCTATTATATCACAGTGCTCAGGACAAGCTGCTGCTATTATATCACAGTGCTCAGGACAAGCTGCTGCTATTATATCACAGTGCTCAGGACAAGCTGCTGCTATTATATCACAGTGCTCACGACAAGCTGCTGCTATTATATCACAGTGCTCACGACAAGCTGCTGCTATTATATCACAGTGCTCAGTACAAGCTGCTGCTATTATATCACAGTGCTCAGTACAAGCTGCTGCTATTACAGCACAGTGCTCAGGACAAGCTGCTGCTATTATATCACAGCGCTCAGTACAAGCTGCTGCTATTATATCACAGCGCTCAGGACAAGCTGCTGCTATTATATCACAGTGCTCAGGACAAGCTGCTGCTATTATATCACAGTGCTCAGTACAAGCTGCTGCTATTACAGCACAGTGCTCAGGACAAGCTGCTGCTATTATATCACAGTGCTCAGGACAAGCTGCTGCTATTATATCACAGTGCTCAGTACAAGCTGCTGCTATTACAGCACAGTGCTCAGGACAAGCTGCTGCTATTATATCACAGGGCTCAGGACAAGCTGCTGCTATTATATCACAGGGCTCAGTACAAGCTGCTGCTATTATATCACAGGGCTCAGTACAAGCTGCAGCTATTATAGCACAGTGCTCAGGACAAGCTGCTGCTATTATAGCACAGTGCTCAGGACAAGCTGCTGCTATTATATCACAGTGCTCAGGACAAGCTGCTGCTATTATAGCACAGTGCTCAGGACAAGCTGCTGCTATTATAGCACAGTGCTCAGGACAAGCTGCTGCTATTATAGCACAGTGCTCAGGACAAGCTGCTGCTATTATAGCACAGTGCTCAGGACAAGCTGCTGCTATTATAGCACAGTGCTCACAACAAGCTGCTGCTATTATAGCACAGTGCTCAGGACAAGCTGCTGCTTTCAAGTCAGGCTGGGAGATTGAATATACTTTGATTCTGGAGAGCTCTCACTCTTCAGCTGGACACACAAAATTATTTTCTTCCCCTCATCAGGATTATACAGCCAATCTGATGTGGAGTGTACATTAAGTACGTCAGCCTTATCTAAGAGATTTTTTTTTTATAATGAATGCAGTGTGTATTGTGGAAAATAGTTACGGACCCACTTAAACTAGCACTCATATTACTAGGTGAAAAAATGCAGAAATATAAATTTTTTTTTAAAAAAAAGGATTATGCTGAGGTATTTAAAGAGACAGAGACTTTTAAACCAATGTGGTAAAGTGTAAACATGCCATAAATGCAAAATATAAAGTCAGGCCGCTGTGGTCTAGTACTGCACACAGACGTCTGCTGTGGCTGAGAAGTAGATGAGGCAACCAAATAATAATCAAGACTTTATTATTATAATGCTAGGGTCACACGACCGTATTAAAAAAATAATAATAATAATAATAAAAATCAGTCTAATTTTAGTATAGAAAAGTGGGATGATTTTTTTTTTCTCTCTCGTCATCTGTATACAATCTGTTTTATTACAGCAGCATCCATTAATCATTACAAGATCCTTTACAGTTTGTTATGTTACAGTATGGCAATCTGTCAGAAAAGATCAGATGTTATACTGTGGCATATTTTTTTTTCTCTCAGTCCCATAGACTTGAATTGGTGAGTCTCATCAGATTTATTTATTTTAGTTAATTCCACAGCACTTTCCAGACATTATCTTCACTGTCCCCATTGGGGCTCACAATCTAGATTCCCTATTAGTATGTTTTTGGAGTGTGGCAGGAAACCGGAGAACCCGTAGGAAACCCACACAAACACGGGGAGAACATACAAACTCCTTGCAGATGTTCTTTTACGGAAGAAACTAGTGCATGAAGCGGTCATATTTGGATCGGGAGAGCCGCCAGCCGGTCTGTGCACTGCATTCCAATCTTGGTCCAATTTATACGTCCGTCTGACTGTACCCTAACTCTGTTGTGCCATTCCTCTATTGTTTATCTTTTTTGACTAGATTAAGAACTGTGTGTTATTATTTGGGGGATTGTCCCTGTATAGTCTGACACTGTTCAACTAGAGCAGATAGAACTAACCTGTCTAGGGACACACCTTATTGCCAATGGAGATTGTAGTGTCCAGTTATCAATTTATTCCTACAATTCCAGGAGGAAAAACAGCGGACTAACACCAAGCACAGTGTCAGTGCTCTGATCCACCTCTCCTGTCTGCAGCAGCCAGGGCTGTGGAGTTGGAGTCTGTGTCCAATTTGGTGGAGTCCAGAGTCTGACTCCAACTCCTAAAATATATAATAGATTGGGTACAGTACAGTAGTTCAATGCAGTTTGTGGGGAATATTTTTTCATAAGAATTTGGGAAAGTTATGAAATGTCCTATAAATGTCTGTCCTATTCCTGATCTAAGGGTCTAGACTTTTAGCTGAGATGAATCTGTGCTACAGTAAATTTATCACTTAAACATGAGCCATGTATGAGGGAGTCGGAGTCGTGGAGTCATGGAAATGAGGCGTCAGAGGTTTGGCTTACAGACGCCACAGCCCTGCACCCCATACTCCCTGTATGTGTTACTTTCAAGTGGTTATTAGGGCATGCTTGTTTTGTACATTACTGCAATTTTTTTGCACAGTTCTGAGATATCTACTGGTCTAATTATCAAATACAAATATGTATTTTTGAATTTTTCAGACACACTGTGTTTACTATATATCATGACTGTGTTTACATTATAATTTGCTACTTTTGCACATAAAACCTATCTGGTAAATTTTTATTCATCACATATATATTTGATATTTATGAATCTCTCTCTCTCTCTCGCTCTCTCTCTATATATATTTATTTTGAGCTGTTCATATATATTTGGTAAAGATATCTATTTATTTATCTACTGCTCTGACTCTATGTAGGACTTAGATCCACATCACCCAATGAGCGACTTGTTTTTTGTTGCATATTTTGCATAAGTTTTTATATTGGCTCATATATAGATATCATGATATCCGTTTGTGGATTTATTTTTTTTTACCATGAATATCAAATAGATGACTTCATATTCTTCTTCATAGTATTACTACTGTGCAATACATTCTGTATGTTTACAATCCATGGAGATATGGGGTTATTCAGTCCACATTGTTCCTTTTTTAAAAAAAAAAGTTTTATTAATTATGTTTGGATAAATGTTTAAAAAAGATTACTTGTTATTATCTATTTGGATATTGGTGCTTCCTCTTTTTTCTGATGTATGTATTACTTGGGAGTTAACCCTCGTTATGTGCCACAGGGACGGCCGTCGTGCCATGCCGCGGGGGCGGCCCTCGTGCCATGCCGCGGGGGCGGCCCTCGTGCCATGCCGCGGGGGCGGCCCTCGTGCCATGCCGCGGGGGCGGCCCTCGTGCCATGCCGCGGGGGCGGCCCTCGTGCCATGCCGCGGGGGCGGCCGTCGTGCTATGCCGCGGGGGCGGCCGTCGTGCTATGCAGCGGGGGCAGCTGTCATGCACAGACCTCCTCTGGCTATCAGACTGCCTTGTACAGGATCCAGTGCCTGGGAAATGCACAGTACAATCCCCTTTTACATGTGAAATATACTCTTCACACATGGATCCTCTTATGTTAATGCATCAAATGGTTGAATAATAAGAGAACTGAGCATTTCTGCATAGCAAACAGCATAAAAGGGAGAAATACAGCCAGACTACACGATCGTTGCATAACATAGGAGCAATGACTAATGGCTGGCATAAGGACAGCACTGTAGGTGGGCGTGATCGTGAGGAAACTCCTGAGACGCGTCCAAGAGCAACTAATGAATGAACACCTGCGCTTGCAGCATCGGGCGCTGCGGAGTCAGCACTAGTGTGTTTCTCTGGGCACCCACTCTGTAATTACACAGCTCCCATTAACCTCAGTTTTGTTTTCCCAGCTGCTCTTAGAAGGAGAAAACAAAAAGCATATTCATATATTCTACTCACTCCGCTGTGCCCTGCCATCCCAGGAAACCTAACGCTCCAACACCGCACAGGCCAGATAGGATGACGGGGTGTGTGCGCACAGGCCGCGGCTTGTACGAGGCCTCCCCATGGTCTGCGCATGCCGTCTGCTAGGCCGCCATCCCCATGTCAAAAGGCCTGGCTGATCCATCAGCGGATATAGCACAGGTTTATCCATGCCTGCCTCTGTACTGAAATACTGTACGCGGGCGCTCCGTGGGCTGGATAATGATGGCAGTATTTCGGAGAACAGATTTAGGCCATGTTCATATGGTGTTTCTGCCACACATTAGTGGCTCCGTTGGGGCTTCTGTCTGAGACCCTGAAAAACAGGATTTGGGAGCAACCCCCAACGGGGCCATTGACTTTAATAAGCGGGGTCCACTGTACTTTTGTGCTTGCCTAAAAGGTGAAGGCTGCCGAAAAGTAGGTCAGAGAGCACAAAGTGACTCCGTCTGCTTCATTAAGCTCAATGGCCCCCTCTGGTGGGCTCTGTCTGAATCTCGTATTTCACGGCTTCAGACGAAAGCCCAATAGGGCCACTGATGTGTGGCAAGAACGCAATGTGAACACAGTTCAAGGCTGGAGCTACACAGACATTTAGATACTTGGCTTCTTATTTCCACAAAAAAAAACATGATACATGTGATTTTCACATAGCTCTATGGTTGGGGGGGGGGGGGGGGAATAGTCACACTACATTTAATAATTGTTACTAACCCCCATTTAATAAGTACATATTACTCACTGGAAACACAGACATGTGAAGGGGTCTGATAATGGTCTTCAATTAGGACTCATTCACACATCAGTTTTTCTCGCATGAGTGCTATTCATTTTTTTTCCACAGATCGCACTCATACCTATGATATTTGGGGTGTTCACATGTCCGATTTTTTCCTTGGACTGAGTGATCCATGGAAAATATCGGGAACATATCTGATTTTGATACAAGGGTCGGTTCAAAATCGGTAATGCAAGTCTATGGATCCGTGATAATAAATTTAAAAAAATTTAAAAAAATAAAATCGGACTGCACTTGGATGACATCTGAGTGAGGTCCGATGATTTTCATGGACTGTCAGAAAGGTGTAGAAACTGTTTATTTTTTATCTCTCCACGTATGAGAAAAACTGATGATACTTGGACCGTACTCTGATCAGAATAATTGGTCAGTTTTTCTCGTACGTGGAAAATACTGATATCTGAATGAGCCCTAAGAGTTTTGAAGTTGTCTGACCTAGTGTGTATATCCCTTAGGCCACGTGCACATGTTCAGTATTTGGTCAGTATTTTACATCAGTATTTGTAAGCCAAAACCAGGAGTGGGTGATAAATGTAGAGGTGGTGACGTGTTTCTATTATACTTTTCCTCTGATTGTTCCACTACTGACCAAATACTGAACGCGTGAACGTGGCCTTGCAATTAAAGTGGTTTTCTACTAATATAACTGCACGACTCGTTAAAGGGATGATTGTGACTTGTAGGATTGCTGCTTCCAATAGGTGGCGCTATAGAGTTCAAGTCCTCTTTTTCTCTGAAGAGGCAATTTGCATATTCATTTTCTCTGGAGTTTTGTAAATCTGAAGCATCTTTTCTTAGCTTTTTGGGCTGTTTCACGAAGGCTTTTTTGACTGTGTTCTTTTTCAGCCCTTTTTGGGCATCTCTTTATTGGTGCTTTCCTGATTTTTTTAAAGGGAACCTGTTAGGTCAGAAAATGCTGTTAACCTGAAGATATAGGGTTAATTTGCAGGTTATTAGCGTTATGAAGGTGCCCAGTCACTGTACTGAAAAAAGTAAAAAAAATTTCCTGCACTATCTCCTGGGGGCCGCCGGCTTTCAGTGATATAGGCGTGCTGGCACAGCTTCAGTCACCGCTCAGTATATAGTGAGATCTGAGGGTCAGCACACCCTGACACTTTGACTGACAGCTGATTCTGCACTGATGCACCGGCTGTCAGTCAGTGCCAGGGCGTGGTTACAGCTGCAGCTCATCATGTACTTCCCAGTGACTGAAGCCGTGCCTCTATGACTGAAAGCTGGAGGCTGCTGGCGGAAATAAAGTTCATTTCCTCCTGGTAGCCAGGCTTTTAGTGTGGCAGCCACAAATCTTTAGAACGATGTGAACATGAAAATTAGCCACATATCTGCAGACTAAAGGGACTGTCAGCACAAAATGACTGTTCAAACCAAGTACAGGTGCTCGGTGCACCATGGCAAGTCCACACAAATGAGTGCACGTTCCCACCATCTCTGCTCTTCTCGGAGTCCATGAAGCCAGAGCTGTCAATCAAAAAGAAGGAGAGTGGAGGTGCAGATTGAGGGAACAGCAGGTGGGAAGGTGTATATAAATGTTTGGTCCCGCCATGATGCACCGAGATCCTGTACTTGGTTTGAACAGTCATTCTGTGCTGACCGAGCCCCTTTAATAGCATTTGTGGACATGGCAGGTTCCCTTTAAGCTTGGTGTCTTTGAAAGCTTTAAGCATTTAAAAGATGTTTAATATCCTTAACACATGAACAGCAAGTTGTTTTCCCATTCAAATTAATAGGACTTTTTATTCTTTTTATTGTTTTATTAGCACTTTTCCCACCTTTCTATTTAGCAGACCGGCTCAAAAACCAGCAGAAGACAACGCAGTGTGAATATACTCTTAAAGTGTATAAAGGTCACTGCCATTTAGAAATATGTAGGCACACCAGCAAGCTGCAGAAGGTCAAAGAGACAGGAAAGTTGTTGGTAATTACTGGTCATTGTGAGATTTCCTGGCTACTAGTCATTACAATCAAATGAAAGACACGGCTTCTCTACATGTGCTCTACTTCCGCCCTTCCTCTGGGCCAAATATAGAGGACAAGAAAACATTCTACTCTGTGGGTTCAGTGGTTAAAATAACAGGCACAACAGACCGATTCTACCCCCACCACTGCCATCCAGCATTTCATTCTCCTGACATAGAGTACGTATGTGCAGCCCATTAAAGGGGTTGCCCATCATTCCATATGACACAACAACTAAGGGGCACATTTCCTCAAAGACATAAGTTAGTTAGTGATGACTGATGGAATGGGGTGTGAAATATTTCAGGTTTAATTCTTACTATGACACCATCACTGTGCATATTATCCCACTATTGTGACATTACTGTGTGCATTATCCCTGTGCATAAGGAAGGCTGAAGTATTCATTAGCCTTTCATGTTCTGAACTTGCTGCAGAAGTTGACAGTGGAGCGAGGTGCTACTTTGCAATGGTTGGTTGGAGAATGAGGCCATATTGGAAGCCGATCAGATAAAATCTACCTAGAGAAAAGTTATTGTAGATCAGACGTCCCCATCCCACGGCTTAATGGCACTTGATGGGTGGCAGGAGGCTATTTGCAAGCTCGGCGGTCAGTCCTAGGACACAGCTAGACCTCCACATGGCAACTTTTGCAGGGTAGCTCTGCTGCCACGCTGTCCCTTTAAAAAAAAAATCTCCAGCAGATGTGCTACATGTGCCTGATAGAAGACCATCCAGAATGCCATGGCCCGCCACAGAGGAGCAGCTCGGGAATGCATACACAGGCTGTGGAGGTGGAGAGGTGAATATGGTAAATTGGAGATGGGATTATGCAGTTAGGTGGAGGGGCTGATTGAAGATAGATGCAATACTGATAGCAGAAATATCACATGGGGGTAAAGTGGGAAGAGAGGGGACACAGAGTCTATGTGTGGGAGCTTTGGTTGCCATTATACAGGAAATTAGGGTCTCCAGATGTCACTACTCTAAGGCTCAGTGCCCACTATGCGTTTTTTAAGCATTTCTGCAGCAACAATTCCGCCGCGGAAACGCTTAAAAAACGCTTGGTAGAAGGTCTGCAATGCACATGCTGCGGAAATTTCCGCTGCGGATTATTGCGGAAAAATCCGCAGCACTACCAATTATTTTGTGTAATCGCGGCGTTTTCGCCGCCATTGACTTGCATTGTATTGCTTAATATCCGCATGACTTCATGGACGTCATGGAAGGTCCTTTTACACCACCGTGAGCCGCCCAAGAACCCGGACACACCGTACAGAAGACTGGGGGCCATCAGAAGGTGCGTATAATGTTTTTTCATTATTATTTTTTACCATTTATATTCTTTTTTTAACTATTAACTTGGTCACACTATATAAATCCATGCCGGTTGCATGGATTTATATAGTGTGACCAAGTTGTCAAGCACTTTTCCAAGTGATGCTAAAATCGCTTGGAAAAGCGCTTTACAACCACATGCGGAAATGCATGCAAAAACGCTTGACAAACGCTTCTACCTGGCAGGAAAAACACATGTAAAATCCGCATGCGTTTTTCCTGCCAGGGAGATGCACAAAAAATCCGGAGCATTTCTGCTTCGTGGGCACTTAGCCTAAGTAGGGGGCGCTGGGTGAAATTACTGTGATGGGGCTCTGGTTGTGACTCGAAACCATCTGAATGTGGTGCTCAATATGGTAAAAGAGGTTGGGGACCATTGTCCTAGTTGGATAATCCCTTTAAGTCTATCACTTGCCAACACATTTTTTTGGTCTGGCCCTACCACTAGAACCTCAGATTTTCTTACTTAATTTATTTCCACAGGATAAATCCAAGAATACTGTCAGACTCATCTTGCATATATTGACAGCTGTGAGACATTTGATAGCATCCCATTGGGAGCAAACCTCCTCACCATCTCTACTAGATCTATACAGTAAAATCAAAGACATTAGAAATTAAGAATATGGTATTGCTATGAACGAAAATAGGGTTGAGAAATTCAATCTCATCTGGTCTCCTTGGGATACTTTCTGGATATCCCTGAATATCTGAAAATCACCTCTTCTGACTTACTCAATCTTCTCCTCATCTTTACATCCAAGTTCCTACATTCGTCTGTTACCCCCTCTGTCTATTGTAGGTCTTGTATGTCTTCCCCTCTTTTCAGATTGTTATAAATCAGAATTTCTAAATTTCATTTTGTTTAAATTGTCTTTATTGAAATCTGTTATGTTTATATATATCTATCTTTCTATTTTTCTTACATTTTATATTTTGTAAAGCATGAAAATTCTTCAATAAAAATTTACAATTTAAAAAAAAAAAAAAGTCTATCACTTGCCAATCACAGCCGCCATGATTCTGGTGTCAACAGAACCCAATACAATTTTGATTCTTGTAACACAGAGGCCTGTCCTCATTCATGTCACATCCCACAAAATAAATACCTTCCATTGGAAAGTGATACCTGAGTGGGTACGACAATTAGGGAGAAATTTTACACCCGTGTTGTTATTTTTGTTTTTCTGATCCGTCAAAAAAGCAGAAAAATATGAACAGTTCTATCTGTCATATTATGGACACCAAACATCACCTAACGGATTTCTGTCTTTGTTTTGGTGCCTGTCATTTTACCCCTGCATATTTTGCTCGTCACGGCTAATGGAATTTGTGGCGGAGGCTCCTCTCCTCTTATAGAGTTTTGGAAAGTATAGGAGGAAGTGAAGAAAAATGAACAAAAATACAACATCTTGCAACAATAAAAGTTACAATGCGTGTGTCGCAGCACAACTGGGCATTAAACTGGTATTTATGGCGTTTTTAATAAAAAACAAACTGTTTCTAGGGAACGTAGACAGCAGGAGGAAAGGTCCAATCTGCTGCACCACATTGCACAACATCTGCAGAGGAGATTTTCTAAATAACGACTTTAGTGTCCCACGTTAGCAAACACTAGTCCTCCTTGCATTGCCAACACAAAGAACTAAAAAAATAACATTCCTTCGATGAACTCACTACATAATTTTTATGCATCAGCTTTTATTAATAAATATGTGTCTTCCCACTTACAATTTTGTCATATATTCTGCTACAGGAGACAAAAAAAATAAAAAAGTTTAAACCGAAAATATAAAGTTTATGTCATTTATCTGTATATAAAAGTATCCACAGATGACATTAACAGTATAAACTTTTGAAGTTTTTAAAACTTTTTAAAGTTGCAATCACGGTGGCAATTATTTTCCTTAACTTTGTCAATAATCCCAATGAAGAACAACACGATAACCCTCGCCCCGATGGTTACTTACAAGGAACATTAGATTGTATCCAGCTGAATAGCAGCCACTTTACAGCAATGTGGACACCATGGAAGTAATGAAGGTCAAGTCCTCCAATATCACAAATCCAGAGATATTTCCAAATCCAGCTGTCAAACAAACATAAGGATGGGGTGACAGGAAGATGAGCTGCCGGGGGTCTTGGATTGGGGAGGAGAATTTAGGCAGCAGCCTGGCGTGTGGTCCAGAGCGAGGGCGAGCACGGAGAAGCAACAGAAAAGCCTCTGTCTGCTCGCTGAACATGAACACGTCTGTTGCAACTTACACTGCTGAGAAATTGGCAGCTTTATGGAATGTGGGATGGGTCAGGAACTGCTTTATGAAAAAAAAAATGTATATCAGCCGTTTGGTAAAGCTTTTTTATCATAGTTCTCTTGCGGTTTCTACTTTGGTAAAAAAAAAAGTTCTCCCTGGCAGAAAGGATCCTTAATGATGACTAGCTTGGCTTAACCCACTACATGCCTAGAGCAACAGACTTGGCTTAAGATTAGATCATTCCCCTTCCCACATACTCTTGGCAATCCTGACATGTGACGTCTCTGTCTGGAGCAGAGGATGTGTTGTGCAGGGCAGTGGAGAAGGAGAAGAAAAAGTTCTGTTGACTGAAGTTGTTTATGAAGTCCTCAGTAACATACAGAACGTATATAAAAAAAAAAAGTTGCAAAAATGAGAATTGGAATATATAAGATTAGCACCATGTGAAACATTAATGTCAGGACCTGACTCGACATGAAAATAACAATATAACTGCAGGGAAAATGTGTTCTCAGGGGCTTTTTCTCAATGGTAGAGGAGAAAGGGGACGCACTCCAATTACACCATTCTTTATTCACAACATTGAAATATTTCAGCACATTGTGTAGCAGTTCTCAGTGATGAGCGCTGATTGCAGGGGTCCCAGATGCAGGGACCACCATTACTAGTTATACAGTGTGGCTCCTGCCACATGAACGAGAGAGACCCAAAGTGAAAAAAAACAGAAACAAATCTTTTTTCACACCAATATGTGAATAAAGTTAATGTAAAAAAAAAAAGTCCCAATCACTCCACCGGCAACTGTAAAAAAAAGTATCCAGTGAGTTTCCAGCAGACCCTCCTTCCGCTTCGGGCAGCTGCTAAAATAGAATTCAGTGAGTTCCCTAGTGGAGCCTCCTTCCCCTTCTGGGAGCTGAAAATATAGTATCAAGTGAGCTCCCTAGTGGATCCTCCTTCCCCTTCTGGTAGTTGTAAACATAGTATGCAGTGAATACCCTAGTGGATCCTCCCTTCCCCTTGTGGCAGCTGCAAATATAGTAATCAGTGAGCTCCCTAGTGGATCCTTTTTCCCCTTCTGGCAGCTGCTAAAATAGTATCCAGTGAGTTCCCTAGAGGATAATCATTCCCCTTCTGGCAGCTGCAAATATACTATCCAGTGAATTCTCTAGTGGATCCTCCTTGCCCTTCTGGCAGCTCCAATATAGTATCCAGTGAGCTCCCTAGTGGATCCTCCTTCCCATTTTGGTAGCTGTAAACATAGTATGCAGCGAGTTGCCTAGTGGATCCTCCTTCCCCTTCGAGCAGCTGCTAAAATAGTATCCAGTGAGCTCCCTAGTGGATCCTCCTTTCCGTTCTGGCAGCTGCAAATATAGTATCCTGTGAGTTCCCTAGAGGATCCTCCTTCCCCTTCTGGTAGTTGTAAACATAGTATTCAGTGAGTTCCCTAGTAGATTCTCCTTCTGGCAGCTTCAAATATAGTATCCAGTAAATTCCCTAGTGGATCCTCCTTCCCCCTTCTGGTAGCTACAAATATAGTATCCAGTAAATTCCCTAGTGGATCCTCCTTCCCCCTTCTGGTAGCTACAAATATAGTATCCAGTAAGTTACCTGCCCCTTCTGGCAGTTATAAATATAGGCCCAAGTAATTTCCACTGCAGGAAGATACTGTATGAACTGTATTGCCATGCTACTGCACAGACTTCAGCCCTTCACTGTAAAGAATGGGAAAATGAATTTTTATAGGTTGGTGAACAGAGGATCACTACATCTATAAAAAAAAAAAAGAAGGAGTGTGGATCGAGCAGTGGAGAGGATAACTGAGCAGGCGTGTCCACTAGCTCTCAGCTCAGTAGGCGGACATGCACAATGATATACACTGTGAGCAGCTGGTGGTCCCATACTATGCATATATTTACATCATTAGAAAAAAGTGAAAACTATTTTATGGATGTTTTTTCCAAAAATGTGTAGAATAAACATAATTTTTACTGGTAGAAATTATTCCAGGTATGTAATTTTTTTGTGAGGGAGAGGTGGAACAAGAGAAAAGGGGGAGAGGGTCTTTAACATGTAAACAATGGTGTGTATTAGGATCTTAAAGGGGTTGTTTCAACATAGATCTGAGTCTATAGAGCTTGTAAGCACTCCTCCATTCCTCAAATTTTTAATAATAGGTAAATTGCAAAGTTTCCCGTTTTTCAAGTAGTTTGCAATTTTAACCATTTATGATGCTGATCCCTTTAAGTCTGAATTCAGACGTCCGTGTACAGACAGTGATGCGACGGACCGGCTGCAGGTCTCCTAACCTGAACGTGTCCGGCACCTCATATGCGCCCGTACTCGGACTGTGATACATGACCGTTAGGCCAAATTCAGCCGTCCATCACAGATCAGCATGGTCAGGGAACTGTAGAGCACAATTGTATGTAACAGTAAATCAGCAGGCCGCATTGTAGGGAGGTAGAGCGCCGCCTCCGTCATGCCAGCAGATAACGAGTCACAACTTGAATTTATTTCTAAAACCTCAAAGCCACAAACTCTGTTATGTCTGGATGTCGGCTGCTTTTCATAGCCCATAACCAAGACATAGCAATCTGCAATTAAACTGGAGCTTTTTATACTCTCTGCGTAATCCTGTCAAGTACAGCGAGCATAAAGCTAACCAGAGAGTCCTAAAACATCGGGAATGTTCATCTATACACCTCATACTCCTTATACAGAAAGTAACAGACATGTATAATAAGTAGTCATCTGGCTGATCATCTGCAACTGCAGTAAAGTAGTGTCTAGTTGTTCAGTGCCCAAGATTACATAGAAGCTGTAGGAATGGAGAATCTACAGAAAGCAGCTCCTTATCCTCTACCAGAAGGAAATCACAGCACAACTAAACGCATTAGATGGGATTTATAGTTTTGAATAAGAGGTGAGACTTCTAATAAAAACTTGATACAAAACATTTACAGAACTGAGAGACTGAATCATTATTTGGACTATTGATCTTCTGCAGAAAATATTAATGTAATTTATTAATTTGCGGTTTAAAGGGAATCAATCTACCAGCAGGATTTCACACCCTAAACTACAGGTGCATCTCACTAAATTAGAAAATATCATCAAAAAATTATTTAAATCAGTTCTTCAATACAAAAAGTGAAACTCATATATTATATATAGTCATTCCAAACAAAAAGTTAATGTTAATGATTATGGCTTACAGCCAATGAAAACACAAAAGTCATTATCTCAGTAAATTAAAATAATTAACAAAAAACAACTGCAAAGGATTCCTAAGCGTTTAAAAAGGTCCCTTAGTCTGTTTCAGTAGGCTCCACAATCATGGGGAAGACTGCTGACTTGACAGATGTCCAGAAGGCAGTCATTGACACACTCCACAAGGTCCCAGAGTTCCAATTTCCATTTGGAAATCCAGGTCCCAGAGTCTGGAGGAAGAGTGGAGAGGCCACAATCCAAGCTGCTGGAGGTCTAGTGTGAAGTTTCCACAATCAGTGATGGTTTGGGGAGGTAGACGCAGGTGAACGTATCCTTATTCTACACTATGGCCCTTTTACAGTTTCCTGCACAGCAGCCCCCCATCCACCTTCTGTGCAGTGAGATGCACCTGTATTTGTATATGCATGTAGCCGTTTCAAAGACAAGTCCAGCAATACCTTTAAATGGGCAGTCTGTTCCTCCAATACTGAGAAATCAGAACTTGAATTTGCATGCAAATGAGACTGAATGGATCTATGGTAGATCCAAAGCCTCTGTCACTCCAGCTCTATTCCCTGCCCAGCACCGCCTCCACTTGCTGACTGACTGCTTCTGTGCAGTGTTACTTCAGGAAAAGGAGTAATCTGTCAAGCAGAAAGAGGCGGCACTAGGCAGTAAATAGATCTGGAGTGATCGAGGATTCAGATCTACCATAGCTCTTCAGCCTCATTTACATATAAATTCAAACTCTGATTTCTCAGTAACAGGGGATCGGACTGGCCATATAAAAGGTATTCCTAGACTTGTCTTTGAAAGAGCTACATGTGCATAGAAATAGTTTGGGGTGTAAAATCCTGTTAACAGATTCCCTTTAAACTAAAAATGTAGGGTACTTTGGTACAAGGCTTACACATGACAGATATTTCGTACAGAGTCCAAACTGCAGCAGAATGTATTTCATGGAGAAAAGCAAAAAAATAAAAGCACAATATAACCAAATTGATGCTGCAGATTTAAGTATTTTACCCTTTATGAAATGTGCGATAAATCTGCAACATTGTGGGTTTAATTTTAGCAATATCCAAAGAAAATATACCCTAAAGGGGGTTTCATATGCAAGACATTTATCATATATCCATAGGATATGTTCTGGCCATGTGCAATTATTCAAATCCAACCACAGTGAGAAAGAAGGGAGGTCAGGTCCCCCATTCTCCTGGTCAAACATGCATTCCCTATCCTGTGGACTGGTGATAAAGGTCTTCCATGTAAAACCTCCACCAAAATCCTACCACACAAGAACGTCATCAATGTAGGAAGCAAAAACTTGACACTTGAATGAAGGTTGAGCCTGTCGTCTGTATAAACTGCACTTGAAATATTTTGATTGCATTTTCTCTATGTTACATGAAGAAACATTACTTGTTGTTCCTCTGTATTATATAATGCCATAATAGCAATTATTCAGCTGGTTACCTTTCCCTTTCCCATCGGCTGAACTTGCCAGCGGGAACCTGTGACCATCTAATGTTTATGGGGGTCTCCTGAGTCTTTCCTGACAGATTCTGTTGAGGACGATAAGGATCGCGTTTGACTTTTAAGAAGCACTCCTCCTCCCATCAATGTTTTTATCCTCTTAATATATTGCAGTCATCATATTATATAGCACTGTGTACTTACAATTGCTCATTCTGTCTTTCTATCCAGTTAATTCTTCTCTTATCTCTGCTCTATGTAGTAACAGGAAGTCTCTTGTCCCTGCATTTATCATCCCCCTCTTCAGCTCCTCACTCAGCTGCTTCCTCCTCCCTCTGCCATAGACTTTTGCAGTAAGTGATGATTTGTACAGGCAAAATTAACCTCCTGATTCTACATAGAGCTGAGAAGGATTCAGTTAGTCTGTTTTTAATCACTTGATGACATAGACCTAATGGAAAAGAGAGTAATTAGCTGGGTAGAAAGAAAAAATGAACAATTGTAAGTACACAGTGCTATATAATATGATGACTGCAATATATTAAGAGGATAACAACTTTGATGGAAGTGCTTACAGATGTAGTAGTGGTTTACTCCGCTCTCTCCATAGGGAACACGTGAATGTTTGGCAAGCCAATGTTTGTGTGTATGGGGGAGCTGGTGGAAATAGCTATTTGGTGAACAGTTAACCAAGATGTATGGGCGACTTAAGCTGGTGCTTTACTTTAGCTAGAGAGAGAAAGAAAATTATTTGAACAAAGTGGATGAAGTGATAGCAGTTTATCCTTGATCTGCCGGATTATTCGAATTTCCAGAATATCAGAATTTTTTTTACTCAAAGAAAAGAACTTCATAAAATGACATCATTTCTATGGGAATTGAAACTCGAGATCAGACTCCTAACATCATCATCAAATAAACCCCACATTCAGAGGCCCACAGAAGGCACACAAACTATTTCCTATCCAGAGGATAGATGATAAAATGTACGACTGCTGGGGGGCTGGCTGCTGAGACCCCACCCACTCCAATAAAGATGAGGCCCAAAGTCAAGTGTCAAGGAAGTGTTACTGAGCATGTGCGACCACCAATCTAATAAAGACTTTGAATAAAGATGGTCACACATGCTCACTATCCCTCCATATAAACACAGGACTTTGGGACCTCTGTTCACATGATCAGTGTGGGGGCCCAGACACCCCATACCTTTGTCATACGGATAGGTAATGAACGTTGTTTGTCGGGCAAACACTAATAGTTTGTATTATACATAAAAATAAATGCCCTTATGCCCTTTTTTAAAAGTGTAATTTAGAAATGTGAGAAAAACAGATCAGGTCAATAAGTGCATGTTCCAACTTTGCAGATCTGTTCTGCTTTTTTTCATGCAGAATTCACTTTAAAATTGTGTAGCGATTTACAGTTCTATATAAGTGGATGAAGATTTCATAAGTGGTAGAAACATCTGCAATGATTTCAGATCATGTTGTAGAATATAATTTTTAATTGCAGAAAAAAAGTGTCTGTACACAGCCTAAATGTACGATGATGTGATTGTGTAACCACACCCAGTGTGTGCGCCAAATAAATAATGGGAGAGCGTCTGAGACTCACAGCCAAACTTTAGAAAAACTTCAGAAAACTTTAAAGTTAATATTTTGCACAAGCTTAAGAGGTTTTCTGAGTCTAAAATATTGATGGTTTCTTATTGGGATAGACCATCAGTATTAGATCAGTCAGGTCTGACTCTCAGCAGCCCCACCAAACAGCTGTATAAAGGGGCCACTGCAATCATCTGCGGTACCTTTAAATGTGGCAGCTGTACTTTCTGTAAATGGGGGGGGACACTGAGTAAAAGTTTTACAAGTGCATCTTCAGGGAGGAAATTCTTTACTAGAGACTTTGCACTGTAAAACCTCAGGTGTTGTTTACATGGCCACGTACACGTCCCCTAAATTATATAGGGGAAAAAAACAAAACAAAAACGTATTAGTGAACACCTGGGGGACATTCAACTTAAAAGAGACACCCCAATATCCCACCATGTGAGAGTATACCATCAGGAAAGATAGTGGGGTGTTGTAGTTTTGTTTCTTGGAAGTGGTATAGGAACATAAGAGAAAGAGAGATTGGGGCAAACAAATCGTTCAGAAAGCAACTCTGGATTTTTAGAATGGATAGCATGTCCCCTAAATTGTTAAATGAAAAACTATGGCTGCTTCTTGTGATAATAGTACTACACTTTTGGTTCAGAATTTAGAGACAGGCATAAAAGCCTACCATAGTCCTACATGGTCTTATGAGATGGACTGTGGTTTGAATTTAGTCTTGATTATGTCTATCACTGAGGTTTTATATCTTTAATAATCCCGAATTATTTTCTCTGATCAAAATTGCTGGCCTTCTTTCAAAATCCCCTCCTTTCTCATGAGAGGGTATTAAAAATAAATAGAATGTGACTCCCAGATAGAGCATATTTCATATTTTTGCCCATGTGGTCAATGAATAACAATATCTACGTCTGACCGCCTGTCCCTATATTAGATAATATATCATCAAGGAGTACAATTTTACATGACATTACATGTATACGAGACACTGTCTGATGAGGGCACGGCATGCTTTGTGTGTGCATAGATACTATCTAATCCGCGAATCGGTCGGCGCACACACGGGCACTCATTGAGAGTAATAAAACATCTGAGGTGGCCAATGCTTTTGCGAAACTTAAAAAGAATTGGTCATGGGAGACAGTGGCGCACTAATGCCGAGCGACGGCGAATGTGGGACATGAGTGAGGTCGACATAGGACCTTGACGCATGCGCTGTGAGAAAAAGGAGGTCATCGGAGGACTCTGATGCAAGCGCAGTGCCAAGATACATTGCCAGCGCCTGCGTCCTATCCATGAGAGGACCTCTAGTGATCAGAACCTGAGAATAGGGAAAGGGACACTTGACCCATGCACAATGGACCCCTGAGGGACAGTTTATATCCACAACACAAGGGAGACTATGCCCTCTGTAATGTCTGAGTGACAGAGATCACCTGAGGGGAGGAATATATAAGTGGGGCATCAGGAGACCTGCAAGCCACAGAATCTCCACTATGGGCATCAAAGTCTGATGCTGTAGTTTCCAAGAGCCTCCTGAGGAACCATGTGATGGAGGGGAAACGCGTTAAGGCGAGGCACAACATGGGATTCAGAGGAGTAGACATATCATTTAGGATACATGCTGTCTTTTTTTTTTTTTTTTTTTTTTACTGATGATGGTTTATGCCTTCGATGTCTTTGGAAATACATGGCATCTAGCCCACACTTTTACCCTATTGTAACTGTAGATTTTGCCGGTCACATGTTCTTTTCAATCCATGTTCTTATTACCATCTTCTGATGTGAATAGTATGGACTAGGATGAGATAGGGCGAGACTTCGCTGAGCGGGGGACGCCACTGACGTGTGACAGAGTGCCAACCTCCGCAGCTAGGCAGGGCCACTACTAGTGATCGGCTGCAGTGCTGCGGACAAGACATCACCTGAGCAGTAGAGACGCAGCGCTGGACCCAGCGAAGGTAAATATGGGCTAATTGTTTTTAATACATCCAGGATGAATTTGTGACAAAATGTTGAAAAGGGACAAGCTCTCTAACAGGTTTTCTGATCTCATATAGTAAATTTCCATTTATTTGTCAAAAATTAAGTCATTTTACATTTTATTTAATAAATGTATACATGAAAATAATCAATTTTGTAATATATCTTATTAGAGAAATTTGCTTCTTTCACCTCCTGGACTGATCTATCACTCTCAAATTATGGGTAAAATCTGTATTCAGTGAGGACAGATTTTCCCATTGCCGAGACACGAGAATACAGTTGGTGCTTATAAGATTATATGGGGAGAAAAGGAGGAGCTAAAGGAGAAAACAAATATTCTGCTGCAAGTTCTCCTGAAAAGATAGTTACAATGTTGCATAGAACTTAATGAGCACCAACTGCCATCTCCTATCTAGGTAATGGGGAAATCTGTATTCACTAAAGGCAGATATTACATATGCATTGAGAATTTTGAGAATGAAAGATCAGTCCAGGAGGAGACAGAAGCAGATTTATTAGATAAGATCCATTACAAAGATTCTCATTTTCATGTGAACTATTGATTTATGAAAAAAAAAAAAAAATGACAACGGTACCCTTTAAGGTTGCAGAGTAGCAATTACAAAGTAATCATCGAGTATACCAGTCCAGGAGTACGTCAGGTGTGCTGGTACATATTAATACATAATAAACACTCATTATAGAACTCTCTACCTGCATCGTTTTCTCTTCGATCTACCTCATCGTAGACATCCATGGCCAGTTCTTCAAATAGCCGGTTACTGAGCTGTGAATAAAGAGAGTGCCTGGTTAATCAGGAAGAAATAACAGGGAATGGCTAAATGTCCATCACAAGAAAGAGAGCGGCTGCGGAAGTGCTAGATAATGACAGCAGAGTTCACCAGAGCGAACAAAAAAGTGACAGCCCTGCAATTACAATAGACTGGGAGCAGTATGTGATTAAAGACGGGGACAAAAGTGCCACTCTGAAGAAAGTGACAACTATCCGGGAAGCAAGAGAACGACAGAGGCAACCAACGTGAAAGATGAATGAGACCTCAGATGCCCAGAGTATACCCGCCTCCAGCTGGCACAGAACCTACCGCCTGAAGCTTCTTTTTGGCAGCTTTCGCAAGTTCAGACAGGTCCAAACTGTAACAAAAAAGTAAAGTAAAATGTAACATATCACATAAACCCATGAAAACTGTCTACAACGCTTCCTCTAGTAAATGGATATTAGCATGTGTTACAAAAGTAATGGTATAAAGAAAAGGCATGTAAATGGGGTCCTTACACCCAAGGCTATGTGCACACTACATCTTTTAGTCAATTGAACAGCCACCAACTTTTCCCAGTCAAAGCGGCTTCGGGAAGACTCTGGCGGTCATTTTCCTTCACCACCGGTAATTGTTAATCTATACCTTAAGTATAGAGATTGGGCGGATTCCAAGCGGAAGCTGCCAAAAGAATGAGTATGTCCCTTCTTTTAACCAGTGTTTCCAGACTGTGAAGTGGTTAAAAGCATTGACATAAGACGGGACATGTGCACAGCAGCGTCGCTTTGACATTGCTGTGCACTATTATCATTTTACAAGGCTCCTTCACAGACGGGCGGAATCCGCTAGAAAAAGACGACATGTGCATATACCATAACATAAAATAGTAAAATAGATCACTCTGTTTGTAATGACTCTATATAATATATGAGTTTCACTTTTTGTATTGAAGAACTGAAATAAATTAACTTTTTGATGATATTCTAATTTAGTGAGATGCACCTGTATATGTTCTATAAAATGCTCACTAGTAGCTGAAAGTGGCAAGCTACTCGACCTTCAGCGACCAGTAGTGCCTCCTGTGACTGCCTGAAGCCTCAATGAAAAGGTTCCGTTGAGTCAATGTCTTCCCTGCACCGACTGAATCACTCGGAGGGAGCAGTTACAAGGAGATTACACAGTAATTAAAACGTCATTTTCTCCATTTAGCCGCACTTCAAATCAGCCGGCTACACAGGGTTTTAACACTATTTACCTATAGATTAACCCTACATCTGCAGGTAAATTAGCACAGCCCCCCGAGGAAGCCCACACAAAACGCGCGTTGGGGCTGCTGGTTTGGGATCGCACAAGGGTGAACATGGGTAAGAGTGGTCTATGTGATTAGAGTGACTGCACTATTGGTATCTGAACTTAATGCCCATTATGGTACTATGTAGGATCTACTAGTGTATACTTTATATTACTTGTTGGATAATTTTCCTCTAAGTAAATAAAAGAGTGTTCTATATCACCCTTGTAATCATGTGTTGATCCCATATCCTGGTTACCAGAGTCCTTTTTATTAATTATCTTGTCTGTTATTTGCATTATTTATTATTGCTTAGGTTTTCGTCATGATTTAAAAAATAAATATTGAATTTGGCTTCGTGCTTTTGGTTTTATAATCTGCAGGTAAATAGCATTTTTGGTGAGGTCAGGTTTCCTTTAATGCAAACAAGTGAACAGCTGATGGGTACAGCGCAGCGGTAGTATCTCCACCTCCGATTGTGTGTGACACTGCTGTGACTAGATACATTTGATTGTTTTACAGCGCAAGCGCTTCAAGAGAAGCCAAAATTAGAATATGACCTTGTAATTTAAATCAGGTTTTTGCGTTACATGTATTTAAAAAAAAAATTGGCAATTTTTTTATACATATATTCATGATTCTTATTGAAAAACAAAACTTGTTATTCTTTCAATTTTCAGACTGGCCAGTGGGGCTACTTTAGACTTCCTGTCCTCTCTGAAACAGTTTTCAGCAGGCTCCTTAGCAGAGGAAGGATGACAATGACAGGTAACACCTCTATACACCGCTGATAACACAGGATCCACCAATCATAATTGTCGGATGTCACTACTGACCCTGCTCCTCCTCCCTTCACAATGACCATTGCACACGATCATTAGATGCTTTAAATACAAACAATAGGGTCAGAGTCTGTTCATTGTGGCTAATGCACGTGTGTTTCCTGACATAATAGGAAGTTAAGAGTCTAAAAGGCCCCAGTGGCCGGTGTGAAAATTGCAATTATTATACTTTTAATTTTTAATACAGATTGTGATAGGGGATAGTTTTATTTTATTTTTCAAAAATACATATAAAACACAAAAACCTGATTTAAAAAAATAAGTAATTTACTGATGATGGCTTTCCTTTAAATAGCCAATACACATAAAAAAAAAAAAAAAAAAGTTCAAGGGAGGGCTTCTTTAACATCAACTGAACTCACAAAATTTAGTGGACAGTCTAACCATCTAATGTTTATAGAGTTGTCCCATTTATCCCCCACAGATAATAGGGCACAAGAAGGATTAAACATCTTGAATTTCAATATGCCCAATATTTGTATTCTCAACTAAAATGAGCCACCACCAGAGGTGCCTGACAGCAGCGTACTCCTCATTCAGATTGCAGTCCAGTAAGCCTGTGATGAGGAGGAAAGGGGGGAAATCGCTTATGGATGAACGGCTATTCGTAGAGAAAAATAAACCGCAGCCTGAAATATGGATATGCAGTGAAGATTACCCGTGTTCTGTCATTCAAACGAACCACTAAGGAAATCCAATAGAACGAGATTTCCCAGAGCTATTCTGTTTACAAGGTGATTTATAGGCTTTATTTTTATTCTAGTAGTATTCTAATGTACTTTTGCCTTTAGAGGGAACATGCAGCCAAAACCATCATCTGATAGATCATAAATACACACGAGACAATCACATTCGTGTGTGCGCGCATGTGCGTAAGAGGGAAAATTATACTGCAAGTTCCACTAAAGAGCAGTTTAGACAAAGGTATTGGGACACATACAGCTTAGGCTCCGTTCACACAGGGCTCTCTAAGTCAGGGTTTCTGTCGGAATTCCCGGCCTGGTTCGGAATCTCAGTTCTAGTTCATCCCAAAGGTGTAGGATGGGGTTTAGGTCAGGTCTCTGTGTGGTCTGGTCATTCATGTTCTCCAATCCCAAACTCATCCAATCATGCATTTATGGACACTGCTTGAAGCACTGGGGCACAGTCGTGCTGGACCAGAAATGGGTCTTCCCCAAACTGTTTCCACAAAGTTGGAAGCAAACCATTGTCCAAAATGTCTTAGTAAGCTGAAGTATTGAGATTTCCCTTTACTTGAAGTAAGACCAGTCAGGTGACGTTCTCAAGGCAGTTGCCTATCCCAGACTCAACCATCAGACTGCAGGATAGAAAAGCATGATTTGTCACTCCACAGAACATGCGTCCACTACTCCAGAGTCCAGTCGTGGCGGCTTTACACCACTCCATCCTAAATCTGACACTGTGCTTGGTGATGTAAGGCTTGCATGCAGCAGCTCGGCAATGGAAACCCATGCCATGACGCTCCTGGTGCACGGTTTATGTGATGATGTTAAAACCAGATGAGATTTGGATTCTGTAGTTATAGAGTCAGAGCGTTGATGACATTTATGCCCTCTGCTCCTCAATACTCTGTGACCCCACTCTATGGTCTGTCACTCCGAGCTGCTGCAGTTCCTACAAGCTTTCGCTTTTTAATACCGCTCACATCTGATTGTGGGACATTCATGAACTGACTTGTGGTATACTATCATGTCCGTATATTATTTCCGTTTGTTTATTCCATTTAGAACTGACAAACGGAAACAGCTGATTGGAACTGGCATCCTAGGCATTCATGATTAAAAGGTGTGTCCAATACTACTGCCCTATAGTGTACATATAACACCGGATCCACCATACAAAATAGGCGATTGTCACAGCTCACCCCCTCCCTGCACAGTGACCTCTGCACAGATCAGAAAATGCCTAAAAAACTCCCATAGTAATCAATTAATAACTGAATATATGCTGACTACGGTCATGTGGCTGCTGTAAAGCATCTCAAAAATGCAGTTTACAGCAGCTCAAGCAAGTTTTTTTCAGATGATCACCATTGTGTTTTTGCTATACGATGAGAATATTTAATAAAAAATGGTCACTAAATATCTGTAGCTGCATTTTGGCCAAAATATGCAGTCATCTGGCTCCAGCTACCAGGGGGTGATGTGGTGTCCCCACTGCCGATAGCACATATTGGCAAAAGATGCAGATATCGTACAGAGTGACACTATGCCTTCATATATGGTGCGTTATATCCAAGAGCAAGGAGATGACTGTTCTCACATGTTTAACCCTTAAATGATTGGATTACCAAAGAGCTTCTATTGTTGGTCACTAGAGGGAGCTCAAGTATAGTAATATTTCAGTGGAACTAAACTTTTCAAGCAGAAAAAAATTGCAAAAAAATCCAGCAAGGGGTCATTAAAATCCAGCTTTTGTGGATTGACAAAAGCTGGATTTTAAGGACCCCTTTCCTGGATTTTTTTTGCACATTTTTAAAATTAAATCCAAAAATTAGAAATCGCGAACGCGTTTCAGACATCCGTCCTTCCTTATTGCATGAATAAAACAAACTGAATATGGTACCTATTTGTGTCATATACGGTTACCGTATGTTGATGTAGGAAAGACTACGCCTACTTAACCCTATCCGGATGGTTTAACCCTACATAAGAGAGTAAGGACGTATGCCAGAAATGCGTCTGCGTTTTCGAATTCTTGGATGTTAATGGATTGCCAGCTCCTAGGGTACGCATTCATCTACAATACATATAAACTTCTAAACGTTTAGCCAAACATTAACATTTCCATAATTGATAAAAATTATTGGTAAATGTTAAACTGTTCCCAGCCCCAGTGTTCACAATTCAAAATTTCATACATTAATCCTTATATACGGATATCTCTCTCAATTTACACAAACAATATATTAATAAAACGTATTAATGTATCTTAGTTTCTTGTGGGTCATTATAAAAATAAAGCAAAGTCATAGGCAATGCCGTCCATGGTTGCAGCGCTAGCACTGTAAGGCTAGATTTACACGCACGGATTCTGTCTCCGGTAAGATGGGCATCCTGGTAATTTATGGATCTGGATAGACGGTGCAAGAGAAAAATCTGGGCACTGTGTACATGATGATATTGTTGCTATTGGGACTTAATCAAATGCCATTATTACAGAATCATGCCGGCTAAAAGTTTTGGGCAGAGTTGTTAAGGGTCTTACTGTACCCCCAATACAAATCAGACAAAGAATAAAGAATCCTGGTCTGTGCCATTGGATGCTGCATTATGGAGGTAGAAGGATTGCTCCTAGGTGGGAACAGATCTGCAGTACGGCACCGTATAGAGCACCATATGGCAGCACACAGCATGCCCATGTGAGACTGGCATGAGGACATTTCTTTAAACAAGTCATGTATTAGAATGATTATTTTCTGAAAATTAGTTATGTATTCTCACCCCCCCCCCAAAAAAAAAAATCGGTACATGAAAATCCAGCCTTACGAAGCATTAAAATGTTTCAGCTTCTGCCTTATGTAGAAATGAATGTGAGCGTCAGACCGTGATAATGGCACAAATGTTTGTTTAGTAATGTACGGCATAGCCTGGCACAAGTGATAGTGAGCGCGGTGCACAGTACCTCTGCGGCACACCTCTGGGACGAGTTCTACATCCAATGCAGCACAAGGAAGAACAGGAGAGAGGCGACAGGTTAGATAGCAAGTTATTAGGACATGAAGATAGATACAAATCATTGAAAAACACAGACGGAACAGGACAGCTAGGAACAGTCAATGGAAGAATGTCTCCTTGTATGCGATTACCATGGCTTACATATGTAGATCGATAATGTAATGTGTCCTGATACAGAGAATGAAATCAGGGGGATAGGAGAGGAGCTGCAGTTCTCTGCTTGACCCAAATCAGGAGCAAACAACGGATGATTGGAAAAATTAAGGATATTTTGGCTTACGGATTGCACAGACTGGCTGCAGACCACATTTCTGTCTGACCCTTGAGTTGTATGCCTGGTATGTACAATGCCTCTCCTGATATCCAGGCTCGCACCTGCCCAGACTTGGATATTACACCTGGTATCTGTTGAGCTTTTTCTGGTCCTGACTCCGTGTTGGCCTCAGACTACACTACTTTTATTCTATCGTTTTATACGACATGCATTAAAACAGACCATAAATAAACAGTCCATCCAAGTGCGGAGTAAAAACTAGATACCATCAATTTAGTGAAAATACGGAGCCTCTCAAATGTACAGAGTCTACTAATGGTGGAGAGTTGTGATGAGCGCAAGTGCTCGTTACGCGAGTATCACGGGTGCTCGAGTGACATGTTCGCGTCCCCATGTTTCATAGCTGTTAGACAGCCACAAAACATGCAGGGATTGCCCATGTTTGTCAGGCAATCCCCGCATGTTTTGTGATAGTCTAATAGTCGTGAAACACTAAAGCACCCACGATACTCGATGCATACCCGAGCACCCTAGCCAATGCTAGTGGAGCAACGCTAACTTGCGCTCATCACTAGTGGAGAGCACAGAGGGAGAGGAGGCATATCAGACTGAATACATGTATACCATATTTTGGGGCGACTATTGCTCTCTACCCTGATTAAGGGCCGATTCACTTACAATTGTTCTCTAGACAGCAGGTTTCATTTTGTGGTCTGATGGTTTTCAACTAGTATTTATATTCCTGTTTCTGTTGGCGTTCTACTGTACACAGGTTAGACTAGGGTGTAGCAGGGCAGGCCGAGAATGAGCGGGGGCAACTTCTTGCATACCATAGGGTACCAACCTCAGCAGATGGGTAAAGACTGATAAAAGGCACAATAGGGTTACTACTGGTACTTACATTTTTACTGTCTGAACAGTTTGGGACTGAGGCTGTCCATCTATTTGCCAGGGAGCGATTACTGGATGCTTTCCATAGTGAGCGGTGACACTAACCGCTCGCTGTCCCGATGACAGCTGAAGGCAGAATAAAACTTTAGCTGCTGCTTTAGTAAGCCATTGAAATAGGAATTTAACGCTTTTTACCTACGGAATACCACTGTATCTGCAAGTAAATAGCGTTACTAGAGACGACATGTTCCTTTTAAAAAGAGGTGTCAAAATGATAACACCCCCCCAAATAGTGTATATGGTCATGGTACCCTCATAACATCATCCACACATTTACTTAAGCAACAACCTCTTGCTCCTGCGACTTGAAAAAATAAAATATTTAAAAAAAAAATTAAAAAAATGCAGTTTAACTCATATGCAAATGAGGCTTGAGTGCTCTGGGAGTGTCAAAGCACTTACCAAGTCTCTGCCTCCCTGGCTCTATTACCCACCGGTCCCATCTTGTAAATAGGAAGTTTTATTAATGTGCACCTGTATGTACAGTTGAAATCAGAAGTTTACATACACTATATAAAAAGACACATATGCATGTTTTTCTCAATATCGGACATGAAATCAGAATACACCTTTCCAGTTTTAGGTCAATTAGGATTACCGTTATTTTTAATATTTGCCAAATGCCAGAATAATGAGCGAGAGAGAATGTTTTAAGGCATTTTTATTACTTACTGCAAAGTCAAAAGTTTACATACACTAAGATTACTATGCCTTTAAACAATTCTGGACTGCCCATATGATGAAGTCATGTGTTTGGAAGCTTCTGATAGTTTTTTTGGCAACATCTGAGTTAATTAGAGACACACCTGTGGATGTATTTTAATGCACACCTGAAACACACTGCTTCTTTGTGTAGCATCATGGCAAAGTCTAAAGAAATCAGCAAAGATATCTGGAAGAGAATTGTGGACTTGCACAAGTCTGGCTCATCCTTGGGTACAATTTCAAGATACCTGAAGGTGCCTCGTTCATCTATACAAACAATTATACGCAAGTACAAACAAGATGGGAATGTGCAGCCATCATACTGCTCAGGAAGGAGACGGGTTCTGTGTCCCAGAGATGGTCCGACATGTGCATATCAACCCAAGGACAAAAGCAAAAGACCTTGTGAAGATGATGGTGGAAGCGGATAAGATTGTGTCAATATCCACAGTGAAACGAGTACTGTATCAACATGGGCTGAAAGGTCACTCTGCCAGGAAGAAGCAATTACTCCAAAAGAAACATAAAAAAGCCATATTAATGTTTGCAAATGCACAAAGGAACAAATACCTTAATTTTTGGAGACATGTCCTGTGGTCTGATGAAACTAAAATTGAACTTTTTGGGCATGATGACCATCCTTGCATTTGAAGGAAAAGGGGAGAAGCTTGGAAGCCTAAGAACACCATCCCAACTGTGACACATGGGGGTGGCAGCTTCAGTTGTTGTGAGGTTGTTTTGCTGCAGGAGGGACTGGTACACTTCACAAAATAGATGGCATCATGAGAAAAGAAGATTATGTGGCAATACTGAAGCAACATCTCAAGACATCAGCCAGGAAGTTAAAGCTTGGGCAGAAATGGGTCTTCCAAATGGACAATGACCCGAAGCATACTGCCAAAATAGTAACAAAATGGCTTAAGGATAACAAAGTCAATGTTTTGGAGTGGCCATCACAAAACCCTGATCTCAATCCTATTGAAAATTTATGGGCAAATCTGGAAAGGCAGGTGCGAGCAAGGCAACCTACAAACCTGGATCAGTTACACCAGTTCTGTCAGGAGGAACGGGCCCAAATTCCAACTAACTATTGTGAGAAGCTTGTGGAAGGATATCCCAAATGTTTGACCCAAGTCATTCAGTTTAAGGGCAATGGTACCAAATACTAATGAAATGTATGTAAACTTTTGACTTTGCAGTAAGTAATAAAAATGCCTTAAAACATTCTCTCTCTCATTATTCTGTCATTTGGCAAATATTAAAAATTATGGTAATCCTAATGGACCTAAAACAGGAACGGTTTATTCTGATTTCATGTCAGATATTGAGAAAAACATGCATATGCGTCTTTTTATATAGTGTATGGAAACTTCTGGTTTCAAATGTAGATCCGCTTATAGCCACTTACGTCTCTGCACTGTCTTGCGCTCTCCTTTCAGGCCAGGATACCTATGTTTCGATAATTTTGCTGCCTGGAAAAAAATTACACAGGAAAGGGGATGGCTGATTATAAACCAGCTGCCCCATCTTGTTTTCTCACCAGAGGATCTCTACTAATCACCAGAGCCCTCAGCCAGAAGGGAGGCGGATATTAGTCATCCCCCACACCGGTCACAGAATACCGCCCCATATCAACTGAGTCACTAGGCTTAAAAAACCCAAGCCCATCACACTCCTCAGTCCAGCTGACCACCGGCCCCCATCACAGGAGGAAAGTACCATCGGGACAAGCAACTGCAGTAGTGATGGGCAGTCCGGCTCTTTTTGGCGATCTGGATCACTTGACTCTGCTCACCGGTTCTTTTGGGTTCAAATAGATCTCTACTAAATAGGGTGTTCACCATGTGTGAACACACATATAAGATAAAATGAACGCAGCTAAAACCAGGATTTGGTTCGGGTGGGCCGGTTTTAGATGTTGAAAACTGTCATTTCACCCCAAATAAGAGCCATTCACAGAAGCTGGTGTCTCTCTCTTATGTGCGGGCTCCACTTGTTCCCAGAAGGGAGCCAGCTCTGCCTCGGATCAGTCAGAAACGACCCATCACTAAGCATTCCCTTATTCACTTACTCCATGGACCCTTGTATTCCTCTCCTAAACCCCAAAATTTATTCCCACTGCATTCACTCCTTCCTCCTACAACTCCCTGAATTAACCCCTTCCTCCTCTGCTTATTATCCCTTCCTCCACCTCTCCACAGTATTTACCCATCACCTGTTCTTATAACCCCTGTATCCTTAGCTCCCTTCTAGATAGGGATAGTCTACATTGCTAAGTGGTGGGAGAAGGGACAAGACTGGGTAAAAGGCATCTTACTGGGATGGTGAATCTATTATACTGGTACCAGGCAAGAACTACTGTTTGAAAAGCGTCAGTGACCATGTCTTCGACATAGCGCTTTTTTACTATGGGATTTTTTAATCATTCTAATAAATGTTGTTTTTAATCCACAATTAACTTTTCCGGATAAGTGGTGTTGGACTTCCCTTTCACCTTTGGATTGGTGCCTGATATAGATGCACAGATCTCAGACATGCACTGGATGTTATACCACATATATAATTTGTAATAATAAACCAAGTGTCCGCCATCAAATGTCTTGAATCGCTATGAACAATATACAGTGTAAGGGAACAGAGGAGTTAATACATAGGAAAAGGAGGGAAGGATGGAGTCACTAGGGTCCCTTAGTGAGCCTTTCATACCCACCTCCCTATGCTTGACTAACAGCTCACTGACTTGACTCTCCTATTCAATGCATCAGGATTATATTTTATTTGCTTTCTTCATACTGTATTACAATCTTATTACCTCTACCAGACCAGACAGATTAGCAGGGAAGAGTTCGCCTAATACTTGATCCACACATAATGTATACCAATTTATTGCAGGGATATGTATGAAGTATAATGAGGATGTACGAATATTCATAATCATTATTTATATAAAATTAAAAATAGATTTTTAAATGTTTGCCCTATGTTACTTCTTATCATTGGTTGTAAATTCCACTTTGGCCACAAGGGGGAGCTCCAGTGCAGTAGTATTTTGCTAGTGACCAGCAGTTTTATGGAGACTGCAGGTTGCATCAGGTCTGCATGTGACGTATTGTGGAGCTAGCGGTGGAGGAGTCAGCGAGCGATAAGATCTGATGTTCCTGGATGTAAGCCAAGGATGCCGGTAAAAAGAGCTGCAGTCTGTTTCTGTAAAGTAAATCGCCAGGAGGCGGCAAGTTTCTGCAGGTCTCTGGAGGTTACCAAACTTATACTAAGCAAATAATTATACTATAAGACTAAATAAAACAGGTGAATACATCAAATCTTATAGGGAGAGTAAGCACTTTATGCATATGATGCACCTGTACATGTGCAGCCACAACAGGTGACACCGCTTCCCCCCTGAGCAGGTACCGGCCCCGCACTGCTATAAGGTTATAAGACTGAAACTGGATCCAGCAGTAAGAGAGGAAAAGTGTTTTGGCTTCTAATATGTCACCAATTCAGCAACTAAAATCTTTGCTGCATGCTCATTTAATCTCTTAGTGGCCAGGCCTGAATGACCGTACAATTTTTTTTATTATTTTTTTACCCCTCATCTGAATGCAGCAGTCAACATTTTTTTTAGTTATTGACAGGGCTGAATTAGGCTTTATTTTATGCAGGACAAATTGTATTATTTTTTAGCACTGGTTTTGGCTACATATAAATTAGTGTAATTTAAAAGCAATTGTTTGCTTAGATTTTCTTCTTTTCACACCAAATAACCTGTTGTTGAGTTAATTCTTTACAGAAAGATTTTTTTTAGGTTTTTTTCATAACTTTTTTTTGCTGGTATATATATTTTTTTTCTTTCATATTTATATTCTCTACATAACTTGTCCGCCAAGAGATAATAAAAGATCTCTGGAGAACTTTATTTTTTACCACTGTAACTGGAGCATTCATAGGAGCCCCAGTTACAGGGAAAAAACGGCCCTCTGCTGTGCCAGACTTCACTGGCAGAGCTGATCTCGTCCCTGGTTGAGTGACAGCTTGGGGTCGAACCTGCTCATGATAGATTGCAGCAGCAGGAATTTTAAAAGGGAATCTGTCAGCAGGTATATATTTCTACCCCATCTGAGAGCAGCATGATGTAGGGGCAGAGACCTCGATTCCAGCAATGTGTCACTCACTTTGAATCCCTGTTTTATCTGTTGCAGATCCAGCAGTTCTCTGAATGCGGAGCTCTGTATAACCCCGCCCACAACACTGATTGGCAGCTTTCTTTAGCAACTTTCTGCCTGTGTACAATCAGTGGTGGGGGCGGGGTTATGCAGAGCTCATGAACATGGAGGACTACATGGCAGCAGGTTTACTAGTTCTCTAATGATAATTTGCTACGGATAAAACTATGATTTTATCACGACTATAGCAAGAGCCCAATAAGTGACACATTGCTGGATTCAGGGTCTCTTCCCCTACATTAAGCTGCCATCAGATTTGTACATCAAGCTGCCCTCAGATTTGGAGTAAAAAACCTGGTGACAGAGTCCCTTTAACACCATGCTGTAAATTGAGAATGGCATGGGGGTTAAAGCCCTAGATAAAACGGCATAAATTTAAATTTAAAGCTCCTAATAATTTGAGAACACCACTCCCCCCAGAGTGAAATAATGAATGGCCTGATGTATGAAAAGACCCCAGTATGTAGATTTTATTAATTATAAAAATACTGCCCAGTTTTTCACTTGTATGAATGTATCTATGGGTGATGACCTGCATTTTTTTGGAGTCTGAAATACCCAGAAAGTTGACTCTTGCCATACACTGGTCCAAGATTGCCCCTCCATGCCTTAAATCACTACTCTGACTGTTCAGATTAAGGTCATGTTCACACATTGCAGAAAGTTTTCGCAGATCAGCAACAAATCTGCAGACAGAAACCACATGTGATACTTGCAGATTTTGCCTTACTCCGTTACTAAGAATTGAATCTGCAATGAAAATTGGCACAAGAATGAGTGGCCCTCAGAAATGAAATCTGCACCATGCTTTCATTTTCATGCAGATTTTTTTTTCTGCAAAATGTGAACAGGATTTTGGAAAACCCATTTCCTAACTGTACTGTAAATTGCTGCACATCTGCAGTATGAAATCTGCACTACAAATCAATCACATTTGAACATGGGCTTCCTGATGTTTATCGTGCGTGTTGTAGCTCTCACATTTTGCTTTGTTGTATTAGTGGAGGCTTTTGTACAGCACCGTGGTGTCCACCCCAGCAGCAAAGCCACGTGGGGAGTATGAGGAGGTCAGAAATCAAGAGAAAACAGGATGCCGATATGACCGTAGCTTCCTGATCACCAGGGACAGAGCTGTCACCCCCTACATAGCACTGAGCACGATGATAGAATACATGTTACACAGGACAGATAACAAATTACATGTAATCACTTTCATCTCACAAAAAGACCTATATTTCTCATGGTTGTCCAATTCAGACTACCCTCCTCATAAATCCCATTAAGTCATACATGACTATTAGGAGTCTATCACTTTTGCATGGCTGTAAATCGTGCATCCCCAGCACATAACATTGATGCTCGCACCGTCCTGTGTCAGACAACAGGGTTTATAAAGTGCTGTACAGGATGTAGAGTGGAAAAGAAGCACAAAAAAAAGCTCAAAGTGGAACGGTCGTAAAAAAAAAAAAAAAAAAAGTGACATCAAGGTCACAAGTTGTGATCAGTGCGGCGACCCTCGCTGATCGCTGAAAAGAAGAAGCCAAAGTTCTCCAAGACTGAATAGCGTCCCATACCCTTTTTATTAAGCCAGTCTCGGTGTTTTTTTTTTTTTTTTTAGTAAATCGGTGTCTCAAAACCCAGAATTCCTATGAAACAAGTCATAGAGACAGCGTCAGATGTATTATCAACATTTTAAAAAATGTAATTAAAATTTAAAAAGTGCACATTTGCTCTTAAAGAGTAACCGTCGTTTTAATTTATTTAGGATAAAAGCCAAATCACAATCTTAATTTGCAGACACAGGGAGATTCAGATTTGGCTTTTATCCTAAGTCAGGGGTCGACAAAGTTGTTCAGAATCTAGGAGCCAGCCAAAAAATGTAGGAGCCAGAATTTTTTTTGTTGACAAACTGTACATATAGACCCCCTCACACACGGCATCTCCCCGGGGAGCACGGCCTTTGTATGTACTTACACAGGTAGCGGGAGATGAGAACGGGCCCCCGGCCACAGCGATCCTTCCCCCCAGGGCCGGCTCCAGGTTTTTCTGGGCCCCGGGCGAAAGAGTCTCAGTGGGCCCTTTTAACACATACACGATTCATGATGCACAGATACGGCGGAGAAATAAATAAATAAATAAATAAATAAATATATATATATATATTTATTTATTACACATGGCCCAGCCTGCCCCCTCATCCTTCACATACGCAGACATATGCGCGCGCACACACGGTACGCAGACATATGCACACGCACACACGGTACGCAGACATATGCGTGCGCACACACGGTACGCAGACATGCGCGCGCACACACGGTACGCAGACATATGCGCGCGCACACACGGTACGCAGACATATGCGCGCGCACACACGGTACGCAGACATATGCGCGCGCACACACGGTACGCAGACATATGCGCGCGCGCACACGGTACGCAGACATATGCACGCACGCACACGGTACGCAGACATATGCGTGCGCACACACGGTACGCAGACATATGCGCGCGCACACACGGTACGCAGACATATGCGCGCACACACGGTACGCAGACATATGCGTGCGCACACACGGTACGCAGACATATGCGCGCGCACACACGGTACGCAGACATATGCGCGCGCACACACGGTACGCAGACATATGCGCGCGCACACACGGTACGCAGACATATGCGCGCGCACACACGGTACGCAGACATATGCGCGCGCACACACGGTACGCAGACATATGTACACATAGATAAAACAGACAAATATATATACACAGTCATATACACTGACATTCACATACATGCACTCACACAGACCCATTACTAATATTTTTAATATGGGGATTGGGGAAGCCTCACTCACCTGTCCCCGGTCCAGTGTCCTGTCCAGCAGCTCCTCGGGTATGGGGCAGTGCAGGGCCCCCGGCGTGTCACAGACTTCATGGCCCTGGAACATCAGAGGGGCCCACTTGCGGTCGGGTCCGGGCCCCTCCCGCCCATCTGTGCAGGACCTCCGCTCCGACGGTGTTTGATTGCCGGCACTCCCCCAGACATGGCCGCGCGCTGTGCGGCTGTGTCTGCTAGTAATGACGCGGCAGGAGCGACACACAAGCACAATTAAAGGTGCAGTGCCGTCGACCCTGCCGTGTCATTACTAGCAGACACAGCCGGACAGCGCGCGGCCATGTCTGGGGGAAGTGCCGGCAATCAAGCAGCGCCTGCGTCCCTGAACAGGTGCCGAGGAAGCGGCCAGGGCCCCGACAGTGAGTGGGCGGGTGGGTGTGTGGGCCCGGCCCCGACAGTGTGTGGGCCCGGGCCCCGACAGTGAGTGGGCGGCTGGGCCCCTCTGATTTTCCAGGGCCCCGGCACTTGCCCGGGTACGCCGGGTGCTGACGCCGGCCCTGCTTCCCCCGTAACCCAACTCTCCCTGTCCAGTCCCGGAGCATAAGGGGGGCGGAGCAAAGTGGAGAAGGCGGCCTGAGCGATACTGTCCCTGCTTCCTCCGATTGGATGACTCCGTGCAGGAGGTGGGATTGGATTGAGAGTATTTTTTTTTCTTCTCAACTCCTCAAGCACCAGGCAACATTTTCTAGGCGCCAGACATTTTCTAGGCGCCACTGGCGACCACGCGCCTCGGTTTGTCGAGCCCTGTCCTAAGTCACATTGCGAGATTTGTTAAAGGGTCGATAGTGACTTGTAGGATTGCTGCTTCCAACTAAAGAGTTCAAATCCTCTTCCTCTCTTAAGAGGCAATTTGCAGATTAAATTTCCCAGAGGAGCATTGCATGGCCTATACGTCTCCTTACCTTGCCATGCCAGGGCCGTTATGTCTCTCTCCAGAAGGAGAAATGTTACCCCTTAGACCTCAGAATTGAAAAAGGTTGATAATAACTGATCAATTTTGGCAGAGAAAGACGCAGATTTTTCTGATAAGATATAATGCAAAGTTTCATATTTTCATGTGTATTAATGATTTATGAAATAACAATTAATATAACGGTTATGCTTTAACTGTACCTTTATCACACAGTCCTGGTTTATAAGATTCTCGGTCTTAGAAAATGCACTTCATTATTTCCTTCCTTGTGTACTTACCAAACAGTACCAGTTTAATATATAACAATACAGAATAATATGTCCACTCTGGAAGAGTAAGGGTTAAAGGCTCCTACTTTAATTCATTATACTTTTGCAGGTTCATATTTTACAAAATGAATTATAATCAACGAGGAGAAATGTTTTACATGACAAAATGAAACAGTGCAGAGCAATGGTGCAGAGCAATGTGGCGCGACAGACACATATCTACAATTAAATCTCAAGCGTCAAATAAAGATCTGAGGAGAGCAAATGTAATTACCTATCCGCCATCTGAGGAATGATATAATGTCCGTTCTTATGATCTGAAACAGACAAATAAATCACACACAATAGTTAGTGCTTCGAGTAAATTAAGAATTTCCAGTAGGATCAGAAACATTTCAGCTACAGGACACTACACAGAACACTTGTATTCAGGAACGGACAGCATGTAGAGACTGGATACTACCAAGCTGTGAGCGTACACGGAGACATCACGCAGGGCCGACTCCCTCATACATGGCTCATGATTTAGTGATAAATTTACTGTAGCACCGATTAATCTCAGCTAAAAGTCTAGACCCTTAGATCAGGAATAGGACATTTCATAACTTTCCCAAATTCTTATGAAAAAATATTCCCCACAAACTGCATTGAACGACTGTACCCAATTTATTATATATTTTAGGAGTTGGAGTCGGTCCATTTTATATCAACTCCAACTCTTACTCCACAGCCCTGATGTCACGCCACAGGATTGGCGGCCCATCCTCTTGGGAAGCACACATAAATGTATATTCTATATACACTGCTCAAAAAAATAAAGGGAACACTCAAATAACACATCCTAGATCAGAATGAATGAAATATTCTCATTGAATACTTTGTTCTGTACAAAGTTGAATGTGCTGACAACAAAATCACACAAAAATCATCAATGGAAATCAAATTTATTAACCAATGGAGGCCTGGATTTGGAGTCACCCCCAAAATTAAAGTGGAAAAACGCACTACAGGCTGATCCAACTTTGATGTAATGTCCTTAAAACAAGTCAAAATGAGGCTCAGTATTGTGTGTGGCCTCCACGTTCCTGTATGACCTCCCTACAACGCCTGGGCAAGCTCCTGATGAGGTTGCGGATGGTCTCCTGTGGGATCTCCTCCCAGACCTGGACTAAAGCATCCGCCAACTCCTGGACAGTCTGTGGTGCAACGTGACGTTGTTGGATGGAGCGAGACATGATGTCCCAGATGTGCTCAATCGGATTCAGGTCTGGGGAACTGGTGGGCCAGTCCATAGCTTCAATGCCTTCATCTTGCAGGAACTGCTGACACACTCCAGCCACATGAGGTCTGGCATTGTCCTGCATTAGGAGGAACCCAGGGCCAACCACACCAGCATATGGTCTCACAAGGGGTCTGAGGATCTCACCTTGGTACCTAAGTCAGGCTACCTCTGGCGAGCACAATTAGGGCTGTTCAGCCCTCCAAAGAAATGCCACCCCACACCATTACTGACCCACTGCCAAACCGGTCATGCTGAAGGATGTTGCAGGCAGCAGATTGCTCTCCACGGCGTCTCCAGACTCTGTCACGTCTGTTACATGTGCTCAGTGTGAACCTGCTTTCATCTGTGAAGAGCACAGGGCGCCAGTGGCGACTTTGCCAATCCTGGTGTTCTGTGACAAATGCCAAGCGTCCTGCACGGTGTTGGGTTGTGAGCACAACCCCCATCTGTGGATGTCGGACCCTCATACCACCCTCATTGAGTCGGTTTCTAACCGTTTGTGCAGACACATGCACATTTGTGGCCTGTTGGAGGTCATTTTGCAGGGCTCCGGCAATGCTCCTCCTGTTCCTCCTTGCATAAAGGCGGAGGTAGCGGTCCTGCTGCTGGGTTGTTGCCCTCCTACGGCCCCCTCCACATCTCCTGGTGTACTGGCCTGTCTCCTGGTAGCGCCTCCAGCCTCTGGACACTACACTGACAGACAAAGCAAACCTTCCTGCCACAGCTTGCATTGATGTGCCATCCTGGATGAGCTGCACTACCTGAGCAACTTCTGTGGGTTGTAGAGTCCGTCTCATGCTACCACTAGTGTGAAAGCACAACCAACATTCAAAAGTGACCAAAACATCAGCCAGAAAGCATTGGTACTGAGATGTGGTCTGTCGTCCCCACCTGCGGAACCACTCCTTTATTGAGGGTGTCTTGATAATTGCCAATAATTTCCATCTATTGTCTATTCCATTTGCACAACAGCATGTGAAATTGATTGTCAATCAGTGTTGCTTCCTAAGTGGACAGTTTGATTTCACAGAAGTTTGATTTACTTGGAGTTATATTCTGTTTAAGTGTTCCCTTTATTTTTTTGAGCAGTGTATATATATATGTCTATCTATCTATCTATAGATTATAGATATATATATATATAGAATAAATGTCTATCTATCATATTTTTCAGACTATAAGACGCAGTGAAAGTGGGGGGTGCGTCTTATAGTCCGAATACTATCTCCCTTTATATACTGTGGCTCTGCGTGGTAGGAGGTCTGGGGGAGCGGCAGCAGCCGACTGCTGCAGCCTGCGCTGTGCCCGCTACTAAAGAAAATGAATATTCCCTGCTCCCCATGCCCATGGGCGTGAGGAGCAGGGAATATTCATTCTCCTTAATAGCCGGCACAATGTACCGCAGCGCTCTGCAGTCTGTGTGCCCGCTATAAAAGCTCATGAATATTCCCTACAACCCACTCCCATGGGTTGTAGGGAATATTCATGGTCTTTAATAGCAGGCACACTGACCGCAGAGCGCAGCAGGAACCGAGCTGCGGTACAGTGTGCACGCTCTCACACTGTGTGAGGGCGCATGGCAGGGACGCCATGCGTGCCCTGCCATGCGTGGATCACACAGTGAGAGTGTCAGCAGCAGAGCGGAACAGCGCTGGAGGAGAGAGGAGGTGAGCATGATTGTTTAATTTTTTTTTGTGGGCAGCAGGATGGGGGATCAAGGGGTGCCAAGCATACCAGGATGGGTGCTCAAGGGGTACCAAGCATACCAGGATGGGGGCTCAAGGGGTGCCAAGCATACCAGAATGGGGGATCAAGGGGGGCCATGCATACCAGGATGGGGGGCTCAAGGGGGGCCATGCATACCAGGATGGGGGCTCAAAGGGTGCCATACATACCAGGATGTGTGATCAAGGGGTGCCATGCATACCAGGATGTGGGCTCAAGGGGTGCCATACATACCAGGATGTGTGATCAAGGGGTGCCATGCATACCAGGATGGGTGATCAAGGGGTGCCATACATACCAGGATGGGGGATCAAGGGGTGCCATACATACCAGGATGGGGGAATCAAGGGGTGCCATGCATACCAGGATGGGGGAATCAAGGGGTGCCCTGCATACCAGGATGGGGGATCAAGGGGTGCCACGCATACCAGGATGGCGGATCAAGGGGTGCCACGCATACCAGGATGGGGGATCAAGGGGTGCCATGAAAACTAGGACGGGGATCAGTGGGTGCCATGCGTACCAGGATGGTAGATCAAAGGGTTGCCATGAATACCAGGATGGGGAATCAAGGGGTGCCATGCATACCAGGATGGGGGATCAAGGGGTGCCAAGCATACCAGGATGGGGGCTCAAAGGGTGCCAAGCATACCAGGATGGGGGCTCAAAGGGTGCCAAGCATACCAGGATGGGGGCTCAAAGGGTGCCAAGCATACCAGGATGGGGGCTCAAAGGGTGTCAAGCATACCAGGATGGGGGCTCAAAGGGTGCCATGCATACCAGGATGGGGGAATCAAGGGGTGCCATGCATACCAGGATGGGGATGAGGGGTGCCATGCATACCAGGATGTGTGATCAAGGGGTGCCATGCATACCAGGATGGGGGAGTCAAGGGGTGCCATGCATACCAGGATGGGGGAGTCAAGGGGTGCCATGCATACCAGGATGGGGGGGGATCAAGGGGTGCCATGCATACCAGGATGGGGGGGGATCAAGGGGTGCCATGCATACCAGGATGGGGGGGGATCAAGGGGTGCCATGCATACCAGGATGGGGGGGGATCAAGGGGTGCCATGCATACCAGGAGGGGGGGTCAAGGGGTGCCATGCATACCAGGATGGGGGATCAAGGGGTGCCATGCATACCAGGATGGGGGATCAAGGGGTGCCATGCATACCAGGATGGGGGATCAAGGGGTGCCATGCATACCAGGATGGGGGATCAAGGGGTGCCATGCATACCAGGATGGGGGATCAAGGGGTGCCATGCATACCAGGATGGGGGATCAAGGGGTGCCATGAATACCAGGATGGGGGATCAAGGGATGCCATGCATACCAGGATGGGGATGAGGGGGGCCATACATACCAGGATGTGTGATCAAGGGATGCCATGCATACCAGGATGGTAGATCAAAGGGGTGCCATGAATACCAGGATGGGGATGAGGACCACGTATACCAGGAAGGAGGTGCCATACATACCAGGATGGAGGATATTAACAGAATCAGGGGACATTACCCCAATACCAGTGTCAGCAGCAGACTCCCTCCCCTATAACAGGGCATCATGACCACGTTTTTTGCTTAAATATTTTTTTCCTATTTTCCTCCTCTAAAATCTAGGTGCATCTTATATGTATGTACAGTGCAGACCAAAAGTTTGGACACACCTTCTCATTTAAAGATTTTTATGTATTTTCATGACTATGAAAATTGTACATTCACACTGAAGGCATCAAAACTATGAATTAACACATGTGGAATTATATACTTAACAAAAAAGTGTGAAACAACTGAAAATATGTCTTATATTCTAGGTTCTTCAAAGTAGCCACCTTTTGCTTTGATGACTGCTTTGCACACTCTTGGCATTCTCTTGATGAGCTTCAAGAGGTAGTCACCGGAAATGGTCTTCACTTCACAGGTGTGTCCAAACTTTTGGTCTGTACTGTATATATATACATATGCACACACGCACACACATACATCGATATACAAACACGCACACACACAGTATATAAAAATGAAAATGCCTTTTAGTCTATCTAGAGACCATGCATTGAGATCCAGCACTAACCATAACAGAAGTACGGTGTGTGCTACATGTTAAGTCATAAATATCTGACATCACAAACAAGGCACTTGGTCTGATATAGGATCTCCCTTAAAAGAATTTCCCCTCTTTTAGGTTCTAACTGTTGGTTAAAAAGGTTCTCCAGGAACAGAAAAGAAAAAAAGGAAATAGCATTATAAATACATTCCTAAATCCAGTTAATTACCAAATCACACTTATTTTGTCTATGGATGTAATTACTATAGAATTAAAATGGCCGCCGTCCTGTTACACTGACAGAAACATGTCCTACAATGTTCGGACAGGAACCATGTGCAGCAGACGCGCCGCCTCCTCTTTTCACATGTGAGGCAAGAAGAGGCCGCTCACATTTCTAAGAGTCCTGTCTTTCTGAGACTAAAAATTCTATTCCTTATCTCCAGGTCACAGGAGAGGAGCTTCTCATGCACTTGCTCATAGGCTCCCGTCCTAATATTCTAGGACAGGCTCCTGTCAGTGTATCAAGACAACGGCAATTTTAATTCTTTAGACAAAACGACTGCGATTTGATAATTAAATGTATCTGGGAATCTATTTATAATTACATTTCGCTTAGGTTTTTTTTTCTATTCCTGGAGCATAGGCATTTCTCCTTTGGTCTAACGAGCATGGCCACCTTTATTGTCAAAAATCAAACTGAGGGTTGATCCTACTGACAGATTCCCATTCAATAGTTTGCCCAAAAATGTATATTAAAGTACCTCACTTTTTTTGTCTGTAGTAATAATGGAATTCATGTACTCGTTAACTGCAGAGTACTGTTGTGTAGTGTATGATGTATGAGGAAAAATATATCCGCCAAGCACAGTGACAGTAGTGACATCTAAAAGATATCTGGGAGAGAATTCCGTTATAAGGAATAAGTAGGTTTTATTGTAGAGTGATCATAGCAGAAGAGAAGGATCCATCCTAACAAATTATCTGTTTGTTTTTTTTACTACTCTGAACATCTTCATCATCTGTAAGATCAGATCGATTGGTTAGAATCTGTACATTTAAGGCCACGTTCACACGTTCAGTATTTTATATTAGTATTTATAAGCCAGAACCAAGGGTCCTGGACGAAGCCTTTCATTGCAAAACACACATCGGGTGTGGTGGGTTCCTGGATAGCTGCTGGTAACATTACCTTTATATATTCGGGACTATCTGTTGTGTATATATTTTTGTGGAAGGTCTAAAAGTTACAACTGTATTTACACCATTTAATGTCGTCACATTGACATCTTTTACTATGTGTATTATAGTGTTAATATCATATTCAGGTGTGCCAGCTCCTAGTCCACCATTATTTATATAGCTGTGAGATGCATCTGTAAGAAGTTATCTGGATTTTTGCAGAGATTAAGCCCATTATTATACAGACTTCTTGTTTTCAAGTCCATTATAAGGACATCATAATAATATACATACATATGCAGTGGTATTTTCTCTATACATGTAATACGTATTATACCATTTCTTTATTATATGGTTTGGACCTTCATTTATATTTAACAGATTTTGAACTGACCTAGTAGTATATTGTACTATACATGTGTCCAGGTATACCCACATCTTTTCTGTATTTGTACTGCCCTGTTTTTACATATTCATATGATTTATTTTAATGAATTATAATAAATATGTTTTTAGCCCTATGTAAACAGTCATCCAAACGACCGCTGATCTGCAAAAGTTTACCGATCGGCGGTCATACCGTGCTGCCAGTTGGTCTGTGTAAATGGACCCCAACATCTAGCTTAAAGCTGAGCTTACAAATTTGCTGATGGGCAGTCATTTAATAGTCTATTTAGACAGGCTGATCGCACTTCCATGCTCACTAAAGATCAGTGATAGATCATTCTGTACACATAGGTTACCATTGTCCTCGGCAGCACAGATCCTGTTTACACAGGACAATATGCTGCTGAAAACAGTAATCTTTTAAACCAAGCTAAAAATATAATTCTGCTTGTTCGCTGGGTGATCAGCAGCCTGTTTAGACTGCATGGTTGTCAGGAAACTAGCGTCCTTAGGAAATATTGTTCGTGAGATTTGTGTAGTGTAAACGCACCTTTAGGCATAAACAAGGCAATTCAGTATTCTTATTTTACTGTATTATCACTGGCAGCAGTAAAAAAATGATTATTACAGTGTAAGAAGAAACGTTTTTCTTCCAGGACTGATGTGTTTGTAAAGGCGCATATGTTCCATTCTGCATCAGAGAGCTGTTTATACCCAAGCATTAAATGTTATCTCCAGTTACACAGCTAAATATCACATTTCCCCAGAATGTATCACTGTGTCTCTCCGGCAGGGTTGTTTTCTGATGATATACGATGTTCAGTGCAACCACCCAAAAGCAAAAATTTGTGAATCTGCCGTGAGAAACAGAATTATCAGTAACATAAGGGTTGTCTGTTTTCCCACTGATGCTTTAATGAAAATCTGATTTTATGAATTTATACACACTGCACAAATCAGCAACAGCTTTTTATCTCTGCATTGACTTTTTTTTTTTTTTGTTAACCTGTAGTTTCCCCAATTTAACGTTCAATAAAAAAAAATGGCACCTTGGATGGACCCACTCTGCTTAGAGCAGGGATGTCAAACTCAAACACACACAGGGCCAAAATTAAAAATTTAGACAAATACGCAGGCCAGCCAGTATACAGTATAATGGGCCTCACACAGTCCTCCATACAGAATAATGGGGCCCACATAGTCCTCCATACAGAATAATGGATTCCACTTAGTCCTCCATACAGAATAATTGCCCCACATAGCTTTCCATACAGTATAATGGGCCCCACATAGTCCTTCATACAGAATAATGGGCCCCACATAGTCTTCCATACAGAATAATGGGCCCACATAGTCCTCCATACAGAATAATGGGCCCCACATAGTCCTCCAAACAGTATAATGGGCCCCATAAAGTCCTCCATGCAGAATAATGGCCCCACTTAGGGGTGGCGGTTCTGGTGTCGGGGGCCAAATATAATCACCCTGCGGGCCACATTTGGCCCATGGGCCAGAGTTTGATACGTATGGCTTAGAGGAAGGTACAAGTTAGATTTATAACATTTGATACAGGCACACTCACCGGGTTTTCGGCCACAGAGGTAGAAGGCTAACCGATCCGTCAGCTCATACTGACACTCCACCAGTCGGTCAGCCAAATCATGGTGGCCGGCCTGCCTATAAAACAGGAACTTTTTGCTCAGAAACACAAACTAAAACTTCAAGAACCAAAGACAGATACATACTCCCTAGTCCAGAATAATAGGCCTTATTAGTCACTTTGGGCATTGACATGGTCACATCAAGCAGGGGAATAGAGACTACATGCCTTCCCGGATAGCTCTGAAAATTGTCCCATCACATACAGTGTATGTTCAAATAGTCTTTTTGCTGAGTTTTTGGAGCGGAAACTCTTTGAAATCATCCTCAAAAAACTTGGGAGGAACTCAGCAAAAACACTCAGTGTGAACACACCCTTAATGTTATAACTCAGCATTAGCCTTGCAGATCGGGTATAACTGTCGTAAAAGCCATATGTCCAGCGTTTAACTACAACACCCACTAAAATGTGTGTATTTTTATTTTTTAATAGATTCCGAGTTTATTTGCACACCTAACCTTATACTAGAATAACTTTTTAATGTATTGATGCTGACAACTATGACTGCACAACTTCGTCAACGTAAGCATGCATTTCTCGGTTTTAATCTTTTTTTTTTTACCCAATTTAAAAGTAGCAGAACTTACACAGAAGAAAAAGCCACAATTTCCATAAAAATGTATAGGTGAGCTCTCAATGTTCTTACCTGCCATAATCAATAGGTGTCCTTCCATTCACATCAGGAGCTCCGGGGTCAGCTCCATACACTACCAAAAGCTCAGCCTGAAGAACTTGCCCAGCTTTAGCGGCCACATGTAGAGGAGTGCTCCCCTTCTCCTACAAAAAGAGTTGATGATTACGGTCTGCACACATGTAAGAATCCATTACAACAATAACACCCCCTCTGTAAATCTGTGACTTTACTTGCAGTCTATCTTATATCTGATCTGGAGAACGGCATATGTTTGATTTTCAAAGGTCATCGTGTAATACTTAATTTCCCCTGTGGTGGTGCTGCAGGAGAACCTAACATTTAGGGGACGTTCCCACTTAGCATTTACACTGCAGACCTCTAATGTCACAGTAATATCCACAGCGGCACTTACTGCTTAGCAGGGGAGACGCACATTTCACCCTTTGCTTTGCAAACACAGTGAATTATCCGCAAGTGAATACGCAGCGGAAAATCAGCTGTTTTCAAAACATGGGAATTTACCCTTTACTGTCAATTTTCCCCCAAGCTACAGCTGGACTTTGGGGTTTAGGGAGTGGAATCCCAACTAATCACTACAGCATCTTTTTTTTATTAAATAAAGACTGAGCGAAGCCGACAACCTCTCTCAATTACAATGCCTCTTATCTCCATTGTGGCTTGGCTCTCCCTCCTCCCCTACTGGTCTCTGAATAGATCTGGTTTCTCATGCTGGGCAGCAGATTGACAGTGTTCAGTGAGCAGCAAAACAATAATTTTGAAGCAGAGCTGTGTTATGAATTAATTACTTCCAATCTCCACTACCTTACACCATGCGTTAGAGGCATGTGAGAGTCTACAAATTGCAAATGGAGGTGCATACCTCAAACAATTTGGTGCATGCTGTGGCTGTCGATGCCCCAAGAAACCGAATATACGCCTGCTATGAACAAAACTAGATTTGTACCATAATTTAAGTTAATTTCTGACCTAATTTACACCAATTTCTGGTAAATCTGATCTGTAAGTGCATCTTGCATCACTTTCGAAAAAGCTTAAAATGGAACCTGATAGCAGATACATGCTGCCTGATTCACTGTCAGCATGTATCAGGCACTGGCTGTATGATTTTAGGCATATATGTTTAAAGGGGTTTTCCCATCTCCAAGATCCTATCCCAATATGTAGTAGGTGTAATAATAATAATAATATTAGCAAATACTTCCAATTAAAAATGTAGTATAGTTCTTCTGATTTGCTATGTCGCTTACCCCATGTGCAGGCATCGCAGGACTTTAGGTAACAATGGTTACAACCACTGATATAGTCACAGTTAGGTATCAATGGTTTCGACCACTGATATAGTGACAGTTAGGTACCCATGGTTTCTACCACTGATATAGTGACAGTTAGGTACCCATGGTTTCGACCACTGATATAGTGACAGTTAGGCACCCGTGGTTACGACAACCAGCTAACTGTCACTATGTCAGTGGACATAACCATGGATACCCAAGATCCTGCAATGCCTGCACATGAGGAAAGACATAGCAAAGCAGAAAAACTGTACTACATTGCTAATTGGAGGTATTTGCTAATATTATTATTATTACACCTACTACATATTGGGATAGTATCTTGGAGATCAGAATACCCCTTTAATTCAAACACTGCAGCCTTTCAAAGAAAACCATACTTTAGTAGCAGCCGGGAACCGAGCCACACGGGAGACTAGTCAAAAATGTGGGCCCCCGTCATAATTTTTTCACCAGAAAACAGACACAGTAAGTTTCCCTATTGTTCTTGCTGTAAAGACATTATTTCACCTATGAAGACATTTTTTTTTTGTCCAGACAAAGATAGCATCTGTGTGTCTTTTCAAGTGATTTTACATGGAAGAGCTTTCCCTATATTTTTTTTTATATGGGGTTGATAACGAAAATGAAAAAATAACTAGTTCTGAGCTATGGTTGGCACCACCTTGCGAGCATTCAGACACATTCAGGTAGTGTTCTGTGCTTTGTCATAATCTCGGATCCCCCCTTTAATGGAGGACTACCTGCAGTTCTGGCACAACAGTGGAGTTTATTATACGTGGGCTCATATAAGGCACAAGTGACCATGAACCCTTTACAGTGTGTACAGTGACATCTCGTATCCTACATTTGATTACAGATAAATGGGACTACAGAGAGACCGCCGGAAATATCAGTTAGATGACACAGTAATGTGAGATCAGCAGTGTTGGGTGGAGCGATTACCGGGTGGAAGAAATTGGCTTGAGCACCAAGAGACAGCAGACGTAAGCAGGTTTCCAGGTTCCCAGTCCTCACGCTGGAATGAAGTTGCTAGAATCAGCAGAAAAAACACACAAGAGATCAGATAAAAATCAGGGGCAGCCCAATTACACAGTCCTTTGCTACAGGGAATCCTCTTCATCAGGCTTACATCATCACATCACTAAACTTGTGACCTTCAAAAACTAAAAAGAGAAGCAAAAGAATCTAGATAAAAACCTAAACTAATAATAATGCATGCAAAAAGCTTTTAAAATGAAACTTGAGCAATTACATAAATAAGTCTGTAGACAAAAGAACTGAGAATCGCTTGCACGTACCATCTTAAAGAGGTCATTTCACTGGGTATTTTTTAATATAAATCAAGCACCTCATCCAACCGATTCTGTAACAGTTTTTACCATACTTACCACCATTCCAAACTTATGCCCCCCAGTAATAAAGAAGAAAATTCTCCTTTCAACCAAGTGGGCGTATACCACAGAACTTCCATCGTGGAGGAGGTAAAGCAAACAACAACGGAGAAGGTTAAAAGGTAAATTTCTCCCTGTGAAGAGTGACCAGACAGGCCTGGCATGTCAGAGTGAAGAGACATATACCCCCTGCAATGCTCCTCTGGGAATTTAAATATGCAAATTGCCTCTTCCGGGAAGAAGAGGACTAGAACTCTAGTGCCACCTATTGGTATTAGTAATCCTAAGAGTCAATATCGACCCTTTAATGAGCCTTGCCATATGACTTAGCATAAAAGCCAAATCTCAATTTGTAGACACGGTGTATCAGGGTATTGCCCCTCGTCAGTGCAAAGTATGAGATTAGATTTGGCTAGGTGGGAGGCTTAAGAATGGGATCTAAGGGGTAACATTTCTACTTGTGGAGAGTGACAAGCCAGGCCTGGCATGTAAGAGTGAAGATACTTATACGCCATGCTTTATCATCGGAAGGCATAACTTTGGAACAGAAGGGCACAGTAAAATAAAAAAAGGGTTCAAAATCAGTGGAGCAGTGGCAACTGAAAGAATTTAAATAAAAAAAAAACAAGTGAAAGGTCCTTATTAGAAGGGAATCTGTTAACTTTGCAAATTCTGTTAAATCTATTGAAAGAATGAACAGATTAATATAAAAGGTTTGCACAAAAAAACCACAGTGTCAATTGTATTAAACTGAACTCCATGTGCGGGCATACAGGGATAGCCGTCACTGGTCAGGACCACCGACTTGACACCTATGACAAGAATGAGCAAGGATTTTAACGAATAAAATGCAATTTCTATCATGTTGCCCAAATGGGTCCTTATAAATCAGGACACAAATTCTGTTTGTATTTTTCTGCATCAATAATAATACAGAATAAAATGTGTAAAATCTATCACATCACCATCTGTAGCATTGCTGTTCTTGGGTTATTCTTGCAGTTGGGCACTAACCGACATATCGCGTCTGGCTGCAACTACACTTCCCTTTCAGGTTTCCTGATGCGGATTGTTGCACATTGTAGGACCGCTAAGTGAAGGAAACTGCTGCAGCCAATGTTTGACAACAGCGGTGACACATCCGGGTCAGGGATATCATCCCTAGATTAGAAAGTGAAGATTCGGCAAAGGAGAGTATGGTTTCTTGTCCTATTGGACCATTCTGAACTGTTTCCTAAATATTTTTTCCTATTTGGATAACCCCTTTAAATTTTGATATTGTTCTTGATATGCATCAAACACAAGACCCCAATGATGCTGCCATATATTTCTTCACATAAGTGACATCAGATCTTGTCAGATGAACCTGATCCCAACTTTTGAACCAGAACATGTTTGGCTAAGACACGGATCTTTACCCAAGAGGTGGGAAAGAAGCATAAACATTGAATCAAAGATCGCTTCATATCATACGACACATGCTTAAAATCTCATTTCTGACCATTTATACTGAAATTCATATATTACCATAAATATAGCCCATTTTTCAATATACAGTACAGACCAAAAGTCTGGACACACCTTCTCATTTAAAGATTTTTCTGTATTTTCATGACTTTGAAAATTGTGCATTCACACTGAAGGCATCAAAACTATGAATTAACACATGTGGAATTATATACTTAACAAAAAAGTGTGAAACAACTGAAAATATGTCTTATATTCTAGGTTCTTCAAAGTAGCCACCTTTTGCTTTGATGACTGCTTTGCACACTCTTGGCATTCTCTTGATGAGCTTCAAGAGGTAGTCACCGGATATGGTTTTCACTTCACAGGTGTGCCCTGTCAGGTTTAATAAGTGGGATTTCTTGCCTTATAAATGGGGTTGGGACCATCAGTTGTGTTGTGCAGAAGTCAGGTAGATACACAGCTGATAGTCCTACTGAATAGACTGTTAGAATTTGTATTATGGCAAGAAAAAAGCAGCTAAGTAAAGAAAAACGATTGGCCATCATTACTTTAAGAAATGAAGTTCAGTCAGTCCGAAAAATTGGGCAAACTTTGAAAGTGTCCCCAAGTGCAGTTGCAAAAACCATCAAGCGCGACAAAGAAACTGGCTCACATGAGGACCGCCCCAGGAAAGGAAGACCAAGAGTCACCTCTGCTTCTGAGGATAAGTTTATCCGAGTCACCAGCCTTAGAAATCGCAGGTTAACAGCAGCTCAGATTAGAGACCAGGTCAATGCCACACAGAGTTCTAGCAGCAGACACATCTCTACAACAACTGTTAAGAGGAGACTTTGTGCAGCAGGACTTCATGGTAAAATAGCTGCTAGGAAACCACTGCTAAGGACAGGCAACAAGCAGAAGAGACTTGTTCGGGCTAAAGAACACAAGGAATAGACATTAGACCAGTGGAAATCTGAGCTTTGGTCTGATAAGTTCAAATTTGAGATTTTTGGTTCCAACCACCGTGTCTTTGTGCGACGCAGAAAAGGTGAGCGGATGGACTCCACATGCCTGGTTCCCACCGTAAAGCATGGAGGAGGAGGTGTGATGGTGTGGGGGTGCTTTGCTGGTGACACTGTTGAGGATTTATTCAAAATTGAAGGTATACTGAACCAGCATGACCACCACAGCATCTTGCAGCGGCATGCTATTCCATCCGGTTTGCGTTTAGTTGGACCATCATTTATCTTTCAACAGGACAATGGACCCCAAACACACCTCCAGGCTGTGTAAGGGCTATTTGACCAAGAAGGAGAGTGATGGTGTGCTACGCCAGATGACCTGGCCTCCACAGTCACCAGACCTGAACCCAATTGAGATGGTTTGGGGTGAGCTGGACCGCAGAGTGAAGGCAAAAGGGCCAACAAGTGCTAAGCATCTCTGGGAACTCCTTTAAGATTGTTGGAAGACCATTTCAGGTGACTACCTCTTGAAGCTCATCAAGAGAATGCCAAGAGTGTGCAAAGCAGTCATCAAAGCAAAAGGTGGCTACTTTGAAGAACCTAGAATATAAGACATATTTTCAGTTGTTTCACACTTTTTTGTTAAGTATATAATTCCACATGTGTTAATTCATAGTTTTGATGCCTTCAGTGTGAATGTACAATTTTCAAAGTCATGAAAATACAGAAAAATCTTTAAATGAGAAGGCGTGTCCAAACTTTTGGTCTGTACTGTAAATATTTTTTTGCAGTTGCAAACCGTGAGATCAGGACGGCACGGAGAACATATTTACCAACATAACAAGGTAACACATTCTCAAAATTAACAGGTTTGAGAGGATATATGAGATTGGAGCTGAATCAACAAGAAATGCAGGATGATACTAGAGGAGGGCGATTAAATGATCATTAGAATTAACTGTAAGAGCAAAGCAAGAATAAGAAGGTGCAAATATCCTACATAACTGTAATAAACCAAATTTGAAGATTAACCAATAGCCAAAAATATAAATAAATCAAACTTTATTAGATATTTAAAAAAGACACATGCTAATAAATAGCTACACTTGTTTCAGGGCTTTCCCCCCTGAGGAAGGCTACAAGCCGAAACACGTGTAGGGACGGGCCTGGCGCCATACCAGCAGGAGGAGATGAATACAGGTACATGGTCTTGAAATGTATTTGCCTATAGGGTTTTATATTATTGATTGTATTTCATATAGCTATTTATTAGCATGTGCCTTCAAGACATACCTTTATCTGTGACTATATTCTTGTCTCCTCCTGCTGTCTGTGTCGCCTATAGGGTCAACTCACTGAGCCTTTTTTTAAATATCTAATAAAGTTTGATTTATTTAAATTTTTGGCTATTGGTTAATCTTCAAATTTGGTTTATTTCTGTGTTTCCATATAATAGCCAATTTATTGCCTGTTACTTGGTGCCCACTATTTGTATGTTGGGACATAATTTCCTTGTCTGGCTGACAATAGGTTTTATACCCTACATAACTAGTAGAGAAAGGGGGAACTTAAGAGACCCATGTCTTTTTTTTTTACCTATGCAACACATCTAAAAGTACAACTAAAATGAGGTCAAGAAATACAATGGTGCTTTTGATAAAAATAAATAAATAAAAAAGAAATCTGTAGTCTAGTGCTAATACTGTATATCAGAAAATTAGACAACTCATGGCAGTACCTTGCTAAGGTCTTTAGCGGTCACTCCATCGTCGTCCCGACATGGTAACTTGTGCACAAATGCGAGCATCTGATACTTGGCTCGAATAAACTCTGACTTTGTTGGGCTGTAAGGAATAAAGACAGAGTCGATCACAATTGATTTGCTTTTTATTTTTCCCCAATGACATCTCCCATGGGGAGTACAGTTTTTTTCTACTTAAAAGGGGATGTCCAGTGTAAACAGGATAACTTACTGATCGGTAGGTGTCTGATTGCTGGGTCCTGACCTGATCGCCGCATCAGGGAATTTTTATCCTTATGGGGAACTTTGCCCCCGTTACAATATCCTCATTTATTCTCTATGGGGCTGTTGGAAAAATCCGAGTGCAGTGCTTTGAAGTCCCATAAGGAATGAATGGTGCACGTGCACATGTCGAGCAGGCGTACTATGCCTCTAAGGGATAAAAGCTCTTTGTTCTGCCGATTGGTGCGAGTCCCAGCAGTCGGACCCCCACCAATCAACAAGTTATCACCTATCTTGTGATAGTTTTCAATGGAATTCCCTTTAAGGACTCCCAAAGGGACTTAGGAGCAGGGCTGTGGAGTCGGTAAGCCAAACCTCCAACTCCACGACTGCGACTCCCTCATACATGGCTCATGTTTAAGTGATAAATTTACTGTAGCACAGATTCATCTCAGCTAAAAGTCTAGACCCTTAGATCAGGAATAGGACAGACATTTATAGGACATTTCATAACTTTCCCAAATTCTTATGAAAAAATATTCCCCTCAAACTGCATTGAACTACTGTACCCAATTTATTATATATTTTAGGAATCAGAGTCGGTCCATTTTATACCGACTCCAACTCCACAGCCCTGCTTAGGAGCCACTTATCAATCTCTATCCATGGAAATCATAGGCCTATTTAGCCAAAACAAACAGGTACTATACCTAGGAAGTTCTGGAATATCACAAGTACTGTACAACCAACACCTGAGGCTGCCATACAGAGGTCTGTACAACGTGCCATTTGGCTATGGGAAGGAGCAGAGAACGCACACAATCAGCACGTGCCCATTGGGGCTAGCCTGTCATTGATCATGAACACCTTTATAATGACGCCATCAACTGAACCCAAAACTAAAAGGAAAAACTTCAGCCGGATTCAACTTCAGTCAGTGTACATCACACTCCTGGGTCCAGAAGACACTTGTACCACTTTATTAATGGTGAATACTCACTGAAGTTTGTCTTGAGGGTTGGCTTTGCGTCGCCCGCTCTGAACCTGTGCAGGGTCTAACAGAGAATGTTCCCAAATGGAGTTTGCCCCATTGCTGGCCAACGTGTGCACCATCTACAATGATTAGAAAACAGAAAAAAAATCAGGAACCTGCAGACTTAAAGGATTAGGCAATGAAAGAATTATTATTGCATGTGCATTTTTATTTAGTTTTAGACTATGTTCACACTAGGCGGTTTTTCAGCTTTTTTTGTTATGTGTTTTTTTATGCAAATTCTCAGCTGCATTTTACAGTACCAGCTAAGTATATAAAATTCCAGAAATCTCATGCAGATACCTTGTTTTTTTTGTCCTCAGTATTTTGTGCTTTGCTTGTTTTTTTGCACAATAGAGCATGTCACTTCTTTCAACATTTCTCACCCATTGAAAGTAATGGGTGGTGAAAAGAAATGCAGGTATCAGGTTTTTCAGAGTATTTTTGGCCAAAACCTGATGAAATAGAATCTAATTTTTTCTTTTTTTGCACTAAACTTTATCAGCATTCACAAGAGACAAATGTAGCGTGACAAAAAGCGGCAAAAAACGCAAGAAAAACTGCAGCTTCTGCACTGCCAAGAGAGCAGCTTTTGCTGCAGGAAAAAAAAAAAAAAAAACACTGAAAAAATGCCTAGTGTGAACATAGCCTTAGCGTAAATAAAATGAGTGATGGCTGTAAAAGGGTAGGGGTACTTTAGCAGGAATTCTGATTTCTTGCTCCAAAGTATGTAGAATAAAAGATGAAGGCACTTTAGTGTTTGAAAAAAATACCCAACTGTTTTGTGCATATAGCTCCGATACAGGCCAATGGGTCTCCATGGTTACCGACTACATTTAAATCCCTGTGTGTAGTCTGATCCGCCTGTCATGAATTACTCCTTTGCACAAAACCTTTTTTCTGCTGTAAAAAACTTTTTTGTAAGATAACCAGGGGTATGTAAAGAAGTAATACAGAACTGGTGTGAGGGTAGTGAGTCACACGGGGGTGCACGGAGCATGCAGTCCCCCATCCTCACAGAAGCGGCCATAGGAATTCTGGTAAAACAAATCAATTACCTATGGCTGTGAGAAAAAAAAAACAGGGCTTGACCCTACCCTGAATTTTTTACTTCCACCTCTTGTTTCAGATAACAGAAGATCTGAAGATTTGGCCGCTAATTACAGAAATCTACCTTGGAAAAGGAAACATTTGTCTCTTTACTTACATAGATGTTGCATTTGGCGAAGAAACATTCACTTGGCGCAAAAAAAATAAATAATGTAATACAAAGGAAATAAGTGACCGTGCAACGAAAACTGCGTAGGCGCTACATTAATGCTGCCACATTTCAGGCTTGTGATGTCTGTACATTTGATACAACTATTTCAAACAGCTCTGAGCATCTGGTCATGCTTTTTGTCTACCCGACATGTTCACGGTCAGGAAACAGCGCACTCCTTAACATACGGATACATTAAGTTTTCCTTGGACTGTAGATCTATACATAAATAATACACACCCATAAATGTGTCCCAGAAGAAACCCTACTAACATCTGGTAATCAGTCTGAGCTGGAACCGTTCACAGATTTGTACTTCATGAATTATTCTAAAATCGACATACAGGATTTATACAGCACGGGTACAGTGCAAAGACTTCTTATAGATTAGGCATAAAATGGTCCGAAGAAATAACCACAAAGATCAGGAGCAGGTGAATAGAAAGAATGGAGACCCTGGCTTTGTAGGTTCAGAGACCAGCGTTGCCCAAGTAATGTCTCACTAGCCATTTGCAAATCAGCTCCAGAAAGCAGGTCCTCTGATGCCACATACTGGGGTTAGTGACTCTATAAGGCAATGACTGATACTTATTGAGCCCCAGCATATAACTTCAGATATTATCTCAGAACCCTTCTGCAAATACTGATGTGTTGGCAGGAAAAAAGCAGCATAAAATACATGCGTTTTTGACACTTTTTTTTTTTTCATGCGTTTTTGGTGTAGATTTTTCCCCACTTATTAGTATGGGTGAAATATGCAGAAAAAACGCTGAAAGAACTGACATGCTGCAGATTTAAATCTGCTACAAATCTAAATCTGCTAAAAATAAGCATTGTGTGCATGAGATTTCAGGAATTTTATTCACTTTGCTGGTACTAGGAAATCCTTCATGTTTGGTGACAAAACAGTGCAGAAAAAATGCGGCAAAAACACAACGCTTGCACATACCTTTTTCTTTTTTTTTGGAGAAGAGTAAAAGACACCCACCCGCAGACAGCTGTATCAGGATCCCGGCACCTCATCAGGACAGAAGAGGCTAATGAAAATGTGCAGGAATCCAGAAATACTAAAGGGGTGGGGGATGGATGTCTTTTCCTATTAGAGAAGACTCTGGCTGGACTAATTGGACATTGACTTATAAGTCCGCTATCTTCAAAATAGCGCTGGAGAGCCATCTTTCCTCCTCTTGGAGGAAAACTAATTTGCATAATCTTTGCCCAAGAAACTTTGCTCGGCCTCTAAGTCTACATACACAACATTGGGGAACTACACTGGGATAAAGGGTTACCCTGAATGAGAGAAAAAAATGCAGTTCTCGGCAGTGGCCAGTAAGCCGTGTACGAGGCGGTGTGTTCTGCCCTGTAAACCGCTTTTCAGGCAGCTGCTGGAGTGGTTTTCAGCTAATCAGTGGCGGTGCTGGTTCTTGCACCCTCACTGATCTCCGATTGGTTGCAGTTCATCAACATTCTGTCAGAGCAGACGTCCGATCAGCGGTAGCGTTCACATGACACAATAATAGCAGAATAGCAGCACCAACATCACAGGAACAGTGCCGCCGCGGAAGGAAAGTATCAATTGTTATTATCTTCTATGGAGCTCTGAAGTGATTAAGTAGGGATTGTCAAATAGTGGACAAGCCTTTTAAGACTGAGTTTAACTGAACTGCTGCACCAACATCCCGTGTATGCACTATAATCCAGCTTAGCAGTCCCTGAGAAAAAAAGCAGCCTTTCCGGTAAGGCTGCTCATCTCCATGAGAATCCGGATCCAGAGATTATTTTAAACGAAAGGCAGAATTACCAATGTGAGACAAGTAATGACTGACAGTCTGCAGAGCTGTGTATGATTATAACTAACAGTACAGCAGAGCTGAACTTTGTCTGATTACAAAAACTCCTGCAGCTCTCCTCTGAGTTGCAATCAGACACAGCTCTGAAGTGAGATGAGGAGAGCAGATGGTCAGTCATTAGATGTCTCATACGGGTAACACCTCCTTTCATCAGCGCTAAAATTAGTAATGGAGGCAGATTCTCAGGGAGATCTGTGTCCCGCCCATAGATCTTAGATCTTAACAGCTCATTTACATATTTAAAAAAATGTGGATTTCTCAGAAACCATTCATGTGATCACAGATATCAATGCTATTTTATTCAACCTTCTATAACCTACATTCCTTTATAGATGACTTACGAGGGTTGATTCTACTTACAGATTCCCTTTAAGAAGACCAGTCACCGGTTCAAAAGTGGCCCCTACTTGTTCTTATTTCATTGCCACTGCTTCCCCGAGTATGCGATTTTATTTTATATTTTTAAAAAATCCACAATACAGTTCTAGAGATATGTTTTTTTCATTAAAGGGGTATTAAAAAATACTGTACTACATTTCTAATTGGAGGTATTTGCTAATATTATTATTATTACACTTACTACATATTGGGATAGGATATTGGAGATGGGAATACCCCTTTAAGTGCTAATTTGTATGGTCTTATAAATGGGCGTGGCTAACAGGCTTTTCTGGGCGTGTCCTTAAACTGCTGTGCATTACCCTTGGAAAAAAACATAAAAACTTGCATTAAATAAAAAGGCTCATATATCTGTAACCCTATGGCAGATTTAAAAAAAATAAAAATAAAAATGAGCGAGTACTTATGGGAGCAGCGGGAATAAAGTAAGAGCAGAAACTGCCCACTTTTGACCTGATGTCAGGAGCACATTAAAGTCATACACATGTTCTCAAGTAAGATCTAACTCTACAAAATTGAGAAAGATCCAGCTCTATGAACCAGAAATCAGTGCTATGAAGTGTAGACTGTGCTCGGAAAGGTTAAGCTTGGGTTTCCCTAAATGTTTCTGTAGCGCCCCGAGGGCTCGGCCGCTACAGGGGTATTGCACCTCTGCCAGAGGTGTGATATTCCACTCCCGGGGAAGGATGGAGTGTGGACCAGGGCTCGGTAGGCTGCATGCATCACATACACCCCATTTCTGGGGGACAGCTCAACGGTGCTCCCATTAGTACAGTAATGCAGGTACGACAGAATCTGTCCCTGGCTGGAGTGGGGAGGGGGGAGGAAAACCCAGTGATGTAGGAGCAGAAGGGGATGGTTTCTGAGCATAGGTAGGAGCCCATTGGTTGCAGGTCACCTGAGCTCACACACTAGGGGAGGGTATATAAGGTGGGCACCATCTTAGTTCTGTGTACAGAAGGAGGAGAAGGTCAGTCAGAGAAGTGAGAGAAGGAGTTCAGCCAGAGAGGGCTGACAGGGGGCTGTGGCTCAGTCTGGGCCCAGCTCCACAAGGCAGGCCTAGGAGGAAGGCCAGAGCCAGAAGAAAGGAACAGGAACAGAAAGGAACAGAAACAGAAAGGAACAGCAAAGAAAAGAGAAGTACCCAAAGTGTAGAAGGGCTCAGAAACAAGAAGGCAGAAGGGACCCTAAGAGCCCATGAGAATACCGGGTGAAGGGTCAGGCAGATTAAGGGTACCGGATCCCAAGTTGGTGGAGGAGAAACTACCCTCAGCCAAAGACCGGAGGTCGTGATCATTTATTGGTGCGACACCTCACCAAACCTGCTAGGAAGGCACCATATAGGACAGCGGGGAACGGGGCCCACGTTTACCCACGCAGATCCGCGGTAAATGGACAAAAGTTGGTCACTGGTGGGGCAGGCCAGAGAAAGGATGGAAGGGGGTCCTGTGCCATATTCCTGAACTGCCTGGGGGTTGACCGAGCCCCTCACCTGGTAGACGCAGCAAGGCTCGGGCGGTCACTGATGACAGAAGTGACTGGGAATATACGAACTGTGAGTAAAAGACCCTGGACTGCAACACGTTGTCTTTGTGCTTTTTGCTTCGCCAGCACTAACGGTACTGGGACGCCCTGCACTATCACCCCCACCATCCACTACCCTGCCCTGGGGCTGCACTCTTCCCGTGGGGAGTTACCCTACCTCAGCTGCATACACCATCAGCCTCAGCGGTCTGCCTTGCAGCGGCGGTTCATAATAGCCGCAATCCACGGGTGGCGTAGTCGGACATTACCTACAGCACATAGCAGACTACCACTGGTCTAACCACCCTGAGCCACGGAACCGGGTCGCCACCACTACCCCCATCGTTTCCCTGTTGCCCGGCTCCGAGTGCCCCACGGCCCAGGGGGTGAGTCATTTCCATGGAAATAACCATGAATTAATAGGATGTTAGAGTATTACTTGGAAACATATTGGTCAGAATGATATCACAGGCACTTAACCCAAGAAAAGACTGATGAACAACCTTTCACATACCCAATATCACAGCCCCCGATATCAGTGATTATTGAGAAATATGGGGGACTTTTCATTTCTATACTATATGACGTTGTTCATCTCTATATTTTACTGAACACTTCCCAAGCTATATGAAGCAATATGTGTCACCCAGGGGGATATAGGGGACTCGGTATCTGGGTCTCTCTTTCAAAAGGGGTTTTAGTGTACAGTTTGTCTCGTGACGCCACCTGTGGTTTCTGGTAATGGTTACCGGTGCTGCTGCAGACCTCCGGGGGGGTGATGGGATGGCAGCTGGGATGTTTCAGCTCCCCACAGGTGGAGCGTGGCCCCCGGGGCAGTGTAGGTACAAATGGTGGTGATGCTGGGGCTTGCAGTGCAGGAGAGATGGCGCAGCACGAGTAACTGACAGAGACAGGGGATTCACTTTAGTACCTTTACTGGTGCGGATGTCAGGTACGGGGTCAGGGTACTCGATAGGAAGGGTGCACTTCAGGACTTCTCCCCAGTGAGCGGGTATAAGGCCTCCTGGTCCGTGTCTGCCTCTCTCTAAGCTCCTGGCCACCCTGCAACTGGGCCTAGCTTCTGTGTCGTGCTGTTCATTCACCTGTCGCTTGGTAGTAGGACCTTTTTCTGGCAACCACTATCCCTGGACGCCGGGGCCTTCATGGTTCCTAGTCCTGTCAAGGGTTTAGCTTCAGGTCGACCAGGGACTTGTAGTCCTCCTGGTATGCCGGTGATCCCTACTGGGTATAAAGGACCCTGTAGGCGCGGACCCGGTGTCCGGTTTGTGTCTTGGGGTGAGCCTATGATGCTCCTCTGCCCCCTCAACTCCTCTCTCCTCTCCTTACTGCCTCTGGCCACACTCGGGGCCCTCAATTCAGCAGCAGACGTGCTGCGTCTCTACTGCTCTCAGTGACAGCACACTCTCTGAACTACTAACTGAACTGCCTGGCTCCACCCTCCATATATATATCCCTATCAGGGCTCCCTCTAGTGGTATGAGGTGGAAGGGTGGAGGTGTCTGCATGTAATGAGGGCCTCTTGTGGAGAAGTCCATCCATGCACCCTTTTGGGTCATGTGGTACCTGTGAACAGCAGGGTGCCACAAATACATAAAAAGGGGCCTTCCGATTCTCCCTGACAAATGTCGGAGAACATAAGGATGGTGGGTGGAGGGGGTAAATTAAAATCACCTGATCATTTTATTTGGCAGGGAGAAAAGACAAGTCTGGCGTTGGCTTACTCCATTCTACCCATAGAGAGCACATGAACGTTTGGCTGAACTGAGCTTTCATGTATATAGGGGAGTCAGGAGAGAAAACCGTTGTCTAAGACGCGTGAACAACTTAAAGAGTAACCATCTTTGCTGCTTCCTCCTCCTGGACTGATCATTCATTCTCAATTCACGGGTAAAATCCGTCTTTAGGGAATCCGGATTCTGCCATTACTGAGATAGAAGATGACAGTTGGTGCTTATACAGGTCGATGCAGAACTAAAACGGTTGTCTCAGGAGAACTTGCAGCAGAATGTCTGATTCTGCCTCTAGCTCCTCCTTCCATAGAATTCTATAAGCACCAACTGCCATCTCCCATCTCAGAAGTGGGAAAACCTGTCTTGACTGAACACAGATCACAGATTTTAGCAATGAATTGAAAGATTGGTCCAGGAGGAGAAAGAAGCAGATCTAGATATATTACAAAGTTGTTTATTTTCATCAGTACTATTGATTTATGAAATAAAAATTAAAACGACAGATATGCTTTAACTTCGGAAACTTACTTCGGCCACTCCATAATGTATTTTGCACAAGTATATCCAAGAGAACCTGCCCTTGCACATTTAATTACACATTTCTTGCTTATTCTCAATGTATTTTCCACAGCTAGCTCCAGAATCTGTCTATTCTATATAAATCCTTAGCTGGTACCTAAGCCAAAAAAGTCTAAAGACACAGACATGGATGTATAAAGCAATCTACCATATGTACTATACTACAGCCAGTACTATGCTTTTTTACTGAAGAATTGTGAACCTTGCAGCAGCTTCTGGATCCATTAGTAGAACATTACAAGAACAGAGTCTCCACTGTCTGCTTTTAGGACGGGGAGCCACGATCTGCACACTCGGAAAGCTGGGACTTTGTCCAGTGGACAGAATGAGTAATGTTTTCTGCTACAATAGGAAATTGTGCATTGTCCGAGGAATGGTCAGAACAAGCCCCGCAGCCTCTACACTCTGCATAATAAATGTAACCACCAATGAGCAACTTTACGTAGGTTTAACATCATGTTTTTGTACTTTGTCAGAATATTTTGCCCTTTTTGTATACTTGATGGCATCTGTCATACTCTGACGTTTATTATATAGGAATGTCACAAATACTGTTTGTCATAAGTTGGGTTACGAGTTATACAGATAAAAGGCTGAGGGCATTGGATCACTGCCTGCACACCGCACAGTGTACAGGGAATTAGAGCAGGTTATCAGATGGAGAGCAGACATGCAGTGTGAATACAGATAATTATCAGGTAGCCGTCAATGCTGGATAACCATTTGGGCCAGCAGATGTGTCCCTGAATGCCTCCACTGGTACATAGATGTTAAATGTAGGGGCATCAGTGCTTTCACCTTGTGTCTGTCATTTATATATTTGTCTGCCCCTTCACCTTTCGCGTGCAGCTTTATGTACAGTCCCCTGCTGGTATTTCCTGCTGTTATGTCCTATATAGACAAGACAAGGTAAAATAATATTTTAAGTTTTTTGAATTATAATTCTAGTTTTACAGAATCCATGGATATTTCCATGATCAGGAAGCCTATTCTCATCTGTGGGGCATGTAGCAAAAGTTTTAGTAGCTGGAAGCCCATATTCACGAGTGGCATTTTATAAGAATGCTTGAAGGATGTTTGGTAAGATGATGGTCATATTGTTCCCCTATGAGGTTCCTGGGGGGAAATAAGACAGCATAAATGAGGGCTAAAGCTGAATTAGAATAGAATCTAATCAGCCGTACCACTCTTACCTCAGCGGAGGGAGGAGTGGGGGGTCTGGTTGGACCCTTTTTAACATGTCAGACTCCAGGAGAAGCAACGTGTATTCCATACCTGTCCATATTTCCTGTGGAGTTGTCCTTCGCCAAAGCGCTCAAGGATCCAATTCGTAAGACGTATCGCTATTTTATCTCTTTTATCTTATACGGTTTTTGCCTGTATGAATGTCTTTTATAACTTTTTTAAGCACTGTATCCTATTTATATATTAAAATCGAAAATTTAATAAGCTTGTCCCTCGTTGCTCTAAAGTGCCCATGATCTTGAGGAGAGAAAATAATTTGGTGGTGTCACCTTGTAGCCAGAGTGCGAGTAGTGAACCATTCAGGGGCATGGGAAAGCTGGAGGTATATGTGTACCAGTGTGTTGTTGCCCAGTGCAGGTGTCTTGCTGGCAGTGTAAAGTGTGGCGTGGATGTGGGGAACGTTTGTGGGGTGCGCTCAGCTCATTGTTGGCCTATAGCGATAGGGGAGTGGATGAGTGAGTTGGAAGCGCAGCCCCCTTTACGGTCATATCTGTTGCCACAGTATGTTCTCAATACAGCACGAAAATGCAGAGATTAAAGGGGTTATCCAATATTGGACAATCCGTGCTTAGTCAATTTAATGTCACATAGAAAGTCAAAAAACAGTGTATACGCACTCACCTCCTGCCTCAGTGGCTTTCCAGCGATGTCGGCAGCCAGTCATCAATATTCCATCACAGTGGACAAAGTAGAAAGGCTGCAGCCAGTCAGTGACTGCGCCGATGCGGGAGGAGAGTATAAGCTTTTCTTATTTTACACGGGGACTCGGGCATTTAAGAAAGGTCGGTGGGGCTCGGATGCACAGTATGGGCCTATACAATATTATTATTATAAGTTTATGGAAATATGGATGATTTGCTAAAAATAGAGCCATTCAACTTAATGATAAGTGTTAAGAATGGCGTCAAATTTAAAATAGTTTTATAATTGGTTTAATCTGTTTTCATTGAAATTTGTTATAAAGTTCCTATACTTCCCTTTTTATTTTTCTTGAAATGTATACATTTTGTGAAACATGACATTTTTTCAATAAAAATGTACAATTTAAAAAAAATAAAATAAAAAGTGCTTCATTTTGGAAATCAGTCACGGTATGAGATCAGAGTCTACTAATGTAATCTTGGACAGTGGAAAATAGAAAATGTATTTCTCCTTTAAGAATTTTATTGATGGAAATGGGTCTTTACTACTACAGTGGTATTATCCATAATTTTGTTACCATGTCTTGATAGATATGTATGGAGGCTGACCTGCAAGAGTGACGATGGCCACGCACTGTGTCGAAGATGCTTGACAATTGAGATGTGTCTTCCAAGACTGCGGTGCACGCTACAGCATTCATCACAGATCAGCACACCTCGGTTTATGGAGGCCCAACCAGGATCTGTAAATCAAATCACAATGTAAGTAAAACAATCGTGTTTCAAACTGGAAAATTGGAGAAAAAAAACATTATATAACACAAATTAAAAGCAAAATTACATCAGTGTAGAGCAATAGCAGGCCACATACAGCACCAAGGTAAAGATTATAACATTTAGAAATCCTTAAAGCAGATCTGTCACCAGATTTCACAACACAAACTGCATGCATTTTTTAACAGATCACTTAGACCTGATAATGATGCTGTATTTACTTTGATCATCCATATCAGAATGGCTGGGAAATCTTTTTTGAAAGTTTAACTCAGTCTCTGCTCATCTAGTCTGACAGCTGCTCAGTGTCCCTCCTCCCTGCTGCTACTGAGATCTCAGTACAAGCTGCAGCTGTCAGTCAGGCTGGGTGGGTGGAGACTGAGTACACCTGGACTCATGAGTTATTTCATTATATAGACGGACCCATAAACTCCATCAGTCTTTAACTAGAAGGACTTTTTGTACCAGGATTATAAAACTATTCTGATATGGATTCTGAAAGTAAGTAAGATACAGAGACTTAGCAGCTGCCCAATAATAAGAACGACCCCTTTCTAGGGACCAAGGGAGTAGTCTGTTATAAACTATGGACAATGGAAGAGGATGGGAAAAATGAAATGCAGCACTATCGTAAATTATTATGGAGAACCATGGCTACCCCTGCTCTGCACATAATCCCTCCTCTACAGCATTATTTTCTACATTATTTCTGTGCTATGACATCATTGCATTATCCCAGTACTAGGGTATCTGAAATATCATATGTGATGTCAGTGTATATATACAAATGGTGACCTTTTTTGTTTGTTTCTCATTATTCCTGACCTATGACATCAGGGATCACAATATCACAGAACAGTGACATCACCGTAGGTTATGATCTATGTACTGTGACATCACTGTGTCTATAGAAGACAAATGCTCCAAAATTAAACACATTTTGCAAAAAGGCTTTACAGCCAAAAATACAGGCAGTTAAAATAAAATGTTACCCCCAAAAAACGTACATATTCTTTAAAGAAACATAATTAACACACTTTTGTTATTAAAGGGTTTATCGAGGACTATCATATTTTTTTGATACCATGGGCCTAAAAACTAACAGACAGGTAGTTGCAGTTCAGCTGCTCAATATCAACAGAGCAGCTCTTCTTCTTCTGAGCTGCTTGTCAATGGGGCATGACAGCTGACGCTATGCTAACTGACAGCCAACTCCCCAAGTTTAGGTAGCGGGAAGTCGGCTGTCAATCAGCATGACGTCAGCAGTCATGCCACATCAACAGAGCAGAAGAGAAGCCGCTGGTCTGTCGAAGCAACGTCCGTGGAAGCTGCTGAATCGCAGGTTAGAGAGGTGTCATGCATCTGGGTTCGAACCCTTAAGCGTGTGCTTTATGGTCGGCTTCTCTGTCTGCCTAGCCACAGCAGATACACCTTTTCTTTGGGTGTTTAGTTTCTACAACCCTTGCTTTATTCTATTTAGGGTAACAGGTGTTTTCATTTACTCATTTGCCTGCCCTATCACCTTTCGGGTGCAGCTTTATATACAGGTGCATCTCACTAAATTAGAATATCATCAAAAAGTTTATTTATTTCAGTTCTTCAATACAAAAAGTGAATCTCATATTATATGGAGTCATAATCATCAACATTAACAGAAATAAACACTTGAAATAGATCACTCTGTTTGTAATGACTCTATATAATATATGAGATTCACTTTTTGTATTGAAGAACTGAAATAAATAAACTTTTTGATGATATTCTAATTTAGTGAGAAGCACCTGTACTTTCCCCCTGCTGGTGTTTTCTGCTGGTGATAGTCTCATTTGGATGTCCAGCCATAATGCTGTAGTTTAAGCCAGTCAGTGAAAGACCAACTAGGGTTTATCTCTCTGCTGTTGATGTGCTTTACCCTGCATCTATCTTCTGTTTCTTTTTAGGAAGTAGGCAGTATATTTTCTAACAGTACATACTAAGTCCTTTATTTTTTATTTTGTGGTTTGTTTTACTCACTCTGGGATCTCTTTTTATTCCAGCACACTTTCCCATCTGTAGGCAATTTGCACTCTGCTCTACCCTCTGGTTCTTTAGGAGGAACATGAAGCGCTCAACAGCCTTTCATGCAGCATCGGTCTGAGCTGACATTTTCTAGTCTGTGGTTAAGGCTATCTCAACACACGCAGGAACCACTAGGAACTGCGGGGTCATGATCTCTAGTCTGTACAGGAACAGACAGGGTCAGTTGCAGTTTTTTAGCGTGTTACCCATTTTCCCAAGTGAGTTGCTATACTATCTTAACAAGTGATCTATGACAGCTATGTGCTGGCAAAGATCAACACGGGGTACAACAGGCAGGTAGGTAGCAAATACCTAGCTGCTTTTGTTTTTTTTACTACAAGCCTAAAACTAAGTTCTGGATAAACCCTTTAAGTCAGTGTTGTCGTCCCCTGTTCCTGCACTTTGTCTGTATTTCTTCCTATATTTCTAACAACAAACTTTTAATAGTATCAGGCAATGACAAAAGTGAGTACTCTACACAAACAAAATAGGCACACATCCAGAAACCAATAAAATAAAATGTATATTTAATTGTACCTCCTAAAAAAAACTAAATCGAAGTGACACAAAGCTGTGCAGAACAGACAGGAGACACGATAGAACGGTGCTTTCCTAGCGCTGCTGTCACCCCATTCCTTAGAGATAGGCCGCCAAGGTCTATGCTGGGACATCTCACCATAAACAGAACAAAGGTTGGATACAGACAGAAATTATTTATACAACCAAAATAATCTAACATAACCCCACATAAAAGAGAATTTCAGGGTGGGGAACAGAGTTGCTGGCTCAAACGAAAGCTCAGACTCCTGCAGATACAACATTCGTTTTATAGGAGACTCAATCTTTGGGCGCCAGAAGATAAATAAAAAAAAGAAAGATAGACATCAGTGAGCAGAGCAGCGATCACAATTACAAATGTCAGTATATTAATAAAACGGCTCGTTGCTTCTGTTTGTTCCTGAACTAAACACATCAGAGCTGGAGAAATCCATGCAGGAAGCCACATTCATCTCAGAGCCGCTAACACATCCCCTCATAAAACAGAAGATGGGCTCACTTAAATGATAAAAAACCTATGACATTTCAACATATGAACTATATGGAAGATGCACAGCCATCCTCAAGGTTATCAATAGCCAATATGGAAGCCTATAATATCAACCCGATAACAGAAATAGCACAATTGCCACTTCACTTTTATGCCTAAAAGGGAATCGGCCAGACAGATTTCACCTCCAAAACTGTATACATGCACATGTAGCTCTTGCAAAGACAAGTCCAACCATATCTTTAGTTAGAAATTTTATTCCTCCATTATCGAGAAATTGCCATTTGAATCAATATGCAAATGAGGCTTAAGTGCTCTTGAAGCATGGAAGCACTTCCCAAGCCCCTGTCTTTCCCACTCTATTCCCCAGCCAGTGCCGCCTTCTCCTACTTGACTGACAGCTCTTTTGCTCAAAGTTGTATCACCACAAACTTTTAGTCCGGCAGAAGGCAGCGTCGGGCGGGGAATAGAGCTGGAGAGTCAAAGGCTTAGGAAGCACTTCAGCCTCATTTGCATATTGATTCAACCGCAGTTTTCTTGGTAACGGAGAAACCGACTGGCAAAAGATATACATGGACCTGTCTTTGCATGAGCCAGATATGCATCCATAATTTATTACATCCATAAGTGCCACTGAAATGAATATAAAGAAAAAAAAGAGATGGAATGTGAGGGGCAAAGACCACTATACGCTTAAAATGTTAGTGGGGTTTGTGCGACCATGTGCCCCCGTGCCATCTGCTATGAAGAGACCTGTCAGGATTACTGACCCATGTAAATATATCGGCAATCGCAAACGATTTATGCCGACAATAAAAATTGTTGTTATCGGCAGCATAACTCTGAAAAAACGCACCAAAAACGCAACAAAAAAAGCACCAAAACTGCAGAAAATTGACGCCAAAAAAAAACATGATATGTGAACATAGCCCAAGCTGGCCAAACATGCTCAATAATTGTCAGCTGAACAATAGTTCAGCCACCAGTTATCTCTCTGGACTCAGGAATGCCCGGCTGAGCCCTCCTGTGTTCTCTGTGACTCTCGTACAAGCTTTTTTCAAAGCCAAGCAAAAGGATCAGCCGTTGAACCAAGAGACCGGATCCTTTTATCCCCAGACATTATCTGTCGGGGGACAGTTGGGTTTTAGAATGTAGTAATCCTCTGCATCACTCCGTGGTCCGTACAGTGTTGGTGCAGCTCCTCACTGTATTGCCAAATGGCTTCAAATTCCAAATATCCAAGTCACCGGACGTTTTCCTACAAAAAGATTTTTTTAGTGGTCACAGCAAAGGATAAAAATTACAGTACAGACCAAAAGTTAGGACACACCTTCTCATTTAAAGATTTTTCTGTATTTTCATGACTATGAAAATTGTACATTCACACTAAAAGGCATCAAAACTATGAATTAGCACATGTGGAATTATATACTTAACAAAAAAGTGTGAAACAACTGAAAATATGTCTTATATTCTAGGTTCTTCAAAGTAGCCACCTTTTGCTTTGATGACTGCTTTGCCCACTCTTGGCATTCTCTTGATGAGCTTCAAGAGGTAGTCACCGGAAATGGTCTTCCAACAATCTTGAAGGAGTTCCCAGAGATGCTTAGCACTTGTTGGCCCTTTTGCCTTCACTCTGCGGTCCAGCTCACCCCAAACCATCTCGATTTGGTTCAAGTCTGGTGACTGTTGAGGCCAGGTCATATGGCGTAGCACCCCATCACTCTCCTTCTTGGTCAAATAGCCCTTACACAGCCTAGAGGTGTGCTTGGGGTCACTGTCCTGTTGAAAAATAAATGATGGTCCAACTAAACGCAAACCGGATGGAATAGCATGCCGCTGCAAGATGCTGTGGTAGCCATGCTGGTTCAGTATGCCTTCAATTTTGAATAAATCCCCAACAGTGTCACCAGCAAAGCACCCCCACACCATCACACCTCCTCCTCCATGCTTCACGGTGGGAACCAGGCATGTAGAGTCCATCCGTTCACCTTTTCTGCGTCGCACAAAGACACGGTGGTTGGAACCAAAGATCTCAAATTTGGACTCCTCAGACCAAAGCACAGATTTCCACTGGTCTAATGTCCATTCCTTGTGTTCTTTAGCCCAAACAAGTCTCTTCTGCTTGTTGCCTGTCCTTAGCAGTGGTTTCCTAGCAGCTATTTTACCATGAAGGCCTGCTGCACAAAGTCTCCTCTTAACAGTTGTTGTAGAGATGTGTCTGCTGCTAGAACTCTGTGTGGCATTGACCTGGTCTCTAATCTGAGCTGCTGTTAACCTGCGATTTCTGAGGCTGGTGACTCGGATCAACTTATCCTCAGAAGCAGAGGTGACTCTTGGTCTTCCTTTCCTGGGGCGGTCCTCATGTGAGCCAGTTTCTTTGTAGCGCTTGATGGTTTTTGCAACTGCACTTGGGGACACTTTCAAAGTTTGCCCAATTTTTCGGACTGACTGACCTTCATTTCTTAAGGTAATGATGGCCACTCGTTTTTCTTTACTTAGAATTTGTATTATGGCAAGAAAAAAAGCAGCTAACAGTCTATTCAGTAGGACTATCAGCTGTTTATCTACCAGACTTCTGCACAACACAACTGATGGTCCCAACCCCATTTATAAGGCAAGAAATCCCACTTATTAAACCTGACAGGGCACACCTGTGAAGTGAAAACCATTTCCGGTGACTACCTCTTGAAGCTCATCAAGAGAATGCCAAGAGTGTGCAAAGCAGTCATCAAAGTAAAAGGTGGCTACTGTGAAGAACCTAGAATATAAGACATATTTTCAGTTGTTTCACACTTTTTTTGGTAAGTATATAATTCCACATGTGTTAATTCATAGTTTTGATGCCTTCAGTGTGAATGTACAATTTTCAAAGTCATGAAAATACAGAAAAATCTTTAAATGAGAAGGTGTGTCCAAACTTTTGGTCTGTACTGTACATGCGACGTTTCGGCCACATAGGGTCTTTTTCAAGTAACATGCAGAATGTCAAGTGCCTTGGATATTTGGAACTTTCGGGGGACAGTCGGGTGGCCCCCATACATATTAGATGGTAGGCCAATCTTGGTGAAAAAGTTGTGAAAATCTGCTGATTATCTAATGTGTATGGGGGCCACTAACCTTAGATGGACAGCCAGTCTTACCAAAGTAGGTGGTAGGTGGGTTTAGAAAATTATCTAAAGTTGAACTTTAGAGATCATTGAGGGAAAAAAAAAACCCTCACATCAACAGAGCAGATCTTCCTCTTTCGCTCTGCTCTGTTGTCACAACCAACATCATGCTGACTAACAGCTGGCTCCCCTCTGCCTATCAGCATGACGTCGACAGTGACATCCCATCAACAAAGCAGGGCGGAAGAGAAGAAGCTGCTCTGTCAACGTGATGTCAATGGAAGCCACAAAATTATCAGACAGAACCAGCAGGTAGTTAGCAACTACCTACCTGTAAGATCTAAGCACCATTAAAAAAAAAATACAAAAGTCCCGGATAACCCCTCTAAGTTTTTCTGCAGGAGCTGTAGAAGACAAAACAGTGTAAGATTTGTAATGTAAGTCTATTATAAAACATGCTTTTTAGCACAAAATACATGAATCTAGATATAAAAAAAATGCCCCTCGATGTTGTCCATGTTTTTAGGTCGCAGTTATACATTCAAGACTTTTTTTTTTTTTTTTTTACTTGAAGTGGTTTTGAAAAAAAATATCTTCTAGACAAAAAAAATACCCGTCATTTCTTCTAAGTGGATCCGTTTGGAATCCGCTCCAAACTAGATACTGTCAAATCAAAGGGCTGCAAAAAAAAATAAAAAATACTCTTAAGAAGAGTGTGTTTCCTGAAAAAGGTTTCCATAAAGAAAGCAATAATTTTTTGGAACAACTCAAAAAATGTGAACATACCTTTAGGGTGAATTCATACGCAGGTACTGTTGCAGAAATTTCAGCAACAGTCCTCATCTGAAAGAACTCAGATTCAGCTGAACTGAAAGGATTTTCAGTTGCGATCATTGATATGTTTGAGGTGGGTCCATAAGTCTGACAGACCCAGACACGTTTCTGAGTTGGTGATTAAGTCATAAATGAAGCTCCACTTGGGAACATGTGTTTTTCTCATTCCCTAGGCTTCGACTCTCGGGTCACACATAAAACGACCTTCGTGAGTAGTCTATGGTCTTATGAGAATCTGGCTGTGTAAGTCTCTCGCATGACAAGTCATGCATTCACTACAGGTACACAGACTTGCTTCAGGTCAAGAAAATGCATGAAGTCGTCTCCATCTGCTGCTCATATACATACATGCACGTCTGCTGCATGGAGTGACACATTCATATATAATCGAGTCGTTTCTTGGTAACCCCGGGGTGACCTGCCCTTCCCACCTACTTAATCAAGTCCCAGCAAGAGCAAAAAAACAGAAAACTCCTACTACAGAGATAATGGAGGCTTTATACAAGAGCACATATTATATCAATCTACTGGAATCATCCGCGAGAGCTCTATTCTCTCCATCACATCTTCAGAGATTATCAATGACGATAACTCAGCCCCTAAACGGCTACAGAACTACAAGTCTCCTGAAGACCAGTGACAATCACTGGTTATGTACCACTGTGGGCACTCATCTGTGCAGCGGTGACGATGCCGAACACAGGGTTTCTACCGATACAAAACGCTGAGCAATAAACTGCCACGTGGAAGTCGCCCCAACAACCATTTATATTATAAGATACGGTAATTAAAGAGCCACATTTGTTCCATCTAGAACACATGTCGAATTCTGGCTTGCAGGCCAAATCTGTCCCACAGGGTGATTTTATTTGGCTCGCAATGCCAGCACCACCCCCCCTCCATTATTCTGTATGGGCGACTATGTGGGGCCCATTATACTATGTGGACGACTATGTGGGGCCCATTATACTGTGTGGACGAATATGTGGGGCCCATTATACTATATGGAGGACTATGTGGGGCCCATTATACTATATGGAGGACTATGTGGGGCCCATTATACTATATGGAGGACTATGTGGGGCCATTATTCTGTATGGAGGACTATGTGGGGCCCATTATACTATATGGAGGACTATGTGGGGCCCATTATACTATGTGGAGGACTATGTGGGGCCCATTATACTATATGGAGGACTATGTGGGGCCCATTATACTATATGGAGAACTATGTGGGGCCCATTATACTGTGTGGAGGGCTGTTAATGCATATCAAGGTTGACCTGCGACTTTGTCCAATTTTTATATTTTGGCCCTCTCTGTATTTGAGTTTGACATCCCTGATCTAGAATAAAACATAATGCCTCACATTTACTAAACCAAAAATGTGAAGTGTGACAAATTTGCGCCAAAATCTGAAACCTCTCATTGAATTTAAAAACTTTCCAAGGAGATGTAGTTTATGGCTATCCTGTCCTCACATTGTGCAAGGAAACGGTGGAAAGGCTGCAGTGGCACAATCACTTAAAAGGGAATCTGTCAGCTTGTTTTTCACTTATTATGCTTACTTATACAGCACCATCATATACAACAGCGCTTTACAGATATGGTCCACACGGTCCCCATTGGGGCTCACAATCTACATTCCCTATCAGTATGTCTTTGCTGTGTGGGAGGCAATCTGAGAACACGAAGGAAACCCACACAAACACGGGAAGTACATACAAACTCCTTGCAGATTTTGTTGGTGGGATTTGAACCCAGGACCCCAGCGCTGCAACGCAACAGTGCTAACTGTGATGACTGAAACCCCAAAATATAGAAATATGACCTGCTATTCATCTAGACTGAGATTTTTCATGCCGGTCTAGAGCTGGAGTCATATGTTCCTGATTCATTTAGAGTCACACACCTTTTCAAAGGAGTTATCCGGGACAAATATATTTATTTTTATCAAGGGCCTAAGAACTAACAGGCAGGCAGCTGCTAACTTTCTGCCCTATGCCGATCTCTGCAGGCTCAGATTAGTCACAGACAGCGCCTGTCGGCGATTCTGTAGCCTCTGCTGATATGTCGACAGAAACTTCTTCTCTTCTGCTCTGTAGACAGGGCGTGACCGTCTGTCTCATGCTGATTGACAGTATGCTCCCTGCTGCCTAACTGCGGGAAGCCAGCTGTCAATCAGCATGACGCCGGCAGTCATGCCCAGTCTACAGAGAAGCCAGAAGAGGAAGAGCTGCTCTATTGCAGTCTGTGATCGCTCTGAGCCTGGCAGAACAGGCAGGTAGTTAGCAACTAACTTCATGTTAGTTCTTAGGCCCATAGAAAAAAAAAATTATTAAAACGTCTTTAATGAACCTGGCGCGCCTGAAAAATGGCATGCACCTAGCCACAAATCCTATTCCAGTCGGGGAGAGGAGTAAGATTTGTAGCGTAAGGTATACCGCAGCTCGTCATGAACTTGAAGAGTGGGGGTGGCCACGCTCCCATCCCACGTCACTTTATTGGAGCTGGGCAAAAACGGTGTGAGATCTCTAAAACTCTAAAAATGTATACGCTGCCTCAAAATTTGGATACTATTCAAAGCTAGAATTATGATGTAAAAGCATTGATGAATTCGAGGTCATAGTTTGAAGATGTGGCAGGGAATCATAGGCAGAGATGAGGACGGTTCCGCCTCCAGCCAGCTTTTTCCAGTGCTGATGATGGACAGATCTCACAAAGTAAACACATGGGAGAGACCTGTCAATCACCTGGAGTGGCACAGGGAGGAGCCACTGGGGGCAGTACTGAACTACTGTTCTCCTTGAAGTACCTAGCTGGAACTTCAAACTATATTTTCTCTGAAACAGCAGTTTTTCAGGAAAAAATTTACCTTGCCGCAATCGTGCACTCAGGCTCCGATTCATGCTGCAAGTGGTTTGGGCAGCATGAATTTACTGACAAGTTCCCTTTAATCTTGATGGAGGCAGCTATTTCACATGCAATGCCGTTTAACCGATTGTAATGACCCAGCGGTTGTGAAGGTGAAACAGCCATCCCTCTGAAGGATTATGTGATTGTCCAGGGAAAAAAATGAAACATAAAGGAGAGGAAGACGTCACCGCGATGGCACAGGGCTACTGCGGATTTTCAACTGCTGTGTGAATGCAGCAAAAATCTAATTTATCAAGTGAAATCATTATATATTTGCAAATCTATGCTGTTCACAGTAGATTTTGGCATAAAACTCAACTTTTACAAAGTCCCATTGTTTTGTGTGACAATTTTTTTTTATCATAACTCAAATTTTAAAGCTGATAAACGTACGCATGATCTAAAAGACGTATACTGTATTTTGACCCACATTTATTAAAACTGAGGAAAATTACACAAATCTAAGCCAACTTATAGCACATGTAAATTTGATTATTGCTTTTTTTGTAAGGTCAGTATATGCCAACTGTAACCTACCCAGATTAACAGCTGCTCAGTGTCCCTCCTCCCTGCTGAGATCTCATGCTGCTCAGTACAACTTGCAGCTGTCAGTAAGGCTATCTAGACTCAAAAAATGCTCATTTTAATATCAGGATTATACAGCCTTTCCGAAATGGATTTACAAAGGTAGTACATCTGCCACATTCGGTCTAAGATCTATATATGTAGTTTGTACAGTCAAATTTGGTTACAGATTACAGTTTTTTTTTCTTCACTGATTGAATTTGCATGGAAGAAAAATCACAGCATGCACTACTTTCTTCCATATGTCGGGTTAAACTCGCTCATTCAAGCCTATGTGTTGAAAAATATGGATGCCATACGGAACATCTGGATAGTATCTGATTTGTACTTACATATTGCAATTTTTTAACACAAAAAACTGGAAATGGTCTGTGGTAGATCGGCTCACTTGGCTGCACAGAGGTAGGCACAGGAACACTGTCTCTTTAAATATTACACGGGTTTATTTAAGAGAACTGCATAAACCAGTGCAATGTTAGCAAACCAAACACTGCCCAACAGGAAAACAAAAACATAACGTATGGCATGTATACTATATGGCACAGTCCTTGTTCCTGCTTTAGGAACAAACACCACAAGGTCCAGCTTCCCTTAACATGAAAACACAGCTCCAGAGCTTGGACCTCCAGGCCCACCCAACACTGAATGCTCTAGAAAGCTGGGTATTTATCCTCTGGACTCCTCCCACTCTACAGCTGTTTAATCAACCTAGCACCAAACATGGCCGATTAACCCCTCTCAGCACTTAGTGTGCTGGAGCATTTTCCTAGGTTTATACTACTGGAGTGAACAACCTCAATGCTACATATCTCCATTCCAGTACTTTGCCAGTGACTTTGTCACGGGTCTTATAAATTATTAACTGCTGTTGTAAAAAAAAAAAAAAAGGCATGGCACAACACAAATGAAAAAATAATCGTACAATTTAATACGCTCAAGTGAATCCGTACTTGGCAAGTATGTACACAACATATTGAGTGTTTATACGTGACCATTGTAAACGTTCCCTTTTTAATGCCCACTCAAGTACATCCATGAAATAAACATTTAGCGACCTGTATGGTCCGATGGATATTATCCAGTGACATACAGTACAGACCAAAAGTTTGGACACACCTTCTCATTTAAAGATTTTTCTGTATTTTCATAACTATGAAAATTGTACATTCACACTGAAGGCATCAAAACTATGAATTAACACATGTGGAATTATATACTTAACAAAAAAGTGTGAAACAACTGAAAATATATCTTATATTCTAGGTTCTTCAAAGTAGTCACCTTTTGCTTTGATGACTGCTTTGCTCACTCTTGGCATTCTCTTGATGAGCTTCAAGAGGTAGTCACCGGAAATGGTTTTCACTTCACAGGTGTGCCCTGTCAGGTTTAATAAGTGGGATTTCTTGCCTTATAAATGGGGTTGGGACCATCAGTTGTGTTGTGCAGAAGTCAGGTGGATACACAGTTGATAGTCCTACTGAATAGACTGTTAGAATTTGCATTATGGCAAGAAAAAAGCAGCTAAGTAAAGAAAAACGAGTGGCCATCATTACTTTAAGAAATGAAGGTCAGTCAGTCCGAAAAATTGGGAAAACTTTGAAAGTGTCCCCAAGTGCAGTTGCAAAAACGATCAAGCGCTACAAAGAAACTGGCTCACATGAGGACCGCCCCAGGAAAGGAAGACCGAGAGTCACCTTTGCTTCTGAGGATAAGATTATCCGAGTCACCAGCCTCAGAAATCGCAGGTTAACAGCAGCTCAGATTAGAGACCAGGTCAATGCCACACAGAGTTCTAGCAGCAGACACATCTCTACAACAACTGTTAAGAGGAGACTTTGTGCAGCAGGCCTTCATGGTAAAACAGCTGTTAGGAAACCACTGCTAAGGACAGGCAACAAGCAGAAGAGACTTGTTTGGGCAAAAGAACACAAGGAATGGACATTAGATCAGTGGAAATCTGTGCTTTGGTCTGAGGAGTCCAAATTTGAGATCTTTGGTTCCAACCACCGTGTCTTTGTGCGACGCAGAAAAGGTTAACAGATGGACTCTACATGCCTGGTTCCCACCGTGAAGCATGGAGGAGGAGGTGTGATGGTGTGGGGGGGCTTTGCTGGTGACACTGTTGGGGATTTATTCAAAATTGAAGGCATACTGAACCAGCATGGCTACCACAGCATCTTGCAGCGACATGCTATTCCATCCGGTTTGCGTTTAGTTGGACCATCATTTATTTTTCAACAGGACAATGGACCCCAAACACACCTCCAGGCTGTGTAAGGGCTATTTGACCAAGAAGGAGAGTGATGGGGTGCTGCGCCAGATGACCTGGCCTCCACAGTCACCAGGCCTGAACCCAATCGAGATGGTTTGTGGTGAGCTGGACCGCAGAGTGAAGGCAAAAGGGCCAACAAGTGCTAAGCAGCTCTGGTAACTCCTTCAAGATTGTTGGAAGACCATTTCCGGTGACTACCTCTTGAAGCTCATCAAGAGAAAGCCAAGAGTGTGCAAAGCAGTCATCAAAGCAAAAGGTGGCTACTTTGAAGAACCTACAATATAAGACATATTTTCAGTTGTTTCACACTTTTTTGTTAAGTATATAATTCCACGTGTTAATTCATAGTTTTGATGCCTTCAGTGTGAATGTATAAATTTTCATAGTCATGAAAATACAGAAAAATCTTTAAATGAGAAGGTGTGTCCAAACTTCTGGTCTGTACTGTACGATAAGTATATTAACGTCTCCACTCAATTGAAGTTTGTTTTTTTTAAATAACTTTTTCTTCCCAATTGGCTCCTGCTAGGTTAAAATAAACTCAGGTGTTACTCAATCTACCCACACGTAGTCGTAATGCTACAACTACAGTGAATGTGACCACTGCAGCCAATCACTAGGCTCAGTGGCACGTAAAATTTACAGCTGCAGTGTTGAGCCCAGTGATTGCCTGCAGTGGTCACAGGAACTTACAGATGGTGAGTAACCATAGGGTTGACAAGCGCTTTCCAAGCGATTTTAGCATCACTTGGAAAGTGCTTGTCAACTTGGTCACACTATATAAATCCATGCAATCAGCATGGATTTATATAGTGTGACCGAGAGAATGTCAAAAAATAAAAAAATAAAAATGTATACTTACCCTCCGATGGCCCGCACTGGCTTGCTTGACCGTCCCGGCTGCCGGCAGCGGTACATTGAAGGACCTGCCGACGTCAGCGTCGCGTGATCCGTCACATGATTCTGACGTCAGCGCAGGTCCTTCATTCCATCGCGAACTGCCGGGAAGCAAGGAGCAGCGCAGTGCGGGCCGCCAGAAGGTAAGTATACATTTATTTTTTATTTTATTTTTTTTTTACAGCTTTTTTAATGGTACCTGGGTGTGGAGGAGAGTCTCCTGTCCTCCACACCCGGGTACCATCCGCACATTAGAACGCGCCAATTACGCAAGTACAGATGCAGTCTTGCGGAATTGGCGCGTTCTAATGCAAGTCAATGGCGGCGAAAACGCAGCGCTTCCGCAAAAATAATTGGTAGTGCTGCGTTTTTTTCCGCAATGATAATCCGCAGCACATGCGGATTATCATTGTGGGACATGGCAGGCCTTCTACCATGCGTTTTTTAAGCGTTTCTGCAGCGTTTTTGCCGCTGCGGAAACGCTTAAAAAACGCATCGTGGGCACACAGCCTTAAAGTTATTCTCAGGAAAACCCGTTTTAGTAAAGCAATTTTCCTTGCAGTACATAATCCTTGCAATGTCCTTTTAGAAAGTTTTGAAAAGTTTATATTATTTTGAGAATTTCATTTTTTTAGCACACCTATCCAACACCGTATTTTAATCATCTCAGCGGCATGCCACCACAAGCTGTGAAATCAATGTTAAAACCCTACCGTCAGGAAACGGCCTTTAATTGCAAGCTAAAGAAAGCAATGTGTGCTGTGTGTTCCATAATCAATTGCGACTAATGGTGGTATGGACTATTTTAGTTCTGTATCTGAAGACCTATTAAAAAATATTTGAATTGCTCTTGATTGCGACATTTTACGCGCTGCATGATTGACTGAAGCCTAAGTGCGAGAACTCGTGGGAGGCTGTTTTTGCAAATTGAAATAGTGCAGAGGGCATCAAAAATGTAAAACTGCATTAATTCTAAATCAATATATAGAATTCCTCCACCGGGGATATGGCTGGAATGCAGAAAAGGGCAAATCATGCATCTGAATGAGAATTGCTTCAGCCCTTCATATTTAAACCTCCTAAAGTCATTCTAAAGCACCTGGATATATAAACATTTAGCAGATTTTCAATCAAGTAAAAAAGACTGGTGTTGGGCAGGAAAACAAACTTGGGAGGCAGAAGATCTGGAAGTGCTCTGTCACGCCCAGAGCTCTTAATGCTAATTTTTGGGGTGTACGGCAAAAGTTAAATATAACAGAAAATAATAAGGTGTCAAAGATTTCAAAGACCTGCATGCCCATCTATGCGACTATTAGCAGATTACCTTTAAATTAAATCTAAAATGCTTATTTTTCAGGAATGCAGCAACAGTTAGAAGATATGAAAGGTGTCATTGGCTTTACATTTTGAAGATCTGTATGCCCATATGTGAGGTTTTGGAAGGGTTGATCTAATCGCGAGATACCCTTAAAGTAGAGCTGCAGAGCTTGGAGTTAACTGCTCTACTTTTCCTTTACATCAGTTTTGGTAAATGTCCCACAATGTATTCCTATGTTTTAGGACTGTCATGTGAGACAATGGGCCACATTTTATTACACAAGGCACCTTAGTATATAATTTAATGTCAAAATGCTGCAAGCGAGGATGAACAGCATTTTGGTGATAAAATTTGCAACTTTTCTTGTAACTTGCTAAATTTGGGGAGCGTCAAGAAGAGTGGACTTGTAAAGTTTAGGCTATATTATACATAACAGGATTAAAGGGGGAAAATAAGACGGTTAAAACTGCCATAGTTTATGAAAGGGGATCTGTCAGGAGGTTTTTGCTATGTAATCTGAGAGCAGCATTATGTAGGGGCTTGGAGCCCAATTCCAGTGATGTGTCACTTAATAAGCTGGGATCTAAGGGGTAAGGTTGATCCTTGTGGAGAGTGACATGCCAGGTCTGGCACACCAGTATGAGGAGACTTAAACGTCTTGCATGCTCCTCTGGGAAATTAGATATGCAAATTGCCTCTTCAGAGAGGAAGAGGACTTGAACTCTAGTGCCGCCTATTGGAAGTAGCAATCCTACCAGTCATTATTGACCCTATAACGAGCCTTAATAAGCTATCTCAATAAAATCAGTGTTTTATCAGCAGGAGATTATCACTACAGGACTAGGTGTTTTGAGCCTCCTAGTCAACTGCTCTGTGTAACCCCGCCCCCACCACTGATTGGTAGCTTTCTGTGTACACTGTATATTGACAGAAAGCTGCCAATCAATGGTGTGGGCGGGGTTATACAGAGCTCAGCATTCTGAGCACTGCTAGATCTGCTGCAGACAAAGCTGTGATTGTATCAAAATAACATCACTGGAATCAGGTTCTCAGCTGCTCTCATATTATATTGCAACAATCTGGTGCCAAATTTCCTTTAAGAAGTCTAGTTGAAAAGGTCTTAAACGACTTAAGTCTTTCCTTGCACAAGTTTTGATTAATCTCCCCCAAAGTTACTTACGCCTACTCAAACACCTGCCTTTTAGTGTTCACGGAAACCAAAATTAGCGTATTTAGCATGAAAATGTTTTCTTCTTCTATTTCAAAGCAGCATATACCAGGTACAAATGATTCAACTTCACATTTTAATGAGACCATTTAGTTTTACGCCAAGTATTTCAAGAATGTATTACCTCACCGCCCCGTGGCTATATAACACATATATTGCTTACTGTGGCAGCTGGCATCGGAAAAATGACTCCTGACAGGTGAGAGGAAGCCATATTTTGGCTATACCATAGGTAAAAAACAAATAGGTAAAATAAAGTTAGACCAGATAGTCTAAGGGCCTGTGCACACACTGCAGATTTGTCACATTTTTTCTGCACAGATTTGTTACTAAACTAAGTCTCGTGCACACATTACTTTATTTAAATCTGCAACATGTCAATTATTTCATCATTTCTGCTGCAGATTTCACTTATATTAAACGGGTGGGGAAAAATCTGCACCAAAAATGCATGTAAAAAACGAATCAAAACGCTGAATAAACTAGACTATTTTAGGCTATGTTCACACGTTGCGTTTTTGCTGTGTTTTTATTTTCTGCAGGCAAAACCTGCTCTCTTGGCAGTAATGAAGCAGCTTACAAAAAGCAGGTTTTGCTGCGTTTTTGTCAGGTACATTTGTCTCTTGTGCATGCTGATAAAAGTTTAGTGCCCCGCCAAAAAAACATCATGCAACTTCCTGAGTTTTCTGCACCAAAAATGCAGCAAAACCTGATACCTGAGCTTTTTGCTACGTTTTTGCACTTGCTCATTGCTTTCTATGGTTGAAAAAAAGCAGCAAAAACACTGAAAGAAGTGACATGCTGCAGTTTGCAAAAACGCAGCAGTTTTCCAATTCAGTCAGGAAAAAAAAACAAAAACGTGCGAGTGAGATTTCTGAAATCTCAGCTTTTACTGGTACTGCAAAATGCAACTTAAAATCTGCATAAAAAAGCAACATGTGAACATAGCCTTACACAGCATTTTTTCCTGCCATTTATAATACTCTTGATAAGAAATTGATAATTGAATATACTTTAAACAAAAACAAATTCTTTATAGGGAAAATATTAAGAATTTTATTTTATTTATACCTTATTCAATACTTAACCCTGGTTAATTTTTATGTTAAAATGTAGGTTTTATGACCTGTTAGTGATGGGTCGTATCTACTGGGGTTTTGCCCCGTTAGGCTACTTAAATTTCACAAAAGTATTTCCAAAAATGTAAAAATAAAAAAAGCAAAAAAAAACCCGAATAAGCGTTTTCTACTTGAACTGAGACAGCACTTTATCACAAAATTGTTCAGACAATTCTAGTTAAAATGACTAAAACAAATGGACAAAAGCAAACCTAAACCCCCAATATGGTTTCTACAGAGGTCTATGGAGGAAATGTACAGTCAGTGACTAGCAGACATCTCTAACAATGACCAATGGTACTAAAATTCCCAGGAAATACAGATGTAACGGGAAGTGACCACCAAAAGGAAAATGCAAACCAGAAACTAGAAGATAACAGATTTTCCAATGAACTATTAACTCTGCACCAATGCAAACATCCCATACTGAGGCCTCAGCACTATATGATATCTCATGTACAGCGCCGCACAAGTGCTGGAGACATCAGGTGTTCTTATGTGGTGGAGTATTAACAGCAGGGACATCATCTAATCACATTATATTAGTAAAAGACTTCTTTTTAATAAACTAACACAAGAGGGTTTAGTTTTCAAATAGAAAACATAGGTAACCCCTTTAGGCCTTAATTTTTTATCAGTGTGCTATACCTGTGCAATAGGTCCCTGTGGTCATTTTACCCATTAGCGTGGCATCCGTTTTTCTTGTAAGAAAAAAAAAATTCAAAGCTTCTACCTAATACACATTAATATCCGTATTTAAAACAAACAAAACAAATAACAGACAGCAGTTGGATGACACACAGATGGAGTTTTTGTAATGGCCTGATTGATTTGAATGGGCGAGAAAAATCCGAGACTCGGATCAAAACGGTCTTTTTTTTTCTTTTTTTAAACACACTCTGTTTTAAAAGCCCCACAGATTAAAATAAGTGTTCTGCGCAGCGCTGTGGAGTCAGAGTTGGAGTCTGTGTCCAGTTTGGTGGAGTCGGTATAAAATGGACAAGTCCCGACTCCTAAAATATATAATACATTGAGTACAGTAGTACAATGCAGGATGTGCTGTAAATGTTTCATAAGAATTTGGGAAAGTTATGAAATGTCCTATAAATGTCTGTTCTGTTCCTGATTTCAGAATCTCGGCTTTTAGTGGAGATGAATCTGTGCTGCACTTTATGTACATGCTGAGTAGTGAGGCCGGGCTGTGGAGTCTGAGTTGTAGCCTGAGTTGTAGCCTGAGTTGTAGCCAGAGTTGTAGCCAGAGTTGTAGCCAGAGTTGTAGCCAGAGTTGTAGCCAGAGTTGTAGCCAGAGTTGTAGCCAGAGTTGTAGCCAGAGTTGTAGCCAGAGTTGTAGCCAGAGTTGTAGCCAGAGTTGTAGCCAGAGTTGTAGCCAGAGTTGTAGCCAGAGTTGTAGCCAGAGTTGTAGCCAGAGTTGTAGCCAGAGTTGTAGCCAGAGTTGTAGCCAGAGTTGTAGCCAGAGTTGTAGCCAGAGTTGTAGCCAGAGTTGTAGCCAGAGTTGTAGCCAGAGTTGTAGCCAGAGTTGTAGCCAGAGTTGTAGCCAGAGTTGTAGCCAGAGTTGTAGCCAGAGTTGTAGCCAGAGTTGTAGCCAGAGTTGTAGCCAGAGTTGTAGCCAGAGTTGTAGCCAGAGTTGTAGCCAGAGTTGTAGCCTGAGTTGTAGCCTGAGTTGTAGCCTGAGTTGTAGCCTGAGTTGTAGCCTGAGTCGGTGTCGGTGTCATGGAAATTGAGGAGTTGGAGTCGGTGGTTTGGCTTACCGACTCCACAGCCCTGGTTCTGTGAAAAACACAGATACAACACGTACATGAAAAAAAGAAGTTTGAGTGAGATCTACAAATCCATTTGAGGTATACATTGAGAAAATTTCTTTTAAATAGGTTGTGACGCGCCCCCTGGGCCGTGTGTGCAAGCGTGTGGGTTACCCGGAGCCGGGTCTCTGGGGGTTGTAGTCTCCGTGGCGGCGACCCGGTCCCGTGGCTCAGGGTGGTCAAATCAGTGGCAGTCTTTTATATGTTTTAGGTTAATGTCCAACTACGCCACCCGTGGATTGCGGTCAGGGTGTACCGCCACTGCGAGGCAGACCGCTGAGGCTGGTGTTATGTGCGCAGCAGAGGATGGGACAACTCCCCACGGGAGGAGTATAGCCTCAGGGCAGTGAGTGTGGATGATGGGAGTGATGATGCACGGGTGAAGCAGGAACGACGCAGAGTCTTTGCAGTGCAGTTCAGGGTCTTTACTGATAAGGCAGACCCTCCCGGGAGTACTGGCTAGCATAAGGGGCCTGGTCAGTCTGTGAACAAACAGGAGTTCCCCTGGCCAGGTGGAGTTGTAGGCCTCCCCGTCTGTCTGCACTCTTCCTGGCTACCTTGCTGTAAGCGAGTGGAAGTAGCCCACGTCTCTGAGTATACCGTGTGGTGCTCACCCGTATGGCTGGTGACTTGGACCCTCTGGTAGCTTCCGCTCCTCGATGGCGGTACCGGTCCCTTGTGTGTGACTGAGCCTCCGGGCTTCTATGGCCAGAGGACCTGTAATCCCCTGCCGGTTGGTTTCTACTGCAGGATATATAAGTCCTCACAGCCTCGGACTCCGTTGTCCGGTCATAGTGTCTTCAGCCAGGACGAGCAATATCTGCTTCCAGTCCCTGGCACTCAGCTCCTGCTCCTACAGAGCTCCTAGCTGTTGCTTTCCCTGTGTCTGGAACTTCACTCTCTCTAGCTTCACTTTCTCTCCTTTCACTACTCTAACCCAGCCCCAGATCCAGTTTATATAGGGCAGGTTCCTCCCCTATCTGGTCTGGGACAGGAGGTGTTGCATGTTCAAGGGCTCCAGACCAGGAAACTCCCACTTGCGCTCAGACGTGATATTTCTATTACTGTGGCAACCAGACCCCTGGGGTGCCACATTTGCGATATACACTACTCACAAAACGTTAGGGATATTTGGCTTTCGGGTGAAATTTCAGGAGGATCCTAAAATGCACCCTTTTCAGGTGAACTTAATGTGACCTTCTCTAAAAACTTTTGAATACACATGTCAAAATGTTCAATGTTTCAGTACTTTTGGCAAAACTTGCTGTTCTCTAATAAGGAGCTTAATGGCAAGATTCACAACACGTGTTTGATCCATGAATCAGCCAATTTTGGTATTCAATTAGAATTGATGTTAAACAGTCCTCCATGTCATGCTGCTCACATCTTGACATCATCAGATCAAGACGACATCTAACAACTGATCAACAGTACCACTCCATTGCGAGGCTTCAAGCAAGATGTCCTCAGACGGAAGTGGCCACTGAGCTTAGAGTGTCACAGTCATCAGCAGGATGCAACAGAGATACAGAAAATGGAAGAGTCACAGAAAGGCAGAGAAGTGGACGTCCTTTGGTCACATCACACACTGATGACCACTTCATTGTGAACAATGCCCTTTGGAACCGGTTGATAGATGCCGCACAACTTCAGGCACATGTAAGGGAGGTGAAAAGCCCCCAAATGTCCCGTCAGACCATTCGAAACAGTTTACATCAGTGTGTTTTTTTAGACTACATACAAGGGTACCTGACCACACCACCATTGTCTTGTATGGGCCAGGGAGCATCTACGCTGGACCAGTGGGCTTCAGTGCTGTTCACTGATTAAAGTAAATTCATGCCAAGCAGAAATAATGGGTTGGAGACGTCAAGGAGAGCGCTATGCATCAGCCACTTTTGTCACCAGATGAGCCTTTGGTGGTGGTGGTGTTATAGTGTGGGCAGGTGTGTCTAGTCAGTACAGAATTGCCCTACACTTTGTGAATGGTACAGTGACAAGCCCCTACTACTGGAATAACATCATTGATCCAGTCATTGTGCCTCTGCACGGTCAACACAGGCCTAATTTCATCTTCATGGACGAAAATGCTCCAGCTCATTGAGGTCGCATCATTAGGGAACCTCAGCTGGAGAATGGAGAGCCTCACATGAAGTAGCCTTTAAATGATGCTCAAGGCCACTTGCCAAGTTATTGAGACACTGACATTTTTTTGGAGGGTATACCCACCACTGTTGGCTTTTATTTCAGTAAATTGTTAGGAGATGAGGAAATCACCATTGCATGCTGCTACTTAAATGCCCTACTTTCATGATAACATATCACTGTAGTGGGAACTTAACGTTTTCCATAAATTTCACTCGAAAGCCAAATATCCCTAACTTTTGTAAGTAGTGTATGTCATTGTATAGGCAGTGGATTGTATAATAATTTCAAATCAATGTACGATTGTCAGGAGACCAATGATCAGTAGTACAAATAGTGTGTGGGGCTCCAGTGAACACTGTGGTCCCTTTATGGTCAGCAATAGTGGTTCATAAATACAGGCAACTGTTGCTGATACGGAATAGGGCAGAGCAGCAGTACCAGGCTTTGTCACAGATAGTTCAACAGGTCCTTCAATGTGTGTACAGGTGTGCTGACCTGAGTCTCCCCATCTGATATTTTGTTTAAATCTCATATCTCACTACAACAGTAAGTCGAGGCTCTTCTACAGTGCACTGAAATAATGGCATATCAATTCCACAAACTCAACATAGTAAGTTATTCCCTAACCATTGGATAGGGGATGACTTACTGATCCCTGGAGACCCAACATTTAGGACCCCAGTGCTCTGGAGTACATAGGTGGGCATTCTTACCTTCCACGTTGCTCAGTGTCTATAGGGCTGCCAGAAATAGCGTTGCGCTGTGCTCAGCTTTCTAAAGCTGTTCCATAGACAATGAATGGAGAAGAGGTCAAGCAAGCGCTCCTTTCCTCTATTCAAGAGTTAGTTCTGCAGAGTTCCGTTCTAATGATTGCTGAAAGTCCCAGGGATCAGTAATATATCCCTTATCATATGGATTAGGGGCATAGATAAGGCACAATTTAGGCAAGCTGCCTGAAGAATGGTCAGGTCACTTCTTTTAGCCACTTCATAGATGCCGCAGCTTGAAGCGAACAAAAAAAAGAGGAAAAAAATAAAAAATAAAAATGGAACACCTGCACATCAAGTTGTTTTGACATTGCTGTGCATATGTTCATTCTCTTTGGCATTAGTTCAGGCAGAAACAGCCTGAATACGATGTCATGTGCACATACCTTTACTATTTTGGGAATAGGAATAACTGATTACACTGGTGCTAAAGGACTCAGTCAAGGGTAACCTCAGAGCCCGGAGTCCGGTACCAAATGTAAGCCAATGTCTCTAGCGACAGAACCAGCACACTACCACAACTTGCCATATGCAGTGAACAGTAGCAATGTCCTGAGTTGTGGCATCACTAGGCCAAAGCAGAGGGAGTACACCGCACAGGGATAATGGTGCACATAAGAACAATTCTGTACATAAGAAAGTTTTGGTTTATTTTGTCTCACATCGAACAGGAGTATTCAGAAAATCACTAGCACGCTCAAATATTTTCCATCTAGCTACCACCAGAGGCCATATGTATTCACCGACCATTATTATTAAATCGCTGACCAAGTGCTGCTGAGCGCGCAGGGCATGGGGCGCTCACTGAAGGGTTACTACTCCCGCTAAAAGCTCACACAGGGAGAGCTAATGGAAATTTCATAGCTTGGTTACACGCTGTTCTCCCCTCTCCCACACACAGCTGGGCCTCCTCCTACCTCCATTACAACAGGCTGAATATTTCAGGGTGATAAAAGGCTGCTTGTAATTCTGTGTGAAAGGGGGTTTATAATTTATACACAAAGTGCAGGTACGGTGCCAGCAACCGCCCTGGTTCTATACAGACAATGCGCTGCCAAAACCTGTGTGTGCACAAAAGGCAGTGCCGGAAGGTCGCCAAACTCACACCTCAATCTCACCCGTGCCCCTGTAAGGCTACGTTCCCACCATCAAGTATTTGCCTTTCTGCACTTATTACATAAATTAGGTTACTTGCGGTTTTTTACATTACATTTTTGAGTGCGTTATTTTTATATGCGTATTTATCGTGTTTTTATTGTCTCTTTTTTGAAATAACTTGTTTTAAATGAAGCTGCTTTGTTTTTGATACTTCCTAGTATTTGCCTCTGACAAAATGTAATTGATTCAATGACTGTAGGGAGCCCTGGTTACACATATCGGTAAATATGGAGTAACAAGTTCATATAAGAAAAGTTGATTTGAATAAATGCAAACACATCAATACCACTAGTCACTCAATTCCTATGACCCTAAACAAATGGCCATAGACAGGTGTTAAGAAAAGTGGTTCAACCTACAGTTATATTAAACAAGTGTTGACTAATGTCATAATAGATAACCATGCTCACCCACCAACACCCGACGCACGTTTCACAGATGCTTTGTCAGGGGTCAGTATGGTTATCTATCTATATTTGTAACCAGGGCTCCCTACAGTCACTCACCCACCAACTGGTCTGTGTTTGTTGGAATTTTTATATGCTCTGTTTTAACCAATTTTGTACTAAATAAAGAATATACATTTTTATTTTATGTGTATTTACTGTGGTCCTGGCACATCTTAGCTTTTGGTATTTTTAGAAAAAAAAAATCCCAATCTCTGATGATCCCCCCGAAGCACCATGAAATCTATTATCATCAAATGGAAAGAACATAGTACCACAACAAACCTGCCAAGAAAGAGCTGCTCACCAAAACCATACACTATGCCCCCATATGTGAGGATACTGAAAAGTAATAAAAGGAATCTGTCAGCAGGTTTTTGCTATGTAATCTGAGGACAGCAAGAGGTATGGGTTATAACATTGAATTCAATAATGTGTTACTTATCAAGCTGTGTGCTGTTCACTTACAGTGAAGCTTTTGAGCTCTGCTACAAGCTGCATCTAAAAACTCTGAACTGCTGCACCCAGTAATCTTAGTGACACACCGTTGGATTCAGGGTCTCTGTCCCTACATCATGCTGCTCTCAGATGAGGTAACAAAAAGCTGCTGACAGATTCCCTTTAAAGACGTGGAGGTAACTGAATAAATCAGGATCGCTGTAGGAAGCAATGAGCGGCTTGCTGTCTAGTGCCAAGTGTTGCCACGTCCTGGTTGGGAAACACCGCTATAAGAGATGGGTACATTGGCAATTACCACAGTTGCCTCCAAAATCGGGCAGCAATCTACTGTTCTCTACTGTCTAACAATGGCAATCTGTATCTGACAAATAGTGATTATTTCTTATGGAATATGTCCCATAAACTGCGGTTCCCAGACAAAACAAAAATTTCGGCTGCATTGCTTCTATTGTGAGACTGCTTGTACGTAGAAATTCATTGAAAAATTATGAACTAGATATCTCCAAAAACGTCATTAATAATTCACTGTCTAATACAATTGGAGCAAAACACAGAATTATAAACATTAAATCTGCTTGAAGGCAGATGTAAAGTAAGTAAGGCTCTTTACACAGACGAGCGAAAGTTCCCCACCATTAGTGCATGTAAACAGGGCTGCGATAAGCAAACAAATGAGTAAAATACTGATTCTGCAGCCGATTGGATCGTTTTGTGGGCCTAAAATTTATTATTGTCGATCACTCATCTCTCCAATATTCATGCAAGATGTTCTGCTGAAAATATACAAACTGTATGGGTCCCCTGAATGCATAAATAATCATTTGGTTCCTATACAGTTTGCATCAGTTTGTGGAAAAGGGCCTTAAACAAGCGCTAAGCGTCTTACCGTATCAAGGATCATTAAACCCTCCCAAACTCTGGCAACCAATGAAGAAACTCTGCAATAGATTTTAAATTATAATATTTGCTTATCGTTTCATTTCTACAGCTCCTATGCAGACTGTGTTTCCATGGTAGCAGACAACAATCAAATTCCGTGGTGTGTAATCCTGCAGCTTTACACTTTCTTCCTTTTCTCTCTTACTTTGTGTTAATGAACATTTAGTAGAATTTACTTAATCCAGTGTCCAAGCCCTATGCACTATTGATAAATTCTGTACTTGCTCGGCTCCTACTAGGTAAAAAACAGAATATTCAAGAATGCCGAGGCACCAGAGGATAATCCTTAAAAAGTTAAATCTTTATTCCATAGTATTAAAAAAATCATAATAGGAAGACTAGGCAAAATTTTGGCCATATCTGGCCTTTCTCAAGCCTCAAATTACTCAGTTTCTCTTCCATTTGAAACAGATCAGGTTTTTTTGCTCAAACAGATGATTACTGGACATATGAACTGTCAAGTAATCATTCATACGAAAATGATCCAGTTATCAAAAAAATGGATGTTTTAAATGGAAGAAAAACTGATGGCTATTTAACGGAACAAATAGCTTTCATTCTACATAAAAGGGCAGCAAAACACTTGCTCCTAGAAGGACAACATACCCCCTAGAAGTTAGGAAAGGAGATAACATCGCTGTGGCAGGCTTAGCTGCTACATTATACAGACACACAAAACAATGGGTTCTGTTACGCTTTGACAGGCGGCAGCACTGCGTGCAGATATAAACTTTCCTTCACAAAAATCCAGAAACTAATCCAGCTGTTCACTATGATAAGCTACCTCGCTGCTATCAGCGCTCCTGCAGTAGATAACTTACATTTTCTATTGTGTTTTTATGCATATTATTTTCCAGTAAATCAGCATTCAGGAGCCAGAAGCAAACAATCCACTCTATTGTCTTCTAGCTCGCCAAAGGACGTGTTACCATCTCTGCTTTTCGGGATGGGGGGATGGTTTAAACTAGAAGTTTACATGCACAATCCAAATGAATGCAGTAATTCAGCATTTATTTAACGGCTTGTCTGGTGAAAACTAGTTATGTAAATGCAATAACTTATTGATGGGTGATTGTCCGACTGCTGGAACCTGCACCGATCGGCAGAACAGAGAACTTTTAGGATGGGTTAGCAGTGCGCATGCTCAACAGCCACTCCATTAATTCCCTATGGGGCTGCCAAGCGCTGGGGTAGTCTATTTCCAGGAGCTACTTAGGGAATGAAAGTAGCGGCCATCAGGCATCCGACCTGCTGTGCCATGGATTGGTGATAAAGGGGATGTCCAGTTAAAACAAGCTGAATTTCATACAATAAAGCCCCCCATACACATCAGGTAGCTGTCGGCAGAATGATCGTTTGGCTGACATCTATCCCCGCCGAATCCTTCACAACCAGGAGCGCTCAGCTCAACGCCTATGTTCTCGGTGAGAACGTCTCTAGCATCAGCTTATTTCCATTCTTAACAAAAGGATTGACCATAGGAAATTAAACTGGCCGATCATTCTCTCCCTCAACTTCATCTATCGAGAGGCCGCCATACACAGACTGTGGCCCGATCCTGCCCATATTGGTGGGCTCAGCTTCAGATGACTTTAGACTAATTTGTATGCGTGGCCTTAAGGAGCATGAAAATAAATTAAAAAAAAGTCCACCAGTAAAAATTGGGTTGTCATTCATAGTCCTGTTTTGGAGAAGTTGTATGACAACTAAGATAGCCACCATTGCAACTCTTTAACCCACCTTTCATAGATTTGCAAGAGTACACGTCAACGGGTCATGTATGCAGATTTTCCATGGACGAAAGTATGGAAAATCCGTTGCATAACAGGCCTTATTCAGATGTTAGTATATGACCAATTATATTCTATGGAGTTATACACAAGTCTGATTTTTTTACACCGACTTCAATGGGAAAGGTCCAATTTGTGGAGCAACTCAAATATTCAAGTTAATCAGTGTGCAAAAACAACAGAATATGGATGTCATTCATGTGCCATCGGGTTTTCATGGAGGAGTTACTAGGAAAAAAAACAGTCTCTCATTTTTTAGCATAAGTGAACAATGGATAACACATGAACGGAAAAAAATGGACACAATCAAGCAAACTGATAAAAGACGGACCAGTACATGAAAAACGTAATGTACACAAAACCGACAAAAAAAAAATATAAGACATTACAGTAGTAGAATTTTGGTTAAGATTTCCCAAAATATTGATCAGTGCACGAATTGACTGACACAAATTTATGACCCCGATATCACCACCGATTTCAATGAGCAGAAATGTCGCTGCATTTGTGCAAGCAAAGGTTTTTTTTTTTCGGTGCAGATTTTCCACTGCAGAAGGGCTATTATGGAGTGTAGCCACAGCGGCTGAATCAGTAAGGCTGGCATTGGCATGCCAGTTTAAACGATGGGCTCGCTGGAGTACGATACGCCAAATTAAGAGGCGCACAACACTTAATAAATTCTGAAAATATTCTCAGTGCTGTGCGCCTCTGTGCAGAGACTGGAGTAGCATTTCTGGAATAAGAAACACCAACATTTTTCATTAATTTGGCTGCAGCCATGTCACAACTCTACCCATTTTGCCAGAGCTGCTTGAAACTGGCGTGAAAACGGCAAAAGTCACAACATTTTTGTGCAATATCGCATTGCGTAAGAGATGTATGACATTTCACAGCATTTTACACAGTTTTCTGGTGTAAAAGCTTTGATGAATCGGTGCCTAGTAAGACATGGAATTATGCCAGATTTACCAACCTAAACACTTGCTAATGCATACCGGGCAGGTCACTTATATAGCTCACGCTTGGCTAATAAGTCAATGAGCACAACGGCATCAACATCAAATCTCAAACACATATCACAGACTTGTACTGAGCCCAATTTTCACAATTTCTGGTATGTTCTTTATGAAGAGAGAAATAACCAAAAGCAGTGACAGTCCATAAATCACAAGAGTACTCTAATGGAATAAATATAAACTAGAATTTACAAAGGCAGGTCCAATGCTATAGCGCCGCTATATTTCCCCACACCAAACTACAGTGCCTACAAGTAGTATTCAACCCCCTGCAGATTTAGCTGGTTGAAACATGCGGAATTAACTTGGCATTGTGACATTTGTACTGTAGATCAGCCTGGAAGTGGGAAATGCACTGCAGCAAATTTTTTTTTTTTTTTTTTTTTTTAAAAGGTAAAAAGTTAATTCAGAGTGTCATTTATTATTCAACCCCTCAAACCACAAGAATTCTGTTTGGTCCACCTAAAGTATTAAGAAGTAGTTCAGGCACCAAGAATAATGAGCTTCACATGTGTGGATTAAAGATCTCTTTTGCCAGCCTTTTCTGACTATTTAAGACCCTCCCCAAACTTGTGAACAGCACTCAGACATGGTCAACATGGGAAAGACAAAGGAGCATTCCAAGGCCATCAGAGACAAGATCGTGGAGGGTCACAAGGCTGGCAAGGGGTACAAAACCCTTTCCAAGGAGTTGGGCCTACCTGTCTCCACTGTTGGGAGCATCATCCGTAAGTGGAAGGCTTATGGAACTACTTTTAGCCTTCCACGGCCAGGACAGCCTTTGAAAGTGTCCTCCCGTGCCGAGGCCAGGCTTGTCCGAAGAGTCAAGGCTATCCCAAGGACAACAAGGAAGGAGCTCCGGGAAGATCTCATGGCAGTGGGGACATTGGTTTCAGTCAATACCATAAGTAAAGTACTCCACCGCAATGGTCTCCGTTCCAGACGAGCCCGTAAGGTACCTTTACTTTCAAAGCGTCATGTCAAGGCTCGTCTACAGTTTGCTCATGATCACTTGGAGGACTCTGAGACAGACTGGTTCAAGGTTCTATGGTCTGATGAGACCAAGATCGAGATCTTTGGTGCCAACCACACACGTGACGTTTGGAGACTGGATGGCACTGCATACGACCCCAAGAATACCATCCCTACAGTCAAGCATGGTGGTGGCAGCATCATGCTGTGGGGCTGTTTCTCTGCCAAGGGGCCTGGCCATCTGGTCCGCATCCATGGGAAGATGGATAGCACGGCCTACCTGGAGATTTTGGCCAAGAACCTCCGCTCCTCCATCAAGGATCTTAAGATGGGTCGTAATTTCATCTTCCAACAAGACAACGACCCAAAGCACACAGCCAAGAAAACCAAGGCCTGGTTCAATAGGGAAAAAGTCAAGGTGTTGGAGTGGCCTAGTCAGTCTCCTGACCTTAACCCAATTGAAAACTTGTGGAAGGAGCTCAAGAATAAAGTCCACATGAGACACCCAAAGAACCTAGATAACTTGGAGAAGATCTGCATGGAGGAGTGGGCCAAGATAACTCCACAGACCTGTGCCGGCCTGATCAGGTCTTATAAAAGATGATTATTAGCTGTAATTGCAAACAAGGGTTATTCCACAAAATATTAAACATAGGGGTTGTATAATAATTGACCCACACTTTTATGTTTAAAATTTAATAAAATTCAACTGAGCAACATAACTTTTTGGTTTGTAAGATTTATGCTTCTGTTCATAAAACCTACTCTCGTTTGCAGTTTGAAGGCTCTAACTTATTTGCATCTTATCAAACCAGCTAAATCTGCAGGGGGTTGAATACTACTTGTAGGCACTGTATATCTGAAAAGAGTAATGACTGAGTGAAACAAATGTATGTGATGCCAATGACTACACCAGGAATCTGAGAAGCTTCATATCAGCATACAAGTCTCTGAAGATCACCGCAGGTTGGAGGTTACCTTTGCCTCCCTCTCACTTACTGCGCTATCTGCAGAAGTAACTTTACTACAGTTCTGGTATTTAGTAAGGAACTAGTATGAATAGTTCTTAAAGGCCCCACCCTGATAAAAGTGCAGATTTGGCACTCAGCTGAGTGACTCCTTTTTTCTGTGCTAGGAGGTAAATTCAACAACTTACACTGAAAATAACAAAAGCCCAATAGTCCAGCATTAGCAAGACATGTCCTAATAATTGCGGGCAGAGAGCAGCACAGGCCGTGTGGGCAGAGAGCAGCACAGGCAGTGCGGGCAGAGAGCAGCACAGGCAGTGCGGGCAGAGAGCAGTACAGCACAGTACATGCAGTGCGGGCAGAGAACAGTACAGCACAGTACATGCAGTGCGGGCAGAGAGCAGTACAGCACAGTACATGCAGTGCGGGCAGAGAACAGTACAGCACAGTACATGCAGTGCGGGCAGAGAGCAGTACAGTACATGCAGTGCGGGCAGAGAGCAGTACAGCACAGTACATGCAGTGCGGGCAGAGAACAGTACAGCACAGTACATGCAGTGCGGGCAGAGAGCAGTACAGTACATGCAGTGCGGGCAGAGAACAGTACAGCACAGTACATGCAGTGCGGGCAGAGAGCAGTACAGTACATGCAGTGCGGGCAGAGAGCAGTACAGCACAGTACATGCAGTGCGGGCAGAGAACAGTACAGCACAGTACATGCAGTGCGGGCAGAGAACAGTACAGTACATGCAGTGCGGGCAGAGAACAGTACAGCACAGTACATGCAGTGCGGGCAGAGAGCAGTACAGCACAGTACATGCAGTGCGGGCAGAGAGCAGTACAGCACAGTACATGCAGTGCGGGCAGAGAGCAGTACAGTACATGCAGTGCGGGCAGAGAACAGTACAGCACAGTACATGCAGTGCGGGCAGAGAACAGTACAGCACAGTACATGCAGTGCGGGCAGAGAGCAGTACAGCACAGTACATGCAGTGCGGGCAGAGAGCAGTACAGCACAGTACATGCAGTGCGGGCAGAGAGCAGTACAGCACAGTACATGCAGTGCGGGCAGAGAGCAGTACAGCACAGTACATGCAGTGCGGGCAGAGAACAGTACAGTACATGCAGTGCGGGCAGAGAGCAGTACAGCACAGTACATGCAGTGCGGGCAGAGAGCAGTACAGTACATGCAGTGCGGGCAGAGAGCAGTACAGCACAGTACATGCAGTGTGGGCAGAGAGCAGTACAGCACAGTACATGCAGTGCGGGCAGAGAGCAGTACAGTACATGCAGTGCGGGCAGAGAGCAGTACAGCACAGTACATGCAGTGTGGGCAGAGAGCAGTACAGCACAGTACATGCAGTGTGGGCAGAGAGCAGTACAGCACAGTACATGCAGTGTGGGCAGAGAGCAGTACAGCACAGTGCATGCAGTGCGGGCAGAGAGCAGTACAGTACATGCAGTGCGGGCAGAGAGCAGTACAGCACAGTACATGCAGTGCGGGCAGAGAGCAGTACAGTACATGCAGTGTGGGCAGAGAGCAGTACAGTACAGTACATGCAGTGCGGGCAGAGAGCAGTACAGTACATGCAGTGCGGGCAGAGAGCAGTACAGTACATGCAGTGCGGGCAGAGAGCAGTACAGCACAGTACATGCAGTGTGGGCAGAGAGCAGTACAGCACAGTACATGCAGTGCGGGCAGAGAGCAGTACAGTACATGCAGTGCGGGCAGAGAGCAGTACAGCACAGTACATGCAGTGCGGGCAGAGAGCAGTACAGTACATGCAGTGCGGGCAGAGAGCAGTACAGCACAGTACATGCAGTGTGGGCAAAGTGCAGCACAGCACATGCAGTGCAGAAGGAGAAGAGCACAGCACATGCGATGCGGGCAGAAAGAAGTACAGAACATGTAGTGCAGGCAGAGAGCAGACCATGTAGAGATCAGGACAGTACATATAGTGCAGGTAGGAAGTACAGTAAGACATCAGCACAGTACATGTAGCAAGCAGTACAGATAAAGAACAAAAGAGTACATGCACAGAGTAGTTAGAAACCAATACAGTGCATGTGGAGGATGAGAGTTGGGGGTCAGTACAGTACATGTAGTACCAGCAATAGTGCACTACATACAGTCTCTACTAGGTGAGCAAACAGTGAATGCAATGTGCAGGGCTCTACTTGCTCACAATATAATCTGCTTATTTACAAGTATTTTAGCAGTAAAATGCATATGCTGATTGGCTGGATGTGTGCTTTCACGTTATCAGGAGAGGCCACTGTACATGAATACATAGAGTGTATATATTTTATAACCGTATATTATTTGGATTACATTCAGTCTATGGAAAATATTGTAGTTGTGATTGTGTGTAGTGTAACAGAAGTGGCTTCTGCTTCCAGACTGCTCTCGCTCTGCAAACATCACATTAGCAGCTTGAGCACACTGCGGTGCGTTGGGGGCCACTATTTTTAGTGCACAGCGTGACTTTTGCTTTGTCTCCTCACTTTTAATTAGGACACATTTTCTCCATGTGCTCGTCTGCACGTGAGACAGATGCCCATGACAATAACATCTGTGTGTCTGGGTTCACTTATATATTTAAAGAGACTTCTCCGGGAACACAAGACGCCATTAATCATCATATTTACAATGGAAAGACACAGATTATTCACACTAAGCCAGTCCTTACTATGAACGCCACACTATGGGAATCTACAAAGCACCCTCCATCTATTGTCTGCTTTCTTTTTTCCATTGGGACATGGAGGTATTTTCTGTCCTGTGGAAGGCAGGTAAAGGGGACCTACACAAAATGAACTGGGTAAATGACTGGAAAACTAATGAAAAGTTAAATCAGTACCTTCCTGGATATTTTTGACAAAAAAAGTGGCTATTTTGCTAAAAAAAAAAAATGGTTTTGCTTTTTTTTCATATAATATTCTGTAGTAAAAAAAAAAAAAAAAGTAAATCATGCAATTCTCACTCTGGTCACTGGGGATTTTTAGACTGACTTCCTGTTTCAGGAAATCCACATCATGTACATCTACATGTGCACAATGAATAGATCCCGCCCCTATCTTTTGTACTGAATCATCTAATGAGCATGTGCAAAGGTCATTGTGAAGGGAGGGGAGCAGGTGAGCTGTGACATCGACTATTGTGATTGGAGGATCCTGTGTTATCAGCTGTGTGTAGAGATGTTACCCGTCATTGTAATCCTGCCTCTGATGATGTGGAGCTTTGTGAAAACTCTTCCTGAAAGGACAGAAAGTATTAATCTAAAAAAGCCCTAGCGGCCAGTGTGAAAAATGTAAGATTGACAATTACTAATTCTGATTTTAATAAAAATTAAGAAAAAAATGTTGGCAAAAGAGGTTTAAAAATACAAAAATCTGACTTAAAAGATCATTTTCTGACATTGCTTTACTTTGTTTTTCTAGAACCATCTTATACAAAACTTTGCTTGAAATTATGAGACTTACATTAAAGGGATTGTCCCATGAACAAAGTACATTTTAACTAATAGATCCTGGAATAAAAATAAGATCCACAATTGGAAGTGTTTTATATAAAAAAAAAAAAAAAAAAAAAACACATGTTCCTGTGCTGAGATAATTTTATAAATGTGCCCCTGCTGTGTACTGTGTAATGGCTGTGTCTGACTGTGCTGGACTATACACACCACAGCTACTGGCCAGGGGTGGAAGCAAAAGAAATCATACTGACAGGACAGCTTGTGATCACAGCTAATTCTATTTTATCACAGGAATGAATGTTTCTGCCTCGTCTCCAGTACGCTGAACTCATCATAATTCGAGTGGGTGATTTATAAATTCAGTCCCTGACTTAAAGGGGTTGTCCACTACTAGGACAACCCCTTCTTGAACTAAAATTTTGGCCCCGATAAAAAAAAAAAAAAAAAACCTATACTCACTTCCCATGAGGGTTCAAGTGGTGTCGGCACTCGCGGTCCCAGGGCTCCGATCCGGTGGAATGACACGTGGTGCCCAATCAGCGCTGGCGTCACTGTTCCCACCTTCGGAGGTTTTGAATATGAAGAGGAAGTCCGGGCTGCAGCTGATATCTGACTTCCTCTTCATGTTCAATTTCGTACGAAGGCAGGGACAGTGACGCCAGCGCTAATTGGGCGCCGGGCACCACGTGTCATTCCACTGCCCCAGAGCCCAGGCCCGCGAGAGCTGACAACACTGGAACGGCGCCAACACGGAAGGTGAGTACAGGTTTTTTTATTTTATTGGGGCCAACCATTTAGTTCAAGAAGAGGTTGTCCTAGTAGTGGACAACTCCTTCAATTTATGATGAGATCAGGGAGACTGGAGATGTGGCAGAAACTCTCGCTCCTGTGATAAAACACGCACGGTAATGTTTTACCTCACTGAAAGCACAGGCTGAGAGCCATTGCTATGTCATCTCTATACACTGTGTTCCAAATTATTATGCAATTAATATTTTCTCAGATTTTCCCAAATTACCTATATGAATTGCAGTCATTGTAATTTTCCAGTCAAATAACTATTAGAGTACAATTGAAAGGTTTTTGCTCAAACTGCCTATGATAACAGTATATTTAAAAAAAAAAAAAAAAACAAACCTCAAACTGCACTCAAAATGCATGTTCCAAATTATTATGCACAGCAGAGTTTTCAACCTTTTCATTTTAATAAAGAACAAAAAAATGGTCATTTTTTGAAATTATAAGCATTAGCAGGTTGTTACAAACTGAAATCAAACAGTTTTCAACTCAAAACTTTATTCTAGGTGATGTTACATTTGCACATAGGACCGCTTGTTCGAAAGGAGCTTCTGAACTCTCTCGTCCATTGAATTTGTCAGGTTTTGGATGGTTTCTGCTTCAATTGTTTTGCATGAGGACAGAATACCCTCCCAGAGCTGTTGCTTAGATGTGAACTGCCTCCCGCCATCATAGACCCTCCTTTTGATGATGCTCCAGAGGTTCTCAATGGGGTTGAGGTCAGGGGAGCATGGGTGCCACACCATAAGTTTGTCCCCTTTTATGCCCATAGCAGCCAGAGATACAGATGTGTTATGTGCAGCATGAGATGGGGCATTATCATGCATGAAATGATCTCGATGGTCCAGATGGATGGAGTGGAGGATGGCTGGTTGATGGACACCCCATGCAAACACGGCTACGGCGCTAACAAGGAGGAGGTGGAGTAATGATTTGGGCTGGAATCATGGGGAGAGAGATTGTCGGCCCTTTTAGGATCCCTGAAGGGGTAAAGATGAACTCCATAATGTATGTTGAGTTTCTCAAACAGCACTTCCTGCCATGGTTCAAGAAAAAGAACCGTGCATTCCGCAGCAAGATCATTTTCATGCATGATAATGCACCGTCTCATGCTGCACATAACACATCTGCATCTCTGGCTGCTATGGGCATAAAAGGGGACAAACTTATGGTGTAGCACCCATGCTCCCCTGACCTCAACCCCATTGAGAACCTCTGGAGCATCATCAAAAGGAGTGTCTATGATGGCGGGAGACAGTTCACATCTAAGCAACAGCTCTGGGAGGGTATTCTGTCCTCATGCAAAACAATTGAAGCAGAAACCATCCAAAACCTGACAAATTCAATGGACGAGAGAGTTCAGAAGCTCCTTTCGAACAAGCGGTCCTATGTGCAAATGTAACATCACCTAGAATAAAGTTTTGAGTTGAAAACGGTTTGATTTCAGTGTGTAATAATAACCTGCTAATGCTTATAATTTCAAAAAATGACCATTTTTTGTTCTTTATTAAAATGAAAAGGTTGAAAACTCTGCTGTGCAGAAGAATTTGGAACATGCATTTTGAGTGCAGTTTGAGTTTTTTATTTTTTTAAAAATATACTGTTATCATAGGCAGTTTGTACAAAAACCTTTCAATTGTACTCTAATAGTTATTTGACTGGAAAATTACAATGACTGCAATTCATATAGGTAATTTGGGAAAATCTGAGAAAATATTATTTGCATAATAATTTGGAACACAGTGTAATCATTAAAAAAAAAAAAAAAAAAAAAAGAAGAAGTACTTTGATTGTGGGACAACCCCTTAAAGCCAAAATTGTTTTCCAGTTTCAGAAAACCTCTGTCCCCAAGCGCAATTTGTTTAAATAAAAAAACAAACTGCGCTTTACTCACACTCTCAGAGTCCAGCGTGAGTCTCTACCACTGCTCCCAATGTATGTTATGGCCAATGGCGCTGCAGCCAGTGAACAAGTTGACAGCATGACTTAATCAGCTTACTTATTGCATGTAGTGCTGTTGACGTGGCGCCAACACTGCAAACAAACAGACCTGGAAGCAAATCTGGAGACTCAGCACTGGAGCTGGAGAGGACGAGTAAAACACAGGAAGGGCTCTTTCACACATTCAGATATTTCCGGCACTGGAAAAAACAGTACCGGAGATATGTGTCTCCGTGTGTATAATACGTGTGCCGCATCAGTATTACACGTATCGGCGCCTGAGAATCAGCGGTACAGTTAACGCTGTTCCCAAGTGCCGGGTGCTGAACGCTACCCTCATCATTGTCCCGTGCCAGTACTGCAATCAGCGCCAGCAGGGGACAATGTTGAGAGTACTATTCTGTTCTCGCTGTCTCCTAGTGTAAAAATAATATAATAAAAAAGCCTTATACTCACCTGTCCGAACATGAAATAAGTGTCCCATGCTGTAATCCATCTGACTGCACAGGCTGAGGAGCAGAGCAGAATGACTCGCTGCAGCAAGCGGCTTCGTGACCTGCGTTGAGCTCATCGAGCGGAGTCCTGTCACTCAGTGAGCTCAGCGCAGTTCAGGGGCCCGCTCACTGCAGCAAGTCCATTCTCCTCTGCTCGTGCAATCACCTTAAGCCACCGCAGACACTGATGCAAAATTGTCGGTCAGATGGATTAGAGAATGGGAAAGTATATCGGACAGGTGAGTATTATGGTTGTTTTTTTTGCTTGTTTTTTTTCAAGGGACAAAGGCTTCAGGGAATTAGGTGTAAAAGGTGAATATAATGTGTTTATTTTATTCTTATTTTACACTTACTGGACACAGCGGGGGCAGAATACTTCTGTCAACATTGTCACCTGCTCACGCTGATCATAGAGCCGGCAGAGGATAAGGATGAGAGATGTCTGTAGCACCCAGCGATTGGGAACAGCGCTATCTGTACCGCCTATTCCCAGGCACCGGTACGGGTCACATGGATGACACATAGATGTCATCTGTGTTTCATTAGTGTACACGTGTGTGGGACGTTTTGTGGCCCGTGCTACGAGTAAAAAAAACTGACATGTCAGCGTGTTTTGCCCATGGACACGGTCTGTGAAAACGCACTGACGTGCTCAGACCATTCATTTGAATGGGTCTACATGTGTCAGTGTCTACAGTATGGGTGGAAACGGACATCACACGTACTCGAAACACGGACGTGTGAACGAGCCCTAACTGTTTTTTATGGCCAAAAAAAAACACTGAATAGGCATAGGAGAGGTGATTAATGCTTCATTAATCTCTAGCACATAGATCACAAACACCCGTTCCAAGAGTTTGAATGCAGCATTGATGAAGCATGAACACTACAACTCCATTCAACATCTATGGTACTGATGGAGATAAACACGAGCTGTGATCACCCGTCTCCCTCAGCCTCACAGCCACTGAAGCGCTACTATGAATGTGTGAACAATGCTGCTTTCATAGTCCTCTGTTTCTGGTGGGGACTCCAGCGATCATCTACTGTATTTATCACTTATCCTGCAGATAGGTAATAAATATTTTTTTGTTGGCAAAGCATATGTTCACATCACATTTGGGATATAAGTTTAGGGTACTGAAAGTTCCTGACCTGCAAGCGAAACGTGTCAACAGGGCTATATATCAACGAGGGCCAAAGGAGGGTCCTTTTGGCCTCTGATTAGTATACATCAATATACAGATATATATACACACACACATATACATCTCACTAAATTAGAATATCATCAAAAAGTTAATTTATTTCAGTTCTTCAATACAAAAAGTGAAACTCATACTATATAGAGTCATTACAAACAGAGTGATCTATTTCAAGTGTTTATTTCTGTTAATGTTGATGATTATGGCTTACAGCCAATGAAAACACAAAAGTCATTATCTCATTAAAATTACAATAATTAACAAAAAATACCTGCAAAGGCTTCCTAAGCATTTAAAAAGGTCCCTTAGTCTGTTTCAGTAGGCTCCACAATCATGGGGAAAACAGCTGACTTGACAGATGTCAGAAGGCAGTCATTGACACACTCCACAAGGTCCCAGAGTTCCAATTTTCATTTGGTAATCCAGGTCCCAGAGTCTGGAGGAAGAGTGGAGAGGCCACAATCCAAGCTGCTTGAGGTCTAGTGTGAAGTTTCCACAATCAGTGATGGTTTGGGGAGCCATGTCATCTGCTGGTGTAGGACCACTGTGTTTTATCAAGACCAAAGTCAGCGCAGCCGTCTACCAGGAAATTTTAGAGCACTTCATGCTTCCCTCTACCGACAAGCTTTTTGGAGATGGAAATGTCATTCTCCAGCAGGACTTGGCACCTGTCCACACTGCCAAAAGTACCAATACCTGGTTTACAAACAACAGTATCACTGTGCTTGATTGGCCAGCAAACTCGCCTGACCTTAATCCCATAGAAAATCTATTATAGAGAATCTATGGGGTATTGTCAAGAGGAAGATGAGGGACACCAGACCCAACAATGCAGACGAGCTGAAGGCTGCTATCAAGGCCACCTGGGCTTCCATAACACCTCAGCAGTGCCACAGGCTGATCGCCTCCATGCCACGCCACATTGATGCAGTAATTGATGCAAAAGGAGCCCCGACCAAGTATTGAGGGCATTTACTGAACATACATTTCAGTAGGCCAACATTTCGGATTTTAAAATCATTTTTCAAGCTGTTGTTATAAAGTATACTAATTTACCGAGATAATGACTTTTTTGTTTTCATTGGCTGTAAGCCATAATCATCAACATTAACAGAAATAAACACTTGAAATACATCACTCTGTCTGTAATCACTCTATATAATATAGGAGTTTCACTTTTTGTATTGAAGAACTGAAATAAACTTTTTGATGATATTCTAATATAGTGAGAAGCTCCTGAATATATATATTTTTTCTTTTTTCACTTCTATTCAAAAAATCAGTTTCAAAAGTTATTGTCAAGGAAGTAAAATATCCCCCATCAGTTCGATAGGGGTAACACTTGCTGATCGCTGGAGTTCTGACCCAGAGACACCAGAATAAAGGCTCCGGAACTGCTGTGAACAACAGTCCCATAGACAATGAATAAATGTGAGGTTAAGCATGCACACCTCCGCTCCATTCAAGACCAGGCTGTGCAGAGCAAGGGTCTTAGTAGTCAGACACCCAAAGAGCAGTTATGTATACTATTATTCTATGGATATGGGATAACTTACTATCCTGGGAGCAACCCTCTAATATATACATTCCAGCATAGATGACAAAAAGGGAAGCCATAAGCATGATGTGAACAGAGGTCCATTCATTAAACCATACACATACACTTACATGCCACTGGTGCGGGAAAATGTAGCTTTAAATTAAGATGTTCTGAGCCACCAAGTCATCCAGTAAGAAAAGGTTAATAAAAGCACCACATTTCCACATATTTCCATACCAAGCTGTGCAGCGCAGTCTGTTAATGCCTTAAGCCTTAATGTGTCGCTAATACGATAGAGCGAGTGCTGCTTAGGCAGCCAACTCTTCTCACAGCTGCGTCGCCTTCAGGTCACAAATCCAAAAGGACAAAGTATTTCCTTTGTGGCCAGAATTAATTCCTCTTATTGAGCATTAAATTAAGTGTTTCATTCTCTAATGTACAAATCCCGAGAGCTGGACTGCCAAGATTACCAGCTATTTCTGGGGGAAAAAAAAATTAAGAATCCTAGGATGGACAAATAAATGTATATTCATTTATACAAGAGGCATAAAGACACATGAACCAAAAACAAACTGGAAAATAGTGGTAGTAATAAATAAAAGGCACATATGTCCACTCTGACTCCTTAGATATACTGTGAAAAGCATCTGAGCTCAATACCTCCGCCATGGACACCTGCTCAGCTACAGTCCTGCTCATCATTATTGGCACCGCTTCATTTTTTTCATAGACTGTAGAATATCTTCAGAAATAAACGAAATGTACCAAAGTTATATCCTCAGGATTTTTAATTAGTGGTTCAAAGTAATACAACATCGTTTTTCAACTTCCATGTTGCAATTTCCAAGAAGAAACATGTTGCATGTGCAGCAATAAAGACACCCCTAATTAATATTTGGTTGCACACCCTTTGGCATTGCTGACAGCCTCCAAACATTTCTTGTAGCCATCTATAAGCTTCTTGCACTTCTCAGCTGGAATTTTCTCCCACTCTTTCTTTGCATTTTGTTCAAGCTCTTGAATGTTTGCAGGGCTCTTTTTCCCAATGGCAGATTTCAGCTCACCCCAAAGATTTTCAATGGGATTGAGGTCCGGACTCATTGCTGGTCATTTTAAAATAGTCAATTTTTGCTTTTTCAACCATTTCTGTGTACTTTTGGATGTGTGCTTTGGGTCCTTGTTCTTCGACTCAAACCAAGTTTTCTTACACTGGGTAGGACATTTCGCTCTAAAATCTCCTGAAAATTCTCAAATTTCATGATTCCTGTGATACAGTCAAGGCCTCCAGTACCAGACGCAGCAAAGCAACCCCACAGCATTATGGATCCTCCACCATGCTTCACTATTAGTAAGGTGTTCTTGTCCTTATAAGCTTCATTGCGCAGTCTGTAAACAAACTTTTGCTTTGCAAGGATTGTGGTTTGTCAAGGTATTCTTTAACAACGATCAGTCGTTAATTTTTATGTCTTTTCTTCAACAATGGTTTTTTCCTTGGCTTTCGTCCATAAAGCTCTGCTTGGTTTCGTGTCTGGCATAATAATCATTTTTATTTATATAGCGTCAACATATTCTGCAGCACTTTACAATTCAGAGGTTCATATAAAACAGTCATAAGTAACAGTTAAAGATAATACAATAATTAAAGCAAAAATAATGATGATTCTATTCATAAGAGCTTCCAATCTACAATGGACGTGGGGGGTGACACAAAGTACAAGATACTTATGGTATAGTACTTGTTGAAACCATCACCCAAGACTGTTCCAGGGTGGCCTTTAGACCTTCGGATATTTGACATGGTGTTTTTTCCACCATTCACACCAACCTTCGAAGATATCTCTTTCTAATTTTCCTCATGTCCAAGGAGGTTCTTGACGGATCCATGCTTGGCAAACTTCTTAATAACATTGTGCACTGTTGAAACTGGGATACCAAGGTCTTTGGAGATGGTCTTATACCCTTTGGATGTCTTATGTTTGCTAATAGCAGTTCTGATGTCCTCAGACAGCTCCTTTGTCTTCACCATTGTGACAAAGGAACAGGGCCTACCATGTGCCTTTTTAAAGCACTGAAGTCTTCATTCATTGGCTAATTCATGTCACATTGGCACCGACAATTAATCACAGGAGAATCGCTTTTGTGTTTTACCACAGGCGAGTCAAAATGTCTTTCCATACTAAGGCTATGTGCCTCCGATGCAGAAATGCTCCGGATTTTTTCCTGAGCATTTCTGCATCTCCCTGGCAGAAAAAACGCATGCGGATTTTACATGCGTTTTTCCTGCCACTGACATGCTGATGTGAAGCGTTCTTCACATGCATTTCCGCATGCGGGTTGACAAGCTCTTACCAAGCGATTTTAGCATCACTTGGAAAGTGCTTGACAACTTGGTCACACAATATAAATCCATGCAAACGGCATGGATTTATATAGTGTGACCCCAAAGAATGGTAAAAAATAAAAAAATAAATCTATACTTACCTTCTGATGGCCCCTGCAGTCTTTATTCGCTCAGTCCTGGCTTGCCGGCAGCTCGCGGTACACTACACTGAAGGACCTGCCGTCACATGACTATGACATCAGCGCAGGTCCTTCAGTCCACCGCGAGCTGCTGGCAAGGGAAGACAAGCGCACCGCGGGCCATCAGAAGGTAAATATATTTATTTTTTATTTTATTTTATTTTTTTTTTACAGGTTCTATGGTACCCGGGTCCGGAGGAGAGTCTCCTCTTCTCCAGACCCGGGTACCATCCGCACATTTAAAGGCATGTTATCCGCATGTACAGATGCAGTGATGCGGAATCCAAGCGATTCAATGCAAGTCAATGGCGGCGAAAACGCAGCGCTTCTGCAAAATAATTGGTAGTGCTGTGTATTTTTCCGCAATGATAATCCGCAGCGGAAATTTCCACAGCATGTGCACAGCACATGCGGATTATCATTGGGGAACTTGGCAGACCTTCTACCATGCGTTTTTTAAGCGTTTCTGCAGCGTTTTTGCCGCTGCGGAAACGCTTAAAAAACACATCGTGGGCACACAGCCTAACTTAATGTAAAGGGTTCCAGTACCAGTGTCACAGCAAGCTTAATGTTTTTTTTTTTTCCTCCCATTGTTTTTGGTTTTAAATGAGTGTTTAACACGAGTGCTCTATCCAAAAAAATTGTTTCACTTGATTCATTTTTTTTTCAGGAGATATTCCACATTATGTACTTAAACTTCATGGGTGCCAAAAATTATGAGCAGGACTGTATATTGCCACAAGTGTGCCTTCTGACAAACTAAGCTCTGATATGTCACTGGGATCTGCTACATTACCGTAAGTGTGCCTCTTGACAAATTTAGCCCTGTTACGTTGCTGGGCTATGCTACATTACCGTAATCACATCTCCTGACAAATTCAGCTCTGCTACTTAGCTAGCCTCCACTTCATTGCCAGAGATGTAACCCCTGATATACCCAGTTCTGCAGGGCTCTGCTACAACACAATACTTCTCAACTGCAAGGTCTCCTGGGCTGCTTAGCTTTGCTACATCTAAACTACTCTACTGTGCCATGGTTCTGACCCAGCTTCATCAATCTTTAAAGGCAGAGGCTCCAGCCTTCATTCCTCCATCTGCCATCCGGTCTTTACTGCTTTTGTTGCTCCAGCTGCCATCACGCTCTTACAGCCCTGGTTGCTCCAACTGTTTCATCTTCCTACATCAACCTCATCAGTCCGTGCTGCATTACATCTGCTGATCCAGACCAAGAGTTGATGATATAACAATATATTAGGATTGGATACAAACACATTTGTACAGATGTGGCACTGTATGTGGAAGAAACAAGCTACATTTTTTTTAAAGCCCATTTAAAAATGTCAAAATAACTTTATTGTATTTTTTTTTTTTAATGAAGAGTCATAAAAGGCAGCATCCCGAGCCCATACACAGGGGGAGTGCAGTGTTATACTTAACAGGTGAAAATCAATGTGTCTTCTATCTATGAAGACAAGGATACTACAGGAGACCCCAACAAGATGAAAGAAGTCAAAGGAGGTATCCATATATAATAGTTATAAGGCTATTGTTCAGACATTGATTTTTTGACGCTTTATTTCTGCAGCCAAAACCTGATCTCTTGGCACAAAAAAGCTGAAGAAAAAAAATGCAGGTTTTGCTGGCTTTTTTGCTGCGTTTTTTCAGGATCCCAAAGTTTAGTTTTGCTTCCACCTTGCAACCATGAACAATGCAAGATGTTAGGCCACCTATGCAAAACCTATGTGACACCATAAAACATTTTTTTGAGAAAGGGCAACTTGATCAAAATATTTAGTGTAAAAAGTTTATGTCTGAAAAAAATAGTGACTATTCAACAGGAGAAGTTGAATGGTTGAATTCCCATAAGAATTTGGGAAAGTTATGAAAGTCCTATAAATGTCTGTCCTATTCCTGATCTAAGGGTCTAGGCTTTTAGCTGAGATGAATCTGTGCTACAGTTATTTTATCACTTAAACATGAGCCATGTATGACTGAGTCGGTGTGGAAATTGAGGAGTCAGAGTCGGAGGTTTGGCTTACCAACTCCACAGCCCTTGCCCTCTTTTTTATTTTTTTTTCCCCAAAAATTGGTCATGTTGTATTATCTTTCAAAAAATCGTAACGTTACCAATTGTAATTTAATTTGGTCTTAGCCACAAAACTAAAAGGTTGAAGGCACAATCCTGGCAGAAATGCAGGGTTTAAAAATAATAAATGAATAAATAAGTAGTATGGGAGAGCGGCCGTGTAATTCTTCTCCACTGATAGGTGGCAAATAAATAAGGAAATTTGTCACATGTCACTAGGTCAAAAGTGGCCATTTTTGGACCTTATACGGTTCCAGAAATATGGTCCTTTTAGTTTGGTGAAGATTTTTATGGTCTTTACTAAGGGGGTATGGCTCGCAAGATAAGAATGCAGATATATGCCCCTTAAGAATCTTGAAAGCCATGCCCCCTTGGTAAAGACCATAACATTCAGCACTAAATGAAAAAATGTTCTGGGACCATAGTGCGAATCAAAAAGAAAAAAAAACAAAACAATACTCAAGAATACCCAGGAGAGCAGTGGAAATAAAATAAGAGCGAAAGCTGGTTGATTTGAACTGGCGACAGGTCCTGGCGAGGTAAAGTCTGTACAACGGATTTAAAATAGAAATTGTAAATATATATTCTTGAGTTATATGGGGATCCTGGGATAATTATAAAAACGTAAAACAAAAATAGATAATTTATGTGTAACCTGTAGTTAAACATTTGCTAGGTGTGTTAATATTCAAGCACGACTGTGGCCTACTAACTAAAATAACCTTATGAAGTAGAAATACTACAACAATGGCCTCTCAGTTCAGAATGAGGAAAAGTTACTTTTACACAATCACACATAAAATACTTGCTGAAAAGTGAACATACGGGGTAGCCAAGTAAAAGAGCTTCTCTAAATCCTAGATCTAGAGAACATAACCCAGTAGCAAAGTTTTATTGACAACTTTTTTTCCAGGGATTTGTCCGGTTCTAATTGATGGCACTGTCTCACCTGCAGGGCGGACCCGATAATAACATTATTATTTCGTTCGTGAGCAGCAGTCTAGGTACAGACGTCTAATCAGGTCTGCGTCATACATGTCATCAAGTTAAACCTTAAAAGGAGTCATCGCCGCTTACATTATATCCTGCAATTTGTATTGATTATCCCTTGTTCACACATTACACAAGTCGCCTCGTCATTGCCAAATATAGTCAGTGACATCTCATGTCATTACTCATGAGTTATATATAAAAAAAAGATGTTTACACCTCTTTCTTTTGCAGAAAAGGACTCCCAACAGTTAGGGCTTGCTCACAGGAGCGAATAAATCGGTCGAGTGCAATCCGATAAAAAAAATAAAAAAAATCAGATAGAACTCGTCCCAATGTTACTCTATGGGGCAGCTCACATCTGCGATTATTTTCTCATGCAGATTCAGCATGCGAAAACTATCGAGAATCGGAACGCACGCACCCATACAAGTCTTTGGGTGCGTGTGAAACATAGCACTACACTCGGATGTCACCTGAGTGCAGTGCGATTCCCACGGACGCCGACAATGGAGGAGATGGAGAAGTTACTTTCTCAGCCTCCTCCGCCCCTGTGCCGCTATTCTCTCATGCCCAGGAATCGGAGCACAGTAGCCTGACACTCGGATCCCGCTCGCAGCAGAGCTGGAGCCCAGGCGCATTAGCAGATCGCATCTGATGCTATATACTAGTGTTACTCCAGCCTTAGGAGTCTTCATCTGAAAGAATGGGGTTGATTATGCAAATGACACCCCGATCAAACTCTGACTAGTCTGGAGAAACAAACGCCCTATTGACTAGCCAAATTGTTATTTGCATATTTAAAACAACTTTTTTTTTCTTTTACTTTACACATCTGTTAAGGAGTCATCCAAGTTAAAGGGCTGGTTAGGCAGGAGATTTCTAAACGAATATACAAATGCTGGAGGTTTGGAGGATATGGGGGACCGTTCAGGTTCCTTTTAAGGCAATCCTTGACAACCCAATAAATGAAGTTTGTCATCACAGCAGCAGAACTAGAGCGGTGGGGAAATTAACTACTGGGAATAAGATATGTTTGAATTAGAATGCTTTTCCATAACCTGGACAACCCCTTACTAATGGAAATTAAATTGATATGCGCCTCTCACACAGGTGAAGGAGTATCAATTTTTTATTCTCACCTTATGGGACCAATTAATAAGGGGTAGTCCAGTGATGAACTTCCCCTTTAAGGCTATTCTCCAAAACGGTGCAGCCTAGCAATATTATATGCTCTGAATAAAGAAATTGCTTTGCTACTGAGTGACCTGTATGGACATAAGGGGTCCAGACAGTCTTTCCATGAATGAATGATGGGAAGATAATGAAATATACTTTAGTGTAATATAACCGCGATATACTTGATAATACTTTAGGCTCAGGCAGCTCTAAGTGTTTTTAGGTCAAGTGTTTGCATTAAGAAGCCACATGACTTATTATCTTCCCTTTTCAATTCAAATCAATGCTAAGACTTGGACTGTAGCATCTATACATTCACCTAGTCACGAGCCCCGGATAGAAAAAAAAAAAAAGACATAAAAATAGGAAACTATAAAAAGAAAGAGTAAAAAAAAAATGAGATCTCCCATCCCCCTGAAGGCTGCTGAGTCCGCACTGCAGTTGTAGGACAGGATGCGGCTGTGAGTGGGAAGCTTTTAGCTCTCGTCACTACTGTATGTACAGCAGACAGATCCTACACATATACATGACGCCAGCAGCACCGACAGCAGCCCTTCAGTCCACCATGCTGCTGCAGAACATGTCCCAGACCCTCCTTAAATCATGGAAATATTTACTTATTTTTGTTTTTCACAGACTAAGATATATGCTTCTTTTGATCATTTTAGTTTCCTGGAAAGCGCTGAGTGCTTGTGGTTTTAACATGACCTTGTGATTTCAAAGCTGTAGACCAGAAATAGTATTTTACTATAATTATACTCCATAACACATATTCCACCAGGATAAAGATAAAGGTGCAAATATTACAAACACCAATCGGGTCTCGTTCAGACATCTTGTACGTGAAAAAAACGGACTGATTTCCATCAGTGTGCAGGATCAGATATTCATCAGCGTCAGTCTTTACCATCACTGATTTTCCCATATGCAACACAAAAAAAAAAAAAAAAAAAAAAAAAAAATCGATGGAGGTTTCTTAAACGTCTCCTTGCAAACAGTGAGTAAAAACGGACAGCATCAGTTGGAAAGTGTCAGACGCAATTCACACTAGGCAGATAAAATCCGCAATAGAACACATTAAAAATCTGCTTAAAGGGGTTGTCCAGCCTTAGGGTACAAGTCTGCAATCGCTCTATGTGAATCCAGTGCATGCGATGTGAGGATTCTCCGATGCAGATGCCGGGAGAGTAACCGCAAGAATGCCATCTGCAAACATGCAGTCATGTGCGAACAAGACTTGCGCAGATACGCTAAATGCAAGTATATTGAGCGAGGCCAGGCAAGTCTACTCGTAATGTGGCCAGAAGTATGCAAATCGAATACTTTTGGTCACATGACTCCTGGCGCCGCCACCGGAGAATCGTTGTTAGAGTGATTGCAGACTTGTATCCCAAGGCTGGACAACCCCGTTAAGGCCTTTTTCTGATTTCCGTTTTTCACAGATAGAACACGTACCTATTATATTCTATGGGCTTGGTCACAAGGCCGTGTTGCTTTTAGTGGCCCATGTGCCCGTGCAAAAATCAGAAAGACACGTCTGTCTCTTTAAGGCATCAGAAGAGAAGTACCAATACAAGTCCATGAGTGCATTAAAAACCACAGACAGCACATGGATGGCATCAGTGTACAGCCTGTGTGCTGTCCGAGATTAACATTGTAATGGATAGGACAAGCTTTATTATCCATTTATCCAAATGTGAAAATCACTAATGGTAATAACCAACAGTGATGAAACTCTGATTCAAAACACTGGTCCATTTTTTTTTGCATATATGAAATACACTGAGGACTAAAGCGACACGTGTTTGCCGCAGACTTCACATCTCATAGTAGAATAAATGACGTCGGCAGCAAAATCTCACTAAAATTGTCCAGCAGAATAAAATATGTTGCAGACATTTAAATCCTCAGCATATGCTGCATACGTTAGAGGTATTTCCTGCTATGTCTTAATGATGTAGCAAAATATACCAGGTGTGAACGAGTCCTTAAAACGTAATTTTAATGTATCACCTTCTCTTGCATTTATCTACATCGATTCACTTTGCAATTTTGCTGCAAATTTTCACCCTAGATTTCACAGCCCTTTAGAGAGAATCTGCAGTTCAATACCAATGTTACACATGCAGGTTATACTGCAGATTAGCAAGTGGCGTTAGGAGGATTTTTTCATTGCCTGAGGACCCAGACTTACGAAACACATGCATTCTTTTCAGTTTTTCCATGAACTGTGGCATTCCAGTACACCCGGCTCTGCATGGACAGACTCAGTCAACCCTTCATTGTGAAAATTGTTGGGTCCTGGCAAGCTCAAGCCATTTGTCATCTCAATAATGCGATGGAAAATATCACACACATGTTCCCCAAAAGTTTCCTATTGAAAAATACAATTATAACATGTTCATCTAAGACGTAGCATCGGTGACACAAATAACAGGCATAAAGCATGCGGTGCTGTAAGAATAAAAAATGCTGAAGGTGCTCAAAACCACACGGGACCACATTAATCAAAACTGCCTCGCAGAAGAAAAAAAATAAAAAAAAAGTGGCCTTCATAGACATAGGAAGTCATTTATCAAAACAAGCAGAAGTGGAAAATGGGGCGTTTTCTGCTTTAATTCTCCAAAGAACCACTGAAAAATGAGAGCTGGAATTTGACTGGATGCTATGGGCAACTGCTTCATGTTTCTCTAAAATTAAAATATCCACCACTATCGATATAACAGATTGTTCCAAAGCCTGCTCTCTACGGGGACTCATCATGGATCTTCTCTTGAATGCGTTACTTATAAACTCTGTACCATTGATCTCTAGCAGAATCATAAGTAGTGTGGGGAATTAGCGGCCTGTTGTAATGGAACTTTGGTTACAGTAATTCTTTTTGGTGTTCTTTAAGTTCCCCTATAATGCACTATCCCCTCAGACCCAGGAATAACACAATGTATACGTTTTGTCCAACGTGTTCCTTTAATACACACTTCGCACTTTTGTTTGGGATCATGAGAACAAAGTCTGAACTACTAACTATGTACATAGATCTGGCTATAGAATTCTCCCAGCCAGTCACCTTTGAAGGAATGCACAACTTTGAATCGTTTTTTTTGTTTTGTTTTTATATTCTCTTATGCAATTAAAATTAAACTGCTTACTATAAATAGTTTTCATTAAAAACGTTGGCTGTTGTAGAGTCTATTAACTCCTTCACATAGCTGGTGGGCTGAACTACTAACCGATAGCCGCTCCAGGTGTGGGCTCTCTGCCCTCAGTCTTGCACCTCATTCAGACTTAGATTTTTCATGGATAGAACATGTACCCATTATAGTCTATGTGGCTGTTCACAGGACTTTGTTGTTTTGTTTTTTTTTGTGGACCGAGTGGTCTAGAAAAAGAAAACAGATATGCCCAAGTTTGATCCAAGTCATGGATGAAAAACACCCATACAAATCTACAGGTCTGCAAAAATCACGGACAGCATAATCCTTGTGCAATCTGTTCTTAAAAGTGGAATGGGCAGGAGAAGCTTTCCAATTTTTTTTTTTTTTTTCAATATGAGAAAATTGGGGACCAAAGAATGGTGAAAATCGGCCGGTGTTTTGCATACAAAAAAACAAAACAAAAACAAGGATGTCTGAATGAGGCCTTATGCCAGTTTCACACATCTGTTTTTTTGTCACGCATGTGGAAAATTTATTTTTATCAGTGTTTTGAATCAGACTTTCATCAGAACTTCATCAGGTTTCTCACCAACAATAAAAAAGAAACAAGATTTCCTAGTTGTCAGTAGGGTCCACCCTCCTAATGTATATTGGCATGTAGGTCATAGAAAGTAGAATAAAACAATACCTTGGTTCCTGCAATCCGATGTCTTATTCCAAAGAAATCAACATTTTTCTTAATAAGTAAATGAGCTGTTAAGATCTTTGGTCCGGACATAGATCTCCCTGAGAATCTGCCTCCAAAGTCTATGTTACATGAAAGAGGGCATCACCAGTGTGAGACATGTAATGACTGACAGTCTGATCTCCTGATCTACATGTCTCACACTGGTAATGTCTGATTTTAATAAAATGGAAGCAGATTTTCATGGAGATCTATCATGAAAAATGTGGATTTCTCTGGAATAAGACATCGGATTGCAGATGTTATGGTATCATTATATTCAACTTTCTATGACCTCCATGCCCATATAGACGGCTTAGGATGGTTGATCTTACTGTCAAATTCCCTTTAACTATCATATTCCTCCATTGTTTTTTATTTTCTTGCAGACTCTCAGTCTACAAACAAAAATGGACAATGTGAACAGGACCATAGACTATAAGGGGTACACATTCGATCCATGAAAAACACGGATAAACATGATTTGTAATTGCGGATTATAAAGGTTAATTTTTACCAAGATGTGTTCAAACGACTACATATGTGGATTGGTAGGGTCCTGTAAAATTGAAAAGATTTTTAAAATGATTGTAGTTTTAGTTTTTTACCCAAATGAATCATTTCAGAGGGTGCCCCATCAAAAAATTGAAAATATAATTTTTTAGTTATATATCGCCATCATATTCCACAGCGCTTCACAGACAATATCTGCATTGTCCCCATCGGGGCTCACAATCTACATCCCCTATCAGTATGTCTTTGGAGTGTGGGAGGAAACCGGAGAACCCGGAAGAAACCCACACAAACACGGGAAGAACATACAAACTCCTTGCAGATGTTGTCCTTGGTGGGATTTGAACCCAGGACCCCAGCGCTGCAAGGCTGCAGTGCTAACCACTGGGCCACCGTGCTGCCCATATGAATGATAATTACTAGGAAAACTTGTTTCCCGATAACCAGCCAGTGTAGGGTTGACAACCATGATCAACTTCCTTAAAAATTATCACTCTCGGTAGCACTTTGTCACTGTAAACAGGAGATATGCTTCCGAGAACAATGACAGCGCACAGAACAATCTATCACCAATTGTTCTGTGCGCACAGGAAATGCTAATCAGCAGCTGTTTAATGGTTGCCATCAGGCAGTGTGAACCCACTTTTAGGCTCTTCTCCAACTATACTTCAGTGACCAGTTTTCTATATGTGTCCGGAATACAACCAGTATACAAATCCAAAAGGGCCCCATTTACCAGACAGAGGCCCAAAACTGTCCTTTTGGCCTCCATTCCTCAAGCATATATTATGGCAGTTTTTTGCCTGGATTATGCTGGTCTATACAGAGACTGTCAAGTGAGAAATGTATATTGTACACTATAGTTTGTTTTGTTTTATGTTTTTGTTTTTTTGTCTTTTTAACATGAGAGCCTGAGTGATGGATCAATTTAATGAAGGCATCAGAGGTTTCAGTACATTGCACATTGCAGAAAGCAGTGTTAAAGGACCCTGAGAAATACTAGCAGGATATCAGTGTGTGGGTAGTGAGGAAAGCATTCTAATCTTCAGGGAGGGCAGAACACATGGGTCGTACTTTATCAAAATATACAGTGGGGAGAATAAGTATTTGATACACTGCTGATTTTGCAAGTTTTCCCACCTACAAAGAATGGATAGGTCTGTAATTTTTATCTTAGGTACTCTTCAACTGAGAGAGACAGAATCTAAAAATATAAACCAGAAAATCACATAGTATGATTTTTTAAATAATGCAATTGCATTTTATTCCATGAAATAAGTATTTGATCACCTGCCAACCAGCAAGAATTCTGGCTCTCACAGACCTGTTAGTTTTCCTTTAAGAAGCCCTCCTACTTTGCACTCATTACCTGTATTAATTGCACCTGTGTGAACGCGTTACCTGTATAAAAGACACCTGTCCACACACTCAATGACACTCCAACCTCTCCACCATGGGCAAGACCAAAAAGCTGTCTAAGGACACCAGGGACAAAATTGTAGACCTGCACAAGGCTGGGATGGGCTACAGGACAATAGGTAAACAGCTTGGTGAGAAGGCAACAACTGTTGGTACGATTATCAGGAAGTGCAAAAAACCCAAGATGACTGTCAATCTTCCTCAGTCTGGGGCTCCATGCAAGATCTCCTCTTGTTGGGTAAGGATGATTCTGAGAAAGGTCAGGAATCAGCCCAGAACTACTCGGGAGGACCTGGTCAGTGACCTGAAAAGAGCTGGAACCGCTGGAACCACAGTATCAAACATTATATGTTAGTAACACACTACGCCGTCATGGATTAAAATCCTGCAGGGCACGCAAGGTCCCCCTGCTCATGCCCAGGCCCATTTGAAGTTCGCCAATGACCATCTGGATGATCCAGAGGAGGCATGGGAGAAGTTCATGTGGTCAGATGAGACCAAAATAGAACTCTTTGGTATCTACTCCACTTGCTGTATTTGGAGGAAGAAGAAGGAGGAGTACAACCCCAAGAACACTGTCCCAACCGTGAAGCAAGGTGTGGGAAATATCATACTTTGGGGGTGGTTTTCTGCAAAGGGGACAGGAGGACTGCACCATATTGAAGAGAGTATGGATGTGGTAATGTATCGCGAGATTTTGGTGAACAACCTCCTTCCCTCAGTATGCGCATTGAAGATGGGTTGTGGCTGGGTCTTCCATCATGACAATGACATGAAACATACAGCCAGGGCAACTAAGGAGTGGCTCAAAAAGAAGCATTTCAAAGGTCCTGGAGTGGCCTAGCCAGTCTCCAGACCTGAACCCAATAGAAAATATTTGGAGGGAGCTGTTGCTCAGCGACAGCCCCGAAACCTGAAAGATCTGGAGAAGATCTGTATGGAAGAGTGGGCCAAAATCCCTGCTGCAGTGTGTGCAAACTTGGTCAAGAACTACAGGAAACCTCTGACCTCTGTAATTGCAAACAAAGGTTTCTGTACCAAATATTAAGTTCTGTTTTTCTATTGTATCAAATACTTATTTCAAGCAATAAAATGCAAATTAATTATGTAAAAATCATATAATGTGATTTTCTGGATATTTTTAGATTCTCTCACAGTTGAAGTGTACCTACGATAAAAATTACAGACCTCTCCATTCTTTGTAGGTGGGAAAACATGCAAAATCGGCAGTGTATCAAATAGTTATTCTCCCCACTGTAGATAGGGAGGACAACAGACGTAGCTGGATTTGGATGGAGATGAGATTTCAGAAGCAGTAAGGGCTCTTTCACACGTCAGTATCTCCGGTACATGCAGTGATAGTTTCCACACATGAGGGAGACACTGACACACACAGACACATTCAAATGAATGGGTCTGTGCACATCTCAGTGTTTTTTCACGGACCGTGTGTCTGTGTGCTCCACACGGACACATGTCCGTTTTTTTGCGGACACACGGACCGCAAAACATCCCACACGGATGACATACATGTGTCATCCGTGTGACACGGACCGGCGCCTGGGAATCAGCACTACAGTTAGCGCTGTCCCCAAGGGCCGATGCTGAACGCTGCCCTCATCATGGTTCCCTGCCGTGGCGCTGCGATCAGCACCAGCAGAGACCATGATGAGGGTAGTGATAGTCTGCTCCTGCAGTGTCCCCACCTGTAAAAATAAGAATAAAATTTTAAAATCCATGTACTCCCCTCTCCTAGGCGACCCCCGCTGTAATCCAAGTGACCGCTGCTGCAGAGAAGCCGGGGAGAATGAGCGGCTCTGAAGCTGCAGCTCAGGAGCGGTGTCCTGCCACTTACTGAGCGCAGATCTGGCTCATTCTCCCCGGCTCCTCGGCAGCAGTGGTCGCATGGATTACAGCAGGGGACACCTAGGAGAGGTGAGTACATGGATTTTATTATTTCTTATTTTTACAGGTGGGGACACTGCAGGAGCAGACTACCACTACCCTCATCATGGTACCTGCTGATGCTGGTCGCAGCGCCGGCAGGGAACCATGATGAGGGCAGCGTTCAGCACCGGCGCCTGGGAAGTGTGCTAACTGTAGCGCTGATTCCCAGGCGCTGGTCCGTGTGATCCTGATGTGTCACAGGGGCGGCACACGTGTGACACACGGGACACGGATATCTCCGGCATGGGTTTTTCCGGTACCGGAGATATGCGGACGTGTGAAACCGACCTAAATCAGAATACAGACAGAGAAGTTACACACCCTCTGCATCAGTGTGTCAGAACAAGGGAGAAAAGATCCCTCATGAGCTACAGAGCAGTAAATGAAGATGTGCTAGTATATGAGAACTAATGAGGACAGTATCATTGTGGAGTATAGAACAAACATCCAGCATATATTACCGGCAAGGGAGTGACTACATGAAAAAAAAAATCTAAAATCAGTAGCAGCTTGGAAACTGAATATCTGAAAAGGAGCGAAGGAATAAAGATTGCAGACAGAACATATGTTTGTGGAAACAAGTTAATTACTAACATATGTAAGAATGGTATTTTTTTTTCCATATCAGAGATGTCCATAGCCTTTTACACAATTAAGCTCATTTAGAAACGCTCGACATGTCCGTGTGTAGTTACGTGATATTCCTCCAACAGGTGCCCCCTTATGTCTACTAGTCGTGCCAACACAATGTACCCTTACTGAACAATACTAGCAAATGCAGCTATTCCTTGGAGAAGAACGGTTAAAAACCAATCCAGCTGCAATAAGTGCAACTTGAAACAGACACAAGCTAAGAAAACTAATGAGATTTTAAAAAAAAGTAATAAATAAAAATGGGGCTTATGCAGAAAATGCCCTTATTGTATCGACCCAATAAATCACATTTAAAAAAGTATTGGGTCGTCCAAACATCTGCTGGTGCAAACAAGCCAACTCAAATACAACTGCACAAAACGTTTAATTTGTATGGCACCGTTATTATTTTTTTCACTCAGTTTGTTGCTTTCGGTAATTTGTCCATATAATGGTCTGGTGCAAATATGGGGTCTAAAGGTAACATCTGTGTTTGCCTCTTGTGAATGGTAAAGGTCATAAAAGTCAGTTCGTAAATTTGCCACATCTGTTCAATGACTCTGCAGCATTCTGTCAAAGTGTATATGTACAGTAGCGTTACTATACATTAGAGGTTGCCCAGGTTTGTGATTAAAGTCTGCTGGCACTATGTGACTACAGGCCGCTGAGTTGAGCGATCACATGACCACATGCACACGATTTGTATAGTTGAGATCACATGCCGACTAGACTCAGACGGCTTTCATCAAGTCTCTTTTACGCCTCATTCAGACTTACACCCAATTTTCAAGTACGAGTGCCATCGGTGTTTTTTACGGATAGCACTTGTAACAATGATAGTCTATGGGGCCATTCACATGTCCGATTTTTTCCTGGATCTGTGGAAAATATTGGAGACATGTTCCAATTCCATTTCAAGGGTCGAATCAAAATCAGCAATGCAAGTCAATTGGGTCAGCGATAAAAAAAAAAAAAAAAACGGTGCGATTTTCATGGACTGTCAGAATGGAGATGGTGGAGATTGTTATTTTTTTTTATTTGTCCTTGTACGAGAAAAGCAGAAGACATTTTAAAAGTATGTTCAATGATTACCAGCTTAGGCCCTGTTCACACTAATTCCATGTTTGTTTTTTAAAACTATATAGGATCCGTGACAGATCTGAATAATTAATTTTGCAATAAATCCCTTAAACCTTTGAAAACAGCAAGAAATTAATGTGAACTGAACCTCATAGTTTTTATTATATAGAAAATCAAATAACTTTTTGCATTACTTGTCTTGCTCTGATCCTGACTTAAGATGTCCATACAGCTCCAATCTATGTGGGCTGAGTGCTCATTTGACCAACAGCTATTCCACCCAACCATCTCCCTCTCAGCATGCTTGGTTTGGATGAATGTACATGTTTTTCTTTTCTTTTTTTTTCGATGTGAAGAGCCAACCAAACAGCTGCCAGTCACCCCCATCTATCTCCCCAGCAATCAAAAGAATCAGCTTTGAAATTCAACATGCTCAATTCTTCTCTACCCCAACATCATTTGTCGGGAGAATTGGAAGGCCCCATACAAGATAGTCAGACGGTCACTTTTTTTTTTTTATTAACATATCATTTTTTCACTTGTTTATATAGCGCCATTAATTAACACAGCACTTTACAGACATCATCATCACTGTCCCCATTGGGGCTCACAATCTACATTCATCTACATCATGTCTTTGGAGTGTGGGAGGAAACCGGAGAAAACCCACACAAAACACGGGGAGAACATACAAACTCCATGTCAATGTTGTCCTTCGTGGGATTTGAGCCCAGGACCCCAGTGCTGCACATTAAGCTTACGCTAATTTGTAAGAGCACTTTACAGCCGATGTTCTATTTCAGAGCAGCATTCACAATTCTGCTGGTCACTATAGAAATCCATCACAGACTGCTTAGTTGAGCTCTAATAATGCAATGGGACAGTTATTTACACCAGACACCAATACAGAGTAGGTGTAAGTCTAGTCTCACAGCGTGGCCATGATTTTCACAAAACTGTAGCAAAATACAGCAGTTTTGTAAAAAGAGATTGCAATTTCCAGAATTCCTTCAAAACTCTGTGTGGACACTGAACCAGCTGGGAGAGTTCAGCTCTGGAACCTGCAAAGTTATTAATGCCGCTACATAGTACTCAAAATCAGCACAAAAAAAAGTAATGCAAAGTATTTACAAACTTACTATACATTTTCTGAAGTTCGGTTCAATGCATAAACTGTAAAGCCATGAACATACTCTTTAATTTTGACAAGGGTAAGGTCTTAAATCAATTTATCCAGTCCAAATAGGCATAATCGTAGTCTACAACATACGAGGCAACTGTATAAATATAGGTCAGTGGCAAAAGCCGTACTGTACAGCGAGGTCAACGCTAATGAATGGGATTGGATTAAATGGCGCAGACAGTAACCAGTTACATGTGCCAACTTTCCTGGTCTCGTGTACCCAGCCAAATTAGCAATGCAGAGCAGTGACAATGGCTAGCTGTCCCGCTTCCCATAACTGTTTCAGCGCTACAAAGAAACAGCAGAGTGAGCCCTGACCTGAGAGAGGCCATTGTATCATACCGAGGAGCGCAAATAAGTGCTGCATTGTGCGCCAACGTCTTATATAACAACCTGCAACACGGAGAAGCCGCTTTACACAATCCCCAAGTATCCTCAGCATTACTGCTTATGGTCATGTCATAAAGACTCCGACAAACCTGAGATTAGAACTAGTGGTAGTTCTCAGATATAGACAACGTAACAGGGCACAATGAGTAACAACAGCCGGAAACAGTCAGAAAATCTGATCCCAACAATATTTCTTCATTTTACTGGTTTATAGAGCGCCATTAATTTCCAGAGCGCTTTACAAATATAATCATCACTGTCCACAGTGGAAAATCCACATACCAGGTTTGCTCCAAATTGTTAAGATTTTGTTGCAATGCAGCTTAAATCAGCAGCATAAATTGACACGACGCACATCTCTAATCCCCAGCGAAGGTGGATTTCTGCTGTGGATTTTCTCTGCAGCTTGTGCATGAAGTTTTATAAAAGCATCATCCATAATGATGTTACTGTCATATGCCGTGGATATTACACCTCGATCTGCCTCTCTGCATGTAATCAATCACACGTGTCACTTCTCACGCCTGCAAAAAAATGGACCGATTTTCATCCGTTTTCTGGATCCATTTTTCATTCATTTACGGTCCGTGTTTGTTTTACCATCAATATGACATACATTTTTCTTGTACATAAGAAGAAAACTGATGGTAGTTTGTAGAGATAAGAAAACTGATTCCCAGGCCCCTAGTCCAGTGGTGAAGTTAGTAGTCCACAGCCCTGTGTATCTCCTCCTACCTACCAGAATCTCAAGTGTCTATTCTGATTAGTAAGCATGGCTCAAAGATGACGTTGTGCAGGGCCTACAAATCAGAAGAGATGGCGAGTATGTCTGGAGGTAAGAGGCGGTTCACAGAGCTCCGGTCCGGCGGTCACAAATTACAGACTTGGCCACTAGACCAGGGTCCTGTGAATTCACTCATCCCAAGAAACCTAACAACCAGGCAGTACCCTGATGCATCACAAATTGCATATGTGTGCATCCCGTTTTATTTATTTTATTTTATTTTCACAGAATCATTCACTTGATGAAATCAAGTAAAAAAAAATAACAGACAAATGAAAAGACCCACTTAAGTTACTGTCTTCATACGTTGACAGTTAAAGAGAAAAAAAAGAAGGACAGCAGGTAAATAATAAAATGTGACATAACCAAAAACAACGCACTGCAAAAAAAATTTGAAAATTTGCCATAAAACTTATTTTTATTTATTGGCATCTGCGGTCATAAAAGGACCTGCAATGTAACTTCATTCATCAACAAAAGGTTAGTTTCTATATCTGCATACTTCCATTCAGTTCAGATAGGCTAAGTTCACACAGAGTTGTTTGAATGCGTTATTCGAATGGATCCGCACCAAAGTCCTCTGCAAAAAGGTTTCTAAAAACTCTTCCTAGTCTTCCACTTCGGGTTATGTGCACAATGAGTTTCATGAGAAGTTAATGAGAAAATTAATTTGTGTTGAAAAACAACTTGCTGGTCATAAGTTCAGTCTTTTGGTAATTTTTAGGTTTTCAAATACAAAGGGCTGATTCATTAAAGGGAATGTGTCACCCCCTGGGAGATACGAGACCTCTACTATGGACATACAGGGTATAGAAAAGTAAATCTATACTTACCTGTATGGCCCATAGCAGAGGTCTGATTGCAAACAAATCTGGTTTTATAAAGTCTGTTTTCCAGAGGCTTGGTGTCCGGAGGACGCTAAGCAAACCCCTCATATCTGCTTACTATTCCCCTAAATCACCGCACCGGTGCTAAATTACCATATTCCCCCTCCCCTGCATGTCACAGGGCCCTATGACAGACCCTGTGACGTGCCCTGCTCTGTCTCCCCTCCCATGGAGCGCGCTTTGTTTCCCTCCGGCCCCGTTTGGCTGTGTACTGCGCCGCAGCCTTGTACTGTGCAAGCGACGATGAGTCAGAGACTTCCACTCCGCTGGCAGTACACAGCCTCTACTATGGGCCATACAGGTAAGTATAGATTTACTTTTATATACCCTGTATGCCCATAGTAGAGGTCTGATATCGCCCGTGGGGGGTGACACATTCCCTTTAAGACAGATTTTGTACACAGTTTTAATGAAGGTCTCGCTGGAATACGATACGGTGAATGCACCTCGCTAGGACAACTACTTCAGTCAGGGACTAGAGTAACATTTCTGGCATAAGAAAAGCTGCCCTGTTTGCTGAAGTTGAAAGGCAGGAGTCACACCCCATCCTGGTTGCTCGACACCCATTTTAAACAGTGCCACTTCAAACTGGTGTGAAAATGCCAAAAGTCGCCAGATGTTTGCTCAACTCCGCATTGAAAAATATCAACATTTTTGTGCAAAGTGTTTTACTCCAGTTTTCTTGCAATAACACTATGATGAATCACCCTCCAAGTACACATAAGTAGTGACCTGACAATTCTCCAGGCGCTTTTCACTATGAAGCTGCTTTATACTTTACAACAGAAGTCAATGAGAAGGCTGCAAAAATGCCACAAGTATGCCTGTATGACATTTTGAGAATTTTGTGTTTTTGAGGCCTTTTCATAAATAAAGGCTGCCATTTTATTTATTGCTTAATTGATTAAAAAAAACTCACCCACAATAAAAAAAAATAGTTTTCAAAATATTAACAAGACGCTAAAAAAGGTTTCACAACAATAAAAAGCCTAGAAAATGCAATATAGAAGGAGCATTTACTAAGCAGCTTCTGTTTGAAAACTCACCGTTGTTAATTACCTTAAAAAAAACTCCTTGAGCACACACCCTTGCTGTTCATATGAAGAGATATTTTGAGCATTTTTTTTCCCTGAAGAGGTTGAAAAACACCTCATTAAAATGTTGCTTGTTACTTTTTTGAAATCCTCTGAAAACTCAAATCAATAGACTGCAAAAAAAACTATTCAACCCTATTCAGGAAAATCAAAACTCCTCCAAAAAAGAAGTGTTTCCTTTAGCAGTTTCTGCCTGAAAAACTTGTTTTTGAACACCTCATTTAATTTAGTGTGAACAGAGCCTAGGGGTTGCTGTCTACTCCGGTCCTTATGGGCAACCATTGGACCTAAAATTCTTTAGTCATAGAGGTCACTGGCCCCTATGAAAGGCAGATGTATATGCACAGTGAACACAGTAGTCATTTATTGTGCATTCTGTTACTGCACTTATCACCCTCCCCCATCAGGAGGACACCAGGTATAGGTCAGTCATCTGCTCGCCACATTTTCAATGACCACCACAGTGTAAGTATTTCTGCTGCCAGCCTGCGCATATAACATCTTTTTCAGGCTGATCCTCTCCAAAACCTGCCTGAAAAAGCGCTAAAAAAATACTCAAAAGAATGAATATATCCATTTATACGTAAAAACTACTTGCTGTGCACATGTTCAGTCTTCTCAGCATCTTTTCCCAGCTTCAGATTTCCAAAGACTCCAAGTGGTTAAAAGATGTGAGCGGACCATTCTTAAGGCAGTTTCAACTTGGAAGATGCTCCATACTTATAAGTCAATGGAAAAACTCAAAAAATGCCAGGAAGACACCGGGGCATCTTTTTAGGCATTTCTACTTGAAGCACTGTAGAATGGAGTAAAAAAATATATATATAAAGAGAGAGAGAGAGAGAGAGAACGCTCAAAAAAATACATCCACGGTCAAAAACATCACAAAGCATTCAGGACACAACTAAAAAAATAAAAAAAACGCTTCAGGAAACTCCTTTTCTATATCATATGGTGAACCTGAAGTGTCATCCAGTTGAAAAACAGACATTTTTAGCTGCCTGAAAAAGATGTGTGCCCATACCTTAAGGCCACGTTCACACGTTCAGTATTTTACCTCAGTATTCGTAAGTCAAAACCAGGAGCGGGTGATAAATACAGAAGTGGTGACGTGTTTCTATTATACTTTTCCTCTGATTGTTCCTCTTCTGGTTTTGGCTTACAAAGGCTATCTTCACACATCATGTTTTTTTCAGAGTTTTTTGATGCGTTTAAGCAAATTTTCAGCTGCATTTTACAGTACAAGCAAAGTCTATGAGATTCCAGAAATCTCATGAACACGTTTTTTTATTTTGTTCAAGATTTTGTGCTTTGCATGTTTTTTTTTGCAAAATAGAGCATGTCATCTTCAGAGTTTTTTCATTCATTAGAAGTAATGGGTGTTGAAAAAAACGCTGAAAAAAAACGCACCAAAAATGAAGGTGTCAAGTTTTTCAGCGTTTTTTGATGCATATAAGAGACAAAAGGACAGTGAAAAAAAAAAAACGCTGAAAACACGCACCAAAAAATAAGCAAAAACGCAAGAAAAATCCTGAACAACCTCCTGGCAAGAGATCAGATTTTCTGCAGAAAAAAAAAAAACATGATGTGTGAACATAGCAAAATACTGATGTAAAATACTGACCAAATACTGAACATGTGAACATGGCCCAAGAAGAAGTGAGGACAGCCAAAATTAAATGGTGGCGTACACACAGTTATATGGGAGAACGGGCAAGTTAGATAACTCAAGTTCAAAGAGCTAATAACCTCCTCGTGCCCAATAATGTTAGTAGCAACGACGGCTTCATAAAGTCAACCAGGGAGAGAACAAAGAGCTAAACATAATGAAGCAGCCATACAGACATGATGTGACATACACTAGGGATATGAGATAAATCCATTCATTCCCTGGAGGCAGAGAGACATGACGCCATATGTGTGCACATTATACCCAGCATCTGACAGACACATCAAGCGTGCCGCGTGCCAGCAGTGACTTCACTCCTCACAGATAACTGCACAAAGAGGAACCAGCTCCAAAACAAAAAAACACACAAACGGGTCTTTTGTAGGAAATTACTTCTGGATGTTCATTTTGGCCCCAAAAAAAATCTAATTTGTGTGAAATACGCAAAAAAAAAAAAAAAGTGTCAAAAAGTGTGGAAAACGTCACATAGGATCTGGTGGACAAGTACAGGCCTCAACAGCACGTCACAACGACATAAAAATCTCTCAACTGCTATAGAAACGAGGAAAATATATCTGCCATTTGTGAACTGTGGTAAAAGTATCAAAATGTGGTGGTCCCTAGACTTCAGGCCATGTTCAGTATTTTCCATCAGTATTTGTAAGCAAAAATCAGCAGTGGAACAATCAGAGGAAAAGTATAATAGAAACACGTCACCAATTCTGTATTTATCACCCACTCCTGGTTTTGGCTTACAAATACTGATGTAAAATACTGAGGAAAAACTCACCAAATCCGGTACTCAGTGTGTGAACGTGGCCTTACTTTTTGTATACCTAGGCCTCACATGCTGTTGACTGAATATACACCACTAGTGCAGATGTAGCAGAGTAGAGGTTTATATATATTTTATTTTTTTATTACTTGACAGAAAAATAAATTGAGGTAAGAATCTTTTAGGGCAAAAGGTCCCCAATACACATTAGAACAACGCTGGCTGAACCAGTAGACATCGGCTGGTTCGGCCAACAGTTTCATGTGTATTGGGGGCCGCCCCATGCCACTGGATTTTTTTTTTTTTGCGAGATAAGTTGTCACTAAAAAAGTCTGACAGCAGCTCTCTCGTAGAGAACCCAGCAAGCGCTCCAATGTATGGAGGATCTGGGACCAGGGATGAGCGGACCCGTGGATGTTCAGGTTCGAGCAAACTTTAGTCCGGTTCAGGTACCAGAACTGTACCCGAACATCATAGAAGTCAATATGGACCTAAACTTTGGTGCTGTAAAATGGTCAAAGTAAGGACTAGGGGGCTGCAAAAGGATCTCTCTCTCTCTCCGAACTCCAAACCCAACTTCAGTTGAGTTTGAGTTCAGCACCGGACATTAGGTGTTCAATAGAAAACCCAAACTTTACAGTTCGGGTTCGCTCATCTCTAGTTGGGAGATATAGGCTCCGGACGAAGGATCGGCTGAACCATTGTATGGCTGACTGCTATTTATTGTGAGGCTTTTTTGGGTCACAGACATAAGATATTTATCATCAGATCACTGGCCGACACGGCATATTTTATTAACATCTTGTGTATGGCCAATACAGATATCAGATCTTCAACAGATGACACCAAATTTAGCAGAATCTGCAGATAAATGCCTCATGTGTATGGCCAGCAGCTTTTGGCCACAGCTCAGGTCACATACCCATATATCCCCGTGTGCCGCTGCCATATATCATGTCCAAAGCAAAGAAGTCAGAACCAGTTGGATTTTTTGCGACTTGCTTGTCGCGTGACCTTGTGGGCTGTGATACTACTTGATTCACTTGCATTATGCTGCGATGTAGCAGTGTCATTCTAAAATCGTTGCCTGAGACCCGTGTCACTTAATTCAGTGCAGCGCTACAATGCTCTATAATTTTTTGCTGGCATTTAAGATGTTTAACCTACAGAAACCACACAATATGATTATTGCAAAACGGGAAAAGTTTGCAGGAGTCCTCCCGCCTGTGTGACCTTACATTTCAGCATTTAATTCAGTGAGCTATAAAGGTGCAGAGCCCCCGACACTTACATGACTAAGTCAGCTCTGCTACATCTGCATATTCAACATACCTCATAGCACTACTGCAATCGATTTCCGTGTATTGTATCTGATCATTCTATCATCTTACAAGGTTCACTCCTGGCTGTGCCATACACCCAATAGATGGGTACCTTCACTGTGCCACCAGGTATGCCATGTCAGGTTACCCAGCATAGACGTTTGACACCTGGAGGGTCTTGCAGACAAGTCATCAATTTCCCAACAATTTCAATCAGATCACCTTGGATGTACAATTATCAAACTGGCTCATCCTTGGCAGAATTAGACAAGAATAGTCTATGGCCAACATGGCCCTGCTAGGGGGGGTGAAGAGTGGCACCACTGCTGGCAGGGGGGGGTGCAGAGTGGCACCACTGCTGGCAGGGGGGGGGGGTGCAGAGTGGCACCACTGCTGGCAGGGGGGGGGGGTGCAGAGTGGCACCACTGCTGGCAGCGGGGGGGGTGCAGAGTGGCACCACTGCTGGCAGGGGGGGGGGGGTGCAGAGTGGCACCACTGCTGGCAGGGGGGGGTGAAGAGTGGCACCATTGCTGGCAGGGGGGGGGGTCAAGAGTGGCACCATTGCTGGCAGGGGGGGGGGGTCAAGAGTGGCACCATTGCTGGCAGGGGGGGGGGGGGTCAAGAGTGGCACCATTGCTGGCAGGGGGGGGGTCAAGAGTGGCACCATTGCTGGCAGGGGGGGTGTCAAGAGTGGCACCATTGCTGGCAGGGGGGGTGTCAAGAGTGGCACCATTGCTGGCAGGGGGGGTCAAGAGTGGCACCATTGCTGGCAGGGGGGGTCAAGAGTGGCACCATTGCTGGCAGGGGGGGGGTCAAGAGTGGCACCATTGCTGGCAGGGGGGGGGTCAAGAGTGGCACCATTGCTGGCAGGGGGGGGGTCAAGAGTGGCACCATTGCTGGCAGGGGGGGGGTCAAGAGTGGCACCATTGCTGGCAGGGGGGGGGTCAAGAGTGGCACCATTGCTGGCAGGGGGGGGTCAAGAGTGGCACCATTGCTGGCAGGGGGGGGTCAAGAGTGGCACCATTGCTGGCAGGGGGGGGTCAAGAGTGGCACCATTGCTGGCAGGGGGGGGTCAAGAGTGGCACCATTGCTGGCAGAGGGGGGTCAAGAGTGGCACCATTGCTGGCAGGGGGGGGTCAAGAGTGGCACCATTGCTGGCAGGGGGGGGTCAAGAGTGGCACCATTGCTGGCAGGGGGGGGTCAAGAGTGGCACCATTGCTGGCAGGGGGGGGTCAAGAGTGGCACCATTGCTGGCATGGGGGGGGTCAAGAGTGGCACCATTGCTGGCATGGGGGGGTCAAGAGTGGCACCATTGCTGGCATGGGGGGGGGTGAAGAGTGGCACCATTGCTGGCATGGGGGGGGTGAAGAGTGGCACCATTGCTGGCATGGGGGGGGTGAAGAGTGGCACCATTGCTGGCATGGGGGGGGTGAAGAGTGGCACCATTGCTGGCATGGGGGGGGTGAAGAGTGGCACCATTGCTGGCATGGGGGGGGTGAAGAGTGGCACCATTGCTGGCAGGGGGGGGTGAAGAGTGGCACCATTGCTGGCAGGGGGGGGTGAAGAGTGGCACCATTGCTGGCGGGGGGGGTGAAGAGCGGCACCATGGCTGGCAGGGGGAAGGTGAAGAGTGGCACCATTGCTGGCGGGGGCGGGGGGGGGTGAAGAGTGGCACCATTGCTGGCAGGTTACAGCAGCAGAAGTTGGTCACCAGGTTGCTGCTCACTGATCTGTTCTTACATGCAGCCAGGACTGGACTTGCAGGAATAGTGCACTAAAGGCCTATGACATGCCCCTTGTGTGAGGCCCAGGCAGGGCACAGTGGCGCAGGAGACCAGGCAGCTGGCTGGCATGGGGTGTCTTACCTGGGGCACTGCAGTCCGCACACACCTCGCCCCTTTGCACCTTCCGAGACATCCTCAGAGGAGAGGAGGGGATCACCTTCTGAGCCAGGGTGCTGTCCTGTGCTGCACCAATCCAGAGAAAGCCGGGGACAAGCTGCGGTAGTGCGGGCACCGGGGACAGGAGGGCACCTGCCCGCAGCCTCCTGCGCTGGTACAATGATGATTATCGAAGATCAGGGGCTCTGATGACTCCTGTCTCCGCAGCTCACCCCGGGCTGAGTGCATCGGCTGCAGGAAACTGATAGAAGCCCTGCCCATCCAACAGGAGGGGCCACATCCCAAGCTTCACCCCCAGGGGATGGGAAAAGGAAATGGGAGAGAGCAAGAGGAGGAGGAGGAGGAGGAGGAAGACGAAGCGCAGGAGCTGACAGTGCTCACACTGGTACTAACACTGCTCACACTGGTACTAACACTGCTCACACTGGTACTAACACTGCTGCATGGCACATAATATAGGGGATCAGCAGTGCTCACACTGGTACTAACACTGCATGGCACATAATATAGGGGATCAGCAGTGCTCACACTGGTACTAACACTGCTGCATGGCACATAATATAGGGGATCAGCAGTGCTCACACTAGTACTAACACTGCTGCATGGCACATAATATAGGGGATCAGCAGTGCTCACACTGGTACTAACACTGCTGCATGGCACATAATATAGGGGATCAGCAGTGCTCACACTGGTACTAACACTGCTGCATGGCACATAATATAGGGGATCAGCAGTGCTCACACTGGTACTAACACTGCTGCATGGCACATAATATAGGGGATCAGCAGTGCTCACACTGATACTAACACTGCTGCATGACACATAATATAGGGGATCAGCAGTGCTCACACTGATACTAACACTGCTGCATGACACATAATATAGGGGATCAGCAGTGCTCACACTGATACTAACACTGCTGCATGGCACATAATATAGGGGATCAGCAGTGCTCACACTGGTACTAACACTGCTGCATGGCACATAATATAGGGGATCAGCAGTGCTCACACTAGTACTAACACTGCTGCATGGCACATAATATAGGGGATCAGCAGTGCTCACACTGGTACTAACACTGCTGCATGGCACATAATATAGGGGATCAGCAGTGCTCATACTGGTACTAACACTGCTGCATGGCACATAATATAGGGGATCAGCAGTGCTCACACTGGTACTAACACTGCTGCATGGCACATAATATAGGAGATCAGCAGTGCTCACACTGATACTAACACTGCTGCATGGCACATAATATAGGGGATCAGCAGTGCTCACACTGATACTAACACTGCTGCATGGCACATAATATAGGGGATCAGCAGTGCTCACACTGATACTAACACTGCTGCATGGCACATAATATAGGGGATCAGCAGTGCTCACACTGATACTAACACTGCTGCATGGCACATAATATAGGGGATCAGCAGTGCTCACACTGGTACTAACACTGCTGCATGGCACATAATATAGGGGATCAGCAGTGCTCACACTAGTACTAACACTGCTGCATGGCACATAATATAGGGGATCAGCAGTGCTCACACTGGTACTAACACTGCTGCATGGCACATAATATAGGGGATCAGCAGTGCTCACACTGGTACTAACACTGCTGCATGGCACATAATATAGGGGATCAGCAGTGCTCACACTGGTACTAACACTGCTGCATGGCACATAATATAGGGGATCAGCAGTGCTCACACTGGTACTAACACTGCTGCATGGCACATAATATAGGGGATCAGCAGTGCTCACACTGGTACTAACACTGCTGCATGGCACATAATATAGGGAATCAGCAGTGCTCACACTGGTACTAACACTGCTGCATGGCACATAATATAGGGGATCAGCAGTGCTCACACTAGTACTAACACTGCTGCATGGCACATAATATAGGGGATCAGCAGTGCTCACACTGGTACTAACACTGCTGCATGGCACATAATATAGGGGATCAGCAGTGCTCACACTGGTACTAACACTGCTGCATGGCACATAATATAGGGGATCAGCAGTGCTCACACTGGTACTAACACTGCTGCATAGCACATAATATAGGGGATCAGCAGTGCTCACATTGGTACTAACACTGCTGCATGGCACATAATGTGGGAGATCAGTAGAGCTCAAACTGACACTAACACTGCTGCATGGCACATAATATAGGGGATCAGCAGTGCTCACACTGATACTAACACTGCTTCATGGCCCATAATATAGGGGATCAGCAGTGCTCACACTGGTACTAACACTGCTGCATGGCACATAATGTGGGAGATCAGTAGAGCTCAAACTGACACTAACACTGCTGCATGGCACATAATATAGGGGATCAGCAGTGCTCACACTGATACTAACACTGCTTCATGGCCCATAATATAGGGGATCAGCAGTGCTCACACTGATACTAACACTGCTGCATGGCACATAATATAGGGGATCAGCAGTGCTCACACTGATACTAACACTGCTGCATGGCACATAATATAGGGGATCAGCAGTGCTCACACTGGTACTAACACTGCTGCATGGCACATAATATAGGGGATCAGCAGTGCTCACACTGATACTAACACTGCTGCATGGCACATAATATAGGGGATCAGCAGTGCTCACACTGATACTAACACTGCTGCATGGCACATAATATAGGGGATCAGCAGTGCTCACACTGATACTAACACTGCTTCACGGCCCATAATATAGGGGATCAGCAGTGCTCACACTGATACTAACACTGCTGCATGGCACATAATATAGGGGATCAGCAGTGCTCACACTGATACTAACACTGCTGCATGGCACATAATATAGGGGATCAGCAGTGCTCACACTGATACTAACACTGCTGCATGGCACATAATATAGGGGATCAGCAGTGCTCACACTGATACTAACACTGCTGCATGGCACATAATATAGGGGATCAGCAGTGCTCACACTGATACTAACACTGCTTCATGGCCCATAATATAGGGGATCAGCAGTGCTCACACTGATACTAACACTGCTGCATGGCACATAATATAGGGGATCAGCAGTGCTCACACTGATACTAACACTGCTGCATGGCACATAATATAGGGGATCAGCAGTGCTCACACTGATACTAACACTGCTGCATGGCACATAATATAGGGGATCAGCAGTGCTCACACTGATACTAACACTGCTGCATGGCACATAATATAGGGGATCAGCAGTGCTCACACTGATACTAACACTGCTGCATGGCACATAATATAGGGGATCAGCAGTGCTCACACTGATACTAACACTGCTGCATGGCACATAATATAGGGGATCAGCAGTGCTCACATTGGCACTAACACTGCTGCATGGCACATAATATAGGGGATCAGCAGTGCTCACACTAGTACTAACACTGCTGCATGGCACATAATATAGGGGATCAGCAGTGCTCACACTGGTACTAACACTGCTGCATGGCACATAATATAGGGGATCAGCAGTGCTCACACTGGTACTAACACTGCTGCATGGCACATAATATAGGGGATCAGCAGTGCTCACACTGGTACTAACACTGCTGCATGGCACATAATATAGGGGATCAGCAGTGCTCACACTGATACTAACACTGCTGCATGGCACATAATATAGGGGATCAGCAGTGCTCACACTGGTACTAGCACTGCTGCATGGCACATAATGTGGGAGATCAGTAGAGCTCAAACTGACACTAACACTGCTGCATGGCACATAATATAGGGGATCAGCAGTGCTCACACTGATACTAACACTGCTTCATGGCCCATAATATAGGGGATCAGCAGTGCTCACACTGATACTAACACTGCTGCATGGCACATAATATAGGGGATCAGCAGTGCTCACACTGGTACTAACACTGCTGCATGGCACATAATATAGGGGATCAGCAGTGCTCACACTGATACTAACACTGCTGCATGGCACATAATATAGGGGATCAGCAGTGCTCACACTGATACTAACACTGCTGCATGGCACATAATATAGGGGATCAGCAGTGCTCACACTGATACTAACACTGCTTCACGGCCCATAATATAGGGGATCAGCAGTGCTCACACTGATACTAACACTGCTGCATGGCACATAATATAGGGGATCAGCAGTGCTCACACTGATACTAACACTGCTGCATGGCACATAATATAGGGGATCAGCAGTGCTCACACTGATACTAACACTGCTGCATGGCACATAATATAGGGGATCAGCAGTGCTCACACATACTAACACTGCTGCATGGCACATAATATAGGGGATCAGCAGTGCTCACACTGATACTAACACTGCTGCATGGCACATAATATAGGGGATCAGCAGTGCTCACACTGGTACTAACACTGCTGCATGGCACATAATATAGGGGATCAGCAGTGCTCACACTGATACTAACACTGCTGCATGGCACATAATATAGGGGATCAGCAGTGCTCACACTGATACTAACACTGCTGCATGGCACATAATATAGGGGATCAGCAGTGCTCACATTGGCACTAACACTGCTGCATGGCACATGTAGAAGATCATGAGTACTGTTGCATGGTACCACTAGGAGATCAGGAGTGCATCACACTGGTAGTAACACTGTTGCATGGCACACATACACGTAGGAGATCTGAGTTGCAGTGACGCTGATCCTTATGGTCTCATCACATTGGACGCTGATATACTAATAGCTGCTATGGTGACTGCAGACTTTTCTTGGCTATAGAGATAATGTGAGATTGTTAGCATTGATTGCAATGTTTATGGCACATTGGATTCTGAACATGCTAACTCTTGTTTTATTATTTCCTTGCTGTTGCTGACTAAATGCTAAAATGTAGTGTCTTCAGAAGACAACAAAAACAGTCACTATATGGAGAAAAGTATTGGGACACAGTCTATCTTTGAATTCAGCTTTTCATTTTGTCCCATTGCCACGGGTGTATAACATTCAGGCTTTCTTAATACGATTTGGGGAAAAAATGAGTCATTTTAAAGGGACTCTGTCAATATAGTCCTACCTGTATGCCTCATATTAATGGTTTTGATGTTGTGAAATCTTATATTATATCTTTATGGTAATGATTCCTCCAGGCCCCGGGCCCGCAAGGAATCCCCACCTCCTGCCTTCATTATAATAGTACCCCCCTCCCTTGCACGTCACAGAGGAGGGGGGTATGTCCTGTGACGTGCAGTTGCGGCACTGTAATCTCACACCTGCGCTTTGATCTCCCTTCATGATCCTTCCTTCTATGTGAGAAAATCTCCCTGACTCACCGGCGCATGCGCAGAATATCACAGACTAGTGTATTTCATGATCTTCTGCGCAGGCATCGGCGAGTCACGGAGATTTTCTCCCTGTTCATATAAAACACCCCAATTTATTAAGACCGGCGTTTCATATGCCTGTCTTAATGAGTGGCATGCCGGAAGAAGACGTTCTTACTTCATTAACAGGCGCACTGCACTTAATGAATTCGGTGTATCTTATCAGTGGTGTGCACCTCGCCAGAACCCAAGGAACGCTTTCACTTTTAATAATATGGTTGGGTGGGCATTGCCACTCAGGTCCCTGTTCCCTCCCCTGCTCCACCCATTTTGGTGGAGCTGCTGAAACTAGTGTGAAAGTTACGAAATTTTTGTCCAACTTCGTGTTTCGCAAAAATTCTTTGACATTTGAAGGTATTTTACAACAGAATTCTGGTGGAAACGCCATGATGAATCCGGGTAATGGTGCATGAAAGTCACTAACACTTTGCTGACTCCACAACTGCAGAGATCTAAACCTCCTCTGGAATTAGTTTCAGCAAAAAACAGGAGGGGAGCATCAAGGCATGGATTTCCATGGCTGGACAGCTGCTTGCAAGCCTTACATCACCCAGCACAATTCTAAGTGTAGGATGGAGTGGTATAAAGTCACCACCACTGGACTCTGGAGCAGTGGGAATGTATTATGTGGAGTGATGGATTACACTTCTCTGATAGTATCGGACTCCATCTGATAGACAAGTCTAGATTTTCTGAATGCCAGGAGAATGTTACCCACCTGACTATATTGTGCCACCTATAATCTTTGATGGAGGAGGGATAATGCTATTGGTTGTTGTTTTTTTCTGGGGTTGGCCTCGGATCCTTAGTTCTAGTAAAGGGAAATATTAAACTTCAGCATGCATGAGATTTTGGTACAATTGTATACTTCCAACTTTGTAGGACCAGTTTGTGAAAGGTCTTTTTCTGTTCCCTGAAAGAAAGGTTCATAAAGGCATGGTCGGGTGAGTTTGGTCTGGAACAGACCCTCGACCACAACCCCATCCACAACCCCATCCAACACTTTTGGAATACTCTAGAACAGAGATTGGGATCCAGGGGCTCTTGTCAAGACCATTGTCTGACTTCACAAATGCTCTTCTGTATAAATGGGTAAAAATTCTCACAGACCCCCTCCAGAATCTTGTAGATGTTGATCCCAGAAGAGTACAATCTGTCATTGCTGCAAATGGGAACCAACTCCATAGAAATCCCTATAGATTTAATATGGGAGACTAATAAAGCTCTGGTAGGTGTAATGTGCAGGTGACCTAATACTTTGTGAAGGTATTTTACAGGATTCTCATCTAATCGGCCCATGTGAACACATCCACCAATTAAATGAACAAACCCTCGCTTATTAGACATAAAAAATAATTATCAGCAGCTCATCTCCTAGTGGAAACTGGATAGACTAGAAACAATAACGAAACTGTATGGGAACCACACTAGTGATTGTCTACATGTGATGTACTCAGATTATACAGTGGCAGCAAATTAGTGGCAATCAACGATATTGTTGATGCGGCTTATAAAGGTGTATTCGACAACTGTATAAATTGGTCCGAGATCAAACCGCAGTGCTCCAAGTGGCCGGAGGGTTTCCCGATCCGAGTGTGACAGCTTCATATATTTCTAGCAAAGTACTATTCTGCACATGCGCTGGGAAAGGCCAAAGCGCCAGTGTATGTGCATTACAATACTTTGCTTTGCCATCGGCAGGGCAGAGAGGAGTACACCTGCGTAGGAGCGTGATGGAGGGCGCTGTGCAGATTACATAGGATACATCATCCACACAAAGCAGAGAAGGAGGACGGCATCGTAAGAAGAGAGGAGGCGCCTGATAAAGAACAGCGATGCCAATTGGACCGGACCAGACCGCATGTGAATATAAGAAAAGGTATTTTTTTTGCCTTCCAGGTCGAATTGGAGTCATATGTGCAGCATTATAGAATGCTACCACATGGAGCTGAAAGGTGATGGTCGTAGATTATATGGGAATAACCTGGTGACAGGTTCCTTTTAAAGGATAACTTTCTAAGGTTCTGTTCACATCTGCACATGGTTTCCATTTATCACAGATGCAGTCACTCAATAGACTCCAATGACACCCATTGACTTATAATGGAGTGTGTCGTTTTGCCAGGAAAATAGAGTTGCATGTAGCTCTATTTTTTTCAGTCAAGTATGACAGAATCTGTTACAGAGGCTACAGGTGTGAACAGAGCCTAAGGATTTGTTAACATCAGTGTCAAAGTGTAAGATCCAAAGATAATCTGCACCTTTTCTCAGCATGCTGTCTGTGTTGAAATCTGCAGCTGTTGAATCTGTTTTTCTTACATGCTCGGCTATCAGTATCAGGTGCGCAGACCTTAATTTGGAGCGCCACTCCATTCAAATGGGGGGCAGAGGAGCTCTTGTGAACTGTGAGGGTCTCAGAAATGAAAGTTACAGAAACAGTAAATCTCACTTTACTACACTGTTGGCGGCACTCCCACTCATTTCCATAGGAGTTACACAAATTGTGTAGCACAGCTGTACTTGACAGTTAGTTATTCCCTCTTGGCCATGAAGGGCATCAGCTGGTTTTACAACCAGAAATCGATCACAGAGCAGATAGAATGAGAAATCTTTCAAGTAAATGAACTCCAGGTCCCCACCTCACTGAAGGTTAGTTGGCTTAGTATAAGGGCCTATTTACACCTTGCGCACTTACCGTTCGGATTCATGATTTGAAAATCCTCAGCATATTAGAATAGTTGCAAAGGGAATGAGAATTAAAAAATCTCATCCACACGTTGCATGTAATTTCTGTGCGCAAATTGACCTGCACTGCGGATGTTTAAATAGATCTTAAATAGATGTTAAACCTGATGAGGCTGGATTATTTACTTTGAAAGGTAGTGTCACAGAATGACTGTATAATCCTGATATTAAAATGAGGATTTTTCAAGTCCTGTTCTCAAATGGAAAAGCTCATGAGTCCGAGTATATTTAATCACCTGAATGAGACCTGCAGCTCATACTGAGCAGTGTGAGATCTCAGCAGCAGGAGGGACACGGAGGAGCGGTCAATCTGGCTCATACATCTGTTTTAACATGGATTATCAGAAAGGCCTCATCAGGAATAAAAGATCTATTTACGAATGTGTGCAGTTTTGTATTATGAAATCTGATGACCGATCCTCTTTAGCTGGAATTCTCCTTGAGGGGAATATTCTCATGTGCAAATTTATTGTAGACATTTCTGCAACTGTTCAACTCTTCTTGTCAAAGAGGCTTGTACAAATCCATGCGCATGCTGCAATAACAACCCAGCTATCATGAAAGCGCCTGATGGTGAGACCCCCGTTCACGTCAGACGGTGTAGGAAACTGTGGGTTCATATGATTTTAATGTTTTGGGCCTATTTATTCTTCTGCATTCTCAAAAATACTTTTCAAATCATAGGAGTCATAATGGGGTTTTCTGGGCTCAACATAGATTTCTGCAGTCACTTCATCACACTTCCAGATCGAGCAGACCATCACGTGCCAATAAGTATGTTATTTTCTTACTTGCGGTCACGTGCCGTCTAGCACTGCTTTTCACAATGTTCTGCTAAGAGGAGCGGATAAGAATCTAGTCGGCATGTAATCACAGCCATGCATATCGCATATTGCACACTGTCAGGATTCAGTAATCTGCAGTCACATAAATTTATATTAAGCCTGGAAAATCCTTAAAAACTTGAATTTACAATGACACTTTTGGTTATGTGATGTTTTAGGACTCTTCCCAATCAATTCATTGGAATTCTGACTCCCTTATTTATTTATTTATTAAAGGGGATGTCATATCTGGCCTTAGGCTGCAAGTCTGCAGTCAGATTTGTGAATCCACACATCGTGCACATTGTGCGCTGTGAGGATTCTCTAGTGCCGACAGCGAGCGCGTGACAGCAACTATGTGATTTGCATACATGCGGTCATGTGCCAACTAGATGGGCACAGCCTCACTCAATGCAAGTGTATTGAGTGAGGCCGAATACAGTCTAGTTGGAATGTGTCCAGGAGTATGCAGATTGCACATGACAGCCAGCACCGGAGAATCCTCACGACGCGCAGTGCGTGTGATGTGAGGATTCATAAATCTGCAGTCACATAGAATAACTGCAGACTTGTAGCCTAAGGCCAGACAACCCCTTTAAAGTGAACCTGAAAGCTCATTCATGCTGCCCGAACCAGAGGCAGCACGAATTACACACTGGCTGTATAATTTCTGCTTCATTTCTTGGCTAGTCCAAAAGGCTGGTCCTAGGCAAGTCAACGGCCCTCTCCACTTAAGTGACAGGTCTCTCCCTATCCTACATGTGTGTATATGGTGAGGTACCTGTCACTCCAGGGGAGTGGGGCGGGCAGAAGCCGTGGGGAACATCCTCTTAGAATAGGCATGCGAGCGGCATGGTCCCTAGTCAACTTTTAAATGTGTTGGAGCATTTGAGAGTAAACATACATGACTGAAATAATACAGCCGGTGTCTTATACATGCTGCCCGGGCTTGGGACTGCATGAACCAGCTGTCAGGTTCCCTTTGAATGCTTTCATTGTGGTAAATCTCTTTGGTTTCAGATCTGTTCATACCTGATGAAAGTATCATTACATAAACTGTGGAAACTATTTCAGGGAAGTCTTAATTACAGTCGTTAATACCGTCATGAAGGTTTCTTACAATTCTTTTAGGTAAGGGCTCACCCATTCTTTTTAATCCGTGGTGACACGCAAAACTTCTGTTAGCGCCAGAGTTTTATCACCTAATTATTTTGATGCTGTGAAATGGCTTATATGTCTTAACTAGCTATAACCACAAGCCTTAACACTTTATTGGCCATGTAAAATTATATATTGCTTTTGTAATTCTGTTTAGTAGGTTTTGATGCTACATGGCTTAATGCCAGGCTTACATTTCCTGTTCTTTTCAGCAGTCAAATGGACATTGGCAGCAATTGGCTGGCTGTGACTAAGGAGGTGAACTGTGACATCAGCTTTTGTGATTGTATGATCCTGCCTGTGATGATAATGAGACTACTAGAAAGTCATCTGTACAGAACAGATTGTCCTCAATTTTTCTCGCCGGTCTTGATGAGGAAGCATGCTGGAGTCAGACCCTCCTTCATTAAGAGGCGCACAACTCTTAATAAATCAGACGCGTCTGAAAAGTGGCGTGTGCCTCGCAACTAATCTTACTTCAGTCTGGGACTGGAGTAAGATTTTTTGGGCGTAAGGAACCCTTCCGCTCCTCATAAACTTGACAAGCAGCGGTTGCCACGCTCACGTCCCGCCCAAGATCCACTCACTTTGTCAGAGCTGGATGAAAATGGGTGGCAACATCAAAAGGCCTCGCGCTGCACCATAATTTTGCAACTTATAAAATATTTTCACACCAGAATTCTGGCATAAAGGTTTTGAAAAATCAGGCCCATAGAGTGAGTCTAGCAGGGCTGATGGATAGTCTGTACTGCAGCCGGAGAGGTTCCTGTAATACCAAGTTGGTGAGATCGTTTGATCGTTACTTTGCCTCACTCAGAGAGAGGACGGTTTTGTTATTTAGTTGAGCTGAAGAAAGGCTGTTTCATTTTGGAGCTGTAAAGTTTACGAAGGACCATACACCCTGTGCCTGTGTGTATCCAAGTGGCTTCCAGAGAGCGGAAACCCCTACAATATATGCAGTCATGGTCGAGAGTGTTGGCACCCTTGAAATTGTTCCAGAAAATGAAGTATTTCTCCCAGAAAATTATTGCAATTACACGTTTTGTTATACACTGGCCTCAGTTAAGGTCAGTGTTCATAACTCCACCATAAGAAAGAGACTGGGCAAAAATGGCATGCATGGCAGAGGTCCAAGGCGAAAACCACTGCTGAGCAAAAAGAACATAAAGGCTCGTCTCAGTTTTGCCCGAAAACATCTTGATGATCACCAAGACTTTTGGGAGAATATTCTGTGGACTGACGATACAAAATTGAACTTTTTGGAAGATGTATGTTGTGATATGAGACATTTAAGTGTGACAAACATGCAAAAAAATAAGAAATCAGGAAGGGGGCAAACACTTTTTACACCACTGTATATATATATATATATATATATATATATATATATATATATATATATATATGTATGTTATATGTATTTAACATAGTTCAGTTGAGTATTGGATTCAATGCACCACTTACTTGGAAGTGATTCTCCACCTAGGCACACAAAAATCATACGTTTGATCTCACTGAATTTTGGCTTGAAAAAGGCAGTTTTGCCTCCAAAACATCGCCATACTTGTTATGTTTGTAATTTTGTAATATGACGCAATAAAGGAAACATTAGTATTATATGGTGACTTGGAAACCCATTTTTTCTATTAAACTATACGTTATTTTCTGATGACACCTTTGATTTAGGAGGTGCAGGCTAGATGGCTGCACTCATAATCATGTACAGAAACTCTACTCCTCAAAATCCAGAATCTTTCTTAAGAGAGCCGCCTCTCTTACAAGGTACTCAACCACAGCAACTCTTCAGGGTGTGTCTGTTAACTTTTAATGTAATTTTCTTGTGTAGCACTGGGTTTGACCTACGCGATGAATAGGAGTTATTAGTTCTTGCTATTTATTTGGTATTCTCTTGGTCATTATAGAATCCACAGACAGAAAGTAATTGCTTCCTTACAGATTTACCCAATTACTGAATATTCAAGTTGCAGTTTTGTTCTATTATTTTTTAATGTATCCAAACTGTTGAACATTTTCTATCACACATGTGAGATGAAGTATTTGTCCCTTTAGTTAGAAGGAATCTGTCAGTAGGATAAACCCTCCTAAGCCGTCTATATGGGCATATAGGTCATAGGAAGCTGAATAAAATGATACCTTGATATCTGTGATCTGATGCCTTATTCCAGAGAAACCAGGGTTTTTTTAATCTGTAAATGAGATGTTAAGATCTTTGGGCCGGAGATAGATCTCCCTGAGAATCTGTTTCCAGAGCTTATTTTAAATGAAAAGAGTTGTTACCAGTGTGAGACATTTAGAGCAGACTGTCAGTCATTACATGTCTCACACTGCTAACACCCCTTTCCTTTAAAATGGAGGCAGATTATCAGGGAGATCTATATCCGGACCTGAGATCTTAACAGCTCATTTACATATAACAAAACCCTTGGATTTCCTAGGAATAAAACATTGGATCGCAGATATCAAAGTATAATTTTATTCAACTTCCTATGCCCTGCATGCCTATATAGACGGTTTTGGAGGGCTAATCCTACTGACAGGTTCCTTTAAAAAAAAAAATCTGGTGGTGTCTGAATGCCAGGATCAGGAACAAAAGTTATAATTGGTGCAAAAGTTTCTATATTGTACATAGGCCACTAATCAGAATCCTACCAGAGACTCGGCCTCCATACTGCCCGCTGCAGGGGACATGTAGTGTTGTGACGCCAGGTTGTGTGACGCTGGAAAGCACTATCCTGGGAGATGGGGGACTCGGAGTCGGGTCCAGTGATGGAGAGATGGGGTGCAGCCGTGGCCCGGACCCGCTCCGTGCCCAGGGCCGTCACATTAAAAAGGATGGTATGGGCTTATCCGGGTTGAGTGGCTGATTACGACTACGCCACCTGTGGCACCTGGTGAAGGCCACCAGCGCTGCTGCAGTCCGCCGAGGCATGGTGTTATGGCAGCCGACGTTGTTACTACTCCCCACAGGCGGAGCAGGGCCTCGGGGCAGAGGGACTGGATGACGGGGGTAGTAGTCTAGGAGGTCTGGTGCTGCGTAGCGCGGTGTAATGCAGAATAAAGAGTCCGGAGGCCATAGGGGTGAACTTCCAAGGCTTTACTCACGAAAGAGATGGCAGTAGGAAGGCGACTCCCTGCTCCTCGCAGGGTTCTGCGGTCACCAGACACGAAGGGGTCCGACAACCTCCAAGTAAGTCCAGTGTTAAATCAGGACCCTGCACCAGAGTGTTCCTAGACTTCAGACCGGTTCCTTTCCTGTCTGTGTGTGTGTGTGGATATGCTGGGTCTCCCTCTGAACTTCACTCAGAAAAAGGGTACGGGTGGCAGCTCCGCTCCTTCCGTTACCCGGTAGGATACTCAGGGCCTACCGGGCTTGCCCGACCAGGACGTGGAGTAGCAAGGTCTGGTGTTGGGGGTCGGTACCCCTCTTGCAGCCGGAATCCCTCTGAATAGATCAGGTTGGCGAGGACAGGTGGCGTATACCGCTCCGTCTGCATCCTGCCTGGGATCCATTTGCGGTGCAGCTACAGTCTTAAGCTCCGGGCCTTCTTGGTCATGGTCCCTGACCGGGCTGAGACATACATTATCTGCAGCCTGCCCCTCGACCCAAGGCCAAGGTATGAGGGCTGTGTCTCCATCCGATGCGGGCCCACACAGGATCCGCGTCCAGGGTAGGAGGACACAGTAGAACAGTCAACGAACCATCAAAAGGCAAAAAGGACCAAAGACCAAGATGGCTGGGTATTAAATATGAATTATTAAGTGTCACTAAAATGTGAGTCCTCTACCCTCACCCTCTAAATGGTTCCCCTATCTCTTGGTTCCTCAGTCTCCCGATAACCAGGAAGGCAGCACCTAGTGCATTCTAGCCCCCTCTGGTGGGAGAAGTGTGGTGTTGGATGTGGAGGAAGGGTCCTGACCATCGCACTGTTCTTACCTCAGAGGAGGAACACTACACTCCATTAGAGAAGTGCAGAATCCCTGTGGCAGTCGAACCCTCAGGGGCGCCACAGTGTTACTGGAGGTCATTCAGATCAATGCCCATATAATACATTGAGGGGCTGGGGTTACCAAACTAAGTCTGTGTCGTGGCTAATATGGTGGGATGACCTAAGCATAATGAGACAACCCATTTGATAAAAAATCAGGGTCTGTTAATACTGTTTACCTTTAGCAAATATGCCTAGAAAGCTCCTGTTGTACATGCCAAAAGTGTTCATAGGGAAACTGAATGTCCTTCTGGACTCAGTCTAGCCTTAAAGGGGTTGTTTACTACTCTGATAACCCCGTTTTACAGGGAATCTGGCACAAAGTTTTTGGCATTTAATCTGAGAGTAGTGTAATGCAAAGCCTGTGACTCTGATTCCAGCCATGTGTCACTTTCTGGGCTGCTTGCTGCAGTCTTGATAAAATCACTGTTTTATCAGCAGGACACTATCATTAGTAAGCTTGCTACCATATAAACCTCCATTTTTATGAGCTCTGTAAAACCCCCTTCCCCACCGCTGATTGGCATCTTTCTGCCTATGCACAGTGTAAATCTGCCAATCAGTGGTGTGGGCAGGATTATACAGAGCTCAGCATTCTGCAGCAGATAAAACAGTGATTTTATCAAAACTGCAGCTAGCAGCCCAGTAAGTGACTCATCGCTGACATCAGCTTCTCTGCCCCTACATCATGCTGCTCTCAGATGGGGCAGCAAAAACCTGGTGACAGATTCTCTATAAATACTTTATTCTCCAGTGTAAAATTAAAACAGATACTCACCTGCTGCATTGGCGCCATTCCAGTGATCTCGGCACTGAGATTCCCGGTGCTTATATGACATTGTTGTGGCACGTGAGAGCTGCAGCCAGGGGTGTCCAAACTTTTTTCTAAGAGTGCCAAATTTGATGAAGTGAACATGTGCGAGGGCCGATCATTTTGCTTGACATTCTTTGGACCATTAAAATGAATGCAAATAAACTTTTTTTGCAAAGTTTATTGAAAACGGCATACTTTTTATTTTGTGACTTGGATGACAAATCTAAACAGGTGTTTAATCAATCTGCCTTAAAGGGGTTAACCCAGACATACCCCCATTCTCACCCAGGAAGCCCCTCCCCGACTTGAGCATCGAAGCAGTTTATGCTCCAATGTCCTACTTTTGCCCTGCACTAAATTGCGCAGAGGAAAGGCATTTTCTGGAGTTCTAGTGACATACCCGGCTCTCCACGGGGCTGGCAGAAAGCCCAGTGACGTCACCGGCACTGATGGGCGGGCTTTATCACCAGTAAACCAGCTAGAGCAGCGCTAAAGCCTGCACATTAGAGCCGGTGAAGCCTCCTACCGGCAGTGTGTCATTGTAAATAGCACAGGGCAAGGGAGCACATCGGAGCATGAGATGCTTTGATGCCCATGGCAGGGGGGCTGCCTGGGTGAAAAAGGGGGTATGTCTGGGTTCTGAACTTGGACAACCCCTTTAATATAATAGAAACAGGAAACTGAGATATCTCAGGAACATTTTAAAGTACATTACACAAAGTAATGTAAGGTTGTCTGTCAACTTATAAGTTCAAAAAATGTGAACAGGAACATAACAGCAAGTATACATGTGTTCAAATATATAACTGTCTATCCAACTGACATTAATTGAGATTTTACAACATATTAATCTCAATTAAAAAAAAGAAACTAGCCTGCACTAATGTGAAGGGTGAAACTGGGATCTGGACTGCAGCACATAGACTAGGTCTGGTTCAATGGCCGTGGTTTTGATGCGCAAAATGTCACGCAGGTGAGAGTCACTTAGTCTTGTCCTCACGCGGTTCTTGTTAAAGTTCATAACAGAGAATGTCTTCTCACACAAATATGTTGAGCCAAACAAGCTCAGGGTTTTCTTAGCCAATGTTCGAATCTCTTGAAACCGGCTCTTATCCAGTTGGCGGTAAAAGTTAACAAGAGAGAGCTGTTGATGACGACTGCGTAACTCGCTGTCACAATGTAGCTCAATGAGCTCGAGCGGCAACTGATCAGGAGCATTGTCGGGGTCAACAGAGAATGGAGAGGAGAAAATGCTGATCTCCTTTTCAATAGCTGCAAAATCTTGAAAGCGCCGTTGAAACTCCCCAGCCAGAGATGTGATGTCTGCTGCATACCTGCTTATTTGCGCATGGATATCATCCTGTGGAAAACTGTTAATTATTTCCTGTAGCGCTGAAAAATGGATGGTATTGGGCGGTGTTTGTGACAACTGCCTTAGGAAAAGTTGCAGCTTTGTTCCAAAGGCTTTGAGGTGTGAATAAAGTTGGTTCACCGCTGCATCTTTGCCCTGAAGATTCATGTTCAGTACATTCAGATGCTTTGTTAGGTCGACTAGAAACCCCAAATCAGCCAGCCAAATTGGATCAGATAGTTCTCGCATCGTTTGTCCCTTTGTTTCCAAGAATTCTCCTATTTCCTTTCTGAGAGAGTAGAAACGTTGCAGTGCAGACCCCCGACTGAGCCATCTTACATCGTTATGATATGAAACATCTTCATATTCAGCCTGGATATCCAGTAGAAACTGTTTAAACTGGCGGTGGCACAGGGCTTTAGAGCGGATAAAATTAATGGTCTTTAGTACCGGTTTCATAACATGATCATATTGGAGATGTTTAGCACAGAGAACTTGTTGATGAATGATGCAATGAAGTTTAATAGCTTTGCCTCCTTCTTCGCTCACCTTGTTACAGATTAGGGTTGATAATCCACTTCGTTCACCAGTCATGGCAGGTGCCCCATCAGTAATAATCCCAGTAACTTTGTTCCAAGGCAGTTTCATGTCATCTATGGCAGAACTAACAGAATCAAATAAATCTTTCCCTCTTGTTTGATCCTTGAGGCTCTGGAGGTCAAGTAGCTCTTCAGTCACATTCATTTCATCGTCCACCCCTCTTAAAAAAATCAGCAACTGAGCCGTGTCAGATAGGTCCGTGCTTTCATCACAGGCTATTGAAAAGAAGTCAAAATCAGCTCCTTTTGACATTAACTGTCTCTTAATATCCGATGAAATTTCTTCAATTCTCCGTGCTACAGTGTTACGAGCCAGGCAAATGTTGGAAAACTCTTGCTTCTTCTCGGGACAGACATTCTCTACCATTTTCATAACACATTCTTTGATAAAGTCACCCTCTGCAAAAGATTTGCAATTTTTAGCAATTAACGCTGCCACCTCATAGCTCGCCTTTGTGGCATTTTCATTTGACTCACGGGCTCTTGTAAAAAATCGCTGTTGTGACAATAAAACAGCTTCAAGTTGCTTATACTTTTCACTTCGGTCGTGCCCTGTTAGCTTGTCGTATGTGCTATGTCTCGTCTGATAGTGTCGCTTGACATTAAATTCTTTATAAACAGCAACGGTCTCTTGGCATATCAGACAAACACAGTGATTCTTTATTTCAGTGAAAAAATATTCTACTTTCCACTTGTCCTGGAAGCGGCGGCCCTCACTGTCAACTTTTCGTTTCTTATTTGTAGTTGCCATTATAAAAATTGGCCAGAAGGGGAGAGATTAAAAGGCGCAGAGGGTGGAACAGCAAAAATAAGATACTGCTATATGCTTTATAACACAGGCAGAGAATAGCAAGCTGTGCAACAGTCGCACATCAGATAATGGAATTATAGCACAGTGACAGGCAGTCAGGGGTTAATGAAGGGTATGACAGCTTGCTACCACAAGCTTGTGTGAGAGCCCTGCTGGCCTAACCTTTCTGGAGGTGTAAGGTGGCGCAGGGACTTATATATAACTTAATATATATATTATTTATATAATTTTACACAACTAAGCTGAGGTCTTCAGCCTATCTGACCTCTGAACGTCTTACAACCCCTGGGGGCTGGAGATCTCGCACGTCGCGAGATCTTGGCTGGCCGGTTGCCGCCGCTCAGTACTCCGGCGCAGGGAGAAGGAAAGCCGAAATCTCGCGATGTCCGAGATTTCGGCTCTTCTCCCTGCGCCGGAGTACTGAGCGGCGGTGGCGACGAGAGCGGCAGCGGCCGCAAGGTACATGCTGCTGGATACCTGGGGGCCTTATTAGTCCGGACCGCGGGCCGCAAATGGCCCGCGGGCCGGACTTTGGACATGCCTGGCTGCAGCCCTTTAACAGCTGCTAATGGGCTGTAGTCTTCACACTTGGACAACTTGCCGACATTGCCAGTGTGGGAGGTGAGTATCTGTTATTTTTACTTTTCACTGGGGAATACAGTATTTAAAGAAGCACTCAGAAGAAATTTTTTCATCTCCTAAAGTTGTCTAAATGTGTATATAATGTAGTGTTAGTGCAATAAAATACTAATTGCTGTCTACCCTATTTCCAGCAATGCTACGGTTCTCTTCTCGTTCATGAGAATCACTCAGGGGTTTACGTGTGATCTAGAAGTCACTGAAACTATATTACATATACATTTAGCCGGGTTTAAAGGGGTTGTCCGGTGAAAACCGATAAGTCTGCCATCACTCCGTATGATTGCAGACTTATGGGTTTCAGACCCAGGACCGAAGGGTATGTATGAGTTATACATACCCCTGGCCACTGGGTTCAGCCTCCCTCCATACACTTGTATTGCGCCAAGGACGGGCCCCCTCTAGTGACGCTGATGGCCAGTGAGCATGTCTGACTAGAGGGAGCGGCCTTGCTCCATACAAGTGTATGGCCCACTGGCCGGGAGTATGTATAACTTATACATACTCTCCGGTCCCGAGTCTGAAACCAGTGAATCCTCACAGTGCACAGTGCATGCACTGAGGGGATTCATAAGTCTGCAGTCACACAGAGTGACTGCAGACTTATCTGTTTTGACCGCACAACCCCTTTAAAAAGAGGTTACCCGGGTAGTGGACATCTCCTTTAATAAGAGTTTTTACCATGTTTGTACAGCTATGTAGAACCGGCTGTGGCCACGCTTCATATGAAGTAAGTAATTTAATACACCCCAATTTTGCAGTGATAAGCAATCAAGTGATCGCTGGTGCAGTTTTCAAAGGTGGCCATTTTTCAAAAATGTTCATATCACCCAATTTTTATCTTGCCGTTATCAACCGAAAAATAAAAAGTTATAGCTCTTGGAACACCAGGAGGAAAAATTGAAGAGACGCCTGCTGTGACTGTTACTCAAGACGCTGTATAAATCTACAGCCAGCCCCCTTTCCATGGTAATAAAAACTAGTATAGATGATAGAAAAACAAAGGCCCCTTTTCAGCAAAGCTTTTACTCCAAAAAAGTGGTGTAAAAGTCTTGAAAAGTTGCAACATTTTGTATTCAATCTGTTTTATTAAACATCAAGTAAGCATTAATTATTAATCATTTTACATTTTGCAAATCAAGAAAAATATATTATATTCTGTCAGGGATTCTAACACGCAGAGACGACACCGGGGAGATCACGCGATATCTCACCGTGCCGTCACGCTGTCAGTATTTCGTCCGGAATCGCGAGCACGCGATCCAGACTACTCGCTACGTAGGTATCAGCAAGCGACCAGTGAGCGTATGGCGTCACACCTCTGGATCTCCAAAGCCTGGAATCCGGGCTAACTATAGCTGGTGCTGCTGCTCATCTTGCCTCTTTTGCTCAGCAGCCTCTCGGTCAGCTTGTCGCTCAGCAGCCTCTCGGTCAGCTTGGGCCTGGTGCTCCTCTCGGTCCGCTTTGGCCTGTTGCTCTGCTTGCTCCTGGAATTTCAGGATCAGCTGCAGTCATCCATCACAATCGTCTGTGGCGAGCTGCTCCAAGGCCGTCTGCAGGTGGGGTCCACACTACCCTGGCTGCGGGTATGGCTGGCAATCACAGGTCAGACCCCTGCAGCAGCACCATCTGGGCCTTGCCTGGCCACCCCATCGTCAGGACTCTGCGGTGGCACAGGCTCTGCAGCACCTTTCAACAGTGCAGAAATCATTTGAGCCTTATTTTGGCCGTCGGGTCAATCTGTTTCAGCTCACAGAGGGCAGTGAGAGTGACATTTGACTGCTGTTGATACCAGGGCTCTCCACGTGTAGCCATCATAGCCAAATAAAAGATAGGACAGAAAAACAAGAGAAGGGAAGGGGATGCAGCTGCTACACGTATAGTAATGTCTCAGATAAAAAATATTAAAACACTGAGTCTGATTTCTTAAAACTCTGCACAGAATTCTCGCAAGAGCTGTGTAAGTTTTCAGTGACAGGAATGATTGCTCAAACCAGCCACTAATGTCCTGTAATATCCCACCGCTGCCACCAAATTGTCAAGGATTTCTACACACACAGAGGGACAACACCGGGGAGATCACGCAATATCTCACCGTGCCGTCACGCTGTCAGTATTTTGTCCGGAATCGCGAGCACGGGATCCAGACTACTCGCTACATAGGTATCGGCAAGCGACCAGTGAGCGTATGGCGCAACACCCCTGGGTTCCAAAGCCTGGAATCCATGTTTAACGCCCTCCATATGGTCACTGTCAGCTTCATGATAGCCCAATTATTAATATTCTCTGCCACCACCGGCCGAGTTTGAATTATAATACAGGCCTGGCTGGACGCCTGTGTTTTGGTAGCGTATATGGCTTCGGGGAAGGGAACGATTACAGAACAAAAGAAACAGGACTATTACATTTTATATTTAATCCAAAAGGGAGGCAGTGTTTAGGAAAAAATACACTGCTCAAAAAAATAAAGGGAACACTGAAATAACACATCCTAGATCTGAATGAATGAAATATTCTCATTGAATACTTTGTTGAATGTGCTGACAACAAAATCACACAAAAATTATCAATGGAAATCAAATTTATTAACCAATGGAGGCCTGTATTTGGAGTCACCCCCAAAATTAAAGTGGAAAAACACAATACAGCCTGATCCAACTTTGATGTAATGTCCTTAAAACAAGTCAAAATGAGTCTCAGTATTGTGTGTGGCCTCCACGTGCCTGTATGACCTCCCTACAACGCCTGGGCATGCTCCTGATGAGGTTGCGGATGATCTCCTGTGGGATCTCCTCCCAGACCTGGACTAAAGCATCCGCCAACTCGTGGACAGTCTGTGGTGCAACGTGACGTTGGTGGATGGAGCGAGACATGATGTCCCAGATGTGCTCAATCGGATTCAGGTCTGGGGAACGGGCGGGCCAGTCCATAGCTTCAATGCCTTCATCTTGCAGGAACTGCTGACACACTCCAGCCACATGAGGTCTGGCATTGTCCTGCATTAGGAGGAACCCAGGGCCAACAGCACCAGCATATGGTCTCACAAGGGGTCTGAGGATCTCATCTCGGTACCTAATGGCAGTCAGGCTACCTCTGGCGAGCACATGGAGGAGTGTGCGGCCCTTCAAAGAAATGCCACCCCACATCATTACTGACCCACTGCCAAACCAGTCATGCTGAAGGATGTTGCCGGCAGCAGATCGCTCTCCACGGCGTCTCCAGACTCTGTCACGTCGGTCACATGTGCTCAGTGTGAACCTGCTTTCATCTGTGAAGAGCACAGGGCGCCAGTGGCGACTTTGCCAATCCTGGTGTTCTGTGGCAAATTCCAAGCGTCCTGCACGGTGTTGGGCTGTAAGCACAACCCCCATCTGTGGACGTCGGGCCCTCATACCACCCTCATGGAGTTGGTTTCTAACCGTTTGTGCAGACACATGCACATTTGTGGCCTGCTGGAGGTCATTTTGCAGGGCTCTGGCAGTGCTCCTCCTGTTCCTACTTGCACAAAGGCGGAGGTAGCGGTCCTTCTGCTGGGTTGTTGCCCTCCTACGGCCCCCTCCACGTCTCCTGGTGTACTGGCCTGTCTCTTGGTAGCGCCTCCAGCCTCTGGACACTAGCTGACAGACACAGCAAACCTTCTTGCCACAGCTCGCATTGATGTGCCATTCTGGATGAGCTGCACTACCTGAGAAACTTCTGTGGGTTGTAGAGTCTGTCTCATGCTACCACGAGTGTGAAAGCACAACCAACATTCAAAAGTGACCAAAACATCAGCCAGAAAGCATTGGTACTGAGATGTGGTCTGTGGTCCCCACCTGCAGAACCACTCCTTTATTGAGTGTGTCTTGATAATTGCCAATAATTTCCATCTATTGTATATTCCATTTGCACAACAGCATGTGCAATTGATTGTCAATCAGTGTTGCTTCCTAACAGGACAGTCTGATTTCACAGAAGTTTGATTCACTTGGAATTATATTCTGTTGTTTAAGTGTTCCCTTTATTTTTTTGAGCAGTGTATATACAAGGATGTTACAAAGGAGACATTAAAATACATAAGCAGTTACATAAAATAAACAGGATAAAAGAAGATAACTTACACTATACGATCGTTGAGACCATTCAATATAGGTGGAGGAGGGGCTCCCCAGTTGGATTATGCTGTTATCGAACAGGACCCGTTGCTTATAATTCTTATTCCCCCCTGGCAATGAGTGCTTCTGTACTGTCCATGCGTTCTCTCAGCGCCGGCCTGGAGTACCTGGGGCCCACCAGCACCATGCAGTTACCGTATATAGGAATAACATAAGTCCACAAACTCTTTCAAAATGAATCAACTTTATTAACCAATAAATAACCAATATAATGAATAAATAACAAACTAAAGAAACACTCCTGGCAAAAGAGCAACACTGTTATCTTATTCACATCAGTGTGTGATAAAGTGCCATAACAGAACAATAACAATAAACACTTTCAAGGTACATTCTCTTAAAGTATAAGTGACACAAATTGAACCTGCATCTATCTAGCATGCCAGCAGCCAGCATCATTGTAGCAGCACCAAACTTGGCCCACTGGGAAAACTTAAAGAATTCTGTAAGCATTTTGGAAGTTTGTATTGCACGTTTTCCTCTCCTCTATAATACAGTACCATTCAATTGTTAGTGAAAGGCCCAAAACAACAAATAAACACACACTAACAGTCATTCAGCAGAAAAATTACAAAAGTTTTTTTTCAGAACAGAAGATGACATTGCATACGTATTAATAATGTCATCATAGTCTAAGTTCCTTGAAATGTCATACTCAATGTTCAACAAAAGGAGTGACTCTAAAAGCTCCTGTCCAGTCGAAGACCTCAGACGATTTTTTACAATTTTCAGCTTTGAGAACACTCTTTCACATGAAACCTGGGTGCAAGCAAGTGTAAGAAGTGTCTTGCAAACTGCAAAAATGTTTGTGTAAGCAGCAGAATGTAAATTGTAGTCATATAAAAGTCTGTAGCAGTAGGAAAGACAGTTTTTTTGCGGGACGAGTTGTACTTTCAGATGCAATCATTTATTTTACCATATAGTGTACAGGGAAATGGCAACAAAAATTCCAAATGCAGTAAAATTGCAAAAAAAGTGCAATTACACGTTTGTTTATTGGGTTTTTTAGTCACCATGTTCACTATATGGTAAAACCGACGTGAAAGTGTGATGCCTCGGGTCAGTACAAGTTCGTAGATACCAAACATGTATACCTTTATTGGTATCTAAGTGGTGAAAACAAATTCACAAGTTTGAAAAAAAAAAATCACACTTTTCGCACCATGTTCTGCGCACAGTAGTGTTCTCATTTTTTTGGATCTGGGGCTGTGTGACGGCTTATTTTTTGCGTCTTGAGCTGACGTGCATCTCTGCTGCTGTGTAGTAGTCACAACACAGGGAGAGGTTAAACATCCAAGTATTTAATATGTGTTGCCAATAAAGAATGTTCCCATTCTTAATATCCGAAAAAAAACAAATGACTGACAACAATCCACTATACCTAGACTAATAATACCATATAGAAGAGAGAAATACCACCACAGAATGACCAGAACACATACCACCACATAGTGATCAAATACTACAAAGTACAAGGTATATACAACCCCTGGCAAAAATTATGGAATCACCGGGCTCGGAGGATGTTCATTCAGTTGTTTAATGTTGTTGAAAAAAAGCAGACATGGCCCAAAACTAAAGTCATTTCAAATGGCAACTTTATGGCTTTAAGAAACACTAAAAGAAATCAAGATTAAAAATGTGGTACTCAGTAAGGGTAATTTTTTTCAGACCAAGCAGAGGGAAAAAATTATGGAATCACTCAATTCTGAGGAAAAAAATTATGGAATCACCCTGTAAATTTTAATTTCCAAAACTAACACCTGCATCAAATTAGATCTCCTCGTTATTCTGCATCTAAAAAGGAGTGATCACACCTTGGAGAGCTGTTTCACCAAGTGGACTGACATGAATCATGGCTCCAACACCAGAGATATCATTTGAAACAAAGGAGAGGATTATCAAACTCTTAAAAAAAGGTAAATCATCACGCAATGTTGCAAAAGATGTTGGTTGTTCACAGTCAGCTGTGTCTAAAATCTGGACCAAATACAAACAACATGGGAAGGTTGTTAAAGGCAAACATACTGGTAGACCAAGGAAGACATCAAAGCGTCAAGACCGGAAACTTAAAGCAATATGTCTCCAAAACAGGAAATGCACAACAAAACAAATGAGGAACGAATGGGAGGAAACTGTCTTTCTTTTTTCTGTTTACTAGAAATTCATGGTGGCTATGTCTAATTTGGAGTGACACCATGAATTTCGGGCTTAGTACCTGCTGATAATACAGCTGGCCTGGTACTAACCCTATTATTACCCAGGGCCGCTGGAAGAGCCGGGTAAAGCACCTGGAAATGGTGCTATGATGAATGCGCCATTTTCAGGCGTGGCTGCGGGCTGCGATTTTCAGCAGGGGGGGCCAAGAACGCTTGAGCCTTATCATGCTGCGAATCCCAGCCCCCAGCTGCCTTGTTTTATCTGGCTAGCGATCAACATATGGCGGGAGCTGGGCAATGGGCATGATTATCAAATAATATATACCTGACAGGAGCCCATAGATTCTGCTGGTTCCAATAATATATACCTGACAGGAGCCCATAGATTCTGCTGCCTCGAATAATATATACCTGACAGGAGCTCATACATTCTCCTGCCTCCAATAATATATACCTGGTAGGAGCCCATACATTCTTCTGGTTCCAATAATATATACCTGACAGGAGCCCATACAGTACAGACCAAAAGTTTGGACACACCTTCTCATTTAAAGATTTTCTGTATTTTCATGACTTTGTAAATTGTACATTCACACTGAAGGCATCAAAACTATGAATTAACACATGTGGAATTATATACTTAACAAAAAAGTGTGAAACAACTGAAAATATGTCTTATATTCTAGGTTCTTCAAAGTAGCCACCTTTTGCTTTGATGACTGCTTTGCACACTCTTGGCATTCTCTTGATGAGCTTCAAGAGGTAGTCACTGGAAATGGTCTTCCAACAATCTTGAAGGAGTTCCCAGAGATGCTTAGCACTTGTTGGCCCTTTTGCCTTCACTCTGCGGTCCAGCTCACCCCAAACCATCTCGATTGGGTTCAGGTCTGGTGACTGTGGAGGCCAGGTCATCTGGCGTAGTACCCCATCACTCTCATTCTTGGTCAAATAGCCTTTACACAGCCTAGAGGTGTGTTTGGGGTCATTGTCCTGTTGAAAAATAAATGATGGTCCAACTAAACGCAAACCGGATGGAATAGCATGCCGCTGCAAGATGCTGTGGTAGCCATGCTGGTTCAGTATGCCTTCAATTTTGAATAAATCCCCAACAGTGTCACCAGCAAAGCACTCCCACACAATCACACCTCCTCCTCCATGCTTCACGGTGGGAACCAGGCATGTAGAGTCCATCCGTTCACCTTTTCTGCATCGCACAAAGACACGGTGGTTGGAACTAAAGATCTCAAATTTGGACTCATCAGACCAAAGCACAGATTTCGACTGGTCTAATGTCCATTCCTTGTGTTCTTTAGCCCAAACAAGTCTCTTCTGCTTGTTGCCTGTCCTTAGCAGTGGTTTCCTAGCAGCTATTTTACCATGGTGGCCTGCTGCACAAAGTCTCCTCTTAACAGTTGTTGTAGAGATGTGTCTGCTGCTAGAACTCTGCGTGGCATTGACCTGGTCTCTAATCTGAGCTACTGTTAACCTGCGATTTCTGAGGCTAGTGACTCGGATAAACTTATCCTCAGAAGCAGAGGTGACTCTTGGTCTTCCTTTCCTGGGGCGGTCCTCATGTGAGCCAGTTTCTTTGTAGTGCTTGATGGTTTTTGCAACTGCACTTGGGGACACATTCAAAGTTTGCCCAATTTTTCGGACTGACTGACCTTCATTTCTTTCATTTCAAGTAATGATGGCCACTCGTTTTTCTTTACTTAGCTGCTTTTTTCTTGCCATAATACAAATTCTAACAGTCTATTCAGTAGGACTATCAGCTGTGTATCCACCTGACTTCTGCACAACACAACTGATGGTCCCAACCCCATTTATAAGGCAAGAAATCCCACTTATTAAACCTGACAGGGCACACCTTTGAAGTGAAAACCATTTCCAGCGACTACCTCTTGAAGCTCATCAAGAGAATGCCAAGAGTGTGCAAAGCAGTCATCAAAGCAAAAGGAGGCTACTTTGAACCTAGAATATAAGACATATTTTCAGTTGTTTCACACTTTTTTGTTAAGTATATAATTCCACATGTGTTAATTCATAGTTTTGATGCCTTCAGTGTGAATGTACAATTTTCAAAGTCATGAAAATACAGAAAAATCTTTAAATGAGAAGGTGTGTCCAAACTTTTGGTCTGTACTGTACATTCTGCTGCCTCCAATAATATATACCTGACAGGAGCCCATAGATTCTTCTGCCTCCAATAATATATACCTGACAGGAGCCCATAGATTCTTCTGCCTCCAATAATATATACCTGACAGGAGCCCATGCATTCTCCTGCCTCCAATAATATACACCTGACAGGAGCCCATACATTCATCTGCCTCCAATAATATATACCTGACAGGAGCCGATACATTCTGCTGGCTCCAATAATATATACCTGACAGGAGCCCATAGATTCTGCTGCCTCCAATAATATATACTTGACAGGAGCCCATAGATTCTGCTTCCTCCAATAATATATACCTGACCGGAGCCCATACATTCTCCTGCCTCCAATAATATATACCTGACAGGAGCCCATAGATTCTTCTGCCTCCAATAATATATACCTGACAGGAGCCCATAGATTCTGCTGCCTCCAATAATATACACCTGACAGGAGCCCATACATTCTGCTGCCTCCAATAATATATACCTGACAGGAGCCCATGCATTCTCCTGCCTCCAATAATATATACCTGACAGGAGCCCATACATTCTGCTGCCTCCAATAATATATACCTGACAGGAGCCCATAGATTCTGCTGCCTCCAATAATATATACCTGTCAGGAGCCCATACATTCTCCTGCCTCCAATAATATATACCTGGTAAGAGCTCATACATTCTCCAGCCTCCAATAATATATACCTGACAGGAGCCCATACATTCTCCTGCCTCCAATAATATATACCTGACAGGAGCCCATACATCTGCTGGCTCCAATAATATATACCTGACAGGAGCCCATAGATTCTGCCGACTCCAATAATATATACCTGACAGGAGCCCATAGATTCTGCTGGCTCCAATAATATATACCTGGTAGGAGCCCATAGATTCTGCTGCCGCTGCCTGGGGCGACGCCAGGTCCGTCCTCCACAGTGCGCACAGGAAGCAGTCCCAGGGCGATGATGTCATGCAGTCCAAGGGCGAACCAGGGGGGCCCTCTGCTCTCTGTACAGGGCCCAGGGGGGTAGGGGCGGGGCTTGGGGGCGTAGCCATCGGGACCCGGGGCCCACCGGGGGTTTTCTCGATCCTCCGGTGGGACAGTCCTCCCCTGGGTTCTCTTATGCCTAAGGGGAGAACTGGCCACACGCCCATTGTGGTGACATCATGTGGGCTGGTCTCAAGCCCGTACATTTTTATTACAAATGCTAACTTCTGCAATAACTCATTGCTCGTTGGTCGCAGAAGCTTGCAAACGACGCCATTTTTTCCCTTATGATTTTATCTTTATTTAGAGACCACACATCGCATAGCTGCAGTCTGCTATTCTGGTGTTTTTGCGCTATAGCTCTATGTAGCGTTTTTCTGTGCCAGAAAAATATCCCTATCATTCCGTCACTGATTTTACCTCTAAAAATATGGGTCCCGTTATCGCCAAACGTATGGAACTCACAATATTTCATATCGGAGTCGACCTGGCTATGGCTGGTGGGAATTGTTGTGAGTGCCTTTGAACTTAATGAACCATTTCCTCTTTCCACCAAACACTGGCCTGGGAGAAGGTGTCAATCGGTCTCAGGTGTGTGTTAAAAGGAAATACATTTACATTTTAGTTAGCTTGTACCAGTTCTTTGCTGGCCTTTGTTTGTGTAAGGCCTCCCTCATGACTGTGTTAATTGGGGCTTTTGTGCTGAGCAGAAGGGGAATAAGGGAGGGGGGTGAACATCTATGTCAGGCAAATATGGACGAACATTTTCCAGACATTAATATTTCCCTGACATATTCGATTTTGAAGAAAATATAACAAAATAGAATTATAGAAAAATGTCCAAAGTTCAAATGGGGTCACTTTTTTCAAATAACATTTCAAATGGTAGTGTATTGAACAATATAATATTTGTAAGGTAACTGCCTATAAGAGAATCATATTTTGAGGAACATCCTATATTATATCTGAAAAGCCCATATAAGAATAAAAAAGAAAAGAGAGCAGAAAAGGCAAAGGGTCAAGGGGGAGGGGAGAGGTCCTTATGCCTGTGTGACTAATTATGAACACAATCTCATGTATCTGTTGAAAACTATTAGAACCGGGTATGAAAATCAGGTGAGTCCTGGAACAGAATCCATCCGCTCCAAACCCTTCTAAATTTATCATTGGTTCCATTACATTCTGCAGACAACTCTTCCATTCTACATAGATTCACCATTTCCTTGTACCAATCTAATATGTTAGGGTGGTTTTTAAGTTTCCAAAGCCGTGGAATTATTGTCCATGCTGCTGTTAAGCAAAATTGAAGTAAATCCTTCTTTTGAGTACCTATTGAGGAAGGGAGGATTGACAGAAGGGCTATTTGAGGAGACCCCAATACTGTGTTTCCTGTGATACGTTGGTAATTGTCAAATACCTTCTCCCAAAATGGTTTAATTTTAGAACACTCCCCCCATATATGAATCATAGAACCCACTTCACTTTCACAATTCCAACATGTTTCCGAAACTGTAGGGAACATTGCATGTAGTTTAGATGGGTAGTGATTAGTGTTGAGCATTCCGATACTGAAATATCGGGTATCGGCCGATATTCGCGGTATCGGAATTCCGATACTTAATTCCGATACTTTTGCAATATCGTATACCGGAATCGGAAGTTCCCATAATGCAATGAGCCATTTTCATTTTATTCAGCCAATGAGGATCCTAAGAAGTGTGGGCACATCCTGTTAGGCATGTAGGCATCTTAACTAATGGCATGGCTGTGATTGGCTGCTGAAATGATGTCATGATGCACTATAAAAGCCGCCGCCGCCATTTTGAGCTCACTCTGCTGTGAATTCAGTTAGGGATAGGACGCTGTTGTTCTGAGGGACAGTTTTAGCTACCTATTTGGTCTATTCTGCTTTACCCAAGCTACTTTATAAATCGCTGTGCCTTGCAGTGCTAGTGCACAGTTCCCTGTGCTGTTCACCGCTGTCTGCAAGGTCTGTGTGTGTGAGTGCAGCTCACCCTGTAGTGTGTGCTTCAACCACGTCTGGTTGTAGTGCACTCAGTGTGTGTCACTGCCTCATACATTGTCCTTTTTTGCCAATTCACAATTTTTCCTGATATCTCCTATTAGTGTGGTGGTTCCATCCGTATTCAACTAAATTGGTTCCAAACACACTATATAGGAGTAGATAGAGAAATTTTTTTGGTCTTGCAGCGCTAGTGCACAGTGCTCTGCATCTGTACTGTTCACCGCTGTCTGCAAGGTCTGGTGTGTGAGTGCAGCTCACCCTGTAGTGTGTGCTTCAACCACGTCTGGTTGTAGTGCACTCAGTGTGTGTCACTGCCTCATACATTGTCCTTTTTTGCCAATTCATAATTTTTCCTGATTTCTCCTATTAGTGTGGTGGTTCCATCCGTATTCAGCTAAATTGGTTTCAAACACACTATATAGGAGTAGTTAGAGGAGCCTTTCTGCAGCATTGGGCCCTGCAGCCCCAGCCAGATTAGTATTAGCCTATTTTTTGCAGACTCATCTATTGCATTGTAGGTTACCTTCCTACATTGTAATAGCTACAAAAAGTTTGTGATACTATCGTTATTACATCTTTAGGCACATCCAGTGTCTTTTTGTGACAAAAAAAAACCTAAATAAAGTTCACCAAACACTCCACTTTACAGTTGTGTAGGCCACATTAGCTCATATTAAAGTCTAGTCCACACTTTATAAAATTAGTGTTTCTTATACCTGTTAGCAGCTGTTCAGGAATAAGCACACTAAGCCCTTAGTACTTTTCTGCCTATCTTTATCAGTCTACCAAGATGAAGAAGGCAGGGAGTAAGGCATGTGGTCGTGGGCGTGGAGTTTCTGCAGGGAGAGGACGTGAGGATTCTGTGCCTGCAGGGAGAGGACGTGGGGATTCTGTGCCTGCTGCGGGCACCAGTGACTCAGCATCCCCCAGTTTTACCAGGGAACAGTCCTTTATGCGCAGCTTTGTAGGAGCTAGCCGTACCCCACTGCTGCGCGAGGACCAAATTGAAGCCGTTGTCGGATGGATGGCAGCTAACGCATCGACTTCAATTAGTTCCAGATCCTCTCAGGTCCTGAGCACTGAAGAGCACCCATCTGTCTCTTCACCACCTGCCAAATTGCCCAGGCAGTCAGAGAGCCCTGGACAGGAGCCATCTCTACTTCTGTTCTCTGAATCTCTTGGCTTGGAAAGAGGGGGCCAGCCAAGCAGAATTCGAGAATTTGAAGAAGAGGTAGTATGCAATGATGCGCAATCGTTTTGTCTCTCTGAATCTGAAGAGGCGGGTGGGCCAGTGCCTATGGTCAGCAGCACACCTCAGTACGCATCTGATGATGAGACTCAGGTGCCACTTTCTGGTGCGTACTGTGCTGTCGATACTACCCAGGAGAAGCAGTTGTTTGAAGAGGGTGGTGTAGATGATGAGGTCCTTGACCCATCATGGCGTGAGGGACAGGAAGGTGGTGGGAGCAGCTCTGAGGAAGAGATTCCCCGAACGGCCCAAAAAGGAGGGAGAGGGAGGGGGCAGACTTGGTTGCCTGTAGCCTCCACTTCGGCACCCATTAGGAGCATGGCTCTTCCAAAATCCAAAGCGGGCGCTCCCAAGACTTGCAGTGCCTGGTCCTTTTTTGACACAGTTGCAGATGACATTTGCTTTGTCAAATGCAAGCTGTGTAATCAGAAGGTGAAAAGAGGGAAAAGTGTCAGCAACCTCAATACCACAAATATGTGGAAACATGTGCGGACCAAGCACGTGGTGGAGTTACAAAAACACACTGAAGACCTAGGCCAACCTACAGCGCCACCTACCACCTCTTCAGCTCGTGTTGTAGCCTCTTCCTCCAGCTCACACACAGCTGGTTCGGCTTCCTCACAGGATCGCCATGGAAGAATCTCTGGCACTGTTGTACAGAGACACAGTGTAATTCCACCCACAGCACCACTTTCCCAGTCATCCTCACACTCCCAGGCCAGTCTACAGCCATCGTTAGCACAGGCATGGGAGAAAAGGCGCCCATACTCGGCAAACCACAACCGAGCACAGGCTCTGAATGCTGGCATTGCTAAACTACTGGCCCTTGAAATGCTATCATTCAGGCTGGTGGAGACTGACACATTCCGTAACTTTATGGCATTGGCAGTCCCACAATACAACGTGCCCAGCCGCTTTTATTTCAGCAGGCAAGCCGTCCCTGCCCTGCAACATCATGTGGAGGGAAAAATTAAACATGCGCTACAAAACGCCGTCAGTAGCAAGGTCCACCTGACCACCGATGCGTGGACCAGCAAGCATGGACAGGGACGATACCTTTCCCTCACTGCCCATTGGGTAAATGTTGTGGAGCCGGGTACAAATCTTGAGAGTGGCGCTGTACGTGTTCTGCCAACTCTAAGGATTGCAGGAATCCAGTCTGTACACATTGACTCCTCCTCATACTCCAGTTCCTCTGAATCAGCGCTGCAGGAGCCGTCACGGTCTACCTCCACATCGACCCGTGAACGGTTACCTGTTATGGTGACCAATATGAGCACAGCCGTGGCCAAACGTCAACAGGCCGTATTAAAATTAATTTCTTTGTGGAATCGAAGCCACACAGCGCAGGAGCTCTGGAATGCCATCAAGCAGCAGAGCGACGTGTGGTTTGTGCCAGCGAATCTCCAGCCAGGCATGGTAGTGTGTGACAATGGCCGAAATCTGGTGGCAGCTCTGGGCCTAGGCAACCTCACTCACATCCCATGTCTGGCACATGTGCTCAACTTGGTCGTGCAGAGTTTTTTGAGGGATCTTGATGCACTGCTTCACAAGGTCCGCATAGAGTGCGCTCACTTGCGGCGTTCCAGCAATGCAAGATCACGCATTGCAGCTCTGCAGCGCCGATTACGTCTTCCGGAACATCGCATCATATGTGACCTACCCACCAGGTGGAATTCAACGTTACATATGTTGGAGAGGTTGTGTGAGCAGCAGGCACCAGTAATGGAGTACCAGCTGCAGCAGGCGCAAACAAGTCGCAGTGCGCGCCGTTCACACTTCACCACCACTGAGTGGGCCTCTATGAAGGACATTTGCCACGTTTTGCGTGCCTTCAATTATTCCACGCGGATGGCGAGTGCAGATGATGCACTAGTCAGCTTGACTATCCCCCTTATCTGCCTGCTTGAAAAAACACTGCAAGCACTAAGGGACGAGGTTTTGGAAGAGGTGGAGGATGAGGAGTCACAAATGCCATCTGCTTCTCTACAGTCTGCGCAACGTGGTTCCTCACAAAGGCCTAGGCAGGGGACACTTTGTGAGGAGGATGAGGAGGAGTCAATGGATGAGGAAGACATCTGTCCAGAGGAGGGAGGTACACAATGCTCTAGTAGTCAGTATCTAGAGCGAGGGTGGGGTGATGCAGAGCAGGCAGAGATCACGCCTCAAGCAGGGGACAGCGTTTCTTGGCCAGTTGGCAGTCTGCAGCACATGGTTGATTTCATGCTGCAGTGCCTGAGAAACGACCGCCGCATCGCCCACATTCTCAACACGGCTGATTATTGGGTGTCCACCCTCCTAGATCCTCGCTACCGGGACAACTTACAAAGCCTCATAACACCGTTGAACCGGGAGCGTAAAATGCGGGAGTACCAAGACGCACTGGTGCATTCCATCATGTTCTCCATTCCAACCGAGAGCAGTGCTGCTAGTGCTTTACAAAGCAGCTCAGTGCGTCGAGGCAGTGGAGGAAGCTCTGCACAAAGAGGGAGCAGAAGCAGCGCCTCAGCACAAGGCAAGACCAGTATGGCCGAAATGTGGCAAAGTTTTGTGTCCCCGCCGCCACAAATGTCTACACCATCACAGACGGCTCCAGTTAGCAGGAGGCAACGTTTCCGTCAGATGGTGACAGACTACATGTCTTGCCCTCTTAGTGTACTCCCAGACGGCTCTTCTCTAGAGATGAGCGTTGTTCTACTCGAACTTTTCGCCAATCTCAAATTCGAGCTGTTTTGGGCGGTGTTCGAGCCGGTCGGCGAACACGAACAATTTGAGAAAAATTCGGCTGTTCGAGGTTATGTTCGATAACTGTTCGTGCACCAAAATCATAACTGGATTTTTTCTCAGTAATGATGAAAATTAATGTTAATACGCAGTTTGAGTGTACAGCGGGGCGGGGGGAGGGGCAGGGGATGGATCTCTGCAGGAACAATGAAGATCTCCATTTTTTTTTCTCTTTCCCGCATTTGCAGTGGGGAGGTGCAATCTGTCAGCCTATCAGCAGCGCACACACGGAGCGAAGTGCTTTTTTTCACACAAGCAAGGGCATGTGTGATTGGCAGTGTATGTCACATGTCCTTGCCCTATAAGACCAAGCCATTTTCCCCGTCGCCACCATTTTCTCACTGCTGCAGCTGCGTGTTAGACGGCACCGCTGTTGCTGTGTGCGCTATACCTTGTTAATTTCAAGCCAATTTTCGCACAAATATACAGATAGCTTGGGAGTAGGGAATAGTTGTGATTGCAGTCCTTTTAAGGACTAGGTTACAGCATTTCCTACGACTTTTATCAGGCAGGTCTGTGCTCTTAAATAGATAGATTGTGGGAGTAAAGACTAATTGTAATTGGAGTCCTTTTCAGGACTAGGTTACATCAGTTCCTATCAGTTTTTGCCAGGCAGGTCTGTGCCAGTGCTGTGCAAGTTTTTTTCACAGCATTTGGCTGAATCTAGCAAAGCTAATCCTTTTTGGCCTATTGCAGAGTGTGTTAGTCAGTGGAGTAGCCTATCTGTGTTGCAAGATATACCACCTGTGTATAGAATACCAATTTTTTTACTGCACCTAGTGAAGTAAAATCTTTTGGGCATAGCATCATTCTATTAGTCCATCTATACTGACCTCCATCAGGTTGCAAACTGAATATAATTTTTTTCTGCATCTAGCTCTGAAAAAATATTTGGGCTTCTAGCAGTGTGTGGGACTTGGTCTATTAGTCCATCTATACTGACCTCCATCAGGTTGCAAATTAAAAATAATTTTTTTCTTCATTTAGCTCTGAAAAAATATTTGGGCTTCTAGCAGTGTGTGGGACTTGTTCTATTAGTCCTTCTATACTGACCTCCAGCAGGTTGCAAATTGAATATAATTTTTTTCTGCATCTAGCTCTGAAAAAATATTTGGGCTTCTAGCGGTGTGTGGGACTTGGTCTATTAGTCCATCTATACTGACCTCCATCAGGTTGCAAATTAAAAATAATTTTTTTCTGCATCTAGCTCTGAAAAAATATTTGGGCTTCTAGCAGTGTGTGGGACTTGGTCTATTAGTCCATCTATACTGACCTCCATCAGGTTGCAAATTAAAAATAATTTTTTTCTTCATTTATCTCTGAAAAAATATTTGGGCTTCTAGCAGCGTGTGGGACTTGTTCTATTAGTCCATCTATACTGACCTCCATCAGGTTGCAAATTAAAAATAATTTTTTTCTGCATCTAGCTCTGAAAAAATATTTGGGCTTCTAGCAGTGTGTGGGACTTGGTCTATTAGTCCATCTATACTGACCTCCATCAGGTTGCAAATTAAAAATAATTTTTTTCTGCATCTAGCTCTGAAAAAATATTTGGGCTTCTAGCAGTGTGTGGGACTTGGTCTATTAGTCCATCTATACTGACCTCCATCAGGTTGCAAATTGAATAAAAAAATTTTCTGCATCTAGCTCTGAAAAAATATTTGGGCTTCTAGCGGTGTGTGGGACTTGGTCTATTAGTCCATCTATACTGACCTCCATCAGGTTGCAAATTAAAAATAATTTTTTTCTGCATCTAGCTCTGAAAAAATATTTGGGCTTCTAGCAGTGTGTGGGACTTGGTCTATTAGTCCATCTATACTGACCTCCATCAGGTTGCAAATTAAAAATAATTTTTTTCTTCATTTAGCTCTGAAAAAATATTTGGGCTTCTAGCAGTGTGTGGGACTTGGTCTATTAGTCCATCTATACTGACCTCCATCAGGTTGCAAATTAAAAATAATTTTTTTCTGCATCTAGCTCTGAAAAAATATTTGGGCTTCTAGCAGTGTGTGGGACTTGGTCTATTAGTCCATCTATACCGACCTCCATCAGGTTGCAAATTGAATAAAAAAATTTTCTGCATCTAGCTCTGAAAAAATATTTGGGCTTCTAGCGGTGTGTGGGACTTGGTCTATTAGTCCATCTATACTGACCTCCATCAGGTTGCAAATTAAAAATAATTTTTTTCTGCATCTAGCTCTGAAAAAATATTTGGGCTTCTAGCAGTGTGTGGGACTTGGTCTATTAGTCCATCTATACTGACCTCCATCAGGTTGCAAATTAAAAATAATTTTTTTCTTCATTTAGCTCTGAAAAAATATTTGGGCTTCTAGCAGTGTGTGGGACTTGGTCTATTAGTCCATCTATACTGACCTCCATCAGGTTGCAAATTAAAAATAATTTTTTTCTGCATCTAGCTCTGAAAAAATATTTGGGCTTCTAGCAGTGTGTGGGACTTGTTCTATTAGTCCATCTATACTGACCTCCATCAGGTTGCAAATTGAATAAAAAAAATTTCTGCATCTAGCTCTGAAAAAATATTTGGGCTTCTAGCGGTGTGTGGGACTTGGTCTATTAGTCCATCTATACTGACCTCCATCAGGTTGCAAATTAAAAATAATTTTTTTCTGCATCTAACCCAGCCAATAGTTTTGGCCTAATACCACAGTTTGGCCATTCAGCTCTGCTCGGTTACCATCCATTGTTTTTTTGTGCAAACAACTCCAGAGTTGTGCATTAGTTAACCACCAAAATGAGTGGAAAAAGGCCTGCTGCTGGTGGAAAGGGGAATAGGCGTGTTGGGAAGGGGTAAAAAGGTTGTGTCCGTGGGGTAGGTGCAGAAGAAAGACCATCTTCCAGCCAAACTAAAATGTCTACTTCTTTTAGCGGACAATGTGATAAGATCCCTTTCTTACGGCCACGCCAATCGCTACAAATTCCAGATGAGGCACAAAAACAGCAGGTGCTTCAACGGATATCAAGTGCTCCTTTAAGTGGGCTCTCCTCCACATCAACTTCAACATCACAAATACTCCAGTCCTCAAAGGTGTCACCCAAATCGCACTTGCTTCCTCACAGCTCCCAAATCTCCAGCTGCCCGTCTGAGTATGAGGTAGAACAGATGGTTGAGTCTGCAGAGCTGTTTACTCATACTATAGCCTGGGAATCAGAGGTCGACTCCAGCGCTTCTGTGAATCCAGACGAGGAAATGATCTGCACTGATGCCCAGAATCTTTATGAGTCGGATCCAGGACCAGACGCAGAAGGTTCTGACCATAATGTAGACCCTCATTCCCAAACTGTAACTCCTGTTGGTGGAGACAATGAGGAAGACGATGATAAGACTCAAATACCTGATTGGAGCGACAACTTTAGTTTTTTGTCAGGGCAGGAACAGGTTGGCTCTGAGGACGACGGGTGTGATAACGCACAGGGTGATGATGATGAGGTCGGAGATCCCACTTACTGTCAACCCACAGTCAGCCAAGAGATGAGGTCAGCAGAGGAGGTGGAGGAAGATGCTAGTGACGACGAGGTCAGGTTGCGCCTTCCTGGACAGAGACGTTGTACTGGAAGCACGTCAACAACTGCATCCTCAAACACAACTCTGCCTCTCACCACAAGTCGTGGTGGCTCTTCAGGTCGCATGGGTGCTAAGCCTTGCATAGCCTGGGCATTTTTTCAGATCGATAAAGATGACCCAACTCGTGTTATCTGTAACATTTGTCAGCAAAAGCTAAGTAGAGGCCAAAAAATACATAGTTTGAGTACTTCATGCATGAACCGGCACATGGACATGAAGCATAAGTTGCAGTGGGAAGCTCAGTGTGCTACAATGCGGTCTAGCCGGCCGGGCCAACCACCGTCTGCCATATCTTGTGCATCCGCGGCCTCTTCATCCTCTGTGACTGGGGGGACAGCAGTCACACCTGTTTTGGGGCGCAGACCTGCCACCTCTTTACCCGCAACAGCCAGCGTGATTGGCAGGTCATCATTTTCTTTGGAGGTGGTAACACCAGCTGGTCTTGAGCGCTGTCCGACATCGATAGCACCACCTTTGGATCAAGGCAACCTAACATGTCCGCCTGCATCTTCCTCACAGACCGGCAGTTTGCCGGGGACACCCTTATCAACCCCGTCTAAGCACAATAGCCAGCCCTCGGTCCCTCAGATGTGGACAAGTAAAAGACCATTTCCTCCTAGCCATGAGAAAGCTAAGAGGTTGAATTTCACCATCTGCAAGCTCTTGGCTACAGAAATGCTGCCTTTCCGCCTGGTGGACACAGAGGATTTTCGAGACCTTATGTCCGTCGCAGTGCCCCAGTACCAGATGCCCAGTCGGCACTACTTCTCAAAGAAAGGTGTGCCTGCGCTCCACCAGCATGTCGCACACAACATCACCGCTTCTTTGAGAAACTCTGTGTGTGACAGGGTGCATTTCACCACAGACACTTGGACGAGTAGGCATGGACAGGGGCGTTACATGTCGCTGACTGGGCACTGGGTAACTATGGTGACAGCAGGACAAGGGGCTGCTGTCCAAGTCTTGCCGTCCCCACGAGTTGTGCGTCAATCCTCTTTATGTCATTTTTCCTCCACTGCTTCTGCCTCCTCAACCTCCTCTCGGTCTTCCACCTGCACCCAAAGCCTGTCTGGTCATGCCACAAGCTTTCTAACTGCGCAGAAGGGATCCTGCACACCTCCTTACTATGCTGGCAGTAGGGCTCAACGTCATCAGGCGGTTTTTACATTGAAATGTCTGGGAAATGTGAGTCACACAGCTGAGGAGTTGTGGTCAGCTCTGGAGAACCAATTTCATGAATGGTTGTCTCCACTGGACCTGAAACCAGGGAAGGCCGTGTGCAACAATGCTGCAAACCTGGGTGCGGCCCTTCGCCGGGGCAATGTCACACACGTGCCTTGTATGGCTCACGTGTTGAACCTGGTTGTCCAGCAATTTTTAGCCCACTATCCCAGACTAGATGGCCTTCTGCAGAGGGCACGGTCGCTGTGTGCTCACTTCCGCCGTTCGCATCCCGCAGCTCAGCGACTTACATCTCTACAGAAGTCGTTGGGCCTGCCACTTCACCGGCTAAAATGCGATGTGCCTACCCGGTGGAATTCAACTCTGCACATGTTGCAGCGACTGTGGCAGCACCGACAAGCCCTGGTGCAATACGTTCTGACGTATAGCCTGGGCCAACGAGATTCAGAGGTGGGGCAAATCACGCTGGAGGAGTGGTCTCAGATCAGGGACCTATGCACCCTTCTGCACAGTTTTGAAATGGCGACGAAGATGTTTAGTGCTGACGATGCCATTATCAGCATGACTATTCCGGTGATTTACATGCTGGAGCACATGTTAAACAGAATTCGGAGTCAGGTGGTGGCACAAGAGGAGGTGGAGGAAGTAGAGGAGGAGGAGTTGTATGCGGAAGGGCTAACATCTGCAAGGTCCAGACGGTCGGCAGCACCAGGGCGGCAGGCATGTGAGGGTGGGGGAGATGATTTTACCAGGGCGCATGGTAGCAGCCAAACTAGTGAGGAAGGTGCAGGAGCCCAGGAAGAAGTGGAGGACGAACTGATGGAAGACTCATCAGATGAGGGAGACCTTGATCACATTTCTGTTGTGCGAGGTTGTGGGGAGAGGACAGAGGAAGGAAGCATGATTGTTACCTCGCCACCAACACAACAGGGACTTGGTGCTCCTGGATGCGCAACACACATGAGTGCCTTCTTGCTGCACTACCTGCAACATGACCCTCGAATTGTGAGAATTAGAAATAATCCTGACTACTGGGTTGCCACACTGTTAGATCCCCGGTACAAAAGTAAATTTGCAGAAATTATTCCTGCCATAGAAAGGGATGCACGCATGCAGGAGTATCAGCAGAGACTGTTGCAGAATCTTACATGTGCTTTTCCACAAAATACCAGTGGTGCACGAAGTGAATCTCACAGTTCCAACTTGCCAACCGTGGTCTGTATGGAATTGTTCAATAAAGGGCCCAAAATTAAGATAACATAGATGGGAGAGGTCTCTATGAATAGGAATTCCTAAGTATTTGATACCCTGTGAGGGCCAGGCAAAGGGAAAGTTGGACTGGATGGAATCCTATATGGATTTAGGGAGGGAGACATCGAGGGCCTCAGACTTCGCTGCATTGATTTTAAAATTTTACCATGTAACAAAGTGATCTATTTCAGCCATAACAGCAGGGATGGATATATGTGATTGAGTGATATATACTAGGACATCATCAGCAAATAGAGAGCACTTGTACTCGGTGCCTCCCACCTCAATCCACCTAATATTGGGGTTATGGCGAATTGATGAGAGCAGGTGCTCCGTCACTAGGATGTATAAGAGAGGGGACAGAGGACATCCCTGCCTTGTCCCATTGGTGATTGTGAAAGGTGATGAAAATGTTCTGACGCACCCCCTGGGCCTTGGGACACCCGGAGCCGGACCCTTTTTGGTGGATGCTGGTGGTTGTAGTCTTCGTGGCGGCGATCCGGTTCCGTGGCTCAGGGCGGTCAAACCAGTGGCGGAACTATTTATGTGGTTTTGATGTTTAAATGTCCGACTACGCCACCCGTGGATTGCGGTCAGAGTGAACCGCCGCTACAGGGCAGACCGCTAAGGCTGGTGTTGTGGGTGCAGCAGAGCGTAGCATAACTCCCCACGGGAGGAGTATAGCCTCAGGGCAGTGTATGCGGAGGATGGGGGTGATGGTGCAGGGCAGCAGCAGTAACGACACGGAGTCAGTGATGCAGTTCAGGGCCTTTACTCACAGTTCTTATTATCCAGACCACGTCTGCAGGTAACGGCTGCCCACGTCGTACTGTGCTCACCAGGTGAGGGGCTCAGACAACTCCCAGATAACTTTGGAGCGCTTCACAGGACCCCCTTTGTGTGTCCTTTGTCTGGCCTTTCTTACCAACACTTCTGTCCGGCTGCCTCGGGCCTCCTCTTGGTAAACTTGGCGCCAGTTTCCCTGACCCTATGTGGTGCCTTCCTAGCGGGTGGAGCAAGGGGCTGCGCCACATAAAATGTCAGAGCCTCCGGTTTCTAGCTGAGGGTCGTTTCCTGCCTCCACTAGTTCGGGGACCGGTCTCCCCCTTTGGCCTGACCCCTCCACGCAGGTGGATTCGGGCGTGCGGTGGCGACTCGCCCGTCCGCACCCCTGGGATCCCTTCATTCCTCGTTCCTGGAGCCTTCTCCGCTCCTCTTCCTTCCTTCTCCCTCTTGCAGGCCTGGGCCTCTGTTACTAGGCCCGCCTCCGGAGCAGAGCTCATGCAGAGCCCCTGCTCCCTGCCACTTCTGCTCAGACTTCTCTGCACTGAACTAAGATGGTGCCCACCTTTTATACTCCCTTCTCAATGCACCCAGGAACTGCTTCCTCCCTGCTCCTGCACTGCAGGGTTCCCCTTCCTCAGTGTTCCCTCCCCCCACTCCAGCCAGGGACAGGGACTGTCGTGCCCATCTCAGGGGCATATTGGTCGCCCTGCCCCACGGCAATGTGGTGTAATGCATGCAGGTGTCGGGTCCTGATCCACACTCCATCCTTATCTGAGAGTGAGATATCACACCTCTGGGTGAGGTGCAATACGTCTGTAGCAACCGAGCCCTCGGTGCTACAGTTCCATTTATCTTCAGCCTAGGTGACGTATTGTGATACAGGGCCGTGATTTTGGCTATAAAAGGGTCCCCTAGACCCCTACCCCAAGCTTTTTAAAAGAATCATATATGGCGTGCCAGGAGACTCTATGGAATGCTTTCTCAGCATCCAACGAGAGTATCTACTTACAAATTTTTAACTGCATCTAGCCCAGGAAATACTTTGTGCCTAGTAGCAGTGTCTGCTAGTCAGCGGATTATCCCGGCTGTTAAGCAAGCTACACCACCTGTAGTTTGGACACTTAATTTTTTCAAAGGAAATGCTTCGGGACCACGGGATACTTAGTGAAGAGCATCAGGAGGCACCCCAAGGCATAGGGGCTGGGACTGGCACTAGGATGCCTTGCGGTGGACAGCCGAGCTCGATCCTTATAAAAGCTTTTTAACTGCAGCAGCTTTAGTGGACGCTACTGGAGCTGGAATTACGCGGCTGCTGGCATGAGACTTGCCCTCCAATAGATCCTTGTAAATGGATTTAAAGTGTATTCATTCAAATTAGAGGGACAATTTAAATTAAAAAGCTTAGAGCTGCCTCCACCACAGGGGGGCTCTCTCGACCCACCAGCGGACAGGCACCAGTATTGGGAGAGGGGGGCTGGCCGTCAGGGTTCACCGCGGCTCTGGCACAAACCCGGCGACACGGAGGTGGCACGGGCAGGAGCGGACTGGCCGTCTCGGCTTCTCACTTTTTGGATTTTAGAAGGGCATGACATGCCTATATCTGTGTCTCCCCCTCCTTTTACTCCTCCACCTCTTTTCTTTTCGCATGACTATATGTACTTGTCACTTTTCCATGTGTTAGTTGTGTCTTCTGAGCAGTTTGTCAGCTTTTGGACACCTTTGAAGGTGTTTTCTATGTGTTTCTATGTGTTTTTGTTTGCCTGCCATTGGTTTTAACGGTGTTCGACGAACAGTTCGGCGAACACACGGGTGTTCGACGAACCGAACCGAACTCGAACACTACGGGGGTGGCTCAACACTACTCTTCTCCCTTCAAGTTTTGGGTCTGTAAGCTGGATACATGGCCAGAGCTTAGTCAGTATGCATTGGAGGTGCTAGCTTGCCCTGCTGCTAGTGTATTATCGGAACGCGTCTTTAGTGCCGCAGGTGGTGTACTAACAGACCGTCGCATGCGACTATCCTCCAATAACGTTGACCGGCTTACTTTTCTCAAAATGAACAAGGCCTGGATCTCTCATGAATTTGCCAGTCCTCTTCCAGAATAAATAATTGGTTGGCAACAGTATCCAGGTCTCCTGTTCTGTTCATGTTTCTACCACCTGAACTGTAATCCCTGAGCTCCAACACCGCCAGTTGGCGCTCGGAAGTGCCGTCTGCACAGTCAACACTTGCTGCCGTGTTATTGGGGTTCAGTAACGTCAGCTGATCCCCAGCTGTGTGTCCGGCAAATTCTCCTGCTTTGTCCACATCCACTGTACTACGGATTTAAAACCTCCTCCAAATACACCTCTGGCTCCTCCGTTTTTAGTATTTACCCTGGGCTCCAATACCGCTAGTTGCTGCTCAGAAGTGCCGTTTGCACAGTCAACGCTTGCTCCAGTGTTATTGGGGTTCAGCAACGTCAGCTGATCCCCAGCTGTGTGTCCGGCAAATTCTCCTGCTTTGTCCACATCCACTGTACTACGGATTTAAAACCTCCTCCAAATACACCTCTGGCTCCTCCGTTTTTAGTATTTACCCTGAGCTCCAATACCGCTAGTTGCTGCTCAGAAGTGCCGTCTGCACAGTCAACGCTTGCTCCAGTGTTATTGGGGTTCAGTAACGTCAGCTGATCCCCAGCTGTGTGTCCGGCAAATTCTCCTGCTTTGTCCACATCCACTGTACTACGGATTTAAAACCTCCTCCAAATACACCTCTGGCTCCTCCGTTTTTAGTATTTACCCTGGGCTCCAATACCGCTAGTTGCTGCTCAGAAGTGCCATCTGCACAGTCAACGCTTGCTCCAGTGTTATTGGGGTTCAGTAACGTCAGCTGATCCCCAGCTGTGTGTCCGGCAAATTCTCCTGCTTTGTCCACATCCACTGTACTACGGATTTAAAACTTGCTCCAATTACACCTCTGGCTCCACTCTGTTTTTAGTATTTACCCTGGGTTCCAGCACCGCCAGCTGGTTCTCGGTAGTTCCATTTGCTCTTGTTCCTTCTACTACCCATCCGGGTTCCAGTACCGTCAGCTGGTTCTCGGCAGTGACTTTGGCACGGGTACTCCCTCCTGCCCAGCCTGGTTCCAGCACGCCAGCTGTTTCCGGGTAGTGTCAACGTCACTTTGCCTCCAATGCGTTGTCCTGTCGTGTTGCGGTCGGGTTAGCCGACTCTATGGTGCCTGCAGTTTAGGTGACTCCTATGGGGGCTGCGGGATCTGGCAATGAAGGCTGGTTCCATAGTGCCAATAGGACAAGCACCCCCTGTAGGACTGTGGGTTTTGGTAACTGCGGCCGGCTCGCGGCCTTGAACTTTTTTTTACATGGGTACCTTCTGCTACCCATCCGGGTTCCAGTACCGTCAGCTGGTTCTCGGCAGTGCCTTTGGATTAGGTGCCTCCTTCTCGGTATCCAAGTTCCACCAACGTCTGCTGGTCCTTGGTAGTGCTTTCTGGCACAGGTACCTCCTGCTTAGTAACCGAGTTCCAGTACCGTCAGCTGGTCTTCGGCAGTTCCATTGGCTCTTGTACCTTCTGCTACCCATCCGGGTTCCAGTACCGTCAGCTGGTCCTCGGCAGTGACTTTGGCACGGGTACTCCCTCCTGCCCAGCCTGGTTCCAGCACGCCAGCTGTTTCCGGGTAGTGTCAACGTCACTTTGCCTCCAATGCGTTGTCCTGTCGTGTTGCGGTCGGGTTAGCCGACTCTATGGTGCCTGCAGTTTAGGTGACTCCTATGTGGGCTGCGGGATCTGGCAATGAAGGCTGGTTCCATAGTGCCAATAGGACAAGCACCCCCTGTAGGACTGTGGGTTTTGGTAACTGCGGCCGGCTCGCGGCCTTGAACTTTTTTTTACATGGGTACCTTCTGCTACCCATCCGGGTTCCAGTACCGTCAGCTGGTTCTCGGCAGTGCCTTTGGATTAGGTGCCTCCTTCTCGGTATCCAAGTTCCACCAACGTCTACTGGTCCTTGGTAGTGCTTTCTGGCACAGGTACCTCCTGCTTAGTAACCGAGTTCCAGTACCGTCAGCTGGTCTTCGGCAGTTCCATTGGCTCTTGTACCTTCTGCTACCCATCCGGGTTCCAGTACCGTCAGCTGGTCCTCGGTAGTTCCATTTGCTCTTGTACCTTCTACTACCCATCCGGGTTCCAGTACCGTCAGCTGGTTCTCGGCAGTGACTTTGGCACGGGTACTCCCTCCTGCCCAGCCTGGTTCCAGCACGCCAGCTGTTTCCGGGTAGTGTCAACGTCACTTTGCCTCCAATGCGTTGTCCTGTCGTGTTGCGGTCGGGTTAGCCGACTCTATGGTGCCTGCAGTTTAGGTGACTCCTATGTGGGCTGCGGGATCTGGCAATGAAGGCTGGTTCCATAGTGCCAATAGGACAAGCACCCCCTGTAGGACTGTGGGTTTTGGTAACTGCGGCCGGCTCGCGGCCTTGAACTTTTTTTTACATGGGTACCTTCTGCTACCCATCCGGGTTCCAGTACCATCAGCTGGTTCTCGGCAGTGCCTTTGGATTAGGTGCCTCCTTCTCGGTATCCAAGTTGCACCAACGTCTGCTGGTCCTTGGTAGTGCTTTCTGGCACAGGTACCTCCTGCTTAGTAACCGAGTTCCAGTACCGTCAGCTGGTCTTCGGCAGTTCCATTGGCTCTTGTACCTTCCGCTACCCATCCGGGTTCCAGTACCGTCAGCTGGTCCTCAGTAGTTCCATTTGCTCTTGTACCTTCTACTACCCATCCGGGTTCCAGTACCGTCAGCTGGTTCTCGGCAGTGACTTTGGCACGGGTACTCCCTCCTGCCCAGCCTGGTTCCAGCACGCCAGCTGTTTCCGGGTAGTGTCAACGTCACTTTGACTCCAATGCGTTGTCCTGTCGTGTTGCGGTCGGGTTAGCCGACTCTATGGTGCCTGCAGTTTAGGTGACTCCTATGTGGGCTGCGGGATCTGGCAATGAAGGCTGGTTCCATAGTGCCAATAGGACAAGCACCCCCTGTAGGACTGTGGGTTTTGGTAACTGCGGCCGGCTCGCGGCCTTGAACTTTTTTTTACATGGGTACCTTCTGCTACCCATCCGGGTTCCAGTACCGTCAGCTGGTTCTCGGCAGTGCCTTTGGATTAGGTGCCTCCTTCTCGGTATCCAAGTTCCACCAACGTCTGCTGGTCCTTGGTAGTGCTTTCTGGCACAGGTACCTCCTGCTTAGTAACCGAGTTCCAGTACCGTCAGCTGGTCTTCGGCAGTTCCATTGGCTCTTGTACCTTTTGCTACCCATCCGGGTTCCAGTACCGTCAGCTGGTCCTCGGTAGTTCCTCAGCTTTCTTGTACCTTCTGCTACATTTCCAAGTTCAAGCTTTTTGAAAGAAGACGAGGACCCCGAAGACGACGACCCTGAAGACGAGGACCCTGAAGACCACCCCGAAGAAGACGAGGACCCTGAAGACCACCCCGAAGACGAGGACCCTGAAGACCACCCCGAAGAAGACGAGGACCCAGAAGACCAACCCGAAGAAGACGAGGACCCTGAAGACGAGGACCCCCGAAGACGACGACCCTGAAGACCACCCCGAAGAAGACCAAGAAGATGACCCTGAAGAAGTTGACCAAGAGGACAAAGAAGAGAAGACAAGCACCAAGATACAGAAGAACAAGAGACAGAAAACCAAGAAGCAGAAATACAAGAAGCTGCAGAACAAAAAGCGGAAGAACATTAAGCATAAGACTAAAAATCAGAGCAAAAGATAATATCTAAATTATAAGCAGAAGATGACTAAGCAGTGTATGGGGGTGAGTCCGTTCCTCCTCGTGGTGCCCCTGGAAAAGACCTGCTGCTGCAGGCCAAACTGAACGCGGACAAATCCTGTTGTAAATCTTTTGTGACGGGCAGAACGAAAGGTGTAATGTCCAACCTTTTATAGATAACAACTACAGGAATGCCTGCCACAAATAAGAATATGATGAAGAAGATGAAGAAGTAGAATATGAAGAATGTAAAAAAAAAGAATAATACGAAGAAGGTGAAGAAGAAGAAGATGAAGAAGGTGAAGAAGTGGATGAAAAAGATGCTGAAGATGATGAAGGAGAAAGTGTGGGAGAAGTAAAAAAGAAGGTGAAGAGCATGGAAGCAGTGAAACATAAATATCTGACAAAATATAAAAATACTTAACATAGTCAATATTTCCGTAACTCAGAACGTCTTAAAAAAAATATTAATTCCTGCTATTCCATTTGATTGGGCTAAACCTCTATGCCTTTATTGTCTTCCCCACCTCCCCCAATACATTCTACATTATTCTTAGTTGTTTTCCTTCATGTAGAATTAACCTACAAGGAAAGAAAGGGTTTATTTTCATTCCGATATTTGTGTCCCATTGACTTGCATTGGTTTCCGGTATCGGAATCGGCGATATCCGATACTTTTTCGGTATCGGTCCGATCCAATCCGATCCGATATTTCCCGATATCGGAAGGTATCGCTCAACACTAGTAGTGATACCATCGTGTAAGTATTTTATAGTTCTTTTCTTGTGCAGTCCCAGCATTAGTGAGCGTGTGTGTGAAGAGGAACCCTTTTGCCCACTCAAAAGGGGATAAACTAACCCCCAAATCCCTCTCCCATGCTCGCTGAAATGCCAGTTTCTCCGTTCTCTCTTCTCTGCCCAATCCCTCATATCATAGAGATAGCATGAGTTGGACCACTTTCCTGAAGGAACATATTTTCAAAGAAGGTGTAGTTTGAGAATGAATTTACATTAAGGTTGTGTGCTGCTAGAAAGGATCGCATTTGCAAATATTCAAACCACTTGATTTTAACATTTGGAGATTTTGTTTGTAAAGATACAAAAGTAGGTATCATGCCATTTTCCAAAATCTGAAACAATCGGGTGTCCTCCACTGCCCTCCGACCGAGGAAAGATCCGCACAAATATCCGGGTAGAAAGGAAGGGTTATAAAATATTGATGTGAGTGGGCTACTAGTTCTACCTGGAAACATATTTTTCCTCAGAGAGTGCCATGTTTTAAGTGTTTCCCTAGTTAGATTGCATTTGGCCAAGGTCACTGAGTCTTCTTGCCACCATGGTAAATGCCATAAAGGGACTTCTGAGTCCTCCGATTCCACCCCTACCCATTGTTTACAGTCTGCATAGAAGTGGCAATCTAAAATCCTCATCAAGGCAGAAGCCTGAAAGTACCTATAGAAATTCGGAAAGCCCACTCCTCCTAATGATTTGTAACGAGAGAGAACCGTTATGTTTATGCGGGGTTTAATCTTACCCCAAATGAATTTGATTAAAGCTGATCTTAGTTTACTAAAGAAGCTATGAGGTGGAGAGATCGGAACTGTTTGAAAAATATATAAAAAACGAGGTAATATATCCATGTTGATAGCATTCATTCTTCCAAACCAAGATCGCTTCAGTTTGCCATATTTCAATAGATCTCCATATGTTCTGTGCAATAAAGCCTGATGATTAAGCGCAAATAATTTTTTTAGGGTCTGAGGGAATATGAACCCCTAAATATTTCAATGATTCTTTCTACCATTTAAATGGGAATTTAGTGATGACTTATGAGATTTCAGTCGAAAAATCGCAACATTTTTGCTCAATTCAGAATTGCGCCAAAATGTAGCAATGTTTGGTGTTTTCACAACAGTTTCTCCAACCCCTGCCGTAAGAGGAAGAGCTGGGGTGTGATGGGGACGTGACACCACAGCTTGTCTTATTCATGATGAGCTGTGGCGTTCCATACACTCAAGAAATCTCACTCCAGTCCCTGACTGGAGTAAGAACTCTGCTTTAACACTTCTTCATCAATCGGGGGCATCTGACTCCACCCCGTCCCCTCATCAAGACTGATGATTTGGATTCTGTATGAACAAAAAGTGTCAGGGTTGCCCTGAAAAAATAAAATGAAAACTGGAATCTGACAAGTAAGAACGGATGCACGTAAACGTGATTGCCATATATTTAGTTTTACTCATGTCTGTGACCACATCCGTCCTGTGTGTACAGGTCACCATATAACATTATACGTTTATCTCTTTAGAAAGCCATTTCTGCTTGTTCCCTGGAGCTCAGACTGAACCATACACCTAAGCTGCAATTATGTGATGAGCTGAAGCTATTCTAATCCTGTGGATCAGGCGTGAGAAAACCCACGCATGCTCGCCAAATGGCAAGTGTGAAAAACACCGGAAGAAATGGCTGCGTGTAAGGAAAGATAGAGCTCAGAATGACAGATGCAAATTGGAGGTGTGACTAAAAAAAAAGATGATGTCATGCTTGGAAACGCTAGAGTCGCACTGACTATGGATCTGCAGCAGGTGGAGCTAGAGGGACAGAATCGACGATGGATCAGCGTGAAGGGAGCTTTAAACTGTCCTATACTTGAGAGAAGCAAACAAGAGGCCAAATGACAGGCTTGTTCTGGACAACTTTACATCGATTTTTGTTGGGAATGTTCAACAGCATGCACTTTCTAAATACATACCAAAGAGTGCAGCAGCACACCCTTTGCAGCTAGATATATGCATACATTGTATAAATCTTAAACTGCATTACTGCAATATAGAATATGCCTATAAAATTGACCAATTTGTGTAAGCCCACCAGCACTTTATAAATATGTTGATCACGTACACACTTCCCAGCACGTGATGTGAGTGTGTCTGCAAGGGTTAATTTATCTCCTCTCACTCAATCCAGCACTGAACCTCTGTTACAGGCTGTAAAGTGAGCATAACTCACACTCTGACACAGTCCTCACACACCATGGATACATAACACGCTGCCACCACTCATCAAACACATGACGTGATGAGTCCCCAAAATATGTTACTGGTTAGACAATCAAAAAAAAAAAGGCCACACACTCTCTGAAAGGCTATGGATTCTTTAGAACAAACAAGGGTCAAATGTATTAAATATTTTAAGTTTTAAAAAATACAGTGCTTACAAAAAAAAGGTAAAAATAAAATGACACACAAACATGCAGAACAGTTATAAAATAAAAGGATAAATAGAAATACCTAAATGTTTCCATCTACAGTTATTTTCTGTTTCCTTGAGTGAAGGAGAAATGAATTATGGATCACAATCTGCAGACGCTGATCCCCACATGTGAACGCATACCTATTGTGTCGCCCATCTTTTATATGCCTGGTCCTGGCCTCCTATTTTTAGGACGGCCTGGATTAGACTGTTTAAAAATTGCTGTCACTTTTTCACACAGGGCCCTATATGTTTACATTTTTTTTCCCTTAATAATAAAGACCTTCATTTAAAAACTGCATTTTGTGTTTACTTGTGTTATCTTTGTCTAATATTTAAATTTGTTTTGTGATCTGAAACCTTTAAGTGTGACAGACATACAAAAGAATAAGAAATCAGGAAGGGGGCAAACACTTTTTCACACCAGTGTGTGTGTGTGTGTGTGTAATATACAGGTGCATCTACTAAATTAGAATATCATCAAAAAGTTAATTTATTTCAGTTCTTCAATACAAAAAGTGAAACTCATATATAGTCATTACACACACAGTGATCTATTTCAAGTGTTTATTTCTGTTAATAATGATGATTATGGCTTACAGCCAATGAAAACACAAAAGTTATATCTCAGTAAATTAGAATAATTAACAAAAAACACCTGCAAAGGCTTCCTAAGGTTTTAAAAAGGTTCCTTAGTCTGTTTCAGTAGGCTCCACAATCATGTGGAAGACTGCTGACTTGACAGATGTCCAGAAGGCAGTCATTGACACTAAGTAAATGCAAAGTAAGGTTGACGTTTTGATCAGTACCATTTTCGGGAACGTGACATTTATTGATCGCTTTCTATTCTGATATTTGGGAGGCAGAATAAACAAAAACCAACAATTCAAGCAGCGATTACCTCCCCTTGCTCCCGGAATGCTGCGATCGACTTCTATTGCAGCATTTTGGGGGTTAATGTGCTGGGAGCGGTGCGGTACCATTCCTTGCACATTGTCACAGCTGACACCCGGTACTATTAGCTGATACCCGGCGGCGATCATGCCTGCACAGCCTGTGTGCATGCGAAATCGCCATGGCGTACGAATACGTATCTGGCCAATAAGGTCCAGAGCACAGAAACGTATTCGTACGCCTTGGGTCAGAAAGGGGTTAAATAGCCAGCCTTTACACTAAGGTGTTGTTCAGTGTCTGGAGAAACCTGCTCCAGAGAGGAGCTTGCTCATGTTCTGCTGAACCATGTGTGCCTAACCCTGAGTAGCCGGACCCCGGCCGATATAAGGACTATGCTGCATCTTTGTATTCTGTTTTACCGTTATGCCGAATGGGCCATGTGTACTTTATGGACTCCAGGGTAATTTATGACGTTTAATAAATCAACCCGAAATTTAAAGAGATAGTGTACCTTGTCTACCTCCTCCGCATACAGCCGAGCTTGTCGCTTTACCACAAGTGGTGTTAGAATTGTGGGCAAAACTCCAAGCGAACACGTGTGACTGTTACAGGAGGTGCTGCATGTCCTGGGTGAAGTCGGCCATAAACCAGCAAGTGACGCCGAACAAAATGGAGAACCTGCTTAAGCATCTGTTGCAGATGCAGCAGCAGCTACAGCAACAGCAGATGGCGCAACAGGAGACCACTAAGCTGCTTATGCAGCAGCTCCAGCTACTGCAGCAGACCCAACAAGACCAGTGCCAACAACAGTAGCAGCAGATTGATTTATTCGCAGAGGCGATCCATGGCACGGCAACAGCTCTAACTACAAGGTCAATAGACGACTTTGTGGTCCAAAAGGTGGTAAGGGGAGCTCTGCAGAAAATGACACTGGTTGACGATGTAGAAGCTTTTCTGACGGTATTCGAGAGGGTCGTCGAGAGGGACAAGCTTCCGCCAGATCAATAGGCAGAGGTGTTGGCGCCATACCTGACGGGGGAACCCCATAAGGCATATTATGACTTGGCCTTGCAAGATGCTAAAGAGTATGCAAAGTTAAAAACTTACATTTTGGCACGCTTGGGGGTAACAATGACTATCAGGGATTAGCACGTGTTTTACCTATTGCATCTCGTTCAAAAATGGCTGCAACAGGAGTCATCTACCCTGGCACAGATGGTAGTGCGTGTGGTAATGAATCGATTTGTGCATTCCCTGCCGAGGTACGCTCAGGGTGATCCCCGGAACACGGATGAACTGATCGGACTGGTCGAGAGGTATTAGGGGGTCGAGGGTTCCATGGGAAAATAGCCCACTCGATATTGGGGGTCCCATTTTGGGGCAGAGGCCCAAAAGAGGATGGGGCGTCCAAGGTCCAAAGGAGCGGGGGATGGTTGCAGGTGTCACAGCCCAGGCCATGTAGCTGCCTGCTGGCCCATATCCTCTGAACAAATGGGCTGTACCCTGGGACGTCGCTGTTCCTACTATGCCTACCCCGCCTGCAGTGTGGACTATCAGCCCAGTGAGGGGCCTCAGTCATGTCCCGTGACCATTAATGGGGTACTGGTGCCAGGACTCCTGGACTCAGGGAGTTTGGTGACTCTCATAAAGGCCACGCTCCCACACCAGTTGGTCCCCGGGAAAATCGTGGGTGTGCGGTGCATTCATGGGAACGCTAAGGATTACCCTATTACCAGAGTGACTATACAAACTTGAGGTTGGGGTGGTTAAGGATCTGTTCCACGTGGTGATAATAGGGCGGGACTTCAGTCTGTTCTGGGACTTGTGGCAGAAAGGGGGTGCCAAGTGTCTTGACCGGAGCCGGTTACACCATGATGCATCATTGTCACAGTCAGAGGCTGATGAGTTTCCCCTATGTGTCCTTGCAGGTGTTGAGAACGAGATGGTGACCCTGGAGGCCGAAGTTCCGGAGTTGAGGGTGTCTGGGGGAAACTTTGGTACTGCACAGATGCGGGATCTTACCTTGAAGTATGCCTTTGACAATGTATCTGTAATCAATGGGGATGCTCAAGAGCCGGGGGCTGACACCATGTTCCCATATTTTACACTAAATGGGAAACTTCTTTATCGGGTCACTAACCCAAAAGGGGAAGTGATAGAGCAGTTGGTGGTGCCGGGATGCTATAGGCATAGGGTGTTAGACCTGGCCCATTCTCACATCTTGGGTGGGCATCTAGGGGTAGACAAGACTCGGGAGCGAGACCTACAGAGGTTCTACTGGCCTGGATGTCACAGTGAATTTGTGAACTACTGCCAGTCCTGTCCCATCTGTCAGCTAACGGCTCCTGTGTCCCATTTCCACAGCCCCCTAGTACCGTTACCTATCATAGAGGTCCCATTTGACCAGATTGCCATGGACCTTGTCGGGTCCTTGGTGAAGTCCGCCCGGGGACACCAATACATCCTGATAGTATTGGACTATGCAACTCGGTATCCGGAAGCGGTACCATTGAGAAACTCCTCCGCCAGAAGTATAGCCAGAGAGCTAGTGCATATTTTCTCCCGGATGGGAATGCCAAAGGAGATCCTGACGGACCTTTTATATCGAAGGTGATGAGGGAGTTGTGTAAGGCTCTCCAGATTACACAACTCCGGACGTCTGTATACCATCCGCAGATGGACAGACTGGTAGAGAGATTCAACAAGACCTTGAAGTTGTTGTTGAAGAAGATTGTGGAGAAGGATGGGCGAGACTGGCATTGCCTGTTGCCATACCTGCTGTTCTCCATTAGGGAAGTTCCCCAGAGCTCTACGGGGTTCTCACCCTTTGAGTAGCTATATGGACGACACCCTTGGGGACTTCTGGACATAGCAAAGGAGACCTGGGAAACAGAGGTTACTCCCCACCAGATCATCATCAAGGATGTGGCCCAGATGCAGGACCGGATCGAGGGGGTGATGCCAATTGTGAAGGAGAGCCATCTACAGGCACAAGAAGCCCATGCGAGGGTCTACAATCGGGCTGCAGGACCATTCAGCCCGGGAGTCCGGGTATCAGTGTTAGTACTCATGGTCGAGAGTAAATTTCTGTCTAAATGGCAAGGCTGTACGAGGTGTTCGAGAAGCTGAGTGAAGTTAATTACAAAGTCCACCATCCGGGTAGATGAAAGCCGTACAAGATCTACCATATCAACTTGCTTAAGCCGTGGTGGGACAGGGAACCAGTAGAAGCTACGTTTCTGGGGGCCTATCCTGAAGACAGGGTCGAAGGACGTCACAGTGGCAGAGACGCTATCACCGGCCTAAAAACAACAGTGCCGAGAGCTCCTGCAGAGAAACTGAGACCTGTTCTCAGAGTTGCCCAGATGTACGCAAGTTGGGGAGCATGAGATCTTGACAGAACCACATGTACGGGTGAACCAGAGGCCGTATCAAATTCCCGAAGCCCGTCGCGAGGTGATCTCTAAGAAGGTCAGGAGAATGTTGAGCCTGGGCGTTACTGATGATTAGTAAGAGTGGCTGGTCCAGCCCTATTGTTCTTGTACCCAAGCCCGACGAAGAATGGTGCTTCTGTAACAATTACAGGAAACTAAGCGAAGTGTCCAAGTTTGATGCCTGCCTGATGCCCCGGGTCGATCAACTTATTGAGAGGCTGGGGCCTGCCAGGTACATCGCTAACCTGGACCTAACCAAAGGGTACTGGCAAATTCTCCTGTCCCCAGGTGCCAAGTTGAAAACTGCCTTCTCTACATCTGACGGGTGTTTCCAATACACCAGAATGCCATTCGGACTACAGGGAGCCCCAGCCACCTTCCAGGGGGTCATGGACCGGATCCTAGGCTCACATAAGAAATACGCTGCCGCTTACCTGGACGACCGTGATTTTCAGCCCAGATTGGGGAACCCACCTGCCGAAGGTCCAGGCAGTACTGGATGCACTGAAAAATACCGGGTTTACCATAAACCCCCAAAAATGCGCCATAGGAAGAGAAGAGGCAAAATACTTGGGCTACGTTGTTGCAAGGGGCGAAATAAAACAGCAAATGAACAAGGTGGATACAATCCATAATTGCCCGCAACCGGCCTCCAAGAAACAGGTTTCTGGGAATCGTGAGATACTATAGGCGATTTATCCCGAATTTTGCCACAATAGCGCCTCCCCTGACCGACCTACTTATAGGTACAAAGACGGCGATGGCCAAGTGGTCTTCTGTGGCGGAGATGGCGTTCCAAGAACTGAACCTTGCCCTGTGTAAACAGCCGGTCTTGATAGCGCCTGACTTCCATAAAGAGTTTGTTCTCCAGACGGACGCCTCAAACGTCGGCATAGTGGCCATCTTTTCCTAAGAGGTACAGGTGCTTCTCACAAAATTAGAATATCTGGACATCTGTCAAGTCAGCAGTCTTCCCTATGATTGTGGAGCCTACTGAAACAGACTAAGGGACCTTTTTAAATGTATAGGAAGCCTTTGCAGGTGTTTTTGTTAATTATTCTAATTTACTGAGATAAGGAATTTTGTGTTTTCATTGGCTGTAAGCTATAATCATCAACATTAGCAGAAATAAACACTTGAAATAGATCACTCTGTTTGTAATGACTCTATAATATATGTTTCACTTTTTGTATTGAAGAACTGAAATTAATTAACTTTTTGATGATATTCTAATTTTGTGAGAAGCACCTGTAAATGGGGAGGAACATCCCATTCTTTATCTGAGCAGAAAACTCTTGGCTTGCGAAAAGAACTATGCTATTGTGGAAAAGGAGTACCTGGCCATCAAGTGGGCGGTTGACACCCTTAGATACTACCTGTTAGGCCGCAAATTCAGACTAGTCTCAGACCATGCTCCCCTAAGATGGATGAAGGAAAGGATGGGGAAAAATGCCCAGGTGACCACGTGGTTCCTGGCACTCTAGGACTTTAGTTTTTTGGTGGAGCACAGGCCTGGGAAACTACATGCTAATGCAGATGCCCTGTTCAGACTTCCCTGTCTAACGAGTGAAGATGCCAAAACCCCCAGCTTTGGGCAGAGGGGGGGGGGATATGTGACAAAGTCACTGGCAGTGTGTTGGAAGGGAGATATGTTTCACTGAGGCTATTAGCTTCAGTGATGTGAAACATGGAAGTTTATCCTGCACATTAGGTGCAGAGAGGGTTAACGAGCCAGGTTTACAAGGGCATGTTTTTAGTGGATGGCAAAGTGCAGGGCGGGAAGCCATCCACCATATCTCCAATCCAGGGAGTTGTCTGGGCTTTAAATAGCCAGCCTTTACACTCAGGTGTGTTCAGTGTCTGGAGAAACCTGCTCCAGAGATGAGCTTGCTTATGTTGTTCTGAACCGTGTGTGCCTAACCCTGAGTGGCCAGACCCCGGCCGATACACGGACTGTGCTGCATCTTTGTATTTTGTTATGCTGAATGGGCCGTGTTTACTTTATGGACTCCAGGGTGATTTATGACGTTTAATAAATCAACCCGAAATTTAAGTGTATCTTGTCTACCCCCTCAGCATACAGCCGAGCTTGTCGCTTTACCACAATATATATATATATATATATATATATATATATATATATATACTGTATATATATACATAATATTAGTATTTATCTCCCTTCATTGTCTTCCAATAGGGACACTTTAAACTTGTAGATAGATCTATCATTTAATGCCTAATTTGCCCTTTTTTTCTGTACTAAGCTCTGTTTGTACAGTATGTCTTTTACCATTTACATCTGCTGTGGGTCATCTAGGTTATTAACACAATAGACGTTTCCGTCATGCTCTGCCAAGTCACTCTACTTCAAATGACTGTAATTGTCTCAAATACAGAAGTCTTAGATGTTGAGAAGGAGATAAGAAAAAACAATGCTGAATAGTCAGGTCATTTATGAATGCGGGCACATAGCTGGCATCATTATGTGTGCTAGTCAGACTTCTTGAAAAAATAATTGATTTAACAGGAGGGGAGTATTTTAGTTTCATTTATCTCAGAAGCTTTTTAAAGGTACTACCTACATGATCTCCATCAAGATATACTGCCAGAAGGTGAAGGTTGTGTTATGCGCTTGATATGCTATGCGCTGGCTTTTAGGCAGTGGATATATGTGGGCAGACATACCATTGGAGCAACCTGTGCAACCAAACAGGGGCCCAAGAGGTAAGGGGACTGAAAAGGGCCCATATCTTGTTCTTGCACAGGGACCTTCTTCTGTCTATGTTCATATACACAAACACTCAATTTATAAGATACAGTTATGGCCAAAACTGTTGGCATCCTTGAAATTGTTCCAGAAAATTAAGCATTTCTCCAAGAAAATTATTGCAATTACAAATGTTTTGTTTCACATGTGTTTATTTCCTTTATGTGTATTGGAAAAAAAACACAAAAAAATGAAAAAAAAGGAGGCAGATCAAATTGGACATAATTTCACAAAAAAGGGAGGTCAAAATTGTTGCCACCTTTCCAAAATTGTGGGTAAACAACTTTGTTTCAAGCATGTGATGCTCGTTCATACTCACTCACCTGTGGCAAGTAACAGGTGTGGGCAATATGAAAATCACACCTGAAACCTGATAAAAACGGGAGAAGTTGACTCAATCTTTGTATCGTGTGTCTGTGTGTGTCACACTAAGCATGGAGAAGAGAATTGTCTGAGCAGTTGAGAATTTTAAACAAAGTATATGTATTTTTTTGTAAATTTAGTGTGCCTCGCTTGTATGGAATTTATTTTCTTGATGCAATTTTTTTGGTGGTCTTATTGTTCTGCACCTCTTATATTTGGTACTTTGAGACAATAATAATAATACTAATAATAATAATATGGTCAGCTTCCATTGATGTTATCATGGGTATCTCTGTGCTGTGCTTAAAAAAGATTTGTCACCAGGTCAGAAGTGTCAAGTTCTTACACTTATTTTATTTCCCCTCTTCTCCTTAGTATTGCAGTTTTTGTTTAATTAGAATCCATCATATGGTTGCAGAGATATGGACCATTTTATTTAGTGCTAATTTTAATGGTCTATACCAAGTGGGCGTGATTCACAAGCTAATAATGCAGAGCAGCCTAAAGACGTGCCCCCAAGAAATCCTTTGAGCCACTCCCCATTGCTAAAGATCATAATTATTAGCATTAAATACTCAGGGAAGCAGTGGGAATAAAATTTGAGCAAAAACTGGCCACTTTTGACCTGGTCACAGCTTCACTTTAACATATGTTTTCGTTCCTACTTCTGGGGTGTCCAAAATTGAGTAGTATCTCTTCTAGGCAGCACTTCGGTGAGGTGGACCCTGGCACTAATCTCCAAAATCGTGGCAACCGGCTGTCCAAACTATATGCCCTTAGCTCCAGTCTCTGCCCTCTTCATGCACTGTCTGGTGTGGCAGCAATGAGACAGCTCCTTTGGCCCAATTCACAGCAGTGCATCACCCAACTTGTCTGTGTGCTCAATTCTCAGTCTATAACTGTATTGTTGGCGTGTGATCTACCAAACTGGGGGAAAGGAGTCCTAGAAATTAGGTTAGTCATTGGTTTACGTAAGAATTCCATCTCCGGCATGATTGTGCCCTCAAGTGACTCAAAACAAAATCAATGGTGTCTCCTACCCTACCCATCATTGTGCCTGAGGCCAATGTTCCACAGCACCACGAGTTGTAGCCTCGACCTAATTCCATGAGGATTCACCATGATGGTTACATATTTAAAGACGTGGGCCCCGATTTATAAAGACCGGGCGTATTCTCTCCAGTTTTGATGACGGGGTATGCTAGAGTCACTGCTGCCTGATTCATTTACTAGTGCATGTCCCTTATTGAGTCAGGAGCAGCTTAAAAATGGTGTGCTCCTCGCCACAATTCTTATTCTAGTCATGGACTGGAGTAAGCATTCTGGCATAAGGTACGCCACAGCTCGTCATGAATTATCTTGCCCCATCTTTGCTCATTGAAAACGTCAAAAGTCACAATTTGTTTTGCAAGTCTGCATTGCACCAAAAAATTGCAACTTTTCAAAAATTTGATGGAATTGCTTTGATGAATTGGAGCTTTCTTAGGATCTTACAAGGGAAACGTATTCTATCCTTCTATATATCAAAAAATATGAATGCAGCTGTACAATGGTTTAATGTTGTGAAAAGCTTCCAGATTGCCAGGTAGCACAAGTTTAGTTAGGCTGTGTGCCCACGTAGCATTTTTCAAACGTATATGCTGCGGAATTTCCGCAGCGTAAACGCTTGAAAAACGCATGTATATCCGCACCCCATGGTCCCCAATGGGATTCCGCAAGTTCTATGCACATGCTGCGGATTTTTCCGCAGCGTTTATGCCGCGTTCAAAAATCCGCAGCATGTCATTTAATTTTTGCGTTTCCGCAAGCGGAATTGCCTTTGTCCAATGCATAAAAAACGCAAGGCAATTCCGCATGTGGAAAACGTGTGATAAACGCGCGAAAAATGCGCGATAAACGCGTGCGGAATTCCGCATGCGTTTTTCCGGGAGAGGACTTGCATTTATGCAGCAGAAATTTTCTGCTTCATAAATGCAACGTGGGCACATAGCCTTACTGGTGTTTCTGCCAACATGCAGCAAGCAGGAGAACTATGAACTGTAACGGTATTGACAGTAAAGTTTTTGCAAAGTTCTTTTTAAGTAGATTTTACATATACCTGTTTATAATATAATAAGAGAATATCTTGTGGTAGCACAAAAGGTTGTTCTTCTTCTCTTAAATCCCTGCAGCCAGTTATTGCCCTCAGAGAACATGCAAGGCATAAGACCACTGAGGCCAAGAATTGGCTGCAGCGAGGGTACGTGGGTGTATGTCGGGTCACTGAAGCGAAAAAAACAAAACAGAAAGGCAGTGACCACCAGGGGATTTCACTAATGAGTAAGGTTTAGTATTTACCAAATCCACAGATGTTTTAATGCTTTATTGGCTGGCATTGACTTAATCCAGAAACCAACCACCTCATATTTTGTGATGTTCATGTCTATGGTCCTGAGTTATAAAGAGTAAAACGTTTTCATTGTATTCTGACTATGAAAAAACTGTGGGAGTGGAATGGCAGTGAGCACTTGTACATTGTCAGCTATTTATAATGCATTCTGACATCCTATTTATAGTTCATTGTATGAGGGTGACAGTGTCAAGAGGAAACGCGACATGAGAAGGAAACTTGGAAACCTTCCTTGCCCTGGTATATATGTACTGTATGTGTGTACATATACAGCATATACATATATAATTATCTACCTGTTATAGACACTATTGATGTGGAATCATGCTCAGCACAAATACATCATCTATCTGTAAGTCGACCCCTACTACTGCATTTCTAGATATGCAACTTTCCTAAATGTGATGTATTTAATTGCAAATATGTTTACTCCTTGGGGGTTCTACTATTACTATTTAAAGATCTACTTGTGGTCAGTAAACTAACACATTTTTGCCAAGCATTTATATGTTTTCAATCCGCTGAGAAGACTAAAGGCCCCGTCACACTAAGCAACGCTACAGCGATCCCGACAACGATACGACCTGGCAGGGATCGTCGCTGTGTCGCTATGTGGTCGCTGGTCAGATGTCAAACAGTCAGATCTTCCCAACGATGCAGCAGCGATGCAGCGACCCGTAACGATCTGTATAGCGATGCACGCCTAAGTGTTTCTGTGTCTGAGTCGTTAACAAGGTCATTGGTAAGGTGTCAAACACATCAATACATGCTACCCAGCGGGACCTCAACGATCAAAGAAATGTCCAGACCATTCCGACACGACCAGCGGTCTCACAGCAGGGGCCTGGTCGCTGCTAAGTGTCAAACGTAGCGAGATCGCTGCTGAGGTCGCTGTTGCGTCACAAAACTTGTGACTCAGCAGCGATCTCGCTAGCGATCTCACTTAGTGTGACGGGGGCTTAAGCCATTGTTAGAAAACACTGGGGTGGCTTATCACCTAGAAGAACAAAAGGATCGTATGTTTGCATTTAAAGGGTTTCTCTGGAAGCAGAAAAAAATAAAAATAAAGGAAATTACAATATACATTCTTTAATGTAATGTAATACTGGAGATTCCAGGTGCACTTAGGTATTAAGAGGTTGCTCACACTGCTTGACCGTGTACGGCCAACCCGGGTTCTACCCTTTAAAAATGCCCCTCCCATCTTCAAGCACTCACTTTTTCCCTCCAAATAAAAACACTGCATCTGTATTTCTTTGAATAAATTTGGCCACAGCGGCCATTTTATTAACAAACAACATTAACATATTAACAGTGTTATAAAATAAATAAGAAGGGAGGGCTCTTGGAGTTAAAAATAGATCTGGCATAAATTAAACTAAAACTCGAACCGCCATGTTACCCTCAGCCGTCCATCACCAGCTCAAGTGCAAAAAGAACTTCGGCACTCCATACATGAATATATAAGAAATATTGTATCTAGACTTATGTCACTTTGAAAAATAAAGTTTTTTTGCGCATAATTTGGCCAATTTATGTGTGCCCATCAACCATGACAAGGTCACCTTCGTATGATGGGTAACTACGCTACGCTACCACTGGATATGCCACTCTTGGGCTCTAAGCCTGTATGGACAATATGTCTCTGCTTGTGCTTTAAACCTACAATGTATGGGGTGGTAGAGCTAGTTAAAACCACCTGTGAAGGAATAGAAGGAATTAGTGGGAGGGGACGCATGGTTAGAAAAAAGGCTGTCAAACTTCTAATAGTGTGAACACGTTCCTGCTGCAATGTCCCAGGAGCGGGATCCCAAAAATGATTAATAGAGAAAAGAGAGGGGTCGCTCACTGGTCTATTCTGGTGCTCTGAAGAAAAAAGTAATCTAAATTGCAAAAAGAACTTCGGCACTCCATACATGAATATATAAGAAATATTGTATCTAGACTTATGTCGCTTTGAAAAATGAATGTTTTTTGCGCATAATTTGGCCAATTTATGTGTGCCCATCAACCACGACAAAGTCACCTTCGTATGATGGGTAGCTACGCTACGCTACCACTGGATATGCCACTCTTGGGCTCTAAGCCTGTATGGACAATATGTCTCTGCTTGGGCTTTAAACCTACAATGTATGGGCTGGTAGAGCTAGTTAAAACCACCTGTGAAGGAATAGAAGGAATTAGTGGGAGGGACGCATGGTCAGAAAAAAGGCCAAATTATACGCAAAAAACCTTCATTTTTCAAAGTGACATAAGTCCAGATACAATATTTCTTATATATTCATGTATGGAGTGCCGAAGTTCTTTTTGCAATTTAGATTACTTTTTTCTTCAGTGCACCCGAATAGACCAGTGAGCGACCCCTCTCTTTTTTCTATTAATCATTTTTGGGATCCCGCTCCTGGGACATTGCAGCAGGTACGTGTTCACACTATTAGAAGTTTGACAGCCTTTTTTCTGACCATGCGTCCCTCCCACTAATTCCTTCTATTCCTTCACAGGTGTTTTTTTTAACTAGCTCTACCAGCCCATACATTGTAGGTTTAAAGCCCAAGCAGAGACATATTGTCCATACAGGCTTACAGTCCAAGAGTAGCATATCCAGTGGTAGCGTAGCGTAGTTACCCATCATACGAAGGTGACCTTATCGTGGTTGATGGGCACACATAAATTGGCCAAATTATGCGCAAAAAAACCTTCATTTTTCAAAGTGACATAGGTCTAGATACAATATTTCTTATATATTCATGTATGGAGTGCCGAAGTTCTTTTAGCAATTTAGATTACTTTTTTCTTCAGAGCACCCGAATAGACCAGTGAGCATCACCAGCTCAAGGGCACCAAAAGCTCCCAGGGTAAAATCCCGTCCAGAGCCCAAAACCAAATGGCAGATCACCCCACTCCAAATAACAAACTGCCTGTAATTTTACCAAATTCTTACCACCGACACTTCAGTGCCAACTCCAAGAACCCCACCCCCCGCCAAACACGAACAGCCCTGACCACCTCAGGCTCGTGAGTGCCCCAACACCGCCATAGCCCTCTGAATCCCCTCCTGTTTAGCCAATGCCTACAAATTGATACCAATGTTATTCAAGTGCACGCCATCCTTTAACCAAAAATTTCCAACCCCCGCCTCCAGTTCAAAGTATCGAACGCTCACTCCCCCGTTCCTGGACACACAAGCTGATATGGCTCTATTCAACTTCACTCACACTCTATTAATCCCATTCAATGATCTAGCCTCCCTCCATTTTTGCCTTGGCACAATGTCAGACCAAACCGTCAACACCTCAGGAAAGGATGTCCACAGCCTTAAAAAATCAAAACAAATGTCCCTAATCAATTCCCTAACTGGGTGAGCCCCCAGATCGTTCCCACCCATATGCACCACCAAAATATCCGGCGTTTGGTCCAAACGGGCTGCCTTATGAAATTCAGGAAGCACTCTTCTCCATACCATCCCTCTAAAGCCCAGCCACCTAACCACCACTTGCTCTCTGCTAAAACCCAATTGCCTACCGTCTGGCCTCACGTCCACCCGCAGCGCCCCCCAGTGGACGAAGGAGTGTTCCAGAATCCAAGCTAACAATGGAACGCCACCTGCAACAAACAACCACAAGGTATTAAACAAAATCAGCCCCCCCCTACCTAATGCCGTACATAAGACAAATAACGATCAGAATTCCACCTCCCGATACGTTTTATCACGTCCTTGCCTAAACCCAAACCATCCGCTTCTGATGCCGCTCCAATTCTGAAAGAATGTGAACCGTAGACCTTAGGGGAGAGGCCCAACTCCCAAACTCCTTTCTTAAATACTGCTACAAATTGAAAACATGACAAAAACTCCCCATTTTCATGGCACAATAAGTGACCCAATCGCCCAAACCAAACCTGCCAGTATGCCGTTAAACATTTTCTTGGGCACATGAAAGCCCCATTTACCTCACCCAATACTACCCGCCTGCCTCTGCCCAACTGATCTGTCTTCCCACGCCTGATCCAAAATTCAATGCCCCTAGCCCAACAGCTCACGTCCTCTGCAAACAAACCCCCAACCATATTCCTGATCGGTGCCACCAATTCGCCCAATCTCAGCGCACCAAAAAACGGCAATGAAAAAGCCAACCTAAACAGTGTAGCTTCAAAAACTGAACAACATATCCTATCCTAACACTAAACCCAACCTTTCCAAGATGCTAAAAGACATCGGTCTTCTTTTATCTAAAACCTTAACTCTTTTCTTAAAGCCCCTAAGTGCTTGCTTCACTAAAAAGGACTTTGTAACGTCTTTTACCCCTTGCAATTTAAATCCAAACGCAAGTCCTGCAACGAATTTGCCAACTTTCAACACAGACCACCCGATCTCCACTGCCCTAACTACAAGAAACAACACCGCCATCTCTCTATCGCCGTCGTTCTCCACCAAGCCCCACTGCAGTATCCAACTTTGCCATACTCGCCACGATGCCTCGTATGATGACCAGGTCTGCCTTGTAATGGACTCCTGAATTAACCGTCCCGCTCTTTCATAACCAGCTGCCACAGATGCGAAGGGCATTCCTGTCCCACGTCCTCTGCCTCTGGTGCTAGCGCCCGGAAACGATCCCACTGGAAACGAGACAAGGCATCTGCGATGGAATTTTGCACACCTGTAACATGGACTGCCGTAATCTAAGCGTTCAAATTAAGACAACAGAGAACTAGTTCGCTCAGCAGCCTAATCACCGGAGGAGACGAGGCCGACAAGCTGTTAATTACAGACACCACTCCCATATTATCGCAATGAAACCGTATTCTCCTGTTCTCAAAACACTCCTCCCAAATTGAAACCGCAACAACAATAGGAAACAATTCCAAAAACGCCAGGTTCCTCATAAAACCCCTCTCCTTCCACACACTAGGCCATACTCCAACACTCCAACGCCCCTTCCAGTAGGCCCCATAACCAACACCTCCCGCAGCATCTGTAAAAATCTCACAATCAAAACTGCTCAAAAACTCGTGCTGAATTAATGACCTGCCGTTATAATTTTCCAAAAACAACTTCCAAACCTTCAAATCCTCCTTGTGGTCCTTATTTATGAAATGAATGAAATGAAATGAATGAATGAAATGATGCGGCGCACGCACTCCTGCTGTCACCCCTGACAACCTGCAACAAAATATTCTGCCCATCGGCATGATCCTGCATGCGAAATTCAAACGACCTAACAGTGATTGTAACTCCATCAGCGTCACCTTATGCAACCTCCTGACTCTTCTTGCTTGAGTAGACTCAATTTATCGTAAGGTAACCGACACTCCATCCTCTCTGAATCAATTAATATGCCCAAAAAACGTAAAATGGTGCAAGGTCCTTCTGTTTGTTCTTCCGATAATGGTACGCCAAAATGCTCTGCAACCCACACCATAGTACCTAACAAATTCCTACACAACAACGATTGCGGAGGACTGATAAACAAAATGTCATCCAAATAATGAAAGTCCCTCATCACCCATTCCAAAAAGGTACCAAACGTTTCAAACAAGGAACACAAAATTGCGCAACCCATTGGCAAACACCAATCCATGTAATATTTCCCTTTCCAAAAACAACCTAACAACGGGATGCTATCCGGGTGAACTGACAGCAACCTAAAAGCCGACTCGCTATCAGTCTTAGCTAGCAACGATCCTGGCCCTTATCTCCGAACCCATTGCACCGCCGCATCGAATGATGTATACTCAACCAAACACAATTCTTGCGCAATGCCATCATTCACAGAAAGCCCCTTTTGGGTACGACAAATGCTCAATCAAACAAACTTATTCAGCTCTTTCTTGGGCACAACTCCCAACGGCGAAATAATCACCTCGCTGTAGCATCGGCGTCTCTGCCCCCTGACAGGCAGAGACGCCGCCCCCCTTACCGCCGCGCTCCTGGCCCGGCATCTTCCGGCCCTCCTGCTGCTGCTGCCGTCATAAGGAGTCCCCGGCTAATGGTTGGAGGACCTCTCATATAAAAGGCACCTCCTCCAAAATGGAGGTGCCCATGCAAGGTTGTAGCGCTGTGTTCTAACTCTGCTTCAGCCCTCAGGTCCCGCTGCTAGTCTGACTACCAGTCCAGTCCGCCAGCCTGACTACCAGTCCAGTCCGCCAGCCTGACTACCAGTCCAGTCCGCCAGCCTGACTACCAGTCCAGTCCGCCAGCCTGACTACCAGTCCAGTCCGCCAGCCTGACTACCAGTCCAGTCCGCCAGCCTGACTACCAGTCCGCCAGCCTGACGTCCAGTCCGCCAGCCTGACTACCTGTCTCCGCCAGAGAAGTACACTCTCCAGCCCGACGGTCTGCCTACAGTCCAAACCCGCCAGTCTGTCTATGGGTCAGGCTTGCCTGCCTACCCGGAGAACGTACCAGTTACCTGCTGTGCCTACCAGCCAGCCTACCTGGAGGATCCTGCCAGTTACCCGTGGTGTCTGCCAGTCCATCTACCCGGATCACCCGTCAGGCTGCCTGCCGTGCTCATCTGCTGTATCGGTCAGCCCCGCCCTCTGACCCGTGGGAGTCACCTGCTCTCATACAAGGACTGGTCCAGAGTAGCACCTGGTCCCTCTGCTTGGTCCTTCCCTGGATCACGGAGTCGATTGAGCCGCCGTACGACCTTGGTCAGTCCGAGTTGATACCTAGTTACGCCCCTCTGGTCCCTCCTTGCACCGCAGCACAGAGGTTCCACCACCCGGATCCGTAACACTCGCTACTCGGTAAAATCTGAAATGGTCCGGCCATCCGACCCAACTCAACCTCTTTTGCCAACTTCACACTAACCACTTCCGGATGAAGGGAAGCTGACATCAAATTCTTAACAGAAAAGGAACCTCGTGACCAGGAGGAGGAATTCTAAAACCCTCCAAAAAAACATCGGAAATGACCTTAGCCTTCAACTCATCCGGATATCTACTTAGAAAGGGGGCCATCTCGTGAACCCTCACCGGAGTCACCCCCTTGACCGGTACCCACTGGCAGCTTTCCCTTCCCCTTTTTAAAGCATTTGGATGCTCCGTGTAAACTTCCGTTACAATGGGAGCACACGTGTTTGAATTTGCAGGAGTTCCCGTACTTACATTGGCCATCATTAAATTGCCAACAAGTTCCCGTTTCGTTCTTATTGCTTTGTGCCCCCTGGCTACCTCCCCCGTGTCCTTCTGATTGGTTCCCACTTCTGCTGCTCCCGTGAAAGGACTGCCCATACCTCACAGGAGACATAACCTTCAGTCACAGCCCTATGTCCTTTTGATCCCATCAAATCTCCGAGCTGACTGCCTTCCTCTGCCGGAATTGCTCATCGTATCGTAACCATGTCTGGCCCCATAAATACGTAGTGAGCCTCCCCAATAGCATCTAGGTAACAAAATAAACCTGAGCAATTATCTGGAGCTTTTTCTCCAATGACGCCAGCCATTATTGCAAAAGCTTGCAACCAATTGACAAACGTCTGAGGAATCAACCTCTACCTACGCTTCTCTTCCTCCTCTTTTTTACCCTCCTCCTTTTTTCCCTTGTCCAAATTAAACTTTTCCAGAGGAAGAAGGGAAAAAATGTCAACATATTCATCCCGCCAGATTTTTTCTTTAACCTCTTTCTTCAAGTGTGCCCCCAACGGCCCCTCAAAGCACACATATACCTCCCCTTTTGCCCTGTCATCCAGTTTTACGGCATCCGCTTTATCCTTTTCTGTCTGCACGGAAACCGATACTCCCGAAGGTGCCCCCTCTACACACACTGTTGACCTTGCCGATTCACTCCCCACCAGCGGCACTACAGGTTGACTAGGTAACCAAGCCCCCACCAGAGATAACCCTGCTTCCCTGGCTCCACCACTGTCTATTCTTGCCAGAAATTGCGACATGCTCCCCAAAATATCCCTGATCCCCACGACGTCTGACCCACGTCTCCCCCTAACATTTACCCCGCTGGGCCCTGCCAACTGCCTATCCCCTGCCCCTTCCGCCAAAGACCCCGCGGGCGACAAACCATACATAGACGCATACTCACCGAGCTGCGCAGGTGCTGTGTCCCTGCCAGCCGTACATCCCGAATCCTGTTGATTCCTTGAGTCGTCCCGATCCTCTCCTTATTCCGATCCTCCAGACTCTTGCTGCTGATCAAGGCCCGCGCCCCTGGCCTCCTAGTCACCAGGGGGGCATGTGCTGATGCCTCCGCAGATCGTCCTCCGCCCGTCACTGCGCAGGTCCTCCCTGCTGTCCGTGGCCCTGCACGACCTCTGGACCCGGACTCCCCAGCCCAGTCCGTGCTGATCCGTGGATAACTGCCAGGCAACTCTATGCTGCTGCCTGCCACTCTGCTACCCTGGATTAGGTGACTTGGGCCAGGCAGCAGGTCCTCAAACTGCTGCTGCCTGCCTGTATACCCGCTGTGCTGTCTTCCCCTGCTGCTCGGTCTAACAGGCACCCCGACTGAGACATCGCCAGGTGTGCCTGCCGTGCTGCTGGTCCCTCTGGCCCCTTTTTTTAGAAAAACGCTCCGTCACGAGCCGCTGCCGGCTCTTATTGCGGGGGACAAATACATCTGTGCACCGCTTGCTTCCTGGGCGGCCCTGTCACATATCGCCGGAGCAGGCGATGATGCAGGCCGCACTTCCGGGGTGGCCCCGCCCCCTTACTGATGACGCGGCTCAGGCTCTGGTACTACGGCGCACCGCCGGAGCAGGCCGCACTTCCGGTGGGGGAGTCACTTCTGTCGCGGACTGCGACAAGCTGGTGGCAGCGCCCTCAGGCCGGCTGGGTGAAGTCCTGCCGTGGCGGGCGCGACGGCAGGGGATTCCGCCGCCATGCTCACCAGACAAAGGGTCCCCTGAGGGGCTCCGCAGCCTGCGCCTGCTGCGCACGGACATCTCCGGTGAAAGCCTCTCCGGGGCCCGCGTTCTCCTGGTCCTCCTTCCTGACCCCGACGGCAGTTCTTCAGCCCTGGCATTCCCCAGCAATTCAGACAGCTGGGACTCTAACCACCCTCCACGCCTGGATCGGGCTGCGTCTCGCAGCCTGTTAATCAGGGAGTCAACCGTCTCCATAGCGCCCGGTCAGTATCCACTATCAATGGGTGAGTTGAAAATTTTTTCTACTTTCTGTGCACTTTCACTACTTTCTCTTATGACTCCCCGGCCGGACTGGCTATTTTCTCGCACTTTCCTTAATATACCCCCCCTTTTACAATGCCCGCCCACTCCACGTTTATACCCAATCCTGATCCCTTGGTTTTAAAAATTGTACCCTCCTGGCCAATCGCGGTCATGTGGGGTTTTCTTCTAGCTGTGCTTGCCTCCAGCCCCCTTCTTTCTTCTGTCCTTTTGAATACTGTGTGTTGCTGTCACCTGGAGATAACTTATTCCATGTAGTGTCACTTGGAAATTTTTTTACTCATTTTTTTCAGTGCATTATATGATGTCAAAACTACAATTTGTGCCACAAAAAACAAGCCCTCATGTGTCAACAGGAAAAAAAGTTGCACCTCTTGAAAAAGAAGGGGAGGAAAAAACAAAAGCGCAAGGGCAAAAATTGGTCCTGTCAGAAAAGGGTTAATCCAGGCCATCCTCTGTGCGCCAAATAAAAGCAGCATTATTTTCTTTCTTTTTTTTTACAGCATAAAATGCTTCAGGTATCATTGCTTTTTGGTGGAGTTTTTGCTGGAATTTTTCTTTACCTGAATTATTTTGTGAAGGGATTTTGAAGATGAGTTGGAAGTGTCCTTTGCAGCTTTTTGATTTGACAGCGCCTCGTTTCAAGTGGTTTTTCGGATCTGCTTCAAAGCTGTGACATGCACCAGGAGTTTTTCAAAAACCTTTTTAGGATAAAAAAAAAAAGCAAACTAAGAAAAACTCTTCATATGTACAACAATGCGTATTTCCCATAGAAATTAATTGGAAGAGAGTTTTTCAGGAGCATTTGAAACAGTTTCTGAGCAGGATTTTGGAGAGAATCAACTAAAAATAAGATGATGATGAGCAATTGTACATAGTCAATGATGGATCTATGAAAATCAGCATTGAACTTGGTATGTCGTCATTTTGTTCTTCTGGCCAGGTTATTTGCTTGTGTTAATTGGACTCTAGAAGTATTACTGGAGTAAACAAAATCTCTCCCAATGACTTGTGGATTGGTCTTAATGTGAAATATATTGTCTTTGTCTTGATGTAAAGGATGAAATCTGGGGAAAGTCAGTATGTAACACATGCAGATTTTGCTACTGATTTTACTGCAGAAAAATTTTGCAGCAAATCTTCCACATGTAAATATACCCTTGAGTTAGGCTGTTTGGCCTCAGCAAACCTGTTATACCGGCCATGATTACCTAGGGAACATTATTGATATTGATTTTATTAAAACGACTGCAGTATCAGACAATGAACAATGAAGCTGGTGTGGAGCTAGAGACAGCCAGCTGCAGTGTTCACACATTCACAGACATGTCTACAGGTTTTAACCTTTTCCTTTTCCTTTTCACATCATTTGCTTTTGCTGAGATAAAGATGCCAAAATATAGAGGAGATGATATTAGGTATAATCACCTGTATTAGTAAGTCATTGCTGGCAGCAGTCAACTTGCATTGTAATCCACTATGCCTGGAAAAAAAAAAGTAATGTGATTTTGACAGACTATACTTGGTAATAACAAGGGACAGCAGTATAGCATTCACAATGTACACAAATATATAAAATAACGTTTGAAAGTCACACACAACAAAAGACCCAACTAGAATAATGGTAATTAGTGTTGAGCGATACCTTCCGATATCAGGAAATATCGTATCGGATTGGATCGGGCCGATACCCAAAAAGTATCGGATATCGCCGATTCCGATACCGGAAACCAATGCAAGTCAATGGGACACAAATATCGGAATGAAAATAAACCCTTTCTTTCCTTGTAGGTTAATTCTACATGAAGTAAAACAACTAAGAATAATGTAGAATGACATGAAAAGCCGGCAATTCATCAGCGGCATACACCGGTACCCGACAATTTACAACAGAAAGAATAGAGCATCACACATAGATTAGATAGATAGAAACATGTCAGTCACATATATATGAAGTACAGTGACAGTGTTGCTTACTGTACTTGTCATTTAGTGTAAAGGATTTATTAAAAAAAATATTAGTGTTTTCGTGCACCGTCTCTTTAAAAAAGCCGGCCGGCAATTCAGCAGCGGTACCCGACAATTTATAACAGAAAGAATAGAGCTTCACACATAGATTAGATAGATAGAAACATGTCAGTCACATATATATGAAGTACAGTGACAGTGTTGCTTACTGTACTTGTCATTTAGTGTAAAGGATTTATTTAAAAAAATAATAGTGTTTTCATGCACCGTCTCTTTAAGAAAGCCGGCCGGCAATTCAGCATCTGTACCCGACAATTTAGAACAGAAAGAATAGAGAATCACACATAGATTAGATAGATAGAAACATGTCAGTCACATATATATGAAGTACAGTGACAGTGTTGATTACTGTACTTGTCATTTAGTGTTAAAATAAAGGATTTATTTAAAAAAAAAATTGGCGTGGGGTTCCCCTTAATTTTAGGCTCTAGCGGAGGTTAAGCAGACAGCTGGGGCAAATGTTTGAAGCCTGGGAAGGGGGTAATACCCACGGAGCTTCCCAGGCTACTAATATCAGCCCCCAGCTGAATACCTAGCCTTTACTAGCTATTAAAATGGGGGAACCCCCCCAAAAAAATAACGTGGGGTCCCCCCTAATTTAATAGCTAGCACAGGCTAGGCAGACAGCTGGGGGCTGATATTAATAGCCCAGGAAGGGTGCCATGAATATTGGCCCCCTCCCAGGCTAGAAACACCAGCCGTCAGCCGCCCCAGAAATGGCGCATCCATAGGATGCGCCAATTCTGGCACTTAGCCTCGCTCTTCCACGCTGCCCTGGTGCGGTGGCAGGGGGTAATAGGGTTGGGGTTGATGTCAGCTTATAATGCCAGCTGACATCAAGCCCAGGTTAGTAATGGAGAGGCGTCTATAAGACACCCCCATTACTAACCCCATAGTCAAAGTTAAAAGAAAACACAAACACCCAGAGTAAAGTCCTTTAATTGAAATAAAGACACAATTCTTTATTGTTCTAAATTAAACCATACTTACCATCACGCCCATTCCAGCTGAAGCCAACGATCTCCTGCAATAAAAGAAAAATAATAAAGCAACCTCATCCTTACCTTTCGATGGTTCCCAGGACAGCTCCAGCTCTGCTACATCGAGATGACAGGATGGACCGCAGCAGAAAGCTGCCATCCAGCCTGTCATCCCGCAGACACTGAGAAGGCAGGCATGCTTGCGCTCCTCAGTGTCTCTCTGTGACGTCATCCAGATGAGCCGAGTTCATGTCCAATGAACTCAGCTCACCTCATGCACGTCACTGACAGCGTGGGAAAGTTCTCCTGCACTCAGCGCTTCAGCGTGAGAATTCTCCCACGCTGTCAGTGACATACATGAGGTGAGGTCATGTCCAATGAACTCAGCTCACCTCATGCACGTCACTGACAGTGTGGGAAAATTCTCACGCTGAAGTGCTGAGTGCAGGAGAATTTTCCCACGCTGTCAGTGACGTACATGAGGTGAGCTGAGTTCATTGGACATGACCTCGGCTCATCTTTATGCCGTCACAGCCAGACATTGAGGAGCACAAGCATGCCTGTGCTTCTCAGTGTCTGCGGGATGACAGGATGGATGGCAGCGTTCTGCTGCGGTCCAGCCTGTCATCTCGATGTAGCAGAGCTGAAGCTGTCGTGGGAGCCATGGAAAGGTAAGGATGAGGTTGCTTTATTATTTTACTTTTATTGCAGGAGATCGTTGGCTTCAGCTGGAATGGGCGTGATGGTAAGTATGGTTTAATTTAGAACAATAAAGAATTGTGTGTTTATTTCAATTAAAGGACTTTTTTCTGGGTGTTGTGTTTTTTTAAATACTTTACTAGAAATTCATGGTGGTCATGTCTAATATTGGCGTGACCCCATGAATTTTGGGCTTAGGGCCAGCTGATAATACCAAGCTGGCCTTAACCCCTTTATTACCCAGTGAGCCACCGCACCAGGGCCCTGGATGAGTTGGGTACAGCGCCAGAAGATGGCGCTTCAATGAACGCGCCATTTTCTGGGGCGGCTGCGGACTGCAATTTGCAGCGGGGGTGGCCCAGAAAGCTTGGGTCTCCCTGCGCTGCGGATTCCAGCCCCCAGCTGCATAGTTGTATCTGGCTGGACACAAAAATAGGGCGAAGCTCCACGTATTTTTTTTTTTTAATTATTTCATGAAATTCATGAAATAATTAAGAAAAAAAGGGCTTCCCTATATTGTTGTGTCCAACCAGGTACAAATAGGCAGCTGGTGGTTGGGGGCAGCCCGTTCCTGCCTGCTGTACCTGGCTGGACACAAATATAGTGCGAAGCCCCACGTCAATTTTTTTTTTATTATTTCATGAAATTCATGGAATAATTAAGAAAAAAAGGGCTTCCCTATATTGTTGTGTCCGGCCAGGTACAAATAGGCAGCTGGTGGTTGGGGGCAGCCCGTTCCTGCCTGCTGTACCTGACTGGACACAAATATAGGGCGAAGCCCCACATAATTTTTTTTTAATTATTTCATGAATTTCCTGAAATAATTAAAAAAAAATTGACGTGGGGCTTCACACTATATTTGTGTCCAGCCAGGTACAGCAGGCAGGAACGGGCTGCCCCCAACCACCAGCTGCCTATTTGTACCTGGCCAGACACAACAATATAGGGAAGCCCTTTTTTTCTTAATTATTCCATGAATTTCATGAAATAATTAAAAAAAAAAAAACGTGGGGCTTCTCCCTATTTTTGTGTCCAGCCAGGTACAACTAGGCAGCTGGGGGATGGAATCTGCAGCGCAGGGAGGCCCAAGCTTTCTGCCCCCCCCCGCTGAAAATTGCAGTCCGCGGCCGCCCCGGAAAATGGCGCGTTCATAGAAGCTGGATGCTGTACCTGGCTGGCATACAAAAATATGGCGAAGCCCACGTCAAAAGTTTTGGGAAAAATTTATTAAAAAATAAATAATAATTTAGGGACTGCATCTTTATTAAGTCCTCAAATGTCATTTAGTGTTAAAATAAAGGATTTATTTTAAAAAAAAATGGCGTGGGATCCCCCATAATTTTAGTCTCTAGCGGAGGTTAAGCAGACGGCTGGGGCAGATGTTTGAAGCCTGGGAAGGGGGTAAAACCCACGGAGCTTCCCAGGCTACTAATATCAGCCCCCAGCTGAATACCTAGCCTTTACTAGCTATTAAAATGGGGGACCCCCCCAAAAAAAATGACGTGGGGTCCCCCCTATTTTAATAGCTAGCAAAGGCTAGGCAGACAGCTGGGGGCTGATATTAATAGCTCAGGAAGGGTGCCATGAATATTGGCCCCCTCCCAGGCTAGAAACACCAGCCGTCAGCCGCCCCAGAAATGGCGCATCCATAGGATGCGCCAATTCTGGCACTTAGCCTCGCTCTTCCACGCTGCCCTGGTGCGGTGGCAGGGGGTAATAGTGGTGGGGTTCATGTCAGCGCCAGCTGCCATGAAGCCCAGGTTAGTAATGATGGGTGTCTATAAGACACCCCCATTACTAACCTACAAAGTGTTAAAAAGAAAAAACACACTACACCCAGAAAAAAATAATTTATTTGAAATAAAACACCATTTTATTTAATTCTTAGTTTACTAAAAAAAAATAGTTACCTGTCCACGTTCCTGCGCTGATCTCCCATGCACAGCTGTCACATCTGGAGATGGTGACAGCTGTGCATGGCTGCTGTAAGCTCACGCTGCCGGGAACACGTCCGCTCCCGGCAGCGGGAGCCACTGACTGAGGTTACCGGAGTGCATTCAGGCAGCGCAGCTCCGGAGACCTCCTTTACGGCAGTGCTGTACCGTGGGAATTTCTCACGATACAGCAGTGCCGTAAAGCAGCTAACCGGAGCAGCGCTGCCTTAACTCTGGTGAACCCTTACGGCCCCGTCATTCTAGCGGCGGCAGCGGTTCAGAGCGGTCACATTCTATGTGGCTGCTCTGAACTGGAGATCTTCGTGGGACACTCGTGGACTGCTACGGAGGGGTAAGGATAAGGTTGTGGTTTATTATTTTATATTTTATTACAGGAGATCGATGGCTTCGGGGAATTAGGTGTCTAGGTGAGTATAGGTGTAGTTTTTTATTTTTTACTTTATTTTAGGTGACGATCGGCGGGGACAGGTAATGTATAAACTAATTTCTTTTAGGTAACCACTGGCCACCAATGACATGTATCTAACATTTATTGGGGACACAGTAGGGCAATTTATATAGCAGGATCAGGCTGATGGGAACTACTGCTCCCATCGAGCTGATCCTGCTGGCACGAGTGGACGGGGGACAGACATAGGCCGATGGGAGTAGTAGTGTCACATCGGCCTATGTCTGCCTGCACGCACAGACACCCCGCACACACACCCCGCACACACACACACCCCGCACACACACACCCCGCACACACACCCCGCACACACACACACCCCGCACACACACACCCCGCACACACTAATCATGACGGGTCTGGGAGGTGAGGCTGACCTGTGCGGCCGTGGGAAAGTTCATGTGAGTTCATGCAGTCAAGCATGAACTCACATGAACCCTCTGAGGGCACCGCGGCTACTTCAAATGAACAGCTGATCGGCATCACCTGATACCTCAGCTGTTCATTTGAAATAACCGGCGGGAAAGCGCAGCACAGAACGGGAAAGCCGGCGGTGAAGTCTTTTCACTGCCGGCTTCCCCGCCCGGGTCCTTCGCTCCTTGGTGCTGCGCTCCCCGCCCGGTCCTAATTTACGATTGGGATTGGAGGTGGCGAGGGGAGCGGAGGATCGGGGTGGGAGGCTGCGGGGAAGCAGTATGGGGCTGTGTGATTGTTTAAAAGCCGGCGGCTTTTTACCGCCCGCCGGCTTTTAAACAATCAGCAGAATTCTCCCACGCTGGGATGGCATTCTGATGACAAGCTGGATCGCAGCTGAGCGCTGCCATCCAGCTTGTCATCCTTCACAGACACTGCAGAGCGCAGGCATTATGGGAACTTCCGATTCCGGTATTCGATATTATAAAAGTATCGGAATTAAGTATCGGAATTCCGATACAGTGAATATCGGCCGATACCCGATATTTCAGTATCGGAATGCTCAACACTAATGGTAATAGAAGACGGAAGTAATAGCTAAAATTACAATCATGCACATTCAGAAATCTCTACAAAGGTTTCTGTTATACGTGCAACCATGTTCAGAATTCTAAGGGCTCATTCACATGTCAGTTTTTTGCATACGAGTGCTATCTGTGTTTTTCACAGATATTACTCATACCTACAATAGTAATAGTGAATGGAGCTGTTCAGATGTCTGTGACTTTTCCAGGACTGAACAGTCAGTCCAAAAAAACGTGGAGACCTCTCCAATATTGATCTAAGTGTCTGATCAAAATTGGCATTGCAAGTCTATAGATCCATGAAAAAAAAAATCTGACATTGCTTGGATGCCACAGACTGTTAAATAAGAGAAGGTGGAGAAACTATTTTTTCTTTCATGTACAAGAAAAACTGATGAAATTCTCACCAAAATCAATGATGAAACTAGGCCAGTTTTCCTCATATGTGAAAAATGAACTGATACAGTGCGGTAAATAAGTATTTGATACACTGCCGATTTTGCAAGTTTTCCCACCTACAAAGAATGGAGAGGTCTGTAATTTTTATCGTAGTTACACTTCAACTGAGAGAGACAGAATCTAAAAAGAAAAACCAGAAAATCACATTGTATGATTTTTAAATAATTAAATTGAATTTTATTGCATGAAATAAGTATTTGATCACCTATCAACCAGCAAGAATTCTGGCTCACAGACCTGTTAGTGCAGAGTAGAAGGGCTTCTTAAAGAAAAACTAAGTACATGTATTAATTGCACCTGTTTGAACTTGTTACCTGTATAAAAGACACCTGTCCACACACTCAATCACACTCCAACCCCTCTGGCCAAGACCAAAGAGCCGTCTAAGGACACCAGGGAAAAAATGGTAGACCTGCACAAGGCTAGGATGGGCTACAGGACAATAGGTAAACAGCTTGGTGAGAAGGCAACAACTGTTGGTATGATTATTAGAAAGTGGAAGAAACACAAGATGACTGTCAATCTTTCCTGTTCTGGGGCTCCGTGCAAGATCTCGCCTCGTGAGGTAAGGATTATTCTGAGAAAGGTCAGGAATCAGCCCAGAACTACACGGGAGGACTTGGTCAATTACCTGAAGAAAGCTGGGACGACAGTCTCAAACATTACGGTTAGTAACACACTACACCGTCATGGATTAAAAACTTGCAGGGCACGCAAGGTCCCCCTGCTCATACCAGCACATGTCCAGGCCCTTTTGAAGTTCGCCAATGACCATCTGAATGATCCAGAGGAGGCACGGGAGAAGGTCATGTGGTCAGTTGAGACCAAAAGAGAACTTTTTGGAATCAACTCCACTTGCTGTGTTTGGAGGAAGAAGAAGGATGAGTACAACCCCAAGAAAACCGTCCCAACCGTGAAGCATGGTGGGGCAAACATCATACTTTTTGGGTGCTTTTCTGCAAAGAGGACAGGACTACTGCACCGTATTGAAGGGAGGATGGATGGGGTCAAGTATTGCAAGATTTTGGCCAACAACCTCCTTTCCTCAGTAAGAGCTGTTATGCACACGCCCGGACTGACTGGCGTGTGCGTGTTTAGTGATCCCACTGGACCATGAACCGGAGAGTGCCTGGAGGGGCGTAACTAAGTATCTACCCGATCCGACCAAGGTCGCACGACGGCTAACGACGCCAGTGCACCAGGGAGGAACCGAGCAGAGGGACCAGGTGCCACTCCAGGTCAGACCCCGGACACGGCTGTTGACCCACACCGGAGAATACAGGAACAGGCAGGTTAGGCTGGCACACTGACTGGTGGGTACAGGCAGGTACGGCAGGTATGCAGACAGGCGGGCACTGGTAAGCACGACTGGTATGCAGGCAGGGAGTACTGGCAAGCACGGCTGGAGTGCCGACAGGGAGGCACTAGCAGGTTGGAGCACAGACTGGATAAGGTCCAGTACAGACTGGGACTCAGGAACAGAACCGCAGATGCGGTAGACGAGCAGAGCGAGACCGCCGGAGCAGTGTACAAGAGCAGAGCAGGGCGAGGCTGCCGGAGGAGCAGTGAGCAAGAGCAGAGCGAGGCCGCCTGGAAAGGTGAGCAAAGGCAGAGCAGAGCGAGGCCGCCTGGAGCGGGGAGCAAAGGCAGAGCAGAGCGAGGCCGCCTGGAGCGGTGAGCAAGGCAGAGCAGGCAGGAACCGCCGGAGCGGTGAGCAAGGCAGAGCAGGCAAGAACCGCCGGAGCGGTGAGCAAGGCAGAGCAGGCAAGAACCGCCAGAGCGGTGAGCAAGGCAGAGCAGGCAAGAACCGCCGGAGCGGTGAGCAAAGGCAGAGCAGAAGGGACAGGGCTCTGTTCACACGGAACAGACTGGAAGGGAAAGGCAGAACCAGATACACACAAGATACTTGCAATGAAGTAGCGAGTGGACTCTAAACTCACAAACGGAAGTACAGCGACAACGAGTAGGAGTTAGGTGCAGGTACAGACTCTGCAGAAAAAGGGAAGGTACGGACATAGAGAAAAACAGGAAACAGGCTAGGAGAGTGTTCAGACAGGAACTGAGTGTTCAGACAGGAACTGACACTGCAGTGAGATACAGGAGCGAGTCTGGGTATGCGGCCCCCAGAGGGCGGGACGAATGGGCTAGGAGCGTGTTCAGACTGGCCTGGAAATACAGCCTCCAGGAAGACGGACAGACAGGCAAGAAACACAGATAACAGATCTAGGTATGCGGCCCCTAGAAGGCGGGATGAACAGGCTAGGAGCGTGTTCAGACTGGCCTGGAAATACAGCCTCCACGAAGGCGGACAGACAGGCAAGAAACACAGATAACAGATCTAGGTATGCGGCCCCTAGAAGGCGGGATGAACAGGCTAGGAGCGTGTTCAGACAGGCCTGGAAATACAGCCTCCAGGAAGGCAGACAGGCAGGAGAAACAGAACAGGACCTGGCACATTCAGAGACAAGGAGCACACTGAATGATAGAGTTGCTCAGGCATCAGCTTCCAGGTGAAGCTGGTTTAAATATCCAGTGACAGACAGCAATAGGCTGAGGACACATTAGGGGTGTGCCCACAGCAGCTACAAGAACCAGGAAGTGACCGGGCCGCCGCCCTAAGCAGCCAGAATAGAGGCAACCAGACAGCATGGAAAGAAGCCAGGCTAGCAGACTGGACTGATGATCAAGTTTGCGATCTTGCATAGTGGGAGATGGTGCCCTATGCAAGAACGCCACCAGGTATGTTACAAGAGCATTGAAGATGGGTCATGGCTGGGTCTTCCAGCATGACAATGACATGAAACACACAGTCAGGGCAACTAAGGAGTGGCTCCGTAAGAAGCACATCAAGGTCCTGGAGTGGCCTAGCCAGTCTCCAGACCTGAACCCAATTGAAAATCTTTGGAGGGAGCTGAAACTCAATGTTGCCCAGTGTCAGCCCCAAAACCTGAAAGGTCTGGAGAAGATTTGTATGGAGGAGTGGGCCAAAATCCCTGCTGCAGTGCGTGCAAACTTGGTCAAGAATTAAAGGAAATGTCTGACCACTGTAATTGCAAAGGTTTCTGTACCAAATATTAAGTTCTGTTTTTCTTTTGTATCAAATACTTATTTCATGCAATAAAATGCTAATTCATTATGTAAAAATCATACAATGTGATCTTCTGTTTTTCATTTTTAGACTCTGTCTCTCACAGGTGAATTGTACCTACTATAAAAATTACAGACCTCTCCATTCTTTGTAGGTGGGAAAACGTGCAAAATCGGCAGTGTATCAAATACTTACACTGTATGTGAATGAGCTCTAACGCTAAGTTCACATGACCGAATGAGAAATTGACAAGAGTTTCATCTAGAAAACACGTGCAATTTTTTTCTCACTTGTCATCCGTATACAATCCGTTTTTACAGCAGCTATTAATCATTTACAAGACCATTTACAATTTCCTGTGTTAAGGAATTGTAATGTATTAATCAATATCAGATGCTATACTGTGTCTCTTTATGACATCCAATTCTTTTTGCGCACCCATAGACTTGAATGAGCAAGTCTCATCATACGGAAGAAACTAGTGCATGCTATGATTTTTTTCATACACAGATTCGGTCCTTGAAAAATAATGCTCATCTGTCCGGTTCCACCGAATAACATTGATCCTAGTACGATCCGTTTTTGTTTTTGTTTTTCACATACAGTACAGACCAAAAGTTTGGACACACCTTCTCATTTAAAGATCATTCTGTATTTTCATGACTATGAAAATTGTACATTCACACTGAAGGCATCAACACTATGAATTAACACATGTGGAATTATATACTTAACAAAAAAGTGTGAAACAACTGAAAATATGTCTTATATTCTAGGTTCTTCAAAGTAGCCACCTTTTGCTTTGATGACTGCTTTGCACACTCTTGGCATTCTCTTGATGAGCTTCAAGAGGTAGTCACCGGAAATGGTCTTCCAACAATCTTGAAGGAGTTCCCAGAGATGCTTAGCACTTGTTGGCCCTTTTGCCTTCACTCTGCGGTCCAGCTCACCCCAAACCATCTCGATTGGGTTCAAGTCTGGTGACTGTGGAGGCCATGTCATCTGGCATAGCACCCCATCACTCTCCTTCTTGGTCAAATAGCCCTTACGCAGCCTGGAGGTGTGTTTGGGGTCATTGTCCTGTTGAAAAATAAATGATGGTCCAACTAAACGCAAACTGGATGGAATAGCATGCCGCCGCAAGATGCTGTGGTAGCCATGCTGGTTCAGTATGCCTTCAATTTTGAATAAATCCCCAACAGTGTCACCAGCAAAGCACCCCCACACCATCACATCTTCTCCTCCATGCTGATTCCTAGCACCTATTTTACCATGAAGGCCTGATGCACAAAGTCTCCTCTTAACAGTTGTTGTAGATATATGTCTGCTGCTAGAACTCTGTGTGGCATTGACCTGGTCTCTAATCTGAGCTGCTGTTAACCTGCGATTTCTGAGGCTGGTGACTCAGATAAACTTTTCCTCAGAAGTAGAGGTGACTCTTGGTCTTCCTTTTCTGGGGTGGTCCTCATGTGAGCCAGTTTCTTTGTAGCGCTTGATGGTTTTTGCAACTGCATTTCAGGACACTTTCAAAGTTTTCCCAATTTTTCGGACTGACTGACCTTTATTTCTTAAAGTAATGATGGACACTCGTTTTTCTTTACTTAGCTGCTTTTTTCTTGCCATAATACAAATTCTAACAGTCTATTCAGTAGGACTATCAGCTGTGTATCCACCAGACTTTTGCACAACACAACTGATGGTCCCAACCCCATTTATAAGGCAAGGAATCCCACTTATTAAACCTGACAGGGCACACCTGTGAAGTGAAAACCATTTCCGGTGACTACCTCTTGAAGCTCATCAAGAGAATGCCAAGAGTGTGCAAAGCAGTCATCAAAGCAAAAGGTGGCTACTTTGAAGAACCTAGAATATAAAACATATTTTCAGTTGTTTCACACTTTTTTGTTAAGTATATAATTCCACATGTGCTAATTCATAGCTTTGATGCCTTCAGTGTGAATGTACAATTTTCATAGTCATGAAAATACAGAAAAATCTTTAAATGAAGTGTGTCCAAACTTTTGGTCTGTACTGTACATCATTTGGACTGAAAATATGCTTGTATGAAAACCTGTTCTCATACACACATGATGAAAATTTGATTTCTGAGAAATTCAGTTGTATAAGTACAGTTATACGAAAAAGTTTGGGCACCCCTATTAATCCTAAGCTTAAAGTTTTATAAAAATTGGTGTTTTTGCAACAGCTATTTCAGTTTGATATATGTAATAACTGTTGGACACAGTAATGTTTCTGCCTTGAAATGAGGTTTATTGTACTAAAAGAAAATGTGCAATCAGCATTCAAACTAAATTTGACAGGTGCATAGGTATGGGCACCCTTATCATTTTCTTGTTTTAAATACTCCTACCTACTTTTTACTGACTTACTAAAGCACTTTTTTTGGTTTTGTAACCTCATTGAGCTTTGAACTTTAGAGCCAGATGTATGCAATCATGAGAAAAGCTACTTAAAGTGGCCACTTGCAAGTTGTTCTCCTGTTTGAATCTCCTCTGAAGAGTGGCATCATGGGCTCCTCAAAACAACTGTCAAATGATCTGAAAACAAAGATTATTCAACATAGTTGTTCAGGGGAAGGATACAAAAAGCTGTCTCAGAGATTTAACCTGTCAGTTTCCACTGTGAGGAACATAGTAAGGAAATGGAAGAACACAGGGACAGTTCTTGTTAAGGCCAGAAGTGGCAGGCCAAGAAAAACATCAGAAAGGCAGAGAAGAAGAATGGTGAGATCAGTCAAGGACAACCCTTAGACCACCTCCAGAGAGCTGCAGCATCAACTTGCTGCAGATGGTGTCACTGTGCATTGGTCAACTATACAACGCACTTTGCACAAGGAGAAGCTGTATGGGAGAGTGATGCGAAAGAAGCCGTTTCTGCAAGCACGCCACAAACAGAGTCGGCTGAGGTATGCAAAAGCACATTTGGAGAAGCCAATTTCTTTTTGGAAGAAGGTCCTGTGGACTGATGAAACCAAGATTGAGTTGTTTGGTCATACAAAAAGGCGTTATGCATGGCGGCAAAAAAGCAAGAAAAACACTTGCTACCCACAGTAAAATTTGGTGGAGGTTCCATCATGCTTTGGGGCTGTGTGGCCAATGCCGGCACCGGGAATCTTGTTAAAGTTGAGGGACGCATGGATTCCACTCAGTATCAGCAGATTCTTGACAATAATGTTCAAGAATCAGTGATAAAGTTGAAGTTACGCAGGGGATGGATCTTTCAGCAAGACAATGATCCAAAACACCGCTCCAAATCTACTAAGGCATTCATGCAGAGGAACAATTACAATGTTCTGGAATGGCCATCCCAGTCCCCAGACCTGAATATCATTGAACATCTGTGGGATCATTTGAAGAGGGCTGTCCATGCTCGGCGACCATCAAGCTTAACTGAACTGGAATTGTTTTGTAAAGAGGAATGGTCAAAAATACCTTCATCCCGGATCCAGGAAATCATTAAAAGCTACAGGAAGCGACTAGAGGCTGTTATTTTTGCAAAAGGAGGATCTACTAAATATTAATGTCACTTTTCTGGTGAGGTGCCCATACTTATGCACCTGTCAAATTTTGTTTGAATGCAGATTGCACATTTTCTGTTAGTACAATAAACCTCATTTCAAGGCAGAAACATTACTGTGTCCAACAGTTATTACATATATCAAACTGAAATAGCTGTTGCAAAAACACCAATTTTTATAAAACAATAAGCATAAGATTAATAGGGGTGCCCAAACTTTTTCATATAACTGTATGTGCTCATACACACACTAGAAGTCACGTTTCTGGATGCACCATATTGCCTCTGTCTCTATTGTATTCTTCACTTCTGTCTACTGAGGAGCACCTAGGCCACACCATAGTACATTTTTGATCCAGTGACTTTCCTAACTTTTCTAGCAGTCTTGTTCTTGCAGCCACCACTAGAGGGCCTGCAGTCAATGGTTAGTTCCCATGTGCTTGTTTCTGATCCATTTCTACTGACCCTGACCTTGTTCTTGACCTTGATTTCTTCCTGGATTGCCTGCTACTTGTTGTTCTAGTCCTGGTTTGATTTCTAGTTGTCCTCTGACTATGCCCTTATCTCATCCCGCTACTACTCCATCAGCATTACTTCTGACATTCCGGAAACTGGGACATGGGAATCTTCTGGCAGCAAAGTCCAAAATCCTTTGGGGGTGGGGAGGGGATTTGAGTGATGATGAGGAGGATCAGTGTTTTCTCTAAGCTGTGCGCTCTGGAAAAAAAGCAGTTAAAATATCATATGAATCAGGACTAATAAGCCCAATAACAACACTGCCTATATATGTGGTTTAATATTTTAACTCATTTATCATTTTGAGAGCGTACTGTTCTCATTCAGATGTCAGTGATATTTCTGGAACACAAAAAAAATGTCAGATTTTTCATCAGTATTTTTCATCTAATTTTCATCAGTGTTTCAGCTTTTACTATGAGGCGGCGTTCACACACAGCAGCAAAGGTGCAACTTTTAATTGCAACAGCGCAGTACTGTGGCCTTCCCCCTGTTTCGCTGCACCATCATTTAATCTTACAGGGAAACAGCTATTTCATCTTCCAAGCAGCGCATCAACTATCTGCTACATTTTGTCTGCTTTTTACACGTGTATGCATTGTTGGTGCAGATTTGAAGCAGCCTTTTTTAATGCATTTTTACTGCAGAAACAATAGGATTCTGCGGTTTAAAACACATCTATATTGTTTACATGCAAGTTTTCACACTTATCATAGAAGTATGCTGGAAAGAAAAACATGTTAAATGCAGTACATTTTCTGCATAAAAAAATGCTACATTTACGCAATGTGGGAATATGACCTTATGTTATGTTTACACAAGAGGTTTTCTTGGATTGATTTTAAAACTGCCTCAAAAGCATATGGGAAACTCTTCCTATTCATTTCTGCAGTAAATCCACTTTAGTTTGTGTTCTCACCGAAGCAAAAACTGAGTTGAAACTACAAATTTTTGAGGAGTTTTGAGTTTTTGAGAAGGATTTGGGAGCGTTTTCATTCAGTTTCCGCTCTAAAAACACAACAAAAAAGCTCAGTATGAACACACCCTTTGGTCCTTTTTTCGCTGAATTTTTGAAGAAAAAGCTCTCCAACAGTATGTGCATAATGTTTAATCCCACGGCTTTTTTCCTGAAGCTGCTCCTCCCAGCTGTTTTGTAGTTGTTCTCCCATTGGCTTTTTCATCTTCTATATTAAATAGCAGAGAGTTTGCAAACTAAACCACCTGAAGAATGCAGGAAAATGTTACTTCTTTTATCCTCTCCACTGTTTCTGAACCCTGAACTGGTTTAAGAAGCGATATAAGAAGGAACATGTGCACAGCAATGTCGTTTTGACATTTTGCCATGTATTATGTCTATTTTTTGCGTCAGTTTTGCGTCACTTATTGATCGGATTCTGGTTGGTATCCGCCTGAACAAGACATGTCGTCTTCTATACATATTAAGAGACGTTTCAGGACACGTGGGTGTCTTTTGCCCCGAAGTGTCTGTTTTGGGGTCTTTTCGTTCATTTTTTGCAAAATCTTTGGCCTCTGACTTTTTTTTTTTCTTTTAAAACTAGTATTGGGTAAAATCTTTGTAAACCTGAAGTGGTTAAATGAAGCTCAAAGATTAAACGTGCAGAAAAAGTCATTTTTACATATAAAGGGAATATGTCAGCAGGTTTTTCCTATGTAATCTCAAACCGGCATGTTGTAGGACCAGAGACCCTGATTCCAGCGAAGTGTCACTTACTGGACTGCTTGCTGCAGTTTTTTTGATTCCATGTTTTTTCTGCTGTAGATGTAGCAGAACTCTGTGTGCTGAACTGTGTACAACCCCACCCAAAACCCTGATTGGCAGCTTCCTGTGTGCACTGTACATTGTCAGCAAGCTGGTGGGGGAGGGGTTACATAGAGAAGCTGGACTGACCTGCACATGATGCCTAGTCCTGAAGAGATAAGCTACTTCTGATAAAACACTGATTGTATTGAAAGTATAGCACACAGCCTAATAAGTGACCCCTACATCTTGTTTCTTTTAGGCTGAAAAGCAAAATCTTGCTGATAGATTCCCTTTAATTGCATACATTCATTCTTTTTAGCATTTAACCAGCGCTTTTTTGCAATCTGGGTATGGCGCTTACCCGACAGAAAATGATGTCATTAACACATACCCTAAGGGTTTGCTGACACTGAGGTGTTGAGGTGTTCACAGGAGAATTTTGGCATAAAAAACCTTAATAAGTCACAATATTTTTGTGCAACTCTAAAGTTGTTGGTGTTTCACGCTTGACCCGGCCCGTAACGCAATTATGGGTGGAGCACGTCAAGACAGGGCATAGCTAAGCCTGCCGGTCAAATTCATGAAAATTTTCACTACTTTAGTGGCATAACTTGCTCTAGAAATGTACTGGCTGGAGAACATTTCTGCCTGAAGTGCACAGCACTTGTAAGAGGCACCTAACAAATGAAGTGGTTTGTGCCTCTAATGAATTAGCACATCTTACTCCAGGGGCTGGTGTGTACAACGATGGTTTTAATAAATCGGGACCTTTTAGTTTCTTTTTGGAATGAGAACCAAGCGGAAACTTTTTGGAATGAAAACTGATCAGGGTGTGTCAGGATGCGCAAAGGGGTTAAAGACTCGCGGAAATGGGCCAAAAATGCTAGGTAATCCGTGTGCCAGCTAATGAAATGACAATCCTGAAGTGCTGTGCACATGATCAGGAATTGTCCTGTCAGGATTATCATTGCGTTTAAATCTACAGTATGTCAATTCTTCGTAGCGTTTATGCAGCGTTTTTCACCCATTGACTTCAATTTAGTCAGTCAAATCCGCAGCAAAAACACAGGTATAAATATATTTGCTGTTGATGTTTGCTGCGTATTTAACTGACTCAATTCAAGTCAATGAGTCAAAAACCCGGCAAAAACGCAAAAAGAATTGCCCACGGGAGACTACTCCTCCCATCATCATACAGCCGCTCCCACTGATAATAGCAAGAGTAGGTGCGGCTGAGGCGTGAAGTAGTCTCCTCAGCCAGCGTCTGTGCACTGTGAAAAAAAAAAAAAGGAAAAATAAATTGATAATAAAATAAAAAAACACATGTATATTCACCTGTCCACCGTACCCAGAGTGTCCCACGGCAATCGATCACCCGGCAGCTGGCAATACACTGACAGGAGAGCGATCGCTCCCGGCAGTGTATAGTGCTGCACTGCTGGGACTGAGTTTACCGGAGTTCATGAACTGAAGATCAGTTGAGAGTTCTGGTGCCCTCACGGCATCGGTGCTGCGTGAGAATTTTCCCACACAACACTAATGCAGTAAATGAGGTCACCAGAGCTCTCAGCTGATCTTCAGTTGATGAATTCAAGTGACTTCACTCCTGCAGCACAGCGCTATACACTGACAGGAGTGATTACACTCTTGTCAGTGTATACAGTGCTCTCCTCTACAACAGTCACATCAGTGATTGCTGATGTGGCTGCTGTAGAAGTGACCCAGATCTTCCCGGGACACTGTGGATTACGTTATGATGACAGACAGGTAAGGGATGTTGTTGTTTTTTATTTTTAGTTTCTTACAGGAGACGAGGGCATTGGGGATTAAGTGTTAGGTGAGTATACGATTTTTTTTATTTTTAAATAAATTATTAAAACCGTGTGTTATTTTATTTAAAATAAAAGACTGTATTCTGGCCATGTCTTTATTTCAAAAACTTTACTATGCCCCCCATTACTAACCTGGGCTTCATGTCAGCTGACAATACAAGGCTAACATGAACACCAACCCTATTACCCCACTTGCCACCGCACCAGGGCAAGTGGGAAGAGTGGAGGCTAAGCGCAAGATTTGGCGCATCTTATGGATGCGCCATTTCTGGGGACACTGAGAGCTGACATTAGCCTCGGAGGGAATGAGGATCCATAGCCCCTTCCCTGGATATTAAGATCAGCCCACAGCTGTCTGCCTAGCCTTTTCTGGTTAGATTTTATAGGGGGACCCTATGTTAATTTTTTTCTGGGGTCCCTCTGTAATCTAGCCAGTAAAGGCTAAGCAAACAGCTGTGGGCTGCTATTAATAGCCAGGGAATATTTTTGGCTAATGGCCCCTACCCCGACTACTAATATCAGCCCCCAGTGGTTGGCTTTCCCTCTGTTGGTTATGAAAATGACGCGGGAGCCCAAGCTATTTTTTTACATTTTAGGCTATGTGCCCATGATCCAGACGTAGCAGCGCATTGGACGCAGCATATTTATACTGCGTCCAAAACGTTGTGTTCTATTGAACACAGGTAAATCCACATGTGTTCACTGAAAAATACATTCTATTGGTCAAATTTCTGTGACTCCGCAAGTGAATTTGACATGCTGCAGTCCTGAAAAACGCGCCGCATGTCAGTGTCCCCGGGTGATCCACAGCCTCAGATGCACGCATAGTGGACATGGGATTAATAGAAATACCGTCCACTCTGCTGTAACATCTGGCCACTGCAGGTTAATGCAGCGTCAAACCCGCAGCATTTACTGATCATGGGCACGTACCCAAACTCACCCATAGCATGTCAATTCCTGTAGTGGAGACGCTAATCTACGCTGCAGATTTTGACCGATTGAAATGTCATTACATGCGGTGGATCCGCATTTACTGACAAAACATTAGAACACTGCGTTTTAGACGCAGTGAAAATACGCTGTGTCCAATGCGCTGATAGTCGCTGATCATGGGGACATAGCTGTTACGGCTGTGTCAGGTTTGACAGACAGTCATTCTGGATCCGGCTGTAGAAGGTTGCTGCGCTTGGCCTTGCAGACACCTTCTTCATTCTTTCATCACCCCCCCCCCCTCTCTAGGACCCAGCAGTGATCTCCATCTTCTGCTACTAATTGACACACCCTTGCTGGATCTTTAAATACACGCAGTTTCTCCAGAGAGTTGCCGGTGATAGAGCTAATTCCTCTGTTCAGGTCTGGAATTCTAGCAGTCGGCTAGATTCCCCTTGGAGTTCCTTTTGTGGATTGTAGTCGTCATCTCTCTAGTGTCTTCTCAAAGCTAAGTGTATCCCCTTGTATGTTTCCCTTGTTGGTCTTTAGTTGCAGTGGGGCTGACTAGTGCTCACCCCTCCCCTTCCCTACATATATCCTAGCTCTAGGGTCAGCCAGGGCTAAGGTATCATGCTCGATGATAGGTGTGGAACCCATTTAGGGCCGTTAAGGGAGTTAGGGTGTTGTTAGATCTGTTTAGGGGTCTCCACTCACCCTTTCCCTAGTTGCTGGGCTTTCCCCCTTTTCCCATCGTCATACACTGGGTTCTTTCCATACCTAGCATGACAGTAGCGGCAATAATAATAATCTTTTTATTTATATAGCGCCAACATATTCTGCAGCGTTTTACAATTCAGACAATTTACAGACATTATCACCACTGTCCCCACTGAGGCTCGCAATCTACATTCCCTATCACTATGTCTTTGGAATGTGGGAGGAAACCAGAGAACCCCGAGGAAACCCACGCAAACACATACAAACTCCTTGCAATTGTTGTCCCTGGTGGGATTTGAACCCAGGACCCCAGCGCTGCAAGGCTGCAGTGCTAACCACTGAGCCACCCTGCTGCTAACCAAACATGAGCTGTTGTTAATAGCCAGGTAAATGACATGAATGGGAATTAGGGCTAATGGGATTAGTGTTTATGGGATTAGGTGTCACTGACACCTAACCCTTTGTTTAGTGATGAAAAGGTGTCAACTAGACACCCTCATTACTAAACCTGTAAACTGTAAGTAAAGAGTTAAATAAACACACACACTGAGATTAAAACACTTTATTTGAAATAAAACAGACACATTCTTTAATCATTTAAATTAACCAATATACCTCCAAGTCCCATAGTAATCCAAGGGTTAAAGCGATGTCTCACGTTTCTTTTTTCAAATATTTTTATTTAGCTCCTAAAAGCATTCATGCTGTACAAAAACACATCAAAATAGCAGCAAAACGCACATTTTTGCCACAGTGTTTTTCTTGCCAAGAGATGCAGAAACCTTGCACAAATTACTGCAATCAAATCCTGAACGTGCGCACATACCCTAAGAGGTCATGTTTGCCAGTATTTTTAAGTGTTATTCTTAAGAAAAGTTTGAAAAATGCCTAGTGGGAAAAAAAAAGTGCATTTCACTTCTTTGAAGCGGTTCCTGTTGGAATCTGTTCCAAAAAACTGTTAAATGAAAAGGCTGGGAAAAAAAATGCTTCAGGAACAAAACTCTTCAAAGCCGCATCAGGAAAAGACCCCCTCCCCCGAGTAAATACCCCAAAAAGAGTTATTTACTAGAGCAGATTCTACTTGAAAAACCTTTTTTTTTTTTAAGCCTTAAAATCTGTGTGAACATAACCTTAGGCTGCACCCAATGCTAAAAGGCCTGTTGCATAGAGAATCCGCATTATGAAAGATTGAATTTAATTAGCACAGAAATTTTGACTTGTCTTTTTACTTTGTAATGTTAAAATATGACATATTGTGGATATGAATAATGTTGCTCTTTAGCAATATGGTGACTCTCCCAATTGCCAACCATCATGTTCTATTAGCAACTGATCATAAAGAACAAAAATATATTATCGCCCATAGCAACTCGTCAGCTCTCATTAAGGAGGTAACGGCATAAGGAGTTTTCACAGTGTAATCATTGTAGACTTTTCAGTGTCAGCATTTTATTTGCTGGTGAATTAGATCTGCTCACATATAATCCTGATGCCATTATCCTAGCAGAAAAAAACTCCATGATGAAAATATACCCATCTGACTATACGAGATTAATATAAGCTCATAAGCAACATTGCCAAAATCAGGGTTTCTTTTAATTACGTAATTAATTTAAATCCATAATGTTTTTATCCATAGCTGCCTAATTTTTCTAGACATTTATTTATTTTTTACAAGGGAATGCCCACATGTAAGATGCATAGTCCTAGAATATTTGATTTGCATTTTGCTTTGTTTTGTAATTTGTAACAGATACATTGTAAACATCCATCTAACCATCACCCTTTTTCTGCTAAAGAGCTGAGCAGATAAGCAGTGGCTAGTGTTGAGCGATACATACCTTCCGATATCAGGAAATATCGGATCGGATTGGATCGGGCCGATACTCAAAAAGTATCGGATATCGCCGATTCCGATACCGGAAACCAATGCAAGTCAATGGGACACAAATATCGGAATGCAAATAAACCCTTTCTTTCCTTGTAGGTTAATTCTACATGAAGGAAAACAACTAACAATAATGTAGAATGTATTGGGGGAGGTGGTTGCCCAAATCGATGGGAACAGTACTCACAGTGAAACATGAAAAGCCGGCAATTCAGCAGCGGCATACACCAGTACCCGACAATTTAGAACAGAAAGAATAGAGCTTCACACATAGATTAGATAGATAGAAACATGTCAGTCACATATATAAGAAGTACAGTGACAGTGTTGCTTACTGTACTTGTCATTTAGTGTAAAGGATTTATTTAAAAAAATAATAGTGTTTTCATGCACCGTCTCTTTAAAAAAGCCGGCCGGCAATTCAGCAGTGGCATACACCGGTACCCGACAATTTACAACAGAAAGAATAGAGCATCATACATAGATTAGATAGATAGAAACATGTCAGTCACATATATAATAAGTACAGTGATAGTGTTGGTTACTGTACTTGTCATTTAGTGTTAAAATAAAGGATTTATTTAAAAAAAATTGGCGTGGGGTTCCCCGTAATTTTAGTCTCTAGCGGAGGTTAAGCAGACGGCTGGGGCAGATGTTTGATGTCTGGGAAGGGGGTAATACCCATGGAGCTTCCCAGGCTACTAATATCAGCCCCCAGCTGAATACCTAGCCTTTACTAGCTATTAAAATGGGGGACCCCCCAAAAAAATGATGTGGGGTCCCCCCTATTTTAATAGCTAGCAAAGGCTAGGCAGACAGCTGGGGGCTGATATTAATAGCCCAGGAAGGGTGCCATGAATATTGGCCCCCTCCCAGGCTAGAAACACCAGCCGTCAGCCGCCCCAGAAATGGCGCATCCATAGGATGCGCCAATTCTGGCACTTAGCCTCGCTCTTCCCACTGCCCTGTAGCGGTGGCAGTGGGGTAATAGGGCCGGGGTTGATGTCAGCTTATAATGCCAGCTGACATCAAGCCCAGGTTAGTAATGGAGAGGCGTCTATAAGACACCCCCATTACTAACCCCATAGTCAAAGTTACAAAAAAACACAAACACCCAGAATAAAGTCCTTTAATTGAAATAAACACGCAATTCTTTATTGTTCTAAATTAAACCATACTTACCATCACGCCCATTCCAGCTGAAGCCAACGATCTCCTGCAATAAAAGAAAAATAATAAACCAACATCATCCTTACCTTTCCATGGTTCCCAGGACAGCTCCAGCTCTGCTACATCGAGATGACAGGCTGGACCGCAGCAGAAAGCTGCCATCCAGCCTGTCATCCCGCAGACACTGAGAAGCGCAGGTATGCTTGCGTTCCTCAGTGTCTGGCTGTGACGGCATCCAGATGAGCCGACAATGAACTCAGCTCACCTCATGCACGTCGCTGACAGCGTGGGAGAATTCTCCTGCGCATGCTGTGAGCGTGAGAGAATTCTCCTGCTGAAGCGCTGAGCGCAGGAGAATTTCCCACGCTGTCAGTGACGTGCATGAGGTGAGCTGAGTTCATTGGACATGACCTCGGCTCATCTGGATGCCGTCACAGCCAGTCACTGCAGAGCGCAAGCATGCCTGCGCTTCTCAGTGTCTGCGTGATGACAGGCTGGATGGCAGCTTTCTGCTGCGGTCCAGTTTGTCATCTGGATGTAGCAGAGCTGAAGCTTTAAAAAAATTGACGTGGGGCTTCGCACTATATTTGTGTCCAGCCAGGTACAGCAGGCAGGAACGGGCTGCGCCCAACCACCAGCTGCCTATTTGTACCTGGCCGGGCACAACAATATAGGGAAGCCCTTTTTTTCTTAATTATTTCATGAATTTCATGAAATAATTTTAAAAAAAATACGTGGGGCTTCGCCCTATTTTTGTGTCCAGCCAGGTACAACTAGGCAGCTGGGGGCTGGAATCTGCAGCGCAGGGAGGCCCAAGCTTTCTGGGCCCTCCCCGCTGCAAATTGCAGTCTGCAGCCACCCCGGAAAATGGCACGTTCATAGAAGCGCCATCTTCTGGCACTGTATCCAACTCATCCAGGGCCCTGGTGCGGTGGCTCATTGGGTAATAAAGGGGTTAGGGCCAGCTTGGTATTATCAGCTGGCCCTAAGCCCGAAATTCATGGGGTCACGCCAATATTAGACATGACCGCCATGAATTTCTAGTAAACTATTTAAAAAAAACACAACACCCAGAATAAAGTCTTTTAATTGAAATAAACACACAATTCTTTATTGTTCTAAATTAAACAATACTTACCATCACGCCCATTCCAGCTGAAGCCAACGATCTCCTGCAATAAAAGTAAAATAATAAAGCAACATCATCCTTACCTTTCCATGGTTCCCACGACAGCTTCAGCTCTGCTACATTCACATGACAGGCTGGATCGCTGCAGAAAGCTGCCATCCAGCCTCTCATCCCGCAGACACTGAGAAGCGCAGGCATGCTTGCGCTCCTCAGTGTCTGGCTGTGACGGCATCCAGATGCGCCGAGTTCATGTCCAGTGAACCCAGCTCACCTCATGCACGTTACTGACAGCGTGGGAAAATTCTCCTGCACTCAGCGCTTCAGCAGGAGAATTCTCCCACGCTGTCAGTGACGTGCATGAGGTGAGCTGAGTTCATTGGACATGAACTCGGCTCATCTAGATGCCGTCACAGCCAGACACTGAGGAGCGCAAGCATGCCTGCGCTTCTCAGTCTCTGCGGCATGGCAAGCTGGATGGCAGCGTTCTGCTGCGGTCCAGCCTGTCATGTGAATGTAGCAGAGCTGAAGCTGTCGTGGGAACCATGGAAAGGTAAGGATGATGTTGCTTTATTATTTTACTTTTATTGCAGGAGATCGTTGGCATTAGCTGGAATGGGCGTGACGGTAAGTATGGTTTAATTTAGAACAATAAAGAATTGTGTGTTTATTTCAATTAAAGGACTTTATTCTGGGTGTTTGTGGGTTTTTTTTAACTTTGACTATGGGGTTAGTAATGGGGGTGTCTTATAGACGCCTCTCCATTACTTAACTGGGCTTGATGTAAGCTGACATCAACCCAAGCCCTATTACCCCACTGCCACCGCTACAGGGCAGTGGGAAGAGCGAGGCTAAGTGCCAGAATTGGCGCATCCTATGGATGCGCCATTTCTGGGGCGGCTGACGGCTGGTGTTTCTAGCCTGGGAGGGGGCCAATATTCATGGCACCTTTCCTGAGCTATTAATATCAGCCCCCAGCTGTCTGCCTAGCCTTTGCTAGCTATTAAAATAGGGGGGACCCCACGTCATTTTTATTGGGGGGTCCCCCATTTTAATAGCTAGTAAAGGCTAGGTATTCAGCTGGGGGCTGATATCAGTAGCCTGGGAAGCTCCGTGGGTATTACCCCCTTCCCAGGCTTCAAACATCTGCCCCAGCCGTCTGCTTAACCTCCGCTAGAGACTAAAATTACGGGGAACCCCACGCCAATTTTATTTTAAATAAATCCTTTATTTTAACACTAAATGACAAGTACAGTAAGCAACACTGTCACTGTACTTCTTATATATGTGACTGACATGTTTCTATCTATCTGATCTATGTGTGATGCTCTATTCTTTCTATTCTAAATTGTCGGGTACCGATGCTGAATTGCCGGCCGGCTTTTTTAAAGAGACGGTGCATGAAAACACTATTATTTTTTTAATAAATCCTTTACACTAAATGACAAGTACAGTAAGCAACACTGTCACTGTACTTCATATATATATATGTGACTGACATGTTTCTATCTATCTAATCTATATGTGATACTCTATTCTTTCTATTCTAAATTGTCGGGTACCGCTGCTGAATTGCCGGCCGGCTTTTTTTAAGAGACGGTGCATGAAAACACTATTATTTTTTTTAATAAATCCTTTACACTAAATGACAAGTACAGTAAGCTGAGCGCTGCCATCCAGCTTGTCATCCTTCAGAGACACTGCAGAGCGCAGGCATTATGGGAACTTCCGATTCTGGTATTCGATATTCTAAAAGTATCGGAACTCAGTATCGGAACTCCAATACCGCGAATATCGGTCGATACCCGATATTTCAGTATCGGAATGCTCAACACTAGCAGTGGCACATCTGAGAGCCATTATACTATGAAAATTTCTGCAGCATTTCTGCATCTCCCTGGCAGAAAAAAACGCATGCAGATTGTGCATGCATTTTTCCTGCAGAATACATGCGGATTCACATGCGTATCCACATGCGTTAACGCATGTGTTTCCGCATGCGGACTGACAAGCACTTTCTAGGCGATAGCATCACTTGGAAAGTGCTTGACAACTAGGTCACACTGTATAAATCCATGCAAACAGCATGGATTTATACAGTGTGACTGTAAAAATAAAAAAATAAAAGCTATACTTACTTCCGATGCCGCCGCGTGAGCTGTCGCGCTCCTTCCTGGTTCCTTCCTGGCTTGCCGGCATCTCGCGAGACAGCCTGCGGTCACATGACCGCGACGTCATCTCAGGTCCTGGAAGGAGAAGCGCTGCAGGGGCCGCCGGACAGGTGAATATAACTTTTTTTAATTTTTTTTTTTTTTTTCACAGGTACAATGGTACCCAGGTCTGGATGAGAGTCTCCTCTCCTCCAGACCTGGGTACCATCCGCACATTGAACCGCATATAATCCGCTTGTACAAATGTACAGACACGGATTCTATGCGTTTCAATGCAAGTCAATGGCGGCGCTTCCGCTGCGCTTCAGCAAAATTAATGAACATGCTGCGGATTTATGAGCGCTGCAGAAACGCTGCGGAAAAATCCGCAGCATGTGCATTGACATTGCGGAATGCCCTTGCGGACCATGGGGTGCGGATTACCATGCGTTTTCGCTGCGGAAATTCCGCAACATAAACGCATGAAAAACGCATCGTGTGCACGCAGCCTAAAACAGAATCTGTCAGTAGGATCTACCCTCCTAAGCCGTCTATATGGGCACACAAGTTATAGGAAGCTGAATAAAATGATACCTTTACATTTGCGATCCGATGTCTTATTCCAGAGAATCCTAATTTTTCTTATATGTAAATGAGCTGTTCCAGGCTATGGGCCGGACATGGATCTCTCTGAGAATTTGCCTCCAGAGATTATATTAACCCCTTTAAAGCCCATGACGTACTAATACGCGTCTGTGCCCTGGGACTTAAGAGCCTGACCCCTATTAGTACGTCATGGCGATCGCGCGCACACAGGCTGTGCGGGCGTGATCGCCGCCGGGTGTCAGCTGATTGTAACAGCTGACACCCAGTACTATGTGCAGGAAGCGGTTCCGCACCGCTCCCAGCACATTAACCCCCGCAATGCTGCGATCAAAGTCGATCGCAGCATTGCGGTGGCTAAGGGGAGGTGATCGGGATACCTCCTCTTCCGGGCTCCAGCGCTGTCTGCCGCGGCTTCCCGGGTGTTGCCATGACGACCCGATGTCGTCATGACAACATCCGGGTCACCAGACAGCAGGAAGATTTTTTGGTCATGCGCAGTGCATGACGAAACTATCTTCTCACTGTGCAGCGCTGACAGCCTGCATAGCACAGGGATGGTGCTCCATCCCTATGCTATGCAGGCGATCAGAATAAAAAAAGTGAAAGTCCCATAGTGGGACAAAGTATACAAATAAAAAACTGTCAGAAAGTGGAAAAAAAAATAAAAAAAAAAAATTGTAAAAATATATAAAAAAAAAAATAATAATAATCCACCAAAAATAAAGATATAATGTACCCATCAATAAATATTATGAATAAAAACAAACAAACATACAATAAAAGTACACATATTTGGTATCGCCGCGTCCAGAACGACCTGACCTATAAAATTGTCCCACTAGTTAACCCCTTCAGTGAACACGGTAAAAAAAAATACTAAAAAAACAAAGCAAAAAACAATGCTTTATCATTATACTACCAAACAAAAAATTGAATAACACGCGATCAAAAAAGACGAATATAAATAAAAATGGTACCTCTGAAAACATCATCTTGTCCCGCAAAAAACAAGCCACCATACAGCTCCATCATCCGAAAAATCAAAAAGTTATAGCTCTCAGAATAAAGCAATGCAAAAAAATAATTTTTTCTATAAAATAGCTTTTATTGTGTAAAAGTGCCAAAACATAGAAAAACTATATAAATGTGGTACCGCTGTAAACGTACTGACCCGAAGAATAAAGCTACCTTATAAATTTTACCACACGCGGAGTAGAATAAAAAAATGTAAAAAAAAACAATTCCTGAATTGTTGGTTTTTGTTTATTCTGCCTCCCAAAAGCTGGAATAGAAAGTGATCAAAAAATGTCACGAGTCTGAAAATGGCACCAATAAAAACGTCAACTCATCCCGCAAAAAACAAGCCATCACATGACTCTGTCGGCCAAAATTTGGAAAAATTATAGCTCTCAAAATATGGCGATGCAAAAACTAGATTTTACAAAATATGTGTCTTTTAGTGTATGACAGCTGTCAATCATAAAAACCCGATATGATTCTGGTATCTCTGTAGTCGCACCGACCTGAAGAATAAGGTCGTCTAATCACTTATACCACACTAGGAACAGCGTAAAAAATAAACGTTAGGGCTGGGGTTGGGGTTAGGGTTGTGCTAAAGTTAGGGTTGGGCTAGGGTAGGGTTAGGGTTGGGGTTGTTTGTTTTTTTCAAAAGTAAAAAAAAAAAAAAAAGATGACAATATGGCAACTAGTGTTGAACGCAAGTGCTCGCTAATTGAGTTTGCATCGGGTGCTCGGGTATGCATTGAGTATCGCGGGTGCTCGAGTCTCCGCCCCATATGCTTCGCAGCCAAAAAAAACTTGCGGGGATTGCCTGCCATGCACGAGCGATCCCCGCATGTTTTTTTTGGGGTGTCTAATAACCGTGAAACATGCGGGCGGAGGACTCGAGCATGTCACTTGAGCACCCGTGATACATGGTGCATACCTGAGTACCTGATGCAAACTCAAGTAGTGAGCACTTGCGCTCAAGACTAATGACAACTTATTCAATATGATGACCTAATGTCATCAAATTCTGTGTCGTACCTCTGGGTACAAAATGTTCACTATACCCCTTCATAAAATCCTTGAGGGGTGTAGTTTCCAAAATGGGGTCACTTGTGGGGGGTTTCCACTATTTAGGCATATCAGGGGCTCTCCAAACGCGACATGGCGTCCTCTCTCGATTCCAGCCGATTTTGCGTTCAAAAAGTCACACAGTGCTCCTTCCCTTCTGAACTCTGCCGTGCACCCAAACACTGTATTTTCCCCACATATGGGGTATTGGCGTACTCAGGAGAAATTGCACAAAAGTTTTTGGGGTCCATTTTCTCCTCTTACCCTTGTGAAAATAAAAAAATTGGGGCTTAAACATCATTTTTGTGGAAAAAGTTAGATTTTTTTATTTTCACTGCTCCATGTTATAAACTTCTGTAAAGGACTTGGGAGTTCAAGGTGCTCACCACACATCTAGATAAGTTGCCTAAGGGGTCTAGTTTCCAAAATGGTGTCACTTGTGGGGGGTTTCCACTGTTTAGGCACATCAGGGGCTCCCCAAAAGCAACATGGCGTCCGCTAATTATTCAAGCAAATTTTACATTTAAAAAGTCAAATGGCGCTCCTTCCCTTCCGAACCCTGCCGTGCTCCCAAACAGTGGTTTTCCCCACATATGGGGTATCTGCATGCCCAGGGGAAATTGCACAACAAATTTTGGGGTCCATTTTTTCCTGTTACCCCTGCAAAAATAAAAAAAATTGGGTCTAAAGTAACATTTTTGTGAAAAAAGTTAAATGTTCATTTTTTTCTTCCACATTCCAAAAATTCCTGTGAAGCACCTGAAGGGTTAATAAAGTTCTTGAATGTGGTTTTGAGCACCTTGAGGGGTGAAGTTTTTAGAATGGTGTCACTTTTGGGTATTTTCTGTTATAAAGACCTCTCAAAGTGACTTCAAATGTGATGTGGTCCCTAGAAAAATGGTTTTGTAAATTTTGTTGGAAAAATGAGAAATCGCTGGTCAACTTTTAACCCTTATAGCTCCATAACAAAAAAATTTTGGTTCCAAAATTGTGCTGATGTAAAGTAAACATGTGGGAAATGTTATTTATTAACTATTTTGTGTGACATATCTCTCTGATTTAAGGGCATAAAAATTCATATTTTGAAAATTGCTAAATTTTCAAAATTTCGCCAAATTTCCATTTTTTCACAAATATACGCAAATAATATCGAAGAAATTTTACCACTATCATGAAGTACAATATCTCACAAAAAAACAGTCTCAGAATCAGGGGGATCTGTTGAAGCGTTCCAGAGTAATTACCTCATAAAGTGACAGTGGTCAAAATTGTAAAAATTGGCCTGGTCATTAACATGCAAACCACCTTGGGTTGTAAAGAGGTTAAATAGAAGGGGCATTAAAAATATGATGTGTAATGGCCACTGTCTTCTTTCCTGATCTCACTGCAGAGCTGTGAGTGGTTATAACTGACACATCTGCAGGTTCCTGTCAATGCTTCAGCTTCTATCTCAGATCACAGATATCAAGGTAGCATTTTATTCAGCTTCCTATGACCTACATGCCTACATAGACGATTTAGAAAGGTTCATCCTACTGACAGATTCCCTTTAAACGTAGTCTCCGCACACATAGCCTGATTGACATCTTTTCAGTGTCCCTCCCCCCGTTGATATCTCACACTGCTCAGTACAAGCTGCAGTTGTCAGTCAGGCTGTGGGGGGTAGGAGGGACGGAGATTGAATAGGCTTGGACTCTAGCTATTTAATTCTCTAGATGGACATCGGAATAACAGGATTATATAGTCGTTCTGACATCGGTTGTCAAAGTAAAATCTAAAAGATCTATTTAATAATTTAAATTATAAAATCTGATGGTCAATCCTCTAAAATCTCAAAATTGCACACAAATCAAGCAGGTGATTGTATAAATACTATATATATATCATTTTATTTATATCAAAAGAATGCAGCAGCACTCCATATGGCCAAGATACGTCTTAACAATGAAAATAATGAAAATATTAGATCTAAACTGTTTTGCTTAGCAACAAGTACTTACAAACAATGAAGGTTTTTAGCGCATAAATTGGCCAATTCATGTGTGCCCATGAACCACGGCAAGGTAACCGCCCCCTGATGGGTAACTACTCTGCCTAACATGCCACTTTTGGGCTACAAGCCTACAACTAACTGAAGGCATCAAAACTATGAATTACCCAGGGCTGCTGAAAGAGCCGGGTAAAGCACCTGGAAATGGTGCCATGATGAATGCGCCATTTTTAGGGGTGGCTGCGAGCTGCGATTTTCAGCGGGGGGGCAAGAACGCTTGAGCCTTACCATGCTGCTAATCCCAGCCCCCAGCTGCCTTGTTTTATCTGGCTGGCGATCAACATATGGCGGGAGCTGGGCAATGGGCATGATTATCAAATAATATATACCTGACAGGAGCCCATAGATTCTGCTGGTTCCAATAATATATACCTGACAGGAGCCCATAGATTCTACTGCCTCGAATAATATATACCTGACAGGAGCCCATAGATTCTGCTGCCTCCAATAATATATACCTGGTAGGAGCCCATACATTCTTCTGGCTCCAATAATATATACCTGACAAGAGCCCATACATTCTGCTGCCTCCAATAATATATATCTGACAGGAACCCATAGATTCTTCTGCCTCCAATAATATATACCTGACAGGAACCCATAGATTCTTCTGCCTCCAATAATATATACCTGACAGGAGCCCATGCATTCTCCTGCCTCCAATAATATATACCTGACAGGAGCCCATACATTCTGCTGCCTCCAATAATATATACCTGACAGGAGCCCATAGGTTCTGCTGCCTCCAATAATATATACCTGACAGGAGCCCATACATTCTGCTGCCTACAATAATATATACCTGGTAAGAGCTCATACATTCTCCTGCCTTCAATAATATATACCTGACAGGAGCCCATACATTCTCCTGCCTCCAATAATATATACCTGACAGGAGCCCATACATTCTGCTGGTTCCAATAATATATACCTGACAGGAGCTCATACATTCTCCTGCCTCCAATAATATATACCTGACAGGAGCCCATACATTCTGCTGGCTCTAATAATATATACCTGACAGGAGCCCATACATTCTCCGGCCTCCAATAATATATACCTGACAGGAGCTCATACATTCTGCTGCCTCCAATAATATATACCTGACAGGAGCCCATACATTCTCCTGCCTCCAATAATATATACCTGACAGGAGCCCATAGATTCTGCTGCCTCCAATAATATATACCTGACAGGAGCCCATACATTCTCCTGCCTCCAATAATATATACCTGACAGGAGCCCATACATTCTGCTGCCTCCAATAATATATACTCCACAGGAGCCCATAGATTCTGCTGCCTCCAATAATATATACCTGACAGGAGCCCATAGATTCTGCTGCCTCCAATAATATATACCTGACAGGAGCCCATACATTCTGCTGCCTACAATAATATATACCTGGTAAGAGCTCATACATTCTCCTGCCTCCAATAATATATACCTGGTAAGAGCTCATACATTCTCCTGCCTCCAATAATATATACCTGACAGGAGCTCATACATTCTGCTGGTTCCAATAATATATACCTGACAGGAGCTCATACATTCTCCTGCCTCCAATAATATATACCCGACAGGAGCTCATACATTCTCCTGTCTCCAATAATATATACCAGACAGGAGCCCATACATTCTGCTGGCTCTAGTAATATATACCTGACAGGAGCCCATACATTCTCCGGCCTCCAATAATATATACCTGACAGGAGCCCATACATTCTGCTGGCTCTAATAATATATACCTGACAGGAGCCCATACATTCTCCGGCCTCTAATAATATATACCAGACAGGAGCCCATACATTCTGCTGGCTCTAATAATATATACCTGACAGGAGCCCATACATTCTCCGGCCTCTAATAATATATACCAGACAGGAGCCCATACATTCTGCTGGCTCTAATAATATATACCTGACAGGAGCCCATACATTCTCCGGCCTCCAATAATATATACCTGACAGGAGCCCATACATTCTGCTGCCTCCAATAATATATACCTGACAGGAGCCCATAGATTCTGCTGCCTCCAATAGTATATACCTGACAGGAGCCCATACATTCTGCTGGCTCTAATAATATATACCTGACAGGAGCCCATACATTCTCCGGCCTCTAATAATATATACCTGACAGGAGCCCATACATTCTCCGGCCTCCAATAATATATACCTGACAGGAGCCCATACATTCTCCTGCCTCCAATAATATATACCTGACAGGAGCCCATACATTCTCCTGCCTCCAATAATATATACCTGACAGGAGCCCATACATTCTGCTGGCTCTAATAATATATACCTGACAGGAGCCCATACATTCTCCGGCCTCCAATAATATATACCTGACAGGAGCTCATACATTCTGCTGCGTCCAATAATATATACCTGACAGGAGCCCATACATTCTCCTGCCTCCAATAATATATACCTGACAGAAGCCCATACATTCTCCTGCCTCCAATAATATATACCTGACAGGACCCGTAGATTCTGCTGCCTCCAATAATATATACCTGTCAGGAGCCCATAGATTCTGCTGCCTCCAATAATATATACTTGACAGGAGCCCATACTGTATATATATTATATATAAATCATGATATACTGTATTAATAAAACACAACTTTTTAAACTTTTGCATGTCTGCTCACACTACACAAATAAAGACAGTATATAACTATACAACTGTACATGGGATAGGATGGCTATTTAACGCAATCCATTCCACACCTCTACTAAAACCTCTTGACCCACAATATAGCTAACACATAATAAACAATTTCTCGAGAGTATTTACAGTTTCTAGAAAATCTTTACGTTCATTTCTGCCTTATAAACTCGCATAAACAAGAAAATATATTGAACTGAGCAAAGCGATACAAAATCCCACTGTGGGAATAGGGGATTTAATGTAATAGGATTGCCAGGGAGGCTGTTTTTGCAGAATCCAACTATATATTGTTCTATTGAAGCTTGTAAATAACAATGTTAGATGCATGTGCAACATAAGTTGGGGTACAGACAGACTTTTATTTTTCAACCTTGGATGAATTTTTGAATGTGGAGGAGTTCAATACATTAACCACGTAGTGATTGGCTGATTTTTTGGTTTTTGGGGTTTTGTTGTTTCCCCATATCTAGGCTTCTGGGATTCATAGAAGGACCAACAATGACAGCATTGGTTGGCCTCCTGCTTGCTGCTGTATCATGGGGATGGTTGGGGTGCACAGTCAGTGATTAACAGTGGCATTTAAATGGGTAGCACTGATCAGAGCTAGTTCACTGACATATTTCTTACTATGGACTGGCACTGGCTCGTAAATGCTCTCATCAGCATCGCCTGCAGGTGACCCTGATAACAGTAGTAGTCATCTGCTGATGCCTGACTGGCAGTAACTTTTTCACCGCCGGTCACAACTGCTGGCTCACACGCTGTCCTCTGTGGGAAGCATGGGAACCTACAGTGGTCTGGGATACCCAGCGGCTGTGACCGGCAATGACCTCAGTAAGGTTACCGCCAGTTAGAGCCAATTTTTCCCACGCTGTCACCCAGAGGACAGCTTGGGAACCACCGGATGTTCGAGCCCACCATACACTTGAATGGGGTTCCGGTTTGGGATCAAGTTTTTTTTATAAATGACCCAAACATCCCTAGCTATAACCTCTTTGCTGTGTTTTTTTGGGGGGACTTTTGCACTTTCTCATTGCTTTTTAAGGATGAAAATATGCTGGAAAAACGCTGAAATGCTGCAGATTTATAAAAAGGCTGCAGTTCTCAAATTCAGTCAGGGAAAAAAAAAGTGTGTTCATGAGATTTCTGAAATCTCATATTTTGCTTGTACTGCTTCTTTTCTGCAGAAAAAAAAACGCAGAAAAAAAACGACGTATGTAAACATTGCCTTGAGGTGTCCAGACAAGACAAAAAGAATGTTTTAATCGTCCAGTTAGAGGGAAAAAAAAAGGAAAAATTCCTACTTTAAGGCTGTGTTCACACGATGCGTATTTCATGCGTTTCCGCGGCGTTTTTGCAGTTGCGTAAACGCCGCGGAAACGCATGAAAAACGCATGGTAGAAGGGAAGCAATGTTCCCCAATGGAAATCCGCATGTGCTGTGCCCATGATGCGGATTTTTCCGCAGCGTTAACGCTGCGGTCAAAAATCCGCAGCATGTCAATTAATTTTGCGGAAACGCGGCGATTTCGCCGCCATTGACTTGCATTAGAACGCGCCAATTCCGCAAGACAGCATTTGTACTTGCGTAATTGGTGCGTTCTAATGTGCGGATGGTACCCGGGTGTGGAGGAGAGGAGAGTCTCATCCACACCCAGGTACCATTAAAAAAGCTGTAAAAAGAAGAATAAAATAAAAAATAAATGTATTCTTACCTTCTGTCGGCCCGCGCACCGCTCCTTCTTGGTTCCCGGCACTTGCAGTGAGTTGTAGGACCTGCGGTGACGTCAGAGTCATGTGACGGGTCACGTGACGCTGACGTCGGCAGGTCTTTCAATTCAAAGTTGCCGGCAGCCGGGAGAACGGAGTGAGCGGGACAGCGCGGGCCATCGGAGGTAAGTATATACACTCTCTCTGGTCACACTATATAAATCCATGCTGTTTGCATGGATTTATATAGTGTGACCTAGTTATCAAGCACTTTCCAGGTGATGCTAACATCGCCTGGAAAGCGCTTGTCAATCTGCATGCGGAAACGCATGTGAATCTGCATGTGGATCCGCATGTATTCTGCAGGAAAAACGCATGCACAATCTGCATGCGTTTTTTCTGCCAGGGAGATGCAGAAATGATGCATGCTGTATGGGAGAGTGATGCGAAAGAAGCCGTTTCTGCAAGCACGCAACAAACAGTCGGCTGAGGTATGCAAAAGCACATTTGGAGAAGCCAATTTCTTTTTGGAAGAAGGTCCTGTGGACTGATGAAACCAAGATTGAGTTGTTTGGTCATACAAAAAGGCGTTATGCATGGTGGCAAAAACTCACAGCATTCCAAGAAAAACACTTGCTACCCACAGTAAAATTTGGTGGAGGTTCCATCATGCTTTGGGGCTGTGTGGCCAATGCCGACACCGGGAATCTTGTTAAAGTTGAGGGACGCATGGATTCCACTCAGTATCAGCAGATTCTTGACAATAATGTTCAAGAATCAGTGATAAAGTTGAAGTTACGCAGGGGATGGATCTTTCAGCAAGACAATGATCCAAAACACGGCTCCAAATCTACTCAGGCATTCATGCAGAGGAACAATTACAATGTTCTGGAATGGCCATCCCAGTCCCCAGACCTGAATATCATTGAACATCTGTGGGATCATTTGAAGAGGGCTGTCCATGCTCGGCGACCATCAAACTTAACTGAACTGGAATTGTTTTGTAAAGAGGAATGGTCAAAAATACCTTCATCCAGGATCCAGGAACTCATTAAAAGCTACAGGAAGCGACTAGAGGCTGTTATTTTTGCAAAACAAGGATCTACTAAATATTAATGTCACTTTTCTGGTGAGGTGCCCATACTTATGCACCTGTCAAATTTTGTTTGAATGCAGATTGCACATTTTCTGTTAGTACAATAAACCTCATTTCAAGGCAGAAACATTACTGTGTCCAACAGTTATTACATATATCAAACTGAAATAGCTGTTGCAAAAACACCAATTTTTATAAAACATTAAGCTTCAGATTAATAGGGGTGCCCAAACTTTTTCATATAACTGTACATATGTGGTCCCCTGGGATGTGATAAGATATACTTCTGCTTCTATTAACAGCTTTTTTGAACCCAGGGAAAATATTAGGCACGAGCAGAGATGAATGATAATCCAACAGGAGAATGGAAAAAATCTTCAGGCACCACTGTGTGATATTTATATTGTTGAACACCAGCACTGGTAACGGACAATAATGGTGGTGCAAAGGCTAAAGTATGGCATCTATGCAACAATTGGAAACATGAATAGCAACACTCACCAAGTCCTTTGGCTATATATATTTAATTTTAGTCTACAGAATATAATCGGTGATAAAGCGAAAATCTACTGGAGGGCTACCTACCTCTATGGGGCTTAGTCAGGGGCCAGGCAGAGGAGCTACTGGGTCCCCATACAAAGCGGTAACAGGACCTCCTATAGAACGTACCATTTTTTAATAAAAATATGTTTTAATAGCCTTTACAGCAAAGCCTTAAATACTGTATTTTTCTGACTATAAGACGCACCGAACCATAAGACGCACCCCAAGTTTAGAGGAAAATAGGAAAAAAAATTAACCTGTCATTAGGATCAGGCATGTCAGGGGTTAAAGGTGCATCTTATAGTCCGAATGTAGCTTACCGGGGGTAATGGGGAGCAGCGGCAGTGGAGCAGGGTCACATTTACGTCATTTAACAGCAGGAGTGAGGCGATGCTGCGGGCCCTGGGCTAGGAGGGAGGGGTGTCCCGGCGGTGTGAGACAGGAGCAGAGTCCCTGCTGTGCACATTAATCTCCCAGCGGTCTTCAGTAAAATGGCGCAATAGGCGGCGCATGCGCAGATTGAGATCTCACATTGAGCCGAAATCTAGATCTGCGCATTCGGCGCCATTTTAATGAAGCCCACCGCGAGGTCATCCCTTCTTGTCTCCTCTCCTCACGTGACGATCTAATAAGGTTGCCATTTTTACACATACCAGTGGTGAGCATGCTTTTCTTCATTTTCATCCTTTTGTTTTACATTGTGCAATACTTTCTGTAAGCTGTGCACCTCTAAAACTGGTTACCTGATATTTGCTTCCGGACTAATGCTACAAAAGTGTTGCAGCAGTGCCAACGCTCTTGCCTCTGTTTTCTTTTCTTTTTATGAATTTCTGAAAAAATTGGTAAAAATGATTCTTCCATCGTATCCTATTGACCAGTAAGACAATAAAACGATGAAACAGGCCAAATCTATTTTACCATTCAGATGCTATAAACAATCCGCTCACAGATGTTATTTCCCAGGGAAGAGAATTTAATCAGATTTTGCACGTACTCTGCTAAAATTAAAGTAAACCCTGTGATTCAAATTACATAAATTTTGAAAAAAATTCTTATAATTTCATATTTTGGAAGTATTTATTTGTGCTTATGAATGTCTGACATGACTATACATTTTACACCTTTTATAGAATTAGATGGCAAATATTATTTTTTGTGGTATGGATGTCAACAATATTTTTTCAACCGCAAATAACACTTTGTTAATGAATAATGTATCACTGGAATAATGCAGTGACGTGTCATACTTGAAACAAAGTAGCATTGTGCATATTCTAGAGTCTTTTCAATATGCTATCATGGTGTTGCTCATCAATAACTGATTATTGGACTTTCAATAGTTTTGTTTTGTAGTCATGCTTTAAGGTTATGTGCACAAAGAGTTTTTGAGGAACTTACAGAGCATGTCCACTAAAAAATGACTGAAAAATTGCTTAAAATAATTAATGCTTGAAAGACTCTTCCTATTCATTTCTATTGTAAAACCAGTTTGCTGTTCATATTTTCAGTGTTTTGAGTGTTTTTTTTTTTATGCTTCAGGTTTTGAAAAATGACTGTTAAAAAAAGTACTTATCACACACAGTGACCGAAGACTTATCATTTAGGACCGGACAACCCCTTTAATACCCAGGCACTGTGCACTGGGAGGATTCGCCGGTTTCTGAGCTGGGAACGGTGGTGATGCTTGTGTTATACATACTCCCGGATAGAGCCCATCCAGTGGGCGTGGCCTCGCTCCATACACTTGTATAGGGCGAGGCTGCAGTCGTCAAGTGGGCGTGGCTGACTAGTGGACGTGGTCTCGCTACATATAAGTGTGTGGAACAAGGTAGTTGGATCCAAAATGGTCGACTTCAAAATGGCCACCATGGTCACCACCCATCTGGAAAAGTTTTCCCCCTCCCATATACTAATGTGCCACAAACAGGAAGTTGATATCACCAACCATTCCCATTTAATTTAGGTGTATCCATATAAATGGCCCACCCTGTACAATAGGCCACATCACATCTTTCATAAAATGTGACATTACAGCCTATGCAATCATGAAGTTATTATATGTACCAGCAGTAAAAAGATAACAGTTTCATAACAGGAGATAATGTTGCACAATCCCTTTAAGTATCCTTCCAAAAGTGACTTCACAGCAATATTACTTGGAAGATAAATTGACTGTTACTTGGCTCTTTTATCTGTTTGCTACATTTTTATCACGGACATAAAATGCTTCTGTCACTATAACTGTATGAATATGTTCTTTTTCAAAATATATAACATATAAGAATTAAGATTAGAAAAGTTGGCAAAAATAATGATTGTTTCCTTGACCTCGTCTGCATTTAGTATTGAGAAGAAAAGAAGTATTTTGCATTACTTACCTTGCCCTGATTCTAAGTCACAGCTTTATTATAGCCCAGAGCTGTATTCACAATTTTTTTAAGCAGTTATTAAGTTTGTTGTCAGTAAAGTTAAAGGGATTTTCAGGTTTCAGTAAACTATTTTCTCCAGGTGCAGTTCACTGTTAATAAACAAAATTGTGCTTTAGGCTATGTGCCCACGATGCAGAAATGCTCCAGATTTTTTCCTGAGCGTTTCTGCATCTCCCTGGCTGAAAAAACCCATGCGGATTGTACATGCGTTTTTCCTGCCAGGGACATGCGGAAGTGAAGCATTCTTCACATGCATTTCCGCAGGTTGTCAAGCACTTTCCAAGCGATTTTAGCATCACTTGGAAAGTGCTTAACAACTTGGTCACACTATATAAATCCATGCAAACGGCATGGATTTATATAGTGTGACCGAAAGAATGGTAAAAAATAAAAAAATAAATCTATACTTACCTTCCGATGGCCTCCGCAGTCTTGCTTCGCTCCGTCCTGGCTTGCCGGCAGCTCGCGGTACACTACACTGAAGGACCTGCCGTCACATGACTAAATGACGTCAGCGCAGGTTCTTCAGTCCACCGCGATCTGCCGGCAAGGAAAGACAAGCGCACCGCAGGCCATCAGAAGGTAAATATAATATTTATTTTTCATTTTATTCTTCTTTTTTACAGGTACTATGGTACCCGGGTCCGAAGGAGAGTCTCCTCTCCTCCACACCCGGGTACCATCCGCACATTGAAACGTTTGGATTCTGCATGTACAGATCCAGTGATGCGGAATCCAAGCGATTCAATGCAAGTCAATGGCGGCGAAAACGCAGCGCTTCCGCAAAATAATTGGTAGTGCTGCGTATTTTTCCGCAATGATAACCCGCAGCAGAAATTTCCGCAGCATGTGCACAGCACATGCGGATTATCTTTGGGGAACATGGCAGGCCTTCTACCAGGCGTTTTTTAAGCGTTTCTGCAGCGTTTTTGCCGCTGCGGAAATGCTTAAAAAACGCATCGTGGGCACGCAGCCTTACTTGGCCTACTCGGATGCAGCACTTTGCCTTCACTGCTGCTCTTGTCTCTGTTGTTTGTCCTTAGCATTGATGTCACATTGACAGAGCTGCAGCCAATCACTGAGCTTAGCAGTTCTGGTGATGTAGACGACATAACCAGCTGAATTCAACGATTGGCTGCAGCACTGTCAATGTGACATCTGCATTGCCAACAGAGACAAGATCAGCAACAGAGGAGAGACAGTGATGGACCAAGGCAGTCTGATTGCTTTTATACTGAATTGTACCTGAGGACAATAGTTTCTGAAAACCAGAAAACCCCTTTAAAGGGGCTCTGTCACCAGGTTTTTCTATCTCTTCTGATAGCAGCATGATGTAGGGAAAGAGACCCTGAATCCAACGATATATCACTTAGTTTACTGCATGCAGCAGTTCTGATACATCTATAGCAGAGAAAACTCTGATTCTAATGTAAGGTGCCCCAGCGAGGTAGTCGTGGGCGAGCTGTAGCCCCCTCTCGCTCTGGCACCCTACAGACAATTTGTGTCCTCCCTCTGATGTGTGGCTGTGTATGTGGTGCTCTCCACTTACTTCAAACCATCCGATCGCGGCTGTCTCCAGGCATTTCTCTTCTGGGACCAGGGCAGCAATAAATTCAGAGGACACGAGGTTCTTAACCAGAACTTGAACTTTACTTGGGGAAGAGGAATATGTACAATATTTACAGGCAGATATAATGGATAAGGCCCGACAGGTTATTATCTCTCTCACAGGCGCTGGCAACATCTTCAGCCCTGGTTCCCTCTTTAAGTGAAGCATCTCTGTGACTCTAATCTCTAGCCCAAGAGACTCTTCTGCAATACCAACAGTGATCTGGATCCGATCTCTCCCCCACGTCTTAGCCTGGAGTCCTATTTATCTTCCTCTGCTTCCTGCAGACTAGAAGTGCCCCGGGTCCTCAATATTTCCTTTGAGTTTCTCCGGCCAGCTAACAGGACTCTTGCTCTTGTGTAGGGAGACTTTCACACTGGTGATCCCACTGTCTGAGGGTATGGAGCTCCCGTCTACCCTAGCAGCCAGGAATCCGTACCCCTCACAGATGTGGAACTCAAGGACTCGTCCCCGAGTCTGGGAAGCCTCCACCGACTCTCTCCGCGCCGCGTTGGACCCTTCCAGCCAGCCTCTCAGGAAGGTGTCAGTCCATCGCCGCTGCTCCCAGGGCGTCATTGGGGGATTTCGGGTAGTCCACCTCAGACTTCCGAGCTCAGCGTAGCGCTTCGCCGAGGGGTTGTTCAGGGCCTCTAGCGCCACCTGCCAGAAGTTCTCTTGCGGGGCCCTCTTTCTGGGAGGCCTCGCCTCCGCACCACCCCTTTCAGGCCTAGGGGCCCCTGTCGCCGCGGAAGCTGTCGCGGCAGGCGGAACCGGCCACTGGGGTATAGGCTGCTCACCTCCATCAAGCCCCGCTGCAGTTGTTGCTCCGGCCCCACCGGGATGTTTCCCACCCTCTGGCCGAGGGGGACATGTCTTCCGGCATCCGGCTCCAGCACCACATACGGAACTCGTGGACGAGCAGGCCCAGCTCCGGATCGGGCCTAGTGGACCACTGGACAGCCACTGGGGGCAAAGACTCACGGGCAGCATCCGCGAGCGACTTTCGATTGCAGCCCCTGGGGTACTCAGCTCTAGGATTTCTTCCTCGGCGCTCATTCCGGACAGGTCATCCGATCCTCCGGTTGCCATCTTCGCAGAGCGTCCACTGCAGCACCTCCTTCCTCTCGTGCGCTGGACAGAAAATGGCGCTGGTCGCTTACCAGTGACGCGTGTCCTGTGCATCCAACTCCTCCTCTTCCTGGGCCGGCTTTCTGACGCGACCGCCGCGTCACTCGTCACTCTCGGCAGCTCCGCCTTCAGCCGCGCCCTTTCTCTGTGCGTGCTGATATTCACTGGGCCGGTCTTCACCTTACACCGCGCCCTCTTCTTCACTGGACGTCCCATCCTGGGACGCATCTTCACTGCTGGGCCCATCCTTCTTTGGCCCGGAACTCGTAGGGGCTGGACATCCTTTCGCGCGCTCCGGCGCCGTCCACTCCCACGATAGGCGGTACTTCTCCCAGACTTTACCGCCACTGTCACCATCTTGGAATCCATGCTTCGGGCCGCCATCTTGGGCCGCATGCCTTCCAACACTTTCTCCTCAGTGTTCTGCGTCGGCTCTTCCCCGCTTTCTTCATGCGAGGAGCTCGCATCCTGCCGACTACGCCAAATGTAAGGTGCCCCAGCGAGGTAGTCGTGGGCGAGCTGTAGCCCCCTCTCTCTCTGGCACCCTACAGACAATTCGTGTCCTCCCTCTGATGTGTGGCTGTGTAGGTGGTGCTCTCCACTTACTTCAAACCATCCGATCGCGGCTGTCTCCAGGAATTTCTCTTCTGGGACCAGGGCAGCAATAAATTCAGAGGACACGAGGTTCTTAACCAGAACTTGAACTTTACTTGGGGAAGAGGAATATGTACAATATTTGCAGGCAGATATAATGGATAAGGCCCGACAGGTTATTATCTCTCTCACAGGCGCTGGCAACATCTTCAGCCCTGGTTCCCTCTTTAAGTGAAGCATCTCTGTGACTCTAATCTCTAGCCCAAGAGACTCTTCTGCAATACCAACAGTGATCTGAATCCGATCTCTCCCCCACGACTTAGCCTGGAGTCCTATTTATCTTCCTCTGCTTCCTGCAGACTAGAAGTGCCCCGGGTCCTCAATATTTCCTTTGAGTTTCTCCGACCAGCTAACAGGACTCTTGCTCTTGCATAGGGATACTTTCACACTGGTGATCCCACTGTCTGAGGGTATGGAGCTCCCGTCTACCCTAGCAGCCACTATATAGTCAGGCTGCCTGCACAGTTCGCTGTCCTATCTCTTACTGAAGAATCACTTCCTGATCCTGGAAACTAAACAGAGATTTTCCTAATGTGCCCAGTGAGCTGTCATCACACAGCATTAACCCATCACTGTCTGTAACACAGCCAGCAGACTTAACCTGACATCTGCACCCAGGACAGTGGCATCTTGTGACTGTTTACAGGTACTGCAGCCCACAAGGAATTATGTCAGGAACAAGCTCTATATCACTCAAGGCTTGATCAGGGCACTAAGTTCCCCCTCCACTCTACTGACTGGACCACTAACCCCTTAGCTTGGTCTACCAACCGTTCAAAGAGGTCTAACTACAGGGAACACTTTCTTTAACTACTTCAGTGCCAAAGGAAGGCTACGTCCTTCCCCACTATTACACTAACAGTGCTTAGAAAGCTGCCACTGCCCACACCACAGTGGCTGGGCTGTGGTTGGACCAGGAGGCACATGGGCAGCTAGTCCGGCAGTGATAAAGACACTTCTTCTCCTGCTGATAAAACACCTATTGTATTGAAACAATAGCACACAGCCAAATAAGTAAATAAGTGACACATCAATGACATCAGTGTCTCAGCCTACCTTATGCTGACCTCAGATTACATAGCAAAACCTGCTGACAGATTCCCTTTTAATGTGTAATGCTGTGAAAGAGTTACATTTTCCAGATTACTTTTTAGATTACTGTAAAGCGTCTGGTGCAAAGTCCTTACTTCCCAGAATACAAATCAACAGGACAAACACTGTGCAGACATTGTGCTGGCACGGGATCCTGTTAAATTTCAAGACTGAAGCTTCCTAATGGTGAATGTAGCGAAGAGTATATGGTGAGTTTTTGTTGTTGCAGCATTTCTGCACTCATAAGTTAAATTGGGTTACTTGCGTCTTTTACATGCATTTTATTGCTTTTTTGACTGTTGTCTTTGCTACTTTATTTGTATGTTGTGTTTTAGATAAAGCTGCTTTGTTTTTGATACTTCCTGGTATTTGACTTTGACCAAACTTTATTGATACAGTCATGTCCTCACATGCATTTTTAGTGTGCTTTAGTGTTGAGCCACCCCCGTAGTGTTCGAGTTCGGTTCGGTTCGTCGAACACCCGTGTGTTCGCCGAACTGTTCGTCGAACTGTTCGTCGAACACCTTCGAACACCGTTAAAACCAATGGCAGGCAAACAAAAACACATAGAAACACATAGAAAACACCAAAAGGTGTCCAAAAGCTGACAAACTGCTCAGAAGACACAACTAACACATGGAAAAGTGACAAGTACATATAGTCATGCGAAAAGAAAAGAGGTGGAGGAGTAAAAGGAGGGGGAGACACAGATATAGGCATGTCATGCCCTTCTAAAATCCAAAAAGTGAGAAGCCGAGACGGCCAGTCCGCTCCTGCCCGTGCCACCTCCGTGTCGCCGGGTTTGTGCCAGAGCCGCGGTGAACCCTGACGGCCAGCCCCCCTCTCCCAATACTGGTGCCTGTCCGCTGGTGGGTCGAGAGAGCCCCCCTGTGGTGGAGGCAGCTCTAAGCTTTTTAATTTAAATTGTCCCTCTAATTTGAATGAATACACTTTAAATCCATTTACAAGGATCTATTGGAGGGCAAGTCTCATGTCAGCAGCCGCGTAATTCCAGGTCCAGTAGCGTCCACTAAAGCTGCTGCAGTTAAAAAGCTTTTATAAGGATCGAGCTCGGCTGTCCACCGCAAGGCATCCTAGTGCCAGTCCCAGCCCCTATGCCTTGGGGTGCCTCCTGATGCTCTTCACTGAGTATCCCGTGGTCCCGAAGCATTTCCTTTGAAAAAATTAAGTGTCCAAACTACAGGTGGTGTAGCTTGCTTAACAGCCGGGATAATCCGCTGACTAGCAGACACTGCTACTAGGCACAAAGTATTTCCTGGGCTAGATGCAGTTAAAAATTTGTAAGTAGATACTCTCGTTGGATGCTGAGAAAGCATTCCATAGAGTCTCCTGGCACGCCATATATGATTCTCTTAAAAAGCTTGGGGTAGGGGTCTAGGGGACCCTTTTATAGCCAAAATCACGGCCCTGTATCACAATACGTCACCTAGGCTGAAGATAAATGGAACTGTAGCACCGAGGGCTCGGTTGCTACAGACGTATTGCACCTCACCCAGAGGTGTGATATCTCACTCTCAGATAAGGATGGAGTGTGGATCAGGACCCGACACCTGCATGCATTACACCACATTGCCGTGGGGCAGGGCGACCAATATGCCCCTGAGATGGGCACGACAGTCCCTGTCCCTGGCTGGAGTGGGGGGAGGGAACACTGAGGAAGGGGAACCCTGCAGTGCAGGAGCAGGGAGGAAGCAGTTCCTGGGTGCATTGAGAAGGGAGTATAAAAGGTGGGCACCATCTTAGTTCAGTGCAGAGAAGTCTGAGCAGAAATGGCAGGGAGCAGGGGCTCTGCATGAGCTCTGCTCCGGAGGCGGGCCTAGTAACAGAGGCCCAGGCCTGCAAGAGGGAGAAGGAAGGAAGAGGAGCGGAGAAGGCTCCAGGAACGAGGAATGAAGGGATCCCAGGGGTGCGGACGGGCGAGTCGCCACCGCACGCCCGAATCCACCTGCGTGGAGGGGTCAGGCCAAAGGGGGAGACCGGTCCCCGAACTAGTGGAGGCAGGAAACGACCCTCAGCTAGAAACCGGAGGCTCTGACATTTTATGTGGCGCAGCCCCTTGCTCCACCTGCTAGGAAGGCACCACATAGGGTCAGGGAAACTGGCGCCAAGTTTACCAAGAGGAGGCCGGAGGCAGCCGGACAGAAGTGTTGGTAAGAAAGGCCAGACAAAGGACACACAAAGGGGGTCCTGTGAAGCGCTCCAAAGTTATCTGGGAGTTGTCTGAGCCCCTCACCTGGTGAGCACAGTACGACGTGGGCAGCCGTTACCTGCAGACGTGGTCTGGATAATAAGAACTGTGAGTAAAGGCCCTGAACTGCATCACTGACTCCGTGTCGTTACTGCTGCTGCCCTGCACCATCACCCCCATCCTCCGCATACACTGCCCTGAGGCTATACTCCTCCCGTGGGGAGTTATGCTACGCTCTGCTGCACCCACAACACCAGCCTTAGCGGTCTGCCCTGTAGCGGCGGTTCACTCTGACCGCAATCCACGGGTGGCGTAGTCGGACATTTAAACATCAAAACCACATAAATAGTTCCGCCACTGGTTTGACCGCCCTGAGCCACGGAACCGGATCGCCGCCACGAAGACTACAACCACCAGCATCCACCAAAAAGGGTCCGGCTCCGGGTGTCCCAAGGCCCAGGGGGTGCGTCAGAACATTTTCATCACCTTTCACAATCACCAATGGGACAAGGCAGGGATGTCCTCTGTCCCCTCTCTTATACATCCTAGTGACGGAGCACCTGCTCTCATCAATTCGCCATAACCCCAATATTAGGTGGATTGAGGTGGGAGGCACCGAGTACAAGTGCTCTCTATTTGCTGATGATGTCCTAGTATATATCACTCAATCACATATATCCATCCCTGCTGTTATGGCTGAAATAGATCACTTTGTTACATGGTAAAATTTTAAAATCAATGCAGCGAAGTCTGAGGCCCTCGATGTCTCCCTCCCTAAATCCATATAGGATTCCATCCAGTCCAACTTTCCCTTTGCCTGGCCCTCACAGGGTATCAAATACTTAGGAATTCCTATTCATAGAGACCTCTCCCATCTATGTTATCTTAATTTTGGGCCCTTTATTGAACAATTCCATACAGACCACGGTTGGCAAGTTAGAACTGTAAGATTCACTACGTGAACCACTGGTGTTTTGTGGAAAAGCACATGTACACCGCGTTCCAAATTATTATGCAAAAAGTGTTTAGGAGTGATAAGGGAAGAATTTGTTTGTTTGTCAGTTAAACTCATTGATGGTGATGTGTGTCAGGGCTCTTTATATCACTGTAAGCAATTGCAGACACCTGTGCTAATTAGTTTGGCAGGTGTGTCCAATGAAAGGCAAGACTACTTAAGAAGGCTCTCTCACATTATTAAGCAGCCTACATTTTCTGCCAAAATGGGAAAGAAAAAGGATGTGTCGACTGCTGAGAAGCAACAAATTGTGGAGTGTTTAGGTCAAGGCATGACTACAATCAACATTGTGCGATGATCAGGATGAAGTGTCTTGGCAATCAAGAAGTATGTAGCTGATTCACAGTACACACGTGTGCGTGCTGATCAGGGCAAATTGAGGACTCTTTCCTACAGGCAATTACGTCAGGTTGAAAGAGCAGCGGCAAAAAAGCCTTGTCATAGCAGCAGACAAGTTTTTGAAGCTGCTTGTGCCTCCAACGTCCCCCGAACAACAAGATGCAGGGTCCTTCAGAGGTTTGCAGCTGTGCATACGCCATCCTGTCGACCTCCTCTATCCACTTCACACAAGCAGAAACGGCTCCAGTGGGCCAAACATTACATGAAGACTGATTTCAAAACTGTTTTGTTCACGGATGAGTGCCGTGCAGCGCTCGATGGTCCAGATGAATGGAGTGGAGGATGGCTGGTTGATGGACACCCCACGCAAACACGGCTACAGCGCCAACAAGGAGGAGGTGGAGTAATGTTTTGGGCTGGAATCATGGGGAGAGAGATTGTCGGCCCCTTTAGGATCCCTGAAGGCGCTAAAGATGAACTCCATAATGTATGTGGATTTTCTCAAACAGCACTTCCTGCCATGGTTCAAGAAGAAGAACCGTGTATTTCACAGCAAGATCATTTTTCTGCATGATAATGCACCATCTCATGCTGCACATAAAACATCTGCATCTCTGGCTGATATGGGCATAAAAGGGGACAAACTTATGGTGTGACCCCCATGCTCCCCTGACCTCTACCCCATTCAGAACCTTTGGAGCATCATTAAAAGGAGTGTCTATGATGGCGGGAGGCAGTTCACATCTAAGCAACAGCTCTGGGAGGGTATTCTGTCCTCATGCAAAACAATTGAAGCAGAAACCATCCAAAACCTGACAAATTCAATGGACGAGAGAGTTCAGAAGCTCCTTTCGAACAAGGGGTCCTATGTGAAAATGTAACATCACCTAGAATAAAGTTTTGAGTTGAAAACTGTTTGATTTCAGTTTCTAACAACCTGCTAATGCTTATAATTTCAAAAATGACCATTTTTTTGGTCTTTATTAAAATGAAAAGGTTGATCGAAAAGTTTGGGGGATCTAAGAGTGTGGCAACCCAGTAGTCATGATTACTTCGAATTCTGACAATATGAGGGTCATGCTGCAGGTAGTGCAGCAAGAAGGCACTTATGTGTCTTGCGCATCTCGGAGCCCCAAAATTATTTTCCGGGCTAGATGCAGCTAAAAATTATTTTTAATTTTAAATCTGGTGAAGCTTATTATAGATGGCCTAATAGGATCAGTGCTGCACACTGCTACAAAGCCCAAATTATTTTCCAGTCAAGATACAGATAAACATGATTAGTAATTTGAAAGCTTAAAACGGTTGGTAGGGTGATTTTAACCAATCATCAAGCTTTTACTCTCCCCAGGATGACACAGGGGTAGAAAAGTCGTTTCTGATCCATGATTTGTTCATCTTTATGAACGTGAGTCTGTCTACATTATCAGTGGAGAGCCGCGTGCGCTTATCTGTCAGCACACCACCAGCAGCGCTGAACACACGTTCAGACAAAACGCTGGCTGCGGGGCATGACAAGATCTCCAAGGCGTAAGTGGCTAGCTCCGGCCATTTATCCAGATTGGAAGCCCAAAAAGAGCAAGGGTCCAGTGACACAGTCGTGGCTTCAATGTTTACTTGGAGATACTCCTGTACCATCGTCTCTAGGCGTTGACTATGTGTCAGACTTCTTGTCTCCTGTGGCCTTGCAAAGGATGGGCTAAAAAAGTGGTGAAATGATTCCGCAAAATTGATGTTACCAGCAGATACTGTGGTTCTGTTACGGTTTGAGTGCTGAACACTTGACGGTCCCACGGTTGGCAAGTTGGAACTGTGAGATTCACTACGTGCACCACTGGTATTTTGTGGAAAAGCACATGTAAGATTCTGCAACAGTCTCTGCTGATACTCCTGCATGCGTGCATCCCTTTCTATGGCAGGAATAATTTCTGCAAATTTACTTTTGTACCGGGGATCTAACAGTGTGGCAACCCAGTAGTCAGGATTATTTCTAATTCTCACAATTCGAGGGTCATGTTGCAGGTAGTGCAGCAAGAAGGCACTCATGTGTGTTGCGCATCCAGGAGCACCAAGTCCCTGTTGTGTTGGTGGCGAGGTAACAATCATGCTTCCTTCCTCTGTCCTCTCCCCCCAACCTCGCACAACAGAAATGTGATCAAGGTCTCCCTCATCTGATGAGTCTTCCATCAGTTCGTCCTCCACTTCTTCCTGGGCTCCTGCACCTTCCTCACTAGTTTGGCTGCTACCATGCGCCCTGGTAAAATCATCTCCCCCACCCTCACATGCCTGCCGCCTTGGTGCTGCCGACCGTCTGGACCTTGCAGATGTTAGCCCTTCCGCATACAACTCCTCCTCCTCTACTTCCTCCACCTCCTCTTGTGCCACCACCTGACTCCGAATTCTGTTTAACATGTGCTCCAGCATGTAAATCACCGGAATAGTCATGCTGATAATGGCATCGTCAGCACTAAACATCTTCGTCGCCATTTCAAAACTGTGCAGAAGGGTGCATAGGTCCCTGATCTGAGACCACTCCTCCAGCGTGATTTGCCCCACCTCTGAATCTCGTTGGCCCAGGCTATACGTCAGAACGTATTGCACCAGGGCTTGTCGGTGCTGCCACAGTCGCTGCAACATGTGCAGAGTTGAATTCCACCGGGTAGGCACATCGCATTTTAGCCGGTGAAGTGGCAGGCCCAACGACTTCTGTAGAGATGTAAGTCGCTGAGCTGCGGGATGCGAACGGCGGAAGTGAGCACACAGCGACCGTGCCCTCTGCAGAAGGCCATCTAGTCTGGGATAGTGGGCTAAAAATTGCTGGACAACCAGGTTCAACACGTGAGCCATACAAGGCACGTGTGTGACATTGCCCCGGCGAAGGGCCGCACCCAGGTTTGCAGCATTGTCGCACACGGCCTTCCCTGGTTTCAGGTCCAGTGGAGACAACCATTCATGAAATTGGTTCTCCAGAGCTGACCACAACTCCTCAGCTGTGTGACTCACATTTCCCAGACATTTCAATGTAAAAACCGCCTGATGACGTTGAGCCCTACTGCCAGCATAGTAAGGAGGTGTGCAGGATCCCTTCTGCGCAGTTAGAAAGCTTGTGGCATGACCAGACAGGCTTTGGGTGCAGGTGGAAGACCGAGAGGAGGTTGAGGAGGCAGAAGCAGTGGAGGAACTTTGACATAAAGAGGATTGACGCACAACTCGTGGGGACGGCAAGACTTGGACAGCAGCCCCTTGTCCTGCTGTCACCATAGTTACCCAGTGCCCAGTCAGCGACATGTAACGCCCCTGTCCATGCCTACTCGTCCAAGTGTCTGTGGTGAAATGCACCCTGTCACACACAGAGTTTCTCAAAGAAGCGGTGATGTTGTGTGCGACATGCTGGTGGAGCGCAGGCACACCTTTCTTTGAGAAGTAGTGCCGACTGGGCATCTGGTACTGGGGCACTGCGACGGACATAAGGTCTCGAAAATCCTCTGTGTCCACCAGGCGGAAAGGCAGCATTTCTGTAGCCAAGAGCTTGCAGATGGTGAAATTCAACCTCTTAGCTTTCTCATGGCTAGGAGGAAATGGTCTTTTACTTGTCCACATCTGAGGGACCGAGGGCTGGCTATTGTGCTTAGACGGGGTTGATAAGGGTGTCCCCGGCAAACTGCCGGTCTGTGAGGAAGATGCAGGCGGACATGTTAGGTTGCCTTGATCCAAAGGTGGTGCTATCGATGTCGGACAGCGCTCAAGACCAGCTGGTGTTACCACCTCCAAAGAAAATGATGACCTGCCAATCACGCTGGCTGTTGCGGGTAAAGAGGTGGCAGGTCTGCGCCCCAAAACAGGTGTGACTGCTGTCCCCCCAGTCACAGAGGATGAAGAGGCCGCGGATGCACAAGATATGGCAGACGGTGGTTGGCCCGGCCGGCTAGGCCGCATTGTAGCACACTGAGCTTCCCACTGCAACTTATGCTTCATGTCCATGTGCCGGTTCATGCATGAAGTACTCAAACTATGTATTTTTTGGCCTCTACTTAGCTTTTGCTGACAAATGTTACAGATAACACGAGTTGGGTCATCTTTATCGATCTGAAAAAATGCCCAGGCTATGCAAGGCTTAGCACCCATGCGACCTGAAGAGCCACCACGACTTGTGGTGAGAGGCAGAGTTGTGTTTGAGGATGCAGTTGTTGACGTGCTTCCAGTACTACGTCTCTGTCCAGGAAGGCGCAACCTGACCTCGTCGTCACTAGCATCTTCCTCCACCTCCTCTGCTGACCTCATCTCTTGGCTGACTGTGGGTTGACAGTAAGTGGGATCTCCGACCTCATCATCATCACCCTGTGCGTTATCACACCCGTCGTCCTCAGAGCCAACCTGTTCCTGCCCTGACAAAAAACTAAAGTTGTCGCTCCAATCAGGTATTTGAGTCTTATCATCGTCTTCCTCATTGTCTCCACCAACAGGAGTTACAGTTTGGGAATGAGGGTCTACATTATGGTCAGAACCTTCTGCGTCTGGTCCTGGATCCGACTCATAAAGATTCTGGGCATCAGTGCAGATCATTTCCTCGTCTGGATTCACAGAAGCACTGGAGTCGACCTCTGATTCCCAGGCTATAGTATGAGTAAACAGCTCTGCAGACTCAACCATCTGTTCTACCTCATACTCAGATGGGCAGCTGGAGCTTTGGGAGCTGTGAGGAAGCAAGTGCGATTTGGGTGACACCTTTGAGGACTGGAGTATTTGTGATGTTGAAGTTGATGTGGAGGAGAGCCCACTTAAAGGAGCACTTGATATCCGTTGAAGCACCTGCTGTTTTTGTGCCTCATCTGGAATTTGTAGCGATTGGCGTGGCCGTAAGAAAGGGATCTTATCACATTGTCCGCTAAAAGAAGTAGACATTTTAGTTTGGCTGGAAGATGGTCTTTCTTCTGCACCTACCCCACGGACACAACCTTTTTTCCCCTTCCCAACACGCCTATTCCCCTTTCCACCAGCAGCAGGCCTTTTTCCACTCCTTTTGGTGGTTAACTAATTCACAACTCTGGAGTTGTTTGCACAAAAAAACAATGGATGGTAACCGAGCAGAGCTGAGTGGCCAAACTGTGGTATTAGGCCAAAACTATTGGCTGGGTTAGATGCAGAAAAAAATTATTTTTAATTTGCAACCTGATGGAGGTCAGTATAGATGGACTAATAGAATGATGCTATGCCCAAAAGATTTTACTTCACTAGGTGCAGTAAAAAAATTGGTATTCTATACACAGGTGGTATATCTTGCAACACAGATAGGCTACTCCACTGACTAACCCACTCTGCAATAGGCCAAAAAGGATTAGCTTTGCTAGATTCAGCCAAATGCTGTGAAAAAAACTTGCACAGCACTGGCACAGACCTGCCTGGCAAAAACTGATAGGAACTGATGTAACCTAGTCCTGAAAAGGACTCCAATTACAATTAGTCTTTACTCCCACAATCTATCTATTTAAGAGCACAGACCTGCTTGATAAAAGTCGTAGGAAATGCTGTAACCTAGTCCTTAAAAGGACTGCAATCACAACTATTCCCTACTCCCAAGCTATCTGTATATTTGTGCGAAAATTGGCTTGAAATTAACAAGGTATAGCGCACACAGCAACAGCGGTGCCGTCTAACACGCAGCTGCAGCAGTGAGAAAATGGTGGCGACGGGGAAAATGGCTTGGTCTTATAGGGCAAGGACATGTGACATACACTGCCAATCACACATGCCCTTGCTTGTGTGAAAAAAAGCACTTCGCTCCGTGTGTGCGCTGCTGATAGGCTGACAGATTGCACCTCCCCACTGCAAATGCGGGAAAGAGAAAAAAAAATGGAGATCTTCATTGTTCCTGCAGAGATCCATCCCCTGCCCCTCCCCCCGCCCCGCTGTACACTCAAACTGCGTATTAACATTAATTTTCATCATTACTGAGAAAAAATCCAGTTATGATTTTGGTGCACGAACAGTTATCGAACATAACCTCGAACAGCCGAATTTTTCTCAAATTGTTCGTGTTCGCCGACCGGCTCGAACACCGCCCAAAACAGCTCGAATTTGAGATTGGCGAACAGTTCGAGTAGAACAACGCTCATCTCTAGTGTGCTTCCACAGGGAGAATGCATTAGAAACGCATTATAAATGCATGTGCGTTTTTATCTGGATTTTCCGATTCTAATGCAAGTCTATGGGGAAATTCCACACATAAAACTCAGCGTACCTTGAAAAGAAGTTGACATGTTGCGGATCTGAAACATGTACCGCAGGTCAGTTTAAACAGCATAAAAAATATGCACAGTGGGCATGAGATTACTATAAATTCCATCCACTTTGCAGTACATAGCATCAAAAACTTACCAATAACTCATAGTCGGAACTTAACCTCAAGTTATGTTCCCACAATGAGTATTTTATGATATTTGATAATATTCTGCACCTATCGGGTAAATTAGTTACTTGCATTTTTTTCAGTGATCAAGGAAATTACGGTTATATAGCTCCTTCTGGCCACATTCCGACTAGACGTGTCCAACCTCCCTCAATTCATTTTCATTGAGTGAGGCCACGCATGTCTAGTCAGCACATGGCCGCATGTATACAAATCGCCGGCACGATCCTGACAGTGTGCAGTGTGGACTGTGAGAATTCAGAAGTCTGCAGTCACATAAAATGACTGCAGACTCATCACAAACGTGGATAACATCTTTAATGCTCCTAACATAAAAAAAAAAAAAAAAAAAAAGTCAGCATCATAAAAAACATTTACATCCAAGTACCTTATAGATGACGCTGTCTCTGGAGTCGCTCTCTTTCTTTTTTTCCTCTTGCCCAGACTCCATGATGAGTTTTCTCATACACAGCCGTCTCTGCAGAATTCCATCTTCTCCGGTCTTCTGCAGAACATCCCCACACGATGCCCTGAAAGATAGCAGAGTCATTATAATGCTCCTGAATAAAAATATCTGTCCTACACTAAGCCCCTGAATATACAATTACCCCTCACTATATTCCCTGCATAAAATATCACCCCCACACTGTCCATCTTATGGTACATGCTCTCCACACTGCCCTCTCCTTTCCATACTGGGCCCCCTCTTCACACTGTCCTCACACTGTGTCCCCCCTATAGGGCTCAGTCTCTATACTGTGCCCCCTCATCACACTCCCGCTCCTTAGCATACTGTTCCCTCTTGACTGTGACCTTACACTGTCTCCCCATGCTATCGCCCACCCACTACTCAGTCTATTCTGTGCCCACTCACACTTTTCTTTCCCCATACTGTCTCCTCACACTATTCCCCTCAATAGTCTCCTTACACGTTTCCCCCTACCTAATATTTCCTCCTCACACATCCCTCCAACTCCCCATACTGTATCTGCACACATCCCATCAGGGTATGTGCCCACGATGCAGAATTGTAGCAGAAAATTTCCGCATGCAGAAATGCACAAATAATGGACATGCTGCGGATTTTTCCGCAAGGAAAATCCGCTGCGGAAAATTCCGCAGCATGGGCACTGAACATGCAGATCGTCATTGGGGATCATGGGGCACGGATTACCAAGCGTTTTTCAAGCGTTTACGCTGCGGAAATTCCGCAGCAAAAACGCTTGAAGAACGCATAGTGGGCACACAGCCTCACCCTCGCTTCCCATACTGTGTCCACACACATTTTCCCCCTCTCTACCAATAATGTGTCTGCCCCCACTCCCCACTCGCTCCCCACAGATTAAATCTCGCCTCCGCACTGAATAAATCTCCCCTCCACAGTGAATAAATATGGCCTCTGGACAATAAATAAATAGCCCCCTGAGCAATGAAAAAATATGCCCCCTGCACAATTAATAGCCCCCTGCACAATAAATATGCCCCTGCACAATTAATAGCCCCCCTGCACAATTAATAGCCCCCTGCACAATTAATAAATAGCCACCTGCACAATTAATAGCCCCCCTGCACAATTTATAGCCCCTGCACAATTTATAGCCCCCCTGCACAATTAATAAATATGCCCCCCTCCACAATTAATAAATATGCCCCTGCACAATTAATAAATATGCCCCTTGCACAATAAATACTCCCCCTGCACAATTAACAACTATGCCCCCTGCACAATAAATACCCCCTGCACAATTAATAGCCCCCTGCACAATTAATAAATATGCCCCCTGCACAGTTAATAAATATGCCCCCCCTGCACAAATAAATATGCCCCTGCACAATAAATACACCCTGCACAATTAATAACTATGCCCCCCCTGCACAATTAATATCCCCCTGCACAATAAATACCCCCCTGCACATTTAATGGCTATGCCCCACTGCACAATTAATACCCCCTGCACAATAAATACCCCCCTGCACAATTAATAACTATGCCCCCCAGCACAATAAATACCCCCCTTGCGCAATTAATAACTATGCCCCCTGCACAATAAATACCCCCTGCACAATAAATACCCCCTTGCACAATTAATACCCCCACTGCACAATTAATACTCCCTTGCACAATAAATACCCCCCTGCACAATTAATAACTATGCCTCCCTGCACAATAAATACCCCCCCTGCACAATTAATAGCTATGCCCCACTGCACAATTAATACCCCTGCACAATAAATACCCACCTGCACAATTAATAACTATGCCCCCCTGCACAATAAATACCCCCCTTACACAATTAATAACTATGCCCCCCTGCACAATAAATACCCCCCTGCACAATTAATAACTATGCCTCCCTGCACAATAAATACCCCCCCTGCACAATTAATAGCTATGCCCCACTGCACAATTAATACCCCTGCACAATAAATACCCTCCTGCACAATTAATAACTATGCCCCCCTGCACAATAAATACCCCCCCTGCACAATAAATACCCCCTTGCACAATTAATACCCCCACTGCACATTAAATACCCCCTGCACAATAAATACCCCCCTGCACAATTAATAACTATGCCCCCCTGCACAATAAATACCCCCCCTGCACAATTAATAGCTATGCCCCCCTACACAATTAATACCCCCCTGTACAATAAATCCCCCCCTGCACAATTAATAACTATGCCCCCCTGCAAGTGAGGGTAAGGGTATCTCCACAGTGTTTTCAAGAAAAGCTACTATAAACACACTGGGTCTTCTCCCAGAGAGCTCTGTAACACCGCTATAGGTACCCAAGGTGTAAGGGTAAGCATTTCCCTTTACATTGAGCAGATCAAAGATTTCTCACCTTGAATGGTTGCTCTGATCATCCAGGATGGTATACACCTTTACGGTTTTGACCCTTGGGATATACGTTCACAAGACATATCTTTCCACAGGACTTGTCACAAAGGCCTTCTCCACAGACTTCTGTGTGTGAAGAATATACTGAGGTAGGATTTCTTGTTTGAGCTGCATCCTCCCTACTATACCTTGTGGCTGGAGAAGGAGTAAGTGGTGCAGAGCTCGGTTGGGATGGATGGAGCGCTTGTACGTGGTCCTCACTGTCACTCTCTAAACAATAGTAATTTTACAGTTTTTAGCAAAATGTTCAGTTGAAGCACAACATCTGAAACACACTCCAAAATTATTTAGAAGCTCCTTGTGTTCCTGGATCGTTTTCTTTCTGAAGCCGATGCACTTCTTTAGGGGATGTGGCTTCATATGAATGGGACACGGTCGATTAGGGTTTTCAACCTTTTTACCTTTTGTTACTCTTGTCTGAAGCTGATGTAGGTGTGGGAAGAATATCAGTCTTTTTCAATGACACTGGACTTCTGTGGTTTGGTTTTTAGAACATGAACTATCATACTTAGGAGGAGATGAATCAGGGCCTCTGGGTTCTACGTATGAAAAGCTTGGGTCGGTCTTATACTCTGCAAAATTCTTGATAAACTCACAGAAGTAGGAAAACAGAGGAGAAGAGACTTGGTTTTCTCTTTTATATCTTGACCCAATTGTGGCCCACCTTTCTTGAATATTGTATGGTAGCTTAGAAACTATTGAGTTTACCCCACCAGCAGTTTCCAGGTAGCTGAGGCCAGGTAGGTGAGTGTCTGCCTTGGCCAGTTGGAGTTCTAACAGTAAGTCACTGAGCTCTTGGAATTTTGAACTGTCCTTATTGGATATTTTTGGAAATTCCTGTAGTCATTTGAACAGTGCATTCTCTATGGCTGTGGGACTGCCAAAGCTTCGTTCTAGTCTCTCCCATGCAGCCATGAGACCCACGGCTGGATTATTGATATGGACAGATCTCAGTCTCTTGACTCGCTCTGTGGATTGTGGTTTTGTGGCACCCCAGGGGTCTGGTTTCCACAGTAACAGCAATGTTATGTCTGAGAGCAGGTGGGAGGTCTCTTGGTCAGGAATCCTATGCATGCCACACCTCCTGCCCAGTCCTGGGAGGGGAAGGACTTCCCCTATATAAACCTGGGGCTGAGGCAGGGTTAGTGAGTAGAGAAGAAGTACAGACAGAGAAAAGAAGCAAATATAGGAACAGAACATCAGGAGCTCTGTGGGAGCAGTGTTACAAGGAGTCAGGGGCTGGCAGCTGCAGAGCTCGCCCTGACTGAGAAGATTTCTTACCGGACCCGGAGTCCGAGGCTGTGGGGACTAACTCCTACCCAGCAGCAGAATCTGTCAGGCAGGGGATTCCAGGTCCTCTGGCCAAGAAACCCGAAGGCACGGTCACACGCATGGGACCAGCACCGCCGTCGTGGAGCGGAAGCTACTAGAAGGCCCCGAGTCACCGGCCATACGGGTGAGCACCACACGGCACACTCAGGGACGTGGGCTACTTTTACCCGCCTCTAGCAAGGTAGCCAGAAGAGTACAGTTAGTTTGGGAGGCCTACAACTCCGCCTGGCCAGGGGAGATCCCATCTGCTCAAGGACTGACCAGGCCCCAATCGCTAGCCAGTACTCCGGGAGGGTCTATCTTTGTCACCAGTAAAGACCCTGAACTACACCGTACCGTCTCCGAGTGATTCCTGCTACCCCCATCATCCACGTCGGCTGCCCTGAGGCCATACCCCTCCCGTTGGGGGTTATACTATCACGCTGCACAATCCTACCACCGGCCTCAGCGGTCTGCCCTGCAGCAGCAGCTCCTTAGCTGTACTCAACAGGTGGCGTAGTCGTCCAACATCTACCGCTAATACAGCGCCACTTAGTCTGACTCCCTGGGCACGGACCGGATCACCGCCACGAGACTACAACCCTCAAGAGATCCGGCTCCGGGTAAGCTCCCGCGTGCGCAACGCAGCGCGACACAGGCCCAGGGGCGCGTCAACTTTTTGTCGTAGTCGGCAGGATCTCGTGCCCGCAACCACCGGGTACTGCGTGCCTGAAAAAGACTGTTCAAACTTAGCTGTGGTGAAGATTCCCGCCATCCGGCGCCATCTTCTACATTCTTCCCGCCATCCGCAAAGTTTTCCCGCCATCCGGCGCCATCTTCGGCCTTCTTCCCGCCATCCGTGGAGGTTTCCCGCCATTGGACGCCATCTTGAGGGCGCCGCGCGGGAAGAAGAGGGGCGTGGACTCCGAAAGCGCGCGAGAACTGAAGCCCCGCCTCACGTCCGGACGTTGCGTAAGGTCCTGGAAGGAGCCCAGCAGACGCCGACGTCACAGGAGCGCGACGGAAGGTCCTCAACCCTGACGATCCACTGCGGAGCCGCGGCCTACGGAAGAGGATCATCGCAAGGTAGGCCACCATCCACTAGGGGGGAGAAGGATGTCTGATACGGAGGAGAGCTTCACCGCTTCAACCCCCGCCAGCGCCACCGCTGTTGCGGTCATGCCTTTCACCATGCCCTATATCCCGGGGGCAGCCTGGCTACCCCAGTACTCAGGGGAATCGCATACCCTGCATGACTTTAGAGAAAAGCTGGATAGCCTCTTCCAGGTGTACCCCCTTACAGAAGAGCAAAAAGTGAGCATCCTGGTGGCCCAATTAACCGGGGCAGCCCAAAGGGAGGTAAAGTCTTGGCCACGTGGGGGGAGGACTGTCGCAGGGATACTGGCCCGGCTGAGGGACACCTTTGATACCCGCACCTCAGCCGAGATCAAGCTCAGATTCTACGGGTGCAAACAGCGGGCACATGAGAGTATAAGGGACTATGCATTAAACCTACAAGAAGCCCTGAGAGCCATTAAGCAGACCGACCCTGACGGCGTGGGAGACGAGGACAGGCTGTTGACTGAACAATTTATAGAGGGTTTATATTGCAATGCCCACCGAACCCAGTTGCGGGCAATGGCCTTACAGGACCCTCATCTGGGATTTGCACAGTTCAAGGACAGAGCCATCCGGGTGCTCCGAGAACCGGCACCAGGTGGCGTTGTGACCCACAGACGCCCCACTACTACTTACCACCAGGAGGCGGCGCCCTTGTCGGCAGGGCCTGTGGGAGCTGATGCGCAGGCTTTGAGCAATGACCCGGCTCCAGACCTGCACCATCAGGTCCAAGAGCTAGCTAAAAGCGTTGCTGCGCTAACCCGAACTGTGCAGTCTTTACAGGTTTCTACTCCAGGGAAGATCCAGCTGGCATCCGGACCGGAGGACATCCCGTGGCGTCGACCAAGGAGGACCCCACCGGCCAGAGGAAGACCCAGCGACCGATACAACGAGGACGGACGACCCATCTGCCGTCGCTGTAATCAACCCGGACATATGGCAAGGTACTGTCCTTTAAACTGGCACAACCTAGGGTAGAGGGCCAACCCCTAGGAAAAAGATCATCAGGCCCATCGAACTGGCGCGACAAATATGTGGGAGGACGTCCAGTCTTGCCTGTGGTACTGGATGGCATTCCTATGAGTGCCCTACTGGACACCGGGTCACAGGTCACCACCATCCCGTACGTGCTCTTCAAGCAGTACTGGAATGACTCGGATATTACCCGCTACCCTGACGACGACTTGAGTATCATCGCCAGCAATGGTCAGCCCGTGCCACAGATCGGATTTAAAGAGGTGACCATTAAAATTGGTAGAGTTGAAGTGGCAGCACAGGGACTGATCATTGTAGACATTGACAAACACGAGAGTCACCCAAAGATAACTCTAGGAACTAATGTAATTGAAAATTGTCTTGCAGAGGTGATTTTCCTTTTACAGCAGGTTGCCAAGAACGCCAGCTCCGGCGAGCAGCGAGTGCTCCAAAAAGAGATCCGGGCACTGATGCGACGGCAACAGGTGGAACTCTCCGGCGGTGAGATTGGTAGCGTGAGAATGTGTGACCCTTTCCCTATTGCCATGCCCCCAAAAAGTGAAATGATGATTTGGTGCCGGGCAGCTATTGGTCTAAGAGGTAGAGATTACCAGGCAATGGTAGAACCAGTTTACTCAGACAGTAGGCCCACCATCTTGACAGCACGGGGGGTGGTTAATGTACGCCATGGGAGGGTGCCCGTTCGCATAATCAATATCGGGAAGAGGGAAGTGTACCTGCCCCGGTATGCCACGCTAGCCAAATTATATACCATTAACCAAAATGCTATACAATCTGTGGAACCCTTGCCTCCATCTCACCCGGAGGAAGGTAACGGCTCTAAGAAAACAATGGAGGACTGGTGTCGGCAACTACATTTGGGTACTGACTCCACTCCCTCACACCAGAAACAGGGAGTCTATCGGGTGGTTCAAGAGTACGAGAGAGTGTTTAGTAAACACCCGTTAGACTTCGGGCGAGTCAAGGGGGTAGAACACCACATCCCCACGGGAGACCATCCTCCCATAAAAGAGAGGTATCGACCCGTACCCCCTGCACACTACCAACACGCCAAGGGGATGCTTAGAGACATGAAGGAGGCTGGGGTGATCAGGGATAGCTGTAGCCCCTGGGCAGCTCCACTAGTCTTAGTCAAAAAGAAAGACAACACCATGAGGATGTGTGTAGATTACCGGAAAATCAACCGTATCACACACAAGGATGCGTACCCCTTACCAAGGATAGAGGAGTCTTTGGCTGCTTTAAGATCTGCTAACTTCTTCTCTACCTTGGATCTCACTAGTGGGTACTGGCAGGTTCCTGTAGCAGAGGCGGACCGGGAGAAGACCGCATTCACCACCCCGATGGGACTTAGCGAGTTTACGTGTATGCCGTTCGGACTCTGCAACGCACCAGGAACCTTCCAACGATTAATGGAGTGCTGTCTGGGCCACAGAAACTTCGAGACGGTCCTGTTGTACCTGGACGATGTCATCGTATATTCTAAGACTTATGAGGACCACCTGAAACACCTGGCGGAAGTGTTCGAAGCTCTGGCAAGCTACGGCCTAAAGGTGAAACCCTCCAAGTGTCACCTCCTGAAACCAAAGGTGCAGTACCTGGGACACGTGGTGAGCGCTGACGGAGTGGCTCCCGACCCTGATAAGATCACCGCAATTAAGGAATGGCCAAGTCCCTCCAGTGTAAAGGAAGTGCGGCAGTTCCTCGGGTTGGTAGGCTACTACCGCAGGTTCATCCCCGGTTTCACCAAAAAGGCAGCTCCTATGCAGGACCTCCTGATAGGCCAGTCCCGGAAGGCCAAGAACCAGAAGCCGCCCTTCAGATGGGAGAAGTTGGAAGAAGAGTCCTTCCGCCAGCTGAAGATGGCCCTCACGGGGGATGAAATCCTGGCGTACCCGGATTACAGCCAGCCCTTTATCCTCTACACCGACGCAAGTAACATCGGGCTAGGAGCCGTGCTGTCCCAGATCCAGCAGGGGAAAGAGCGAGTAATCGCTTACGCCAGCCGAAAACTGCGACCCACCGAAAGAAACCCTGAGAATTCCAGCTCATTTAAGCTAGAGTTCCTGGCAGTGGTGTGGGCAGTCACCGAACGCTTTAAGCACTACCTCGCTTCTTCCCGGTTCGTCGTGTACACGGATAACAACCCGTTGACACACCTGGACACGGCAAGACTCGGTGCCCTAGAGCAGAGATGGATGGCCCGCCTGTCCAACTACGAGTTCACCATCAAATACCGGGCAGGACGCTCCAATACCAACGCGGACGCCCTGTCCAGGATGCCAAACCTACCGGACGTAGGAGAAGATCCAGAGGGACTGGAAGAAGTCGAACTCCCCGCGTTTCACCGTCATGGGACTATCCAGTATTCCCATCGGGTAAGGAGTAAGCAAGGCGCTACGCTTAACCCCTTACCTCACTACAACTGGGCGGAAACGCAAGACAGTGACCCTGCCGTCCGGCTGGTGAAGGAGATGCTGACTTGGCCAGAGGCTCGCCTTGACCCAGACGCTCCGGAGGAAGCCAAGCAACTGTGGGCAGAAAAGAGTAGACTGTTCCTTTACAAGGGGAAGTTGTGCCGCAGGATGGTTAACTCCCGGACGCATGAACTAATCTGGCAAGTAGTGGTGCCACGACGAGACGCAGCCATGGTGATGGAGGCATACCACGATGGAGCTGGGCATTTCGGATGGAAGAAGCTGGAGTTCCTGCTGCGCGGGCGGTTCCATTGGGTAGGCATGAGGGGAACCATCGAGAGGTGGTGCAGAGACTGTGGCCCGTGCAACCTGAGGAGGAAGGACCGTGCCAGCCAGAAGACTCCCCTGCAGTCCATCGTCACCCGGCAGCCGTTGGAACTGGTAGCCTTGGATCATGTAAAACTGACCCCAAGCAGAAGTGGCTACGTCTACGCGTTAACCATCGTGGATCATTACTCCCGGTTCTTGGTTGTCGTCCCCGTCAAGGACTTAACGGCTCAAACAGTAGCTAGAGCCTTCCAGCAGCACTTCTGCCGTCCACACGGGTACCCGGACCAAGTGCTGACGGACCAGGGACCTGCCTTTGAAGCGGAGGTCTTCCAGGAATTCTGCAATCTGTATGGCTGCCGGAAGATAAGGACGACACCCTATCATCCGCAAACTAATGGACTTTGTGAGAAAATGAACCAGGTGGTAATGGATCTCCTGAAAACGTTGCCTCTGGAAGAACGCAGTCTGTGGCCTGAGAAGCTGCCCGATCTGGTGGACCTATACAACCACATCCCGGTAGGTTCCACCAACTGTACCCCGGCTTACCTAATGAGGGCGAGACCTGGTAAGTTACCTGTTGACCTGGAAATGGGAGTCCTGACACCCGAGGACACTTCACCAGAAGCAGACTGGGACACAGAGAGGCAGCAGCAGTACCGGAAAGTACAGGAGAGCGTGGAGCGGAGTCTCTGTCAGGCTAGGGAAAGACAAGAGAAAACTTACAACCAGTATGCTCCCGCTGTTCCCCTGGTACCCGGAGAGCAGGTCTTGAAGAGGAAAAGACGGCTCCACAAGTTGGACGACCAGTGGGAGAAGGACCCGTACACCGTACTGCCCTCAAGCCATGAGAACCCGAAAGTCTGTACCATCAGTAAAGACGGAGGGGAGACCATAGCCATTGTATCCCGGGATCACCTGAAAAAGTGTCCTGAACAGCTACGGAACCCTGAAGAGGAACAAGAAGACCATCGACCCATAAAGGAAAGGGAAGATATGGTTAGTACTGTGCTCGGAGACTTCCCTCGGTCCTGGACTCAAGTCAATGGTGCAGTTGTGGTACCCGTCCTCACGTTCCTCCAACCAGCATCCCAAGTGCCTACGGAGCAACAGGTAGAGCTGGAAGAGCAGCCGGTCCAGGAGGCAGAAGACTCCACACAAGCAGAACAGGAGGATCAACCCTCTGCTTATAGTGAGCCTGCCGTACCCCTAGTGAGCCAAAGAGCCGGTAGACAGCTGCCCAGTTTACCCTTGACAGCTCCTACACCCTGTAGTTCAGGGCTAGACAGTCAGCTCCGTAGGTCCACTAGGGCCACTAGAGGCCAGTTACCCGCACGTTGGAGGATTTGAAGTGTATAAATTGTTTTATTTGTGGTTACCTGTTTTTCTTGTTGCTTGTGTATAATTATGTGTTTCTAGTTATTTATAGGAGTCCTTGGTGGATTTACCGGGAATCCTTGTACATGGTTGGAGCGTAACCTAGGAATGGACTAAAGACTGTTAAGGACTCGGGGCAGGACAGACCCCTACCTGGTTACGTCTCCCTGTTTTGATGAAATGGACACCTTTGTTTTCTTCAAATACTGCACCCGGTTGCGGACACGCCGTAACCATCTTTATGTGTTTTTCTTATTGTATTATTATTGTTTATACCTTGTTATGTTTTTCTAAAAATATGTTTAGTCCCGGAGTACTAAATTTCACTAGGGGGGAATGTGGCACCCCAGGGGTCTGGTTTCCACAGTAACAGCAATGTTATGTCTGAGAGCAGGTGGGAGGTCTCTTGGTCAGGAATCCTATGCATGCCACACCTCCTGCCCAGTCCTGGGAGGGGAAGGACTTCCCCTATATAAACCTGGGGCTGAGGCAGGGTTAGTGAGTAGAGAAGAAGTAGAGACAGAGAAAAGAAGCAAATATAGGAACAGAACATCAGGAACTCTGTGGGAGCAGTGTTACAAGGAGTCAGGGGCTGGCAGCTGCAGAGCTCGCCCTGACTGAGAAGATTTCTTACCGGACCCGGAGTCCGAGGCTGTGGGGACTAACTCCTACCCAGCAGCAGAATCTGTCAGGCAGGGGATTCCAGGTCCTCTGGCCAAGAAACCCGAAGGCACGGTCACACGCATGGGACCAGCACCGCCGTCGTGGAGCGGAAGCTACTAGAAGGCCCCGAGTCACCGGCCATACGGGTGAGCACCACACGGCACACTCAGGGACGTGGGCTACTTTTACCCGCCTCTAGCAAGGTAGCCAGAAGAGTACAGTTAGTTTGGGAGGCCTACAACTCCGCCTGGCCAGGGGAGATCCCATCTGCTCAAGGACTGACCAGGCCCCAATCGCTAGCCAGTACTCCGGGAGGGTCTATCTTTGTCACCAGTAAAGACCCTGAACTACACCGTACCGTCTCCGAGTGGTTCCTGCTACCCCCATCATCCACGTCGGCTGCCCTGAGGCCATACCCCTCCCGTTAGGGGTTATACTATCACGCTGCACAATCCTACCACCGGCCTCAGCGGTCTGCCCTGCAGCAGAAGCTCCTTAGCTGTACTCAACGGGTGGCGTAGTCGTCCAACATCTACCGCTAATACAGTGCCACTTAGTCTGACTCCCTGGGCACGGACCGGATCACCGCCACGAGACTACAACCCTCAAGAGATCCGGCTCCGGGTAAGCTCCCGCGTGCGCAACGCAGCGCGACACAGGCCCAGGGGCGCGTCAGTTTGAGCCACCTGATCAGCAGATCTAACTCTTAAGCAGTAGTAATGCTGAGGTCACTAATTCTAAAAACACATTTACAGCCTCTATAGTTCTCAAGTTGATTATTGAACCTTGTGAGACCGGTCTTAGTAAGTTCACGACGAACTATGTACCTTGCAAATTCAAACATGTCAGTTTACACTGATTTTGAGAAGACATTTCCTGACTAAGTACTGTTATTCGTATGGTCAGTAGAGTCTTGACCTAGAAAAGCAGGAAAGTAAAGTGCGGCATAGGCATTTAGTCCAGTAACTGCATTGATGTGCATAGTTTCTGGCACGTGGATCTGGAACTATGTAGTTGTCAGGAGTATGGTGACTTGACAGTATATTGGCTTGCATGTGGGAATCTACAGGTATGTATGGAGTTTGCTGAGACGCAGGGCCCTGGTATGTTCTGGTGTATGAAGATGGTCCAAGATAATGAATTGGCAGTACATTGTACCGACCTTGAATGTAGGATGCTGTTGAACGTTCTGCGTCCTGGTGCTTTGGAGAAACGTCTATACTGTCAGGAACAATTGTAGCAATCAGGGGTGCGCTATTTTGGCTCAGTATGTAGACTGTTGTGTGCATAGGAGGGTCTTCTGCATTCATTTTGCTTAAACTGATGCTTTCTCTTTGACTCTCATTGATAGCTTGTTCCAGGACCTTTAACATTTGCCATGACTAGTATGCTCACACTCCTGCACTAGCGCCTCTTTTTCATTCTGCTTCTGCTTCTGCTACTGAGCTCGCTTCCAATGGGTTAATTTCCACATTCCTGTGTGCCACTTCTGCTGCTGCATTGCTTCCAGTGTATCAATTTCTGGCTTCTTTTGTGCAAAGGTGGCTTGTATGTTAGTAGCCTCAGCTTCTGCACATGTCTTTATAAGTTGCTCACTGAGAATTGGACATTTAGAAGAGCGTGACTTGGATGATAGTTTTGACTGCTTGGTGGACCCAAAAATGCGAGATGACGCTTCTTGTATTTGTGCGATTCTTGCCTGTCTTAGGCTTAATATCACATACTGTGCGGTCTCTCACAATTAAGTTGCTGGAAACCTTGCAGTTCTTCTAGAGGATCCTGTATATTAAGTTTCTTTACAGTCATAAAGTATTCCTGGCTTTTCCTTGTATAAACTTCATATGTTGCAAACAGTTGTCCTAGACCTCCCTCTAACCATCAATGTGTGCTTGGTAGAGTAGAGCATTTAGACTTCTCACTGGACTGTGGATTAAGATCTATACTATTTTCATCTGACTGTGGATCTTGCAAAGACTGCACAGTCTTCCCTTCAGACATGGCACCGCACAGGCAGAATGGATCTGTATAGAGATGTGGGCTACTGGATTCTAGCAGGATCTATGCTGAGGGAGAATGAGCAATGAGTGCTTTCCACACACTGATGATTTATTCTTTGCTGATGGTAGACCTTCCATTGCCTGATGCTGTATCTCTATAGAAGCTGTAATCTGGCTTTGCAGATGTATCTGGCAGATGTTTTTACTATTCTGACTCCATAACTAGAACGTGAGGGTGAGGCTCTCAAAACATTGTTTCTATGGATGTCTGTATTGACCATTACTATCACAAAGTGATTTCATCAGATACTTGGCTTGACTGCAGAGGCACATATGAAGATTCCAGAATAAGTTTTATTTTCCAGCTGAATTCTTGCAATTATGCACAATTGCGGTAGATAAAAAGACAATTTTAAACCAGAGATGTGTAAATATGAATTAGCAACATGGCCAGCATACACTATCTGAGGAAGAAGGGAGGGGTTACTTACATCAGAGCTTGGCTACAGGGAGAGAGGGAGTACAAACTTCTAAAAGGGGCAAACCTTATTGCATAGCAGCGTAACAGCAACAATACAATACAATAATGTATGATTCCCAAGTCGTGGGACATTCTCTGGTGCTGCTCCGGGTGTCTGGTACTGGCTGTGGCACTGACATCGTTTCAACAGCACAACAGCCAATCAGTGAGCTCAGCAGCTCTGCCTGCTCAGACGAAACCCCTCCACACCCGCCCCCCCCGCCCCCGAGCTAATGAGCTCACTAATTGGTTGCTGCGCTGTCAATGTGATGCTAGTGCTACCACCAATATCGGACACCAGAAGCACTAGAGACTAAGTGTGGGACCTGGGGAGAGAGAGTAAGGCATTTTTTTTTTGTTTTGTTTTTTTTATAAAAAACTGCAAGTAGTAACCAAGATTTTCTGAAAGGGAATAACAATTGCTAATAGCATCTATTTTTAAGACAAATGTTCAGTTTTTTTGGAGAGAGATACCCTTGTATCTAGAAGTGATAGCTTAAATAAAGCAGGAGCAGATCTTAGAGCAGAATTGAAACTAAGCATAGCTGGCCCCAGGTACCGGTGCCAACGCAGAATTCTTTCCATTATGGGAAGAGACAAACATCTTATGTATTATTTTAAGATACAACTTGACTTTTTGATGCACATCCAAAACACCTCTCATGTCAGTGCTCACCACACACTGGTTATCTCAAAATCTTTTTTCTTTTTTGCGCAAGTTTTCCACTATTACTTTTGGAAGTTATTGTAAATTTTTTAAATTACAGGTTTCCCACAATAGACATTTAATGTATAACCTATGAGACATCTCTTGGACGTCACTGTCAGGCCCATAAACATTGAATGGGGCAGAGGGACCATGCTCGACCAACTGTTCAGTCAGACCCCAAAGAGGATTGGGTGGCTCTGCACCCCCAGTCTAGTTATTGGTGGAGGTCCCAGCAGCAACCAGACCTTTATCAACTGTCATATATCCAAGACATGCATCATGACAAGACAATGAATCATATTAGCATCACCTTATACCACCTTATACCATATTATATTAACACAGCCAACCAGCTATAATATTCTTGATTCATGCAGTAGTATAATTGGCTGTTGTGATTAATAAGAAGCCATCTATTCTCTGCTACAATTTTAATAAGATAAAAATAAGCTGAAGAAAGTTTTGTTTTCATGTCCTATAGAGGAATGAGACCATGGCAATCTTTTTTTATGATTCTGATATCAGAACATGTTCATTCTACATTATTATACCATCAGAGCTGACCCACCAGACAAGTTACAATTTATCACATTTTCATACATATTCCCTAAATCTTGTCTATTGACTGCTAGCCGATCTAATTTAGCCAAATCTCTCATTGCAAGGAAATACCTACATGGATATCATGCATAGAAATTTAAACAGTGGTGTAGATATAGCGGGTGCAGAAGTGACAGCTGCTCCTGGGCCCTGATGCATAACTGGGGCCCAAAAGCTCCACTGCCACATAAGAGGGCACCTATGTCACAAGCAGGCTATGCTGGGTAGGTCTGCTCCTTGACTGTCATGCTGTGAATTGACTTTGGCAGCTGTACGCCTATTTATTGTGCCCTCTGCTGGCTACATATGGCAATAATATAACAGTACTTTAGAATTTCCTCTATAAATAAGCTGTTGGTGTATACAACCAGTGGTGTACTGCTAATAGCAGCAGATCACGCGGCCGCTATGGCATCCGTGAGTCGGGGGCCCAGTGCCAGCGCTGCGCCTCCCCACGCCCTTCATCACACTTTCAACTGTATCTGGATGCAGATACAGTTGAAAGCAATGATGGAACAGGAAGTAGTCAGCTCCCTCCTCCATTATTCTTCCTGTGTGTCTGACATCTCAGCGCAGCAGGTGCAATGATATCACTACATCGTGACCCCTGTGCCGAGCGGTGCGAAGCTTCAGACCACAGGCTGCAGAGATCTGAGCAGAGATGGAACGGGGAGAGGTGAGTATTTTTTTTTTAATCAAGGAGTTGGGGCATCATGCTACTTGGGGCAAATCATACAATGTGGAGGGCTATTAAGGGGGTCATCATACTATTTCGAGGACTATGCGAGGGGCCATCACACTATATGAAGGACCATGTGGGGGGCTATCATACTATTTCGACGGCTGTGTGGGGACCAATTATACTGTTTGGAGGGCTGTGCGGGGGCCATTATACAGTGTGGAGGGTTGGGTCCATTATACTGAGTGGAGGATTGTGCGAGGGCCATTATTCTATGTAGGGGGCCATTATACTGTTTAGAGGGTTTTTGTGGGACATTATAATGTGTGTGTGGGGGGGGGGCTATCATACTGTGTGTAGGGGTTGTAGGGCCACTATATTGTATGGAGGGCCACTATACTGTATGGAGGGCCACTATACTGTATGGAGGGCCACTATACTGTATGGAGGGCCATACTGTGTGGGGGCCATCATATTGTGTGGAGAGCTGTGTCGGGGTCATCGTGCTGTGTTGGAGACTATGGGTACATCATACTGTGTTGGCGTCACTGTGGGGGATATCATAGTTTTCAGCGGGTACTGTAGGGTCATCATAATGTGTGTGTGTGTGTGTGTAGGGTACTGTGGAGGAATTCACTGTGGGGGTATGTTACTGTGTTTGGAGGCACATTTGTTGGCATCATAATTATTGAGGAAACACAGTGGGGCTTCAGTAGGGGCAAAATTACTTTGCAAGGGCTGCAAAGTTGTGAGATATGCTTTTCTGTGACCCCATTGAATATTTTTTTTTTTCTGTGGGATGGCAATTAGGACTTATACTATGGTAACCTCTTGATTTCTATGTATGCCCCTTTATGCAACCATATAGGAAATATTGCCTTTACATAGATTAGCGTCACAGTGCCTCATATGGAAGGAGTTACGTGTATGCCTGATATTTGCCCCTACCTTTTGGTTTGTGCTCTACACAGTAGGGCATTTTGCTTGTTGGCAGGTCAGTGCTGTGTGTAATGGGGGCTGGCTGACTGACTCATTTTTTGTGCCGACAGGACTCAGCAACTGAAAATTGGGGAACTTTTGATAACAAGTGTATATTAGTAAGTTTTCCATATTTATATTTTATTAGTAATACATCTAAAAATATTTTTTTAACTAAATACACACTTTTTCAGTTCCACCTGGTGGTGACTGATGGGAGCCAGATTTTCTTTTCATTCTGTTCTAAGTTATTGCAGGAGATTTGGAGGTCTGTATCCAATGCACTCTGCACTTCTATAAGGATATATTAATAAATTAATAAATCAGTATTTGGCTTAAACTAATATGGCATAAAAAGGTGGACAGTCTCTTTAATAAAAACAAAGATTCAAATTTACTAAGTGCAACTGATCTTAAAGGGGTGGTCCGAAAATAATATTGCTTTTAATACTATATGTCTATCTATTTAATGTACTAATCTACGGTAATCGCTTTTCTAATATGGTTGAAAAAGTCCCTATAGTTCTCTCTCGATTCTCTCTAGCTGCTTTACTTATTTTTTTACCTATTTGTGGTTTGATGAAATTTCATTTGAGAATCCCAGGTGCATGCTGGGATACTCAAATGTGATGTCATAAGGGGGCTAAGGTTGTGTTCACTGCCGCAGCCTCTGCCTGCACCCTACTAACGAAGCGTCATCAGTGACGTCCATTTCAGGGGCTGTGCTAGTCCCAGCTCTACTGAGCATGTGTCGGTTGTCAATTCCAATGAATCTCCAGGAGAGTTCCCTAACAGTGCGCTCCCTTGCCACTGAGCACTGTCAGTACGCATTGTAAGTAGAAAACGCAGCAAAAAGAGACCAGCCTCACCCCCAAAAGTGATGTCACTTTAAGGGGCGGGACTGGTCACCTTACAATGCGCACTGACAGTGTGCTGTCCTGTCAGCCCATGATACTTCTCATAATACCCAGCAAGGGAGTGCACTGTCACTGTGCATTGAAAGTTATATCGCATAGTGATAGGGGAGCTCAAACTCAGCATATGTCGGAATTGACAACCAATGCATGATCAGTATAGCTGACACCACAGCCTCTGCCCACTGATGACATTTAATTTGAGTATATTGAAAAAACTCTTAGATTACTACATTAAATAGACAGACATTTAGGATTAAAATCTATTTTAGTTTCAGACCACTCCTTAAAGCCAGATTAAGGAAAGGAAACATTTAGAATTATTTTCACCAGACACAGTAATAAACTTGTAATTTATTTTAAGTTACAAAAACAAAGCTAACTTGTGCTAAAAATACTCCAGTTTTTTTTTTAAATAACATATCTAATATGTACCTAGGTCTATAACGTGCTGCATGGCACAATCTGACCTCGCATATTAATGTTCCTTCCTAATCAATTGTAGTGTTATTTAAACATTAATGTACATTCTATGCTGATAGATCTATCCTAGGAAAGGAGACATTGTGACGAAATGTTTGACTGCCCTTGCCAGTTTTGGACTATTAATGGTCCCTTTGGAAGATGTTTATTTCTACGTCTGTTAGCGTCTCGTAGTAACAGATCAATCGTTTCCCTTTCTAATGAATACTTAACAGTTTATTCCATATACCACTTGGTAATGTTTGCAAAAAAGAAAAAAGGATGTTTAACACCTCTCGTTGTGAGAAACATAAAGCAATTTTTTTATTTAATCTAAATCAACAATATGTGCAATGTGCCATCAATCTGACAATTATTTACATTCACATCGCCTGCATGATCTATATCACTGAATATCTGAATATATCAAAAGAGATTTGATAGCAGCTGAGTTCTGGGATGACTCAGAATATTCAAATAATGTTAATAACAGATGTCACACATGCAAGGTGACACATAGAAATAATGCTCCACATTCCTGCAGCCCAGGTTTATGGGATGGACAGGGACGGATGTCAGTGGAAGGTTGACCGTATGTATTTCCATATTGAAAACTCCTTGTCCTACCCAGCAGTTTGATTTATTTACAAGGAAGGCATTTGACATCATATTTCCATATTTATGTAAGGCGTAATTGACAGGTCCAAGTAGCAAAAAGGGGAATTTTAACTATATTGGAAATTCATATATTATTTTCCATCCTCCTTGTAGTTTTCATTGATCTATTAAGGTACGGTTCTCATCCCAAGATACACTCTGTTCCCTCTGATCTTGTCATCCTATGGTCATGAGAGGAGAAACAGATTTAAAATGATAACAGATGATCAGGGGGCACTGAGTGTTAAATTGCTAAAGATTTGATATTGACGACCTTTCTTCTGGATAGGACATCAATATTTCTGTCCTCGACAACCTTTTTAATGCAATTTATACTAGTGGGGTTGTCTGAGATTAGAGGAAAGGATCTGCTTTCTTCTTCAGACTGTTCCACTCTCATCCTTTGGTTAATATGTCCCTTATCCTGGACCTGTTCTGGTAATATGTCTCTTATCCTGGACCTGTTCTGGTAATATGTCCCTTATCCTGGGCCTCCTCCTGGTAATATGTCCCTTATCCTGGACCTGTTCTGGTAATATGTCCCTTATCCTGGACCTGTTCTGGTAATATGTCTCTTATCCTGGACCTGTTATGGTAATATGTCCCTTATCCTGGGCCTCCTCCTGGTAATATGTCCCTTATCCTGGGCCTCATCCTGATAATATGTCTCTTATCCTGAGCCCCATCCTGGTAATATGTCCCTTATCCTGGGCCTCATCCTGGTAATATGTCCCTTATCCTGGGCCTCATCCTGGTAATATGTCCCTTATCCTGGGCCTCATCCTGGTAATATGTCCCTTATCCTGGGCCTCATCCTGGTAATATGTCTCTTATCCTGGGCCTCATCCTGGTAATATGTCTCTTATCCTGGGCCCCATCCTGGTAATATGTCCCTTATCCTGGGCCTCATCCTGGTAATATGTCCCTTATCCTGGGCCTCATCCTGGTAATATGTCTCTTATCCTGAGCCTCATCCTGGTAATATGTCCCTTATCCTGGGCCTCATCCTGGTAATATGTCTCTTATCCTGGACCTGTTCTGGTAATATGTCCCTTATCCTGGGCCTCATCCTGGTAATATGTCCCTTATCCTGGGCCTCATCCTGGTAATATGTCTCTTATCCTGGGCCTCATCCTGGTAATATGTCCCTTATCCTGGGCCTCATCCTGGTAATATGTCTCTTATCCTGGACCTGTTCTGGTAATATGTCCCTTATCCTGGGCCTCATCCTGGTAATATGTCCCTTATCCTGGGCCTCATCCTGGTAATATGTCTCTTATCCTGAGCCTCATCCTGGTAATATGTCCCTTATCCTGGGCCTCATCCTGGTAATATGTCCCTTATCCTGGGCCTCATCCTGGTAATATGTCTCTTATCCTGAGCCCCATCCTGGTAATATGTCCCTTATCCTGGGCCTCATCCTGGTAATATGTCTCTTATCCTGGTAATATGTCCCTTATCCTGGGCCTCATCCTGGTAATATGTACCTTATCCTGGGCCTCAGCCTGGTAATATGTCCCTTATCCTGGGCCTCATCCTGGTAATATGTCCCTTATCCTGGGCCTCATCCTGGCAATATGTCCCTTATCCTGGGCCTCATCCTGGTAATATGTCCCTTATCCTGGACCCCATCCTGGTAATATGTCCCTTATCCTGGGCCTTATCCTGGTAATGACTCGCCCCCTGGGCCGTGGGGCACTCGGAGCTGGGCAATCGGGAAATGATGGGGGTAGTAGTGGCAACCCGGTTCCGTGGCTCAGGGTGGTCAGACCATTGGTAGTCTGCGACGCGCGGTTGATGTGTCCGACTACGTCACTCGTGGATTGCGGTCAGTGCGGACCGCCACTGCCAGGTAGACTGCTGGGGCTGATGATGTATGCAGCTGGGATAGTGTGACTCCCCACGGGAAGAGTGCAGCCCCAGGGCAGTGGAGTGGATGGTGGGAGTGATGGTGATGAGAGTCCCAGTACCGATAGTGCTGGAGGAGCAAGGAGCACACAGACAACAGGTTGCAGTCCAGGGTCTTTACTAGAACAGGTGAACTGACCCACAAACAGTCCCGGCTAGGAGGGGACCTGGATGTCTGAGAGCAAATGGGAAGTTGGCCCTGGTCAGGGTGAGGGTGTAGGCCTACCGTGCTCTCTGCGCTCCTTCTGGCTATCTCCTCCTGATAGGGTAACAGCCCACGGTCCGATCTCACCGTGTATTCTCGCCTGTATGGCCTGCAACGTGGGTCCCTTTCTACTCCCGGCCTGGTACGGCTTTGCTGGTCCCTTCTGTTGTGGCAGAGCCTCCGGGCTTCTCAGGCCAAGGAACATACAGTCCCCTGCGGACTGGTTATCTGCTGCAGGACGTGGAATCCTCACAGCCTCAGACACCAAAGTCTGGTAAAATGGAGTTCTTTGTCTGTCAAGACAGGCTCACTTCGCCTCTTGTCTCTGGCTTGTGGCTCTCCTACTACCACACTTCCTCTTAGGGTGCAATACAACTGTCCCTCACTGCTCTGGGACACTTCTCTATCCAGAGACAGGTCGTCCAGTTCTCTCTAACCCTGCCCCCAGTTCCAGATTTTATAGGGGCAGCCTGCTCCCCCTACTGGCCTGAGACAAGAGTTATTGCATGCTAATGTTCCCCTGACCAGAGAACCTCACCCTTGCTCTCAGACACAGCTTTTTTATATTTGTGGCATCCAGGCCAGGGTGACACATTCCCCCCTAGTAGAATTTAGTACTCCGGGACTAAACAGTAAACAAAGATAATATACATGACTATAAAACATTAGTAGACAAACGACGCACAGATTGAGTTCTTAAGGTCACAGTGTGGTCTGTGACCGGGTGTCCATCTCACCAACACAACGGGGAGCCTTAACCAGGTGGGGGTCTGTCCTACCCCAAGTCCTTTACAGTCTTAGTTCATTCCTTGGTCAGGCTCCGAACGCAGTCCATACAAAGTCCCGGTTATTAAAAGTCCATAACCTTTGAGTCCGTACGGTAACTGCAAGAAACTGAAATACACTATTAATAATCATGCAGGTAACTTTGCAAACATTTCAACATTTGGCAATATGGTTATTTACAATTTTAGTGCACTCTATATTCTCCAGCGAGCGGGTATCTGCCCCTTTGTGCTCCTGGTTGACCTCCTTAATCCACTGTCTGGTGGTGGACCGACCTGGCTTTCCCCACTAGCGTTAGGGGTACAGCTACCAGCTGGACTTACAGGTAGGGCAGGCAGCTGTCTGCGGGTCCTTTGGCTTACCGCAGGCATGGCAGGCTCGCTGTCAGCAGAGGGTTGACTCTCCTGGGCTGCTGGTACAGGCTCTTCTGCCTATGGAACTGCTTGCTCCTCTTTGTCTTCCGGCTCTGGTGCAGGTTGTTGCTCAGTCGGTTGCAAGAAATGCAGGACGGGTACCACTATTGCATCGTTTATTCGAGTCCAGGACTGAGGGAACTCCCCGAGAACGGTGCTGATCATTTCTTCCTTGTCCTCTGCGGGTTCAAGGTCACTTTGATCCTCTTCTGCACTACGGAGTTGCTCGGGGCACCTTTTTAAGTGGTCTCTGGAGACGGTACTAGTGGTTTCTCCTCCGTCCTTGGTGATCACGCAAACCTTCGGGTTGTCGTGATCAGACTGCAGTACGGTGTAGGGTTCCCTTTCCCACTGGTCGTCCAGCTTGTGTAGCCTTCTCTTTCGCTTCAGGACCTGCTCACCAGGTTCTAGGGGACCAGCAGGGGCGTGTTGGTTGAACAGTTTTTCTTGCCTCTCTCTCACCTGGGCCAGGCTCTTCTCCACACTCTCCTGTACCTTATTGTACTGCAGTTGCCTTTCCGTATCCCAGTCCGCATCCGGGGAGGTGTCCTCAGGTGTTAGGACTCCCATTTCCAGGTCTATGGGCAGCTTACCTGGTCTGGCTCGCATCAGGTAAGCCGGGGTGCAGTTTGTAGCATTCACCGGGATATGAATGTATAAGTCTATCAGATCCGGCAGTTTTTCTGGCCACAGGCTGCGTTCCTCCAGGGGCAACGTCTTCAAGAGATCAATGACTATGTTGTTCATTTTCTCACACATCCCGTTGGTTTGTGGGTGGTAAGGCGTTGTCCGAATCTTCTTACAGCCATAGAGGTTGCAGAATTCTTGGAAGATTTCAGCCTCGAAAGCTGGACCCTGGTCTGTCAGGACCTGTTCCGGATACCCGTGTGGACGGCAGAAGTATTGCTGGAAGGCTCTGGCCGCTGTTTGGGCTGTCAAGTCCTTTACCGGGACCACCACTAGAAAACGGGAATAGTGGTCCACGATTGTCAGGGCATAGATGTATCCTGACCGGCTTAGAGCCAATTTGACGTGGTCCAGAGCTACCAGCTCAAGAGGCTGCGTGGTGACGATGGGCCTCAAGGGTGTCTTCTGGCTGGTGCGGTCCTTCCTCCTTAGGTGACAAGGGCCACAGTCTCTGCACCACTTTTCTACAGCCCCTCTCATGCCGACCCAAAAGAACCATCCTCTTAGCAGGAACTCTTCCAACCGAAGTGCCCCACTCTGTCATGGTAAGCCCCCAGGACCATAGCTGCATCCCGCCTTGGGACCACGACTTGCCAGGTCAGCTCGTGTGTCCGGTGGTTGACAATCCTTCTGCACAGCTTGCCTTCGTAGAGGAACAGCTTGCTCTTCTCTTTCCATAGCTGCTTGGCTTCCTCTGGGGCATCCGGATCTATGCGGGCATCTTCCTGGGTCAGCAGATCTTTCACCAGGCGGACTGCAGGGTCACTATCTTGGGTCTTGGCCCAGCTGTGGTGAGGTAGGGGATTGATCATAACGGTGGTTAGATCTTCCTCCTTCACGCGGTGGGAGTATTGAACGGCTCCGTACCGGTGAAACGCGGGGAGTTCTACCTCCTACAGCTCTTCTGGGTCTTCGTCACCTTCAGGTAAGTGAGGCATTCTCGACAGCGCGTCAGCATTGGCATTGGTTTTGCCTGCCCGGTACTTGATCACGAAGTCATAATTGGAGAGACGGGCCATCCACCGCTGTTTCAGGGCACCAAGTCTTGCACTGTCTAGGTGTGTTAACGGGTTGTTATCCGTATACACAGTGAACTTTGCGGAAGCCAGGTAATGCTTGAAGCGTTCCGTTACGGCCCACACCACCGCCAAGAATTCTAGCTTGAAGGAGCTGTAATTCTCCGGGTTCCTCTCGGTGGGCCTCAGCTTCCGGCTGGCGTACGCGATCACCCTTTCTCTGCCCTGTTGGTTTTGTGACAGTACGGCTCCCAGTCCCACATTACTGGCGTCTGTGTGAAGAATAAAAGGCTGGCCATAATCAGGGTAGGCCAGTATCTCATCCCCTGTGAGGGCCATCTTCAACTGGCGGAAAGACTCCTCTTCCGGTTTATCCCACTTGAAGGGTGGCTTTTGGCTTCTGGACTTAGACTGTCCTATCAGGAGGTCCTGCATAGGAGCTGCCATCTTAGTGAACCCGGGGATGAACCTTCGGTAGTAGCCTACCAACCCGAGGAACAGCCTCACTTCTTTGATGTTCGAGGGGCTTGGCCAGCTCTTGATTGCCGTGACCTTGTCAGGGTCGGGGGCTACTCCTTCCGCACTTACAATGTAGGTACTGGACCTTCGGTTTCAACAGGTGACACTTCAATGGTTTCTCCTTCAGGCCATAGCCTGCCAGGGCTTCGAACACCTCGGCCAGGTGCTTCAGATGGTCCTCGTAGGTCTTCGAATAGACGATCACGTCGTCAAGGTAAAGGAGGACCGTCTTGAAGTTTCAGTGCCCTAGACAGCATTCCATCAGCCTCTGGAAGGTCCCTGGTGCGTTGCAGAGCCCGAAGGGCATACAGTTGAACTCGCTCAGTCCCATCGGGGTGGTGAAGGCGGCCTTCTCCTTGTCAGCCTCTGCCACAGGAACCTGCCAGTACCCGCTAGTAAGGTCCAAAGTAGAAAAGAAGTTAGCTGATTTTAGTGCGGCTAAAGACTCCTCTATTCTAGGCAGCGGATATGCGTCTTTATGGGTGATATGGTTGATTTGTCTATAGTCCACGCACATTCTCATGGTGCCGTCTTTCTTTTTCACCAGAACCAAGGGGGCTGCCCAGGGGCTACAGCTATCTCTAATGACCCCAGCTTCTTTAATTTCCCGCAGCATACCCTTGGTGTTCTGATAATGTGCAGGGGGTACAGGCCTGTGTCTCTCTTTTATTGGTGGGTGGCTCCCCGTAGGGATATGGTGTTCTATCCCTTTTACTCTGCCGAAGTCTAGCGGGTGCTTACTAAAAATTCTCTCGTACTCCTGGACCACCCGGTAGACTCCTTGTTTTTGGTGCAGGGGAGTGGAGTCAGCACCCACATGGAGTTTCTGGCACCAGTCCTCCTTTTGTTTCTGGGAGCCATTACCCTCCGCCTGAGGAGATGGAGGCAAGGGTTCCATGGCCCTGATAACTTTGTGTTCGACAACAAACAGTTTGGCAAGTGTAGCGTACCTGGGTAAGTGTACCTCTCTCTCCCCAGTGTTGAGAATGCGAACGGGCACCCTCCCATGACGGACATCGACCACCCCACGGGCTGTCAAAATGGTGGGCCTGCTGTCTGAGTACACGGGTTCTACCATGGCTTGGTAGTCTCTACCTCTCAACCCGATTGCAGTCCGACACCAGATCATCATTTCACTTTTGGGAGGCATGGAAATGGGGAATGGGTCACTCAGTCTTACGCTACCGATCTCACCACCAGACAGTTCTACCTGCTGCCGTCTCATCAGGGCTTTTATCTCCTTGTTGAGGACTCTCTGTTGGCTGGAACTAGCATTCACCGCCACTTGTTGTAGAATTACAATTACCTCTGAAAGACAATTTTCAATCACGTTAGTACCCACAGTTATTTTAGGGTGACTTTCACGACGGTCAATGTCCACAATAATTACTCCCTGTGCCGGTAGTTCAACTTTACCAATTTTAATGGTCATCTCCTTGAACTCCATCTGCGGCACTGGTAAGCCATTACTGGCGATGATGCTCAAGTTACTGTCTGGATACCGTGTGATATCAGCATCAGTCCAATACTGCTTAAAAAAGTACATAAGGGATAGTGGTTACTTGCGACCCGGTATCCAGCAAGGCGCTCATGGGGATACCGTCCAGCACCACGGGTAAAACCGGGCGCCCCCCAACGTACTTATTACGCCAATTGTAAGGGCCTGGTGATCTTATGCCTGGGGGTTGGCCCTCTGCCCCAGGTTGGACCCGTTTAAATTACAGTACCTGGAAATGTGTCCGGGCTGGTTGCATCAACGGCAAATGGGCTGTCCATCCTCTGCGTAGCGGTCCGTGGGCCTCCCTCGGAACGACGGGATCCTCTTCTGTCGACGCCACAGGACATCCTCCGGACTTGAAGCCAGCTCGATGGGTCTTGATGGGTCCACTTGTAACGCCTGGACGGTCCTGGTCAACGCCGCAACGCTCCTGGTCAGCTCCTCGACTTGGTGGTGCAGGTCTTTCGACGGGGCTTGGTTCAGGGCCTGTGCATCAGCCCCCACAGAGTCCATAGGGGAGGGCGCTGCCTCCTGGTGGTAGGTGAGAGCAGGACGTCGGGGGTTTATAGCGCCACTGGTTGCGGGTTCACGGAGCACCCTTATGGCCCTGTCCTTAAATTGGGCAAAGGTCAGATCAGGGTTCTGAAAGAACATGAGGCGCAGTTGGGCCCTGTGGGCGCTAGACAGCAGACCTTCTATGAATTGTTCTGTTGGCAGCTTTTCCGTTTCCTGCACGCTGCCAGGGTCAGTTTGTTTGATGGCCCTCAAGGCTTCCTGCAAATTTAGGGCATAGTCTCTGATGCTGTCCTGTGCCCGCTGCTTACATCCATAGAACCGCATGTTAATTTCAGCGGAGGTACGGGTATCAAAGGTACCTCGATGCCAGGCCAGAATGTCCTTCACAGTCCTTTTCTCCTCAGCGGGCCATGACTTTACCTCCCTTTGGGCTGTGCCAGTTAACTGCCCTGTTAGTATGCTGACCTTCTGTTCCTCTGTCAGGGGGTAAACTTGGAACAAACTGTACAGCCTTTCCTTAAAATCAGTCAGGGCATGGGGCTCCCCTGAGTACTTAGGCAGCCAGGCCGCCCCAGGGATGTAGGGCAGGGAAAATGGCATCACCGCTGCTGCAGCTGCGCTGGTGGTAGTGGGCGCCTCTGTGTCCGACATCTTCCTCCCCCCTAGTTAAGCGTGGCCTACCTTCCGACGATCCTCTTCTGTGGGCCGCGGCTCCGCTGATGCTGCTCTGGACGAGGACCTTGCGTCGCGTCCTGGTGACGTCAGCGTCGCTCTCTCTCCCTTCCAGGACCTTGCGCAGCGTCGGTGCGTGGGGCGGAGCTTCGGGTCTCGCGCGGTTTGGACGTCCACGCCCCTCTTCTTCCCGCGCGGCGTCCCGAAGATGGCGTCCGATGGCGGGAACCGACAGAAGATGGCGGGAGACGGCTGGAAATGGCGGGAAACGGCTCCGGATGGCGGGAAACCTCTTTTCAGGTGCGTGTACAGTCTTTTTCAGGCACGCAATACCCTTTTGTGGTGGGTTGGTTACTATCCTGCCGACTACGCCAAAGCTGACACGCCCCCTGGGCCGTGGGGCACTCGGATCCGGGCAATAGGGGCACGATGGGGGTAGTAGTGGCGACCCGGTCCGTGGCTCAGGGTGGTCAGACCAGTGGTAGTCCCTTTATAAGTTTTAAGTGATGTCCGACTACGCCACCCGTGGATTTGCGGTCATTAGGAACCGCCGCTGCAGGGCAGACCGCTGGGGCTGATGGTGGGTGCAGCTGGGGTGGTGTGACTCCCCACGGGAAGAGTGCAGCCCCAGGGCAGTGTAGGGGATGATGGGAGTGATGGTTGTGAGAGTCCCAGTACCGGTAGTGCTAGAGGCGCGAAGGAGCACACAGACAACAAGTTACAGTCCAGGGTCTTTACTCACAGTTCATTTGTTCCGGGTCACTTCTGTCAGCAGTGACCGCCCGAGCCGTGCTGCGTCCACCAGGGGTGGGGCTCGGTCAACTCCCAGGCAGCTCAGAAGTATGGCTCAGGACCCCCTTCAATCCTTCCTCTGGCCTGCCTCACTAGTGACCCACTTTTGTCCAGCTGCCGCGGATCTGCGCGGGTAAACGTGGGCCCCGTTCCTCGCTGTCCTTTATGGTGCCTTCCTAGCAGGTTTGATGGGGTGCTGCACCAATAAATGGTCACAGCCTCCGGTCTTTGGCTGAGGGTTGTTTCTCCTCCACCAACTTGGGATCCGGTACCCTTAATCTGCCTGACCCTTCACCCGGTATTCTCGTGGGTTCTTAGGGTCCCTTCCACCTTCTTGTTCCTGAGCCCCTCTGTTCCTCTGTCTCTTCTTCTCCTCTTTTCTGTTCCTCCTTCTTCTCCTTTCTCGTGGAGCTGGGCTGAGAAGGAACCACAGCTCCCCTTCACCTCCTCTCTCTCTCCACTCTCCTCCTCGGCCTTTCTCTAGGCCCACTCTGGAGTAGAGCTCCTACAGAGCCTCTACTCCCTGTCTTCTCCTCTCTCTGCACAGACTGTCTCACTGTCCTAAGATGGTGCCCACCTTTTATACCTCCCTTTAGCCATGAGCCCAGGTGACCAGCAACCAATGGGCTCCTATCTACGCTCAGGAACCGACCCCTATCTGCTCCTACATCACTGGGTATTCCTCCCCCCTCCCCACTCCAGCCAGGGACAGATTCTGTCATACCTGCATTTCTGTCTAATGGGAGTACCGTTGAGCTGTCCCTCGGAAATGGGGTGAGTGTGCTGTATGCAGCTAACTGAGCCCTGGTCCATACTCCATCCTTACCTGGGAGTGGAATACCACACCTCTGGCAGAGGTGCAATACCCCTGTAGCGGCCGAGCCCTCGGGGCGCTACAGTAATATGTCCCTTATCCTGGGCCCCCTCCTGGTAATATGTCTCTAATCCTGGGCCCCATCCTGGTAATATGTCCCTTATCCTGGGCTTCATCCTGGTAATATGTCCCTTATCTTGGGCTTCATCCTGGTAATATGTCCCTTATCCTGGTATATGTCAATTATCCTGAGCCTCATCCTGGTAATATGTCCCTTATCCTGGGCCCCCTCCTGGTAATATGTCTCTTATCCTGGGCCCCATCCTGGTAATATGTCCCTTATCCTGGTATATGTCCCTTATCCTGGACCCCATGCTTGTATATGTCTCTTATCCTGGGCCCCATGCTGGTATATGTCCCCCATCTTGGTATATGTCCCCCATTATGTCGCTGTTCTTTAATGCATAGAAAAGAAATAAACCATTATATTCACCTTCCCTCTGCTCCCGTGATGTGTGGCAGCGTCTTCTCAAGCCGGCATCTGCATTCAACTTGCCTGGTCTAAATTTGCAGTATTCAATTAAATGGGGCTTGGAAGATATTGTTTTCATACCATGTAGAACAGGACAATCCTCCGGTGGGCCCCTGTGCAGGAGTGGGCCACCACCCTCATGTATGAGCAGTACTTGGACTATATGCTGTACTTGAGTCACTATATACAGACAAAGACAGCATATTATTCATTTATCAATCTACCCAGTTCATTGTTATATAAATTTGTGATTGAGCATGATGTCATATTTTCATGTAGGTAAAAAGTGGGGCCCTGGAGTTGGTTACTGGTGGGCCCTTGGCACCCCAGTCCGACACTGAGTACAGTGTTTCCCAAATTCCAGTCCTCACGGACCCCCAGCGGATCAGGTTTTCAGGATTTCCTTAGTGATGCACACGTGAGAGAACCTGTGGCAATTTCTGATGCCTTGATAATTATTCCATCACCTGTATAATACCCAGGGTTGCCAAACGCCCAGAAATCCCTGGCCAGTCCAAAAAATATGGCACTTTATTCCCCTGTCCGTAAAAAATGTGATGTGCCTGTGATGTTTTTGAAGCTGGAGAGACTTGGACAGATTTTTACTACTGTATTTATCACCCTTTTTACAGTTCACAGAGAATGCAATTGATGTCTTCATATAGGATTTATGGTCTGTAGACATGTATCATTTCTAACCTTATTGATTTATTATGGTCAACTAATATGTTGGCCGTCCATGATATTTTGAGAATCTGTCCTGAAAAAAATAAAATTGTCAATGATGACAATATTAATGAAACCCTGAAAACATTTGTTAGGGGCCTTGAGGACTGTAGTTTGGGAGACACTGATCCAGTGAAATTTCCCCAAAAGCTGGAGTTGGCTTTTAAGGCTGTGCGCTCACAATGAGTTTTTGGTGAGTTTTTGACTCTGCGTATTATCGCTACGTCAAAACCGCAGCATCTTACAGTTCCAGGAAAGTGGATGGTATATATAGAAATCTCATGCCCACTGTGCTTCTTTTTTTTTACTCAGCGTAAACTGACCTTCGGTGCGTGTTTAAAATCTGCAACATGTCCATTTCTTTTGCTGGTACGCTGAGTTTTCTGTGCAACTTTTCTCTATAGACTTACATTAGATGTAGAAAATCCGCAGGTAAAAAATGCACATGTATTTTTAGTGCATTTGCACCTAAGAAACGCATCAAAACGCATCTAATCCACACCTAAGTATATCAATAAAAGTTTTGTCAAAGCCAAATAAAAGGAAATATCAAAAACTAAGCAGCTTTATTTACATGACATGGCAAAAGAGACAAAAACCGGTGTGACAAAAACGCACTAAAAACATGTAAAAAACGCAATGAAAAAACGCAAGTAATCTAATTTACTCAATAGGTGCAGAAATGGTGCAGAAAATCTGCAGTTTCAAAAACTCACCAAAAGCTCATTGTGGGAAATTAGTACTAAATGATAAAAGGATAACTACCATATTTCATATATCTTGGTTTCTTTGTGCCTTTAAACCATACAATAATCCCTGTGATCACTCGTCATCATAACGATCATTGCTATGTGTAAATATGTAATATGCTAATTTTGACTTATTATAATTAATAAAATGTGGCCTTAAGAAAGGCTTGTACTTTAGCCAGGTTGTTTTTGCATGAAAATGAAACACAATACAGATATTATTAATGTCAATGTTTATCATCATTAAAATGCACTTATGATATTTGTATAATTTTTTTTAACTTTATTATAAACTCATAAAAATGTGCTGAAAAGGCAAAAATTTGCATTTTAACATAATGGATTGCACATTGCATTGTAGCCATTCTTCAAGAAACACATTGGATTTTGTGTTCTCAGTAGAACCAGAACCCGGTTATTACCGGACACAATAGCTATGTTTGCGGAGACCATTATTTTTCTGGAAATATTAATCTACTAAATCCTTTGTATAGAGAGTCACACTCATTACTGGATGTTTTAATATCTAGAGGAAGGAATATTTATTTTAATAGATGACACAACTATTTGTAGGACAAAAAGAAGCCTAAAGACCTCTCAATATCACAGGACCTATAAAAATATTGTCTGGGTCAGAAATTAGATTTTATCCCAACAGTTTTGTCCACGTATGCATATCGTAGAGTTCCCCTGTAATCTTTACACACTTTAGCTATTTTTTGTTGTTGTTTTTACTCTTCCATTTTTCCCTCCCCTTCTTCCAAGAGCCATAACTTTTTCATTTTTCTGCTAACTTGAGTTGGAGTTTTCAATGACACCATTCATTTTAGCAGGAAATGTACTGAAAAATGGGAAAAAGAAATTCAAATTGCGGTGAAATTGTGCTACCATAAAGGTTCAGTTTTTTTTTTTAATATTTGAAAAAAAAATAAAATCATAATTTTGTATATATTTATATCTATATAAATATAGAAAGATAAATGAATGGCTATACATAGTGTAAATAAATTGGTTTTGTCTGGCCTTTTTCTGACACCCTTATTCTTGTTATTTTTATCGATGGAGCTATTAAAATATGACATTTTTTGTAAATATGAGATTTTGACAATTTTTCCAGAGTTGCAACAACCAAAAAATGTCCAATTCATATGTTTTTTCTAATTATAACGTTCAACGATTCAGTTAATTAATTTAAAGTTTAGATAGACTGGACTTTCAAGGAAGGCAATACCAATTTTTTTTCTTTTTCTTTTTGAGCTGTGTGAGGGATTGAGTTTTTCCTTTGCAAGCTGATGTTTTTGTCATACTTTTTTTAGGTTAGATACAACATTTTGATCTTTTTTTTTTCTTCAAAATTTTTAGTCCGAATAGGATCTACCTGTATATACTGTGGCTCTGCGTGGTAGGAGGTGTGGGGGAGCGGCAGCGTGAGATTAGCGGGGCACAGGAGGCTGCAGCCGCCTGCTGCAGCCTATACTGTGCCTGCTACTAAAGAAAATGAATATTCCCTGCTCCCCACGCCCATGAGCGTGGGGAGCAGGGAATATTCATTTTCCTTAATAGCCGGCACAGTGTAGCCGCAGCGCGGCTCCTGCTGCCGCTCTGTGGTCTGTGTGCCCGCTATTAAAGCTCATGAATATTCTCTACAACCCACTCCCATGGGTTGTAGTGAATATTCATGTCTTTAATAGCAGGCACACTGACCGAAAGGCAGCAGGAGCCACGCTGCGGTACAGTGTGCCGGCTATTGAAGAAACTGAATGGTCACTGCTCCCCACACACAGAGTCCCGGCATGGGGAGCAGTGACTATTCCAGCACAGCGTCTCACACTGTGTGAGGGCGCATGGCAGGGAAGCCATGCGTGCCCTGTCATGTGCTGCTCACACAGTGAGAGTCTTGGCAGCAGAGCGGGACAGCGCTGGAGGAGAGAGGCGGTGAGTATGATTGTTTTATTTTATTTTGTGGGCAGCGTGATTGAGGCTCAGAGCGTGCCATACATACCAGGATGGGTGATCAAGGGGTGTCATACATACTAGGTTGGGGGCTCAAGGGGTGCCATGAATACCAGGATGGGGGATAAAGGGGTGCCATACGTACCAGGATGGGTGATCAATGGGTGCCATGCATACCAGGATGGGTGATCAAGGGGTTTGCCATGCATACCTGTATGGGGGCTCAATGGGTGCCATACATACCAGGATGGGGGATCAAGGGGTGCCATGCATACCAGGATGGGGGATCAAGGGGTGCCATGCATACCAGGATGGGTGATCAAGGGGTGCCATGCATACCAGGATGGGGGATCAAGGGGTGCCATGCATACCAGGATGGGAGATCAAGGGGTGCCATACATACCAGGATGGGGGATCAAGGGGTGCCATGCATACCAGGATGGGGGATAAAGGGGTGCCATGCATACCAGGATGGGGGATAAAGGGGTGCCATGAATACTAGGATGGGGATCAGGGGGTGCCATGCATACCAGGATGGGGGATCAAGGTGTGCCATGCATTCCAGGATGGGGATGAGGGCCACGTATACCAGGATGGGATGGGGGCCACGTATACCAGGAAGGAGGAGCCATACCAGGATGGAGGATGTTAACAGAATTGGGGGACATTACCCCAATACCAGTGTCAACAGCAGACCCGCTCCCCCATAACAGGGTATCATGACCACATTTTTTGCTTACATTTTTTTCCCTATTTTCCTCCTCTAAAACCTAGGTGCGTCTTGTGGTCCGGTGCGTCTTATAGTCCTAAAAATACGGTAATTTTATACAAATTGGACTTTTACTGACATGGTGATGCCAAATATGCTTACTTAATTATTAATATTTATTTTTTATTAATAATTTATAAAAAAGGGGTTTATTTTAATTTTAATATATATTTTTTTGTGTTTTTAAAAATTGTTTTTATTTTTTACTTTATTTTTAGTTCTTTTAAGGACTTAAACTTGCTCTTGTTTGATATATTTTTCTACGTACTTCAATACAAGTGTATAGAATTATTCAGACAAAATGATGGTCTCATATGAAGCCCACCCACAGGAAGACAACAATCGTTGCCATGGGGCCATCAGTAGCCTCCGGCTGAAACACTAATGGTAAAAACTGACGTACTGAGCAAGCACTGATAAAACGCGGATATTTTTTTTTTTACTTATGTGAAAAATCACGGACATCTGAATGAGGCTTTAAACAGAGTACCTCCTCCAGTTGCTGCTGATCCATTCATTCTGGAATAGTTTTTCTTTTTTCTCTGTGCCCCTTCGATCCAAACTTATTCCCCGTGATAAAAAAAAATCCAAAAGATATAAGTTTTCCCTGGCCATATTCCACAGGACGGCTCTGCTGCTCTGTGTGTGTTTGCTTTTTCTCCTCTACGATATAAGTTCTGTGTTGCACGCCAAGTTGATTGAAGGGAAAATTGGCATCTTTATTATCGGGGGAGGATGGAGGGGGCATAACTTTGGCATGGAGGGGTACATATAAGAAAAAAGAAAAACTTCCAGAATCAGAAAAACAGCAACGATTGGAGAAAGTTTTCAGTTTAAATAAAAAAATAATAACCAAAAAAACAGTGAAAGGTTCTCCACAAAGGACCTTATTATTAAAGGACCTTTATTAACCTGCCCGGCGCCTGCACTTAGTCTAACGCTGCGAGGAGAAAATGAAACCCCTTGACTGAAACCCAAAGGCTGCCAGGAAGAATAAAGTTAATTTTCTCCCCGTTCGGCTACGTGAGGATGCCGGGCAGGTTAGTATCACTATTAACCTGTAGATTAACTCCATATCTTCAGGTTAATATCGTTTTTTTCTAGTGACAGGATCCCTTTAAACAATAATTATGCCTTTAACCCCTGCATTACAGGGCCATTTTCCGTTTTTGCATTTTCGTTTTTTGTTCCCCTTCTTCTCAGAGCCATGACTTCTTTATTTTTTGGTCAATATGGCCGTGTGAGGGCTTATTTTTTGCGAGACAAGTTGTACTTTTGAACAACAGCATTGGTTTTACCATATTGTGTACTGGAAAATGGGAAAAAAATTCCAAGTGCAGTGAAATTGCAAAAAAGTGCAATTCCACAGTTGTTTTTTTTTTTTTTGTTTTACCATGTTCACTAAATGCTAAAACTGACCTGCCATTATGATTCTCCAGGTCATTATGAGTTCGTAGATACCAAACATGTATAGGTTCTTAGGTTCTTTTTTATTTAAGTGGTGAAAAAAAAATTCAAACTTTGTTAAAAAATTAAATAAAATGGCTCCATTTTCTGAGACTCATAGCATCTCCATTTTTTGGGATCTGGGGCCGGGTGAGGACGTATTTTTTGCACATCCAGCTGACATTTTTATTGATACCATTTTGGGATAGATCCAATGTTTTGATTGCCCATTATTGCATTTTATTGCAGTGTTGTGGTGACCAAAAAAAGTAATTCTGGCGTTTTGAATTTTTTTCTCGTTACAACATTTACTAATCGGATTAATTCTTTTTATATATTGATAGATCAGGCGATTCTGAATGCGTAATTCTGAATACCCAATATGTGTATATGTGATTTTTATTATTGTTTTATTTAGAATTTTAATATTTTTAAAACCCTTTTTTTTTTTACTTTTTACATGCTTCAATAGTCTCCATGGGAGACTACAAGCTGCAATCATCTGATCGCCTGTGCTACAATTAGCAGGGCTGAAGCCCTGCTGTGTGTAGCAGAAATGCTCACTTGCTATGAGCACCAACCGCTGGTTATAGCATTTAACTAGCTAACAGCCGTGGGTGGATCGCGATTCCACCCATGGCTGTTAGGGGCACATGTCAGCTGATCAGATCAGCTGTCATGTGCCCGGAAAAATGCGGGCTCAGCGCCGGAGCCCGCACCAAAGGGAGGGACCCGACATGTGTCGTAATAGTATCAAACAAGTGCTTGGTTTTTCCTAAAGTCACCACCAGTTCAAGACTGAGCAAATGTGTTTTATTACAAAGTTTGGTATATATGGTAGATTTGCCATGCAGGAGTTTTGGGAAAATCTGTGTAAGTCCACGTTCACACGTTCAGTATTTGATCAGTATTTTACATCAGTATTTGTAAGCCAAAACCAGGAGTGGGTGATAAATACAGAAGTGGTGACATGTTTCTATTATACTTTTCATCTGATTGTTCCACTTCTTACCAATACTGAGGTAAAAAATTCACCAAAGACTCAACGTGTGCATGTGGCCTAACACTTCCCTCTGAGAACAATATCTTAAAGGGAACCTGTCATCACAGATTTCTCTCTGTAACTAACAGCAGGGTTTTTTGGTGTAAATCTCTGCCCTTTTAGATGTTTTCCATTTGCATTAAGCATTGAGACTTGAAGCCAAAAAAAAAAATTTGGATCCCTGACACATTGTGGCCTGCTTCAGTCAGCAATGGCAGAGCCGCAGCCCTGAACAGCTATACTGATAGCACACTCAACACATTCACAGTCTGGACAGGACGTCAATCAAGTGGTGCACAACTGGCATCTAACTTCATTTTCTGGCTAGTGAGTTTAAAGAAAACAGTAAGCAGGATATCACTCATTAATCCCCCCACCAAACTATTTATATGCACATGTTGCTCCTTCAAAGAAAAGTCCAGCAATACCTTTACATGGCCAGTCAGTTCCTCCATTACTGAGAAATCAACATTTGAATTGATATGCAAATGAAGAACTATTTGTAGATCTGAAGCCTCTGTCACTCCAGCTCTATTCCCCACCCAGTGCCGCCTCCTCCTGCTTGACTGACAGCCTCTATACTGTGTGACTTCAGGCAAAGGAAGCTGGAGGCAGCGCTGGGTGTGCAATGGAGCTGGAGTGACTGAGGCTTCAGATCTACAAATAGTTCTTCATTTGCATATCCATTCAAATGCTGATTTCTCACTAATGGAGGAATGCCCTTGTTTTGTAAAGGTATTGCTGGACTACATGCCTTTATAAATTGTGGAGTGAAATCCTGCTTCTCTTTAAAGAAGATCTGTCACTTATCATAAATTAATTTTTGTTCTTACCTGGTGTAAATGCTACTGTTCTCTATGCAAATTTAGCCTTTTTTATCAAGTGGGCATGTCATCAAATCTACTCTATGGGCATTTTTATAAGGATCACAACCCCTTGGCTCTTAAAGGGAATCTGTCAGCAGGGTTTTGCTATGTAATCTGAGGACAGGGCTAAGACATAGATTTCAGGGATTTGTCATTATTAGGCTGTGTGCTGTTGTTTCCATACAATAAGTGTTTTACCACCAGGAGATTATCACTGTCCAGATTTGCTCCGTTGTGCCAAATCCGACCACGTCCCCTCCTTTGATAAGCAGCTCACTGTCAATAGACAATGTACATAGAGAGCCTGGTGTGGGTCATGTTAACTTTCTTAGCTCTTCTACATCTAAAAACTCTGATTGTATTGCAACTGCTGCACCAATAAACTAAGTGATCCATCGCTGGAATCAGGGTCTCTTTTCCTACATTATGCTGCTCTCAGATGAGGTAGCAAATACCTGGCGACAAATTCCCTTTAAAACTAGATTTACATACACATATGAGGGGGCCATATCTCAGGAATGGAGACAAGCAGGAATACAAAAAAACAATGCCAGGTTCAGTAGAGCAGCGGCATTTACATAATGTGAAAAAATGACATATTTATGGCAAGTGACACGTCCTATTTAAAAAAAAATTATATATATATATATATATATATATATATATATATATAGGGTAATGATCCACATCTACTACCCTGCTATTAGTTTCAGAGGCAAATTTGTGATGACGGGTTCCCTTTAAATTACTGTTCTCAAGGGGAAGAGTTGTCATACAGGTTTTCCCAAACTACTGCATGGCATCAGCCATCTACGCTGTAACAACATGCATGTGGCCAGTTTTGCATTGAAAAAAACTTCTAGTTCTAGAGCTGTAAGGGCATATTATTTTAACCTTTAGGCTGTGTGCCCACTATGCGTTTTTTAAGCGTTTCCGCAGCGGCAGTTCCGCTGCAGAAACGCTTAAAAAACGCTTGGTAGAAGGTCTGCCATGTTACCCAATGATAATCCGCACATGCTGCGGAAATTTCCGCTGCGGGTTATCATTGCGGAAAAATCCGCAGCACTACCAATTATTTTGCGGAATCGCAGCATTTTTGCCGCCATTGACTTGCATCGAATCGCATAATATCCGTATCACTACATGTGCACATGCGGATGTTAAGCAATTTAACGTGTGGATGGTACCCGGGTCTGGAGGAGAGGAGACTCTCCTCCAGACCCGGGTACCATAGTACCTGTAAAAAAAAAGAATTAAAATAAAAAATATACATTATACTTACCTTCTGATGGCCCCCGGTCTTTACTCCGCTGCGTCCGCTCTCTTTTATGGCTCGCGATGGTCACATGACTAAATGACATCATGGCAGGTCCTTTTACACAACCGCGAGACACCGGGGAGACCGGACGCATCGGATAAGGAGACCGGGGGCCATCAGAAGGTAAGTATAATATTTATTTTTTATCATTCTTTCGGTCACAGTATATAAATCCATGCCGGTTGCATGGATTTATATAGTGTGACCAAGTTGACAAGCACTTTCCAAGTGATGCTAAAATCGCTTGGAAAGTGCTTGTCAACCTACATGCGGAAATGCATGTGAAGAACGCTTCACATCCGCATGTCCCTGGCAGGAAAAACGCATGTACAATCCGCATGTACAATCCGCATGTGTTTTTTTCTGCCAGGGAGATGCAGAAACGCTCAGGAAAAATCCGCAGCATTTCTGCATCGTGGGCACATAGCCTTACATTCCCAGGAACTAAATAAAATACTCTGTTTTACAGCTGATACAAGAGGATGGCTTTAAGATGTAGCAATTATGTTTCCATGATGATAGATAATTTAAGGAATCTAGAAAAAAAACAGACAAGAAAACATTATTTTATGAAGCTGCAGAAGAATCCAGCAAAAATAAATAAATATATATCTATATATATTTCTACAAGTAATTCTTTGGTATGTGTCAGGGATTAGCTGCCCAGCATGTCTATGCCCAGGACACACAGCTCGCACACTGTGGTCAGTGTCAGCTCCCCAGAGCTCAGCTATGTATGAGCAGCCGCACCTGCCAGCAAAGTGAAAAAGGAACTACATTCCCCATGATGCAAATCGCCTGTGCCTGTCACTGGCAGCATCCTGCACAATGCACAGCAGACAGTAGAGCTGAGACAGCGCTGCCAGGGAGGAGTCCTGAGCCCACCAGGAGCCCCTGGCACTGCCCCGCACTCACTTTGCTGCCCCACTCCCCTGATTGCCTGTCTGTCTGGGAATCCCCTGCCTGACATGCCCCTTCCTTCTCTGATCTGCAACACACTGCGCTGCTGGGTGCAGTGACAAGGAAGAGATCTGCCTGCAAGTGCTGCTGCTCTACCCATCCCTGCAAGGCGGCTGTGCTCACAGATACCCAGGCGGCACACAGCCTGGCACCCACAGCTGAGTATTGCAGAGCCTCCCACGCTGCTCTCCTCCCCGCACTGTTCTGCATGGTGCATTCGGGAGCCAAGGTGGAAAATCCAGCATGAGACGAGGATGATGCCAGCAAGGAAAGGTCCGGAGAGCAGATACCCCCTGCACTATCTGGTGTGGCACAATAAATACCGGGAGTTGGAGAAGGAGCTCTCTGAGAGGCAGGTGGGTCTCTTTGTATGGGCACTGTCAATGAGGAAGTGCTGCTGTCTGGGCACAGGATGATTGTTGGAATCATGTATGTTGGGCATGGGTGGTGGCATCATGTATGTTGGGCATGGGTGGTGGCATCATGTATGTTGGGCATGGGTGGTGGCATCATGTATGTTGGGCATGGGTGGTGGCATCATGTATGTTGGGCATATATCATTCTGCACAGAATGCTTCACATGATGATGGATCCAGGGTGTGAGGCATCAGTACATGCTCTGCTCTCTACATGCTCATGTATGGGCTGCAGACTGCCTAATTTTTACATTATTACTTGATATATATTGTGTCACGTCAAGTTTCCATTGATACATTTTGTGTATTCTATTACTAATGTGTACGAGGAATCGTTTATCCTTATTTATAAATATTTATCTTATGTTATGTAAATACAGCGTATATCTAATATTCCTTCTATTAGGTGTATCAGGGCTGGGAGATGATAGGGAGGGGCAGGTAGTATGTAGAAGTAGCATGTGCGAGAACATACATGTTGTCTGCCATCTCCCTGCCTTATAGTCTATAGTCTAGTACTGGACTGTTATCTCTTCCATCTTTCCATCTCATCATATAGTGCTATGTTAGGAGTCGACCATGTCATTTATACCAAAAATTATGAAAAATGTGAACTTTAAACATATAAAATCACTGTGGTTTGAATGTAGTCCATGACTTGTGAAATGAGAAATGTTCATGTTCATGCCCATATCAAGTGTGAGTTTTCTTTGATCGGTGTGTAGTATCCACAGTGGACACAGAATACCCACTGATTAAATGTGTAAATAGAAGATGTAGATGCATTAATTATCGCATAATATGGAAATTCATGAGCGTAAACCTAATGTCTCAAGGCTGATCTTTCACATTAACCCTATAGAACAATTTTCATACATAAGCCTATGGATCCACTAAGCTGCCGTTGTCACATTTAGATCATAGTGGAAACCTGTCTGACATGGCCAGTGCAATGATTAACAGCTCCACTGACAGCTATTGAGGATCATCTGGTTAATCTATACATTATGGGACATTGTTAGGTGTGTGCACTGGCATTACTAGTCTCAACCTAGGGATCTATCCCTGCACAAGTCCCTATAGGTAATGCCAACTAATTGTATTTCTAAACCTAGTTTTAATCTTTTACTGCTAGATAATTGAATTCTGTTTTAATAGAAGTTGTACACCTGTAGCTGGTTGTGGAATGAAATCCATTATTAATTCAGTGGGAATCTTTGATTCTGAAGCTAATTCCTATACATTTTCTGAAAGTAAAGAGCTTTTTACATTATCTTAATACTTTTGGTAGGTTTTCTTTATTGCATATTAGTGCCAGATTAAGAGGATTTGATATGTAGAGTATTTCATTTATATTCTCTGTTAATATATTGTATTTCAACGGAAATAAAAATGTTAAATTAGAGTTCAAGAATCCTTTTAATGCAGCACGGTGGCTCAGTGGTTAACACTGTTGCTTTGCAGTGCTGGGAATCTGGGTTTAATCCCACCAAGGACAACATCTGTAAGGAGTTTGTATGTTCTCCCCGTGTTTGCGTGGGTTTCCTCCAGGTTCTCCGGTTTCTTCCCACACTCCAAACACATACTGACAGGGAATCAAGATTGTGAGCCCCAATGGGGATTGCGATGATGATGTCTTTAAAGCACTACAGAATATAATGGTGCTATACAAGTAATGCATAATAATACAATAAATTTGCAATACACGCAAGTATATAGTAGATACTCTTCTTTTTTTTACTAGTGGTTCAATTTGTGTTTTTTTAATCCTTCTGTACTTATTATGATGTAACTCAGTACATGCTGATAAACTTTTTGATGGTTTATGTTTTACATGGCAGCCAATCTAAGCAGAGATGTAGTATAAATCATGGTGGATAGTACAGCAGCCAGAAATCTGATGAGGCAGTAGGTACAGTATGTTTAGACTACCTCAGACTTTTTTATTTTGGACGGTACAACTAAGCTGTAATAATTGATTACTGTTTTGCCTTGATACAATATAAAGTGAGTCTCTGATGGCACTTCCGTTTTTTGGAGGGATTACCAATACCTTTGAAGCAGTGGACTGTACACTCCCCTTTCCTTTCCTCCTTTTTTCTTTTCCTGCCCAGGTTATTTCTTAATTGCCTTGATACAACTAATCTAAGGCTCTATTCACTTCTGCCAAAGGTAGTTCCGTATTTCTATACCTTTCAGGCCACGTTCACACTATCAATATTTGATCAGTATTTGTAAGCCAATACCAGGAGTGGGTGATAAATACAGAAATGGTGACGTGTTTCTATTATACGTTTTCTCTGATTGTTCCTCTCCTGGTTTTGGCTTACAAACACTAATGTAAAATACTGACCAAATACTGAATGTGTGAACGTGGCCTAGATAATGGACCCCCTGCATGCTGGAGACCCTCAGTGCTCAGAGGAACCTGCTGACAATAATGGGGACCATCATATTTCCAATATGTGACCAGCATTATACCCAATAAATAGTCTAGGCCCATATGCAAGTGTGAACAGTGCCCAGTACATTGACAGAGAATCATGTAATGCTCAGACTGCACACCAGTGGGAGCGGAGCATGTAATGAAAAAATAAAGTGAAGGTGTATAAATATTCAGATCCCAGCATTCATTTTTAGCCCACTCTTGAAATATGAGATGCTAGAAACCACTTCAATTTCTTCTTGTGCTGAAGTTCTTAATAAGGTCTACAGTTCTCTGGCTGCATATTTTATAACTAATGGATCAAATGTAGCAAAATTGAGTATGTGTTACAGAATGTGTCTGTACCTCCAACAGAACTCGACAATTATTTCTGTTGCTTATGAAATACAATGAAATACACAACATTGTCACTATTATTTATATTCAGGTCACTGAATAGGATATTTGGCTGCAGGATAGGAGTAATATTGTATGGTGCATAATGAGAACAACGCCTCCGTATTTATTGTGCAATACCGTGAGCCTGTCAGGATAAAAACCTGTGGTTTGCAAAGTTGTCTCAGTTAATAGGTAACCAGCTATTGTTTTATTTTTTTCATCAGAAAATGAATATCAGACATCAAATTATTATCAGGCAGGCATCAGTATTTGCAAGTGTCAGACCAACAAACAGGTCAGGCTCTTGTAAAGGCCTTTTGCAATGCAAAAGCTTGCAGGGCTGACGGCTACCTCCCCTGACCCCCCTAGCTCCTGACATATCCATTCTAGCCTCATGTTTCCTTAGTTACATAGCAAGAGAGGAATAAGCAGTGGCCAGACAAGCAGGGGTTAATCTTCTGATACAGTGCAGGATTAGGCATGATGTACTCCAAAATTCAAGATCCTTAAAGGGTTTGTCTCACTTTGTTTGTTTAAGAGCGCCCCGCTCTTCTGCCTTCCGGCTTCTGGCTTTCCGGGTTCCTAATGATTGACAGTTCTGCCCGGTGGCATAGTTCTGCTGCCTTAACTGTGCGTTCTCCCATGTTGCAATGAGAAGCAGCTTTGCCTCTGCTCCATTGGAGGAGTGCTGGGGAACAGAAGTTGGCCGGATCCAGAGTGGCACTTCAAGGCTCCAAAGCCGAGGTACACAAACTTTTTTTGGTCTGATGGCCACATTTTCAGATTAAAACAACCCCATGGGTTGTAATAAAACATCAGTACATACATATCCAATAGATGCTGACTCCATTTTTAGGACACCCACCTATCAGCAGGAAAGAGGTCTTCTCTTCTGTTCACAAACCCGAAAGGAAGAGACTATGGATGGAGCTTTCTCCTTTGTAATTTATGTGAGACGATGACACAAGTGTTCCCTTCTTTCATAAACTACAATGATGAAGGCAGCACTCATACATTTCCACTTCTTTACTTCATCTACTCCTTACCTAGATGATGACATGACCACACAAGGCACCATTAATAGTTACCCACCCCTACGTTGTAGCCTAACTCTCCTCTAGTCCGTAACATGGAAAATACATTTGACTCGGCCAGACAAGTATGTTATGATATAATTGTGGCGCACAAAAAATGGTATCGAGGACTGCATGGTGTGGCCCCTGAGATGCAGGTTGTGCACCTCTGCTCTGAAGCAAAAAGCTTGCAAGTGCGCACTTCTTGCCTGTGAAACCTGCCACCTCTGACAGACTTCAGAGGTGGCCGGTAGCCTAGACAATGAGCTGTACACAATAGAATTAAAACCCTTCCATTCTTGAGAATAGAGTGGATTTGTAATTAGAGGTAAATTGCAAAGTAGCCAAGTTCTTTGCAATTGTACCTGTTTAACAAGATGAGACAAACCCTTTAATGGAGCTACCCCATACACATTCGATATTTGATTGATATGAAGGAGTAACGTTTCTCCCTGCAGAGAGTGACATGTCAAGCCTAACATGCCAAGGTGAGGAGACTTTTAAGAACTAGGACTCTAGCTCCACCTACAGGAAATGGCAATCCTAAAATTCAATATTGACCCTCTAACAAACCTTGCCACATGACTTAGGATAAAAGCCAAAATCTCAATGTGCAGACACTGTGTTTTGGGGTACTGCCCCTCGTCAGTGCAAAGTGTGAGATCTGGTTTGGCTGTGTGAGAGGCGTCTGACTGGGATCCAAGGGTTAACATTTCTCCTTGCGGAGAGTGACATGTCAAGCCTGATATGCCGAGGTGAGGAGACTTTTAAGCCTTGCAATGCTCCGCTGGGAAATATGCAAATTGTCTCTTCAGAGAGAACTCAAGAAGAAACGTTACCCCTTAGATCCCGGTCAGATGCCTCTCACCTAGCCAAACCAGATCTCTCACTTTGCACTTGTTGATCTCAAGAAAGACTGTAGGGTCATATAGATTAATATTCCAGAGCGTTATAACCTTCGTGTACATTTATAGTCATCTGAAAATTATTCTAAAAACTTAATTTGGTTCTGGGGTGAAAGTTTTATAAAAGTTAAACGTGTCTGGATTATACATTATATCACTCAGAATCAGTTATTCATAGATATGGAGACCTCCATACACATGCACTTTCGACCCGGGCAAGCGTACATGTGACTAGAAAGGAAAAAAAAGGTTAAGTTGCTGCCATACACCTTTGGCAGTGCCATAACTTCAAAATTATATATTGAAACTCAATGTCAGGAAGCCACATACACACATAAGATATTGGACAGGTCTGTTCATATCGATGGGTTCGTATGTGTATGAGCAGCTTTAGGCTAGTTCACAAATTGTGTATTTGATGCTATAACCTTGAAGAGGACATTTTTTTCTGGTGGTTTGAGGTAGTGTACCAAGTTTTGCTAAAGGAAGATGCATTAGGAAAATGTCAGCAATGTTTTTCCTGAAGCATCTTTTCTGTTTTCTCGTTTATTTTTTTTTTTCATAGTTTTTTTTTTTACTTTACATTTGAAATAAACTACTGAGTGCCTTACAAGCGGAAACCATCTAAAGAGTGGTCTGGTCACTTCTTTTAGTCGCTTCACGTCTTTGGAAACCTGGAGCAGCTCAAAAAGTTCAAAAGACAGAACATATCAAGAGCAAGTCGCGTTGACATCTTCATTATTTTGATCGTTTCTTTGTGTGCACGTACGCTAAAGAAGATTCTCATAAACATAAAGAGGACCCCTATTCTATGAGCCAGAACAGAGCGCTGCCCTGTATGAACAGCTCTGACAGATTAAAATGGCCGGCTTGTAATAATATATTCCTTATGGCTAGGAACAGTTCAGCTGTTTCCCAAGGATGAGAAAATTGTGGGTCTATTTTCAGCCAACCTCTTTTAAAGGGTTTAGAAAAATGTACCCCAAATGTTTCTTGGCATGTGCCATAGCAAAATCATATAGTATTTACCAGTGTCAGACTGGGGTGCCAAGTACCCACCAGTAACCAACTCCAGGGCCCCACTTTTCAGCTACATGCAAATGTGACATTAACCTCAATCACAAATTTATATAACAATGAGCTGGGTAAATTGTTAAATGAATAGGATGCTGCCTTTGTGTGTACATAGTGATTCAAGTATATTGTGCCAAGTGCTGCTCATATAAGAGGGTGGTGGTAACTGTTGCACAGGGGCCCACTGGAGAATTACCCTGTTCTCCTGTGGGCCAGTCCCAGTCTGGTACTTACTCTCCCCGGGTGCAGTCCCGTATCTTTGCTGCTGCTCCAGTTTCATTGTTTTGGCTGCAGCGGTCACATCAGGACGTCAGTGCACATTATCATTGCAGCTAATCAGTAAGCCCGGCGGCTCGTCTGACTGCGGCTCATCCGACAACTATTCCTCCATACATCTACATAAACCTTTACACTTTGTATGGATGAGCATGCATGTGTTTTAAATGAGAAGTGGGGAATGAGTGTCACTTTGGGTGGCAGTTTATCTCCCCAGAGAATAAAATGAATGGAGAATGAAATTCAACATGCCAGATCCTTGTTCCCCTGACATCATCTAATAAGGGAAAAGTTGCGAGGCTCCCATGGACATATTGGTAGTAGCTTGGTTCAGCTGAAATTGAGTTTCATTCATCTTTGCACTAATATGTATGGGGATCTGTACAGTCACGGTGTTTATTACAAGTAATTTTTTTTATTTTAAAGTACTGGTTATGGATCATTCACTAGGTACAGACTAGTACGTGATATGTAGTTTACAAATGTATGAAAAAGGTAGGAATAAGCTACAAAATCAAGAAAAGACAAAAAATCTATTTTGAATGACTAAACACTTGTCAAACAAATTGGTCATTTTGACCTAAACCTATTACGTGATATGTATGTAAGCTTACCTACATTTGTAATTGATGACTAACCCTGTCCATTACTCCTTTATTTTTCTGAATGCCTTTTTGTAATTGGATAATGGAAATCAGAGTCTTTAGTGGAGTTTTGGATAATGCAGTAGAGAAGAATAGCATCTTCCTTGGACGTTGCCTAATAGCCTTATATAAGCATGACTTCTTTGTATTCCTTTCTGTTGTATTTATCTATGTTTACGACAAATTCGGAAGAAGGACACATTAAATCCCCCCCGATTCTTCATGCCTAGAATTCTGTATTAAAACCTCTGTACTAAATACCTTAATTCCACACTAGGTATTAGCAACTTACATTTTTGTCATCTAGAAGCAGGTATTTTTTGATGCAACAATCCCTTTTTAGATCCCAATCCCTAGAACTCAGTGTTGAGAGAATCCAATAGCAAGTATTCAAATATCCTGCAGCACTCCTACAGGAGTAATAAGGTATTACACATTATCTGTTGAGATTGATGTCAATTCTCCGAGAGTAGTTTCAACTCTGGCTGATAGATGAGGGTCCTGAATGGGGGACCCACTTTTCTCGTTAAGGGGTTTTCTCAAGAACAAAGTTTATTTTAGTCAATAGATCTTGGAATAATAATAAGTTTCACAATTGGATGTGATTTAAAATAAAATGTTCCTGTTCTGAGATACTCTTATAAATGTGCCCCTGCTGTGTACTGTGTAATGGCTGTGTCTGACTGTGCTGGAATATGGTCTGATCATACCACAGCTCCTGGGCAGGGGGGAAAGTAAAAAAATATACAGACAGGACAACACAGGACCACAGCTAATTCTTGCTTTGAGGTAAAACATTGCTTAAAAACAGGAAAATGTATAACCTCACAAAAATAATAAGCTGTGACCCCATCCTTCCTTCCCTGCCAAGGAGATGTGGTATGATCAGACCATGTTCCTGCCCGGTCAGACACCGCCATTACACAGTACACAGCAGGGGCACATTTATAACATTATCTCAGCACAGGAACATTGTATTTAAACACATCCAATTGTGGAAGATATTATTATTCCAAGATCTATTGATTAAAATGTACTTTGTTCATGGGAAAACCCATTTAAATAAAAATGCTCTAATAGGATACATTTTTTAATATTGTTCTAAAATATTGTTTCTAAGATAATTTTGCTACCCCATTGAATAAGCTTAGTATACCATTGTAATTTTATTTATAGCACAGCTTGTGGAGGCAAAAGTGGAGAAAGCCACCAATGTGAACACAAACTACAGTTTACACACAAGTTCTGGTAGCCTGGAGGCGTAATAAAATGTCTATTATTTTACCTATTGTGATATACTGCTCCTATTTATATGTCGCCTGCTGCGTTCTGCATAATAATCTGTTTTCTGTCCCAGGAGGTCAGCCGCGCACACTTTGCTCTTAGAGTAGAAAAGATTCTAATAATTGCGATTGAAGCCATATTTCTTTAAAAACAGCAGTGCTTTCACTTAAGTTTCTCCATTTTTTTTCTGGAAGGTTCTGTAAACCTGTCACCATGGGATTGGGTAAATCCGGTCCTTGATTAGAAGGGCAACCACCTTTTTAGCGCTCAAAAAAATCATTAATCTTTTAGCTGGAAAAAAAAAAATCAAAGGAAACAGAAAAGGAACATAAAAAAATCAAAGGAAGAAAAGAAACAAGACAATGATTTAATTTTTAATAAATTAATTTTCTCCTGCTGGTGACAAATATCACTGCAGTTCCTTATTACAAGTACCTCTATACAGGTGGTGAACAGTGACATAACTTCAAGGTCATGGGCCCTAATGCAAAAGCTTCAATGGGGCCCCCAATTATTGCAAGTCTTTAATAGCATTGCTCTTTTCATATACCCCAAGGAGACTTTTTGGGCCCCTTAGGTTCCAGGGCCCAACCCCTGCACCTATTGTAGTTACGCCCCTGGTGGTGAGTACTGAACATATAGGGGTTCACAGCTGACAAAGAAGAAGTTACCCAACTGGGAGCCTTTACATATTTAATATTCAGGTACAAGTTCGCTATTTATTCCTTCTGTGACTATTGCAGTTTTGAAAATCGAACAAGCTGCTTTTATGCGTGCCGATTCTCCGATATAGGAACAGAGGCAGTACACCTAAGGGTATGTTCCCACGTGCCATTTGTGCAGTATTTTTTTCTCATGTTTTTTTAGCTTGGAGAAAAAAATGCTGCCTTTTACAGTAACAGCAAAGTAAAAGATATTTCTAAAACCTCATTTCACATGCTGCTTTTTTTATCTTTGCTGTTTTTGAGCTGCTTGTTTTTTGAAATCCTCCGCACATCATTTCTTTCAGTGTTTTTCAACCATACAAATGAATGGGGAAAAAAAAACGCAAGTTTTTCCTGCCAACACTCTGGTTTTTGATGCAGAAAAATCCACAGCAAAAATGCTGCCTGTGAACATACCCTAAGTCTAGGTTGGTGGTTTAATTACCAGACCATTGAAGGGGATAGCCAGGGCTATTTACTGTAATTTTTTTTTACTGTGGGCCTAAGTACTAACTGACAGGTTGTTAATAACTACCTGCCTGCTGTGCCCGGCGTCGATTTCTGCCAGTACGGAGCAGACACAGATCGCTCCTGTCGGCCATTCAGTGGCTTCCGCTGACATCATGCCGACAGAGCAGCTGCTTCTCATCCGCTCTGCTCTGTTGACAGAGCGTAACCACCGACTTCATGCTGATTGACAGCTGGCTCCCCACTGCCTAACTGCGGGGAGCCAGCAGTCAATCCACATGACATCCATTGGCAGTCCCACCCAACTGAAAGAGCAGCCTGGAAGAGGAAGATCTGCTCTGTTGATGTGGAGCAGCTGACTCGCTGGCAGGAGTGGTTGGTTGCCTCTGTTAGCTACTACTGGCCTGTTAGTTTTTAAGCCCATAGTAAAAAAATAAAATAAATAAATAGTCTTGGATAATCCCTTTTACCAATTGCATTTGCACACTGTTGCGTGCCAATTTTGTAGTCAACATTTTTATCACATCTACAAGACCTAATCATGATTAAAGAGAACTTGCCATCCAGAAACACTATTTACCTGTAGATAGATATGTGGTTAACCCTAGAACGCATACCTGGGGCCTCGCAGGCCCGCCCTGTTAATTGTTTTCTATTTTCTGCAAGATTACTTTAGTTAGAATTTTGAAACTCTGGGTATTCCTCAGGTATATAGTTGTTTGTCATTTTTGTTTGAGTTATTCCATGTTATTTGCACACGGGCCTAAAAGGCCCCAGGTACGGTGCTGGCCAAAAGTATTGGCACCCCTGCAATTCTGTCAGATAATACTCAGTTTCTTCCTGAAAATGATTGCAATCACAAATTCTTTGGTATTATTATCTTCATTTAATTTGCTTGCAAGGAAAAAACACAAAAGAGAATGAAGCAAAAATCAAATCATTGATCATTTCACACAAAACTCCAAAAAAGGGCCGGACAAAAGTATTGGCACCCTCAGCCTAATTCTTGATTGCACAACCTTTAGCCAAAAAAACTGCGAACAACCGCTTCCGGTAACCATCAATGAGTTTCTTACAATGCTCTGCTGGAATTGTAGACCATTCTTCTTTGGCAAACTGCTCCAGGTCCCTGATATTTGAACGGTGCCTTCTCCAAACTGCCATTTTGAGATCTCTCCACAGGTGTTCTATGGGATTCTGGTCTGGACTCATTGCTGGCCACCTTAGAAGTCTCCAGTGCTTTCTTTAAAACCATTTTATAGTGCTTTTGGAAGTGTGTTTTGGGTCATTGTCCTGCTGGAAGACCCATGACCTCTGAGGGAGACCCAGCTTTCTCACACTGGGCCCTACATTATGCTGCAAAATTTGTTGGTAGTCTTCAGACTTCATAATGCCATGCACACGGTCAAGCAGTCCAGTGCCAGAGGCAGCAAAGCAACCCCAAAACATCAGGGAACCTCCGCCATGTTTGACTGTAGGGACCGTGTTCTTTTCTTTGAATGCCTCTTTTTTTTCCTGAACACTCTATGTTGATGCTTTTTCACAAAAAGCTCTACTTTTGTCTCATCTGACAGAGAACATTCTTCCAAAACGTTTTAGGCTTTCTCAGGTTAGTTTTGGCAAACTCCAGCCTGGCTTTTTTATGTCTCGGGGTAAGAAGTGGGGTCTTCATGGGTATCCTACCATACAGTCCCTTTTCATTCAGACGCCGACGGATAGTACGGGTTGACACTGTTGTACCCTCGAAGTGCAGGGCAGCTTGAACTTGTTTGGATGTTAGTCGAGGTTCTTTATCCACCATCCGCACAATCTTGCGTTGAAATCTCTCTTCAATTTTTCTTTTCCGTCCACATCTAGGGAGGTTAGCCACAGTGCCATGGGCTTTAAACTTCTTGATGACACTGCGCACAGAAGGCACAGGAACATTCAGGTCTTTGGAGATGGACTTATAGCCTTGAGATTGCTCATGCTTCCTCAAAATTTGGTTTCTCAAGTCCTGAGACAGTTCTTTGGTCTTCTTTCTTTTCTCCATGCTCAATGTGATACACACAAGGACACAGGACAGAGGTTGAGTCAACTTTAATCCATGTTAACTGGCTGCAAGTATGATTTAGTTATTGCCAACACCTGTTAGGTGCCACAGGTAAGTTACAGGTGCTGTTAATTACACGAATTAGAGAAGCACCACATGATTCTTCAAAGGGTGCCAATACTTTTGTCCACCCCCTTTTTTAGGTTTGGTGTGGAATTATATCCAATTTGGCTTTAGGACAATTCTTTTTGTGCTTTTTTCATTGAAGACAAATTAAATGAAGAGAATAATACCAAAGAATTTGTGATTGCAATCATTTTCAGGAAGAAACGGAGTATTATCTAACAGAACTGCAGGGGTGCCAATACTTTTGGCCAGCACTGTATGTGAAATTGTAGATTTTTATGGTCATGCGTTCTAGGGTTAATCTGCAGGTAAATATTGTTTAAATCATGCCTATCAGCCTTATTGGATCAGCAGCTACAGGGAGAAAACAGACTTAGGCTGCGTGCACACGATGCGTTTTTCATGCGTTTATGCTGCGGAATTTCCGCAGCGGAAACGCATCAAAAACGCATGGTAATCCGCACCCCATGGTCCCCAATGGCATTCCGCAATGTCGCAGCGTTTCTGCAGCGCTCATAAATCCGCAGCATGTTCATTAATTTTGCGGAAGCGCAGCGGAATGGCCGCCATTGACTTGCATTGAGACGCATAGAATGCGCGTCTGTACATTTGTACAAGCGGATTCTATGCGTCTCTATGTGCGGATGGTACCCAGTTCTGGAGGAGCGGAGACTCTCATCCAGACCTGGGTACCATTGTACCTGTGAAAAAAAGAATAAAATAAAAAATAAAGTTTATATTCACCTGTCCGGCGGCTTCTCTCTGCATGCCGGCAGCGCTGAAGGACCTTCGGTGACGTCACAGTCATGTGACCGCAGGCCCTTCACCGCTGTGTCTCACGATATGCCGGCAGCCGGGAACCAGACAGGAACGAGCGCTGCAGCACACGCCGGGGCATCGGGGGTGAGTATAGCTTTATTTTAAGCATTGTTTTACGGTCACACTATATAAATCCATGCTGTTTGCATGGATTTATATAGTGTGACCTAGTTGTCAAGCACTTTCCAAGTGATGCTAATCGCCTGGAAAGCGCTTGTCAATCTGCATGCGGAAACGCTTGTGAATCCGCATGTATTCCGCATGTATTCTGCAGGAAAAACGCATGCACAATCTGCATTCGTTTTTTCTGCCAGGGAGATGCAGAAATGCTGCAGAAATGTTCTGCTTCATTTCTGCATCGTGGGCACATAGCCTTAGGGTCTGTGCCCACGATGCGTTTTTCAAGAGTTTTTGCTACGGAATTTTTGCAGCGGAAACGCCTGGTAATCCTTCTCCCATGGTCCCCAATGTAAATCCGCAATTTCATTGCCCATGCTGCGGAATTTTCCACAGCGTTTTCGATGTGCGGAAAAATCCACAGCATGTCCATTATTTGTGTGTTTACGCATGCGGAATTGCCTTCTACAATGCATTAGAAAACGCATGGCAATTCCACATGTGCAAAACGCTTCAAAAACGCGCGAAAAACTTGTGTCAAAATCCGCACGCGTTTTTCCGGGCAAGGAGATGCAGGAATGAAGCAGAAATTTTCTGCTTCATTTCTGCAGCTTGGGCACATAGCCTTACATCCTCTCTGTAGCCACTCTATTCCAGTCATTGGGGTAGTACAGGGTGCGGTTATAGTCACTGATCCCTACACTGTGAGCGTGGCTGTAACCACTCCTACTCCGGCATGTTGATTGACAGCCTCCTCTGCAGCATGTGTGTACGGAAAGCAAGTATTGACATATGGGAAAGTGGAGCACTACTCACGGTACCCTCAGCAGGTCAGGCGTCAATAGAATTTCATATGTCTCGGAATAGAGAAGACTCATTCTTTATTTTCAGGGATTTTGTGGCCTGGCAAGAGAGCAACATGTTTGTTTCCATAAATTATTACTTTTTGCATGTCTGATATGTCCAAACTTGGATGTCTAGTTAACTCAATAAATGCCAGAGATCCTGTTGACTGCTGCTATGGCATTTTCACGATATCCTTATTTGGAGAATAGTCTTAAAATAGATCTATCCCGCTGATTTTTTTTTCCTGTGAATTGTTCGCAATCCATACACATGTGGGTTTTGGGTTTGACCCTGAGCTATGATGGATTTGTCATCCAAGCCTGTGTCACACAGCAGAGCACAGCTGTTCTGCACTGTATCCAGCTGATCTGTGAAGTTCGCTGTCGCTGGAAAGAATTTATTTGATTCTTAACTGATATGTTTGCGAAAAATGCAGAAGAAGGAGATTACTGGGGCTCTCTTCTATAACGAGCAGACGATGAATAGAGATGTGCACATTGGGGGCGATCTATGAAACTGTCTGATAGAAAGAAAAAGAGTTTATTACCCAAAGCTACCAATCAGAGCTCAGCTTTCATTTCTTAAATGTCTCTGGTAAAATAAAAGCTGTGCTGTGATTGGTTGTTATTGGTAACAAAGAAAGTTCTTGTCATAAAACTGCCCACTTTCTCTAGATAGGCCTGGTACATTTTTATAGTCTTAATCAGTTGAATTGCCCAAAAAGCAGATCTTTTTTTGTCTTGGGATGTGTGCACAATGTCTTTTTCAGATAGCACCACTCCTAGACCTATCTGACAAACCGCCCAGAAAACACTCGAAAGAATAAACATATTCATTTTCATGTAGAAATCACTTGCTGTACATTTTTTCAGGCTTTTCAGCGTTTTTCAAATCTGATTAAGCCGCCAAACGGTTAAAAGAAGTGAGATGACCATTATTCAGTTGTTTTTTGCTCAAAAGACTCCCAGGACTGAAGTAACATTTATGGTGTAAATTACGTCCGTTAAATGGCATAACTTCTTATGAAATTGTTGGGAGCTGCCACACTCTGCCCACTTGGTTGGGATTGGCCTGAAAATGACAAAAGTTGCAAAATTTTTGTGCAGGTTCATGTTGCGCAAAAATTTTGCTACTTTTCATCTGGGCCTAAAATTTGCAATTTTTCAAAATATTTTACACTAGAAAAATAGGATAATCATCTTAATGAATAAACCCCTAAATTTGCGCTGTGTAAAGGCTCCTTCAGACATCTGTGCAAATCGGTCCAAGCACGGACTGCTAATGCTCAGACTGGCCGCAGGTCTCCTGATTCAAGCGTGACAGCTTCATCTATCTCTGTGAGGCCGTCATGAGACCTGTAGCCAGTGCGTGCATTGCGGTATGATCTTGGACTGATTTGCACGGATGTCTGAATGAGCCTTAGGCTATGTTCACACATCATGGTTTTTTCAGTGTTCATTTTCTGCAGCAAAACCTGATCCCTCGCCAGGAGGTTGTTCTTGATTTTTGTTTCTATTTTCTCGTATTTTTGCTTATTTTTGGTACATTTTTTCAGCATTTTTTTCACTGTTCTTTTGTTTCTGTTATGCATGTACATAAAGTTCAGTGAAAAGAAAAAAATCTTTCTGGTTTAGGCACAAAAAAACGCTGAAAACTTGACAGCTGGGTTTTTGGTGCGTTTTTTCAGCGTTTTTTTCACCACCCATTACTTTCAATGGGTGAAAAAACGCTGAAAGAAGTGACATGCTCTATTTTGCTAAAAACCATGCAAAGCACAAAATACTGAACAAAAAAAAACCATGATGTGTGCATGACATTTCTGGAATCTCATAAACTTTGCTGGTACTGCAGCTGAAAATTTGCATAAATAAACACATCAAAAAACGCTAAAAAAAAAAAAAAGATGTGTGAACATAGCCTTTAAAGTGAATCTGTCGCTAGTTTTTTGCTACCTTATCTGAGAGCATCATAACGTAGAAAGGGAAACTGAATCAAGCAATGCATCACTTAGTTTACTGGGTGCAGCGGTTCTGACACAATCAGAGCTTTTAGAATTAGAATGAAGCAGAGCTGAGGAAGCTAACCCCGCCCACACCTGGCTCTGTATATACAATGTTTATAGACAGTTAGGTGCTCATCTCAGGGGGAGGGAGCGTTACTGGACTAATGTAGTCCGGCTATGTTAATCTCTTAGTGATAAATCCTTCACAGTTAGTAAACTACAGCACGCATTTTGACAAGTGACACATCCCTGAAATCTGTGCTTCAGCCTCTATCTCCTCCTGTCTTCAGATTACATAGCAGAAACCTTCTGACAGATTCCCTTTAAGAATTAGACATTATTGATACTTCTGCCTTTGTGGTTGTGTATTAGTTGTGGTAGCCTGCAATTTACGTCCTTACGTGAGTTTTAAAGCCATGAATATTACACGACCATGAAATCTAATTACAGAGATGTCGCACAGTATATTAGGTATTTGTCACACGCGGCCCATTTATGATGACTGTTTGCTTTTTGCTTGTTGACTGCTGGATTTATGTATCAGCAAATGCTTTTATTTCCAGTCGTAATATATAAGTCCTGTTATATCCTCCTTCAGTACGGACGTAACTCAATCTTCCTGCCAGTATCACGTTATTGTATCCATTACCAGTGACCTGTGTTATCTCGAGTCAGCGGCATCTATCATGAGGCGAATCTACATAAGTCTTATCCATTACTGTAATTGTTAGGAGGCATCTCAACGATCAGGTAACCGTTTGGCAATCATTTCTGCTGTAACTCTAAACCCTTTTGCCGCTCCATCAGAATGCCACATACGCGGCAGAGCTTAGGAGATGGAGTGATTACCTCCTATAGCGAAAACATTGGCGGCTGCTGTTACAGAAATCTATACCACCAAAACTTACAAAGTTTACTGATTTTGTCTTTTCTTTCTTTCTGTGGCAAAATAATACAAAAAATCAACTAAACACACAATTTCCTTCACATACATAAAGAGCAAATGTACACGTCTCAGAAAGGTGATGGCATCCCAGAATTCATTATAGGTGGCTTTTCATGTTTCATCTGTATAACATTTAGGGTCTGTTCACATGTTGACATAAAAGCTGGTAAGTATTCCACTGCAGAAATTGAGGCCGACATCCTGATTTCCGCTGCGGATTTCCTGTGAATGTATTTCGTGGTCGCCAACTGTCTAGAAATTCCTGGACAGTCCGAAAAAATAGGCCACTTCTTTCCCCTTGAGATGTCCATGATGTTTTTTTGAAGCTGGAGAAACTTGTATGATTGTAATTATCATAATTTTACTGTTAACAGTGAATGCTGGTATGTTCATATCAGAATTACGGGCTGTAGACATGTGTCACTTAAAATTTTAATGATTAAAGGGGTTGTCCTTTCCAAATGGATAAGTCCGAAGGTACTCTGTGTGACTGCAGACTTATGAATCCCCCCAGCGCAGGCACTGTGGGCTGCAGGAATTCACCGTTTTCTGAGCTGGGACCAAAGGGTATGTATGAGTTATACATACTCCTGGCCAGGGCGCATCCAGTGGGTGTGACCTCACTATACACTAGTATGGAGCGAGGCCATGCCCCAACTGGAGATGCGCCCTTCCAGTGGGCGTGGTCGATTAGAGGGTGTGGCCTTACTCCATACAAGTGTATATAGCAAGGTCACGCCCACTGGACGGGCTCTGGCCAGGAGTATGTATAACTCATATGTACCCTCCGGTCCCGGCTCAGAAACCGGGGAATCCTCATAGCGCTCTCTGCCTGCACTGCGGCTATTCATCAGTCTGCAGTCACACAGAGTGACTGCAGACTTATCGATTTAGACTATACACCGCTTTATTTCTGGTTTTCTAATATGTTCGTTAAAAATATTGTCTGTTCGTGAATTATGGATAAATAATCCATAAAAAATAAAGAATTAAAGGAGTTGTCAAGCCTTATGTTAAAAGTCTGCAGTCAATCTATGTGACTGCAGACTTGTGAATCAATGGTGCTAGCACCATTTGATTTGCATTCATGTAGTTACTTGCCAACTAGATGGATTGAGTGAGGCCGGATGAGTCTAGTTGGAATATGGCCGCCCGTTCCCGATGCCAGCACCAGAGAATCCTTACAGTGCGTGGTGCACACACTGTGAGGATTCACAAGTCTGCAGTCAGATAGAGTGACTGCAGACTTGTACACTGAGGCTGGACAACCCTGATGTACTGCTGGTTGTGCACCAAATCTTCCCTATTTTTGTTCTTGTTCTTGTGTGAATGTGTCTGAGGAATAGGCACAAATAAGCTGCATGATACTTATTTCCATGTTTGTTTTTTTTACTACTTGTGAATAAGGTTTCTGAATCTCCATTTACATCCATGGGGAGATTTGATTCAGATTCTTCACCAAAGTCAGGGTCAAATCTGATATATAAATGTACCTTTGAAAATCTTTTACTGGAACCAAGGTAATTTCTTGAAATTTGGCCCAGGCAATATTCTGAAATGAAAGTGAAGGAAATTTCCTATAATTATATAATATATGAACATGTTTTTTTGTTATCTGTTCTCAAATGTCTTGTAGACACAAACAAAAATCAAAGGGAACTTTTGCCTTCAGCAAGTAAATGTTAAAATGTATAATGAAAAGTTATACAATTTTCTAATATACTTTCACGGTAATTCGTCATGATTTTCAAGATCTTTGCTTGCTGTAATTTAATACGAATCTTATTGTTTACTGCCAAAGAACAGAGATCTCTTCTAGTCAAGTGATGGACACACAGGTGCAAGGTTTGTTATATTATACAGCTCGGATATACAGTTTCAAACATATATAAATTGTAGTCTTGGATTAAGGAATGAAGGTTTCTATTAAATAATTGCAAGCAGTAATCTTGAAAACTATGAGGAACTGTTTCAAACAATTTTTTTTTTTAAATTATACAGTAATACCTTGATTTACGACTTTAATTCGTTCTGTAACCGAGTTCTTAACTCAATTTTCTCTTATATCAAATTAAATTTCCCCTTTAAAATTAATTGAAATGATGTTAATCTGTTACAGCCCCTCAAAAGCCACACCAATTTTTTTGTTAGGTGTTTTTAAATAATAAAAATTAACTTTACTAATAAGAAATACAGTAATGTACAGTATGAAAAACTATCAAATGTGTAATAAGCTATTGTACTGTACTTTTTTTTAATAGCTTCACCTAATCATCTTTACTTTAATCATCTTGACATATAAATATAGTAAATAGTAAATATTGAACCCTAAAGCCTGCACTCCAAAGAGTCAGAGAGTGCGCATAATAGTACACTATACTATACCTTGCTGCACATGTGAAATAACATACAGTACTGCCGCAGAAAAAATAGCAGAAGCATAAAGCAAAAAATAACCATTATCTTATGTACAGCCCCATGTCAAATGCATGGAGCAAGCAGATCTAATAGAGTCCACCCCCATGAAAATGATTCACAAGAAAAGGTCAAAAGTGCAACAGCAAAGACAGAGATGCTGCATGGCAGGATAACCTCGCTGCTTGCAACTCCAATCATAAAACAATAAATAAATTGAGTGACGGCTCGTATCTCCGAAAATTCGTAAGTCGATGCACTCGTTAGTCAAGGTATCACTGGAGAACTTTTCACTAAAGATAAAAATCTTAAAAGGGTTGTCTCATCTTGCTGTATAGGACCTTTCCTGGGGGCGGCGTGCCCCTGATTGATTGAAAATTCAGAGCAGCGGCATCATCCTGCCACTGGCCTAAATTGTGTGCTCTCCGATGCTGTGAAACACAGGTGCCGGAATGCAACGCACAGAGACAAGAGGCAGGAACAGTCAGGGATTGATAAAACCACTTTATATGTATAACAAGTATTATGCAAGGGGGTTAGTAACAGGGATGATAAACAACAGCTTGGAATAACAATAAGAAATAGCTTCAGTGAATAAAAGTAAAGTTCTTTTCAAAAGTGTTATGCACCCAGTCGTGGGAGACACCACGTGAGTTCTCTTTCTCTCTATATGGCCCTAGCGGGGTCACTGGTTCTTCCCGCTAGGCCGCAAGTCTCTTTCGGATAAAGTCTATCAGATCCCGTTTAACCTCCCACGCACCAACTGGCCCCCACCCAGCCTGAGATCCTAATCCCAACTGTCCCCGTTACCGTGAGTGAGAACTGGAACTGACAGCCCTGCTCACTTGCGTGATTCCTCCGCTGTTGCTGGCTCTTCTTTCCTGTCGCAGTCCTCTCTCAGCTCTCCACGGCTTTACCGTCGACGGTAGTCTCTCACGCTCTGCTCTTGACAGGTGGCGTCGGATCCCGGGAACTTACTCAGTGTGGGGCGCAGGTCCTGACTCTGACCAATATGCGCATGGCTCAGGGCGCTTCTGTGAAGAGTCTGGAGCCTCTCAGGCGATGTCCAACTCTGGTGCAGCGCAGGCCTCTGGCTGAGGTCTGTTGCGCTGGGCTCTGCTGTCCCTCTGGAGCACATCTGCTCCACTCTGCAGCCTGGCGCCAAATCTCTGGCTGCAGCTTCTTCTTCGGTGCACAGCCGCACCTTGCGCTCTCCTTGCGCCAAAAGCACCCTGCAATCTGGCACACAGGGCCTTTAAACCCAGGAAACCCTCTGGGTCACATGATCAGGTCCAGCACACAAAGTCTCTCCCCCTGCAAATCTGCTATCACTATTTGGTTCCTGCTAACACAATTCTTTGTTTTACTTTCACTTTCAGTTTGTTCCAGCAGTGTCTGGTGTTTGCTTACAGTTACTTAATCTCTCCTTCCCTGGGGGAGTTGTGCCCCTGATTGATTGAAAATTCAGCGCAGCGGCATCATCCCGCCACTGGCCTAAATTGTGTTCTCTCCGATGCTGAAAGCAAAGGCAGCTCTGGGTCAGTGGCTCTGAAGCTGTCCTGATCAAGCAGCCCGGCCAGCTACTGAGCAGCTCTATAGTAAAGAGCTTGTAAGCACTGCACTCCTTGCTTAGGAGACTGACCACCACTGATAAACTGAAGAGGTGGGCCGGTAAACTTGGCAACAAGCAGTAAAATATAAAATTAAAAATCCATCTATTTTTGACAACAGACAGGATGCTTAATAAAAAGTAAATTGCAAAGCTGATTGTCATTACAAGAATTTTGCATTTTTTTATATTAAAATAATTGAGAGCTTGAAAGTGCTGGACTCCTTGCTTTGGAGATTGACCACCGCTGATGGACTGCACAGGTGGTCGGTAAACTAGGCAGAACTTGAGAATAAGGCTTTCAATTTTCAAAACCATGATAGCCCTATGAAACCCCCATTTAATACTCAATGCAACAGTATTTGTAGTAATTTTTCTATGGACCACGCCACAGTCTACATGCGTTCTTGGAACAACTTCACACCAAGTTGTCGACGTATCCACAAATGAAATATTTCCAAGACATCGAAATGGTTGTTTGTTTCTTTTCTTTGTTATCCAAAGTATTTAATCAAACCAAAATGTACCTTATTTTGGCTTGATGATGTACTTTGGATAATAAAGGAACAAAACAAGTATTCTGGTACCTTGGAAATAATTTGAAAAGAGGGTGCAACGTCAGACAGATAAGTATACTGTGTAACAAGATAAACCTCATAAGTTCTCCCCTAGTGTTGAGCATTCCGATACTGTAATATCGGGTATCGGCCGATATTCGCGGTATCGGAATTCCGATACTTAATTCCGATACTTTTACAATATCGGATACCGGAATCGGAAGTTCCCATAATGCCTGCGCTCTGCAGTGTCTGTGAAGGATGACAAGTTGGATGGCAGCGCGATCCAGCCTGTCATCAGAATGCCATCCCAGCGGGGGAGAATTCTCCTGATTGTTTAAAAGCCGGCGGCTTTTAAACAATCACACAGCCCCATACTGCTTCCCCGCAGCCTCCCACCCCGATCCTCCGCTCCCCTCGCCACCTCCAATCCCAATCGTAAATTAGGACCGGGCGGGGAGCGCAGCACCAAGGAGCGAAGGACCCGGGCGGGGAAGCCGGCAGTGAAAAGACTTCACCGCCGGCTTTCCCGTTCTGTGCTGCGCTTTCCCGCCGGTTATTTCAAATGAACAGCTGAGGTATCAGGTGATGCCGATCAGCTGTTCATTTGAAGTCGCCGCGGTGCCCTCAGAGGGTTCATGTGAGTTCATGCTTGACTGCATGAACTCACATGAACTTTCCCACGGCCGCACAGGTCAGCCTCACCTCCCAGACCCGTCATGATTAGTGTGTGTGCGGGGTGTGTGTGCGGGGTGTGTGTGCGGGGTGTGTGTGCGATGTCTGCGTGTGTGTGCGGGGTGTCTGTGCGATGTTTGTGCGGGTGTGCGCGGTGTCTGTGCGTGCAGGCAGACATAGGCCGATGTGACACTACTACTCCCATCGGCCTATGTCTGTCCCCCGTCCACTCCTGCCAGCAGGATCAGCTCGATGGGAGCAGTAGTTCCCATCAGCCTGATCCTGCTATTTAAATTGCCCTACTGTGTCCCCAATAAATGTTAAATACATGTCATTGGTGGCCAGTGGTTACCTAAAAGAAATTAGTTTATACATTACCTGTCCCCGCCGATCGCCACCTAAAATAAAGTAAAAAATAAAAAACTACACCTATACTCACCTAGACACCTAATTCCCCGAAGCCATCGATCTCCTGTAATAAAATATAAAATAATAAACCACAACCTTATCCTTACCCCTCCGTAGTAGTCCACGAGTGTCCCACGAAGATCTCCAGTTCAGAGCAGCCACATAGAATGTGACCGCTCTGAACCGCTGCCGCCGCTAGAATGACGGGGCCGTAAGGGTTCACCGGAGTTCAGGCAGCGCTGCTCCGGTTAGCTCCTTTACGGCCCTGCTGTATCGTGAGAAATTCCCACGGTACAGCAGTGCCGTAAAGGAGGTCTCCGGAGCTGCGCTGCCTGAATGCACTCCGGTGACCTCAGTCAGTGGCTCCCGCTGCCGGGAGCGGACGTGTTCCCGGCAGCGTGAGCTTACAGCAGCCATGACAGCTGTCACCATCTCCAGATGTGACAGCTGTGCATGGGAGATCAGCGCAGGAACGTGGACAGGTAACTATTATTTTTAGTAAACTAAGAATTAAATAAAATTGTGTGTTTTATTTCAAATAAATTATTTTTTTCTGGGTGTAGTGTGTGTTTTTTCTTTTTAACACTTTGTAGGTTAGTCTTATAGACGCCCATCATTACTAACCTGGGCTTCATGGCAGCTGGCGCTGACATGAACTCCACCACTATTACCCCCTGCCACCGCACCAGGGCAGCGTGGAAGAGCGAGGCTAAGTGCCAGAATTGGCGCATCCTATGGATGCGCCATTTCTGGGGCGGCTGACGGCTGGTGTTTCTAGCCTGGGAGGGGGCCAATATTCATGGCACCCTTCCTGGGCTATTAATATCAGCCCCCAGCTGTCTGCCTAGCCTTTGCTAGCTATTAAAATAGGGGGGACCCCACGTCATTTTTTTTGGGGGGGTCCCCCATTTTAATAGCTAGTAAAGGCTAGGTATTCAGCTGGGGGCTGATATTAGTAGCCTGGGAAGCTCCGTGGGTTTTACCCCCTTCCCAGGCTTCAAACATCTGCCCCAGCCGTCTGCTTAACCTCCGCTAGAGACTAAAATTATGGGGGATCCCACGCCATTTTTTTTTTAAATAAATCCTTTATTTTAACACTAAATGACATTTGAGGAGTTAATAAAGATGCAGTCCCTAAATTATTATTTATTTTTTAATTAATTTTTCCCAAAACTTTTGACGTGGGCTTCGCCATATTTTTGTATGCCAGCCAGGTACAGCATCCAGCTTCTATGAACGCGCCATTTTCCGGGGCGGCTGCAGACTGCAATTTTCAGCGGGGGGGCAGAAAGCTTGGGCCTCCCTGCGCTGCAGATTCCATCCCCCAGCTGTCTAGTTGTACCTGGCTGGACACAAAAATAGGGAGAAGCTCCACGTTTTGTTTTTTTTAATTATTTCATGAAATTCATGGAATAATTAAGAAAAAAAGGGCTTCCCTATATTGTTGTGTCCGGCTAGGTACAAATAGGCAGCTGGTGGTTGGGGGCAGCCCGTTCCTGCCTGCTGTACCTGACTGGACACAAATATAGTGCAAAGCCCCACGTCAATTTTTTTTAAATTATTTCAGGAAATTCATGAAATAATTAAAAAAAAATTATGTGGGGCTTCGCCCTATATTTGTGTCCAGTCAGGTACAGCAGGCAGGAACGGGCTGCCCCCAACCACCAGCTGCCTATTTGTACCTAGCCGGACACAACAATATAGGGAAGCCCTTTTTTTCTTAATTATTCCATGAATTTCATGAAATAATTTAAAAAAAAAATGCGTGGGGCTTCGCCCTATTTTTGTGTCCAGCCAGATACAACTAGGCAGCTGGGGGCTGGAATCCGCAGCGCAGGGAGACCCAAGCTTTCTGGGCCACCCCCGCTGCAAATTGCAGTCCGCAGCCGCCCCAGAAAATGGCGCGTTCATAGAAGCGCCATCTTCTGGCGCTGTACCCAACTCATCCAGGGCCCTGGTGCGGTGGCTCACTGGGTAATAAAGGGGTTAAGGCCAGCTTGGCATTATCAGCTGGCCCTAAGCCCGAAATTCATGGGGTCACGCCAATATTAGACATGACCACCATGAATTTCTAGTAAAGTATTTAAAAAAACACAACACCCAGAATAAAGTCCTTTAATTGAAATAAACACACAATTCTTTATTGTTCTAAATTAAACCATACTTACCATCACGCCCATTCCAGCTGAAGCCAACGATCTCCTGCAATAAAAGTAAAATAATAAAGCAACCTCATCCTTACCTTTCCATGGCTCCCACGACAGCTTCAGCTCTGCTACATCGAGATGACAGGCTGGACCGCAGCAGAACGCTGCCATCCATCCTGTCATCCCGCAGACACTGAGAAGCGCAGGCATACTTCCACTCCTCAGTGTCTGGCTGTGATGGCATCCAGATGAGCCGAGGTCATGTCCAATGAACTCAGCTCACCTCATGTACGTCACTGACAGCGTGGGAAAATTCTCCTGCACTCAGCACTTCAGCGTGAGAATTTTCCCACGCTGTCAGTGACGTGCATGAGGTGAGCTGAGTTCATTGGACATGACCTCACCTCATGTATGTCACTGACAGCGTGGGAGAATTCTCACGCTGAAGCGCTGAGTGCAGGAGAATTTTCCCACGCTGTCAGTGACGTGCATGAGGTGAGCTGAGTTCATTGGACATGAACTCGGCTCATCTGGATGACGTCACAGAGAGACACTGAGGAGCGCAAGCATGCCTGCGCTTCTCAGTGTCTGCGGGATGACAGGCTGGATAGCAGCGTTCTGCTGCGGTCCAGCCTGTCATCTCGATGTAGCAGAGCTGGAGCTGTCCTGGGAACCATTGAAAGGTAAGGATGATGTTGCTTTATTATTTTTCTTTTATTGCAGGAGATCGTTGGCTTCAGCTGGAATGGGCGTGATGGTAAGTATGGTTTAATTTAGAACAATAAAGAATTGTGTGTTTATTTCAATTAAAGGACTTTATTCTGGGTGTTTGTGTTTTTCTTTAACTTTGACTATGGGGTTAGTAATGGGGGTGTCTTATAGACGCCTCTCCATTACTAACCTGGGCTTGATGTCATCTGGCATTATAAGCTGACATCAACCCCAGCCCTATTACCCCACTGCTACCGCTACAGGGCAGTGGGAAGAGCGAGGCTAAGTGCCAGAATTGGCGCATCCTATGGATGCGCCATTTCTGGGGCGGCTGACGGCTGGTGTTTCTAGCCTGGGAGGGGGCCAATATTCATGGCACCCTTCCTGGGCTATTAATATCAGCCCCCAGCTGTCTGCCTAGCCTGTGCTAGCTATTAAATTAGGGGGGACCCCACGTTATTTTTTTGGGGGGGTTCCCCCATTTTAATAGCTAGTAAAGGCTAGGTATTCAGCTGGGGGCTGATATTAGTAGCCTGGGAAGCTCCGTGGGTATTACCCCCTTCCCAGGCTTCAAACATTTGCCCCAGCTGTCTGCTTAACCTCCGCTAGAGCCTAAAATTAAGGGGAACCCCACGCCATTTTTTTTTAAAATAAATCCTTTATTTTAACACTAAATGACAAGTACAGTAATCAACACTATTACTGTACTTCATATATATGTGACTGACATGTTTCTATCTATCTAATCTATGTGTGAAGCTCTATTCTGTCTGTTATAAATTGTCGGGTACAGATGCTGAATTGCCGGCCGGCTTTCTTAAAGAGACGGTGCACGAAAACACTAATATTTTTTAAAATAAATCCTTTACACTAAATGACAAGTACAGTAAGCAACACTGTCACTGTACTTCATATATATGTGACTGACATGTTTCTATCTATCTAATCTATGTGTGAAGCTCTATTCTGTCTGTTATAAATTGTCGGGTACAGATGCTGAATTGCCGGCCGGCTTTCTTAAAGAGACGGTGCACGAAAACACTAATATTTTTTAAAATAAATCCTTTACACTAAATGACAAGTACAGTAAGCAACACTGTCACTGTACTTCATATATATGTGACTGACATGTTTCTATCTATCTAATCTATGTGTGAAGCTCTATTCTGTCTGTTATAAATTGTCGGGTACAGATGCTGAATTGCCGGCCGGCTTTCTTAAAGAGACGGTGCACGAAAACACTAATATTTTTTAAAATAAATCCTTTACACTAAATGACAAGTACAGTAAGCAACACTGTCATAATACTTCATATATATGTGACTGACATGTTTCTATCCATCTAATCTATGTGTGAAGCTCTATTCTTTCTGTTGTAAATTGTCGGGTACCGGTGAATGCCGCTGATGAATTGCCGGCTTTTCATGTCATTCTACATTATTCTTAGTTGTTTTACTTCATGTAGAATTAACCTACAAGGAAAGAAAGGGTTTATTTTCATTCCGATATTTGTGTCCCATTGACTTGCATTGGTTTCCGGTATCGGAATCGGCGATATCCGATACTTTTTGGGTATCGGCCCGATCCAATCCGATACGATATTTCCTGATATCGGAAGGTATCGCTCAACACTATTCTCCCCACGATTAATAAAAAAATATAACTGTATACTCACTTTGTGAAGTAGAAAACATCCCAACTAGAAACAAGTCGATGTCTCAGATAAACAGTCTCTGGAGAAATTGACAACACAAATAATTTAGCATTTTCTTCCAGCTTGGCAGAAAGCCTTTGAACATTTTTAATTACTTCCGTTTCTGTCTTACATATCTGCATGATTTTGTTTTACTTTATATATTTTTTTTCAGATTAGATCATTTCCAATCTCCATCCATCTTGCTTTAAGCCTTTTATACAGTTTTAATTTATTTTCGTTTATACTGTACAGCTCTCTTGTCTTTTTTTTTAAGAAAAGGGGTTTTTCATTTCACGATAAAGCAGTTGTACTATCAAGACTACCCTTCTCCATATAGTCCCAAGGCCTCATTCAGACGTCAGTGATTTTTCTCGTACACGAAAAAAGTCCAAGTTACCGTACATCAGTGTTTTTTATCTGATTTTCATCAGTGTCTGGTCCTTTTCTCCGTTTTTGCCATCAGTGTTTCATCAGTGATTTTCACATATGGATGAATATAGTAATTACAAAGATTCTCCTATTCATTGCAATGTTAATCACGGAGAGAAAACAGACAGAACACGGAGCAAAGTAAAAACAATCATTTTAAAAAAGTAAATAAATTATATTAACAATATTAAAAAGTTAAAATCATTCCAATTTGAAATAAAAAGCATAATGGTTTTCACTGCACCCTTTAAAAATCCGATATTTCAAAATATAATAAAATTATTTCACTCTGTGGCTTAAAGAAAAATCAAAACACATTATTACAAGTGCAATTATCTAAATTTTACAGGTCCCAGTGAATGCAGCTAATGTTTTCAATGTAAAATTATACCCTGCAGACACGTATCACTTAAAATCCAAATGATTTATTATGGTTTTCCAACTTGTCCGTAAAAAATGTTGGCTCTCTTTGATGTTTTGCTAAATTATCCCCAAGAAAAAAAAATCAAGTTCTCAACCCTGCTTTTCTGTAATACATAGGAATTTTGCTTCATTCTTCTGCAACAGGTAAACTCTGAGTATTGCTCAGAATCTAATCTAAGCTGTGACATGTATCCACCGCCCTGTTCTATTCTATTCTCAATTCATTTCTTAATGCCTTTATAACACAAGTTTGAGCATTTCATTGCATGACTGATATCATATCCCATAAGAATTTAGAGGATGTGTATTTTTTGAGGAAGTCGTGGATCTGGAGTGTATATTCTTCTTAGTAAAATATGTTGCTGAACCTGTCAGTGTGTACACAGGCTCCATTCACATCCCAAAACTACATGGCACACTCATAAAAAAGGCAAACCTTGCAGGTACATTAGTATTTTTTTTTATTCCAAGGTTTTCCATGTAATAAAATGAAAAGCGTAATATAGAGCATACATTTGTGTTGTGAGATCACAGTCAACTATTCGATGAGTGATATGTATCAATTTATTAGTAATAGGAGGTCCTGCAGGCTAAATTATAGGTGTAGCTCTTACTTAAAGGGATTGTCCATCCTTAGGGTACAAGTCTGCAATCACGCTATGGCACTCTTTGTGACTGCAGACTTGTGAATCCTCACATCATGCGCACTCTGACATCGGGAGCGGGCAGTCTTGTGATTTACATACTTCTGGCCACTATCTGACTAGATGTGTCCGACTTTGCTCAATACACTTGCATTGAACGAGACTGTGCACGTCTAGTCGACATACTTGCGGTCACACGCGCCCGGCACTGGAGAAACCTCACAGCGCGCAGTGCACTCGATGTGAGGATTCATAAGTCTGCAGTCATTCCTTTAAGCAAAACATCGATTTTTTTTCTGCTGTGTGTATAAAGAAAAAAGGAGAAAAAAGACATAACCAGAAAAATACAGGAAAATAAAAGAGAAAATAGCTTGTGTTTGTATTTCATTTTTGTCACCATTAACAAGCGAGCTGTTATGATTCTATACACCGTGGGGACGTCTTCTATACCAATTAGAAGCAAGACTATAGCAAGTTTGATTCAGGTTTCAAGCCCATAGAATTAGACTCTCCTAATGTCTCTCTTAATAACTTCTTGTTCTACTTGCTGCTATAACAGAGGGATTTTTTTTCTTTACAGTTTTGACCTCAGCAGTATACTAACAAGCTGGTGGTTTAGATTCCAAAAATTTAGTGACAGGTTTTCATAAAAAAATTCAATTTTCACTACCTGCAGTCACCAGTAGAGGGAGCATGGGAGTTTATTGCATACATTGATCTCATTAAAGAGGTTGCCCACTAGGATATGTCATCAATGTCTGATTGGCACCCCCGCTGATCAGCTGTTATTGGTGGCGGCGGCTGCCACCACAAATCAGCGGGGGTGCCGAGTGTCGGACACCGGCCAATCAGACATTGATGACCTATCCTACGGATAGACCATCAGTTAGTAGTGGACAACCTCTTTAAGCTGACAGTATGTAGGAAACTTCAAAACTCCCTCCAGTGCTGACTTATGGCAGCTGAATTTGCCTGGGGAAGTTGTGGCAAGCAAAGCATGGCCCCTACACTGACCACTCCAAGGGAAATGTAGTATTACATGATGGCATTCAGAAGCATGGCCGTACATGTAATACAACTATGGTTCAGGTGCACCAGGGTGGAAGTCATTCTCATAGAGCAGCTTTCCATTCTTCCTCATGGAAAAGGTTATTGAGCAGAGGACCCCTATCTATGACATCCATACTCCTTAATGGAGCATATGGGATCATTTTCATTAGACTTCCCCTTTAAGGTAAAGGTTTACAAATGTAATGGACAATGAGCCATACAAACACTTCAGCGGAAGATTTTTGCTCTTTATTCAACACCAGTCTGCATTTTCTGATTATTGGTAATTCATTTTACATCTTATTGACTTTCCAATATAAATATATGAATTAATATGTCCCTATGTTAAAGGCATTTTGGCCCCAGCCCTTGAGTATATAATGATAGAGAAGCAGAAGCACAAACGACTGATTATACTTTCTCTCTCTGGATCTCGGCTTCCATCCTGTAGTTGCATCGTGGTTCATGCAGCATCTTATTTCTTATGACATAGAAGACGTTTTATGATTAAATGCAAACCACTAGATATTAAAATGCTATTAGTGGCCTGCAAGTAAATAAATAAGAATACTTCTTGGAACGGTGCATCCAATAACCATAGCAGTGTGGTTATCCATTTTGTGTAGGATGTATATCATGGCTTAGTGGTTATTACGGTATTTGGTGTTTTTTTTTAGCCCTCGGGATTAAAGGCAGCATGTGTATGTTTTTAAGCTTAGAGGTGTAACTATAGTGGGTGGAGGGGTTGAAGTCGCACCTGAGCCCTGAAGCCTAAAGGGCCCTAAAAATCTCTTTGGCCAATATGAGAAGACCGAAGAAGATCCTGGTGGACCTATCTAGGCTTGCACAAGATCGATCTTCCTAAAGAGCGTTCATCTATCAAGTCGGTATAGTTCGAGATTGAGCTGAAGGCTGTTAATAATTAATAATAATAATAATAATAATAATGATGATAATATTAAAGACCCATATAATTGGTTGGCCCTGCTGTTGGATATTTTGCACTTGGTCCCACAAGCTTCAAGTTAGGCCAAATTCAGACATTAGTGATTTTTCTCATATGCAGAAAATGGTTGGATTTTCATCCGTGTTTTGGATCCGGATTTTGTCAGTGTTTGAGACCTTACACCACTAGTTAGGCCCTTCGTTTTTTGCAGACTATTGAATAGATTTTTAGTTTACAAAATATAATCCAACATATGATTCAGGTTCTGTTGTGGTGACAATCTGTGTTCAGCTTTCTGGTATATGTTGGTGCAATATTGCACAGTAGGAAATTAATCTAATCAGATTTTAAATATACGGTAATATCTTCAAGGTTTGCATGGATTTAACTAATTGTGATGTTTTATAGCATTGTATATTCATTTAGATAAACATATTTTATATTGTAATTGAATTATATACTTTAGATTGATTTTTCCATCCACATGGGAAGTCTTTTAATAAGAGTATTGACATTAGTGCTTTATACCTTACGGGCCTCATTAATCACTTTGATAATCCGTTGGTAAGTTGTAATAGTCTAATATGGTAATATAAAATCTTAGTATGTGTCACAAACACTCCGTGTCTTCCTCTGCCTGGCCACCGATGAGACTAGTCTGTCAGCGGGGCAGGTAGGGATGATGGATCGTGCATCTGCTGTCCAAGCAGGTCTCTGACCAAAGTAATAGGTGAACTATTTAAAGGGACTGTCAGCACAGAATGACTGTTCAAACCAAGTACAGGCGTTCGATGCATCATGGCGGGGCCAATCATTTAAGTACACCTTCCCACCTTCTGGTTTTCCCTCTCTCTCCACCCCCTCCTCTTTTTTTTGATTGACAGCTCTGACTTCATAGAGCAGGAGAAGAGCTGAGATACAGGTGCATCTCACTAAATTAGAATATCATCAGAAAGTTAATTTATTTCATTCAGTTCTTCAATACAAAAAGTTAAACTCATATATAATATAGAGTCATTACAAACAGAGTGATCTATTTCAAGTGTTTATTTCTGTTAATGTTAATGATTATGGCTTACAGCCAATGAAAACGCAAAAGTCATTATCTCAGTAAATTAGAATAATTAACAAAAACACCTGCAAAGGCTTCCTAAGTGTTTAAAAAGGTCCCTTAGTCTGTTTCAGTAGGCTCCACAATCATGGAGAAGACTGCTGACTTGACAGATGTTCAGAAGGCAGTCATTGGCACACTGCACAAGGTCCCAGAGTTCCAATTTTCATTTGAAAATCAAGGTCCCAGAGTCTGGAGGAAGAGTAGAGAGGCACACAATCCAAGCTGCTTGAGGTCTAGTGTGAAGTTTCCACAATCAGTGATGGTTTGGGGAGCCATGTCATCTGCTGGTGTAGGTCCACTGTGTTTTATCAAGACCAAAGTCAGCGCAGCCGTCTACCAGGAAATTCTAGAGCACTTCATGCTTCCCTCTGCCAACAAACTTTTTGGAGATGGAAATTTCATTTCATTCTCCAGCAGGACTCGGCACCTGTCCACACTGCCAAAAGTACCAATACCTGGTTTACGAACAACAGTATCACTGTGCTTGATTGGCCAGCAAACTCACCTGACTTTAACCCCATAGAGAATCTATTATAGAGAATCTATGGAGTATTGTCAAGAGGAAGATGAGAGACACCAGACCCAACAATGCAGACGAGCTGAAGGCTGCTATCAAAGCAACCTGGGCTTCCATAACACCTCAGCAGTGCCACAGGCTGATCCCCCTCCATGCCACATTGCCGCATTGATGCAGTAATTGATGCAAAAGGAGCCCGACCAAGTATTGAGGGCATTTACTGAGCATACATTTCAGTAGGCCAACATTTCGGATTTTAAAAACATTTTTCAAGCTGTTGTTATAAAGTAATTTACTGAGATAAAGACTTTTGTGTTTTCATTGGCTGTAAGCCATAATCAACATTAACAGAAATACACTTGAAATAGATCACTCTGTTTGTAATGACTCTATATAATTAGTTTCACTTTTTGTATTGAAGAACTGAAATAAATCAACTTCATCTGTAGATGGAAACCAAGCTGGTGGGAAGGTGCACTTAGATGTGTGGACACACCATGATGCACTGAGTCATTCTGTGCTGACAGAGTCCCTTTTGCCTATATGCCACTTAGGGTGTGTTCGCACTTACAGTCTGCACACGGACTAATGATGGCTTATGTGCTAGTGCACATGAGTGATTCTCCATAGAGACCTTAGTCCCTGCACAGCAGGCACTACTTTGGTGCAAATTATAGATCAGATTACTGCAAGTAAATGGTAGGCATCTCCTGCACCATCTGCTGTGCTGACGACGAGTATGTGGAGCAGGAGCCGCACACAGCGCTATTCACACACACAGCGCTATTCACACACACAGCGCTATTCACACACACAGCGCTATTCACACACACAGCGCTATTCACACACACACACTATTTGCAGACTTGACTAGTCCGCAGCGCTCATCTCACAAGTGTAATTTCACAGATTTGTCTGGTCGGTTGCTTGTAATCCTGGTTATGAACTTAACCTGTTGTGACCCAGTTCCATTTTTGGATAGCAGATTTTTCAGCAGACATCATGGCTATAAGCCAGGTGGCTGTAAGGCTATGTGCACACAGTGTACCTTAGACGCTGGTGCAGCCGCAGAGTTTTCCCAGGCAAAGCTGCTTAAGAAACATGCCAGCAGTCGTCCTGAAGTGGTCTTGCTGTTTTTATTACGGCGGGACGGTGGATCGGTGGTTAGCATTATAGCCATGCTGCGCTGGGAGCCTGGGATCCTGGGTTCAAATCCCACCAAGGACAACATCTGCAAGGAGATTGTATGTTCTCCCCGTGTTTGTTTGGGTTTCCTCCCACACTCCAAAGACATACTGATAGGGAATTTAAATTGTGAGCCCCAGTGGGGAGAGTGATGATATCTGTAAAGCGCTCCGGAATATGATAATAATAAATAATAATATGTACTGTGAAGTTAGATATCGATATAGATAGCGGGTGGCTTCCGAGCAGAAGCCGCCTCAAGAATGAGCCCGTTATTTCTTTTAACCAGTTTCTGGACACTAATGCGGTTAAAATACGTGACATAAACGCAAAACATGTGACATTCCTGTGCATTTTTTTTAATTTTACTGGGACGTTTTGCGTTGCTTTATTAGGTGGATTCCGGACATCCTTCGCACATAGCCTAATGATCTGCTGTTTTCTGAAGAATCCCTTTCTGGATATGGCTTGAAGCAAGCTATCATTACCACAGTTAACCTTTAGGTTTATGTTTATTGATCATTTTCTTTTTATTCCTCCTGACACGTCTTTTGCTCTGCTAACTATACTGCTTGTATGTTATTATATAGACAATCTGATCCAATCAAGGCGGTTGATTTAGTTCAGATAATAGGCTGCAATTATTACCGGGTGATTATTTTTATTATCTATATATAATACATTGATCTCTTTCTCCAAGGAAAAATTTCCAGTGGAAATATATTTATCTGTACTAGCTTATTCTGAAATTGCATTTAAGGCTATTATTCTATTATTACCTTTTATAATCTTATTTGTTCCCTTTTTGTGAATCAGAGAAATTTGTCCTTCCTCCCTCAACAAGCACAGGTGGTTAAACAACTGTAGAATGATTTTCACTATTAAAAGGGTTATTCACCTTTTTCAATATTTTTTTTATTTTTAATTGTCATGTTTTTGGGGGTTACAATTCATTTTTGTAATTGGGTTTTGTCAAAAAATTTGCATCATTTGCCTGCGTTAGTCGCTATGATGCACTGTCCATTGCTAGCTGCGGAATGAGTTATCTGAGAATATGTCATTGAGCTCGTTCTGATAGTCTCACGGGAGAATTTGTAACTCGTATCGGTCATTTTCTGGGCTCATGTGAACTGATTTATGACAACTGACCACATGAAAGTTGAATGTACAGGGACACAAAGAGCCTGTAAAAAAAACAAAATGTGTTTTTTTATGAACCCCAATTGAAAAGATGATGTTGATATCAAAATACTTGTATTAAAGTAAAGAAAAAATGTCTCAAAAAGTGGACAACCCCTTTTAAGGGCGCGTTCCCACTGAACTTATTTACTCGCCTTTTGCAGCAAAGGTGCTGCAGTGATAGAAGGAGGTTCTGGGAAACTGCACATTTCTCAAAATCTCGTGCACAAATTCTGTCTCTACGCAGCAGATTTTTCCTGAGAAAATTTTTTCTATGTTGTAAGGAACCTTATGATGGGAAATATGGTGTACTTACGAGTTTAATTCAAAAGAACCCTAAGGCTGCGTGCCCACTATGCATTTTTCAAGCGTTTTTGCCTCGGAATTTCCGCAGAAAAAAGCTTAAAAAGCGCTTGGTAATACGTGCCCCAAGGTCCCCAATGATAATCCGCATGTGCTGTGCACATTCTGCAGAAATTTCCGCTGGGGATTATCATTGCGGAAAAATCCGCAGCATGTCCATTAATTTTACGGACACGCAGTGTAATTGTCGCCATTGACTTGCATTGAATCGCTTAATATCCGCATGACTACATGTGCACATGCGGATATTAAGCGATTCAATGTGCGGATGGTACCCGGGTCTGGAGAAGAGGAGACTCGCCTCCAGACCCAGATACCATAGTACCTGTAAAAAAAGAATTTAAAATAAAAAATATACATTATACTTACCTTCTGATGTCCCCCGGTCTCCTGTGCGATGCTTCCTGGCTCCCTGGTGGCTCGCGATGGTGTAAAAGGACCCTCCATGACGTAATTTAGTCATGTGACAGGTCACGCGACTGCTGACGTCGGCGGTCGCGTGACCTGTCACATGACTAAATGACGTAATGGAAGGTCATTTTACACCATCGCGAGCCATCGGAAGGTGAGTATAATGTTTTTGCTTTTTACCATTTTTATTCTTTTTTTTAACTATTTACTTGGTCACACTATATAAATCCATGAACAAAGAAAGTAGCACTCTGTAACGCTGAGTATGTAAATATGAAGTATGAAATATGAATAGCATTACTCCTGTAGAATATAGAAATAAATGAGAAATCTTAGCGCATAAATTGGCCAATTCATGTGTACCTGACAGCTGCGATAAGGCGTTTCTCGATGTCAGGACCTAACCATGTGAATACCTCTCTAAGGGACATCCGTCTGCTTATGTGTGGGAAAGTAAGATCCTGATGCGATTAAAACCACCTGCGGCATGGGGGTGGAGTGCTCAGTCAAAGCTTAAATCTAGTAACAAAGAAAATGACAGCACTTCCACTACAAGAAATAGGTGTGAACAGGTGCTTACTAAGAGGAGCTACCTCCATGTACAATGAACAAACAAAGTAGCACTCTGTAACGCTGAGTATGTAAATATGAAGTATGAAATATGAATAGCATTACTGCTGTAGAAAATAGAAATAAATGAGAAATTTTAGCGCATGTAAATATGAAGTATGAAATATGAATAGCATCACTGCTGTAGAATATAGAAATAAATGAGAAATCTTAGCGCATAAATTGGCCAATTCATGTGTACCTGACAGCCGCGATAAGGCGTTTCTCGATGTCAGGACCTAACAATGTGAATACCTCTCTAAGGGACATCCGTCTGCTTATGTGTGGGAAAGTAAGATCCTGATGCAAATAAAACCACCTGCGGCATGGGGGTGAAGTGCTCAGTCAAAGCTTAAATCTAGTAACAAAGAAAATGACGGCACTTCCACTACCCTTTAAAAACAGGGTGGCACATGTTAAGGAGCTGAAACTCCTAAACCCTTCATCCAATTTTAATGTGAATACCCTCAAATGAAAGCTGAAAGTCTGAACTTCAACTGCATCTGAATTGTTTTGTTTAAAGTTCATTGTGGTAATGTCTAGAACCAAAATTAGAAAAATGTTGTCTCTGTCCAAATATATATGGACCTAACTGTATATCAATGCATAGGTTTTGATATTGTATATTGTAGATATTGTATGGAAAATATTGCACTTCCATTACCATGTGAGGTCTGTGAGGCAATTGTTTTTACTCTGCATTGATTAGCACCTCTTTGGTAATGAGGATATTCACAAAGTTTGCCCTTGCATAAACTGACATCAGATATCAAGAGGAAGTGATTGGGCTCAGGGATTACGTGACATAACAATGTGACACGATCCCCTGGATTTACACCACTAGAAATGCTCCGACACAGGAGGTGAGTATAAGTGGTGTTATTTTACTGGTGATAAACATGCTGATTGAGACAGGGTTGCCTGAGTAGTGGACAACCCCTTTAATGTATCTAGACACAGGACAAGGTGCCAAGTGTCCAGAAACATCAGCTTTTGATTGATTTAATCCAAAACTCCACAATAACACTGTGTCACATAAGAGGATCCATAAGAGACTGTTGGCGGTTGTTTTTTTTTTTTTTTGCTATTCTTGTTAGAATTGAACCATACAATAAGGAGATCTGAGATTATGCCACTACAGGAACCCCTGGCAAATCAACTATAACCTGTGTTGAAATGCAGCATCAAGTGTTGTTTACTCACAGAGTCTCCCACAGGGAAAATGAAGGGACTTGGGCCGCCATAACGAAATATCACCTATCCAGAGGATTGGTAATGTGTTACTGAAAGATGGGATCTGACCCCTGAAAGTCCCCATCTCAATGGAGCGATGATCCTGCTTGCATCAGTCCCAAAGACTGACTGGTGTACATGTAGGAACGTTGCTCCTTTCACAGAGGGGACGTCAGAGCTGGTGGTGGTCTCAGCGGTAGGGCTTGATGTCTAGATTACACTTTAATAGAAGATGATCCAGAGTGCACCCTATAAGGTAGAAGTGCGGGTAGAGAGGGGTGGAACCCTTGGCGGCAGATGAATTGTATTCTCCGCATAACAGCATGCCATATGACGCTGTACAGCGTCCGTGCACACATCTCCTACTGCTATCTCCACAGCTGTATCACAGCTTATCCACTCTGGAGAGTCAAAACATTATTTGTTTTTGGTCGACTGCATAAAGGAAAAAATATATTTGCTTGTTCATCTGTTTTGGAAACAGTATATCCCATTATAGAGTACACGTCACACTGTAAAGTCTGAGCATTTTATGTGCATGTATAGAAACCTTTGAGGACAGCATGGAAATATACTACAATCCTCCCAAATCTACCATTACATTAGATTTGACAGGATTGTCACAGGAGCTAGGGCTGTGGAGTCTGAGTCAGTGTCCATTTTGGTGGAGTTGGAGTCAGTGTAAAATGAATCGACTCCAACAATATATAATAAATTGGGTACAGTAGTACAATGCAGGATGTGCTGTAAATGTTTTCATAAGAATTTGGGAAAGTTATGAAATGTCCTATAAATGTCTGTTCTGTTCCTGATCTAAGGATCTCGGCTTTTAGTTTAGATAAATCTGTGCAGCACTTTATGTACATGCTCAGTAGTGAGGCCGGGCTGTGGAGTCGGAGTCAGGGAAATTGAAGAGTCGGAGTCGGTGGTTTGGCTTACAGACTCCACAGCCCTGCACAAGACCACACTAACTAATGGATCATTCAGACCTCTTTTTTTTTCATGTACGAGAAAAATGATCAAAGTTTCATCTGTGATTTTGTTCAGAGTTCCATGAGATTTTTTCAGGAGGGTGTGATCCGTGTTTTGGTCGAGTTTGGTCAGAGTTTTACCAGTTTTTCTCAGATGAGAAAAAAACTTTCTCTACCTTCTCCTATCAGTCAGGGAAATATGGACAGCACACAGATTGCACCCAAGTGCTGTCTGATTTTTTTCACTGACACTTGCATTGCCAATTTTATCGGATCAATATCGGTCATGTTTCCGCGATTTTGCACCAACCGCTCTGTGGACAAAAAAAAAACCTGGACCAGCCTCATAGACTAAACTAGTGCGAGTGCTATCAGTGAAAAACACGGTTAGAACTTGTACACGAAAATTGGATGTCTGAATGATCCCTAAAGTGCGTCTTTCCCTGAAGGAGGCATGTGCAGACTCCTTGGACAGAATCAAGCGCTGAAATCCTTTCAGCATCACATATTATAGTTTAATTTACGTTTCTTTTCTTTCATCTTCAGCTTAAAATTGAAGGATGTGTAGCAGATATGGTTTATACAGATGAAGTGGGTATGTTTGTAGGTGCGGCACTTTATTTAATCAGGCCCTTTAACAAAGGACGCCGCTTGGCAGGAGAATACAAGCGTGGCGGGCCATTCACAGAGAACTCGCCACACATCACCATTATCAGGGATAAAATGAAGTTTGGTTTTAAATTCAATTTGGAATTAAGAAGAATAAAGCTTCTTTGTCATCGATTTCCATTTAGACAAATGAAGGTTTAAAAAGCGAGTGTAACTCTAGTACACAACCATGTCACTCTGCAGTGCCGGGGACGAGGCAGAGCAGCTGCCCCCTACTTAGTCCTTCAAGTGTGAAATAGAAGCTGCAGAGAGACTAATGGTTAATATTTTATGAGGGTGAAAAAAAAAATACTTTTTTTTTTCTCGCCATCATAATGTTATTGGATGCTCCTCAGGACTACTCTGTTTATTAATTCAATTACATGTATATTTAGCTTCATTTTATTCTCGATTAGGATGTTTTATTACTGCTAGAAATGTTATTGCTTGTCAGATGAGAACCGGCGACAAGTCGTTAAGATTCCTCAGGCTATAATGTATTCCCGTTGAAGACAGGTAATTGGATTGCTACAAGCCCAGCACCTTTTCCAAGGGCATTGTATTATAACTACAGGCATGACACTACAATAAAAAAGAAACTGGCGGACAGCTATTTCTTCCTATAATAGTTGTATAATGAGTGTGTGGCAATGATTTTTATACCCGGTGAACTTATATATTTATGTAACATGGCGCTTTCTTTTCTATTACATTGTGTTCATGTCTCTGTAATGGAATAATGCAATGACTCATGAATTACAGCCTTTCTACCATCTACTGAAAAATGTAAATACTTTCTATAGATGATCCTATTGAGTTCTGTTACCAATTTTTTTTAACGCAAAGGTCACCAACAAATTTCGGCTCATCCAGAATCTTTAAAACCCTAATTGCATGCACTATCTCTAGTTTACCCACATTAAAATCCCTTTTATCATGTTTCTGCTCAGATCCTCAGTACACACTTTTTTTATGGCCTCCTTTAACTCAGCTGTTGATGACTTTTTTTGTATTGATGACCACTTTTGTACTGTTGACCACACATATTCACAAGAGCTGTGGTCATTGGTTGTTATTTTGTGCAGAGCTGTGAACCTGTCCACGAAACCAAGTAACAAAATGGTCACAGTTATGCTGGAGCTTATGGCCATGTTAAAGGGGTTGTCCAGTCCAAATCAATAAGTCTGCAGTCATTCTGTGTAACTGCAGACTTATGAGTCGCCCCAGCGTATGTTCTGTGCGCTGCGGGGATTCGCTGGTTTCTGACCTGGGACCGGAGGCTATGTATGCATCAGTGGGCGTGGCCTCGCTTCCATACACTTTTATGGAGCAAGGCCATTCCCTCTAGTCGGTCACACCCACTGGATGGCCGCAGCTCTATATGGGACACGGCCTCACTCAATACAAGTGTATGGAGCAAGGCAACGCCCCTAGACGGGCCCTGGCCGGGAGTATGTATAACACATACATACTGGGTCGGAAATTAGCGAATCCCCTCAGCGCATAATCAATGCACTGGGGGGGTTTATAAGTCTTCAGTCACACAGAGTGTCTGAAGACTTATCAATTTGGACCAGACAATTCCTTTAAGTATCAAATCTCTGTAATTTGATCTGCCAATGTGAGTATTCTGATAGGCCATGCAATTCTCCTCTGGGAAATTAATTATCCAAATTACCTCTTCAGAGAGGAAGAGGACTTGAACTCTAGTGCCACCTAATGAAAGTAGCAACCCTAAAAGTCTTTATCGACCCTTTAACGAGCTTTGCCACATGAGTTGAGATAAAAGCCAAACCATACACTCTAATTGCACATCCTGTTGCAGGATGTTTGCCTCTCATCAGTGTAAAGCTAAAGTTCTGATTTGGCTGGATGAGATGCCTCTGATGGGAGTCTAAGGGGTAATGGTTCCCCTAGTGGAGAGTGATATGCCGATGTAAGGAGTATTATAGATCATGTAGTGCTTCTCTGGGAAATTAAATTAGCAAATTACCTTTTCAGAGAGGAAGAGCACTTGAACTCTAGTGCCACATACTACAAGTAGCAAACTGAAGAGTCAATATTGACCATATAACGAGCCTTGCCACGACTTAAGGACAAAAGCCAAATTAAAAACTCTATTTGTAGACACATGCTTTGGGGTGTTTGCCTCTCATCAGTGCAAAGCAAGAAGTCTGATTTGACTGAATGAGATGCTTTTCACAGGCGGCTAAGGAGTTCAAGTTCTCTTTCAAGAGGCAATCTGCATATTTTTTATCTTAGTTAAGGAGATAAGTGGTAGTGGTTCAAGCCTTGGTATTAAGTTTAAAAAATATTGTGTTGTGCCTGAGGAACATGTGTGGTCATAAAGCCACTAGTTATTTAACAGTGGTCTATGGGGTTATATTATGTTTTTTCAAATGTAACCCCCCCCCATTGACTTTAATTGTCAACCGAACAATTGTTTGGCAGGTTGTTCGGCCAACGGCTTACTTGCCCAACTCTCCCATACACAGGAGCGCTTGCTATGCCAAGTGTTTATGTTCTCTATGAGACAGCTATTGTCAGACTCCTCTAGCGGTGGTTTGTCTCTTTGCAAACAAAAGGATTGGCAGTCTGAAATCAGATCCTCATCTTCTCCGACAACATCTATCGGGGAGAATGGAGAGCACCCAAACTCATTAGACTGTTGGCCGAACCCGGGAAGTGAGACCAAAGTAAGTCTAATATATATGGGCACCTTTTAAATAGGCTTGTAGTTTTAAGTTGCATTTTTTGTGAAATATGGTTAAAAGACTTTTCCCCCAAAAAGTATTTTTAACTAATATAGCTTGCAGAAGTTAAAAATAAAGTTACTACACACCGCAGTTCCAACACTGGCTCTTCACCAGGCTTTGTTGACAGGCTGTTCGAACGTGACAGTGTTCGAGTCACGATTTTAGTCCACTGATTTGCTGGGTCCTGGGTCCTGACTTCACCTCTGCAGCCAGTCAACAAGAGCCAAGGGCGACAGCAGAGTAAATAAAAATATCATCATAAATTTGATGATGGAGATAATCACTATAGTATGGCCGCCGTCTTGTTAACTGCCACAAACATATCCAAGACCGCTAATGGGATAAGTGCCAGTGAGCATGTGTAGTAGGGAGCTCTGCTGATTAGAGATGAGAGAACCCGAACTTAAAAGTTCAGTGTCCGATACGAACAACAAACTTAAAAGTTCGGGGTTCATATTGGACAGTTAGAGTCCGGTGCTAAACACTGAACACGGACTTCTCCCGGAAGTCCGTTGCAATGCTCGGAGTTCTGGGGGAAGTCCATTGCAGAGAGAGAGAGACATTTTCCAGCTCAAAAATCTGCGTCGCCATTGTTTTCAATGGGGTTTGGGTTCTGGTTAAAATTCGGGTACAGTTTTTGTACCCAAACCGAACTTTGGATAAAACTTTGCTGATAAAACAGTGATTTTATCACTAGAGGACTAGTAAACCTACTGCCATGTAATCCTCCAGTTTTGAGGTTTGTATAACCACGCCTCCTCCACTTATTGGCAGCTTTCTGCCTATGCACAGTGTACACAGAAAACTGTCAATCAGAAGTATTAGATTTGCCGCAGATACAACATGGACTTTAAGTGATAAATCGATGGAATCACTGTCTCTTCCCCTATATCATGCTGTTCTCAGATGGTATAGCGAAAACCTTGTGATCAATTCCCTTTAAAGGATTTGTCCAGTACTTGGACAAACCTGTCACGGGTGTGTCAGAGGTGACAGACAGTCGCCCTGCAGTTGGTTGCAGGAGATCTCTACGTTTGGCATTACAGACATCTTCTTAGAGGCTGGCTGTCTCTAGGAACCAGTGGCTACCTCCCTCTGCCTAATTAGCTCCCTGGCCTGGGTGTATAATTACCTGGTGTGTCTGAGAGGGAGGTGCTGGCGATATTCATTACTACTTGTAAGGCTTTAGCAAGAGCAGTACTTCGTTTTCTCTGGAGCTTGAGGCCGTGTTTGGAGTCGTCTAAAGCTAAGCAATTCCCCTCTTTTTGTCTACCCTTGTTGTCTATAGAGTTTAGTGGAGATCGACTAGTGCTCATCTCCTCCCTTCCCTAGCCTTAGCCATATGCCAGGGAAAGTCAGGGCGAGGCATTCTTGCGGCGATTGGTGAAGAGCCAATATATGGACGTTAGTTGAGACAGGGTGACACTAGACCAGACCAGGAGGTCTCCACTCCCCCCTTTCCCTAGTGTCTGGGCTCCCTTTCCCTCTTCCCTTTGTGTTGCACTAAGTCTTTCCCACACCTTGTGTGACAAAATCCTTCTGAATCACCAGAAAAGAATAACACCTATACTTAGCTCTGGTATCTTTGCCGGCTCTAGCGTGACATTGCTACTGATGCTCTCTCACTTTCTCCTGATGTCCAAAGGTGGAGAGAGTGAAGTGGCTGCTGATTGGCTGCAGGGATCACATGACATAACAATAACATAACACTGGATATAGATAATAGATGTTATTTTATTAGGGGGGATCATGGTGATTCAGAAGGGGTGGTCCGAGTAGTAAACAACCGCTTTAAAGAATGTGTCAGGCACCGAGAAAGGAGGCTGGGCACAGAGTGAGGAATCCGCCAGGTTGCTTCCTCCATATTCTCCCTTTTTGGCTTGATTGACAGGTCCGTCCCAGACATGGAGAAGCTGAAGGGATTCTGGCTTGATTTTCTACATACATTTTCGATCTAATGCTGCAGCATTCAGAATAAAACATAGCTTTCTCTGGTCCGTAATGTGGTGTCTCTTTTATATTTACCGCTAACAAGTTACCTTTAAGCTGTGATTAAGAATGGTACTAATAAAGGAAAGAGCAAGATGGTGCATTGCTAAGTACACAGTGTAGTCTTTAGTTATTAAAGCAAGAAGCCAAAAATATATGTGTGTGTGCGAAACTCTGCGGAGTTTGATTGTAACTATAAGAACTGTTCAAGATGGAGAAGACAGGAAAAGTGAATGACTATAATCAACTCTGAGTCATTGGCTTAAATTGAAGCTTATGACACTTTGTACACAATTATAGGGCAGTGAAGATATTGACCATATAATTTTTATGCAGATTTTCTAACTCCGTGCTGTATAAACTTGAATTCTTATTGGATGAAGCAGATCAGGTGATGTGTATGTGTGTAATGAGGAGTGTGTGGCTTAAGGATAAAACGCCCTTTATAATGGTGTGCAGAAATATTAGGCAGCTTCTTTTTTTCAGGCAAATAGGACAAGAAAGGGATTTAAATGACTTGGAAAAGTCAAAACCTTTTACAAGTCTTACAGAGGGATCCAGCACTCTGAAGATATTAGGGCGAGATAACAGAACCATCAAAGGTTTTGTTGCAAATAGTCAACAGGGTCAGACAAAAAAACGTGTTGACAAAAAAGACGCACATTAACTGCCAAATATTTGAGAAGAATAAAACGTGAAGCGACCAGGAAGCCATTATCCTCCAGAGCCGTCATATTCCAAAACTGCAACCTCCCTGGTGGCCCAGAAGTACAAGGTGCTCAGGGACATGGCCGAGGTAAGGAGGGCTGAGACCTGACCACCACTGAACAAAGACAGAAGTGGAAACGTCATAATGGGTCAACAAATATCTGAACACAGATTTTTCACAGGTTTATGAACTGATGTTATGAGAATGACTCTTGGTGGACCAGATGGATGGGTCCGTGGCTGGACCAGTAACAGGCACAGATCTCCACTCCCACTCAGATGCCAGCAAGGTGGAGGTGGGCACTGCTATGGGCTGGTAATATTAAAGATGAGCTAGTTGTGCCTTTTCAGGTTGAAGTTGGACTCAAAATCAAGTCCCAAACATACTGTAAGATTTTGGAAGACACTTTCTTCAAGCAGTGGTACAGGAAAAAGTCTACATCTTTCACGAAAACCATGATTTTTATGCAGGACAATACTCCATCGCAGCATTGAAGTCTCCACTGCTCGGCTGCCAGTATAAGCCTTAAAGATAACAGAATGATGACCCGGCCCCTTCCTCACACAACCTAAATCCTATATAGAATTTATGGGCCCTACTTGATTGGGAAATTTGCAGTGAAGGAAAACGGTTACCTCCCTGATCAGTGTCTGGGGGGTCGTGGTTGATGCTGCCCAAACAGTTGACCGTCAACAGATTAAAAAACTGACAGACTCCATGGATGGAGCTTATGGCTGTTATTGAAAAGAATGGCAGCTATATTGTTTTTATTTTAAATGTCAGAAATATATTTTTGTACATTTTGAATTGTTAGGTTATTATTCTCACTTTAATGCTATATTCATACTAGTTGTTTTTTCAGCGTTTTTTTTTTTGTGTAGCAAAACGTTGAAAATGCAGGTTTTGGTGCATTTTTTTTAATGCGTTTTTGGTGCTTTTTTCAGGATCCCAAAAGCATAAACACAGGTCACCAGTGCAAGACATATGTGAAACCATATTAACCAGAATTACAAATGTAACAGTGGGAGGAGGTGAATTGTTCAGGAATACTTTACCTAACACATTGGCAGAGCATTGAGTTTGTAGGACACTATTTACTATTACACTTTAGTCTGCCATTGAGTTGCTCATGCATTGTTCAATCTCACACTCTGGTGGGCCACAGGTATTGCTCAGTCTCTCATGTTGGTCAGCCAATGGTTACTTGTTACCAATCACTAATTTAATTAAACTGTACTAATCCTAACTGCCATCTCAGGTGAAAAACACTGAAAAAGAAGTGACATGCTCTATTGTGCAAAAAAATCTGGAAAGCACGAAATACTGAGGACAAAAAAAAACAAGCTGTGTGCATGAGATTCCTGAAATCTCATAGACTTTGCTAGTACTATAAAACGCAGCTGAAAATTTGCATGAAAAAACTCTGAAAAAATGCCTAGTGTGAGCATAGCCTAACAGATTAAAATAAACAATTGAGATGGGAACATTTACGGTTTTCATTTAGTTGCATAATAATTCTATCCACTTATAGTTTCCAAATAATTCTGCACACATAGATAGTCTCCTAAGGCTGTGTGCCCACGATGCGTTTTTTTAAGCGTTTCTGCAGCGGCAAAAACGTTGCAGAAACGCTTAAAAAATGCATGGTAGAAGACCTGCCATGTTCCCCAATGATAATCCGCATGTGCTGTGCACATGCTGCGGAAATTTCCGCTGCGGATTATCATTGCGGAAAAAAACGCAGCACTACCAATTATTTTGCGGAAGCGCTGCATTTTCGCCGCCATTGACTTGCATTAGACCGCATGGATTACGCATCACTGCATAAGTAGATACACATTCCATGCGTTCTAATGTGCGGATGGTACCCAGGTCTAGAGAAGAGGAGACTCTCCTCCGGACCTGGGTACCATTGAAAACTGTAAAAAAAAGAATAAAATAAAAAATATATATATACTTACCTTCTGGCAGCCCGCGGTGCGCTCCTCCTTGCTTGGCAGCAGTTCGCGATGGAATGAAGGACCTGCGCTGACGTCATAGTCATGTGACGGGTCATGCGACGCTGATGTCGGCAGGTCCTTCAGTCTACCGCTGCCGGCAGCCGGGACGGAGGAAATCAAGACTGCGGGGGCCATCGGAGGGTAAGTATAGATTTATTTTTTACCATTCTTTTATGGTCACACTATATAAATCCTTGCCGGTTGCATGGATTTATATAGTGTGACCAAGTTGACAAGCACTTTCCAAGTGATGCTAAAATCGCTTGGAAAGCGCTTGTCAACCCGCATGTGGAAATGCAAGTGAAGAACGCTTCACATCCGCATGTCCCTGGCAGGAAAAACTCATGTACAATCCGCATGTACAATCCGCATGCGTTTTTTTCTGCCAGGGAGATGCAGAAACGCTCAGGAAAAATCCGCAGCATTCCTGCATCGTGGGCACATAGCCTAAGAAAGACAAAACTTCACTTTTACTTTCTTAACCCTCCGTCACATACAATAGGCCTGACAGGCACATCTCTTTTACTTTCATTTCTCCTTCCTCACCAGATTGTGAGGAAATCCCCTCCCTCCAGGTAGTCTCCTGTCTCTAGCAGCTCTGTGAAACCTCATACCACAGTTGGATTGCAGAGCTTCAGGAGGACAGATATAACTGCGCTAATCTCTCAGGCTCATTGTATGTGAACACGTCACACTCAATAAGGTTGGTATTTTATGTTTTTATTCATCACAATTGTTTATTTAGCTTGTTTTATGAATGTATAGCACAAAGTGTGAGGATATTTCATAGAAATAAGGCAGATTAAAAAAGAAAGTGTGCTGCTCAGGCATATACAGTAGTTCTCTAACACATATTCCTTCTCTTGATTCAGATTATCTGCTGAAATGGAGAGGAAAATGTACAATTTATCAAAAAACCTTGATGTTGAGGAAGTAACAAACATGCTGTTAGATGATGCAGACCCCACACTGAATGAGGATTTAGAAGAGGAAAGTGAGATTGATTCTCATGATGAGGTGGAAGTATGTGAAGTGGATTCTGAAACAGAGCAAGATGGTGACAGTGATGAGGATGAAGATGTAGAATCTTATTATATGGGAAAAGATAAAAAAAAACAATGGAACAAGAAGCCACTCCAGAAAAAACGTAGGGAACCTCAAAACATTATTACTCACCTTCCTGCAGTTATAGGAACTACAAGTAATGCAAAAACTGCAGTTGAATGCTGGAATAGTTTATTCACAGATGACATTCTGGACTCTATTGTCACATATACCAACCAATATATAGACATTATAAAGGACAAGTTCATCTGCAACAGAACCATCAAGGCCACAGATGAAATAGAACTGCGTGCTTTTTTTGGATTATTATACCTTGCAGGAGCTTATAGGGCAAATAGACAAAGTTTGGAGGAACTTTGGAGTAAAGATGGGGATGGAGTTGAAAAATTTGGCCTTGTTATGTCCATAAACAGATTCAAGCTTCTAATTCGTTGCCTTCGGTTTGACGACAGAACTACCCGAACCGAACGTAAAACACATGACCGACTTGCTCCAATTCATGATATATTCCAAAAATTTGTTGAAAACTGTAAAAAAAGCTATTGCCCTGGGGAGAATCTCACTTTTGACGAAATGCTCCCTGGTTTTCGTGGTAAATGTGCCTTTCGTCAATGTATTCCATCAAAGCCTAACAAATATAGAATTAAAATGTATGCCCTTGTTGATGCCAGTAAGACCTACACTTACAACCTGGAAGTTTATGCAGGAAAACAACCAGAAGGTCCTTACTGTGTCAGCAACAAACCCAGTGATGTTGTAAAAAGACTGGCTGAGCCCTTGTTTGGATCGGGTCGCAATATAACAGCTGACAATTGGTTTTCAAATTGTGATCTGATTGATTATCTGAAAATGCAGAAGCTTTCATATGTCGGAACTGTAAGAAAAAATAAAAAATAATTGCCTGCACAGTTTGTAAGTGTGAAAGGGAGACAACAGTACAGCAGTATGTTTGCATTCCATAATGGAAAGGTTTTGGTTTCCTATGTACCACAAGCAAAAAAAATTGTACTTCTTCTATCAACACTTCATGATGATGATGCCATCGATCCTGGGACTGAGGCACAAAAAAAACCCGGAGATAATTACATTTTATAATGCAACCAAAGGGGGTGTTGATACAGCTGATCAGATGTGCTCAACTTTCAACGTCAGCAGAAACACCAAACGCTGGCCAATGGTCATATTTTTTGCTATGTTGAATTTGGGTGGTAGAAATTCACAAGTCATTTACCTTGAAAACAAGCTTGAACCACTCCGTAGACGATTCTATCTGAAAAAATTGGCCCATGAACTAGTGCTTGGAGAGCTACGCAGGAGAAGTATGAAAACAATCGGTATCCCCTCTCGCCTTCAAGTTCAGCTCAAAAGATTCCGCCCAGAAGATGATAGTGAAAATTCACCACCTGCACCACCTCCCAAAAGAAGGAGATGCACCACCTGCACCACGGAAAGCGGAATCAGAAGGCATTCTAATTATGAATGTCACAAATGTCATAATGCAATCTGCCTGACACATGCAAAAATGATGTGTAATTCTTGCTCTTTGCTCTGCAAGTGTAATTTTTCTGGGGAAACTTCAGGATCTAATTCTGATTGAATATGTGTTTAATAGTACTTAAGGTACCTTAAAATTAAGTTTGTTTCCATAAATTTTCTTTGTAGAGTTTTTTGACAGAGTCGAACTGGGGACTATTTGGTGGGAGTTTTGAAATGTTTGTATTTCAGAGTTATTAGTTTTATGTTAAGTAAATGGGTTTTTTTGCACCTGATTATGTGTAGTCTCTTTTATTACATCCCTATGAAGGTCACTGATCACTTTTAGAGCACTGAAATTGCAAACATTAGATATTATAGGTATTTTTCTAGCCTGCGCCTGACAGTCACATTGTATGTGAACTCGTTAGAACAGATATTGTATGTGACGGAGGGTTAAATATTCAGATTTATTAACCTTTTGGATTGATCGATAGCTCTGTAGTTGTTCAATAATAAAATTAATCTTCTAAAATACAGCTTACCTAATAATTGTACACACCGTGTATGCCTCTGACTGCACCTGATCTGTAGTGTCACAGTATTTTTGTGTTATTTAGTCACTATATGTTCCCATTATACAGTCATGATAAGGTGACATCATCCAATAACTGTATGGTGCCAATTCTGCATTAGTGGCGGATGCTCTGAAGCAAGATTATCTGTAAGCACTTGCAAATTGTATTAGTTGGGTTGAGAGGTTCTTTAAAATCATAGAGAGAATTTACAGTAATTTGCATATGCAATTAGTACATGTGAACATCTGTTTGCACTTTCCTCAATCCTCTTTTTTTACCTTAGCATTTTTATGGTATTAAATGGAAAAAAAATGATCACAGCAGCATGAGAAATGTCCCATGAGAAAAGATAATGATGTCAGTGAAATGATGAAAGTGCCAGCAATGTGGTTAAGGTGCAAGATAAAAGTGCAATTCTGTTTAATAGCATCGCTGTAATAAAAGAATAATCGAGGAAATACTGGTGCCACTTGCTGTATATTATTCTTGTTTTACTATCCCATGTGGACCAGTGAAATATGGAAACAATTTCTTACATGGTAAGAAGAAAGCGTCAGGCTGGTGAATGGTTGTAAATTAGGAGTATGAAGATTATAGGATGCGAATTCTCACACAAGTGTAGGCCGTACGTCTTAGTGCTGGCCTAGGCAGACAAGTTTATTAATTATGGTGATCATTACAACAAAGGTTACACAGGTAACCAGGGGCGGACACAGACTGTAGTGGGCCCCTGTGCAAGAAATTTTTTGGGCCCCCCCCCCCCGCGCTTCATAAGGCAACAAAGTTATCTAAACATAACCCCCCCCATGTGCATCTCTCGCCCCCCCATGTGCAGCTCTCATCCCCCCCATGTGCAGCTCTCATCCGCCCCATGTGCAGCTCTCATCCCCCCCATGTGCAGCTCTCATCCCCCCCGTGCATCTCCCATCCCCCCCGTGCATCTCTCATCCCCCCCATGTGCATCTCTCATCCCCCCCCATGTGCATCTCTCATCCCCCCCATGTGCATCTCTCATCCCCCCCCATGTGCATCTCTCATCCCCCCCATGTGCATCTCTCATCCCACCCCATGTGCATCTCTCATCCCCCCCATGTGCATCTCTCATCCCCCCCACTCCTAGTTAACTACTTGTATTTAAAACAAATAAAACTTGTTATACTTACCCCCATGCGATCCCTGCAGAATCCTGGCGCTCGTCCACGTCGCTGCCACCAGACGGTGCCACATGCATAGCCATCAGCTTTTGTTTTGGCCAAAAGATTTTTAAAGCCGCCACCACGATAAGGTAGACTCTTCTGGCAGGGCCCTACTCTAACCTATTAAAATTTTCTTACAATATCCAATACTCTTTTTAGATATATTTTTATTTAGTTTTCTTTAAGGGAATGTGTCATATACATTTTTTTTTAAAATGACCAATAATACCACATACAGGGAATACCGCCACACCATGACCAGACCACATATTACCACAACATAGTGACCGAATAATACCACACAGAAGGGGGAAAAACTGCCACACCATGACCAGACCACATATTACCACCACATTACTAATATTACCACCACATTACTAATATTACCATAAGTGTCATTATACACGGGAGCTCTATACATGGTATGTATAATGTAAGTGTCCAGGTAATCTAGTGATCACCAGTGACATTATACACAGGAGCTCTGTATATAGTGTCAGTGTACAGGTAATACAGTGATCACCAGTGACATTATACACAGGAGCCCGGTACATAGTATATAGTGTAAGTGTACATGTAATACACTGACTCACTGGTGACGTCTCTAGGTGAAGTCCTTCAGCTACGCTTTTCTCCTTCATCCAGCACAGACCGCCATTACGTCTTCCAGCCAGGACTCGTCTCTGCATAAAATAACACAGTTATCTAGAGCACATTCCCCAACTTCTACATTACGCAGCTGAATACAGACGTGCATCCACCATCAATATATGGTTAGTTATTATACAACCTACCATTCCAAATATAAATTGTAATCCACCACGGTGCCCCCATTAACTGTAAATAGGCACTTAATATATAATTTAATTAGAACCTCTACTCTTTCCGCCAATTTGTTACCAGTTACACTCCTGCATCCGCAACGCCCCCTACTCTATACTTCCTGCTCCCCGCATTCATTATTTACATGCACCCCCTGCCCCAATTCATTATATCATGTCCTGCTCTCCCCACCCCATCCACCCCATCATCATTTATCATTTTCTGTCCCCCACCCCACATTCATTATGTGCAGCTCATTATCCCCCTACTCCCAATTCCCCCATGTGCAGCTCATTTTCTCCCAATTCCCCCATGTGCAGCTCTCACCCCTCCATGTGCAGCACTCACCCCTCCATGTGCACATCTCTCATCCCCCTCCCCCACATGTGCCCCTCTCTCATCCCCCCATGTGCACATCTCTCATCCCCCTCCCCCACATGTGCACCTCTCTCATCCCCCTCCCCCACATGTGCACCTCTCTCATCCCCCTCCCCCACATGTTCACCTCTCTCATCCCCCTCCCCCACATGTGCACCTCTCTCATCCCCCTCCCCCACATGTGCACCTCTCTCATTCCCCTCCCCCACATGTGCACCTCTCTCATCCCCCTCCCCCACATGTGCACCTCTCTCATCCCCCTCCCCCACATGTGCACCTCTCTCATCCCCCTCCCCCACATGTGCACCTCTCTCATCCCCCTCCCCCACATGTGCACCTCTCTCATCCCCCTCCCCCACATGTGCACCTCTCTCATCCCCCTCCCCCACATGTGCACCTCTCTCATTCCCCTCCCCCACATGTGCACCTCTCTCATCCCCCTCCCCATGTGCACCTCTCTCATCCCCCTCCCCCACATGTGCACCTCTCTCATCCCCCTCCCCCACATGTGCACCTCTCTCATTCCCCTCCCCCACATGTGCCCCTCTCTCATCCCCCCCATGTGCACATCTCTCATCCCCCTCCCCCACATGTGCACATCTCTCATCCCCCTCCCCCACATGTGCACTTCTCTCATTCCCCTCCCCCACATGTGCACCTCTCTCATCCCCCTCCCCCACATGTGCACCTCTCTCATCCCCCTCCCCCACATGTGCACCTCTCTCATCCCCCTCCACCACATGTGCATCTCCCATTCCCCCCACTCCTAGTAAATTGTATTTAAAAAAAAAAAAAAACTTGTTATACTTACCCCCATGCGATCCCTGCAGAATCCTGGCGCTCGTCCAAATCGCTGACACCAGGTTCTCCTGATTTCCGGTCATGTGACGGTGCCGTCACATGACCGGAAGTCAGGGGAATCATGAAAGCGCTGCCGCAGCAGCGCAGCGCTGAGATGTCCCGGCCCCGGCGCTTAGCATGGGGCCGGGGGCCCCATGAGGAGAGAGACGCACAAGAGGGGGGCCCCCAAGGGGGCCCCTACCGGCTGGGCCCCATACTGGAGTCAGGGCAGTCATGCCCTGATGGCGGCCCTGCTGGAGGCTGAAGGGGCCCCCTCTCCCTCGGGGCCCCCGTTCAATGAACCGGCTGCACGGGCGGTAGTTCCGCCCCTGCAGGTAACGATATGACCTTTGTTTAGCAGAAATTAAAGATGACAATTATGGTTAATTTATATATTATGCAGATTTGCCAATTGGCCATGTTACTACTTTTGTGCCCGAGATTCCAAAATGCCATGTCCTGTTACTGCATTTATACTGTATTTCATGGGCTGCTAAAAGCTGGGTAAAAATCCCTATTAATTCTGCTCTTTTGCATGCTGAAAGCTCGCTGAAAGGGGATAATTGTAAAACTTAACCTTTGTTAAACCATTTAAACAACCTCAAAATTGACATCCTAAGTGCACTCTTTGTAGTATGTCAATTTTGGTGTTGTTTAAATGGTTTCACAAAGGTTAAGTTTTAGAATTATCCCCTTTCAGTGAGCTTTCTAATTTTTTAGGGAATTTTATTAGCCTTTTTTTTCAGTGATTTACTCTTTTGCATGCTCGCCAACTCTTTGAATGTCCATGGAAAAAGGGAGACCTGCTGGGCTCCCGGAAAAGTTGGTACGTATCCAAGGCGCTGCGTAAACCTCCGCAAAGCAACATTTCTAGAAAGTTTCTTGTATGTGATGAGAAGATTTTGGTGTCAAAGCACCACTCCAGGATTTATTTATTTTTTCATTCAGTGCTGGAGGGGTGCTTTTAATCTAAGTTCCCTGCACCTAGTATTGTATTTAACAGCCGCCGTCTTCAGCTCTTCCCGGTGCCACTCTGGTCCCGTGCTGCCATCTTGTAACCACAATTACTTACTGACTGATAGTCACAAGCTCTCAATGTAAGTCTGAGAGCCTCGTTCTGGCCTTGTTCTGACCTTGTTCTGGCCTCGTTCTGACCTTGTTCTGACCTTGTTCTGGCCTCGTTCTGACCTTGTTCTGACCTCGTTCTGGCCTCTTTCTGATCTTGTTCTGGCCTCGTTCTGACCTTGTTCTGGCCTTGTTCTGGCTCTCATAGACTTACATTTAGTTATGACTTTTGGATCATCCTGCAAACTCTGCAGCGATCCGGCAGGTCACAAACTGCTGGAGACTGACCGGAGTGGCGCAAATAACAGATGAAAATGGTGGATGGTAAGTATTAGACTAGGAGCAGGGAACTTAGATTAGTGGCACCACTCCAGCGCCGCAATAAAAAAACACTGGAGTGGTGCTTTAAAACGCAAATTCAGGGTCCTGAAAGAGACAGAAATAGTGAAGGAGGAATGGCTTGAATGAAGGGGCTTTGGAAACTTATTCTACAATGCATTTTTGTGAATTTGTAGGGGAGATCCAAGAGGACAACTCAATGTATTTTACTAAATATATATTTTTTTATCTCTAGTAATTGATCTTTAAAAACAAAACTGGTTAAAGAATGATGGATGTGAAACTTACAGCCACTGATAATTTGCATGTATTTGGTTTCCTGTTTGAAAACAGATAATTAAAAGGAAGCCTAGTAAAAAGCTCCACAAAGGTATTCTACCGTCAGTATCAGTCCTCAGAGGATTACATGTAAGGAACTGGGAAAAGATATTTGCCCAAATTAAGTATATAATAATGTCAGGAGCATATTCTTAACATAAAAAATGAATGTGATATCTTTTAATATAAATTTTACAGTAAACCATATTGACCCCATATTATTAAATAAATTATTTTAGGATAAAATGCATGGACTATTGGTGCTCCTACATCCCCCATTACATGTCACCCAATTGTGCACCTCTTTCACTGTTTACTTGAGCAGAGAGTCTGGTGCAAAAAAAAAGTATAAAGAAACATGTTGGATTTATTTTGTGTTTTTTTTATTTCTGTGTGAATGATCAGCATAGGCATATCTCTTAACTAGGTTATTAGTTATTGTGGCTAGTATTGGGCTCAGCATTCATGGGTCCACATCCACTTTCATTTATCGATTGGGGATAATAGAAGTGGAAAATGCAGAGGGTAATGAAAAACTTAATGCTGATCTCTGAAAAAAAAAATGAGAGAAAATTACATTGGGAGCAGAGAGACTGTAATAATGCTAGGTAATGATCAGTGTTCATGATATATACACTGCTCAAAAAAATAAAGGGAACACTTAAACAACAGAATATAACTCCAAGTAAATCAAGCTTCTGTGAAGTCAAACTGTCCACTTAGGAAACAACACTGATTGACAATCAATGTCACATGCTGTTGTGCAAATGGAATAGACAATAGATGGAAATTATTGGCAATTATCAAGACACCCTCAATAAAGGAGTGGTTTTGCAGGTGGGGACCACAGACCACATCTCAGTACCAATGCTTTCTGGCTGATGTTTTGGTCACTTTTGAATGTTGGTTGTGCTTTCACACTCGTGGTAGCATGAGACGGACTCTACAACCCACAGAAGTTGCTCAGGTAGTGCAGCTCATTCAGGATGGCACATCAATGCGAGCTGTGGCAAGAAGGTTTGCTGTGTCTGTCAGCGTAGTGTCCAGAGGCTGGAGGCGCTACCAGGAGACAGGCCAGTACACCAGGAGACGTAGACGGGTCCGTAGGAGGGCAACAACCCAACAGCAGGACCGCTACCTCCGCCTTTGTGCAAGGAGCAACAGGAGGAGCACTACCAGAGCCCTGCAAAATGACCTCCAGCTGGCCACAAATGTGCATGTATCTACACAAACGGTTAGAAACCGACTCCATGAGGATGGTATGAGGACCCGACGTCCACAGATGGGGGTTGTGGTCACAGCCCAGCACCGTGCAGGACGCTTGGCATTTGCCACAGAACACCAGGATTGGCAAAGTCGCCACTGGCACCCTGTGCTCTTCACAGATGAAAGCAAGTTCACCCTGAGCACATGTGACAGACGAGACAGAGTCTGGAGACGCCGTGGAGAGCGATCTGCTGCCTGCAACATCCTTCAGCATGACCGGTTTGGCAGTGGGTCAGTAATGGTGTGGGGTGGCATTTCTTTGGAGGGCCGCACAGGCCTCCATGTGCTCGCCAGAGATAGCCTGACTGTCATTAGGTACTGAGATGAGATCCTCAGACCCCTTGTGAGACCATATGCTTGTGCGGTTGGCCCTGGATTCCTCCTAATGCAGGACAATGCCAGACCTCATGTGGCTGGAGTGTGTCAGCAGTTCCTGCAAGATGAAGGCATTGAAGCTATAGACTGGCCTGTCCGTTCTCCAGACCTGAATCTGATTGAGCACATCTGAGACATCATGTTTCGCTCCATCCACCAACGTCACGTTGCACCACAGACTGTCCAGGAGTTGGTGAATGATTTAGTCCAAATCTAGGAGGAGATCCCACAGGAGACCATCCGCAACCTCATCAGGAGCATGCCCAGGCGTTGTAGGGAGGTCATACAGGCACGTGGAGGCCACACACAATACTGAGCCTCATTTTGACTTGTTTTAAGGACATTACATCAAAGTTGGATCAGCCTGTAGTGTGCTTTTCCACTTTAATTTTGGGGGTGACTCCAAATCCAGGCCTCCATTGGTTAATAAATTTGATTTCCATTGATGATTTTTGTGTGATTTTGTTGTCAGCACATTCAACTTTGTACAGAACAAAGTATTCAATGAGAATATTTAATTCATTCAGATCTAGGATGTATTATTTGAGTGTTTCCTTTATTTTTTTGAGCAGTGTGTGTATATATATATATATATATATATATATATATATATATATATATACACATACATACTATCATGTAGTTGCAATCAGATCTAGTTTTTGGGTGGAGTCAAAGTTGATAGAAATGTACTGGCTGACTCCATCGTTAAAATAAAATACTCTCAAATATTAACATTGTAAAACACTTTAGAAACTTTCATAAGAATTTAGAAACATTAATAATATCAATAGTTTATCTGTTATCAATGAGCTCTCCATTTATTAAAAGAAAAACCCTCAGTAATAACCAGGGTGTTCCAGTGCTGTCTGATGTTACCATTTTACTACAGTAAATTTGTTATTACTAATTATTGGCCATTTATGACGCTGGAGTAGCAGTCTAAATTTTGGTGTGTACGGCCCTGCATACTATCTATCTAACTATATGTACATATTCAGTAAGAGATGTTTACAGTATCCATCTACAGTGGATATAAAAAGTCTACACACTTAAAATGCCAGGTTTTGTAATGTAAAAAAATCATAATAAGAATAATTATTTCAGAACTTTTTCCACCTCTAATGTCATCTATAATCTGTAGAGTTCAGTTGAAAAACAATCTGAAATGTTTTGGGGTGAAAAAAGAAAAATTAACTAACATATTGTGGTTTTTGAAATATGCACACCCTTAAACTTTTTGAAGTACCCTTTAAATTTATGACTGCATTCAATCTATTTGGGTAGAAGTCTATCAGCATGGAACATCTAGAATTGACAGGCTTTCCCACTCTTCCTTGCCTTGCTTCAAATTTGTCAGATTGTGGTGGCATTTCCTGTGTACAGCACCCTCTCCAGGTGAACGCAAAGATTTTCAATTGGATTCAGGTCTGGGCTCTGGCGGAGCCACTCTGAAGCTTTAATTCCTCTTCTGACAAAGTGATTCTTTTGTTGATTTGGAGTTATGCCTAGAGTTATTGTCATTCTGAAAGGTGAAATTCGTCTTCAACTTTTTAAGCAGAGGCCTGAAGGTTCTGTTAAAAATTGACTGATATATTGAACTCTTCATACTTCCCTCCACCTTGACTAAAGCCCCAGTTCCAACTGCTGAAAATCAACCCCAAAGCATAATGCTGCCTCCACTATGCTTCACTGTGGGTATGGCATTCTTTTGGTGATGCTCAGTGTTGGCATTATGCCCGAAAAGTTCAACCTTGGTATCATCCGACCAAAAAAATGTTTTCCCACATGCTTTTGGCAGACTTGATGTAGGTTTTGGCAAAACACAGAGCTGCAATTGGATGTTTTCCTTTGTAAGAAAATGCTTCCGTCATGCCATCCTACCCCACAGGCCAGACATACAGGTGATTTGATGTCACATGCAGTACACAACCAGTACTTGTCAGAAATTCTGACTTTTCAAAATTCCTTTTTTTGTATTTAAAAAAGGCATTTAGAGGGAGAATGGTTTTTTTTTTTTTAAAGCATAGATTTCAGTTCTTTTCTCAATGTGGTCACCTACTCCGCCTACCACAAGTTCTGGCCCAGTAAATGGATGTCTAACACATTATAGAAAATATTTTTTTCAGTGGATACTTATGCTGTACTACACAGCATTCATTACCAATATTCTGTAGCCTTCTCTTGGTGTAGATACGTATTTAGTCTCTAAAGATTGGAGAAAAGCTACAGAAATCCATTTTCCGTGTGTTTTTTAGATTTGTCAGGAGAATGCATTATAGCCGACACCTTCACCTAGTGATTATTGATCTGGATGCAGCTACTGACACGGTACAGTGATATAGGGCAGTGATATATACCATCACTGACTGGAGGGGAACTAATACTCTGTCTTCTTCTTACAAGACCCACATCATTTACAACTATTCATGTAAAGGTTTGTACATTCTTAAAACTAGACATATATGAGATAAAGCAGTGATAATGAGAGGATGCAGTTTTTTGGACTTTCAGTAATTCAGTTACAGCTGTCATCTAGGCATATGGGAAAAAATGACTGGCACCATCATCAAAACTCACCAAAATTCCATTTTAGTCAATTGAGTCCATTGGGCTGTGTTGGTGGCCAGAATTTGATTGACCTGGGACTGCTGCTATTTTCATATTTTTTCAGTTCTTATAATAATGGGAAAAACCCACAAATGCCACATTATATTATTGGGAATGTCTGTACTCAAGCTTTAGTTCATTTACAATAATGACAACCATATACATGTACAATATTCTTCTAATGTGCATGTTCTGAACTGTATTCTAAAGGAGAAGTCCGTGAGTGACTAACTAAATTGTTTATGTGGTACCCTACCATCACAGTGCATCCATTTACATTTCTCAACTGTAACATATATATATGGAACATTGGACAAATAGATGAGAAATGGCACATCCATATGCCTTTAAATTAATCTTCTTTATTAAATGTTCATGATAAAATGCATGGTATTAATCCTCCACTTGATTAACTAACTGACTTGTTTCTGGCACTGCTGCTTCCTTAAAGAAGATGTCCAATACTTGGAGAACCCCTTCTCATGTCCCCTGCTTGGCTCGAAAAAATAAAAAAGCTTATACTCCCCTCCCGTGCCGGCGTTGATCCAGCAGCGTCAACACTTGCGGTACCGGGGCTCTAGTGCGGTTGTTATGACACGTGAGTCCGGCGCCCAATCAGCGTTGGCGTCACTGTCTCAGCCTTTGGACAAATCGAACATCAAGAGGAAGTCAGGGTTACGGCTGACCTCTGACTTCCTTTTAATGTTCGATTTGCCTGAAGGGGGAGACAGGAACGCCAGCGCTAATTGGGCACCAGGCTCATGTGTCATAACAACAGTACGAGAGTCCCGGGCCCACGAGTGCTGACACCGCTGGAATGGCGCCAGCACGAGAGGTGAGTATAGGCTTTTTTTATTTTACCCAAAATTTAGATCAAGAAGTGGTTGTCCAAGTAGTGGACAACCCCTTTAAGGATAGTCTTGAAATGTGGGAAACACAGCAGATAAAAGAAAAGAGCTTTTGAAATAGCATGTACCTTATCTGACTGCTTGTCTGTTGGAGATTATGGCGCATGCAACTAAACAATGTTTTAAATTATCTTCTATCTCTAGGATGGATTATAATTTACTGATCGCTGGTGTCCAATCCTGAGATTGAGCTCTGGAATCTGAGAACCATGAGTCCTGTCTTGTATGGAGCTAAGATGCACATGCTCGGCTATTTCTGTCAGTCTCATAGACAATGAATGGAGTGGTGATCGAGCATGTGCACCTCAGCTCCATTCAAGAAGGGGTCTAGAAAACCCAATTCTCGGATTACAGAGCCTCCATTTTGGGATTGTGGAGGATCATAGTGGTAGGACCACCAGAGATCAGTAAGTTATCCCATCTTATGGTTAGGTTACAGCTTATTATTTTTGGGAATAAGCCTTTAATAAATCAGTAGCACTTGGTGTAAGTTTTGTTTAGAACTAATTTTTTGCAGGAAAGGTGCAAATTGCACTAGTGTATAAGACACACATTAAAACTTTAATGACCAGTGCAGGGAAGGAATCATACTATGGGGATTACTTATTGATATATTGTCATGCAGAGTGAATATACAGTTTCTCTGACAGATAGCAGATAAAAGGAAAGCCAGACGAGGTCAGATAGATAGATACATTATGGTGAATGTAGCCGAGGACAACATAATCGCCCACATTGCTATAGTCACAGACACTGCTGACATGGTTCACGGATTTATATTCCTAGGGTGGATACACACAGCTGTCTCTGTAATTGGAACTTTACAAGCAGCTTTTTATTACTGGGCAAAAACCACACTGAACTGAGAGATCTTAATCTAAAACTTTAAATGACTTTCCCTCATACTATATTTAATCATTTGCTTCTCTGTCTGGTGGTAAAGAATACTGACAGTGATAGGACCTTGGCTGAAATGTTAACTACAAGGATCATTGGGGCCTTTTTTTAATATCTTTTACTTGAACACAGTAATAACTAGTCTCAACTTTTATTTGTTCTTGAATATTACATTTTCTATAGAGATCCTGTTCACATCAGCGTTGGCCATGCATTGGTTAGGAACAGAACAACGAAAATAATGGAATGATGGAACCCTGACATGAAGAATACCGAAGGCACCAGATGGACCCTATTAACTAAAATGGGATACATTAGGTTTGTGTCATGGGGCCCAGCATTTCAGGGGAGAAAATAGTTCAATGTGATGTTCTACTTTGGCATTTTTGATAGGACACAAGACAGAGACTCCTAGTAGAACCCTCAATGCAGATGTGAAAAAAGCCTACAGGTGGCCATCCATATTAAATAGCAGTAGGTTGATGGTTGAACAGTTATCGTTTTGCCAGAGAAGCCATGTGCATTTTAGTAATTGCCCTTAAAAGTAATTGAAACAGGCCATACATGTTAAGTGATCTCAGGTAAAGGAGAACAATCTTTCTGGGAACATTCTTTTAGGAAAGATATTTTGTGGATTAGAAACTGTAGCTGGTCATTCGTCAGCTAAAATGATTCATGGTTAAATTTCACCTAACGAACATTCGTCTTGGTTGGACTCGTCTGTTTTTAATAACTCCAGACTAAACTGCCATAAAAGGGAACCTGTCACCATGAAAATGCCGTCTAATCTGCAGGCACCATGTTATAGCGCAGGGGAGTTGAGCAGATTGGTATATAGAATTGTGAGAAAAGATTCAGTAGAACCCATGTATTAATCATTTACTCCTCTACTCTTTCTGGGATTCGGTCCTGTCGGTGGTCCTATTAGTGACTGATAGCTTTCCATGTATAAGTGGGCATAACAGAGATAGCATCACTGATAGGACCGCAGACTGGACTGAAAATCCCAAAAAGAGCAGAGGATTAAATGATTAAAACACAAATTATACTAAATCTTTACTCACAAAACTATAAATAAATTAAGTTGGCTCCCCTTGCTCTATAACATGGTGCCAGCAGTTAGGACTGCCTTTTCATGGTGACAGTTTCCTTTTAAACTGTTAAGTTAATGGGTTGTCAAAGAGGCTTTGGTATAACAACCATAGCATCTTATAGTCATATTGGGAATTCAGAAAAAAAAGCTGACAGAGTCATGTGTTTTTGTGGCTAGGAAATGGAAATGGGAAACAGAATGAAATCTGAAAAGAAAAGAACGCAGTACCTACAGTCAAATATGGTGGAGGTTCAAATATGTTTTGGGTTGTTCTGCTGCCTCTGGCACTGAGTGCCTTGACTGTGTACAAGTCTTCATGAAATCTGAAGTTTACCAAAGGATTTTGTGTCTCAATGTCGTGCCCAGTGTCAGAGAGCTGGATTTGTGTCCTAGGTCTTGGGTCTTCCAGCAGGACAATGACCCCAAACTTAAAGAAGCACCCAGAAATGGTTAAAAACAAAGCTCTGGAGAGTTCTGAAGTGGCCAGCAATGAGTCATTATCTAAATCCCATTGAACACCTGTGGAGAGATCTTAAAATTGGTGTTGGGAGAAGGCACCCTCCAAATATGAGAGACCTGGAGCAGTTTGTAAAAGAAGAGAAGTGTAAGAAGCTTGTTGATGGTTATAGGAAGTGATTAATTGCAGTTATTTATTCCAAAGGGTCTGCAACCAAATATTAAATTAAAGGTGCCAACAATTTTGCCTAGCTCATTTTTGGGGTTTTGTGTATAATTATGTCCCATTTGCCTTTTTTCCTCTTTTTTTATCTGTTGTTCCAATACACACAAAGTAAATAAACGTGTGTATAACAAAACGTGACATTGCAATAATTTTCTGGGAGAAATACTTAATTTTTTGAAACAATTTCAAGGGTGCCAACACTTTAGGCGATGACTGTCACCAAACATGGGGAGATGTCCTACTGACATCTGCGTTTGGTCAGATAGGTTGCCGTACTCGGTTATCGTTCATGTTCTGATCTTTTTCTATTAGAAAGCAGGTCATCAATAAAAAACATTTGTAAAATGTTGACTACTTTCATGAGAAGTACTTCATATTTGGTTTACTTTTCATTTATTTACTTTACATTATTTAGGTACCTTTCACATATGGATAAATATGGGCGGCACAGTGCCTTTGCAGTGCTGGGTTCAAATTCTGCCAAGAACAAATGTATGGTTTTTCTTGATAGGGTATTTGGATTGTGAGCGCCAATGGGTACAGTGAGGTCAATGTCTGTAAAGTACTGCTGGAATATGATGATGTTATATGAGTCAGCATAATAAATATATCAGTTTTTTTAATACTGAAGTTTGTAACCCAATCTGAACATCAACTGCATCGAGGAGAAATGTATTTTTTCTTCATATTCCTAGTCTTGAAATTCTAATACTAAACATATTAGTTAATTATTGCAACTTACCTATTTACCTATGTATAGTGCGTTAATTACACTGTCATTTTTTTTATCAGATTTTCATTATTCTTTCCAAGTAGAAAAATGTTTTATACTTGATGGGAAATATCAGAATCCATTATGATCTACTACACCAGTGTTCCCCAACTCCAGTCCTCAAGAGCCACCAACGGGTCATGTTTTCAGGATTTCCTTAGTATTGAATTATCACCTGGGCAATATTAAGGAAATCCTGAAAATATAATCTGTTGGTGGCTCTTGAGGACTGCGGTTGGGGAACACTGTGCTAAACAATGGATCCATGATATCTATGAAGTCTGCTGGAATAATAGAGGCCATGTGTTACCTTAACAGTCTGATGCAGGTTCTTATGAGATGGTTCTTAAGAGATGGTCTCATTAGAAATAAACTACTTCAATTTGCTGCCTAAATGTATCATACGTGGCCTCCATTCAGATGAAGCTCCACCAATTAATTTGGATGGCCCATGTCCGCCAGATTGGGAGCTACTCTCTGCTCTGACTTAAAATGAGAAAGAATTTCTGAGCAGGGGACCTTTTTTAGGGCATAAAAATTTGGGTTTTGTTCATGAACCAGCCCTCTTAAAAAGGGGGATAAAAATTAAGAAAAGACGAAAACTTTATTACAGTGTTATCACTCGTTCCTAGTCTCCTGGACCATCTTTGATGAAAATTTTCCTTTAAAACTAATCAGTGATGTTTACTTCTTTTGATCCTAGTTCTCTAAATACATAAATCCATCCAAATGACAGCTGCAGCTTTCTAAGAAGAGTTTCATAACTCGGCTGGCCTCCATTTGCTTCTAGTTATTATCTTTTAATTATCGGAGATCGGTTAAATGGGCACAGTGACTGCCATGTACCTAAATGCTCCAGTTATATTCCAAATCCGATGTATGTTGCTAAGCAGGATTGTATATTCTGAGGATTGTTTGTTCCGTTCTGCTGTTTTATGGTGAGTGAGAATTGATTGCTGAGAGGAAGGCATCTGCTAATGAACACAATAGAGGAGAAGCGAGGCTTCTGCGTGGCAACAAAGAGGACATTCTCAAAGTGCATGTCTCAACAGAAATACTAGCATGATGCCACACTGTACGTCTGTACAAAATATGCCTCAAATCATTAATTCTGGGATTGATGTAACACCATATCCTTTAAGTGGTCAAGTGGATTGACCATTGGTTGTCACTCTCATATATTTGGGTCTATTTTAGGGAATGTATCATTAGGAAACTGCAGGTTATTTAACAGGGTTTTCCTGGACTTTATATTTGTGTCCTATTCTTAGATCAGTAGGGTTTGACTCGCGACACCCCACTGTTTAACTGATTGAGGGCACCATGAAGTATCAGAAGTAAAGAATAAAGTATTCGAAGCCAGAGATCTCGTGTAAGTCAGATATTAATCAGCTATAACAGGAAGTCCGATCTTCTCTTCTCTCCAGTGTTTGATTGTCTTTTCATTTATCAATCTCTCTAATCTGTTGGATACTATTCTCTTTTATTTGAGTATTACCCTGCACTATTTGTGGTTCGTGTTTTTCACTGATGCTTTCAACCATCTACATGAGGTCTCCACTTTGCTTTTTGTTGCAGCATCTTTCTTTTTTAAGTAGAAAATTGTAGTGGAATAATGCGCTGATGTAGCAGATTCTGATGGTCTGATTTACCATAAATATTTAATGCCATTGTGATCATTTTAATTCATTATCCAGGACATTTGCATATTTGCTGCCTATAGTAAATATTTATATGTAGAAACCACACACTAGGCTTTATTCACACATGCCCATTTTGCATAAATTTTACCAAGTCGATTTTGGGTCATGTGTCTGTTTTTGTTACCATCTCCGTTATCTGTTTTCCTGTTTGCTAAAAAGAAAAACGGAAGGAGGTTTTCCCAAACTTCTCTTACCAATATGTCTATGAAAAACTTACACCACTGCTACGTCTGCAGGCTTCCACCATTCCTGACTCCCCTCAATAAACTTTTACTCAAAAGATGGATCCGACCTCCCCCCTCAGGCTTCCCTCCCTCACTTTCCCCCCTCTACTCCATCCTATTGCCCCCCTCTTATTGTTTATATTTAATTGTTTATATTGTTATATCCTGCTGTACATCTATTATGTTAAACTTTCAATAAAAATTTACAATTTAAAAAAAACAAAACGTAGTCCACAGGTGACATGTTTTTTTGTGAACCCATTCACTGGATAGGGGAAAGATCTGGCCACAAAACTGATCAGAGTAGGTCATGACCCCAATTTGTTTTAATCCAGAACATTGGTGAATGAATAACCCTATACGATATAGGGTGTCTGCGTGCTGTCGGTGGGGAAAAGTGAGAGCATAATAAGCCCTAAACAAAATACATATTAGTGCACCCCATCACAAATTTTATTGGCAAAAAGCTTATTATCCAAATGCAATATCATAATCGAGCAAGATACATTATTCGTTTTGATTACGTTGTGTTTTTCTCATATTTTATGTTTGATTAGATCAAAGGTTTTGTTTATCCTTACATGATGCTTTTCAGATAAATATATTGATTTCCATATTATACCGGCACGTCAAACAGACATTTTCCATCTCCAGCTATTTCATATGACAAATATGTTTGAAAACAAATTCACAGAGTTCAGTGTTTTTAATCTATCTTATTAGAATACATTATAGGTTCATTGTCTCTGGGCTGCATGTAAGAGATCATCCTCCACCACAGGCTGGAGCTCATCACTCCGCATCCTCACATTACAACGACTACACTGACAACATACAAAACCTAAGATAGAAACCAAATGAACAAAGAAGTAAAAAGCAATAGTTCATATAAAAACATAGGGTACTTAGTAAACACTATTTTTGATCAAAAAAAGCGTAAAAGCCATCCCACCAACACCAAGGTGTCTCGAGGTGACTGTGATAGCGAGGGACAATGGACTTCTATTCTGTTCCTCAGACTAGGGGACCCTAGAATATAGAATATCCCTGCCCCCAGGATTACTCCTGATGGTGGGGACACCTGGGTCTCGTTCCTCGCAATGCTCCTAAATAATGCTAATCTGATTCCTTACCACCCTCGCCCTTTTCCAGGGAGGTAGGGCAGAAGTGTATGGGAAAACACAAACAAGACAGACAGGGGAAAACAGAAGTGCAGTCACACTGCACTCTCACAGGAATAAACACTAAGGAACAAAAGTGGAAAGCTGGTGAGGCAAAGAAGCAACACAAAGTCACCAAAGATAAAGGAAAGACTACACCAAACCGCTCACAACAAACTTAGAAATGACCACCAGCAGACCTGGATATGACCCCCAGACCAGGATAGACTAACTATTGCTGGCATTACCTGCATAGTCAAGCCAGCATGTATAGGAGGAGAGAAGATATGACTGGTTCTCCCACAGCATATGACTAAAAGAGATAAACAACCTGCCCCAGCAGAGATTTAACTCTTCCTAACCTGCCTAGGAGCTACATGTCTTTGAGTTGACGCCTGAGTCTCCCTGCTCTGATCATCAATGAGGTTTGTGACACAAGGTGTACCCAGTCAGGACACTCCTAACCTCTAGTAAGGTGTCACCCTTTAACTCTGCCACTAGGGGGTGTATAACTGATTTTGTTTCTTTTATACTACCATGTGACACAGCAAATATAGAGGACTTCTGCTGTATAGGAAACAGTAGTTAGTAGTATAGTAGCCCAAAAATATAGACATTTTGGTCATCAGTTGAAGTGTCCTCTCTGTCTTCTACCAAAACAGAAAAGGCAAAATTTGCCCAAATTGTCTGTTAAACTGAAGGCAGTGATAGTACTTTATTTAGGTTTTTGGCTATACTTTTTATGCATTCTATGCTTATGTTATTTTCAGTAAATTTGGTTGTCTTATGCTGGGTTTCCATGTGTCGACCATGGCGGTTAATTGACTGCCTACATGCAAGCAAATCGTCAGTCATTTAACGACCTATTTAGACCAGCCGACCGCACTAATAGTTCTCATAGGACATCTTTTTTCTCTGCAGCATGTATCTGGTTTACACTAAACAATGTGCTGCCGAGAGCAATTATTTTTTAAGCCAGCTAAAGAAATCACTGCACCCTATGAATGAGCATTTTGCTTGTATGTCGGGTGATTGCCAGCCTGTTTAGATGGCTTTATAGTTGGGAATGAGCGATCTTCAATTATAGGCCCCTCTCACAGCAGCATTAGTTGTGACCTGGTGCGTTGTTCAGCTTTTACAAACATCCACTCACTCGCTTGGACATATTATATCATGACCCTCCTGGTGCATCCATCTTATATTTCAGATTTATAGCCCGGTGCATTAATGGTGAAGGATAACATGTATTGTGCTGCCCGGAGTATCAGGTAACTACAAGGTTTCATGGTGGCCGCTACGATATTATAAGCTATGTGAATAATAAATACCCTTTTTCTATCTGTTTCATTACTGAAATCTTCTTATTATTCATCTTAATGTTTCTTTTCAATCTGTGGTTTTCTATGGGACATTTTCCATAAATGCATGTTCTTGGATTTCCTCCAGTCAGATCAGTAGTACACATAATGTAATTTCTTTATTTTCTTTCAGCCTCAATGATATGGACTTGGCCATCTTCTCTTACCCTTATAATTTCTTCGTCTTACTTCTTATAACTGGAGCTTCCTAACACAACCATAGCCTTCATACCTTGAAACAATGACCCCATTTAGATAATAAGAGAAAAAAAATCTTAAAAATAACCCTTTTAACCTTAAAAATCATTATTAAAGGGACTCTGTCAGCAGTTTTTTGCTATGTAATCTGAGGACAATATGAGGTAGGAGCTGAGATACTGATTTCAGTGATGTGTCATTATTACGCTGTGTGCTGTTGTTTCCATACAATTAATGTTTTATCACTAGGAGATTATCACTACCCAGACTAGCTCCTTTCTGCCCAGTGGTCCAACCCCGCCTCCTCCTGTGATAAGCAGCTTACTGTTAATAGACAATATACACAGAAATCTGTGGTGTTGGTGGTTTTAGCTTTCTGAACCCTGCTTTATGTTACATATAAAATCTCTGATTGTATCACAACTGCTGCACCCAGTAAACTAAGTGACACATCGCAAGAATCAGGGTTTCTTTTCCTACATCATTCTGCTCTAAGATGAGGAAGCAAAAACCTGGTGACAGATTCCCTTTAAGCAGCTATTTTATGCAAACAGAACAATTGTAATAACAATCGTTCTGTGCACATAGAAGTGTGGTCGCCTGGTATACAGAGGCCATTAAACGACTACCCACCAGCTTGAATGTAGTTAATTGGCTGTTGTTTAACAGCGTTGATCATACCATGTAGACTCTGCACTAAGCACTAATAGGTTGTACTAATACCTATAACCTGTTATAGCTTCTTCAGATCATCCTTCCATGGAACTACAGTAAAGACATGCTGTCTCCGATCGTAAAAACAGCTTACACATACCCAACTTTGTTTGTATCCGGTACCGTGTAGACTGAAGGCTCATATAGGTAGCGCTCACTATTACTTTGCAACTGTGAACATTTTTCTAATTGCAGTGAATTTTAGGCATCTTTTATACTGGCATGCAAGTCATATAAAACAGTCTGACAATAGGTGTGTAACTGGGTTTGTAAATGGAATATTTGAAAACCTTGCTTTTTGTAATATTTTGGAATACCTTAGAATCAGGTACATCTTTTCCTCTGGCTGGTTTTCATTTCGATGCAATTTAACAGATGAAAAAAATTTGCAGTAACCTTGGGACAACCAAAAATCTGCCGTGTGCCTGTGTCTGTTCATGAGTGGCTATAATCGTATCTGCTTATGGGCCATTATGTTATTATTTCAGAAGATCTTGCATTGGGTGTCACTTTTTGTTTTCTAAGCCCATTATGATAACTCAGTGGAGAATATCTGCTAACTACACGTGATAGGTCATTGTTTGCATTTCATTTGCATCAATTTTAATACATTTTTATGTACTTTGTCCAACACATTGTGCACGGCTTTCTGCAGAAATTCGGTACTGTGACTGTTATCTAAATAGATTACACATATTACTCATAATGAGATAAATGTGCAAATATACTGTGTAGATTTATCCTACTTGTATCCTGTAATTTTCTGCAGGCGCTGCCTCTCCTTTTCAGTTGTTTCTGAACTAGTGGGTGGAGACTAGCTGCTTCTTACATGTCTCTAATACTCACTGCACATAGACATGAAAGATTCCTGACGTCCTGTGTCTGTAGTAAATGTTGAGAAGCATGAAGGACATTATACAGCAGTATTGAGCAGTGAAGACCTGAATCCTTCACTGGAATGAGATAGAACCCTTACTAGAAAGCAGCATCATAATCTGTGTTTCTCTCTTCATAGACTTAATAGGCTATATGCATAGGCTGTAATCTGATCACTTGTCCATCTTGTCATTTCAGCAGGTTTTGTTTTTTCTTTTTTCAAGTGTATTATGAGTTAACAAGGTTGTCCATTACCCGAACAACCCCTACTGAATACTGTTTCCCCCCAGTAAAATAATAACCCTCATACTCCCCTCTGGTGCCAGCGCCGTTTCATCGGTGTCGGCACTGGCTCTCCCGGCGATCGCGTGACATTGTTATGTCACACAATCGCTGCGGCCAGTCAACGCTGACTTCACTCAGGCTGACATCCAGAGGCGGTGAGAGCTGCGGCTACTCTCTCGCTTCCTCTGGATATCTTGATTTGGACCAAAGCAGGGAAATTTGAAGCCAATGCTGCTTGGTCGCAGGGATCACATGACATAAAAATGTCACGAGACCCCCTGGAGAACTAGTGTGGACACCACTGGAGCAGCGCAAACACCGAAGGTGAATATAAGTGTGATTATTTTATTGAGAAGAAACCTAGGGATTTAGAAGTGGTTGTCCGAGAGGTGGACAACCCCTTTAAGAGGCAGGAGAGGAGAAGAAATGGCTTATAGTTGGAAAGAAAAGAATATTCCTCTGATAACATATATTCCAAAATGTATTTTATATTTTTACTTTTAATTTATGCAAAGTTTGGTGAAAAGGTGAAAAAACAGTGACCATTTAAATGTAACATTTTACTAAATGAATGTTAAGCTACACACATAAGATAAAACTTGTCTGTACCTATTAAATCCATTTTGCCACGATCGGCTGACAATCTTGTGTGAATGGAGACCTTCTCACTGTTTGATGGTAGCGGTAAAATAAAGGATCTGACATGCTGGATTTTAATGTCTGATCTTTCATTCCCGTGGAAGATAACCTGCTGCCGGATGTGTCTAACCTCTTTCCATTGAAAGAAATATGCATGCTCGTCCAGGCCTGATGTAATTGTTTCTGGTAGAGTCGGGAAAAATGGGTAACATTCATTTTCTATAAACCACCTTGTAATGTAGCAGGTTAAGAGAAGAAACCAGTAGCTTCCAAATAAGTGAAAATATAGCCTTTATTTGCTTCTTTAACAATATATGAAAAATCATCAGTATATCATATGTACTCGAGTATAAGCTGAGTTTTTCAGCACATTTTTTTTGTGCTGAAAAAGCCCCCCTTGGCTTATACTCAGTATATACTCGAGTATATAGAAATTCCTTTGGGGTATAGTGGAGTGGGGGGTTGCGGCGGCAGAGGAGCGAGGCACATGCTGCCGGCTGCTACCATGTGTGCCCGCTGCTAAAGGCAAATGAATATTCCCTCTTCTCCACTCCCATGGGAAAAATAAATATTCATTCTCTTTAGTAGCAGGAACAGAGGAGTGCTGAGCCGCAGCTCCTGCTGACACCGCCCGCTACTAAAGAGAACGCATATTCACTCTTCTCCACGCCCATGGTCCCGGCGTGGAGAGAAATGAATATGCCAGCAGCTCACATCAGCGTCTGAGGGCGCATGGCATTGTCTCCATGCGCTGCTCAGATGCTGACATGAGCTGTTGCAGCAGAACAGGACGACCCGCTGGAGTAGAGGTGAGGAAGGAAGGTGAGTAGAAGTGTTTATTTTTTTGACATCCTTTTCAGGGAATGGGCTAGTCCCTGATCTACTAATCATGTGTCAGTTGTCAATTCCGACGCATGCTCAGTATGAGCACAGTGGCAGACCTGTATTCCTTTGAATGCACAGTGATAGTGCCCTATCCTCGTCGAGTCTAATGAGAAGTGACAAACCAGCATGAGAGCGCAGTGTCAGTGTCCACAGAAAAGGGGAGAACTTGGCAAACAAGGAGAGCAGAAACCAGCAAGGACCCCAAACACAGACGTCACCAGTGAGCAGCAATTCTCGCGTTTCAATATCTTTTTTTTTTAACCATACTGTTTAAAGCAGAGGTCCCCAACCGCCAGTCCGTGGACCAGGACCGGGCCGTTGGGGTTTTTCAGCCGGTCCGCGGCACCGCCACAGACAATCACTAAACATTGACAGTGTGCTCTGGTCTGCGGTGGCTCAGAGCACACTGTGTGGGGTGGATGCTGCCCGCTGTTCTAGACTCCCGCAGGGTAGACCTGTAGAGGACCTGTGATGACATCAAGGTACATAACTGTGATGTCACCACAAGTCCTGAAGCAGGATGAAGCAGGGGCGGAACTACCGCCCGTGCAGCCGGTTCATTGAACGGGGGCCCCGAGGGAGAGGGGGCCCCTCCAGCCTCCAGCAGGGCCGCCATCAGGGCATGACTGCCCTGACTCCAGTATGGGGCCCGGCCGGTAGGAGCCCCCTCGGAGCCCCCCTCTTGTGCGTCTCTCTCCTAATGGGGCCCCCGGCCCCATGCAAAGCGCCGGGTCCAGGACATCTCATAATTCCTCTGACTTCCGGTCATGTGACGGCGCCGTCACATGACCGGAAGGCAGGAGAACCTGGTGTCAGCGATTTGGACGAGCGCCAGGATTCTGCAGGGATCGCATGGGGGTAAGTATAACAAGTTTTATTTTTTTTAAATACAATTAACTAGGAGTGGGGGGAATGGGAGATGCACATGGGGGGAGGGGAGAGATGAGAGATCCACATGGGGGGGAGGGGAGAGATGAGAGATCCACATGGGGGGGAGGGGAGAGATGAGAGATCCACAATGGGGGAGAGGAGAGATGAGAGATGCACATGGGGGAGGGGAGAGATGAGAGATGCACATGGGGGGGAGGGGAGAGATGAGAGATGCACATGGGGGGGAGGGGAGAGATGAGAGATGCACATGGGGGGGAGGGGAGAGATGAGAGATGCACATGGGGGGGAGGGGAGAGATGAGAGATGCACATGGGGGGAGGGGAGAGATGAGAGATGCACATGGGGGGCAGGGGAGAGATGCACATGGGGGGGAGGGGAGATATGAGAGATGCACATGGGGGGAGGGGAGATATGAGAGATGCACATGGGGGGAGGGGAGAGATGAGAGATGCACATGGGGGGGAGGGGAGAGATGAGAGATGCACGGGGGGGTGAGAGATGCACGGGGGGGATGAGAGATGCACGGGGGGGATGAGAGATGCACGGGGGGATGAGAGATGCACGGAGGGGATGAGAGATGCACGGGGGGTGGATGAGAGATGCACGGGGGGTGGATGAGAGATGCACGGGGGGGTGAGAGATGCACGGGGGGGATGAGAGATGCACGGGGGGTGAGCTGCACATGGGGGGGTGAGAGATGCACATGGGGGGGTTATGTTTACATAACTTTGTTGCCTTATGAAGGGCGGGGGGGGGGCCCCCAAAAATTTCTTGCACAGGGGCCCACTACAGTCTGTGTCCGCCCCTGGGATGAAGTAAATGCAGCTGAACAGCAGCTGTCAGGACAGCTGCCCTGTCCTGCTGCAGGGCGTGATGGGGCCTAAGTGATGCGGCTCCTGGCACAGCACATTATGTGGGGCTCCTGGCATAGCTCCTGGCGGGGACCTGGTCTACACTATATGATAAGTATGCACTAAACTCCAAATCCCTCCATTACCCCGCCCCCATATGACCAAAGCCCCGCCCACCCCACCCCCTCCTTGCTGGGCCATGGAAAAATGATCTTGCTTCAAGCCGGTCCCTGGTGCAAAAAAGGTTGGGGACCACTGGTTTAAAGGACATAACAATACTAAATACAATTTAAATTGTTAAACAGCACCAATCGGAGCTTGCTCCGGTCACTGTTATTAACGGCAGGTGCTGACTGTGTTATACAGTTACCATATTTTGCAAGCTATACTACGCACTGGACCATAAGGTGCACCCTAAATTTTGTGGAGAAAAGTAAGATTTTTTTTTTAAAATAAAATGGTCCGATTTTATGTTAGTTTACTGGGTGGGGGGCGTCTGCGGTGTAGTGGGGTCACAGGAGGCAGGGTCGCTGCTGCAGAAGGCCAGCGGCAGGAGGAGGGGCCTGCAGCATCGCCCCACTCCTGCCGCTGCCGGCCTCTTGCAGCAGCGACCTTGCCTCCTGTGACCCTGCTCCACCGCAGCTGGTAAGCTACATTCAGATTATAAGAAGCACCCCCATTTTCCTCCCAAATTTTGGGGAAAAGTGGTGCATCTTATAATTTGAGAAATATGGTTCCTGTACCGGACCAATTGCTGAGCCTTCTCCATGTACTCGCAGTCCACAAAGGACATGCTATTACATCTTGAAGAGATTAATAGTATTGTAAGCTTAATTGCCAAAATCATTGTCATTAGGGAACCACTTCAGCATTTTTTTAGCCTCTGTCTTCATTGTTTATTGGCGCCTCTCCGGTCGGCCTCCAGCAGGTTGTGTGACCTGCTGGGTCGCTGCAGTGTTTACTGGGTGGTCCGGAAGTCACAATTTAATGTGAGTCTATGAGAGCCAGAACTAGCTTCTTATAGACTTCCATTGAGAGCTTGTGACCGTTACCTCGGACTTCCTGTCAGTCAGAAGTTGCGGACACAAGATGGCGGAACGAGAACGGAGCGGCTTGGGGAAGAGTTGAAGATGACAACTAGTAAATATAATACTAGAGAGAGGGAACTTAGATTAGAAGCACCACTCCAGCGCTGAAATTAAAAAAAAGCCCACTGGAGTGGTGCTTCAAAGCCAGTAACAAATTGGACTGTATGACTGTAGGGGCCTGGCCACAGCAGAGGATTTTCTAGTCCAACTTTGTCTTCTTTAAACTTCTTCAATAGTGTGACTGCCTAATTGGGAGCAAAGTTTCCTAAACTGGAAACATTAGAAGAAGCTGATTATTACCTCTCTTATAACTTTCAAACTGTTTTCTAGTGTCGTTATCTGGATACACATAGTGGAAAAATGAAAGCCGTTGATAAGATTGAGTAAGGCCATTTCCTTAAAGAAGAGAAGAAAAGTAATTATGTTGTGAGATAGTAAATAAAGTGGTTCTGTTTTTCCTGTCACACTTTGATTATTATGTGAAGATTTTATCTAGCGGCTGCTCATCTGTCATATTACAAATGTGTTTCCAGGCAGAGCCCTATCTATAAGCGCACACCGAAAGTTCATGATAAAGTCACGCTGAAACGACATCATTTTCTCTGTGTCTTTCTGGCATGGCCTCAACTTACTTTTAGATAAATGAGATCCAGACTTAAAAACATAGTCATTATCAAATGACTTTTCTGATGTGCCCTGTCAGATCAGAACTGGCGCACATTGTATTTGTGCTATCATTAAGATGATTGTGTGGAAATCCCACTGATCATAGTGAAGAGCCTGCCGATTAAATGTTGGTTATTTTGTCTTATACTTGTCTCTACTTCTCCACCTCCAGTAGTAAAGTCAATTTAACAATAAATCATTTTGTACCCAGCAGTTGTACCTTTGCCTCCCAAATCCCTCCTTCTGTGTGCTTTCATTCCTCCGAGCTGTCCATGATTTTGTGTATTAGTGACCACCTCATTATTATTATTTATTATTATTATTATAGCGTCATTTATTCCATGGCACTTTCCACATTCTCTATACATATAATAGATATGATATCTGTGATAGGTGGTGGCTTTTATTCCTATTTAAACTCCTGGGTGGATCTCATGACACAAATTTGTGGTCAGGTCAACATGACCAAGAAGTAATGCTTCAATAGAGACCTTACAGAGGATCCCAGATATCTGTAGTGGGGCTGTTCACATAAGCGGGCAAGTTGAGCTCCAAAGTATGGAATTTTCAATTTTCGCTTCAACATAGTGTAACGCTGGGGGCGAATATAACGCTGGTGGATGTGGATCCATTTTGCCACGGGCCGGGCTTACCCTGGAGGGCTGTGACTAAGTGATAACCTGGCTTTCACTAGATCCTCTGGTGGTGAGGGTAGGCTGGGCCGCAGGTAGTCACCAGGTACAACTCCAAGGCAGTCCCCAGTACTGCAGCAGTTGACTGGATGGTCAGGGGCATAGTAACACGATACAGGAGGGCAAAGACAAAAACATGGTCCAAGGTTGGGGCTGGCAGCACAGGTTCAGGATATGTAGCAGACGTTAGGAGCGGAGTGGTCAGACAGGATGGGAACACGAGTCAAGTCAGTAACAGGAGGAAACTAACAGACAACGCACAAACAGGACTGTATCTGAATAAACAGGCTAGGAACCAACGTTCAGGCCAGGAGTGATGGTGGGAGCTGCCAAATATAAAGCCTGCTGATACTGGAAAAGCTGGGGAGCTTAATCTCTACAGGACACAGCAGAGTTAAATTCCTGCAGAGACTGGCCACGCCCCCTAAGGCCAAAATGGAAACCACCCTAAGGCCACGGCCCCACTATCAGTATTTGGTCAGTATTTTTTCTCAGGAGTGGGAGCCAAAACCAGATGACGAACAATCAGAGAAAAGGTATAATAAATGGAGACTTGGTGCACTTGTTTCTATCACCCACTCCTGGTTTTGGCTCCCACTCCTGAGAAAAAATATTGACTATATACTGATAGTGGGGCCGTAGCCTGAGATGCAGCAGTGCTGCAAGAGGCAAAACTCAGCGAGCCACGTGATGACCACGGTGAGTAGGGCGGTGCTGAGGAGTCATATAGGTTACCGCCGTGACACTTAGCAGGGCACTATGCAAAAAAATATATCAAAATGGATCACATTCCACACAGCCACTTCAGCCTTACCCTGACAGATCTGCTTAACGTGCAGCGGATGTACAACGCCTTTATGAGTGAGGATTCAGAAGAAAAAAATAATAATTTTATTCATTGAGGCCTACATACACCTGAGGTTACGTTTTTTTCAGGCGGATTCTGTCTGGATACCACCTGAAAAAGTGCCGCAAAACAGACATAACGCACAACAATATAAAAACGACATTGCGTCACTTGTTTTAACTTCTTCAGGGTTTGGAAACCGTCACGTGGTTAAAAGACGAACATGCTTATTCTTCAGTCGGCTCCCACAAGGAAACCACTTTATTGTAAAATACAGAGTAAAGATGGCGCAAAAACAGCGATAAAGCTGGCAGTGAAGCCGCTCAGGAAAAAGATCGCCTGTGTCTTTCTGAAGTGGCTTCACATAGAAAAACTTGGCAGCTCTGCCACAGGAAAAAAAAGATGTAGTGTGCCCTTACACTAACTACAATATGTTCAGTTGTCCTGTTGTCTATAGCCCACATGTACTTTAGATATGGAATGATGGTTCAGCTGATCATTTGGCCAGTGGCAATTCTCATATACAGGAGCGCTCGCTCTGCCGATTGCTCCTATGTCCTCCATGAGAGTCGTTGCTAGACCTCTCAGGCGATGGCTTATCTCTTAAGAGAAAAAAAAGTATCGGCAGTCCGAAATTGGACAATGTCAGATCCTTTTCTCCTCTGGCATCATCGGTTGGGGAAGAGTAAGGGACTCCCATATAAATTAAACTGGTTTTCAAACTCGTTCATATTGATTGATTATTCTAAGGGCTTTGATAATCAACCTAAATTGTCTGTCATATGGAGATATAATGTGTTATGCAAAGTTCCCATGGTGCAAACATGCTGCAGATCCTCATTCATTCTTCACAATGATATTTTCACCAATAAATGCCGCTGTGAACATGTCTGCGACATCTCCCTGAAGGAGTTCTTCAGTGGAGATGCTAAGTGGGAATGTAGCCTTACTATGGCATTTTATAGAAGGCTGAATGTGAGTGGAAGATGGTGCCTAGGACCCCTGCTGTTTAGTCATTTTACATATTTTTCTTTAATTATAGTTTTTCAAGATACCTGTAAGGGAAAGCTTAGCATGGACCTCTGTGTCTTCTGCAGATCATTCCTCAAAGCTGGTGACTTTATTTCCTTATTCAAGGAATAGACCAAAGTGACAGGGACTGTAAAATGTTCTGCTTCAGAAAGTGGGATCGACTCCTTTTCAAACTCATAGGAGCTGATCTTCAGTTTTCAGCAGTGAATGCTACAAATGAACTCAGCTGTTGAGCTCCGTTCATTGTTTAGCCAGCAGCGGAGCTATTAAACAGTTCAGGTTGTTGGGTTCCGAACCTGCAGTAATTAGATATTAATTGCCTATCCTAATGATTATATGCCTTAATAACCTCATTAATTACAGATCAGGTATATTGCTGCCCTCAGTTGAATCTTGAACTTTTAATATCTGATATATATTGGTTGAATGTTTGTGTTGCTGATATAGAGCTTTAATGTACTGCATAGACATAAATTTAAAGGGGGCAGCATGAATCAGAGCCGGTTTGCACGATTGCAGCCATGTATATTTTTTTCTAAAACTCTCAGGTGTAGTATGTCCAATGCCATACCAGGTGATTGACAGGTCTCTCACAATAGGAGAGGCCTGTCAATCAACTACAGCAATGCTGGGAGAAGCAGGCACAAGCAGGGTCAGACTAGTCTCATCTGTATGTATTGTCCCCGGCTGGATTTTCTAACTATATTTTCTATGAAACACTTGAGTATTGCAGAGTAACATACCTGTCTGTTATAGTGCATTTCTGATTAATGCTGCCCGTGGTTTGTGCAGAATCGAGTGACAGGTTCCCTTTGTATACAGTGCTCTGGGGACCTGCAGCCGCCAGTAGGAGCTTACGGTGTTCTTTATTATTATTGGGTTTAGCGTATTACGATATCTATTAAGCTTTTTAGCTCCCTCTAGAGGTGGCTGCAGTACATTATGTTTTACATTTATGTCCAGGGTTTTTTAAATTCTGCATTAGAAAAACAGATATGAGGCTGATATCATGAAATATCAAGGAATAAATAGAATAAAAAAAAAAATAATAATATGTGCGGACATTCTTTCTAAAAATTTTAAGCATGATTGCAATATTTAATTGTTACCTGAATAGGGCTCCTTCGAGAATCCAGGCTGGACACTATCTCTCAGAACTGAATGCGATGTCCAAAAGTATCTATTAATTAAATTGGAAGCAGCATAGCGAGGCTTTTTCAGCATAGCGAGGCTTTCTCAGAATAGCAAAGCTTTTTCAGCATAGCGAGGCTTTCTCAGAATAGCGAGGCTTTTTCAGCATAGCGAGGCTTTCTGTCAGCATAGTGAGACATTTGGTCAGCATAGCGAAGCTTTCGGTCAGCATAGCGAGGCTTTCAGTCAGCATAGCGAGTCTTTCTCAGAATAGTGAGGCTTTTTCAGCATAGCGAAGCTTTTGGTCAGAATAGCGATGCATTCGTTCATTATTGTGAGGCATTTGGTCAGCATAGCGAGTCTTTTGGTTAGGATAGTGAGGCTTTCTGTCAGGATAGCGAGACTTTCAGGCAGCATAGCGAGGCTTTCCATCTGCATAGCGAGGCTTTCCATCACTATAGCGAGGCATTCAGGCAGCATAGGGAGGCTTCCGGTCAGGATAGCGAGGCTTTCCGTCAGGATAGAGAGGCTTTCAGACACTTAGTCGCTCTCTTGGAGTCTTATACAAGTTACTGACAGCTTGATGAGCTAGCCTGGCGCTATTGATGGCACCATTGAAATATACACTGCTCAAAAAAATAAAGGGAACACTCAAATAACACATCCTAGATCTGAATGAATGAAATATTCTCATTGAATACTTTGTTCTGTACAAAGTTGAATGTGCTGACAACAAAATCACACAAAAATCATCAATGGAAATCAAATTTATTAACCAATGGAGGCCTCGATTTGGAGTCACCCCCAAAATGAAAGTGGAAAAACACACTACAGGCTGATCCAACTTTGATGTAATGTCCTTAAAACAAGTCAAAATGAGGCTCAGTATTGTGTGTGGCCTCCAAGTGCCTGTATGACCTCCCTACAATGCCTGGGCATGCTCCTGATGACGTTGTGGATGGTCTCCTGTGGGATCTCCTCCTAGATCTGGACTAAAGCATCCGCCAACTCCTGGACTGTCTGTGGTGCAACGTGACGTTGGTGGATGGAGCGAGACATGATGTCCCAGATGTGCTCAGTCGGATTCAGGTCTGGGGAACGGGCGGGCCAGTCCATAGCTTCAATGCCTTCATCTTGCAGGAACTGCTGACACACTCCAGCCACATGAGGTCTGGCATTGTCCTGCATTAGGAGGAATCCAGGGCCAACCGCACCAGCATATGGTCTCACAAGGGGTCTGAGGATCTCATCTCGGTACCTAATGGCAGTCAGGCTACCTCTGGCGAGCACATGGAGGGCTGTGCGGCCCTCCAAAGAAATGCCACCCCACACCATTACTGACCCACTACCAAACCTGTCATGCTGAAGGATGTTGCAGGCAGCAGATCGCTCTCCATGGCGTCTCCAGACTCTGTCATGTCTGTCACATGTGCTCAGTGTGAACCTGCTTTCATCTGTGAAGAGCACAGGGCGCCAGTGGTGACTTTGCCAATCCTGGTGTTCTGTGGCAAATGCAAAGCGTCCTGCATGGTGTTGAGCTGTGAGCACAGCCCCCATCTGTGGACGTCGGGCCCTCATACCACCCTCATGGAGTCGGTTTCTAACCGTTTGCGCAGACACATGCACATTTGTGGCCTGCTGGAGGTCATTTTGCAGGGCTCTGGCAGTGCTCCTCCTGTTCCTCCTTGCACAAAGGTGGATGTAGCGGTCCTGCTTCTGGGTTGTTGCCCTCCTACGGCCACCTCCACGTCTCCTGGTGTACTGGCCTGTCTCCTGGTAGCACCTCCAGCCTCTGGACACTACGCTGACAGACACAGCAAACCTTCTTGCCACAGCTCGCATTGATGTGCCATCCTGGATGAGCTGCACTACCTGAGCAACTTCTGTGGGTTGTCTCATGCTACCACGAGTGTGAAAGCACAACCAACATTCAAAAGTGACCAAAACATCAGCCAGAAAGCATTGGTACTGAGATGTGGTCTGTGGTCCCCACCTGCAGAACCACTCCTTTATTGAGTGTGACTTGATAATTGCCAATAATTTCCATCTATTGTCTATTTCATTTGCACAACAGCATGTGAAATTGATTGTCAATCAGTGTTGCTTCCTAAGTGGACAGTTTGATTTCACAGAAGTTTGATTTACTTGGAGTTATATTCTGTTGTTTAATTGTTCCCTTTATTTTTTTGAGCAGTGTATATTCCACATTCAGTTGTGTGCGTGGTGCCTAAGGTATGTAATAATGGTGAGATTGTTTATTTGCTACCATGGTATCCTTTATAGCTGTGTCCATTTCTTTTCTCTGTGCTTCTGTTGTCGGTTTAACACTTTTACAGATCAACAATAGTGCATATTGTTATTAATCAAATGCATGTCCGCTAGAATAAATAAGAATAATTTGCAGAGTAATCAATTGTATCCCGTGTCCTCGGTTAACCTGTGTTATGAAGATTTATCTGTCTCTGGTGGGGTAAAGTAAGGTCGTCACAGGCTGACATATTAATAAGATATTGTTCCAGCCTCAGGGGTGAGGTTGTCTGATGGCTACCTAGTTTCCAAAATACTTTTCTTGCTTTTACAAGATGTGGATTATATGAAATCTTTGGTGGATACACTCGGATGAAGTTGACACTCCACAGAGACGGTGTAGCCAGCTGTGTGCGGGGCTGACAGCTCTGTGCAGGTGATGTACTGCAGCAGATAAGCTCTGGATGATGACTGCTGTACTCCCGCCACTGCCTCACCAGGGGAAGAGAATGAATAATACAAGAGATTTTTCTTTCTTCAGTGTCTATTATAATACATGTGATATACCTGCAAGAGTTACAGTGCTGGGGATTATACCGTGCTGGAAACTGACTTTTTTGGGGGGCGATTTGCTGCTAAAATTGTTATTCAGGTCTCAGGAATATGGTGCTGAGCTGCAGGGCATGCTTTGATGCTCCTCAAGTTTTTCATCTTCTAAAAAGAAGTATCTATCGCAGATTTGACATGCTTGGATCAGCTTCAAGGCCGGTTACAAAGCACGTAATATCTTTTTACAACCGAAAAAGCCCAAAACAAATGTATGATGCAAAACCTATGTCCAGATTTGTCAGGATTTAGGTGCAGATATCGCCCTTAAACTTTTCATACAAAAAATGTAGAAAAGCATAATATTACTGCATATAACAGTCTAATTAATATGTCCAGGAAAGGTCTTGGTGATCATTAACTTACTATCCACTGTTTTTAGTGAGAGGTTCCTCTTTATTAGCAGATTCAAGCATCGGGACCACCTGTGCAACTATCACAGGGGCACAAGAGATAAGGGACCTACTTTTACCTTTAAAGCAGCAAGAAGCTTCTTTTACAGATGCCTAAGGGTACGTGGCCACGGTCTGGAGCCACTACTGGTTTGACGCTGCGTGTCTATGCAGCGTCAAACCTGCAGCGTCCAGGTGTTACAGCATAGTGGATGGGATTTCTAGAAATCCCATGTCCACTATGCGTCTCCGTGCACCTGCGGACCACCCACAGACATGCAGCGCGTCTTTCCAGACCGCAGCATGTCAATTTCTCTCTGTCCGGATCGTGTGCACATACCTTAAAGGAGCGTGTTATTGGATTGAAAAGGGTCCATATACAGTTCTTGCACAGTTGCCTGCTTCTGTCTGTGTCCTCCCCTACTTCCAGCACTATATGAGCGAGATCTTCCATTGTTCACATTGCTGCTGCCATTACCCAATATCTTGGCTCGCCTAAGTCTGAGACAGGAGAATAGAATCAGAAAAATAGACCCGTCACCACTTCCTCTAATCCATCTTGGCGTCTCTGCTGCTAGGGACGGATTAGACTTGACAACAGGCAGTAAACAGCAAAAAACAAAAAAGAGACATCTAGTGCCATCACTTGTGGGTGGTTTTTCACCGGTAAGGCAATATCATTTTCTGCAAAAGAAAGTAATTTGCAGATTGTCTATGATATCATGCTGAAAGCACAGAGACCAATTAAATCCTGTAGATTTCTGTGGTGGATTATCTTTAGAATCCATAACGGATTTGAATAGTGCAAATCCTGTACTTGTTAACATACAGTAAGAGTCGTCGCACCCAACTGATAAGACATTCAAGATCTACAAGTGCTTCTCACAAAATTAGAATATAATCAAAAAGTTAATTTATTTCAGTTCTTCAATACAAAAAGTGAAACATATATTATATAGAGTCATTACAAACAGAGTGATCTATTTCAAGTGTTTATTTCTGTTAATGTTGATGATTATTTTTGTATTGAAGAACTGAAATAAATTTACTTTTTGAAGATATTCTAATTTAGTGAGAAGCACCTGTACATCTGCAAGGAATATGAGTCCATATATTTGATGATTACTTTAAAGGGAATCTGTCAGCAGGTTTTTACTATGCAATCGGAAGACAGTGGGAGATAGAGGCTGAAATACAGATTTCAGGGATGTGTCACTTATTAGGATGTGTGCTGTTATTTACATACAATGAAGGTTTTATCACCAGAAGATAATCACTGCCTGGACTGCCGCTCACGGAAGTGCTAGACCGACTCTTCCCCCTCCTCTGATAAGCTGCTTCCTGTTAAAAGACAATATACACAGAGTGTACGTAATCTTAGGGCAGCATTAAGTAGGGGCTGAGACACAGATTTCAGGGATGTGTCACTTATTAAGCTGTGTGCTGTTTCCATACAAAGAAATTTGTTATCACCTTGAGATTATAACTGCCCGACTGATGCTCTCGTGAGCCCTGGTCCGACCATGCCCATTCCTCACTGTTGATAGACAATGTTCACTCAGATTGTGTCATAACTGCTGCACTAAGTGAACTAAGTGATACATTGTTGGAATCAGGTTCTCTTTTCCTGCATCATGCTGCTCTCAAATGAGGAAGCAAAAACCTGTGCCAGATTCCTTTTAAGTATATTTAGCTATGTAACAACCTGTAAATTGTGTGCTTAAACTAGATGAAGGGGTATAAATACTGCCAATTATACCTGGGCTCAATGCATATTGCCTCTAACACTTACACAAGTTTCCATCTGCTGGAATGGCATCCATCATCATACTTCTATTTTTAACTGTGTGAAGCTCTTTCTATCAACTCCCCCATACACAGTAACGCTCTCCTGTGTGAGAGCCGCTGCCAGTCTCCTCTGGCGGTGACTTATCTCCCTGCTGAACAAAAGGATCAGTTGATTAAATTCCAACCACCCGATTCTTATGTGCCGACATACTTTATTATGTTTGCTTATATTTATATAGCGGCATCATATCCACCGCACTTTACAGATGTTATCACCATACTCATTAGATGGTCAGCCAATCACGACAAGATTGAACAGTTCAGACAATTTTTATCTAATGTGTATGGGCGCACTAAGGAAACACAGCAGACTGCTCTTTTCTATAGAAAGGCACAGAAAGACAAATACCGTGCTGTATACAGTCCTTTACAATGGGCCGCCATGTATGATGCATGCTTCTACAGGGGCATATGACGGTGCCTTCAGTCAGAGGTATACACTGAGACTATATACCACTAAAAGACCTCTCGAATGCTGTGTGCACAGAGATTAATTTCCCATTCCCATCAGATACAGGGTACTGATGGATTCTAGTTTTACTGGAGCCACAGCTGTACTGAGGCCACAATTATTTTGGTGCCTGTGGCGGTGGAATAATCCTGGGTAATTGTCACTCAGTTTATAGCACCGAGAGCATAAAACATTGAAGATAACTATGTCACGCAGCTGCGTGTGTGTGAAATATTAATATATTACTGACAATACAGTGTATCATGAGCTAATACTAGATAACACACCTTGGATTTTTTATTGGCACTAATGAATGACGTTGGTGTGATAAAGCCGTCATTGCAGTTGTCCATGTATTGTCTGCCAGATTATTGCTGTCCAGAAGCCTCTGATGGTTGGTGGTCGAATCATTTGGATTCAGGCTTTATATTACAAGTTCAGTATTGGTGATAAGGATGATTTTTTGTCCTACATACTTTAATTAAGGCTGGCCTCACATGTACGTTATTTATGACGCGCCCCCTGGGCCATGGGGTACCCGGAGCCAGGCCAGTAGATGCTGGGGGTTGTAGTCACAGTGGCAGTGACCCGGTCCGTGACCCAGGGCAGTCAATCCAAGGGTAATATATATATGTAGGTGATATAATGTCCGACTACGCCACCTGTGGAGTGCGGTTAATAGAGACCGCCGCTGCGGAGCAGTCCTCTGAAGCCGGTGGTATAGCAGCAAAGGTGGTATAACTCCCCACAAGAAGAGTTAGCTTTAGGGCAGTGTGTATGGATGATGGTGGTTGTGCAGGGTGTCGCAGTGTAGAAATAACCACAGAGTCCGTATAGTGCAGTCCCAGGGTCTTTACTGGTAGCAATTAGACAGGCCTGGACTGGAGTACTGGCTAGAGATAAGAGTCTGGTCAGTCTGGGAGCAAGTATAGAGTCCTCCTGGACAGGTGGAGTTGTAGGCCTGCCCTTCTCACTATACTCTTTGGCTATTCTGCTTGTAGCTGTGTTGTAGCCCACGTCCCTGAGTGTAATGTGCTGTGCTCACCCGTATGGCTGGCAGCTCGGGCCTTGTGGATGCCTCGCTCCTCCTTGGCGGTACTAGTCCCTCGGTGCTGCTGAGCCTCCGGGCGTCTGATGGGGCCAGGAGACCTGCAATCTCCTGCCCTGCGGTATCTGCTGCTGGGTTTGGAATCCCCCACAGCCTCGGACTCCGGTGTCCGGTTCTCTGCGTATTCCGGCTAGGACGAGCTATCTCCAGCTCCAGTCCCTAGCTCCTCACTCCTTGATGTCCTAAACTCAACTCCCTGCACTAAGCTAACCCCTCCCCCAGATACCAGTTGCCAAGGGGAGGGACTCCCCTTGCTGGCCTGGAGCCAGGAAAGTGTTGCATGTATAGTGTACCCGACCAGGAAACCCCTGCTTGCTTCCAGACATGGCATTACCTCTTTTAAGGGAGGCAATACCACTGTGGCAACCAGACCCTCAGGGGTGCCACATTTACAGTCTTAGGCTATGTGCCCATGTAGCATTTTTGTAGCACGTAGCATTTTTGAAGCGTTTTTGCGGCGTTTGTACGGCCGCGAAAACGCCTGTAAAACCGTCTGCCATGCAAAGCAATGTGAATTTGGATGTGCTGTGCACATGATGCGCTAATTAGCGTGCCGAATTCGCATTGCGTTGCAAAACGCAGCATGACCATTTCTACCGCGATTACGCTGCAAATTCGCGGCCATTGAGGAACATTGAAATGCAGCAAACCCGCAGGTATATGTGGATTTGCTGCGTTTCAATGAAATTCAATGGCCGCGAATTTGCAGCGTAATCGCGGTGCGTGTGGTACCCAGGATGAAGAGGAGACTACAACTCCTCTTCATCCCTGCTACCACACGGTGAAAAAAATAAATTAAAAAGTTAAAAATAAAAAAAAAACTGTATACTCTCCGGTCTCCTCCCAGCGGCGCTCCTCTCTCCTCGGCGTCCCGCGGTGTACTGGCAGGACCTGCAGGGACGTCATTTAATCAGCTGATGGTCACGCGACCACTGACGTCAGCAGTCAGGTGATGGTCGCGTGACCATCAGCTGACTAAATGACGTCACTGCAGGACCTGCCAGTACACCGCGGGACGCTGAGGAGAGAGGAGCGCCGCCGGGAGGAGACCGGAGAGGTGAGTATACAGGTTTTTTTTATTTTTAACTTTTTAATTCTTTTTGTTTTACTATAGATGCAGCATTTAAAGTATCTAAGTTGGTCACACAATATAAATCCATGCCGGTTGCATGGATTTATATTGTGTGACCAACTTGTCAAGCACTTTTCCAAGTGATGCTCAAAATCGCTTGGAAAAGTGCTTGAAAAAACGCATGCGAAAATGCTAAAAAACGCTTCTCTCTGGCAGAAAAAACGCATGTAAATCTGCAGAGGCAAAAACGCTCTCCATCAAATCTGCTACATGGGCACATAGCCTGAGTATAGACGCCAATATCCGGATCGGCCACTGGTCTTTTGACCAGATCTCAACAGCCTCATGTATGCCTATGAGGCTGTTGAGTTTGGATCAGAAGACCCATGTCTGTTCTGGATATTACAGTCTGTATTCAGAAGCCGGCTGTTAAAATCCAACCTAATACTTAGATATTCAGGACCAAATTCATAAAAAAGCCATATTTTCCCTCCATTTTACCAGCTGGGGGAGCTAAAAGGGGAGGATGTAAAGTCAAGAATTAGGTCCTGCCATGCAGAATGTTTGAGATAAATAGCTTGGAAACCGTATCGTATTTCCATTAGAGGAATTGATAAGCAATTCTTTACTTTGATTCTCGGACTACATTCACACTGCTTCCTGTCTGTACAACTACATAAATCTGCCATTGACTTTCATAAATAAGGATATAGAGCAGTGTACATTTTTTGTGTATAGTTGTATTGAAACGTGCTGTCAACTACACTTTTTTAAAATTACTAGATGGTGGCCGATTCTAACGCATCGGGTATTCTAGAATATGTATGCAGCCGACCGGGCGCAATTAGCAGAGCGGTGTTTAAATTTGGCGCCAATCTCGCTGATTGGTCGCGGCCGCGACCAATCAGCAGAGCGGTGTTTAAATTTGGCGCCAAAATTGCTGATTGGTTGCGGCCAGCGACCGCGACCAATCAGCAGAGCAGCGTTTAAATTTGCCGCCCATATCGCTGATTGGTCGCGGCCGGCCACTGCGACCAATCAGCAGAGCGGGGTTTAAATGTGGCGCCAATAATGCTGATTGGTCGCGGCCGGCGACCGCGACCAATCAGCAGAGCAGCGTTTAAATTTTCCTTCCATATCGCTGATTGGTCGTGGGTGTCGACCGCGACCAGTCAGCGTCGTATTAGTGAGGACCGGGGAGCGGCGCTGCTTGTGCGGCTACTTCCGCTGCGAGAAGCCGGGAGATGCGCGGCTGCTCGCAGCAGAAGCATCCCGACCGGCGGCGCTGCTCCCCGGTCCTCCGTTCAGCTAGCGGCCGGCAGATGAGCGCCTCGCGCCGGTCATCTCCCTGCTGCATCGCCGCTGACCTCCGTCCTGCAGATGAGCCGCTAACGGCCGCCATCTTTTTCTCAAATCCCGCGTCGCTGATTGGCCGCGGCCGGACCAATCAGCGACGTGGGATTTCCTGGACAGACAGACAGACAGACGGGATAAGACGATTATATATATAGATTGGTGCTGTGGAATCATAGAATCATAGAATGGTAGAGTTGGAGGGGACCTCCTGGGTCATCTGGTCCAGCCCCCTGCTCAAAGCAGGATTCGCTAAATCATCTCAGACAGATGTCTGTTCAGCCTCTGTTTGAAGACGTCCATTGAAGGGGAACTCACCACCTCTCGTGGCAGCCTGTTCCACTCATTGATCACCTTCACTGTCAAAAAGTTTTTTCTAATATCTAATCTGTGTCTCCTCCCATTCAGTTTCATCCCATTGCTTCTAGTCTTTCCTTGTGCAAATGAGAATAAAGATGATCCTTCTACAATGTGACAGCCCTTGAGATATTTGTAGACAGCTATTAAGTCTTCTCTCAGTCTTCTTTTTTGCAAGCTAAACATTCCCAAATCCTGTAACCGTTCCTCATAGGACATGGTTTGCAGACCGGTCTCTGAACTTGCTCCAGTTTGTCGATGTCTTTTTTAAAATGTGGTGCCCAAAACTGGACGCAGTATTCCAGATGAGGTCTGACCAAAGAGGAGTAAAGTCCGATAATGACTTCACGTGATCTAGACTGTATGCTTCTGTTAATACATCCCAGAATTGTATTTGCCTTTTTTGCTGCTGCATCACACTGTTGACTCATGTTCAGTCTATGATCTATTAGTATACCTAAGTCTTTTTCACATGTACTGTTGCTTAGCTCTATTCCTCCCATTTTGTATATGCTTTTTTCATTTTTATTGCCCAGATGTAGTACTTTGCATTTTTCCCTGTTAAAAACCATTCTGTTAGTTACTGCCCACTGCTCCAATTTATTTAGGTCTTTTTGAATCCTCTCTCTCTCTCTTCTCTAGTGTTAGCTACCCTCCTAGCTTTGTGTCATCAGCAAATTTAATCAGTTTACCCTCAATTCCTTCATCAAAATCATTGCTAAAGATGTTGAACAATACAGGTCCCAGGACAGAGCCCTGTGGTACCCCACTTGAGACATTCATCCAACTGGATGTGAAGCCATTTACTACCACTCTTTGAGTCTGATCACTAAGCCAGTTATGAATCCACCTAACAGTTGCCTTGTCCATTCCATACTTGGTCATTTTTTCAATAAGGATGGTGTGAGATACTTTGTCAAATGCCTTGCTAAAGTCAAGATATACTATATCTACAGCATTTCCCTGATCTACCCAGTCAGTGATTCTGTCATAGAAGGAAATTAAGTTAGTCTGACATGACTTGTTAGTTACAAACCCATGCTGACTCTGGTTAATCACTTCATTCTTATCCAGGTACTTACATACATGTTGTTTAATAATTTGTTCAAAGATCTTTCCTGGTATAGAAGTCAGACTCACCGGCCTATAGTTCCCTGGGTCCACCTTCTTCCCCTTTTTGAAGATAGGAACAACATTTGCTCTTCTCCAGTCTTCTGGGACTTCTCCTGTTCTCCAAGAATTTTCAAAGATTATGGAGAGTGGTTCTAAAATTTCTTCTACGATCTCCTTCAGTACTCTGGGGTGTAATTCATCTGGACCTGGAGACTTGAACTCATTTATGTTAGCTAAATATTCCCACAATCTCTCTGTTTACAGATAACTTGGATTCTTCTATTCCTTTAATAGGACAGTGAAGATCAGTTGATGTTACATTTTCTTTCTGAGAGAAAACAGATGCAAAATAGGAATTAAAAAGTTCGGCCTTCTCAACATCCTTTCTTAACATTTCACCATTTTCATCCTGTAAAAATCCTATAGCATCTTTGACTTTTCTTTTACTTTTGACATACCCCCAAAATCCTTTTTTATTGCTTGTGACATCTCTTGCAAGCCTTAATTCATTGTCAGCTTTAGCTAACCTGATACGTGCCCTGCAGGATCTGCAGACTGCATTATAATCTTCTTTAGATATGCCTCCCTCTTTCCATTTGATAAACATTTCTTTCTTTTTAGCATGTGTTTAAGTTCTGTGTTCATCCATCCTGGTTTCCTTAAATGCTTCCCATTCTTCCTACTTTTCGGGATTGTTAATGATTGCGCTTTGAGAATCTCATTTTTAAAAATCTCCCATACTTCCTGGACATTTTTGTCCTTAAGGACATCCAGCCATTGGATCCCTCCTATTCTCTTTCTGAGTCGCTTAAAATCAGCCTTATGAAATCTAACCTATCTAATCTAATCCCAAGGTCTTATGTTTGGTCAACTCAATGATCACCCAGAGACTTTGCTTGACAAGTATACCAACTGTGCACCCCAATAGGTGTAATAAGGAGTTAAAGTTGAGAAAAGTAAATTTTTAAATGATTTTTAATGCTAAAGCCCCTGCTTAGTAGTGCTGAACGATCGGTTCAAGATCCTGAAATCCCCTCCAATTGCTAATCTAAGCGTGCATTCTAAAACAAGCTGATTGCTTCTGCTATTTTGAGTAATCTTTGGGAGTCTCTGGACTTGAACCCCAACCATTCAACACTACTAAGCAGGTGCTGCAACATATACAAATATTTAAAGGGAACCTGTCTTGTCCTATCTGCTAAGCATTTGACTTATGAAGGGAATTGCTTGGACCAGAAATATTTAGGGGCTTAGTAGCAAAAGGGGTGAATACATATGCACATGCAAATTTTTAGTTATTTGATTCCATAAGTTTCATTTATGTCTATATTTTTCTCACTTCACTTCACCACCTTAGACTATTTAATGCTGATGCATCACACACAAATCGGATTACAAAAATATTTAAAGGGGTATTCCCATCTACAAAATCCTATCCCAATATGTAGTAGGTATAATAATAATAATATTAGCAAATACCTCCAATTAGAAATGTAATATAGTTTTTTTCTGATTCGCTATGTCTCTTTCCTCATGTGAGGGCATTGCAGGACCTTAGGGATCCATGGTTATGACCACTAGCAGCTAGCTAGCTGTCACTATCAGTGGACGTAACCATGGATACCTAAAGTCCTGTATTGCCTGCACATGAGGTAAATGGCATAGCGAATCAAAAATACTATACTACATTTCTAATTGGAGGTATTTGCTAATATTATTATTATTACACTTACTACATATTGGGATAGGATCTTGGAGATGGGAATACCCCTTTAAATACTTTCACAAGCCACTATAGCTGCAAGAACAAACAAAATTCATGGACAGGTGTGATGCGGTTTCTTGAAGAAAGCAGTCATGTTTATCTAATCTTTTCTAACACCTTTTTTTTACTACTTGAGCAGTCGAAATGAACTCAGCAGTAAATAATGTATTTGATGTGTGGTGACTGGTAAATAGAGGATGAGAACCACCTTGTACGCCATCCTCGGCAGCGCTGTGAGCTCATCCAGGGTTTGGCTGACTTTCATCGTGTTTGCTTTTCATTAGGTTGCCAGCTGGGCAAAGCAAATAAAATAATTAGAGAATATTGTCTCAATGTTCATGTCATCGAACAACTCAACCAATGTGTATTTTATCATTTATGTCAGTTATCATGAGAAGAACCCATGAATTTTACAGAAAAACCTTAAGTCGAGTTACTCATGTTTCCTATCTTGATTAAAATATTGTTTGCATTGGGGCATTTGTACATTCTGTGAAAGCAATGTGATTGTGGCCTTTACATAGACTAGTTGGCTGGATATTGGGGTGCTCCGACCGTTACATAGACAATATGGCTGGATATAGGGTTGCTCCAACCGTTACATAGACTATATGACTGGATATAGGGGTGCTTTGACCGTTACATAGACTGTATGGCTGGATATAGGGGTGTTCCGACCGTTACATAGACTATATGGCTGGATATAGGAGTGCCCCGACCGTTACATAGACAATATGGCTGGATATAGGGTTGCTTCGACCGTTACATAGACAATATGGCTGGATATAGGGGTGCTCCAACCATTACATAGACAATATGGCTGGATATAGGGGTGCTCTGACTGTTACATAGACTATATGGCTGAATATAGGAGTGCCCCGACCGTTGCATAGACAATATGGCTGGATATAGGGTTGCTCTTACCGTTACATAGACAATATGTCTGGATATAGGGGTGCTCCGACCGTTACACAGACAATATGGCTGGATATAAGAGTGCTCCATCCGTTACATAGACAATATGGCTGGATATAGGAGTGCCCCGACCGTTACATAGACTATATGGCTGGATATAGGGATGCTCCACCCATTACATAGACAATATGGCTGGATATAGGGGTGCTCTGACCGTCACATAGACTATATGGCGGGATATTGGAGTGCCCCAACCATTACATAGACTATATGGCTGGATATAGGGGTGCTGTGACTGTTACATAGACTATATGGCTGGATATAGGAGTGCCCCGACTGTTACATAAACTATATGGCTGGTTATAGGAGTGCCCCGACCGTTACATAGACAATATGGCTGGATATAGGGGTGCTCTGACCATTACATAGACAATATGGCTGGATATAGGAGTGCCCCAACCGTTACATAGACAATATGGCTGGATGTAGGGTTGCTCCGGCCATTACATAGATAATATGGCTGGATATAGGGTTGCTCCGACCGTTACATAGATAATGTGGCTGGATATAGGGTTGCTCCGACCGTTACATAGACAATATGGCTGGATATAGGAGTACCCCGACCGTTACATAGACTATATGGCTGAATATAAGGGTGCTCCGAACGGTACATAGACAATATGGCTGCACATAGGGTTGCTCCGACCGTTACATAGACTATATGGCTGGACATAGGGGTGCTCCAACCGTTACATAGACAATATGGCTGCACAGAGGGTTGCTCCGAACGTTACATAGACTATATGGCTGCACATAGGGTTGCTCCGACCGTTACATAGACTATATGGCTGGACATAGGGGTGCTCCGACCGTTACATAGACTATATGGCTGGACATAGGGGTGCTCCAAACGTTACATAGACAATATGGCTGCACATAGGGTTGCTCCGACCATTACATAGACAATATGGCTGCACATAGGGTTGCTCCGACCGTTACATAGACAATATGTCTGGATATAGGGGTGCTCCGACCGTTACACAGACAATATGGCTGGATATAAGAGTGCTCCATCCGTTACATAGACAATATGGCTGGATATAGGAGTGCCCCGACCGTTACATAGACTATATGGCTGGATATAGGGATGCTCCACCCATTACATAGACAATATGGCTGGATATAGGGGTGCTCCGACCGTCACATAGACTATATGGCGGGATATTGGAGTGCCCCAACCATTACATAGACTATATGGCTGGATATAGGGGTGCTGTGACTGTTACATAGACTATATGGCTGGATATAGGAGTGCCCCGACTGTTACATAAACTATATGGCTGGTTATAGGAGTGCCCCGGCCGTTACATAGACAATATGGCTGGATATAGGGGTGCTCTGACCATTACATAGACAATATGGCTGGATATAGGAGTGCCCCAACCGTTACATAGACAATATGGCTGGATGTAGGGTTGCTCCGGCCATTACATAGATAATATGGCTGGATATAGGGTTGCTCCGACCGTTACATAGATAATGTGGCTGGATATAGGGTTGCTCCGACCGTTACATAGACAATATGGCTGGATATAGGAGTACCCCGACCGTTACATAGACTATATGGCTGGATATAAGGGTGCTCCGAACGGTACATAGACAATATGGCTGCACATAGGGTTGCTCCGACCGTTACATAGACTATATGGCTGGACATAGGGGTGCTCCAACCGTTACATAGACAATATGGCTGCACAGAGGGTTGCTCCGAACGTTACATAGACTATATGGCTGCACATAGGGTTGCTCCGACCGTTACATAGACTATATGGCTGGACATAGGGGTGCTCCGACCGTTACATAGACTATATGGCTGGACATAGGGGTGCTCCGACCGTTACATAGACTATATGGCTGGACATAGGGGTGCTCCAACCGTTACATAGACAATATGGCTGCACATAGGGGTGCTCCGACCGTTACATAGACAATATGGCTGCACATAGGGTTGCTCCGACCGTTACATAGACTATATGGCTGGACATAGGGGTGCTCCAACCGTTACTTAGACAATATGGCTGCACAGAGGGTTGCTCCGAACGTTACATAGACTATATGGCTGGACATAGGGTTGCTCCAACCGTTACATAGACTATATGGCTGGACATAGGGGTGCTCCAACCGTTACATAGACAATATGGCTGCACAGAGGGTTGCTCCGAACGTTACATAGACTATATGGCTGGATATAGGGGTGCTCCGACCGTTACATACATTTGTAAGCTTTAATTCGTGTCTGCGCTGCTCTTCCACATGCTAAACCATCGCGACAATGTATATCCGTATGTGTCAGTCCAACATGCTTTAAAAAAAGCAACCACTATTAAGGTATGTGCACACATTAAGTATTTGATGCTGACATTTCTGCAACAAAAATGTGTCTCTTGGCAGGGAAACACTGCATAGAAAAACACATTTTTGCATGCTTTTTTATGTTTTTTCCCCTACTCATTTGAATGGGTTAAAAACACTACAAAAACACTGAAAGAATTGACATGCTGCAAATATGAAACTGCTTCAAATCTGCAAGCAATAAATAAGCATCCTTCGCATGAGATTTCACAAATCTTATTCACTTTTCTGAGACATGGGAAAACTATTCATGGGAAAAACGCAACGTATGAACATACCCTTACTATGGACTTCAAATACCCATGATGCAGCATGCATAGTTATCATCTTAAATTAAATTGAAGTACAGAATATTCTCGTCATCTAGAATGTTGAAGGTGCCACATTAATAATTCCATAGGTAAAGCATGATGAGATTTGTGTGCTCTTATGACAGAATATTTTATTTAATAGTCTAATTTACTCCTTCTTACGTGTCATATCACAGCATTGGGTTGTCTTGGTTTACATTTTTTTATTCACACCTTTATAACTTTTACTAGAGGTTCCCACAAATTCTGATCAATGAACAATACAGGGAAAAGTTTGCCTGAATCTGCAAATACTTGCAATATTTATTGGGTAAAGTTTTTCCTTGTGGAGACCGCCAAGTTGGCATAGGCAGGCTTATATACGTCATGTGATGCTCCCCTGGTAATTTGAATATGCAATTAGCCTCTTCAGAGAGGAAGAGGATCAGAACTTTCGTGCCACCTATTGGAAGTAACAATCCTAAAAATCAATATCGACATTCAAAGGGCCTTGCCACATGACTTGGGATAAGGAAACAAATAAAGTTTCTGTTTTGGGTTCTTATCCGAAATTATGTGGCAAGCCCTTCAAAGGGTCAATATTGATTTTTAGGATTGCTACTTTCAATAGGAGGCGCTAGAGTTCAAGTCCTTCCTCTCTGAAGAGGTCACTTGCTTATTCAATGTTTATTGGGGATCTATCATGCAATATACAGTGGGTACGAAAAGTATTCAGACCCCTTTAAATTTTTCACTCTGTTTCATTGCAGCCATTTGGTAAATTCTAAAAAGTTCATTTTTTTTCTCATTAAAGTACACTCTGCATTTATTTAAAAAGGAAAACTGAAATATCACATGGTCATAAGTATTTAGACCCTTTGCTCCGTATTGAGTAGAAGCACCCTTTTGAGCTAGTACAGCCATGAGTCTTTTTGGGAATGATGCAACAAGTTTTTCACACCTGGATTTGGGGATCCTCTGCCATTCTTCCTTTCAGATCCTCTTCAGTTCCGTCAGGTTGGATGGTGAATGTTGGTGGACAGCCATTTTCAGGTCTCTCCAGAGATGCTCAATTGGGTTTAGGTCAGGGCTCTGGCTGGGCTAGTCAAGAATGGTCACAGAGTTGTTCTGAAGCCACTCCTTTGTTATTTTAGCTGTGTGCTTAGGGTCATCGTCTTGATGGAAGGTGAACCTTTGGCCAAGTCTGAGGTCCAGAGCACTCTGGAAGAGGTTTTCATCCAGGATATCTCTGTATTTGGCCGCATTCATATTTTCTTCAATTGCAACCAGTCGTCTTGTACCTGCCGCTGAAAAACACCCCCCTATAATGATGCTGCCACCACCATGTTTTACTATTGGGATTGTATTGGGCAGGTAATGAGCAGTGCCTGGTTTTCTCCACACATACCGCTTAGAATTATCACCAAAAAGTTCTATCTTCGTCTCATCAGAGCAGAGAATCTTATTTCTCATAGTCTGGGAGTCCTTCATGTGTTTTTGAGCAAACTCTAGGCTTTCATATGTCTTGCACTGAGGAGAGGCTTCCGTCGGGCCACTCTGCCATAAAGGCCTGACTTGTGGAGGGCTGCAGTGATAATCGACTTTGTGGAACTTTTTCTCATCTCCCTACTGCATCTCTGGTGCTCAGCCACGGTGATCTTGGGGTTCTTCTTTACCTCTCTCACCAAGGCTCTTCTCCAACGATTGCTCAGTTTGGCTGGACAGCCAAGTCTAAGAAGACTTCTGGTGGTCCCAAACTTCTTCCATTTAAGGATTATGGAGGCCACTGTGCTCTTAGGAACCTTGAGTACTGCAGAAATTCTTTTGTAACCTTGGCCAGATCTGTGCCTTGCCACAATTCTGTCTCTGAGCTCCTTGGGCAGTTCCTTTGAGCTCAGGAGTCTCATTTGGTCTGACATGCACTGTGAGCTGTGAGGTCTTTTATAGACAGGTGTGTGCCTTTCCAAATCAAGTCCTATCAGTTTAATTAAACACAGCTGGACTCTAATGAAGGAGTAGAACTATCTCAAGGAGGATCACAAGGAAATGGACAGCATGTGACTTAAATATGAGTGTCTGAGCAAAGGGTCTGAATACTTATGACCATGTGATATTTCAGTTTTTCTTTTTTAATTAATTTGCAAAAAATTTCTGCATTTCTGTTTTTTTTCAGTCAAGATGGGGTGCAGAGTGTACTTTAATGAGAAAAAAATAACTTTTTAGAATTTAGCAAATGGCTGCAATGAAACAAAGAGTGAAAAATGTAAAGGGGTCTGAATACTTTCCGTACCCACTGTACGATTATATCCGACTGTTTCATCATGGCAGATGATTTGACATTGCTGGTCCTGTCTGAAAACTGTTTCTCATCAATTAACAGTGATGCTGTTGCTTATTAAAAGATTGATAAATGGAGAGATTGTCCAAGACTTTTTAAAAATAGGCAGGAGATGTGCCAAAAGAATAAAAATAAGTATTATTAATTTATTCAATCCGTCGCTACTCCAGCGCCAAGATTTCTTCTTGCTGGTCCTGCAGTCACTTCAAGTCTCTTCTATCTTTCACTTGATTTCTGCAGTTGATAAGTATCCTGTAGTGAAACTTTATGTAAGTGGTGACACCCACCTGACCACTGAGGCGGGTGATCAGCTGCCGCAGTCATGTGAATGATGGAATTGAGATCATAACTGCAGGACCCAAAGGACCTGCCAAAGTGGCATTCCCAGATGTAGTTTTCAGTGCAGGGGGGTGAGTGCAGTTTCTTTTAAATTGTGATTTCTTATACCGTATGCCTAATGTATATGTAAACGTTTGTTATATGTGTGGCAATATTTTGGTTTTGATCATATGAGGTGATGAAGCATGATTACCGTATATACTTTGTCATGTCTATTGCACAATATATGATTCTATTAGACAGGTGAAACAGGTCGGCTACCAACTAGGGATTAATATTTGGACTAGGTACGGTGATTTTACAATTTTGTATTAAGGTTCTACCTTGGCATTAAATATTCAGATTAGTTAGCCTATTCTTCACAATGATAAAATAAATTGCATTTTTCCTCCTTATTATAGTAGGTACATAGATGACGTTTCTTGTCAATAGCAAAATTGTCTATGAACCTGAAATGTTTACCAGGTGATCTTGATGGCCAAGGCGATCACCTTTCATATCTGTAAATGTGAATATGTTCTTATATTTCATGCAGATTTCTTATTTTAGAGGCTTAAGTGTCTTTGGTGCAGTCTTTGGGCAGACTATGACTCTTCAGGTAACAATAGGCTGCCTTAGGTATCTTGCACACAATATATATTCATAGCATCAGCAACTATTGAATGAATAGGACAATTTATAACTTCTCAACAAGGCCGAACATATGGCAGATTGTCAAAAATGAATAGCTCCAGGCACATCCGAGTAATATAAACACTGAGTATCCCGGATCTCAAACATGTGAAAATGCACTTGGAATCTAAGTCTTGGTTTGTTTGAAACTTTCTCATACATTTTAAAACTTTCTAACTCTGATTATGAGGAACAGAAACATCTTCTCTATCAGTAACTGAGTAAAAAATAAAAACAAAAGATAAAAATAATAGAATGTGGCTGAATTTATTTAAAAAGTTTTAACTACTCTTTAAAAGAAGACTAAGCATAATGTATATTTTTATAGAATTAAATATACTATTAAACAAATCTAAGACAAAATGTAACATAGCAGTTTCTGTACTATTGCATCCTTCTTTAAAGATGTACTCCTTCAGAAAAAAGGCCAATGGAGTATAAAGTTGTATCTTTTAGTTTCCAATTACATAATTTAAGCTTATGGCCCCCACCGGAAGCACATCTGAATCAAATTTTTGGTAGCTTCAGATGGATGCCCTCGACAGAGTAAGGAACGAAGCCCCAGATGTGGTCTGAACCCAAGCTTGCTGGCTGCCTGAAGTGCACCCTACCAACTCGGATGGCACAGAATAGCTAGACAATGAAGTGTATATTAATAAAAAAAACTGAAATAAAACAATTGTTTCTTCCTCATTAAATCCATTGGGCTGCAGGTTACCCTTTTACTATGACTTTTGTGCATGATGTTACGTTTTGAGCTGGGAATATGGTTGCATTCAGTATTTGTTTGGAGGTGTCTATGGTAAAGTACAGTTTATATAAAGGGGACGTTTATGATATTTTTCCTTTTGTAAAGGTCCGCACCACTGGCAATGCAGCAAGGACATTTACACACTAAATATTTAACAGAACGACAACGATTGTGGTTTCTGTCTCTCATCAGATTTTATAAATTAGATTCCGGGAGACTGTAAATGGATGAAGCAAGGAAACCTTGTCTTGGCGACTTCACAGAGATTGAGAGATTGTAACTGCTCAAAAACACTAGCAGTAATTTTTGCCCATTTATTATTCTTTAAATGTTTTAATGCAATAATAACTAATTCAGTTAATTAACAGAGTTAAAGAATATTTGGATTTATATCTCCATTAGCTTTAACTTTAGCTTTAAGACTACAGGGTGACTTTGCTCACCCGACATTCTATATTGGCAAACATGGATACATGTATGACATGACATGACATGTATGACATTATGCAAAAAGTGCTGGATTTTTGATTACAAGTTTAACGAAACTTAGTGTTACAGGTTTACAGCGACAGAGAGGAGCCAGAAGACTGCAGCGTCTGATTCCTCCCACTTCTGCACTCATTAGAAGCCTTTTATCGTTCATATTAAACTGTGCTGGTTTCTTTTAGCAGTGCACGGGTTAATCTGCTCAGTTGTGAGCTCCTGGAAGCTTACTTTCATTTAGGCTCTCAGCTGTCCAGTGTTTACCACTCCCTGCTCCTATATATTCTGGGCTTTCGCAGGCTGTCACTGCCAGAACTAGCTTATGCTGCATGGTTCTAGGAGTATGGTGGAGAGTGGTTATTTGAGAAGGTGTTTGGTGGATTTCAGCTTAGACTGTTCTGTGGTTTAGGTAGCATGTTAATCTTATTCTCCAATTTTGGTTTGTTTCCCATCCTCCACTTCCCGATGTTAACCTCTTTTGTTTGTGTGCATATATTTGTATGATTGGTATTTTCCTTTAGCCCTGTTTGTATTACCTTGTTAGTCTAATTTGTGTACTGCCATACACTACTACTTCCCTCTTCCCTGGGGGTGGAGCGATGGAACAGACTGAGGGTGAATTGAGGAGCTCAGACAAGGTACATGGCCCTGCCGTCTTCAACTTCAGGAGTAATCCGGGGAACAGGGCCAGCTAGGGTGCCCCTAGCATTAGGGACAGGTTAGGAGCTACGGTCCTGCAGGAGCTCAGTGGTTGGCTCCAGAAGAACTAGCACCTGATACAAGCTACACTAATTTTGCAGGTTGTGCTGCCTGTTTGTAGATGCCAAAAGTGCCATTTCCACTGACTTATGAACAATTGGCCTCATAGCAAAGTTTAGAACCAGGCCCGACTCTACATTGACAACCATCTTGTACAGTGTTTCCCCAACTCCAGTCCTCACGGCCCCCAACAAATCAGGTTTTCAGCATTTCCATAATATTGCAAAGGAGATGGAACTAATATCAAGTCTGCATAAATTGCCACAGGTTCTCTCACCTGTGCAATACTAAGGAAATCTTGAAAACATGAATACTTTGGGAGCCGTGAGGACTGGAGTTTTGGAAACACTGATCTGAAGGAATAAAAGATTTAGATTTTAGAGTCTTCAGTGGTTGATACCTTTTAATGGCTAACTGAAAAGGTGGGAACAAGGTGCAAGCTTTCGAGACTACTCAGGTCTCTTCATCAGGCATAGTATAACATAAAATCTGTGTATAAAATTACCTTTTAAAAGGTAATTTCAAATCTCAGAGAGACATAAGAGTTTGGGAATATAAACTCATGGTGACCTTTAACACTTTCAGAGCAGGAATGAATGTGTCGCATGGATTTATGTCATTCTACATCAACTAAGGAATGTGCTCCTCAGAACTTTGGGGTCATCACAACCCTGGACCGGACCTCAGTCACAGGAAAATAAAACTTTCTCACTCCTTATCTATGAACTGCTCCAATATTTACAGCCAGAACTGTTTATCTCTCTCCCATAGGAATAGCTCTGCTTTACGTCACCTGTCTCGTCTATTACATTTTTTCTGTGTCCTATTGTGTATAAATATGTGACTCTTCAGATTTTGTGTTGTACTATGCCTGATGAAGAGACCTGAGTAGTCTCGAAAGCTTGCAACTTGTTACCATCTTTTCAGTTAGCAATTAAAAGGTATCAACCACCGAGGACTCTCAAATCTAAATATTTTTCTATCTACTGGCTAACACGGTACAAAAATATATATTTCCCCTGCAATAAAAGATTATGATTATTACGGTCTTCACTTTTTGTCATGATTGCTAACTACATCTCCTCTCTGAAGTTCCTCTAACATTGGAGGTGGCCCCCCAAAATTGCTGGGCATCTAACTACTCTCACTTGCTGGGCTTCTAGCAGTTGCTATGTAATTTTTTTTCATGTAGTTGGTCATCATATACAGTACAGACCAAAAGTTTGGACACACCTTCTCATTTAAAGATTTTCATGACTATGAAAATTGTACATTCACACCGAAGGCATCAAAACTATGAATTAACACATGTGGAATTATATACTTAACAAAAAAGTGTGAAACAACTGAAAATATGTCTTATATTCTAGATTCTTCAAAGTAGCAACCTTTTGCTTTGATGACTGCTTTGCACACTCTTGGCATTCTCTTGATGAGCTTCAAGAGGTAGTCACCGGAAATGGTCTTCCAACAAACTTGAAGAAGTTCCCAGAGATGCTTAGCATTTGTTGGCCCTTTTGCCTTCACTCTGCGGTCCAGCTCACCCCAAACCATCTCGATTGGGTTCCGATCTGGTGACTGTGGAGGCCAGGTCATCTGGCGTAGCACCCCATCACTCTCCCTCTTGGTCAAATAGCCCTTACACAGCCTGGAGGTGTGATTGGGGTCATTGTCCTGTTGAAAAATAAATGATGGTCCAACTAAACGCAAACCGGATGGAATAGCATGCCGCTGCAAGATGCTGTGGTAGCCATGCTGGTTCAGTATGCCTTCAATTTTGAATAAATCCCCAACATTGTCACCAGCAAAGCACCCCCACACCATCACACCTCCTCCTCCATGCTTCACGGTGGGAACCAGGCATGTAGAGTCCATCCTTTCATCTTTTCTGCGTCGCACAAAGACACGGTGGTTGGAACCAAAGATCTCAAATTTGGACTCATCAGACCAAAGCACAGATTTCCACTGGTCTAATGTCCATTCCTTGTGTTCTTTAGCCCAAATTTGTGTCTTCTGCTTGTTGCCTGTCCTTAACAGTGGTTTCCTAGCAGCTATTTTACCATGAAGGCCTGCTGCACAAAGTCTCCTCTTAACAGTTGTTGTAGAGATGTTATGATAGGCTACAAGCACTAAGGAAAGACAGGAGATCTGTCCCTACAATAGAGCTAAGCTAGATCCCTACGATGTAACGGGGAACCTGATCCTGCGATCAGACCCGCTATAGTCCTCAGCTAGTCTGAACGAGAGACCTATAGATGTGAGGGAGGGATCCCTACAAGAACTAGGGACTGGGAGAAAGATGGACACCTCCTAACAGAAATTGTAGCAGTAAAAAGACAAACACACAACATAGAACATAAAGGTCAAAAGACCTAGCAAAAACTGACTGAGAAAGGTTACAAAGCACCTGGCTAGCTTAAGAGTAGAAATTACAATGAAGTCCAGCATGGCCAGAAGGGCGGAGCAGGATAAAATAGGCAAAAAAGGTCATGTGACCAGCAAAATAGAAAAAAACTAACAGGAGAGTTCTAACAAGAGATGTGTCTGCTGCTAAAACTCTGTGTGGCATTGACCTGATCTCTAATCTGAGCTGCTGTTAACCTGTGATTTCTAAGGCTGGTGACTCAGATAAACTTATCCTCAGAAGCAGAGGTGACTCTTGGTCTTCCTTTCCTGGGGCGATCCTCATGTGAGCCAGTTTCTTTGTAGCGCTTTATGGTTTTTGCAACTGCACTTGGGGACACTTTCAAAGTTTGCCCAATTTTTCAGACTGACTGACCTTTATTTCTTAAAGTAATGATGGCCACTCGTTTTTCTTTACTTAGCTTCTTTTTTCTTGCCATAATACAAATTTTAACAGTCTATTCAGTAGGACTATCAGCTGTGTATCCACCTGACTTCTGCACAACACAACTGATGGTCCCAACCCCATTTATAAGGCAAGAAATCCCACTTATTGAACCTGACAGGGCACACCTGTCAAGTGAAAACCATTTCCGGTGACTACCACTTGAAGCTCATCAAGAGAATGCCAAGAGTGTGCAAAGCAGTCATCAAAGCAAAAGGTGGCTACTTTGAAGAACCTAGAATATAAGACATATTTTCAGTTGTTTCACACTTTTTTGTTAAGTATATAATTCCACATGTGTTAATTCATAGTTTTGATGCCTTCAGTGTGAATGTACAATTTTCAAAGTCATGAAAATACAGAAAAATCTTTAAATGAGAAGGTGTGTCCAAACTTTTGGTCTGTACTGTATGCCATGTTTTTATTTGATCATATGGGAGTGGAGGTAAGCCCCTTCCAGTGAGGGGTGCCATAGTTGGTGCTTCACTTTTAAATTGCACCATTGCTTGAGGTAAATCTAAAGCTTCATGTAGACAGCAAAGTCATGTGATCCGAATGAGGAATCTGTACGGCCCAAGCTGTAGGGACGTTGTGACAATTTTTTCTATGCAAGTAATGCATCTAGGATATCATACCCTTGTGTCATGGTATTAGGTAGAACATCACATGTTTTTTTGGGGGGGGTTATTCCATATGGACCTGAGAGAAAAAAATATCTTTATGCTTTCATGTGAAATTGGTGGTTTACAGAGGTGCAGAAGAGCCCATAGACTTCTATGGATGCTATAGTAGTGTTCTATAGACTTCCAAGCTTCGAGCCTATATACAATTGTGTGCGTGAGGCTAAATATGAAAAGCCATGCGGGTCTTTACCTGTCAGTAGATGTACTTAGAATAGGATGATCCTTTATTAAGCTCCACTTCTGTAGATTTTGGATATATAGCACTGCTGAAAAACTCCAAAAGCTGCATTTATCAGACACAAATAACTATTTGTGGCACAGATCCTGTATGTGTCATTATTTTCCCCCGCACTGACAGAGCTGGCATTGAGTCTGGATGCGCTCGCCGCAGATCTCAGCTTTGAATGTGTATGCCTTTGTGGGTGTTTTTCAATGCAAAGCTCTTGTGTAGGTGGTATTGGGGGGTAGGGTGAAAAATGACCATGACACAGTAATGTGTCTATGACAAGCTATCTGTCGTCTCTCTGCAACGTTGCTGTTTTGCTTCAGCATATAGATGGCATTGACATTTTTCTGCAATGAGAGGTGTGAGGAGTCGTGCTCTATAGAGGCGAATAGCAAATGCTAAATGCTAGCTCCAGTGCTGTAAATGCTCATTAACTAAGAAAATGTCCATATGTTTCTGGAATAAAAGGTCAGGCGCATGGCAGTTTCTTAAACATTTTATATAACGTGATATGTAATTTGCATCTTTAGCATACAGTATGCAGCTCAGACCTAGAAATGATTGGATGAACATACATGTGTTGGATTGCAACACTTGGCTGATTTATGGTGGCTAGAAATACATTGTAGGGAATATTGTAAATACTATAAATCACTACAATGTATTTCTATCCACCATAAATCATATACAGTAAAGGAAATAAGTATTTGATCCCTTGCTGTTTTTGTAACTTTGCCCACTGACAAAGACATGAACAGTCTATAAATTTTAAGGGTAGGTTAATTTTAACATTGAGAGATAGAATATCAAAAAAAATCTAGAAAATCACATTGTATAAATTACATAAATTTATTTGCATTACAACATTCATGTATTCTGCTGACAACATCTTATTTTCACTCTTATTATTTAAAAAATCAAACAGGTGGACTATCTACACGTGCATGGTCTGTGGTAGACTCGGGAGATAGTTTGTTCAGAATACAGCTATTATATTTGAAAATACAGCTTTACTTATAGCCTATATTATTAGATAATTTATTTATAAATTCAAGCATTATATATACATATATATATATATATATGTATATATATATATATATATATATATATATATATATACTGTATTTTAATAAATTTTAGAAAAGCCCTTTAACACACACTTTAAAAGGAAATCATCAGAAGTATCAACTTTCCTTAGCCATCTATGTGGCCATGCAGGTCATATACAGTTGAATAAACTGATAATTTAATATCTTCTATCTTTATTCCATAAAGATCCTTATTTTTCTTAAGATGTAAATTAACTGTGAATATATATGGGCCAGACATAGATCTCTCCTGAGTCTGCCTTTGGGGAACGTTATACACTCATACACGCCCCCAATGAAAACAAGCAGCAACATTCATGGAAATTAAGAATAATTCCCCCACAATAGCTTAGAGCAGGTTTCTCAGTGTGAGACATGTTATATGACAGACAGTCTGATCTGACTGGTTTCACTGCCAAGTGAGTGTGTGATTACATAGCGCTTGGAGAAGAGCAGAAATGAGAGTAATTACTTACATACACTTCTTCAGCTTTCATCACAGCAGCAACTGTGGGTGGAGGTTCAGTATAGCAGAGCTGATAGCATTGGGGCAGAAGAGCTGGTAGAAGTGTTTGTAATGAAATAAAGCTCAGTTCAACTCCAAACACACTGCCATGATGAAAGATTGAAGCTATCTTTAATCACACTTATCTCTACTCCCAGCACTTTGTAATCTCTTGCAGCTCTGTAGTGAGCCCAGTGAGATCAAACTGACTGTCATTACATGTCTCACACTTCAAAATCTGCTCTAAGCTATTTGTAGGCGTGTTCTACTTTCTCCTGCATGTTGCTGGCTGCTTATAATTGGTCAACATCATAGAGAAGGAAGAAGTACACGCCCCCGGATCCAGACTCTCGGGAACATCTCTGTGTCGACCATACATCTTAACAGCTCATTTGCATATTGGATTTCCAAGGTGGATTTCTCTGGAATAAGACATCGGATCACAGATATCAATATATCAATTTATTCAACTTTCTATTAACTGCCCATATAGACAGCTTAAGAAGGTTAATCTTTCTGACAGATTTCCTTTAAGACCCACGGTTCCATCTTTGAACCCAGAATATTCCTGATTTTGAGTTTGGGACTTTTTTAGTGAAAGAGTGTTGTGGCAGAGTAATGGAGGGTTACAGTATATGTTTCAGCGGGAACTTTCATTTAAAGCAACAGGTTAAATTCTAAAGGTCTTCCTAGACTTAAGATACTGTCGCTGTTTTCCTACTGCTATTTCTCCTTACTCCGCAATAAACATCCCCACGGGAATTATGGTTCAGGCATGTTGAAATCCAACATGTTTAATCCTTTTTTCCTAAATTTGATCACGGGAGAGTGTGATGACCCCCATACATGCTAGATTGTTGTCAGCAGTTTGTCATCCTTAGGCACCTTGGCCAGAGTCTTCAGATCTGTAGGCTGACTCAACAAAGCAGAAACTTGTATTATAATGTTAATTATTTGTACTTTTTTGTTATATTTGTCATGAACACAGTGCCTAATGTATACATATGAATAATAATAGTAATTAAAAACACTATCCGGAAGATTGGTTCCTTCACCAAATTATTTTCATTATTTTCTAGTTAATGACAAAATAGCTTCCTGGATTCTGACTGCAGTAATTAAGAAATGAACGAATAACTTTTGCTGATTATTAGTTGATTGAAGCATATCACAATAAACCACATCCCATCACGATATTTTTAAATTAAAACTTCAACAATGTTTATTTTATTTAAATTTCATATTACTTCTTGTTCTGCATTATACATTTTCCGGTAGAATAAAAATGAAAATTATTCCAGACAGTTTTGATTTTATGTCACTTATATATAAAGTCAATGTACAGTAAACAATAAGGGTATGTGCAAACAGTTTTTTTATATGGATTTTGAAGCAGGTACGCTTAAAAAAAACTGTGTGTATGTACCCATATTATTAAAATAATCAACTCAGTTAAATGTAATATCAGAAAATGACTTTTTGTTTAAGGTCACGTTCACACGTTCAGTATTTGGTCAGTATTTTACATCAGTATTTGTAAACCAAAGTCAGGAATGGAACAATCAGAGGAAAAGTATAATAGAAACACGTCACCATTTCTGCATTTTTCACCCACTCCTTGTTTGGGCTTACAAATACTGATGTAAATTACTGACCAAATGCTGAATATGTGAACACGGCCTAGATCAGGTTTTTGTGTTAAATGCAATTTTAAAAAATGTTTGTATTTGTTGTTTTTTTCCATATCACAATTTTTATTAAAAAAATAAATTTTACAATCTGCACACTTGCCAGTGGGGTTATTTTAACCTCTTACTTCCTGTTCTTTCAGAAATAGCTTTTAGCGGCCTCAGTATCAGTATCATCACAGACTGATTACAATGACAGCTGATAACACAGGTATATCAGCTGATATACACAGCTGATAACACAGGAACTGTCATTTACCATAGGCAATGTCATAGCTGCTTTCCCTCCGTTTGCAATAATCTTTGCACACGCTCATTAGATGTTTCAATACAAAAGATAAGGTCTGTCAGTCTATTGCTGCTAATGTACATGTTAATTTCCTAAAAGAACAGTTAGCATGAATCTAAAATAGTCCAAATTTGTGACCAGTGTGAAAATTGTAATTCTATTTTTTTTAATGCAGGTCATTATATGAAAAATAAAAAAAAATTAAAAATTATATATATATATTTTTAATCTTTTTATTTTTAATTTTATCTTTCAAGAGAAAAGCCTGATTTAAACACTAAGTCATTTTCTGTTGAAAAATTCCCATCAACAGATTAGTAATAGTATTGGTACAGGTGTTGGTAGTGTTATCAGTGCAATATACATAGTTAACCCCTTCACTACCTTGGGCGTATATATATATTTTTTTTTTACAAATTTCTGATTATTTTTTTCACCACTTAAATAAAAAAGAACCTGTACATGTTTGGTATCTGCATACTCCTACTGACCTGCAGAGTCATATTGGCAGGTCAGTTTTAGCATTTAGTGAACATGGTAAATAAAAAACCCCAAAAAAACAATTGTGGAATTGCACTTTAGTTTTTTAAATTTCACCACACTTGGAATTTCTTTCCCGTTTTTCCAGTACACTATATGGTAAAATCAATGGTGTCATTCAAAAGTACAACTTATCCCTCAAAAAACAAGCAAGGTGGTAAAGGGTATAGTATCAGAATGTTATCTTGTTAAAAACTTTCTCTACCTATGTTTATTTTTAAAAAATCTGATTATTTGTGGATCCAGATATGGGTGGCCTGACGTACACAACTTCTGATTAAAGACCGCCTGTAACGCGTCTGCTCAGTCCCCTCTCCCCCACCCGGGTGTAGCGCTGGCGTCCCTGCCCTCTGCTAGGCAGGGACGCTGCTCCCCTCACCGCTCTGCTCCGTGCCCGGCGTCCTCTCCCCGCTCTGCTGTCAGCGCGCGCTCCTTCCCGGCGTCCTCCTCCCGCTCTGCTCTCAGCGCGCGCTACTTCCCGGCCCCTGTGCTTAGGGCGCGCGCGCGCGCTCCCCTCCTCTTAAAGGGGCCGCGCGCGCCGTCCTAAGGAGTCCCCGGCCAATGGCCGGAGGACTTCATCATATATAAGGCACCTCCTCCAAAATGGAGGTGCCCGAGCAATGTTGTTTGCACCTGTGTCTCACCTGTGCTTCAGCCCTCAGGTCCCGTTGCCAGTTTCCTGTCAGTTACCTGCCAGTTTCCTGCCAGTTACCTGCCTGATTCCTGCCTGAATACTTGTTACCTGTCTGCCAGTCTGAGGTCCGACGGTCTGCCTTACTACTCCTGTCAGTCTGTCTAAAGGACCAGCCTGCCCGCTCACCTGGGAGCGCACATCAGCTACCTGCCTACTTTCCTGAGGTCCGACGGTCTGCCTTACAACTCCGGTCAGTCTGTCTATGGACCAGCTTGCCCGCTCACCTGGGAGCGCTTCTCCGTTACCTGCCTGCTTGCCAGCCCGGAGGCTCCGTTGTCACGTGCTGTGACCATCAGCTACTTCAGAGACTCTTGCCCGCTCACCTGGGAGCGCTTCTCCGTTACCTGCCTGCTTGCCAGCCCGGAGGTTCCGCCGTCACGTGCCGTGACCACCTGTTATTCCAGAGACTCTCGCTTGCTCACCTGGGAGCACACATCTACCATCTGCCTGCTAGCCTACCCGGAGGCTCTGCCATCACAGGTCGTACCTACCCTTTACCCAGAGACTGCCCTGATCACTTGCCGTATCTCCCTGTCCGTTCATCCAGAGACTGCCACCCGCTCCCTTACAAGGGCTGCCCCCTTGTATAGTAGCTCAGAGGTTCCGCCTCCCAGACCCGTTACAGTTTGCTCGGGCCATGGAACCCGGTGGCACCCAAGCTCCCTCGCTCTCGGACCTCTGTCTTGAACTGTCCCGTCAGAGGTCCCAACAGGAGGCCATCCTGGGTCACCTGCGGAATGTTAATACTCGCCTGAACACTCTGTCTGATCCACCAACAACCTCCGCCAGTGCCATATCTTGCAATCCGGCAGCTCCGCTGCCCACTAATACCATGGTATCCTACCCCGGACCCCGGCTTTCTGCACCTCCTCGCTTCGGAGGCGACTCCGTCCAGGCTCGGGGCTTCTTAAATCAGTGCACCCTGCATTTTGAACTTTTGTCCTACCAGTTTAACTCCGACCGGGCCAAAATTGCCTTCATCATGTCCCATCTCACCGGGGAGGCCCTGGCCTGGCTAAATCCTCTATGGGAGAGAGGAGACCCCCTGGTGTCCAACTTGCCGGCTTTTCTCACGGCTTTCCGGAAAGTCTTCGACGAACCCGGACGGAAGACCTCATCTGCATCATCGTTGCTACGCCTCCGTCAGGGGAGTCTCACCGTGGGCCAATATGCCATACGGTTCCGTACCCTTGCCTCGGAGCTGACCTGGGATAACGACGCTCTGGTTTCCGTCTTCTGGGAGGGTCTGTCCGGCCGTATTAAAGATGAACTTGCCGGTCGGGACACTCCTACCACTCTCGATGACTTAATAACTCTTGCCACCCGGATTGACCTACGGTTCCAGGAGCGTGCCAGAGAGGTCACCCGTGAGAGGAGGTTACCACGTCTAGCTCCTACTTTTCAGAAACCCGTCACTCCTTCTGTCTCTAACCAGGTACACCCTCCTGAGCCTATGCAGGTCGACCAGACCAAGATGGTCAAGACCCGTCAGGACTTACGCCGTGCCGAGGGGACCTGCTTCTACTGTGGCAGTAAGGAGCACCAGATCCGTGCCTGCCCGGAAAGGTCGGGAAACGCCTGTGTCTAGGTTCGCTCAGAGAGGTCCACCTAGACAAGAATAAATCCTCTCCATCCCTGCTGTTGTCAGTTTCAATCGTCTACGGGGAGAACCGTTATTTCGAACTAGCCCAACTGGACTCTGGAGCAGCCGGGAATCTTATTTCACAGTCCCTGGTAGAGAAATACCGCATCCCCACCAAACCTCTGGCTGTACCCTTGTCTGTGGCTGCCGTGGATGGGGGGCTCTTACCACGCCCCATCCAACTCATCACCGAATCCATTACTCTGCAGGTGGGAATGCTGCATTCTGAAAGTATCTCCTTTCATGTTCTGCCTGGACTCTCTCACGCCCTCTTGCTAGGTCTGCCTTGGCTCCAGAAACATGCACCCGTGCTTGACTGGCAAACCGGAGAAGTCCTTCGCTGGGGACAAGACTGTCATAAGACCTGCCTGGTTCCCGTCCATCCCGTCCGTCCCTCTCCTACCCCAGCTAATCTACCTGGACTTCCAATTCCTTATTGGTCTTATGCTGATGTCTTTAATAAAAAGGAGGCAGAGACATTACCCCCTCATAGACCATACGACTGTCCCATCGACCTGTTACCCGGTACTACTCCTCCCCGTGGGCGTATTTATCCTTTATCCGCTGCTGAGACCCGGTCGATGTCCGAATATATTGAGGAGAATCTGGCCAGGGGATTCATCCGGAAATCTACCTCCCCGGCGGGAGCAGGCTTCTTTTTCGTTAAAAAGAAGGACGGCTCTCTCCGTCCCTGTATAGACTATAGAGGCCTAAACCAGATCACGGTGAAGAATAAGTACCCCCTTCCGCTCATTCCAGAATTATTTGATCGTCTGAGGGGGGCTAGAATCTTCACCAAACTAGACCTCCGTGGGGCGTACAACCTGGTTCGTATCCGTCAAGGGGATGAATGGAAGACGGCATTCAACACCCGGGACGGCCACTATGAATACCTGGTAATGCCCTTTGGTCTCTGTAACGCTCCTGCCGTTTTTCAAGAGTTGGTCAATGACATCTTCCGGGACCTTCTCTACTCCTGCGTAGTGGTGTACCTGGACGACATCTTGGTCTTCTCTCCGGATCTCCAGACTCACCGGAGGGACGTTCGTCAGGTCCTGCTCAGGCTCAGGCAGAATCACCTCTTCGCTAAATACGAGAAGTGCCTCTTTGAGCAGACCTCGCTTCCGTTTTTGGGCTACATTATTTCTCAGACTGGCCTACGAATGGATCCAGAGAAACTGTCTGCCATCGAGAAATGGCCTCGACCGGAGGGGCTGAAGGCCATTCAGCGGTTCCTGGGCTTCGCCAACTACTACCGCCTCTTCATACCACACTTCTCTTCCCGGACTGCCCCAATTTCCGCGCTCACCCGTAAGGGTACTAATCCCAAAGAGTGGCCGCCCGAAGCAGAAGAAGCCTTTCTTTCCTTAAAACAGGCCTTCTCTTCCGCCCCAGTGCTGCATCGCCCGGACGGCAACAAGCAGTTCTTCCTGGAAGTGGACGCCTCCTCCTCTGGAGCTGGAGCGGTACTTACTCAAAAATCTTCTTCCGGGAGGATGGTAACTTGCGGCTTCTTCTCTAAACTCTTCTCCTCCTCAGAGCGCAATTATTCCATAGGAGATCGAAAGTTATTGGCCATCAAACTGGCATTGGAGGAGTGGCGTTACCTGCTTGAGGGGGCTCTTCACCCGGTAATAATTTACACTGACCACAAGAACTTGGCTTTTCTCCAGCATGCCCAGAGACTTAACCCGCGCCAAGCCCGGTGGTCCTTGTTTTTTGCTCGTTTTGATTTTGTCCTTCATTTTCGCCCGGCTGACAAAAACGTCAAGGCGGACGCCTTGTCTCGATCCTTTCTGGTATCTGATCTCGAGGAAGATCCGAAACACATCATCGATCCCGCCAGAGTAATGCAGGTGGCTCCCGTGAGTCTAAATCGTCTTCCTCCCGGAAAGACGTTCGTATCAGTACCTGATCGGGAGAAGATCCTTCACTGGGGTCACTCGTCTAAACTGGCTGGCCACGCTGGTCAGAAGAAGAAGACCCTCCAGCTTATTTCCCGGCACTACTGGTGGCCTACCCTGCACAAGGATGTAATAGACTTTGTTTCTGCCTGTGTGTCCTGCGCCCGCAACAAGGTTCCGAGACATCTGCCAGCCGGTCGCCTCCTTCCGCTCCCAGTACCTGCTGCCCCCTGGCAGCATATTGCAATGGACTTCATAACTGACCTCCCACTCTCTGCCGGTTGTACGGTCATTTGGGTGGTCGCTGACCGCTTCTCCAAGATGGCTCATTTCGTTCCTCTGCCAGGCCTCCCGTCTGCACCCGAGCTAGCTAGAGACTTTATTCATCACATCTTCCGTTTTCATGGCCTGCCCCTCCACATCGTGTCGGATCGTGGGGTACAGTTCACCTCACGCTTCTGGAGAGCCACTTGTAAACTACTAGACGTCTCCCTGGACTTCTCTTCCGCTTACCACCCACAGTCCAATGGTCAAGTGGAGCGGATCAATCAGAACCTGACCAGTTACCTCCGGCACTTCGTTAATGCCCACCATTCTGACTGGGTGGATCTCCTACCATGGGCCGAGTTCTCTTACAATAATCACGAGAGCGAATCTTCCTCCAAATCCCCGTTTTTTGTAGTCTTTGGTCAGCATCCTCGGATTCCTTTTCCTGTCTCCACCTCGGTGGACAACCCGGCTGCGGAATCTCTCGTTAGCAAATTTTCCTCCATTTGGGAGAGTACCCGATCCGCACTCCTTCAGTCTTCCGAGCGTATGAAAAGACACGCTGACAAAAAACGTCTGGACCCTCCTCAATTCCGTCCTGGGGATAAAGTCTGGCTCTCGTCCAAATATGTCCGGCTCAAGATCCCTTCCTATAAGTTAGGGCCTCGGTTCATCGGCCCACTGGAGGTCATCAGTCAGATCAACCCGGTGGCCTATAAATTGAAACTCCCGGCCAACTTACGGATCCCTAACTCCTTCCATGTATCTCTCCTCAAACCTGTGGTACTTAACTCTTTTTCCAAGTCTACAGGTACGCCTCCTGCTCCGGTTTCTGCTGAGGACGAGTTTGAGGTAGAGAACATTCTTGCCACCAAAAGGGTAAGAGGAAAGACCTTTTTTTTGGTAGATTGGAAGGGGTTTGGTCCTGAGGAGAGAACGTGGGAGCCCCGGGAGAACATCCATGCCCCTCTCATCCTAGCTAAATTTCTGTCTGGCCTAAAAAAGGGGGGGCCTAAAGGGGGGGGTACTGTAGCGCTGGCGTCCCTGCCCTCTGCTAGGCAGGGACGCTGCTCCCCTCACCGCTCTGCTCCGTGCCCGGCGTCCTCTCCCCGCTCTGCTGTCAGCGCGCGCTCCTTCCCGGCGTCCTCCTCCCGCTCTGCTCTCAGCGCGCGCTCCTTCCCGGCCCCTGTGCTTAGGGCGCGCGCGCGCGCTCCCCTCCTCTTAAAGGGGCCGCGCGCGCCGTCCTAAGGAGTCCCCGGCCAATGGCCGGAGGACTTCATCATATATAAGGCACCTCCTCCAAAATGGAGGTGCCCGAGCAATGTTGTTTGCACCTGTGTCTCACCTGTGCTTCAGCCCTCAGGTCCCGTTGCCAGTTTCCTGTCAGTTACCTGCCAGTTTCCTGCCAGTTACCTGCCTGATTCCTGCCTGAATACTTGTTACCTGTCTGCCAGTCTGAGGTCCGACGGTCTGCCTTACTACTCCTGTCAGTCTGTCTAAAGGACCAGCCTGCCCGCTCACCTGGGAGCGCACATCAGCTACCTGCCTACTTTCCTGAGGTCCGACGGTCTGCCTTACAACTCCGGTCAGTCTGTCTATGGACCAGCTTGCCCGCTCACCTGGGAGCGCTTCTCCGTTACCTGCCTGCTTGCCAGCCCGGAGGCTCCGTTGTCACGTGCTGTGACCATCAGCTACTTCAGACTCTTGTCCGCTCACCTGGGAGCGCTTCTCCGTTACCTGCCTGCTTGCCAGCCCGAAGGCTCCGTTGTCACGTGCTGTGACCATCAGCTACTTCAGAGACTCTTGCCCGCTCACCTGGGAGCGCTTCTCCGTTACCTGCCTGCTTGCCAGCCCGGAGGTTCCGCCGTCACGTGCCGTGACCACCTGTTATTCCAGAGACTCTCGCTTGCTCACCTGGGAGCACACATCTACCATCTGCCTGCTAGCCTACCCGGAGGCTCTGCCATCACAGGTCGTACCTACCCCTTACCCAGAGACTGCCCTGATCACTTGCCGTATCTCCCTGTCCGTTCATCCAGAGACTGCCACCCGCTCCCTTACAAGGGCTGCCCCCTTGTATAGTAGCTCAGAGGTTCCGCCTCCCAGACCCGTTACACCGGGGCTGTGACATTTATGCTTATTGTGATCCTTTTTTTTAAATTGTCTAATAAATTTTGACATTTTATGGGATATCCAAAGCTGGATTCTTTTTCTCCTGACTGACAAATTTTAAGTTGTAATGAACCAAAATATGGAACTTATAGTTTTCTGTGGGGCTGTACTCGAATTCAGTATGGCATCTGATTTCTTACGGAGACAAACAAGCCTTTTTTTTTGTCTCATTCTGTTCAAATCCGTTAAAAATAATATCCCACCATGTGTCAATTTATGGGGATTTTCAAGCAATGCTTCTAGAAAAGAATATGTTCATAATATTGTCCCATACAAAGGCACCATATGGCGGCATCATATGGCTCAGAAATTAAGAACGGCAGGTATTCTGTGTGCTGCTCTTCGGGCTCACCGCTTATGTCTCTGCGCTGTGCACGTGGCCTTGCCATTCATCACAGTGCCAATCTACCTGGTAGGATATTACCGAAGCCCTCGATCTCTTTGTAATATGAAGAACCTCTTTAAACATGTAAGTACAGCGAGTAATCTACATACAATTCAATAGAAACAGATTTTATCCAGGATCCTGAATTGTTCTAGTAATTACAGGCTCACGTACAGTATATCCAGAGTGTGTTCCAAAGATGCCACCTCTGCACTATTAAATATTAATGATTGTAGAAGCAATTACATGTAATACTTACAATCGTGCTATCGTGTTGATTATATATATTGTCCCAGTCACTGATTGCATCGTGTATAGTACATAGCCATGTTTTTTTAAAGAGCTCATCAGTTTATTTTTATCTGGTAAAAACCATTTAATTAACACAGGAAGGTTTCACTTCCTCTAATTAGTCTCATGAGTGCAGAAAAGCTGGAGGCATCATTCCTACCCTAGCTACAAATACTGCGTCCTCTTACCACATATGCATTGAAATATCTCGTGGAAGTAAAGGAAAACTTGAACCGTATAAAAATGAAAAAATGGAGGGTTGTACCAGGGCAGATTGTCTCATCATCTTTTGTAGACTTAAATATTATATATATAAATATTATATAAATTGCTTGGATCTAATATTGATTTCCTATCCTTAGGATTGTTCATCAATATCAAATTGGCGGGGTCTGACACTGATCAGTTGTAATTAGCTCTGTTCACCCTTGAGCGGACGCTTCTTTATGCATAGGATGGAGATGTGCAGAACAGCTTCAATATTCTCACCTGGCCATCTGCGGAAGCTATCAACAGCTCATCGGTGTTGGTGCTGGGTGCCTATCTGATATTGATGACCTATCCTAAGGAAAGGTAACCAATATCAGTTGCCCAGAAAACCCCTATAAATATATATATCATTGCGTAATTTACCATAAATGGAACCTGTCACGATCCTGCCATTCACGAGGTCCTAGGGACGCAGTGAGTGATAGTTCAGCCGCCCTATAGAATGCAGAGGCATGTTGGGCTGTCAGTTTTTTTATCAATCAGTAATCAGATTGAATCAGCAATCAGATTGCTTGCCCCTGCAATCAGTGGCAGGGGCAAGCTTGGCTCTCGGTGTTGTGAGTGAGAGGCCAGTCGCCCAATCCGTGGTAGAGGCAAGCTGGGTTGTCCGTATTGTGAGTGACAGCCAGCAGCCCATTTGGATCAGGTGTCTCCTGTTCTGAATAATTTCCTGGCTATTTAGTTAGCTGACAATGGTTAGATCATTGGCCGTCGTAGCTTTAGCTCGGTGGCCTGTATGCCTTGTTCTCTAGTGATCTGATTTTCTGATCTTTTACTGCCTGACCTTGGTTCTTGCCTTTGACCATCCGTTTGTCTAGCCCCTTTGTCTCGATCCGCTACCTCCCCGGAATTCTGACCTCAAACTGTGACCAGTTTACTCCTTTGTTTTGGCCCTCTGTTTATGATGAACTTTCTTGGTATTTGACCCTGAGCCTGTTGACTCCCCTGCCTCACGGCTTGTCCGGGAGAAGTGACTTTTACAAGTGTCATAAAACCTTTCAGTCGATTCTTTCTGCCCAAACCACAGGTAGCATGAATTGCAGCCTAGTTGCCGGGTTGTAGCAAGACATATTTTACTCTGAAATGCGTTTCAGAGAAAATATTCTTTGAAGATCCCCTGGCCGGCTCTTCCCAGCGCTGCAAGAGGTGATTGACAGGTCTCTCCCTATGTAAATGCAAGGGAGAGCCATGTTAATCACCTGCAGCTACATTTGGAAGATGTTCAAAGTACAGTATATGTTTTCAGAAACACCAGGGCAGTTCAGAGAATAATATACCTGCCTGTTATCGTGCAATTTATGCTGTCCACGATTTGGGCATAATGAATCACGACAGGTTTCTTTTTAAAACAAACTTTAGGAGTAATAGAGCATAATAATCAATGTATTCATAGTTATAGTACAAGTCTGTGTCATAGTCCGTTCAGACGAGGTGGAATTGCTGGAGACATTTTAACATTAAGTCCTTATTCAGACTTTTTAATGTACGAGAAAAGCGGAGTTTGATCAGAGTTTCATCAGTTTTTTCACTTAAAAAAAAAAAAAAGTTTCTCCGCCTTCTCCTATATCTACCGTATTAGTTAGTGAAAAACGGACAGCACACGGATGGCATTTGTACGTGAAATTTCCACGGACTTTGTTTTGCGTATTGCCCCCCCATGTTTTAATGCAGTTTTTAATATTTGTTTGCATCAATAAAATTATATTTATATATTTTTTGTGGTTATTCATTTATTTACTAAAGTAGACATATAAAGTCTTCTTTAAGTAAATGAGTATTAGATCTTATGTATATTGACATCATTGCAGGTTGTGACCGCATGGACAATTAGGTGTGAGACCCAGTTATAAAAGTTGATTGTGGTGTGAGTCCAATTTAGGAAATGCAGACTACACTAAACAATGGCTTAATGTGTTTGTCTGGTCACAACATACTGATGACCTCCATAGGATAGGTCATTAATATGGGATCATTAGGAGTCCAAAACCCATCACCTCCCCTGATCAGCTATGATAAATCTATTGAAAGTCAGATGAATACAAAGTAAAGTTGATTATGGGTTTTCTGTTTTTCTTATATTGTTGTCACTATTTCTAAACAATAAATAATGTTACCGATTATGTTTTTCTAATATTTACAAGATTAAATTATCCATTTTGTGCAAATAATTAACTAAAGAAGCTACAGTCGACCCAAATTAAAATAACTATCTGTAATATGGCCATTTTCCAATTACATGGATTCTGCTAGGTAAACATTCCGTGTTCTCTCTTTGTTCTGCTTCAGATCAGGATGCTTTTATCTTTATTTTCTTAAAACAGGAGCTGCCATTTCTTTAATAATTGCTTATTGAACAAGATGAGAACGCGGTCTATTAGTCCTCATAATTTATGTTCCAATAAGTGCTCAAGGAAAGAAAGTAATAATGGCCTGTCTGCCTAAATACCTGTATAATATTACTTCAAGACATTGGACTGCAGTGAGATAAACCTCAGGTGTACAAATTTTTATTATTATTATCCAGTTATTACAGTCGCATTTATTTCCTTCCTATATAGAAACCGTAAAGAAATACACAATGTTGGATTTGGCGCAGTCTTTACAGATTGATTTACTGTACAGCCACAAAGCCTAAATTAGATTCTGCAATTTTTTGCGTACGAGTGCTATCTCCATGTTTTTTCACGGATAGCACTTGTATCTATAATAGTCTATGGGGCTGTTCACATGTCCGTGATTTTTGTGTGTATTTGCATGTAATGTAGTGTGAGTGTATTAATATACTCTTCTACCACCGCTCTCTCCGCTGTCCAGCGCTGTTCTTCTCCTCTTCTCAGTGACGCCACCGCTCTGCAGACTCTCCAGGTCACACTGTGCTCTGCTTGACCCGAAAGTGACTTTTACAATGTAAGTCTATGGAGCAAAGCTCATAACGAGGCACCATAGGCTTTCACTGTAAAAGAAAACAATATATATAAATAATTTTATTTATTATTATACAATTAATTTATAGACACAAAAAAATGAAGAAAAAAAACTTTAAAAACACCCTGTTAAAACTCAAAAAAGAGGAGAAGGCAGTGTGGTATATCACAGTATGGCACAAAATAAATACATATATTAAATCAATTGTCAATACATCAAAGAAAAGGAGAAAATGTTATGGTGCCTACTGAGTGGATAACCAAACGTAATAATAGTCAGGGAACCATACCCATGTTTATAACATTATCAATTCATATGATAATCTGTCAATGAAGCTCTGACCAACCAGAGATAATAAATCAATATCAAACAATTCATATACAGAGACCCCTCAAACAGAACTTCAGCAATAAAGTGCAGGAGTGCTTAGCACCAATACCCATTAGAACTCGCCATCATTAAAGCACCATAAAGTAGACCATAATACCCAGGACCCCGACGCACGTTTCGTGTATTAACAGGGTTTTTTATTGGGGTGTTTTTAAAAGTTTTTCTTATTTTTTGTGTCTATAAATTAATTGTAATTAATAAAATGATTTCTATATACTGTTTTCTGCTTTATTTGTATTATAGCAATTCCTTGGCAAGTTATATATAGGATATATTGGTTTTGGGGACTCCAACAAGGGTTAATTACTATTATTTGAATATTTGAGTTTGGGTTTTTGGGTCCATTATTGGTCATTATTTCATTGTAAAAAAGACTTCAGTCTCACGCGTAGAGTTTAGAGTGAGCCGGCTAGTTGCAATGGCAGTGATGTCACTGAAAAGCGTAGAAGAACGGCGCTGGACACCTTCAGTAATAAATCGCTCAGCTCGCATAGGCTGCCATTGTTCTCGGCAGCACAGGTCCCGTTTAAACAGGATAATGTGCTGCCAAGAACGATGATTTTTAAGCATGCTTAAAAATGATTTCAGCTGACGAAGGAGAGTTTTGCGTTTGAGTTTTTTTAAAACGAGCCTAGGGATGAAATTTCACGACACTCTGAGCTTCACAATTATTGTGTCATAATCATGACACTGAGACCCTATGCTAGATATTATAGGATTGAGGGGGATAAAGACATGATATAGTGGGGGCAATAAGGACAGGTCCACAGAAATCTAGAGACCAGCTTAGAAGATCTACAAGATGATTTTTCTATATGTAATGACTGACGGAGGTATATAATATTACCTTTTCTTTTAGGCTATTATAATGACAAGTTGTCTGCCTCAACAGTAAGGTTGACTAAGTGGAGGAGCATAATTTACACCTTTTTCTTCAGGAGATAGAGATAACCAGAAAATCAGTATAATAGCTCTAAATCTGCTAATCAAATCACATGCAAATGATTCTCGCTGAATCTCAAGTACGGGGTATCTCATGCTTTAAAGCATCACTGAATATATTAACAGCTTTCTGCTACAACTGCTGAGCAATGTGGTTGGAGAGATATAATGCCTCTGGCAGCTGCCCACCTTGAATTTATTCAGTGACCCCTGAACATACAGTCAGAGGAAATCAACTCCACTGCATTCCAAGCACTAGGCAATTTTATGGTTCTGGTATTGGATATAAATCTATAAACTGTGGAAAAAAATCTTTAAAGCAAATCTGTCTACAGAGTATATATTAATAAACCGATCTCTTAAACCTGAGGAGGCTGGTGTATTTAATTGACAATCCATGTCCGAATAGCTGTATAATTCTTTGCATTTAATCTGTGCCCATTTAGCCTGATTGGCAGCTCGTCAGCGTCCCCGCTGCTGAGGTCTCACACTGCTGAGTACAAGCTGCAGCTGTCAGTCAGGCTGGATGTGCGCCTTGGAGATTGATACACTTGGAGCTCTCTCACTCTTTTTATCAGATTAGATCTATCTAGTAATATCTGTAGTTTTATATTGAGAAAACTGGTGTCAGATTCGCTATATGTTTACATTTGCTCAGTAAGGCTGAGTTCACACGATGCGTATTTCTTGCGTTTCCGCGGCGTTTTTGCAGTTGCGTAAACGCCGCGGAAACGCATGAAAAACGCATGGTAGAAGGGAAGCAATATTCCCCAATGGAAATCCGCATGTGCTGTGCCCATGATGCGGATTTTTCCGCAGCGTTAACGCTGCGGTCAAAAATCCGCAGCATGTCAATTAATTTTGCGGAAACGCGGCGATTTCGCCGCCATTGACTTGCATTAGAACGCGCCAATTCCGCAAGACTGCATTTGTACTTGCGTTATTGGCGCGTTCTAATATGCGGATGGTACCCGGGTGTGGAGGAGAGGAGAGTCTCATCCACACCCAGGTACCATTAAAAAAGCTGTAAAAAAAGAATAAAATAAAAAATAAATGTATTCTTACCTTCTGTCGGCCCGCGCAGCGCTCCCGCTTGGTTCCCGGCACTTGCAGTGAGTTGTAGGACCTGCGGTGACGTCAGAGTCATGTGACGGGTCACGTGACGCTGACGTCGGCAGGTCTTTCAATTCAAAGTTGCCGGCAGCCGGGAACTTTGTAAAGCAGGACAGCGCGGGCCATCAGAGGTAAGTATATACACTCTCTCGGGTCACACTATATAAATCCATGCTGTTTGCATGGATTTATATAGTGTGACCTAGTTGTCAAGCACTTTCCAGGTGATGCTAAAATCGCCTGGAAAGCGCTTGTCAATCTGCATGCGGAAACACATGTCAATCTGCATGTGGATCCGCATGTATTCTGCAGGAAAAACGCATGCACAATCTGCATGCGTTTTTTCTGCCAGGGAGATGCAGAAATGATGCAGAAATTTTCTGCTTCATTTCTGCATCGTGTGCACATACCCTAATTGTTGGACAGCTTTTTACCAAGTAGAACGTTCCCAGAACCAGCAAGAAATCACCATCAATAGAGATGGGCTTTCTGTATAGGTGTGATCTCACACTATTTAGGCAAAAGTCATTTATTCACCATAGGGGAAAAAAAAATAGAAAAGAGCTGTCGACAACAGTTTTATCTCACAAAGTAATCGATAAAGGAACTGTTACCACTGATAGTGACTGTCACAGGTTTACACAATCGTTGTGAGTCAGAGCAAATCTGCAGCCTGGTTTAAAAAAAAGGTAAGAAAAAAAAATCAATGAATTAAGCTACGGATCAAACCTGCCAATGCAAGTCTTTGGCTGCTTGAAAAAAAAAAAATGGAACAGCATTCATATGCAATCTGTGTGCCATCCAGGGTTGCCAGCTTGACTTTTTATTCTCTCTGGCCACCTTATTAAAACTTTGCAGACTGTCAATATTTTTTACGCCGACATTGGAAATCCATAATAAAGCACTAAGTGATAACATGTCTACAGCACATAATTCTGATATGAAGACATTGGCTGCATTCACTGTAAAATGAGGATAATTACAGTCAAAATAATCTGCATAAGTTTCTTCAGCTTCAAAAAATTCCCGGACGCCTTAAATGTTTTTTTTACGGAAAGGGAAAAAAGTGACCACATTTTTCGGACTGTCTTGGAATTTCTGGACGGTTGGCAACGCTGATGCCATCCGTGTGCAGTCTGATTTCCATGTGTAGGGGCAGAGACCCTGATTCAAGTAATATATGACTTGCTTGCTGCAGTTTAAATAAAATTAGAAATCTGCTGCCGAGCTTCCAGTTCTCTGTATACCCCCGCCGACTGATAGTTACTGATTGGCAGCTTTCATTGTCCACTGTGCATAGGCAGAAAGCTGCTAATCAGTGGTGGTGATGGGGGGGCGGGGTTTTACAGAGCTGCTGAATATGGAGGACTACATGGCTACAGGTTTACTAGTCCTCTAGTGATAATCTCCTGCAAGTAATAGTGATTCTGCTGGAGTCAGGGTCTCTGTCTCTACATTATGCTGCTCTTAGATTAGATGCCAAAAACTTGGTGATCGATTCTCTTTAAACATAACATTAAGATTTACTTGTAGATTCTTTGAATGTGTTTATAGCATCATCATATAACACATGGACTTCTGAATAAACCTTCTGAGCACCGGCCAGCTTCACCGTGCACCAAGCTGCATTCATTCAATGAAGGCAGGATATAATCACGGCTCTGAAAACGCCGGGCACCTGCACAATCTCTGCGATCACTCGGCAGCTTCTTGTACTGCGCCAGCTGTTCAGAGCTAGTGAAGCGAGCACAAAAAGGACAGAATAATCCCTGTTTTCTGCTCTGCTCTCCCTGTGGCAGTTAAAGAATCCCCCTGGAGAGTTCATGGGAGGGGCGACCGTGGTGCCGGGCACGAAGATAATTGGTAATAACAGTCATATATGTTCCTTTTTATTGCAGCTAGTGTAAAATAAAACTTAATTTTCTTTTTTTTATTATTTCTTTTTATGCTGTTTTAATATTTTCTAGAATAATTTTTAGCTAACCTAAGTTATATATGGATACAGTTAAAGGGAATCTGCCACCATGAAAATGCCGTCCAATCTGCAGGCCCCATGTTATAGAGCAGGAGGAATTGAGCAGATTGATTTATAGTTTTGTGAGAAAAGATTCAGCATAATCTGTGTTTTAATCATGTAATCCTCTGCTCTTTCTAGGATTTTCGGTCCCATGGGTGGTCCTATCAGTGACTGACAGCTTTCTTGGTATAAGTGTGCATACAGAGACAGCTGTCAGTCACTGATATGACCGTCCACTGGACCGAAAATCTCAGAAAGAGCAGAGGATTAAATGATTAAAGCACAGATTATACTGAACCTTTTCTCACAAAACGATATATCAATCTATTCAGCTCCTCCTGCTCTATAACATGGGGTCTGCAGATAGGACTGCATTTTCATGGTGACAGGATCCCTTTAAGGATAAGGCTATGTGCACACAATGCAGATTTAATGCATTTTTGCTGCCGATTTTTGCCGCGAAAACGCATTAAAATCGCTCGCAATAGGTCTGCCATGTACTGCAATGCAAATCAGCATGTGCTGTGCACATCATGCGGAAGTTTCTGCTGCGGATTCGCATTGCGGTAAAAACCGCAGCATGACCAAATCTAGTTTGATTCCACTGCGAAATTGCCACCATTGACTTGAATTGGACCTCATAAGATCCACATGACTACATGTAGTCATGCGAATCTTATGCGATTTAATGTGCGGATGGTACCCGGGTCTGGAGAAGAGGAGACTCTCATCTGACCCAGGTACCATCGTACACTACCGTTCAAAAGTTTGGGGTCACTTAGAAATGTCATTATTTTTGAAAGAAAAGCTCATTTTTTTTCAATGAAGCTAACATTAAATGAAGCCGCAAACGTCTTGTTTTTATTGCAATATCTACATAGGTGTATAGAGGCCCATTTCCAACAACCACCACTCCAGTGTTTTAATGGTACATTGTGTTTGCTAACTGTGTAAGAAGGCTAATGGATGTTTAGAAAACCCTTGCACAAGTATGTTAGCCCAGCTGAAAATGGTTTGGCTGATTTGAGAAGCTATAAAATTGACCTTCCTTTGAGCTAGTTGAGAATCTGGAGCATTACATTTGTTTGTTCTATGAAACGCTCAAAATGGCCAGAAAAAGAGAACTTTCATGTGAAACTCGACAGTCTATTCTTGTTCTTAGAAATGAAGGCTATTCCATGCGAGAAGTTGCCAAGAAACTGAAGATTTCCTACAACGGTGTATACTACTCCCTTCAGAGGAGAGCACAAACAGCCTCTAACCAGAGTAGAAAGAGAAGTGGGAGACCCCGCTGCACAACTGAGCAACAAGACAAGTACATTAGAGTCTCTAGTTTGAGAAATCGATGTCTCACAGCTCCTCAACTGGCAGCTTCATTAAATAGTACACGCAAAACGCCAGTGTCAACGTCTACAGTGAAGAGGCGACTCCGGGATGCTGGCCTTCAGGGCAAAGTGGCAAAGAAAAAGTCATATCTGAGACTGTCTAATAAAAGGAAAAGATTAATATGGGCAAAAGAGCACAGACATTGGACAGAGGAAGATTGGAAAAAAGTTTTATGGACAGACGAATCAAAGTTTGAGGTGTTTGGATCACACAGAAGAACATTTGTGAGACGCAGAACAACTAAAAAGATGCTGGAAGAGTGCCTGACGCCATCTGTCGAGCATGGTGGAGGTAATGTGATGGTCTGGGGTTGCTTTAGTGCTGGTAAAGTGGGAGATTTGTACAAGGTAAATGGGATTTTGAATAAGGAAGGCTATCACTCCATTTTGCAACGCCATGCCATACCATGTGGACAGCGCTTGATTGGAGCCAATTTCATCCTACAACAGGACAATGATCCAAAGCACACCTCCAAATTATGCATGAACTATTTAGGGAAGATGCAGGCAGCTGGTATTCTATCTGTAATGGAGCGGCCAGCGCAGTCACCAGATCTCAACCCCATTGAGCTGTTGTGGGAGCAGCTTGACCGTATGGTACGCAAAAAGTGCCCATCAAGCCAATCCAACTTGTGGGAGGGGCTTCAGGAAGCATGGGGGGAAATTGCTCAAGATTGCCTCAGCAAATTAACAGGTAGAATGACAAAGGTCTGCAATGCTGGAATTGCTGCAAAGGGAGCATTCTTTGACGAAAGCAAAGTTTGAAGGAGAAAATTATTCTTTCTAATAAAAATAATTATTTCTAACCTTGTCAGTGTCAGTGACGCGCCCCCTGGGCCTGTGCTGAGCAGGGGGATACCCGGAGCCGGATCGCTGGGGGTTGTAGTTCTCCGTGGCGGTGACCCGGTCCGTGCCCAGGGCGGTCAAACCAGTGGCAGTCTTAAGTAATATCAATGTCCGACTACGCCACCCGTGGATTGCGGTCAGTGGGGACCGGCGCTGCGCTGCAGACCGCTGAGGCTGATGTAGTTTGCGCAGCCGAGTATGGGATAACTCCCCACAGGAGAAGTATTGCCTCAGGGCAGCTAGTGTGGATGATGGGAGTGATGGTGTGAGCGTCCCAGTAGTAATGGTGCTGGTGCGGCGATGAAACACAGAGACGTATGGTGCAGTTCAGGGTCTTTACTGATGGTATAAAGCAGACCCTCCCGGGAGTACTGGTTAGCAGTTGGGGCCTGGTCAGTCTGTGAGCAAGCAGGATCTCCCCTGGCCAGGTGGAGTAGTAGGCCTCCCCGACTATCTGCACTCTTTCCTGGCTACCTTGCTCTATGCGGGTAGAAGTAGCCCACGTCCCTGAGTATACCGTGTGGTGCTCACCCGTATGGCCGGTGACTTGGGGCCTTCCGTTAGCCTCCGCTTCACGATGGCGGTGCTGGTCCCTTGCTTGTGACCGTGCCTTCGGGTTTCTAAGGCCAGAGGACATGAATTCCCCTGCCGGTTGGATTCTGCTGCTGGACCTGGATGTCCCCACAGCCTCGGACTCCGTGTCCGGGTTTAGCGTCTTCAGCCAAGGCGAGCTTTCTAGCTTCCAGCCTCTGGCACTCGCTCCTGCTCCTACAGAGCTCCTGTTGTCACTTTCCCTGTGTCTGGAACTTCACTCCAGGCTCTGACTGCTCTGCTTGTTCTGCAGGCTTTGTCTCAGTCTTCACTCACTAATCCCGCCCCAGACCCAGTTTATAAGGGCAGATTCCTCCCCTCCCAGGTCTGAGTGGGCCGTGTTGCATGCTTAGGGCTCCTGACCAGAGAAACCTCCCACTTGCTCTCAGACATAATATCTCTATTACTGTGGTAACCAGACCCCTGGGGTGCCACATTCCCCCCTAGTAAATTTTAGTACTCCGGGACTAAACACATTTTTTTAAAGAAACATAAATGCAGGGTATAACAATAATACAATAACATATTTACAGGAAGCTTTAGTTCTTTAAAGGTCACGGCGTGTCCGCAACCGGGTGTCCATATCACCCAAGGTGAAGCTTTAAGCGAAGTAGGGGACCTGTCCAAAGCAAACCCCTTGCGTTGGCCCTGGGCATGGCTGCAAGGCTGGAGCTAGCTACTTTGGGCCGCAAGTAGGCCACGCCAGACAGGTTTTCTCTTCCGCGGCGGTCTTCGCAAGAGGCACCAAGGTGCAACTATCTACAAGAATTGTTCCGGTTATCCAGCGTCCATAACCTGTTAGTCCAAAGAAATCTGCAGGGTAACTGAGAAACATAATTAATAACAGGCAACAAACATAAACCATAAACATTTTCAAGAAACAGGTAAATTCACAGTGCATTAGTTTAGATTTTCCAGCGAGCGGGCGTTTGACCTCTAGTGACTCTAGTGGACCTACGGAGCTCACTAACTGGTCCTGCACTACAGGGTGTAGGAGGTGTTATGGGCAAGCTGGGCAGCTGTCTACGCACTCTTTGGCTCACTAGGGGCACGGCAGGCTCACTACTAGCAGAGGGTTGATTCTCCTGCGCTGCTGGTGTGGATTCTTCTGCCTCCTGGGCCGGCTGCTCTTCCAGCTCTACCTGGTCTTCTGTAGGCACTTGAGGGGCTGGCTGGAGAAAGGTGAGGACGGGCAGCATGATAGCGTTGTTTACTTGTGTCCAGGACCGGGAAAAGTCTCCGAGTACGGTGCTGATCATTTCCTCCTTTTCCTCTACGGGTTGAGGGTCTTCCTGATCTTCATCCGTGCTTTGCAACTTCTCGGGGCACTTTTTCAGGTGGTCTCTGGAGACAGTGGCTGTGGTTTCTCCCCCATCCTTGCTGATGACGTACACCTTTGGATTATTGTGGCTTGAGGGCAGTACGGTGTACGGGTCCTTTTCCCACTGGTCGTCCAACTTATGGAGCTGCCTTTTTCTTTTCAAGACCTGCTCTCCAGGTACCAGGGGAACAGCGGGAGCATGTTGGTTATAAGTCCTCTCCTGCCTTTCTCTTGATTGACAGAGACTTCGCTCGACGCTCTCCTGTACTTTCCGGTACTGCTGCTGCCGTTCTGTATCCCAATCTGTCTCTGGCGAGGTGTCCTCGGGTATCAGGACTCCCATATCCAGGTCAACAGGCAGCTTACCAGGTCTTGCTCGCATTAGGTAAGCCGGGGTACAGTTGGTGGAACCTACCGGGATGTGGTTATACAGGTCCACCAGATCGGGCAGTCTCTCAGGCCACAGACTGCGTTCTTCCAGGGGCAATGTTTTTAGCAGATCTATCACCACCTGGTTCATCAGAGTCCATTGGTTTGGGGGTGATAAGGCGTTGTTCTTATATTCTTGCAGCCATACAGGTTGCAGAACTCCTGGGAGACGTCTGCTTCGAAGGCTGGTCCTTGGTCTGTCCCCACTTGGTCCGGGTACCCGTGTGGGCGGCAGAAGTGCAGCTGGAAGGCTCTGGCTGCTGTCTGAGCCGTCAGGTCTTTGACAGGGACCACCACCAGGAACCGGGAGTAGTGATCCACGATGGTTAGGGCGTAGACATACCCGCTTCTGCTTGGAGCCAGTTTAACATGGTCCAGAGCGACCAGTTCCAGCGGCTGCCTGGTGATGATGGGCTGCAGGGGAGTCCTCTGGCTGGCATGGTCCCTTCTTCTTAGATTGCACGGGCCACAGTCTCTACACCACCTCTCAATGGCTCCTCTCATGCCTATCCAGTAGAACCGTTCACGCAGCAGGAACTCCAGCTTCTTCCATCCAAAGTGCCCTGCCCCATTGTGGTAGGCCTCCAGCACCATAGCTGCGTCCCGTCTCGGTACCACAACCTGCCAGATCAGTTCATGTGTCCGAGAATTGACCATTCTGCGGCACAACTTCTCCTTGTAGAGAAACAGTCTGCTCTTCTCCGTCCACAGATGCTTGGTCTCTTCCGGAGTGTCTGGGTCCAGGCGGGCGTCAGCCTGGGTCAGCATCTCCTTCACCAGACGGACTGCGGGGTCACTGTCTTGCATCTCCGCCCAGTTGTAGTGGGGTAAGGGGTTGAACGTAGCGGATCGCTGGCCCCTCACACGGTGGGAATACTGGGTAATCCCATGACGGTGAAACGCAGGGAGTTCGATCTCTTCCAGTTCTTCTGGATCTTCCCCTCCGTCCGGTAGGTTTGGCATCCTGGACAGGGCGTCCGCGTTGGTATTGGAGTGTCCTGCCCGGTATTTGATCGTGAACTCAAAATTGGACAGGCGGGCCATCTATCTCTGCTCCAGTGCTCCCAGTCTTGCAGTGTCCAGGTGTGTCAACGGGTTGTTGTCCGTGTACACGGTGAACCTGGAAGAGGCAAGGTAATGCTTGAAACGTTCGGTTACTGCCCACACCACTGCCAGGAACTCTAGCTTGATCGAGCTGTAATTCTCAGGGTTTCTTTCCGTGGGTCGCAGTTTTCGGCTGGCGTAAGCAATTACCCGTTCTCTCCCCTGCTGGATCTGGGACAGTACGGCTCCTAGCCCGATGTTGCTTGTGTCCGTGTGGAGGATAAAGGGCTGGCTGTAATCAGGGTACGCCAGGATTTCATCCCCCGTGAGGGCCATCTTCAGCTGGCGGAAGGACTCCTCTTCAAGCTTTTCCCATTTGAAGGGTGGCTTTTGGTTTTTGGCCTTCCTGGACTGGCCTATCAGGAGGTCCTGCATAGGAGCTGCCTTCTTGGTAAAACCGGGAATGAATCTTCGGTAGTAGCCTACCAACCCGAGGAACTGCCGCACTTCCTTTATGCTGGATGGTCTTGGCCAGTCCTTAATCACGGTGATCTTGTCAGGGTCGGGGGCTACTCCGTCAGCACTCACCACGTGTCCCAGGTACTGTACCTTTGGCTTCAGTAGATGACACTTTGAGGGTTTTACCTTTAGGCCATAGTTCGCCAGGGCTTCAAACACTTCTGCCAGGTGTTCCAGAAGGTCCTCATAGGTCTTGGAATAGACGATGACGTCGTCCAGGTATAGTAGGACCGTCTCGAAGTTCCGGTGTCCCAGACAGCATTCCATCAACCGTTGGAAGGTTCCTGGTGGTTTGCAGAGCCCGAACGGCATACAGTTAAATTCGCTGAGTCCCATCGGGGTGGTGAATGCGGTCATCTCCCGGTCCGCCTCTGCTACAGGAACCTGCCAGTACCCGCTAGTGAGATCCAAAGTAGAGAAGAAGTTAGCAGATTTTAATGCAGCTAAGGACTCTTCTATCCTTGGTAACGGGTACGCATCTTTGTGTGTGATACGGTTGACCTTCCTGTAGTCTACACACATTCTCATGGTGTTGTCTTTCTTTTTCACTAAGACTAGTGGAGCTGCCCAGGGGTTACAGCTGTCCCTGATTACCCCAGCCTCCTTCATGTCTTTTAACATCCCCTTGGCGTGCTGATAGTGTGCAGGGGGTACGGGTCGGTATCTCTCCTTTATGGGAGGATGGTCTCCCGCGAGGATGTGATGTTCTACCCCCTTTACTCGCCCAAAGTCCAGCGGGTGTTTACTAAACACTCTCTCGTACTCTTGAACCACCCGATAGACTCCCTGTTTTTGGTGTGAGGGAGTGGAGTCAGTACCCAAATGTAGTTGCTGACACCAGTCCTCCATTGGTTTCTTAGAGCCGTTACCTTCCTCTGGTTGAGATGGAGGCAAGGGTTCCACGGCCTGTACAGAGTTCTGGTTGATGGTGAACAATTTGGCTAGCGTGGCATACCGGGGCAGGTATACTTCTCTCTCCCCGATATTGATGATGCGGACGGGCACCCTCCCATGGCGTACATCGACCACCCCCCGTGCTGTCAAAATGGTGGGCCTACTGTCTGAGTAGACGGGTTCTACCATTGCTTGGTAGTCTCTACCTCTTAGACCAATAGCTGCCCGGCACCAAATCATCATCTCACTTTTTGGGGGCATGGCAATAGGGAACGGGTCACACATTCTCACGCTACCTATCTCACCACCAGATAGTTCCACCTGTTGCCTTTTCATCAGTGCCCGGATCTCTTTTTGGAGCACACGCTGCTGGCTGGAACTGGCGTTCTTGGCAACCTGTTGCAAAATAAGAATCACCTCTGCCAGACAGTTTTCAATTACATTAGTACCTAGGGTTATTTTTGGGTGACTCTCGCGACGGTCAATGTCCACAATGATCAGTCCTTGTGCCGGCAGTTCAACTTTACCGACCTTGATGGTCACCTCTTTAAATCCTATCTGGGGCACGGGCTGACCATTGCTGGCTATAATGCTCAGGTCGTCATCTGGGTAGCGGTCATGTCCGAGTCATTCCAGTACCGCTTGAACAGCACGTACGGGATGGTGGTGACCTGTGACCCGGTGTCTAGTAGGGCACTCATAGGAATGCCATCCAGTACCACAGGCAAGACCGGACGTCCCCCTACGTATTTGTCACGCCAGTTTGATGGGCCTGATGATCTTAAGCCTGGGGGTTGGCCCTCTACCCCAGGTTGTGCCCATTTAAATGACAGTACCTTGCCATATGTCCGGGTTGATTGCAGCGGCGGCAGATGCGTCGTCCATCCTCGTTGTATCTGTCGCTGGGTCTTCCTCTGGCCGGTGGGGTCCTCCTCAGTCGGCGCCACGGGACGTCCTCCGGTCCGGATGCCAGCTGGATCTTTCCTGGAGAAGAGACCTGTAAAGACTGCACAGTTCTGGTTAGCGCGGCAACACTCTTAGTCAGCTCTTGGACCTGATGGTGCAGGTCTGTAGCCGGGTCATTGTTCAAAGCCTGCGCATCAGCTCCCTCAGGCCCTGCAGACAAGGGCGCCGCGTCCTGGTGATAAGTGATAGCAGGGTGCCTGTGGGTCACAGCGCCACCTGGTGCCGGTTCTCGGAGCACCCGGATGGCTCTATCCTTGAACTGTGCAAAGTCCAGGTCAGGGTCCTGTAAGGCCATTGCCCGCAACTGGGTTCGGTGGGCATTGCACAGTAGACCCTCAATAAATTGTTCGGTCAACAGCTTGTCTTCATTTCCCACGCTGTCAGGGTCTGCCTGTTTAATGGCTTTCAGGGCCTCTTGTAGGTTTAGGGCATAGTCTCTTATACTTTCATGTGCCCGTTGTTTGCACCCGTAAAATCTTAGTTTTATCTCGGCTGAGGTGCGGGTGTCAAATGTGTCTTTCAGCCGGGCTAGTATCTCTCTGACAGTCCTCCCAGGTGACCAGGACTTTACCTCCCTTTGGGCTGCCCCGATTAACTGGGCCACCAGAATGCCCACTTTTTGCTCTTCTGTGAGGGGGTATACCTGGAAGAGGCTATCAAGTCTTTCCCTAAAGTCACTCAGGGTATGTGACTCCCCTGAGTACTGGGGTAGCCAGGTTGCCCCCGGGATATAGGGCATGGTGAATGGCATGACCGCTGCAGTGGTTGCGCTGGCGGCCGGTGTGGCAGTGGAGCTCCCCTCGGTGTCCGACATCCTTCTTCCCCCCTAGTGGACCGTGGCCTATCTTGCGATGCTTTTCTTCTGTAGGCCGGGGCTCCGCAGTCGATCGTCAGGGTTGAGGACCTGGTGTCGCGCTCCGATGACGTCAGCGTCGCTCTTCCTCCCTTCCAGGACCTTACGCAGCGTCGGAGCGTGGGGCGGAGCTTCGGATCTCGCGCGCTTTCGGCGTCCACGCCCCTCTTCTTCCCGCGCGGCGTCCCGAAGATGGCGTCTGAAGGCGGGAAGCAGCTGCTGATGGCGGGAAGAAGGCAGAAGACGGCGGGAAACGGTCCAAGATGGCGTCTGATGGCGGGAATCGGCTGCGGATGGCGGGAAACTTCACCACAGGTAAGTTCAAAAGTCTTTTTCAGGCACGCAGTGCCCGGTGGTTGCGGGCACGGAATCCTGCCGACTACGCCAAAGTTGACGCGCCCCCTGGGCCTGTGCTGAGCAGGGGGATACCCGGAGCCGGATCGCTGGGGGTTGTAGTTCTCCGTGGCGGTGACCCGGTCCGTGCCCAGGACGGTCAAACCAGTGGCAGTCTTAAGTAATAACAATGTCCGACTACGCCACCCGTGGATTGCGGTCAGTGGGGACCGAGGCTGCGCTGCAGACCGCTGAGGCTGATGTAGTTTGCGCAGCCGAGTATGGGATAACTCCCCACAGGAGAAGTATTGCCTCAGGGCAGCTAGTGTGGATGATGGGAGTGATGGTGTGAGCGTCCCAGTAGTAATGGTGCTGGTGCGGCGATGAAACACAGAGACGTGTGGTGCAGTTCAGGGTCTTTACTGATGGTATAAAGCAGACCCTCCCGGGAGTACTGGTTAGCAGTAGGGGCCTGGTCAGTCTGTGAGCAAGCAGGATCTCCCCTGGCCAGGTGGAGTTGTAGGCCTCCCCGACTATCTGCACTCTTTCCTGGCTACCTTGCTCTATGCGGGTAGAAGTAGCCCACGTCCTTGAGTATACCGTGTGGTGCTCACCCGTATGGCCGGTGACTTGGGGCCTTCCGTTAGCCTCCGCTTCACGATGGCGGTGCTGGTCCCTTGCTTGTGACCGTGCCTTCGGGTTTCTAAGGCCAGAGGACATGAAATCCCCTGCCGGTTGGATTCTGCTGCTGGACCTGGATGTCCCCACAGCCTCGGACTCCGTGTCCGGGTTTAGCATCTTCAGCCAAGGCGAGCTTTCTAGCTTCCAGCCTCTGGCACTCGCTCCTGCTCCTACAGAGCTCCTGTTGTCACTTTCCCTGTGTCTGGAACTTCACTCCAGGCTCTGACTGCTCTGCTTGTTCTGCAGGCTCTGTCTCAGTCTTCACTCACTAATCCCGCCCCAGACCCAGTTTATAAGGGCAAATTCCTCCCCTCCCAGGTCTGAGTGGGCCGTGTTGCATGCTTAGGGCTCCTGACCAGAGAAACCTCCCACTTGCTCTCAGACATAATATCTCTATTACTGTGGTAACGAGACCCCTGGGGTGCCACATCTGGACTATATTTTCTAATCATTTTGCAACTCATTTGATAAATAAAAGTATGAGTTTTCATGGAAAACACAAAATTGTCTGGGTGATCCCAAACTTTTGAACGGTAGTGGATCTCCAAGTTAAAAAAGAATTATAAAGTTAAAAAAAAAAAAAAAAAATCATACTCACCTCTCCGGCGCCCCCGGTGTCCTCCCGGCGATGATGCGCTCTCCTCGGTTCCCAGCGGTGATCTGCTAGGACCTTCGGTGACGTCATATAGTCAGTTAATGGTCACGCGACCGCTGACGTCATGGAAGGTCCTTTTACATTACCGGTACCTGCCACGGAGCCAGCAGCGACGCCGGGAGCAGACCGAGGCCGCCGGAAAGGTGAGTATAAGGTTATTTTTTATTTTTTACTTCTAATTCTTTTTTTTTTTACATTATGTTGGTCACACAATATAAATCCATTCCGGTTGCATGGATGTCGGTTGCATGGATTTATATTGTGTGACCAACTTTCAAGAACTTTTCCAAGTGATGCTAAAATCGCTTGGAAAAGCGCTTGACAAAAGCATGCGAAATCGCATGCTAAAAACGCTTCACAAACGCTTGTCCCTGGTAGAAAAGACGCAAGTAAAACCCGCATGCTTTTTTTCTGCCAGGGAGATGCAGAAACGCTCAGGAAAAATCTGGAGCATTTCTGCATCGTGGGCACATAGCCTTACTGCTGTATGTTTTCCCCTTAGTTTTTTTTACTTGGAATTCGCAGTAGATTCTGCTACAAAGTCAACATCAAAGATCACTTCATATACTCCTTGAAGCAGTGCTGTTTATTATGTGTGTTTTTTTCATGTGAGACAAGAAGCATTATTAATTTTTAAGGAGATTCTGCTTAAAAAAAAAAATTTAATTTGACTACTGAGCTGAAAATTCACCCTCTTCACATGGATCCAAGGGGTAACGTTTCTCTTTGCGGAGAGTGACATATCAAGCCTGACATGCCGAGGTGAGTAGACTTTTAAGCCGCAATGCTCCTCTAGGAAATATGCAAATTGTCTCACCCACCCAAACCAGATCCCACACTTTGCACTGACAAGGGCAGTAGTCCGAAAAACACATTGTCTGGAAAATGAGATTTTGGTTTTGGCTTTAATCCTAAATCATGTGACAAGGTTCATTAGAGTGTCGATATTGACCTTTAGGATTGCTGCTTCCTATAGGTGGCGCTAGAGTTCTAGTCCTCTTTCTCTCTGAAGAGATAATTTGCATATTTCCCAGAGGAGCATTGTGGCTTAAAAGTCTCTCCAGCTCGGCATGTCAGGCTTTACATGTCACTCTCCATAAGGAGAAACATTACCCTTTTGATCCTGGTCAGTCGCGTCTCACCCAGCCAAACCAGAGCTCACACTTTGTGTTTCGGGGTACTGCCCCTCATCACTGCAGTGTCATCAAATTGAGATTTTGGCTTTGGCTTTAATTCTAAGTCATGTGACAAGGCTCGTTAGAGAGTCGATATTGACTTTTAGGATTGCTACTTCCTATAGATGGCACTGGAGTTCTAGCTCTGACCTTCTTCACAAAAACACCTCAATAAACACACCAAAAGACGTGCCAAAATACTTATTTTTTAAGGTTAATTTTCAGCCAGAAGAATCCGCATAAAAAAAATACCCTTGAACGTACCCTTATTTTTCCTATAGAATGTAAGCCCACAAGGGCGCGACCCTCTCCCCTCTGTATCAGTTTGTCATTTTTACACCACGGCCCCACTATCAGTATTTGGTCAGTATTTTTTCTCAGGAGTGGGTGATAAATGCAGAATTGGTGACTTGTTTCTCTTATACCTTTTCTCTGATTGTTCCTCACCTGGTTTTGTCTCCCACTCCTAAGAAAAAATACTGACCGAATACAGATAGTGGGGCCGTGGCCTTAGTTTGTTCTCTGTAATTTATATTTGTGTTTTGTATATAACCCCCTCTCATGTACAGCACCATGGAATCAATGGTGCCCTAAATATAAATAGTAATAATAAGGAGATGTCCAGCTAGTGGACAACCCCTTTAAAGTCTAAATGTAATTTTGTATCATATCCATCTAGTTTCTTCTTAATTTGGTACAGCACTATAATACGTGCTTTAAATTGAGATGCCTAAGAGGAATGATCGGAATTTGCTATCTGGGTAATTTTTGCATAGATATTTAGTTTTTGCGTGGCTCTTTATCTAGTTTTGCATCAAAAAATATTTTTTTGTCAAAACTCATAATCCCCCCACAGATTAAAAATCACAAAACGGCGCAAGAAATGACCATTATAGGAAATACCCCCCAGTGTATATACAGTGCTGGCCAAAAGTATTGGCACCCCTGCAATTCTGTCAGATAATACTCGCCGCCAAAAAGGATCAAAAACGCATCGTGTGAACTTAGCCTGTACCATAATTAAAATTTTTTTTTTAATAAAATTACAATTTTTAAGACTAATAACCTTACATATCTGACAATTATACGTACAGTGGTGACCAAAAGTATTGGCACCCCTGCAATTCTGTCAGATAATACTCAGTTTCTTTCTGAAAATGATTGCAATCACAAATTCTTTGGTATTATTCTCTTCATTTAATTTGCTTGCAAGGAAAAAACACAATATAGAATGAAGCAAAAATCAAATCATTGATCATTTCACACAAAACTCCAAATAAGGGCCAGACAAAAATATTGGCACCCTCAGCCTAATACTTGGTTGCACAACCTTTAGCCAAAATAACTGCGAACAACCGCTTCCGGTAACCATCAATGAGTTTCTTACAATCCTCTGCTGGAATTGTAGACCATTCTTCTTTGGCAAACTGCTCCAGGTCCCTGATATTTGAAGGGTGCCTTCTCCAAACTGCCATTTTGAGATCTCTCCACATGTGTTCTATGGGATTTAGGTCTGGAGTCATTGCTGGCCACCTTAGAAGTCTCCAGTGTTTCTCTAAAACCATTTTATAGTGCTTTTGGAAGTGTGTTTTGGGTCATTGTCCTGCTGGAAGACCCATGACCTCTGAGGGAGACCCAGCTTTCTCACACTGGGCCCTACATTATGCTGCAAAATTTGTTGGTAGTCTTCAGACTTCATAATGCCATGCACACGGTCAAGCAGTCCAGTGCCAAGGGCTGCAAAGCAACCCCAAAACATCAGGGAACCTCCGCCATGTTTGACTGTAGGGACTGTGTTCTTTTCTTTGAATGCCTCTTTTTTTTCCTGTACACTCTATGTTGATGCTTTTTTCCAAAAAGCTCTACTTTTGTCTCATCTGACCAGAGAACATTCTTCCAAAACGTTTTAGGCTTTCTCAGGTAAGTTTTGGCAAACTACAGCCTGGCTTTTTTATGTCTCGGGGTAAGAAGTGGGGTCTTCCTGGGTATCTTACCATACAGTCCCTTTTCATTCAGACGCCGACGGATAGTATGGGTTGACACTGTTGTACCCTCGGACTGCAGGGCAGCTTGAACTTGTTTGGATGTTAGTCGAGGTTCTTTATCCACCATCCGTACAATCTTGCGTTGAAATCTCTCGTCAATTTTTCTTTTCCGTCCACATCTAGGGAGGTTAGCCACAGTGCCATGGGCTTTAAACTTCTTGAAGACACTGCGCACGGAAGACACAGGAACATTCAGGTCTTTGGAGATGGACTTGTAGCCTTGAGATTGCTCATGCTTCCTCACAATTTGGTTTCTCAAGTCATCAGACAGTTCTTTGGTCTTCTTTCTTTTCTCCATGCTCAATGTGGTACACACAAGGACACAGGACAGAGGTTGAGTCAACTTTAATCCATGTTAACTGGCTGCAAGTGTGATTTAGTTATTGCCAACACCTGTTAGGTGCCACAGGTAAGTTACAGGTGCTGTTAATTACACGAATTAGAGAAGCATCACATGATTTTTCAAAGGGTGTCAATACTTTTGTCCACCCCCTTTTTTAGGTTTGGTGTGGAATTATATCCAGTTTGGCTTTAGGACAATTCTTTTTGTGTTTTTTACATTGAAGACAAATTAAATGAAGATAATAATACCAAAGAATTTGTGATTGCAATCATTTTCAGGAAGAAACTGAGTATTATCTGACAGAATTGCAGGGGTGCCAATACTTTTGGCCAGCACTGTACATTTTGCTGGAGCTGTTCCTATGAGGCCAGTGGACTTCTTTCCTCTTATGTGTATGGTGTTTTTTTAGAGAATGTAATGCCGATACCACTTTATTCTATAATTTGTACAATAACTTTTTATGTTCCGTGCTGTTAAGATAGGTTTTCAGTGAGTAAAATCTTTTTCCAAATCTGCTTCAACATTTCACAACAGGACTTTAGATTTCATATGTGTTCTTCATCCTTGCTTGCTTATTTATATCCCTAAAAATAGATTGTAGCAGGCCTATTTTTGCAGTGGAAAATAATTTCCCCCTTTTTTTATACTACTTTTCAAATTGTATATTTTTTGATACATACTGAATGATGGATAGAATGCAGAAAATTTGGACAAGAAAGTAAATGTAATTATCCTTTAAGAGCTGAACATTTATTAACACCTACAGATGTATGTATCTTTAGTATATTACCTTTGATGTACTGAAAGACAGAATATGACTCATGTCTGCCCACCAAATAAAATCCTGCAGGGAGATGTGTGAAATAATACACTACTCATTGTAAATTTATTCTTCATATTCAACTCATAATAAACCATAAATATAAATTAAATGCAAGGTCCACCAATGGGAACCTTGTTTATTTTGAGAATATGGTCCTGTTGCAAGCCGCTTTCAGTGTGGATATGGTTCTCATACAAAAATTGGGAATTCCAACCACCTCTGGAACATTCATGAATCAGACTTGTTTTTCAAGTACGTCACACAAATGCTTCATCAGATTGAGATCTGGGGAATTTGTAGGCCAAGTCAACCCCTTGAAATCTGTTTCATGTTTCTCAAACCTTTAGCACTCTAGATCTTAGAAAAAAATGTGTTTGCCCCCCCCCATGTAATAATTTCCCTTATCCAGGCACCTTCATATTATTATTATTATTATTATTTATTATTATAGCACCATTTATTCCATGGCACTTTACATGTGAAAAAAGAGGTATACATACAAACACAATTACAATGATCTTTAAAGGGGTTGTCCGGTACTTTTTTAAGTTACCAAATGTATTCAGCATGTGGGCATAAGTATCTCTGTAAATACCTTGTGTTGCAGGTAATGCCTGTGAGTGGCGCTATCACTGGCCGCTCACAGCCATCACGTGACCCCCGGCTGCAGCCGGCGCTGACGTCACGACAAGCCCAGGCTGCCGCAGAGGGTCCCACCGGGGGCTGCTGGGTTGTGGGCGGGGTTATTCCCCTTTATAACACCCGGCATCCTCCGCGCGCTCTCCTTCTCTCCATTCATTGGGAAAGAGCGAGGTGGATGCTGGGTGTGATGCAGGGGAATAACCCCGCCCACAGCCCAGCATCCACCGCTGGGACCCCAGCGCTGAGTCATGAATCACTTGTCGTGACGTCAGCGAGGGTTCACGTGATGCCTGTGAGTGGCCATCGATAGCGCCACTCACATGTATTATCAGCAACACAAGGTATTTACAAATATACTTATGCCCACATGCTGAATACATTGGGCAATTTAAAAAAAGTACTGGACAACTTCTTTAACAAAACGTGACGGTGACTGGTACAGGAGGAGAGAGGACCCTGCCCGCGAGGGCTCAAGGTCTACAAGGGATGGGTAAGGATAATGTCCCCCAGCTTTCTGTAATCATGTTCCCCATCCAGTCATTATGTCCCCCATCCTCTCCTCTTCCAGTAATAATATCCCCCATCCAGGCACCTTCCTACAATAATGTCCCCCTTCCTGGCAACTTTCTGTAATCATGTTCCCCATCCTGGCCCCATTCTGTAATCATGTTCCCCATCCTGGCCTCATTCTGTAGTCATGTTCCCCATCCAGGCCCCTTCCAGTCATAATGTACCCCATCCTCTCCCCTTTCAGTAATAATGTCCCCTATCCTGGGTTCTTCGAGTAATAATGTCCCCCATCCAGAGCCCATCCTTTAGTATTGTCCCCATCCACGACCCCTTCCTGGTATAATGTCCCCAATCCTGTAATAATTTAATAATTTCTCTCCATTTTGACCACTTTTCTCCTACACATTTAAAAAAGAAACAATTCTTCTGACCTCCCCCCTCTCCCACGACGTGCAGCATCCTTCCATAGCCAGGGTAGAGGCCAGCAGCTGACTTTGACGTGCCTGCCACGGGTGGAGCATGGCATCACAGCATACACTGCCTGTGAAGGGCACGTCAACGTCAGCTGCCGACTTCTGATTGGCCAGCAGCATGCATTACAGTGCAGGGAGCCGGGGGGTTGCTGACCCACAATACATTTAAGGTGAATGTGTGTCCGAGGACTCACATCCAGCTGAAATAGGCGTTGTTGGGCCCCCCTCCTGCAAAGGCCTGGTCGCACTTGCACATTCTGCAACCATGTTTGTTACCCCCTTGCTGAATCTCATATATCATTGTAAACTTGTTGGTTTACTATATGGGCATTTTGAGTCTTGGGTGCCCATATCCACCGAGCCTATGACCTGCCTGTCTATGGTAGCACCTAATAGGCAAACATGAATGGCAGACCCAGGACCTTTCTGTAGACCTCCTGGTGCCATGGATGGCCATTTAGTTTTGTCGAGTTGCTGATAAGTGAATGCGGGATCCCCCATCATCTGTTGAAACACTTAGATCCCAAGGTCATTTTTGACTGCGGCATCTGATGGGTTAGACATCTGACCACAAAGCTGTCTTTGATCCCAATTGCTGCAGTAGAGAGACAGCTGAAATGTACAGCGCTGTTCCTAAATGTGTGGCAGATGTGGCTAAGGCTGTAATGTTTTGGATATATATTTGGATCAATTTAATATGCAGGATTTTTCTTTTCATCTATAAATGACGACACAATAACAATTCATTATGAAGACAATAGCTACTAACCTGTTCTATCATTCTGTCCAGTGCATGGTGGAGGAGGGAATGTTAATGAGAAGAATATGTTGGCTCGCTATAGATTTTGTAATAAATTAGTAGAGGATCCATGATCTGTCATAGTTGGTTGTCAGAGCTCAGAGTAAGTATTACCTTGCTCAGGCATAATCAGAAACGCTTCTTCATCTTTATAATAGCCATATCTATCTTACTCTGCAATCACTTTGGAATTATACATTAATGATGAAGAATTTTATGCCTATGACGAATTTGTACTTCACAACATCTGTGCGAAAGTTGGAGTTACACCTACACAGGCGGCAGTCTGCTCATCATATTCAGCTCTATAATGCCTGACATTCAGTTATAGATCTGAGAAAGTAAGAAAGCAGAAAACATCAAATCACCAAACAGAAGAATGTAACATCTATCATATTCTGAGAATTCTGTATAATCTGTTTCTATTTTTAATTCTTAAGTAAGTTTGACTCAGGGTTACGTCACAGCCCAGTATCCAGCACGTGCTTGTGGTCAGTGAAAGCAGAGGAGAGAAGGAAAGCGCTTGCTGGATACTGGGCTGTGACGTGCGGTGAAACGCGGCCCACCGTCCAGTAAATCATGGGGGGTGCGTGAGACTGGGTCACGCCTGGGGGAATCCAGGAAATCCATTAGCGGATGTCGGCGGTGGCTGCAGCCGGGGTTACATGATGCGGACTGAGGGATCAGCGATAGCGCCCCTCACAGGCAAACATGGCAGCAGTATGTATTTACAAAAATACTTATTTAAAAGGTGTAAATCGATGGGGGCATTATACAGTGTAGTATACCACACACTGTATAATATACCTAGGTGGATGGCCAAGTAAGTTTTCTGAACAATATGTTTTAATCTGCTAGAATGCTAAGAGCACACTGGGTGTTTCTTTACAATGAAGTGTCCTGCGCTCTCTGTCATCTTCCCTTTAAAGAAGCCCCTCGACAGCCACAATATTCCCAACTAAGGCGGTAAAAGAGTCTGTATTGTAAATGGGCAACAGAAAAATATAGGCTTTCGGGTCAACCCTTTTGTCTAAAGTTCAGAAGATTGCAAGCTGGGTTCCCCTATACTATACCCCTGTACCTGTAAAGATTGTTTTTTACAGACACCCTACTGTAGAGGAGTACATAATTCATGATATCACCACCTTTAGAGTGCCTATGTGTCAGAATTCCGGTTGTCCTTCTACAGTTTGACCACTAGCGATTGCTATTATTCACCTTAATAATTGTGCTGCAATCCCACTCCTTACCACTTGAGGCTGCTGTTTTCTGCAATTGCCCTTTACTAAGATGGTAGATTCTGAACCTGTGGGATCCATCTTGTTTTCTGTTTGGGCCTACTTAAAGCCACATGGATCTCACACTCATTGCTTGAGTATTGTATCTAGCTGTTAGCCTAGTTCCAGTCTCCAGCTCCTGAACATTCTTACCCAGACTGTTCTCACCTATCTACGGATTGTTTCATACAAGTCCTTTGCTAACTCCAAGAACTTCTACTACCACTTGCTGTTCCTGCTCTTGCTCCTTTGGCTACTGGTTTCCATCAGTACTATGCCAGTATTGTAACACTATGTCCAGCACTAAGCTTGTTTTATGACAAGAAAAAGGTTTCTGATTTAGGACGTAGTGATATGGAAATACTCAAATTGTTTAGGTCATTTGTACCTTTGAGACATGAGACCACTGGTGGATTTGTTATTGCGCCATCAGTGAGCTCTGACCGTACTACAATGCCCACAATTCCTTGCATTGTTATCCAGAGTTGTGTAGTAACACCTAGCACACCTGTAAACCTTTAGTCACAAATTGTACCTGCTCAGTACACTTCATAGCTTGTAGTATAGACTGTCCAGTATATCGTCAGCAAAGTTCTTGACCCTTGTGTCCTAGAACACATGCACAGTCTCTAGTGTTCATGCTTGCGCAATAGACATACAATATTATACCCACCCCAGGTATGCATTGTCAGTAGTGACAACACGTATATTGGGGGGGTGGTAACCAGTTTGGATATATCACACGTCTAATGTATAGCAAGTGGTCTATAATGATAATGTCAGGAATGTCGAAGGGTCACGTGTGGTCGAATAGAATTTTATAGTGGACTTAATTATAAAATTTTACATTTTGGATCTAGTGTCTGGACAACACCTTTGAAACCTCAATTAAAGGGAATTGGTCATCAGGTTTTTGCTATCTCATCTGAGAGTAGCATAGGAAAAGAGGACCCTGAATACAACAATCACTTAGTTTACTGGATGCAGCAGTTGTGACACAATCCGAGTTCTTAGATGTAGCATGAAGTAAAGCTCAGAAAGCTGCCCTCGACCACACCCCAGCTCTCTATGTACAGTACAGACCAAAAGTTTGGACACACCTTCTCATTTAAAGATTTTTCTGTATTTTCATGACTATGAAAATTGTACATTCACACTGAAGGCATCAAAACTATGAATTAACACATGTGGAATTATATACTTAACAAAAAAGTGTGAAACAACTGAAAATATGTCTTATATTCTAGGTTCTTCAAAGTAGCCACCTTTAGCTTTGATGACTGCTTTGCACACTCTTGGCATTCTCTTGATGAGCTTCAAAAGGTAGTCACCGGAAATGGTTTTCACTTCACAGGTGTGCCCTGTCAGGTTTAATAAGTGGGATTTCTTGCCTTATAAATGGGGCTGGGACCATCAGTTGTGTTGTGCAGAAGTCTGGTGGATACATAGCTGATAGTCCTACTGAATAGACTTTTAGAATTTGTATTATGGCAAGAAAAAAGCAGCTGAGTAAAGAAAAACGAGTGGCCATCATTACTTTAAGAAATGAAGGTCAGTCAGTGCGAAAAATTGGGAAAACTCTGACAGTGTCCCCAAGTGCAGTTGCAAAAACCATCAATCGCTACAAAGAAACTGGCTCACATGAGGACCGCCCCAGGAAAGGAAGACCAAGAGTCACCTCTGCTTCTGAGGATAAGTTTATCCGAGTCACCAGCCTTAGAAATCGCAGGTTAACAGCAGCTCAGATTAGAGACCAGGTCAATGCCACACAGAGTTCTAGCAGCAGACACATCTCTACAACAACTGTTAAGAGGAGACTTTGTGCAGCAGGCCTTCTTGGTAAAATAGCTGCTAGGAAACCACTGCTAAGGACAGGCAACAAGCAGAAGAGACTTGTTTGGGCTAAAGAACACAAGGAATGGACATTAGACCAGTGGAAATCTGTGCTTTGGTCTGATGAGTCCAAATTTGAGATCTTTGGTTCCAACCACCGTGTCTTTGTGCGATGCAGAAAAGGTGAACGGATGGACTCTACATGCCTGGTTCCCACTGTGAAGCATGGAGGAGGAGGTGTGGTTGTGTAGGGGTGCTTTGCTGGTGACACTGTTGGGGATTTATTCAAAATTGAAGGCATACTGAACCAGCATGACTACCACAACATCTTGCAGCGGCATGCTATTCCATCCGGTTTGCGTTTAGTTGGACCATCATTTATTTTTCAACAGGACAATGACCCCAAACACACCTCCGGACTGTGTAAGGGCTATTTGACGAAGAAGGAGAGTGATGGGGTGCTACGCCAGATGACCTGGTCACCACAGTCACCTGACCTGAACCCAATCGAGATGGTTTGGAGTGAGCTGGACCGCAGAGTGAACGCAAAAGGGCCAACAAGTGCTAAGCCTCTCTGGGAACTCCTTCAAGATTATTGGAAGACCATTTCCGGTAACTACCTCTTGAAGCTCATCAAGAGAATGCCAAGAGTGTGCAAAGCAGTCATCAAAGCAAAAGGTGGCTACTTTGAAGAACATAGAATATAAGACATATTTTCAGTTGTTTCACACTTTTTTGTTAAGTATATAATTCCACATGTGTTAATTCATAGTTTTGATGCCTTCAGTGTGAATGTACAATTTTCATAGTCATGAAAATACAGAAAAATCTTCAAATGAGAAGGTGTGTCCAAACTTTTGGTCTGTACTGTACATTGTCTGTTGACAGTGAGCTGCTTATCAGAGGAGGGGACGTGGTCGAACCACTTGGCATGAGGGAGCGAATCTGGGCAGTGATAATCTCCTGGTGCTAAAATGTTCATTGTATGGAAACAACAGCACACAGATTAATAATGACATATCCCTGAAATCTGTGTCTCAGCTGCTACATTATGCTGTCCTCAGATTACATAGCAAAAACTTGCTGACAGATTCCCTTTAAGGGTATGTGCGCACGATCAGGATTTGAAGCAGAAATTTCCTGAACGTTTTTGTGTATCCTTGGCAGGAAAAACGCTGGGCTTTTTTGACGTGTTTTTTTTTTTAAACGTTTTTGACTCGTTTATTGACACTTTTTTTACATCAATGAATGCTTTTTGGAGCTAAATAAAGTTAGTTGGGACATTGCTTAAACCTTGGATTACCATCAGAACTGGGATGAGTATATTGGTTAATTTGAATGATTAAAGAATGTGCCTGTTGTAATTCAAATAAAGTGTTTGCTTTGTGTCTGTGTGTTTATTTAACTCTTTACTTTACTTTAATTAGGTTTGGTCATGAAATGGTCTGATTGACACCTTGACATCACCAAACAAAAGAGCTGGGTGTCCCATTCACCCAATCTTCATTAGCATTTACATTCACATAATTTTATGCGGCTGCTGTGAGCTGGTAGCTGCCATTTGCAAACATTTTCCCTGGCCATAATTAACATCTCACAGCTTTTTCGTTAGCCTCTACATCCCCCCGATCAGCACTCAGCAGCGCTTTAGACGCAGCATATTTTTATTGCGTCCAAAACGCTGTGTTCTAATGCCGCACTTTTGTTGTCGGTACATGTGAATCCACCGTATATAATGACACTTCAATCTGCAGCGGAGACTAGCGTGTCCGCTACAGAAATTGGCATGCAGCGGGTGAGTTTGGGTATGTGGTCACGATCAGGAGCCGCTGCAGCTTTGACGCTGCGTGTTTATACAGCGTCAAAGGTGCAGCATCCAGATGTTACAGCATAGTGGATGGGATCTCTAGAAATCCACTATGCGTGCATTAGAGGCTGCGAATCACCGGTGGACAATGACATGCAGCGCGTCTTTCAGGACATTGACTTTGATTGAAATGCAGCAAATCCGCAGGTATAGATATTATACCTGCAAGTTCAATGCAAGCCAATGGGCGCGAATTTGCGGCAGGATCGCGCAACAAATGGCCATGCTGCGTTTTTTACCGCAATGGTAATCCGGAGCGGAAATTTGTGCACAGCACATCTGGATTACCATTGCTACAGCTGGCTATTGCAAGAGTTTTCGCAGCGTTTCCGCAGTGTGAAAACCGCCACCAAAAAGGATCAAAAACGCATCGTGTGAACTTAGCCTGTACCATAATTACATTTATTTTTTTTATAAAATTACAATTTTTAAGACTAATAACCTTACATATCTGACAAATATACATACAGTGGTGGCCAAAAGTATTGGCACCCCTGCAATTCTGTCAGATAATACTCCGTTTCTTCCTGAAAATGATTGCAATCACAAATTATTTGGTATTATTATCTTCATTTAATTTGTCTTCAATCAAAAAACACAAAAAGAATGGTCCTAAAGCCAAATTGGATATAATTCCACGCCAAACCTAAAAAAGGGGGTGGACAAAAGTATTGGCACTGTTTGAAAAATCATGTGATGCTTCTCTAAAAATCCATTGATGATTTTTGTGTGATTTTGTTGTCAGCACATTCAACTTTGTACAGAACAAAGTATTCAATGAGTATATTTCATTCATTCAGATCTAGGATGTGTTATTTGATTGTTCCCTTTATTTTTTGAGCAGTGTATATGCTAGAGATGGTGCAAATTGACATGGAAAAAAACTTTGAAAGCTTAATTTAAAATTTTTTTTGAATAAAATTGCAGTGTTTCCAGACTAATTATAAATTTTAAATATCTGACAATTATACATATATAGCGCTACCTGACAGCATTCTCGGCTCCTTTTTTAAGTGGCCAACCTGGTGTAACATCAAAATTACAATTTGACTTATATCTGGCATTGTGCCAGTCCAGTTAATCAAAAGAAGAGCCACGAATGCCGTCAGGTAAGAGGCAGTTCTCAGGGATCCTGTCCAGTGGTCACAGATTACTGACATGGCTGCTGAACCGGGTTCTGCGAATCGCTGTTTAGTATCTATAATATATGTACATTTGTGTAAAACTTTTGCTCTCAATATTTAAAGGAGTATTCCCATCTCCAAGATCCTATCCCAATATGTAGTAGGTGTAGTAATAATAATAATAATATTAGCAAATACCTTTAATTAGAAATGTAGTATAGTTTTTCTGATTCGCTATGTCACTTTCCCCATGTGCAGGCATTGCAGGACCTTAGGTATCATGGTTACGACCACTAGCAACGAGCTAACTAACTATCACTATATCAGTGGTTGTAACCATGGATACCTAAGGTCCTGCAATGCCTGCACATGAGGAAAGAGACATAGCGAATCAGAAGAACTATACTATATTCTAATTAGAGGTATTTGCTAATATTATTATTATTACACCTCCTATATACTGGGATAAGATCTTGGTGATGGGAATACCCCTTTAAGCTCAAGATTGATAAGAAATTCTGTATTGATCCTTTGTTGGAAATAAATTGCCTTAAAGAACGAGTGAACCAGAAATAGATTGGCTTCTATGTAATTGAAACGTTCCAGTTTTCTAAATAAAACATTTGATTTTTGTGTTTCATTTTATGAACCCCTGCTGTCTCCACATTGTATTCTTCAATGTTCTGTGAGTGGCTGTCTGTCATTATTCCCGTTGTCGGCATCATACTAATTGACAGCTGATGTAGCGCTCTGGAGCACTCATGTCTTCCGAGTACACTCATCATAAATGGCTAGCATTTAAACATTTTTTTCCCCTCAACATTATAGTGCTGTCAGCTTTGATTTCAGTCGAACTCTTTCATGGAGCTCATTCTGGCTTCATCAAATGCAGTTATATGCTGGTAAAAGAGGATATTGAATCCTGTGTTCTCCTTCAGCGTTTCAGTGACATACACGTATCCCAGAGGTTGCCAGTCGTATGGCCTGGAGTTGCCACAAGACTACAGTGACTGATAAGACAGAACTTAAAAGTGAATGAATACTCTTAAGAATGAAAGTGAATCATATCTGGAGCTTTGGGCTGGGATCCGATGTAGTATCTGCTCTTCAATTTCAATATGAAAATTCAATTTCAAATTCAGAATTAAAACCCAGAGTTTTCCACTGAAATTCTTTATTAGGACGTCTGCGAGGCTTTCTAATAAATAATTTCTGCTTGTGCGGAGATTGACTGGAGTTGAATCATTCAGCACAGAAGTTCTGGTAACGTGTATGGATATGAATATCAGCCCTTTTATATAATTACAAGGGGGGTGGATGGCGATTCCCGGTGCTGGATTACTAAGTTCTTTGGATGGCTGATGCATTTCTTAACATATCTTCATAGCAAACCTTAATTTACGTCATAGATCCATTTGCTCTGAATAGACATAGGGTCCGATTCCTCAAGACTGGCATAGCGCACATTCGTGCTACATCAGTCTTGATGGAGTAGAAGAGGTGCCCAATTCATTAAGAAGCACACGCCACTTAACAAATTTGGTACCTCTTCTGAGTGGCATGCATCTTTGTTCACTGCATCAGAAATGCTACTCCTGTCAATGACTGGAGTAGCATTTCTGGCGTGAAAAACGCTGCCACTTTTCATGAATTGAACGAGTGGACATGATTACGCTCTGACCTTGCTCCGCCCGTGTTGGTGGAGTTGATCCAAAGTAGCTTGAAAACATCAAAAGTCGCAGATTTTTTGTGCAACTCTGCATTCTGCAAAATAATTGTGACTTTTGAAAGCTTTTATGCCACTTTTGTGTAGTAAATGGTTTGATTAATCGGCCCCATAGAGTTATTTTTTTTTTTTTATTATGCTTTGTTTATATAGCGCCATCATATTCTGTAGCAGTTTACAGACATTATTATGACTGTCCCCATTGGGGCTCACAATCTAAATTCTCTATCAGTATGTCTTTGCAGTGTGGGAGGAAACCCATGAAAACATGGGGAGAACATACAAACTCCTTGCTGATTTTGTCCTTGTTGGGACTTGGACCCAGGACATCAGTGCTGCAAAGCATCAATGCTAACCACTGAGCCACCGTGCTGTCCTAGGTTGATAATGATCTGTTATAAGAGCTCATAAAGGTTCATAAGGTTCTACTGAACCTATATGTACCTTTGATTTAATAGGGAATGTTTCATTAGAAAACGACCCACTGTTTTCATTAGGATTTTGTGAAATGTATTATATAATTCAACATTTTTGATAAATTTCATTTTTTTTTAAATAAAATAGATATCGAAGTTTTCACACTGTCCACCGGGGTTATTCTTGACTGTAACTTCCTGTTCTTTCAGGAAATTCCCATGAACATTAGCAGCAGTAGTCTGACCCAGCCTCTTTCCCTTGTCCTGAAGCATCTAATGAGCGTGTGCAAATGTTATGAAGGGAGGGGGAGCAGGTTGGCTGTGATCCTATGTTATCGGCTGTATGTAGAGGTGTTATCCGTCATTGTAATTCTGTCTGTGATTATAATTTCGACTTCTGAAAAGTTTTCTGTAACAACGAGGAAGCATCAGTCTAAAAAAAGCCACAGGGGCCAGTGTGAAGATTGCAAGATTTTTATTTTTAATACAGATTGTGATATTAAAAAACATTGCCCATAATTAAAGAAAAATACATGTAACTCAAAGACCTGATTTAAACAATAGGTAATTTTCTAATGATACATTTCCTTTTAGGAGGTAAAATTTCTATAATGCCAAAAGCAATTGTAATAGGGAACGCCAAATGCTTTTATTGCTTACTTGAGCTCTTCATTATAAGACCCATCGGTGCTGATAGATGGCAAACAAAGGACATGGCTGTCTCCACATCTATGGGAATCAAGGAGGCAGCAGTCGCATTATTTAATCATGTGACGGCTTTTCCAGTTGTCCCTTAGCTCCACTTCTGTGCAAGCGCTGAACACGCCTGTATCTGAGCCTGCCTGTATCTGAGCCTGCGCAGAGGTGGATACAGCTGGGGAAACAGACCTGTCAGTAAATCGCTGCATTCATTATTTAAACATGCTATCTATGGGTGCCAGGGGGTCTTGAAATGTAGAGATAACAAGCAATATGGGGGCTTAAACATTCACAGAATACTATTGTTTATGGCATTTTCAATTTTTTTCCAGAAAGGAATTCTTCCTATAATTGACCAAAAATCCCCAAATCTGTTGTGTAGAAATGGACAAAATGATCATTTTTTAATTTTTCTAACCTGCATTTTTTGCGCTGATGACCACAGTCAGTGTCATCAAAGCATGAGAAGATTCCAAGATGAGCTTTATGTAGCGTCGGCGTCCCTGCCTCCTGCTAGGCAGGGACACTGTTCCCCTCACCTCTCCGCTCTGTGCCCGGCGTCTTCCTCCCGCTCTGCTGGCAGCGCGCGCAGCTTCCCGGCCACGGTGCTTAGGGCGCGCGCGCTCCCCCTCTCTTAAAGGGGCCGCGCGCGCCGTCCTAAGGAGTCCCCGGCCAATGGCCGGAGGACCTCACCATATATAAGGCACCTCCTCCAAAATGGAGGTGCCCGAGCAATGTTGTTGCAAAGCCTTCACTCTGCTTCAGCCCTCAGGTTCCGTTTCCAGTCACCTGCCAGATTCCTGCCTGTTACCTGCCAGTCACCTGCCAGATTCCTGCCTGTTACCTGCCAGTCACCTGCCAGATTCCTGCTTGATACCTGCCAGATATCCGTTTACCTGCTTGCAAGCCTGCGGTCCGACGGTCTGCTTTCCGACACCTGTCAGTCTGTCTATGGACCAGCCTGCCCGCTCACCTGGGAGCGCTCGTCTGCTACCTGCCTGCTAGCCTACCTGGAGGCTCCGCCGTCACTTGCCGTGACCACCTGCCTGTCCAGAGACTCTTGTCTGCTCACCTGGGAGCGCTCATCTGCTACCTGCCTGCTAGCCTACCTGGAGGCCCCGCCGTCACTTGCCGTGACCACCTGCCTGTCCAGAGACTCTTGTCTGCTCACCTGGGAGCGCTCATCTGCTACCTGCCTGCTAGCCTACCTGGAGGCTCCGCCGTCACTTGCCGTGACCACCTGCCCGTCCAGAGACTCTCGCCTGCTCACCTAGGAGCTCTCACCTGCTACCTGCCTGCTAGCCTACCTGGAGGCTCTGCCGTCACTAGTCGTGACCACCTGCCTGTCCAGAGACTGTCCCTGTCACTTGCCATGAGTACCTGCCCTTCTACCCAGAGACTGTCCCTGTCACTTGCCGTGTCTACCTGCCCTTCTACCCAGAGACTGTCCCTGTCACTTGCCGTGACTACCTGCCCTTCTACCCAGAGACTGTCCCTGTCACTTGCCGTGACTACCTGCCCTTCTACCCAGAGACTGTCCCTGTCACTTGCCGTGATTACCTGCCCGTCTTCCCTGGGAGCCACCCGCTTCCTTACAAGGACCGCCCCCTTGTATAGTTGCTCAGAGGTTCCGCCTCCCAGACCCGTTACAGTTTGCTCGGGCCATGGAATCCGGTGGCACCCAAGCTCCCTCGCTCTCGGAGCTATGTCATGAACTGTCCCGTCAGAGGTCCCAACAGGAGTCCATCCTGAGTCACCTGCGGAGTGTCAACTCTCGCCTGGACACTCTGTCTGCTCCACCTGCAACCACCGCTAGTGTCATGACTCGCAACCCGGCAGCGCCGCTGCCCACCAATACCATGGTATCCTGTCCCGAACCCCGGTTTTCTGCACCTCCTCGTTTCGGAGGTGACTCCGCTCAAGCTCGGGGCTTCATAAACCAGTGCACCCTGCACTTTAAACTCTTGTCCCACCAGTTTATCTCCGACCGGTCCAAAGTAGCCTTTATCATGTCCCACCTCACGGGGGAGGCTCTGGCTTGGCTAAATCCTCTGTGGGAGAGAGGAGATCCCCTGGTGTCCGACCTGCCAGCCTTTCTCACGGCTTTCCGGAAAGTCTTCGACGAACCCGGACGGAAGACCTCATCCGCATCGTCTCTGCTACGCCTCCGTCAATGAGATCTCACCGTGGGCCAATATGCCATACGGTTCCGTACCCTTGCTTTGGAGCTGGCCTGGGATAACGACGCTCTGGTGTCTGTCTTCTGGGAGGGTCTGTCCGGCCGTATTAAAGATGAACTCGCCGGTCGGGACATTCCTACCACTCTCGACGACTTAATAACACTTGCCACCCGGATTGACATCCGATTCCAGGAGCGCGCCAAAGAGGTCACCCGTGAGAGGAGGTTTCCACGTCTAGCCCCCACCTTCCAGAAACCCGTCTCTCCCTCCGTTACTCCCCAGGCACACTCACCTGAGCCTATGCAGGTCGACCAGACCAAGATGGTCAAAACCCGTCAAGACTTACGCCGTGCCGAGGGGAGCTGCTTCTACTGTGGCAGTAAGGAGCACCGGATCCGTTCCTGCCCAGAGAGGTCGGGAAACGCCTGTGTCTAGGATCGCTCAGAGAGGTAGCCCTAGACAAAAGTAAACCCTCTCCATCTCTGATGCTGTCAGTCTCTATCACCTGCGGAGAGAACCGCTATTTCGAACTGGCTCAACTTGACTCAGGAGCTGCTGGAAATCTCATTTCTCAGTCTCTGGTAGAGAAATACCGCATTCCCACCAAACCTCTGGCTGTACCCTTATCTGTCGCCGCCGTGGATGGGGGCCTCTTACCACATCCCATCCAACTCATCACCGAATCCATAACTCTGCAGGTGGGAATGCTGCATTCTGAGAGCATCTCCTTTCATGTTCTGCGTGGACTCTCTCACGCACTCTTGTTAGGCCTACCTTGGCTCCAGAAACATGCACCCGTGCTTGACTGGCAGACCGGAGAAGTCCTTCGCTGGGGACAGGACTGCCATAGGACTTGTCTTGTTCCCGTTCATCCTGCTCGACCTTCTCCTACCCCAGTCAATCTACCCGGTCTACCGGTTCCCTATTGGTCTTATGCGGATGTCTTCAATAAAAAAGAAGCAGAGACATTACCCCCTCATAGACCATACGATTGTCCAATCGACCTGATACCCGGCTCTACTCCTCCCCGTGGGCGTATCTACCCTTTGTCCGCAGCGGAGACCCGGTCCATGTCAGAATATATTGAGGAGAATCTGGCCCGGGGATTTATCCGGAAATCTACCTCCCCGGCAGGAGCAGGCTTCTTCTTCGTCAAAAAGAAGGACGGCTCACTCCGTCCATGTATAGATTATAGAGGCCTTAACCAGATTACAGTGAAGAATAAATACCCCCTCCCGCTCATTCCTGAATTATTTGACCGCCTGAGGGGGGCTAGAATTTTCACCAAACTGGATCACCGTGGGGCGTATAACCTGGTCCGTATCCGTCAGGGGGATGAGTGGAAGACGGCATTCAACACCCGGGACGGCCACTATGAGTACCTTGTAATGCCCTTCGGTCTCTGTAACGCTCCTGCCGTCTTTCAAGAGTTGGTCAATGATATCTTCCGTGACCTTCTCTACTCCTGCGTGGTGGTGTACCTGGACGACATCTTGGTCTTCTCTCCGGACCTTCCTACTCACCGGAGGGATGTTCGTCAGGTCCTGCTCAGGCTCAGGCAGAACCACCTCTACGCTAAATATGAGAAGTGCATCTTTGAGCAGACCTCTCTTCCATTTCTGGGCTACATAATCTCTCAGACCGGCCTACAAATGGATCCTGAGAAACTATCTGCCATCCAGAAGTGGCCCCGACCAGAGGGGTTGAAGGCTATTCAGCGGTTCCTGGGCTTCGCCAACTATTACCGCCTCTTCATACCGCACTTCTCTTCCCGGACTGCCCCTAACTCTGCGCTCACCCGTAAGGGTACTAATCCCAGAAGATGGCCGCCCGAAGCTGAGGAGGCCTTTCTTTCCTTAAAACAGGCCTTCTCCTCCGCCCCGGTGCTGCATCGTCCGGACGGCAACAAACAATTCTTCCTAGAAGTTGACGCTTCCTCCTCCGGAGCCGGGGCGGTACTTACCCAAAAGTCATCTTCCGGGAGAATGGTAACCTGCGGTTTTTTCTCCAAACTCTTCTCCTCTTCTGAGCGCAACTATTCTATTGGAGATCGTGAATTGTTAGCCATCAAGCTGGCACTGGAGGAGTGGCCTTACCTGCTCGAGGGGGCTCTTCACCCGGTAATAATTTACACGGACCACAAGAACTTGGCTTACCTTCAGAGCGCCCAGAGACTTAACCCGCGCCAAGCCCGGTGGTCCTTGTTTTTTGCCCGCTTTGATTTTGTTCTTCATTTTCGCCCGGCAGACAAAAACATCAAAGCTGACGCCTTGTCCCGATCCTTCCTGGTGTCTGATCTAGAGGAGGAACCTAAGCACATCATTGATCCCGCCAGAGTAATGCAAGTGGCTCCCGTGAATCTAAATCGTCTCCCTCCCGGTAAGACGTTTGTAACTGTACCTGATCGGAAGAAGGTCCTACACTGGGGTCATTCATCTAAGCTAGCTGGCCACGCCGGTCAGAAAAAGACCCTCCAGCTCATTACCCGGCATTACTGGTGGCCTACCCTGCACAAGGATGTAATAAACTTTGTTTCTGCCTGTGTGTCCTGCGCCCGCAACAAAGTTCCGAGACACCTGCCAGCCGGTCGCCTTCTTCCTCTTCCAGTACCTGCTGCCCCGTGGCAGCATATTGCTATGGACTTTATAACGGATCTTCCTGTCTCTGCCGGTTGTACGGTCATTTGGGTGGTCGCTGATCGCTTCTCCAAGATGGCGCACTTCATTCCCCTGCCGGGTCTCCCGTCTGCACCCGAGCTGGCTAAAGAGTTTATCCGCCACATCTTCCGTCTCCATGGCCTGCCCCTCCACATCGTGTCAGATCGTGGGGTTCAGTTCACCTCACGCTTCTGGAGAGCCACATGTAAGTTGCTTGACGTCACTCTGGACTTCTCCTCCGCTTACCATCCACAGTCCAATGGTCAAGTGGAGCGGATCAATCAGAACCTGACCAGTTACCTCCGGCACTTCGTTAATGCCCACCATTCGGACTGGGTGGATCTCCTACCATGGGCCGAGTTCTCTTACAATAATCACGAGAGCGAATCTTCCTCCAAATCCCCGTTTTTTGTAGTCTTCGGTCAGCATCCTCGGATCCCATTTCCCGTCTCCACCTCGGTGGACAATCCGGCTGCGGAATCTCTCGTTCGCGAATTCTCCTCCATTTGGGAGAGTACCCGATCCGCACTCCTTCAGTCGTCCGAACGGATGAAAAAACACGCTGACAAGAAACGCCTGGATCCTCCACAATTCCGTCCTGGAGATAAAGTCTGGCTCTCGTCCAAATATGTCCGGCTCAAGATTCCCTCCTACAAGTTAGGGCCTCGGTTCATCGGCCCACTGGAAGTTATCAAACAGATCAACCCGGTGGCCTATAAATTAAAACTCCCGGCCAACTTGCGGATCCCTAACTCCTTCCATGTATCTCTCCTCAAACCCGTGGTACTTAACTCTTTTTCCAAGTCTACAGGTACGCCTCCTGCTCCGGTTTCCGCTGAGAACGAGTTTGAGGTAGAGAACATTCTGGCCACCAAAAGGGTAAGAGGAAAAACCTTTTTTTTGGTAGATTGGAAGGGGTTTGGTCCTGAGGAGAGAACGTGGGAGCCCCGGGAGAACATCCATGCCCCTCTCATCCTTGATAAATTTCTCTCTGGCCTAAAAAAGGGGGGCCTAAAGGGGGGGTACTGTAGCGTCGGCGTCCCTGCCTCCTGCCAGGCAGGGACGCTGTTCCCCTCACCTCTCCGCTCTGTGCCCGGCGTCTTCCTCCCGCTCTGCTGGCAGCGCGCGCTGCTTCCCGGCCACGGTGCTTAGGGCGCGCGCGCGCTCCCCCTCTCTTAAAGGGGCCGCGCGCGCCGTCCTAAGGAGTCTCCGGCCAATGGCCGGAGGACTTCACCATATATAAGGCACCTCCTCCAAAATGGAGGTGCCCGAGCAATTTTGTTGCAAAGCCTTCACTCTGCTTCAGCCCTCAGGTTCCGTTTCCAGTTACCTGCCAGTCACCTGCCAGATTCCTGCCTGTTACCTGCCAGTCACCTGCCAGATTCCTGCCTGTTACCTGCCAGATTCCTGCTTGATACCTGCCAGATATCCGTTTACCTGCTTGCAAGCCTGCAGTCCGACGGTCTGCCTTCCGACACCTGTCAGTCTGTCTATGGACCAGCCTGCCCGCTCACCTGGGAGCGCTCGTCTGCTACCTGCCTGCTAGCCTACCTGGAGGCTCCGCCGTCACTTGCCGTGACCACCTGCCTGTCCAGAGACTCTTGTCTGCTCACCTGGGAGCGCTCATCTGCTACCTGCCTGCTAGCCTACCTGGAGGCCCCGCCGTCACTTGCCGTGACCACCTGCCTGTCCAGAGACTCTTGTCTGCTCACCTGGGAGCGCTCATCTGCTACCTGCCTACTAGCCTACCTGGAGGCTCCGCCGTCACTTGCCGTGACCACCTGCCCGTCCAGAGACTCTCGCCTGCTCACCTAGGAGCGCTCACCTGCTACCTGCCTGCTAGCCTACCTGGAGGCTCTGCCATCACTAGCCGTGACCACCTGCCTGTCCATAGACTATCCCTGTCACTTGCCGTGAGTACCTGCCCTTCTACCCAGAGACTGTCCCTGTCACTTGCCGTGACTACCTGCCCTTCTACCCAGAGACTGTCCCTGTCACTTGCCGTGACTACCTGCCGTTCTACCCAGAGACTGTCCCTGTCACTTGCCGTGACTACCTGCCCTTCTACCCAGAGACTGTCCCTGTCACTTGCCGTGATTACCTGCCCGTCTTCCCTGGGAGCCACCCGCTTCCTTACAAGGACCGCCCCCTTGTATAGTTGCTCAGAGGTTCCGCCTCCCAGACCCGTTACACTTTATCATTGGTTTGTCCAGCTTTAGTCAGTTCATATTTTCCTGTAACATGTATCCTTGGCGCATGTTATCCGCCATCACCAGTTAGTTAATTACTCATCTATACAGGACCCACCTATTAGATAAGGTAAATATATTTAAAGGGGTTATCCAGCCTTAAGGTACAAGTCTGCAGTGACTATGTGACTGCAGACTTGTGAATCCTCACATCGCGAGCACTGCAGGAGCGTGACCGTATGTGATTTGCATACATGCGGTCACATGTCGACTAGATGGCCGCTGCTTCGCTCAATTCAAGTGTATTGAGCGACAGCGGACATAGTCTAGTCGGAATGTGGCCAGCAGTAAGTAGATCGCATACTTCCTGTCACATGACCACCAGCGCCGGCACTGGAGAATCATCCTCACAGAGCGCAGTGTATACAATGTGAGGATTCACAAGTCTGCAGTCACATAGAATGGCTGCAGAATTGTAGTCTAAAGCTGGACAATCCCTTTAAGGAGTCTCCTGCTGGGATTCTATGTGAAGAGGACTAATATAGGCAAGTCTGTTGTTACTCTTAAGCCTCCCATACAATTTTTTTTAATCAAATCATTTTTATTGAAAAACTCCAAATACTGAATTTCCATTTTCAAATAACATAAATAACATAATAATTCCATAGTATAAAACTGAGCTTCAGTTCCCTAACCCACCTTAAACTAAAATCCCAACATTCCAGAGAGAACCATTTTCATTTTCAGAGCAGTTCTAGAATAACGGAGTATAAAATTCATAGAAGGGGGAAGAAGGAAGAAAAAAAGAGGACTAACAATTAAGGGATAGCATCGTAAATATTCTATCTCTAATTAGAAGATTTGTGGGCAGCCCTGGAGTATCCAACCAAGGACTCCATATCTTTTCAAATTTGTGAATAGAGTTATGTTTATGATATACTCTGGTTGGAAAGAGGAGTCTATTATTTATCTTTCGTTGTAGTTCTCCCATAGATGGAAGTTGTGCGTCTAACCAATAAAATGCAAGAAGTTTACGTGCTTGAAATAAGATAGAGAGATACCTATGAATAGGGGCAAGTCAGAATCCACTCAATCTTCATATAATCCCAATATACATTTACGGGGATCTATTAACAGTTTCACTCCATACACCCTTTCTATCAAGGAGATGACCTTATTCCAAAATGGGCCTCTCTGTCTGCACTCCCACATCATATGCTCTCATACACTTTAGATTGCTGTTTGCCAAACAATTGTTCGGCCGCCTGCTATTTTATTTGCCTCTCCCATACACGGTAACGCTCTCTCTGCCGAGTTCCCATCTGTTTTCTATGAGAGAGATAGAAAACAAGATAAAGGGCACTCCTGTGTTGATAAATGAGGGTAAACTGAACCAGTTGAAAATTAAAAATAAAATAAAAATATACTTTTATTTAAAAACTGCAACGCGTTTCGGCTGTATCAGCCTTCCTCAGATATCTAGGGTTCTGTATGAGAGAGCAACTGTCAGACTCCGCCGGCTGCGGCTTATCTCATAGAGAGCAAAGGGATTGGCCATCCAAAATGGGGCATGCTGGATTATTATTTCCCTTGTAAATTATCTGACTGGGCCCCCATTAGACTGTTGGCTAAATCCAGCGATACCGGTGCGTTTTACCGACATTAGTCTTAATTGCGTGCTGGCCTTTATACTTCTGCTATATTCTGATGCTTTTATTCCACCGATTACTTTTTACTAATCTTACCAGCTCAAGAGGCTCTTGATTCATTTAACTAATGTGACATTCCCCCTTTTTTATATGTCACATTACAATATTTCTGGGCATTTTTTTAAAAATTATTTTATATTTTCTTTGTGCCTTGTCTTATATATTTTATTTTTTGAAATTTTCTCTTTGCTTAGGTTATTATATTCACCATTTCAGTTTTGAACAGGCCTGTTTTGAATATATATCTGTCATACATGTATGTATGTCATCTTTTTCCTATAGTGTCGCTCCGACATTCTGTGACTTGATGTAATTAATGAAGATTTACGGTACGTTTTTACAAATAATTTTTTTTTTTTTGTATTTTGGTCTCCATTTTTTTTTCTCCATGGAATCTATCATTGTGTTTATAGATCTAATTTATTTATTGAGCTTTATTGTGGCTTACAACCTTATTGGTAATCCTTTCTTACTACAAGTCAATGGGATGTTCTACCCGGCTTCTTCTTCCATGTCACCTCTTAAAAGGTGGCTATAAGCTGGCAACTGTAGCGGACAACTGTAGAAAACAGCAGACAACTGCTGTTGTCCTGGAAATATGAGTCTGTGGTCAAGACTATAAAAAGCTGGGTGACACAAAGAGAAGTGTTCACATGTGGGGGCAGCTTAAAGGCTGATGCTCCATGATTCACTCTCCTTCCCTCAGGAAAACAGGATAACTGCAGACCGAAACGTTTAGGTATTTTCTGTTATTTCTCTTTTTTATTTTATAGCTGTTTTGCACATTTGTGGGTCGTTTTATTTTTACCTTTTTATATCTTTATTGTAAGCACTGTATATTTTTATATTAAAGCTTAAAACCTTTAATAAATTGACCCTTGTTCGCTCTAAAGAACAGCAGACAACTGTAGACAACAGGAGACAACTGTTAGCGGACAACTGTAGAGGAACCTATTAAAGGCGTATCCATGTTATTGTACCATCCAAAAGGTTAATAGAAGAAAATCATTGCTTGCAGATAAAATGCATTGCTTGCTGAATTAACTCCCCAGGATACCCGGCCTTTGCTGCACATGCCTGCTGAGCTGAATATAATCATCAGTAGATGTGATTCCCAGCCCTAAATGTGGCAGTCACATCAGACTTCACAACATTAATATGGATGGGCGACACTTCCCGTACGGTGTATAAGATATATCTTCCAAGCAAATTACTTTATCCCTGATGGATGCGGCTAGGCCAGCGTTAATTGGATAATGATAATATCATTATTTTTCTCTCCTCCAAAAAGACCAAAACAGCGGAAATGCTTCGGAACTGTAATATACAATTACCAAGTTCAATATATTGTATCAAGGCAAGATATTTTTATTTTTTACACTTTAAAAGGAAAATCCCCTGGAAATCTTGGTGGCAAAAAAGGAAGGATTGTCTGTTCGATTCCTAACGTAAAGGTTTTTTTCCCCATGAACAAAAGTTAATTTTAATCAATAGATCTTGGAATAATAATAACTTCCACAATTGGATGCGTTTAAATAAAATGTTCCTGTGCTGAGATAATCTTATAAATGTGCCCCTGCTGTGTACTGTGTAATGGCTGAGTCTGACCGTGCAGGAACATGGTCTGATCATACCACAGCTCCTAGGCAGGGGGGGAAACAAAAGAGTATACAGACAGGACAGGATGGGATCACAAATAATTCTTTCTTTGAAGAAAAACATTGTTTAAAAACAGGGAAATGTTTTACCTCATAAAAAGAATCATCTGTGATCCCGTGCTGTCCTGTCTGTATACTCTTTTGCTTCCTCCCCTGCCCAGGAGCTGTGGTATGATCAGACCATGTTCCTGCAGGGTCAGACACAGACATTACACAGTACACAGCAAGGGAACATTTATAAGATTATCTCAGCACAGGAACATTTTATTTAAATACATCCAATTGTGGAACTTATTATTATTCCAAGATCTTTTGATTAAAATTAACTTTTGTTCTTGGGAAACCCCTTTAATAAATTTCCCCATAAGATTCCTATATTAAATAGTATCCTTATGGACCACATGTGCTATTGTGCAGTGTATCACTTTAGTAATGGCTACTGTGCAGAGTCTTCGGCTGTCTGGCTGGAAGAGATGCACAGAGCTCGTCAATGTTGATCTGACATCATGTCCACTTGCCGGATAGGAAAGGTTCGTATTTTCATGTATACTGTATGTGGTCCTTGGTGGCCAAGGAAGACGCATGAATGGTCTAAATGGGAAGCAGGAGAAGATGCTGCCTGTAGCCTGGGGAGATTACACTGAGGCCAAATGACAGTGGAAGCGGCACGCACAGCCGTCTGTTATGGACTGTCAGCCTCTGGAGAACGACTCGCTGCCAGGACTTTCTATCAGATAGAGCCTGAGTTCACATCATGAGTCTTGTCAGTTGGCATGGGTCTATCAGAAAAATACACATCTCAGAATAATTAACTTTTTCCTGGATAGAATAGGTCATGCAGAATAGTAAATGTAATGTACTTTGTGGCCATTTTCACTACTGACACTGTGATAGTAGTTATCTATTACACATGACTCTCAAGGTGCTCCCTTTCTAAGGGCAGGTGCAGACGGTCGTAGATTCTTTCATCCGTTGATTTTGCAAATCACATTCTGATCAAACTCTGATCTGAGTTTGATTTCTTTCAGATGAGGACATGATGGAGAAAAAAAAAATTCACCATGTTCTCCATTCTGTCAATCCGTGAAAATCGGACTACACTTAGATGTCATCTATGTGGGGTCTGATAGTTTCCATTCACTCATTGACTTGCATCTGACTATCAGATCAAACTCGGGCATACAGCAAGACGAGATGGTCCGAGGAAAAAAATCTGACATGTGGACAGTCTCATAGAATAACATTGGTTCCATTGTGATACGATGTTTTGTCAACTGAAAATACGGCCATATGCACGAGCCCTAAGGCTCATTTATCTAGTATATGTGCGACAATTACCTGATTATCATCTTTTCATATGGTAGGTCAGTAATTTGTATTTTAGAATCATTCTGCCTTTGCGGTAATAGAATTAAGCTTTCCATTCCATGACTTCCTGCAAATGTATAATCATAAGTCTATCTGAGGCGGCAAAGCACCGAGGGCGGGAAAGAACTGCAACCTTGAAGAGTTATTAAATAAATCAATAGTACACCTGAAAATAAGCAACTTTGTAATATATCTTAAAGAAATGTTCTTCTTTCTCCTCCTGGACTGATCTTTCACTCTCAATTTATGGATAAAATCTATATCTATAGGGGCAGCACTGTGGCCCAGTGGTTAGCACTGCAGCCTTGCAGCGCTGGGGTCCTGGGTCCAAAGACATACTGATAGGGAATTTAGTTTGTGAGCCCCAATGGGGACAGTGATGATAATGTCTGTAAAGCGCTGTGAAATTAATGGCACTATATAAGTGAGTAAAATAAATAAATAAATACAATCTGTATTTAGTAAAGAGATTTTCACATTACAGAGATAGGAAATGACAGTTGGTGCTTATAATATTCTATGGAGAGGCGAGGTGGGAATAAGGAGGAGGAGATAAAGGCAGACACAGACAGTCTGCTGCAAGTTCTCCTGAAATGACAGTTACACATTAATTCTATGGTTAAAAAAAAGATAATGTGTAACTGTAATTTTTTTCAAAATTATTTTTATTAGGGGATTTTTACAGTATACGGGACAAGGGGTCAGGAAAGGGATGCAGGGAAAGGAAAGGCAACCAAATAAAGGAAAAGAGAAAATGGGGTAGGGAGGAAGAGAAGGGGGAAAAAAAAGATCATCTTAACATAGTTGCACCACAATGTTAACATACAAAGTGCAAAAACAACATAGAATGAAGTATAGATAAAAGAATTCTGGCAAAGTAATAAAACATCATATAAGGAGGCTTCTTTTGCTTGGAGGAAAAATTGCGTTCCAACAGAACCATTTGGAATTATATTTAGGTAGAGAGTTATTCCTTAAAGCTAAGGAGATTTCAAAGGCGTTATGGGAGAACATAATATCAATTATGTCGGAAATAGAGGGAATATCCATCGATTTCCATTTTGATGCAATACAAGTTTTTATAACACAAAAAATATGTAAAGAAACTTGTCTAATTTTTTGAGGGAGGTCATCTGCTTCCAGAAAAAGGAGAGCCAATTGGGGAGAAATTTTTACGGGAGATTCATTGATTTTATTCAATAGTAAAGAGACATCTCTCTTAAGTATTGAAAGTTTTGGACATTCCCAGAATATGTGAAGAAGATTGTCTCTTTGACCACAATTCCTCCAGCGCAAATCGGATTGATCAGGAAATGCGTTTTTAAGTCTAGCGGGAGTATAGAACCACGTAGATAAAATTTTTAAATAATTTTCATGTAGGTTTGCGCTAATAGAAGATTTTTACGCTAGTTCCACCGCTTTTTTATTTATTTATCTAGGAGGAAATGATTATTTAGATCTTTTTCGCATCTCCACATAGAATTCAGTTTTTCAAATGAGACATCAGAATTAAAAATTGAGTAGATATTCTTCATATTCCAAATTGAGTTATTCATAGGATTTTCTAAAAGAGTAACAAGTTCTCTTGAAAGGGTCAAAGGTATAGAGAATTTATTTCTACTATACTTCCTTAAGTCTAGAAAATCAAGAAGATTGTATAGGGTTTTTAATGACTGGAAGTTTATAATTGAGTCTAATTTAGGCCCTGTTATAAGTGAAGAACAGTCTAGAATTCCATATTTTCCCATTTTTTACATGGAAAATTTGGTAGAGCTGTATGAAAAATTGAGATAGGAAGTTTGTTTGGATTAATGTTACATTTATTAGTTTTTGAGATACTATATCGTTTTTTCCAAAGTGAGATAGTAGATTTAATAAAAGAGTGATTAGATAAAGGAAGAGATGGATCCAATAAATGGTTATTATCAATGATGATAAAAAGGAATTATTATTAGAAGCTTTATCAAGTTCCGTCCAGGCAGGCTTGCCGGACTCAAGGAACCAGTATCTACTTTGAAGAATGATATTAGAAGCATGGTAGGCGTAGATATTGGGTAGGTCGATTCCACCATTTTTCTTATGCTTAAACAGTGAAAGCTTTGTTTTTCTCTGAAACGCCGCAGCACTTCAGAGTCAAACATACCTGGCTGATTAGTGCAGCCAATGTTCAATGCATGCTGCCTGTGGATCAGTCAGGATGTATCAGCTGTCAGGTTCCCTTTAAAAAGTGAATACAAGAGGAACAATAAGATTTATCTAAAAAGATGTATTACAGATTTGCTTATTTTCATATGTACTGTTCATTTATGAATTAAAAGTTAAAACTATGGTTACTCTCTAACCGATGATGAGACAGGGGTGTGCCTCAGACTACCACAGACTCCTGTAGCTAAACTGTAGTCACAGATCACAGCTTTGAACTAATGGAACTCAGCTGAAAGCTGCCAGAGAGCAAGCACGGATGTAAATCAATAGCAGGAAAGCATCTCCTATAGGTAGTGACTAATATATAATTTTACAGCTAACTACTGGAAAGTTACTTTGTTCTATTCTGATACTGTTATGTAAGCATAATGGCTAGGAAAATGTGAATATATTAGCATTATTTTTAACTTGTTATACAGTTTCCACAGTGGAAAAATTCTTTGATCATAGAAAAAGATATCTGTTCATGCATGTTGCTCCAAGGTTTCCGTAATGAAGAAATTCTCAAAAATCTCTGTCCTCAGGTACAGGTTTGTGTCTCTGTCTAGTTTTAGTTCCAACAGCCAATTACTGTATGTACTAGAGATTTGATTGCATAGTTCAGTATAATGGAGGCAGGTGAGAGAAGAGCTATATGGCGTACAGATGGTGCTGGTGCTCGCGGGACGTAGGTGCCTAAGGAGGGCCCAATGGCAAAATAACAGTTGGTTGTTTCATTACAGATTTTGTGTCAAGGCCCGGTAGTTTTATGTCTGCCACCAGGCATAATATCGAACATCATAAATACACAATGTACACAGCAATAGGAACACTGTTAAATAGGACCCGTCACCAGGTCAAAAGTTGGCAGTTTTTGCTTTTATTTTATTCCCGCTGCTCCCCTTAGGCCACGTTCGCACATTCAGTGAAGTATTTTACATCAGTATTTGTAAGTCAAAACCAGGAGTGGGAGATATACAGAAGTGGTGACGTGTTTCTATTATACTTTTCCTCTGATTGTTCCACTCCTGGTTTTAGGTTACAAATACTGACGTAAAATACTGAACGTGTGAATGTGGCCTCAGTATTCCAATAGTTTTTTTTATAAATCCGCCATATGGTTGTATAGATATGGGGATTTTTCTTTATAAAGGGGGCGTGGATCACAGGGTAATTATGCCGAAAAGCCTAAAGAAACACCCCAGAGGATCCTGTGAGCCACGTCACGTCATGGTGAAATTTTTCCGCCATATTGTTCGGTTCACATGTTTTCATGAATGTTCAGTGGAGCAGCAGGACTAAAATAAGAGAAAAAAAATGTTCATTTTTTTACCTGATGAAGTTCCTCTTCATTATATACACCTTTTTAGCTAGCAATCAGGAAATATATTCCTCTGTGTATGAGGGTTGAAAATCTTTCCATTACCCCGTTACAAGAAAAGCTGTTAAGACTGGTATTATCCTTTATTGGTTGTTGTGGACCCTATTGTGGTGGAGATACCACCTGGTCTCCTGTCTGCATTAGCGCTAGATATTCCACCATTATGCTGTGACATCTGAGACCACTGTGTTATGCAGCAATGATGTTTTGGTGTAATGTATTATAACTTAACTATTATTGTTATAGAATCGGTTTGCAAAATGTATACTACTAATGTGTATTATGCCACTTGAGAAATTATGACTGGAGCTATCTGGGAGATATGAGAAATGCTTCACGCAGTTTGTCGCTGGTAGTGGATTAAAGGCCTCCATACACATTAGATTAATCTCAGTGTTATGCACCAGCCCTGGATTCGGGCTTTGCTCCCCTCACCCCGGTCCACTAAACTCTGTTGTGCTCCACTTCAGGCTTTGCAGATGACCCGGCATGAACCCATGTGATCTTCTGCCTGGGCTTATATAAGGCCTACTAAGACTTTTAATTGTCCCAGAGTCCTGTCTGCCTGCAGTCTCCAGGACCTCTGCTACCTATTCCCGGTCTCCTGTCTGCAGTCTCCTGGACCTCTGCTACGTGTTCCTGGCCTACTGTCTGCCTGCATCTTCCTGGACCTCTGCTACTTGTTTCTGGTCTCTTCTTTGCCGGCAGTCTCCAGGACCTCTGCTACCTGTTCCCTGTCTCAGGTCTGCAGTCTCCAGGACCTCTGCTACCTGTTTCCGGTGTCAGGTCTGCAGTCTCCAGGACCTCTGCTACCTGTTCCCGGTCTCCTGTCTGCAGTCTCCTGGACCTCTGCTACCTGTTCCTGGCCTACTGTCTGCCTGCATCTTCCTGGACCTCTGCTACTTGTTTCTGGTCTCTTCTTTGCCGGCAGTCTCCAGGACCTCTGCTACCTGTTCCCGGTCTTAGGTCTGCAGTCTCCAGGACCTCTGCTACCTGTTCCCGGTCTCCTGTCTGCAGTCTCCTGGACCTCTGCTACCTGTTCCTGGCCTACTGTCTGCCTGCATCTTCCTGGACCTCTGCTACTTGTTTCTGGTCTCTTCTTTGCCGGCAGTCTCCAGGACCTCTGCTACCTGTTCCCGGTCTCAGGTCTGCAGTCTCCAGGACCTCTGCTACCTGTTTCCGGTGTCAGGTCTGCAGTCTCCAGAACCTCTGCTACCTGCTTCCCGGTCTCCTATCCGTCTACGGTCTTCAGTACCTATGCTACTGCCCAGATCCAGGGCAGGTGCATAACACTGACATTAATCTAATGTGTATGGAGGCCCTTAATCCACTACCAGCGACACACTGCGTGAAGCATTTCTCATATCTCCCAGATAGCTCCAGTCATAATCTATCATGCGGCATAATACACATTAGTCGTATAGGTTTTGCAAACCGGTTCTATAACAATAATAGTAAAGTTACAATACCTGCCTGCTGCACCGACGCCCATGACCGTGTGCTCACTTGGACCTTGAGCTAGGAGGATCCACCTCACCAGCTGAGCCTAACACTCTCCTGACCCTCCCCAAACAGGTGATGGATCCAGCCTGTTTAATTTTTATACCTGATCCTTTTGTTCTGTGGGGAGATAAGGCTTGGCCAGTGGAGTCTGGCAGCTGCACTCTCATAGATAGTATAGGAGTGCTCCGACAAGCCGAGTGTCCATAAGTATGGGGAAGTCAGGGGAGATGTTGGTCAACAGTTATCTACTGTACCTTCACCATTCTGATTTGCCACCCAGACATGTGGGTTAAGGAGAAGCATCAGTCTCTTCACCATTCTTACTCCTGTCTTACTGAATCCATGTCGAATTCTATGACTGAGTATGGCCAGCTAAATTGTCTGAGGTATCACCAGCAGAGGATGAATGAAAGGATTGAGTAAAATGTAGGTCAGACTCACAGAAAATATAGACTGTCACACGAGTTGTGTTGGAGAACACTTGATTATCTGCTGCTCTATCCTAGGACCACAGACATGTAAAAAGCTCCAGCCTGGGCTGTAGTATGTGGAGTTTATCCCAGGTTTAGGAAACCAGAGTACCCGTCAAAAAGAAGCTGCTGTTAGTAGAGGCAAGGATTGAGACAGCAGGTGGGGGGATAGAGGCTTATTCTTGACTGTGAAGGTGGCATCTGCTCGTAAGGGTCAACGAGATAATAGTCTAAGAGGGTCAAATAAATATCAACAGCACAGAAGTTGGGAAGCTGATGCCTTAAAATGAAAAGGAGTGCCATGTCAGAGATGCCTGTGACATGGCAATGGTATAGGATAGGCCAGACAAGCTACTGCAGGAAAATTTTGCTGAAGAGAGGACGGTTTATGATCAACACTAAGCGTGCCAGCTGTCGGAAGTATCAGCAAGTTGTTGTGACTGTAAACTAGTTGTAATTGACAAGAATCAACGTTCCAGCTCATGTGAGACTATTGGAACCATTAAGCTCTTTGCCTCCGTGGGAGAAACGTTTTTGAACTGATATCCATGTATACTGGCGGACGCAGACAGAAGAGGTCACTGTGCAAGAACAATATAAGGGCCCTTTGCAATCCAATAGCTCGTCATCTGCTTTGAAAATGGAAATGAGCCCCCTTACCTCTTGGGCTCCTGTGCGACTGCACAGTTTGCACAAATGATATGTCCGCCCCTGTATGTGTATCCTTCCATTATCTCTGAGTGGGAAACCGCTCTACCACCAAGGACCAAGACATCTTTTATAGAGGGGTTGTGCTCACAACAGCATCAGCAATACCAACCCGATTGCAGTAAGCTTTTTTGCTTTGTTCTCTTGTCTTTTTGTGCCAATTGCTCTTTAACAACTTGGTGGCAAAATGTTTATGATTACAGTCTAAATGAAAATGATGAAACAATTCCTATAGGGCGTTAAAATGTTGGCCAGCAAAAAGGAGCTTTTATGACACAAAGTATCTGCTCTCTTTGTTCTGATTTCCTGCACAGACATGTGGGGGCTTCTCTTTCATGAGATGCACCAGTCTCTTCGATTCTACGCATTTCCTTTATTATTGTTCCTTATCGTTGTACGCATGAGTGCTTTGTGCTCTTAGCAAGTGCAGCTAATGGAAAATTAATTTGCCTCCTATTTCACGTAAGTGGTCTTTGCAGGAAGCGAGGAGGTGCTGGTGGAGGCAGTTGGATAAAAGGATCACTGGAGACAGATTTTGTCCTTAATTATGACTGATAGTATTTTTATCTCTCATACCAGTAAAGACGTACGTTCAGTGTCATTTTTACAAGTAGAAGGCTAAAAATATCGTCATAACAATTCATATTTTAGTTGTCATTGACACATGGACAGTGATTATGGTGATGGTAAATCACAGTGGTGGTCATGTAGTTTACATACATAAATCCGAGACAGAGCACATCACATCTACTCATTGGGAGAGATTTCACAAAATTAGTATAGGAAAAAACATGGAACAGTTGTCGATAGCAGCCAATCAATAGTTCACTTGTTCTTTGCACTCATTTTTATCAACTCAGCCAATATATAAAACTCTGTGCTCTGCTGCAAAGTCAGCTCTGCTACTTTCGTACAAACAGCATATTTTGCTTACTGCATAAGAATGAGACCATCTGTGCAGGCACGATCATATGAAGCCAGATAATTACATTTTTCTGCAGGCGGAAAATTTAGCTTTTTCATGACTCAGTCGAGTCTAATAACTCAGTTTACACCAGTGTCATGCCTCTCAACTTTTTAAGTGGTCAAAAAGGAAAACTTAGGCTATGTTCATACATTGCATTTTTTCTGCGTTTTTTTTCTGCAGGAAAACCTGCTCTCTTAGCAGAAAAGAAGCAACGTCAAAAACGCTTTTTTTGGTGCATTATTGTTCGATTTCACACCTTGGTCAGCCACATACAGTACAGACCAAATGTTTGGACACACCTTCTCATTTAAAGATTTTTCTGTATTTTCTTGACTATGAAAATTGTACATTCACACTGAAGGCATCAAAACTATGAATTAACACATGTGGAATTATATACTTAACAAAAAAGTGTGAAACAATTGAAAATATGTCTTATATTCTAGGTTCTTCAAAGTAGCCACCTTTTTCTTTGATGACTGCTTTGCACACTCTTGGCATTCTCTTGATGAGTATATCCGGATCCTAGTTCTCCCCACGTCATAGACTTGAATACTAGCTTCTTCTGCAGCATGCAGACAGAATGTGCACCCGGGTCCTCACTGACTCTCTTGAGTTTCCCAGGCCGGCTAAGGGGACTCTTGTGGAGGGATTCTTCTCCTTGAGGATCCACTGTCTGGGGCTCAAGTCTGCTCTAGCAGTCACTATACCGAGGCTGCCTGTCAGGGGCGGACACTGACAGCTTGGGGCCCCTGTGCAAGAAATGTGTATGGACCCCCCTCCTTTTATTACGACAAAGCTACAGATATATATATATATATATATATATATATATATAATCTTACATAATCTATATACTAAGGGACTGTGCTATACATAATAAGGCTACATTCCTGCATCTTTGTGAAGCGTCGGTGTGCTGCCCGCTTTTACAGACGCATTGAGCATGTCCTATTCTGATCCTCAAAATCAGATCAGAACAGGACATTCTCTGACCCTCTCATTCTCAGATCCGTGATTTTCACGGATGTGTGAATGGATCTATAAAACTACAAGTTCTTGTGCTGTCCAATAAAAAAAATCTGGCAGCACACGGACATTTCACACAAATATGAGAATGCAGCCTAAGGGATTTTACAGATAACATTAACACTCCAAGTCACACAGTGCAGATACAGAATAATATTTACATCCAGGCACTTACCGCTGACGTCTCGTCTGATCAGAGTCGGTTTCTGCTGTTTCTTCTCCATCTGGTCAGACCTTCATGTCGACATCTCCCAGCCACGATTGTCACGATGATCTCCAGCCTAGAAAATAACAAGGTCACATACATTCAATACAAAAAGTGAAACTCATATATTCTATAGAGTCATTACAAATGGAGTGATCTATTTCAAGTGTTTATTTCTGTTAATGTTGATGATTATGGCTTACAGCCAATAAAAACACAAAAGTCATTATCTCAGTAAATTAAAATAATTAACAAAAAACACCTACAAAGGCTTCCTAAGCATTTAAAAAGGTCCCTTAGTCTGTTTCAGTAGGCTCCACAATCATGGGGAAGACTGCTGACTTGACAGATGTCCAGAAGGTAGTCACTGACACACTCCACAAGGTTCCAGAGTTCCACTTTTCATTTGGAAATCAAGGTCCCAGAGTCTGGAGGAAGAGTGGAGAGGCCACAATCCAAGCTGCTTGAGGTCTAGGGTGAAGTTTCCATAATCAGTGATGGTTTGAGGAGCCATATCATCTGTTGGTGTAGGTCCACTGTGTCAGGGCAGCCGTCTACCAGGAAATTTTAAAGCACTTCATGGTTCCCTCTGCGACAAGCTTTTTGGAGATGGAAATGTCATTCTCCAGAAGGACTTGGCACCTGTCCACACTGCCAAAAGTACCAATACCTGGTTTAAAACAACAGTATCACTGTGCTTGATTGGCCAGCAAAGTCGCCTGACCTTAATCCCATAGAAAATCTATGGGGTATTGTCAAGAGGAAGATGAGAGACACCAGACCCAACAATGCAGACGAGCTGAAGGCTGCTATCAAAGCAACCTGGGCTTCCTTAACACCTCAGCAGTGCCACAGGCTGATCGCCTCCATGCCACATTGCTGTAGTAATTGATACAAAAGGAGCCCCGACCAAGTATTGAGTGCATTTACTGAACATACATTTCAGTAGGACAACATTTCGGATTTTATAAACATTTTCCAAGCTGTTGTTATAAAGTATTCTAATTTACTGAGATAATGACTTTTGTGTTTTCATTGGCTGTAAGCCATAATCATCAACATTAACAGAAATAAACACTTGAAATAGATCACTCTGTTTGTAATGACTCTATATAATATATGAGTTTCACTTTTTGTATTGAAGAACTGAAATAAATTTACTTTTTGGTGATATTCTAATTTAGTGAGATGCACCAGTATATTGTATATATACATTGTATATACATGTGTCTCACTCGCACTGCGCCCCTGACTACAGATATATACCCCCCCTTTAATATACTATTAGCCACGCACCAATCAAAATATAAAGTAATAAGCAGCACTGTGCCCCTCATTAAAGAAGTTGTACACTACTTTATATTACCCCCCCCCCCCCCCCCGCCAATGTATCCCCCCTGGGCCCCTAAGACTTTTTGTAAATACCTTGTGTTGCTGATAATGCCTGTGAGCGGCGCTATCGCTGGCCGCTCACAGGCAGCACATGACCCCGTGCTGACGTCACGACAAGTGAGGCGTGACTCAGTGCTGGGGTCCCCGCGGTGACTGCTGGGTTGGGGGCGGGGTTACCCCGCGCGTCATACCCAGCATCGACCGCGAGCTTTCCCAATAAATGGGGAGAGGCAGAGCGCGTGGTGAATGCCGAGTGTGACGGGGGTAACCCCGCCCACAACCTGGCATCCACCTGGAACGCGGAAGACAAAGACCCCCGGCTGCTGCCAGCACTTGTCGTGACATCAGCGGATGTCAAAGCCGGCTGCAGCCAGAGGTCATGTGAGGCATTATCTGCACCATACGGTATTTACAAAAAGTCTTAGGGGCCCCGGGGGGATACATGGGGGGGGGTTATATAAAGTAGTGTACAGCCTCTTTTACTATAATTTCCGCCGCCCAATAATATAAATTATTTAGTCTCTATGACTCTCCCCAATTAACTGTAAAGCTATGTGCACATGGAAAATATACAAGGCTTTACAGTACAAAAAAAGTGAATGAGATCACTAAAGTCTCAATCACATGTTGCTTATTTTTTCCTTGCAGATTTGCAGCAGATTAAAATCTGCATAATGTTAATTCCTGCAGCGTATTGTCACACTGTCACAGAATACTGGAGGTAGGGGGCCTAAGCTGACCCTAAGCTGGGGCCCTGACTAATCCCTCATCCTGGAGGTACTGTTAAAGGTACAGAGGTCCAGGCCGCCAGCGTAACCCCTACCTCCTGAGGATCCCTGCACCACAGTAATCTAGTCCTGAGAAGGACCCCGATCACAACAATAGGGAACCAGCAATAATATGCCCACACACAGTATTTAGACGAACGAGACAGTACAAGGGAAAAACCAAAACCACCTTGCATACAACTTCAACAAAACTACAACAGAGGGAACACCAACGGGAAAGGAGATAAATGATAAAGCGAGGAAAGGGAAATAACACTTTCAAATACACTTATCTCAGCAACTCCAAACACCACGATCCGCTCTGTAAGTCTGAATGAAAAGCTTTCACCGACACCTCACAAACAGACCTGCAGGAATATAAAGGAGTCTCACTAACGAAGCATTGATTGCAGCTGGGCGAGGCTGGACCTCAGCTAGCCCAGAGAGAGAGAGAATTAACTCCTTCACTGCCGAGAAAACACAAAGCACCAACAAGTCAGCTGCGAGAAGTCAGGCTGTGTACTCGTGACGATCTTCGTGGCAACACACCCGTGACAGTACCCCCCCTTCTACGAGGGGCCTCCGGACCCTCAGGGCCAGGTTTATCCGGGTGAGTCGTGTGGAAGGCCCGAACTAATCGGTCTGCGTTAATATCCGACGCAGGAACCCACATCCTCTCCTCAGGACCATACCCCTTCCAATGAACCAAGTACTGAAGGGACCGGCGATTAAAGCGTGAATCAATGACCCTCGATACCTGGAACTCCAAGTTACCATTGACAACCACAGGAGGGGGAGGTAAAGGTGACGGTACCACCGGCGCCACATACCTCTTAAGCAATGATCTGTGAAACACGTTGTGAATTTTAAACGTAGGGGGGAGGTCAAGACGGAATGCCACCGGATTAATAACAGAACTGATTCTGTACGGCCCGATGAACCTGGGACCCAGTTTCCAGGAGGGAACCTTAAGTTTAATATTCCTGGTAGACAACCATACCTGATCGTTCACACTTAGGTCCGGACCAGACACTCTCCTCCTATCAGCCATACGTTTGTATCGGTTCCCCATAGTATTCAGATTCTTCAGCACCCCTCTCCATACTGAAGCGAGAGATGAGGAAAATCGTTCCTCCTCCGGAACCCCCGAAGAGCCCCCCCTACTGAAAGTACAAAACTGGGGGTGAAAACCATATGCCCCAAAAAACGGGGACTTACCAGTGGACTCGCTCCGCCTATTATTGAGAGCAAACTCTGCCAGAGGTAGGAAAGAAGCCCAGTCCTCCTGGTTCTCTGACACAAAACACCGAAGATATGTCTCCAAGCTCTGGTTCATACGTTCCGTCTGACCATTGGTCTGAGGATGAAAAGCCGACGAGAATGACAAATGCATCCCCCGCCGTGCACAAAACGCCTTCCAGAACTTGGACACAAACTGAGACCCCCGATCAGACACCACCTCGGAGGGTACCCCGTGAAGCCTCACAATCTCCCCAATGAACACCTGCGCAAGAGTTTTAGCATTAGGGAGAGCCGGAAGAGCGATAAAATGTGCCATCTTGCTGAACCTGTCCACTACAACGAGTATGACCGTTTTACCCGAAGACGGAGGGAGGTCCGTAATAAAGTCCATAGACAGATGAGTCCAAGGACGCTCCGGGATCTTCAAAGGTAAGAGGGCCCCAGACGGACGGGTATGTGAGGTCTTAGAGCGCGCACAAACCCCACAGGACGCGACAAAAGTTACCACCTCTTTATGTAAGTTAGGCCACCAAAACCGACGCGAGAGGAGATCCACAGTTGCTTTACTCCCTGGGTGTCCTGCAAAAACTGAGTTATGGTGTGCCTCGATCACCTTTTGTCGCAACTGATCTGGAACGAACAGTCTCCCCGGAGGTCCAACAGGGGCGTCCCCCTGAGCCTCCAATATCTCCTCCTCCAGCTCAGAGCATACTGCCGAAACCACCACCCCCTCCTGAAGAACAGGAATCGGGTCGTCCGTATTCCCGGCCCCAGGGAAACTACGAGATAAGGCATCCGCCTTTACATTTTTAGACCCAGGACGATATGTAACGACGAAATTAAACCTGGTAAAAAACAATGACCACCTAGCTTGTCTGGGATTCAGACGTTTAGCGGACTCCAGATATAGCAGGTTCTTGTGATCGGTGATGACGGTGACCGGATGAACTGCCCCCTCCAAAAAATGGCGCCACTCCTCAAAAGCTAACTTAATGGCCAGGAGTTCCCTATTGCCGACATCGTAATTCCTCTCAGCGGACGACAATTTTTTAGAGAAAAAGGCGCACGGATGCCACTTACCAGGGGACGAACCCTGTGACAATACTGCTCCCACCCCTACCTCGGAAGCGTCTACCTCTACAAAGAATGGCTGAGACGCATCAGGTTGAATGAGTATGGGTGCCGAGGCAAAACATTTTTTCAAGGAGGAGAATGCTTGACAAGCCTTGTCAGACCACCTAGAAAAATCCGTCCCCTTTTTAGTCATGTCTGTGAGAGGCTTAACCACGGACGAGAAATTACGAATGAACTTCCGGTAATAGTTAGCAAACCCCAGGAAACGTTGTAGTGCCTTAAGATTCTCCGGCCGATCCCACTCAAGAACTGCCCGCACTTTCCCAGGGTCCATACGAAAACCGGACGCAGAAACCAGGAAGCCTAAAAACTGGAGTTCCTGTACGGCGAACACACACTTTTCCCACTTGGCATACAGTTTATTATCCCGCAAGATCTGTAACACCTGTCTAACGTGCTCCTGATGAGACACCAGATCCGGCGAGTAAATTAAGATATCATCCAGATATATGACAACAAACTGTCCCACCAGGTGGCGAAAAATATCATTAACAAAGTGTTGAAACACCGCCGGGGCATTAGTCAGACCGAATGGCATGACAAGGTTCTCATAATGCCCCTCCGGAGTGTTAAAAGCCGTCTTCCACTCATCCCCCTCCTTCATCCTAATCAAATTGTACGCCCCCCTGAGATCCAACTTAGAGAACCATTTGGCGCCCACGATCTGATTAAAGAGATCGGGAATAAGTGGGAGCGGATACGGATCTCGGACCGTAATCCGATTAAGTTCACGGAAATCCAGGCAAGGGCGTAGGCCTCCATCTTTCTTCTTAACAAAGAAGAACCCCGCGGCCACCGGTGAAGATGAAGGTCTAATATGCCCCTTAGCCAGACTTTCAGAAATATAATCCTTCATGGCCTGCCTCTCAGGACCAGAAAGGTTATACAACCTAGCTTTAGGTAACTTGGCCTCAGGGAGCAGTTTTACAGAACAGTCATACTCGCGATGAGGAGGTAGTTCCTGACACCCATTCTCCGAGAATACATCCTCAAAGTCTGCCAGAAATGGAGGTAAGACCCAAGGAGTAACCGCACCGATGACCGTGTTCATGCAGTTTTTATTACAGAATTTACTCCATTGGCTTATCTCTCTGGTTTGCCAATTAATAACAGGGTTATGCTTAGCTAACCAAGGAAGGCCCAACACTATAGGAGTGGGAAGACCCTCCAACACGTAGCAAGACAACAGTTCTTTATGTATTGCCCCCACTTGAAGTTTTACGCCATGCACAGCTTGCAAAAAACTTCCCTGACCGAGAGGCCTGGCATCGATCGAGAATATGGGGATGGGTTTAGCCAACTCACTCAATCGCATACCTTGAACCCGGGCAAACCGAGCATCAACCAGATTAGCCCCGGCCCCACTATCCAGAAGAACAGATATCCTCTCAGTTCTCGTACCCACCACCACCTCCGCCGGTACGAGAAACTGAGACGAACCTAGGGACGAAATACCTACTCCCAGATTGCCGTCCACCACACAACCTGGGATCAACAGTTTTTTCGACGACTCTTTACTCAGCAAGGGGCGGGATGGACACCCCCCAATAAAATGTCCCTTTTTCCCGCAGAGGAAACACCTTCCTGTCTTATGGCGCACCACCGGTCCCCTTCCCCGAAATGATGTCCCTCCTAATTGCATAGGCTCCTCCGGACTGACCAGGGGAACCACCATATGAGGGGACCTTGTAAGAGGTGGAGACATTACAGGGGGTAGAGTTATCCCGCACCTCTCCCGAAGCCGTCTGTCAACGCGAATAGCAAGGGCCATAGCGGCTTCCAGTGACGCGGGAGAGTCATACTGTGCCAACACATCCTGTAATTTGTCGGATAAACCATGACAAAACTGGCTCCTAAGAGCCGGGTCATTCCACTGGGTGTCCGTGGCCCACCTACGGAACTCCGAACAGAATTCCTCCGCCGGACGATCTCCCTGCTGAATCCTACGTAACTTAGACTCAGCAAGGGAGATCCGATCTGGGTCATCATACACGAGTCCCAAAGCAGCGAAAAACCTATCCACTGACTGGAGAACTGGGGAGCTAGGGGGAAGAGAGAACGCCCAAGATTGTGGGTCCCCTTGTAGGAGCGAGATGACAATTCCCACCCTTTGTTCTTCACTGCCCGATGACAGAGGCCGCAGCCGAAAGTACAATTTGCATGCCTCCCGGAAAACAAAAAACTTGTCCCGCCCCCCAGTGAACCTGTCAGGGAGAGCTACTTTAGGTTCTGGTCCGGCTTGCTCCAGAGGATGCAAAACCTTGGACCTAACGTCCGCCAGCCCCATGGACAAACTCTGCAACTGCTGAGCTAGACCGGCTACTGGATCCATGGTAGCTGGAGAAAAACTAAGATGGTCGGTGAAAATGTCACACTGTCACAGAATACTGGAGGTAGGGGGCCTAAGCTGACCCTAAGCTGGGGCCCTGACTAATCCCTCATCCTGGAGGTACTGTTAAAGGTACAGAGGTCCAGGCCGCCAGCGTAACCCCTACCTCCTGAGGATCCCTGCACCACAGTAATCTAGTCCTGAGAAGGACCCCGATCACAACAATAGGGAACCAGCAATAATATGCCCACACACAGTATTTAGACGAACGAGACAGTACAAGGGAAAAACCAAAACCACCTTGCATACAACTTCAACAAAACTACAACAGAGGGAACACCAACGGGAAAGGAGATAAATGATAAAGCGAGGAAAGGGAAATAACACTTTCAAATACACTTATCTCAGCAACTCCAAACACCACGATCCGCTCTGTAAGTCTGAATGAAAAGCTTTCACCGACACCTCACAAACAGACCTGCAGGAATATAAAGGAGTCTCACTAACGAAGCATTGATTGCAGCTGGGCGAGGCTGGACCTCAGCTAGCCCAGAGAGAGAGAGAATTAACTCCTTCACTGCCGAGAAAACACAAAGCACCAACAAGTCAGCTGCGAGAAGTCAGGCTGTGTACTCGTGACGATCTTCGTGGCAACACACCCGTGACACGTATTTCACCCGTACTAATGAGTGGGGGAAAATACACAACAAAATCAAGTAAAAAACGTGGCAAAGAAATGTATTGTACACAGCGTTCTTCCTGCCAACACATTAGGACATGTAGCAGAATTTTCTCTTGCAAATCCTGAATGTGTGCACATAGCCTTAGTACCTGCCCGGTGTCCCCCACCCATTTATTATAAGTTCTTGATAGCATCATAATGAATTTGGAGGTGGGAGAAGACGTTATCAGGTACTGAGCATCCTCCGCCACCTCCCAATTCATTGCAGGTCCCTGACAGCGTCTTCTCCCACCTTTCAATTCTTTATAAAGTGTCCTATGCATCTTACCCCCATCATTGCTCTCCCCCATCTATGTTCTTCCATACCACACCTCAGTGTCCTCTCCCCCACCCCCATCATTGCTGTCCCACACCACCCCCATCATTGCTGTCCCACACCACCCCCATTGTTTCTGTCGCACACCACCCCCATCATTGCTGTCACACACCACCCCCATCATTGCTGTCACACACCACCCCATATCATTGCTCCCCTCATCATTGCTCTTCCCCCATCGCCCTCATCATTGCTCTCCCACATCATTGCTCTCCCCCCATCACCCTCATCATTTCTCTCCCCCATCACTCTCATCATTGCTCTCTCCTCATCATTGCTCCCCCCATCACCCTCATCATTGCGCTCCCCATCACCCTCAGCATTGCTCTCCCCATCACCCTCTTCATTGCTCTCCCCATCACCCTCATCATTGCTCTCCCCCATCACCCTCATCATTGCTCTCCCCCATCACCCTCATCATTGCTCTCCCCCATCACCCTCATCATTGAGCTCCCCATCACCCTCATCATTGCTCTCCCCATCACCCTCATCATTGCTCTCCCCCATCACACTCATCATTGCTTTCCCCCCATCACCCTCATCATTGCAATCCCCATCACCCTCATCATTGCACTCCCCATCACCCTCATCATTGCACTCCCCATCACCCTCATCATTGCTCTCCCCATCACCCTCATCATTGCTCTCCCCCATCACCCTCATCATTGCTCTCCCCCATCACCCTCATCATTGCTCTCCCCCATCACCCTCATCATTGCTCTCCCCATCATCACTCTCCCCCATCATTGCTCTCCCCCCATTCCCCTTATCATTGATCTCCCCCCATCATCCTCATCATTGCTGTCCCCCATCATCCTCATCATTGCTCCCACCCATCATTTCTCTCCCCTCATCATTGCTCTCCCCCCATCATCCTCATCATTGCTGTTCCCAGGGCTGTGGAGTCGGAGAATCCGACTCCTAAAATTTATAATAAATTGGGCACAGTAGTTCATTGCAGTTTGTGGGGAATATTTTTTCATAACAATTTGGGAAAGTTATGAAATGTCCTATAAATGTCAGTCCTATTCCTGATCTAAGGGTCTAGACTTTTAGCTGAGATGAATCTGTGCTATAGTAAATTTCTAACTTAAACATGAGCCATGTATGAGGGAGTCGGTGTCATGGAAATTGAGGAGTCGGAGGTTTGGCTTACCGACTCCACAGCCCTGGCTGTCCCCTATCATCCTCATCATTACTCTCCCCCCCATCATTGCTGTCCCCCTCATCACCCTCATCATTGCTGTCCCTGATCATCCTCATCATTGCTCTCCCTCTATCATTGCTGTCCCCCATCACCCTCATTATTGCTGTCCCCCATCACCCTCATCATTGCCCCAGTGTATTGGATAAAATAAAATAAAAAAAAACATACCTCTCAGCCCGCTCCCCTGCAGCATCGTCCTCACCGGCAACTTTCTCCCTATCCCTGACACAGGCGCGCGCTGCTTGGTGACGTCATCAAGCTGCATGCGTCTGTGTCACACAGAAAGCACAGGGCGGGCAAGAAGCAGAGGACGGATCCCTGTAGCTCTGCTGCCATTTTCTCCTATAGGCTGCGGAGCTGCAAGGATCGCTCCCTGCCCGCCGCGTGTGATGAGAGCAATCTGGCCACGGGCTCCCGGGAGCTTCTGTGGCACCCCAGGGGTCTGGTCTCCACAGTAATAGCAATGTTATGTCTGAGAGCAGGTGGGAGGTCTCTTGGTCAGGAATCCTATGCATGCCACACCTCCTGCCCAGTCCTCGGAGGGGAAGAACTTCCCCTATATAAAACTGGGGCTGAGGCAGGGTTAGAGAGAAAAGAGTAGAGAGAGAAGAGGAGAAGCAGCTATAGGAAAGAGAGATCAGGAGCTCTGGGGAAGTCGTGCTAAAAGGAATCAGGGGCTGGCAGCTGAAGAGCTCGCCCTGATTGAAGAGTTACCACCGGACCCGGAGTCCGAGGCTGTGGGGATTAATCCTTACCCAGCAGCAGAAACCGACCGGCAGGGGATTTCAGGTCCTCTGGCCAAGAAACCCGAAGGCACGGTCACACGCGTGGGACCAGCACCGCCGTCGTGGAGCGGAAGCCACTAGAAGGCCCCGAGTCACCGGCCATACGGGTGAGCACCACACGGTACACTCAGGGACGTGGGCTACTTTTACCCGCCTCTAGCAAGGTAGCCAGAAGAGTACAATTAGTTGGGGAGGCCTACAACTCCGCCTGGCCAGGGGAAATCCCATCTGCTCAAAGACTGACCAGGCCCCGATCGCTAGCCAGTACTCCGGGAGGGTCTATCTTTATCACCAGTAAAGACCCTGAACTACACCGCATCGTCTCTGAGTGGTTCCTGCTACCCCCATCATCCACGTCGGCTGCCCTGAGGCCATACCCCTCCCGTTGGGGGTTATACCATCTACGCTGCACAATCGTACTACCGGCCTCAGCGGTCTGCCCTGCAGCGGCAGCTCCATAGCTGCATTCAACGGGTGGCGTAGTCGTCCAACATCTACTGCTAATACTCAGCCACACAGTTTGACTCCCTGGGCACGGACCGGGTCCCCGCCACTCGGAGACTACTACCCCCATCGGATCCAGCTCCGGGTATTCCCCCCCGCGCACACGTGCGCCGCACTACAGCACTGGCCCAGGGGGCGCGTCACTTCGGGCTCCGAGAAACTGGCCAGATTGCCCTCAGTATTATCCACCCTGCCAGGACCTCCCTGCACCGCCGGGCCCTGTTGCAGTTGCACCGGCTGCACCGGCGGTATGTCCGCTCCTGTTGCCCATACTGTCCGAAGTACTATCTCTCATTGAACACTCACTTCCTGCTTCTGGAAACTAACCAGAGATTTCCTAAAGTGCCCACCCTCTATGGGCTGTCCTCTCACACAGTTAATTCCCTCACTGCCCTGAATGCCTGCAATGCTACTGGCAGACTTAACCTGTCATCTGCATCCGGGAAAGTGGCATCTTGTGGCTGGTTACCAATACTACAGCCCACAAGGAAACATATTAGAAACAGCCTTATGCTGTGTGCCCACGATGTGTTTTTTAAGCATTTCCGCAGCAGCAAAAACGCTGCAGAAACGCTTAAAAAACGCTTGGTAGAAGGCCTGCCATGTTCCCCAATGATAATCCGCATGTGCTGTTCACATGCTGCGGAAATTTCCGCTGCGGGTTATCATTGCGGAAAAAAATGCAGCACTACCAATTATTCTGCGGAAGTGCTGCGTTTTCGCCACCATTGACTTGCTTTGGAACGCATGGATTACGTATCACTGCATCTGTAGATGCGCATTCCATGCGTTTCAATGTGTGGATGGTACCCAGGTCTGGAGGACAGGAGACTCTTCTGCGGACCCGGGTACCATAGAACCTGTAAAAAAAAGAATAAAATAAAAAATAAATATAATATTTACCTTCTGATGGCCCCCGGTGTGCTTGTCTTCACTTGCCGGCAGATCGCGGTGGACTGAAGGACCTGCGCTGACGTCATTTAGTCATGTGACGGTAGGTCCTTCAGTGTACCGCGAGCTGCCGGCAAGCAGAGACGCATCGAATCAAGACTCCGGGGGACATCCGAAGGTAAGTATATATTTCATTTTTATTTTTTACCATTCTTTAAGGTCACAGTGTATAAATCCATGCCATTTGCATGGATTTATATAGTGTGACCAAGTTGTCAAGCACTTTCCAAGTGATGCTAAAATCGCTTGGAAAGCGCTTGTCAACCCGCATGCGGAAATGCATTTGAAGAACGCTTCACATCCGTATGTCCCTGGCAGGAAAACGCATGTACAATCCGCATGTACAATCCGCATGCGTTTTTTCTGCCAGGGAGATGCAGAAACGCTCAGGAAAAAATCCGGAGCATTTCTGCATCGTGGGCGCATAGCCTTAGTCACATTCTATGCTCAACCATACACTGGGTTCCCTCTCCCTCTACTGGGCTGGATTATCACAGCTAACCCCTTAACTGGACCTGACTGCAGCCCAGAGAGATCTAACTGTCGGAACATTCTCTTTAACTCTTTTAGTGCTAGAGGGAAGCTACTTCCTTCCTCACTATTACAAAAGCACTAGTCTTTTATGCATTTCCATGTATTATTGATACTTTATTCTTAATTTATTTTTATTAAAGTCTTTGTCAAGCTTATTATAAAATGAACATTATGCAAATTTGGAATGGACTGTCTATGAAGTCCAGTTTTAATGTATTTTTTTCTGTGTCCTTTTAAACTGCTTTTCCACTAAACTGAATATAATTAGCTTTTTGGCTATTAGTCTTGATACAGTATATTGTATTCCTCTCTAATTCTTCCAGCGTTAGGACTGCATTATTTATTATGCAGTAAGGTTAGCACAACAGGCAGAAAATAAAATAAGCTGGATTATTTTACTGTAACTGTTGGCTAAGCCTATATGGTAACATCTGGAGTGTTGGAGGTTGCCAATTCATAATGTAGATTAGTAATATGATATTACTCAGAAATTAAATCTGATTCTCAAAACTTTCTTTTTAGCTGCTTCACCTCTAAAAAAAAAAGCATAATAACAGTAGTGAAATGTTTAAATGTCCCAGACACTAGGTTGATCAGTGTTTAACAAAGAATGGCAACCAGGGGAGACAGATTGAAAAGCAGACCCCACCAGCCCACATAAACCTCGTTCAACCCCCATGTTGAGAGTTCAGAAATTAGCCAAGCACAAAACACCTGCAGAATCACCAACAAATATTACAGTGCAGAACAATATACCTCCCCTGCAGGGCTACACAAATACTACAGTGCAGAACAACATACCTCCCCTGCAGGGCTACACAAATATTACAGTGCAGAACGACATACCTCCCCTGCAGGGCTACACAAATATTACAGTGCAGAACGACATACCTCCCCTGCAGGGCTACACAAATATTACAGTGCAGAACGACATACCTCCTCTGCAGGGCTATACAAATATTACAGTGCAGAACAACATGCCTCCCCTGCAGGGCTACACAAATATTACAGTGCAGAACGACATACCTCCCCTGCAGGGCTACACAAATATTACAGTGCAGAACGACATACCTCCCCTGCAGGGCTACACAAATATTACAGTGCAGAACGACATACCTCCTCTGCAGGGCTATACAAATATTACAGTGCAGAACAACATGCCTCCCCTGCAGGGCTACACAAATATTACAGTGCAGAACAATATGCCTCCCCTGCAGGGCTACACAAATATTACAGTGCAGAACAACATACCTCCCCTGCAGGGCTACACAAATATTACAGTGCAGAACAACATACCTCCCCTGCAGGGCTACACAAATATTACAGTGCAAAACGTACCTCCCCTGCAGGGCTACACAAATATTACAGTGCGGAACGTACCTCCACTGCAGGGCTACACAAATATTACAGTGCAGAACAACATACCTCCCCTGCAGGGCTACACAAATATTACAGTGCAGAACGACATACCTCCCCTGCAGGGCTACACAAATATTACAGTGCAGAACGACATACCTCCCCTGCAGGGCTACACAAATATTACAGTGCAGAACAACATACCTCCCCTCCAGGGCTATACAAATATTACAGTGCAGAACAACATGCCTCCCCTGCAGGGCTACACAAATATTACAGTGCAGAACAACATACCTCCCCTGCAGGGCTACACAAATATTACAGTGCAGAACGACATACCTCCCCTGCAGGGCTACACAAATATTACAGTGCAGAACGACATACCTCCTCTGCAGGGCTATACAAATATTACAGTGCAGAACAACATGCCTCCCCTGCAGGGCTACACAAATATTACAGTGCAGAACAATATGCCTCCCCTGCAGGGCTACACAAATATTACAGTGCAGAACAACATACCTCCCCTGCAGGGCTACACAAATATTACAGTGCAGAACAACATACCTCCACTGCAGGGCTACACAAATATTACAGTGCAAAACGTACCTCCCCTGCAGGGCTACACAAATATTACAGTGCGGAACGTACCTCCACTGCAGGGCTACACAAATATTACAGTGCAGAACAACATACCTCCCCTGCAGGGCTACACAAATATTACAGTGCAGAACGACATACCTCCCCTGCAGGGCTACACAAATATTACAGTGCAGAACAACATACCTCCCCTGCAGGGCTACACAAATATTACAGTGCAGAACGACATATCTCCCCTGCAGTGCTACACAAATATTACAGTGCAGAACAACATACCTCCCCTGCAGGGCTAAACAAATATTACAGTGCAGAACAATATGCCTCCCCTGCAGGGCTACACAAATATTACAGTGCAGAACAACATGCCTCCCCTGCAGGGCTACGCAAATATTACAGTGCAGAACAACATACCTCCCCTGCAGGGCTACACAAATATTACAGTGCAGAACAATATGCCTCCCCTGCAGGGCTACACAAATATTACAGTGCAGAACAACATACCTCCCCTGCAGGGCTACACAAATATTACAGTGCAGAACGACATACCTCCCCTGCAGGGCTACACAAATATTACAGTGCAGAACAACATACCTCCCCTGCAGGGCTAAACAAATATTACAGTGCAGAACAACATACCTCCCCTGCAGGGCTACACAAATATTACAGTGCAGAACAACATACCTCCCCTGCAGGGCTACACAAATATTACAGTGCAGAACAACATACCTCCCCTGCAGGGCTGCACAAATATTACAGTGCAGAACAACATACCTCCCCTGCAGTGCTACACAAATATTACAGAGCAGAACAACATACCTACGCTGCAGGGCTACACAAATATTACAGTGCAGAACGACATACCTCCCCTGCAGGGCTACACAAATATTATTGTGCAGAACAACATACCTCCCCTGCAGGACTAAACAAATATTACAGTGCAGAACAACATACCTCCCCTGCAGGGCTAAACAAATATTACAGTGCAGAACGACATACCTCCCCTGCAGTGCTACACAAATATTACAGTGCAGAACAACATACCTCCCCTGCAGGGCTACACAAATATTACAGTGCAGAACAACATACCTTCCCTGCAGGGCTAAACAAATATTACAGTGCAGAACAACATACCTCCCCTGCAAGGCTAAACAAATATTACAGTGCAGAACAACATACCTCCCCTGCAGGGCTAAACAAATATTACAGTGCAGAACAACATACCTCCCCTGCAGGGCTACACAAATATTATTGTGCAGAACAACATACCTCCCCTGCAGGACTAAACAAATATTACAGTGCAGAACAACATACCTCCCCTGCAGGGCTAAACAAATATTACAGTGCAGAACGACATACCTCCCCTGCAGTGCTACACAAATATTACAGTGCAGAACAACATACCTCCCTTGCCTGGCTACACAAATATTACAGTGCAGAACAACATACCTCCCCTGCAGGGCTACACAAATATTACAGTGCAGAACAACATACCTCCTCTGCAAGGCTAAACAAATATTACAGTGCAGAACAACATACCTCCCCTGCAGGGCTAAACAAATATTACAGTGCAGAACAACATACCTCCCCTGCAGGGCTACACAAATATTACAGTGCAGAACAACATACCTCCCCTGCAGGGCTACACAAATATTACAGTGCAGAACAACATACCTCCTCTGCAAGGCTACACAAATATTACAGTGCAGAACGACATACCTCCCCTGCAAGGCTAAACAAATATTACAGTGCAGAACAACATACCTCCCCTGCAGGGCTACACAAATATTACAGTGCAGAACAACATACCTCCCCTGCAGGGCTACACAAATATTACAGTGCAGAACAACATACCTCCCCTGCAGGGCTACACAAATATTACAGTGCAGAACAACATACCTCCCCTGCAGGGCTACACAAATATTACAGTGCAGAACAACATACCTCCCCTGCAGGGCTGCACAAATATTACAGTGCAGAACAACATACCTCCCCTGCAGTGCTACACAAATATTACAGAGCAGAACAACATACCTACGCTGCAGGGCTACACAAATATTACAGTGCAGAACGACATACCTCCCCTGCAGGGCTACACAAATATTATTGTGCAGAACAACATACCTCCCCTGCAGGACTAAACAAATGCAACCCCTGGCAAAAATTATGGAATCACCGGGCTCGGAGGATGTTCATTCAGTTGTTTAATGTTGTTGAAAAAAAGCAGATCACAGACATGGCACAAAACTAAAGTCATTTCAAATGGCAACTTTAGGGCTTTAAGAAACACAAATAAATCAAGATTAAAAATGTGGTAGTCAGTAAGGGTAATTTTTTTCAGACCAAGCAGAGGGAAAAAAATATGGAATCACTCAATTCTGAGGAAAAAATTATGGAATCATGAAAAACAAACACACAAAAGAACATTCCAATACATCACTAGTATTTTGTTGCACCAACTCTGGCTTTAATAACAGCTTGCAGTCTCTGAGGCATGGACTTAATGAGTGACAAACAATACTCTTCATCAATCTGGCTCCAACTTTCTCTGATTGCTGTTGCCAGATCAGCTTTGCAGGTTGGAGCCTTGTCATGGACCATTTTCTTCAACTTCCACTAAAGATTTTCAATTGGATTGAGATCTGGACTATTTGCAGGCCATGACATTGACCTTATGTGTCTTCTTTCAAGGAATGTTTTCACAGTTTTTGCTCTATGGCAGGATGCATTATCATCTTGAAAAATGATGTCATCATCCCCAAACATCCTTTCAATTGATGGGATAAGAAAACTGTCCAAAATATCAATGTAAACTTGGGCATTTATTGAAGATATAATGACAGTCATCTACCCAGTGCCTTTACCTGACATGCAGCCCCATATCATCAATGACTTTGGAAATTTGCATGTTCTCTTCATGCAATCATCTTTATAAATCTCATTGGAACGGCACCAAACAAAAGTTCCAGCATCATCACCTTGCCCAATGCAGATTCGCGATTCATCACTGAATATGACTTTCATCCAGTCATCCACAGTCCACGATTGTTTTTTCTTAGCCCATTATAACCTTTTTTTTTTCTGTTTCGGTGTTAATGATGGCATATGTTTAGCTTTTCTGTATGTAAATCCCATTTCCTTTAGGTGGTTTCTTACAGTTTGGTCACAGACATTGACTCCAGTTTCCTCACATTCGTTCCTCATTTGTTTTGTTGTGCATTTCCTGTTTTGGAGACATATTGCTTTAAGTTTCCGGTCTTGACGCTTTGATGTCTTCCTTGGTCTATCAGTATGTTTGCCTTTAACAACCTTCCCATGTTGTTTGTATTTGGTCCAGATTTTAGACACAGCTGACTGTGAACAACCAACATCTTTTGCAACATTGTGTGATGATTTACCTTCTTTTAAGAGTTTGATAATCCTCTCCTTTGTATCAATTGACATCTCTGGTATTGGAGCCATGATTCATGTCAGTCCACTTGGTGCAACAGCTCTCCAAGGTGTGATCACTCCTTTTTAGATACAGACTAACGAGCAGATCTAATTTGATGCAGGTGTTAGTTTTGGAAATTAAAATTTACAGGGTGATTCCATAATTTTTTCCTCAGAATTGAGTGATTCCATAATTTTTTCCCTCTGCTTGGTCTGAAAAAAATTACCCTTACTGAGTACCACATTTTAAATCTTGATTTATTTTAGTGTTTCTTAAAGCCCTAATGTTGCCATTTGAAATGACTTTAGTTTTGTGCCATGTCTGTGATCAGATTTTTTTCAATAACATTAAACAACTGAATGAACATTCCATAATTTTTTGCCAGGGGTTGTATTACAGTGCAGAACAACATACCTCCCCTGCAGGGCTAAACAAATATTACAGTGCAGAACAACATACCTCCCTTGCAGGGCTACACAAATATTACAGTGCAGAACAACATACCTCCTCTGCAGGGCTAAACAAATATTACAGTGCAGACCAACATACCTGCCCTGCAGGGCTACACAAATATTACAGTGCAGAACAACATACCTCCTCTGCAGGGCTAAACAAATATTACGGTGCAGCACCACTGGCATCAGCACTGTCCCCTTCCCACATCTTCCCCATTGACGGCAGCATCTTTGGTCTTCTCATACTTTTCACTTTGGCTGTAGCATTGTTCCTCTTCCCCATTTGCAGCAATATCGTCACTATTCCCACATCACTCTTGTGGTAGCAACATTGCCTCCCATACCACACAGGTGTGCCCCTTCCCAAGCCTCCCCTACTAGCATTCTTCCAAACCTTCCCTTTATGGCAGCAGTATTGTGTCCCTTCCCCACTTCTAGCAGCATCATCTTTTTCCCACCCCACCCTGGTTGTAGCAGCATTGTCTCCCCCACCCCCAGGTAGCATGGTCCCTTTTCCTAAGCCTCCCTTATTGGGAGTAGTATTAGCATTCTGCTCACCCTTCCTTTTCTAGCAGCCTCATTGTGTCCCTTTCCATATCTCCTCCACTGCCAGCAGAATTCTTCACCAATATACCCTTCCCCACTGGCAGCAACAATTTCTTTCCACTTCTGGTGGACTGCCAAGAGATGGTGCCAGTGAGAGTTCTGCAGCTTAGTACCTCCCCTGCAGTTCTTTTTTAGCCTCCAGACTCGTGCTGGGTGAAGGACCTATGCCCTGTGATTGTGTGACCGTGATTCTTGATTTATTACCCCGATTGTGATTTTTGTGACCTTGGTGCAATACACACCTACTTTCACAGTCCTGCCTGCTTTTTTATCAAAACTTGATAAAGAGACTTGCAATTTATTTATAAACTTTTAGAAGTAAAACCGAGGAATGGCACAACAAAAAGTTAGGCTATGTGCACACTTTGAGTAATTGTAAAAGATTTTTCTGCAGCAAAAAACAGTTTTGACAGGAGATACAGTAGTTTTTGGACGTGTGTATTTCATGTATTTTGGCTTGCAATTTTTTTTCAACTTTTATTGGGTGAAAAACGCAGCAAAAATGTTGAAAAATTGACTTGCTGCAGATATGATAAAACGCTTTGGTGGTTCAAATCCACAAGGAAAAATTGAGCAACATGTGCATGAGATTTCAGAAATCTCATTCACTTTCCTGGTACTGTAAAGTGCAACGTTTTTTTATCCTTGAAAAACCTGAGGAAAAAAAACACATCAAAAACATAAGAAAAGTTTCTGCAAAATAGTTGTTTCAAATGATTCCAAAAACAGATGTCAGGTTGGAGGTGACGGCTTCTTTTTTATTTAAAACATTTTAGGTTAGATTGGGGTAATGTGTGGCCCATATTAATGATAGGTAGGATCGGGAATATTATCATTCATTCCTTTATTATACATTATTACTTAGATATTCTATTGCACAGAACAAATAAGTATAGCACTGTATTGTTTTGTCCACATTCTCTCTGCATAGGGTGAAGAATTGAGAATTTCTATATTTATGAAGACATCTTTTTCTATTTGTAGGACCAGATTGAACAGGTGGACCCGCGGGGACGGACCCCTCTGCATCTTGCTACCACATTAGGTCACTTGGAGTGTGCTAAAGTACTGCTCAATCATGGGGCAGATGTCAGCAAGGAGAACCGCAGTGGATGGACTGGTAAGCGGCAATATACATGATTATTAAAAGAAGAATACAATAATTTAGCATATTTTGTCTTAATAATTGCCATGGAAATGTTTGCTGCACTTTACACATCCTCCACAGATGTTTTCTTTGTCTCTCCTGATGATCAAAAATGAAAAACGGGAAATTTTTCACTAAATTTTTTAGTACATAAAATCCACTGTATATTTATTTGTGGGAATAAAGCAAGAAAAAATGAATTAAAACTGACAAAGGGGGGCTTGTGCACAAACCCAAAATGTAATTGTTGCCTAGAGCAACCAATCAGATTCCAATTTTTATATTCCCAGTAAAGAATTAATCTTGTTGGTTGCAATAGGAAATACTAATAGTCTTTTTTTCATGAGGTTCCCAATGTGTTATGCACCTGCAAGCAAAAACATCCTTCTTCAGGTAGAAATTTTCTTTATATAGCAATAGATTTAAAGGGGTTTTCCCCACGAACAAAGTTACTTTTAAAGTTGATTTTAATCAATAGATCTTGAAATAATAACAAGTTCCGCAATTGGATGTGTTTAAATAAAATGTTCCTGTGCTGAGATAATCTTATAAATGTGTCCCTGCTGAGTACTGTGTAATGGCTGTCCCCGACCGTGCAGGAACATGGTCTGATCATACTACAGCTCCTGGGGAAGGGAGAAAGGAAAAGAGTATACAGACTGGACAGCAGAGGATCACAGCTGATTCTTTTTGCGAGGTAAAGTATTTCCCTGCTTGTTTTAAAAAAAATTTTGCCTCAAAGAAAGAATTGGCTGTGATTTCATGCTGTCCTGTCTGTATACTCTTTTGCTTCCTCCCCCGCCCAGGAGATGTGGTATGATCAAACTATGTCCCTGCAGGGTCAGACATTTATAAGATTATCTCAGCACAGGAACATTTTTTTTAAAACACATCCAGTTGTGGAAGTTATTATTAGTCCAAGATCTATTAATTAAAATGAACTTTGTTCGTGGGAAAATCCCTTTAAGTTTAGCACAATTTCAGGGACTATTACTAAAATCATTCTTTTGCAGGAGCGCCACAATCCGAGCACTTGAGTCCTTGATATTCATGAGCCGCTGCTCCCCAACTACACACAACTGCAGCACGACAAGGGGGAGCTCACATATTTGCATAGGACCTGTCAATTTTAGCAATAATAGGTATTTGGTGGCTATCATTTGCCTTTGTAGAAGATTTTCCTACTGTGTTGGGAAATGAATGGGAGTAGCACTTCAAGATCTAGAAGGCTGGTAAAACTAATTACCCTCCTTATAATCAGTTGTTTAAACCCAGTTTTTGCAGCGACCACTAGGGGGTGCTTACATTAAACACTATATACTGTAGTTTTTGAACTCTAGCTATAGATAAATCTGTATGCCCCTTATACATACAATAAGTGCCCATTAAGACAGACCGATATCGGCACATCTAAACACTGGCAATCACCCCTCAAATGAACAAAACGCTAATTCTTCAGGTGAAATAATTTTTAAGCAAGCTTAGAAATCATCATTCTCAGCAGCACATCATCTTATGTAAACAGGACATTTGCTGCCGAGAACATGATGTTCTATGCACAGAACGAACATATTAACGACCGTTCTGTGCACATGGTAGTGCGGTCAGCCTGTCTAAACAGGTCATTAAATGATACTCCATTAGATTCATGTAGCCAATCAGCGGTAATTTAACCATACAGGGGGGGGATGTATAAAGATTATTCTTTTGCAGTAAGCCAGGATGCATGGAACTGATTGTCAGGATCCTAATTGGAATTCGGCTACGTTCCTACGATCATCTTTCATTGAGTTTTTGATTTTGCAGATTACTTGCGTTTTTTTAATTGCGTTTTTGATGCTGCAGTTTTTTGTCTCTTCTTGGTGTGTCATGTTTTAAATAAAGCTGCTTGGTCTTTGATACTTCCTGGCATTTGGCTTGGACAAAAGTTTATTGATACAGTCATGTGCAGATTATGTGCGTTTTTTGTGTGTTTCTGCCTCAGAAATGTACTAAAAACGTATGTGCCTTTTTTACCTACGGATTTTCCATATCGAATGCAATTCTACTGGCAAAATCTTCACATAAAACTCAGCGTACTCGCAAGAGAAATTCACGTTGCGGATTTGAAACACGCACCACAAGTCAGTTTATGCAGAGTAAAATAAAAATCACAATGAGCATGAGATTTCTATGAATGCCATCGACTGTGCTGGAATGGTAAGACGTGGCATGTTTGACGCAGCGTGGGAAAATCAACAAAAACTTATTGTTGTCACACAGCTATAATGTCCAAATGCTATGGGATAGTACAGTGATAATAATAGTATATAATATCCAAGGACAGGTGATAACTTGTGATGGATTGGGGTCTGACAGTTGGGGTCACCACCCGAGACTTCTAAAATGCCTCTACCGCTGCCTCTGGGTGTCCGACTAAGAATGAATGAAGGATTGGCATACATGTGTGTCCACGGCTCCATCCTGATGAGGCGAGTTAGACCACTGTTCTCAGAATTGGTGGAGGTCTCTGCAGTCGGACCCCCATTTATCAACAAGTTATTACCTATTTCATGTGTAGCAGATAACTTCTAATGTTGAGAATAACCATTTAATATTTCAATAAAGGTATATTAAAGTGAACCTGTCACGTGAAAAAACGCTATTAACCTGCAGATATGGGGTTAATTTGCAGGCAAATAGCGTTCTGAACCTGCCCAGTGCCCGCACTTTGAGCCCCGCTGCTGGGTGGTAAATTAACTTTATTCCCCCAGGCAGTGTTTGGGTTTCAGTTACGGGGATGGGTTCAGTCACCGCTCAGTGTATAGTGAGTGGCGGTCATAACCGCGTCCCTGGCCCTGACAGACAGCCGGCTCTAATGCTGAACGAGTTGTCAGTCATGGCCAGGGTCGCGGTGTAATAGAAGTCAAAAAGCCTTATTGTCATCTGCTGGTTGACCGCAGTCAAACGGAACCAAGATGCCTTAGGAATGTTGAAGGGGGAGCAGATTTGAACGTGAGACCCGGTCAGGTGACGTTCAGTGAGGAGTTTTTAAATACAACGGTCGAGCGCGCCAAACCTGAGGTGATTTTGGCACCAAGCTGCAGAGAGGAGACGCGCGCTGGATGCGCTGAGGAAACCAGCCTGACAGGTTGGAGTCAGAGACCTACGAGGCAGGACAGGCGCATGCCGGTGAACAAATGCCGGATTCACCACAGAGGTCCCCCGAGTACCGCGGCCGCTGAGGAGACCCGGGATCTGCTTGTGGTACTGAGTGACTTCACAGTGCCCGACAAGGTCCAGACCCCGCTATCCACGACGCGAGAGACTGCCTCCAATGGCCAAGCAAAGAGGAGATAAGAGAGAACTGCGTCAGAGGAGTCACGCCAACAGAAACAGAGGAGCTGCATCGGTGAACAGGGCCGTCACTTCAAGTGATCATCCACAGTACTGGGGACAGTGGGGTTTAGGATGTCAGGTTAGGGGGGGGATGGGCAAAGTGGAAAGAGCCAAACTAGATTTTATTGACATCATTAGAAAAAGACTTGCGGCCTAGCGAGAATAACCGGTGACCCCCGCTAGGGCCATTCACGGAGTTAAAGAACTGCTGTGGTGACTCCCACGCCAGGGCGCATCCCATTATTTTGGGAGTTTGTTCATTGTCATTGTAAATTACCTGTTCATTCTTGTTACTAACCCCTTGTTTAAAGCCTGGTTTTATATATACAGTATATCTATATATATATATCTATATATATATCTATATATATATATAAATTTATATACAGTACAGACCAAAAGTTTGGACACACCTTCTCATTTAAAGATTTTTCTGTATTTTCATGACTATGAAAGTTGTACATTCACACTGAACGCATCAAAACTATGAATTAACACATGTGGAATTATATACTTAACAAAAAAGTGTGAAACAACTGAAAATATGTCTTATATTCTAGGTTCTTCAAAGTAGCCACCTTTTGCTTTGATGGCTGCTTTGCCCACTTTTGGCATTCTCTTGATGAGCTTCAAGAGGTAGTCACCGGAAATGGTCTTCCAACAATCTTAAAGGAGTTCCCAGAGATGCTTAGCACTTGTTGGCCCTTTTGCCTTCACTCTGCGGTCCAGCTCACCCCAAACCATCTCGATTGGGTTCAGGTCTGGTGACTGTGGAGGCCAGGTCATCTGGCATAGCACCCCATCACTCTCCTTCTTGGTCAAATAGCCCTTACACAGCCTGAAGGTGTGTTTGGGGTCATTGTCCTGTTGAAAAATAAATGATGGTCCAACTAAACGCAAACCGGATGGAATAGCATGCCGCTGCAAGATGCTGTGGTAGCCATGCTGGTTCAGTATGCCTTCAATTTTGAATAAATCCCCAACAGTGTCACCAGCAAAGCACCCCCACACCATCACACCTCCTCCTCCATGCTTCACGGTGGGAACCAGGCATGTAGAGTCCATCCGTTCACCTTTTCTGTGTTGCACAAAGACACGGACGGTGGTTGGAACCAAAGATCTCAAATTTGGACTCATCAGACCAAAGCACAGATTTCCACTGGTCTAATGTCCATTCTTTGTGTTATTTAGCCAAAACAAGTCTCTTCTGCTTGTTGCCTGTCCTTAGCAGTGGTTTCCTAGCAGCTATTTTACCATGAAGGCCTGCTGCACAAAGTCTCCTCTTAACAGTTGTTGAAGAGATGTGTCTGCTGCTAGAACTCTGTGTGGCATTGACCTGGTCTCTAATCTGAGCTGCTGTTAACCTGCGATTTCTGAGGCTGGTGACTCGGATAAACTTATCCTCAGAAGCAGAGGTGACTCTTGGTCTTCCTTTCCTGGGGCAGTCCTCATGTGAGCCAGTTTCTTTGTAGCGCTTGATGGTTTTTGCAACTGCACTTGGGGACACTTTCAAAGTTTTCACAATTTTTCGCACTGACTGACCTTCATTTCTTAAAGTAATGATGGCCACTCGTTTTTCTTTACTTAGCTGATTTTTTCTTGCCATAATACAAATTATAACAGTCTATTCAGTAGGACTATCAGCTGTATATCCACCTGACTTCTGCACAACACAACTGATGGTTCCAACCCCATTTATAAGGCAAGAAATCCAACTTATTAAACCTGACAGGGCACACCTGTGAAGTGAAAACCATTTCCGAGAATGCCAAGAGTGTGCAAAGCAGTCATCAAAGCAAAAGGTGGCTACTTTGAAGAACATAGAATATAAGACATATTTTCAGTTGTTTCACACTTTTTGGTTAAAAAAAATTGTGAAAACTTTGAAAGTGTCCCCAAGTGCAGTTACAAAAACCATCAAGCGCTACAAAGAAACTGGCTCACATGAGGATCGCCCCAGGAAAGGAAGACCAAGAGTCACCTCTGCTTCTGAGGATAAGTTTATCCGAGTCATCAGCCTCAGAAATCGCAGGTTAACAGCAGCTCAGATTAGAGACCAGGTCAATGCCACACAGAGTTCTAGCAGCAGACACATCTCTTCAACAACTGTTAAGAGGAGACTTTGTGCAGTAGGCCTTCATGGTAAAATAGCTGCTAGGAAACCACTGCTAAGGACAGGCAACAAGCAGAAGAGACTTGTTTGGGCTAAATAACACAAGGAATGGACATTAGACCAGTGGAAATCTGTGCTTTGGTCTGATGAGTCCAAATTTGAGATCTTTGGTTCCAACCACCGTCCGTGTCTTTGTGCGACACAGAAAAGGTGAACGGATGGACTCTACATGCCTGGTTCCCACCGTGAAGCATGGAGGAGGAGGTGTGATGGTTTGGGGGTGCTTTGCTGGTGACACTGTTGGAGATTTATTCAAAATTGAAGGCATACTGAACCAGCATGGCTACCACAGCATCTTGCAGCGGCATGCTATTCCATCCGGTTTGCGTTTAGTTGGACCATAATTTATTTTTCAACAGGACAATGACCCCAACACACCTTCAGGCTGTGTAAGGGCTATTTGACCAAGAAGGAGAGTGATGGGGTGCTACGCCAGATGACCTGGCCTCCACAGTCACCAGACCTGAACCCAATCGAGATGGTTTGGGGTGAGCTGGACCGCAGAGTGAAGGCAAAAGGGCCAACAAGTGCTAAGCATCTCTGGGAACTCCTTCAAGATTGTTGGAAGACCATTTCCGGTGACTACCTCTTGAAGCTCATCAAGAGAATGCCAAGAGTGGGCAAAGCAGTCATCAAAGCAAAAGGTGGCTACTTTGAAGAACCTAGAATATAAGACATATTTTCAGTTGTTTCACACTTTTTTGTTAAGTATATAATTCCACATGTGTTAATCCATAGTTTTGATGCCTTCAGTGTGAATGTACAATTTTCATAGTCATGAAAATACTGAAAAATCTTTAAATGAGAAGGTGTGTCCAAACTTTCAGTCTGTACTGTATGTATATGTGTATATACATATATATATATCAAAAGAATGCAGCAGCACTCCATATATCTTAACAATGAAAATAATGAAAATATTAGATCTAAACTGTTTTGCGCAGCAGCAAGTTCTTACAAAAAACGAAGGTTTTTAGCGCATAAATTGGCCAATTCATGTGTGCCCATCAACCACGGCAAGGTAACCTCCCCCGGATGGGTAATTACTGTGCCTTACATGCCACTTTTGGGCTACAAGCCTACAACTAAACGGACCAACATGTCTTCTACTGGGCTAAAATCACCTACATTTAAAGGGCAAGCAGAGCTGTTTATAAAACATCTGCTGGTTAATGGGAGGGGTGCAGAATCAGGCAAGAGGCAGTTACATCCCCTTATAGTAATACAAACCAGGGAAACCTGACCAACACCTCCTAATGTGAACTGGTGCCAGCTGCCATAAAATATATCAAAAGAATGCAGCAGCACTCCATATGGCCAAGATACGTCTTAACAATGAAAATAATGAAAATATCAGTTCACATTAGGAGGTGCTGGTCAGGTTTCTCTGGTTTGTGTATATTATATATATATATATATATATATATATATATATATATATATATATATACATACATATATATATATAAATATATATATTTTTTTTTACACATCTCTGACTGCCCTCACTTCGTGTCTCTGCGTGTTGCATTTCTGACACCTGCATTACATTTGGTGTAGTCGGCAGGATGCAACATTCAGACGCAGAGATGGGGGATCAGTCTGTGACCGGGTCTGTCAGTGGACATATACCCTGCATTTTTGACACCTGCTTCGGTTACAGCTGCTGCTGTCTATGCACAGAGCGGTGACTGAATCTGCGCCAGTGCCGCCCCTGTGACTGAACACCAAACGTTGCCAGGAGGAAGATGGTTCATTTCCTTCCGGCTGTGAGGCTCAAAGTGCAGGTGCCGGGCCGGTTCAGAACGCTATAAACCTGCAGATTTACCTCTTATCTGCAGGTTAATAGCATTTTTCCACGTGACAGGTTCCCTTTAAATAATATATTTTGTGCGGTCTACTATTTCTATAGGATTTGTGTGGTAGGTTACACAGGACGTTCTTTTACATATTTGTGTGGCCCATGATTTATTGGCTGATTGTTCGGTTAAACAATGGCTGCACAACATAATGTCATTCCTATACTGATATACTGATATATGCTACAGGGCACAAAGGAGAAATACAGATCTAATACACTTTTATTTTCATTAGCTGTACTTATGTGGGCAGTAGTGTATCTTAGAAACGCTAGTATTAAAGAGGGCAATACTTTCTGAAAACCCTACGGTAATCCACCCGTGATCCCATGTCTGACCCCTCCTGATCTCAGTAAGTGTTTAATACTGTCTGCCCGTCTATGCAGCCAAGCAATCCTCCTACTGAGACAGGCTCGTACATTTCTCATCCCAAATCCCAAGCAGACTGAGCAAGCAGGACCACGTACCAAATTATATCCCGGAGTCCTGTGATCGCTCCTTATAACGATATTAATCTTTTACCTGTTAATTGAAGTCATAAATGAGTCCAAATTGCTCGGGGGTCAATGGAAAATCATAACAGATGAAGGATAATGAAGAAGGTGGTGACACCATTAAACTGTCTCTTGGCTGTGCCCATACATTTATATGATGTGACTGATAGCAAGGATTTAGTCATTGAACTATGTATATCGGTTTAAAGAAATTTGGATTGTTCGTCTGATTACGTCGCCTTACTGCTTCTCATTAATTTGGTCTTTTATTGCCATCTAGTGCTTCAGGAGGCTGTCAGCACACGTGACCTAGAGCTGGTCCGGCTAGTTTTACGGCATCGTGACTACCAAAGGACCATCAAGCGCCTGGCAGGGATCCCCGTCCTACTGGAGAAGTTACGCAAGGTATGCTGGATTCCCATATAAGCTAATGCGGATCTGTCCGCTTAATGTGCAGCCCCATGTAAGGCTATGTGTCCACGATGCAGAATTGAATCAGAAAATTTCCGCAGCGTTTCTGCATGTCCTTGGCCGTAAAAACGCTTGCGGATTTTACACGCGTTTTTTTAAGCGTTTTTGCAGCGTTTTTACATGCGTTTTTCAGATGCATTGAGTAGTCAAATCCGCATGCGGAACCGCACAAATAATGGACATGCTGCGAATTTTTCCGCACAGAAAATCCGGTGCGGAAAATTCCACAGCATGTGCACAGAACATGCGGATTATCATTGGGGAACATGGGGCACAGATTACCAAGAGTTTTAAAAGCGTTTCTGCTGCGGAAATTCCGCAGCAAAAACGCTTGAAAAACGCATCATGGGCACGCAGCCTAAGCGCAACATATCACAGACACGTCTGGGGTCCTGGAATTTCTATTGTGCCTACTAGGGCCTCTGTGCCTCTCTGTGCCCCTCTTTGTGCCCCTCTTTGCGGTGACTGACCGGCAGTTGTGTATACATGTCAGGGCAGGGTATGCAAACAAAATATGTGCTCATGTATTTTTTCAGCACTCCTGGTAGCTACATGACTCCACATAAGTCCTAGGAATAAAGCCTGGCAGCTATTATGATGTGCTGCCCGTACCTAGCTGCGGGGTTCTCCCTGCTTATTAGGTCCTTTGACAATACACCAATAACAAAGTTTCCTACTGATGTGACTCCCAGAAGACAACTCTATTCTGTGGGGAAATCAGACAATAAGTGTTCAATTTCCCTGCAGCTCCACCACAAGGAGAAATTAACCCCCTAAGGACTGGACGATTTTTCAATTTTGCTCTTTTGTTTTTTCCTCCCTTTATTCCAAGAGCGATAACTTTTTTATTTTTCCCTTGACATAGCCGTATGACGGCTTGTTTTTTTGCGGGACAAGTTGTACTTTTGATTGACATCATCCATTTTATCATGTGATGTACTGGACAGCGGGTAAAAAATGGCAAGTGTAGCGAAATTTAAAAAAAAAGCATAATTCCGCAATTGTTTTTTATTCTCCAGTTCAATATGATTCCATTGATACCAAACATGTATAGTTTTTGTTTTACTGAAGTGGTAAAAAAAATTCAGAAATTTGTAAAAGAAATTGCCTGTGACGCTATTCCGAGACCCCTGACGTTTTCATTTTTCATGATATGGGGCTTATTTTTTGCACACAGAGCCGATGTTTTTATTCATATCATTTTGAGGTAGATACAATCTTTTGATTGCCTCTCATTACATTTTTTTCTGTTGATGCTGTCAGCTGAAAAGAAACACATTTCTGGCATTTTGATTTTGTTTCACATTGCGCTATTTACTGATCTGATTCATTTATCTTATATTTTTTTCAAAACTGAACAGCCCCTTTCAACTGACAGGTCTGCTGTAACGGAAACTTATCAGGACAATTTTACTAATAAAACCAGTTGTATGGCTGTTTAGGTCCTAGAACTACACTAATTAATTATAACTTTTTTTGTAGTAATGCAATGTTCCATCACTGAAAATTGAAGCTTTGACGTGACATGAACATTAGCCCACGAGTCATTGGGGGACATCTCAGTGCACTCCGAGGGTATCCGCCTTCTTCATTACTCCCTTCCTGGCACCACCTTCATCTTCTCGAATTACAACCCTTTCTTCTGATATGTTAGGTGTTTTGGCTGGCAGAGGTCAGAACTGTCAATCAAGGAATTAAGAGCTATGTACTCAGAGTGAATTGACACGCCCCCAATGCACTTCTAGACTAATTTGCATGTTGCTTCAAGACTTAATTTCTCAACGCTGATACATTCGATTATTATAAAACAGGTATCATTTTTATTGTTGATTTATGACCTTTAAAGCCATGCCGCTAGTTTTATTAGTAGTATCGTCCAGACCAGTTCCCTTTAGTAACTAGCAAGTTGCCCTTTTCAGTAATGCCTTCCAGTGATATTTGATGTGTTAAAAGGAATCTGTCACCCCCTGGGAGTTATCAGACCTCTACTATGGGCATACAGGGTATAGAAAAGTAAATCTATACTTACCTGTATGGCCCATAGTAGAGATCTGATTGCAGAGAAAAGTGTTTTTATCACCTCTGTTTTCCACAGGTTTGGCGTCCGAGGGACGGCAAGAAATCCCCGCCTAACTGTTTATTATTCCCCGCCTATATGCTTAGTTACCATATTCCACCCCCCCTCCCCTGCACGTCACAAGGCCCTGTGACGTGCACTGTGCTCCCTGACTTCCCGGGCATGCACAAAGTGCCGCTCACATAGAGCTCACATAGAGTGCGCTTTGCTTCATCCCGGCCCCGTCTCTCCGTGCCGCAGGTTTCTATTGTGCAGGCGCCGGGAAGTGACAGTGACTCCCCGGCGCCTGCACAATAGAAACCTGCGGCACGGAGAGACGGGGCCGGGATGAAGCAAAGCGCGCTCTATGTGAGTGGCAATATGGTAACTAAGCGTATAGGCAGGAATTTCGGGGAATAATAAACAGTTAGGCGGGGATTTCTTGGTGCCCCCCGGACGCCAAGCCTGTGGAGAACAGAGGTGATAAAAACACTTTTTCTTTGCAATCAGATCTCAACTATGGGCCATACAGGTAAGTATAGATTTACTTTTCTATACCCTGTATGCGCATAGTAGAGGTCTGATATCGCCCAGGGGGTGACACATTCCCTTTAAGCAGATAGGAACTTGAGCGGTTTCTGTAGATATCTTTACTTAGTTGCATTTTGTTCTTACAAGATATAATCCAATTATATCACTATGGAAATTTCTGAAGAATGTAAACATGACCAGAGCTCATTTATGTTTTCCATTCTGGTTTCTTGGTGTGTTTTTTTTTTTTTTTTAGATGTATACATTATTATATATTCTAAGCGCTGATAACATTTCTTTGTTCCTGAACAAGCTGCAGTTTTTCCATTTGTTCATTTTTTTAGAGATAAAATTCAAAGGGACATAAAAAAAATAGAGAAATACAGAACATCACAGATAAAAATTCAAAGGAAGCGTAAGATGTAAACTTTGCACATTTATATCGGTCACCGGAGGATTACATTTAAAGAGATGATAAAATATAATTTATTTAACAAAATAGTAGCAATATTTAACCCCTTCGGAACTAGGACAATTTTTTTTTCATTTCTGGCTTCTAAGAGCTTTAACTTTTTTATTTTTCTGTTGGCATATGATGGCTTTATTTATTTTTTGTTGTAAAAATTGTATTGCTAAACGGCACCATTCAATTTAGGTTACAATGTCCTGAAAAAAATGAGTGAAAAAAAGTCTGCAATTGACCAGAAAAAAAAAAAAAACAATTCCAACATTTTTGTTTGGATTTATTTTTTTTTGACGATATATACTGTGTGCGGTGCAAATGACGTGCTAACCTTAAAATAGAAATTGACAAAAATTTGTTTTGTGTCACCATATTGAGTCCGCTAACTTGTTCTCCCATTGATAGAACCATATTAGGCTTGTTTTTTGTTTTTTTTGCAGAGTTTTTTCAGTGAGTTGAGGCTTTGAAGTTTTTTTTGGTACCATTTGGGAAAACATATTAATTTCTGTTAGTTTTTTATAGAAGGTGAAGTGACCGTAAAACAGCAAGTCTGGCAGAATTTTTTATTTAAATAATTGGGATGTAACATTTTATTTATATTTAATATTTTTTGAACTTTTTTAAACTAGTGTTGATTGGTTTTTTTACTCCCCCTAGGGAGTTGAACATGTATTGTACAATACTTCTGTATCTCTCAATAAAAGATTTGCATCACTTATTTCACTATAAGTCGATTTAAAAGGACAGTTAGGAAGAGACGTTTGTAGAAAAGCCATGTAAGGCTAGGTTCAAACGTTGCGTTTTTGCAGCATATTTTTCAAAGCAACTTAAAAGCTGTTTTGTACAGTACCAGCGAAAGCAATGAGATTTCAGAAATCTCATGCACGCAATTTTTTTTTTCCTGACGGAAATGGAAAATTGCTGCGTTTTTTTAAAACTGCAGCATGTCAATTCTTTCAGTGTTTTTGCAGTGTTGTTGTTCACCATAGAAAGCGATGTGAAAGTGCAAAAACGCTGCAAAAAAACACAACCATTCCTTTTAGCTGCTTTTTTGGTGAATTAAATTAACTTTATTAAACATATACTGTAAACAAATGAAACATATAATCTGCGGCAAAACACACCATACAAAGCAGCAAAATCTGCTTTCTTGTAAGCAGCTTCTTTACTGCCAAGAGAGCAGGATTTTCCCTCCAGAAAAAAACGCAGCAAAAATGCAACGTGTGAACATAGCCTAACATTCTGGAGAAAACAAATCTGACCCAAGGCTTGTTGAGAGTATGGTGGCAGAAATCAGTAGCAGAAAGGAACATATTATGAGTTTTGCTGATGGTTACACTCTCATCTTTGTTTGCCCTTGGTGTGGATTACATCCGTTTGCATTGGCTGATTTTATTCACTACCATCCATACGACGTATCCAGTATAAAACAAGATTCTGATTTTTCATTATCAGTGTGTTTTGGCAAGTTATGTAGCTACTTTTCACTAAGATACTAACGGATCAAATATGGGAACTGTCTTGACATTGTGACCTTGTACAGTTTGTACAGAGTAGATTTCACAGAAATGACTGTATTTCACTCCTATTATTTGATTTTTCTTCTTATAACCATCACTCCGGGACAAAGATTCCATATTTCACCTGCTTTCTCAGTCCTCTGCTGGAAACGGATTTGGTCCCTGGAGATTTGCTAGTGACTAAGTGTTAATGTGCTTTTTCATGTCAGTAAACCCCTGTAGTCCTGGAAGGCCTGTTTACCTGGGGCTCTAAGTGGGTTACATTTCTCCAGAGGACAAAAGTGCAGGAAAAAAGGAAGACTATTAGGTCCTATTATCATTGTTTATAACCTATTTATAGATCACTGGTCGATGGTTGCAAATTGATCACGTTATTGCATTAACTTGGCACTTTAACCAGTGCATAGTGAAATAGTGAAAATCTGAGGGTTCTTATTTAATCATCTATCTCTCTATCTTCCTCAATTAAACCTTTTTATATGACAATTGCATGCAAAATTATTCAACCCCCATTGTAAACTCTTAGGTTTATTAGAAAAACGTACAAACTTTCTGCTGTTTGCATTAAACCAATTGAACAAGAACAATTTAAATAGCTGAACAGAACTAAGAGAACAAATGGCTTCTTCAAATCAAAAACAAAGGACCCGATTCATCAAGACTGGCATACGCAGGAGCGTCTGACATGTGGCATTCTCCTCCGTGTGCTCTATCACAAGTCTTACTTCAGTTAGGGACTAGAGTAAGATTTCTGGTGTCAGGAAAGCCATAGCTCAGCATGAATTAGACTAGTAGTGGCATCATGCTTCGGTTTCGCCCATTTTCCCAGAGCTGGGAAAAACTGCCATGAAAACTACAAAAATTGCAATTTTTTGTGGACTCCAACATTTACGTCTTTTCAAAGTGATTTACTCCAGAATTTAATGAATCAGAGCCAAAGCACTATTGTCAATGACTACTGCGGTCTCAGAATTACTCACCCCCCTGAATAGAATCAAATCAGGTGTTGTCTCAAGCGCAACTGATACAACTAATGAAGGGCTACATTACTTGCATCAGGTGTGTTTGAGATAAAACACATCAAATATCTGGACTGGCTAGGGGCTTGCTGATTGTGATGGGTGATTGTATGTTAGAAATAAGCAATACCGATGTTAGAAGTAAGCCGAGAGAGATGTCTGAACAGTTGAAATCATTTCCTTGCACGAACAAGAAAAAGGATTAAAAAAAGAAAGTAAAGGCACTGAATGGTCCTAGAGATACAGTTGGAAATGTAGTTCACAAGTTTAAAGTTTAAGGAACACTGTGTATACTAAACAAAGCTAAGTAGAACCTAAGAATATCAGTAAGCTGGAGGCCAATTCCTATGATGAATGGATTTAGGGTATGTGCACACCATTTCTGTAAGATTTCTGTATCTCTTGGCAGGATAAATGCAGCGGCTAAACGTGTTGTTGGTGCAGATTTTTTCCCATTCATTAGTATGGGGGAAATCTACAGCAAAAACGCTGAAAGAATTGACATGATGCAGATATACAACCCCTGGCAAAAATTATGGAATCACCGGGCTCGGAGGATATTCATTCAGTTGTTTAATGTTGTTGAAAAAAAGCAGATCACGGACATGGCACAAAACTAAAGTCATTTCAAATGGCAACTTTAGGGCTTTAAGAAACACTAGAAGAAATCAAGATTAAAAATGTGGTACTCAGTAAGGGTAATTTTTTTCAGACCAAGCAGAGGGAAAAAATTATGGAATCACTCAATTCTGAGGAAAAAAATATGGAATCACCCTGTAAATTTTCTTTTCCAAAACTAACACCTGCATCAGATTAGATCTGCTCGTTAGTCTGCATCTAAAAAGGAGTGATCACACCTTGGAGAGCTGTTGCACCAAGTGGACTGACATGAATCATGGCTCCAACACGAGAGATGTCAATTGAAACAAAGGAGAGGATTATCAAACTCTTAAAAGAAGGTAAATCATCACGCAATGTTGCAAAAGATGTTGGTTGTTCACAGTCAGCAGTGTCTAAAATCTGGACCAAATACAAACAACATGGGAAGGTTGTTAAAGGCAAACATACTGGTAGACCAAGGAAGACATCAAAGTGTCAAGACCGGAAACTTAAAGCAATATGTCTCCAAAACAGGAAATGCACAACAAAACAAATGAGGAACGAATGGGAGGAAACTGGAGTCAATGTCTGTGACCAAACTGTAAGAAACCACCTAAAGGAAATGGGATTTACATGCAGAAAAGCTAAACATAAGCCATCATTAACACCTAAACAGAAAAAAACAAGGTTACAATGGGCTAAGGAAAAGCTATCGTGGACTGTGGATGACTGGATGAAAGTCATATTCAGTGATGAATCGCGAATCTGCATTGGGCAAGATGTTGATGCTGGAACTTTTGTTTGGTGCCGTTCCAATGAGATTTATAAAGATGACTGCATGAAGAGAATATGCAAATTTCCACAATGATTGATGATATGGGGCTGCATGTCAGGTAAAGGCACTGGGGAGATGGCTGTCATATCTTCAATAAATGCCCAAGTTTACATTGATATTTTGGACAGTTTTCTTATCCCATCAATTGAAAGGATGTTTGGGGATGATGACATCATTTTTCAAGATGATAATGTATCCTGCCATAGAGCAAAAACTGTGAAAACATTCCTTGAAAGAAGACACATAAGGTTAATGTCATGGTCTGCAAATAGTCCGGATCTCAATCCAATTGAAAATCTTTGGTGGAAGTTGAAGAAAATGGTCCATGACAAGGCTCCAACCTGCAAAGCTGATCTGGCAACAGCAATCAGAGAAAGTTGGAGCCAGATTGATGAAGAGTACTGTTTGTCACTCATTAAGTCCATGCCTCAGAGACTGCAAGCTGTTATTAAAGCCAGAGGTGGTGCAACAAAATACTAGTGATGTATTGGAGTGTTCTTTTGTGTGTTTTTCATGATTCCATAATTTTTTCCTCAGAATTGAGTGATTCCATAATTTTTTCCCTCTGCTTGGTCTGAAAAAAATACCCTTACTGAGTACCACATTTTTAATCTTGATTTCTTTTAGTGTTTCTTAAAGCCCTAAAGTTGCCATTTGAAATGACTTTAGTTTTGTGCCATGTCTGTGATCTGCTTTTTTTCATCAACATTAAACAACTGAATGAACATCCTCCGAGCCCGGTGATTCCATAATTTTTGCCAGGGGTTGTAAATCTGCACCAAATCTGCAAGTCGCAAATAAGCAACGTGTGCATGAGACTTCAGGATTCCCATTCACTTTGCTGGCAACAGGAAACCCTTAAGGTTTTGTGACAAATCTGTACTGAAAAAAATGCATCAAAAACGCAACATGTGCACACAGCCTTAGACTCCCCAGGAGCGCTGCCAGAAGCAGGTGTCTGGCTATAGATCACATTTGCAGCAGGTCATAACAGCCAAAGATGTTCTGCTATGTACTAAAGACTCTTACTGTGAAGGGCTGAATAATTTTTATACTGCCGTAGTAATTAAATGTGTCATTTTGTATTGAATTTGGAGGAACCACTTTTTTGTACATTTTACTAGTAAATTGCAATGGAGGGTGAATAATTTTGAATGATGTTATACATTGCCTGGTTTGAAACACCAGTGTCCTTTTCCCAATGTCCAGGTCAAAAACCGAGACCAGCAAACTTGAACGTTCAAAAGTATTGAAGTTCTATGTCTGATCTTCCAATAAGAAGAGAGCAAGAAAAAACCACAATGGTGAAGCTCCACTATATAGGTTCAATTAGCCCCAAAGCATTTATTGTACTCGCAAGATCCAAATTAAAACAAGCAGTGGGAAGGTATCTTGCACTCCAAATGGGTGATGTATTACAGCCTGGCACAACTTGAGTTTCGCCTGCTCAGCTTCTTCCGGGCCCATACAATTAACCCTATTTATTTTTAAACTTTGAGATCATATAAAACAAGCATTCACTAGGATTCTCAAATCACAAAATGCAATCTTGATGCATTTTAAAACAAAAAGAAAATACGTAATTAGTAATAAAACACACCATATAGTCATAACACAGAAAAATAAATAAAACAATGTGGTAACATCAGTGAATCAAAAATAAACATTAATCTAAATAAGATTTGAATTCAAGTTCCACGTTAAAACCATTAGGGGATAAAGTTCCTGTTGTGTTAATAAGGAAAATCTCTCCCAAATTAATGTCCCTAATATGATTGCCGCTTCACCAATTTTTCAAAACCTTTTCAATTGCAAAAAAATTTATCCATATGGCTGTTTTTTCTTTAAAGTAAAGGGATAATAAAACATTTTATTAAAACAGTTTTGACTTGTCATAGCTCTTATGTCATTTTAATGCTTGAGTGCCTATGTGGACTCTGGTGTGTGGGACATACAACTTGAAAATTGAGGACTAGAGAGCACATTTAAAATATTAAGAGAGGTTTTGAAGCTCGTTATTTATTCATATGGATAAAAAAAAAATTTTTGCAATTGAAAAGGTTTTGAAAAATTGTCAAGATGGGTATGGTATTAGGGACATTCATTTAGGAGTTTCTGGATTTATAAAATTGGAACTTTATCCCCTAATGGTCTTAAAGTGGAATTTGAATTAAAACCTCGTTAAGACTAATGTTTATTTTTGATTAATTGTTGTTACCATTTTGTTTTATTTATTATGTTCTGTGTTATGAATACATGATGTTTTTTATTTTTATGTTTTGTCTTTTTTCTTTTAAAATGCATCACAATTGTGTTTTTTTTATTTGAGAGTCCTAGTGCATGTTGTATTTTTTATGATCTCAGAGTTTAAAAATGGATAAGATTGATTGATTAACACCCCTGAAGAAGCCAAGCCAGCGAAACTCAAATAAATAAGGCCAGGGTTTGATTTGGATCTTGTGAAAACAGCAAATGCTTTGGAGCTAATTTACCACCTGTATAGTGGTGTTTTTTTTTTTTTTGCAGCTCTTTCACACTGGTAGCAATGTAAAGATATTCATGTCAACTTACAGATGACAACACAGGACTGTAAATGTCCTATGACGGATGTACTTTCAATGAATAATTCAGTGGTGGCAATGCTGTAATAAATAATGAATTGTACTCGGTCCTATTAAAATATTTGCTTAATGCAAACTAGTTCTTGTCCTGCTGGTATTACTGCACCTGTTAAGTTCAAAGAGAGAATTTGTAGAGTTTTCACAGCAGATGACTCATTCCTTCTTCACGTGAATATATATCCGGGAATACACCCTGGTAGGGAAATGCTTACATGGCAGACTACCCTTATAGATTATTGTGTCTTTCCTTTTTTTCTTTTAGGCGCAGGACTTTTATGTAGAAATGAAATGGGAGTTTACCAGTTGGGGTAAGTAGTAAAATATACTTTTTTAAGTTATGCTTTATTTTGGGGTAAAATTACAATACTGGACATTTCACGTGTTCTTCACAGCACACATGGACACCAGAAATAGGGCCAGAATGATTTAACCCATTCACGACTGATGACGTATAGTTATGTCATCGGCCATGTCCCCTGCCTTTGATTCGGGCTCCATTGCTGAGCCCACATCTTTCCCTGCACTTGATGGCTGATTTAATCAGTCATCAAGTGCCTTTAACATCCCCGAGTGGATCCAAGTTCCACATGCGGCTATTAACCAGTTAAATGCTGCTGTCAATCACTGACTGCGGCTTTTAACTTGCCATGGTGGCGGCAGGAGTGGGGCGATGCTGTGGGTCCTGTCCCCTCAAAAGAATTCGGCCTTGAGCGGAGGTTCCCTTTCCTATACATAGCACTGTGGTGGGCTTCGAAAAATTGGTCGCTGGAGCATGCGCAGATTGAGATCTCGCGAGACGAGATCTTGGGAGACGAGATCTCGCCTCTTGATCTCGATCTGCTCATGATCCAGTGGCCATTTTCCCTAAGCTCACCGCAGTGCTATGTACGGTAAAGGGAACCTACGCTCACCGCTGACTTCTTCTTAGGACGGGGCCCAAAGTATTGCCCCATTCCTGCCGCCACCACCGCCCAAGTCATCCTGAATAAGTGACTCTGCTGCGAGGACCAACTCTTCCACAGCCGCCAACCTTCTGATCTGTGACCCTGGCTCTTGTGACCCCTGCTTCACCACTGCCTCCCCCCTCAGGTAAAACGGATTATAAGGCGTACCATTTTATTTAAGGAAACATTTTTACCTATTTTGCACCCCAAAATTTGTGATGCGTCTTATAATCCGCAAAATATGGTAAATAAAAAATAACCTTTACAGGTTTGGTATCTGCTACTCATACTGACAAGGGAAATCCTATTGCCAGTTCAGTTTTACCATATAGTGAATGTGGTAAATGAAAAACACCAAAAACAATGGTGGAATTGCATTTTTTTGCAATTTCACCACACTTGGAATTGTTTTACCCTTTTCCAGTACGCTATGTGGTAAAATCAATGGTGTCATTCAAAAGTACAACTCGTCCAGCAAAAAAAAAACATATTGAAAAAGAAAAAAAGTTATGACGGGGAGGAAAAAATGAAAAACTGAAAATTGCCCGTGGGTTAAGGAAACCGTGGGAGCTTGATTTAAATTAGCCTGGCAGTGCATTGGGGGCGTGTTGATGCAATTGTGGAGCATCAGATACCAGTAGTAATCTTGTCCTGGCACGATCCCTTTAATAACAAAGAAAAAGATGGAATTTACATTTAGATGCGCAAGTTCATAGCAAAATTGAGTCCAAATAATGTATGCAGGTCAAGCATATTGGTATGCCTCCAATGTATCTAAAATTAAAGGGGTATTGCTATCTCCAAGATCCTATCCCGATATGTAGTAGGTGTAATAATAATAATATTAGCAAATACCTCCAATTAGAAATGTAGTATAGCTTTTCTGATTCGCTATGTCTCTTTCCTCATGTGCAGGCATTGCAGGACCTTAGGTAGCCATGGTTACGACCACTAATATAGTGACAGTTAGTTGGGTAATTGCTAGTGATCGTAACCATGGATACATAGCGAATCAAAATTACTATACTACATTTGAATGTATTTGCTAATATTATTATTATTACACCTACTACATATTGGTATAGGATCTTGGAGATGGAAATACCCCTTTAAGTCTCGTGAATGTTTTATAGGTTAAGGAGGTTGTCCATGAATAGAAAAACATGAATGCTTTCTTTCAGAAACAGCACCACCCCTGACTATAGGCTGTGTGTGGTATTGCAGCTCAGCCCCATTGAAGTGAAAGGAGCTGAGCTGCAATACCATGCAAAGTCCATGGTCAGGGGTGGCACTGTTTCTGAAAGAGAGCAGACGTGTTTTTTAATTACTGGGCAACCCTTTTAAGTTGCCCCAATTTTTCAGGAGCTGGTGCTATGGAATATAATGTGATTTCACACTGACGGAAATCTAGGATAAAGCATTGGTCACAGTCCCCATGTGCTGTTTTTCAGATCAAAAAATATTTATACATGTGACTTCCTTATAATTGGAAGTACACTTTAATGAGAATCTGTTAGCAGGATTTTGCTACCCCATCTTAGAGCAGCTTGATGGGGCAGAGACCCCGAATACAGTGATGTTTCACTTACTTTACTAGGTGCTGCTGTATTAATTAAAAACTGTTTTCTCTGCTGCAGGTTTAGCAGAGCTTAGAATGCTGAGCTCTGTATATCCTTGCCCACATTACTGATTGGCAGCTTTCTGTGTACACTGTGCATAGGCAGAAAATTGCCAGTCAGTGGTGGGGGCGGGATTATACAGAACTCATGAATATGGAGGACTACATGGCAGCACATTTACTAGTCCTCTACTGATAATCTAGTGCTGATAAAAGTGTGATTTTACCAAAACTACACCAAGCGAACTACATCAATCTGTCAGTGATTTGAGACTGGGACGGAGGTTCACCTTCCAACGAGACAATGACCCTAAGCATACTGCTAAAGCAACACTTGAGTGCTTTAAGGGGAGACGTGTAGATGTTTTGGAGTGGCCTAATCAAATCCTAGACCTTAGTCCAATTGAGAATCTGTGATCAGACTTGAAGATTGGAAACCATCAAACTTGAAGGAGCTCGAGTAGTTTTGGCTAAAGAATGGGCAAAAATCCCAGTGGCAAGATGTGGAAAGCTCATAGAGACTTATCCAAAAGCGACTTGCAGCTGTAGTTGTCGCAAAAGGAGGCTCTACAAAGTACTGACTTTAGGGGGATGATTAGTTATGCACACTGAAGTTTTCAGTTATTTTGCCCTATTTGTTGTTTGCTTCACAATAAAATGAAAACCAAATGTTCACAGTTGTAGACATATTCTTTACATGCACTAATGCAAACCCTCAAAAAAACTGTGAAATTCCAGCTTGTGAGTTAGCAAAACGCAAAAAATGCCGAGGGTGGTGAATACTTTCACAAGCCACTGTAAGTGCTGGAAATTAACTCCTCCATGTAATAAGTAGTTATTGGCAACATGGTTCAAAGTAGAATATGTCATAAATATTTTTTTCTTAAAAAAAAAACCAGGTGAAAAAGCATATTCACTGCAATGGGTCCAAAATCTATCTGCCAAAATGATGGATAGCTCATGTACCAAAAAATCTCATTTGGGAAAGAGCCCTTATTGACATAGATAGGGGATGGGAGGGGACCCTTAACCAGTTATGGCTTTATTAATAAAGACATAGAACTTTCTCTAAGTCTCCACCATTATAGAATATTCATAAAGTTTTGTTTCTATATCACCTATAAGGTCATAACTGATTCAGGGCCCATAGCTCAACCCCCACAGCTGTCAGTAAGTGTGAGTGTGGACATGTGTATACAGAGTATGAATGTTTATTATCATGTTCAATGTGTGTATAGCTGTCAGCGTAAGTGCGGGGGCCTTCATTCAGTAAATGATGATACGGGTGTTGTGGGATGGGGGCCCCCAGTATCACCCCTTACTGAATGAGGGCCCCCTCACTAACACTGACAGTTATACACACATTATACATGAGTATAAGTGCTCATGCACATTGTACGCATGTACTCAATAAACATATACCCAATAAATATTCACACTTTACACACAGAAAACCTTACTTTACAGCTGAATGCAGGTGAAAAAGGCTCCACTCAGTGTAGCTGCAGCCTACAGACCACCTCCCTGTCTCTGGCCTTGCAGCAAAGAAGACAAAGTTTGTGTGTGAGGGGGAAGGAAGGAGGTGTTAAGGTGGAACAGGGAGTTTTATTAAGGTACTACTGGAGAACTCAATTTAGATGCCAGTACCACTTGAATGCTGCCCCAGACTTCAGCCGAAGTGCTCCAAACATTCAGTAGCAAGGGACAGGGCCCAACGTAGAAATGTCCGGTGCTCTGCTGGGCCAGTCCGACACTGCAGAAGAGACTAGCGCATGCTGCCATCTGAACAGCCATATTGAATTACAGTGGTGAGTGTGCTGTCCGATGTTCATTCAGACTACACACGTCTGAATAATACACTCATCTGAATGAGCCCTAAAAGGAATATGGAGGTGAGCGGGGCACGAGAAGTCAGCAAGGACTTGCCTTTGCGTACCTCCTTCAATTGCCGCTGTTAGGCTATGTGCCCACGTTGCATAAATGAAGCAGAAAATTTCTGCTTCATTTCTGCAAGTCCTCTCCCGGAAAAACGCATGCGGAATTCCGCACGCGTTTATCGCGCATTTTTCGCGCGTTTATCACGCGTTTTCCACATGCGGAATTGCCTTGCGTTTTTTATGCATTGGACAAAGGCAATTCTGCTTGCGGAAACGCAAAATTAATTGACATGCTGCGGATTTTTGAACGCAGCATAAACGCTGCGGAAAAATCCGCAGCATGTGCATAGAACTTGCGGAATCCCATTGGGGACCATGGGGTGCGGGTTACCAAGCGTTTTACATGCGTTTCCGCTGCGGAAATTCCGCATCAAAAACGCTTGAAAAACGCTACGTGGGCACACAGCCTTAGGATATGTGCACACAACATATTTTTCATGCAGATTCCACCCCTAAAAATGCTCTTAAAAACTTATCACAAAAACACTCAAAAGAATAAACATACGCATTTCTATGTAAAAACGACTTCACATGTCAGGCTTTTGAACATCTTTTAACTGCTTCAGGTTTTCAAATACGCCAAGTGGTTAAAAGAAGTGACGTGACCCTCAGAAGACCCTCTGTGCTTCACATATCAAGTCAATGGGAAAACTTGGAAGATGACTGGATGTTTTTTGAAGCGTTTTGCTATTATTTTTCCTTAAAAAACCTCTTGCAGTTCCTTTATTACTCATTGGAGTGAAAAATAAAACTGGAAAACAACAGTAAAAAAGACGGGACAAAAAACATGGGAAATCTCTGATGTGTTTGCAGAAAAAATGCTGCATAAAATGCTCATGCTTTTTGTTGTGTTTTTGCCGCAATTTTTACTTGCATTTTTGTTTCAAATTTTCCCCACTTATTAGTATGGATGAAATATGAAGCAAAAACTCTGGAAGAACTGACATGCTGCAGATTTAAATCTGCTGAAAATCTGTTAGGCAAAAATTAAGCAATGTGTGCCTGAGTCTTCATGAATCTCATTCACTTTGCTGGTACTAGGACATCCTTCAGGTTTTGTGACGAAACTGAGCAGATAAAACATAACAAAAACGCAGTGGGTGCACAGACCCGAAAAATTTTCAGACTCCGTAAAACTTTCAACACTTTCCAACTCTTTTTTCCATTTCCATAGTGCCCCTGGTCTCAAAGATCTGCCCTAGTGATACATACAAGGTTTGGAAAAGTGGGCAAAACCTGCGTGTGGACACAACACTACTTGGGTTTGATCACATGACCTGGCAACGAGGGAACCGTAGTTTTATCTTCAAGGGACAAGGTGAGGAATTCTAGAACCTAAAATGTACATGAGACTATTCATTTTATATGCTGTTTCTATATCTAGACCTAACTATATCCACAGACACCAGCGCCGTGGTCATGGAAATCGACCATGACCGGAGAGTTGTCTTCTCTGAAACTCTAACTTTAGGCTCACAGGACCATGAAGTTCTGCTGGCTGCTGTGCAGCCCACCGAAGAACAGGCCATGAGTCGTCTGACAGCCCCTGTGGTCACTACTCAGTTAGATACCAAGAACATTGCCTTTGAGAGGTGAGTAGGAAGAAAAAGGGGATAGTAAAAGTTATAAAATAAAGGACAGATATCTTCCCTGAATCACTTTAGGTATTGAATCCTAAAGTGTGGCTTCACCTTTGATTGCCAGTATACTGGGTAAATATAGCTATTGTCTACATAAAATGGTTACACATGCTGGGGTGAGAAGACATGTAGTCTATACAATGTTCTTGTGGGAAATTAAATATGCAAATAGTCTTTTCAGAGAGGAACAGGACTTAAACTTTAGCACCACCTCTTGGAAGTAGCAGTCCTAAAAGTCATTATCGACCCTTTAACGACTATATGACTTAGGATAAAAGCCAAACCAGACACTCCATTTGCAGACATGTGTTTCAGGGTTTTTTCCTCTTATCATTTCAAAGCAAGAGATTTTATTTGTCTGGATGAGAGGCATCTGACAGGAGTCCAAGGGATATCGTCTCTCCTTGTGGTGATTGTCATGGTGGATTAAGGAGACTTAATGGCCATGCAATGCTCATCTAGCAGGAGCAAGCTCCCTGAAACATGTGTCTGCAAATACTGTGTCTGATTTGGCTTTTATCCTAAGTCCTATGGCAAGGCTCATTAAAGGATCTATATTGACTGTAGGATTGCTACTTCCAATAGGTCCCAGCAGATTTCAAGCCTTCTTCCTCTCTGAAGAGACTATTTGAATATTAAATTTCCCAGAGGAGCATTGCATGGCCTATAAGTCCCCTCACACTGGCATGGCACTCTCTATAAGGAGAGAAACCTTACCCTTTAGATCCCCATTAGAGGCCTGGCATCCAGCCAAATAATACCTTTTGCTTTTCTTTGGAGAGAGAGGAACGTATCTAAAGAGAGCAAATAAAACAAACAAAAGGAAAGTGAAGAAGACAGGCTATAGTCAAGTGGGAAAGCACATGAAGAGGATATAAGTACAATATTGGAGCTGTGTTGATACATGTGAAGAGAGTAGAACCCTGGATACACACAGAGCTGACACCCAGCCTATATTACTGGGAGGGACAATCACACAAGTGAAAAATTTGAAACTTGGATCAGACTGCTGACTCATAAGGGATTCCGATTAACTAACTAAAGGTAACAACTAACATAAGTAAAAATCATGTTTCCATATCAAAGGTGCCCATAACCTTTAGGTTAGCAAGAAAAGCTGGCATGGTTAAGCTTTAAAGCATGCATTCAGATGAAATGTTTAATAAAACTCTGGTCTATAATTTAGGATTGGGAAAAGATAAGTAGTATAATGTAGTTACATAACTTAAGATTTCATGAATATTCATGTTGCAAACTCTGCAAATTCTGCAGAGGTGTACACCATTAACATTTCCAATAATGAAATGTTAGGTGCATAGCTGAAATATTTTCTCACATTACTACATTCTCTTTTCTGGTCCATGCCCTTCCTCACCTTGCCCTCTTCATCCTATCAATGTATTTTTGGGAACACCCAAAGCCCCCTGAAATCCATAAGTTAGGGGATGCTTCAGTGGCATCTGTGAGATTTGCCAACTCCTCCAGAAGTCTGAGATGCCTCACCTTTTTGGTAGCTTTCTGGACATTCTTGGAAAGTTATCAAGTATTAAAGGTGGTGTTACTAATAATAATGTTATATTATTGGCATAAGGTACTTTTGTTGTGTTGTACTCTAATATATTCTTGAGAGTAAGGGTGGAGCTCTACTTTCTGGCATTTGGCAAATGTCTCACGGTAAAAAGAGGTTGATCAGTTCAAGTCGAGAAGAATAGATCTTGAGACCGGCATGGAGTGAAGTTGCCAAGAACCGGTGTTATATTTAAAGCACTGAAGCTTAGATATCAGTTTTCATTTCTTAGCTTTATCAAAACAGTCAGGCGGCACAGGTTGGCATCACTTCAGTGCTGGAGTGACACTTTTATGTACAAAAACTTCATTAAGATACTTGGTCTGGAATATGCTGATAACGTACTCTGTAAAAGTTAATATAAGAACAGCTTTTCACATAGTGATATTACACAGTGCTTCTGCTGCTTCATAGATACAGTCCTGGATCATGATTATAAGAAGCAATAATGTGTTTTCTTTATTTTCCTTTACAGAAACAAATCAGGAATCCTCGGCTGGAGAAGCGAGAAAACTGAGGTTATCAACGGCTACGAGTCAAAGGTAAGATGCATAAACTGAGCTATAATCCAGATAGGAGTCGGAGGTGAAAGGAGCTGTGAACAGGTCACTATGGATTCCAATAAATGTACCCCAATGAAATCGCTTATTCTGTGGGAGCTCTTATAGATGCTCATCTGAACCTCTACTGATTCTGACTTACATTCATGTCATCACTATACAGGACCCTAAAAATGCATGTCTGAAGTGTCCAAACTCATTAATGACTCCCAGAACCAAAGCGCACTAATATTGACTTTTCCTACTAAAGGATATGCCAACACTTTACTGGTATTAGTGTGACCGCTGGACCCTAGATAAGACCTGTGCGGAGTGCGGCATGTAGGCCAAATGCGACCCTTCGGCTCTTCTGTTAAGGTCCGCGGACTGGAACAGTCAAAAGGCTTTATGCAGTGGCTTCCCACATCAAGCGGCCATCCTCCACCTGTTGTCTCACTTTTACTGATGTCTGCACCCTCGAGATGCAGATACCAGTGAATATAATGATGGAATACGGAACCATCAGCTCCGTATTCTATCATTGATCCTATGTGTTCGCAAGGGAAACATGTGTGATAATTGCACTATATCGCGGCAGCTGTACTTCAGTACAGAGCTGCGGGGAAACGGGGTTAGGTGAGTAGTTTTATTTAATTTTTTTATATCATTCTACGTGGTGAGAGGGGGGTTGTGTGGGGATGTAATATTGTGTAAGGGGGCTGTTTGGATACATCATACTGAATGGGGGGCTGTGTGGGGACATAATACTGTGTAACAGAGCTATGAGGGAATGTTACTATGATTGAGGGCTGTGTGGGGACATAGCACTGTGTAGTGAGGCTGTGTGGGCATGTCCATCATACTGTTTGGGGGCTCTGTGATGAAATATACAGTATGGGGGGGCTGTGTGGTGACACCAGATTGTGTGGGGTGCTCTGTGAGGACATAATACTGTGTAGTGAGTGCTCTGTGGGGACAACATTCTGAGTAGGGTGCTGTGTGGGGACATAATATTGTGTAGTGAGGCTGTGTGGGGATGTCTGTCATACTGTGTGGTGGGCTGTGTGATAACATTATACAGTGTGGGGGGCTTTGTGGTGATATCATATTGTGTGTGGGGGGGGCTTTGTGGGAACATCATACTGTTTGAGGGGCTGTGTAGGGATATTATACTGTGTGTGGGGACTGTGGGGGGCATCATATTGTGCTGGAAGCTGTTGATCAAGATACAAGGGCTATCAGGAGCAAATGATTTACTTATTTTCAGAACCTTTAAAAAATGCAGTAAATGTTATAATTTTGATTATCTGCTACAGGTAAGAATACATACAGCAATAAGTCCTATCATAACATGTATTAGCAGTAATAACTAGTCAGTAATCTTAATTTTGCTCAATATTAAGTGATACAAATATATATAAAACAATAATAATGAGCAGCATTAAGTTCGGCCAGATTGCTTTGGTCCTCTGCAACAGTCACGTTATCTCATGTGGCCCCTTGGGAAAATGAATTCCCCACCCCTGAGTTAAATAATTTACCAGGGAGCTAAAAACAGGTGCATTTGGTGCAAAGAGTTCACTGTTGCAATTTTTGTCCAAGCCCTTTTTTCAGATGACCCCGCATACTAATAGCAGACCATTTATGCATTACATGGTTGGTTCAGTGAGAGGTCAATGTGTAACATTTCATTACTACACACATGTATGGCGAGACATGCACAAGATCTGTGACCTCCACTGTATCTCCTTTCTTCAGGGCTGCACCTCTCCCATTCCGTGTGCCTGCGCCATAAGACTTCAGAGATGGCCTGTAACCCAGACATCAAGCTGAACGCAATAGAATTAAAAACTCCTCAGTTTTTGAGAACATAGAGGATTTTTAATAAGTGGGAAATTGCAAAGTTACTTCCTTTTACAAGCACTTTGCAATTAACAAATTAATGAATGGGAGACAATCCCTTTAAAATATATAATCTTAATATATACTTACCTTGTAATGTCTTCACATCCTCTTCCGTCCCAGAATTCCAAGCAGTGGAAGTTCGTCGACTGCCATATTGGGACACCCAAGTGATGGGTATCTCAATATGGAAACCGCTGGTGGTACCAGCCTCTTGCGCGGTGCCACCAGCGGAACACCGTCGCGAGCACGCCTTAGACGCCAGCCGCCGGGATCAGCTGAATGATTCACTGACCGCCATATCTAATGTCAGGGATTCCTCAGGCAGAATTGCAGCAGACAACCTTTGTACTATAAGATCCATGAGACAGTAGTATTCCCTGAAGTCTTATGCAGTGCCGTCACAGAACTCAATGACAAACTCAGCTCTGCACCTGTACAATTCAGAGCTTACTACTGCACTAGATCCTGATACAACATAGCCTCATTATATTGAATGATTGGTCTGAGAAGACGTGATACAGGAACAGGGAAAAGGAGCATGGCAGAGCGGTGTCAAGCGGTGATAGCAGGCAGGGCAGAATGGCAGAGCGGTATGAGCAGGGAGAGCACAGCAGAGAGGCATGAGCAGGCAGAGCAGAGTGGCATGAGCAGACAGAGCACAGTGGTATGAGCAGAGCGGCATGAGCAGGCATAGCAGAGCGGCATGAGCAGGCATAGCAGAGTGGCATGAGCAGGCAGAGCAGAGCGGCATGAGCAGACAGAGCACAGTGGTATGAGCAGAGCGGCATGAGCAGGCATAGCAGAGCGGCATGAGCAGGCATAGCAGAGTGGCATGAGCAGGCATAGCAGAGCGGCATGAGCAGGCATAGCAGAGCGGCATGAGCAGGCAGAGCAGAGCGGCATGAGCAGGCAGAGCACGGCGTGAGCAGGCAGAACGCAGCAGCGCGGCGTGAGCAGACAGAGCGCAGCAGCGCGGCGTGACATTACAGCCCTCCCGATGCGACAGAATAGGGCCTCCATCTAGTAATATAAATAAATGAGCATTAACAATTGTATTATACCTCTTTAATTTTTTTCACAGGTATATGGGGCTTCCAATGTAGAATTAATTACTAGAACCCGCACAGAACATTTATCGGACCAGCACAAAGGAAAGAGCAAAGGTAATGTCGACTACACAGATAGTTTCCAAGTACAGCTGGACTTTACCCCTAAGGCTAGGTGCAATGAGTGTTTGGTGCATGTGCAGGGAAACATTATTGGTACACATGCCAAATCTGTCCCCAGACTCCTATGAGGCCAATGGATGGCAAATAGATCACTGCACCCGCCAGGCTGTTATGTCAGGATATTATTTTTTACTCTGTAAGAAAATACTGTTAGCCGCTGGGAAAAAAAGAAGAATATAATTTTTAACAACCTGTAACCTGTAGACCATATAAGTAACCGCATTGTAGACAGTTGCATACATTAGTACAGTATGTTCACCCCATGCGTTAGGAGATATTCCCACCATGTGTCAAATGTAAAGCCGAAATACGATGTAAACAGTCTTTTTCCTCCGTCCTCTGGAGCTGGTCCTTGGGCTATATGATTAAGTGGGTATTTATTGCTTCTAAAGTGCTTGAACAAGTTTTTTTTAACACATTTAAACTAAGTTCTTGAAATTAGAAAATTGGTGTGAAAAAGCAGAAACGTGTGATCTTACCGTGAAGTAACAATAATACAAGGAGCAGAAAATAAAAAAACACCTGAAGTGCAGTGCAAGACACAAACTCACACATTTATAAAGTTATACAGCAATAAATGCATCATCCAGAATATGTCCGTGAGTTATACTGAAAGGATTGGACTGAAAACAGACATATAGACATTATGGTTCATGTAATACTATTGTGGTTTTTGAAGATTGTTGTGTTTTAAAAAGATTTTTAGCATACTCTCAGACAGAGAAACCATCTTCAAATTGTGTATGCCGTTCCTACCACAGGTCACCAGTGACATAAAAGAAAAGCTCATTTGTTTTTTTCCAATCACATCACAGCGACGTGTGTAGCGCAACAGGGAAATCATAGTGTTACACTGCGGCATTGCATCTATTGATTTCCTATGGTGTTGCATTGCGACCTGCGACTTTGACATAGTCGCAAATTTTTCAAGTGTGTTGGATTTTTTTTCTCCCTGAATTACAAGTTACGTGCAACTCCCTTACCATAAACTACCAACAAGTCACACGGAACATGCAGCTTGTCTGCAACTTGGCTGCTTTACTTACAGCAAATCGTCTCTTCAGAGAGGAAGAGGACTAAAACTCTAGTGCCACCTATAGGAAGTAGCAATCTTAAAAGTCAATATAGACCCTTTAACGAGCCTTGTCACATGACTTAGGATAAAAGCCAGAACCATAATCTCAATTTGCAGACACTGTGTTTCGGGGTCCTGCTCCTCATCAGTGCAAAGTGTGAGATATGGTTTGGCTGGGTGAGAGGCGTCAGACCGGTATCCAAGGAGAAACAGATATCTGGATGGATATCTGCAATCCAATGTCTTAATCCAGAGAAATCCGTGATTTTTTAATATATAAGTGAGCTGATAAGATCTATGGACTGGACACTGATCTACAATAGAAACATCCTCCAGAGCTTGTTTTATATAACGGTTGCATTGCCAGTGTGATGTGTAATAACTGACAGTCTGCTCTCATATCACACACTGCTCTGCGGTGAAATCAGAGAGAATACAGTACAGCAGAGCTAACACAGTACAGCAGGAGTGAAGTTTGTCTTATTACAAACATTTGCAGCAGCACTTCTCCTCTTATAGTTCTGATGGCTCTGCTGCAGAGTTGTGCTCGATTTTAACTAACACAGTACATCAGAGTTGAATGTTGTCTCATTACAAACACAAAAAGCACATTTGCAGTTGCCGTCTCACAAAACTGTAAACTCTGCCCTTCCCCCACAACTGGCTGCCTGTGAGATGGAAGCTGAAGCACTGGAAAAACTATAATAAATCATTATAATAAGTGATCCATATCTACAGCCCATAATCCTGGCATGAAGACATCAGCTTCATTCACTGTAAAATTATAATTACAATCAAAATATTCTGTATAAGATTCTTCACCTTCAAAGAAATCGCTTATGTAATGCACACGCCCGGACTGACTGGCGTGTGCGTGTTTATGTAGTGATTCCACTGTGCCATGAACCGGAGAGTGCCTGGAGGGGCGTAACTAAGTATCTGCCCGATCCGACCAAGGTCGCACGACGGCATACGACGCCAGTGCACCAGGGAGGAACCGAGCAGAGGAACCAGGGTCTATTCCAGGTCAGACTCCGGACACGGCTGTTGACCCACACCGGGGAATACAGGAACAGGCAGACTAGAGCACAGGCTGGGTAGGGTCCAGTACAGACTGGGAGACAAATTCCAAACCGCAGACGCGGCAGACAGACCTGAGCAAAGCGAAAACCGCAGACGCGGCGGACAGAGCTGAGCAAAGCGAAAACCGCAGACGCGGCGGACAGAGCTGAGCAAAGCGAAAACCGCAGACGCGGCGGACAGAGCTGAGGAAAGCGAAAACCGCAGACGCGGCGGACAGAGCTGAGGAAAGCGAAAACCGCAGACGCGGCGGACAGAGCTGAGGAAAGCGAAAACCGCAGACGCGGCGGACAGAGCTGAGCAAAGCGAAAACCGCAGACGCGGCGGACAGAGCTGAGCAAAGCGAAAACCGCAGACGCGGCGGACAGAGCTGAGCAAAGCGAAAACCGCAGACGCAGCGGACAGAGCTGAGCAAAGCGAAAACCGCAGACGCGGCGGACAGAGCTGAGCAAAGCGAAAACCGCAGACGCGGCGGACAGAGCTGAGCAAAGCGAAAACCGCAGACGCGGTGGACAGAGCTGAGCAAAGCGAAAACCGCAGACGCGGCGGACAGAGCTGAGCAAAGCGAAAACCGCAGACGCGGCGGACAGAGCTGAGCAAAGCGAAAACCGCAGACGCGGCGGACAGAGCTGAGCAAAGCGAAAACCGCAGACGCGGCGGACAGAGCTGAGCAAAGCGAAAACCGCAGACGCGGCGGACAGAGCTGAGCAAAGCAAAAACCGCAGACGCGGTGGGAACAGGGCTCTGTTCACACGGAACAGACTAGAAGGGAAAGGCAGAACCAGATACCCACAGGGTACTTGCAGAGAAGTAGCGAGTGGACCGCAAACTCACAAACGGAAGTACAGTGACAACGAGCAGGAGTTAGGTACGAGTTCAGACTCTGCAGAAAAAGGAATGGAACGGACATAGAGAAAAAACAGGTAAAAGATAGGAGAGAGTTCAGACTGGAACTGAGTGTACGGAGGAGACCGACACTGCAGCGGGATACAGGAGCGGGTCTGGGAATACGGCCCCCAGAGAGGCAGGACGAACAGGCAAGGAGCGTGTTCAGACTGGCCTGGAAATACAGCCTCCAGGAAGGCGGAACGAACAGGCAAGGAACGAGTACAGACTGCAGGTTAAGGTACACAGATAGGACACAGTACAGACACGGAAACTGATACCGCAAGGCAGGAGACATAGACAGGACTCAGTTCAGACACGGAAACTGATACCGCAAGGCAGGAGACAAAGATAGGACTCAGTTCAGACACGGGAACTGATACCGCAAGGCAGGAGACATAGACAGGACTCAGTTCAGACACGGGAACTGATACCGCAAGGCAGGAGACAAAGAACGGGACCTGGCACCTTCAGAGTGCAAGCACACACTGAATGAAACACTATGCTCAGGCAGGGGTTGATTGCCGCAGCTGGGTTATATACCAGTTGACAGACATCAATAGGCTGAGGACGCACAAGGGGTGTGACCCACAGCAGGTACAAAAAGCAGGAAGTGATCGGGCGCCGCCCTTAAGCAGCAGAAACAGACACAAACAGACAGCATGGAGGGAAGCCAGAGAGACATTCTGGACAGGAGATCAAGTGCGCGCTCTTGCACAGTGGGAGATGGACCACTATGCAAGGACGCCGCCAGGTATGTTACAGTACCCCCCCCCTTACGCCCCCTCTTCTTCAGGCCTGCCAGAATCTTCCGCAGGGAATTTGAGGGCCAATTCTTCACTTCGAAGAGATCACTTCCACTGTCCACCGGAAAAACTGGTCTCCTCTGGGTAGCTAGGAGGCTACCTCCCATCCAGCCACCCTTAGCAACAGACGAAATGGGTGGAGTACCAGGAACAGCACACAAGGAAGTCTCACTCCACATACTTTCAGGTGGCATCCCAGAGGGTACAGGAGACAACTGGAAGTCCTCCACCGGGTTGGAGGGGGACAGAGACTTGGGGGTAATCTCTGCTTCGAGGTACATCTTGTCAAGCTCACAGGAAGAAATAGACGGGTTATCAGGTACAGGATGAGGAAAAGTCACTGTCTCTTTGTTATCTGGTGGTACCGCGGAGGATTCAGGAAACAACTGGAGGTCCTCCGCCGGGTCAGAAGAGTGCAGAGGCTCAGAGAAAACATCTGCTTCAGAGTACACTAGGTCGGACTCACTGGACGAAGCAGGCGAGGTATCGGGTACCGAGTATAGGAAAGTCTCTGTCCGTTTACCACCAGGTGGCACCCCGAAGGGTTCTGGAGACAACTGGCGGTCCTCCGCCTGATCAGAGGGGTGTAGAGACTCATGGGTAACCTCTGCTTCGGAGTACACTAGGTCGGACTCACTGGATGAAGCAAGCGAGGTATCAGATCCAGGATATAGGAAAATCTCTGTCCATTCACCACCAGGTGGCACCCCGAAGGGTTCTGGAGACAACTGGAGGTCCTCCGCCTGGTCGGAGGGGTGTAGAGACTCGGGAGTAACCTCTGCTTCGGAGTACACTAGGTTGGACTCACTGGACGAAGAGAGCGAGGTATCAGGTACAGAGTATAGGAGAGTCTCTGTCCTTTCGCTACCAGGTAGCACCCCGAAGGGTTCTGGAGACAACTGGAGGTCCTCCGCCTGGTCGGAGGGGTGTAGAGACTCGGAGGTAACTACCACTTTGGGGTACCCATTGTCAGGCTCACAGGACGAAGCGGACAAAGTATCGAGTACCGGGTGTAGAGAAGTCTCTCTCCATTTGTCATTGAGTGGTATCCCGGAGGATTCAGGAGGCAACAGGGGATCCTCCGCCAGGTAGTAGAGGTGCACAGACTCTGAGGTAACCACAGCTTTGGAGCATCCTTGGACATGCACACCGGTTAAAGTGGGTGAAGCATCTGATGCCGGGTGCAGGAAGTTCTCCTGTGTGGAGTCTGGATGGGCAGAAGTCTCTTCGGGCAGGAGAACTGGTGCACTACCCACGCACATTACCCGTTGGGGCTTCTCCGGGATACAGGGAGATGAAGCTTCAGTAGGGACTTCAAGGTTGGGGTCAGGAGGTCTCAGGGAGGACAGACCCTGGCGTGACGGCTTGCCTCTACGTCTAGCACGTCTGGACTGCCTCTTGAGGTTGGGAGAAGTATTCCGGAAAGCGTAGTCACCCTGTGAGGATTCTGGGTGGGCAGTAGTCTCATTGGGCTGGAGGACTATTGCGCTACCCACACACATTACCCATTGGGGCTGCTCCGGGATATTGGGAAGTGAAGCTTCAGCAGGAGCCTCCGGGTTAGGATCATCGAAGACCATTAGAAAGGCCACCAGGAAGGCCATTAGGTCCAGGAGGATCGGATCCTGTGTTTCATATAGGGGGTTGATCCATTCCAAGGCATCACCCGCCAGGTAAGACATAATGAATGCCACCTTAACCCGATCGGTGGGAAAACATAGAGGGTAGAACTTGAAGTGTAGCATGCATTGCTCCACAAATGCACGACTTTGTCTTGGATCCCCATAATAACGTAGCGGATCCGCAGGAACGAGAGCAGATAGATCCATCTGGACGGGTGCGTAATTCGCCTGGAACTCAGCTAAAGGGAAAAAAAAAAAAAAAAAAATTTATTTATTTTAATGCATGTATTCGCTGGAAAACTTCTCAGAGAGCGAAGGCCGTGGGGCTCAACGGGAACCATGGCCTGAGCATGCTGTAATGCACACGCCCGGACTGACTGGCGTGTGCGTGTTTATGTAGTGATTCCACTGTGCCATGAACCGGAGAGTGCCTGGAGGGGCGTAACTAAGTATCTGCCCGATCCGACCAAGGTCGCACGACGGCATACGACGCCAGTGCACCAGGGAGGAACCGAGCAGAGGAACCAGGGTCTACTCCAGGTCAGACTCCGGACACGGCTGTTGACCCACACCGGGGAATACAGGAACAGGCAGACTAGAGCACAGGCTGGGTAGGGTCCAGTACAGACTGGGAGACAAATTCGAAACCGCAGACGCGGTAGACAGAGCTGAGCAAAGCGAAAACCGCAGACGCGGCGGACAGAGCTGAGCAAAGCGAAAACCGCAGACGCGGCGGACAGAGCTGAGCAAAGCGAAAACCGCAGACGCGGCGGACAGAGCTGAGCAAAGCGAAAACCGCAGACGCGGCGGACAGAGCTGAGCAAAGCGAAAACCGCAGACGCGGCGGACAGAGCTGAGCAAAGCGAAAACCGCAGACGCGGCGGACAGAGCTGAGCAAAGCGAAAACCGCAGACGCGGCGGACAGAGCTGAGCAAAGCGAAAACCGCAGACGCGGCGGACAGAGCTGAGCAAAGCGAAAACCGCAGACGCGGCGGACAGAGCTGAGCAAAGCGAAAACCGCAGACGCGGCGGACAGAGCTGAGCAAAGCGAAAACCGCAGACGCGGCAGACAGAGCTGAGCAAAGCGAAAACCGCAGACGCGGCGGACAGAGCTGAGCAAAGCAAAAACCGCAGACGCGGTGGGAACAGGACTCTGTTCACACAGAACAGACTAGAAGGAAAAGGCAGAACCAGATACCCACAGGGTACTTGCAGAGAAGTAGCGAGTGGACCACAAACTCACAAACGGAAGTACAGTGACAACGAGCAGGAGTTAGGTACGAGTTCAGACTCTGCAGAAAAAGGAATGGAACGGACATAGAGAAAAAACAGGTAAAAGATAGGAGAGAGTTCAGACTGGAACTGAGTGTACGGAGGAGACCGACACTGCAGCGGGATACAGGAGCGGGTCTGGGAATACGGCCCCCAGAGAGGCAGGACGAACAGGCAAGGAGCGTGTTCAGACTGGCCTGGAAATACAGCCTCCAGGAAGGCGGAACGAACAGGCAAGGAACGAGTACAGACTGCAGGTTAAGGTACACAGATAGGACACAGTACAGACACGGAAACTGATACCGCAAGGCAGGAGACATAGACAGGACTCAGTTCAGACACGGAAACTGATACCGCAAGGCAGGAGACAAAGATAGGACTCAGTTCAGACACGGGAACTGATACCGCAAGGCAGGAGACATAGACAGGACTCAGTTCAGACACGGGAACTGATACCGCAAGGCAGGAGACAAAGAACGGGACCTGGCACCTTCAGAGTGCAAGCACACACTGAATGAAACACTATGCTCAGGCAGGGGTTGATTGCCGCAGCTGGGTTATATACCAGTTGACAGACATCAATAGGCTGAGGACGCACAAGGGGTGTGACCCACAGCAGGTACAAAAAGCAGGAAGTGATCGGGCGCCGCCCTTAAGCAGCAGAAACAGACACAAACAGACAGCATGGAGGGAAGCCAGAGAGACATTCTGGACAGGAGATCAAGTGCGCGCTCTTGCACAGTGGGAGATGGACCACTATGCAAGGACGCCGCCAGGTATGTTACAGCTTACACCTTAAAAAATGTTTACGGACAGTTCTCTTCTCCTCTTTCTGTTCTCCATGCTTAGTGTGTAATTTTCATATTGCCCACACCTGTTACTTGCCACAGGTGAGTCTGAACAAGCATCACATGCTTGAAACAAAGATGCTTACCCAAAATTTTGGAAAAGTGTCAACAATTTTGTCTGGCCCATTTTTGGGGTTTTGTTTGAAATTATGCCCAATTTGCCTTTTTTTCCTGTTTTTTTTGTGTTGTTCCAATACACACAAAGGAAATAAACATGTATAACAAAACATGTGGAATTGCAAGAATTTTTTGGGAGAAATACTTCATTTTCTGGAACAATTTCAAGGGTGCCAACACTTTCGGCCATGACTGTATGTGAGACTAAACTGCTAGATAATCTGGATTATAGTTTGGGGGACTCTGTCTGTCTGATTGTAGTTAACTCAGTTCCATCATATACAGTGGCATGTAAACGTTTTGGCACCTCTGGTCAAAATGACTGTTATTGTGAACATTTAAGCAAGTTGAAGATGAAATAATCTCTAAAAGGCCTAAAGTTAAAGATGACACATTTCCTTTGTATTTTAGGCAAAAAAAAAAAAAAAATATATATATATATATATATATATATATATACATATACAGTACAGACCAAAAGTTTGGACACACCTCATTTAAAGATTTTTCTGTATTTTCATGACTATGAAGATTGTACATTCACACTGAAGGCATCAAAACTATGAATTAACACATGTGGAATTATATACTTAACAAAAAAGTGTGAAACAACTGAAAATATGTCTTATATTCTAGGTTCTTCAAAGTAGCCACCTTTTGCTTTGATGACTGCTTTGCACACTCTTGGCATTCTCTTGATGAGCTTCAAGAGGTAGTCACCGGAAATGGTCTTCCAACAATCTTGAAGGAGTTCCCAGAGATGCTTAGCACTTGTTGGCCCTTTTGCCTTCACTCTGCGGTCCAGCTCACCCCAAACCATCTCGATTGGGTTCAGGTCTGGTGACTGTGGAGGCCAGGTCATCTGGCATAGCACCCCATCACTCTCCTTCTTGGTCAAATAGCCCTTACACAGCCTGGAGGTGTGTTTGGGGTCATTGTCCTGTTGAAAAATAAATGATGGTCCAACTAAACACAAACCGGATGGAATAGCATGCCGCTGCAAGATGCTGTGGTAGCCATGCTGGTTCAGTATGCCTTCAATTTTTAATAAATCCCCAAGAGTGTCACCAGCAAAGCACCCCCACACCATCACACCTCCTCCTCCATGCTTCACGGTGGGAACCAGGCATGTAGAGTCCATCCGTTCACCTTTTCTGCATCGCACAAAGACACTGTGGTTGGAACCAAAGATCTCAAATTTGGACTCATCAGACCAAAGCACAGATTTCCACTGGTCTAATGTCCATTCCTTGTGTTCTTTAGCCCAAACAAGTCTCCTCTGCTTGTTGCCTGTCCTTAGCTGTGGTTTCCTAGCAGCTATTTTACCATGAAGGCCTGCTGCACAAAGTCTCCTCTTAACAGTTGTTGAAGAGATGTGTCTGCTGCTAGAACTCTGTGTGGCATTGACCTGGTCTCTAATCTGAGCTGCTGTTAACCTGCGATTTCTGAGGCTGGTGACTCGGATAAACTTATCCTCAGAAGCAGAGGTGACTCTTGGTCTTCCTTTCCAGGGGCGGTCCTCATGTGAGCCATTTTCTTTGTAGTGCTTTATGGTTTTTGCAACTGCACTTGGGGACACTTTCCAAGTTTGCCCAATTTTTCAGACTGACTGACCTTAATTTCTTAAAGTAATGATGGCCACTCGTTTTTCTTTACTTAGCAGCTTTTTTCTTGCCATAATACAAATTCTAACAGTCTATTCAGTAGGACTATCAGCTGTGTATCCACCTGACTTCTGCACAACACAACTGATGGTCCCAACCCCATTTATAAGGCAAGAAATCCGACTTATTAAACCTGACAGGGCACACCTGTGAAGTGAAAACCATTTCCGGTGACTACCTCTTGAAGCTCATCAAGAGAATGCCAAGAGTGTGCAAAGCAGTCATCAAAGCAAAAGGAGGCTACTTTGAAGAACCTAGAATATAAGACATATTTTCAGTTGTTTCACACTTTTTTGTTAAGTATATAATTCCACATGTGTTAATTCATAGTTTTGATGCCTTCAGTGTGAATGTACAATTTTCAAAGTCATGAAAATACAGAAAAATCTTTAAATGAGAAGGTGTGTACAAACTTTTGGACTGTACTGTATATATATTATTTCATCTTTTATATTTTAAAAATTAAATAAAGGAAAATGGGCCATGCAAAAGTTTGGGCACCCCTGGAGATTTGTGTGCTGATATATCTTTGACAAAGATTTCAGACCTTAATTAGCCTGTTGGGGATAAGGCTTGTTCACTATCATTGTTACCAAAGGCCAGGTTATGCAAATTTCCCAGCTTTATAAAAACCAAGCCTCCTCTAACCTTGTGCCAAAAAACAGCAGCCATGGGTTCTTCTAAGCAGTTGCCTAGACCTCTGAAAATGAAAATGGTGGATGCCCACAAAGCAGGAGAAGGCTATAAGAAGATAGCAAAGCGTTTTCGAGTTGTCCTTTCCTCAGTTTGAAATGTAATTAAGAAATGGCAGCTAACAGGAACAGTGGAGGTCAAGACAAAGTCTGGAAGACCAAGTAACAGTTCAGTGAGAGCTGCTCGTAGGATTGCTATAGAGGCAAATCAGAACCCCCGCTAGACTGCAAAAGATCTTCAGAAAGATTTAGCAGACTTTGGAGTTGTGGTACACTGTTTTACTGTTCAGAGTCACCTGCACAAATATGGCCTTCATGGAAGAGTCATCAGAAGAAAACCTCTCCTGCGTCCTCATCATAAAATTCAACATTAGAAGTGTGCAAAAGAACATCTAAACGAGCCTGGTGCGTTTTGGAAACAAGTCCTGTGGACCGATGAGGTTAAAATAGAACTCTTTGGCCAGAATGATCAAAGGTATGTGTGGAGAAAAAAGGGCACAGAATTTCAGGAAAAGAACATCTCACCAACCATTAAGCATGGGGGTGGTTCAAACATTCTTTGGGGTTGTGTTTCAGCCAATGGCACGGGGAACATTTCATGGGTAGAGGGAAGAATGGATTTAATAAAATTGAAACAAATTCTTGATGCAAACATAACACCATCTGCAAAAAAGCTGAAGTTGAAAATAGGATGGCTTCTACAAATGAATAATGATCCTAAACACACATCAAAATCCACAATAGACTATCTGATCTGGAAAATCTGTGGCTAGACCTCAAAATAGCAGTGTATGCAAGACGACTCAGGAATCTCACAGAACTGGAAGAATTTTCCAAGGAAGAATGGATGAAAATCCCTCAAACAAATATTGAAAGACTCTTGTCTGGCTACAAAAAGCATTTACAAGCTGTGATACTTTGAAAAGGGGGTGCTACTAGGTACTAACCATGCAGGGTGCCCAAACTTTTGCATCGGCCCATATTGCGTTTTGTAATTTTTAAAATGTAAAAGATGAAAAAATATATATATATTTTGTTTGCCTAAAATACAAGGAAATGTGTCATCTTTAACCCCTTCACGACATGTGCCGTACATGTCTCCACCTTTGATGCAGGCTCCGTCGCTGAGTCCACATTTTTACGGGCCCATGACAGCTGATCTGATCAGCTTTCATGTGCCCCTAACAGCCATGGGTGGAATGGCGATCAACCCACGGCTGTTAACATGTTAAATGCCGCTGTCAATTTCCAACAGCAACAGTTAACATGGCCGCGCCGAAAGTGCGTTACAAACCACGCCTATCGGCGCGCCAGTCACATGATCACGGGCCGCCGATGGATTGGCATGACAACCCTGAGTCTGCAGGAAAACCCTGTTGTCATAGCCGATCTGCTATGAGTTCCTCCCAGCGGTCGGCGCTCATAGCAGATGAGCACAGGACTGAAGCCCTGCTATGTGCAACACAGGCGATCGGATGATCGCAGCTTCTATTCTCCCATGGAGTCTATTAAAGCAAGTAAAAAGTAGAAAAAAAAAGTTTTAAAAATATATATATATAAATAAAAGTTCAAAACACCCCCCTTTTGCTCCATTCAGAATAAAACAATAAAAATCAAACCCAAAAATACACATATTTGGTATCACCGTGCTCAGAATTGCCCGATCTATCAATATATTAAAAGAACGAATCTGATCAGTAAATGGCGTAATGAGAAAAAATATATAATTGCCAGAATTACGTTTTTTGGTCGACGCAACATTGTAATAAAATGCAATAACAAGCCATCAAAACATCGTATCTACCCCACGTCATCTCAGTGTGCAAAAAATAAGTCCTCAGCCAGCCCCAGATCACGAAAATGGAGACGCTACGGGTCTCGGAAAATTGCGCATTTTTTTTTTCTTTTTTAACAAACTCTTAATGACCTGTAGAATCATAATGGCTGGTCAGTTTTAGCATTTAGTGAACATGGTAAAAAAAAAAAAAAAAAAAATACAATTGTGGAATTGCACTTTTTTTTGCAATTTCACCACACTTTGAATTTTTTCCTGTTTTCCAGTACACGATATGGTAAAACCAATGGTGTTGTTCAAAAGTACAACTCGTCCCGCATAAAACAAGCACTCACATGGCCATATTGACCAGAAAATAAAACAGTTATGGCTCTGGGAAGTAGGGGGAGCAAAAAAACGAAAGCGCAAAAACGGAAAATGGCTGTGGGGTTAACTTTAGGCCTTTTAGAGATCATTTAATCTTCTACTTGTTCACAATAACAGTCATTTTGACCAGGGTTGCCTAAACGTTTACATGCCACTGTGTATACATAAGGTAAAGTGTTGCTTTAGTACAAAAGAAATTCTAAAAAATCCTCATAATAAACAAATTGATTTATCCCTTGGTAACTGACAATACCGAAAATGTGACAAGCCTCATAATCCGCTAGAAAAAATAATGCTTTATACAGGATATGAAAGGCTATATTTTAGCCTCAGTTGTAGGTATGAAAATGGTCAGGATCAGCCTCATTTGTGATAAGACTTCTCAATTTTCTTTCCAGGTAGTAAAACACCTTTGCAGTCATTCCTGGGGATAGCTGAGCAGCATGTGGGACCAAACAATGGGGTGAGTATTATTTGTGATTGCTGAAACCTTGATAGCAATCAATGTCGGAGTTGTTTCTTTCCCTGCCTCCGCTGTGTGACTATACGTAAAAGGATTGTATGAGCTGTCTCTCTGAAATAAGGATTTAGTGCAAATCAATACCTGGTGTGGCAGAATGCGCTCATAGCAGCCTTGTGTCTGACAGTTATCAATAATTGTATCCTGAAGATCTAAAATTACTTCTAGATGAAGACAGAGACGTTGCACTTGACTTTACTTGATGTTTAGCAATGAAACAAAAGAGAAAATATTGTACACAAAGAAACTGTATAGTTTTTAAGTAAAGACAATTGCTAAATATGTTTATAGATTTGCCTTTAGATACTTACACTGAAATATAATTAAAGGGGTTTTCCACTTTTGGAAAACCTTTGTCCCTTGGCTGCATTTTGTTTAAAGAAGCACTCCTCACCCCATCAAAATGTTTATCCTCTTAATATATTGCAGGCATCATATTATATAGCACTGTGTACTTACAATTGCTCATTTTGCCTTTCTACCCAGTAAATTCTTCTCTTTTCCATTAGGTCTATGACATCATGTGATTAAAAACTCACTAGCTGAATCCTTCTAAGCTCTGTGTAGAAATAGGACGTCTCTTTTCCCCGCATGAGTCATCATTAGAACTACAATTCTACTTCACTACAAAATCCCTGGGGGGGGGGGGGGGGCAGGAGCAGCTGGGTCAGGAGTTGAAGAAGGGGATGACTCATGCAGGGACAAGAGACTTCCTGTTTCTACATAGGGCTGAGAAAAGAGAAGAATTAACTAAGTAGAAAGGCAAAATGAGCAATTGTAAGTCCACTGTGCTATATAATATGATGATTGCAATATATTAAGAGGATCAAAATTTTGCTGGGAGTGCTTCTTTAAAAAACAAACAAAATTTACCTTACTCACCCTCCCCGAGTCCAGTGCCGACTCCACTGTTTCCATTCTCAAAAGCAGTGCAGCCCAAGTTGACGGCATGAGCCACTGAACTCACTGTTTGGCTGCAGCGCTGTTGACGCCACAGCAGTGATGCAGGCAACAATAGACAAAGGGAGCAGCAGCGGAAACTCAGCACTGAACCCGGGGAGGGTGAATAAAGTAATTTTTTTTTTAAACAAACTGCAGTCGAAGTACTTGGTTGTTCTGAAAATGGAAATCCTCTTTAGGATATGTGCATCTTTTACACACCGGTGTACTCACTTAGTTTTTGCTGTAGGCAGATACTTTAGGAAAGCGCCGGCGGTGTTTTCCCTGAAGCGTCTTCTCTGACATCTTTTGCAGCAGCTCTGCCAGCAGTTTTTTTTTAAATTCCATATTTAATATAGAAGGAGCCAGAAAAAAGGACCAGGCACTTCTTATAGCCGCTTCACGGATTTCAAAGCCTGAAGCAGTTAAACAGTGAGAAAAGACTGTCATTTTGACAGTGCTGTGAATATGTATGTTCATTCTTTTTGGTGTTTATTTAGCATTTTTTCAAGCGGGTTCCAGACAGAATCTGCCTTAAAAAAGACTGTGTGCGCCCATACCCCAAATCTACGTTCCCACAACGAGTTTTCGATCAGTTTTAAAATGAGTTTTTTCATTTAGTTTTTATTGAAGTTTTGGCGCTGCTGTTTTTGTCTATTTTTGATATATGTTTTAAATAAAGCTGCTTTGTTTTTGGTAATTCCTGGTATTTGGCTTTGACAAAACTTTGTTAGTACAGTCATGTGTAGAAAGTCACTAAAAACGCATGAGTTTTTTACTTGCTTATTTTCCGCATCCAATACAATTCTATGGGGAAAATCTGCACATAAAACTCAAGAGAAATTAACAAGCTGATTTTAAGCGCGCACCGCAGGTCCGTTTACTTTAAAAAAAAAGCTCAATTGCCATGAGATTTCCAGAAATCCAATCCATTTTGCTGTAACTGTAAGACACTGCTGTTTTGAAAAGTGAAGATACACAGCATCAAAAATGGAGAAAAAATAGTATAGGTCACTTTTCTTGAAACTGCCCCTGGTGGATCCCCATCCAAACTAAGCTCTTTCGCATCAAAACACAGTTCTAAAACTCTTCAAAAACTCTTCAAAACTGCTTCAGGAAACAAAAAAAATTCCCATCTTTTAGACGATGGCGCACCCGCTGGGTGTTTTACGGCTCAGCCACATCAGGAAAGCAGTGGCAGTCATTTTCCCAAAGCGGCTTTGCCTTCATCTATTTAGATGTTTTGCAACGCCTTTAGCTCTGTGCTTTTAAGTATTTCCTAGCAGAAGCCGCCTGAAACGCTTCAGGGTTTCCAAACCTTGAAGCTGTTAAAAGATGTGACATAAGACGGAACATGAGCACAGCAATGTCGTTTTGATTTAATATCGCTCAATTTATGGGAATCTGCCTGAAAAAAAACTGTGCAAATACGCGTTTCCTAAATCAGTTTTCACTTGAAAAACTTTTCATTCTTCATCGCCTCAAAAAAATCCACATGCAATTAACCTAAGGCCTTGTTCACACGTTCAGTATTTGGTCAGTATTTTACATCAGTATTTGTAAGCCAAAATCAAGAGTGGGTGATAAATGCAGAAGTGGTGACGTGTTTCTATTATACTTTTCCTCTGAATGCTCCACTCCTGGTTTTGGCTTACAAATACAGATATAAAATACTGACCAAATACTGAACGTGGTAGTGTGAACAATGCCCGAGCAATGAAGCAATATTCATCAATAAAATGTATGACATATATTTCTGAGGGAAATATATGCCGATAGTTCTATTGGACACATCCTTCAGTTACTAGAAGATCCTTCAGATTCATTTGTATCTCTTGGCTTTAATTGACACATCAAGGAATTCTTATCCCCCAAATTGAAACAGAATTTACTTCTCATAATTCATAGAGTGATTTAATTGAAATGCCTGGCAAAGCTCCACTATTGTCATCCGATCCTGTGCCAGCCCGCCGCACCGCTGACTGAGGTCTATGGTGAACATCTAATAGAATTTAATTGTATATAAAAAGAAGAATTGCCTTCATGGTGCCAGTGTATGCGATTGCCAATATAGCTCTCGCTTCTCTCACAGAGAGTTGTAAGAAATAGCAAACCTGCTGAAGTGTCAGAATAGAAAAATGACACATAGTTACATAGTTTATAAGGCCGAAAAAAGACAAGCGTCCATCCAGTTCAGCCTATTTCTTGTGCACTGCAGCTATTCCGCAGCTTTGATCCAGGGAAAGGCAAAAAAACCCATGCGGTATAGGCCAATTTACATCATTGAGGAAAAATTCACTTCCCGACACCAATCTGGCAGTCAGATTAAATCCCTGGATTAATTAACTATCACTAAGCATAAGATGTAATTTTATTGTTCTCAAGAAAGGCGTCCAGGCCTCTCTTGAATTCATTAAGTGAGTTGGACATCACCACTTCCTCTCCCAGAGAGTTCCAGAGTCTCACGGCTCTGACCGTAAAGGATCCCCTTCTATGCTGGTGCAGGAACCTCCTTTCCTCCGGACGCATAGTGTGCCCCCTCGTCTTTGTCACCATCCTTGGTATAAACAGGTCATGGGCGAGATCTCTGTACTTTTCCCTGATGTATTTATACATGTTTATGAGGTCTCCCCTAAGCCTTCTCTTTTCCAACGTAAATAGGCCTAATTTTGACAACCTCTCTGGGTATTCTAGTCCCTCCATTCCCTTTATTACCTTAGTCGCCCTCCTTTGTACCCTCTCTAGCTCCAATATGTCTTTCCTGAGCCCCGGAGCCCAGAACTGTGCACAATATTCTAAGTGCGGCCTTACCAGCGCTTTATACAGAGGAAGAACAATGTTCTCATCATATGCCCCTATTCCTCTTCTGATGCATGCCATGACTCTATTTGCCTTTGCAGCTGCTGCCTGACACTGGGCACTCCAATTTAATTTGCTGTTAACCAAGACGCCCAGGTCCTTCTCCATGTCAGATTTCCCCAACGGTTTCCCATTTAATATGTATGGGTGACTGCTGTTTTTCTTTCCCATGTGCATGACCTTACATTTATCGGCATTGAACCCCATTTGCCATTTTTTGGCCCAACTCCCCAATTTATCTAAATCCTCCTGTAGCTGTGCCCTATCCTCATCTGTATTAACTACTTTACAAAGTTTAGTATCATCTGCAAATATTGCTATTTTACTATGCAACCCTTCCACTAGATCATCAATAAATATATTAAATAATATAGGGCCCAAGACAGACCCTTGAGGCACCCCGCTAGTAACCCTGACACACCCTGAGCTTACTCCATTGATAACCACCCTCTGCTTTCTATCACTCAGCCAGCTATTTACCCACTTGCACACATTATCTCCCAGACCAAGCATTCTCATTTTATATACCAACCTTTTGTGTGGCACGGTATCAAACGCTTTGGAGAAGTCAAGGTATACAACATCCACTGACTCTCCCCGGTCCAGCTGTGAGCTCACCTCCTCGTAGAAGGCGATCAGGTTTGTTTGGCAGGAGCGATCCCTCATGAATCCATGTTGATATGGAGTTAGACAGTTATTATCATTAAGATATTCTACAATAGCATGTCTAAGAAATCCTTCAAACAATTTACCCACAACAGACGTTAAACTGACTGGTCTATAGTTCCCAGGGTCACTTTTAGACCCCTTTTTGAATATTGGTACCACATTTGCTTGGCGCCAGTCTAGTGGGACAGTCCCTGTCCATAAAGAGTGCTTGAATATAAGATACAGCGGTCTGTCTATCACATTACTTAATTCTTTTAGTACCCGGGGGTGTATGCCATCTGGGCCTGGTGACTTGTCTATTTTGATATTATTTAGGCATTTCTGAACTTCCTCCTGGGTTAGGTGGGTGATATTTAGCGGAGGGTTTACTTTATCACTCTGCATTTCCTCCGATAAATTGTTTTCTTTTGTGAAAACAGTGGAGAAGAAGCTATTGAGTAGGTTTGCTTTACCCTCATCGCCCTCTATGATTTTACCCAGGTTATTTTTCAATGGGCCAACTCCATCAGTTTTAATCCTTTTACTGTTTATATAGTTAAAGAACAGTTTGGGATTCGTTTTACTTTCCTTGGCAATTAGTCTCTCTGTCTCCTCTTTTGCTATTCTTATTTGTTTCTTACAGATTTTGTTTTTTTCCCTATAAGATATTAGCGCTTCCTCGCTGCCTTCTTGTTTAAGTTTACCGAAAGCCCTTTTTTTGTTTTTCATTGCCCTCTTGACTTCCTTATTTAGCCACATTGGCTTCCTCCTATTCCTAGCCCTTTTATTCCCGTAAGGTATGTACCTTCTACAGTGACTATGTAGGACTGTTTTGAAAATTTCCCATTTTCTATCCGTGCTCCTATTACTAAAGATACTATCCCAGTCTATAAGGTGAAGGGCATCTCTTAGCTGATCAAACTTTGCCCTCCTGAAATTCAGTGTTTTTGTGATCCCGTTGCTGGGCACCCTACTGATGCACATGTGGAATTGTATAATGTTGTGGTCACTATTTCCCAGTTGCCCCCCGACCTGCACCTCAGTTATTCTGTCTGGCCTTTTAGTTAATATTAAGTCTAAAAGGGCCGTCCCTCTAGTTGGTTCCTGCACAAGTTGTGACAAATAATTGTCTTTGATAATTGACAGAAACCTGTTTCCTTTCTGAGATCTACAGCTTTCGGTTTCCCAGTCTATATCGGGGTAGTTGAAGTCCCCCATAATAATCACCTCGTTATTTTTTGCTACTTCATCTATTTGTCTCATTAATAGACTTTCCGTGGCTTCTGCTATATTTGGTGGTTTATAACAGACTCCTATGATAATTTTATTATTGTTTTTTGCCCCATGTATCTCCACCCATAATGACTCGACCTCCTCATTTCCCTCCCATACATCCTCCCGTATTGTAGGCTTTAGACTCGTCTTTACATATAGAAAGACTCCACCCCCTTTCCGATTTCTTCGATCCCTTCTAAACAGACTGTAACCCTGTAAGTTAACTGCCCAGTCATAGCTTTCATCTAACCATGTCTCAGCTATTCCCACTATGTCATAGTTACCTGTAGATGGCAGCTCACATGTACAATTCGTCTTCTCATTTTTGGAAACACAAGCTGCCATGAATACACATTCTGTCATAGGGAACTGTGATACTGATACACAACAGACCAAAGAAAAGCAAATGGTGTCATCTCTTCATTTGTGAAGAACAAGTTGCGGGAAACGTGATATACAGTTGCAGTTAAAATTACTCAGCCCCCTCTTGAGTTATCCATATTTCTAACAAGCAAACAAACATAGTCAACCAGCCCCTAGCCCTCATATGTCAAACTCTTGCCCACGGGCCAAATCTGGCTCGCCGGGAGAGTATACTTGGCCCGGACAGGTCTCCCAAGTTTATTTGGCCCTCAACACTGGCCACGATTCCCCGCCCCGCATCACACTTTCAACTATATCGGTATCCAAGATAGTTGAAAGCAATGATGGAGTAGGGAGCCTCAGCTGACGCTCCCTCTGACATCATTCCCTCTCTGCTTCTGACGTCTCAGTGCAGCAGGCACTATGACGTCATTACAACACACCCGCTGTACTGAGATGTGCAAAGGATCTGAAGACACCATGAAGAGACCGGAGCAGCGGGGAAACCAGCAGAGGTGAGTATTTTTTTTTTATGTGAGGCCATTATACTGTATAGAGCACTATGTGGGGCCATTATACTGTGTGGGGATTACAGCTGGAGAATCATACTGTGATGGGGTCTCCATTATTTGTCAGGGGGATTGAGAGAGGGGGGGTACAGTAGAGTCATCATACCGTGCATGTGAATTGTACTGTTACTGTGGATGAATTCACTGTGGGGGTATCATACTGTGTTTGGGGGCACTTTTGTTTGCATCATGCTTTATTATCTGTATTATTCAAGGTTTTTTATCCTTTGTTATTACATATTTATATTAGGCCATTGGGCCATATGCTTTTTACTGCTCCTGCATAACATATTATATTCCAATATTTTAATCTAAGATCTATTAATTAACCCCTTAATAACATCTGACGTACTAATACGCGTCTGTGCCCTGGGACTTAAGAGCCAGACCCGTATTAGTACGTCATGGCGATCGCGCGCGCACACAGGCTGTGCGGGCGCGATCGCCGCCGGGTGTCAGCTGATTGTCACAGCTGACACCCGGTACTATGTGCAGGGAGCGGTCACGCACCGCTCCCAGCACATTAACCCCCGCGATGCTGCGATCGAAGTCGATCGAAGTCGATCGCGGCATTGCGGGGGCAAGGGGAGGTGATCGCCGATACTCACCTCCTCTTCCGGCTTCCAGCGCAGTCTGCAAAGGCTTCCCGGGTGTTGCCATGACGACCCGATGTCGTCATGACAACATCCGGGTCACCAGAGAGCAGGAAGATTGCTTGGACATGCGCAGTGCATCTCCAAGCAATCTTCACACTGTGCACTTCTGACAGCCTTCATGGCATAGGGATGGTGCTCCATTCCTGTGCCATGCAGGCGATCAGAAAAAAAAAAGTGAAAGTCCCAGAGTGGGACAAAGTAATAAAGTGTATAAACTGTGTGAAAGTGGAAAAAAAAAAAAAAAAAAATGTGCAAAAATATTATAAAAAAATAAAAAAAATAATACACCAAAAATAAAAATATAATGTACCCATCAATAAATATTATTATAAAAAAAATAAAAAAAAAACAATAAAAGTACACATATTTGGTATCGCCGCGTCCGGAACAACCTGACCTATAAAACTGTCCCACTAGTTAACCCCTTCAGTGAACACGGTAAAAAAAAAAAAAAAAAAACCAAGCAAAAAACAATGCTTTATCACCATACCGCCAAACAAAAAGTGGAATAACACGCGATCAAAAAGACGCATATAAATAAAAATGATACCGCTGAAAACGTCATCTCGTCCCGCAAAAAACAAGCCGCCATATAGCTCCATCAGCCGAAAAATAAAAAAGTTATAGCTCTCAGAATAAAGCGATACTAAAAAATATTTTTTTCTATAAAATAGCTTTTATTGTGTATAAGCGCCAAAACATAGAAAAATTATACAAATGTGGTACCGCTGTAAACGTACTGACCCGAAGAGTAAAGCTGCCTCATCAATTTTACCACACGCGGAACAGAATAAAAAAAAAAAAAAAAAACAATTCCTGAATTGTTGGTTTTTGTTTATTCTGCCTCCCAAAAATCGGAATAGAAAGCGATCAAAAAATGTCACGTGCCTGAAAATGGCACCAATAACAACGTCAAGTCATCCCGCAAAAAACGAGCCGTCACATGACTGTCTGCCAAAATTTGGAAAAATTATAGCTCTCAAAATATGGCGATGCAAAAACTAGATTTTACAAAAAATGCGTCTTTTAGTGTGTGACAGCTGTCAGTCATAAAAACCCCATATGATTCTGGCATTGCTGTAATCACACCGACCCGAAGAATAAAGTCGTCTAATCACTTATACCGCACAAGGAACGGCGTCAAAAATAAACTCTTGAGTTAGGATTGGGCTAGGGTTAGGGCTGGGTTTGGGGCTAGGGTTGTGCTGGGGCTAGGGTTGTGCTGGGGCTAGGGTTGTGCTGGGGCTAGGGTTGTGCTGGGGCTAGGGTTGTGCTGGGGCTAGGGTTGTGCTAGGGTTAGGGCTGGGGTTGGGATTTTTTTCAAAAGTAAGAAAAAAAGATGACGATATGGCGACTAGTGTTGAGAGCAAGTGCTCGCTACTTGAGTTTGCATCGGGTGCTCTGGTATGCATTTAGTATCGTGGGTATTTGAGTGACATGCTCGAGTCTCTGCCCCATATGCTTCGCGGCCAAAAAACTTTACGGGGATTGCCTGCCATGCACGAGCGATCCCCGCATGTTTTTTTTTGGGTGTCTAATAACCGTGAAACATGCGGAGCAGGGACTCGAGCATGTCACTCGAGCACACGCTGTACATGGTGCATACCTGAGTAGCCGATGCAAACTCAAGTAGCGAGCACTTGCGCTCAAGAATAATGAAAACTTATTCAATATGATGACCTAATGTAAACAAATAATGTGCCGTACCTCTGGGTTCAAAATGTTCACTATACACCTTAATAAAATCTTTGAGGGGTATAGTTTCCAAAATGGGGACACTTGTGGGGGAGCTCCACTGTTTAGGCACATCACGGGCTCTCCAAACGCGACATGGTGTCCGCTAACAAATTGAATGGAAAATCGGCTCAAATTGTTAGCGGACACCACATTGCGTTTGGAGAGCCCCTCTGTGCCCAAACTTTGGAGCTCCCCCACAAGTGACCCCATTTTGGAAACTAGACCCCCCAAGGCACCTTTCTAGATGCATAGTGAGCACTTGGAACCCCCAGGTGCTTCACAAATTGATTCGTAAAAATGAAAAAGTGAAAAAAAAAACACTTTTTCATTTTTATGAATCAATTTGTGAAGCACCTGGGGTTCCAAGTGCTCACTATGAATCTAGATAGGTGCCTTGGGGGGTCTAGTTTCCAAAATGGGGTCACTTGTGGGGGAGCTCCAATGTTTGGGCACACAGGGACTCTCTAAATGCAACATGGTATCCGCTAACAAATTAAATGGAAAATCGGCTCAAATTGTTAGCGGACACCACATTGCGTTTGGAGAGCCCCTCTGTGCCCAAACTTTGGAGCTCCCCCACAAGTGACCCCATTTTGGAAACTAGACCCCCCAAGGCACCTTTCTAGATGCATAGTGAGCACTTGGAACCCCCAGGTGCTTCACAAATTGATTCGTAAAAATGAAAAAGTGAAAAAAAAAACACTTTTTCATTTTTATGAATCAATTTGTGAAGCACCTGGGGTTCCAAGTGCTCACTATGAATCTAGATAGGTGCCTTGGGGGGTCTAGTTTCCAAAATGGGGTCACTTGTGGGGGAGCTCCAATGTTTGGGCACACAGGGACTCTCCAAATGCAACATGATATCCGCTAACAAATTGTCGGCTCAAATTGTTAGCGGATATCATGTTGCATTTGGAGAGTCCCTGTGTGCCCAAACTTTGGAGCTCCCCCACAAGTGACCCCATTTTGGAAACTAGACCCCCCAAGGCACCTATCTAGATGCATAGTGAGCACTTGGAACCCCTAGGTGCTTCACAAATTAATTCGTAAAAATGAAAAAGTGTTTTTTTTTTCACTTTTTCATTATTACGAATCAATTTGTGAAGCACCTGGGGGTTCCAAGTGCTCACTATGCATCTAGAAAGGTGCCTTGGGGGGTCTAGTTTCCAAAATGGGGTCACTTGTGGGGGAGCTCCAAAGTTTGGGCACAAAGAAGCTCTCCAAACGCAATGTGGTGTCCGCTAACAATTTGAGCCGATTTTCCATTCAATTTGTTAGCGGATACCATGTTGCATTTAGAGAGTCCCTGTGTGCCCAAACATTGGAGCTCTCCCACAAGTGACCCCATTTTGGAAACTAGACCCCCCAAGGCACCTATCTAGATGCATAGTGAGCAGTTGGAACCCCCAGGTGCTTCACAAATTGATTCATAAAAATGAAAAAGTGTTTTTTTTTTTCACTTTTTCATTGTTACGAATCAATTTGTGAAGCACCTGGGGGTTCCAAGTGCTCACTATGCATCTAGATAGGTGCCTTGGGGGGTCTAGTTTCCAAAATGGGGTCACTTGTGGGGGAGCTCCAATGTTTGGGCACACAGCAGCTCTCCAAACGCAACATGGTGTCGCTAACAATTTGAGCCAATTTTGCGTTAAATTTGTTAGCGGACACCATGTTGCATTTAGAGAGCCGCTGTGTGCCCAAATATTGGAGCTCCCCCACAAGTGACCCCATTTTGGAAACTAGACCACCCAAGGCACCTATCTAGATGCATAGTGAGCACTTGGAACCCTCAGGTGCTTCACAAATTGATTCATACAAATGAAAAAGTGTTTTTTTTTTTCACTTTTTCATTGTTACGAATCAATTTGTGAAGCACCTGGGGGTTCCAAGTGCTCACTATGCATCTAGATAGGTGCCTTGGGGGGTCTAGTTTCCAAAATGGGGTCACTTGTGGGGGAGCTCCAATGTTTGGGCACACAGGGACTCTCTAAATGCAACATGGTGTCCTCTAACAAATTTAACGGAAAATCGGCTCAAATTGTTAGCGACACCATGTTGCGTTTGGAGAGCCGCTGTGTGCCCAAACATTGGAGCTCCACCACAAGTGACCCCATTTTGGAAACTAGACCCCCCAAGGCACCTATCTAGATGCATTGTGAGCACTTGGAACACTCAGGTGCTTCACAAATTGATTCATAAAAATGAAAAAGTGTTTTTTTTTTTCACTTTTTCATTGTTACGAATCAATTTGTGAAGCACCTGGGGGTTCCAAGTGCTCACTATGCATCTAGAAAGGTGCCTTGGGGGGTCTAGTTTCCAAAATGGGGTCACTTGTGGGGGAGCTCCAAAGTTTGGGCACACATGGGCTCTCCAAACACAACATGGCGTCCGCTAATTATTCAAGCAAATTTTACAATCAAAAAGTCAAATAGCGCTCCTTCCCTTCCGAGCCCTGCCGTGCGCCCAAACAGTATTTTTTCCCCAAATATTGGGTATCTGCGTGCCCAGGGGAAATTGCACAACAAATTTTGGGGTCCATTTTTTCTTGTTACCCCTGTGAAAATAAAAAAAATTGGGTCTAAATTAACATTTTTGTGAAAAAAGTTAAATGTTCATTTTTTTCTTCCACATTCAAAAAATTCCTGTGAAGCACCTGAAGGGTTAATAAAGTTCTTGAATGTGGTTTTGAGCACCTTGAGGGGTGCAGTTTTTAGAATGGTGTCACTTTTGGGTATTTTCTGTCATAAAGACCTCTCAAAGTGACTTCAAATGTGATGTGGTCCCTAAAAAAATGGTTTTGTAAATTTTGTTGGAAAAATGAGAAATCGCTGGTCAACTTTTAACCTTTATAGCTCCCTAACAAAAAAAAATTTTGGTTCCAAAATTGTGCTGATGTAAAGTAGACATGTGGGAAATGTTATTTATTAACTCTTTTGTGTGACATATCGCTCTGATTTCAGGGCTTAAAAATTCAAATTTTGAAAATTGCAAAATTTTCAAAATTTTCGCCAAATTTCCGTTTTTTTCACAAATAAACGCAAGTGATATCGAAGAAATTTTTCCACAATCATGAAGTACAATATGTCACGAAAAAACAATCTCAGAATCAGGGGGATCCGTTGAAGCGTTCGAGAGTAATTACCTCATAAAGTGACAGTGGTCAGAATTGTAAAAATTGGCCCGGTCATTAACGTGCAAACCACCCGCGGGGCTTAAGGGGTTAAAATGTACTTTGTTCATGGGACAATCCCTTTAAATTTGTTTCCATATAAAAAAAGTTCATTGTTATATATAAAACTTCCTCAATTGTAGACATTTTTTTGATAAATATCATGGTTGGAGCCTAGGAAGGGGACATTAAGCCAACATGTTCCCTGGCTATTAATAACAGCTCACAGCTGTTTGGTTAGCCTTTAGGCTACGTCACCACGATCAGCAACCAGTGGCGCTTTGGATGCAGTGTATTTTCGCTGCGTCCAAAATGCTGCATTCTAATGCTGCACTTGATTTGTCAGTACATGTGGATCAACCACATGTAATGACATTTCAGTCGGTCAAAATCTGCTACAGAAATTGACATGCTGTGGGTGAGTTTACCAGACGTCAAAAACATGCACAGTGGGCATGGAATGTAGGGTCCCCCTATAAAATTTAACCAGGAAAAGGCTAGACAGACAGCTGTGAGCTGATATTAATAGCCAGGGAAGGGGCCATGGATACTGGCCCCCACCGAGGCTAATAATATCAGCCCCAGAAATGTTGCATCCATAAGATGCGCCAAATTTGGCTCTTAGCCTCTGGTCTTCCCACTGCCCTGGTGCGGTGGCAAGTGGGGTAATAGGGTTGGGTTCATGTTAACCTTGTATTGGCATCTGATATGAAGCCCAGGTTAGTAATGGGGGGCATCAATAAGACACCCCCATTACTAACCCCATAGTAATGGTTTTGAAATTAACAAATGGCCTGAAAAAAATATTTTATTTGAAATGAAAATCAACACAGTTTTAATTATTTATTTAAAAATAAAAAACACAGTATACTCACCTAACACCTAATCCATTGAAGCCATTGTCCCCTGTAAAAAAACAGAAAAATAATAAACAACAAAAATACTCACCTAACGCCTAATCTGCTGAAGCCATTGTCACCTGTAAAAAAAAATAAAATAAAAAACAACCATATCCCTCACCTGTCCGACGTGATGACATAATCCAGAGTGTCCCATGAAGATCTGGGTCACTTTTAGAGCAGTCACTGATGTGACTGTTCTAGAGGACAGCAGGCTATACACTGACAGGAGTGTAATGACTCATGTGTCAGTGTATAGCGCTGAGCTGCCTGGAGAGAGGTCACCGGAGTTCAATCAGCTGATGATCAGCTCATGAGCTTTGGTGACCTCACTGCATCGCTGCGTGAGAATTTGCTCAAGCAGCATAGGTACAGTAAGTAAGGTAAAAAAAAACAAAACATAAATGATAAATTGGGCCCTTTGCGTTGAATTTGGAAAAAAACACTTCTTATATTAGTTGTGCTGAGCTAATTTGTCTTGTTTTGTTGGATTATTGCAAATGGTGGAAAGTTTGCAAATTTTGCAATTGGGGTTCAATTAATAGTTTTGATCGCAACGGTATATAAAAACCGTATCTAAAAGCCAACATACCCCATCTCCACAGCAGACATAAGTAAATAATCCCTTAAGGAGGTAAAGAGAAATGTTCTTTATATACGCACAATAGACTATGATCTTTTTTAGGCACTAATGCTACTAGATGTTAAAACTCTATAATTTTAACATTTCCTTGTTTATTTTTATTTTAGCAGACATTAATTACCCAGACTTTTAGCCAGACTAACCCAACAGCCATCACTCCAGATGAATACTTTGACCCTAATTTTGAATTGGGACAACGGGATATGGGACGACCCATGGAACTTACTACCAAAACTCAGAAGTAAGTAGCGCCTAAAGTGTTACATGATAGAATTTAGACTTTTGATAATAAATGATCTAGTGCTATATTTAAAAAATGACAGGTAGAATGAAGGTGTTCCAAGAGGTTGTTCAGAGTGTAGTGCAATATTAGTTTCTAACTCGGAGATCTACGGATTTTGTCAAAGACTTAAAGAGGATGTGGTGCTAAATTAATGAAATCTACTAAGTCATTCAGAGCTTAAGGCTATGTTCACACACAGTGTTTTTGCTGTGTTTTTTTTCTGCATGTACGGACTGGCCTTGTATCTCTTGAGCTGAACTCAACAGCCTTGTAGGCACATATGAAACTGTTGAGTTTGGGACAGGAGATCTGATAAAAGTCTGCAGACTTGGACCATGAAACACGAATGTCTGAAACCGACCTTTAAAAGGGAAAGTTTTAAGTATTGTTTTGGCATTCCTTGAATGCTCCCCTTATGTTTTATCATTAACATCTACACGTTTGTCTTTTATTTCCCACATTCAGGTTTAAAGCCAAACTTTGGTTGTGTGAAGACCACCCGTTGTCTTTGTCAGAACAGGTGGCACCAATCATTGACCTCATGGCAATAAGCAATGCACTTTTTGCAAAACTTCGTGATTTTATAACTCTCAGGCTACCCCCAGGATTCCCTGTCAAAATTGGTAAGTATTAAATTTATACTTATATATAGATAGAAATGTGATGTGCCTCAGGTTTAGACTACAAAAGTTAGATGCAAGGAGTGTACTTAGATGCAAGGAGTGCACTGTGTGAGCGAGGCCTTCAACGGATTATCCATACTTCTACAGCAGCAAATTAATCACTTTAAGGCCCCAATTAAAAGGAAAAAAAAAGGATTGTCGCCTCCCACAGCCGTGCTGTTTCAGCGATGTCGGCGTGCTATTCTAGGCAGGTACCATGACGTTGTGTCACGGGACTGCTGCAGGCAATCAGCAACCGCTGATCAGCTGTAGCTCATCAATATTCCGTCAGGGCGGATGTCCACTCTGATGAAACAGTGACCACTGATTGTCTGCAGGAGTCCCATGACACAACGTCACGGGAGCCGCCAGGGATAACAATGCTGACTGTGGGAGGTGAGTATCCATTGTTTTTGTTTTAAATGGGGCCATGAAGTGATAATACAGGGGGGTTGTCGAGTAGTGGACAATCCCTTTAAAGCAAAAGATTCCCATTGAAAAATGTAGTTTTGCTAATAAAATTTGATTGAGGAAAATAATGGACAGGTTATATTTCATTATAACTGATTACAGATGCACATTTTACAAATCACTTTGCAAACTATTGATATTCTGTTCTCTTATGGTATTTTATTTTTTTTTCCAGAAATTCCCATTTTTCACATTTTGAATGCACGCATCACTTTTGGAAACCTAAATGGATGTGATGAGCCAGTATCATCCCTTCGTCAAAGTCCCAGCAGTGAAGCCCCCTCCCCAAGCAGCGATTCCTGCAGTGTTAGCAGCACCAGCTCTATAAGTATGATGCCACAACAGGGGGAGACGGGACAGAGGGACTCCAACAGTATGTGTCAGACCTCAGCACTGGGGGCAATGGAGGTCCTGGGTAGGGGTGACTAGAGAGAGGATTACCATTAGCTATGCCTCATGTCACCCATAGATTTTAGATAGGTAGGTAGCATGATCCACCAACATTTCAGATGGCTCCACCAGGCCTCCACCTTCACTGCTTTGCCTGAATACACATACAGAATTGGCTGCTTTTGTAATGGTGCCTTTATGTTGTCAGCTCTTTTGGGAAGGAGGTATCGTAGATAGTTAGTTAGCAAAAGTTTTTTTATGACCTGTAGATTTTTATTTTTTGTGAATGTTTAGCTTCTGGACGTGGCTGTGAGATGGACCAGTCATTGTTTGAAGCTCCGCGAGGTTACAGTATGGTGGGAAGTTACCGTGAGAGTATGCGGGAGGAAGAGGATGACCTGCTGCAGTTTGCTATCCAGCAGAGTTTGCTGGAAGCTGGTAGTGAATATGACCAGGTAAGAAGAGGTCTTGGATCCCACCTCCCTGTTCACAATTACACTCTGCAGTTTTGCTCATAAGTTTAGTTGTCTCCAAACTGCATAAAAATACTAAGTTCAAAATTTGTATTGCACCTGAGTCACAAAAAAACAGAGAAAAACAACAATAGAAACTGGGAAAATGCAACGAACAGGAGCTGCAGTTTCCTCCTTTTAAGCATGCAGGAAAATAATAAGAAATTCTACCAAAAGTATATGTTTGCCAATGAGCTCAATAATATCACTAGTAAACACCAAAAATATTTATTTTTCCTGTATCAAATTAGAAGATACCAAACTAACAGGGTACAAAGATATTTTTTTCTAGTAAACCCCTAAACTTTCCATAATGATGCCCACAGCCAGTCTAACTTTTATTTTTCGAAACCCAAGAGAAAAAACAAAAATACAAGAATAAGCATATACCCTACAGCAAGTAAATCAGTAACAGTAATAGTAAATAAGTACATGTAAATACAGCTCTGGCAAAAAATAAGAGACCACTGCAAAATTTTCATTTTCTCTGATTTTTCTCTTTATAGGTAGAATTTTTGAGTAAAATGTACATTGTTGCTTTATTCTATAAACTACTGACAACATGTCTCTGAAATTCAAAGCTAAAAATTTTGTATTTATTTGCAGCAAATGAGAAATTGTCAAAATAATAAAAAAGAAACAGTGCTTTCAGACCTCAAATAATGCAAAGAAAACAAGTTCTTATTCATTTAGAAACAACAATACTCATGTTTTAACTCAGGAAGAGTTCAGAAATCAATATTTGGTGGAATAACCATGATTTTTAATCCCAGCTTTCATGCATCTTGGCATGCTTTCCACCAGTCTTTCACACTGCTTTTGGATGACCTCATCCCACTCCTGGCACAAAAATGTAAGCAATTCTTCGTTGTTTGATGGCTTGTGACTATCCATCTTCCTCCTGATTACATTCCAGTGGTTTTCAATAGGGTTCAGGTCTGGAGATTGGGCTGGCCATGACAGAGTCTTGATGTGGTGCTCCTTCATCCCCACATTGATTAATCTAGCTGTGTGGCATGGGGCATTGTCCTGCTGGAAAAAACAGTCCTCAGAGTTGGGGAACATTGTCTGAGCAGAGGAAGCAAGTGTTTTTCAAGGATAACCTTGTATGCGGCTTGATTCATACTAACTTCGCAAAGATTAACCTGCCCAATTCTAGCCTTGCTGAAGCATCCCCAGATCATCACCGATCCTCCACCAAAGTTGACAGTGGGTGCAAGACTGTGTGGCTTGTATGCCTCTCCAGGTCTCCGTCTAACCATTAGACGACCAGATGTTGGACAAAGCTTAAAATTAGACTCATCAGAGAAGATTACCTTACTCCAGTCCTCTATGGTCCAATCCTTAATGGTCTTTGGCAAACTTCAGCCTGGCTCTTCTTTGCTTCTCATTGATGAAAGGCTTTTTTCTAGCTTTACATGACTTGAGGCCTGCCTCTAGGAGCCTGTTACGAACTGCTCTTGACATGCACTTCACCCCAGCTGCCATTTGCTTTTCTTTTTGTAGGTCACTTGATTATCATCCTTCGGTTGCCGAGTTACATTCGAATAAGATGACGGTCATCCCGGTCAGTGGAGAGTCGCTCTCGCCCTCTGCCGGTCTGTAGCTTTGTTGTCCCCAATGTCTGCTGCGTGACCTTGTTGTAATGCTTCCGTCTTCAAAATTTAAGGATGGAGGCAACATGACACTCACTGTATCCCTCTGCTAGTAAAGCCAGAATTGAGCCCTTCTTTTCCTCACTCAAGACTTTTCTTTTCAACTCCTTTGGCATGGTTAAAGGTTATTTTTTCATTCAAATTAATTTTGGGCTATTCCTAACACATGTTTTGCCATCCAGCTTGTCCTATTACAAGAGGATTGTGAAGACCACAGCAGTGTTTTTTTATACTTTCCCTCTTTACATAAGATTTGGTTCAGGTGATCACCTAATCAGAAGCACATTAAGTAGAATGAGGTGGACTTTGGTTGGAATTCAACTCACACTGGAATGGAATGGCTGTCACACATGTAGAGATGGGTATTTTTAGAAAACTGTGCAGTGGTCTTTTAATTTTTGCCAGAGCTGTATATAGGGTACTTAGTTAATGCTATTTTGATCAAAAATGCATAAAAGCCATCCCACCATGACAAGGTGAACCCATTGGGACAGTCCTAACCTTCCACTAGTATTAAAACCATCACCATGTGTCTAGCCACCACTAGATGTATATGGTTCTATTGAGCTCAATAATCTCTCTAGTAAACCCCCAAAGATATATTTTTCCTGTATCAAACTGGAATATACCAAACTAACATGGTGCAAAGATATATTTTTTTAGTAAACCTCTAAACTCTCCGTAGTGATGGCTATAGCCAGCTTAAATTTTATTATTCAAAACAAAAGAAAAAAACAAAACAAAAATACAAGAATGAGCATATACACTACAGCAAGTAAATCCATAAACTGTAATAGTACATGTAAATAAATAGGGTGCTTAGTTAACACTATTTTGATCAAAAAGGCATGAAAGCCATCCCACTGCGACAAGGATTACCCATCGGGGACGGTCCTAACCTATCTCTAGTATTAAAACCTTACCATGTGCCTAGCCACCACTAGAAGTATATGTTTTTCATTGAGCTCAATAATATCATTAGTAAACCCTAAAAAGATATATTTTTCCTGTATCAAACTGGAAGATACCAAACTGACATGGTACAAAGATATATTTTTCTAGTAAACGCCTAAACTCTCCATAGTGATGGCTACAGCCAGCCTGTCTGTTATTACTGAACTCTATGGCTTTACAGATGATTGGAGCTCGTAATGAGACATGTCGACCTTACTATCAATGAGCTACATATGAAGGCCAATAATCTAAAAATGTATTTTCATTGAATTTGTAGGTAACAATCTGGGAAGCTCTAACAAATAGCAAACCGGGAACACACCCAATGTCAAATGAAGGTCGGAAAGGAGAAAGGTTTGTAGAGTGGATTTGCATTTGAACAGACATGCTATTATAGTGCACCAGTTATTTCTGGTGACTTTCAGAGATGAGGATCTCTTCACGCAACACCATTCATTGGTCCAGGTCAGTGCTCTCTGGCAATGGACAGGTTGTGCACGAATTTCCTGAGCTTCCGGGTTTGCCGACATGACATTCGATTCGCTGGCTTGGTGTGGCCATCTGTCTCACCAGCCTGGCTGATCGTAAGCTGAGCCTGGGATCTCGGAGATTAAGGAACTTTGCACAGCTACTATCCGAAGCCAGAGATCACTGACCTGGAGCCAGGACCGGGGTTGTGTAAAGCGATCTGCTCATCTCTATTAAGTTGTCCTATGTGTATAGATGAGGAATAACACCGTTTCTGGCCATTACATAACTTGTATCCTGCTTTTTTTAGCAGCTTTGTCCTCTGTAGTCACTAGAAGATACAGTAACTTCTATTGATGTCCTCTGTCTCTATGTCTAGCTTATCCCCTCCCTTCTCCATACCCTACTATAGACAGCACCTGATGTTTCGCTCCTAACATCTTTGTACTTTTAATTTATGATTTAAAAAAAAACTAAAAAAGTGTAGTCGCAAATTTCACACTGACACTGCCATCTATGACATAAGAGTCCATTTGCTAAGACATGTATGCTGTAGCCCTCAAGTCTCACATTGTGACATAGTTTTAGGTGTCTATGTGCCTTCTTGCGACATAAAGTAAGAGCTGTGACTAATTGTTATTGGATTTGAAAGGGTTTCCCAGCAAAGACAACCGCCTTTCCAAATGTACCCTACCTCACAGTTGTCTGTGCATACAGGCCTTTTGTGCCTGCACATGGCCTACAGTGGAAATATACAGTAGTATCAAAGTGCATATTCAAGTGTAGTACGTGACACTTACAGAGGCTTACAAAAGTATTCACCCCCTTGACTTTTTTCCTATTTTGTTACATTACAACCTGTGTTTAAATTTTTTTGTAATCCGATTTGTGTGTGATGCATCAGCACTAAATAGTCTAAGTTGGTGAAGTGAAGTGAGAAAAATATAGACATAAATTAAATTTATGGGATCAAATAACTAAAAATTGGCATGTGCATATGTATTCACCCCTTTTGCTATGAAGCCCTGAAAACGAGCCTTACAATTTTTGTGTGCAAGTAAAGGCTTTTTTTCTAGCCTGATTTACATATTCCCCCTTCTCGTTTACCATACATCAGTCATGTTTTCTTTCCCTTGGAACTTTGGAATGAAGTCAGAGCCCATATACAGTTATATGAAAAAGTTTGGGCACCCCTATTAATCTTATGCTTAATGTTTTATAAAAATTGGTGTTTTTGCAACAGCTATTTCAGTTTGATATATGTAATAACTGTTGGACAAGTAATGTTTCTGCCTTGAAATGAGGTTTATTGTACTAACAGAAAATGTGCAATCTGCATTCAAACAAAATTTGACAGGTGCATAAGTATGGGCACCCTTATCATTTTCTTGTTTTAAATACTCCTACCTACTTTTTACTGACTTACTAAAGCACTTTTTTTGGTTTTGTAACCTCATTGAGCTTTGACCTTCATAGCCAGGTGTATGCAATCATGAGAAAAGCTACTTAAAGTGGCCACTTGCAAGTTGTTCTCCTGTTCGAATCTCCTCTGAAGAGTGGCATCATGGGCTCCTCAAAACAACTGTCAAATGATCTGAAAACAAAGATTATTCAACATAGTTGTTCAGGGGAAGGATACAAAAAGCTGTCTCAGAGATTTAACCTGTCAATTTCCACTGTGAGGAACATAGTAAGGAAATGGAAGAACACAGGGACAGTTCTTGTTAAGGCCAGAAGTGGCAGGCCAAGAAAAACATCAGAAAGGCAGAGAAGAAGAATGGTGAGATTAGTCAAGGACAATTCTCAGACCACCTCCAGAGAGCTGCAGCATCAACTTGCTGCAGATGGTGTCACTGTGCATCGGTCAACTATACAACGCACTTTTTGCACTTCCTTTAATTCTTAGTATCAGTTTAGTGTCATCTATATAGCTCCATATACAGTCATGGCCAAAAGTATTGAGAATGAGACAAATAGTAATTTTTCCAAAGTTTACTGCTTCATTTTTTGCAATGGCAATTTGCATATACTCCTGAATGTCAAAGAGTGATCAGCTTAACAGCAATTACTGTACTTGCAAAGTCAATATTTGCCCAGAAAATGAACTTTAACCCCCAAAACACATTTCAACATCATTGCAGTCCTGCCTTAAAAGGAGCAGCTAACATCGTTTTAGTGATTGATCCATTAACACAGGTGTGGGTGTTGATGAGGACAGGGCTGGCGATCAATCAGTCATGATTAAGTAAGAATGACATCACTGGACACTTTAAAAGGAGGCTGGTTCTTGGTATCATTGTTTCTCTTCAGTTAACCATGGTTATCTCTAAAGAAACACGTGCAGCCATCATTGCACTGCACAAAAATGGCCTAACAGGGAAGAGTATCGCAGCTACAAAGATTGCACCTCAGTCAACAATCTATCGCATCATCAAGAACTTCAAGGAGAGAGCTTCCATTGTTGTCAAAAAGGCTCCAGGGCGCCCAAGAAAGACCAGCAAGTGCCAGGACCGTATCTTAAAACTGTTTCAGCTGCGGGATCGGACTACCAGCAGTGCCGTGCTTGCTCAAGAATGGCAGCAGGCTGGTGTGAGTGCTTCTGCACGCACTGTGAGGCAGAGACTCTTTGAGCAAGGGCTGGTTTCAAGGAGGGCAACAAAGAAGCCACTTCTCTCCAGAAAAAACATCAGGGACCGACTGATATTCTGCAAAAGGTACAGGGAGTGGACTACTGAGGACTGGGGCAAAGTCATTTTCTCTGATGAATCCCCTTTTTGGTTGTTTGGGACATCTGGAAAACAGCTTATTCGGAGAAGAAGAGGTGAGCGCTATCACCAGTCTTGTCTCATGCCAACTGTAAAGCATCCTGAAACCATTCATGTGTGGGGTTGCTTCTCAGCCAAGGGAATCGGCTCACTCACAGTCTTGCCTAAAAACACAGCCATGAATAAAGAATGGTACCAGAATGTCCTCCAAGAGCAACTTCTCCCAACCGTCCAAGAGCAGTTTGGCGCCCAACAATGCCTTTTCCAGCATGATGGAGCACCTTGCCATAAAGCAAAGGTGATAACTAAATGGCTCATGGAACAAAACATAGAGATTTTGGGTCCATGGCCTGGAAACTCCCCAGATCTTAATCCCATTGAGAACTTGTGGTCAATCATCAAGAGACGGGTGGACAAACAAAAACCAACAAATTCTGGCAAAATGCAAGCATTGATTATGCAAGAATGGACTGCTATCAGTCAGGATCTGGTCCAAAAGTTGATTGAGAGCATGCCAGGGAGAATTACAGAGGTCTTGAAGAAGAAGGGGCAACACTGCAAATATTGACTTGCTGCATTAACTCATTCTAACTGTCAATATAACCTATTGGTACTCATAATATGATTGCAATTATATTTCTGTATGTGATATAAACATCAGACAAACACTAATAAAAACCAGAGGCCAGCAGATCATGTGAAAATATAATTTTGGTGTCATTCTCAAAACTTTTGGCCATGACTGTACAGAGGATATAAAAATCTACACACCCCTGTTAAAATTGTAGCTTTTTGTCATGTAAAAAAAAAATCACATCAAGAAAAAATAATTTCAGACTTTTTTTCACCTTTAATGCCACCTTTTAATCTATACAATTCTGTACACAAACTGAAATCTTTTCGGGTGGAAAAAGAAGAATAAAAGAACTAAAATAAGGTGGTTGCTTAAATATGCACACCCTTACACTAATAGCAGTAGTAGTGGCACTCCAAATCTGTCAAAATGCAAGTGCATCGTCTGGGTACAGCGCCCTCTTCAAGTCTAATGATGATTTGGAGGTTTGCTTTTGGCCGTTGTGCTGAAAGTTGAAATTCTTCTTCATCTTTAGCATTTTAGCTGAAGCCTGAAGATCTTGATGCAAAATTGACTAATATTTGGAACTGTTCATAATTTTCTGCTCATTCCACATTGACTAAAGTTCCAGTTCCATCTCCTGAAAATCAGCCTCAAAGCTTAATGCTGCCTCCACCATGCTTTGCTGTGGGTATGGTATTGTTTTGATCGTTGTGCAGTCTTGGCTTTGTGTCCTTGCAGCAAACATACCTTTTTGGAATTAGGGCCAAAAAGTTCCACATTGGTCTCAACAGACCATAACACATTTTCTCACATCCTTTTGGCAGACTTGAAGTAGGTTATAGCAAAACATAGCCGGGCTTGGATATTTGTCTTTGTAAGAAAAGGCTTCCGTATTGCCATCCTACCCCACAGTCTGACCCCTGTACACCGAAATCTAATTAGCGGAAAAGTTCAAATGCAGATTAAAGAAGAATAAAAAAGCGGATTTACTCCCCAAATGTATCAATGTAATCAGTATTACAGAGCCATTACAGCCATGTCTTTACTTTACATTATAAAATTGTGTCGACGGGTTCTCTTTAAATGATGGCAGCCATGTACTGACAACTAGTTAACATGAGTTTAAATGCAATTGGCTAATTCTGAACACAACCATATTCCCAATTAAAGGAGGGTGCTCACACTTACGGAACCAGATTGTTTTCGTTTTGTTACTTATATTTTCCCCCTCAAAATTAGTTCAGTTTTTTTTATCAATTGATTTGTACAGATTATAGGTGACATTAAAGGTGGAAAAAGTCTGAAATGATTCTTCATGCTAAGATTTTTTTTACACAACAAAAACCTACAATTTTAACAGGGGTGTGTAGACCTAATATATCTATTGCATGTACCTTAATACATACCCATGATGTGTGGTATTATTCCCCTGTTTTTTTTTTTTTTTTTTTCATTTACTTAAGTCATTTTTATCCTTAAGTTTAGTCCAGCATAAGGGTTTCTTGGTTGTAGCCTAACAAATTAGGTAAGTGGACAACCCCTTTAACTGTAGCTTCACTTCAATTTTCATGTCCTGAATAAAGTTGTTAGAGATTATTTAAAGGATTTGTCCAATGATATCTTTTTAGGGGAGCATCGCTCCCCAGGCTCCCGGCTTGTATGCTGGGAAAGGAGCATTCCTGCTTGGTTGACAGTTGGGACTTGCAGCGTCCTAACGATACTGGCACGAACTGTGAGCACAAAATGCAGCTTTACCTCAGCAGCATCAGGAGAGCGCAGTAGGTCTGAAATTGGCTGGGATTTGGAGCTCTGCGGGTGTCCAAGTGATCCCAGCCAGTGCAGTGTTCCAAGCTCTCCAGGAAGAGCTTGTAAGCACAATGCACATTTAGCCACCGCTGCATGACTGCCGTGGTAACCGATTTTCTAGACAGAGAGACATAAACCAGAAAATGCAACATAATTCTGTTTTTTGAGAACAGAGAGGAATGTTAATAATAAGTAAATTGAAAAAATACTTGTTTTTACAAACACGTTTCAGTTTTACCCAGTTTCAAAGATTGGAATAACCAATAAAAAAGGGAATCTGTCTGCAGGATTTCACACCCCAAACTATGTATATGAGCATGTAGCTCTTTCAAAGACAAGTCCAGCAATACCATTACATGACCAGTCTGTTGCCCCATTGCTGAGAAATCAGCAATTGAATTGAAAAGCAAATGAGGCTGAAGAGCTATTTGTAGATCTGAAGACTTTGTCACTCCAGCTCTATTCCCCACCCTGCACCATCTCCTCCCTTTTGTCTGATGACTCCTTTGCTTTAAGTTGCACAGCATAGAGGCTGTAAGTCAAACAGGAGGAGACGGCGCTGGGTGAGTAATAGAGCCGGAGTGACAGAGGCTTCAGAGCTACAGCTTCATTTACATATCAATTCAAACAATTATTTCTCAGTAACGAAGAACGAACTGACCATTTAAAGGTATTGCTGGACTTGTCTTTGAAAGAGAAACATGAGAATGTAAATAGTTTGGGGAGTGAAATTCGGCTGACAGATTCCCTTTAAGTTTCCAGGTTTCTAGAACACCCTAAAATTGTATTTTCTCCTTTTTAAAATCCCAATGATAGGCATTGTATGCACACACCATAAAAGTTTTAATTTTCCACCCAGTTGTTTTTGTTTTGTTTTTTTAATTTTTGCTTGTGAATTTTTTTTTGCAGAACTCCACAGCACACGCAGCGATGCAGCCCCCCACATTCTGTCTCCAGCAACACATTCAGCACTTATCAGGAGCAGTTGCGAATAGCCATGGAGCTTTCGGCCAAGGAACTGGAGGAAGAGGAGAAGCTGAAGCAGCAGGAAGAGGAAGAGCTTGAAAGAATTCTGCAGCTCTCTCTTACTGAAAAATAGGAGGGCTTCAATTTTACTAGACAGGCACCCAGGATGTCTACTAAAATTGCCTAAGGGCTCACTTGGGAAGCCACCAATATAGACATGTGTCTAAGAAGGAGCCATCAGGAAGAGAGATGGAGCTTCCTGTTACACACAATGCATTGCGACATGAGCCAGCCTTTTGTTAACATACTTCCTATTCTTTCAAATATAGGAAGTGTCATGTCAACTTAAGGAAGTCAACAAAACTCGCAGATGATGGGCACAAGCTCAAGAGCGGATGTTAATCACCCAGCCTCTCTACCTTGGATAGGTCATCCTCTTTGCTGCTAGAGCCAAAATGATAAAGTTGATCTTTTGGTGTTATGCTGGCTCTCTAGCAGCAAACTGGTCAATATTCACAATATGGTACCCTCCATATATCTCTGGTGATAGTTTCCGAGCAGGAGATGGACTTCATATAACCGTGGCCTCCGTATAGGGCTATAGTGGATGTGATGAAATATGAATTCTTTTTGGGTTGTGTGCGCAATATATGTTAATTCTTTAATTATCAGGCTCAGTTCTATGTAAGTGGTTACAAATTATGACACAAAAAAGTATAATAAATATGTAGAAGTCTTGGAAAGAGAGTACAAAGAGGAGATAACCTTCGAAAGAATGCCAAGTTGTCGGATAAGGTACTACAGATTCCACAAGTAATTCACAAATTGGGGTTTCCTTTCGTACAAAATTTAAATTCAATGTTTGATGTAAAATTAAATGGTAATAAAGGATGTTTCCCACAATGAAAAGTTCTTTTTTTTCTCTATTTATAAAGCGACAATACATGTGTTTTTTCATCCTAAACCTCATGATTACACAATTTATCTAACTCTCTCAACTCATCCATAAATATGAACATTTGGCTTCATTTGAGAAAGGGAACTTGCCAGACTGATCTCCCCGGGAGACAAAAGGATTGGGCTTTTAGATGTAATCTCCTTATCTACCGCAACATCATTAATCGGGAGTGAGTCGGGAGACCCCGATACACATCAGATAGTCGGCCAGTGTAGTTGAAATTGGTGGCTATGCCTAACTTTATTCTTGTGTATGGAAGTCTTAAAGAGGTTGTCCACTACTTTTACATTGATGGCCTATCCTTAAGATGACTTAACGGTGGCCAGTACAGGTGACATACACAGCTTTCTGTTTTATTCATTAATAATTGTACGAATATTTTTTATCTAATTATTTTCACATTATGGCACATTAATTGGTCTTATGACTTAATGGTTGCATATGTCTACTATAGACTAGGAGATATGACTGTAAGCTCCACTTTTACTGTGATCTACACATGAAAATTTTCACTACAGTTCTACTATATTGGACTTGTACAGTATAACTGTTGAATATTATACAAATAAATTATCCAAGTACTGGATGATGACAAGTTAAATAATCATAATCACTTGTCATGTGGAGGAACAAGGTAACCGTTACATACAAAACATGCTACCCTACAAATAACATGAGGAAAAAAGTAACCATATAGTAGTCTGACAGTTCAGCTGTCCATTTGTAAACTGGAAAAATCAATAGCTTTTCCACTTTTTCAAAAGAGCACCTTAAACTCAGTGAGACTCACAGATATATCAATATTGTTGGAGAGCAATTTTATTGTTATTTAAAATCTAGTTAAATAAGTAGTTTCACATGTGAGATTTATGGCTTATTGTAACGCTATTGCCGGCACCCCTGCATGTTTCCCCTTCACCCTCCATGCAGGGACACCGGCATACTCACCGCCCTGGCCGCGTGGCGTTGTCCCCAGCGTTCTTGCAGTCTCAAGCTGTAGTGCGCACTGCAGTTCCAGGCGGCGCGCCTAGAGGGGGCACACTCACCTGCTCTTAAATGGGCAGCGGGCGCACATAGTTAAATTCCCCCAGCCAATGTACAGGTGCTTCTCACAAAATAAGAATATCATCAAAAAGTTATTTTATTTCAGTTCTTCAATACAAAAAGTGAAATTCATATATTATATAGAGTCATTACAAAGAAAGTGATCTATTTCAAGTGTTTATTTCTGTTAATGTTGATGACTATGGCTACAGCCAATGAAAACACAAAAGTCATTATCTCAGGAAATTAGAATAACTAACAAAAACACCTGCAAAGGCTTCCGAAGCATTTAAAAAGGTCTCTTAATCTGTTTCAGTAGGCTCCACAATCATGGGGAAGACTACTGACTTGACAGATGTCCAAAAGGCAGTCATTGACACACTCCACAAGGAGGGTAAGCCACAAAAGGCCATTGCTAAAGAAGTTGGCTGTTCACAGAGTGCTGTATACAAGCATATTAATGGAAAGTTGAGTGGAAGGAAAAAGTGTGGTAGAAAAAGGTGCACAAGCAACCGGGATAACCGCAGCCTTGAAAGGATTGTTAAGAAAAGACTATTCAAAAATTTGGGGGAGATTCACAAGGAGTGGACTGCACTTGTATATGTAGCATATGAGTACACCTGCTAGATGGCACCCAGCCAGTAGCTGGGAGGCATCTTGATTAAAAGGCACCCTCCCCAAGCAACACAGCGAATCATTAGTGAGTGAGGGGGTCTCCTAGTGAGTTGTGAGGTCCCATGGTCCTGGTGTAGCCAGAGTCCTGTACCCGAAGTCCCTGGTCATTATCCGGCCAGTGCTGAACCCAAAGTCCCTGGTCCTAGTGCGGCCAGTCCTGAACCCGAAGTCCCTGGTCATAGTGCAGCCAGTGCCTGAACCTCATTCCCCGATCCGTGTGCGGCCAGTCCCTGAATCAGTGTCCGAGACTTGTGTGTCTGAACATGTACTTATCCAAGTACTTCGTATATCTGGTCTGCTACAACCAGTCTCCAAATCAGCCCTGTCTGAGACTCAGTGTCAGTAACCGTTCTGCAGAGGATCCAGAATTTGGTAGTCTTAACGGAGTCCTAGTCCTATCCGTGTCTGCATATCTGACCCCCGGGGCCTGGCGGCTACTTGCAGCCAAGCCTATCTCCACCATCAGGAGCTCCAGTGAACACCTGGTAGCCGCTTAGCTGCGCCCCTCCTATGTAAGCCCAGCCCCGTGGCACAATGGGTTCGCAAAGCCACGTGCGCCACCTGCGTGCGTAACATCTATGGGATATTACATAAATGACCAATACATGCAGATCCCACCACTGAAACCCGCATCTATCTCAAGAATGTCGTGCGTAGTCAGGGAAGGAGAGGTGGCCGCCCACTTGCTGCTTGTTCAACAATTTCTCATTTATGGATTATCCAGTCGATATGGAAAAAAATTTAAGAAATGTCATAAACGGACATGTTAAAACAGTGCCATTCTATTACAGGACTATGCTGGTATCAATGAGCACTTTAGGACAAACCAATTTTTTCACAAATGCATATAAAGGTAGACTGCATGACAAAGGGCCGGATTTTGTACACCTGTGGCAATAGGATTAAATGGAAAAACCTTAATTCAATGATTAAGATATGTGTCCTAATACTTCTGTCCATACAATGTATGAATAGGGGGAAGCCAGCGCATTGGCAATTAATTCTCCTTCAAATGCACAGACTCCACTACGACATAAATAATGTAGACGATTCAATGCCTATAAGCAAAAGATATCTTGAATTTTATTCCATCAATAGTTAAATTCCACCTCAAAAGTAATAGAAAGTCATCCTTTACCCCTCAAACACTACATCCATCCATCGTCACAGTGTCTCTTCAGCAATATCCGTCACATACTTAGAGGCAAATCTGTGACTCAGGGGTCACAACCCTATGAAAATTAATAAGGAAAGTTTAATAGCTAATCAAAAGACCCCCAGTGTGGATTACTTGTGAACAAGTAGAAAAATTAAAATAAGCGCAATAGGATAATCCTAAAAATATGAATAAATACATGCCTGCATCAATGCTAAATATAAAACCGAAAACAACTGAAGCTGGATGTCAATCATAAAACTTCAGAAAAGAAAAATAGCAGGATTATAAAAATGCACATAATATATTATTCACTGGCTTCAATAGAATTAAAGGACTTTCACCTTCCTTTTTCTGCACCTATTATTTAAATTAGATTACTTGTGGTTTTCCCTTACGTTTTTGTGTGTTTTTTTAACATGCGTTTTTATAGCTTTTGTCTCTTGTTGGTGTCATGCTCTAAATAAAGCTGCTTTGTTTCTGATACTTCCTGGTATATGGTGTAATGGGATGGGTGGTGGAACCACTGTGCCGCGGTGCAAGGAGAGGTCGGAGGGGGTAACTAGGTGCTTCACCGAATCCGACCTTAGATCTACGACGCCTTAACGACTCCGTAATCCAAGGAGGGACGAGGGAGGTGAGCCAGGTGCTACTCCGGTACTGACCTCGGATGGTTGGCAGCTGACCCCCAGAGACTGGAGGTAGGTATGGACAGACACGGCTGATGGACAAGCAGGCAGGCACGGCTGATAGGCTTGCACGTCTGCGAGACAGGCAGGCGAGCACGGCTGGGAGACAGGTGGGCACGGCTGATAGGCAGGCAAGCACGGCTGATAGATGTACTGGGACCTGAGAACTAAGCAGAGTGTTGCACACAAACAAACAAAGTTGCACAGGCACCTCCATAGTGGAGGAGGTGCCTTAAATAGCCAAAGTCCTCTGGTCATTGGCCAGGGACACTTTAGGACGGCGCACGCGGTCCCTTTAAGAGGATGGGAGCACGCATGCCCGGGGATCTGCGTGCACCCCGGGCTGTGTCGGCGTGGAGAGAGGACGCTGGAGCGGAGTCCTCAGACCGAGACCCGTGGTGGTAAGGGGATCGGGGTTTCTGCCGGGGAATGGTAGGAGGCAGAGACGCCAACGCTACATATGGCATTGACAAAACTTTATTGATATACTTAGGTGTGGATAGACTTACAGTATATCAATCATGTAAGGGATACAATGAATTTCTAACAAGGTGAATAATTCCCTATTGTTAAAAATTATACCTTCATTAATACTATTAAAGAAAAAGGAAATAAACTTCCTAGATCTGAATGAATGAAATATTCTCATTGAATACTTTGTTCTGTACAAAGTTGAATGTGCTGACAACAAAATCACACAAAAATCATCAATGGAAATCAAATTTATTAACTAATGGAGGCCTGGATTTGGAGTCACCCCCAAAATTAAAGTGGAAAAACAGACTACAGGCTGATCCAACTTTGATGTAATGTCCTTAAAACAAGTCAAAGTGAGGGTCAGTATTGTGTGTGGCCTCCACGTGCCTGTATGACCTCCCTACAACACCTGGACATGCTTCTGATGAGGTTGCGGATGGTCTCCTGTGGGATCTCCTCCCAGACCCGGACTAAAGCATTCGCCAACTCCTGGACTGTCTGTGGTGCAACGCGACGTTGGTGGATGGAGCAAGACATGATGTCCCAGATGTGCTCAATCGGATTCAGGTCTGGGGAATGGGCGGGCCAGTCCATAGCTTCAATGCCTTCATCTTGCAGGAACTGCTGACACACTTCAGCCACATGAGGTCTGGCATTGTCCTGCATTAGGAGGAAACCAGGGCCAACCACACCAGCATATGGTCTCACAAGGGGTCTGAGGATCTAATCTCGGTACCTAATGGCAGTCAGGCTACCTCTGGTGAGCACATGGAGGGCTGTGCGGCCCTCCAAAGAAATGCCACCCCACACCATTACTGAGCCACTGCCAAACCGGTCATACTGAAGGATGCTGCAGGCAGCAGATCACTCTCCACGGTGTCTCCAGACTCTGTCACGTCTGTCACATGTGCTCAGTGTGAACCTGCTTTCATCCATGCAGAGCACAGGGCGCCAGTGGTGACTTTGCCAATCCTGGTGTTCTGTAGAAAATGCCAAGCGTCCTGCACGGTGTTGGGCTGTGAGCACATCCCCCATCTGTGGATGTCGGGCCCTCATACCACCCTCATGGAGTCAGTTTCTAACCATTTGTGCCGACACATGCACATTTGTGGCCTGCTGGAGGTCATTTTGCAGGGCTCTGGCAGTACTCCTCCTGTTCCTCCTTGCACAAAGGCGGAGGTAGCGGTCCTGCTGCCCTCCTACGGCCCCCTCCACGTCTCCTGGTGTACTGGCCTGTCTCCTGGTAGCGCCTCCAGCCTCTGGACACTACGCTGACAGACACAGCAAACCTTCTTGCCAAAGCTCGCATTGATGTGCCATCCTGGATGAGCTGCACTACCTGAGAAACTTCTGTGGGTTGTAGAGTCCGTCTCATGCTACCACGAGTGTGAAAGCACAACCAACATTCAAAAGTGACCAAAACATCAGCCAGAAAGCATTGGTACTGAGATGTGGTCTGTGGTCCCCACCTGCAGAACCACTCCTTTATTGAGGGTGTCTTGATAATTGCCAATAATTTCCATCTATTGTCTATTCCATTTGCACAACAGCATGTGAAATTGATTGTCAATCAGTGTTGCTTCCTAAGTGGACAGTTTGATTTCACAGAAGTCTGATTTACTTGGAGTTATATTCTGTTGTTTAAGTGTTCCCTTTATTTTTTTTGAGCAGTGTATATCTATATGGTAACCAAGTAATATCCAATTAATATATCAAATAAAAAACAGGACTGAAAACAGGATCAGGCTGGGGGGTGTCTTAACATTTTCCCTCAATGTTGCACCCTAAAGATAAGCCCTATCCGTAGATAAAGCACGCAAGTTATGCCGCTCACAGACGTCGGTTCCAACTTTGACATCGTGACTCCAGAAAACTGCCCATTATAACTACCTGCTAATTCCTCCTGATGAACCAGTATAATTGGGGAAATGCGTCAAGGTTACGGCACTTATATGGGGTCCTTCTTATTGAAGTAACTATTTGCATCTGGTCTGGGCCTGGATTTGATTAATTTCTATCATCCCATATGGGTTTAAGGATACAGGTATATACTTATATATTAGTTGGATTAAGCACAATTTGCACTTTATTATATGCATGGACACTTTCTCCAAACAACATATATTGTGTAGTTATTTGAATATTGGGGGTTATATATACACCTGACTATATATTGGGCAGGACCAGACTTTGGCTCCATATTGTTGGCTGCTCTGTCCTCTTTTTTCAGGTACGCTGCCTTTGGTGACTTACTTTAGTCAGGACTACCTGGGGTCGGCTAGGGTCAGATGATGGTGACCGGGGGCGACATAACTTGCGTGCTTTATCTAGGGTGTCAACCTCCGCAGTCAGGCAGGGCTTATCTTAAGGGTCCATCATCGATGGAAAATGTTAGGACACTCCCCTGCCTGATCTTGTTTTCAGTCCTGTTCTCTATGTGATGTATTAATTGGATGTTATTTGCTCACTACATAGATATACAGTACAGACCAAAAGTTTGGACACACCTTTTCATTTAAACATTTTTCTGTATTTTCATGACTTTAAAAATTGTACATTCACACTGAAGGCATCAAAACTATGAATTAACACATGTGGAATCAAGAGAGTGCCATGAGTGTGCAAAGCAGTCATCAAAGCAAAAGGTGGCTACTTTGAAGAACCTAGAATATAAGACATATTTTCAGTTGTTTCACACTTTTTTGTTAAGTATATAATTCCACATGTGTTAATTCATAGTTTTGATGCCTTCAGTGTGAATGTACAATTTTCAAAGTCATGAAAATACAGAAAAATCTTTAAATGAGAAGGTGTGTCCAAACTTTTGGTCTGTACTGTATGTATAAGTATTTGTTGGATAGGAACTATCAAGTTTATTTCCTTTTTCTTTTATTAGTATTAATAAAGATATAATTTATTCATCCTGTTAGAAAAATACTTAGGTGTGGATCACATGCATTTTTGGTGTTTTTCTGCCACAGAAACGCACTTAAAACGCATATGCGTTTTTTAACTGCAGAATTTCCGCACCCAATGCAAGTCTACGAGGAGAATCCGCACAGAAAAAAGTGTACCTGCAAGAGAAACTGACATGTTGCGGATTTGAAACATGAGCACAGGTCAGTTTATGCTGAGTAAAGAAAAAAAAACACAACGGGCATGAGATTTCTATAAATCCCATCCACTTTGCTGTAACTGTAAGATGCTGCGTTTTTGACGCAACAAAAATTTACAGAGTGAAAAACGCACCAAAAGCTCATCGTGGGAATGTAGTCTAAGAAATTGGTCTAACTAAGCTTATCGACAGGCCATGCCATAATGTCTGATAGATGTGGGTCCTACTGATGGAACTGACATCAGGAGTGGAAAAGTTATTGTACAAATACGACTCTCTACTTCAATTTTTATTAGAGCTGTGAAATATGTGCGGACACCTCTCCATTTAAAGGTGCACAACGAGTCCCCATTCTTGAAATGGATGACGGTCCCAGTGGTGGGATTGTTGATATGTCACAAATGTCCCAGAACGGACAATTCCTTCAAGGATTGGATGAAAGGATTAAATTTAATTTATGTGTAAATGCTCAGTTATGTAAAATAACAAATTGAGCTTTCCTCACCCTTCCCGAGTCTAGCACTGCCTCTCTGCTGCAGCCCTGGTCTCTATTGATCTGTAAACAGGTACGCAGATGCAATGGCACAGAAGATGAAGACTCACTGGTGACTTGATCCAAGTGATTATTTATTTACCACAAACAATTTAGATGAACAGAAATGAAATGTTTAAAGGTTTAGGGATTTACAAAAAACGTTTAACTAGTTCACAATGCTGGGGGTTATTATTCTAGGTATATAAACAGTATCTTTGTTTCACAACACAGTTTTGAACCACAAAGTTAACAAACTAATATAGCAAACAATATTTCTACCTTAGTTTGTGGTAAGTTAAATGGTTGTGACACAAGTGCACACTTGATGCATTAACATGTGTACAATATTTTCCTAAGCATCCCAATCTTGTCAAAATGGTGCTCCTATGAAGCAAAGCCTGTGTCTGGGCTTCATGGGGGGGATGGTTTATTTCACCACTTACTGCAATAGTAATGACTTGCAGTACTTTATATACTACAAGCAATCAAACCGTCACAGGTTTATAAAATAGTTTTAAGTAATAAAAGATTTTTACAAATATTATAAATTGAAAAAGAAAAAACATATTTAAATCATCTCCCTTTTCCCAATCTAAAAATAAAGAAATGTAAAAAAAATGTGTATTTGGTATTGACGCTTCTGTAAAAGATGTTAAAAACAAACAAACACAAGTATTGACATTTTTGGTTCCTGCACCATGCCAAAAAGTGCAGTATGTAGTATGTATGCCAAAATGGTACCAAGAAAAACTAATGTAGTATGTATGCCAAAATGGTACCAAGAAAAACTAATGTAGTATGTATGCCAAAATGGTACCAAGAAAAACGAAATGTTGCCACGCAAAAAAAGAAGCCATCACTGTAAAAAAATACTTATTTCTGTATATTTTTTTTCTATCGGGGACTTCTTATCAGATGCGATTGATCAAAAGCTATATCACGATATTCTTAGAAAAAAGTATTGATTTATTCTTGAATTGTCCATTAAAAAGAATGATTGCAGAAGTTCCATAAAATAGTTAAATAGAGTGATTGTCCCTTTGTCCATAATTAGCTTAATAGTTATGATTCACCCATCTTTTCCTGGGATCTTGGATGGTAGGTTGCGTCTTTCTGTGTCCAGCACGTGTGTCAAGATGACACCATATGTTCAGGTAAAGGACGTGTCTCCTTGGGCCTACATCAGCAGCTGTTTTCTTCCCACACAGATTCTTGTCCAGTGTCCTGTGAAATGACAAGAGCGCCCCCCTGTCTCTAACATGGGCTTATATAGACCAGTCATATAGCACCTGTTCTTCTGCATATGCTGCATATGGCACTGAACTAAAAATACACAAATAGCGCATGTCATCTAGAAACCCTAGCACGATGGCTGATTCAATCTTATGCAATGTATGGTACAGAATTCAGAATTAGGAATAAAATGAATATCCGTAATTAATATTTAACAATCACACAGCAGGGACCGACAAAAACAGGAGAGCGCCCCGGTGCTTTTCAGTCCAATAAAGCATTATAAGTGGTCCCCATTGCCTCTTGGGCCTTTAGATGGCTGCACAGGTTTCACCAATGGTATGTCCGCTCCTGTCATACAATTCCATCAACTGAAAAATAAATAAGTTATGGGAAAATGGCAAAACAAACATTTTTTTTTACAAAGTTCTATTCTTTTTTTAACTAGTTAAAGCGCACCTGTCAGCAGGATTGTGCTTAGTAAACCACATACACTGGTAGGTGGGCGCCATTAGGCAAATTTCTCTTTTCTCCAGCAAAATGGAGCCGCTGGCGGTGCTTGCGCAGTAGCATTTATCGGCAAGGGATAGATGCTATTGCGCACACAGGGGCGCCATTTTGATGGAGGAAAAAGAAATTTGCCTGCAGCAATATGGCGCCGCCGGTCGCGCTTGCTCAGTAGCATCTCTCGGCAAACAAGAAATGCTACTGTGCGTGCGCGGGCGGCGGGGCCATATTGCTGCAGGCAAGTTTCTTGATGTGTATCACAATTATACATGCAGTATTTAAAATAGGAGGCAGGTCACTGAAGGCACAGTGACCTGTCAGAAGCCATAGAGTGGAATACATAAGCAGAACACCACATACAGCCCCTCCACAAAGACTGCTTCGGAGCACGAGCGTCTCATTATCTCAGGAATGAAAATAAAGATTATAAAAGAACCACTGGATGGATTTCATCAACAAAGGTATCATTTTACTCATTGTAATGGCGCCCACCTGACAGTGTATGTGGCTAACTGAGCACAATCCTGCTGACAGGTGCCCTTTAAATACATATAAAGAAATCTATAAGTTTAGTATCACTGTAATTGTACTGACCTTATTGCCAAGTCATTTATAATGCACATTGAACATATAAAACAAAACCAATGTTGGAATTGCATTGTTTTTCCCATTTCACCTCACTTGGAATTTTTTTTTTTTTGCAGTTTTTTAATTCATTTTATGGAAAATGCAGTGGTGGTGTATGGACTGTGGCTCAAAGTTACCTGCATGTTTGGGGAAGTTACTGCTCAGGACTCACACAGATCTCCATTATACACTTGTGTACATGACCTCTTTTATAAACTTTAGGATTGGCGATATTAGTAATAAAAGTCTCTACTGGTCTCTACTGTTATCGATTACTATAAGGTCACGTTCACACGTTCAGTATTTGGTCAGTATTTGTAAGCCAAAACCAGGAGTGGGTGATAAATACAGAAGTGGTGATGTGTTTCTATTATACTTTTCCTCTGATTGTTCCATTCCTGGTTTTGGCTTACAAATACTAAGGTGAAATACTGACCAAATACTGAACGTGTGAATGTGGCCTAATAATGAGAACATAACATTTACTGCAGTTAATGGCTCAGAAAGCGGCTGCACAAGCTTAATATGATTCTACAAGATAAGAGGTTACTGGCGGGGAGGCTGCGGAGTACAATGTCCCCTGTAATTTACTATTAGAGGACACCTGTTATTTTATAGTGAGCAGCTGTAGTCAATATACCTGAAATCACCATCATCACCACAACTTTCCAGTAAAGTAAAAGAATCTTCAGGAAAGGAATTTATACCATATAAAGGAAAATGCTTTTGGATATCTATTGCTATTTCAGCTATGTTACTTTATTACTGATGGTCATATAATGAAAGGTTTGTGGATAGAGTTTTGCAACATGTAAATAAGTATAGGCTTTAATAATAATGATTACAAGGTAAATTCCTCCTTTGGATATAAATTGCAGAATTATCAGAAATGCCGATGCCTAACCGAATGCAAATAATATATTCTGTGTCATCAGAAGCCTCAACAAGAGGGGGTTTACAGAGCCCCCTACACAATCAAGGAGTGCAATTCCAGTGAATCCCAAAATGGGTACCAAGGTTGTCAAATCAGAGCAAAGTTTTAATTTACAAAATGCAGCTTTTAAATGAACATTTAATGTATTGAAGACAAAGATTTAAGAAAAATCTACTGTATATCACTACAGGGGCGGACACAGACTGTAGTGGGCCCCTGTGCAAGAAATTTTGGGGGGCCCCCCCTGCCCTTCATAAGGCAACAAAGTTATGTAAACATAACCCCCCATGTGCATCTCTCACCCCCCCATGTGCAGCTCTCATCCCACCCATGTGCAGCTCTCACCCCCCCATGTGCATCTCTCATCCCCCTCATGTGCATCTCTCATCCCCCCCATGTGCATCTCTCACCCCCCCATGTGCATCTCTCACCCCCCATGTGCATCTCTCACCCCCCCCATGTGCATCTCTCACCCCCCCATGTGCATCTCTCACCCCCCCATGTGCATCTCTCACCCCCCCATATGTGCATCTCTCATCCCCCCCGTGCATCTCTGATTCCCCCCACTCCTAGTTAATTAATTGTATTTAAAAAAAATAAAACTTGTTATACTTACCCCCATGCAATCCCTGCAGAATCCTGGCGCTCGTCCACGTCGCTGCCACCAGGTTCTCCTGACGTTCGGCCATGTGACGGCGCCACATACATAGCCATCAGCTTTTGTTTTGGCCAAAAGATTTTTAAAGCCGCCACCACGATAAGGTAGACTCTTCTGGGCGGGCCCTACTCTAACCTATTAAAATTTTCTTAAAATATCCAATACTCTTTTTAGATATATTTTTATTTAGTTTTCTTTAAGGGAATGTGTCATATACATTTTTTTTTTAAATGACCAATAATACCACATACAGGGAATACCGCCACACCATGACCAGACCACATATTACCACAACATAGTGACCGAATAATACCACACAGAAGGGAGAAAAACTGCCACACCATGACCAGACCACATATTACCACTACATTACTAATATTACCACCACATTACTAATATTACCATAAGTGTCATTATACACGGGAGCTCTATACATGGTATGTATAACGTAAGTGTCCAGGTAATCTAGTGATCACCAGTGAAATTATACACAGGAGCTCTGTATATAGTGTCAGTGTACAGGTAATACAGTGACATTATACACAGGAGCTCTGTATATAGTGTACAGGTAATACAGTGATCATCAGTGACATTATACACAGGAGCTCTGTATATAGTGTCAGTGTACAGGTAATACAGGGATCACCAGTGACATTATACACAGGAGCTCTGTATATAGTGTCAGTGTACAGGTAATACAGTGATCACCAGTGAAATTATACACAGGAGCTCTGTATATAGTGTCAGTGTACAGGTAATACAGTGATCACCAGTGACATTATACACAGGAGCTCTGTATATAGTGTCAGTGTACAGGTAATACAGTGATCACCAGTGACATTATACGCAGTGTACATGTAATAGACTGACTCACCGGTGACGTCTCTAGGTGAAGTCCTTCATCTTCGCTTTTCTCCTTCATCCAGCACAGACCGCCATCACGTCTTCCAGCCAGGACTCGTCTCTGCATAAAATAACACAGTTATCTAGAGCACATTCCCCAACTTCTACATTACGCAGCTGAATACAGACGTGCATCCACCATCAATATATGGTTAGTTATTAGGCAACCTACCATTCCAAATATAAATTGTAATCCACCACTGTGCCCCCATTAACTGTAAATAGGCACTTAATATATAATTTAATTAGAACCTCTACTCTTTCCGCCAATTTGTTACCAGTCACACTCCTGCATCCGCAACGCCCCCTACTCTATACTTCCTGCTCCCCGCATTCAATATTTACATGCACCCCCTGCCCCAATTCATTATATCATGTCCGTGCTCTCCCCACCCCATCATCATTTATCATTTACTCTCCCCCACCCCACATTCGTTATGTGCAGCTCATTATCCCCCTACTCCCAATTCCCCCATGTGCAGCTCTCAAACCCCCCCATGTGCAGCTCTCATCCCCCTCCATGTGCCCCTCTCTCACCCCCTCCCCCCCACATGTGCCCCTCTCTCATCCCCCTCCCCCCCACATGTGCCCCTCTCTCATCCCCCTCCCCCACATGTGCCCCTCTCTCATCCCCCTCCCCCACATGTGCCCCTCTCTCATCCCCCTCCCCCACATGTGCCCCTCTCTCATCCCCCTCCCCCACATGTGCCCCTCTCTCATCCCCCTCCCCCACATGTGCCCCTCTCTCATCCCCCTCCCCCACATGTGCCCCTCTCTCATCCCCCTCCACCACATGTGCACCTCTCTCATCTCCCCCCACATGTGCATCTCCCATCTCCCCCCCCACACATGTGCATCTCCCATCTCCCCCCCACACATGTGCATCTCCCATCTCCCCCACACATGTGCATCTCCCATCTCCCCCACACATGTGCATCTCCCATCTCCCCCCCCCCACACACATGTGCATCTCCCATCTCCCCCCCCCACACACATGTGCATCTCCCATCCCCCCCCCACATGTGCATCTCCCATCCCCCCCCACACACATGTGCATCTCCCATCCCCCCCACACACACGTGCATCTCCCATCCCCCCCCACACACATGTGCATCTCCCATCCCCCCCACACACACATGTGCATCTCCCATCTCCCCCCCCTACACACATGTGCATCTCCCATCTCCCCCCCCACACACATGTGCATCTCCCATCTCCCCCCCCACACACATGTGCATCTCCCATCTCCCCCCCCACACACGTGCATCTCCCATCTCCCCCCCCACACACATGTGCATCTCCCATCTCCCCCCCCCACACACATGTGCATCTCCCATCTCCCCCCCCACACACACACACATGTGCATCTCCCATCTCCCCCCCCCACACACATGTGCATCTCCCATCTCCCCCCCCCACACACACACATGTGCATCTCCCATCCCCCCCCCCCACACACACACATGTGCTTCTCCCATCTCTCCACTCCTAGTTAATTGTATTTAAAAAAAAATAAAACTTGTTATACTTACCCCCATGCGATCCCTGCAGAATCCTGGCGCTCGTCCAAATCGCTGACACCAGGTTCTCCTGCCTTCCGGCCATGTGACGGCGCCGTCACATGACCGGAAGTCAGGGGAATCATGAAGGCGCTGCTGCAACAGCGCAGCTCAGCGCTGAAATGTCCCGGACCCGGCGCATAGCATGGGGCCGGGGGCCCCATGAGGAGAGAGACGCACAAGAGGGGGGCCCCCGAGGGGGCCCCTACCGGCCGGGCCCCATACTGGAGTCAGGGCAGTCATGCCCTGATGGCGGCCCTGCTGGAGGCTGGAGGGGCCCCCTCTCCCTCGGGGCCCCCGTTCAATGAACCGGCTGCACGGGCGGTAGTTCCGCCCCTGTAATCACTATGTGAAAGTAATCACCTCCAAAGATCGGGTTCAGACATACTATTTTTTGTTCATTCATTTATAGTTGGTGCATCCAGGACTTTCTCATTTTTACATAAATTTCACTATATGACATCCAGCTTTTTTTGTGTCTATAAGGCCGTGATCACACGTTGCATAAATACTGTTTTTTGTTTTCTGTAAATGTCCAGACTGAACTATGCAATAACAACCTTCTCTAGTTATTGCATTTTTGCTGCATTTTATGCATTTTCCCCGTTATTTGAAGATTTTAAGCATCATTTTTAACCCCTTCCCGACATATGATGTACAGTTATATCATATGTTGGGTTCCTGACTTTGATGTGGGCTTGCATGCTGAGTCTGCCATTGTGAATTTATGACAGCGTCATTTAACAGGTGCCGGCAGGGGGTCACATCATTCCACGTGCCCAACGGCACCCCATGATGTTGTCACGGGGAGCCAATGGGTTGCCATGACAGCCAGGGGTCTGCTGAAGACCTTCATGCTTGTCATGACGATTCCTCTGTGAAAGCCAGAGTTTAGCTGACATTCATTGTAGACCGTGATTTTCTCTATATATAGCAATGCTGTTGCACTGCTATGTATAGTACAAGTGATCGGATGATCGCCGGTTCAAGTCCCCTAGGGGCACTAACAAATAGGTAAAAAGTAAAAATAAGGTTTTTAAAACTATGAAAAATGTTTACAAATATAGAAGTTCAAATCACCATCTTTTTGCCCCATTAAAAATACAGGAATGAAAAAATGTAAATATACACATATATAGTATCGCTGCATTTAGAATTGCCAGATCTATCAAAAAATGAACATAAATTAATCCAATCGGTAAACTTCGAAATTCCAAAATTACGTTTTTTTTGGTCGCCGCAACATTGCAATAAAATGCAATAAGAGGCAATCAAAACATCGCATATACCCCAAAATGGTATCAATAAAAATATCAGCTCAGGGCGCAAAAAATAAGCTCTCACACAGCCTTATATACAGAAAAATGAAAATGTTACGGGTCACAAAAAAATTGCGCCACAAGCAAAAATTATTTATTTTTTTATGCAAATTGCCTCCTCAGAGAAAAAGAGGACTTGAACTCTATAGGTGCCACCTATTCCAGGTGGCACCTATAGTGCCACCTGTAATCAGCAATCCTACAAGTCACAATCAATCCTTTAACGAGTCGTGCAATATGACTTAGGATAAAAGCCAAATCAGAATCTCAATTTGCAGACATGGTGTTTCGGGCTGTTGGCCCTCGTCAATGCAAAGTATGAGAACTGATTTGGCTAGGTTTACAAATTATCTATTTTTTTTCTCTGAAACACTGGAACGTTTAGAGAAAAACTTTTGCAAATGTGCATCCCAGCTCTGATTCATGCTACCAATGGTTTAGGCAACACTGATCGAGTGACAAGTTCTCTTTAAAAATAGTTTGATGATCTGAGAAAAATGAGGGTTTGATTGAGGGTTTGTTTTTATGGCATTCATTATGAACTAAAAATGACCTAGCAGTATGATTCTTCAGGCCAGATTGGTTACAGCCATACCAAACTTATACAGTTTTTGATTATTTCAGTGGTGAAAAAAATAACAACATTTGTAAAAAAAAAAAGTAGTTTTGGGTTGCCCAATACTTTTTAGATTTTCCTGTCAATTGAGCTGAGTGCAAATAAAATAAAGAAACTGGAGATGCAAAAAGAGAAAAATAGGGGCTTATCTATCTATATAATTGTCTTATCCCGTCTGTCTGTCTTTCTGTCTGTCTGTCTTTCTGTCTGTCTGTCCTGGAAATCCCGGGTCGCTGATTGGTCCGGCCGCGGCCAATCAGCGACGCGGCATTTCAGAAAAACATGGCGGCCATTAGCGGCTCATGTGAGGCACGGAGGTCAGCGGCGATGCAGCCGGGAGATGCAGCCGGCTGCTCGCAGCATAAGTCCCCCGACCGCAGGCGCCGCTGACCTACATGCGGCTATCTTCGGAAGATCAGCGGCTACAGCCGCTTATCTCCCGAGGACAAGTGTGATGCCCCTCCCCTCCCCTCTCCTCTCCTCCTGTCCCTCCCCCCGCTCGATCAGGACCCCGGCATCATACTTACCCCTCCCCTCCTCTCCCCTCCCCTCCCCTCTCCTCTCCTCCTGTCCCTCCTCCCGCTCGATCAGGACCCCGCCACCCGGCGTCATACTTACCCCTCCCCGTGCCTGCGCAGCAGCTCCTGTGTCTTCCGCTGATGCTCTGTGACGTTTCAGGTCAGAGGGCACGGTGACGTCTTTACACCGCGCACTCTCCTGACCGATCACAGCGCACAGCGTGAAGATGCCGGCTACGCTGGAGTCCGGAGCAGCAGCTGAGAAGGGAGGTGAGTATTGGATTTTTTTTTTTTTGTATGGGGCCATAGGGGACCTGCATGGGGCACTATAGGGGGAGAGGTGACATCCTGCATGGGGCATTATATGGGGGGGTGACATCCTGCATGGGGCACTATGGGGGGAGAGGTGACATCCTGCATGGGACATTATATGGGGGGAGAGGTGACATCCTACATGGGGCATTATATGGGGGAGAGGTGACATCCTGCATGGGGCATTATATGGGGGGAGAGGTGACATTCTACATGGGGCATTATATGGGGGAGAGGTGACATCCTACATGGGGCATTATATGGGGGGAGAGGTGACATCCTGCATGGGGTATTATATAGGGGGGATGTGACATCCTGCATGGGGCACTATAGTGGGATGTGACTTCCTGCATGGGGCATTATATAGGGGGGATGTGACATCCTGCATGGGGTATTATATGGGGGGAGAGGCGACATCCTACATGGGGCATTATATGGGGGGAGAGGTGACATCCTGCATGGGGCATTATATGGGGGGAGAGGTGACATCCTACATGGGGCATTATATGGGGGAGAGGTGACATCCTGCATGGGCCATTATATGGGGGGAGAGGTGACATCCTGCATGGGGTATTATATAGGGGGGATGTGACATCCTGCATGGGGCACTATAGTGGGATGTGACTTCCTGCATGGGCCATTATATAGGGGGGATGTGACATTCTGCATGGGGTATTATATACGGGGGATGTGACATCCTGCATGGGGTATTATATGCATGGGGTATTATATACGGGGGATGTGACTTCCTGCATGGGGCATTATAAAGGAGGCTCGGGAGACATATGCTAGAATACCCGATGCTTTAGAATCGGGCCACCATCTAGTCCAATGATAAAAGGGTATGGAAAGTTTAAGGAATATGTTTGCCAGATAGGGTTGTGATAGTCACAACTCCTATAGAAAGTATGTGCAGGCTGCTGCAGGATCACCAATAGGATCTGATATAATCGAATGAGGAATGTGGTGATTCAGAATCCGTGCTGCCAAAGATCCAAAGTACCTGTGGTTTTGTCCTGATGAAGAAGTTTGAAAACCTTCTTTTGTTTTGCATGGCAAGCTGATATGTTTAATGATACCATTTTGGGGTACATAATGTTTTGATAACTTTTTATTTCATTTTTTGTAGTAATGCGGTGACCAAAAATGGTAGTTCTGGAGTTTAATTTTTTTTTTGCTTTAGGCATTTACCGTATAGGTTAAATCATTTTACATTTGATAAAAAAAACTTTTATAGACCAAAATTTTTGTAATTTTTAAATCTCTTTATTTTAATGGGCTAGAACAGGGGTGCTTTGAATTATTTTTTTTTCTTAGATTTTTAAATACTTTTTCTTTTTTTAGTCTCCTTAGGAGACTTGAACTAATCAACTGATCGCCTGTCCTATATATTACAATACAAATTGAGGGTGTTGCAGTATGTAGAGAAAATCAGTGTCTCCTATAAGGGTTCGTTCAGATGAGCATATCATACGGATGTGTGCTGTCTGAGTAAACATCAGATAGCACACATACCAATGTAATTAAAGAAGTTTTTTTTTTTTCAAATTGCCCAATGTATTTAGCATGTGGGCATAAGTATATTTGTAAATACCTTGTGTTGCTGATAATGCCTGTGAGCGATGCTATCGGTGGCCGCTCACAGGCCGCACGTGACCCCGTGCTGACGTCACGACAAATGAGGCGTGACTCAGCGCTGAGGTCCCCGAGGTGGATGCTGGGCTGTGGGCGGGGTTATTCCCCGCGTCACACCCAACATCCACGCACGCTTTCCCAATGAATGGGGACAGGGAGAGCACGGTGGATGCCGGGTGTGACACAGGGGAATAACCCGGCCCACAACCCAGCAGCCACCGGTGGAACGCAGAAGAGGGACCCTCGGCTGCAGCCTGGACTTGTTGCGACGTCAGCGGATGTCAGTGCCGGCTGCAGCCGGGGGTCACGTGATGCCTGTGAGCGGTCAGTGATAGCGCTGCTCACAGGCATTATCTGCAACACAAAGTATTTACAGAGATACTTATGCCCACATGCTGAATACATTGGGCAACTTAAAAAAAAAAGTACCGGACAACCCCTTTAAATGGGGCTGTGCAGAGGACAGTTTTTCCACATGGATCGAGTGCCTGTGTGACAAAAATTACAGCATGCACTATTCCATTAAGCAGTGACATAACTAGAGTCCAATGGGCCCAGGTACAAAATTTGGATATGGGACCCCAGCATGTTGGTTACATGGGCCCTTGTAGCTTTCTAAATCTCATAAGGACATACGAGTTGTACCCCCTCACCCATTATGTTCTCCCCGTGTTTGTGTGGGTTTCCTCCAGGTTGTCCGGTTTCCTCCCACACTCCAAAGACATACTGATAGGGAATGTAAATTGCGAGCCCCAATGGGGACAGTGATGATAATGTCTGTTAAGCGTTGCGGAATATGTTGGCGCTATATAAAAATAAAGATTATTATTATGTAGTAATCTTCCTCATCTTGGGCTCCTTCCTGGTATATATGTCCCCCATCCTGGGCCCATCCTAGTATATATGTCCTCCATCCTGGTACAGGTGCATCTCACTAAATTAGAATATCATCAAAAAGTTAATTTATTTCAGTTCTTTAATACAAAAAGTGAAACTCATATATTATATAGAGTCATTACAAACAGAGTGATCTATTTCAAGTGTTTATTTCTGTTAATGTTGATGATTATGGCTTACAGCCAATGAAAACACAAAAGTCATTATCTCAGTAAATTAAAATAATTAACAAAAAACACCTGCAAATGCTTTCTAAGCATCTAAAAATGTCCCTTAGTCTGTTTCAGTAGGCTCCACAATCTGAGCTGAAATCTGCCATTGGGAGAAAGAACCCTGCAAACATTTAAGAGCTTGAACAACCTGCAAAGGAAGAGTGGGAGAAAATTCCAGCTGAGAAGTGCAAGAAGCTTATAGATGGCTACAAGAAATGTCTGGAGGCTGTCAGCAATACCAAAGAGTGTGCAACCAAGTATTAATTAGGGGTGCCTTTAATGCTGCACATGCTGTTTGCTTAATCTGTTTCTTCTTTGAAATTGCTACATGGAAGTTGAAAAACGATGTTTTATTGTTGTATTAATTTGAACCACTAATTAAAAAATCCCGAGGATATAAGTTTGGTAAATTTCCATTTATTTCTGAAGATATTGTACAGTCTATGAAAAAAATGAAGGAGTGCCAATAATGGGGACCAGCACTGTATGTTCCCCCCATCATGGTATAAATGTCCTCCATCCTGGCATATATATTCCCCATCCTGATATATATTTCCCTTATCCTGTGCCCCATCTTGGTATATATATCCTACATCCTGGTATATATCTCCCCCATCCTGGTATTTATATATCCCCCATCCTGGTATATATATATTCCCCATCCTGGTATATATATATTCCCCATTCTGACTCTGTTCTTTAATACATAGAAAAAAAATGATTCTACTCACCTTCCCTCCGATCTCCTGCTGCACGGTGTCTTCTTCTGAAGCCGGCAGCTGACTTCAGCGCGCAAGCAGCGGGAGTGCATGACCTCACTGCCATGCGCCTGCAATCACGTGTTGTGTACGCCGACAGCTGCTGGCCCCTGATTGGTCAGCAGAGTGTATTGCTGCACACAGACCCGAGGATGCACATCCAGTTGAAGTTTGTGTTGGTGGGCTCCTCACCCACATGGGTCCCTCTGTGACCGCAATCGTTACGTCTCTGCCATTACATATATATCGACAGAGCACACCCATTCAAGTCTATGGATGCACAAAAAAAAATCGGATCCCATACGGAACATTTGTATTGCATCCTATTTTTATAGAAACATTGCCATTATTAACAGAGAAAACTATATTTGATCATGTTCATTTTAATATGTTGATGTATAAATAAGAATGCCACACGGATGTCACATGGGCATAAAATATGGAATATAGATGAATTGTCTAAATGAAAATAGGATGATTTTTATACTCTCATCAGATCACGGCCTATAGCCAAGACACAGGCTGTTCTTCACTGTCATAGTAGGCACATAGGCCTTTAGCAGGCCAACAGCTGTCATGGCAAAATATCGGCATCCCAAAATCGTGTTGAGGGGGTTGATATGAGCTCAGAAAAGCAGAGATTAAAAGTGGCATTTAAGCTGTGTTCAAACATAGCATAAATGCAGCTTTTGTTCTGCAGCTTTTTATCTGCATGTTTTCTGCAGGTGCTTGTGTGGCACCCCAGGGGTCTGGTTTCCACAGTAACAGCAATGTTATGTCTGAGAGCAGGTGGGAGGTCTCTTGGTCAGGAATCCTATGCATGCCACACCTCCTGCCCAGTCCTGGGAGGGGAAGGACTTCCCCTATATAAACCTGGGGCTGAGGCAGGGTTAGTCAGAAGAGTAGAGAGAAGAAGAGAAGCAGTAATAGGAAAGAAAGATCAGGAGCTCTGTGGGAGTCGTGCTAAGAGGAGGTCAGGGCTGGAAGCTGTAGAGCTCGCCCTGATTGAAGATTTCTTACCGGACCCGGAGTCCGAGGCTGTGGGGACTAACTCCTACCCAGCAGCAGAAACCGACCGGCAGGGGATTTCAGGTTCTCTGGCCCAGAAACCCGAAGGCTCGGTCACAAGAGTGGGACCAGCACCGCCGTCGTGGAGCGGAAGCTACTAGAAGGCCCCGAGTCACCGGCCATACGGGTGAGCACCACACGGTACACTCAGGGACGTGGGCTACCTTTACCCGCCTCTAGCAAGGTAGCCAGAAGAGTACAATTAGTTGGGGAGGCCTACAACTCCGCCTGGCCAAGGGGGATCCCATCAGCTCAAGGACTGACCAGGCCCCGACCGCTAGCCAGTACTCCGGGAGGGTCTATCTTTGTCACCAGTAAAGACCCTGAACTACACCGCATCGTCTCTGAGTGATTCCTGCTACCCCCATCATCCACGTCGGCTGCCCTGAGGCCATACCCCTCCCGTTGGGGGTTATACCATCCACGCTGCACCATCTTTCCACCGGCCTCAGCGGTCTGCCCTGCAGCGGCAGCTCCATAGCTGCATTCAACGGGTGGCGTAGTCGTCCTACATCTACTGCTAATATACCGCCACTTAGTCTGACTCCCTGGGCACGGACCGGGTCACCGCCACGAGACTACTACCCCTATCAGATCCGGCTCCGGGTAGTCCTTGCGTGCGCAACGCTACATCACATAGGCCCATGGCGCGTCAACTTTTGGCGTAGTCGGCAGGATTTCGTGCCCGCAACCACCGGGTACTGCGTGCCTGAAAAAGACTGTTCAAACTTACCAGTGGTGAAGATTCCCGCCATCCGGCGCCATCTTCAGCCTTCTTCCCGCCATCCGTGAAGATTCCCGCCATCCGGCGCCATCTTTTGCCTTCTTCCCGCCATCCGTGGAGTTTTCCCGCCGTTGGACGCCATCTTGAAGACGCCGCGCGGGAAGAAGAGGGGCGTGGACTCCGAAAGCGCGCGAGAACTGAAGCTCCGCCTCACGTCCAGACGTCGCGTAAGGTCCTGGAAGGAGCCCAGCAGACGCTGACGTCACAGGAGCGCGACGGAAGGTCCTCAACCCTGACGATCCACTGCGGAGCCGCGGCCTACGGAAGAGGATCATCGCAAGGTAGGCCACGGTCCACTAGGGGGGAGGAAGATGTCGGATACGGAGGAGAGCTTCACTGCCTCAACCCCCGCCAGCGCCACCGCTGCTGCAGTCATGCCTTTCACCATGCCCTATATCCCGGGAGCGGCCTGGCTACCCCAGTACTCAGGGGAGTCACATACTCTGCATGACTTTAGAGAAAAGCTGGATAGCCTCTTCCAGGTGTACCCCCTCACAGAAGAGCAAAAAGTGAGCATCCTGGTGGCCCAATTAACTGGGGCAGCCCAAAGGGAGGTAAAGTCCTGGCCACCTGGGGGGAGGACTGTCGCAGGGATACTAACCCGGCTGAAGGACACCTTTGATACCCGCACCTCAGCCGACATCAAGCTTAGATTCTACGGGTGCAAGCAGCGAGCACAAGAGAGTATAAGGGACTATGCACTAAACCTACAAGAGGCCCTGAGAGCCATTAAGCAGACTGACCCTGACGGCGTGGGAGACGAGGACCGGCTGTTGACTGAACAATTTATAGAGGGTTTATATTGCAATGCCCACCGAACCCAGTTGCGGGCAATGGCCTTACAGGACCCTCATCTGGGATTTGCACAGTTCAAGGACAGAGCCATCCGGGTGCTCCGAGAACCGGCACCAGGTGGCGTTGTGACCCACAGACGCCCCACTACCACTTACCACCAGGAGGCGGCGCCCTTGTCGGCAGGGCCTGTGGGAGCTGATGCGCAGGCTTTGAACAATGACCCGGCTCCCGACCTGCACCATCAGGTCCAAGAGCTAGCTAAAAGCGTTGCTGCGCTAACCCGAACTGTGCAGTCTTTACAGGTTTCTACTCCAGGGAAGATCCAGCTGGCATCCGGACCGGAGGACATCCCGTGGCGCCGACCAAGGAGGACCCCACCGGCCAGAGGAAGACCCAGCGACCGATACAACGAGGACGGACAACCTATCTGCCGCCGCTGCAATCAACCCGGACATATGGCAAGGTACTGTCCTTTAAACTGGCACAACCTAGGGTAGAGGGCCAACCCCTAGGAAAAAGATCATCAGGCCCATCAAACTGGCGTGACAAATATGTGGGAGGACGTCCAGTCTTGCCTGTGGTACTGGATGGCATTCCTATGAGTGCCCTACTGGACACTGGGTCACAGGTCACCACCATCCCGTACGTGCTCTTCAAGCAGTACTGGAATGACTCGGATATAACCCGCTACCCTGACGACGACTTGAGTATCAACGCAAGCAATGGTCAGCCCGTGCCACAGATCGGATTTAAAGAGGTGACCATTAAAATCGGTAGAGTCGAGCTGGCAGCCCAGGGACTGATCATTGTGGACATTGACAAGCGCGAGAGTCACCCTAAGATAACTCTAGGAACTAATGTAATTGAAAATTGTCTTGCAGAGGTGATTTTTATTTTACAGCAGGTTGCCAAGAACGCCAGCTCCGGCCAGCAGCGAGTGCTCCAAAAAGAGATCCGGGCACTGATACGACGGCAACAGGTGGAACTCTCCGGCGGTGAGATTGGTAGCGTGAGAATGTGTGACCCTTTTCCTATTGCCATGCCCCCAAAAAGTGAAATGATGATTTGGTGCCGGGCGGCTATTGGTCTGAGGGGTAGAGATTACCAGGCAATGGTAGAACCAGTTTACTCAGACAGTAGGCCCACCATTTTGACAGCACGGGGGGTGGTCAATGTACGCCATGGGAGGGTGCCCGTTCGCATAATAAATATCGGGAAGAGGGAAGTGTACCTGCCCCGGTATGCCACGCTAGCCAAATTGTATACTATCAATCAGAATTCCATACAGTCCGTAGAACCCTTGCCTCCATCTTCTCCGGAGGAAGGTAACGGCTCTAAACAACAAATGGAGGATTGGTGTCAGCAACTACATTTGGGTACTGACTCCACTCCCTCACACCAGAAACAGGGAGTCTATCGGGTGGTTCAAGAGTATGAGAGAGTGTTTAGTAAACACCCGTTAGACTTCGGGCGAGTCAAGGGGGTAGAACACCACATCCCCACGGGAGACCATCCTCCCATAAAAGAGAGGTATCGAACCGTACCCCCTGCACACTACCAACACGCCAAGGGGATGCTTAGAGACATGAAGGAGGCTGGGGTAATCAGAGATAGCTGTAGCCCCTGGGCAGCTCCACTAGTCTTGGTCAAAAAGAAAGACAACACCATGAGAATGTGTGTAGATTACCGGAAAATCAACCGTATCACACACAAGGATGCGTACCCCTTACCAAGGATAGAGGAGTCTTTGGCTGCTTTAAAATCTGCTAACTTCTTCTCTACCTTGGATCTCACTAGCGGGTACTGGCAGGTTCCTGTAGCAGAGGCGGACCGGGAGAAAACTGCATTCACCACCCCGATGGGACTTAGTGAGTTTACCTGCATGCCGTTCGGGCTCTGTAACGCACCAGGAACCTTCCAACGATTGATGGAATGCTGTCTGGGACACCGAAACTTTGAGACGGTTTTGTTGTACCTGGACGATGTCATCGTATATTCCAAGACTTATGAGGACCACCTGAAACACCTGGCGGAAGTGTTCGAAGCTCTGGCAAGCTACGGCCTAAAGGTGAAACCCTCCAAGTGTCACCTCCTGAAGCCAAAGGTGCAGTACCTGGGACACGTGGTGAGTGCGGACGGAGTGGCTCCCGACCCTGATAAGATCACCGCAATTAAGGAATGGCCAAGCCCCTCCAGCGTAAAGGAAGTGAGGCAGTTCCTCGGGTTGGTAGGCTACTACCGAAGGTTCATTCCCGGTTTCACCAAAAAGGCAGCCCCTATGCAGGACCTCCTGATAGGCCAGTCCAGGAAAGCCAAGAACCAGAAGCCACCCTTCAGATGGGAGAAGCTGGAAGAAGAGTCCTTCCGTCAGCTGAAGATGGCTCTCACGGGGGATGAAATCCTGGCGTACCCTGATTATAGCCAGCCCTTTATCCTCTACACCGACGCCAGTAACATCGGGCTAGGAGCCGTACTGTCCCAGATCCAGCAGGGGAAAGAACGGGTAATTGCTTACGCCAGCCGAAAACTGCGACCCACAGAAAGAAACCCTGAGAATTACAGCTCATTTAAGCTAGAGTTCCTGGCAGTGGTGTGGGCAGTCACCGAACGCTTTAAGCACTACCTCGCTTCTTCCCGGTTCACCGTGTACACGGATAACAACCCGTTGACACACCTGGACACTGCAAGACTCGGTGCCCTAGAGCAGAGATGGATGGCCCGCTTGTCCAACTATGAGTTTACAATCAAATACCGGGCAGGACGCTCCAATACCAACGCGGACGCCCTGTCCAGGATGCCAAACCTACCAGACGAGGGTGAGGATTCAGAAGACTTGGAAGAGGTCGAACTCCCTGCGTTCCACCGTCATGGGACTATCCAGTATTCCCACCGTGTAAGGGGTAAGCAAGCCGCTACGTTCAACCCCTTACCTCACTACAACTGGGCGGAAACGCAAGACAGTGACCCTGCCGTCCGGCTGGTGAAGGAGATGCTGACTCAGCCAGAAGCTCGCCTTGACCCAGACGCTCCGGAGGAGGCCAAGCAACTGTGGGCAGAGAAGAGTCGACTGTTCCTTTACAAGGGGAAGTTGTGCCGCAGAATGGTTAACTCCCGGACGCATGAACTGATCTGGCAAGTAGTGGTGCCAAGAAGGGACGCAGCTATAGTGATGGAGGCATACCACGACGGGGCTGGGCACTTCGGATGGAAGAAGCTGGAGTTCCTGCTGCGCGGGCGGTTCCATTGGGTAGGCATGAGAGGAACCATCGAGAGGTGGTGCAGAGACTGTGGCCCATGCAACCTAAGAAGGAAGGACCGTGCCAGCCAGAAGACCCCCCTTCAGTCCATCGTCACCCGGCAGCCGTTGGAACTGGTCGCCTTGGATCATGTAAAACTGACCCCAAGCAGAAGTGGCTACGTCTACGCATTAACCATCGTGGATCACTACTACCGGTTCTTGGTTGTCGTCCCCGTCAAGGACTTAACGGCTCAAACAGCAGCTAGAACCTTCCAGCAGCACTTCTGCCGTCCACACGGCTACCCAGAGCAGGTGCTGACGGACCAGGGACCTGCCTTTGAAGCGGAGGTCTTCCAAGAGTTCCGTACTCTGTATGGCTGCCGGAAGATCAGGACGACACCCTATCATCCGCAAACTAATGGACTTTGTGAGAAAATGAACCAGGTGGTGATAGATCTTCTAAAAACATTGCCCCTGGAAGAACGCAGTCTGTGGCCTGAGAAGCTGCCCGACCTGGTGGACCTATGCAACTACATCCCTGTAGGTTCCACCAACTGTACCCCGGCTTACCTAATGAGGGCAAGACCCAGTAAGCTACCTGTTGACCTGGAGATGGGAGTCCTGACACCCGAGGACACTTCACCGGAAGCAGACTGGGACACAGAGAGGCAGCAGCAGTACCGGAAAGTACAGGAGAGCGTGGAGCGAAGTCTCTGTCTAGCTAGGGAAAGACAAGAGAAAACTTACAACCAGTATGCTCCCGCTGTTCCCTTGGTACCCGGAGAGCAGGTCTTGAAGAGGAAAAGACGGCTCCACAAGTTGGACGACCAGTGGGAGAAGGACCCGTACATCGTACTGCCCTCAAGCCACGACAACCCAAAGGTCTGTACCATCAGTAAAGACGGAGGGGAAACCACAATCATTGTATCCCGGGATCACCTGAAGAAGTGTCCCGAACAGCTACGGAACCCTGAAGAGGAACAAGAAGACCCTCGACCCGTAGAGGAAAGGAAAGATGTGGTTAGTACTGTGCTCGGAGACTTCCCTCGGTCCTGGACTCAAGTCAATGGTGCAGTTGTGGTACCCGTCCTCACGTTCCTCCAACCAGCATCCCAAGTACTTACGGAGCAACCGGTAGAGCTGGAAGAACAGCCGGTCCAGGAGGCAGAAGACTCCACACAAGCAGATCAGGAGGATCAACCCTCTGCTTATAGTGAGCCTGCCATACCCCTAGTGAGCCAAAGAGCCCGTAGACAGCTGCCCAGTTTATCCTTGACAGCTCCTACACCCTGTAGTTCAGGGCCAGACAGTCAGCTCCGTAGGTCCACTAGGGCCACTAGAGGCCAGTTACCCGCACGTTGGAGGATTTGAAGTGTTTAAATTGTTTTATTTGTGGTCACCTGTCTGTTACTTGTAAATAATTATGTGTTTCTAGTTATTTTTAGGAGTCCTTGGTGGATTACCGGGAATCCTTGTACAATTGGTTGGAGCGTAACTTAGGAATGGACTAAAGACTGTTAAGGACTCGGGGCAGGACAGACCCCTACCTGGTTACGTCTCCCTGTTTTGGTGAAATGGACACCTTGCTTTTCTTCAAAAACTGCACCCGGTTGCGGACACGCCGTGACCATTCTAATATGTTTTTTTTTTTTTATTATTGTACCGTTTCTGTTTGTATTGGTTATGTTTTTCTAAAAATATGTTTAGTCCCGGAGTACTAAATTTCACTAGGGGGGAATGTGGCACCCCAGGGGTCTGGTTTCCACAGTAACAGCAATGTTATGTCTGAGAGCAGGTGGGAGGTCTCTTGGTCAGGAATCCTATGCATGCCACACCTCCTGCCCAGTCCTGGGAGGGGGAGGACTTCCCCTATATAAACCTGGGGCTGAGGCAGGGTTAGTCAGAAGAGTAGAGAGAAGAAGAGAAGCAGTAATAGGAAAGAAAGATCAGGAGCTCTGTGGGAGTCGTGCTAAGAGGAGGTCAGGGCTGGAAGCTGTAGAGCTCGCCCTGATTGAAGATTTCTTACCGGACCCGGAGTCCGAGACTGTGGGGACTAACTCCTACCCAGCAGCAGAAACCGACCGGCAGGGGATTTCAGGTTCTCTGGCCCAGAAACCCGAAGGCTCGGTCACAAGAGTGGGACCAGCACCGCCGTCGTGGAGCGGAAGCTACTAGAAGGCCCCGAGTCACCGGCCATACGGGTGAGCACCACACGGTACACTCAGGGACGTGGGCTACCTTTACCCGCCTCTAGCAAGGTAGCCAGAAGAGTACAATTAGTTGGGGAGGCCTACAACTCCGCCTGGCCAAGGGGGATCCCATCAGCTCAAGGACTGACCAGGCCCCGACCGCTAGCCAGTACTCCGGGAGGGTCTATCTTTGTCACCAGTAAAGACCCTGAACTACACCGCATCGTCTCTGAGTGATTCTTGCTACCCCCATCATCCACGTCGGCTGCCCTGAGGCCATACCCCTCCCGTTGAGGGTTATACCATCCACGCTGCACCATCCTTCCACCGGCCTCAGCGGTCTGCCCTGCAGCGGCAGCTCCATAGCTGCATTCAACGGGTGGCGTAGTCGTCCTACATCTACTGCTAATATACCGCCACTTAGTCTGACTCCCTGGGCACGGACCGGGTCACCGCCACGAGACTACTACCCCTATCAGATCCGGCTCCGGGTAGTCCCTGCGTGCGCAACGCTACATCACATAGGCCCAGGGCGCGTCACTTGCATTACAATACGTAATAACAATCTTCTCTGATTATTGCACTTTTACTGTGTTTTTTATGTCTTTCCCTCTTTGCATATGTTTTTAGTGCAGATTTGAAGCAGCTTATTGTAATGCATTTTTTAGTACAGAAAAGCTTTTATTCTGTACTTATAAATACAACTTTTTGCATTTTTTAATATTTGTTTTTTACGTGTGTTTTTTCAAGTTCGCCATAGAAGCCTATAGAAAAAAAAGGCACCGAAAAACACGCAATTCATTAGACGCACAATGGGCAGTTAAATGCAGCCAATTTTTTTTGCAGAAAACAAAGTATTTACACTATGTGGGAACATGGCCGTAAGCTCTGATCACTTCTGCTTAACACAGTTGTCATTTGCAGGGCATAATACAGGCTCAGCTGCTGAACACCATCATACTGTACATGTTCAGCAAATTTTGGGACTTGGTTAATTATGATTATACCAATGAGAGATTTCTTACAGTCCAGATATCTTAAATATTCAACATCTAAAATTGCATTTTATGTAATACGGCAGTGACTTTTCAATGGCTTTTTTGAAGTATGACTTTTTTTGTTTTCCCGTCATATTTAGTATGACAGTATTCAGCCTCTGGACATCCAACCTGACTAAATGCTGCAGCTTGTACAGAGCAGTGTAACATTTCCGCAGCATCTGGGAGTAGGGACACTGTCAGTCAGGCTATGTGGGTCCAGATTTTATTTAAAGGAAACGTATTATGTTCCCAAATTCTATTAAACTGCAGATATGGGATTAATCTGCAGGTTAATAGTCTTTTGAAGCCATGAGGTCGCCGCACTGAAAGTCCAGCTACCAGGAGAAAATTAACTTTAATCCTGCCGGCAGCCTCCGGCTTTCAGTCAAAGTGGCGGTGCGGCTTCAGTCATTGCTCAGTACACAGTGAATGGCAGCTATAAGCACGCCCCGGCACATTGACTGACAGCCGTCTCTGCACTGATACATTACAGCAACGGCTGTCAGGCAATGTGCCAGGGCGTGCTTATATTTGCTGCTCACTATATACTGAGTGGCGACTAAAACTGCGCCGTTCACGCCTTTATGACTGAAAGCTAGTGGCACCCGGGAGGAATAAAATTAATTTCCTCTGGCTAGACTTGATTTCAGTGCAGTAGCTGGGAAGCTTTGTAACGCCATTAACTTCTAGATTAACCCCACGTCTGCAGGTTAATAGCATTTTGGAACATGACCCCCTATAATGTTTCAATAGGAATGTCTAATTCCGAATCCTACTGTGTTTTTTCTTACTTTGTATCATTCTGACCAAAAGAATTGTGGCATGCTCCCCAATCAGGTTCTGGATTATTGAGCTATTCTTTAATAACCCCCTATTTATGGTGCTGTTTAGAGCACTACACGATGGCTCATGGAGGACTAGGGAAGGGGTTCTGTGCAGATATGACTCTACTGTGTGCATGAGGCCTCTGACAACTGATGATGTCACATTGTGGTGATGTCATAATGTACTCACATGCATTCATTCCACAAGTTTTCATTTCATATCAAATTCGTCATTGCGAGCCAGGAATACAGAATGATGTATTCCTTACTGTTGCTTTTTGGTATATTTATGACAATTGCTCTCGGAGATTCACCTACAGGTTCTGTATCATTACTGCTATTTGCTAATAATAATATAGTGCATAAAACTTTATTGCCATTTATGAGGGTCTAATACGTATATTTCTGTTTGTGTTCGGTAAAAAAAATGTTCTCTTTCTGCGGTGCTGGATTATGGAGCTATTCTTGAATAATCCTGTAATATGGCACTGAACAAAGCAATTTATGGCTCATAGAGTGCCTCTATTATGAATTCTGTACGGCCAACTTCACATGACTCTACTAGTCCTTACTCAGAGAATGCGATGATGTCACGTTCTTGTGAGTTATTAAGACACATTTTAAGGCCTGTGTCTTAACCACTCAGAGCGCAGTGCTCATTTCCTGAATTGCTCTGGAAAGCTTCGCTGTGATTGGTTTCTAAGAGTGATGAGACCAGATTTTTTTTAGTTTTCATAAATAACATTTATGTCTGTGCTGTATTTAAAGATCCAGAAAACTCAATAACAATTATATAATCAAAAATATCCATATGCATCTATAATAAAAAACAATAAATAAAACACAAATCATTTGAAATATAAAGAAGGAAGAAAACTTTACTACAAACAGAAATTAAGAATAAGCAATAAGAACACATGGAGTAAATTATACTTACTGCAGAAGCCAGCTGTCTGCAGATCCAAGGGAAATCAGCACTATGCTACAGGCTCCATCCCAGAGTATCTGTTACTTTAGTGCAGTGATACAGTGGGTACGGAAAGTATTCAAACCCCTTTAAATTTTTCACTCTTTGATTCATTGCAGCCTTTGGTAAATTCTAAAAAGTTCATTTTTTTCTCATTAAAGTACACTCTGCACCCCATCGTGACTGAAAAAAAACAACAGAAATGTAGAAATTTTTGTAAATGTATTAAAAAAGACAACTGAAATATCACATGGTCATAAGTATTCAGACCTTTTGCTCAGTATTGAGTAGAAGCACCCTTTTGAGCTAGTACAGCCATGAGTCTTCTTGAGAATGATGCAACAAGTTTTTCACACCTGGATTTGGGGATCCTCTGCTATCCTTCCTTGCAGATCCTCTCCAGTTCCGTCAGGTTGGATGGTGAACGTTGGTGGACAGCCATTTTCAGGTCTCTCCAGAGATGCTCAATTGGGTTTAGGTCAGGGCTCTGGCTGGGCCAATCAAGAATAGTCACAGAGTTGTTCTGAAATCACTCCTTTGTTATTTTAGCTGTGTACTTATGGTCATTGTCTTGTTGGAAGGTGAACCTTCGGCCAAGTCTGAGGTCCAGAGCACTCTGGAAGAGGTTTTCATCCAGGATATCTCTGTACTTGGCTGCATTCATGTTTCCTTCAATTGCAACCAGTCATCCTGTCCCTGAAGGTGAAAAACACTCCTATATCATGATGCTGCCACCACCATGTTTCATTATTGGGATTGTATTGGACAGGTGATGAGCAGTGCCTGGTTTTCTCCACATATACCGCTTAGAATTATCAACAAAAAGTTCTATCTTCGTCTCATCAGACGAGAGAATCTTATTTCTCATAGTCTGGGAGTCCTTCATGTGTTTTTGAGCAAACTCTTATGTGGGCTTTCATATGTCTTGCATTGAGGAGAGGCTTCCGTTGGGCCAATCTGCCATAAAGACCCGACTGGTGGAGGGCTGCAGTGATAGTTGACTTTGTGGAACTTTCTCCCATCTCCCTACTGCATCTCTGGAGCTCAGCCACAGTGACCTTGGGGTTCTTCTTTACCTCTCTCACCAAGGCTCTTCTCCCACAATTGCTCAGTTTGGCTGGATGGCCAGGTCTAGGAAGACTTCTGGTGGTCCCAAACTACTTCCATTTAAGGATTATGGAGGCTACTGTGCTCTTAGGAACCTTGAGTACTGCAGAAATTCTTTTGTAACCTTGGCCAGATCTGTGCCTTGCCACAATTCTGTCTCCGAGCTCCTTGGGCAGTTCCTTTGAGCTCATGATTCTCATTTGGTCTGACATGCACTGTGAGCTGTGAGGTTTTATATAGACAGGTGTGTGCCTTTCCAAATCAAGTCCTATCACTTTAATTAAACACAGCTGGATTCCAATGAAGGAGTAGAACCATCTCAAGGAGGATCACAAGGAAATGGACAGCATGTGACTTAAATATGAGTGTCTGAGCAAAGGGTCTGAATACTTATGACCATGTGATATTTCAGTTTTTCTTTTTTACTAAATTTGTAAAAATTTCTACATTTCTGTTGTGTTTTTTTTTCAGTCAAGATGGGGTGCAGAGTGTACTTTAATAAGAAAAAAAATTAACATTTTAGAATTTACCAAATGGCTGCAATGAAACAAAGAGTGAAAAATGTAAAGGGGTCTGAATACTTTTCGTACCCACTGTATAATCCTGAATATATCAATGTTATGTAAAAATAACATAAATGTTATTTGCATTTTGTTATAGAGCCAGAGCATGGATTTTTACAAAGACTCAAAAATCATTTTCAATCAGCCAAAGGTGAGTTTCTTTCCTTGTCTCTATTAGGGCACATTCAGATGTCCATGCAAATTGGTGCGGATCGGACCACAATGTAGGGGGATGGCCAGGGGTTTCCCAACCCGAGCGTGATAGCCTGATATATTTCTATGAAGCTGTCAAGCTCGAGTTGGGAGACCCCCGGCTAGTCCGTGCATTGATTTCCTATCTCGGACTGATTTGCAGAGACGTCTGAATGCGCCCTTGGGGTATGCCAACATTGAATACATGTTAGGAATCATGGCTCTGTGCTATCACCTGGGAATGGAGCAGGTCCGCTGTAGCGCTACGCCGGTCGCAGGTGCCACCATTGTTCTGCTCCTAGAGGCGTAGCTATTACACGTGCACGGAGACTGTCCCAATCTTATAAAGCATCGCGTTCTGATGTAGGATGCATGAGGATGTGGGACGCCATTTCTCTCACTGATTTCTTTGGTTGCCAGGCAACAGAGGACGCTGCTGTGCCTGGCATTATGCAATGGTGGGATGTTGTCCATTCTGCTGTTCAATCTAGCAGGGAGTGGCTGTCTGGGAATGATTGGGAGCTATTCAACACCTGATCATTAGTCGGGCTATTTAATCCTGCTCCCTGCTCAGTTCTTTGCTGTTTATTACAGTTCCAATGTGCTCAGAGGTGAGTGGGGTTCAGGGGTTTTCTCATTTTCTCTTCTGGTTTTACTTTGTGTGGTTCTTGCAGAGGTACTCACCTAGTTCTTGACTAAGCACCAGCTGCGTCACCAGGGCCTGGGAAGGGCTCTGCCAAAGTCCCCCTTACATTTACTGGGAGCTGGGTGAAGAGTATTCCCGGCCCTCAAGGGCTCGTCTAGCTGGGCAGCTTGTGCCAAGTGCATCTGTGGCTGCGCCTTTGCTGGTTTGGTGTCAGTCTTGCTGGGTCCCTCTGCACAGCGCAAAACAATATATGAGTGTTATGTAAAATTAATATAAATTGTACTTGCATTTTGTTACAGATCCAGAGCATGGGTTTTTCAAAAAACTTAAAAACTATTTTAAGCCTGGCAAAGGTGAGTTTCCTTTCTTATTGTCACCAAGCTATGTGCACCTGGCATCTTTTTGAATGCATCTGGAGCACCTGCTGAGTTTTCCCAGGCAGTTGTTTTTCTGAAGTGGCTTTGCCAGAGATTTTGCTGTTGTGCGTCAGCATCTTTTACTCTATACTGTGAAGTAAAGAAAGTAAATGGATTCTGAGCACAAGCCTCCTGAAAAATGAGCATATCACTGCTTTTAAAAGAAATTACATAAGACATGTGCACAGCAGTGGAATCCGTCTGAAAAAGACGTTGGGTGCACATAGCGTAAGGCCCATGATGAGTTTTTGGTGAGTTTTTGATTCTGTGTATTTTCGGTGCAAAAAAACTCACAACATTTTACAGTTCCACCAAAGTGGATGGGCTATATAGAAATCTCATGCCCCTTGTGTTCGTGGCCCCATAGGTGTGCTTTTAGAATCCACAACATGCCAATTTCTCTTACAAGTACACTCAGTTTTAGCGCTCACACTCATCAGCATAAATAAAATCGATGTTGTTGAAAACCTGAAAAGTAGGACAAGTGTCATGCGAGTGTCATGCTATTTTTCCCACCTACCATCCATATGACATTCATATGACATGAGTATGCAACAGTAATTCTCTAGGTCATTTCAAGCTTTTTTCTAACTAATAAAACAATCTTATATACCGATATAGATATATAGATAATAGTTAGAAATATGCCAGTGAGATATATAATTAGTGCAGTGCATGTGTAGTTTACTGTACATGTATTTAGCTAATAATTAAAGAATTAAAAGAAAAAAAAAATTCTTAACCAGCTGAGGGAAAGGCGGCAGATGGGTACTGATGCTTATAGTCTAGAAAGGGGATAATAAACATGGAGCTTCCCAGGCTATTAATATCAGCTCACAGCTGTCTGCATAGCCTTTACTGGTTATTACAAGAGGGGACCCCCCAAAAAAATGGCGTGGGGGCACCTCTATATTTAATAACCAGCAAAGGCTACACAGACAGCTGCAGGCTGATATTAAAAGCCTAGGAAGGGACCATGAATATTGGCCCCCTCCCAGACTAAGAACATCAGCCGCCCCCCGCCCCAGAAATGGCACATCCATTAGATGCGCCAATTCTGGCCCTTAGCCTAGGCTCTTACTACTTGCTCTGGTGCGGTGCCAAGTGAGGTAATAGTATTGGGGTTGATGTCAGCTGACATTACAAAGCTGACATCAAGCCCAGGGGTTAGTAATAGAGAGTCCATAAATGCCAAAATTGCCATTAGGCTATGTGCCCATGATGCAGAATTGAAGAAGAAAATTTCCGCAGCGTTTCTGCATGTCCTTGGCAGTAAAAACACTTGCGGATTTGACATATGTTTTTAAGCATTTTTGCAGCGTTTTTACATGTGGATTTGACTTGCGTTTTTCAAATGCATTGAGTAGTCAAATCCGCATGCGGAAACGCACAAATAATGGACATGCTGCGGATTTTTCCGCACAGAAAATCCGCTGTTGAAGATTCCGCAGCATGTGCACAGAACATGCGGATTTTCATTGGGGACCATGGGGCACGGATTACCAAGCGTTTTAAAAGCGTTTCCGCTGCGGAAATTCCACAGCAAAAACGCTTGAAAAACGCATCGTGGGCACACAGCCTTATTGCTCATCCTGCCTCTCAAAAAAACTACCGTAAGTAAAAAATAATCAAAAAGTTTCATCTATTGAAAAATGGTACCAATAAATACTACAGCTTGTTGCACAAAAAAACAAGCCCTCAAACAACTCTGTAAATGAAAAAAAAATAAACGTTATTGCTCCCTGAACATGATGCAAATGAAAATACAATATTTTTTAAAAAGTTATTTTCTTGTGCAAAAGTAGTAAAATGTAAAAAAAAAAGTTTTATATTACCATAATCATATTTATTGACCCATACTATAAAACCATATAATTATTTATCCCATATGGTGCATGCTGTAAGAAAAAAAATATTTAAAAAAATGCCAGAATTGCTGGATTTTGCTCATCTAGCTTGCCAAAAAAATGAATGTAAAAGTGATCATAAAATTGTATGTACCTAAAATGGCACCAGTGAAAACTTCATCTTGTCCTGCAAAAAAAATAACCTCTCATGCAACTCTGTCTATGGATATATATAAAAAAAATTATGGTTCTTGTAATATGGTGAACCCCACCCCCCCCCACACAATTTTTTTTTTTAGATGTTTTTATAGGAGAATACTAAAGCATAAAAAACCTATATATATCGGGTATTATTATTATTGTAGTGACCTGCAGAATGAAGCTAATGTGTAAATTAAACTAAACGGTGAACAGTGTTTAAAAAGAATAATCCAGAATTGTTGTTTCTTTAGTACATTCCACCTTCAAAAAGTGTAAAAAAAAAACCTACATCTTGCAGCGTAAAAATAAACGCTCAAAGAGCTCCGTTGACAGAAAATTGTAAAACGTATGTCTCTCAGAATATGGAGACAAAAACAAGTTTAATGTTTATTTTTCCCAAAAAGTCTATTTATTGTACACATGTGGTAAAACATAAGGAAAACTATATAAATGTGATATTGCCATAATTGTGCTGATATGGAGAATAATATTGAAACTTTATTTAGGCAGCATGTGAATAAAAGAAAATATAAAACATCAAAAAACAGCAGCATCACTCCTGTTTTTTTTTCTATTTCTCCCCATATAGAGTTAACTAAAGATTGGTGATAAGTTCTATGTATCCCAAAATGCTGCCACTGTCAAATACAACTCACCCTGAATAAACAAACCTCATACAGCTATGTTGATGAAAAAATAAAAATATTACAGCTCCAGCAATGTGACAATAAAAAAACAAAAAAAATTAGCTATGTTCAAAAGCCCCAAAATGAACATATCCTAAAGGGCTTAAAGCAGCTTCTTGTGGAATCCGCTCCAAACTAGGCACTGTCACATAAAAACGCTGCAAAACACAAACAAAAAAACACTTTAGTAAAAAAAACTCTTCCAAAATGTTTCAAAAACTCTTCAAAACTCCAGAAAATGAAAAATGTCTTCAAAAACTCACATGATGTTTTTATCAAGAAGATTCCACCATGGAAACTGTCTGAAAAACCTAAAAAAAAGCCTTAAAAACTGAAGATAAGCAATTTTATGTAAAAACGACTTGCTGTGCATACGTTCAGGCTTTTGAACGGCTTTCAACTACTTCTGTTTTCTAAAAACGCATGGAGAGAAATTTCTCTAAACATCTCGATTTATTCAGTATTAAGTATGAGCGCCATGCAAAGAGATCCCCGCACTTACATGTATTGGCTGCTATCAGTGAGGGTTTTATTGGTTGTCTGAGGAATGTTCTACCGCACTCAATACACTTGGGCAAATTATCAGGATCTACTGCTGGCAGCTCCTCTTGCTATTTCCAACCAGCGACATTGTAGACCAGTGACGTTGTAGGAGACAAGTCCGGAGACACTGCAGTCCATGGTAGCACGTTTAGGCCACACAGGCTGGTCACAACCAACACCGGACCTGCGCCTCACCAACACGGAGCTGCTGCAACCCCCCACCTACTGTCTCCTACCCCACCATCCTGTAGAATGCAGGCCCGCAAGGGCAGCATCCTCTTCCCTCTGTACCAGTCTATCATTGTTAGTATGTAACCCCTTCTTATGTACAGCACCATGGAATCAATGGCGCTATATAAATAAATAATAATAATAATAATAATTGGTTACAAGACAAAATCAATGTAGAGGACAGATCTCCATTCTAACTTTCCATTGCCATCTTGCTCTTCACAATAATAACATTTGAGATCAAAGAAACTCCTGTATCTTCCAAAGTGTACTGTACTGTTTGTGAGTATGGATGAGCGTGTGACGCTCTCAGCCCTCACCCTGGGAAATGGGGTTACTCGGAGCCGGGCCTCATGCTGATGTTGAGGGGATGCAGTTGTGGTCTAGACCCGTTCCATGCCCAGGGTTGTCACATAAAAATAATGGGCTTCTTTTAGGATGAGTGGTATTTCGACTACGCCACCTGTGGTGTCTGGTGAGGGCCACCAGCGCTGCTACAGTCCACTGAGGCTGGTGATATGGGCAGCTGGGATAGAATGGCTCCCCACAGGCGGAGCAGGCCTCAGGGCAGTGTTTGGTGATTGTGGGTGCAGTGCCGCGCGGGAAATAACAGGCTGAAGCGGGGTGTGAAGTCATCCAGGGTTTTTACTCACGTTAGATGAACTTTAGCCGCAAAGCTTCCCTCTGCTCCTCGCGGCGTGCTGCGGCCACCAGGAAGGGGGTTCAGCACTTCCCAGGTAGATCAGGAGCACCTGTCGAGACCCCTCTGGTGTGTGTGTTCCTCTCCCAAGTAAGTTCTCCCACTAAGTCTCCTCTCGACTGTATGTGTGGTTAGAACTAGGTGTAAGGCCGGGTCCCACTGGATAAACACAGGTAGAGAGATACAGGTGGCGTATGCCGCTCCGTCCGTGTCCCTACTGGCATCCACTAAGCCTCCGGGCTTTTCTGACTGAGACGTGAAGTAGCAGAGTCAGATATCCGGGGCCGGTCACCCCTCTTGCAGCAGGAGTCCCTCTGACTAGGCCAGAGTAAGAAATACAGGTGGCGTCTGCCGCTCCGTCCGTATCCCCCTGGGATCCTTTTGCCTGTGGAGCTTGTCTCCTCTGCTCCCCTCCAGGCCTTCTTAGGTAAGGACCTTGACCGGGTAGAGGCAGTGGCTAACTCAGACCCGCTCCTCGTCTCAAGGCCAGAGAACGAGGACCGTGTATCTTCAATAGGCTGCAGGTTCTATCAGAAGGCCACAATCAGCGGTGAAGATCACAATCAAAAGACCTTGAACTTAAGATGGCTGTTGTTTAAATATGGTGCTATTAGTGCATCCTAAAAGGGTGTCCTCCACCCTCACCCACTACATGGTTCCCCCTATCTTTGGTTCCCCCCCATCTCCTCTATCCCGGGCCGGGGCAGCACCCTGGTGCATTTAGGCCCCCTACAGGACAGGAGTGGTGTAGTGTTGAGTGTTGAGGTGGGGTCCTGAGTGATGCTCCATCCTTACCTGGAAGAGGAGATACCACACCTCTAGCTGAGGTGCAGTACCCCTGTGGAGACTGAACCCTCAGGGGCGCCACAAGCGGACCTGTGGAAGTTGCGGTTCTGGTGCGGGTTTATTCAAAAGTTTGGTTTGGGTACCAGAACTGTATCCGAACTTGAAACCGAACCCCATTGAAAACAATGGAAACCCGAACTGTTGAGCTGGAGATTTTTCTCTCTGTTTTCTCTCTCGCATATTTTGTCCCTTTTTCTGTTCTGTAAAAGTTGGGAGGTATGAACGTAATGAAGGAAACTTTACTATGAATAGAAATTAAGAATGAATTGGAAGTATTGAGAACATATAAAGTAGATTCTGTTCTCTCCTGAGGCCAGCTAGAGGCAGATCCAAGGAAAATCAGCAAGAAATGACAGGCCCCATTCCAGAGAATCTCTTACATTAGTGCAGTGATATAATCCAGTATATATCAGTCTTCTGTAAAAATAATATAAATTGTATTTGCATTTTGTTACAGATTCAAGGAATGGATTTTTAAACAAACTTAAAAACCCTTTTCAGCCGGCCAAAGGTGAGTTTCCTTTTCTTGTCAGTATTTGGGTATGTTCACACTGCGTTTTTCCATGCTTTTTTTAAAAAAAATGTCTGAAAAGCAGTAAAAAAAACTAATATGCAAATTGCCTCTTCAGAGAAAAAGAGGACTTGAACTCTATAGCGCCACCTATTGGAAGCAGCAATCCTACAAGTCACAATCAACCCTTTAACGAGTCGTGCAATATGACTTAGGATAAAAGCCAAATCAGAATCTCAGTTTTCAGACATGGTGTTTCAGGGTACTGCCCCTCATCAGTGCAAAGTATGAGAACTGATTTGGCTGGATGAGAGGCTCTGGACTGAGGTCTAAGGGGTACCATTTCTCCTTGTGGAGAGTGACATACTGAAAAATGCTTAAAAGACTATTCCTGCTTACTTCTATTGTAAATCCACTTTGCTGATCATATGTTCAGTCTTTTGGTTTGTGCATATGTCATCTTTAACCCCTTCACGACATGTTGTGTCTCCCCCTTTGATGCGGGCTCCAGCGCTGAGCCTGCATCTTTCCCCACACATTACAGCTGATCTGATCACTTTTAACCCACTCCTTTTTTGCCTGCAACTGCTGAGGTAAAGTACTGACCAAATATTGAACATGTGAACGTGGCCTTAGTGTGCCTGGAATGAAGAATAGAGGGGGTCCGGCTACTGTATATTATGCCACTCCACACCTTGATCATTGGATTAGGTCCCGTGTGACATTACCTCATGAAAACCTCTTCATGGCATTGCCCACATGATCTCCAGACCAATCTTCAGCTGTCATTGTGTCCAAGACAAAAGCAAGACTCATCGCTGAAGAAGATAGCTCTATATTCCAGCTTCCAATGCCATCTTGCTCTGCACTCTGATAGCAATTGAGAGCGGTGATGTGAGGTCAATGGTTGACCTGCACTGGATGTCTGGTTTACAGCCCAATATCGTGCAAATGCCTTCTGATGGTTGGTGTAGGCACTCAAGCTTGGTATGTGACATCCAATTCCACTTGCAGTATAAAATGGATTAATCGTGGAACCAGTGGTATGGCCATCTCGTCAAAGTGTTCCAGGAGCCATTTTTTAACACAGCAATGACAGGTCACATGTTGCTTGTGTTACTGTTAGCAGCCTGTGTGGCATAAACATGCTACCTTGGTCTGCTGTGTCTCCAGACTTGTATCTCAGCAGGAAGCTGTCAGTTGAGGATCTTGATGATTTTCACACTATTAATAACCTCACTGATATCAGACAAGGTGTGCAAGAGCTTGTATTTCAACGTGTGGTGCTCATACTTTTCCAGAATGAAAGGAGAAGTCTGCAGTCACTCTTTGTAATTGTAAAATGCTGAATCGTCACAGCGTGGAATGAGAAGACTGTCCAGATTCCTCTGTATTCCCTCTTCGGGTGGGCGGTCACGTGATTGCATGCATCAGATTTGCATACTTGAGTTCAAGTGCTGACTATTGTCTTGGCCGCTTCTTTCATTTTTCTAATATGGATTAAAATATTATATTCATAGGCCGAGCAAAGAGGAATCAGAACCCTGAATCGATAGATGATATGTCTGAAGATACTTTGAACAGTAAGTCACTATATATTAAATATACATCTTTGATTACATTTACATATTAGACTGGTTTCACAAGTCAGTTTCTTTCTTATACGTGAACTACATTCTGTGTTTTTTTTTACCCTTTGTGGACCCATTTTTTGTCTCTGTCAGTTCCTACAAACCTTATTGCTTCCATTTTCCCTTGTGAAGAAAAAGAATTCTTAGCTTCACCTATCTAATAAACAATAAAATACAGGAAACACACGGATGGCATTTGTGTGCGATCCAGTTTTTTTGTGCTTGTTTTTTTTAATGGGAGGAACTGATTTCAATTGGCGAGTTTGATCTGCAACACGGATTAAAGAAGGGCATGTCTCTGTTTCATTTTTTCGTGGAACATCAATCCAAAATAAAAATGACACATACAAGGCACATTCATTATAATGACCAATGTCACATGTGTCTAGTTTTGGAATGTGCGCTATCCATTATTTTTTTGGATAGATCGTTGATCCATTACAATCAATGTGCCCTTTTCACATGTTCATCTTTTTGCAGACTGATTGTCCATAAAAAAAATCAGATAAAAAAGCCATGTCCGACTTTAATCTTTGTTCACCAAAGCAAGTCATTTGCCTTGTGAAAAGAAGATTGATAGGAAACGGATGTGCTGTCCGTAGTTTGCTGTTTAATGGGTAGGAGAAGCTAAGAATGTTTTTTCCTCATATGAGAAAGATGGATGTAGCAACTAACACACGGACCAAAAATGGATCCAGAACATTGAAAGAAAACACAAACCAGTTTTCACATATGAAAAAAAACCTGTTGTGTGAAACCTTTCTTACATGTTCTCTGCTTATTAGTAGTTATGGGTGATGTTGCTAATGTAGCACCCTGAGGATTCGGCTGCTACAGGGGTATTGCACCTCAACCCAGAGGTGTGATATTCCACTCCCGGGTAAGGATGGAGTGTGGATCTGAGCTCGGTAGGCTGCATGCACTACATACATCCCATTTCCGAGGAACAGGCCGACGGTACTCCCACTTAGAAATGTGCAGGTACGACCGAGTCTGTTCCTGGCTGGAGTGGGAGGGGGGTGGTACATCCCAAGTAGTGTAGGGGCAGATAGGGGGAGCAGCCTGGGTAAAGATAGGAGCTCATTGGGTGCTGGTCGCCTGAGCTCACACATAGAGGGTGTATATAAGGTGGGCACCATCAGAGAACAGGGTCAGTCAGCCACAGTCAGTCAGTCTGTGAGGAGCCAGAGGAAGAGGAGCAGAGCAGCCCTAGAGAGAGAGAGAGAGGAGAAAGAAGGAAAGACCCAGAGAGGGGACAAAGAGAGGACTCTGAGAACCCAAATTCAAGCTACGGGTGAAGAGTCGGCATCAGGGTACCGGAACCCAAGCTGGTGGGGGCAAAAACACACCCCAGCCAGAGACCGGAGGCCGTGGGCAGCGTCTGCCACGGCCACCCACCACATCCACCACGAAGGCATACCACGTGGAGGGTCAGGGAACCCAAGGCCAAGGGTCTCCCAACAGAAGGCCCGAGGGAGCTGGACCTGGGTGGATCAATAGTGGGGATGGCCAGAGAAAGGACAGAAGGAGAGCTCAGGGTCACGCTCCGGACTCGCTTGGGGGTTGGCTGGATCCAGGACCTGGTGGACGCAGCACGGCTCGGGAGGTCACTTGAAGCTGGAGTGACCGGAACATCAGCAGTGAGTAAATACCCTAAACTGCACAACCCGACTCTGTCTTCCTTTAACATCTATGCTGCACCACCACAACCCCCATCCTCTGCACCTGACCCCCTGAGGCTATACCCCACCCGTTGGGGGTTATACCATCAAAAGCTGCACCTACACCATCAGCCTCAGCGGACCCTGCTGCAGCGGCGGCCATGGTGACCGCAATACAACGGGTGGCGTAGTCGACAATAAAGAACTTAATAGCATCTGTAGGACTGCCACATACAACTGGGTTTGACACCCTGGGCACGGACCGGGTCACAGCCACTCGGAAGGCTGCAGCTCCCATCTGATCCGGCTCCGGATATTCCCCCTAAAGAATATGGCCCAGGGGGCGCGTCAACTTTGGCGTAGTCGGCAGGATTACGTGCCCGCAACACCCGGGTACTGCGTGCCTGAAGAAAAGAACGAGTTTACCTCAAAAAGAAGTCTCCTGCCGGTTCCGGAGGGTCCCCGCCATCGGACTCCGTCACAGATCGATTCCCGCCGGTTGTCCGCCATTAACAGCTTTTTCCCGCCATCTGCAGAGTTTCCCGCCACTGGGAAGCGATTCCCGCCATTTCCAAAGGTTTCCCGCCTTGGAAGAGCGGACGCCATTATGGGCGTGCCAGAGGGTGGCGAGAGGCCACCTCCCATCGTGGGCCAGGACCGAAAATGGCGCCAAAAGTGGAAACCGCCCCCACCAACAGAGACTGTGATGCTAGAGGTGTCTGTCAGCGTGAAAGAACAGCCCCTGGAGCTGACAATCACCAAGTGGCCCCGGGACCGCCCTCGAAGGGGGAGGAGGACTGAGAAGAAGAGAACAAAGATGGGTGCCGCCTGGAGCAGTCTGGAGCGAGCGCACCCGGAGGCAAGAAGCCTGGAGAAGAATATCGGAGGAGCTTACCCGGAGATGGCGAGAAAGCAGAGCAGCACCGGCCCGTTGGCCAGGAGCCTGCTAGAAACAGAGGAGGGAAAGCAGAGCAGCACCGGCCCGCTGGCCAGGAGCCTGCTGGAGACAACAGGAGGAGAGCAGAGCAGCACCGACCCGTTGGTCAGGAGCCTGCTGGAAACAACGACCCCACTAGGCCTAGTGGAGGTCCTAGCACAGCTTCCCCGAGACCGGGAGTGTGCACAGACCGCTCTGGAGGGCCTCGCAAGGAGGATGGCCCGGGTGCAGCGAGAGACGTTGGCGGAGTGGAGCCGAGAGATGGCCCAGCAGACCGAGACCTGTCAGCGGAGCACGCCACCCAAGACGAGGAGACAGACCGCCTCTGAGGATGGCGCGGGAGGATTGAAGGCCGGAGACGGCGCCGAGAAGGGAGCCGAACGAGTGGAGGCAGGTAAAGGGGACGTCTATACCCCAAACCGGGAAACCGCGTACCTGCCCCAGCTCCCCGTCGCAGAGCCCGAAGTCTATCCTGCCGTGCCCGTCGCTGCAACGTCACCGCCGCAGACTAGGCCTCAAACGGGAGCCGCGACCCCTGTGACGTCACACGCCTCGACCCCGGGCGTGACCAAGCAGGAAGTACCACCAGCCTGGTCGCAAGGCCTAGTACCCCCGGGCGCCGCAATACCAACAGCGCCCCCTACCTCCGCGGAGCCCCCGGCCTGGTCGCAAGGCCTAGTACCCCCGGGCGCCGCAATACCAACAGCGCCCCCTACCTCCGCGGAGCCCCCGGCCTGGTCGCAGGGCCAAGTAGCCCAGGGCGCCGCCGTCCTTACGGTGCCCTTTACCTTCCAGATACCCCAGGCCTGGCCGCAAGGCCCGGGCAACCCGGGCGCTAACACCACCGCGCCCATAAGACCAAGAGTGCCGCATCTGGGAGAGGACCTGTACGCCCAGCATACGTGCCCGGATGGGCAGCCATTTATATGGCCACCGGAGTTCCACCATCCCCGACTCCGGAGAGAGAGACCCCTGGATGAACCCCTGATCCCGGCTCCAAAGCCCGTAAAGAGGATCTCGCCCCCGCTAGCAGAAGCGCAGTTCGAGTGGGACCCCACCGGAGAAGATCTCATGGGGTTCACTCAAGAGACTCGGGCAGCTGCAGCGGAGCGTGCTGAGTGCTGCCGCCAACAGCTCGAGGACTTTGAGAGGGAGCGGAGAGAGAGGCGGGTCCGGGAACAGCAAGCTCAAATAAGGAGCGCGGAGCAGAAGAGCCGGGCCAGGAGAGACCCCCGTGCAGCGCATAGTCCCCGCACCACCGGGACTGTGATAAAGTTTAACATGCAGCATGGGTGGGGCTTCATCCGAGACCACCGCACCCTAGGCGACGTCTTCGTGACCAGGAGAGACGTTGAGTCCCACCTACCGGAGGGACACAGAGGTCGTGACCTTTACATCGGGGACGAGGTCACCTTCACCCGGCACAAGTGTGCCAAAGGACCCTACGCCCTCCATGTGCATCGTCTGACGGAGGAAGAGCTGCGGTGTGAGGAGGAAGAACAAGAGGACCCGGACGGGTCTGAAACTAGAGCCAAAGGTAACAATAAAGAAAGAGCAGGAGGACGCCGTCGTTAAGTACAGCGAAGCAGGAGCTGTATATAGTTGCCCGTCGGGGCACCATAAACTGAAACAGAAACTGAAACTGTTACTGTTGCTAAATATAGTCCCCGTTGGGACCAGCAAGTGTGAACTGTTACCCGTTTAACCCCTAAATCCCACTGACCGAGGACTGAGAGCGGTCATTCCTCCCCAATACCTGGCCGAGGACTGAGAGCGGCCACTTTCCTTGTATATAGTTGCGCGTCCTAAAGCGCCCCCTACCGGTTTTATAGGAAAACCAGTTTTCCAGAGAGACTGTCGCACTTTACCCGGTCACACGTTGCACAGTGACCGGAGGAGGAGCCAGAGGCGACGAGAATGTTTTATTTGCTAATATATGATGTTTTATATGTTTTATATGTTTATGCAAAAATTTGTATGTTTTGGTGTTATGTCTTACAGCCCGAGGACGTGCTGTGATTTACCAGGGGGGAATGTAGCACCCTGAGGATTCGGCTGCTACAGGGGTATTGCACCTCAACCCAGAGGTGTGATATTCCACTCCCGGGTAAGGATGGAGTGTGGATCTGAGCTCGGTAGGCTGCATGCACTACATACATCCCATTTCCGAGGAACAGGCCGACGGTACTCCCACTTAGAAATGTGCAGGTACGACCGAGTCTGTTCCTGGCTGGAGTGGGAGGGGGGTGGTACATCCCAAGTAGTGTAGGGGCAGATAGGGGGAGCAGCCTGGGTAAAGATAGGAGCTCATTGGGTGCTGGTCGCCTGAGCTCACACATAGAGGGTGTATATAAGGTGGGCACCATCAGAGAACAGGGTCAGTCAGCCACAGTCAGTCAGTCTGTGAGGAGCCAGAGGAAGAGGAGCAGAGCAGCCCTAGAGAGAGAGAGAGAGGAGAAAGAAGGAAAGACCCAGAGAGGGGACAAAGAGAGGACTCTGAGAACCCAAATTCAAGCTACGGGTGAAGAGTCGGCATCAGGGTACCGGAACCCAAGCTGGTGGGGGCAAAAACACACCCCAGCCAGAGACCGGAGGCCGTGGGCAGCGTCTGCCACGGCCACCCACCACATCCACCACGAAGGCATACCACGTGGAGGGTCAGGGAACCCAAGGCCAAGGGTCTCCCAACAGAAGGCCCGAGGGAGCTGGACCTGGGTGGATCAATAGTGGGGACGGCCAGAGAAAGGACAGGAGAGCTCAGGGTCACGCTCCGGACTCGCTTGGGGGTTGGCTGGATCCAGGACCTGGTGGACGCAGCACGGCTCGGGAGGTCACTTGAAGCTGGAGTGACCGGAACATCAGCAGTGAGTAAATACCCTAAACTGCACAACCCGACTCTGTCTTCCTTTAACATCTATGCTGCACCACCACAACCCCCATCCTCTGCACCTGACCCCCTGAGGCTATACCCCACCCGTTGGGGGTTATACCATCAAAAGCTGCACCTACACCATCAGCCTCAGCGGACCCTGCTGCAGCGGCGGCCATGGTGACCGCAATACAACGGGTGGCGTAGTCGACAATAAAGAACTTAATAGCATCTGTAGGACTGCCACATACAACTGGGTTTGACACCCTGGGCACGGACCGGGTCACAGCCACTCGGAAGGCTGCAGCTCCCATCTGATCCGGCTCCGGATATTCCCCCTAAAGAATATGGCCCAGGGGGCGCGTCACTAATTATTAATAGAACAATTGTTATTAGTGATGAGCGAATTTATCCAAATGGAATTAAATTTTCCTCGAATTTTACAGAAATCTGTATTTCCTAGAATGTGGATGTTTTACATTTCACTTCTCGTTAATTCAGCAAAATTGTGGCCAGATTTAGCTGCCATTTTTCTGAATCATAGAGAACCAGGCAAATGATTAAAAAAAAATCAATAATACCTCACTGCTCACCTGCTCCAATGCCTGCCCCAGCAGCCTGCCGTCCGATCTTCTCTCCGGGCTGGAACTTCTGCCTTGACTAGACCTTGGCCGATTGACGTTACAACGGGAAGCAACGTCTGAGACCTAATCATTGCAGAAGTTTGTCCTGGAGTCAAGAGGTCAAAGAGAATGTGCACATCAAGTTAAAAGAGAAGCCATGGAGAACCAGACAGTGGGCTACAGGAAGGTGAGCGGTGAGGTGAGTATAATAAGCTATATATATGTAGGTATGTCTATCAGTTTATACAGTTCTGCTCATCGTTATTGGCACCCATGAAGTTTAAGTACATAATGTGGAATATCTCCTGAAAAAAATTAATCAAGTGAAACAGTTTTTTTGCATAGAGCACTCATGTTCATTACAAAAGAGCAAATGATAAACAATAATTTAAAACCAAAAACAATGAGAGGGAAATATAGAAAAACCTAAAGCTCGCTGTGACACTGTTATCAGCACCCATTACATTAATTTAGTATGGAAACTCATTTTGACTCGCCTGTGATAAATCACAAAAGAGATTCACCTGTGATTAATTGTCGGTGCCCGTGTGACATGAATTAGCCAATGAATGAGGACTTCAGCATTTTAAAAAGCAAACAAAGGACATAAAAACTGCTATTATTAGCAAACACAAGACTTTCAAAGGGTATAAGTGACGCGCCCCCTGGGCCATGCTGTTAGGGATACCCGGAGCCGGATCAGATGGGGGTTGTAGTCTCCGAGTGGCTGTGACCCGGTCCGTGCCCAGGGTGTCAAACTCAGTGTGCGGCAGTCCTTGCAGATGTTCTTAGTGTCGACTACGCCACCCGTTGATTTGCGGTCAAAAGGCCGCCGCTGCAGGATGGTCCGCTGAGGCTGGTGGTGTGTGTGCAGCTGTGGTAGTATAACCCCCAACGGGAGGGGTATAGCCTCAGGGGGTCAGACGTGGAGGATGGTGGTTATGAAGGTGCAGCAAGGAGACTCAGAGGCATGAAATGCAGTTTCAGGGTTTTTACTCACTGGTGTTGCTCGGGTCACTCTGTACAGCAGTGACCACCCAAGCCGTGCTGCGTCCACCAGGTGCGGGACTCGGTCAACTCCCGGGCAATTCTGGAGCGTGGTCCTGAGCTCCTTTCTGACTCTCCCCTCCTCTGGCCGTTCCCACCAGGGATCCACTTATGTCCGGCTCCCTCGGGTCTCTTGTTGGTCAAGCCTCCTCTGGGCTCCCTGACCCTATGCTCGGTGTGCCTTTCTAGTGGATTTGGTGAGGGTCGTGGCAGATCCTGCCCACAACCTCCGGTTCCTGGCTAAGGTTTGCTTTGGCCTCCGCCAGCTTGGGATCCGGTACCCTTTTGCCGACCCTTCACCCTTTTGTCCTTATTCTGGGATCTTGGGGTCCCCTCTCGTCCTGCGCCTCTGGGTCCCTCTTCCTTCTCCTCTCCTGGAGTTACTGCTGACTCACAGACTGACTGACTGACTGACTGACCCTGTCCTAAGATGGTGCCCACCTTATATACTCCCTCTATGTGTGAGCTCAGGTGACCAGCACCCAATGAGCTCCTATCTTTACCCAGACTACTCCCCCTATCTGCCCCTACACTACTGGGATGTTCCACCCCCCTCCCACTCCAGCCAGGGACAGACGCTGTCGTACCTGCACATAAACTGGTGGGAGTACCGTCGTTCTGTCCCCCGGAAATGGGATGTATGTAGTGCATGCAGCCTACTAGCTCAGTTCCACACTCCATCCTTACCCGGGAGTGGAATACCACACCTCTGGCTTGAGGTGTAATACCCCTGTAGCAGCCGAGTCCTCAGGGTGCTACATAAGGACATCTCCAAAGACCTTGGTATCCCAGTTTCATCAGTGTGCAATGTTATTAAGAAGTTTGCCAAGCATGGAACCGTCAAGAGCCTCCTTGGACATGGGGGAAAGAGGAAAATTGACAAGAGATGTCTTTGAAGGTTGGTGCAAATGTTGGAAAAAACATCACGTCAAACATCCAAAGACCTGAAGGCCAACCTGGAACAGTCTGGGGTCATGGTTTCAACAAGTACCATACGCCGCACACTAAACCAAGCAGATCTTTATGGGCGAAGGCCAAGGAAGAAACCATTGCTGAAGAAAAGACATAAAAAGGAATGACTGATCTTTGCCAAAGAGTACCTTGACAAACCACAATCCTTCTGGGAAAATGTTCTGTGGACAGATGAAACAAAAATAGGACTTTTTGGCAATGCAAAGCAACAGTTTGTTTTCAGATGGCACAATGAAGCTTTTAAGGAAAAGAACACCTTACCAAAAGTTAAGCATAGTGGAGGATACATAATGCTGTGGTTTTGCTTTACTACTTTACTGTGTCTGGTACTGGAGGCCTTGACCATATCACAGGAATCATGAAATCAGAGAATTATCAATAGATTTTAGAGCAAAATGTTCTACCCAGTGTAAGAAAACTTGGTTTGAATCGAAAATGATGGATCCTCCAGCAAGACAATGACCAAAGCACACATCCAAAAGTACACAGGAATGGTTGAAAAAGAAAAAATGGACTGTTTTAAAATGACCAGCAATGAATCCTGACCTCAATCCCACTGAAAATCTTTGGGGTGATCTGAAATCTGCTATATATATATACAGTATACATACACATGTATATACATAATCAGTATATACATATGATGACTTGTATTTGATGGTTCCATACTTTGTTATACACTCATTTTCTGTGGATTTTGTTTCTTTATCTTGGTACTTACACGCATATTTGTTCATCTTTCTAATGAGTGTGAGATTGAAACTCAGGAGGAGCTGTAACATTACGAAATGTCACAATAACCTGTGAATCTTCACAAGCTGAAATTCATTGTGATTTTGTGAATAAAAACTTATGTAATTGGAAAGAATGAAGGATTGGAGTGTTCTGTGTTCTTGAAGGATTTATTGTGATTTTGCTCTCTTCACTGCTGGCACCTACGCAACAACCTTCACTGACTGCTGTCCATAAAACGATATTCTCAAGTTTGGAAGTTGTTCCATCTGCATAGGATAGGGGATAACTTTCCGTTCGCTGGGTGTCTAGCTGCTGGGACCCCTACGGTCCTGAGAACCGGAGCCCTGAAGAGCCCTATGTGAATGGAATCATTTGTAAACAGGTGCTGGGATGCAGTGGCACAGAAAATGCAGACTCAGTGGTACAATGAAACACGTTATTATTTATTAACTATATACAGGTCAGCAGGTAGAGATGAAATACTGACAAATGGCAATTAGCGAAATACTGACAACAAATTTCAGTAGAGTTCTTATGATCTTTCTTCGTTCTAACAGTTTTCCCTTGTCCCTAACTCTGTCCCTACAGCCCTGGCCACTGCCATATAAAATAATAAACCTGATGCTTCCGCACTTTGAAGTGCGAACCCCGACAGGCTAATCGTTAACTAAGATTCCCTTAACTTTCCCTATACAGCTAACCTTTACCTTCGTGTACTAGCAAACAGACTTCTAAATACAATCTGGATTAATAACTTCAACAATATAATGCACTGAGTGATATTGAGACGGGGTACACTGGCCCTTAGGCTGTTAGGGTCCGAGTGGTATCAATCAGGGCGGTTACTGCTACAGGCCCTAACAGGAGTCAACTGTGCACCCTTGCTAGGCCTCAAGTCTTGTACTGTAGACTCCGGACAGTCACCATTATCACCAACCTGTTCTTGCTGTCTCCTATTCCTACAGCTCAGCTCATATCCCTTCCCTTTCCGTTAACTAGGCCTCCATGCCTGCTGCTCGCGCAATCGGATGGTTCCATCCCTTTAATTGGGCCTCCTGGCCTTAAGTTTTGCACCATTAACTAGGCCTTCTAAGCTTCTGCTCACCTAATCAGCCATCCGTACCGTTAACTAGGACTCCTGGCTTTCTGTTCATCCGATCAAAGTTCTGTACCATTAACTTTTCCTCCTGGCCTTCTGCTCACCCAATCCGTTTATCAGGACAACCAAAATTATTTCTTCCTTGAAGAGGATCCTCACCCCTGTACAAGTACACCACTGAGGACACTCTTCCAGGATTCGGCTATAAGACAGTTCAGGTGATACTTCACATGCGACTTCATACAAGTGTGAGCGATGACTGAGGTTTTGCCCTGGCCCCTAGGGCTTTTATACTTGCGTCACAGCAGATCACATGCTCCTGTGTATTTGACTTCTCTCTTCCTTGTGGGTAACCATTCCTCTTTCTGTGGTTCCTAAATTGCTTTAAATTCCTATCCCTTTTATTTCTGGCCATTAGATGGCAGCATCTGTTCACACAAGTCTCACTGTGCATTCCTATTGTATGTGTCACTCACTTCCTTACACATTCACACTGCATGTCCATTCATTCTTATAGAAGTGCCAAAGACCAGCTGACGGCTTGTCAATCTCCAGCAATATCATTAAAAATTAATGGAATAGCAGTGCGCTTGATCGACCACCGCTCCATTCTGAGAAGCCCCTTTTCTTGGGATTGTGGGAGTTCCAGTGTTCGAATACCCATCGATTGGAAAGTTATCCTTAAGTTTAGTCCATGGAGAGAAGATAACTTCCAAACTTGAGAATACCCTTTAATATGATATAATATATAGAGATGAGCAAATCTATGAATCAACAGTAGATTTCCTATTAGAACTGGAACTAAACTTCTCCCAGGGAAACAGAAATAGGAATTTTCATAGAACATTTCAACCTCCATGGTCTTATTACAATGAAATATAAATTTTCCAAGCTTTCACTAGTGATATTTCTCCCAAAAATCAAATGCAGTGATACATTTATCTATAAAGGGAGGATTATTATTATTATTGTTATTACTATCTGACCTTTTAATATGGATTATTATGTTTGTCCCTTCATTATAGCATTATAGTGTATCTACTTGGAGTCATAATCTTTTTCTACTAAATTGATATTTTTCTATGTATAGGAGCCTCAGAAACTTTTGATAGCAATTTACAAACCTATGTGGAGAATATAACTTTGCCAAGTAAGTTACAACATTTTTTGTTACATTTGCATTTAAGGTAAAATGAAAAAAATATCTTATTACAAAAAAGTGTAATCTTTCTTACCTTATAGTAGCTGTCCTTTACCTGCCTACAGCTCCTCTAAAAGAAAATTCTCTAGTCACCAAAAAATTTGTAACAGATGGAGAGGAGGGGGATGCAGCTGCAGAGTCCGACTCCTTGTTTTATTGAAACAGCAGGAGAGGCTTGACGGGAAGAGGGCATTTAGGGGTAGGGGAATATATATTCAGTTCTAACCTACATTTAATACTATTAAGCCACTACTGTTGCTCAGGATGTGATTGAGATTCTTTTTTTGCAATGATAGATGGAGGTTCTTGTATTGATGATCACAGTTCTCTTATCGAACTTACTAATGGACATAGCAAAATCTGAAGATATTGGACCGATTCATCAAGTCTGCTGTTTTTCATGCCAGTCTTGATGAAGGCGGCATGTTGGAGTCAGAGGACTCTAAATGAATCAGGAGCATCTGACAAGTGACGTGCACCTCACCGCAACTCTTACTCCAACTAGTGGCTGAAGTAAGATTTCAGGCATAAGGAATGCCTGGGGCACCATAAATTAAGTGATCTGTGGCGTCATGCTCCCATCGCGCCCTGTCCCAACCATTTTAAAAACGCCAAAAGTCGTCAGATTTTTGCTTAACTCTGAATTGCTCAAAACTTTTTTCTACAGTTTTTTTGTGGAAAACCTTTTATAAATTGGGGCCATTGTCTATATGAAATTGTAGGATCTTTACATTTTTGTTGTAGAATCAGTTCATAAAACTACATGTAAAACACTAGAAAATCCTTCCAGAAGACTAAGGGCCCGATTCATTGTAAAGTTCCACATGGAGAATTTTGTGACAAATCTTAAATGTTAAAAGCAGATACTGGCTGTGTAACACAATGAGCACTTGCCTTGTGTGGAGCGGGCTCAGCTACTGAGCCGTTCCATATACTCGCACCCTCTCTATGACGTAATAGTTTGTTATAAGGCCTAATTGAGCTGAATGCAGATACCTGTGAAGCGAGAATTATTATCATCATTATTATTATTTTCAATATAGATTATTAATTTTGCCCATTATAGAGTTACAGTGAATCGACTTTATATCACCACTTTTGTGTTAAATTGATTTTTTTCTATGTATAGGTCAATCAGAAACTACTGAGAGCCAATCGAAGACCTATGAAGGGAACATAACTGTGGACGGTAAGTTATCCCCTTCATGACCAGGCAATTTCCCCTCTTTGCAATTTTATGTCTTCCTCCCCTATTTGTCAAGTGACATAACTTTATGATGGCTTGTTTTTTTGTGGGACAAGTTTTAGTTTTGATGACATCATTCACTTTACAATACAATGTACTGAAGAGCAGGGGAAAAGAAACTAAAAAACGTAACTCCACTATTGTATTTAGAGTTTTTTTTTTTTTACTGCGTTCATTATGCAGTAATACTGACCTGGTAATCTGATTCTAAAGGTCAATATGAGTTCAACGGTACCAAAATTTCATGATATACAATGAATGTATATTTGTGATTTTAAAAAAATTCAGAATGTTGCAAAAAAAAATTGGTTTGTATTACCATTTTTCTGAGACTCACGACTTTTTTAGTTTTTTTTAAATTTTATTTTGAGAGTTTGTTTTATTTTTGTTAAAATTTTGGAGTGCATATGATGTTTTGATTGCCTTTTATTGCAGTTTTTGGAGTGCAGCAACAACAACAACAACAACAAAAAAAAGCCATTTTAGTTTTTTTTCTTTACGGCGTTTAACGTTAAGTTTAAGTAATTTTATATTTTATTAGACCGGACTTTTGTGGGAATGATGATAAAAAATATATTTATCTCATTTTATTTCTTTATCTTTTACTTTCAAAACTTGTTTTATTACACATTTTTCTTAACAGTTTAGAATATAAACTTTTCTTCACTATGAAAATTTTTTCCACGCAGGGAACTTTTATAATTGTATACCATTTTTGAAAACTTTTTTCTACATTTTTGCTTATTTTTTAGTCTTTTAAGGACTCGCTCACACAAGCGTATTCATCGGACGAGTGTTATCCGATATTTTATCAGATAGCGCTCCGCCCAATGTTATACTATGTGGTCGTGCCGATCAGCCTTTTTTTTTCTCATGACGATTTGACGTGAGAAAAAAATCACAGCAAGCTGCGAGTGGCTCTGTCAGATCTCGCGCACCCATTCAAGTCTATAGGTGCTTATAAAACATTGGACTGCACTTGGATAACATCCGAGTGCAGTCTGTATCACACGGACACAGACAATGGAGAAATTAAGCTCTCCCTCTTCTCCGCATCTGTGATACCATTCTCTCATGTAAGAGAATCGGATCACACTAAGCTGACACTTGGCTCAAACTGTGAACAGAGTTTGATCCGAGTGTCATCAGCATAATCTGCCCGATTTTCTTTCATTCAAGAATATACAGTCATGGGACCCTGGCCTTAGGGAGATTGCTTATTTATTATATATTGCAATGATGTAGTATTGCAGTATATAGTTAAAGGGTTATTTCCAGTTTTAGAAAACCCCTCTGGCTGAGGTTGTTTTAAAAAGACAAACTGAGCTTTACTCACCGTCCCCTGGTCCAGCACTGAGTCTCCTTCGCTACTCTTGGTGTCTTTTATTGTCTGCATTGATGATGTCACATTGTCATATCATCTACTTGGACAGAGCCACTGACCTAAGTTATTGATGGCCGTGCTGTCAAAGTGATGTCAGCACTGCAGACAATAGCAGACACTAGGAGCAGCGGTGGAGACTCAGTGCTGGATCCGGGAGAAATCTTGTATGTGATTGTGGGAGGAGGAGATAAGAGGGGAGTAGAGAAGGAGATCTTGTGAGGATCGGAGGTTGCATGTAGGTAAGTACTGGGAGACTAGGTCACAGATATATGGGGGAGACAGGTTGTGGATGGCTTTGTATGCCATGGTTAGGGTTTTGAACTGGAGTCTCTGGGCAATGGGGAGCCAGTGAAGAGATTGACAGAGGGGAGAGGCCTGGGAATAGCGGGGCTGGGGCGGGGCGGGGGTGGACAGGTGGATTAGTCGCGCACATGACTGTATTAATAAAATTTTGTCAAGTTTGGATACCAGAAAGTGTAAAAAGCAGAGCAGCTTTATTTAAAATATGACATACCAAAAAGATACAAGAGAAAAAATGCAATAGAAACACTTTTAAAAAAAGCATTTAAAATTCTCAATGAAAAAAACTCAACCTAATTTACCTAATAGGTGCAGAACATCTGCAACATTAAAAACTCACCAAATACTTATTGTTGGAAGGTAGTCTTAAAAATACAGTGAAAATGAAAAAAGCAAAACAATATTAAACCCCTTTTAATTTAAGCCGCTGGTTCTTGTAGCTATGATCATTGTTTTACTGTTGAGCCTAATATAGTAATGGACATAAAATCTGAATTTATTGTCAATGTGTAATTTGAGAATCTTTCTATTTTGGTGTAGATTCAGACTATAATTTAACAACCCATTTCGAAAACACTGGAAGCTATGACCAGAAGACTAGAGGTAAGTTCTCTATTCATGAAAAGCCAGGAAGTTTTTACCTAAAACTGCTGATCTCATTGCTGCTTTTATTTTCTCACCTGAAACTGGTCAGCTGGGATCTGGTTTTCCTCTTGATCACGTGCACTTTCTAAATAACAGGCACCCATGAACAGTATCACAATGACAACATAGAACTGCACATATAAGTAAAGCATGGAGGGTAGGCATTAGCGTTGAGCGAGCGTGCTCGTTTAACCCTTTAAACAAGCACGCTCGGGTGCTTGTCGAGTAGTTTTGGCATGCTCGGCATCTGTTTTAGCCGCTGCAGCTGCATGTGTCGCGGCTGTTAGACAGCTGTGACACATGCAGAGATTGCCTGTTTGTTAGGCAATCCCTGCATGTGTCACAGCTGTCTAACAACTGCGACACATGCAGCCGCGGCGGCTCAAATAGAGATGCCGAGAACACCGAAACTACTCGGTGAGTATCCGAGCATGCTCGTTTAAAGGGTTAACAACACACGTTCACTCAACACTAGTAGGCATTGCTTGCTGAAATCCCAGTACAATCCAAGCCCTTCAAGAATCCACTTACTAAGAGTTAATTAACATGCGGAAAATTTGTTGCAAAAATGTTGTACACGTGAATACAGCCTGTACAAAGATTTTTTCATGTTTTATTTAGATTAATGGAACAGTTGCAATATAGCTTGCTGCTCAATAAAAACGTATGAGAACAGTCACACTTTGTCAATCTGAACAGTGCAGATTGACAAGGCCATGTTATGCTATTAGCTAGAGATGATCGGATCAACCTGCAGCAAATCAAAGGCTATATTAATAAAAAAAAAGAGATGGGATACAATATTGGGTGACGGTAAATGTTCTGCACATCATTCCAAGGCAATTCAACTACTTGATGTTCGCCACAAATAAACTCACTGCAAATTGAATTCTTCTGAAAAAATTGATGAACTTGGTGAATTTGAATTTCAAAAGGTTCGATCATCTCTACTATAAACTTGCCTTCTGGCTGTCACATCTGTATACTGCATGTAGGATACAGTACTTATCAGTCCTCCCATCATTGCCGTTCTGTTTGGTGATGCTTTCGGATAAATGAGTTTCCATAGAAAGAATACACTATTGGATATGTAACCTTAGCAATTAATAGGGATTTAGGATGAGGGAAAGTGGGCAACAATTTAGGGAATCTGTCACAATGTTTTTTTTTACCCCATCTGAGGGCAGCATGATGTAGGGATAGAGACCCTGATTTCAGCAATGTGTCACTTACTGCGCTGCTTGCTGTCATTTTGATAAAATTCTTGTTTTATCAGCTGCAGATCTAGCAGTTCTCTGAATGCTGAGCTCAGTATAATCCCACCCACACCACTGATTGGCAGCTTTCTGCCCATGCAGAATGTACACCGGAATCTACCAATCAGTGGTGGGGGGCGGGGTTATATAGAGCTCATGAACTTGGAGGACTACCTGGCAGCAAGATTACTAGTCCTCTAATAATTTTGTGCTGATAAAACAGTTTATTTGATCAAAACTACATAGATAGATTCCTGACTATGATGTGACAAATAAAACATTATAATAATGATGTAATAATTATGATATCCCCTTCTTTTCTGCCTGCTTGATCTCCTTTCTGGTCATGTGTTCTGCAAAATAATGTCCTCGAAAACCACAAGAAAGGCTTTCCTGATCTATCAGGATGGAATCAGATCCTGTAACTGGCTTTGAATGTACAACTTCTGCACATAATTGTAATACGGTCACGTGCGCGAAGCCTAATCACAGCGAATTGGCTAATTATCAGCTAATAATCAGTATTAATTGTGAACTCATTAATAAACGTTGTCTAGATTGATCACATGCATAATAAAACAGAGATATGATTCACAAGGCTGACCTATGTATGCGATTACATTTTCTTAGAGAGAATCGGTGAAGATTTCAAACATCTTGAATCCGAGATAAAATATTTGAACTCCATCAGTTTAAACGTCATCGAAGTTGTGACCGCCATGTGCTGCCTTTCTTTTATTGGACTAGTTCTCACAGTCACTCTGTATTTCACCTTCTGTAAAGGAAAACCGTAAGTCGTGCTTCACTTTCTCATGTACTGAATATTTTTTGTTATACATTTTTGTTCTGTACTTGATTTCACCATTATTTCCACTTTTGTTTTTACAGTTTGCAGAATGAGCAAGTGTAAGAAAAGAAAGCCCTATGTTCTCTACAGTCCCAGCACCGTCTTATCCTTACCATCTTACCCAGTTTATTACCTGCTGGGACTGGGTATATATACTGTATGAGATATTTTTCATTTAATTCAGTGTTATAAAAATAAACATTCAGAAAATACATATACCGTATATTCTTGTATTATCAATATGTGTTTATCTCATTTGAGTTACATAAATAATAAACTGGATTTTTGTGGATTACAAGTAATCTTTCCCCTCAGGGATGGTTCCAGGTTTCTTTTAGGCACGTTCAGTATTTGGTCAGTATTTTACATCAGTATTTGTAAGCCAAAACCAGGAGTGGAACAGTCACAGGAAAAGTATAATAGAAACACGTCACCACTCCTGTATTTTTCACCTACTTCTGTTTTTGACATACAAATACTGATGTAAAATACTGACCAAATACTGAACGTGTGAATGTGGCCTTGAGAATATGTGTCCTGATTTTCATAGGTCCTCATATATTCCCTGGTTAGCATGGTTCAAAAATTGGTTAAGAGAAAGAAAACAATGTATTTCCAGTCCAATTTCAGGTGGGTGTCAGCTGTATGTGACAGCTGACACCCTGCAGTATCGGCCCCAGTCGGTTTTGAAGCTGATCAACCCCTTAAATACCACTGTCAATCGTGACAGCGGTATTTAAGTGGATACAAGGGGGTCTCAAGACCCCCTTAGTAACCATCGGACCTCCGCGATGAGAATTGCAGGTCCCGATGGTTACCATGGTACGCTGAGGTCATGTGATGACGGTGGCTTGTGAGATCCAGCTATACGGTGGCCTGTGAGATCGAGCTATAAGCTCACTGCTCACTGCTTTCATGCTGCAGTGTATGAGATCAGCAATCAAAGTGAAAATTATATATGTCCCATAGTGGGACTTAGTGAAGAAGTGAAAAAAAGGTAAAATAAAATATGTAAAAAGGTAAAAAAAAAACACACAAAAAAGTGCGCACAAATCACTAAAAACCGTTTCGCTACACAAAACGCAGCGTTTGTGATAAAACGAAAATAAACAAAAAAAGTACACATAATTGGTATCGACGCATCCGGAACGACCCACTCTATAAAGCTGCCACGTTATTTATTCCGTATGGCGAATGCCGTAAAAAAAATAATAAAAACACGCCAAAAATGTCACTTTTTCATCATACTGACTTACAAAAAAGTGAATAAAGAGCGATCAAAAAGTTGTATGTAAAAAAAAATTGTATAAATGAAAACGCCAAACTGTCCCTAATATGGCTCATTCGGCAAAAAAATTAAAAAGTTACAGCTCTCAGAATGTGACGATGCAAAAACAAATTCATTTTTGTAAAATGTTTTTAGTGTGTAAAAATAGCAAGTCATAAAACAATATATATAGAACTGGTATAGCAGTAATCGTACCGACCCGGTGGACAATTCGGTCTTATCGCTTTTACCGCACAGTGAATGGCGCAAAAACTAAAAACAATGACTGAATTGTTGGTTTTTGTTCATACTGTGTTTGAAAAATCTGAATAAAAATTATCAAAAATTACTATGTGCCCCAAAATGGTACCAAAAAAATCTGCAACTCGTCCCGCAAACAATAAGCCATCATACAGCTCTGATCACCAAAAAATAAAAAAGTTACAGCTCTCAGCATTTTTACTGTGTGATAACAGCAAAACCTAAAAAAAAACATATAAATCTGACTCGAAGAATAAATCCGCCTTATCACTTACTTGTGTGTATATACAGTTAGGTCCATATATATTTGGACAGAGACAACATTTTTCTAATTTTGGTTCTAGACATTGCCACAATGAATTGTAACGAAACAACCTATCCGAGAAATTGCTACAATATTAGGAGTGGCAAAATCTACAGTTTGGTACATCCTGAGAAAGAAAGAAAGCACTGGTGAACTCATCAATGCAAAAAGACCTGGGCGCCCACTGAAGACAACAGTGGTGGATAATCGCAGAATAATCTCCATGGTGAAGAGAAACACCTTCACAACAGCCAACCAAGTGAACAACACTCTCCAGGAGGTAGGCGTATCAATATCCAAATCTACCATAAAGAGAAGACTGCATGAAAGTAAATACAGAGGGTTCACTGCACGGTGCAAGACACTCATAAGCATCAAGAATAAAAAGGCTAGAATGGACTTTGCTAAAAAACATCTAAAAAAGTCAGCACAGTTCTGGAAGAACATTCTTTGGACAGATGAAACCAAGATCAACCTCTACCAGAATGATGGAAAGAGAAAAGTATGGCGAAGGCATGGTACAGCTCATGATCCAAAGCATACCACACCATCTGTAAAACACGGCGGAGGCAGTGTGATGGCTTGGGCATGCATGGCTGCCAGTGGCACTGGGTCACTAGTGTTTATTGATGATGTGACACAGGACAGAAGCAGCCGAATGAATTCTGATGTCCTCAGAGCTATACTGTGTGCTCAGATCCAGCCAAATGCAGCCAAACTGATTTGTCGTCGTTTCATACTACAGATGGACAATGACCCAAAACATAAAGCCAAAGCAACCCAGGAGTTTATTAACCCCTTAATAACATCTGACGTACTAATACGCGTCTGTGCCCTGGGACTTAAGAGCCAGACCCGTATTAGTACGTCATCGCGATCGCGCCCGCACACAGGCTGTGCGGGCGCGATCGCCGCCGGGTGTCAGCTGATTGTCACAGCTGACACCCGGTACTATGTGCAGGGAGCGGTCACGCACCGCTCCCAGCACATTAACCCCCGCGATGCTGCGATCGAAGTCGATCGAAGTCGATCGCGGCATTGCGGGGGCAAGGGGAGGTGATCGCCGATACTCACCTCCTCTTCCGGCTTCCAGCGCAGTCTGCAAAGGCTTCCCGGGTGTTGCCATGACGACCCGATGTCGTCATGACAACATCCGGGTCACCAGAGAGCAGGAAGATTGCTTGGACATGCGCAGTGCATCTCCAAGCAATCTTCACACTGTGCACTTCTGACAGCCTTCATGGCATAGGGATGGTGCTCCATTCCTGTGCCATGCAGGCGATCAGAAAAAAAAAAGTGAAAGTCCCAGAGTGGGACAAAGTAATAAAGTGTATAAACTGTGTGAAAGTGGAAAAAAAAAAAAAAAAAAAATGTGCAAAAATATTATAAAAAAATAAAAAAAATAATACACCAAAAATAAAAATATAATGTACCCATCAATAAATATTATTATAAAAAAAATAAAAAAAAAACAATAAAAGTACACATATTTGGTATCGCCGCGTCCGGAACAACCTGACCTATAAAACTGTCCCACTAGTTAACCCCTTCAGTGAACACGGTAAAAAAAAAAAAAAAAAAACCAAGCAAAAAACAATGCTTTATCACCATACTGCCAAACAAAAAGTGGAATAACACGCGATCAAAAAGACGCATATAAATAAAAATGATACCGCTGAAAACGTCATCTCGTCCCGCAAAAAACAAGCCGCCATATAGCTCCATCAGCCGAAAAATAAAAAAGTTATAGCTCTCAGAATAAAGCGATACTAAAAAATATTTTTTTCTATAAAATAGCTTTTATTGTGTATAAGCGCCAAAACATAGAAAAATGATACAAATGTGGTACCGCTGTAAACGTACTGACCCGAAGAGTAAAGCTGCCTCATCAATTTTACCACACGCGGAACAGAATAAAAAAAAAAAAAAAAAAACAATTCCTGAATTGTTGGTTTTTGTTTATTCTGCCTCCCAAAAATCGGAATAGAAAGCGATCAAAAAATGTCACGTGCCTGAAAATGGCACCAATAACAACGTCAAGTCATCCCGCAAAAAACGAGCCGTCACATGACTGTCTGCCAAAATCTGGAAAAATTATAGCTCTCAAAATATGGCGATGCAAAAACTAGATTTTACAAAAAATGCGTCTTTTAGTGTGTGACAGCTGTCAGTCATAAAAACCCCATATGATTCTGGCATTGCTGTAATCACACCGACCCGAAGAATAAAGTCGTCTAATCACTTATACCGCACAAGGAACGGCGTCAAAAATAAACTCTTGAGTTAGGATTGGGCTAGGGTTAGGGCTGGGTTTGGGGCTAGGGTTGTGCTGGGGCTAGGGTTGTGCTGGGGCTAGGGTTGTGCTGGGGCTAGGGTTGTGCTGGGGCTAGGGTTGTGCTGGGGCTAGGGTTGTGCTAGGGTTAGGGCTGGGGTTGGGATTTTTTTCAAAAGTAAGAAAAAAAGATGACGATATGGCGACTAGTGTTGAGAGCAAGTGCTCGCTACTTGAGTTTGCATCGGGTGCTCTGGTATGCATTTAGTATCGTGGGTATTTGAGTGACATGCTCGAGTCTCTGCCCCATATGCTTCGCGGCCAAAAAACTTTACGGGGATTGCCTGCCATGCACGAGCGATCCCCGCATGTTTTTTTTTGGGTGTCTAATAACCGTGAAACATGCGGAGCAGGGACTCGAGCATGTCACTCGAGCACACGCTGTACATGGTGCATACCTGAGTACCCGATGCAAACTCAAGTAGCGAGCACTTGCGCTCAAGAATAATGAAAACTTATTCAATATGATGACCTAATGTAAACAAATAATGTGCCGTACCTCTGGGTTCAAAATGTTCACTATACACCTTAATAAAATCTTTGAGGGGTATAGTTTCCAAAATGGGGACACTTGTGGGGGAGCTCCACTGTTTAGGCACATCACGGGCTCTCCAAACGCGACATGGTGTCCGCTAACAAATTGAATGGAAAATCGGCTCAAATTGTTAGCGGACGCCATGTTGCGTTTGGAGAGCCCCTGTGTGTCCAAACATTGGAGCTCCCCCACAAGTGACCCCATTTTGGAAACTAGACCCCCCAAGGCACCTATCTAGATGCATAGTGAGCACTTAGAACCCCCAGGTGCTTCACAAATTGATTCGTAAAAATGAAAAAGTGAAAATAAAACACTTTTTCATTTTTATGAATCAATTTGTGAAGCACCTGGGGTTCCAAGTGCTCACTATGAATCTAGATAGGTGCCTTGGGGGGTCTAGTTTCCAAAATGGGGTCACTTGTGGGGGAGCTCCAATGTTTGGGCACACAGGGACTCTCTAAATGCAACATGGTATCCGCTAACAAATTGAATGGAAAATCGGCTCAAATTGTTAGCGGACACCACATTGCGTTTGGAGAGCCCCTCTGTGCCCAAACTTTGGAGCTCCCCCACAAGTGACCCCATTTTGGAAACTAGACCCCCCAAGGCACCTTTCTAGATGCATAGTGAGCACTTGGAACCCCCAGGTGCTTCACAAATTGATTCGTAAAAATGAAAAAGTGAAAAAAAAAACACTTTTTCATTTTTATGAATCAATTTGTGAAGCACCTGGGGTTCCAAGTGCTCACTATGAATCTAGATAGGTGCCTTGGGGGGTCTAGTTTCCAAAATGGGGTCACTTGTGGGGGAGCTCCAATGTTTGGGCACACAGGGACTCTCTAAATGCAACATGGTATCCGCTAACAAATTGAATGGAAAATCGGCTCAAATTGTTAGCGGACACCACATTGCGTTTGGAGAGCCCCTCTGTGCCCAAACTTTGGAGCTCCCCCACAAGTGACCCCATTTTGGAAACTAGACCCCCCAAGGCACCTTTCTAGATGCATAGTGAGCACTTGGAACCCCCAGGTGCTTCACAAATTGATTCGTAAAAATGAAAAAGTGAAAAAAAAAACACTTTTTCATTTTTATGAATCAATTTGTGAAGCACCTGGGGTTCCAAGTGCTCACTATGAATCTAGATAGGTGCCTTGGGGGGTCTAGTTTCCAAAATGGGGTCACTTGTGGGGGAGCTCCAATGTTTGGGCACACAGGGACTCTCCAAATGGAACATGATATCCGCTAACAAATTGTCGGCTGCAGACCGCTGAGGCTGATGTTGTTTGCGCAGCTGAGTATGGGATGACTCCCCACGGGAGAAGTATTACCTCAGGGCAGGTAATGTGGATGATGGTGGTGATGGTGTGAGTGTCCCAGTACTGATGGTGCTGGTGCGGCGAGGAACCACAGAGACGTGCAGTTGCAGTTTTCAATGCTTTACTCACAGTTCTTTATCAGGTCACTTGTGCGCAGTTAGGACCGCCCAAGTCATGCTGCGTCCACCAGGTGAGAGACTCGGTCAACTCCCAGGCAATTCTGGAGTGTGGTTCAGAGCTCCCTTCTCTTTCCTTTCTCTGGCCGTCCCCACCAGTGACCCACCTTTGTCCAGCTTCCTCGGGCCTTCTGTTGGCAAAACCTCTCTCCGGTTTCCCTGACCCTATACGGTATGCCTTTCTGTTGGATGTAGTGAGGGGTCGCACCAAGATGTGGTAACAACCTCCGGTCTTTGGCTGAGGAATCTGTTGCCTCCACCAATTTGGGTTCCGGTACCCTGTTCTGCCAACCCTTCACCCTGTATCTCCTCTGGGCATATGGGGTTCCTTCTGTCCTCGTGTCTCTGGGCCTTTCTCTGTGTTCCTTGCTTCCTTTCTCCTCTGTTCCAGTTCCTTTCCTACTTTCCTTTCTGTTCCTTCTTCTCTCTCTCTCTCTCAGGCTCCAGCCTCCTGACAAGGCCTGCCTGCAGAGCAGAGCCCATGCAGGGGCTCTGCTTCCTGTCTTCTCCTCAGACTGTCTCCACTGAACTGAACCGGACTGAACTCTGATCTAAGATGGTGCCCACCTTTTATACCTCCTTCTGACACCCGAGCCCAGGTGACTTGCAACCAATGGGCTCCTGCCTATGCCCAGAGACCCACCCCTATCTGCTCCTACACCACTGGGTTTTCCTTTCCCCGCCCCACTCCAGCCAGGGACAGAAGCTGTCGTGCCTGCACTTCTGTGGGAGCACCGTTGAGCTGTCCCTCGGAAATGGGGTGTGTGTGGTGCATGCAGCTAAACGAGTCCTGGTCCACACTCCATCCATACCCGGGAGTGGAATATCACACCTCTGGTCTGAGGTGCAATACCCCTGTAGCAGCCGAGCCCTCGAGGTGCTACACATGCACATTTGAGGCCTGCTGGAGGTCATTATGCAGGGCTCTGGCAGTGCTCCTCCTGTTCCTCCTTGCACAAAGGCAGAGGTAGCGGTCCTGTTGCTGGGTTGTTGCCCTCCTACGGCCCCCTTCATGTCTCCTGGTGTACTGGCCTGTCTCCTGGTAGCGCCTCCAGCTTCTGGACACTACGTTGACAGACACAGCAAACCTTCTTGCCACAGCTCGCATTGATGTGCCATCCTGGATGAGCTGCACTACCTGAGCCACTTCTGTGGGTTGTAGAGTCCATCTCATGCTACCACGAGTGTGAAAGCACAACCAACATTCAAAAGTGACCAAAACCTCAGCCAGAAAGCATTGGTACTGAGATGTGGTCTGTGGTCCCCACCTGCAGAACCACTCCTTTATTGAGGGTGTCTTGATAATTGCCAATAATTTCCATCTATTGTCTATTCTATTTGCACAACAGCATGTGAAATTGATTGTCAATCAGTGTTGCTTCCTAACAGGACAGTTTGATTTCACAGAAGTTTGATTTACTTGGAGTTATATTCTGTTGTTTAAGTGTTCCCTTTATTTTTTTGAGCAGTGTATATAAAACCTCTTTCCTCACCCTCTCGGGTCCACCACTCAGTCTCCATCGCTGCTTCCTATATCTGATATTGGCTGCAGCATTGACGTCATATCAACAGTGCGGCAGCCCATCAGTGAGCCCAGTGGCTCTGAGCATGCTGTTCTATCTACATAGGCAGAGCTACTGAGCTCGGTGATTGGCTGTCGATATGACATCACTGCTGCAACCAATATAAGATACTGTACGCAGACTCAGCAGTGGATACAGGAATGGGTGATTAAAGCGCGGTTTGTTTGTTTTTTACATAACAAACTGCATCTGTGGGACTGGTCATTTTTGAAAGGGGGCAACCCCTTTTACTCTAGTCATGTACATTGGATATCTGTCAGCTGTTTGTCCGACAGCCATTCCTTTGAACTTCCCCTCAATCCACATGCAGATTCATTTTGGCTTAATGTGCATCTGTATGGAAAGAGAGGAGTAAGCCCTACAGGAAACCACGGTTGGGGAATTATCTGCTGTGAGAACAAAAGGATCAGGGATATTGAAATTCCTCTGATCAATCGATCTTTCACCAATATCATCTGTTGGAGTTGAGTCAGGTGGCCCCCATACACGTTAGATGGAAATTAATCTAATGTGTATGACCTTATCATTAACCAAAAAATGCAAATTATTGCATAAATAAGTATGTTGGTCACATACAGCATGTAGTATCGGCGTCTCTGCCCCCTGACAGGCAGAGACGCAGTCCCTCTTACAGCCGAGCTCCTGGCCCGGTGTCTTCTGGCTCTCCTGCTGCTGCCGGTGCGCACAGCTTCCCCGGCACTGTGCTTAGGGCGTGCGTTCGCTCCCTCCCTCTTAAAGGGGCTGCGCGCACCGTCCTAAAGAGTCCCCGGCCAATGCTGCTCCGATTCAGAATAGTGATGTGCTCTTCCACCACAAAGTATTGGCCACAAGCGTTTTGCAGCCTGCCAGACTAAAGTGGCAAAGCAGTGAGCCAACTCTCTGCTTCACTACAGTTGTTAACAGTATTAGAGTCTTGAGGATGTTGTGTCGGCCAATTCAGTCCACTGCTGGACTAACCCATCTGGCATGAGAAGGCATCTGTAGCTCTTTTAGGTTGTACAGGTAGTTGAGCTCTTCCAGGATCGAACATCCGTATGCACCATCGCAAGATGGTTTTGCTGTGTCTCTCACTATAATTTCAAGAGCATGGGGCAGATACCAAAACATGGGCCGTTACACATGGAGAGCAGAGGCTGTAAATTGGCATCATCCCAACAGCACGATTGGTGTCTGCACTGCAAGAGCACCACACCACAAAATGACCTCCAGCGAGTTACCGCTGTGGAGGTTTCTGGCCAAACTGTTAGAAAAAGACTCAATGATGGAGTGGCATGAAGGTACAACATTCTGTAGTGGGATCTATGCTCACAGCCCAGCAACATGCAGCTTGATTGGCATTAACCAGAGAAGCCCAGAATTGGCAGGTTTGCCATTAGCGCGCCATTCACAGATGAAAACAGGTTCCAACTGAGAACGAGATAAATGTGAAATAACCTGGAGATAACTTGGTGAACGTTACACAGCATCCAGAAAGTCCACTTGGCAGTTGTTCACTGATGATCTGGGCAGGTATATCATTATAGGGCCAAACTAACCTCCACGTAATAGCCACCTGCTGTTAGGTACCAGAAGGAAATCCTCAGATTTCACTGCTGCAGTGGACCCTTACTGATGCAGGGAGATGCCGAGCTTCACGTCAACAGAGAGTGCAGACAATTGCTTGATGATGAAGGTATTAATACATTTGACTGGTCCTCATGTACTCCAAACCTGAATCAAATATAGAACCTCTGGGACATTATGTATCAATGCATTTGATGCTGGTAAGTAGTGCCAGACACTGTCCAGGAGCTCGCTGATGCCTAAATCCAGTTGATGGAAGAAAAACTCCAGGACAACATCTGCTAACACATCAGAAGCATATTTAGACCTTGTCAGGAGTGCACACAGGCAGGTAGTGACCAAGTACACTTACTATACTAGGAGTTGCCGTGATGAAATTTGTGCGAGTTAGTTCGGCCTGTGATTTCATTTGTTTACTTTGATTTTCAGGGTGATTTGGAATCCAGTCTTCAATTGGTTGATGATTTTGGCTTCCATTTACCACTTATATGTCATTTTATTCTCAACGAATTAAACAATATCAGATTTACAAATTCAATCTGGCATTTGAGATATAATGTGTGATTTAAAGAAGCACTCCTCCCATCAAAGTTTTTATCCTCTTAATTTATTGCAATCATCATATTATACAGCACTGTGTTCTTACAATTGCTCATTTTTCCTTTCTTCCCAGCTAATTCTTCTCTTTTCTCTGCTCTATGTAGAAACAGGAAGTCTCTTGTCTCTGCATTTATCATTCCCCTCTTCCCTTCCTAAACCCCTGACCCACCTGTTCCCTCCTCCCCCTACTAGGGACTTTTGCAGTGACTTATGATTCATACAGGGAAAATAGACTTCCTGTTTCTACATAGAGCTTAAATTATCTAAGAGATATCAAACTCAAAGCATGTGGGCCGAATCAGGACACACTACAACACTGCTCCGACCGGCTCTCCATATGGGAAAGTGGAGAGCCGGTCGAGTAGTGTTGAAGTTTGCGCTGGAGCTCAAAATCTAAGATGGTACTATCCCTGTGCTGGCGCCACCACCTCTTCTAAGAAATGGTTGCCTTCTACATCGACACAGCCAGTGCTTAGCAGAGGGGCCACAGTTGGCACAGGGAGCTGATGTGATCTTGGAATCTGAGCGGATGCAGCCAGCACTTAGTACCAGGAGACGGCACCAGCACACGGAGCAGGTGCCATCTTTGTGAATGAAGTCAGCCTGCACAAATGGTGAACACAGCGATCGAAGTCAGCCTGCACAAATGGTGAACGTAGTTATCGCAGTCAGCCAGCGCAAAAAGTGAAGGCTGAGAACGCAGTCAGCCAGCACAAGCAGTGAAGGCCGAGAATGCAGTCAGTCAGCACAGTGAAGGCCGAGAAGGCAGTGAGCCAGCATAAAAAGTGAATGCAGTTATCCAGAACAAAAAGGTAATGCCGTCAGCCAGCACAAAAAAGTGAAAGCAGTCACCCAGTACAAAAAGTGAATACAGTCAGCCAGCACAAACAGTGAACGCTGTGAACATAGTCAGCCAGCACAAAAAATTAACGCAATGAACGCAGTCAGCCAGCTCAAAAATTGAATGCAGTCAGCCAGCACAAACAGTGCCACACAGTTGAACACAGTCAGTCAGCACAGTGAATGCAGTGAGTGCACTGAGCCAGCACAAACACTGAACGCAGTCAACCAACAAGCAGTAATCCCTGTGTACACAGTCAGCCAACACAAGCAGTGAACCCTGTGTACACAGTCAAACAGTGAACACAGTCAGTCAGCAGAAACAATGAATGCCGTGAACATAGTCAGACCTGCGACCAATTTGTGCATTGTAGTTTATGCTCGGACCTTATTTCATTAACGTCTGAATGAGCCCTTACAATTACAAGTGGCCCTTTGAAGGCAACCATAATGCTGATGTGGCCTTGGGTGAAAATGACTTTGATACCCCTGGCTTAGAAGGCTCAAGCTGGTCAATGTTTATTTATGTGATGTCATAGAACTAAGGCAAAAGAGAAGAATTAGCTGGATAAAATGAAAAAATTAGCATTTGTAAGGACAAAGTGCTATATAACATAATGACTGCAATATATTAAGATAATAAATATTTTGATGGGAGTACGGTACTTCTTTAATTCTTTTCTTTTCCATTAGGTCTATAACATCACGTGATTTAAAACAGACTAACTGAATCCTTCTAAGCTTATATAGAAACAGGAAGTCTCTTTTTCCTGCATGAGTCATCCCCTTCTTAAACTCCTGACCCAGCTGCAATGCTCATACCCCCTGCCAGGGACTTTGCAGTGATGTAGAATTGTAGTTCTAATGATGACTCATGCAGGGAAAATAGACTTCCTGTACATAGATCTTAGAAGGATTCAGCTAGTCTGTTTTTAATCATAGGATATCATAGACCTAAAGAGAAGGATTAACTGGGTAGAAGGGCAAAATGAGCAATTGTAAGAACACAGTGCTATATAATATAACCGCAATATATTAAAAGGAAAAACATTTTGATGGGAATGCTTCTTTAAAGAGGATCTGTTGTCAGGTCAAAAGTGAGCAATTTTTGCTGCTATTTTATTGCTGCTGCTACCCTGAGTATCGAGGTTTTATGTTTTTGATATTATTTTTTTTAAAAATCTGTCATACGATTGACATATGGAAACTTTTATTTAGTTCTACTTTTATGGTCTTTACCAAGTGGACATTGCTTGCAAGATTCTCTGGGGGTGTTTTTCAGCTGCAGGGACAGGATGACTGGTTGCAATTGAAGGAAACATGAATGCGGCCAAGTACAGAGATATCCTGGATGAAAACCTCTTCCAGAGTCCTCTGGACCTCAGACTTGGCCGAAGGTTCACCTTCCAACAAGACAATGACCCCAAGCACACAACTAAAATAACAAAGGAGTGGCATCAGAACAACTCTGTGACCATTCTTGTCTTGCCCAGCCAGAGCCCTGACCTATACCCAATTGTGCATCTCTGGAGAGACCTGAAAATGGCTGTCCACCAACGTTCACCATCCAACCTGACGGAACTGTTGAGGATCTGCAAGGAAGAATGGCAGAGGATCCCCAAATCCAGGTGTGAAAAACTTGTTGCATCATTCCCAAGAAGACTCATGGCTGTACTAGCTCAAAAGGGGGCTTCTACTCAATACTGAGCAAAGGGTCTGAATACTTATGACCATGTGATATTTCAGTTTTTTCTTTTCTAATAAATTTGCAAAAATTTCTACATTTCTGTTTTTTTTCAGTCAAGATGGAGTGCAGAGTGAACTTTAATGAGAAAAAAATGAACTTTTTAGAATTTACCAAATGGCTGCAATGAAACAAAGAGTGAAAAATTTAAAGGGGTCTGAATACTTTGCGTACCCACTGTATGTGCTCCCTTAATTTTTTAGAGCCTATACATTTAACTAAATGTTAGAAATGTCGAGCTTCAAAATTGTTGCTTGCTATATTTTAATATGGAAAATAACTTTGCTCTACTACTGTATGATTATAATGAAATCCTTATTGTTACAAAAATAAAGGAAACAAACTAGTTTAATCCTTTGCTTCCACCTTTTATCTACTCTTTTTTTCGGTCTCAAAACAACATCAAAAACTACATGAAAGTTACATTATTTGAAGAAGGCAAAAAAGGCTCATTCACATCTGTATTATATCTCTTTGTAGAAGTAGTATATAGAACGTGGTTCTAAATATGGCTCATTCATAGAGGCATAATACTACTTGTTCATGAGATATTAATGAGAACCTGCCATCTGATTCATGCTGCCTGAACCACAGGCAGCATCAGTCAAAGTCTGGCTGCTCTTTTCCAGCCGCAAGTGTCTTACTGTGAAAAACTGCGGCGTTTCAGAGAAAACATACTTTGCCATTCGGGGAATATGTGTCTTGGCTGACTAGTCAGAGGCCTATCCAGGTGGATTCTCCTTGCCCTGTTACCCTAGACTGACAGGTCTCTCCCTGTGTGCCTAGGGAGAAATCTGTCAATCAAAGACATTTGGGCATGGAGAAGCCACCAGGGACTCGCCTCTAGGACTAGTTAATCTAGTCGCAGAGTCCCCAGCCAGCTCTTCAAAGTTTGTCTTCTCTAAAATGCCGCAGAGTTTCAGAGTAAAACACGGCTGTGCTAGACCAGTCAATGTCTGAATCATGCTGCCTGTGGTTCGGGCTGTGTTAATCAGATGACAGACTCCCTTTAAACTAATGTGCTTTTATGTTGGACTAGTTGGGGGGGTTCTCAACGCTGTGTGAAGGAAGCTAAGGGTGAATTTACACGCAAAAGATTTGATGTAGAAATATCTGGGACTGTCCTATGCATGTGAAAGACTTTTACAGAAACCCATGCACATGCTGCAGAAACATCACCATTCAAATGTATAAAATGAATATCACAACAAATCCGCCATGTTTGAATGTACTTCAATGAGAGAACACCCAGTATCTTGTCTCAGACATGTAATTTGAAGATTTGGAGACTCAACGTAAAATCTATAACAACCACCCCAACACACCTGCCATGGCAGATCATGAAAGCCACAACTATCATGTACTACAATCAAGGATCCTAAAGAGCCTCTAACTAGGAATGAGCGGACCCATGGCATGGAAGTTCGGGTTCTGGTAAACGACCCAAACTTTATTCCAAAGTTCGGGTACCAGAACTGTACCCGAACTTGTACCAGAACCCGAAACCCATTGAAAACAATGGGGACCCGAACTTTTGATCTGGAAAATATTCTCTGATTAGCTTCATCTTTTTTCAACAAGATAAATGTCTACATTGTGAGAAGACTTTTAATGAGAGATAAGACAGTTTAAGCACATATATTAAAAACACACACACACACACATATATATATATATATATATATATATATATATATATATAGTACTGTGCAAAAGTATTTGGCAGGTGATGAAAAAATACTGCAAAGTAAGAATGTTATAAAAAATAAAAGCGTTAGTTTAATTTTATCAAAATTAATCAACAAAATAGAAATGTAAATCAAATCAACATTTGGTGTGACTGCCCTTTGCTTTCGAAACAGCCTCAATTCTTCTGCGACCAATCAGCTCAGCGGTGTTTAAATTTTGCGCCAAGATCACTGATTGGTCGGGTGCGGAGACCGCGACCAATCAGCGAATCGTATTGGTGAGGACCGGGGAGCGGAATCGTATTGGTGAGGACCGGGGAGCGCCGCTGCCTGTGCGGCTACTTCCGCTGCGAGAACCCGGGACATGAGCGACTGCTCGTAGCAGAAGTATCCCGACCCGCAGCGCCGCTCCCCGGTCCTCCCTTCTGCATGGATGTCAGCGCCGCTGCCTGTGCGGCTACTTCCGTTGCGAGCAGCTGGGAGATGAGTGGCCGCTTGCAGCAGAAGTATCCCGCCCCGCAGCGCCGCGACCAATCACCGATTTGGGCGCCACATTTAAATAGCGGCCTCGACCAATCACCGATCTTTGCGCAACATTTAAACACCGCTGTGCTGATTGGTTGCGGACGCTGCCCGCGACCAATCACCGATTTGGGCGCCACATTTAAATAGCGTCCGCGACCAATCAGCACAGCGGTGTTTAAATGTGTCTGCAAGATCGGTGATTGGTCGCGTCCGCTATTTAAATGTGGCGCCCAAATCGGTGATTGGTCGCAGGCAGCGTCCGCGACCAATCAGCACAGCGGTGTTTAACTTTTGCGGCAAGATCAGTGATTAGTCGCGGCCGAAGATCGCGACCAATCACCGATTTGTGCGCCACATTTAAATAGCGGCCGCGACCAATCACCGATCTAGCAGAGACATTTAAACACTGCTGTGCTGATTGGTCGCCGACGCTGCCCGCGACCAATCACCGATTTTGGCGCCACATTTAAATAGCGTCCGCGACCAATCAGCACAGCGGTGTTTAAATGTGTCTGCAAGATCGGTGATTGGTAGAGGGCGCTATTTAAATGTGGCGTCCAAATCGGTGATTGGTCGCGGGCAGCGTCCGCGACAAATCATCACAGCAGTGTTTAAATGTGGCGCCCAAATCGGTGATTGGATGCGGGCAGCGTCCGCGACCAATCAGCACAGCGGTGTTTAACTTTTGCGGCAAGATCAGTGATTGGTCGCGGCCGAAGATCGTGACCAATCACCGATTTGTGCGCCACATTTAAATAGCGGCGGCGACCAATTACCGATCTTGCAGAGACATTTAAACACCGCTGTACTGATTGGTCGCCGACGCTGCCCGCGACCAATCACCGATTTGGGCGCCAAATTTAAATAGCGTCCGAGACCAATCAGCACAGCGGTGTTTAAATGTGTCTGCAAGATCAGTGATTGGTCGTGGGCGCTATTTAAATGTGGCGCCCAAATCGGTGATTGGTCGCGGGCAGCGTCCGCGACCAATCATCACAGCAGTGTTTAAATATGGCGCCCAAATCGTTCATTGGTCGCGGGCAGCGGCCGCGACCAATCAGCACAGCGGTGTTTAACTTTTGGGCCAAGATCAGTGACTGGTCACGGCGAGAGATCGCGACCAATCATCGAATCGTATTGGTGAGGACCGGGGAGCGGAATCGTATTGGTGAGGACCGGGGAGCGCCGCTGCCTGTGCGGCTACTTCCGCTGCGAGAACCCGGGACATGAGCGGGCGCTCGCAGCAGAAGTATCCCGCCCCGCAGCGCCGCTCCCCGGTCCTCCCTTGACACCCTAGCCGCATGGAGGTCAGCGTCGCCGGCGGTCGGGAGATGAGTGCCTCGAGACGGTCATCTCCCGGCTGCATCGCCGCTGAGCGCCGTCCCGCAGATGAGCCGCTAACGGCCACCATCTTTTTTCAGAAATCCCGCGGCGCTGATTGGCCGCTGCCGGACCAATGAGCGACGCGGGATTTCCAGGACAGACAGACAGAAAGACAGACAGACAGACGGGATAAGACGATTATATATATAGATAAAGTCTCTATAGTACATGTACATTCACATCACTGCGGAGACGTGGGTAACTTCACTAATACAATCTTGTTATTTTAATTCTTGGCCATTGGGTTGACAGCAGAACATGCTTTACAAGTAGAAAATGTATTAGCAGCCATGTTGATGACATTATTGACAGATGATACATAGAGAATCATGAGATTGGTAATTAACAATTTGCAAAAGTATTTGAACAAAAAGATATTCAATTCTGTGTTGTAACCTCACTTTATAATACAATGTAAGAAAATCTGAATAATAAACAGGGTATGACTGCATTATGTAGTTGGTTGGTTTATATTAAAGGTAAACGACTAGAACATTTATTTCTTATTAGAATATTTTACAATTCTAAAGGGTAGTCCAGCCTGGTTGATTTAAAAATCATAAAACTTACAATGGGTACAAATGAAAAAAGAAAAAATTAGACTTTAGTAATTCAAAATTGGAGCAAAGTATGTTAAACAAAGAATACAGAGAGTGAATTTTAGGATGAATTCATCACCAATTTTAACAATACAAACTGCAACAGTATATATACAGTATACATATATATATATATATATATATATATATATATATAAATATATATGTATATATATATATATGTATATATATATATATATATATATATATATATATATATACATAATGTGTGTGTATATATATATTATATATGTGTGTATATATTTTAGACCTGAAAAGGCTGGTGTGCTTACTTTGAAAATCCATGTGAGAATGGATATTTAATCATGAGTCCAGCTAAAGTGTGAGTGAGCTCATGAATGTATTTAAATGTATTCAGTCTCCGGCCACCTAACCTGACTGACAGCTGCAGCTTGTATTGAGCAGAGTGAGATCTGAGGAAGGAGGGACCCTGAGGAGCCGCCTGTCAGAATAGAAGGGCAGTGATTAAGTTTAAAATTTCAGTTTAAAAGGGATTATACAGCCATTCTGAAATGAATTTTCAAAGTAAGTAGATCAGTCTCATCAGGTCTAAGAAATCTATGTAATAGTGTATGTAGTTTGTGTTGTGGAATTTTGGGACAGATGTGACTCAACTTTAATATAAATTGTAATTGTTTCCTTTGAAGCCCAAGTCATACACCTCTGATCACTTTAATACAATTATTAAAAGTACAATCTATATAACTTCAAACTTGGAATTTGACATTGACATGCACAGCACTGAGCCTTATTAATAAAGTTGCTTTCTGATATTTCACAAATCTCCCAAAAAGCCAACTATGAAAAATAATTCTAAAAAAAAACAAAACGGTACTTATTGTCATAAAGCTGTTTCCGTCCTGTGCCACCAGTCGCTTTCTGGGTTGCAGGATGTTACATCTATATCATGGATGAAATGTCACATGGGCAATTACATGTCAAAGCCAAGATACAGAGGCCATGTGGCAGCAACTTGTGACCACAATCGGTTGACAAATCGGTCTGGCTTATTTGTATGAAGAATACTTGTAGTGTGAACGTGGTAGGAATGTATACACTGCTCTCCATGGAAATTGAGGTAACATTACAGAGTGTGAATGACTTTGTATACATGGTGTATCTATTAAAGGTGTTGTCCGGTCCAAACCGATAAGTCAGCAGTCACTCTGACTTATTGCACTGTGGCTGCGGGGTTTCGGCGGTTTCAGACTCAGGAACTGAGGGTATGTGTGGCGCCCCTGAGGGTTCAGTCGCCACAGAGGTACTGCACCTCACCCAGAGGTGTGGCATCTCCTTCTCTCAGGTAAGGATGGAGTACTGCCCCGGGACCCCAACACCTGCAGTCAACATTACACTACTCCAGGCCGGCTGGAAGGGCATTATGCACTTCTTCTGCTGCCCTGTCCCTGGCTGGAGTGGGGGGAACCAAAGAGAGGGGGAACCAGTAGTGGGTGTGGGTGGAGGACGTAGAACAGGGGAGCACTTAGAGAATAGATATAAAAAGGGAAGCCATCTTAGTTAGCAGTTCAGTTCAGTCAGTGAGTAGTAAGGAGAGGAGGTGAGCAGAGTCTCTTCAGTAGCTGTGCTCCAAAGTGGAGCCTAGTGAGAGAGGCCCAGGAGAGGAGTGGGAGCAAGGGAGGAATGCTCCAGGAACAGAAGGGATCCCAGGGGGTACGGTGAGTGCAGGACGGCACCCGTATGCCCGAATCTGCCAAGAGTCAGAGGGATCAGGCCGCAAGAAGGGAACCGGTCCCTAGACCAGCCGTGTTACTCCAGGTCTCGGCTGGAAAAACCGGAGGCTTCTGCACTTCCATGGTGCAGTTGCCACAACCTCACCCTAGTCACCGTGAAGGAGGGAGAAGACCCAGTGCAGGAAGTCGGCCAACGAAGGAACATAAAGAAAGGGGGTCCCGTTAAGTGCTTCTAATCTACCTGAAGGAGTGCTGAACGCCTGCCTGGCAAACGCAGTGCGATGCGAGAGTCTGACACCTGGACAGTGTACCCGAGGAACCAAAAAAGAACTGTGAGTAAACTCGGATGCCTGCATTCCACTGTCTCTGTCAGTTATTTCCACCACGCTACCGCTCCTGCACTACAACGCCCAGCATCACCATCTGCAACTACACTGCCCCGGGGGGCCTGCTCCGCTTGTGGGGAGCAGAAACATCCCAGCTGCCATCCCATCACCCCCGGAGGTCTGTAGCAGCGCCGGTACTCATTACCGGGAACCACAGGTGGCGTTACGAGATAAAAACTGTTAACAAACCCCCTTTTAAAGAGTGACCCCAGGGTACGGGCCCGGGAGCCGAGTGCCGTGACATCCCACAGAAGGTCAAGGCCCGGGTACCGAGTTTCCCCTATATCCCCCTGGGCGAGTCAGCTCTTCCTGGCGTCACGAACAGGATTTCATGCCCCTTATCACTAGGTACTGTGCGCCTAGAGACTGTTTAAGCTTCACCAAATTTGGCGCCCGCCCCAGAAAAACGGGCGCCATTATGTGCGTACTCAAAGACAACAAGGAATCACCTCCCATCGTGAGCCGGCTTCCAGAATGGCGCCAAAAGCAAGGCCCGCCCCAAGCAAGTGACCATGTATGTAGATGTGTCTGTCAAAGTGGGGGGGCCGCTCCTAGGAGTGACCTACAACAGGCTGCCATGGAACCGCCCCCGAAAGGGGAGAGGAGGAGGAGAAAAGCAGTGGAGACAGGGTGTGGTCTTAACCAGTCTAGACAGACCGCACCCGGTAGCCAGCATGGAAGGAAGCCAGGATCAAGCCTCCGCCTCTGGCCTGCAGTAACAGGTGCCCCCCCTCACCCTGGAGGGAGCAACAAGCAAGCTGTCCCCAAAGGATGCCGAATTCCTCCAGAGTGAAGTACAGGAGCTGAGCCAGCGTGTAGAGAAGGCCCAGCAAGCAGCGATTGCATTGTGGAAGGAGGAGCTGCTGGCGAAAATCACAGCCCGGTGGCAGTCAGCGCTGTGTGCCACCAGCGGCAACCCAGCCCCGGCAGAGCCTGATGAGCGCCAGGAGGCCGCGTCCAGCACAGGAGCAGGTAGGAGAAGTTCCCCTGTCTTGGGCGCTGTCAGAGCCGACCAGCTCCTGGGTCTCCTTCAGCACCCTCCGTCCCCGTCCGCATACGCCCTGGAGCAACTCCTGAGCCTGGAACCTCCACCCCCGGGCGCAGACTCTGCGGACCTGCTGCTCGACTCACTCCCGGAACCGCCAGCCTTGGCAACTGAGTGGGTGTACGAAGCTGCCTCGTTTGACTGGTCTGCCAAGTACGAGGACCAGCAACAACGTCCTCTACTCCCCGCACCAGCGCCCCCGGCTGCCCGCCATGAAGGAGAAGAATATAGGTGGGACAACCGGGGGGGGGGCCTGATGGGGTTCCCGCAGGAGACCCAAGCCCAAGCTCTGCAGAGGGAGAAGTTCTGCAGACAGGAGCTCCTGCAGCTGGCAAGGGAACGGCGCATGCGACGGGTGCGCTGGGAACAGATGGAAGCCAGGAACAAGGCCGCCAAAGCCCAAGTCCGACAAGCGGAGTCCGCCCGGCCTAGTCCCCGTGCAGAGGGATTAATAGTCAAGTTTGACTTAGAAGCCGGATGGGGCTTTATCCGCGACCCCCAGTTCGACAGAGACATTTTTGTGAATCGGCGGGATGTCGAGCCTCACCTGGAACAGGGCCATCCCGACCGGAGCTTGTACCCTGGTGACTGTATCACCTACACCAGGCACCACAGGGAACACGGGTGATATGCCCTCCAAGTGCATCGAGTGGTCGAGGAGGAGAACATGCCCCTGCAGCCTGAAGCTGATGACCTGGCTGGGTCAGTCGGCAAAAATCAGGCGTACCCCCGGCGGGGACACCACCACTAAGCCAAAGTGAGTGGCCAAACTGTAAAATAGTTATCCGTAAGGGTACATAAAGAGAGTTTAAGAGTTAAAACTTGTTTTTCTGTGTGAACTAAAAATAATGATGTGTGCACTTAGTTACCCGTGAGGGTATAAAGACTTGTAGGCTGAGGACTGTGAGCAGCCAAAAACTTTCCCTTGTAAATAGTTGCACTTATTAAAGTGCCCTCTATTGGTTTTATATCTGCAACCAAAGACCTCAGAACAAAAACCCGTTTGGCGTGGCCGAAGATGTGGTCCAATACCTGGATCACCTAAGCCCTGCAGCCCCGCCCAGGGCCTACGTTGAGGGTTTTCGGACGGGTCCCTCATGCTGCTCATTTTGCACCTTTACTAGTGAGATGGACACCTGGTACTGGGACTCACTGTAACTTTAAGAGAATGTTTTATATATATTTGAAGAAAGTTTTATAATGTTTTTGATAAATGTAACCAGTAAGGTTAAGGAAAAAGTGCCTCCCATAAAGGGAAGAAAGTATTTGTTATTATCTTATATGCGAATGCATTCTAAAAATTGCAAGTCTGTAATATACTGTGTTTTACTCTGTTCCAGCCCGCGGACGTGCTGTGTTTTGCCGGGGAGGAATGTGGCGCCCCTGAAGGTTCAGTCGCCACAGAGGTACTGCACCTCACCCAGAGGTGTGGCATCTCCTTCTCTCAGGTAAGGATGGAGTACTGCCCCAGAACCCCAACACCTGCACTCAACACTACACTACTCCAGGCCAGCTGGAAGGGCATTATGCACTTCTTCTGCTGCAATGTCCCTGGCTGGGGTGGGGGGAACCAAAGAGAGGGGGAACCAGTAGTGGGTGTGGGTGGAGGACATAGAACAGGGGAGCACTTAGAGAATAGATATAAAAAGGGAAGCCATCTTAGTTAGCAGTTCAGTTCAGTCAGTGAGTAGTAAGGAGAGGAGAGGAGGGGAGCAGAGCCTCTTCAGGAGCTCTGCTCCAAAGTGGGGCCTAGTGAGAGAGGCCCAGAAGAGGAGTGGGAGCAAGGGAGGAATGCTCCAGGAACAGAAGGGATCCCAGGGGGTACAGTAAGTGCAGGACGGCACCCGTACGTCCGAATCTGCCAAGAGTCAGAGGGATCAGGCCGCAAGAAGGGAACCGGTCCCTGGACCAGCCGTGTTACTCCAGGTCTTGGCTGGAAAAACCGGAGGCTTCTGCACTTCCATGGTGCAGTTGCCACAACCTCACCCTAGCCGCCATGAAGGGCACCAAGTAGGTCCGGGAACTCCAGGTTGCCCAGAGGGATCTCAGAGTACCCGATCGGGACTGTGTGTGGGAAGCGCAGGGCAGGAGGGAGAAGACCCAGCGTAGGAAGTCAGCCAAGGAAGGAACATAAAGAAAGGGGGTCCTGTTAAGTGCTTCTAATCAACCTGAAGGAGTGCTGAACCCCTGCCTGGCAAACGCAGTGCGACGCGGGAGTCTGACACCTGGACAGTGTACCTGAGGAACCTAAAAAGAACAGTGAGTAAACTCGGATGACTGCATTCCACTGTCTCTGTCAGTTATTTCCACCACGCTACTGCTCCTGCACTACAACGCCCAGCATCACCATCTGCAACTACACTGCCCCGGGGGGCCCGCTCCGCCTGTGGGGAGCAGAAACATCCCAGCTGCCATCTCATCACCCCCGGAGGTCTGTAGCAGCGCCGGTACTCATTACCGGGAACCACAGGTGGCGTCACGAGACAAAAACTGTTAACAAACCCCCTTTTAAAGAGTGACCCCAGGGTACGGGCCCGGGAGTCGACTGCCGTGACATCCCACAGAAGGTCAAGGCCCGGGTACCGAGTTTCCCCCATATCCACCTGGGCGAGTCATATGCATGAGTTATACATATCCCTGGCCAGTGGGCGCCGCCTCGCTCTCTATACACTTGTATGGAGCGAGGCCGTGCCCTCTAGTCGGCCATGCCCACTAGACAGCCTCGTCACTAGACGGGGCACGACCTTGGCTCAATACAAGTATATGGGGCGAGGCGGCGCCCACTGGCCGGGGGTTTGTATAACTCATACATACCCTCCAAACCGGCGAATCCCTGCAGCGCAGAATGCGTGCACTGGGGAATTCATAAGTCAGCAATCACACAGAGTGACTGCAGATATATCGGTTTGGACAAGAATGTGTCACATTTATGATAGTGTTTTTCTTTATTTGTATCAGATCTCCCACACAAATAATAATTGAGGTCCATGCATGAACACTTCTCCTTTCCGGACAGTGCATATTAAGGCCCTCTTCTAAGGCTAAATGCATCTGGATATGCCATAAATGTCGGAGATGGGGCAACCTCTTTAATAGACATTATACTATTTTTCCATAGCAGCTATATGGCCGCAACATCCCATCCGTCGGTATCACGGAATAAACTCATATTACCAAATAATCCTATGATGATCCAAATTTCTTTCGGTAGAACCACAGGCTGACTGAGTACTGCAACTGTAATTCAGACAATAAAATGTATATTACAGGAGTATTCCGGTAATATTAAGTGATCACCTATCCACGGGATAGGTGGTACGTCTTGGATCAGTGGGAATCTGACTGACGAGACCCTCAATATTCCCCCTTTGAATGGAGCAGCTGTGCACATACTCGACCAATGCTCCATTAATACTCCAAAGGACTGCTGGTGAAAGCAGGCCTAGGCACAAGGAGAGGTGAGCCTCTTTTATATAAGGTCCAATCCAAAAGAGAACACCTTGTTGGCAGATTGTCTCACACACTTTGATCTAATGTCTGCTAAGAACCTCACGTTCTTGTACTGTGGGTGGACTGCTGTTCATATAAGAAAAAAAAAGAGAATTTTTTTTTTGCCGCTGATATATGGCTCTCACATCACAAAATATTTTAGAATGTCTTCTTAAAAAAAGACACAACAAACATTTAATTTATATCCCTCTCACCCCCCCCCAAAAAAAAGACACTTATATCGGACATTAGAGGAGTGCAATAAATATTAATTCCATGAGGTATGCTAATAGAGCTTTATGGACATGAAGGCAATATTTTTATCTGTAAGGCTATGTAGGCAGCATTGTATCCTAGACATCACTGATCGATAGTAATACACAGACTAAAACAAGAATGGATTTACCATTTAGACAAACTTGGCATATGCCTAAGGCAGCAAAATGTTTGGAGGCAGAATAGATAATGTTATAAGTACTTTTTTTTCCCCTGCTTCTTTACTTTTACTATTTGGTCTTACTACATATTCTCTTCCACCATACATACAATAGATTTTCTTTGACGATTGGATATTATCTTGAGATGTATTCACGAACAGAATAAGTAAGCAACTACATTAGTTAATGTCCGGATGAACCAACAAAGGCAGTGGCAGCAACATCTGCCATAGAGAAGCGCAAAATAGCTAAAGGTAAGAGAATAGCAAATGTCATGGCTCCCCAGGGAAGTTGTAACTCACTCTGATTTTTATCTATTTTCCATAACTCTGGTGCTGACTTGCATCTCCAAAGTCAATATATAAATTACCTATTCTAGTGCCACTTTTGGAAGTAGAAATCCTTAAAGTCAATATCGACCCTTTAACAAGCCTTGCCACATGACCTAGGATAAAAGTGAAACCAGAATCTCAATTTGCAGACACGTGTTTCGGAGTGTTGTCATCAGTGCCAAACATAAGATTTGATTTGTCTGAATGAGAGGCCTCTGTCTGGGGTGTAAGGGGTATGGTCTCTTCTTGTGGAGAGTGACATGCCTCACAATCCACTGTAAGGAGACTTATAGGCCGTGCAATGCTCCTCAGTGAAATTAAAAATGTAAAAATTACCACTTCAGAGAGGAAGAGGACTTGAACTTTGGTGGCACCTATTGGAAGTAGAATTAGCAATAGGGGGCATTGGAATTCAAGTCCTCTTCCTCTCTGAAGAGGCAATTTACATATTTAATTTCCCAGAAAAGCACTGCATGGCCTAGAAGTCTCCTTACACTGGCATGTTAGGTATGTCACTGTCCACAAGGAGAGATGTTACCCTTTATTCCCCAAAGTCAGAAACTTAATGAGAGTGTACCTCTCTATACATCATTGTATAAAAGAGGCTGTGTAATTTTAATAAACTCTGACTCTGTTGTAACCAGTTTATAATCATTTAATCCATATATTATATATTACTATTGAACACTATAAAGTGCTTCACAGCAGAGGTAGCCATTCTGTTCAATGAATGAGAATACTGCCTGTAAACTGTGTTCACAGGAGGTTTCAGTCATATTGTATCAGACTAGTGTAGACTTTCTGTGGTGCGTGAAAGTTTGTGAACCATCCAGATGTTTCCAAATTTCTAAATGACTTCACCATTTCACAGTCAGACAGATTGTGTGCAAATGGAGGAAATTCAAGACCTTATTACCCTCCCGAGGAATGGTCAACCAACAATGATCACTCCAAGATCAAGGCATATCAAGTCCGCAAGTTCACAAAGGAACCCAAGGTAACCTCTAAGCAACTATAAGTCTCTCTCATAAGTAAATCTTCATGAGTTCACCGTCAGGATGACACTGAGCAACAATGGTTTGCATTACAGCTTAAAAACCTCATATGACCTGTGAAATACAGTGATGGTAGTATCATTGTTTGGGTCTTTTTTACTGCATATGAGCCATGACAGCTTGCCGTCATTGATGGGACAATAAGTTATGAATTTTATGGGGAAATTGTAAAAGGAAAACGTCAGGACATCTGTCCATGAGCTAAATATCAAGAGAACGTGGGTCATGCAGCATGACAACGACTAAAAGCACACAAGTCATTCTACAAAAGAACGATTAAATAAGAATAAAGTTAAAGTTTTGGAATGGTCAAGTCAATATCCTGACCTTTATCTATTTTGTATGGACGAATGGGCTAAAATTCCTCCATGCCGATGTGCAGGACTAATCATGAATTGCCAAACATGTTTAGATGCAATTATTGATGCTCAATGGGGTCACACCAGATGCAGAAAGAAAAGGCTCACATACTTTTTAGAAATGTGATATTACAATATTTTTCTGAATTTAAAAAATAAGAAAGTCTAATATTTTTGCCTCATTTGTTTGATTTCAATCTCTTAATATACTTTTAGGACTTGTGTGAAAATCTGCTGTATTTAAAGTCAAATTTATTCAGAAGTATGGAACATTCTGAAGGTTTCACAAACTTTCAAGCACCACTGTACCAGAGGAATAATTTCTGAAAGCCTACAGTCTATAAGTCCGCTTTATATTACATTCTACGTTGTACTAATATCATTGTGCACACAGGTCATATCATTCTTAAATTAATTATAATAATATAATAATTTAGTATTTGTGAACAAAACCGTAAGAATAGTCCCGAGAAAATTGTGATAGTGGAACCTAGCATCTTCAAATGGGTTGTCTTCTGCTGGAGCTTTGTGGTCAGTATTATGTAATTAAATGGGGCTCCCCGGATTGGCCTAAAAAGTGGCAGCCTCTGTTGTGCATATCAATGTACGAGATATTTTATAGGAAATTAAACAAGTTATGCTCATGAAAAATCAGAAAGTTTCTATGAAAAACAGATAACAGCTGCTTTTATATATTTATATTTCTTGAAAAAAAATCATAATCATTTTTGTACCTAATCTATTGTATAATCTTTATCATGAAGATGACTTGGAAGATATATTGATATATTTTTAACTCTGTCCAAGGTAACCTGTCCCATTTCAAATTTGGCATACCACAGCCATAATCTTGTAATTCGGTTTTCTACGTGTCCCACTTGTCAGTCAAAGCAGCCTATAGCTTCCTCTCTATGTAGATGTAAAATAACGTCCATAAATGATTCCCCCCTCCCCAGAAAAAAAAAGAAGTCTTCATTTCCTGTCCCATAGACATAACCAACCCTAAGGAAGAAGGCCTCTAAAGACTTCCCTGACAATGAAAGGCATATCCATAGGGTCTTCTGTTTGGAGTCCATGCATTGGCTCCATCAAAACATAATCAAGTTTGCTTGCAAGGAAAAAGTAGGGCATGTTATTGTTGAAGTGCATTCTCGGACGGATGGCAGAATTTCACAGTTTTGCTCAGTCAGTGCCATTAGCAATTTCTTGTAGTAGGTTTTCTAAACTTGAGATGCGCTTCTCTTGAGACTCGACTGTGGCTCGCAAGTACTTGATTTCTTCCAGAAGATCTTCTAGAGACACTCTCTAGTGAACAAAAACAGAAATAAATACATATTAAGAAGATGTGTGTCCCAAAGAGCATCAAAGACCATTATTTAAAAAAAAAAAAATCTGGTCCTAAAATTCTGATCAATGATCACAAATGTTAATTGAAGCTCCCAGGTTCAAATGCAAAATATGTAACAGGACCCTCCATCTTCTGTGTTCCACTTATAGTGGTGTGAACGTATGTGGCAGATGAGCCATGTGTGAATGTTTGTAACTCTGCACCCCATATGGTTAGGCATAGTATCATATTTAGACTAGCGAAGTAAAGTACTTACTGAGAAGCCGGTTTCACAAGAAGAGTAACTTCTACGTGGCCCAGTGGGTGGTTTATTGTCCAGAATGTTTTTCTTGGTGACTTTAAGTTCCCTGTTCTTCACAGGAACATATCCCTCCCTGAGTGATACCAATATAGGGTCAGCATTCTGTCCTGCAAACCATTCATCTGCTTCAATAGCTGGTTCAGGACCAGGCGTGTCTGGATACAGATCATCCTGGAAAAGGTCTGACTGTAAAAAAGAAAAGCACCAGTCTTAATGTAGTTACTCAAGCCTCATATTCCTTCAGATTGTGAATGTAAATCTGATAAATGTAAATGATTTATCATGTTTTGTCTTAATTATTGTAACTCACTACTAATCATTCTTCTTACTAAACTCTTACCTTTTCAATCCATCCTCAATGCAGCAATTAGGCCCATATTTCTGTCCAGCCAATACCTACCCAGTTCCAGCCATTGCATTGGTTACCCATCCACTTTATAATTTAAATTTACCATCTACAAAACTCTTTACCATGCTTTACCTCCTGCATCTCCTCATCTCTCTACCACCCTACCAATGTGCTCTGTTCCACCAATGATTATCCAAATTTCTCATTCTCAACTTTAAGATTTTTCTGCACGAGTTCTGTGGAATGGTTATCCTCAGGTAAATTCCTAATTTCCACAGTATGAAGCATGTTTTAAAAAATTTTTTTTTTGCAGTACAGTACTATCGCATTCAATAATATAACTCTTTTGTTATTCCCCCCTTTATTATTCCTCACTGCCTAATCTCGCCTTCAAAAGTATCCCCCACGCTCCGTGCAGTTCATATGTGTGCATAAAATGCTGTCTCTGCAGATGATTTTTCAGACATTGACTTGTAGGATAGCTACATCCCGAGGAGAGATAATTTGCATATTTTTATCTTATACATTATTGCCTGTAAGTTTCAGTTTATTGTACAGTGGGGAGAAAAAGTATTTAGTCAGCCACCAATTGTGCAAGTTCTCCCACTTAAAAAGATGAGAGAAGCCTGTAATTGACATCATAGGTAGACCTCAACTATGAGAGACAAAACGAGAAAACAAATCCTGAAAATCACATTGTCTGATTTGGAAAGAATTTTTTTTCAAATTTTGGTGGAAAATAAGTATTTGGTCACCTACAGACAAGCAAGATTTCTGGCTCTCACAGACCTGTAACTTCTTCTTTAAGAGGCTACTCTGTCCTCCACTCATTACCTGTAGTACCGGCACCTGTTTGAACTTGTTATCAGTATAAAAGACACCTGTCCGCAACAGTCACACTCCAAACTCCACTATGGTGAAGACCAAAGAGCTGTCGAAGGACACCAGAAACAAAATTGTAGCCCTGCAACAGGCTGGGAAGACTGAATCTGCAATAGGCAAGCAGCTTGGTGTGAAGAAATCAACTGTGGGAGCAATAATTAGAAAATGTAAGACATACAAGACCACTGATAACCTCCCTTGATCTGGGGCTCTACACAAGATCTCACCCTGTGGGGTAAAAATGATCTCAAGAACGGTGAGCAAAAATCCCAGAACCACACGAGGGAACTTAGTGAATGACCTGCAGAGAGCTGGGACCAACGTTACACAGACTACCATCAGTAACACACTACGCCGCCAGGGACTCAGATCCTGCAGTGCCAGACGTGTCCCCCTGCTTAAGCCATTACATGTCCGGGCCCGTCTGAAGTTTGCTAGAGAGCATTTGGATGATCCAGAAGAGTATTGGGAGAATGTCATATGGTCAGATAAAACCAAAGTAGAACTGTTTGATAGAAACACAACTCGACGTGTTTGGAGCAGAAAGAATGCTGAGTTGCATCCAAAGAACACCATACTTACTGTGAAGTATGGGGGTGGCAACATCATGCTTTGGGGCTGTTTTTCTGTCAAGGGACCAGGACGACTGATCCGTGTACATGAAAGAATGAATGGGGCCATGTATCGTGAGATTTTGAGTGCAAACCTCCTTCCATCAGCAAAGGCATTGAAGTTGAAACGTGGCTGGGTCTTTCAGCATGACAATGATCCCAAGAACACTGCCAGGGCAACGAAGGAGTGGCTTCATAAGAAGCATTTCAAGGTCCTGGAGTGGCCTAGCCAGTCTCCAGATCTAAACCCTATAGAAAACCTTTGGAGGGAGTTGAACGTCTGTGTTGCCCAGCGACAGCCCCAAAACATCACTGCTCTAGAGGAGATCTGCATGGAGGAATGGGCCAACATACCAGCCACAGTGTGTGCCAAACTTGTGAAGACTTACAGAAAACGTTTGACCTCTGTCATTGCCAACAAAGGAAATATAACAATGTATTGAGATGAACTTTTGTAATTGACCCAAATACTTATTTTCCACCAAAATTTGAAAAAAATTCTTTCCAAATCAGACAATGTGATTTTCAGGATTTGTTTTCTCATTTTCTCTCTCATAGTTGAGGTCTACCTATGATGTCAATTACAGACCATCTTTTTAAGTGGGAGAACTTGCACAAATGGTGGCTGACTGAATACTTTTTTTCCCCACTGTATATCAGTAGGGCAGCACGGTGGCTCATTGGTTAATACTGTAGCCTTACAGCGCTGGGGTCATGGGTTCAAATCTCACGAAGGACAATATCTGCAAGGAGTTTGTATGTTCTCCCCGTGTTTGTGTGGGTTTCCTTCAGGTTCTCCGGTTTCCTCCCACACTCCAAAAGACATACTGATAGGGAATGTAGATTGTGAGCCCCAATGGGGACAGTGGATATATTGTCTGTAAAGCGCTGCACAATTAACGGTATATAAGTGAGTAAAATAAAAAAAATAAATATCAGCCATATCAATAGATGGAATTAAATTATGATGGGCATGTGAATAAAAGTACAGGTTATAGGACTCTATGCATCACCTTTCTTGGAACTGTCATAACAATGGGTTCACATTTCCTCTCGTGCAGTTTGTAAAACCTATAAAAAAGAGATATGTTGATTGAAATACTTTATGTAAAAGTAATAGAGTATATTTTGGAAAACTTACGGTCCATTTACACTACACGATTATTGTGAACAAGTGATCCTGAGAATGCTCATTTCACGGTATTCGTATGGTCTAAACAGGCTGCCGTTCACCCACCAAAAAAGCTAAATGTTCGTTCGATGAATGAAATGATCTTTTGAGTTGCACAAAGATCATTATTCTCGAAAGCATATTGTCCTGTATAAACAGGACTCACTCTGGCAAGAACAGTGGCAGTCTTTGAACAATGAATGATCTACTAGAAATCGTTGATTGCACATGTGAAGCCGTGTCGGCCTGTGAAAATGTTTACTGCTAGTGGACATGTAACACTGAATCACACAGTGTTAAAGCACCTTTAGTTTAGAAACGTTTGTCAAAACAATTCAATCAGACAGCTATCACCTCCAAAGAAAAGCAATCATTTAACTAATAGTTTCTGCAACTTTAGATTGCACCAAAAATGGAATACATCATAAGTCCAATATAATGATGCACAATGGTGCATCACAAGTTCGACATCATAGAGACCAGTAACTTACAGTGGCATGTAAAAGTTTGGGCACCCAGGTTACTGTTATTGTGTACAGTTAAAACTGAAGATGAAATGATCTCTAAAGTTAAAGATAACACATATACTTTGTATTTTAGGCAAAAAAGAAATAATATATTTTCATCTTTTACATTTTAAAAATTACAAAAAGGAAAATGGGTGGATACAAAAGTTTGGGCACCTTTGGAGATTTGTGTGCTCAGATAACTTTGATCAAGGTTTCAGACCTTAATTAGCCTCTTAGGGTTATGGCTTGTTCACTATCATGGTTAGGGAAGGCCAGGTTATGCAAATTTCCCAGCTTTATAAAAACCCAGCCTCCTCTAACCTTGTGCCAAAAAACAGCAGCCATGGGTTCTTCTAAGGAGCTGCCTAGACCTCTGAAAATGAAAATGGTGGAGGCCCACAAAGCAGGGCAAGGGTATAAGGAGATAGAAAAGCATTTTCAAGTTTCCCTTTCCTCAGTTTGAAATGTAATTAAGAAATGGCAGTTAACAGGAACAAAGGAGGTCAAGATAAGGTCTGGAAGACCAAGCACAAGTTTAGTGAGAACTGCTCGTAGGATTGCTCTATAGGCAAATCATAACCCCTGCTTGACTGCAAAAGACCTTCAGAAAGAATTAGCAGACTCTGGAGTCGTGGTGCATTGTTCTACTGTTCAGAGACACCTGCACAAATATGGCCTTCATGGAAGAGTCATCAAAAGAAAACCTCTCCTGCGTCTTCACCATAAAATTCAGTGTCAGAAGTATGTAAAAAAACATCTAAACAAGCTTGATACATTTTGGAAACAAGTCCTGTGGACTGATGAGGTTAAAATAGAACTCTTTGGCCACAATGACCAAAGGTGTGTTGTGGAGAAAAAAGGGCACTGGATTTCAGGAAAAGAACATCTCGCCAACCATTAAGCATGGGGGTGGATCAATCATGCATTGGGGTTGTGTTGCAGGCAATGGCACGAGGAACATTTCACGGGTATAGGGAAGTATTGATTTAATTACATTTCTACAAATTCTTGATTGAAAGATAACACCATCTGTAAAAAAAAGTTGAAGTTGAAAAGAGGATGGCTTCTACAAAAGGATAATGATCTGAAACACACGTCGAAATCCACAATAGACTACCTCAAAAGGTGCAAGCTGAAGGTTTTACAATGGCCCTCACAGTCCCGTTATCTGAACATCATTGAAAATCTGTGGCAAGACCTCAAAATAGCAATGCATGCAAGACGACCCAGGAATCTCACAGAACTGGAAGAATTTTCCAAGGAAGAATGGATGAAAATCCATCAAACCAGAATTGAAAGACTCTTGTCTGGCTACAAAAAGTGTTTACAAGCTGTGATACTTTCAAAAGGGGGTGCTGCTGGGTACTAACCATGCAGGGTGCCCAAACTTTTGCATCAGCCCAATTTCCTTTTTGTAATTTTTAAAATGTAAAAAATGAAAATATATATTTTTTAAATTTAACTTTAGGCCTTTTAGAGATCATTTCATCTTCAACTTGCCTAACTGTTCACAATAACAGTAATTTTGACCAGGGGTGCCCAAACTTTTACATGCCATTGTATATCCCAAAATCAAAATCTGAGATATCAGTATCCTAAGTAGTATCCATATGCATGACTTGGAATACAGTGGGTACGGAAAGTATTCAGACCACTTTAAATTTTTCACTCTTTGTTTCATTGCAGCCATTTGTTACATTCTAAAAAGTTAATTTTTTTTCTCATTAAAGTACACTCTGCACCCCATCTTGACTGAAAAAACCCCCAGAAATGTAGAAATGTTTGCAAATTTATTAAAAAAGAAAAACTGAAATATCACATGGTCATAAGTATTCAGACCCTTTGCTCAGACACTCATATTTAAGTCACATGCAGTCCATTTCCTTGTGATCCTCCTTGAGGTGGTTCTACTCCTTCATTGGAGTCCAGCTGTGTTTAATTAAACTGATAGGACTTGATTTGGAAAGGCACACACCTGTTTATCTAAGACCTCACAGCTCACAGTGCATGTCAGACCAAATGAGAATCATGAGCTCAAAGGAACTGCCCAAGAAGCTCAGAGACAGAATTGTGGCAAGGCAAATGTCTGGCCAAGGTTACAAAAGAATTTCTGCATTACTCAAGGTTCCTAAGAGCACAATGGTCTCCATAATCCTTAAATGGAAGAAGTTTGGGACCACCAGAAGTCTTCCTAGACCTGGCCGTCCAGCCAAACTGAGCAATCGTGGGCGAAGAGCCTTGGTGAGAGAGGTAAAGAAGAACCCTAAGATCACTGTGGCTGAGCTCCAGAGATGCAATAGGTAGATGGGAGAAAGTTCCACAAAGTCAACTATCACTGCAGCCCTCCAGCAGTCGGGCCTTTATGGCAGAGTGGCCCGACGGGAGCCTCTCCTCAGTGCAAGACATATGAAAGCCCTCATAGAGTTTGCTCAAAAACACATGAAGGACTCCCAGACTATGAGAAATAAGATTCTCTGGTCTGATGAGACGAAGATAGAACGTTTTGGTGATAATTCTAAGCGGTATGTGTGGAGAAAACCAGGCACTGCTCATCACCTGCCCAATACAATCCCAACAGTGAAATTTGATGGTGGTGGCAGCATCATGCTATGGGGGTCAGAGCCCTGACCTAACCCCAATTGAGCATCTCTGGAGAGACCTGAAAATGGCTGTCCACCAACGTTCACCATCCAACCTGACGGAACTGGAGAGGATCTGCAAGGAAGAATGGCCGAGGATCCCCAAATCCAGGTGTGAAAAACTTGTTGCATCATTCCCAAGAAGACTCATGGCTGTACTAGCTCAAAAGGGGGTTTCTACTCAATACTGAGCAAAGGGTCTGAATACTTATGACCATGTGATATTTCAGTTTTTCTTGTTTAATAAATTTGCAAAACTTTCTACATTTCTGTTGTTTTCAGACACGATGGGGTGCAGAGTGTACTTTATTAATGAGAAAAAAAATTAACTTTTTAGTATTTACCAAATGGCTGCAATGAAACAAAGAGTGAAAAATTTAAAGGGGTCTGAATATTTTCCATACCCACTGTATGTTCTGAAACACTGAGTAACCATTTTGAAATGGACAACCGTATGCTTTATTCTTGCTTTTACTCTATTTTTATTCCCTATCCCTTCCTTCCAGTTTCTTCCAAATTACACATGATGAAAATTCTCACGGACCATCATCCATCTTAACCCAGATGGTGTAGTGTGACTTTTTGGTCAAAGAAGATTAATGAAGGTCATATGACCAAAAACGTTCAACTTATATTATTAGAATTGTCATCTATGTATTAAAACAATACCTGAAACCTTACCTTGAGTGTACAGAACCTATTTTTATGCAAGCCAAATGTAATGAATCTGCAGGAGCGAGCAATAGTGGTGACATCAAGGACTATTTGATTCAACGTTTTCATTGTAACACAAAGTTTTAAGCTGTTTTTAATTTATTTACCTCCCCTCTCCCAAAATTTACATGCTAAAAGTCTGTGCCCCTGCCTTACCTTGCTATTTCACATTTACTGACATCCAAGCCTCTCTTGGGCATGAAACCCATTCCCCTTTGAGGTTCCTTGCTGCTGAAGGTATTCAAGTAATGGACAAAGGGTGCTTCTCCTGTAATTTCAAAGTAACGAATACTACTGTCACCCTGAAAGAAAAAGCAAAAGTCTAGTTTATTTTTGTATTGCATCAAAATATTAGTATTTAATATTGTGCAGAAATTACTGAGCAGCTTTAGGTATTTTTTGTGAGTAAATGCCAAAGCTACACTCCTCAACATTGAAATTGCTACACCAAATAGGAAAAGTAGTTGAATTATGGAAATAACACGATGGATAGATATGTTAATAATATGCAAATGATGAGAAAATGGAAACTAAAATTCAAAATATCTCGATTTATTCAGTTTGCCATATTTAGCGCCACATGCAGAAATCCCTGTACTTACAGCCTTGGCTGGTATCAGTGAGGTTATCTGAGCAATGTTCTGCCACACTGAATGCACTTGGGCAAATCATCAAGATCCGATGCTGGCAGCTTCATTTGCAATTGCCGACCAATGAAGTCTCAGGTGTGCTCAATGGGAGACAGATCTAGAGACTCTGCAGGCCACGGTAGCATGTTTAGGCCAGCCAGGCTGCTCACAGTAACACAAACAATATGTGGCCGAGCATTGTCGTGTTGAGAAATGGTTCTTGGAACATTTTGGAGATATGGCCATACCATTGGTCCCACGACAAGATCGATGTCACCCCGAGCTGTTGGTGTACCACAGAGGTCTAGCTAGTGTACAATATGCCACCCTATACCAGAATCCTTGGAGTAGGGCCAGTGTGACGTTCCCTTGTGTGGGCTTCTCCCTAACCCTAGACCTCAATTCCAGTCTACATTGCTCTGCACCTGTATCTGGGCATATGGCTGGTATCCAATGTCATGCAAATGCCTTCTTGATGCCTTAAAGAGTAACCGTCGTTTCAATTTTTATTTCATAAATCAAAAGTACACATGAAAATGAGCAACTTTGTAATATATCTTATCAGAGAAATCTGCTTCTTTTTCTGGCAAAATTGATCAGTCATTATCAAAATTCTCAATTTTGGGGTCAAATCTGTATTTAGTGAAGACAGACTTTACCATTACTGAGATAGGAGATGCAACCAAAATAATTTATATACAGATGGAGTCTATTAGAGATTATAACCAAAAAACAGAAAGAGCTCCTAAAATATAACTTTTATGGCAGCTACTACTGATAAGATTTTGTGTAGATAGGAGGGGGAGGACATAGAATTCTATCCGTAGCAGCTGCCATCTCCTATCTCAAAATATAACTTTTATTCATACGGTTGAAAATGCCCATATAACAAGGCTGAAGATGCACATATAACAACATAACACTTTGTAGGGTCACCAGCAAATCTCAATGTTAATAATATACAGCGATAGGGAAGAAAGCGATCTAGAAGGTGTGGGGCAGTGTATTTGTGTCACCCCAGGCCTGGATGCCACAAATAATAAAGGCAGTGTCTGAGAGTAGGAGGGAGGTTCCCTGGTTAGGGACAATTAGCATACAGCACCTCCTGTCCCAGGCCAGTTGGGGGAGCTGGCTACCCCTATAAAAGCTGGAACTGGGAGCAGGGTTAGAGAGAACTGAACGACCTAGCTCAGGAGTGAGACTAGTCCCAGAGAAGGAGGGACAGTAAAGCTGTAGCTGAGGAGGTCGTGAGGCAGTGGAGAAGCCACGAGCCAGGGACGTACGGTGCCGAGAGCCTGTCCTGGCAGAAAGGGAGAATAATTTACCGGACATTGGGGTCCGAGGCTGTAAAGACTCTAAGTCCAGCAGCAGAGAACCAATCCGCGAGGGATTTCATGTCCTTTGGCCTAAAAAGCCCGGAGGATCCGCCACAACAGAAGGGACCAGCAAAGCCAAGAGAGGCCAGAGGTAAAAGGAGCCCAAGTTGCAAGCCATACGGGTGAGAGTACACGGCACGCTCAGGGACGTGGGCTATTATACCACTAAAGGGGGAATTAGTCAGAAAGAGCATAGAGAGCACGGTAGGCCTACACCCTCACCCTGACCAGAGGGGCTTCCCGAGTGTTCTCAGACGTCCAGGCCCCCTTCTAGCCGGTACTGTTGTTGGGTCATTACCATCTGTTATAATAAAGACCCTGAACTGTTTAAGCGGACTCTGCATTCTGACCGTCGCGGACGGAACTATCACCCCCAACATCCACCTACACTACCCTGGGGCTACACTCCTCCCGTGGGGAGTTATTCTACCTCTGTGCTGCACACCAACACCAGCCCCAGTGGCCTGCCCTGCAGCGGCGGTTATCCCTGACCGCAATCTACGGGTGGTGTAGTCAGACATTCAAAACACTGATAAATAGACTGCCACAATTTGGTCTGACCACCCTGAGCCACGGGATCGGGTTGCCACTACTACCCCCAGCATCGTACAGAAGCCCGGTTCCGGGTACCCCACGGCCCAGGGGCGAGTCAGCTTTGGCGTAGTCGGCAGGATTGTGACCAACCCGCCACAAACGGGTATTGTGTGCCTGAAAAAGACTCTATACAATACCTGAGTGAAGTTTCCCGCCATTCGGGGCCATTTCCCGCCAATCGGAGCCGTTTCCCACCATCGGGCGCCATCTTCGGGACGCCGCGCGGGAAGAAGAGGGGCGTGGACGTCAAAAACGCGCGAGACCTGAAGCCCCGCCCTACGCTGAGACGCTGCGCAAGCTCCTGGAAGGAGATCCAGCGGACGCCAACGTCATCACCGAGCGACGCAAGGTCCTCGCCCAGAGCATCGCGAGAGGAGCCGCAGCCTACAGAAGAGGATTGCCGGAAGGTAGGCCACGGTTAACTAGGGGGGAGGAAAATGTCGGACGCGGAGGGACCCTCTACCACCAGAGTAGCCACTGCAGCTGTGATGCTGTTTTCCATGCCCTATATCCCCGGAGCGGCCTGGCTGCCACAGTATGCCGGCGAGTTGCATACCTTGGGCGACTTTAAAGAAAGGCTGTATAGCCTGTTCAAAGTTTATCCCCTGACAGAAGAACAGAAAGTAAGCATACTGATAGGGCAGTTAACTGGTGCGGCACCAGCGGGAGGTAAAGTCTTGGACAGCTGAGGAGAAAAGGACTGTAAGGGGGGTTCTGACCCGTCTACGGGACACCTTTGATACCCGTACCTCAGCAGAAATCAAAATGCGGTTCTATGGATGTAAGCAGCGAGCTCAAGATAGCATCAGAGATTATGCCCTAAATTTACAGGAAGCCTTGGGGTCAATTAAGCAAGCTGACCCTGGCAGCGTGCAGGATACAGATAAACTATTGACTGACCAGTTTATAGAAGGTCTGCTGTCCAGCGCCCACAGAACTCAGCTGCGCCTCATGGCCCTACAGAACCCCGATTTGACTTTTGCACAGTTCAAAGATGGGGCCATCCGGGTGCTCCGAGAACCTGCACCGGGTGGCGCTGTAGCTTCCCGGCGCCCTGCAGGCCCTAAACCCATCCCCGCCTGCAAACCTGCACCATCAGGTCCAAGAACTAACAAAGAGTGTTGCTGCATTGACCAGGACCGTACAGTCGTTACAGATGGACCTGTCAGGACCAATCAAGCTGGCTTCCAGTCTGGAGGATGTCCCGTCGACAGAGGAGGATCCCGTCGTTCAGAGGGAGGCCCACCGACCGTTACACTGAGGATGGACAGCCGATTTGCCGCCGTTGCAGCCAGCTGGGACACGTAGCCAGGTACTGTACTTTAAACGGGTCCGACCTGGGGCAGTGGGCCAACCCCCAGGCATAAGGTCATCAGGCCCGTCTAATTGGAATGATAAGTACGAGGGGGGATGCCCAGTTTTACCCGTAGTGCTGGACGGTATCCCCATGAGTGCACTGCTGGATACCGGGTCACAAGTAACTACCATCCCCTATGTACTTTTTAAGCAGTATTGGAGTGACACCGACATAACCCGCTATCCAGACAATGACTTGAGCATCATCGCCAGCAATGGCCAGCCCGTGCCGCAGGTGGGGTTCAGAGAGATGACCATTAAGATTGGTAAAGTTGAACTGCCGGCACAGGGAGTGATCATTGTGGACATTGACCATCGAGAAAGTCACCCTAAAATAATCTTGGGTACTAACGTGATTGAAAATTGTATTTCAGAAGTAATTGTAATTTTGCAGCAGGTGGCGATGAATGCGAGCTCCAGCCAACAGAGGGTCATCCAGAAAGAGATAAGAGCCCTGATGAGACGGCAACAGGTAGAACTGTCTGGTGGCGAGATCGGTAGCGTGAGGATGAGCGACCCGTTCCCCATTGCCATGCCCCCCAAAAGTGAAATGATGGTGTCGGACTGCAATCGGGTTAAGAGGGAGAGACTACCAAGCCATGGTAGAACCCGTGTACTCAGACAGCAGGCCCACCATTTTGACAGCCCGGGGGGTGATTGATGTCCGCCATGTAAGGGTGCCCGTCCGGATCTTAAACATTGGGGAAAGGGAAGTACACTTGCCCCGGTAAGCTACACTAGCCAAATTGTATACTGTTGAACACAATGCTGTCAGGGCCGTGGAACCCTTGCCTCCATCTCCAGCAGAGGGTAATGGCTCCCAGAAACCCAAGGAGGACTGGTGCCAGAAACTCCACGTGGGTGCTGACTCCACTCCCTTGCACCAAAAACAAGGAGTCTACCGGGTGGTTCAGGAGTACGAGAGAATCTTTAGTAAGCACCCGCTAGACTTCGGCAGAGTGAAAGGGGTAGAACACCACATCCCCACGGGGAGCCACCCACCAATAAAAGAGAGATACAGACCTGTACCCCCCGCACACTATCAGAACGCAAAGGGCATGCTGAGAGAAATAAAAGAAGCCGGGGTCATTAGAGACAGCTGTAGCCCCTGGGCAGCCCCCTTGGTTCTGGTAAAAAAGAAAGACGGTACTATGAGAATGTGCGTGGACTATAGACAAGTCAATCGTATCACCCATAAAGACGCATACCCGTTGCCTAGAATAGAGGAGTCTTTGGCCGCACTAAAATCAGCTAATTTCTTCTCTACTTTTGACATTACTAGCGGGTACTGGCAGGTTCCTGTGGCTTAGGCTGACAAGGAGAAGACCGCCTTCACCACCCCAATGGGATTAAGTGAATTCAACTGTATGCCCTTCGGGCTCTGCAACGCACCCGGGACCTTCCAGAGGCTGATGGAATGCTGCCTTGGGCACCGAAACTTTGAGGCGGTCCTACTTTACTTAGACGACGTGATTGTATATTCGAAGACCTACGAGGACCATCTAAAACACCTGGCAGAGGTTTTCGAAGCCCTGGCAGGCTATGGCCTGAAAGTGAAGCCCTCAAAGTGTCACCTGTTGAAACCGAAGGTATAGTACCTAGGACACGTGGTGAGTGCAGAGGGAGTAGCCCCCGACCCCGACAAGGTTACAGCCATCAAGAGCTGGCCAAGCACCTCTAACATCAAAGAAGTGAGGCAATTCCTCGGGTTGGTAGGCTACTACCGAAGGTTCATTCCCGGGTTCACTAAGATGGCAGCTCCAATGCAGGACCTCCTAATAGGTCAGTCTAAATCCAGAAGTCATAAGCCACCCTTCAAGTGGGACAAGTTGGAAGGGGATTCCTTCCGCCAGCTGAACATGGCCCTCACGGGGGATGAAATTCTGGCCTACCCTGATTATGGCCAGCCTTTTATCCTCCACACCGACGCCAGTAATGTGGGGTTAGGAGCCGTACTGTCCCAAAATCAACAGGGCAGGGAACGAGTGATAGCGTATGCCAGCCGGAAGCTGAGGCCCACTGAAAGAAACCCGGAGAATTACAGCTCCTTCAAGCTATAATTCTTGGCAGTGGTGTGGGCCGTCACAGAACGGTTTAAACATTACCTGGCCTCCGCAAAGTTCACTGTGTACACGGACAACAACCCGCTGACACACCTGGACAATGCAAGACTAGGTGCCCTAGAACAGCGGTGGATGGCCCGGCTATCAAATTATGACTTCACAATCAAATACCGGGCGGGAAGAACCAACGCCAATGCAGACGCCCTATCAAGAATGCCCCACCTACCCGAAGGAGAAGAAGACTCAGAAGAGCTGGAGGAAGTAGAGCTCCCTGCGTTCCACTGGTATGGGGCCACTCAATATTCTCACCGGGTAAGAGACAAAGACCTAACCACCGTCATGTTCAACCCCTTACCCCACCACGGCTGGGCTGAAACGCAAGATAGTGACCCTGCAATTCGCCTGGTAAAAGACATGTTAACCCAGGCAGACGCTAGCCCTGGCCCGGACACTCCAGAGGAAGCCAAGCAGTTATGGAAGGAGAAAAGCAGGCTATTCCTCTACGAAGGTAAGCTGTGCAGAAGACTTGTCAGCCACCGGACGCACGAGCTGACCTGGCAAGTAGTGGTCCCAAGACGAGATGCAGCAATGGTCCTGGAGGCCTACCATGACAGAGCGGGACACTTCGGGTGGAAGAAACTGGAGTTCCTACTGAGAGAGCGGTTCTTCTGGATCGGTATGAGAGGGGCCATAGAGAAGTGGTGCAAGGACTGCGGCCCATTTAACCTCAGAAGGAAGGACCATACAAGACACCCTTGAGGCCCATCGTCACCAGGCAGCCTCTTGAGCTGGTAGCCCTGGACCATGTAAAATTGGCTCCAAGTCGGTCGGGCTACGTCTATGCCCTGACAATAGTGGATCACTATTCCCGGTTCCTGGTGATGGTTCCCGTTAAAGACTTGACAGCCCAAACAGCGGCCAGAGCCTTCCAACAACACTTCTGCCGTCCACACGGGTATCCGGAACAGGTCTTGACAGATCAAGGTTCAGCGTTCGAGGCGGAAATCTTCCAGGAGTTCTGCAACCTCTACGGCTGTAAGTAGATTCGGACAACGCCTTACCACCCGCAAACCAACAGGCTGTGTGAGAAAATGAATAATATCGTCATTGATCTCCTCAAGACGTTGCCCCTGGAAGAACGCAGCCTGTGGCCGGAGAAGCTGCCAGACCTGATAGACTTATACAACCATATCCTGGTGAATGCTACAAATTGCACCCCGGCTTACCTGATGCGAGCAAGACCAGGTAAGCTGCAAATAGACCTGGAGATGGGAGTCCTGACACCCGAGGACACCTCCCCAGATGCGGACTGGGATACGGAACGGCGGCTACAGTACAAAAAGGTACAGGGGAGCGTGGAGAGGAGCCTGGCTCAAGCAAGAGAGGCTCTTCAACCAACACGCCCCTGCTTGTCCTCTGGAACCTGGCGAGCAGGTCCTGAAGCGGAACAGAAAGCTTCACAAGCTAGATGACCAGTGGGAGAGAGACCCGTACACAGTACTGCCGTCCAACCACGACAACTCGAAGGTATGTGTAATTACCAAGGATGGAGGAGAAACCACTAGCACCGTCTCCAGAGACCACCTAAAACGGTGCCCCGAGCAACTACATAGTGCAGGAGAAAATCAAGATGACCTTGAACCCGCAGAGGACAAGGAAGAAATGATCAGCACAGTTCTTGGAGAGTTTCCCCGGTCCTGGACTCAGATAAACAACGCAATAGTGGTACCCGTCCTACACTTCCTTCAACCAACCCAGCAGGAACCAACAGGAGAGCAGGAAGAATCAGAGGAACAAGCAGCCCCGGAGGCAGAAGAACCCATGCCAGTTGCCCAGGAGAGTCAACCCTCTGCTGACAGTGAGCCTGCCATGCCTGCGGTAAGCCAAAGGACCCGCAGACAGCTGCCTGCACTGCCTGTATACCCAGCTAGTAGCTGTACCCTAAATGCTAGTGGAGAAAGCCAGGTTAGACCACCACGAGACAGTGGGTTACGCAGGTCAACCCAGAGCACTAGGGGGCAGATACTCGCTCGCTGGAAAATATAGGGTGTATTAAGAACTGTAAATAACCCTTGTAAATAATTGTCAAATGTTTAAACAGTTAATTGCATGACCAGTAATTATGTGTTTCAGTTTCTTTCAGTTAAACAATGGACTAACAGGTTATGAACTTTGAGTAACCGGGACTTTCTTGTAAATAATTGCACAAAGTGCCTCCTTTTGAAGCTTAACCAAAGGAATGAATAAAGACTGTCAAGGACTCTGGGCAAGGACAGACCCCCACCTGGTTAAGGCTCCCCTTGTGTTGGTGAAATGGGACACCCGGTCACAGATCATACTGTGACCCTCTTCTTTTGTTGGTGATATGGACACCCGGTCACAGACCACACTGTGACCTAAAGAACTCAATTGTGTTTTGTTTGTTGCCATGTATTAATGTTGTGTTTATGGTCGTGCATTTGTTACCCTGTTTGTTTTTGGCCAAAAAGGCTTAGTCCCGGAGTACTAAACTTTTACTAGGGGGGAATGTGTCACCCCAGGCCTGGATGCCACAAATAATAAAGGCTGTGTCTGAGAGCAGGAGGGAGGTTCCCTGGTTAGGGACAATTAGCATACAGCACCTCCTGTCCCAGGCCAGTAGGGGGAGCTGGCTGCCCCTATAAAAGCTGGGACTGGGGGCAGGGTTAGCGAGAACTGGACGACCTAGCTCAGGAGTGAGACTAGTCCCAGAGAAGGAGGGACAGTTCAGCTGTAGCTGAGGAGGTCGTGAGGCAGTGGAGAAGCCACGAGCCAGGGACGTACGGCGCCGAGAGCCTGTCCTGGCAGAAAGGGAGAATAATCTACCGGACATTGGGGTCCGAGGCTGTAAAGACTCTAAGTCCAGCAGCAGAGAACCAATCCGCGAGGGATTTCATGTCCTCTGACCTAAAAAGCCCGGAGGCTCCGCCACAACAGAAGGGACCAGCAAAGCCAAGAGAGGCCAGAGGTAAAAGGAGCCCAAGTTGCAAGCCATACGGGTGAGAGTACACGGCACGCTCAGGGACGTGGGCTATTATACCACTAAAGGGGGAATTAGTCAGAAAGAGCATAGAGAGCACGGTAGGCCTACACCCTCACCCTGACCAGAGGGGCTTCCCGAGTGTTCTCAGACATCCAGGCCCCCTTCTAGCCGGTACTGTTGTTAGGTCATTACCATCTGTTATAATAAAGACCCTGAACTGTTTAAGCGGACTCTGCATTCTGACCGTCGCGGACGGAGCTATCACCCCCAACATCCACCTACACTACCCTGGGGCTACACTCCTCCCGTGGGAGTTATTCTACCTCTGTGCTGCACACCAACACCAGCCCCAGTGGCCTGCCCTGCAGCGGCGGTTATCCCTGACCGCAATCCACGGGTGGCGTAGTCGGACATTCAAAACACTGATAAACAGACCGCCACAATTTGGTCTGACCACCCTGAGCCACGGGATCGGGTTGCCACTACTACCCCCAGCATCGTACAGAAGCCCGATTCCGGGTACCCCATGGCCCAGGGGCGAGTCATATTCACCCTCACTTACCCTACCTTGCCGCGGAGCTTGGCACCCTAAGTTCAACACGGCGCCCCCAGTCAACGTCGGCTTTGCCTAAATGACCCTAATAGGGACTGGCTATCCAAGAAACCACCACCATCACTGCCATATTAGTTTATGATTGTTATACATATAACTTAAAGGGAACAGGTCACGTCCTTTATTGCTATTAAACTGCCACCAGTGTCTTGCTAGTGATGCACAATGCATCACTGACATGTTTATCTCAAGAACAATGTCCTTGTATTTAGTGCAAAAATAACTTTTTACACTTTGATGATTGCCCCACATACCTCAGATGCAGTTATAGCACTGGGCAGCTATAACTTTTCAGTCACGGTCAATCAAATGTGTTTTGATATTCTCCACACCCATCCCATTAGCATTCCTTCCAGTCGCTCCTCCCTACGTCACCGCAATCCCCCAGTAGATTCCCTGCTTGCGTAATGACACTCAGCTTTCCGGGCATGCGCACTGAATCTGGGTGTACGTCCCAGCTTCATATCCTATGTGTGCATCTCTGGAGCCGTTGAGTGTCAGTGGCCACATGACAGTTTATGAGCGTGCACGCCATGCGCGCCTGTCTTCCTGCTCGCCGCGCTGATGCTCAGCAGCTCCGGAGCATGAACACGTGTTGCGCAAATGTACTCGGGTAAGGGGTTATCTGAGCACGCTCGAGTCCTAACCAACTATTTTCGACGTGTTTGGAAAATATGTTTGTATCGCTGCGGCTGCATGTCTTGCGGCTGTTAGACAGCCACAACACATGCAGGGATTGTCTGTTTGTCAGGCAATCCCTGCATGTCAAATTTGACAGCTGCGAATCAGGCAGCCGTGGTGACACAAACATATTTTGCGAGCACACCAAAGATACTCGGTTAGGACTCGAGCATACTTGGATAACGCCTTATCCGAGTACGTTCGCGCAACACTAGTGACTACAGAATGGATCAATCATGGAACCAGCGGGGCAGCCATTTCTCCCAAATGGTTATTCAACAAGACGACAGGCCGCATGTAGGTTATGCTACTGTGAGCAGCCTGAGTGGTCTATATGTGATACCGTGGCCTGCAGTGTCTCCTGACTTGTCTCCCATCGAGCACATCCGGAACATGATTAATTGGCAATCATAAAGGGAGCTGCTGCGCAGTGCACCAAGTGCATTCAGTGTGGCAGAGCATTCTTCAGACAGCCATTAATAATATCAATTATAGCAGTATGGATGTTATACTCATACTCCATACTGAATAAATCAAGATGTTTTGAAAAATGTATCTCCATTTTTTCACCATTTGCATATCTATGTATCCATCCTCTGATTTACACAATCCATCACATTTCCTTCTTGGTGTTGCAACTTCATTACTGAAGAATATATTTGTACAGTATATGTCTACCCCAAGAAGTTCATACATTGAATGACAGGAAGACTTTGCATCAAAACTCTGATACCAAGATTGGAATTTCAATTGTAAACAGCAAGCCTACAGAAATAAGAAAAATGGCTCTCTCATGCTCCCTATAGGTGTAACTCAATGTCCAATCCTTATCCTTGAAACGTGATTCTCAAGCATTACAGTACATAGCCTGCAGAACACCGTTCTGTGTTAGATGGGTCGAAAGGAGAGTTAGGTAAAAACATTTGCGTGACCATCATCCAACGTCCACGTCATTTTTCTGTGGCAACTGGACCAGGAAAGTGCACACTTTCTTGACTGGTTCTTAAATGTGGGCATCCTGGAAGCCTCTTGTGATTACAAGGTCCCCGCAACATAATGACATTGCTTGAGGGCTAGTCAGACATCATGACACCCATCTTTTTGCTTAATTCTAGTCTGAAGATTTGTCTGATACTACCTCAGGTTTCCAGACCCTCTCTCTTCTCTCTTTCCAGACCCTCTCTTAACCTAGTCTGAATGTTTAGGCTGAATAAAAATGATTTTCAGCCAAAAATATATGCATGTATGTAAAAAATTTCCCTTCAAAAGTGTCAACAGCCTTTAAAGAGGTCGACCCCTTGGACGAAGCTAACGTGAAACGCGCGTCAGGGGCACTTCCTACAGTGCCTATTCAGTTTTTTTTTACTTTATTATATATTACTTGCATTTGCCACACTATTGCTCTGAATTAGGTAATGGATGCACAATAGGTGGGGTGTGGGGTTGGTTACTGATAGCCCTGACTAGTATAAGTAATTTTTATACTTGTTGTTTTTTCCTGCACCTATCCATTCCAGAGATATGGCCCCCTCTTCCCTGTATATAAAACTAGTCTATTTGGCCAACTGGGTGTGGTCCTCACACTTGCCTTAAAAAGACTAGATTTCTATACATTATAAGAAGCATACATATTTACCTTGCCACAGAGGTAGACTATACTGGAGTCCGGGTCATAGAAAGGAAGCAATACTCCATTGCTAGTGTCCATTTCTTGTAATGCAATAGGTTCATCGAAGTTACTCTAGACAGAAAGCGGGTTGTGTCAATACAAATGCAGTGGAGGCATTCAAATATTGTTTTATTTAGTTGTTTTTCTAGTGTCACATATAAATATTAAAAATAATATATACTTCCTAAGAAAAAAAAATAATGCACAAAAATGTAGATCAGTGCAGGAGAGATGAAATTAGATTTTATCAGTCATAGCATATTATTAGGATGACAGGGCGGCAAATCCCAGAGTTACATCAATTATATATTTAGAGATGACCGCTGCTTGGTTAGGAGACAACTGGTAAATAGATGCTGACTGACACCCACTAAAAGTATCCCTTGCATTATACGGAGGGGTTGTCACCCAGCAATGTTAGATGTCATTCAGGACGGGCTGGTGTGTTAGTAATCTTCCACCTGTGATGTGTGATGCAACATGAGGATTGCAATGTCACATCTAATGATTGACAATGGGGATGTGCTGTACCCTGCGATATTCGCCAAAATAAATACAGACCTGTTATATTTTGGATCACAAGTCGTAAATCACACACAACTCTGCCCTCATAGACTTCAATGTAAGCGGCGACCTTGACTGGCATATGACATATCTGAGACTTGTCTTGGGCTTTTAAATTAGCCGCATTACAGCAAGTCACAGACAAGTTGGTCGCACAAATGTTTTTGATCACATAACTTGTCTGAGATGTGCCATCGCCGTAAATTCTGTCTTACAAAAAGGAGCACAGTTACTACATCTGAGTGGTCCTCTCTGTCTCCGTCCTGCTTCAACAAAAGTGGTGATACTTGTAGTATGCGTCATCAATACATTGTGAATATACTGTGTATATATATAATTAATAAACAAAATCTATTCTTTATAACAGCGTAACATTCATTATTTAACATGATTACCGTACTTTGTGACTCAAAAGGTCATCAATCTAACTTTACAGGTCATTAGTGTTTAGTTAGTTTTATAAAGAATATATATACTGTACACACATAAACGTTTACAAATTTGTACACACGCTTTGAATATATTATTCTACTGTTATGGGTTAACTTTGACATACCCATCATGCATTGCTGCATGACCTAAGATATCCACAGACACCATGCTGACACACTGCATTCTAAAGGCAGAATCTGCACTGCTATTATCTACTGTTAGCATAAGATCATTTTACAATATCAAAGGCCTTTCTCCCTTAGAAGTAAATACTATAATTATCTAGGATGGGTGCTATTAGCTTCAACTCCGGCACCTTTGGTGGTCTTCCAAGTATTTACTTCTGCATTTGGTAATTTATATGAGAGAACATGGGTTAAAGAGAAACTGTCGCCAACTTTTTGCCGTCCCATCTGAGAGAAGCATAAAATAGGGGCAGAGACCCTAATATTAGCACCTGTGTCTCTTACTGGGCTTCTTGCTGTAGCTTTCATAAATCACTGTCTTATCTGCTGCAGCTCTGCTAGTCTTCTCAGTGATAAGCTTCTGCAATATCATCCAAAAAATTCATGAGCTCTGGCTATACCCACCCGCACCATTGACTGGCAGCTTTCTACCTATGCACAGTGTAAGCAGAAAGCTGTCGATTATTCATTGAAGGGGGGGGGGGGGGGGGGATTTGACACACATCATTGAGAAAACTAGCAGAGCTGCAACAAGCAAAACAGTGATTATATAAAAACTACAGCCAGACGCCCAATAAGTGACACACTGCTTTTCTTTGATTTGGAGTCATAGACATTTAAAAAGTATTTACATTTAAAGTATAGAAATATATGGCAGTTTTAGATTATTATAGACCGTGAATGTCTACTCTTGGCAAAAGGGGAGGGATAGAAGGATGGAGAATCAGTGGCGGTTCAGATAACAATACAATTCTGCTAATAGGGCTGTCTGGAGATCATAGAATCATAGAATGTTAGAGATGGAAGGGACCTCCAGGGTCATCTGCTCCAACCCCCTGCTCAGTGCAGGAGTCACTAAACCATCTCAGACAGATGTCTGCTGTAGGCGGCCAACGGGGAGGATACTGGACGGAGTGTTTTAATATCTCGCCCAGCTTAACTTTCTGGGAGATGTAAAGTGGGTAGTACTTGTTGGTGCAGCAGCATACAGTGGTGGCCAAAAGTATTGGCACCCCTGCAATTCTGTCAGATAATACTCAGTTTCTTCCTGAAAATGATTGCAATCACAAATTCTTTGGTATTATTATCTTCATTTAATTTGTCTTCAATGAAAAACCATAAAAAGAATTGTCCTAACGCCAAATTGGATAAAATTCCACACCAAACCTAAAAAAGGGGGTGGACAAAAGTATTGGCACTGTTTGAAAAATCATGTGATGATTCTCTAATTCGTGCAATTAACAGCACCTGTAACTTACCTGTGGCACCTAACAGGTGTTGGCAATAAATAAATCACACTTGCAGCCAGTTAAAATGGATTAAAGTTTACTCAACCTCTGTCCTGTGTCCTTGTGTGTACCACATTGAGCATGGAGAAAAGAAAGAAGACCAAAGAACTGTCTGAGGACTTGAGAAACCAAATTGTGAGGAAGCATGAGCAATCTCAAGGCTACAAGTCTATCTCCAAAGACCTGAATGTTCCTGTGTCTTCCGTGCGCAGTGTCATCAAGAAGTTTAAAGCCCATGGCACTGTGGCTAACCTCCCTAGATGTGGACGGAAAAGAAAAATTGACTAGAGATTTCAACGCAAGATTGTGCGGATGGTGGATAAAGAACCTCGACTAACATCCAAACAAGTTCAAGCTGCCCTGCAGTCCAAGGGTACAACAGTGTCAACCCATACTATCCGTTGGCGTCTGAATGAAAAGGGACTGTATGGTAGGATACCCAGGAAGACCCCACTTCTTACCCAGAGACATAAAAAAGCCAGGCTGGAGTTTGCCAAAACTTACCTGAGAAAGCCTAAAACATTTTGGAAGAATGTTCTCTGGTCAGATGAGACAAAAGTAGAGCTTTTTGGGAAAAAGCATCAACATAGAGTGTACAGGAAAAAAAAAGAGGCATTCAAAGAAAAGAACACGGTCCCTACAGTCAAACATGGCGGAGGTTCCCTGATGTTTTTGGGTTGCTTTGCTGCCTCTGGCACTGGACTGCTTGACTGTGTGCATGGCATTATGAAGTCTGAAGACTACCAACAAATTTTGCAGCATAATGTAGGGCCCAGTGTGAGAAAGCTGGGTCTCCCTCAGAGGTCATGGGTCTTCCAGCAGGACAATGACCCAAAACACACTTCCAAAAGCACTACAAAATGGTTTGAGAGAAAGCACTGGAGACTTCTAAGGTGGCCAGCAATGAGTCCAGACCTGAATCCCATAGAACACCTGTGGAGAGATCTCAAAATGGCAGTTTGGAGAAGGCACCCTTCAAATATCAGGGACCTGGAGCAGTTTGCCAAAGAAGAATGGTCTACAATTCCAGCAGAGCATTGTAAGAAACTCATTGATGGTTACCGGAAGCGGTTGTTCGCAGTTATTTTGGCTAAAGGTTGTGCAACCTTTTGTGTTTTTTCCTTGCAAGTAAATTAAATGAAGATAATAATACCAAAGAATTTGTGATTGCAATCATTTTCAGGAAGAAACTGAGTATTATCTGACAGAATTGCAGGGGTGCCAATACTTTTGGCCACCACTGTAGGTGCTGAGCCGTTTTACTTATGGTAGTTCCTGGCCAGTTTTTAATGGAGTGATGAGTAGGATTTGGCAGTGGGACTCATCACTTCCACTCCCGCTCCAGTACAGGTAGTACCGGAGGCTTAGCCAGCTCAGCTGAGACAGGCTGTCTCATTAGAGACACAGAAAAGGCTGAAGGAAAAGCTTCAGAGAGACACAGCCTCTGGACTATATGGTATATTTCTGAGAAGGATATCCACAGCGGTTAAATGGGCTAAATGCTGAGTTGCTGGAGAGCCAGGCCCTGAACACATCCCTGGTAGCGTGAGTCAGAGGTATTGTGTATTACTTAGCATCTAGCCGGGCAAGTCTTTTTTGGCTGGAAATAAAAGCCCTACGTTTCCTTTATATGGACTGTTTCCATCTATGTCACGGCCATACTGTCCTAAATCGCCTCTAGCATGTTACAATGTCCAGCCTCTGTTTGGACACTTCCATTGAAGAAGAACTCACCACCTCTAGTGGCAGCCTGTTCCACTCATTGATCTCCCTCACTGTCAAAAGGTTTTTTCTAATGTCTAACCTGTATCTTCTCCCTTTCAGTTTCATTCCATTGCTTCTCGTGTTTCCATGTACAAATGAGAATAAGGATGATCCCTCTACACTGTGACAACCCTTCAGATATTTGTAGACAGCTATTAAGTCTCCTCCTAGCCTTCTTTTTTGCAATTCCCATATCCTTTAACCGTTCCTCATAGGACATGGTTTGCAGTCCGCTCACCATCCTGGTAGCTCTTCTCTGAACTTGCTCCAGTTTTTCGATGTCTTTTTTAAAATGTGGTGCCCAAAACTGGACACAGTATTCCAGATGGGGCCTGACCAAGGATGAGTAGAGGGGGATAATGACTTCACGTGATCTAGACTGTATGCTTCTCTTAACAAATTCCAGAACTGTGTTTGCCTTTTTTGCTGCTGCATCAAACTGTTGACTCATGTGCAGTCTGTGATCTATTAGTATACCCAAGTCTTTTTCACATGTGCTGTTGCTTAGTTCTATTCCTCCCATTCTGTAGATGTAATTTTCGTTTTTCTTGCCCAAATGTAGAATTTCATTTCTCTGTGTTAAATACCATTCCATTAGTCACTGCCCATTGTTAAAGCTTATCTAGATCCTTCTGAATCCTTTCTCTGTCTTCTCTAGTGTTCGCTATCCCTCCTAGCTTTGCATCATCTGCAAATTTGATTAGTTTATCTTTAGTTCCCATATCTAGATTATTTATAAAAATGTTGAACAACACTGGAGCCAAGACAGAGCCTTGTGGTACCCCACTTGAAACACTCTTCCAATTGGATGTACAACCATTTATTACTACTCTGAGTACAATCACTGAGCCAGTTATGAATCCATCTAACCGTAGCCATGTCAATCTCATACTTGGTCATTTTTTCAATAAAGATAGTATGACATACTTTATCAAATGTTTTGCTAAAGTAGAGATATACTATATCTGTCGCATTTCCCTGATCCACCCAGTCAGTGATTACATCGAAGAAGGAAATTAGATTAGTCTGGCATGACTTGTTTGCTACAAACCCATGCTGGCTCTGTTTAATTACTGTATACTTATCCAAGAACTTACATACATGCTGTTTAATATTTTGTTCAAAGATCTTTCCTGGTATAGAAGTAAGGGTCACTGGCCAATAATTTCCTGGCTCCATATTCTTTCCTTTTTCGAAGATAGGGACATCATTTGCCCTTCTCCAATCTTCTGGGATGTCTTTTGTTCTCCAGGAATTTTCAAAGATTCTGGCTAGTAATTCTGCAATTCCCTCTGCTATCTATTTCAGTACCCTAGAATGTAATTCATCTGGACCAGGAGATTTAAATTCATGTAAATTAGCTAAATGTTTCCTCACCATCTCTTTGTTTATAGATACTGTGGATTATCTTATTCCTTAGATAGCACAGTGAAAATCAGTTTTTACATTTGCTTTCTTAGAGAACACAGATGCAAAATAGGAATTTAAAAGTTTGTCCTTCTCAACATTATTTTTGACCACTTCACCCTTTTCATCCTGTAAAAATACTATATCATCTTTGACTTTTATTTTGCTTTTGACATACACCCAGAATCCTTTTGTATTGCTTTTGGACTTCCTTGCAAGCCTCACTTCATTACTGGCTTTAGCTCTTTTAACGCTTGCCATGCATTCCCTGCAGACAGCATTATATTCTTCTTTAGATATGCCCCCCCCCTTTTCCATTTTATATACTTTTTTTATAGTTTTAGATTGTTGATCTTAAAGGGTTTATTAATAAGGGTGTCACACACCAGAAACGTGTTGATGTTTTAAACTTGTCTTCATGATGGTATTTTAACTTTTTGTGCACTATTTTTGTACTTATCCACTAAATAAATACTTGCATGTTCATGAAGCAGGAAGTTTTCTTCTCTTCATTGGACTTTTCAGCGTCTATGCTTAGATGCCACCGTTGCTCCGGACTGCCTGAAGATTCAATGAGGGTGAGCTGGACATATTTTCTCATTTCTCTATAGATCTGCAGTACCCGGTCGCGATCACTATAGAAATGACAGCTGCAGCATCCGACAACGTCTGGATGGTAACAGCTGATCGGCGGGGGTGTCTGATGTCGCACCCCACAAATCAGGTATTGATGGCCTATATAAAGGTTAGACCTTCAATAAAAAAGTAGTAGCCAACCCCTTTAATAAAAGGTAGAATTTTAGATTTATGCGCTCTGACTGGTCTTCTAGTAAAACAATATCTTATAAATTACTGCATTTTTTTTTCCATTTAAATTAAATAAAACCATTTTATTTAATACTCTTGTTGGATATAAACACTACTACCTGCAATGGAAAAGTTTGTTTCGGGAGTGCCTGCAAGATGGTATTTGCTCCGTAGAATTTAAGAATATTTTTTCACTACAATTTTAAAGATGCTAAATGTTGGTAATTTCCTTCCAGATGAATTTTCCCTCAATCTTTACATCTCTCTTTGTGTTTTATTTGACTGGTGGTGTAATGGTACAAATATGACCTTAAGCTTTGGAAACAGTGACAATAGCAATGAAATTCCTAATGTCTGCCATTACCGGGTCCCATAAGCCCAGCTCTCTTTGACTCATCCGTGTAAAGCCCGTTGTAAAGATATTTCCATCTCTGGTAAAGATGGCTCGCATAGGTCTCATCCCCTCATGGGGGGAAAGTTTTTCCTGTGAATGGGAGAGGAGGTAAGGTGGAAAACAAATTGGTCATATCATTTTTATAGACACAAAGGCTCACTGTCCTGGCAGGAAGCATAAGACAGTATGTTACTGGCTCCTAATTCTCTGCAGCTATAGTTACGAAGGTGACCCTGGATGAAAAGTTCTGGAGATGTTTCAACTACCCAGCCAACATGTCCTGGCCATAATGTCCACATGTCTCAGACATCACTATTAATAGAAAGCAGGCCAAATATTCTGTTGTTTCTCATCGCTCAACAGAAATGGGAAACATTAGTTACATGGCAGATTTTCCAACATGTGGGGAAGCCAATGTTTCATCCAAACATTGGGATGGCAGGGCATTCTAAAAATTGTAGACCAACGTAAAAGGGTTGTCCATCATTAGAGACATTTTTTTATCTAATTAAATGCATGTATTTGGGACTAAAGCCTCGTGCAAATGACCATATTTTTGGTCCGAGTGTAATCCAAAAAAGCATCCGGTCCAAAGAAAAAATTGTAGCATACTCCAGTTTGATCTGATATTCGGATCGCACTCAGCCATGCAGGTCAATGAGTCCATGGAGAACATTGGACTGGACTTGGATGACATCTGAGTGCAGTCTGATTTCCATGGACTGACACAATGGAGAAAATGGAAAAACATTTTTCAACATCATTTCCTCATCCAAGAGAATCTGATCACACTTTAAGTTTAATCGACCCGATTCTCTCAGATGAGAGAATGTATGGTTGTCTACACCTGCCCTGAAAAAAAAAATAATTTTTACAATTAAGATTAATTTAAAAAATTTCAGTTTGCCTTCTATATTCTCTGTCTATTGCTTGCGGCAGAATGAGTTAAATGAGAAACCGTCAGTGAGTTCATTCTGTAGTTTGTAATTTTTTTAAGTATCTTTTTTTCTGAGCTAAATTACATCAAAGTTGAGAGGGAGGTAGGGGAGAGGGAGAAGGTTGGAGCTGTCCACGCTGGTAGTATAGCTGGATCCGTTGCTGTAATTAGCAACATTTTTAATAAAACTTTTCTTTAATGAAAAAAAGAAAATGTTTTCAATTCTGGACAACCTCTTTAAGATGGTCTTAGATTCCTGAGTAAGACACCATTCACTGTTTTTTTTTCTTTTAGAAATGTTTTTTTTTTAAATGGATATGAGAATATTGAATATGAATGTTCAAATAAATTGTCATTGTAAAGATACAGTTTCTGACAATCAGATATGATTTTATGGCTCATCAACGTCCAAATTAAACATTAGAAGCTATACGGACACTCTGCTGTAAACAATACGATTGTCCCATATACTAAAGCTGACGGCCTGATATCCTTTTTCTGTCACCTTAGTATCTGTGCAGTCCTCAGAGGCCAGTATAAGAGTTAGCGGAGAGATAGGTATAGTAAATAAACATGCAGAACACCTTCTCATACCGGATCCCACAGAGCCAGCTGCCGTTCACTCATCTTGCTGAAACCGGTGGTGAATATTTTGCCATCAGACAGAAAAATGGACTTGATCGGCCGAGCCCCTTCATGAGCCCCACTTTTCTCCTAGGTTGTTGGGTTAGCAGGTTACGGTCACCACAACAAGTTGAAAACACAAACATGCATGAAGATTTAGATTAGTGTCACGCTAGTATCACCTCATATTCCAGTTATCCACACTTTGGTAAGAAGATACATGATTAGAAGCTGCCAAGGGTTGTAAGGGGAACACTATGACCATGTTCACATACAGCGTTTTTGCTTTTTTCTGCAGCCAAAACCTGCTCTCTTGGCAGGAAAAAGTTGCATGCAGCGCAGTGTCTTTTGCTGAATTTTTTTTTGCATCGTATTTTGGGTGCAGATTACATGTGCTTTGTCTATAGTACATGTTTAATATAAATAGTTTCATTCTCCAAAAATACATAATTACGTAGGTTGAATAAAGACCTAGGTCCATCAAGTTTAACCTTCCTCCCCAATTGTACATTAAAATCGCTGTGAAAATGCAGCAAAAAATGCAGTTGCGTTTTTTTTGTTGCAAATTTTTTCACTTTCTCATTGCTTTCTATGGGTGAAAAAAAAATGCTGAACGAAGAATTGTGATGCTGGAAATTTAAAAAAAAAACCACAGAAGTTTTTAAGTTTAGCCAGGAAAAAAGAAAAAAAAGCCCGTGCATGAGATTTCTGATGCCTCATAGCTTTTGCTGGTCCTGTAAAACGCAACTTTTAATTTGCATAAAAAAAAACCACAACAAAAAAATGCTGCAACAATGCAACTTGTGAACATAGCCTATCTATCACAATGCAGATGCAATACTAGTAAATGGTTACAGTCCTATATAGGGGTCCTAGATCATCAATGTATCCACTGCTATATTCTAGAATTCTATAAAACACTACTGCTCCCTTAGAAGAGATAGTAGGGTTTCGGATGCCGTAGATAAGACCTAGTCTAACATATAAATATAGAAAAATTGGAAAAAAAAAAAATAATGTACGCAAAGAGAGATCCTTCATAAAAGTACAACTTGAAAATAAGACTCGCAAGTTGAATTATATATATTAAAAGTAGTAGTTCACGGATAGAACGATGATCGATGATGGGGTTTTGTGGCTGATTTGTAGAGTTATATGGGCAAATTGTTTTAATCTTAAATTAGAACGAAGCCAGATCTAATCTCTTTCCTAGTTTAGATGAGGCTTTGTGGCACAGAAAGAAAGGACACCCCTATTAGCACGGGTTTAACGTCACAGGCCAAGGACGCTACTGGCCACAGCGCTGGTCCAAGGAAGCTTTCCATCAGGATCTACCACTACTGTGGACTGTAAAACTTTCCCAACCAGATGAACTTTTATACAGCCACAAAAAAATACATCACCGATCATATCTCTGTTACCTATTAACTGTAGAACATCATCTAGAAGTCAGTGCATTATTAGGGTATGTGCACACGATAAGTATTTGGTGCAGACATTTCTGCATCTCTTGGCAGGAAAAAGACATGGGCAAATATTTGGACAGAGTAGATGTGAAAGGGACATGTATGTACTGAGCCACTTATCATATTCCTGCTTGGGTGAAAATCTTCAGCATTACTCAGTTCACATGGGCTACAACTATTAGATTGGTATAAAAACATGCTGCCTCCTGTAGTACATGCAAACTAGCATTGCATTCAGGTCCTCTAATCCAGAAGTCCCGCCATCACCATATTACAATATATGTTAAAAAAAACAACCAGTACTCCTCTCTCACTACGGGGTCCCCCGCCGGTCTCGAACCATCAACATCCAGCTGGGGCATCATATGATTACTGCAGAAAAATGTCAGTGATTGGTTGCAGCAGTCACATGATGCCAACTCCGGATGTTGATGTCTCGAGACCGGCAGGGGACAAAGTAGCAAGTGTGGTGGAGCAGCGCCAGTCAGGGAGGTAAGTACCACATTTTTTTTATTACCCCTCCCTGGACTCATTGAGAATAAGATATAATGTAGGAGAAAATCCCTTAATAAATCCTATTTTACATGGCAGATGTAGGGACAATAATGAGGGCTGATGTCCAGTATTAGGCAGCTGCAGCTTCAGGCTGTTTGCAGACATTATCCCGTACTTTGAAGATTTAGTACAACTCATAATGTAATGTGGTGATGCCAAGACTGTGAGAGAAGATCAAAGAAAAGGGATATGAATGACTTACAGCCACTATTTCTTGCTTCCGAGGGTCTATAACACGTAATTTCTTATCTTTGCAGGTAGTGGTGATGAGACTGCCATTATAGTTCCAGCAGACATTGTAGACGAGGTCACTATGCATCTCATCCAAAGTAATAAGAGCCTCGCCAGTGCCCACATTCCAGATAATAATCATGTTATCACTGCCTAACACGAAAGGAGAAAGGACAAAATAATATATAATATCAATATAGTAAATAATTACAGGTGCTTCTCACAAAATTAGAATATCATCAAAAAGTTAATTTATTTCAGTTCTTCAATACAAAAAGTGAAACTCATATATTATATACAGTCATTACAAACAGAGTGATCTATTTCAAGTGTTTATTTCTGTTAATGTTGATGATTATGTCTTACAGCCAATGAAAACACAAAAGTCATTATCTCAGTAAATTAGAATACTTTATAACAACAGCTTGAAAAATTATTTTAAAATCCGAAATGTTGGCCTACTGAAATGTATGTTCAGTAAATGCCCTCAATACTTGGTCGGGGCTCCTTTTGCATCAATTACTGCATCAATGCGGCGTGGCATGGAGGCGATCAGCCTGTGGCACTGCTGAGGTGTTATGGAAGCCCAGGTTGCTTTGATAGCAGCCTTCAGCTCGTCTGCATTGCTGGGTCTGGTGTCTCATCTTCCTCTTGACAATACCCCATAGATTCTCTATAATAGATTCTCTATGGGGTTAAGGTCAGGCGAGTTTGCTGGCCAATCAAGCACAGTGATACTGTTGTTTGTAAACCAGGTATTGGTACTTTTGGCAGTGTGGACAGGGGCCAAGTCCTGGTGGAGAATGAAATTTCCATCTCCAAAAAGCTTGTCAGCAGAGGGAAGCATGAAGTGCTCTAAAATTTCCTGGTTCTGTGTAAAACATATAACATGAGTATACCATGAGCCACGTAGCAGTGGTAATGTCTGAGTCTGTGATACCTATGCCACTTTACATAATAAAGGTTTCTACTAACAGCTGATCAGTCCACAGCAAACATGCATGTCTGTTCCATCCAGTATTTCCAATCAGATTTCAGTATGTTTCAAGCAATTAGGTGGTTACCTGCACTAAGTAAAACATTGCGGGCTGAGGGGTGCCATGTGATAATTCCTACTCTCTTTGAGTGACCTTCCAGTGTAACAATAGGTTCCGTTATTGATCGCACTGGTGTGTAATCTGGAATTTGCCAAACCTGAGAAAAAAAATAAAAAATTGTACATTAATATTTTCACCAATAATTAAATGGTCAGCATTGTTTCAACAAACTTTGCAAAAATCAATAGTACAAAAGAATATAAGAAACTTTGCAAAAATATCTGATCAAAGTAATATGCTTATTTCTCCACTGATGAGTCACTTCTTCCCCTTCTCACTGCCTCCAGAATTCATCATTTACTCAACAGCTCAAATCCATCTTGGTCAAAGCAAAAGAGACAGCCAGCACAGTGAGGTGTCAGGTTACAGCTCCTAATAAAATCAATGGAGAGGAGAGCGAGGAGAAAGCATGAGGAGCACTCAGCACAGAGAGACCAAGAAGACAAAAAGTAGAGAGACAGGCAGATTGTACAGCAGCTTTTAGCAAATGGATTTCCCTTCAGTGCTGGATTCCCAGCTACACTGCTCAGTACTGATGTGCAGTGGCGTACCGCCAATGGCGGCAGGCCACGCGACTGCTATGGGGCCCCCAGAGCTCACGGGCACCATAGCAGTCGCCCCTCTCCTGCACTCCCTGCTCAGCTGCTTGATTGCCGCCGCCACCCACAGGCACTGTCTTCAGGCATGGCCGCGCGCAGTGCGCTGTGCGGCTGTGTATTGCAGTAATGACACGGCAGGGGCGACACTGCGCCTTTAATTGTGCTTGTGTCGCCCCTGCCGTCATTACTAGCAGACACAGCCGCACGGCGCACTGCACGTGGCCATGCCTGAAAGCAGTGCCGGGGGGCAGCGGCGGCAATCAAGCAGCGGAGTGGAGGGTGCAGTAGGGGGGCGCCGATGAAGAATGGGTCCTGATGAAGGGAGGCCCTGATGAAGGAGGGCCCCGAGGGGGGCCCTGATGAAGTGCCGTCAATTAAGCAGCGCCGGTGGAGCAGGAGGGGGGCCCTAATGAAGTGCCGGCAATCAAACACCGCTGGAGGTCCTCCCTGCGGAGATGCTGGGGAAGCGGTGTGGGCCCCAACGGCGAGTGGGCCCCTCTGATGGTCCAGGGCCTGTGATGGCCATCAGACAAGCCGGCGGCCCTGCACAGCTGGACCGGACACAGGCCAAGGGGCAGGTGAGTGAGGCTTGCCACCAGATTCCCCAATCCCCATATTAAATATATTTCTAATGTGTCTTGTGTGTATGTCAGTGTGTATGACTGTGTATATATATATTTATGTCTGTTTTATGTGTTTTTAAGAATGTGTTCAAATATGTACGTATGTCTGTATGTGTACTTATTTGTGTATCTGTTTGTGTATGTGCATATCTGTGTACCATGTGCATGTCTGCTTACCATGTGCGTGCATGTCTGCTTACCATGTGCGTGCATGTCTGCTTACCGTGTGCGTGCATGTCTGCGTACCAAGTGCGTGCACATCTGCGTACCATATGCGTGCATGTCTGCGTACTGTGTGTGTGCATGTCTGCGTACTGTGTGTGCGTGCATGTCTGCATACTGTGTGTGTGCGCATGTCTGCATACTGTATGTGCATGTCTGCGTACTGTGTGTATGTCTGCGTACTGTGTGTGTGCATGTCTGCGTACTGTGTGTGTGTGCATGTCTGCGTACTATGTGTGTGTGCATGTCTGCGTACTATGTGTGTGTGCATGTCTGCGTACTGTGTGTGCATGTCTGCGTACTGTGTGTGTGTGCATGTCTGCGTACTATGTGTGTGTGCATATCTGCATACTGTGTGTGTGTGCATGTCTGCGTACTGTGTGTGTGTGCATGTCTGCGTACTGTGTGTGTGTGCATGTCTGCGTACTATGTGTGTGTGCATGTCTGCGTACTGTGTGTGCATGTCTGCGTACTGTGTGTGTGCATGTCTGCGTACTGTGTGTGTGTGTGCATGTCTGCGTAGTGTGTGTGTGTGCATGTCTGCGTACTGTGTGTGTGCATGTTTGCATACTGTGTGTGTGCATGTTTGCATACTGTGTGTGTGCATGTCTGCGTACTGTGTGTGTGCGCATGTCTGCGTACTGTGTGTGCATGTCTGCGTACTGTGTGAGCATGTCTGCGTACTGTCTGTATGTGCATGTCTGCGTACTGTGTGTGTGCGCATGTCTGCGTACTGTGTGTGTGTGCGTGTCTGCGTACTGTGTGTGTGCGTGTCTGCGTACTGTGTGTGTGCGTGTCTGCGTACTGTGTGTGTGCGCGTGTCTGCGTACTGTGTGTGTGCGTGTCTGCGTACTGTGTGTGTGCGTGTCTGCGTACTGTGTGTGTGCGTGTCTGCGTACTGTGTGTGTGCGTGTCTGCGTACTGTGTGTGCGCGTGTCTGCGTACTGTGTGTGTGCATGTCTGCGTACTGTGTGTGTGCGTTTCTGCGTACTGTGTGTGTGTGCATGTCTGCGTACTGTGTGTGTGTGCATGTCTGCGTACTGTGTGCGCGTGTCTGCGTACTGCGTGTGTGCGTGTCTGTGTAATGTATGTATGTGAGCGTGTCTGCGTACTGTGTGTGTGTGCATGTCTGCATATATGAAGGATGAGGGGACAGCCTGGGCCCTGTGTACTATGCCTATATTTCTCTGTGCATCATGTATGTATTAAAGGGGCCACTGAGACTCTTTTGCCCGAGGCCCACGAAAACCTGGAGTCGGCCCTGGTTGATGGAGGAGGGAACGTCATGTGACACTCTCTCTCCCATCATTCCTCCTCTGTGTCTGACGCAGCGGTGTGATGACGCTCCACGCTCTGTCAGACAATGGAGCTGACAGCTGCTGAGGTGATGAGAGGAGACGAGCTGCAGAGACTGAAGCAGCGGGAAACTAGGAGCGGTAAGTATGTATTTATTTATAAATCAGTGAGTACTGATAAAACTGGAGGACTGGGGACTGCATTTTACCCTATGGTGGGGGGAAGCTGCAGTTTACCCTATGGGGGGCTGCATTATACTGCGTACAGGACAATGGGGTGCATTATACTGTGTTGAGGACCATGGGGAGTGCATTATACTGCATGGAGGACCATGGGGTGCATTATACTGTGTGGAGGACCATGGTGAGTGCATTATACTGTGTGGAGGACCATGGCGAATGCATTATACTGCATACAGGACCATGGAGAGAGCATTATACTGCGTAGACGACCATGGCGAGTGCATTATACTGCGTGGAGGACCATGGCGAGTGCATTATACTGTATGGAGGACCATGGCGAGTGTCTTATACTGTGTGGAGGACCATGGCGAGTGCATTATACTGAGTGGAGGACCATGGTGAGTGCATTATACTGTATGGAGGATCATGGCGAGTGCATTATACTGTATAGAGGATCATGGCGAGTACATTATACTGTGTGGAGGACCATGGCGAGTGCCTTATATTGTATGGAGGACCATGGCGAGTGCATTATACTCTGTGGAGTGTGGAGAGGTGTGGGGCCATTATATTGTATGTTGGCCCATTATACTGCATGGAGGGCTGTGTGGGGGTCACAGTTGGGGGATCATACTGTGTTGGGGTCACCATACTTCGCCTTGGGAGTTGAGGTGGTGTACAATAGGGTCATTATACTGTGAATGTAGAGGAATTCACCATGGGGGTATCATACTGTGTCTGGGGGGCACTTTTGTTGGCATCATATTTTATGGGTAATGAAAGAGGGATCTAGGACTTCAGCAGGAGGAAAATTACTATGTAAAGGCTGGAAAGTTGTGAGATCTGCTCTTCTGTGACCCCGACAATTATTTACTTTTTTGGGGTGGGCCCAATTAGAACTTCTGCTATGGGGCCCCATGATTCCTATGTACGCCCCTGCTGCTGTGCTAAAGAGAAAGAAGAGCAAGAATTTATGTGCCTGTGTTTGCTGTGTATTGGAACCATCATAACAGGTAGAGTTCACCCATTATTGCAGAAGGAACTAATAATAGTAGAAAAAGTCTGCATAAGAGGAGAACTGGTGAAAAATGCAAAATACAAGTCATATAATGGCCAGGAAGGGAGAGTGAGCGAAAACTTTATTTAAGAAATTGTAGAATTAGGATATCTTAAAGAATTTCTAAAGATGTAGTAAAATATCTAATATACTGTATACCCTAACGTACTAAATGGCATCAGTGTTGATGAGATGATTTTCATCTTCTTATCTAGAGGGTAACTTGAATTTCTCAATTCCGTCAAGCTCAATTCAAAATCTGGAAGAATGTCCTCTGCTTTCCATGTGTCATTTGTAGTGTCTTCTAAGGTGGCTAGAAGACCTTTGGGTCACCTTAGACACAATGGAACTGGTGTGACAGTCACTGGTGGACCCAGCCAGGAAAGGGCTGCAGTGCAAGAACAATATATGGGCCCTCTGCAGTCCAGTAGCTCATCATAGTGCACAATTCCACCTGCTGTGGAGGTGGTACTGGCCCTCTCACCGTTTGGGCTCCTGTGCGGCCGCACAGGTTGTACCAATGATCTGTCTGCTCCTGGTGACAGTGACCTCTTTACCTATTAAAACAATCCAACATTAGGGTGCATACTTTCTATTTTTTTCTGTTTGAATATCACCTTAATGTTTTTATTAATTTCCATCTTGTAAAAAAGACAGAAGAGGGAGTCCCACTAATGTTTAGCCATGATCTGGTTTCTAAGCCTTTATTCCCTATTTTGTACACCGTTAAGGCATAACTGTTTATGGTGGCAAGAAACATTGATTAGCACAGCAATAACATTTTCTTTTTTTTTATTGATTTGAATGTGCCTTCTAGTAATGTCACTACCTGCAAAGCAGCTGTGTCAGGCTTTAAGAAACTCGAGGATTCTGTACAAGTATTGAAACAAGAAAGCCCCTTTATATGGGAACTATACGTTCAACAAACTTTGCATGAGCCAATGTAAGAAACTTTATAATATATCTTATCAGAAAAAAACGGCTTCTTTCTACAATTTTGTGCCACTTGTTTCCTTTCCTCTGCCTCCCAGCTCATCTTTCACTGAAAAAAAAGCTCAAAGTACTGTATATTGAAGCCTATGGAAAGGAGTAAGCAACGTGAGGACTAGAGTCATAAATTGTGCAGATTCTAGCTACAGTAGCCTATCCCAGTGCTGGATTCCTAGCTACACTGCTCAGTAAAAAGGTTAGTAATCCCTCTCTCTGTATGTTTAGTGTATGGAGACATCATAGCAGCTAGTCTCATCACACCAGCTCAGAGTAAATTGCAAACAATAGATAGAACATGAAGAGGTGAAACCTGCAGGATACAAGAAATATAATGGCCAGAAATAATGAAATTTTAATGTACACGTACTCACTTGAAAAATCTGGCATTTCAGTACTTTTGTTTGCAATTTTTTTTACAATTCGTGTAATATTTTTCCTCTATATTCATAGGTTTATTTATAGTAAACATTATTGTGAACAGTAAACTTGAAAAAATGCATTTTTATTTTATTTTTTTTTGGGGGGGGGGGCTTTTTCCATTTAATCATAGCATTTTTCTATTTGTATAGCTGCCAAAAATAGCGATTTTATGGAATAGTTGCTGAACTTCAAAAAAAAAATAAAATTGCATGGGAAATGTATGTCTTGCTATCTGGTTTTCAAATGTTCTTGTTTAGGGGGGGTGGTGAACCCTATGTTGCCCCATTACAAAATGTGGACTAGGAAGAATCTTTTTCTAATATTTGTATATTACGTTAAATGACTGCCTGAGAGACTATTTGGTAATTTTGTTTCTGTCTTGCTTTGTACCTATATATTATGTATAGTGACTGCATATATACTGGATATATGTAATCCTGTATTCTCTTGCAGGTTGGGAGGTTGCCACTAGGTGGCTCTGCTGCAGCAGACTAAATAGACTAAACCTAGAAAGCGCAGTCAGAGTGATGCTGAGGCCACATTAAAGGAAACCTGTCACATTGTACAGAACATGCAGTCTGATCTGTGGACAGCATGGTATAGAGAAGTAGAAGCTGAGCAGAATAATACATATTGGTTTGTTGGAAAAGATTCAGTATAATGTATTTTATCCATTGAATGCTTGTATTTGTATGCATATGGGTATAGTGGGCGACCCTACTAGTGACTGACAGCTATATGCATATACAGTTATACAGGAAAGACTGTCAATCACGGAGTAGGACCGCCCACTGGACTCATATGCATACAGACACCAGGGATTATACTATATAAATTTCATGAGTTTTGTAAGCAAAAATTGGGATTGGAACCTTATAGAAAAAACGATAGTTAATAGAAGGGGATGTGTTTTGTGTTTTGGAGCAAATCCTGGTTTTGACTTTAAAATACTGATAAAACGCTGACCAGAAAAACTGATGTGTGAATGAGGCCTAAAATTCAAACTTTTCTGAAACTTTTCCCACAACAATGTATAACAATCTGATTATCTCCTGCTGTATAACATCCTGCCTATAGATCAGATACCATTGTCAACATGACAGGTTCCATATAAAGGGGAAGACCGAAATTAACAGTGAAGTTCACACTAAATGTCTAAATATATAATTTAACAATCTAACGATTTTTCTAATGTACTTCAATTAAAAATTCCTTCCCCTTCCCCTCTCTACTGAAAGTTTCTCTCTGTATTTTTTTATTTTTTAACTTCCAATGACATTTCATTTGAGTATCTCAGCTTGCACAGGGGATTCTCAAATGAGTCATCGGGGGGCTGGTGCTGTGTCCACTGCCCCCATTGTTGTCACCCCTTCCCAAAATAGGACGTCATCAGTGACGTCCATTTCAGGGGCTGAGCTAGTGTATACCCTACTGAGCATGTGCTGCTTGTCAATTTCAGTGCATGCTCATTATGCGCTTGCTATTCTATATTCCCTTTAATGCACACTGGCGTTGCACTCCTTTGCCGGGTCTATAGAGAAGTGATGAACTGCCAAGAGAGCGCAATGTCACTGTGCACTGAAAAGGAGAGAAAGCACCAAGCATAGACCAGACTAGCCCCAAAACAGACGTCCCTGATGACACCCCGTTTCAGAGTGGTGACATTCATTTCAAGGGCTGAGCTGGTCTCTTTACACCTGGTAACGTAGACCCACAGGATAGAGGATAACTTGATACTCTGGGAATAGTGTTTTAAAGAAATTTTTGATGCATTGTTGCCAAGTATAAGATGTGTTTCACAGAATTCTAACTTACAGCAAAACTTGCAACTAGGTCACTGATACATGGCTATGCTATGACTTTTGCCTTGTACTGAAAATGCAGTGAGGAGTTTTATGTCTGTATTAATTTATGGCAGCTACGTACCTTTTAGAAAACTTTATGGAATGATCCACTTTTGATTTGTTTCAGTCCTTTCTCCTTTGTGACATTTTTATGGTTATCACTAGCCAATGTTTAGTCGTAGTACAATCCAAACTATATAAAACATTTAATAACTCTTTCTCTGGGTTAGATGACATATGATCCTATCATGATCATCACAATTGTCCTTCTATGGTTAGTAAAGGAAGAAAGCACATACAAGACATGCCACAACAATGACCACAAAGCAGTCTGACACTCATTAAGTTTCCTCGGCTGCAGTATGAATGGTATGTAAATGAGAACATCATAATACTATTTTTAACTAAATGTTGTGTTTAAGGGTTTTTATCATCCATTAACACAGCGAAGCTCTGTCCGGAGATGGCATTTCAGCGTAAACCACAAATTAGTTTCATATGAAACATGGAGTAGGTCTTTTGGTATTGGACAATGCAGAGCTCAACCACACCTACTTTGAAATAATTAACCCATTTTAATATTCCATACCAAAACATAAAAAAGGTGGTCTCTTGCTTGGTACCTCCTCTATGCAGAGTGCAGCAGTGAATTTGCATTTGCCATTGGCTGCTGCACTCTGCATATACAGCAACTGAAATAACAAAGCTCAGTATATTGAAGTGAGCTTTGTCTTCTCGGTTGCTGCTTATGCAGAGAGCAGCAGCCTATAGCATATCTTTCTGTGTGAGTGCCACCATCCGAGAAAAACGGACTGATTTTTTTATCAAATGTATGTGACACTGTTCCCTTCACTGTCAACAAATTATAAAGTTTATCCATGCTTATAAGATTGATAGAAAAAACAGGAAAACCAGCTCACCCTATGTAGTGTTGGTGTGTCCAGGAGCTCGCAGTCAGTGCTCTGCCGTCACTTGGCAATATAGACTGGGAAAAGGATTGACTCAGCTCACCGGAGACCGGAACAGTTAAAATCCAGCTTTTACTTGTTTCTTGGATAAAAATAGATGCAGATCCAAAACACATTGTAATTCAAAAAATGTTCTTATAAGACTGGGAGGGGACACAGGGGGTATAGTGCTAATGGGTTACCAGACGCGTTTCGAACATGATGTTCTTAGACTCGGTACCGAGTCTAAGAACATGTTCGAAACGCATCCGGTACCAAGTCTAAGAACATCATGTTCGAAACGCGTCTGGTAACCCACTAGCACTATACCCCCTGTGGCCCCCTCCAGTCTTAGAAGAACATTTTTTGAATTACAATGTGTTTTGGATCTATTTTTATCCAAGAAACAAATAACATCTGGATTTTAACTGTTCCGGTCTCCGGTGAGCGGAGTCAATCCTTTTCTCAGTTTATAAGATTGATGGCCTCTCCCCAGTATATCAGACCGGTGGGAGTCTGACACCCAACATCTATACCATTCATCTGCTTTGAGCTGATTACTGAATAGGAGCTGAGCTGGTGTTCTACACAGTGAATGGATCTTTTTTCGTTCTGACTCCTGCTTACAGTCGATCAGGTGCCAGGTGTCAGACTCCCACTGATTTTACATTGATGATTAATCCAAAATATAAGTCATCAATATTATAATCCCTGCCAACTTGTTTCAATATATTGAAAATATACAATAATCTTGTTACTCAACTTTCCTAACTCCAGCACTTGTCTCAGGGTCTTCCTTCCTCTGTGGTCACCTCCCTCTGCTCTTGTATGCTTTAAGTTACTATGGACCCTTGGTGTGCATCTCTGATTTCACCTGGGCCTCTTATAGGGCATCTGTCAGCAGATTTTTGCTATGTAATCTGAGGACAGTGTGAGGTAGGGGTTAAAACACAGGTTTCAACAATGTGTCACATTTGAGGCTATGTGCTGTTGTTTACACTGAAGATTTCATCACCTGGTGATTATCATTGTCTGGACTACAGCAGCTACAGCAGCATGTGTATCCTTGTCCAACTCCTCCCCCTTCTGTGATAAGCAGCTCATTGTCAATAGACAATGTACATACAGAGTCTGGTGTGGGTGGGTGTCACAGGTGTGTCAGAGGTGACAGACAGTCGCCCTGCAGTTGGTTGCAGGAGATATCTATGCTTGGCATTACAGACATCTTTATAGAGGCTGGCTGTCTCTAGGACCCAGCGACTACCTCCCTCTGGCTAATTAGCACCCTGGCCTGGGTGTATAAATACCTGGTGTGTCTGAGAGGGAGGTGCCAGCGATATTCATTACTACTTGTGAGGCTTTAGCAAGAGCAGTACTTCATCCTCTCTGGAGCTTGAGGCCGTGTGCACATTTGTTTGGAGTCATCTAAAGCTAAGCAATCCCCCCCAGTTTTGTCCACCCTTGTCTATAGAGTTTAGTGGAGATCGACTAGTGCTCATCTCCTCCCTTCCCTAGCCTTAGCCATACGCCAGGGAAAGTCAGGGCGAGGCACGTGGGCAGAGATTAGTGAAGAGCCAATACAGGGACGTTAGTTAAGACAGGGTGACACTAGACAAGACTAGGAGGTCTCCCCTTCCCCATTTCCCTAGAGTATGGGCTCCCTTTCCCTTTGTGTTGCACTAAGTCTTTCCCACACCTGGCGTGACAGCGGGTTAGCTTTCTCTGCTACATTACTAAATCTAAGATTTTGTCATAACCACTGCACCTAGTAATCTAAGTGATACATTCTTATATTCAGGGTCTCTTTGCCTACATCAGGCAGCTTTCAGATGAGGTAGCAAAAACCTGCTGACAGATTCCCTTTAAGGCCAGTTCAGGTGGCTACACACTGTCTGAATATTCAGGTAGTAAACCTATGCTGCTACCCCGTGCTGCCATCTCTGCTTTCTCTGGGATCTGCTACAATCTCCATAAAGAAAGTTTACAGTCACACTCCGTTCGGCTGTTCCAAGATGTGGTCCACACACTCAGCTCTGTTGCATAAAGGTGTCTGTCTCTACCCTCAATTCTGCCACATCAAGGTGCATGTCTGTATAGTTGGTGCTAATGTTCCAAGGTTTAAGTCCACACACTTGACTGCTGTCCAGCATTTCCAGTTCCACACTGTTCCATGTATTGCCCAGCGGATCCAACTCCTCTCTTCCACGCCGCTCTGTGTGCTAAACTGCTAATCCAGCTCTGCTTTTCCACATGCTATCCGGTTTATCTGGCTCCACTGTATTTGGCTGCACCAACACCTCTGGTCTCAGCTGTACATTCAGATCTATAACTTAGCAAATCCAGCTCACTAGGTAAAACCATCACATGTCTAACGAAACTTCACAAAAGTGCTCTGCTAACTTCAATAGGATTTTGCTTGCTAGTCTTTGGATTATGGGCTCTTCATTGGCTTTGAGGCAACTTCAACAACACATGGGTTTGACAGTCCAGAATATCCATTAAATCTAAATGCCACCTTGCAAGGAATTTCAAACTATACTAGTCCTTTGTCAAAGCATGTCAAGTCTACCATAAAGATAAGGTTATTCAATGCTGCAATGTTAACTTGCTTCCACTAGATGGCAATGTATCACAATAGATCAGACATGGGCAAAGTTTGGCTACATGTGGACCTTTGGCTGTTCTGGTGCAGCCCGCAGACTGGGCAGCTAAAGGGCTTTATGCAGTAGTGTTTGGCTATGTGCCCACAATGCAGAAATGAAGCAGAAAATTTCTGCAGCATTTCTGCATCTCCCTGGCAGAAAAAAACGCATGCAGATTGTGCATGCGTTTTTCCTGCAGAATACATGCGGATCCACATGCGGATTCACATGCGTTTCCGCATGCAGATTGACAAGCGCTTTCCAGGCGATAGCATCACTTGGAAAGTGCTTGACAACTAGGTCACACTATATAAATCCATGCAAACAGCATGGATTTATACAGTGTGAACCGTAAAAATTAAAACAAATAAAGCTATACTCACCCCCGAGGCCCCGGCGTGGCTGCAGCGCTGCTTCCTGGCTGGTTCCCGGCTGCCGGCATATCGAGAGACAGAGCGGTGAAGGGCCTGCGGTCACATGACTGTGACGTCACCGCAGGTCCTCAAGCGATGCTGGCATTCAGAGAGAAGCCGCCGGACAGGTGAATATAACTTTATTTGTTATTTTATTCTTTTTTTACAGGTACAATGGTAACCAGGTCTGGATGAGAGTCTTCTCTCCTCCAGAACTGGGTACCATCCGCACATAGAGACGCATAGAAGCCGCTTGTACAAATGTACAGTCGCGGTTTCTATGCGTTTCAATGCAAGTCAATGGCGGGAGTTCCGCTGCGCTTCCGCAAAATTAAATGACATGCTGCGGATTTTTGTACGCAGCATAAACGCTGCGGAAAAATCCGCAACATGTGCATAGAACATGCGGAATCCCCTTGGGGACCATGGGGGACGGATTACCTAGCGTTTCACAAGCGTTTATGCTGCGGAAATTCCGCAGCATAAACGCTTGAAAAACGCTACGTGGGCACACAGCCTTTCGCACTACACAGCCACCATTCACCTGGTGTCTCGCTGTCACTGGTATCTGTATCCTCGAGATACAGATACAGGTGAAACCAACAAAGCAATGAAACCAAGATGTAGTAGGATCCTGTCCTGCATTTTGAAGTATAAGAAACTTGACACTCAGAGTAGTGAAGATAAGGAGATTTTTAATTTGTAGATTATCAATCCAAAACAGAACACAAATGTTTTGGTCTATATTAGACCTTCATCAGTGTGAGGATTGCCCAGGGAGAGAAGTTTAACATAGAGCTTCAGCGCAAGATCACAGTGTCCACCGCTGGATATAGGAGAGAGGCACTCAACAAAAACAATGCCCTCATACAGTTCCAAACCACATTTTTTATAAAAAAGTTCTGAATTTTTTAAAAAAAGACCCCCAAATATATATTATATATACACTGCTCAAAAAAATAAAGGGAACACTTAAACAACACAATGTAACTCCAAGTCAATAACACTTCTGTGAAATCTACCTGTCCAGCTATGAAGCAACACTAGTGTTGAGCGATACCTTCCGATATCAGGAAATATCGGATCGGATTGGATCGGGCCGATACCCAAAAAGTATCGGATATCGCCGATTCCGATACCGGAAACCAAGGCAAGTCAATGGGACACAAATATCGGAATGAAAATAAACCCTTTCTTTCCTTGTAGGTTAATTCTACATGAAGGAAAACAACTAACAATAATGTAGAATGTATTGGGGGAGGTGGTTGCCCAAATCGATGGGAACAGTGCTCACAGTGAAACATGAAAAGCCGGCAATTCAGCAGCGGCATACACCGGTACCCGACAATTTAGAACAGAAAGAATAGAGCTTCACACATAGATTAGATAGATAGAAACATGTCAGTCACATATATAAGAAGTACAGTGATAGTGTTGATTACTGTACTTGTCATTTAGTGTTAAAATAAATGATTTATTAAAAAAAAAATTGGCGTGGGGTTCCCCCTAATTTTAGTCTCTAGCGGAGGTTAAGCAGACGGCTGGGGCAGATGTTTGAAGCCTGGGAAGGGGGTAATACCCACGGAGCTTCCCAGGCTACTAATATCAGCCCCCAGCTAAATACCTAACCTTTACTAGCTATTAAAATGGGGGACCCCCCCAAAAAATGATGTGGGGTCAGCTGGGGGCTGATATTAATAGCCCAGGAAGGGTGCCATGAATATTGGCCCCCTCCCAGGCTAGAAACACCAGCCGTCAGCCGCCCCAGAAATGGCACATCCATAGGATGCGCCAATTCTGGCACTTAGCCTCGCTCTTCCCACTGCCCTGTAGCGGTGGCAGTGGGGTAATAGGGCTGGGGTTGATGTCAGCTTATAATGCCAGCTGACATCAAGCCCAGGTTAGTAATGGAGAGGCGTCTATAAGACACCCCCATTACTAACCCCATAGTCAAAGTTAAAAAAAACACAAACACCCAGAATAAAATCCTTTAATTGAAATAAACACACAATTCTTTATTGTTCTAAATTAAACCATACTTACCATCACGCCCATTCCAGCTGAAGCCAACGATCTCCTGCAATAAACATAAAATAATAAAGCAACATCATCCTTACCTTCCCATGGTTCCCAGGACAGCTTCAGCTCTGCTACATCGAGATGACAGGCTGGACCGCAGCAGAACGCTGCCATCCAGCCTGTCATCCCGCAGACAATGAACTCAGCTCACCTCATGCACGTCACTGACAGCGTGGGAGAATTCTCCTGCGCATGTGGTGAGCGTGAGAGACTCGGCTCATCTGGATGCCGTCACAGCCTGACACTGAGGAGCGCAAGCATGCCTGCGCTTCTCAGTGTCTGCGGGATGACAGGCTGGATGGCAGCGTTCTGCAGGTCAAGCCTGTCATCTCGATGTAGCAGAGCTGAAGCTGTCCTGGGAACCATGGAAAGGTAAGGATGAGGTTGGTTTATTATTTTTCATTTATTGCAGGAGATCGTTGGCTTCAGCTGGAATGGGCGTGATGGTAAGTATGGTTTAATTTAGAACAATAAAGAATTGTGTGTTTATTTCAATGAAAGGACTTTATTCTGGGTGTTGTGTTTTTTTTTTAAATACTTTACTAGAAATTCATGGCGGTCATGTCTAATATTGGCGTGACCCCATGAATTTCGGGCTTAGGGCCAGCTGATAATGCCAAGCTGGCCCTAACCCCTTTATTACCCAGTGAGCCACCGCACCAGGGCCCTGGATGAGTTGGGTACAGCGCCAGAAGATGGCGCTTCTATGAACGCGCCATTTTCCGGGGTGGCTGCGGACTGCAATTTGCAGCGGGGGGGGGGGGGGGGCAGAAAGCTTGGGCCTCCCTGCGCTGCAGATTCCAGCCCCCAGCTGCCTAGTTGTACCTGGCTGGACACAAAAATAGGGCGAAGCTCCACGTATTTTTTTTTAAAATTATTTCATGAAATTCATTAAATAATTAAGAAAAAAAGGGCTTCCCTATATTGTTGTGTCCGGCCAGGTACAAATAGGCAGCTGGTGGTTGGGGGCAGCCCGTTCCTGCCTGCTGTACCTGGCTGGACACAAATATAGTGCAAAGCCCCACGTCAATTTTTTTTTAATTATTTCATGAAATAATTTTTAAAAAAAGGGCTTCCCTATATTGTTGTGTCCGGCCAGGTACAAATAGGCAGCTGGTGGTTGGGGGCAGCCCGTTCCTGCCTGCTGTACCTGGCTGGACACAAATATAGGGCGAAGCCCCACATCAATTTTTTTTAATTATTTCATGAATTTCCTGAAATAATTTAAAAAAAATTGACGTGGGGCTTCGCCCTATATTTGTGTCCAGCCAGGTACAGCAGGCAGGAACGGGCTGCCCCCAACCACCAGCTGCCTATTTGTACCTGGTTGGACACAACAATATAGGGAAGCCCTTTTTTTTATTAATTATTTCATGAATTTCATGAAATAATTAAAAAAAAAAATACGTGGGGCTTCTCCCTATTTTTGTGTCCAGCCAGGTACAACTAGGCAGCTGGAGGATGGAATCTACAGCGCAGGGAGGCCCAAGCTTTCTGGGACCCCCCCCGCTGCAAAGTGCAGTCTGCAGCCACCCCGGAAAATGGCGCGTTCATAGAAGCTGGATGCTGTACCTGGCTGGCATACAAAAATATGGCAAAGCCCACGTCAAAACTTTTGGGAAAAATTAATTAAAAAATAAATAATTTAGGGACTGCATCTTTATTAACTCCTCAAATGTCATTTAGTGTTAAAATAAAGGATTTATTTGAAAAAAAAAATTGGCGTGGGATCCCCCATAATTTTAGTCTCTAGCGGAGGTTAAGCCGACGGCTGGGGCAGATGTTTGAAGCCTGCCGGCTTTTAAACAATCAGGAGAATTCTCTCACGCTGGGATGGCATTCTGATGACAGGCTAGATCGCAGCTGAGCGCTGCCATCCAGCTTGTCATCCTTCAGAGACACTGCAGAGCGCAGGCATTATGGGAACTTCCGATTCCGGTATTCGATATTGTAAAAGTATCGGAATTAAGTATCGGAATTCCGATACCGCGAATATCGGCCGATACCCGATATTTCAGTATCGGAATGCTCAACACTAAGCAACACTGATTGTGAATGAATTTCTCCTGCTGTTGTGCAAATGGAACAGACAACTGGTAGTAAAGATAGGCAATTAGCAAGATACCCCCTATAAAGGAGTGGTTCTGCAGGTGGTGACCACAGACCATTTCTCTGTTCTCATCCTCTTTGGCTGTTGTTTTGGTCACTTTTTCATTTTGCCATTGCTCTCACCCCTAGAGGTACAGTAGCATGAGGCGGTGTCTACACTACAACCCACAGAAGTTGCTCAGGTAGTGCAGTTCATCCAGGATGGCACATCAATGTGAGCTGTGGCAAGAAGGGTAGCTGTATCTGTCAGCACAGTGTCCAGAGCATGGAGCAGATACCAGGAGATGTGGAGGGAGCCATAAGAGGGCAACAACCCAGCAGCAGGACCGTTACCTCCTCCTTTGTGCAAGGAGGAACAGGAGGAGAACTGCCAGAGCCCTGCAAAATGACCTCCAGCAGGCCACAAATGTGCATGTGTCTGCACAAACGGTTAGAAACCGACTCCATGAGGGTGGTATGAGGGCCCGACGTCCACAGATGGGGGTTGTGCTCACAGCCCAACACCGTGCAGGACGCTTGGCATTTGCCACAGAACACCAGGATTGGCAAAGTCGTCACTGGCGCCCTGTGCTCTTCACAGATGAAAGCAGGGTTCACACTGAGCACATGTGACAGACGTGACAGAGTCTGGAGACGCCGTGGAGAGCGATCTGCTGCCGGCAACATCCTTCAGCATGACCGGTTTGGCAGTGGGTCAGTAATGGTGTGGGGTGGCATTTCTTTGGAGGGCCTCACAGTCCTCCATGTGCTCGCCAGAGGTAGCCTGACTGCCATTAGGTATCGAGATGAGTTCCTCAGACCTCTTGTGAGGCCATATGCTGGTGCGGTTGGCCCTGGGTTCCTCCTAATGCAGGACAATGCCAGACCTCATGTGGCTGGAGTGTCAGCAGTTCCTGCAAGATGAAGGCATTGAAGCTATGGACTGGCCCGCCCGTTCCCCAGACCTGAATCCAATTGAGCACATCTGGGACATCATGTCTCGCTCCATCCACCAACGCCATGTTGCCCCACAGACTGTCCAGGAGTTGGCGGATGCTTTAGTCCAGGTCTTGGAGGAGATCCCACAGGAGACTATCCACAACCTCATCAGGAGCATGCCCAGGCGTTGTAGTGAGGTCATACAGGCACGTGGAGGCCACACACAATACTCAGCCTCATTTTGACTTGTTTTAAGGACATTAAATCAAAGTTGGATCAGCCTGTAGTGTGTTTTTCCACTTTAATTTTGGGGGTGACTCCAAATCCAGGCCTCCAATGGTTAATAAATTTGATTTCCATTGATGATTTTTGTGTGATTTTGTTGTCAGCACATTCAACTTTCTATAGAACAAAGTATTCAATGAGAATATTTCATTCATTCAGATCTAAGATGTGTTATTTGAGTGTTCCCTTTATTTTTTTGAGCAGTGTATATTGATATATACATAGACACACACCATATACTGTATACTGTACATACAAAAATATCTCAACTTTTTTTTTACATTTTGTTTTACAAAGTTTTGGCTTTTTTAAAAAGCCATAAAATCCAAAAATATAAAAACATATATTATATGTTTATATATTATATATATCTTATAAGCTATACGTACAAATATATACCGTATATCTATAATATAACCGGAGATGAATACATCTGTCTGAAGCCTATATAGACTGTGGCATGCGCGACGCGCAGTCTGGCTCCAGACAGAAGAGCGCATGGAGCCGTTACAGGTAAGAGGAGTTTGTAGACACTGAAAGCATACCACGATCTCCGGTGCCATTCTTACCTGACCGGGAGGAGCATTGCCGCGGCGCCTCTCTTCTCGCCGGAGACCGGGGCAAGAGTGAAGCGTCGGAATCGGCGCATGCGTAGAGCCATTTTACTGAAGACACATTTGCAGTGTGTCTTCAGCAAAATGGCATTGGACAGTGCAGTATGGGCACGCGTGTACTCCGGCGCCGCACTCCTCCCCCGGCCTCCGGCAGAACAGGACATAGCAGCACTGGGGCACAGGGAAGAAAGGTGAGTGTAAGTGTTTATTTTTTGTGTGCAGCATGATAGGGATGAGGGGTCCCATAGATACCAGGATTGGGGGGTGAGGAGACCATGCATACCAGGATTGAGGGGTGAGGGATACCATGCATACCAGGATTGGGGGGTGAGGTGACCATGCATACCAGGATTGGGGGGTGAGGGGGCCATACATACCAGGATTGGTGGGTGAGGGGGCCACACATACCAGGATTGGGGGATGAGGGGGCCACGCATACCAGGATTGGGGAATGAGGGGTGCCATGCATACCAGGATTGGGGGATGAGGGGTGCCATGCATACCAGGATTGGGGGATGAGGGGTGCCATGCATACCAGGATTGGGGGATGAGGGGTGCCATGCATACCAGGATTGGGGGATGAGGGGTGCCATGCATACCAGAATTGCGGGATGAGGAGGCCATGCATACCAGGATTGGGGGATGAGGGGTGCCATATATACCAGGATTGGGGGGTGAGGGGGCCATATATACCAGGATTGGGGGGTGAGGGGTGCCATGCATACCCAGATTGGGGGATGAGGGGTGCCATGCATACCAGGATTGGGGGATGAGGGGTGCCATGCATAACAGGATTGGGGGGGTGAGGGGACCATGCATACCAGGATAGGGATGAGGGGTATCATACATACCAGGATTGGTCAGTGAGGAGACCATGTATACCAGGATTGGTTGGTGAGGGGACCATGCATACTAGGATTGAGGGGAGAGGGAGAGACCATGCATACCAGGATTGGGGGGTGAAGAGACCGTGCATAACCAGGATGAGGAATGGGGTGCCATGCATACCAGGATGAGGGGTACCACACATACCAGGATTGGGGGGTGAGGGGACCATGCATACCAGGATAGGGATGAGGGGGTACCATGCATACCAGGATTGGGGGGTGAGGGGACCATGCATACCAGGATTGGGGGGTGAGGGGGCCATACATACCAGGATTGGTGGGTGAGGGTGCCATGCATACCAGGATTGGGGGATGAGGGGTGCCATGCATACCAGGATTGGGGGATGAGGGGTGCCATGCATACCAGAATTGCAGGATGAGGAGGCCATGCATACCAGGATTGGGGGATGAGGGGTGCCATATATACCAGGATTGGGGGTGAGGGGGCCATATATACCAGGATTGGGGGGTGAGGGGTGCCATGCATACCCAGATTGGGGGATGAGGGGTGCCATGCATACCAGGATTGGGGGATGAGGGGTGCCATGCATAACAGGATTGGGGGGGTGAGGGGACCATGCATACCAGGATAGGGATGAGGGGTATCATACATACCAGGATTGGTTGGTGAGGAGACCATGTATACCAGGATTGGTTGGTGAGGGGACCATGCATACTAGGATTGAGGGGAGAGGGGGAGACCATGCATACCAGGATTGGGGGGTGAAGAGACCGTGCATAACCAGGATGAGGAATGGGGTGCCATGCATACCAGGATGAGGGGTACCACACATACCAGGATTGGGGGGTGAGGGGACCATGCATACCAGGATAGGGATGAGGGGGTACCATGCATACCAGGATTGGGGGTGAGGGGACCATGCATACCAGGATTGGGGGGGAGAGGTGCCATGCATACCAGCATTGGGGATGAGGGGTACCATGCATACCAGAATAGGGATGAGGGGTACCATGCATACCAGAATAGGGATGAGGGGTGCCATGCATACCAGGATAAGGGATGGGGTGCCATGCATACCAGGATTGGGGATGAGGGGTGCCATGCATACCAGGATAGGGATGAGGGGTGCCATGCATACCAGGATTAGGGGATGAGGATGACTACCTCTTGAAGCTCATCAAGAGAATGCCAAGAGTGTGCAAAGCAGTCATCAAAGCAAAAGGTGGCTACTTTGAAAAACCTAGAATATAAGACATATTTTCAGTTGTTTCACACTTTTTTTGTTAAGTATATAATTCCACATGTGTTATGTGGCACCCCAGGGGTCTGGTTGCCACAGTAATAGAAATATTATGTCTGAGAGCAAGTGGGAGGTTTCTCTGGTCAGGAGCCCTAAGCATGCAACACTGCCCGCCCAGACCTGGGAGGGGAGGAATCTGCCCTTATAAACTGGGTCTGGGGCGGGATTAGGGAGTGAAGTCCCAGACAGAGACACAGTCAGAGTCTGGGAGTCAGAGCCTGAAGAGGGAAAGCAAGAACTAGGAGCTCTGTAGGAGCAGGAGCGAGTGCCAGAGGCTGGAAGCTAGAAAGCTCGCCTTGGCTGAAGACACTAAACCCGGACACGGAGTCCGAAGTAGCCAAGAAAGAGTGCAGATAGTCGGGGAGGCCTACAACTCCACCTGGCCAGGGGGGGATCCTATTTGCTTACAGACTGACCAGGCCCCTACTGCTAACCAGTACTCCCGGGAGGGTCTGCGTTATACCATCAGTAAAGACCCTGAACTGCACCACACGACTCTGTGTTTCATCGCCGCACCAGCACCATCAGTATTGGGACGCTCACACCATCACTCCCATCATCCACACTAGCTGCCCTGAGGCAATGCTTCTCCCGTGGAGAGTCATCCCATACTTGGCTGCGCATACAAATCAGCCTCAGCGGTCTGCAGCGCAGCGGCGGTCCCCACTGACCGCAATCCACGGGTGGCGTAGTCGGACATTTGTCACATTACTAAGACTGCCACTGGTTTGACCGCCCTGGGCACGGACCGGGTCACAGCCACGGAGGACTACAACCCCCAGCGATCCGGCTCCGGGTATCCCCTGCACAGCATAGGCCCAGGGGGCGCGTCAACTTTGGCGTAGTCGGCAGGATTTCGTGCCCGCAACCACCGGGTACTGCGTACCTGAAAAAGACTTTTGTACTTACCTGTGGCGAAGTTTCCCGCCGTCCGGAGCCGTTTCCCGCCATCAGACGCCATCTTGGGTCGTTTCCCGCCGTCTTCTGCCGTCTTCCCGCCATCTGCAGCTGCTTCCCGCCATCGGACGCCATCTACAGGACGCCGCACGGGAAGAAGAGGGGCGTGGACGCCGAAAGCGCGCGAGATCCGAAGCTCCGCCCCACGCACTGACGCTGCGCAAGGTCCTGGAAGGGAGGAAGAGCGACGCTGACGTCATCGGAGCGCGACGCCAGGTCCTCTACCCCGACGATTGACTGCGGAGCCGCGGCCTACGGAAGAAGAGCATCGCAAGGTAGGCCACGGTCCACTAGGGGGGTAGAAGGATGTCGGATACCGAGGGGAGCTCCACCGCCACACCAGCCGCCAGCGCAACCGCTGCAGCGGTCATGCCATTCACCATGCCCTATATCCCGGGGGCAATCTGGCTACCCCAGTACTCAGGGGAGTCACATACCCTGAGTGACTTTAGGGAAAAACTGGATAGCCTCTTCCAGGTATACCCCCTCACGGAAGAGCAAAAAGTAAGCATCCTGGTGGCCCAGTTAATCGGGGCAGCCCAAAGGGAGGTAAAGTCCTGGTCACCTGGGAAGAAGAGGACTGTCAGAGAGATACTAGCCTGGCTGAAAGACACATTTGATACCCGCACCTCAGCCGAAATAAAGCTCAGATTTTATGGGTGCAAACAACGGGCACATGGAAGTATAAGAGACTATGCCCTAAACCTACAAGAGGCCCTGAGAGCCATTAAGCAGGCAGACCCTGACAGCGTGGGTAATGAAGACAAGCTGTTGACCGAACAATTTATTGAGAGTCTGCTGTGCAATGCCCACCGAACCCAGTTGCGAGCAATGGCCTTACAGTACCCTGACCTGGACTTTGCACAGTTCAAGGACAGAGCCATCCGGGTGCTCCGAGAACCGGCACCAGGTGGCGCTGTGACCCACAGGCGCCCTGCTATCACTTATCACCAGGACGCGGCGCCCTTGTCTGCAGGGCCTGTGGGAGCTGATGCGCAGGCTTTGAACAATAACCCGGCTACAGACCTGCACCATCAGGTCCAAGAGCTGACTAAGAGCGTTGCCGCGCTAACCAGAACTGTGCAGTCTTTACAGGTCTCTTCTCCAGGAAAGATCCAGCTGGCATCCGGACCGGAGGACGCCCCATGGCGCCGACTGAGGAGGACCCCACCGGCCAGAGGGAGACCCAGCGACAGATACAACGAGGACGGACAACCCATCTGCCGCCGCTGCAATCAACCCGGACATATGGCAAGGTACTGTAATTTAAACGGGCACAACCTGGGGTAGAGGGCCAACCCCCAGGCATAAGAACTGGCGTGATAAATACGTAGGGGGACGTCCGGTCTTGCCAGTTGTACTGGACGGCATTCCTATGAGTGCCCTACTAGACACCGGGTCACAGGTCACCACCATCCCGTACGTGCGCTTTAAGCGGTACTGGAATGACTCGGACATAACCCGCTACCCAGATGACGACCTGAGCATTATCGCCAGCGATGGTCAGCCCGTGCCACAGATAGGATTTAAGGAAGTGACCATCAAGGTCGGTAAAGTTGAACTGCCGGCACAAGGACTGATCATTGTGGACATTGACCGTCGCGAGAGTCACCCAAAAATAACCCTAGGTACTAACGTAATCGAAAACTGTCTTGCAGAGGTGATTCTTATTTTGCAACAGGTTGCCAAGAACGCCAGTTCCAGCCAGCAGCGTGTCCTCCAAAAAGAGATCCGGGCACTGATGAAGCGGCAACAAGTGGAACTATCTGGTGGTGAGATAGGTAGCGTGAGAATGTGTGACCCGTTGCCTATTGCCATGCCCCCAAAAAGTGAGATGATGATTTGGTGCCAGGCAGCTATTGGTCTAAGAGGTAGAGACTACCAAGCAATGGTAGAACCCGTCTACTCAGACAGTAGGCCCACCATTTTGACAGCACGGGGGGTGGTCGATGTACGCCATGGGAGGGTGCCCGTCCGCATCATAAATATCGGGGAGAGAGAAGTATACCTGCCCCGGTATGCCACGCTAGCCAAATTGTTCACCATCAACCAGAACTCTGTACAGGCCGTGGAACCCTTGCCTCCATCTCAACCAGAGGAAGGTAACGGCTCTAAGAAACCAATGGAGGACTGGTGTCAGCAACTGCATTTGGGTACTGACTCCACTCCCTCACACCAAAAACAGGGAGTCTATCGGGTGGTCCAAGAGTACGAGAGAGTGGTTAGTAAACACCCGCTGGACTTCGGGCGAGTAAAGGGGGTAGAACATCACATTCCCACGGGAGACCATCCCCCCATAAAGGAGAGATACCGACCCGTACCCCCTGCACACTATCAACATGCCAAGGGGATGCTAAAAGACATGAAGGAGGCTGGGGTAATTAGGGACAGCTGTAGCCCCTGGGCAGCTCCACTAGTCTTAGTGAAAAAGAAAGACAACACCATGAGAATGTGTGTAGACTACAGGAAGGTCAACCGTATCACACACAAAGATGCGTACCCGTTACCAAGGAAGAAGAGTCCTTAGCTGCATTAAAATCTGTTAACTTTTCTCTACTTTGGATCTCACTAGCGGGTACTGGCAGGTTCCTGTAGCAGAGGCGGACCGGGAGAAGACCGCATTCACCACCCCGATGGGTCTCAGCGAATTTAACTGTATGCCGTTCGGGCTCTGCAACGCACCAGGAACCTTCCAACGGTTGATGGAATGCTGTCTGGGACACCGGAACTTCGAGACTGTCCTGTTATACCTGGACGATGTCATAGTTTATTCCAAGACTTATGAGGACCATCTGGAACACCTGGCAGAAGTGTTTGAAGCCCTGGCAAATGTAACGGGTCTGGGAGGCGGAACCTCTGAGCTACTATACAAGGGGGCAGTCCTTGTAAGGGAGCGGGTGGCGACCAGGGAAGACGGGCAGGAGGTCACAGCAGGTGACCGGGACAGTCTCTGAGTGAACGGGCTGGAGGTCACGGCAAGTGACCGGGGCAGTCTCTGGATGAACGGGCTGATGGTCACAGCAGGTGACCGGGACAGTCTCTGAGTGAACGGGCTGGAGGTCTCGGCAAGTGACCGGGGCAGTCTCTGGATAAACGGGCAGATGGTCACGGCAAGTGACCGGGGCAGTCTCTAGGTAAAGGGTTGGTACGACCTGTGGCGGCTGATGATAGACGTGAGCTCCCAGGTGAGCAGGCGAGAGTCTCTGGATGAACGGGTGGTCACAGCATGTGACGGCGGAGCCTCCAGGAAGACCAACAGACAGGCGGCAGATGAGCGCTCCCAGGTGAGCGGGCAGAAGTCTCTGGACAGGCGGGTGGTCACAGCACGTGACGGCAGAGCCTCCAGGTAGGCTAGTAGACAGGCAGCTGATGAGCGCTCCCAGGTGAGCGAGCAGGAGTCACTGGACAGGCAGGTGGTCACAGCACGTGACGGCGGAGCCTCCAGGTAGACTAGCAGGCAGGTAGCAGGTGTGTGCTCCCAGGTGAGCGGGCAAGCTGGTCCATAGACAGACTGACAGGAGTTGGAAGGCAGACCGTCGGACCTCGGGCAAGCAGGCAGGAGGCTGATGTGCGCTCCCAGGTGAGCGGGCAGGCTGGTCCTTAGACAGACTGACAGGAGAAGTAAGGCAGACCGTCGGACCTCAGACTAGCAGGCAGGTAGCAGATAATCAGGCAGGAATCTGGCAGGTAACTGGCAGGTAACTGGCAGGTAACTGGCAACGGGACCTGAGGGCTGAAGCAGAGTAGTGAACAGTGCAACAACATTGCTCGGGCACCTCCATTTTGGAGGAGGTGCCTTATATATGGTGAAGTCCTCCGGCCATTGGCCGGGGACTCCTTAGGACGGCGCGCGCGGCCCCTTTAAGAGGGAGGGAGAGCGCGCGCGCCCTAAGCACAGTGGCCGGGAAGGAGCGCGCGCTGCCAGCAGAGCGGGAGGAGGACGCCGGGCACGGAGCAGAGAGGTGAGGGGAACAGCGTCCCTGCCTAGCAGAGGGCAGGGACGCCGGCGCTACAGTACCCCCCCCCCTTTAGGCCCCCCCTTTTTTAGGCCCGACAGAAATTTAGCTAGGATAAGAGGGGCATGGATGTTCTCCCGGGGCTCCCACGTTCTCTCCTCAGGACCAAACCCCTTCCAATCTACTAGAAAAAAGGTCTTTCCTCTTACCCTTTTGGTGGCAAGAATGTTCTCTACCTCAAACTCGTCCTCAGCAGAAACCGGAGCAGGAGGCGTACCTGTAGACTTGGAAAAAGAGTTAAGTACCACAGGTTTGAGGAGAGATACATGGAAGGAGTTAGGGATCCGTAAGTTGGCCGGGAGTTTCAATTTATAGGCCACCGGGTTGATCTGACTGATGACCTCCAGAGGACCGATGAACCGAGGCCCTAACTTGTAAGAAGGTATCTTGAGTCGGACATATTTAGATGAGAGCCAGACTTTATCTCCAGGACGAAATTGTGGAGGATCCAGGCGTTTTTTGTCAGCGTGTCTTTTCATCCGTTCGGACGACTGAAGGAGTGCGGATCGGGTACTCTCCCAAATGGAGGAAAATTTGCTAACGAGAGATTCCGCAGCCGGGTTGTCCACAGAGGTGGAGACAGGAAAAGGAATACGAGGATGCTGACCGAAGACTACAAAAAACGGGGATTTGGAGGAGGATTCGCTCTCGTGATTGTTATAGGAGAACTCGGCCCAAGGTAGGAGATCCACCCAGTCTGAATGGTGGGCATTAACGAAGTGCCGGAGGTAACTGGTCAGGTTCTGATTGATCCGCTCCACTTGACCATTGGACTGTGGGTGGTAAGCGGAAGAGAAGTCCAGGGTGACGTCTAGCAGTTTACAAGTGGCTCTCCAGAAACGTGAGGTGAACTGTACCCCACGATCCGACACGATGTGGAGGGGCAGGCCATGAAGACGGAAGATGTGGCGGATAAAGTCTTCAGCCAGCTCGGGTGCAGACGGGAGGCCTGGCAGGGGAATAAAGTGAGCCATCTTGGAAAAGCGGTCAGCGACCACCCAAATGACCGTACAACCGGCAGAGACGGGGAGATCAGTTATGAAGTCCATAGCAATATGCTGCTAGGGGGCAGCAGGCACAGGAAGCGGAACAAGGCGGCCGGCTGGCAGGTGTCTCGGGACTTTGTTGCGGGCGCAGGACACACAGGCAGAAACAAAGTCTATTACGTCCTTGTGCAGGGTAGGCCACCAGTAGTGCCGGGCAATAAGCTGGAGGGTCTTTTTCTGACCGGCGTGGCCAGCTAGTTTAGACGAGTGACCCCAGTGTAGGATCTTCTCCCGATCAGGTACTGATACGAACGTCTTACCGGGAGGGAGACGATTTAGACTCACGGGAGCCACCTGCATTACTCTGGCGGGATCGATGATATGTTTAGGTTCTTCCTCGAGATCGGACACCAGAAAGGATCGGGACAAGGCATCTGCTTTGACGTTTTTGTCAGCCGGGCGAAAATGAAGAACAAAATCAAAGCGAGCAAAAAACAAGGACCACCGGGCTTGGCGCGGGTTAAGTCTCTGGGCATGCTGGAGGTAAGCCAAGCTCTTGTGGTCAGTGTAAATTATTACCGGGTGAAGAGCCCCCTCGAGTAGGTAACGCCACTCCTCCAATGCCAGCTTGATGGCCAATAACTCTCGGTCTCCTATGGAATAGTTGCGCTCAGAAGAGGAGAAGAGTTTGGAGAAGAAGCCACAAGTTACCATTCTCCCGGAAGATGATTTTTGAGTAAGTACCGCTCCGGCTCCAGAGGAGGAGGCGTCAACTTCCAGGAAGAACTGCTTGTTGCCGTCCGGGCGATGCAGCACCGGGGCGGAAGAGAAGGCCTGTTTTAGGGAAAGAAAGGCCTCCTCTGCTTCGGGCGGCCACTCTTTGGGATTAGTACCCTTACGGGTGAGCGCGGAAATTGGGGCAGTCCGGGAAGAGAAGTGTGGTATGAAGAGGCGGTAGTAGTTGGCGAAGCCCAGGAATCGCTGAATGGCCTTCAACCCCTCCGGTCGAGGCCATTTCTCGATGGCAGACAGTTTCTCTGGATCCATTCGTAGGCCGGTCTGAGAAATAATGTAGCCCAAAAACGGAAGCGAGGTCTGCTCAAAGAGGCACTTCTCGTATTTAGCGAAGAGGTGATTCTGCCTGAGCCTGAGCAGGACCTGACGAACGTCCCTCCGGTGAGTCTGGAGATCCGGAGAGAAGACCAAGATGTCGTCCAGGTACACCACTACGCAGGAGTAGAGAAGGTCCCGGAAGATGTCGTTGACCAACTCTTGAAAGACGGCAGGAGCGTTACAGAGACCAAAGGGCATTACCAGATATTCATAGTGACCGTCCCGGGTGTTGAATGCCGTCTTCCATTCATCCCCCTGACGGGTACGAACCAGGTTGTACGCCCCACGGAGGTCCAGTTTGGTGAAGATTCTAGCCCCCCTCAGACGATCAAATAACTCCGGAATGAGCGGAAGGGGGTACTTATTCTTCACCGTGATCTGGTTAAGGCCTCTATAGTCTATACAGGGACGGAGAGAGCCGTCCTTCTTTTTGACGAAAAAGAAGCCTGCTCCCGCCGGGGAGGTAGATTTCCGGATGAATCCCCTGGCCAGATTCTCCTCAATATATTCAGACATCGATCGGGTCTCAGCAGCGGATAATGGATAAATACGCCCACGGGGAGGAGTAGTACCAGGTAACAGGTCGATAGGGCAGTCGTATGGTCTATGAGGGGGTAGTGTCTCTGCTTCCTTTTTATTAAAGACATCAGCATAAGACCAATAAGGAATCGGAAGTCCGGGTAGATTAGCTGGGGTAGGAGAAGGACGGACGGGATGGACGGGAACCAGACAGGTCTTATAGCAGTCCTGTCCCCAGCGAAGGACTTCTCCGGTCTGCCAGTCAAGCACGGGTGCATGTCTCTGGAGCCAAGGTAGGCCTAGGAAGAGGGCGTGAGAGAGTCCAGGCAGAACATGAAAGGAGATACTCTCAGAATGCAGCATTCCCACCTGCAGAGTAATGGATTCGGTGATGAGTTGGATGGGGCGTGGTAAGAGACCCCCATCCACGGCAGCAACAGACAAGGGTACAGCCAGAGGTTTGGTGGGGATGCGGTATTTCTCTACCAGGGACTGTGAAATAAGATTTCCGGCTGCTCCAGAGTCAAGTTGGGCTAGTTCGAAATAACGGTTCTCCCCGCAGACGATTGAGACTGACAACAGCAGAGATGGAGAGGATTTATTCTTGTCTAGGTCGACCTCTCTGAGCGAACCTAGACACAGGCGTTTCCCGACCTCTCCGGGCAGGCACGGATCCGGTGCTCCTTACTGCCACAGTAGAAGCAGCTCCCCTCGGCACGGCGTAAGTCCTGACGGGTTTTGACCATCTTGGTCTGGTCGACCTGCATAGGCTCAGGAGAGTGTACCTGGGTAGAGACGGAGGGAGTGACGGGTTTCTGAAAAGTAGGAGCTAAGCGTGGTAACCTCCTCTCACGGGTGACTTCTTTGGCACGCTCCTGGAACCGTAGGTCAATCCGGGTGGCAAGAGTTATTAGGTCATCGAGAGTGGTAGGAATGTCCCCACCGGCAAGTTCATCTTTAATACGGCCGGACAGACCCTCCCAGAAGACGGATACCAGAGCGTCGTTATCCCAGGCCAGCTCCGAGGCAAGGGTACGGAACCGTATGGCATATTGGCCCACGGTGAGACTTCCCTGACGGAGGCGTAGCAGTGATGATGCGGATGAGGTCTTCCGTCCGGGTTCGTCGAAGACTTTCCGGAAAGCTGTGAGAAAAGCAGGCAAGTTGGACACCAGGGGGTCTCCTCTCTCCCATAGAGGATTTAGCCAGGCCAGGGCCTCCCCGGTGAGATGGGACATGATGAATGCAATTTTGGCCCGGTCGGAGTTAAACTGGTAGGACAATAGTTCAAAATGCAGGGTGCACTGATTTATGAAGCCCCGAGCCTGGGCGGAGTCGCCTCCGAAGCGAGGAGGTGCAGAAAGCCGGGGTCCGGGGTAGGATACCATGGTATTGGTGGGCAGCGGAGCTGCCGGACTGCGAGACATGGCACTGGCGGAGGTTGCTGGTGGAGCAGTCAGAGTGTCCAGGCGAGTATTGACATTCCGCAGGTGACCCAGGATGGACTCCTGTTGGGACCTTTGACGGGACAGTTCATGACACAGGTCCGAGAGCGAGGGAGCTTGGGTGCCACCGGGTTCCATGGCCCAAGCAAACTGTAACGGGTCTGGGAGGCGGAACCTCTGAGCTACTATACAAGGGGGCAGTCCTTGTAAGGGAGCGGGTGGCGACCAGGGAAGACGGGCAGGAGGTCACAGCAGGTGACCGGGACAGTCTCTGAGTGAACGGGCTGGAGGTCACGGCAAGTGACCGGGGCAGTCTCTGGATGAACGGGCTGATGGTCACAGCAGGTGACCGGGACAGTCTCTGAGTGAACGGGCTGGAGGTCTCGGCAAGTGACCGGGGCAGTCTCTGGATAAACGGGCAGATGGTCACGGCAAGTGACCGGGGCAGTCTCTAGGTAAAGGGTTGGTACGACCTGTGGCGGCTGATGATAGACGTGAGCTCCCAGGTGAGCAGGCGAGAGTCTCTGGATGAACGGGTGGTCACAGCATGTGACGGCGGAGCCTCCAGGAAGACCAACAGACAGGCGGCAGATGAGCGCTCCCAGGTGAGCGGGCAGAAGTCTCTGGACAGGCGGGTGGTCACAGCACGTGACGGCAGAGCATCCAGGTAGGCTAGTAGACAGGCAGCTGATGAGCGCTCCCAAGTGAGCGAGCAGGAGTCACTGGACAGGCAGGTGGTCACAGCACGTGACGGCGGAGCCTCCAGGTAGACTAGCAGGCAGGTAGCAGGTGTGTGCTCCCAGGTGAGCGGGCAAGCTGGTCCATAGACAGACTGACAGGAGTTGGAAGGCAGACCGTCGGACCTCGGGCAAGCAGGCAGTAGGCTGATGTGCGCTCTCAGGTGAGCGGGCAGGCTGGTCCTAAGACAGACTGACAGGAGAAGTAAGGCAGACCGTCGGACCTCAGACTAGCAGGCAGGTAGCAGATAATCAGGCAGGAATCTGGCAGGTAACTGGCAGGTAACTGGCAGGTAACTGGCAACGGGACCTGAGGGCTGAAGCAGAGTAGTGAACAGTGCAACAACATTGCTCGGGCATCTCAATTTTGGAGGAGGTGCCTTATATATGGTGAAGTCCTCCGGCCATTGGCCGGGGACTCCTTAGGACGGCGCGCGCGGCCCCTTTAAGAGGGAGGGAGAGCGCGCGCGCGCGCCCTAAGCACAGTGGCCGGGAAGGAGCGCGCGCTGCCAGCAGAGCGGGAGGAGGACGCCGGGCACGGAGCAGAGAGGTGAGGGGAACAGCGTCCCTGCCTAGCAGAGGGCAGGGACGCCGGCGCTACAGCAAACTATGGCCTAAAGGTAAAACCCTCAAAGTGTCATCTACTGAAGCCAAAGGTACAGTACCTGGGACACGTGGTGAGTGCTGACGGAGTAGCCCCCGACCCTGACAAGATCACCGTGATTAAGGACTGGCCAAGACCATCCAGCATAAAGGAAGTGTGGCAGTTCCTCGGGTTGGTAGGCTACTACCGAAGATTCATTCCCGGTTTTACCAAGAAGGCAGCTCCTATGCAGGACCTCCTGATAGGCCAGTCCAGGAAGGCCAAAAACCAGAAGCCACCCTTCAGATGGGAAAAGCTGGAAGAGGAGTCCTTCCGCCAGCTGAAGATGGCCCTCACGGGGGATGAAATCCTGGCGTACCCTGATTACAGCCAGCCCTTTATCCTCCACACGGACGCAACAACATCGGGCTAGGGGCCGTACTGTCCCAGATCCAGCAGGGGAGAGAATGGGTAATTGCTTACGCCAGCCGAAAACTGCGACCCACGGAAAGAAACCCTGAGAATTACAGCTCGTTCAAGCTAGAGTTCCTGGCAGTGGTGTGGGCAGTAACCGAACGTTTCAAGCATTACCTTGCCTCTTCCAGGTTCACCGTGTACACGGACAACAACCCGTTGACACACCTGGACACTGCAAGACTGGGTGCCCTGGAGCAGAGATGGATGGCCCGCCTGTCCAATTATGAGTTCACGATCAAATACCGGGCAGGGCGCTCCAATACCAACACGGACGCCCTGTGCAGGATGCCAAACCTACCGGATGAAGGGGAAGATCCAGAAGAACTGGAAGAGGTCGAACTCCCTGCGTTCCACCGTCATGGGATTACCCAGTATTCCCACCGTGTGAGGGGCCAGCGATCCACTACGTTCAACCCCTTACCCCATTACAACTGGGCGGAGACGCAAGACAGTGACCAAGCAGTCCATCTGGTGAAGGAGATGCTGACCCAGGCTGACGCCCGCCTGGACCCAGACGCTCCGGAAGAGACCAAGCAACTGTGGACGGAGAAGAGCAGACTGTTTCTCTACAAGGAGAAGTTGTGCCGCAGAATGGTCAATTCCCGGACACATGAACTGATCTGGCAGGTTGTGGTACCGAGACGGGACGCAGCTATGGTGCTGGAGGCCTACCACAATGGGGCAGGGCACTTTGGATGGAAGAAGCTGGAGTTCCTGCTGCGTGAACGGTTCTACTGGATAGGCATGAGAGGAGCCATTGAGAGGTGGTGTAGAGACTGTGGCCCGTGCAATCTAAGAAGAAGGGACCGTGCCAGCCAGAGGACTCCCCTGCAGCCCATCATCACCAGGCAGCCGCTGGAACTGGTCGCTCTGGACCATGTTAAACTGGCTCCAAGCAGAAGCGGGTATGTCTACGCCCTAACCATCGTGGATCACTACTCCTGGTTCCTGGTGGTGGTCCCTGTCAAAGACCTGACGGCTCAGACAGCAGCCAGAGCCTTCCAGCTGCACTTCTGCCACCCACACGGGTACCCGGACCAAGTGCTGACGGACCAAGGACCAGCCTTCGAAGCAGAGGTCTTCCAGGAGTTCTGCAACCTATATGGCTGCAAGAAGATAAGAACAACGCCCTATCACCCGCAGACCAACGGACTCTGCGAAAAGATGAACCAGGTGGTGATAGATCTGCTAAAAACATTGCCCCTGGAAGAACGCAGTCTGTGGCCTGAGAAACTGCCCGATCTGGTGGACCTGTATAACCATATCCCGGTAGGTTCCACCAACTGTACCCCGGCTTACCTAATGCGAGCAAGACCTGGTAAGCTGCCTGCTGACCTGGATATGGGAGTCCTGATACCCGAGGACACCTCGCCAGAGGCAGATTGGGATACAGCAGTACCGGAAAGTAAAGGAGAGCATTGAGCGAAGTCTCTGTCAATCAAGAGAAAGGTAGGAGAGGACTTATAACCAACATGCTCCCGCTGTTCCCCTGGTACCTGGAGAGCAGGTCTTGAAAAGAAAAAGGCGGCTCCATAAGTTGGACGACCAGTGGGAAAAGGACCCGTACACCGTACTGCCCTCAAGCCACAATAATCCAAAGGTGTACATCATCAGCAAGGATGGAGGAGAGACCACAGCCACTGTCTCCAGAGACCACCTGAAAAAGTGCCCCGAGAAGTTGCAAAGCACGGATGAAATCAGGAAGACCCTCAACCCGTAGAGGAAAAGGAGGAAATGATCAGCACCATACTCGGAGACTTTCCCCGGTCCTGGACACAAGTAAACAACGCTATCGTGGTGCCCGTCCTCACCTTTCTCCAGCCAGCCCCTCAAGTGCCTACAGAAGACCAGGTAGAGCTGGAAGAGCAGCTGGCCCAGGAGGCAGAAGAGTCCACACCAGCAGCGCAGGAGGATCAACCCTCTGCTAGTAGTGAGCCTGCCGTGCCTCTAGTGAGCCAAAGAGTGCGCAGACAGCTGCCCAGCTTACCCATAACACCTCCTACACCCTGTAGTGCAGGACCAGTTAGTGAGCTCCGTAGGTCCACTAGAGTCACTAGAGGTCAGATGCCCGCTCGCTGGAAAATATAAAGTAATGCACTGTAAATTTACCTGTTTCTTGAAAATGTTTATGGTTTTTGTTGTTGCCTGTTATTAATTATGTTTCTCAGTTACCCTGCAGATTTCTTTGGACTAACGGGTTATGGACGCTGGATAACCGGAACAATCTTGTAGATAGTTGCACATTGTGCCTCTTGCGAAGACGGCCGCGGAAGAGAAAACCTGTCTGGCGTGGCCTCCTTGCGGTCCAAAGTAACTAGCTTCAGCCTTGCAGCCACGCCCAGGGCCAACGCAAGGGGTTTGCTTTGGACAGGTCCCCTACTTCGCTTAAAGCTTCACCTTGGGTGACATGGACACCCTCTTGCTTCACAAACTTCACCTTGGGTGATATGGACACCCGGTTGCGGACACGCCGTGCCCTTTAAAGAACTAAAGCTTCTTGTAAATATGTTATTGTGTTATTGTTATACCCTGTATTTATGTTTCTTTAAAAATGTGTTTAGTCCCGGAGTACTAAAATTTACTAGGGGGGAATGTGGCACCCCAGGGGTCTGGTTGCCACAGTAATAGAAATATTATGTCTGAGAGCAAGTGGGAGGTTTCTCTGGTCAGGAGCCCTAAGCATGCAACACTGCCCACCCAGACCTGGGAGGGGAGGAATCTGCCCTTATAAACTGGGTCTGGGGCGGGATTAGGGAGTGAAGTCCCAGACAGAGACGCAGTCAGAGTCTGGGAGTCAGAGCCTGAAGAGGGAAAGCAAGAACTAGGAGCTCTGTAGGAGCAGGAGCGAGTGCCAGAGGCTGGAAGCTAGAAAGCTCGCCTTGGCTGAAGACACTAAACCCGGACACGGAGTCCGAGGCTGTGGGGACATCCAGGTCCAGCAGCAGAATCCAACCGGCAGGGGATTCCATGTCCTCTGGCCTTAGAAGCCTGGAGGCACGGTCACGAGCAAGAGACCAGCACCGCCATCGTGAAGCGGAGGCTAACGGAAGGCCCCAAGTCACTGGCCATACGGGTGAGCACCACACGGTAGACTCAGGGACGTGGGCTACTTCTACCCGCATAGAGCAAGGTAGCCAGGAAAGAGTGCAGATAGTCGGGGAGGCCTACAACTCCACCTGGCCAGGGGGGGATCCTACTTGCTTACAGACTGACCAGGCCCCTACTGCTAACCAGTACTCCCGGGAGGGTCTGCGTTATACCATCAGTAAAGACCCTGAACTGCACCACACGTCTCTGTGTTTCATCGCCGCACCAGCACCATCAGTATTGGGACGCTCACACCATCACTCACATCATCCACACTAGCTGCCCTGAGGCAATACTTCTCCCGTGGGGAGTCATCCCATACTTGGCTGCGCATACAACATCAGCCTCAGCGGTCTGCAGCGCAGCGGCGGTCCCCACTGACCGCAATCCACGGGTGGCATAGTCGGACATTTGTCACATTACTAAGACTGCCACTGGTTTGACCGCCCTGGGCACGGACCGGGTCACAGCCACGGAGGACTACAACCCCCAGCGATCCGGCCCCGGGTATCCCCTGCACAGCACAGGCCCAGGGGGCGCGTCAGTTAATTCATAGTTTTGATGCCTTCAGTGTGAATGTATGTAATGCACACACCCGGACTGACTGGCGTGTGCGTGTATATGTAGTGATTCCACTGGACCGTACCGGAGAGTGAATGCCTGGAGGGGCGTAACTAAGTATCCGCTCGATCCGACCAATGTCGCACGACGGCATACGACGCCAGTGCACCAGGGAGGAACCGAGCAGAGGGACCAGGGTCTACTCCAGGCCAGACTCCGGACGCGGCTGTTGACCCACACCGAGGAATACAGGAACAGGCAGGTTAGGCTGGCCCACCGACTGGTGGGTATAGGCAGACACGGCTGGTATGCAGACGGGTGGACGCTGGCAGGTACGGCCGGTATGCAGGCAGGAGGATGCTGGTAAGCACGACTGGTATGCAGGCAAGGAGGTACTGGCAGGTTGGAGCACAGAGTGGATAGGACCCAGTACAGACTGGGGCTCAGGAACAGAACCGCAGATGCGGTGGACAAACACAGCAGAGTGAGGCTGCCCAGAGCGGCAAGCAAGAGCAGAGCAAGACGAGACTGCCTGAAGCGGTGAGCGAGAGTAGAGCAGGACGAGGCCGCCTGGAGCGGTGAGCAAGAGTTAGAGCAGGACGAGACTGCCGGAGCAGTGGACAAAGGGTCAGAGCAGAGCGAGACTGCCGGAGCAGCGAGCAAAGGGTCAGAGCAGAGCGAGACTGCCGGAACAGTGAGCAAAGGGTCAGAGCAGAGCGAGACTGCCGGAGCAGTGAGCAAAGGGTCAGAGCAGAGCGAGACTGCCAGAGCAGTGAGCAAAGGGTCAGAGCAGAGCGAGGCTGCCAGAGCAGCGAGCAAAGGGTCAGAGCAGAGCGAGACTGCCGGAGCAGCGAGCAAAGGGTCAGAGCAGAGCGAGACTGCCGGAGCAGAGAGCAAAGGGTCAGAGCAGAGCGAGACTGCCGGAGCAGTGAGCAAAGGGTCAGAGCAGAGCGAGACTGCCAGAGCAGCGAGCAAAGGGTCAGAGCAGAGCGAGACTGCCGGAGCAGCGAGCAAAGGGTCAGAGCAGAGCGAGACTGCCGGAGCAGCAAACAAAGGGTCAGAGCAGAGCGAGACTGCCGGAGCAGCGAGCAAAGGGTCAGAACAGAGCGAGACTGCCGGAGCAGCGAGCAAAGGGTCAGAGCAGAGCGAGACTGCCGGAGTAGTGAGCAAAGGGTCAGAGCAGAGCGAGACTGCCGGAGCAGTGAGCAAGGCAGGGCAGAGGGGACAGGGCTCTGTTCACACGGAACAGACAGGAAGGGAAAGGCAGAACCAGATACCCACAGGGTACTTGCAGTGAAGTAGCGAGTGGACCACAAACTCACAAACGGAAGTACAGTGACAACGAGCAGGAGTTAGGTACGAGTTCAGACTCTGCAGAAAAAGGGAAGATATGGGCGTAGAGAGAAAGGGGAAACAGGCTGGAAGATGGTTAGGGCAGGAACAGACACTGGGAAAAGACACAAACAGATCTAGGTATACAGCCCCTAGAGGGCAGAAGGAACAGGCTAAGAGCGTGTTCACACGGGCCTGGAAATACAGCCTCCAGGAAAGGCAGCTGGCTAGAGTACACAGACAGGACTCAGTTCAGACACGGGAACTGATACCGCAAGGCAGGAAACATAGACAGGACCTGGCACATCAGTGACAAGAAGCCAACTGACAGAACAAGATGCTCAGGCCAGGATTCCAGGGAGGAGCTGGGTTAAATACCAGGTGACAGACAGCAATAGGCTGAGGAAGCATCAGGGATGTGTCTGCAGTAGCTATAAGAAACAGGAAGTTCAGTGGGCATCGCCCTAAGCAGACAGGGCAGAGCAAAGCAGACCATATGGAAAGAAGCCAAAGTGATAGTCTGGACTGGAAATCAAGTGCGCGCTCTTGCACAATGGGAGATGGACCACTATGCAAGGACGCCGCCAGGTATGTTACAATGTACAATTTTCATAGTCAAGAAAATACAGAAAAATCTTTAAATGAGGTGTGTCCAAACTTTTGGTCTATACTGTACATGTGTGTGTGTGTATATATATATATATATATATATATATATATATATATATATATATATATATATATACACATGCAGCTCTGGCAAAAATTGAGAGACCACTGAACAGTTTTCTATTGGAAAGCATGGAAAGATGCAAGAAAGCTATGATTAAAAATGATGGTTAGTCCACCAAATATTGATTCCTGAACTGTTCCTGAGTTAAAACATGAGTAATTTGAGGTCTGAAAGCACTCTTTCTTTTTTAGTATTTTGACGCTTTATCATTTGTTGCAAATAAATACAAAATTTTTAGCTTTGAATTTTGGAGACATGTTGTCAGTAGTTTATAGAATAAAACCACAATGTACATTTTACTCAAAAATATACCTATAAAGAGAAAAATCAGAGAAACTGAAAATTTTGCAGTGGTCTCTTTTTGCCATAGCTGTATATATATATATATATATATATATATATATATATATATATATATATATATACACAGTATATATATACAGTATATAAAGTTGGCAACATAATGAAACTGACATGCAGACTCAGGTTGTCAGATCATTCTCACCGCATAATGAATGCCGTTAAAACAAAGCCCAAAAAATAAATGATAGAATTGCTTTTTTGCCCAGCATTTCACCACACTTGCAATCTCTTTCCCATTTTTCAGTACATTATATGATAAAGTGAATGGTGTCATTCAAAAATACAACTCGTTCCACAAAAACAAGCCCTGATATGGCCATGTCAATAGGAAAATAAAAAAATAAACCTCTTGGAATCAGGCAAAGTAAAAGGGAAATTGCAAAAATGAAAAACTGTTCTGGTCATAAAGGGTTTAAAAGGGATTAAAAGACAGTCCCTTAAATTAAAAACTATTAACTTAGCCTGTGTATAGAAAATTGTATTGTATACAAGTGAGAATTGAGAGGATGCTATTTTTTGGAAAATGGAGTGTGACAAAGGGGTCATAGGCGCTCCTGGAGGACAGGGCATCCAATAAAGGTGGTTGTGCAATATTAACGTCAGGCAGGACAGGCTGGGATTGTGGGTATACTCTTGTAGTCGGCATTCACACATCCATGTGTCATAGTCTGAACATGGAACGTGATGCATGGACTATCTGCGGGGCCCTGATCTGCAAATGTTTTATAGGGATTTGTTTTTGCCGTTCACCATGTAGTAAGTTACATGTTATCTTTATTAAGTAAGTTGGTCCGATTATGGCGATATCACATTTACCGTATATATTTGAAATTATTTTTTACAGATTTTGCAAGATGAAAACACTTAAAAAATATATATATACAGTACAGACCAAAAGTTTGGACACACCGTCTCATTTAAAGATTTTTCTGTATTTTCATGACTATGAAAATTGTACATTCACACTGAAGGCATCAAAACTATGAATTAACACATGTGGAATTATATACTTAACAAAAAAGTGTGAAACAACTGAAAATATGTCTTATATTCTAGGTTCTTCAAAGTAGCCACCTTTTGCTTTGATGACTGCTTTGCACACTCTTGGCGTTCTCGCGGACCAGAAACTGGCACCATGCTGTGCCATACATTTTGTTGCTGGTCAGGAACCAGTAAAGCGTGTAACTATGAAGCTGACATGCCTCTCCGTAAGAAAATAAATAAAGCAGTTTTCTATTTGCATCACAAAAACTATCTGGTGTCTGCAACAGTCCCGTTGCCCGGGGTTCTAGCCCTGAGTCATAACAATGCTGTAGACTCAAAACTGTGTAGTCTCAGGGTATGTGTACACCCTGGACTCGCAGAGCTTTCTAATGTGAATCCTCTTCAGGAAAACTGCAGCAGTTTTTTGTTTTTGATAGCTTCCAAAGCAAAGCCACCTGATGAATGAACAGGTTTCTTCTAGCCGATGCATGGCTTTGGAAGCCTGAAGCGATTAAAGAAGACTCTGAAAAACTGAACATATGCACAGCAAATTGTTTGTACATTGCTGTGCATTCTGTTCATACTTTGTAACATCTTTTTAGTGCTTTTTCAGGGGAAAATACCTAAAAAAGACATTGGGTGCACATACCTTTGGGGTGAAGCCTTGGCCAAAGTGTGGTCAATGTGTGTGATATTCTCCTTACTGCAAGTGAGTCTTGCTGGGAATTATAGTGCTGCTGTTAATTAATATAATAATAATTATCATTTGTCACCATCTCTGTCCTTCCCTACTGTCTATGACAGTGAAGGGAGGGGCAGCAGCCGAGGGGGTGCGGGAAGACGTGGTTCAGCCTTCACTGAGCGCCCCATGGCACTGCAGTGGCCATTCTGGACATATAGGAACTGGACCCATCAAGTGAAAATGGCTGCAGCAGGGATCAAAAGCACGGCACCAAGTATGATGTCTACGCATTAGTTATCTATAGGCACATTTTTTAGCTGGCATGAAGGGTTGCTTTAATTAGACCTCACAACTTTCTAATGCACTTTATTCTCCATCCAATTGTTTTCACTTGTTTATTCTGTGGCAGCCACAGTAAAAAGATGGGTGGATACGAAGCTGAGGAGTATTGTGTTCCACTGGCTCTTATCCCGTAGTCATTAATATCATGATCTGAAAAGGAGACGCCGCTCTTCCTGAATCTTGAAAACTAAAAATCACCACGTGGTAGTGTCTGAATAACAGCTTACTGGAATCCCCTGACTCCCGTCACAAGCTGGCCTCTGTTTTTGGCATCTGATCCGCCGCTTCCCTGTCCCCATCTCCTTCTAGTGAGGGAGGTATTATTAGAACTGCTGTATCACAGTGTGGGATTCAGACTTCAGAGCAGGGCACATGGCTGCATGGTCTATATATAACCAGATGCTTAAGGGCCAAGGTAATACCTCACTCCAGAAAATGTTCCAGAGGCTCCAACATTACTTGTATCAAGCATGTCAATCTAACAATAAAGCACTACAGGAGAACAGTGCAAGGAAATAATCTGTTGTAATTACTGACAGGTAGACAAATACCCATTATGTAGTTAAAGTTCTTCAAGGGCTATGTTCATATTGGGATTTTTAAGGGCTTAAAAACGACGATTTTTTTAAGCGGAAACTGGTTCAGGATATGTTCCTTCTTCAGCATATGTGCACACTGAGTTTCTTGATGAGTTTCTTGGAATGGATCCACTCCAAATAAAATGCATGAAAAAAATTGCTCAAAAAAAGCTTAAAAGATTATTGCTATTCAAAAACAATTTTGCTGGGAATCTTCAGTAGGATCAACCCTCCTAAGCTGGCTGTATGGGCATGTAGTTCATAGAAGGTGAATAAAATAATACCTTGATATCTGCGATCTGATGTTTTATTCCAGAGAAATCCACGTTTTTCTTGATATGTAAAATAGCTGTTAAGATCTATGGGCCGGACACTGATCTCCCTGAGAATCTGCCTCCAGGGATTATTTTATATGAAAGGCAGCGTTACTAATATGAGACATGTAATAACACAGAACAGTAGAATTGAACTTTGTAGCCTTACAAACACTTTTGCAGCGGCAGCCAGTGGCGTACCGCCAATGGCGGCAGGCCACGCGACTGCTATGGGGCCCATGATCCGGGGGGCCCCTAAGCAGTCCAGGGGTGGACATATCGCCGCCAATGCAGCTGCTCTCTGCACGCAGCGGGCAGGGAGTGATTCCTGCAGCTCCGCTGCTGACAGAAGGAAAATGGCAGCAGAGCTGGAGGGATCCGTCCTCACCTCTGCTTCCTGCCCGGTGCTTCCTTCCTGACACAGGCCCGTGCTGCTTGATGACATCATCATGCAGCGCAGGCCTGTGTCAGAGCGAAAGTTGCCAGCACCGAGGAGGATGCTGCAGGGGAGCGGGCTGAGAGGTAAGTTGTTGTTTTTTTATTTATTTTTAAACTGAAACACTGGGGAGTGGAGGTGGGGGAGAGCAATGATGGGGATGGTGGGGCTGGAGAGAGCAATGATGGGGATGGTGGGGCTGGGAGAGCAATGCTGGGGCTGGGGAGAGCAATGATGGGGCTGATGGAGCTGGGGAGAGCAATGATGAGGCTTATGGAGCTGGGGAGAGAAATGATGAGGATAGTGAGAGGAATGATGGGGCCCACAATGATGGGGATGATGGGGCTTGGGAGAGCAATGATGGAGATGGTGGGGCTCTGGAGAACAATGATGGGGCTGGGGAGAGCAATGATGAGGCTGGGGAGAGCAATGATGGGGATGGTGTGGCTGGAGAGAGCAATGATGGGGCTGGAGAGAGCAATGATGGGGCTGATGAAGCTGGGGAGAGCAATGATGGGGCTAGGGAGAGCAATGATGGGGCTGATGGAGCTGGGGAGAGCAATGATGGGGATGGGGAGAGCAATGATGGGGAGAGCAATGATGGGGATGTGGAGACCAATGATGGGGAGAGCAATGATGGGGATGGTGGAGCTGGAGAGAGCAATGATGGGGATGGGCAGCGCAATGATGGAGAGAGCAATGATGGGGATGGTGGCGATGGAGAGAGCAGTGATGGGGCTGGGGAGAGCAATGATGGGGATGGGGAAAGCAATGATGGGGATGGGGAGAGCAATGATGTTGATGGTGGGGATAGAGAGAGCAATGATGAGGATGGTGGAGATGGGGAAAGCAATGATGCGGATGGGGAGAGCAATGATTGGGATGGTGGGGATGGGGAAAGCAATGATGAGGATGAGGAGAGCAATGATGGGGATGGTGGGGATGGGGAGAGCAATGACGGGTTGCTGGGAGAGAGCAATGCTGGAGTTGCTGGGAGAGAGCAATGAAGGAGGTGCTGGGAGAGAGCAATGATGAAGATGCTGGGAGAGAGCAATGATGGGGGTTGCTGGGAGAGAGCAATGATGGGGGTTGCTGGGAGAGAGCAATTTTGGTGTGCTGGGAGAGAGCAATGATGGGGTGCTGGGAGAGAACAATGATGGGGGTGCTGGGAGACAGCAATGATGGGGATGCTGGAAGAGAGCAATGATGGGGGTGCTGTGAGAAAGCAATGATGAGGGTGCTGGGACAGAGCAATGATGGGGGTGCTGGGAGAGAGCAATGATGGGGTTCTGGGAGAGGGCAATGATGGGGTGCTGGGAGAGAGCAATGACGAGGGTGCTGGGACAGAGCAATGATGGGGGTGCTGGGAGAGAGCAATGAAGGGGGTGTTGGGAGAGAGTAATGATGGGGGTGCTGGGACAGAGCAATGATGGGGGTGCTGGGAGAGAGCAATGAAGGGGGTGTTGGGAGAGAGTAATGATGGGGGTGCTGGGAGAGATCAATTATGGGGGTTTCACTTTGCTTGTACTGTAAAGCCTTGCATATTTTCTGTGTGCACATAGCTTAAGGCTATGTGCACACGATGCGGATTTGGTGCGTTTTTTGTGCATTTTTTTCCATGCGGAAATGCAGCAGAAAAACATTGCACATCTTATCCCATGACTTCCTATGACATTTTGCAAGTTCTGTGCACATGGTGAAGATTTTTTCTGCACGGATTTTAGGTGCGGAAAAAAACGCAGCAAGACCATTTCTTGTGCGTTTCCACATGCGGATTTTCCTATACAATGCATTGGAAAAACGCATGGCAAATCGGCAAGTAAAAACGCTTAAAAAACGCGTGTAAAATCCGCAAGCGTTTTTTTCTGCCACGGACATGCAAAAATGCTCCAGAAAATTTCTGCTTCATTTCTGCATTGTGGACACATAGCCTTACAGTTAATTAGGGAGAGTCACAGAGACTGAATAATTTATGTTATTGGCCGGTGGAGATTACCGTTAATGGGGGGCACAGTCCTGCTTATCACTTTATATTTTGATTACTAAGTGGCTAATAGTATATTAATGGGGGGGGTACATATCTGTAGTCACGGGCGCAGTGTGGGGGAGACACATGTATGTATACAATATATGTGACCTTGTTATTTTCTGGCCTGGAGATCATCTTGACAAGAGGAGTCGTGGCTGGGAGATGTCGTCATGAAGGTCTGACAAGATGGAGAAGAAGCAGCAGAAACCGACTCTGATCAGATGAGACGTCAGCGGTAAGTGCCTGGATGTAAATATTATTCTGTATTTGTATTGTGTGACTTGGAGTGATAATGTTATCTGTAAAATCCCTTAGGCTGCATTCTCACATTTGTGTGAAATGTCCGGGTGCAGCCAGATTTTTTAATCGGATAGTCCACGGACTCGTAGAGTTTTATAGATCCATTCACACTTCCATGAAAATCACAGATCTGAGAATGAGATCTGTGAGGGTCAGAGACTGTCCTGTTTTGATCCGATTTTGAGGATTAGAATAGGACATGCTCAATGTGTCTGTAAAGCAGGGCAGCACACCGACACTGCACACAGATACAAGAATGTAGCCGTATTATGTATAGCATACTCCCTTAGTATATAGTGTACTCACTTATTGTGTATAGCATACTCCCTTAGTATATAGTGTACTCACTTATTATGAATAGAATACTCCCTTAGTAAACAGTGTACTCATTTATTATGTATAGCGCCATCCTTAGTTATATAGTTTCATCTTTTATTATGTATAACACCATCCCTTATTACGTACCATCCTCTCTAGCTCTAAGGGGTCACAATTGGGGGATCATACTGTGTTGGGGTCAGCATACTTTGCCCTGGGAGTTGAGGTGGGGTACAGTAAGATTATTATACTGTGCATGTGGAGGAATTCACCATGGGGGTATCATACTGTGCATGGGGGACACTTTTGTTGGCATCATACTTTATGGGGGCAATGAAAGAGGGATCTAGGACTTCAGCAGGAGGAAAATTACTATGTAAAGGATGGAAAGTTGTGAGATCTGCTCTACTGTGACCCCGACAATTATTTACTTTTTTTTTGGAGGGGGGGCCCAATTAGAACTTCTGCTATGGGGCCCCATGAGTCCTATATACACCCCTGGCTGCAGCTCACACAGCTCTGCTGTATTGCAGCCCTGTCTGCCTGTGAGACAGAAGCTGAAGATGAGAGGAACCAGCAGATGTGTCAGGTATAATAACACACAGCTCTGCAGTGAGATCAGGAGAGCAGAGATCGGCCATTACACATCACATAGGTAATGCCCCCTCTCATTTATAATAAGATCCCGAGGTAGATTGTCAGGGAGAGCTATGTTCGGCCCATAGATCTTAACAGCTCATTTACATATTAAGAAAAATGTGCATTTCTGTGGAATGAGACATTAAGGTATCATTTTTTCATCTTCCTATGACCTGCGTGCCCATATAGCTGACACTTGATCAGATTCCCTTTAATATGTTCAGTATTTTGATCATTTTTAATTATCTGCAGGTCTTCAAGAACGCCAAGTGTTTAAAAGAAGTGACCTATGACATCAATGGAAAGGTTAAAAAGATGCCCACTCAAAAAATATCTTGCTTCAATAAAAAATAAGTTTAAATAATATTCCAGAAAGCGCCAGTAAAACAAGACTCCTCAAAAACTATAGAAAAAATCTCAAAATACCTGTTGTTGGTCAAAAAAGTCAGAAAATAACAACATAAAAATGCTAAAAAAGATGTTTCAGAAAAAACAAGCCAGCGTTTCCTAAAGAGTCTTCCTTTTGAAAAACTAAATGGGTTCACTGACTTGAAAAAGAGTTTTTTTCTAGAGGCTCTATACTGTGAATGATAGAGAGCGGGCAGCGTCCGAGTGGAAGCCACCTGAAGAATGAGCATGTCAGTTCTTAAGGGTTTCCGATCACTGAAACAGTAAGGCCACGGCCCCACTATCAGTATTTGGTCAGTATTGTTTCTCACGAGTGGGAGCCAAAGCCAGGAGTGGGTGATAAATGTAGAATTGGTGACTAGTTTCTATTATACCTTTTCTCTGATTGTTCCTCACCTGGTTTTGGCTCCCACTCCTGAGAAAAAATACTGACCAAATACTGATAGTGGGGCCGTGGCCTTAAAAGAAGTGACATGAGACGAAACATGTGCACACAAATATCATTTTGACAAGATCCTCCAGTTTTAGGTCAATTAGGATTACCAGAATTTTTAATATTTGCCAAATGCCAGAATAATGATAGAGAGAGAATATTTTAAGACATTATGGTAATGCTAACAGACCTAAAACGGGAAAGGTTTATTCTGATTTCATGTCAGATATTGAGAAAAACATGCATATGTGTATTTTTATATAGTGTATAATATTATTATTTATTTATATAGCGCCATTGATTCCATGCATACATAGTGCATGTAAACTTCTGGTTTCAACTATATGTATTTGTGTTTTGACATTGATGCACTATCTTCTTTTTTCACAGCGACTATATGAATGAGACCCTGGCAGGGTCGAAACGTTTGATTTTTTCTGTCGCATATCCCTGCACAATTTCCATGTCAATGCTTATGTCTAAATCACTACTTGTAAAATAAACGGTTCGCATATTGTAAGGGGTGTGCGATGAATCGTTACATACTGTCTTTTCAGAAGGGCACAATAATTTAGTCTACTAGTACTACATTTTTGTGCCCATCTGAAAAGATAGACACCACCTAAAAAAAAGCACCCACAGAATCCATTTGAACTGTTATTGCAGCCAATGGCTTCACCCCCGGGCAATTTTTCATTTTATCCTTCCCTTCTTCCAAGACCATAACTTTTTTATTTTTCCGTCAATATGGCCGTATGAGGGCTTTTTTTTGCAGGATGAGTTATAATTTTGAATGACACCATTGGTTTTACCATATAGTATACTGGAAAAGTGCAATTCCACAAATTGTTTTTTAGGTTTTTTATTTACCATTTTCATTTTATGGTAAAGCTGACCTGGTAATATAATTCCCCAGGTCAGTATGAGAACGCCGCTACCAAACATGTATAGTTTATCTTTTATTTAAGTAGTAAAAAAAAAAACTAGAAATTTGTATGAAAAAAGGTTTTGCGTTTGTCACCATTTTTCGAGATCCATAACGTTCTCAATTTTCATGATCTGGGGCTGTGTGAGGGTTTATTTTTTACACCCCGAGCTGAAATTTGTATTAATATCATTTTGGGGGTAGATTCAATGTTTTGTTGGGCTGTTATTGCATTTCATTGCAATGTTGCGGCGACCAAAAAAACCCATAGTTCTGGCATTTTGATTTTTTTTCTCGTTACGCCGTTTACCAATCAGATTAATTGACTTTATATTTTGATTGATCAGAAATTTCTAAATGCAGTGATATCAAATATGTGTATTTTTTAATGGAGCAAAAAGGGGGGTGATTTGAACTTTTATGTTGTTTTATTTTTTTTATATATTTTTTTTTAAATAATTTTTCACTTTTTACTTGCTTCAATTGTCTCCTTAGGAGACTTGAAGCAGTGATCGTGCGATAGTCTGTGCTATACATAGCAGGGCTGACAGTTATTGACAGCGGCACTTAACTTGTTACCAGCCGCGGGTGGATCTCAGATCCACCTGCAGCTCTTAGAGGCACTTGATGGCTGATTTAATCAGCCATCAAGTGTAGTGAAAGATGCGGGCTCAGCGCCGGAGTCCGCAGCAAAGGTAGGGACACGACTGATAACGTAAATATACATCAGTTATGTAGGGGTTAAAATCTAACGATTGCTCATTGATTGGTATGACCAAAATAAATAAAAATTAGATCTGAAAAAAAAACAGTTAAAAACTAAAAAATAAACATATTGGTTTCTCCAAAAAGGTCTAAAACTCAGATCTTTCAAAATATAAAATTATTTATCCCATATAGTAAACGCATAAAGAAAAAAATAATTAAAATGTCAGAATTGCGGGTTTTGGGTAATCTTGTCCAAAATGTCACCAACAATAGATCTCCCAGCTGTCGGATGCATAAAATACAGACTTATACCAACCGAACAAGTGGAAATGTGTAACATCTGACATGATCATTAAAACAAAAAAGAAGCCTGAAATGTTGATGAATATCACTTACCATGATTGTAGTGTCATCTGACGCACTGGCAATGACATTGTCGTTGTGAGGGCACCAGTCTATATCCAGTACCGGTGCTGTATGCCCGCTGACTGAGGGATGATTCTTATCCACACGTCCTGTCTAAACCAAAAATGAAACATAAAACAGGTCATATTTATGTATGTAGAAATTGTATGTATTTATGTATGGAGACAATACACCAAGTTGGCTCATTCAGACGTCAGAGATTTTCTCGTAAACGGTCCAAGTTTCATTAGTGTTCTTGATCCAGTTTTCATCAGACATTGATCAGTGTTTTCAGCTTTTCTCAGATGAAAAAATTAACTAATGGGGGTTTCTCAAGCAGTGAATGGCATCCAAGTTCAGTCCGATTTTATCCCAGACCCATAGAGTTGAATTGGCGAGTTTGAAAAATCGGACATGTCTCTGATTACACGGGCATATGAAAACTTACATAGACTATAATGGGTACAAGTTATATCCGTGAATGCTGTTGGTATATGTGCGGCCGCGCGTGTTCTCCTATTTGTCTCCTTTCTTCTCGCACTAAGGCCATGTTCACACTTTCAGTATTTGGTCAGTATTTTACCTCAGTATTTGTAAGCCAAAACCAGGAGTGGGTGATAAATACAGAAGTGGTGACGTGTTTCTATTATACTTTTCCTCTGATTGTTTCACTCCTGGTTTTGGCTTAAAAATACTGATATAAAATACTGACCAAATACTGAACGTGATATATTCTTGCTCGCTGTACTTCTCGGTGTATTAGTGTAGCAAGCGGCATCAGAAGAAAGAAGTTGGAGGAGAATGCGCCCAGCCACTTCATATGCATACGGCCACACACACATTGGCAGCATTTAGACAGTGTTTACTCTGGGAAGCAGCACAATCAATCAGAAGTAGGGGAAGGACCCCAATATGGTTATTGTACAGAGGTTACCCAGTGAGCAGGGAGAACACAGATCAGCCACATCTCTGAAAGTGACATTGGTTGCGGGGGTGGGGCTGGTCTGCATTTCCTGCTCTGTCAGTTATGTCTTTACAATGGGCACTGACAGTGCACTCTCTTGCTGGCTCATCACTTCTCATCAGATCTGAAGAGGGAGCGCACTGTTACTGCATTAAAAAAAAAACTGTAGTGTCTAGATCCTACTGAGCATATGTCAGAATTGACAACCAACATATGCTCAGTACAGCAGGGACTAGCCTAGCCCCTGAAACAGATGATGCTTTATTTCAGGGTGGGAACAGGGGCTGCAACATTAACAGCAGCCTCTGCCCCCTGATGACTTCTTGTTTGAGTATCTCAGCATGCACTTGTGATTCTCAAATGAAGAGCCATGAAACAGGAAGTTGGTAAAAAAAATAAAGCAGTTAGAGTAAAGGGGGTTAGTTGAGAATTTTTAATTATAGTATATTAGAAAAAATTTGATTATTACATTAAATAGATAGATATTTAGGATTAAACCAGTGTTAGCTTCCGACCACCCCTATAAGTCAGTGTATGATCAAACACCACAAGTGCACAGGTACAACCAAACCCAGATACATAACCAAGGCATTCAACAAGAGAAAACAAAGGTAAACCACCTGTATGTGTCTCAAACAAAGCAAGCACAGTAAATGTTTACATCTAGGAAACAGATATCTCAGCTGTCAGAATGGAAAATAAATACATTTATAATGGCTGCAATGGAAGAAACAAAATCCATGTGACGCGCCCCCTGGGCCGTGGGGTACTCGGTAGCCGGGCCGGTCGGTGCTGGGGGATGTCACAGTGGCGGTGACCCGGTCCGTGACCCAGGGCGGTCAATAAAAAGGGGATTATAGTTTTTATAGTTTAATGTTCGTGACGCCACCTGTGGTATGCGGCTATATGGAGCCGCCGCTGCAGTACAGATCCTCTGGAGCTGATGGTGACGCAGCAGAGTTGGGACAGCTCTCCACAGGCAGAGCTAAGCCCCAGGGCATGAAATGGTGATGTTATAGATGTTGCTGTGCAGTGTAATGCAGGGGATGGTACAGATAATAACCAGTCCACAGCTTAATGGCGGTTTCCTCTAATCTTTACTTGCGGTGGTTAGGCAGACCGGGGCATGGGTACTAGCTTGTAGTAGAGGTCCGGGAGGCCTGGAAGCAAGTTGGGAATCCACCTCGCCAGGTGAAGTTGAAGGTCTTCTCTTTGCGCTAATCTCTTTGGCCCTGCTGCTTATAGCTGTGCTGCGGCCCTCGTCCCTGAGTAAAACGTCTTTGTGCTCACCCGTATGGCAGGCAGCTCGGGCCTTCCTGGAGTGTCGCTCCCACGTGGCGGTGCTGGGCCCTATGTGCTACAGAGCCACCGGGCGTCTGATGGGGCCAGGAGACCTGCAGTCTCCTGCCCTCTGGTTTCTGCTGCTGGGCCTTCAGTGCCCCACCTCGGACTCCGGTGTCCGGTTCTTCTAGGCTGCTCAGTGGGGTGAGCTGCTGTGCAGCTCCAATCCCCAGGTCCTTCCTCGTCGCTGTCCTGTATTCAATCTTCTCACTAACTCTAACTAACCCCGCCTCCAGATCCCAGTTGCTAAGGAGAGGAGCTCCCCTTGCTGGTCTGGAGCCAGAAAAGTGTTGCATGCTAGTATACCTGATTAGGGGACCCCTGCTTGCTTCCAGGCATGGCATCACCTCTTGTGAGGGATGCAATGCCACTGTGGCAACCGGACCCCTGGGGTGCCACACATGCACGACAAACAAGAATGTCTCAGATTTATAGAAAGCGTATATAGAAAGTGTTAACCCAAGAACCAATTCTTGAGGGATTGTCACAAATAACAACAGGGAGATCACGCAGATCACACTGCTGTCACCAGTCTGTCATTGAGACGCAACTCAGCAGCCTCGAATCGTCAGGATAATTACGTTACTGACTGACCAGTAATGGACGAGGCCGCGGCTGCTTCTACTACTAGGCCAGTTATTATTGTGGAACTCACAGTGAGAGTACACCTCAGATTCCAATGCATGAAATTGTGGCACCCTGCTACACACAGGTACCACAGGACCCAAAAGGGTGCATGGACGGACTTCTCCACAAGAGGCCCTTACTACACACAGACACCTCCACCCTTCCACCTCATACCACCAGAGAGAGCCCTGTTAGGGATATATATAATGGAGGGTGGAGTTAGGTAGGCAGAGTGTGCTGGCACTTTAGACCAGTGAAGGAGCAGCACCTGTTGAGCTGCTGTGCCGAGAGAGGAGTTAAGGGGGAAGAGGAGCATCTAAAGCTCACCCCAGGACACAAGCCGGACACAGGTTCCGCGCCTACAGGGTCTTCTACACCCAGTAGGGACAACCGGCATACCAGGAGGATTCCAGACCCCTGGTACCCTCATGTACAGAACTAGGAACCACGAAGGCCCCAGCGTCCAGGGATAGTGGTAGCCAGAGAAAAGTTCTATTACCAAGCAGACAGGTGAGAGAGTGAAACCGTACAGAAGCTAGGCCTAGTTCCAGGTTGGCCAGGAGCTTTAGAGAGAGGAAGAAACGGACCAGGAGGCCTACTACCCGCTCAATGGGGAAAGTCCAGAAGTGCACCCTTCCTACTAGGCACCCTGGACCATACCTGCCGTTACACCAGTAAAGGTACTGAAGCGAATCCCCTGTTTGCGTGTCCGTCATTCCCCCTGACCAGACCGGGCCACCTCTCACCTGCATCCCTTCCATCAACCCTGCCCCGGGGGCCCGCTCCACCTGTGGGGAGCAGAAACATCTCAGCTGCCATCCCATCACCCCCGGAGGTCTGCAGCAGTGCTAGTACCCATTACCAGGAACCACAGGTGGCGTCACGAGACAAAACTGTTATTCACCCCTTCAAGTAACAAGCCCCTTTTAAAGAGTGACCCCAGGGTACGGGCCCGGGAGCCGACTGCCGTGACATCCCAGAGAAGGTGAAGGCCTGGGCACCGAGTTTCCCCCATATCCCCCAGGGCGAGTCAAAATATCTGTATATAACCCCGTGCGGTCAATGCCAAATCTACAATAACAAAATGAACTGGTAGCTGCAACCACCAATCATTCATACAGGATTGGACACCCGTTACAGCTAGTGTATGGCTTCAGGGGTTCGGTTTAGTGTTTATAAAAAAGTATACAAAGATGATATAAAATGGGAACAAAACAATATGGTATATACAGTTACATGGGATAAAAGGGATAACAAAAGAAAATTACTAAACCTGATTTTGCGAAAATGGCTCAGAGCTTAGCGGAGGGAGGTACTCCTTAGGAAAATGGACAGAACCCACAGCAAGTTGTACCTTCCAGGACTGACAAAATACAAAAACCCAAATTCTGCTTTTTATTAGACCAAGGTTACGAACACATACCTCCCCTTGTGAGCCCATATGGGGGCTGGTTGTGGGATCTGCTAGGTCTGTTAGAATTTTATGAGATCCCTAACTTTTAGGATATCTTCGCCCCTGGAGGTCCAGGTGGTAGATAGTGTCATCATCTTTCCTATCACAATTTTCAAGTTTCTATAGAGATGAAACATGACATGGATAGCATCATCCATCATATCAATATTAAGTTGGAGGGCTTAGAATGGCCTTACGGTGATGTGAGTGAATGTGTTATGTTTGTCCTTTCGCTACAAATCTGAAAATATATCTCCCATAAATATTGGATGGATGCAAATCTCAATATTCATCACTGACCTCTGGCTCCAAAAGGTCTGTGATCAGTGCTCTGAACAGAGGAAGCTCTTGCCTTCGAAGTATACTTCTCCACCTCTGAATAAACGAATCCCAGTCTTGGTAGCTGATCTTCAGAGCCGTTTTCCTTTTGTAATTTCCTGGTCACTGCGAGAGGTCTTTACTTTAATGGAGGTTGAAGTGTCAGCTTTTTCTCACTTCCCTAGTTATAATTAATCCCATATGTTCAAAGTGAGGGTGATATGTCCCCTCTCCAGAGATGTCTTTACAGATTTTAAATTTTCTCTGACAGGGATATTCAAGTACAAAGAAATGACTAAATTTACAAAGCCAGTGACTGCAGGGAGTGACTGGACTAATGAAGAGGCTGGGCCTAATGAAATAAGAGTCAGCTGTTGAGAAAGGGTGCTGAAGTAAACTGGAATCTGGCAATTTTCACACTGACCACTAGGCTTTATATTAGATTTATTCGTCCTGTTCTATACAGAAGACTTTTCATCAGAATTACAACGAAGAGCAATACCTACATACATAGTAAATAACACAGGATCTACCATTCACAATAGGTGATGGTCACAGTTCTTCTCCTTAACCCCATTCACAATAACTTTCGCCCCAATCAGAGCATGCTCAGATCACCTATTACAAATAAATAGGGTTTGAGTCAGTGTATTGTTGCTAATGCTTCATGTGCCCAACAGGAAAAAGGAGTCTTAAATTAGGCCTAGAGACCAACCGTCTGTTGACCTTTCTTGTGAACCACATCGGGCTTTGCAGGTGTCCTGACGTGCTTCCATGTCATTAACTACTTTGGCCCATTTACGGACTTCTAAGACACACACCTGGGTCTTGGTACTGAATCTTAGACTAGACTTGCTGTTTTGTGGGGCAGCAATCTGGCTGCGGGTTGCAGGGTATCTCCTATAGACAAGCAGCTTCTAGTGACTCTTCCTACTTGTCTGTGGCTACTTGTTACTCCGAAGTTCTGTTAACTACCTGTCCCCGGGTCTTCTGGACCTCTTCTCTGTGTCCGCCTGTAGTTTTCAGGATGTCTATCCGGCTGTTCGCTTCCTTGGTTGCTGACTTTCCCGTTACTCTGGAGTGTTATCTGCTGCCTGCCTATGGTGTCCTGGATGTCTCCATCTTGATTGCCTGCGGTTTCCTGTTGTCCTCCGCCTGCCTGCTGTTTCCTGCACTCCATTTGCCTGCCTGTCGTTTCCTGATGTCTTCCGCCTGCCTGCAGTTTCCTGCACTTCACCTACTTGCCTGCGGTTTCCTGACATCCTTCGCTTGCTTGTGATTTTCCTGAACTCCACCTGCCTACCTGTGGTTTCCTGACATTCTCCGCCTACCTGTGGTTTCCTGACGTTCTCCACCTACCTGTGATTTTCTGAATTCCATCAGTCTACCTTCGGTTTCCAGGCCCTCTACTCACCAACCTGCTGCACCAATGCCCGTGGCCCATATGCCAACCTGGACCTTGGATTTAGAGGATCCACTTCACCCAGTGAGCCCGTTGAACTTCTTGTAACACTTATGAAGATGCTGTGTTAATTGTTAGAGTATGTTAATACTATATTGTGGGACCTCTTTAGTTTATTTGTGTCAGTTCTCCTCCTTTAATTCTCGGTATTGTGATGAAGATATAATGGTTGCTGTATGTCCCAAGTAAAACATTCCGTTCTCCCACAGAGTCTCAGTGCTGCTGATTCTGACGAAAGCTTAAAGGGAATCTCTGTTGCTTTTTTGCTACCCCAACTGAGAGCAGCGTGTGGTGCTGTAATGCTCGAGATGTGTCACTAACTAGGCTGTTTGCTGCAGCTTTAATAAAAACACTGAGCACTTCTCTGAATGCTGAGCTCTGTATAACCCCGCCCACACCACTGATTGGCAGCTTTTTGTGTTTACTGTGCATAGGCAGAAAGCTGTCAATCAGTGATGGGGGCGTGGTTATAGAAAGCTCATGAATATGGAGGATTACATGGCAGCAGGTTTATTAGCTATTTAGTGATAACTTCATGCTGATAAAACAGTGATTTAATCAAAACTACAGCAAGCAGCCCAGTAATGGCCTGTGCACATGTTGCAATTTTGTCATGTTCTTATCGCCTTTTTTTTTTTTTTTTTTTTAAGCACAGCTTTGTCACAAAACCTGAAAGGTTTCCTGATGACAACAAAGTGAATGAGAAACCTGAAATCCTGTGCACATGTTGCTAATTTTTGACTTGTACATTTGGTGCAGATTTAAATCTGCTGCATCTCAATTATTTTAGCATTTTTGCTGCAAATTTCATTCATACTAATGAGTGGGGAAAAATCTGCAACAAAATCTCATGTAAAAACGCATCAAAAACGCACCTATTTTACACTGCTTTATTCCTGCCAAGAGATGCAGGAATACTTAACGCACCAAATACTTAACGTGTGCATATACCCTATGTGACGCATAGCTGGATTCGGGGAATCTGTCTCTATATTATGTTGCTCTCAGATTAGAAACCAGGTGACAAAATTATTTTTAAAACAAAAATAGCAAGGTTGTTTTATAAAAAAAAAATACATTTAACATAAAAACCTGATGTAAATACAGCAGTTGGTCATTTGCTGTTGACACATTACTTTTAAAGGTCTATTGTAAGCGATAATAGGAAACTACTGTTAATATTGCTGTGTTGCTAGTTGGCCATGTGATGTTCTTGAATTCTTTTTTTAAATAGCTTAGCTATTTAGGGCTATTTCACACGTCCTGATATTTCTGGTACCGGAAAAAACAGTATTGGAGATATCCGTGTCCGTCTGCACCTGTGTGCCGCATGAGGATCACACGGACCGGCGCCTGGGAATCAGTGGTACAGTTAGCGCTGTTCCCAAGCGCTGGGTGCTGAATGCTGCCCTCATCATTGTTCTCTTCCGGCGCTGCAATCAGCACCAGCAGGGACCATGATGAGAGTAGTCGTGTCTGCTCCTGCAGTGTCCACCTATAAAATAGGAATAAAATTAAAAAAATCCATATACTCACCTGTTCTAAGTGTTCTCCGCTGTAATCTCAGCGACCGCTCACACCGAGAAGAATGACTCGGGTCCCGGACCTCCGCTGCGCTCAGTGAGTGACAGGATACCGCTCGCTGAGTGCAGCACCAGGGCCCGCTTGCTGCAGGAGTCATTCTCCCTGTTTCCTTGGCGTGAGCGGTCGCAAGGATTACAGCGGGGGACACTTATGTCAGGTGAGTATATGGATTTTTTTTATTTTATTCTTATTTTTACAGGTGGAGACACTGGGAGCCGACTACAACCCTCATCATTAACCTCTGCTGGTGCTGATCTCAGTGTCGGCAGGGGACTTTGATGAGGGCAGCGTTCAGCACCCGGCGCTTGGGAACAGCGCTAACTGTACACAGATTCCCAAACGCCAGTAAGTGTCACACAGATGGGCAATTAGTCGGGGGAACCTGGTGCCGTGGCACAGTGTACCCAATCCCACCCTGGCGTCACAATTTCAACTGTATCTTCAACCTCAGGATGCAGATGTACAGAGCCATTGGCTCCCTGTTCCACCATTTAGCTTGTGCATCTGAGTCTCAGCACAGCAGACGCGATGACATCACTAGATTGCGTCTGCTGAGAGGAGCCTCAGTCCATATGCTGCAGTGAGTGACGTGGAGCATTGGGCGAGGTAAGTAGTTTTTATTTTTTTATTTTGTCAGTTAGTACTTGTAAAGCCACGGCCCTACTATCAGTATTTGTTCAGTATTCGGTCACTATTTTTTCTCAGGAGTGGGAGACAAAACCAGGTGAGGAACAATCAGAGAAAAGGTATAATAGAAACAAGTCACCAATTCTGCAATTACTGTATCACCCACTTCTGGTTTTGGCTCCCACTCCTGAGAAAAAATACTGACCAAATACTGATAGTGGGGAAGCATCATACTGCGTGAGGGGTTGTGAGAGCAATAATAAAGTGTATGTGTGTGAGGGGAGGGCTTAGGTGGGCCATCAAACTGTTAGAGGAGGAGCAGTTGGTCCCATCATACTGTGAGGGACAGTGGAGGCCACTATATTTTTGTGAGGGGCTTTGAGGGCCAATACACTGTATTTGGAGTCACTGGAAACCTCATAATATGTGTGGGGTAATTGTGGAGATATACTGTGTGAGGGGTATTATGGAGACTTTTTTTTGGGGCTCACAATCTAAATTCCCTATCAGTAGGTCTTTGGAGTGTGGGAGAAAACCCATGCAAACACAGGGATAACATACAAACTCCTTGCAGATGTTGTCCTTGGTGGGATTTGAACCCAGGACCACAGCGCTGCAAAGTAACAGTCCATTATACTGTGTTGGTACTGTGGCAACACGATATTGTGTTGGGGGGCTTTGGGGACATCATACTGTTTTGGAGACATGGTGGGGGCCTCATTCTTTCCTGGGGGGAATGTAGGGTCATCATACTATTCATGTTGGGGATACTGTTTGGGAGTTCACTGTGGGGGTAGCATGAAGTGTTTGAATGCATTTTGGGGGGAATTATTCTCTATGGGACTATTGTAGATCTCTGAGACTGCTTGTCTACACCAGAATTAAGATACGGTAAGTATACTCTTATGATTTATACCTGGATACTGTACTGGGGGCCTTTTTTTGACATGTTGTGAGTATTAAGTCACTTTGCACTAGATTTAGTGTTGATAGGGTAAAGGAAACATTTTAGATATATCTCTCTTTCTCCTATTATAAGTAATACATCAGTGCTTGATTTTTTTCCATTGTACATATTGGTGTATTGATGTATTAATGCCATCATTTTCTGGTTGTAGCTATCAATGGTCGGGGATTTTCCTCATGCATGTGACTGACAATATGTTTTGATTTGTCTCCTGGATTTTTTCTGCCTTCCTTTGTATTCTCTTAAAGGGATTTGATTTAAGCCTAGGGTATATTAAATGACTAGTAGGGCGAGCGGGGGCGCCATTCTTGCTTTAGCTATTAAGATGCCAACCTCCGCGGTCAGGTAGGATCCAGTTAGGGATATTCACAGGGGAAGGTTAGAAATGTTTAACTTGTGCTCCCCCAGGGTATATCTGTTCAACAATTGGTTATAGTCAGTTTCCCTTTTTTTAAATAATTGATGTTTGTCATGTTGGTGTTTTTTCTAGTTTTTAGTATCTCACTAATAAAGTACCTATGTTTTTACTATAAAAAGGGAGGATTTTCTTTTCTTAGACAGTCATTCTTGAATCCTTATCTATTTTTGTTAGACATTTGATCAGGCTTACAGAGGCCAGTGCCAACAGAATCTGAGAGCCCAGCCACCTACAACCAGCAAGCGGCAGGGGATTCATGGGAGATCTGCATTCGGAGAGAAGCCCTGATCTGGGCTCCTCTGCTTCTGCTGTTGCATTACAGCTGTAAGGTGCCTCAGCGAGGTAGTCATGAGCGAGCTGTAGCCCCTGCTCGCTCTGGCACCCTACAGACAATACGTGTCCTCCCTCTGATGTGTGGCTGTGTATGTGGTGCGCTCCACTTACTTCCAACCATCCGATCGCGGCTGTCTCCAGGCATTTCTCTTCTGGGACCAGGGCAGCAATAAATTCAGAGGACACGAGGTTCTTAACCAGAACTTGGACTTTACTTGGGGAAGAGGAATATGTACAGTATTTACAGGCAGATTTAATGGATAAGGCCCGACAGGTTATCATCTCCCTCACAGGCGCTGGCAACATCTTCAGCCCTGGTTCCCTCTTTAGGTGAAGCATCTCTGTGACTCTAATCTCTAGCCCAAGAGACTCTTCTGCAATAACAACAGTGTTTCCGGATCCGATATCTCCCCCACGTCTTAGCTGGAGTCCTATTTATCTTCCTCTGCTAACTGCAGACTAGAAGTGCCCCGGGTCCTCAATACCTCCGTTGAGTTTCTCCGGCCGGCCAACAGGACTCTTGCGTAGGGAGACTTTCGCACTAGTGATCCCACTGTCTGAGGGTATGGAGCTCCCGTCTACCCTAGCAGCCACCATATAGTCAGGCTGCCTGTATGGTTCACTGTCCTAACTCTTACTACTCATCACTTCCTGATTTGCCCACCCTCTGTGGGCTGTCATCACACAACATTAACCCCATCACTGTCTGTAACACTGCTGGCAGACTCAACCTGACATCTGCACCCAGAACAGTGGCATCTTGTGGCTGGTTACAAGTACTGCAGCCCACAAGGAATTATGCCAGGAACAAGCTCTATAAACACTCAAGGCTTGATCAGGGCACTAAGTTCCCCCTCTACTCTACTGACTGGTCCACTGAAGCTAACCCCTTAGCTTGGCCTTCCGACAGTCCAGAGAGGTTTAACTACGGGAACACTTTCTTCAACTACTTCAGTGCCAAAGGAAGGCTACGTCCTTCCCCACTATTACACAGCTCCGCAGCCTATTCTCTCATTCTCCTTTATAGAGGTATTGTTCCCTTCAGAATTGGGAAATTCTGCAATGTACAGAGATATGAGAGGACCTAGAAATAAATTATGTGAAATGGTACAATGGACATTTGCTTCATGAGTAACTGTGATCTATAGAGTCAAATACTATGTAGACCTTGGCACAGAATTTTTTTTATTGTTTATTTGCTTCCTAAATGCAAAGTTAATGCTTGTTCACTGGATTTTACATATGAAAGTAATGGTATGGCTTATGTCCCCCAATAAGTATGATACTTTTTTGTAGTGATCTGATCTGCCAGTCATGAAAAATTGAGTACAGAAACCATATGCAAATCAGGCTGAAAGTGCACTGAGGGCGTGTCAGCATACTTGAAAGAAGCAGCCTAAGTGCATTGACACACCCCAGTGCACTTCCAGTCTGATTTGCATATGGATTATTTGCTAGATTTCTCATGACCGGCACATCGGATTTTATATTTATTAGGTAATAAGCACCTGTACAGCTGTACTATTAGATGCTGACAGGTTCCTTTAAAGCAATTTTTAATAGTCGGCAATAAAAATGTTCTACCACTGCTGCTGTAAGACCTTTATCTAACTCGATGCTTTGCATAAATGTTGCAAATTGATCAGAGTTCTTTTTCTCCTCTCCCTTTTTTAAACTTAGAGGAGGGAAGTAAAGGGCTTGTACACAGATCAGCAGTGAAAAGGGGAGAGTATCTTGCAGGGCACAGAAAACAGGCCAATAGACAAGGAGAAAAGCACATTGAGAGGAAAGTCTGCAGTGTTGACGTCACGTCAACAGCTGCAGCCAATCAGGGAGCCCAGCAGCTCTCAAGAGGAGCTGCTGAGCTCAGCCATTGACTGTCCGGCTGTTGAAGTGATGTCAGAACTGCAGACACTTGCATACGATTGGAGCAGTGCCGGAGACTCTGAGCTGGACTAGGGGAGGGTGAGTAAAGAAAAAATTTGTTTTTAAAAACATACCGAGCTTTCCAAAACCGTAAAAGCCCTTTAAATAAAAGTAATCACTAACAAAAATAAAAATGATTTTTCCCATGTTAAAGGTGTCCATAGTCTTTAAATGTTATATAGAAGAATACCTTCTGTACCATTGGTACAACCACCTGTGATAAGAAAACAGGGGAGGTTCCCAATACCATAGAAAAGCTACGACAACAATGAATAAAATGACTGAAGAGTAGTGTTGAGCATTCCAATACTGAAATATCGGGTATCGGCCGATATTCGCGGTATCGGAATTCCGATACTTAATTCCGGTACTTTTACAATATCGAATACCGGAATCGGAAGTTCCCATAATGCCTGCGCTCTGCAGTGTCTCTGAACGATGACAAGCTGGGTGGCAGCGCTCAGCTGAGATCCAGCCTGTCATCAGAATGCCATCCCAGCGTGGGAGAATTCTCCTGATTGTTTAAAAGCCGGCGGGCGGTAAAAAGCCGCCGGCTTTTAAACAATCACACAGCCCCATACTGCTTCCCCGCAGCCTCCCACCCCGATCCTCCGCTCCCCTCGCCACCTCCCATCCCGATCGTAAGTTAGGACCGGGCGGGGAGCGCAGCACCAAGGAGCGGGGAGCGAAGGACCCGGGCGGGGAAGCCGGCAGTGAAAAGACTTCACCGCCGGCTTTCCCGTTCTGTGCTGCGCTTTCCCGCCGGTTATTTCAAATGAACAGCTGAGGTATCAGGTGATGCCGATCAGCTGTTCATTTGAAGTAGCCGCGGTGCCCTCGGAGGGTTCATGTGAGTTCATGCTTGAATGCATGAACTCACATGAACTTTCCCACGGTCGCACAGGTCAGCCTCACCTCCCAGACCCGTCATGATTGGTGTGTGTGGGTGTCTGTGCGATGTGTGCGGGTGTGCGCGATGTCTGTGCGATGTGTGCGGTGTCTGTGCGATGTGTGCGGTGTCTGTGCGATATGTGCGGGTGTGTGGGTGTCTGTGCGATGTGTGCGGTGTCTGCGGGTGTGTGCGGTGTCTGTGCGATGTCTGCGGGTGTGCGCGGTGTCTGTGCGATGTGTGCGGGTGTGTGCGTGCAGGCAGACATAGGCCGATGTGACACTACTACTCCCATCGGGCTATGCTGTCCCCCGTCCACTCGTGCCAGCAGGATCAGCTCGATGGGAGCAGTAGTTCCCATCAGCCTGATCCTGCTATATAAATTGCCCTACTGTGTCCCCAATAAATGTTAAATACATGCCATTGGTGGCCAGTGGTTACCTACAATAAATTAGTTCATACATTACCTGTCCCCGCCGATCGCCACCTAAAATAAAGTAAAAAATAAAAAACTACACCTATACTCACCTAGACACCTAATTCCCCGAAGCCATCGATCTCCTGTAATAAAATATAAAATAATAAACCACAACCTTATCCTTACCCCTCCGTAGTAGTACACGAGTGTCCCACGATGATCTCCAGTTTAGAGCAGCCACATAGAATGTGACCGCTCTGAACCGCTGCCGCCGCTAGAATGATGGGGCCGTAAAGCAGCCCCGTCATTGCATAAGCGGGTTCACCGGAGTTCAGGCAGCGCTGCTCCGGTTAGCTGCTTTACGGCCCCGCTGTATCGTGAGAAATTCCCACGGTACAGCAGTGCCGTAAAGGAGGTCTCCGGAGCTGCGCTGACCAAATGCACTCCGGTGACCTCAGTCAGTGGCGGACGTGTTCCCGGCAGTGTGAGCTTACAGCAGCCATGCACAGCTGTCACCATCTCCAGATGTGACAGCTGTGCATGGGAGATCAGCGCAGGAACGTGGACAGGTAACTATTTTTTTTTTTAGTAAACTAAGAATGAAATAAAATGGTGTGTTTTATTTCAAATAAAATATTTTTTTCTGGGTGTAGTGTGTTTTTTCTTTTTAACACTTTGTAGGTTAGTAATGGGGGTGTCTTATAGACGCCCATCATTACTAACCTGGGCTTCATGGCAGCTGGCGCTGACATGAACCCCAGCCCTATTACCCCCTGCCACCGCACCAGGGCAGCGTGGAAGAGCGAGGCTAAGTGCCAGAATTGGCGCATCCTATGGATGCGCCATTTCTGGGGCGGCTGACGGCTGGTGTTTCTAGCCTGGGAGGGGGCCAATATTCATGGCACACTTCCTGGGCTATTAATATCAGCCCCCAGCTGTCTGCCTAGCCTTTGCTAGCTATTAAAATAGGGGGGACCCCACGTCATTTTTTTGGGGGGGTCCCCCATTTTAATAGCTAGTAAAGGCTAGGTATTCAGCTGGGGGCTGATATTAGTAGTCTGGGAAGCTCCGTGGGTATTACCCCCTTCCCAGGCTTCAAACATCTGCCCCAGCCGTCTGCTTAACCTCCGCTAGAGACTAAAATTATGGGGGATCCCACGCCAATTTTTTTTTTAAATAAATCCTTTATTTTAACACTAAATTACATTTGAGGAGTTAATAAAGATGCAGTCCCTAAATTATTATTTATTTTTTAATTAATTTTTCCCAAAAATTTTGACGTGGGCTTTGCCATATTTTTGTATGCCAGCCAGGTACAGCATCCAGCTTCTATGAACCATTTTCCGGGGTGGCTGCGGACTGCAATTTGCAGCGGGGGGGGCCCAGAAAGCTTGGGTCTCCCTGCACTGCAGATTCCATCCCCCAGCTGCCTAGTTGTACCTGGCTGGACACAAAAATAGGGAGAAGCCCCACGTATTTTTTTTTTTAATTATTTCATGAAATTCATGAAATAATAAAGAAAAAAAGGGCTTCCCTATATTGTTGTGTCCGGCCAGGTACAAATAGGCATCTGGTGGTTGGGGGCAGCCCGTTCCTGCCTGCTGTACCTGGCTGGACACAAATATAATGCGAAGCCCCACATCAATTTTTTTTTAATTATTTCAGGAAATTCATGAAATAATTAAAAAAAAATTGATGTGGGGCTTCGCCCTATATTTGTGTCCAGCCAGATACAGCAGGCAGGAACGGGCTGCCCCCAACCACCAGCTGCCTATTTGTACCTGGCCGGACACAACAATATAGGGAAGCCCTTTTTTTCTTAATTATTTCATGAATTTCATGAAATAATTAAAAAAAAAAATACGTGGGGCTTCGCCCTATTTTTGTGTCCAGCCAGGTACAACTAGGCAGCTGGGGGCTGGAATCCGCAGCGCAGGGAGGCCCAAGCTTTCTGGGCCCCACCCGCTGCAAATTGCAGTCCGCAGCCGCCCCGGAAAATGGCGCGTTCATAGAACCGCCATCTTCTGGCGCTGTACCCAACTCATCCAGGGCCCTGGTGCGGTGGCTCACTGGGTAATAAAGGGGTTAAGGCCAGCTTGGCATTATCAGCTGGCCCTAAGCCCGAAATTCATGGGGTCACGCCAATATTAGACATGACCACCATGAATTTCTAGTAAAGTATTTAAAAAAAACACAACACCCAGAATAAAGTCCTTTAATTGAAATAAAGACACAATTCTTTATTGTTCTAAATTAAACCATACTTACCGTCACGCCCATTCCAGCTGAAGCCAACGATCTCCTGCAATAAAAGTAAAATAATAAAGCAACCTCATCCTTACCTTTCCATGGTTCCCACGATGGCTCCAGCTCTGCTACATCGAGATGACAGGCTGGACCGCAGCAGAACGCTGCCATCCAGCCTGTCATCCCGCGGACACTGAGAAGCGCAGGAATGCTTCCGCTCCTCAGCATCTCTCTGTGACGGCATCCAGATGAGCCGACAATGAACTCGGCTCACCTCATGCACGTCACTGACAGCGTGGGAGAATTCTCCTGCACTCAGCGCTTCAGCGTGAGAATTCTCCCACGCTGTCAGTGACGTGCATGAGGTGAGCCGAGTTCATTGTCGGCTCATCTGGATGCCGTCACAGCCTGACACTGAGGAGCGCAAGCATGCCTGCGCTTCTCAGTGTCCGCGGGATGACAGGCTGGATGGCAGCGTTCTGCTGCGGTCCAGCCTGTCATCTCGATGTAGCAGAGCTGGAGCCATCGTGGGAACCATGGAAAGGTAAGGATGAGGTTGCTTTATTATTTTACTTTTATTGCAGGAGATCGTTGGCTTCAGCTGGAATGGGCGTGACGGTAAGTATGGTTTAATTTAGAACAATAAAGAATTGTGTGTTTATTTCAATTAAAGGACTTTATTCTGGGTGTTGTGTTTTTTTTTTAACTTTCACTATGGGGTTAGTAATGGGGGTGTCTTATAGACGCCTCTCCATTACTAACCTGGGCTTGATGTCAGCTGGCATTATAAGCTGACATCAACCCCAGCCCTATTACCCCCTGCCACCGCACCAGGGCAGCGTGGAAGAGCGAGGCTAAGTGCCAGAATTGGCGCATCCTATGGATGCGCCATTTCTGGGGCGGCTCACGGCTGGTGTTTCTAGCCTGGGAGGGGGCCAATATTCATGGCACCCTTCCTGGGCTATTAATATCAGCCCCTAGCTGTCTGCCTAGCCTGTGCTAGCTATTAAATTAGGGGGGACCCCACGTCATTTTTTTTGGGGGGGTCCCCCATTTTAATAGCTAGTAAAGGCTAGGTATTCAGCTGGGGGCTGATATTAGTAGCCTGGGAAGCTCCGTGGGTATTAACCCCTTCCCAGGCTTCAAACATCTGCCCCAGCTGTCTGCTTAACCTCCGCTAGAGACTAAAATTAAGGGGAACCCCACGCCAATTTTTTTTTAAATAAATCCTTTATTTTAACACTAAATGACAAGTACAGTAATCAACACTGTCACTGTACTTCATATATATGTGACTGACATGTTTCTATCTATCTAATCTATGTATGATTCTCTATTCCTTCTATTCTAAATTGTCGGGTACCGCTGCTGAATTGCCGGCCGGCTTTCTTAAAGAGACGGTGCATGAAAACACTATTATTTTTTTAAATAAATCCTTTACACTAAATGACAAGTACAGTAATCAACACTGTCACTGTACTTCATATATATGTGACTGACATGTTTCTATCTATCTAATCTATGTATGATTCTCTATTCCTTCTATTCTAAATTGTCGGGTACAGATGCTGAATTGCCGGCCGGCTTTTTTAAAGAGACGGTGCATGAAAACACTATTATTTTTTTAATAAATCCTTTACACTAAATGACAAGTACAGTAAGCAACACTGTCACTGTACTTCATATATATGTGACTGACTTGTTTCTATCTATCTAATCTATGTGTGAAGCTCTATTCTGTCTGTTATAAATTGTCGGGTACCGCTGCTGAATTGCCGGCCGGCTTTTTTAAAGAGACGGTGCATGAAAACACTATTATTTTTTTTAATAAATCCTTTACACTAAATGACAAGTACAGTAAGCAACACTGTCACTGTACTTCATATATATGTGACTGACATGTTTCTATCTATCTAATCTATGTGTGATGCTCTATTCTTTCTGTTCTAAATTGTCGGGTACCGGTGTATGCCGCTGATGAATTGCCGGCTTTTCGCATAATACATTCTACATTATTCTTAGTTGTTTTACTTCATGTAGAATTAACCTACAAGGAAAGAAAGGGTTTATTTTCATTCCGATATTAGTGTCCCATTGACTTGCATTGGTTTCCGGTATCGGAATCGGCGATATCCGATACTTTTTGAGTATCGGTCCGATCCAATCCGATACGATATTTCCTGATATCGGAAGGTATCGCTCAACACTACTGAAGAGGAAAGAGGAAGACAGGAGTGTCACCGGGCACAGAAAGTGTTCCAGGACATGCAGGGGCTGCAAGGGTGGTGCCCTGGCATAGGCTCTGAACTGAGCAAAACATTCTCCAGATCCAGACTCTGGAAAAAGTGAGCTCCATTAGCTCTGCTAGGACTTCCTGACACATTTCTATTGTTTGCTACATGAGATCATTCACATTGGAAGTAGAGGATCAGCAGTGCAATGCCTGAGTCTCACCGTCTGCACAGAGAAGCCTGCAATCCTCCCCGAGAGGTGGAATGTAGGATAATGAGTGGGTCAAGGACATTACCGGTGACCTGGGAGCTAATCATAATACATTCTTGTGCTAAATAAAGAACAGTGTTCACCGGAGGGAGGGCCACGATCAAACTCACTGGGTTATTCCATTTACATCTCAGCACTTTGATCCATATTAAACCTCTCACCCTCAGGCACAGATCTACCTCATAGAGCACATGAAAATATTCATAGACTTTATAGACCTGGGCACACTATGGCTTTTATGATCAGTCCAGAGAGAAGTACATGTGGTTTACCTGAGCCTGATTTAAAGGGATTATCCAGGACTATTTTATTTTTTTCTTATGGGCCCAAGAATTTACAGACAGGTATAAGGAAAAAATAATAGTCCTGGGTTCACGCCTTTAACTTAGCCTTACTGATCCCTATAACCGCTACTATTTCCTCCCTAGTTCCACAACATAAAACTCAAACACACAGAGGGCCAAAATGAAAAACTTGGACAAAGTCGCGGGCCAACCAGTATACAGTATAATGGGCCCCACATAGTCCTCCATACAGAATAAGGGGCCCCACATAGTCCTCCATACAGAATAATGGCCCCACATAGTCCTCCATACAGAATAATGGCCCCACATAGTCCTCCATACAGAATAAGGGGCCCCACATGGTCCTCCATACAGAATAATGGCCCCACATAATCCTCCATACAGAATAATGGGCGCCACCTAGTCATCCAAACATTATAATGGGCCTCTCATAGTCCTCCATACAGTATAATGGGCCCCACATAGTCCTCCATACAGTATAATGGGCCCCACATCGTTTTCCATACAGTATATTGGGCCGCACACAGTCCTCCATACAGTATAATGGCTCCACATAGTCCTCCATACAGCATAATGGGCCCCACATAGTCTTCCATGCAGAATAATGGGCACTACATAGTCCTCCATACAGAATAATGGGCCCCACAAAGTCCTCCATACAGAATAATGGGCATTACATAGTCCTCCATACAGAATAATGGGCCCCACATAGTCCTCCATACAGAATAATGGGCCCCACACAGTCCTCCATACAGAATAATGGGCCCCACATAGTCCTCCATAGAGAATAATGGCCCCACATAGTCCTCCATACAGAATAATGGGCCCCACATAGTCCTCCATACAGAATAATGGACCCCACATAGTCCTTCATACAGAATAATGGGCCCCACATAGTCCTGCATAATGGGCCCACATAGTCCTCCATAGAGAATAATGGCCCCACATAGTCCTCCATACAGAATAATTGGCCCCACATAGTCCTCCATACAGAATAATGGACCCCACATAGTCCTTCATACAGAATAATGGGCCCCACATAGTCCTCCATACAGAATAATGGGCCCCACATAGTCCTCCATACAGTATAATGGGCCCCACATAGTGATCCATACAGAATAATGGGCCCCACATAGTGCTCTATACAGAATAATGGGCCCCACATAGTCCTCCATACAGAATAATGGGCCCACATAGTCCTTCTTACAGAATAATGGGCCCCACACAGTCCTCCATACAGAATAATAGGCCCCACATAGCGCTCCATACAGAATAATGGCCCCACATATTCCCCCATACAGAATAATGGGCCCCACACAGTCCTCCATACAGAATAATGGGCCCCACATAGTCCTCCATAGAGAATAATGGCCCCACATAGTCCTCCATACAGAATAATGGGCCCCACATAGTCCTCCATACAGAATAATGGACCCCACATAGTCCTTCATACAGAATAATGGGCCCCACATAGTCCTCCATACAGAATAATGGGCCCACATAGTCCTTCTTACAGAATAATGGGCCCCACACAGTCCTCCATACAGAATAATAGGCCCCACATAGCGCTCCATACAGAATAATGGCCCCACATAGTCCCCCATACAGAATAATGGGCCCCACACAGTCCTCCATACAGAATAATGGGCCCCACATAGTCCTCCATAGAGAATAATGGCCCCACATAGTCCTCCATACAGAATAATGGGCCCCACATAGTCCTCCATACAGAATAATGGACCCCACATAGTCCTTCATACAGAATAATGGGCCCCACATAGTCCTGCATAATGGGCCCACATAGTCCTCCATAGAGAATAATGGCCCCACATAGTCCTCCATACAGAATAATTGGCCCCACATAGTCCTCCATACAGAATAATGGACCCCACATAGTCCTTCATACAGAATAATGGGCCCCACATAGTCCTCCATACAGAATAATGGGCCCCACATAGTCCTTCTTACAGAATAATGGGCCCCACACAGTCCTCCATACAGAATAATGGGCCCCACACAGTCCTCCATACAGAATAATGGGCCCCACATAAATGAGAAATGGTTATTTTTTGGTCTGCTTTTATCTAGGGAGTTTTCTCAGGAGGTGATAAGTCTTCTTTAATATCTTTAAGTTTTCAGAAAATAGGAGGACAAGAATGAAATCAAAGGTAGACCATTTGCAAAGAAAAGAAAATATAATCAGATTTGCTGGTGTCATGGGACAGTATGGATGGTATAGTTACCATGTGTACATTTTTACGAGAGGCATTGTCTGACACTATTTTGAACCCCCTATCTGTAAATCCAAAGAAACATATTTTTTTTTACCAAGATGAGGGATCAACATCTGAAACAAAGGCTGTTTTTTCTAAAAAGGTATCAACAATTCTTATGGATGTTGCTGGCGGACAATGATAAAATAATATATATATATATATATATATATATATGCAGTAAATATATATACATTTTATATATATATATTTGTACAACATGCAGTATATGCATATGTATAAACACAGAGACAATATAAATTTCCAAGTGGAACATGGAATGACATTAGTCAGCAAGTAAATGTTATCTTTCATCTATATAAACTGTTTTCTGCAGCACAAAGGCCTCCAGAAGCCATTATCCGATAAAGCCGTGTGCTATTATACAGCAAGCTCAGATATATTTTTTGTTTATGCTTCTTGGAATAACCTGGGGAAGCCATGAAAAATAAATAAGCTCAACGTGGGACGTAATAAGGCCCAGTATTATTGCTTTCCAGTTCCAGGGCTGCAAGATTAAATCAACTCCAAAATGGATAAAAAGATTTTATCACCTCTTTTGCTACAGTGGCCTCATAAAGCCGAGCCAGATGTACTGATATCTGGGATTTGCAATATAATGTATATTTTTTGAGTAAGACAAGAATCGAGATATTCTTTGACATTGAAGTCGTAGATAGAAGAATATGGGTTTTTTTCTGCTAGAAGGAAGACACTATCACGCTAGCCTCGGAGAAAAGGCAAATCAAGTTCCAAATCATAAAGTTAAGCCACATGAGATCAGCACCATTGTCCTGAATACAAAATAGACTCAATGACCTCCCTGCAGAAAACTGGAACATCATGTTGGATACAGTAATAATGGGACAAAGCAAATATCTGAATTGTACCAAGACAACAAATTCCATACATTTCATCCAGCAATTAGCAATTCATTTCTATTGATGCAGGAGAAAGTCTCTAATATTTAGGAAGCGGCTCCTCAGCAGACGCACTTTGGACGCATGCTATCTGTGACTCCAGCCTTGGGGTGGCCAAACTATTGGATAAATGTCTCCCTCTCTCCATTGAATAAACATAAGTTTTGGAAAGAATAGCTGATGGCAGAGACAACGGCTTTACAACCTCATTGTAAATTGTAAATGACTGCTAACCGGGTCCTAGTATACACAGCACAGACTCATAAGTAAGGGCTCGTTCACACAACCGTATGTTCGGTCCGAGTGCTGTCCGTGAAAAATTGCGGACAGCACTTGGACCATTGTTATTCAATGGGGCAGTACAGATGAGCGACTTTTTTTCACTGCGTATTAAAAAAAAAAAAAAAATGCAGCATGCACTAGTTTGTTCCATAAACCGGATGAGACTCATCCATTGAAGTCTATGGATGCATCAGAAAAATCGGATGCCATACGGAGCCACAATATAGCATCCAAATTTTTATGGATACATTGCAATTCTGTAACATAGAAAACTATAAATGATTTTGTAAATGATTAATAGCTGCAGCTGTGAAAAAAACAACAAAAAATCGCATTTGGATGACAAGTGAAAAAAGAAAATCGTCTCAATCTCCTGGATGAAATTCTGAACGACTTTTTATACGCTACCTTAATAGGAAGTGTCAGGCTATTTTGTGTCAAGTGTCAAAAGGAAGCACATTTTTATAGCTATATAGGCGCATGTCCCACAATAAATGAGGGGGATGAAGTCGCCCTCAACTCTTCTCTATAGGCATTCTCATGATTACTATGCCCAGATAGCGAAAATCACCTAGATTTACATAAAGATAAGGGCAGGTGCACACGACCCTAGAATCTCTCCTAAGAGAGAATTGGCTTGATTATGCAAATGACACTTCGATCAGAGCTTAATCAGAGTTTGAGCTTAGTGTGATCTGATTGATCTGATTCTCTCGCATGAGAAAATCTACACCAGTGTGAGCGAACTCTCAGGGTGAATGTTTCTCATTCTGGAGAGTTACAAGTCACTATAAGGAGACTTATAGGCCATGTAATGTTCCTATTTATATCCTCCTCATTTCTCTTGCTCTGCACTGATGAGGTGCAAAAACCCTGAAACACGTGTCTGCAATTGGAGTGTCTGGTTTTGCTTCTTATTCTAAGTCATGAGGCAAAGCTCGTTAAATGGTCGATATTGACTTATAGGATTGCTACTTTCAATAGGTGGCATTTATATTCCAGTCCTCTTCCTCTCTGAGGAGACTATTTGCATATTTAAATCCCCAGAGGAGCATTGCACGGCTTATAAGTCTCCTTACACAGGGAAATTTTACTCCTTAGACCCTCATGTTTAAGGCAAGTAACATGTAGTCTTTAGCATAAAAACTTTATTTAACAAGCTAGACCTTTTCTGAATATATATTCCCTTCAAAATAGGTTGTCATTATAAAAAAAATACATAGTGGGGAATACTAAGAATGGTGCTTTATATACCACTCTTACAGAAACCCACTGGAGTAAGATAAGCAGGGATCTTCAAAGATTTGGCGCCTCTTAGACTGAAAGTGGGCCTTAAACGAAAATCTACACCAGATCTGAGCCACTGCAGAGTACCAGTACAATTTATGCAAATTTCTGGTGTAAATTATAGTAATCTGACTATTATGCTCCTCCTCAGCAGCCAACTGGATGCTGATTTATATAGACACCGGCAAGAGAACAGTCCAGGTAGCCCCTGAAGCACCAGTGGAGGTAAGGATAGTGATTTTTTTTTTCATCACGCAATGCTTCATGGAAAGGGACGGCTTGGGTATAAACCCAGGTATATCTGCCAGACAGTGGTGGGTATTTGGTTTGAAAGCGTTTGGGCTACACCAACACTTGGAGTGTGTGTTCTTTCTTCGTCTTCATTTCTTTATCTTTTGGCATCGCTCATACTCTACTATATAACATACCTATACTGAAAATCTGCAGTAGTTTGAACATGAGTGTAAAATGTGATTGTCCATTTGATGGCCAGAAACCTATTAAACTTGTAAGTGAGAAGCTGAATGAGCGGCCACTTAATGTAGCCAGCGTTGCCAGTTTGCTATTACATCACCCCAAAGTCAGATTTGCATTATGCTCTTCTCCATTAAGCTCACTATAAATAGTTCACGTTCCAAGTGTAAATCACTTCCTTGCAATGAGGCCTTTAAAGTTGAACCTGATATATGGATGGAACATGCTTGCACATAATCAGCGGGGCTTACATTTCTGATGTGGTGTCCTAGTAGAAGGTTAACAGTACTTCGTCAATAGATATGAGAGCAGAAAGCTCTTGGCTCATTAGCATGGAAGGACTGAGAGTAGTCTAAACTCTTGAAAGTAGTGACCATTATTGGCCAGGGTCAAGACTACTCTCAGCCCTCCTATATTAAAGACATTGCCTAAATGCCAAAACAATCAATACAACTATTAATTTTTAACAATTCTTACTTGTTTATTGAGTTTCAATTACAAGTATTGAGTTTTTACATGTTTTAAAGGCGTTTGTCCGGGAGTTTAACATTGATGGTCTATCCTTAGCATAGGTCATCACTTTCACCCCCGCCGATCAGCTGTACCCGGTGTCTGCGGCGGCTGGAATTGTCAGTTACGGAGCTGCACAGCTCTGTTGACTGTATAGTGGCCACGGATGGGTACTGCACATCCACCCCCAATTCAAATCAATAGGGGATGGATGTGCAGTACCCCGGCGCGGCCACTATTCCGTCAACGGAGCTGTGCAGTGCAGCTCTGTGACTGAACAGTTCCAGCTAACACGAGAACAGCTGATTGGTGGGGTGCCAGGTGTCGCATAACCACCGATCACACTTTGATGACCTATCTTAAGGAAAAGCCATTGTTCTATTAAGTACGGAGAAAATGTTCACAAAAAAAGGTTGATTAGGTAACTTTATAGAGAGGAACTCTGTGGACATGATCGCTATCAAGGGGTTGTACAGCATTAGAAAAACATGGCTGCTTCCTTTCCAAAGCAGCATGGAACCGATTCACTGATAGTAGGTGATCTTGCAGCTCAGCACCATTTACTGCCATGAAGGTCAGCTGCAATACCGAAAACAACAAAATGGGGTGTTTCCTGGAAAAACAAAAGCAACCATGTTTTCTAATGAAGTAGAACTCTTTTTTATTTCAATATTTATATTATATTTTAGAAAAGTAGTCATCATATTCTCAATAATAATTTAATATCTATATCAACAAAAAAGTTCCTTGTTGCCTTTGGTGCTGCCATGAAAGAAATTTTCTTGAATCAGAACAATTCAAAGTAGCGATATTTTTTATTAAGTTAACAGAACAACACATTTCGGCACAGATCCTGCACCCTCCGCAACAGAAAAATGTGTTGTTCTATTACTACAATAAAAAATGTATCAATGCTTTTAAGTGCTCTTATCTAAGGGAATTTCTTTCAAGACAAAAAGGAACATTTTGTTGCTAGATCTATTTATTGGGATCAATTTTCGACTATTGTCATGCGAGAGGAGGAGCATCATCCTTGGCTGGTGCAACAGCCATCGCCCGTTGGCAGTCTTTAATGCCCAGATCTACCCTCAATAGAGGTGCGCTGATCCCATTGCACAACACAAGAAGATAAGTGATTTTCTACTAAATACTGTTTCTGACCAGTCCTGTCAGTACATACCGTACAACGAGCACCATTCTTACAGTTTTTTTTTATTTTTTAGAATAATTATTTGATATAGCTGATATCCATGCATTGTTATTATGTATTGTGCTTTAATAATGTAACTTACCTTAGCTAATGGTAATACTATAAAGGCCCCTCCACCACTAGATTCCACGATGATGGCCAAAAATTTAGCATTTACAGCACAGAAAGAGCTGTCCCACGTTAACTTAGATACCCGGATATCTTCATACATTTGATCTGCTTTTACAGGCTGGCCAAAAATGTGCCTGAATTTGCTCTGGCGCACCACTCTTCGGCTCATTGTGGAATTTCTGTATAATTAAAAAGTAAGAGATGAGTCATTACAATTCCACATGATAACATCTTGTTCATATATAAAACATGAGCTTTGTAACCAGTGTTACAACTAAACAAAAGACAGTGCTGAACCACAAAATAAAAATACAACTACCTATAGCTGTTGGTTATGCAAAGAAAACATATGCTGTGTCACAGTACCTGTTATACTGATAACCCAGCAATGCTAAAAGAACAGTAGGAGTAGATTAGGCCCCAAGATGTGTAGTCCCTAAAGGAACTTCCTGATACAGTTATTAAAGTGGTGGTCTCATGTTGTTAAAAATTGCTTTAGTTAGTTAGACATAATGAAAATACGCAAGTTTGCTATTTGCTTGCTTTTTCTATCTGCTGTCATTCTCATGCTATGAGAGCTTTTATCTTACATAGTGTACAGTATGTTTCCAAAAAGACCACAAAAACCTGGCCGAGTAAGCGCAATATTTTTATTCCAGACTGAGGAGTTAACTCCTAAGATTCCAGTCACGTCTCTCTAGCCCATTGATTTCTATACAGCAGTTAGCTTCTCACCTCCCTCCCACTCTCTCTTATCTCCTAAGCTGTATCTGATGTTAATAGTCCTGCAATATCACAATCCACCCCATCCTGTGCCCTCAGCACAGGCTGTTTCCAGAGCAGTTCTCCTATTCACTGCTCACCCTTTCCCAAGCCTTGTTGAAAGGATCTGTTATCTCTATGTGTTAATATAGTAATAGCAGTGTACACTTCAGTCAATTAAAGTTTTCACAGGAGCATAATCTCAGCAGTAGGAAGCAGAACTGTCACTCAAGGAGGAGTGCCTGCCCACCCCCCATCAACAAGGAAGTAAGGAGACTGCTGAGCTGTGAGTTGATGAACACCCAACTTGAAAATACCCCTTCAACTAAAATGTCTTTACTATTTTAGGCTCCACCTAGGCTTGGCGGATACACTTTCGAAAGGAACAACCATATCAGCACTCATGAAGAGGTACAATACTTATAGCCATTGGTTGGAACATTATAACATAGGTGAGCTGCTCAGTAGTGGCTTCTCCTTTAAAGTAAACCTCTCACGTTATACATGTAGTGCAATCTGTGGACAGCATGGTTTAGAGAAGAAGCTGAGCAAAATGATATACCGGTTTAATGGAAAACATTTAGTATAACTTGATTTTTATTCATTGAAATCTCTGGTATTTGCATGTATATGAGTCCAGTGGGTGGTCATATTCAATGATTGACAGCTATCTCTGCATACAAAGTCATAAAGGGAAGACTGTCAGTCAGAAAATGAGCTCCTGTCCACACACAGTACACACTATTAAGGTATATGGACATCAGAGAAGAGTCTTCCCCCCTCGGGACACCCCTGAATGCGCCAGAATAGAAAGCCACTTTGTAAGACATGGACAAGACTCTGCAATGGTAACGCTAGTTTTACTACAGCCAGAAAGGTATGCCTGCATGTGGGTTATGCTATAAATAATTATAAAAGCTGATGGTTTTGGGGTGACAAAGACCAGACTCATTTTTACATTATCTTTAACCCTAGAACGCATACCTGGGGCCTAGCAGGCCCGCCCTGTTAATTGTTTTCTATTTTCTGCAAGATTACTTTAGTTAGAATTTTGAAACTCTAGGTATTCCTCAGGTATATAGTGGTTTGTCATTTTTGTTTGAGTTATTCCATGTTATTTGCACACGGGCTTAAAAGGCCCCAGGTATGTGAAAAAGTAGATTTTTATGGTCATGCGTTCTAGGGTTAAAGCCTGAGGTAAGAGTGGCGTTGTTCATGCTGGTATTGATGAAGAGATGTGCTCGAGGCAAAAGCTTCTACATGAATCAGGAGCATCTGACGAGTGGCGTGCACCTATGCGCCTTGCCATAAATCCTATTCCAGTCCCCGCTGGTTTAAGATTTGTGACATAGCAAACGCCACCGGTCATGATTTGATGAGCGGCGGTCACCAAGGCCCCGTCCCAGTTCTGCCCACTTTGGCGTGAGAACACCAAAAGTTGCAAAATTTTAGTGCAGCCTCCAGTTTTACCAAGTTTATACGACTTTTCAAAGCTTTTTATGCCAAAAGTTTGTTGTAAAAACTTTGATGAATCTGGCATTGTGTTTTTGACACTTCAGGTGGATTTTATTTAAAACATCAGATGTCACTTTGAGGATGGACTCAATCAGTATTCAACTTCTTGTCATGGGTAATAACCTGGAATTTACCCACCCTTAGGAGAAAATGCCATATACAGTGGGTAAGGAAAGTATCCAGACCCCTTTAAATTTTTCACTCTTTGTTTCATTGCAGCCATTTGGTAAATTCTAAAAAGTTCATTTTTTTTCTCATTAAAGTACACCCCATCTTGACTGAAAAATAACAGAAATGTAGATTTTTTGCAAATGTATTAAAAAAAGAAAAACTGAAATACCACATGGTCATAAGTATTCAGACCCTTTGCTCAGTATTGAGTAGAAACACCCTTTTGAGCTAGTACAGCCATGAGTCTTCTTGGGAATGATGCAACAAGTTTTTCACACCAGGATTTGGGGATCCTCTGCCATTCTTCCTTGCAGATCCTCTCCAGTTCCGTCAGGTTGGATGGTGAACGTTGGTGGACAGCCATTTTCAGGTCTCTCCAGAGATGCTCGAATTGGGTTTAGGTCAGGGCTCTGGCTGGGCCAGTCAAGAATGGTCACAGAGTTGTTCTGAAGCCACTCCTTTGTTATTTTAGCTGTGTGCTTAGGGTCATTGTCTTCTTGGAAGGTGAATCTTCGGCCAAGTCTGAGGTCCAGAGCACTCTGGAAGAGGTTTTCATCCAGGATATCTCTGTACTTGGCAGCATTCATGTTTCCTTCAATTGCAACCAGTTGTCCTGTCCCTGCAGCTGAAAAACACCCCCATAGCATGATACTGCCACCACCATGTTTCACTGTTGGGATTGTATTGGGCAGGTGATGAGCAGTGCCTGGTTTTCTCCACATATACCGATTAGAATTATCACCAAAAAGTTCTATCTTCGTCTCATCAGACCAAAGAATCTTATTTCTCATAGTCTGGGAGTCCTTAATGTGTTTTTGAGCAAACTCTATGCGGGCTTTCATATGTCTTGCACTGAGGAAAGGTTTCTGTCGGGCCACTTTGCCATAAAGGCCCGACTGGTGGAGGGCTGCAGTGATAGTTGACTTTGTGGAACTTTCTCCCATCTCCCTACTGCATCTCTGGAGCTCAGCCACAGTGATCTTAGGGTTCTTCTTTACCTCTATCACCGAGGCTCTCCTCCCACGATTGCTCAGTTTGGCTGGACGGCCAGGTCTAGGAAGACTTCTGGTGGACCCAAACTTTTTCCATTTAAGGATTATGGAGGCCACTGTGCTCTTAGGAACCTTGAGTAAGGCAGAAATTCTTTTGTAACCTTGGCCAGATCTGTGTCTTGCCACAATTCTGTCTCTGAGCTCCTTGGGCAGTTCCTATCAGTTTAATTAAACACAGCTGGGCTCCAATGAAGGAGTAGATCATCATTTCAAGGAGGATCACAAGGAAATGGACAGCATGTGACTTAAATATGAGTGTCTGAGCTAAGGGTCTGAATACTTATGACCATGTGATATTTCATTTTTTACTTTTTAATAAATTTGCAAAAAATTCTACATTTCTGCTTTTTTTCAGTCAAGATGGGGTGCAGAGTGTACTTTAATGAGAAAAAATTAACTTTTTAGAATTTACCAAATGGCTCCAATGAAACAAAGAGTGAAAAATTTAAAGGGGTCTGAATACTTTCCGTACCGACTGTATCTACTCATACTTTCACAGCCATATGGTAACTCACATGATCATAGTCTTGGGGGGATTTTAATGTAATTTATTTTAGAAGGAGTTCTTAGTTTAGGAATCATGAGGAACACTGTCCAAAACCACAAGGGTATTAAATCCTTCACAGACCTAGGTCACCAGGGATGCAGACATTTACGGTAGCTTGTCATTGATCTGGATATCGGTGATGTTTATATTGTCCACAGAGAGGTGAGCAATACCCCATTCTGTACTCTTGAGAACCATTAAATCTTTCGCTACCCTAGACGCCAGGGAGGCAACCAGTGCCAGACTAGAATGCCAAGGACCCACCTGTAACACTGACTCTGAGGGGTCCACTGCTCAGCTACATGCAAATATCACATTACCCTCGTTCACGAGTTTGCCTATGTTTCAATAAATTAATAAACAGGGTACTTTGTAAAATGAATGATGAAATGCAGCCCTAGTCTGTACATTGTGAAACAAATGTATTATGCAAGCTATTTCTCATATTGGTGAAGTGGGGCCCACCGGGGGATTCTCCTGTGGGCCAGTCCGAGCCTGGATGCAACTGACTGTATAGGTAATTGTTTGATTACATAAAGGCAACATTTATTTTATCAGAGGAGGTCAGGTTCCTAACTGGTTACAAAAGTTTAGGTATTAGACACTGATGAGGCATCCAAAATGGCAGCATAATGGATAAATAATAATGTGCACATAACACTGAACTGGGGTTGATGGTGGGGACAGGATTTTGCTAGATTTCGCACATTAGGGGAAACTCCCTCTATCTAATAATTTCTAAAGGATCAATGGAAGAAATCATTGGGCTGTTTACCATGCTTTTTCTACTTTAACCCCTTTCTGATGTGGAGCGTAATAGTACGCCCCACGTCAGATCCCCCTGTTTGGTGCGGGCTCCGGCGCTGGGCCCGCACCTTTCCAGGAACATGTCAGCTGATCTATACAGCTGACATGTGCCCGCAACAGGAATTGCGATCCACCCGCGGCGGTTAACAATCTCTGATAGCGGCATTTAACTCTTGCTTCCAGGAAGCGTGTCATTGGCCCCGCATATCGGCGACCCGTCACATGATCGCGGGTCACCGATGGGTTGGCATGACAACCCTGAGTCTGCAGGAGACCTTGTGGTTGTCATTGCCAGATTGCTATGAGCGCCTCCCAGTGGTCGGCGCTCAGAGCAAGTGAGCATTTCTGCTATACACAGGTGATCTGCTCATCGCCTGTGTGTAGCATAGGGGATCAGGTAACTGCAGCTTCTAGTCTCCTATGGAGACTATTGAAGCATTAAAAATATAAAAAATATATATATAAAAGTTTCATATCTATCAATATAAAAAAAAATTCATCTGATTGGTAAACGGAGTAACGAGAAAAATATTCTAAACAGCAGAATTACGTTTTTTTAGTCGCTGCAACACTGCAATAAAATGCAATAACGGGCGATCAAAACATCGTATCTACCCCAAAATGGTACCAATAAAAATGTCAGCTCGGCGTGCAAAAAATAAGCCCTCACCCAGCCCAGATCATGAAAAATGGAGACGCTATGGGTCTCGGAAAATAGCGCCTTTTTTTTTTTTGTAAAATTTGGATTTTCTTTTCAACACTTAAATAAAAAAGAACCTATACATGTTTGGTGTCTACAAACAGTAATGACCTGGAGAATAATAGTGGCAGGTCAGTTTTAGCATTCAGTGAACGTGGTAAAAAAAACAAAAAAACAGAAAACAACTGTGAAATTGCACTTTTTTGCAATTTCACAGCACTTGGATTTTTTTCCCCATTTTCCAGTACATGATATGGTAAAAACAGTGATGTCACTCAAAAGTACAATTTGTCTAGCAAAAAACAAGCCCTCACATGGCCATATTGACGTTATGGCTCTGAGAAGAAGGGGAGCAAAAAACGAAACCACAAAAACGGAAAATGCTCTGGTCATGAAGGGGTTAAAGGGAATCTGTCACCAGGTTTTGGCTACCTAATCTGATCATAATGTAGGGGCAGAGACCCTAATTACAGTGATGTGCCACTTACTGGGCTGTTTGGTGCAGTTTTCATATATACACTGTTTTATCAACGGGAGATTATCACTAGTAAACCTGCTGCCATGTAGTCCTGTATATTCATGAGTTCTATATAACCAGTTCTCACAATAAATTTGCAGCTTTCTGCCTATGCACAGTGTACACAAAAAGCTGCCAATCAGCGGTGTGGGTGGGTTATACAGAGCTCAGCAATCAGAGAACTGGCAGAACTGCAGTAGATAAAACAGTGTTTAATCAAAACTACAGCAAGCAGCCCAGTGAGTGACACATTGTTGGAATCAGAGTCTCTGCCTCTACATCATGCTGATTTCAGATGGGGGAGGAAAAACTGGTGACAGATTCCTATTAATTTAGGAATAATTAATCCTTGCAATATATTGGTGGCAGACATAAAATTTGGTAAAGGTTATTTTTTACATACTAAACTTGAATTTAACCTCTTACTGACATTCAACATACAGTTACATCATATGCTGGCTCCTGGACTTTGATGCAGGCTCAGAAAATGAGCCCACGTCTTTGCTGGCAGATAATGACTGTGATATTCAGCCATCATCTGACTCCAACCCGCCTCACAACTAGTGTTGAGCGAATTTGTTTGGCATTTCAAATTCAGGTTCGTGTTCGGGGTTCTGGCTTGTTTGCGCTAAAAAATCCCGAAAAACCCTGAACACGAACCCGAATTTGAAATGCTGAACAAATTCGCTCAACACTACTCACAACCCTACGTTACGGGTCTTGGGAAAAAGCAACACAATTTTTTTTGCCAAATTTCCAAACATTTTTTCATAGAGAATCTGTCAGCATTTTTTTGCTATGTAATCTGAGGACAGCATGAGATAGGGGTTAAAACACTGAACTCAATGTGTCACTCATTAGGCTGTGTGCTGCTGTTTACTTACAATGAAGGTTTTATCATGAAGACATTATCATTGCTGGGACAAACTGTCACGTGCCAAGTCGCCTGACCATGCCCCCTCCTGTGATAAGCAACTTACTGTCAATACACAATGTACACAGAGAGCTGTGGTGTGGGCGGGGGCAGCTTTCCCAGTTGTGCTGCATTCTACATCTAAGAACTCTGATTGTGTCACGCCAGGTGTGGGAAAGACTTAGTGTAATACAGAGTGAAGAAGAGGGAAAGGGAGCCCAGACTCTAGGGAAAGGGGTGAGTGGAGACCTGCCATACTGGTCTAGTATCACCCTGTCTCAACTACCGTCCCTATATTGCCTCTTCAGCAATCGCCGCACGCATGCCTCGCCTTAACTTTCCCTGGCGTATGGCTAAGGCTAGGGATGGGAGGAGATGAGCACTAGTCGATCTCCGCTAAACTCTATATACAAGGGTAGACAAACAGGGGGGACGACTCCAGACAAATGCGAACTTGGCCTCAAGCTCCAGAGAAAACAAAGTACTGCTCTTGCTAAAGCCTCACAAGTAGAAATTAATATAGCCGGCACCTCCCTCTCAGACACATCAGGTATATATATACCCAGGCCAGGGAGCTAATTACCAGAGGGAGGTAGCCGCTAGGTCCTAGAGACAGCCTCTCATCTAAGAAGATTTCTGTAATGCCAAACGTAGAGATCTCCTGCAACCAACTGCAGGGCGACTGTCACCTCTGATACACCCGTGACAGATTGTGTCACAACTGCTGCACCCAGTAAACTAAGTGATACATCGCTGGAATCAGGGTCTCTTTTCCTACATTACGCTGCTCTCAGATGACGTAGCAAAAATCTATCGACAGATTCCCTTTAAGAACATATAGGGTTGTTATACTTGCGCCAAAGGCCAGCTACTAGTAGATCCAAGGTAAATTTGACTAAAAACTATGCATGTTTGGTTCAACCATAGATATTGCTCTAGTGTTTAGTGTACTAAATGTGCTAAATACATTCAATAAGTCATGATAGGTGGGGTCCTAGTGCTGAGACCGCCACCAAACACTTAAAAAAATCGGAAATGATCAGCCAAGCTCTGATGTAGTCTGACTCTAAAGATGAGCTTAGTCAAAAGTCTATGGGGCCTGTTTTCAGTGCCAGGTCAAAAGTTCTGACATATCTCTATGACACATCAAAAGTTTTTTACACTTTAAAGATGTAATGAGATGTAAGTTGTGAATGAGGGGCACTAGATGAGAAAAAAATTATCAGAAGGTTATTAAAGAGAATCTTAAAGGAACCTATCTTCTTTCAACGGCAGACATTTAGCATGGTTTACCTTCGTTATTTATGTGTATTACCACCATGTCTAGATTTATAAAGCTCCCTCAGGCCTTCAGAAGGTAAGAACTGCCTCCAAGCCTAGACTGGAATTTAAAAAGATTTCCAAAAAATTGGGCATGAATCATTGTCAATCAAATACAAACTTACTAAAGCCTGAACCTTCCACTAAGTTCTGCCTGAAAACTTAACACAAGAAAAGACAAAGGTCTTTAAGAACCTCAAAAATTCATCCTGAGTCCTAAATGGTAATTTGCCAAGAGAAAACCTTTGTTGTTCAGAAGAAACATTGGGGAAAGACAAAATTTTACTGCTGAACACCAATACAAACATGCAGATTTCTGAAACATTGGGGCAGATTTACTACTTCTGTCTATGCGTACTTGCTTTCCAGCCAAGCCATTTCTCCCCTTTTTGAGTATGGTGCCGATGTAATAATATGGTCTATTATAAAGAACCCTGGTAAACTTAGACCAGAAAGTGTGAAAATGTACCAAATGTATCAAAATGGTTTATGCTGGATGATAACTATGGTAAAAATGTAGACAATTTTGTCTCTATCTAACTAACTCTTAGCTTAATTGCAGACAAAATTTTGAGACAAAATGTTGGAGTGTTATGGCATATTTTGCACCCCACTTCTTTCAAGCTAAATCATGCATCCCTTCACTGACAGCACAGAGTCTCTAACTTATAATTACAGTAATAAGTCTAAAACTAGGTGTTACAATCTGAGACACAATTTAGTGGGGTTTTCTGCCACAAACTTGAGGTACAATAGTAATTTTGCTCAGTATGCTAGATACATGAGCAATAATAGAGTTATCTGACCACAGTACCCGGAAACAAAGGTGGCAAAAACCAAAGACACCAGTTAACAAAAATAATCAGATACCGGCTATAAAGTATGGAGGCACAAATGTTATGGTTTGGGGCTGATTATAGAATCCACTTTGAATTCTTCATGGCTTTAAAAAAAAGGTGATTGAGGATAGTGCAGGACTGTTTGAAAATTAAAAGCTTAATCCAAAGATAGGGAAGGAGAAAAGAAATGGTAATCAGCTCATTGTCCAGTGCGAACAATTCAGTGTGAAAACTACTTGAATTCATATAGGAACCCTGGTAGACCTTGTTTGGTCAGGGTGTGGTGCAGGGAGTATAGAAACACACCAGGTTGGTATGAATAAGAGTTGCTAACCTGAAACACGTAACCTTAGGATCCTTAATATTTTTTTATCTTTAATATTTTTTTATCTTTTTGTTTTTTTCACCATGTTTTTAATTGAACAGTAAAAGTTATGTTTTAACATTTTTTCATTTGGTGCTGGAGCCCAGTCGCTCATGGAACTTCTCTCTCCATAATCACTCTAAGGTATTTTTAGCCTGATTTGCTATCCTAGAACTGTTCTTCAGCACTACTGATCTGAAGATCCTTTAAACTGGAGTCGGAGCCCATTTTGGTGGAGTCGGAGTCGGTATAATGGACCAACTCCGACTCCTAAAATATATAATAAATTGGGTACAGTAGTTCAATGCAGTATGTGCTCAATATTTTTTCATAAGAATTTGGGAAAGTTCTGAAATATCTTATAAGTGTCTGTCCTATTCCTGATCTAAGCTTTTAGTTGAGATGAATCTGTTCTCTATCCTTAAAATAATTAGTTCAGATTTGAGGTCATCTATGAAGGAGGATCTGATGGAGGCGATACTATTTCTCTGAACGAATTCATAGACTGCACAAATGTTATCTTTTTGTTGAAAACTATTTCTTTCCCACTTACTGCATAGTGTAAAGCATATTTACAAACTATTAAAATTGTTTTATGTTCTAAAGTTGTATTCCAATAAACATTTATGTTCTACCTAAATAACTTGATTATTGTATCATAATGGTGATGTTATCATTTTACTACAGTAAATTGATCACCTAAATATGAGCCATGTATGTCGGAGTCTGAGTCAGGGAAATTGAGGAGTCGGAGTCTGAGTCAGGGAAATTGAGGAGTCGGAGTCGGAGTCTGAGTCAGGGAAATTGAGGAGTCGGAGTCGGAGTCAGAGTCAGGGAAATTGAGGAGTCGGAGTCAGGGAAATTGAGGAGTCGGAGTCGGAGTCTGAGTCAGGGAAATTGAGGAGTCGGAGTCGGAGTCTGAGTCAGGGAAATTGAGGAGTCGGAGTCAGAGAAATTGAAGAGTCGGAGCTGAACGTTTGGTTCACCGACTCCACAGCCCTGGTTCTAAATAAACCAGAATCAAACTGAAATCCTTCGTGTGAGTGCGGTTGATTTTCTACAAGTCTACTATTTGGGTCTCCCAGCTCAACCTGTACTCCCTCATCAATGCGGAGTGTGCTCCATATTTCTCTACACAGAAAATAATATATGACAGCAAAACTGGAAACACCTACCAATGCTATCTAAGTGCTTGATTTCCTGTCTGGGAGGATTATTGCAGTTTTCACTTGTACAGATGAATAGCATAATAGCCCGGCAACCAATCCTTGAGAACAAATCATTTTAGCAAAATTCCAGGAATGTGTCTAACCAGACAAGTTTGCTAAAGCTGGGTCATCTGGGTCCAGTAAAACTGTGCAACCGAGGTACAAACTCAAAGGCTGGACATTAAAATTAGGTTAGAAGACAATAAAAGTGTGAAATGATAAATATTTATAGTGCTCAAGAAGGCGACACTGAGGTTAAGTAGTCCTTGTGTCTTCAAAAAAACCCTATAAATGGTATACAACGTGTACTCACATAAAGTCAAATGTCATCCAAACTTGACTAATAAAATGGAAAAAGCAAAATGTTAAAAGCTTGTTCTATTATTAATCTAAAATAGTCATTATAATTTTATAACTGCATTTTTCACAATGTTATGTCATGTACATAAAACACAAGGTGGATTAAAAGGAATTGGATTATCCTTTCATCATAGTTATCTAAATTTAAACTTTAAGGAGACATGTCACCGAGTCAAAGGTGTGGTCACACCAAATATTGATTTAGGTTTCTCTTGTATATTCACTTTGCATTTTGTTAATCTATAAAAATAAACTATTGACACTTCTATTTTTAAAGCATTCTGACTTTGCATCATTTTTTTCACAACTGCCTAACACTTTTGCACAGTGCTGTGTCTGGGTACTATTGCACGGGTCTTTCTTGGTGTTCTTAGTTCTAGGTCTTTGTCTTAATTTAGGTTCAATAAACATGTGGGGTTGCATTTGCTTGGGGTGCCCTTTATAGAGGGACAGAGGAGGCATCTTAGCAAGTACAGGAGTGGGATGCCAGGAAATATACACACGTGGTCAAAATTGTTGGTACCCGTCGTTTAATGAAAGAAAAAAAGGGTTTTACTTTAATTAAATGAGGGGTACCAACAATTTTGACCACTTGTGTATTTCAGTGACATTTCCCCTCAAATTGAAACTCCCCAATATGCTTTAATCAAGGGTTGGCTAGCCCTGGCCTCACGATGGTGGTTTATATGTCCATGTGTATGTGGACTCGTCCATGCCTCCTTATTATGGGACAGACCAATACTGGCTGTTAGGCTGTGTACTTAAGTAACTAAGGATGAGTGACATTGATTCTTATAAAGGTCCTCCAACCATCTGACTATATAGGCCCAATTTTTGTTCTCTATTGTCTTATTTTATATGTACCTTATTGTTATTGTGTGCATGCTCAGATTAGATGCTCACTTTGAACTTGTGCACTTTATGTGATACGTATAGCTATGACTAGTATAACACAAATTTGTATCACATTATAAGTGTATGCAATTAGTGCTACATTGCTAACAAATGTGTAACAAATTCAAATAAATAGGGGGTGGATGTGTAGTACCCAACCTTGGCCACTATACAGTTGAAGAAGCTGTGCAGCTCCGCAGCTGAGCACATCCAGCAGCCGACAGCACCGGGAACTGCTGATTGGCGGGGGTGTCAGGTGTTGCTTCCCCACCAATCAGATATTGATGATCTTTCCTAATGGTAACCCAAAAAAAGAGAGCTCCTAGTTGTGGGCGAAATTAGGATGACGTGTACTTGAACTAGGAGATGAAATGTATATAATTAATAAACAGGTGGAAATGTATATAAAGCAAGGATGTTTTTAGATTGATAAAAAGGGATTTTTAGTGGAAGAATTTGGCTTTATTCACTTGACACAGTATCATGTACATGTAGGTTATGGGAGCAGTCCACTTTCCCTGTCTCAACATACACTATATGTATGTAAGGAAGATTATGCGGGTAATGGCAGCCACCAGCTGGATGATGGCAGTGTCAGTCACCCTCTTAGAGCGTATAACACAGCCCAGTGCTATCCGATGGGGAAGTGCAGATCTACGATTTTTTCTCATGCCGATTCAGCATGCTGCAAGTGCATCCGATGATCAGATCACACGCAGCCATAGAAGTCTATAGGTGCATGTGAAACATTGGACTGCACTCAGATGTCATCCGAGTGCAGTCCGATATATGCTCACAGAGACAATGGAGAAGATGGAGAAATTAAGTTCTCCATCATCTCTGCACCTCTGGTGTGATGTTCTCATGTGAGAGAATTGGATCACAGTAAGTCTCGCATGAGTACATACGGCAGTGTGACCCCGGCCTTATACTAATCACAGGAACAAAAAAAAGATTCCACTACTAGTAATTCAGCACTTTCTGCATACATGTGAATGCTGAGGGAGAATTAGGAGATCAGCTACCCATCAACCTTGGCGTTTGCAAGCGCTCCATTATAAATCTGTGTTAGGACATAGCTTAGATACAAAATAAATAATTTTATTGAATAAGTAGATTAAACAGAACAAAACATTTACAAATTTGGGAACTCCATACTCGTAATAAACCATGCAATAAAGTTACTTTGTCAGTTAAAGTAAAAACTAAAGTTATTCCCATAACTCTCCAAATTACACAACTCGCAGAGTTCTTTTTCCACTTCTACCTCTTTCTAATAGAACATGAAGGGTCTGCTGTCCCCTCCACCTTCTCACTTCCCCATTGTTATACTTTGGATATGGATTACTATTCCTTGTACATAGTAAGGCCATGGCCCCACTACCAGTATTTGGTCTGTATTTAGTCAGTATTTTTTCTCAGGAGTGGGAGCCAAAACCAGGAGCGGGTGATAAATGCAGAATTGGTGACTTCTTTCTATTATACCTTTTCTCTGATTGTTTCTCACCTGGTTTTGGCTCCCACTCCTGAGAAAAAAATACTGACCGAATACTGATAGTGGGGCCGTGGCCTTACTATTAAGATAGTACTACGTAATTTTCAGGCGAAGCCAGACCCACAATGAATTACTGCAAATATTATGAGTGATGGGGTCTCGTTTTTGCTTATACATTATTATTATTGCATTGTCATTTGATATTTGTGGCTTTTAACTTGTATTAGTCATTCTTGATTACAAAAGAAAAAATATTTCAATAAAAAGAGAATACATAAAAAAATTATATAAAAACTATGGTGGATGGCTTTTTTTCATGGACTCCGCTGAAAAATTTGTATCCATTAAACCTTATCTTATATGTAATTTTATTATTTCCTTAGTATATAAAAATCTAAACCATGAGCAGAAGATGAAACCAATGTTTGTGTAAAATTACAGATACCCTATGAATAACATCATATACTGCAAGCTAAGAGAACTGAGTTACTATTCAATTACAATGAACCTTTTACACTTCATAGAGGTTAAATTGTGCAAAACATAGGCAATCATATAACTCATGTCTGAAAAGGCAAAAAATTAAAGGGGCTGTCCCCTCTCAGCCACCTTCTATCCGCAAGCTTAATTACACTTAAAATACTAACCAACTTGAGCTTTACTCATCCTCACCAGGTCCAGCGCTTTGTCTACACCACTACCGCAGTCTCTGTTGAATGTAGTGGTGACATCAATCACTGAGCACAGCAGCTTGTACTGCCTGAGTCGCTGAGCTCAGTGATTGGTGGCAGTGCTGTTGATGTGACGTCACCACTGCAGTCAAACACCAGAGACCAGGATAGCCCCACAGACACAATTTTGGACAAGGGGAGTTGTTTTTCTTTTCTTTTTTTTAAATATAAGGACTGGAGTCAACTCCCTTTAAAGGATAAGATACAGAACAATCCATTTCCAGGTCTTCTTTTATGGCAACATAAATGTAATTTTCTAGATGGATGACCTTACATGAACTTATAGTGGTTGTCTATGATCAGAGAAAGACAAGACAACATTCTTGCCAACATTTGTGTCAGGGTTTAAAGTTCAAAAACCCACCTGCAACCATCTGGGAACACCACACATCACCTGGAATGCCCACCTTTGGGTGGGATTTAACTCCCCCACTCCTTTAGTCCCAAGAGTACTAGCGACTATGAGACAATACTCAGAAGTTTATGGGGCCAATTCATCATGTAATTTACGCAAGTTTTCTTTTTTCCCCAAATTTTGCATCTGTTACCGTTTTAATATGAGTCACCTCCTCCAACATTCTGAAAAGTAGACAGGGCTCAGTCAGGCTGGGATGGGGTGTGGTGGAGTGGAGGGAGGGCAGGACTTAGCATGCCCAACTAATTTATCAGAATTTATTCCATAAAAATTGTGTAAATTATGACAAAAATGTACAACATCAGGTTAGTAGTAATAAATGATCCAGCTCAGCAGTGGCGTAACTTGAAGCTTGAAGGCCCAAATACAAAATCTTTTATCCCTGATCTTTAATAGGATTGGTCTTCTCATATAGGCCAAAGGGACCTTTTGAGGCTTCCCTAAACTCAAGGAACAAGGCAAAGAGGAAGACCTTCAATCCGATGGCTTGATACTATCAAGATAACGTCAGTGAAGACCCTGGTGGACCTGTCTAGACTTTCACAAGATGGATCTTCCTACAGATCGCTCATGCATCAAGTCGCCATGGCTTGAGATTGAGCCGAAGACCATTAAAAAAAGACTCAAGGTCGCGGGGCGCTTCTGCAACTCTTGCACCCACTATAGTTACATCCCTGCATGTCAGGTATCAGGATGTCAATCAGAAGTAGCGTTGTATTGCAATAACTGGCATGGGCAGGTAGACAGTATGGGATTTAGATAGGGCGCCATACTCTCCATTGAACCCACACTGCCATAGGTCTGCCGACTGACCTCAGCTCAGACTGGTCAGCAGGACCTCATATACATGTATTTATATAAGTAATGGCTAGGTGGTGATCATGCAACCCAGCAGGAGATCAGCTTATGGGGGCTTGCCTGGGAAGCGAAAATGCCAATCCCACCGTCTCTATTGTTAGTTTTGCTCGTCAGCTGAATGTGATGGCAATCGGCAGTGGAGGCAGATGTCACTAGAGCGAGGCAAAGTGGATATGTAACAGCAGCGGATATAAAATGCACAATGCATCTTCAGAGTAATGGAAACTCGACAGTACTGCGAGTGGCATTAGTGTGAATACTATCCACAGTATTCCCTACTGCAGTCATCATCAAAGGAAACATTACTGATCAAATGTCTCTGGGTAAAGCAGGAATCAAAACTGTGCAATACCAGGTTATAATTAAGTAATTATTAAATGATAATAATAAAAGTAATATGTTTAGAATTCAAATGTAAATAAAAATAAATCAATTAAAAAAATATTGATGGATGACCTAGGGACAAATTTTTGTCTATAGTCACAATTGTTTTTATATCCAGATTCAGAAAAGTCTAAACGTGTCATATGAAAAGCATGATGGGTAGAACCAGGCATCAGAGGGCCCCTATATAAAAACAGAATATAGGGACCTTCTAAATGTAAAGGGAACCTGTCCAGTTGAGCATGTAGCTTCATCTGCAGATACAATATTGTTCGTGAAGGAGGAGCTGAGAAGAACGATTTATAATTTAGTTAAAAAAAGACCTACTTTTTCTGGACTTAGGAGTCCAGGGGGGGGAGGTCCTATTCGGTTCTATCTGTATGCAAACTTATACAGGGAAGGCTGTCAATAACTGAGCTGGCCTGACCACAGGACACCAAAACAGAAATGAGCAGGGATAGAAATTAATAAGTTATCAGTTATACTGAATTCCTTTAAACAAACTATACATCAGTCTGCTTAAAGCCTCCTTTGATGCCCACAGGACATTTTAAATGTGACAAATTTGCTCCAATGTCAAACTTCGATCATAGTCGCATGTGATCTGTTGGTTTGGGTCTATTATATGTAGTGTAGTAAACAGTTGGAAGCAACATAATTTGGCTCCATGCAGCTGCACACATGCAGTGGAGTAGCGCGTGTTCCCAGCGCCCCAAGTATTTTGTGCCCCAAATATTAGCACTTCCTGAGTACCTTTCACTAGTCCAGTATTCAACCACTTTTTCTCCAAGCACATATAAAATAATTTGAATACAATATTAATATGAAGTAATTATAGTTTGTGTTTTGATATCCTACTTTTTTTCAACTTTATGCTGAAAGCTGACATAACATTTGAAAAATAAAAAAATGTGTTCTTTTTTTTTCTTTTAATAAATTTATTTTTTATATATAACAATTTTATTACCTTAACCAATCCTATACCTAACGCTACACCTAACCCTAACTCTTGCCATAACCCTAATTAGGGTTAAAAAAAAAAGTGTGACTAACTTTAGAGCAGTTTTTAGTAATAAACACAGACAATTTTGAATCGTGCTTTCTGCACTGCAAATGAATCAATACTGTCTTCATTCATTAGCTGCTCATCTTCTTTCATGTTGGGTGCTGACCATAAAGCATGCAGAATTCACAAGAAGTTTGCCATAGTTTGCAGTGACCAAGGTGGCAAAGCTCATTTCATGCTGGCACTCACTACACTGTACCAAGTAGGAGCCACTCTGGCAAGTGCAAATCATTTCAAAGTGGGATGGAACAAGAGGGGGGTGGAAAAGTTATCACCGCCATGGATTTTGGCGCACTGGGCAACCTCCCCTGTGGTCTTCCCCTATGCTATAGCACTGCACCCATGGTATATCTGACCATGTGATGCATGTAAAGTTAAACAGATATAAAATATCGATATTAAACACTTAGCTTGAACCCAAGATTATCTAACGATGAATGACAAATGAAAAGAACAATGCAGCACAGCGCGTGCTAGTATTGAACCAGTCTGAAATGAAAACACTAAAGCAACGTATTATCTTCAAACACCCGATCACTCCTTCCTCCTCCCATTTCCCTTCTCCATAGAATTTTAAAAGCACCAACTGTCATCTCCTATCGGAATAATGGGACTATATGTCTTCACTGAATACAGATTTTCCCCATGAATTGAGAGTGACAGATCAGTCCAGAAAGAGAAAGAAGCAAATTTCTCTGATAAGATAAAATACAAAGTTGGATATTTACATGTGAATTAAAATGACGGTTACTCTTTAAGATTGGGTGACCCATTTAAGGTTCGATGAATTGCATTACAAAAAAAGTGTTGCTGACTTACATTCCCTTATTGATTTCTGTAATGGTAAACTTCCTTAATTTTCAAGTAATAAGACTTTTCTAAGCATGCCACTGGACCATATTAACAAGGGGCACATTTACCCATGTAACTTATTAATATCCTCAAGGAATTAAGATGTCAAGCATGATGATACTTAATGCTTGAGTCATTCCCAAGATACAAGTATCTGTCTAAACCACCTAGAAGCTTGTAGACTGGGTGACCTGGAAAGGCTTTGTGGAAAAGTGTAATATTCTTTAGGATTAGTTTAATATGAGATGCAATTGTATTTTCCTGGGCAATACTCCTAGGCTCATGCTACATATAGATTAATATATAAGCTTCAGTAGTCTTACATGAGATAGTACATTCAGAATACATCAAATGGTAATTAGAATGAGAACTGCACCCCTGTCAACTCTGTGGTCAGTAAGTAGTATTAGAACAATGCTGAACTCTTTAGGTGCCATAATACACACCATGTTTGGAGGCACTGCATATCACCCCAAAAACACCATACCAACAATGAAGTCTGGAGGTGGGAACATCATGGTGTGGGGCTGTTTTAGCATACGACACAAATAATTGAAGGAAGAATTAATGGACAATTGTACCGAAACATGTTTTGAAAAAATCTGCTGCCATCTACCAATATGATGAAGATGAAATGAGAGTGGACATTTCAGCAAGACAATAATCCCAAACACACAGCCAAGGAAACTCTCAATTGGTTTCAGAGAATGAAAAGAAACTGAATCCAATAGAAAATTTAAGGAAGGAACTAAAGCTCAGAGTTCATAGAAGAAGCTCACGGAACCTTCATGTTCAATAACTTTTCCCTGAGTCATTATTACACATAACTTAATTTATGGACATCTATGGCTTGATGTCTTTGCCTGTGTGGATTGGATGGGTTGTTACTGACATCTGGTGAGAATTTCATGTCAATAGCACCTTTAGAAATATATTTACTTAGAAAATTGGTGACGTGTTCAATACTTATTTCACCCGCTGTATACTATCACAGATATGTTACTTCTTAATAACATAGTAACAATTTGCAGTTCCCATTTCCCTGCCTGTTTTTTTTCCGTAAATTCTCAGTCATAGTATAATGTAAAACATTAAATAGGACATGGAGGAGGGTGGTTCATCTGAAGATTTTACAATATCTCAGTGCTTACATGGGAACTGTACTTTTAAAAAACTTTGTGAAATCAATAGTAGAGGCAATTATAAGAAACTTTGTAATATATCTTATCAGAGAATTGTGCTTTCTTTCTCCACTTATGAAGCCCGTCATCACCTTCCCCTTTCCTCCTGAACTCACCATTCACTCTGAAAAAAACAGCAGAAATCCATCTTCTCTTCTATTGCCAGTGTGACACCCCAGGGGTCTGGTTGCCACAGTGATAGAGATATTACGTCTGAGAGCAGGTGGGAGGTCTCTTGGTCAGGGATCCTATGCATGCCACACCTCCTGCCCAGCCCTGGAAGGGGAAGAACTTCCCCTATATAAACCTAGGGCTGAGGCAGGGTTAGTGAGTAGAGAAGAAGTAGAGACAGAGAAGCAGATATAGGAAAAGAACATCAGGAGCTCTGTGGGAGCAGTGCTACAAGGAGTCAGGGGCTGGCAGCTGCAGAGCTCGCCCTGACTGAGAAGTTATCACCGGACCCGGAGTCCGAGGCTGTGGGGACTAACTCCTATCCAGCAGCAGAAACCGACCGGCAGGGGATTGCAGGTCCTCTGGCCCAGAAACCCGAAGGCACGGTCACACGCGTGGGACCAGCACCGCCGTCGTGGAGCGGAAGTTACTAGAAGGCCCCGAGTCACTGGCCATACGGGTGAGCACCACACGGTACACTCAAGGACATGGGCTACTTATACCCGCCTCTAGCAAGGTAGCCGGAAGAGTATCGTTAGTTTGGGAGGCCTACAACTCCGCCTGGCCAGGGGAGATCCCATCTGCTCAAGGACTGACCAGGCCCCAATCACTAGCCAGTACTCCGGGAGGGTCTATCTTTGTCACCAGTAAAGACCCTGAACTACACCGTACCGTCTCCGAGTGGTTCCTGCTACCCCCATCATCCACGTCGGCTGCCCTGAGGCCATACCCCTCCCGTTGGGGGTTATACTATCACGCTGCACAATCCTACCACCGGCCTCAGCGGTCTGCCCTGCAGCAGCGGTTCCTCAGCTGTACTCAACGGGTGGCGTAGTCGTCCAACATCTACCGCTAATACAGCGCCACTTAGTCTGACTCCCTGGGCACGGACCGGATCACCGCCACGAGACTACAACCCTCAAGAGATCCGGCTCCGGGTAAGCTCCCGCGTGCGCAACGCAGCGCGACACAGGCCCAGGGGCGCGTCACCAGCACAGTCAGTTGTCAAGTTAAACCCCTTATTAAACTCTTTGGAAAGGGCAAGAAGTGAGGAGGAGATAGAGAAAACAGACAGAAGGAACCAAAGAAAGATTATGCTGAGCTTTCTAACAAGTCTTTTAGCTGACATCAGAGCTGGAGTCACATCTACACTGATCAGTACTGCTATATAATGTCCTCCATGCTGTTGCTGCTTTTGTCTGTGTGCTAACTAAGGAATGAAGAGCAGGAATCCATCCCTCTATGCTGTGTATGAGAGAGATTAAAACAGCTAGCCTCCACCTACCAGCTCAGAGTGAAATACAAATTAGAGAAAAAGTCTGCATAAGCGAAAAATGATGAAAATGCAAGATACAAGTCATATAATGGCCAGACATAGTGTTATTCCTCATACATACACACCAGTCAGCAGGATTTTGCTAAGTAAACTGCAGGCATTGTCATGTTGGGGCTGTTAAACTGATTGAAATGATACCAGAGGTGAAGAAATCAGTCTTGTGGTTCTTGTGTAATCAGTGTTTGCAGTTCTGAATTAATGATATGCCCGTGCTCCGGGGCAGAACTATAGGCAGGGTCTTTTCTTGGCGCTCTAGGCCAGATCAGCAAGATAAGACCTGCTCACAGGCCCGCTCCGAAGCACAAGTATGTTCCTCATTATATAGAGAGACAGAGAGACAGGGGTAGTCCTGTGGGCAGATCTTTCCTTGCTGATCTGGCCAAAAGCACCAATTAAAGACCCTGCCCACAGTCCCGCCCCGGAGCACGGGCATATCATTAACTCAAAACTGCAAACACTGATTACACAAGAACCACAAGACGGATTTCTTCACCTCAGGTATCATATTAATCAGTGCAGCAGCCCCAACATGACACTGCCTGTAGCTTACTTAGCAAAATCCTGCTGACAGGTTCACTTTGAGAGAGCGAAATGGAAGTAACATGTTGCAGCGACCTTCTTTCCCTAGAAGCACTGATAAGGTCAGAGCAGTGTCCATCCAAGAGCAGTGAAGCTGTGTCTCCGACATTGGGGCAATTCATTAAGACAGGCATAGATCACACCAGTCTTAATGAAGCGCTCGCTAGAGTACACTGACCTGATTCATTAAGCGGTGTGTGCCGCTTAATAAATCAAATGCATCTGATACGCAGCAAGTGCTGCTGCCTGTAATGTACATTTCTGGATGATGATGATAAATTTGATGGACAGGCATGACTATGACCCATTGCGCCCATATTCCACCCATGCTACACCCATATTTGCGTAGCAGACTGGACTGGTGTGTAAATGCCAAAAGTTGCAATATTTTTAAGTAGCTGATGTGACTTACTAAGGTGTTTACGCCATAGTTAAAATTGACAGTACAGAAGTGACAGTACAAAAATACATTTAACACAAAAACCTGATTTACACACTATGTCATTTTCTGATGATAGCTTCCCTTTAAGTATGTTACAATTTTTAATTCCAGATGTTTCTTTTTATCATTTATAAAATAATTGTAAAGTATTACAGATAATGATTCGCTTTCATCCTGAATGGCTGTGTCTCTATGAAAAGGAAATTTTGGATTGACTGTAATCAGATACTGACAAATTAAAAGTTGACACAGGAAAGGATCTTGAAATCACAGTCATTACAGATACCTAGTCCTAATATACACACACGTGCGCGCATGCTCTTCTCCAGTTGCTAATACAGTGGTGGCCAAAAGTATTGGCACCCCTGCAATTCTGTCAGATAATACTCAGTTTCTTCCTGAAAATGATTGCAATCACAAATTCTTTGGTATTATCTTCATTTAATTTGCTTGCAAGAAAAAAACACAAAAGAGAATGAAGCAAAAATCAAATCATTGATCATTTCACACAAAACTCCAAAAATGGGCCAGACAAATGTATTGGCACCCTCAGCCTAATACTTGGTTGCACAACCTTTAGCCAAAATAACTATGAACAACCGCTTCCGGTAACCATCAATGAGTTTCTTACAATGCTCTGCTGGAATTGTAGACCATTTTTCTTTGGCAAACTGCTCCAGGTCCCTGATATTTGAAGGGTGCCTTCTCCAAACTGCCATTTTGAGATCTCTCCACAGGTGTTCTATGGGATTCAAGTCTGGACTCATTGCTGGCCACCTTAGAAGTCTCCAGTGCTTTCTCTCAAACCATTTTATAGTGCTTTTGGAAGTGTGTTTTGGGTCATTGTCCTGCTGGAAGACCCATGACCTCTGAGGGAGACCCAGCTTTCTCACACTGGGCCCTACATTATGCTGCAAAATTTGTTGGTAGTCTTCAGACTTCATAATGCCATGCACACGGTCAAGCAGTCCAGTGCCAGAGGCAGCAAAGCAACCCCAAAACATCAGGGAACCTCCGCCATGTTTGACTGTAGGGACCGTGTTCTTTTCTTTGAATGCCTCTTTTTTTTCCCTGTACACTCTATGTTGATGCTTTTTCCCAAAAAGCTCTACTTTTGTCTCATCTGACCAGAGAACATTCTTCCAAAAAGTTTTAGGCTTTCTCAGGTAAGTTTTGGCAAACTTCAGCCTGGCTTTTTTATGTCTCGGGGTAAGAAGTGGGGTCTTCCTGGGTATCCTACCATACAGTCCCTTTTCATTCAGACGCCGACGGATAGTACGGGTTGACACTGTTGTACCCTCGGACTGCAGGGCAGCTTGAACTTGTTTGGATGTTAGTCGAGGTTATTTATCCACCATCCACACAATCTTGCGTTGAAATCTCTCATCAAATTTTCTTTTCCGTCCACATCTAGGGAGGTTAGCCACAGTGCCATGGGCTTTAAACTTCTTGATGACACTGCGCACGGAAGACACAGGAACATTCAGGTCTTTGGAGATGGACTTGTAGCCTTGAGATTGCTCATGCTTCCTCACAATTTGGTTTCTCATGTCCTCAGACAGTTCTTTGGTCTTCTTTCTTTTCTCCATGCTCAATGTGGTACACACAAGGACACAGGACAGAGGTTGAGTCAACTTTAATCCATGTTAACTGGCTGCAAGTGTGATTTAGTTATTGCCAACACCTGTTAGGTGCCACAGGTAAGTTAGAGGTGCTGTTAATTACACGAATTAGAGAAGCATCACATGATTTTTCAAACAGTGCCAATACTTTTGTCCACCCCCTTTTTTAGGTTTGGTGTGGAATTATATCCAATTTGGCTTTAGGACAATTCTTTTTATGTTTTTTCATTGAAGACAAATTAAAAGAAGATAACAATACCAAAGAATTTGTGATTGCAATCATTTTCAGGAAGAAACTGAGTATTATCTGACAGAATTGCAGGGGTGCCAATACTTTTGGCCACCACTGTATCTATATTTCTACATTTGTTGCATGCTTGTGGTTTAGAGATTTTGAGATGAATGACGACTACAAATTATAGAACACTCTTGTCCTTTGTACTTATGGTGAATTGTGGATTATTGAGTGATTCTTAAACTTGCTACAAATGACATAACTCGTTTAGACTCTCAGAGACCTGGTAGTTGCATTTGATTTCGAAGGACAGACAAAACTGGTTCCTGGCCAACACTTAACACCAAATTCAGCCATACAAGCTTCAGGAATGAGCACATGTTCTAAATCAAGGAGGGAAGAATTCTCCACTGACATTGACTAACACACAAGAGACTGCAGTACAGATTAATGGACAGAGCATTATGAGCCTACAGGTTCCATGGCCTTTCCTTTTATATATATTTTATTTTTTTATTTGCTTAACAGAGACTGTATTAGGTTCGAAACATCACTATTTGTATATAATGTAGGAATAAGGAAGCAATTTTTTCATCCTGGACAGCGCTGTTGCCGCTTTTTATATATTCTTTTCACTTAAGTCACGTGTCCCTAATTTACTTTTTTTTCTTTACCCTCTGTCTGTTTTTGGTGCTTTATTTCATATTAATTAAAAGAATATTTTAAAAAATATCCATGCTGGTGAATGGGAAGGTTTAATCTGACGCGTTTCTGGCGTTGCCACCCTTAGTCATAGACAGCTCTGTGAAGTTGTTTTTTTTTAACCTCTAATTACAAGTCAGGTCACATCTCCTGTGAAAAGTTTTAAAAAATAAAGCATGAGATGCAGGCATGTGCGCGGGTTAAGTTCCTTAGCAGGAGAGGCTCCAGGTGCTGTGCAGTTGACAAAGACTGCCCTGACCAGACTCAGCTGCCACTGCTGTCACTTTTAAACCTCTGGTAAAAGATGCAGCTACATTAATAAATGGAGGTGCACTTTAAAATCACCACATATGCCCAGATTCACACCTGACATTGACAGAATCACTTGTCTAAGGTTCTGTTCACACATCACATCAAATTTCTGCTGCTCTTTTAAAACTTGAGTAACATAATATGCTTTGACATACTATCTAGTAAAATATACAGCTACAGTAACAAAACATGTCATAACTGTAGAAAAAAAGGGTTGTTGCTTCAGCGGTGGTTGGTGCACCTTTTAGATTAGAGACTCACTGAGAGGTTCACCGTGATGTGGCAGTGGGTGGTAACAGTCTGATCAGAATGTTATACTAAGAACCTCATGTTCAGTTTTGTAAATGTTTGCCTATAGACATTAGATCAATATGTGATTTTTGGATGTGTGGTCCACGTCTTTTTTTTTTTTACAGTTATGGTAGCAACATAACATGCTTCCATATGCTGTCTAGTAAAATACACAGGTACAGTAACATAACATGTTTCCATATACTATCTAGTAAAATACATAGCTACAGCAACATAACATGCTTACATATACTATCTATTAAAACACACAGCTAGCAACATAACATGCCTCCATATACTGTCTATCAAAACACACAGCTACAGTAACATAACATGCTTCCATATACTATCTAGTAAAATACACAGCAACAGAAACATAACATGCTTACATATACTATCTAGTAAAACACACAGCTACAGCAACATAACATGCTTACATACAGTACAGACCAAAAGTTTGGACACACCTTCTCATTTAAAGATTTTTCTGAATTTTCATGACTATGAAAATTGTACATTCACACTGAAGGCATCAAAACTATGAATTAACACATGTGGAATTATATACTTAACAAAAAAGTGTGAAACAACTGAAAATATGTCTTATATTCTAGGTTCTTCAAAGTAGCCACCTTTGGCTTTGATGACTGCTTTGCACACTCTTGGCATTCTCTTGATGAGCTTCAAGAGGTAGTCACCGGAAATGGTTTTCACTTGACAGGTGTGCCCTGTCAGGTTTAATAAGTGGGATTTCTTGCCTTATAAATGGGGTTGGGACCATCAGTTGTGTTGTGCAGAAGTCTAGTGGATACACATCTGATAGTCCTACTGAATAGACTGATAGAATTTGTATTATGGCAAGAAAAAAGCAGCTAAGTAAAGAAAAACTAGTGGCCATCATTACTTTAAGAAATGAAGGTCAGTTGGTCCAAAAAATTGGGAAAACTTTGAAAGTGTCCCCAAGTGCAGTTGCAAAAACCATCACGCGCTACAAAGAAACTGGCTCACATGAGGACCGCCCCAGGAAAGGAAGACCTATAGTCACCTCTGCTTCTGAGGATGAGTTTATCCGAGTCACCAGCCTCAGAAATCGCAGGTTAACAGCAGCTCAGATTAGAGACCAGGTCAATGCCACACAGAGTTCTAGCAGCAGACACATCTCTTCAACAACTGTTAAGAGGAGATTTGTGCAGCAGGCCTTCATGGTAAAATAGCTGCTAGCAAACCACTGCTAAGGACAGGCAACAAGCAGAAGAGACACGTTTGGGCTAAAGAACACAAGGAATGGACATTAGACCAGTGGAAATCTGTGCTTTGGTCTGATGAGTCCAAATTTGAGATCTTTGGTTCCAACCACCGTGTCTTTGTGCGACGCAGAAAAGGTGAACGGATGGACTCTACATGCCTGGTTCCTCCCACCGTGAAGCATGGAGGAGGAGGTGTGATGGTGTGGGGGTGCTTTGCTGGTGACACTGTTGGGGATTTATTCAAAATTGAAGGCATACTGAACCAGCATGGCTACCACAGCATCTTGCAGCGGAATGCTATTCCATCCGGTTTGCGTTTAGTTGGACCATCATTTATTTTTCAACAGGACAATGACCCCAAACACACCTCCAGGCTATGTAAGGGCTATTTGACCAAGAAGGAGAGTGATGGGGTGCTACGCCAGATGACCTGGCCTCCACAGTCACCAGACCTGAACCCAATCGAGATGGTTTGGGTGAGCTGGACCGCAGAGTGAAGGCAAAAGGGCCAACAAGTGCTAAGCATCTCTGGGAACTCCTTCAAGATTGTTGGAAGACCATTTCTGGTGACTACCTCTTGAAGCTCATCAAGAGAATGCCAAGAGTGTGCAAAGCAGTCATCAAAGCAAAAGGTGGCTACTTTGAAGAACCTAGAATATAAGACATATTTTCAGTTGTTTCACACTTTTTTGTTAACTATATAATTCCACATGTGTTAATTCATAGTTTTGATGCCTTCAGTGTGAATGTACAATTTTCATAGTCATGAAAATATAGAAAAATTTTTAAATGAGAAGGTGTGTCCAAACTTTTGGTCTATACTGTATACTACCTAGTAAAATACACAAACCTATACTGACTACAACTCAATAGATTCTGTGATTTCTATCATATCTGCTATAAAAAAACAGAACTCTTGATGCCAGTGTGAACAAAGCCTCAAACACTCCAATTTAGGCTGTGTGCCCACGATACGGATTTAATGCGCTTCTTCGGCGCCATTTCCACCGCGAAAACGCATTAAAAATGCATGTTAAGTTGTCTGCCATGTTTTCCAATGATAATCCGCATGTGCTGTGCACATGCTGCGGAAATTTCCGCTGCGGATTATCATTGTGGAAAAAATCCGCAGCACTACCATTTCTTGTGCATAATCGCGGTGAAATCACCACCATTGACTTGCATTGACCCACATAACATCCATATGCATGTGGATGTTATGCGGTTCAATGCACGTATGGCACCCAGGTCTGGAGAAGAGGAGACTCTCCTCCAAACCCGGGTACCATTAGTTAAAAAAAGAATAAAATGTATAAAATAAAAAAAAACATTATACTTACCTCTCTGGGGGCCCCCGGTCTCCTCTCCGGTGGCTTCCTCTGTCATCGGCATCCCGCGGTGTTCTGAAAGGACCTGCGCTGACGTCATTTAGTCATGTCATGGTCACGCGACTGCTGACGACGGTCGTCGCGTGACCTGTCAGCTGACTAAATGACGTCAGCGCAGGTCCTTTCTGAACACCGCGGGACGTCGAGAACAGAGGAAGCCACCGGAGAGGAGACCGGGGGCCCCCGGAGAGGTAAGTATAATGTTTTTTTTATTTTTACGTTTTAATTCTTTTTTTTTACTATCTTTTCCAAGTGATGCTCAAAATAGCTTGGAAAAGCACTTGAAAAAATGCATGTAGAAATGCATGCAAAAACGCTTGTAAAACGCTTATCCCTGGCAGAAAAAACACATGTAAAATCTGCATGCGTTTTTTCTGCCAATGAGAGGCAGAAATGTTCAGGAAATTTCTGCTTCATTCCTGCATCGTGGGCACATAGCCTTAGGCTTGCCCATTTGAGATTCGGTTAGCTCAATGAATAATCATCATATCTACAGGGCTTGTGGAAATAAACAGCCCCAATCAACAGTCTAAGAAAATCAAGAAAATTAGTATTATTAGCTTAGTTCACATTTGTGCTCAGAGCCTCTAGTAGTGTTTCTATCGCCATTTCCAGTATTTAAGGCAATAAGAATAACATAATCTGTAGCATTTATTTCTGCTGTTAAAAATACAGACTCCTTGACAGAATCCAGCCATATTCATTAAAAAGAACTAGCTAAAGGCCATAAATATTAGAGACCAGCAGATCTTTTGATATTCGAATTTGCTGGCTTTGCCAAATTTTCCCCAAAATTTTGATTTGCAGCAAATACATTTGCGAGAACCTTGGTGAGAGCAAGAGGGGACCAAGCTGACCAAGAACTTACACTTTACATGAGAGAGAGAGACTTACAGTATCCAGGTACTGACCACCACTGTACAACATATGATAATCTACTAGATGTCATAGCTGCAGTGCATTATGTGGAAGCATTCACGGCCACGCAAAAATACATGGTCCTCAGATACTCCAGCAGTATGGAAAATGATGCTGGGCAAGGTCTCTTTTTTTTGCGAACCTCATATCAAATCTAAAAGTTTTCCAATTCGCGTGAAACTGTAAATTTCAGGAAATTCGACTCAAACTCCATCCTCGGCGGAATGATCGGCTCATCTCTAATAAATATGTAATTTTGTTAAAGGTGTAAATGCCGCTACTCTTATGAATCTGGAGTCATTTTTTTTTACTTGCACCTCTCCATCCCTGAAATATGACCCGATCTTTCCTGCATGTAAATCTAGTCTTTTAGTCAACTAGGTGTGGTTCTCAAGAAGATTACCACAGAGAAGAGTTGAGGACCACGCCTACTTGGATACATATATATGATTCATGTACAGGGAGGAGGGGTACATATCTCGAAATGTAGAGGTGTACGGACAAAAGAAAAACAACTCTAGCTTCACTAGGTTAAAGAATACAGATTTGTGGCAAGTGACGGTCCCCTTTAAAGTCAATGGTGTCACTTGCTTCAGCTGGGAATAAGTACAAAGGAGCGCTTGATATCGCTTTAACCCGTACACAGGGGTTTGGACTTCTCTTTAGATTGGAAGCAGTCCCTGGGTTACAAATCCTGGAGAAGTCACTGACTGGTTCTTTACAGCTGATGAATAAGATGTGGTCATAGGTTGGCCCAGGTTATACAAGAAAGTCAGGCATTTAGATGTTGAATAAGTGGAAGAGCCAGGAAGCAGGACAGGAGCAAGCCAAGAACAACAAATCTCAGAATGGCAGACAAAAGAGAAGTCCAGAGGTCAGCAACAAGTATGTTGGCAAATAGGGGGGAAAATCAAGAAGCAGAATACAAAAGTAGCAATATATAAACTAATACCTCGCACGGACATGACTGAGTATAGATTTAAAGAAGTTGTCCACTACTTAGACAACTTCTTGTGATACCCCACGCTTGGCCCCGATAAAATAAAAATGCTTATACTCCCCTCTCGTGCTGGCGCTGTTCCAGCGGTGTCGGTACTAGAGGTCCCGGGGCAGCCGTGTGGTTGTTGTGACGTGACCCCAGCGCTCAATCAGCACTGACGTCATTGTCTCCGTCTCCAGTCGAATTGAACATGAAGAGGAAATCAGAGATCAGCTGCAGCCTGGACTTCCTCTTTATGTTCGATATGTCTGAAGGTGAAGACAGTGACGCCAGCGCTGACTGGGCAACAGGGTCATGGGTCACAACAACCACACGGGAGCCCCGGGAATGCGGGCGCCAACACCGCTGGAACGGCGTCAATACAGGAGGTGAGAATAAGAAGGGGTTGTCCAAGTAGTGTGAAGAGTGCCAAAAAAATCCTCATTGGACAACCAGCCAGAAACCATCACTGTCTGATCAGTCAAGTACACAGACGGACCGGACAATTGCACAATACTACACCTGCGTCCTGCCCCACCATGGACTCTATTGCAGCATAGGCTGGTGCAGAGTACCAGCACAGGACCCCGTTACAAGATGCATTATAAACAGGGACTAACATCAGAGTGACAATTAATAGAGTGGAGGAGGAGAAAGACAACATCCACTTCCAGGGTGATAGTTAAATCAAGTAATCCTTTTATTCAGCCATGTAAAGCATTACAACGTTTCGACTCCAGAGAGTCTTTATCAAGTATGGACTCTCTGGAGTCGAAACGTCGTAATGCTATACATGGCTGAATAAAAGCATTACTTGATTTAACTATCACCCTGGAAGTGGACGCTGTCTTTCTTCTCCTTTGCCTGAAATTTCCAAGTGGGTTCCTAGGTAATTGAACGTGCATCCCACCTGTGAGGGCGGCTGGTTACATCTCTTTTTTGGACAATTAATAGAGTGGAGACATTCTGATGCTGGGGACAGATTTTGTACAGTAGACAACTAATGTATAATCTGTTGTACGAGCTATTATACGCCATAACAGTAACAGTATTCACTGAGGCGTTTCATGAGTATGTGAAGGCGACAGGCAGAACATTGGAATCTGAACATTTAATGACTGTAATAAATGACTTTGCTCCTCCTAACATGAACATTTTCCTAAACTGAAGAAAATTAATCTGAGCTCGTCTTCTTATATACATTACAGTGTACAGTATTTTTCATGGAAACACTGAGACATATTTATAAAAGTTGCTGCGTAATGAAATCAATGGAAAATACCAATTAAAAATAGATGTAGATGGAAGAAAATATTCTCCATTATTAGACAGATCATGAAGAATGCACATTAGAAAACTGCTCTGCTCTACATGGCATCTAAACCAATCCGTGCCCCAAGCCACGAATCTAGGGGGTACTTACACTGCTTTTTGCTCTCTCTTTGATAGGTGCAGCATAGTGTATGATTGTAGTCTTGGAGGTACTTTGAGGTGATTTATTAAAGAAGGGGGTACTCACATAAACACTGATCAATGCCATGCTTCTGCTATCTCCTCCCTGAATGCATTTCAATTACAATACCAGGCAAAATGGCCAATAAATTTAGTGCATGCAATATCAGCAATCAGTAATCTGGCAATGACGACCATCTGTGTGAATGCAGCAATACATTTAATGGCTTGTGCTGTGTTTGATGCAGGGGCTGGAATATCATTGGTGTAACCCGTAGTGGTAAAGGGGGACCCATTGCCACTTCCAAAACAGGTGTAATTGTGCATTATGATGAGCAATTGGACTGTAAAGGGCCCATATATTGTTCTTGCACAGGGCCCTTTTCTGTCTGCGTCCACCAGTGGTTTGATGGCAAAATAAATTTTCCTGCATCACAGCAGGTAAAGCATTATTTGTCACGTTAACGAATGCTACATCTGCAGAAAAGACTATTTTTCCCCATTCAGAAAAAAAATATATATAAAAAGTATAGCATTGAAAGAATTTGATTCAACAATATGCTTAACTCAGTAGTGCATGTACTTGTCAGATGGAATAGCACACCACATTTGGCAACATGGGGACACATACGTTCCCGTGATCCATTAACTAGGTATAAAGTTACAAGTAAAGTGCTTTATACTGTGCTCTGCCATGTCAATGGATCATTTACTGTAGTTAATCCAGACCATAATATTATGACATATGATGACACCTGGGAGTAAGTAGTGTGACATTTCATTGAGCGTCACAAGGTCCCTCCAGCACAGGTTGTATGTGTTATAGCACGATCAGTACGTAGGTATCTAGGGAATCATTTCCATTGTTCCCCAGAGTGTTTATAAAATGTTGATTCATTTGGGATGAAGATTTTATCAGGGAAAATTACAACTTTTTTGAAATACAGGTTAAAGCAGGGATCAGCAACCTCCTGCGGCACTCCAGATGTTGGGAAACTACAACTCCCAACATACACTGATGGACACCTGTCAGGGAATGACAGAAGTTGTAGTTTCAAAATAGTTGAAGTGACATACAGTAGATTGCTGATACCTGGTATACAATATTTACAGGTTTCACCAGATAGAGCAAACAATTTGCAGCGAAACATTGGTTGTGTTTATGAGATTATTTTTACATTTTGATTGACCTTATTACTAGAGAAGAGCAGATTGATCCAGAAAGGATAGAGCCGAATTTCCTAAAATTCATGGTTTCATGTAAATTCAAACACTTTGAGATTCGATTCATGGTTCACAAAAAAAAATTGTGGTTCACTGCTGAAGCATCACAGACCAGGCTAATGTATTTTAGCTTTGCCGTGTGGGAATCCCCATAATGCCCTGCAGCTATGAAATCTAGCGGATTATCATACCTTGCACAATGCTGGTCAGTACCTGGGCCATCACAGATCCAAGTAGAGCACAGTTTGTGCAGCACAAGGTCTGGGTGGGCACATAGGCTAAGGGCATCGGTGCAGCAGACAGGCAAGCCACATGGGACACAGTTATCTGGGGGACTGGAAGCCGCAGGCAGCCAGGAGATGTGCTGAAGACCACAGACAGCTTGCAGAATTACTGAAGTCTGCAGGCAAGCAGTAGGCTGAAGGACTGGAAGTTGCAAGCAGCCATGAGATGTTTTGGAAACCACAGATAGGTTGCAGAGTTACTCAGGGCCACAAGCAGACAGGAGAGCGAAGGATTGGAAGCCACAGGTAGACAACTTGCAGGCAAAACTCCGGAGTAACAAGAAAGTCTAAATATCATGGAAGATGCAGGCAGCTAGGGGATGTCCTGGAAACCGCCAGGAGACATGCAGCAGAGGTCCTAGAATACCAGGAACAGAAAGAACTCTGGCATAACTAGAAAGTCTGACTACTATGGATACGAGGCAGATAGGAGGCCTCCTGGAGATTCTAGACAGTTAGCAGTGGCCCTGAAAGCCACAGACAGGTAACTCAGGGACTGGAAACCACAGGCAGCCAGGAAACGTCCTGAAGACTGGGGACAGGAACTGTTCACAGACAAACTAAAATACCAATACATAGGTGTGTGCCTTGGGAGGTCTTATATAGGCCTAGGAAGATCAACACATGGGAGCAAGATGAGCTACTTGAAAAGCCTGACGTGGTGCACATGAAAGTTTAGCGGACTTCAGTGTAGGGAGCAGAGCCCAGACCCAGGAGAGACGTGTAACAGGTTCTCTCTTTCTCTTATAGGGTGTAAGTTCTTATGTCAGCGGGGTTCCCTCTCTCTTTCCTCTCTCTTCCTCTCCCACGTGTATTTTTTCCAAAAGATTCGCTCATTTCTACTTACTACAATCTGAATGTAAATATGTGTGTATAAAACATAAAAAAATGTAAAACACATTTACAGTGGGGAGAATAAGTATTTGACACACTGCCGATTTCGCAAGTTTCCCATCTACAAAGAATGGAGAGGTCTATAATTTTTATCATAGGTACACTTCAACTGAGAGAGACAGAATCTAAAATTAAAAACCAGAAAATCACATTGTATGATTTTTACATAATTAATTTGCATTTTATTACATGAAATAAGTATTTGATACAATAGAAAAACAGAACTTAATATTTGGTCCAAAATCTTTGTTTGCAATTACAGAGGTCAGACGTTTCCTGTAGTTCTTGACCAAGTTTGCACACATTGCAGCAGGGATTTTGGCCCATCCTCCATACAGATCTTCTCCAGATTTTTCAGATTTTGGGGCTGTCACTGGGCAACATTGCGTTTCAGCTCCCTCCAAAGATTTTCTATTGGGTTCAGGTCTGGAGACTGGCTAGGACACTCCAGGACCTTGAAATGCTTCTTATGGAGCCACTCCTTAGTTGTCCCCTGACTGTGTGTTTTGCGTCATTGTCATGCTGGAAAACCCAGCCATGACCTATCTTCAATGCTCTTATTGAGGGAAGGAGGTTGTTGGCCAAAATCTTACAATACATGACACCATCCATCCTCCCTTCAATATGGTGCAGTCGTCCTGTCCTTTTTGCAGAAAACCACCCCCAAAGTATGATATTTCCCCCACCATGCTTCTCGGTTGGGACGGTGTTCTTGGGGTTGTACTCATCCTTCTTTTTCCTCCAAGCACAGAGAGTAGAGTTGATACCAAAAAGTTCTACTTTGGTCTCATCTCATGACCTTCTCTCATGCCTCCTCTGGATCATCCAGATGGTCATTGGCAAACTTCAAATGGGCCTAGATATGTGCTGGCATGAGCAGAGGGACCTTGCGTGCCCTGCAGGATTTTAATCCATGACGGCATAGTGTGTTACTAACGGTAATGTTTGAGACTGTGGTCCCAGCTCTCTTCAGGTCATTGACTAGGTCCTCCCGTGTAGTTCTGGGCTGATTCCTGACCTTCTCAGAATCATCCTTACTCCACGAGGCGAGATCTTGCATGGAGCCCCAGACTGAGGACGATTGACAGTCATCTTGTGTTTCTTCCATTTTCTAATAATTGTGCCAACAGTTGTTGCCTTCTCATCAAGCTGCTTGCCTATTGTTCTGTAGCCCATCCCAGCCTTGTGCAGGTCTACAATTTTGTTCCTGATGTCCTTAGACAACTCTTTGGTCTTGGCCATGGTGGAAAGGTTGGAGTGTGATTCAGTGTGTGGACAGTTGTCTTTTATAGAAGTAACAAGTTCAAACAGATGCAATTAATACAGGTAATAAGTGCAGATTAGGAGGACTTCTTAAGAAAAACTAACAGGTCTGTGAGAGCCAGAAATTCTTGCTGGTTGGTAGGTGATCAAATAATTAAATTGCATTTTATTGTGTTACGCTCACGCCCGGACTGTTTGGCGTAAGCGAGGTTAGTGGTCCCACTGGGCCACGAACCGAGGAGTGCCTGGAGGGGCATGACTAGGGACCTCGCCAGATCCGACCACGGACGCACGGCGGCTTAACCGACTCCGTGGTCCGAGGAGGGACGTGGGAGGTGGCCCAGATGCTACTCCAGGTGAGACCCCGGTCACAGGTGTTGACCCACACCGGGGAATGCAGGAACGGGCAGGTTTGGCTGGTATGCAGACAGGTGGGTACTGGCAGGCACAGCTGGTATGCAGACAGGCGGGTACAGGCAGGCACGGCTGGTATGCAGACAGGCGGGTACAAGCAGGTAGGTAAACAGGCTGGATAGGTACCAGTACAGACTGGGATACAGGAACAGAGCCGCATGTGCGGAGGGGAAGCGGAGCAAGGCAGAGCAGAGCCGCAGGTGAGGAGGGCAAGCGGAGCAGGGCAGAGCAGAGCCACAGGTGCGGAGGACAAGCAGGGCAGAGCAGAACTGCAGGTGCGGAGGGCAAGTGGAGCAGGGCAGAGCAGAGTCGCAGGTGCGAAAGGGAAGCAGAGCAGGGCAGAGCAGCAGGTGCGGAGGGGAAGCAGAGCAGGGTAGAGCAGAGCCACAGGTGTGGAGGGCAAGTGGAGCAGGGCAGAGCAAAGCCACAGGTGCGGAGGGCAAGCGGAGCAGGGCAGAGCAGAGCCGCAGGTGCGGAGGGCAAGCAGAGCAGGGCAGAGCAGAGCCGCAGGTGCGGAGGGCAAGCGGAGCAGGGCAAAGCTGCAGGTGCACAGGGCAAGCGAAGCAGGGCAGAGCAGAGCAGAGCCGCAGGTGCGAAGGGCAAGCGGAGCAGGGCAGAGCAGAGCCACAGGTGCGGAGGGCAAGTGGAGCAGGGCAGAGCAGAGCTGCAGATGCAGAGGGCAAGAGGAGCAGGGCAGAGCAGAGCAGAGCCACAGGTGCAGAGGGCAAGCAGGGCAGAGCAGAGCATCAGGTGCAAAGGGCAAGTGGAGCAGAGCAGAGCCACAGGTGCGGAGGGCAAGCCGAGCAGGGCAGAGCAGAGCCGCAGGTGCGGAGGGCAAGTCGAGCAGGGCAGAGCAGAGCCACAGGTGCGGAGGGCAAGTGGAGCAGGGCAGAGCAGAGCTGCAGATGCAGAGGGCAAGCGGTCCAGGGCAGAGCAGAGCAGAGCTGCAGGTGCAGTGGGCAAGCAGAGCAGGGCAGAGCAGAGCCACAGGTGCGGAGGGCAAGTGGAGCAGAGCAGAGAAGAGCCGCAGGTGTCGAGGGGAAGCGGAGGAGAGCAGAGCAAAGCTGCAGGTGCGGAGGGGAAGCGGGGCAGAGCAATACCTGCAGGAGCAGACAGACAGGACAGGGCTCTGTTCACATGGAACAGACAGGGACAGGGAAACACAGGAAGATAACTAGAACACAGGAGGTAGATACGGAGGCAGGGAAACAGGACAAGCAGAACCAGATACACACCAGGTACTTGCTATGAAGTAGCGAGTGGACACAAAACTCACAAACAGAAGTACAGAGACAATGAGTAGGAGTTAGGTACTGGTTCTGACACTGCAGTAAAAGGGAAGGATCGGACATAGAGACAAACAGGTAATGGGCTAGGACACAGTTCAGACAGGAACTGACACAGGAACGAGATACAGGAACGAGCCTGGGCATTCAGCCCCCAAGATGGCGAAATAGACTATAAGTCACAGATACAGGTAACGGGCCTGGGTACTCAGCCCCCAGGGTGGCGGAAACAGACTAGAAGTCACAGATACAGGTAACGGGCCTGGGTACTCAGCCCCCAGAGTGGCGGAAACAGACTAGAAGTCACAGATACAGGTAACGGGCCTGGGTACTCAGCCCCCAGGGTGGCGGAAACAGACTAGAAGTCACAGATACAGGTAACGGGCCTGGGTACTCAGCCCCCAGAGTGGCGGAAACAGACTAGAAGTCACAGATACAGGTAACGGGCCTGGGTACTCAGCCCCCAGGGTGGCGGAAACAGACTAGAAGACACAGATACAGGTAACGGGCCTGGGTACTCAGCCCCCAGGGTGGCGGAAACAGACTAGATTCAGAACAGGACCTGGCAACTCACAGTTGCACAAAACACACTGTAAGAAAGTGTTGCTCAGGCACCTCCCACTGGGTGGAGGAGGTTTAAGTATCCAGTGACTCACAGCAATAGGCTGGGGACGCATTAGGACTGTGCACACTGTAACTTTAAGAATCAGGAAGTACCAGCGCCGCCGCCCTAAGCCAGCAGACAAGAGACATGCACACAGCAAGTAGAGGAGTATAGTGCACAGCCTGGACTGGTAGGTAAGTTGGTGGTCTTGCATGGTGGGAGATGGTAAGCCATGCCAGCACGCCGCCAGGGATGTTACATATTGCATGAAATAAGTATTTAAAACCATGTAATGTGATTTTCTGGTTTTTATTTTTACATTCTGTCTCTCACAGTTGAAGTGTACCTACGATAGAAATGACAGACCTCTCCATTCTTTGTAGGTAGTAAAACTTGCAAAATGAGCAGTGTATCAAATATTCATTTTCCCCACTGTATATATTAGTCAAGATAGATAAAAAAAATATAAGGATCTTGAAAATATAAACAAGTATCTCAATACCATAATAACTAAAAAGCAACTTATAAACGAAAGAAGAAGAGACAGTGCCTCATGTGTGGTATCCTCAAAGAAAGCATGAAAACAAGAGAAGGAATCACTCTCACCGGGAAAAGTCGTGCTATCAAGCACAAGTCTAATGGAAGCAAACTATCAGTGAAACTGCTGACCTTGCCTCTCCTTGGCATTGTTGTCATTCTGGCCGGGTAGAGAATAATTGTAGAAAAAAAGAAAAAAAATGGGGTCTTGCTGCCGCTGCTGTTCCAGATCCAGTGATGTCAGAAGGAGTTAGCTCCATTGGGACAACTACACATAACCACCTTCTGGAGATTTTATGACCTCCCATTGTAAATCCATAGGCATTAATATGAAGTAGGTCACCACTTTCTAGTTATAACAGCTTCCACTCTTCTGGGAAGACTTTCTGCAAGATTTTGGAGTGTGTTTGTAGGAATTGTTGCCCAATCACGCAGAAGAACACTTATGAGGTCAGACACTGATGTTGGATAAGAGGGCTGAGCTCATAATCTCCAATCTGGTAGTATACAATTGTGCAAAATATTTTGATAAGATTTCCCTTAACTAAGGGGCCAAGGCCAACACCTGAAAAACAACCCTATAGCATTAACCCTCATATAACCAACTTTACATGTCACACGATGTACACCCAGTCTCATCCATCAGATTCCAGATACAGAAGCGCCATTTATCACACAATAGAACATGTTTCCACTGTTTCAGAGCCCAGTCGTGCTGTGCTTTATACCACTCCATCTGATGCTTGGCATTGTGCTTGGTGATGTAAGGCTTTCATAAAGAAAGAAATTATATGTTGTAAAATACTGACTTGTTACACCGGTGACATCTTATTACAGGGCCACACTGATATTATTGAGCTCTTTAGGATGAGCCATTCTTTCACAAATGTTTGTAAAGGTAGACGGCATGGAGCGGGGCTGGGCTTCATACATGTGTGGCAATGGGACTGAATTAAAAACGTGAATTCAATGATGTCCCAATATTTTTGTTCAGATAGTGTATGTTTAGTTATTTTGTTGTGTAAGACACAATCACTATGAAGATTAAATAAAAAAAATGTAATCAGTGCCATAGGAGAAAGCATAAAAGGAATCTATGGTTACTTATGTCTGAATTAGCACATAGTCACAATGCAGTTCGTACTTGAAACGATTACTTCCTTTTTGCTAGACTTTGAAAAGAAATAATCATGTTAAGCACAAAACGTGTTGCGACAGTGTGCTAATTCAGAGACATAACCAGGAGCCTCTTTTCATAACTTTATCTTATAACAGTGATTTTATTTATTTATTTTTATTTATTGTCAATTACTCACCAAACTTGTCTGTTGATAAACATACATTTTTGGAAGTAACTACCAGTGATATCACTGGATCTGGAACAATGTCTGCACCAAGATCCCATTTTTCTTTTTTTCTCCATCTCTCAGTGAATTGCAAAACAGTCCTAAGTGTTAGGGGCGATATTACATTTCTTACACAGTAATTCCTAGAAAGCGTCTGGTCTGTAGTGGCATTGTATCAAGGTCTGCTCCACTCTGTAAAGTGCATCGGCTTTTTGCTTTATTCTCTTATCTTCTAGGAATTTCCTGTATCTAAATGTCTGCTGCAGTAAAACTCCTTTAAAAGGTGGAGGACCGCTTTAAAAAAAGTGCTAGAAAAATTAAGCAAATTGTGTCCCTGAACATGTACACCAATTCCTGTACAGAAAACATTTAAGTCAGTGTATACAGAGGAAGTTATAATAATATATTCCTTAAATTATATCTTTATACATTTACCAAATGATGATCTAAAGCAACCACACCATCCTGGGCAAACATGGTGCCCCTTGTTGTTCCTAAATGTATTGCCTGTGATACAATAAGAGCAGACGAGCGGATTTTTGGGCCGCTTGCGATCCGACAAACCATTGGATTGCACTTGGATCAATGTTAGTCTATGGGGCCGTGCACGTGTTTGATTTTGATCTCAAACAGGCACTGTCCGAGGAAAAAATCGCTGCATGCCCAAGTTTGATCTCATATTTGAATCACACTCGGCCATACAAGTCTACGAGTACATGGATGTCGGACTGATAGCATAGAGAAGATGGAGACATTTTCTTTTCACTCTTCAACTCATCAGAGAGAATCAGGATCACACTATAATCAAACTCTGATCAAAATCGGATGAGAGAATTAATGGTCTAGTGCACCTGCCCTAATGTTGAGCACAGCACCTCTGTCCTGGGCACTGAGATACTTCTGCCGCCTTATAGCAGTTTAATCCCTATTGGCCTTTATAGCAGATTTTCCAGCACTGTAAATTGTCAACTTGAACAGTATGAGTCCATCATTGTGGGCACTTTTATGCTAAAATATATGCCCATAATTATAACCGCAGGTCTCATGAACACATTCAGACCTTAAAAACATTATATTTGCTATTTTTTATGTAATTTATGTCTTCCTGAAACACCGATATCCTTCATGCTCACAGTTTTACTATCCTGTTTATTGCAGTCTATAATTTCTGTAAGCCGAGCACTCAACCTGATTACAGTACAAGTACCTACGTCAAGGATGAATTTCCTACATACTGCCGACCTGGGCAAATCACATCAAAACCCAGTCCGCATTGTGCACGTCAGGAAATGGAATTACTTACATTTCCAACCTGCCCCCACCGGAGTGCATGTGTCATTGACAGGACAAGATGGCTGCTTTTAAAGTACGACAGTCACCGACATGTACATACCTCATTTTAAGAACAGTCGATAAGTCAATGATAAGTCCCCTTCTTTTTATGGAAAGAGAATCAGCTATTGCTGTGTTTCTTGACTTAGTGATATGAAAGTAAGGAATAGGGGGGCACAAACTTTACACATTGAAACAAATATCCAGTTGTATAGTAAAAGACATAAATGATGGAGCTTCGGGTAGATGGATGTGCTTTTAATGCCATAAACTGAGATTTTGTAGTGAAGAATGTTGCAGCAGCTAAAGAAGGAGCCTGACTGCAGCAGAGAAGAGGTCACTTTCCAAATATAGCCATAAGCATTCCCTATCAGGTCCTGTGACCAATGAGGCAGAGAAAACTGAGAAAAAAAACTAATTCATTGTATTTGGATTAAAAAAAAGAGTTTAGGAAGGAAAAAAATGAATTGATGATGACGGTTACACTCCTACAACACATCCTGGGATGCTGCTGCCACACATTATGACATGATGGCACAGCACAACCTGGCACAAGTAAATGACATCTATCTTACCTTGATCAGGCAGGGAGGATGACAGCTTCTGATGATAAGGCACCTAGTATATCACTGATTGTAGGTCCTGGGGTGATATCCTGGGGGCTGAGAGCTCCTCTCCCCTGTGTGTGGCTCCTGCACTCCCTCTGTCCAGTGCTGAGCTGCCTGCTCTCCTCTCCTCTCCTCTGGTGAGTGTGTTGCAGGAGGCTTCTGCTGCAGTAACAGCTGCTGCTATCAACATTCAAGCAAAATAACTCAACACCCAACAGCTGAAAGGCAGAATGATGGGGTGAGGAGGGGAAATGTACAACAATGGGAGGAGTAGGGCTTCTTCCTCTATGACTGGCTATATTGTCTCTTCAAATATTTCTTAACAAGCCTGGCAAATGCTACAGATAAGATAGCCCTGGCATAGCTATTGCTGTACCAGTCTGGCCTCTGTCACACTGCAGTTACTTACAGACTCATAAAACTTTGGTTGTGGGGAGGATATAGTAAACGTGGTGGCACATGTATCCGTCTGTCAACATGCATAAAATGCCATAAATTTACTGCCCGATGGGTCACTTCACCACATACTATGAGGAAAGGCGGTGTAATACTTAAAGGGAACCTGTCATCAGGTTTTAGTGCCCCCTACTGACCTAATCTGCGTTGCTGTAATGCAGATTAATTCTGTACCTTCGTTTATTTTTCAATCCTTTATTCCATTCTGAGTTATCGCTTTTCCAATTTTTATCGGAAAGAGCCACAAGTGCCGGGGGCCTGGCCATGCACTTATAGCTCTTAGGTCTTCCCCTTCTTTCCCCGCCCGCTGCTGGCTGAATGACCTCCCCACCACTGGTGATCTCGCACAGTTGCCGTTATTCCCCGGGGCGGTGAATGAGCAGTCAAGTCCTGATGATGGTTTGAGAGCCGGACTATTGATCATGGCTCCAGGGAATGACGGTGCTCACGTCACTAACACAAGAGTGACATATCATTCAGTAACCAGAGGACGGCGGTGACCGGTGAAGGAGGGAGAGAGTCTGGAGAGCCAAGACTCCTGTACCTCCGCCTCAGTTGCATAAAAATTGGAAAAGGGATTTCTTGGGAATGGAATAATGGATTAGAAAAAAACAAAGGTACAGAATTGATCGGCATTACAGCGACCTAACACAGATTTCATCTGCTGGGGTGTGACGACACAGCATATTCTTAATTATGCCAGACGTATTTTTGAGTAGGTCAAGAGACATAAGCCATTGTCCATATGAGACTGAACGTTGTCTCTTGAATTGAGGTTTGTTGACTTGTTGAATGCTTGTTGACTACCTGCTTTTTCAGGGAGTGAAATTTTGAATCGGTTTCTTTACATCTTGAAGAAGCAGACGTGAAATTCACATTGGTGTGTGAGGCAGAGGGGCAGTGTCGTAACTGTCAACCCACTAACGTGGGTCTGTATACTGTTGTCGGCGGTGGCGGCCAACAGTAGAAGAATGCACAAGATTCATTAAGGGGTGCTTTCCGCTTAATGAATTTGATGCATCTTATTGAACCGCACAGTTCAGGAAAACTGTGGTACAAAATGCCAGCCTCGATGGATCGGTCCCTATGTTTTCTCTTAAACGCTGCAGTGTTTCTTTGGGTGCTTTCACACTGAGTTCTGGCACCCAACCATTGGTCACGTCGGGGCGTTCGTCCGAACCCCCGCCAAATGGGATTCAGGGTATGCGCCGACAAGGCCATATAGACTATAATGGTGCCGACAGAGTGAACTTGTGCTCTGTATTCATGCCTACTGGAGACGGCCACCCAGACACAGTCTACTTCATCTGAGTGTCCGCCTGCAGTAGGCGTATAGGCCCGAATCCCATTTTGTGGGAACTTCAGACGTAAGCTCCGAAGGGACCAACGAACGGGTGCCAAAACGCAGTGTGAAAGCATCGAAGTAAAACAAAGATGCTCCTAATTCATACTGCAGGGGGATCTGGCAGGTTCCCTATACTTCCAAATCTTATCACTGGGTAAAATTTCACACCAGTGTAAATATGGCATAATACAGGATACAAAGCTGTAGATATTCACAGCACTTTCATCACAGCGCTCAAATATAGCCCATCAATCATAATTCAGTCAAGAAGAGTTCGTGTAATATATAATAATGTCAAACAGGCTACACTACCTTACTCTTTTTGCTGCTTTCATTCACAATATTGCTGTTGATGGTACCACACAGCACCCAAAAAACTTGAATGCTGTATTATTTATGGACATATAATCATGAAGAAAACTAAGTACACCCTCTTTGAATTCGTTGGTTTTATGTATCAGGACATAATAAAAAATAATATTTGGCTTTAGAAGGTCTTAAAATTAAGGAAATTCAACCTCAGACGAAGAACAACGTGTGACAAATTACACTGTTTTATTATGTAGCAAAATTTGGGCAAAAAATGCAGAAGCAATGAGTGAAAAATTAAGTGCACCTCATGTATCAATAGCTTGTAGAACCACCTTTAGCAGCAATAACTCTAAGTAATCAGTAGTTGAGGCTATGCGGCACTCCTATAACGGGTGTTCAAATAGGGTTCCACTCCAAATTTAATAATAAGATGAATTTGGCACTCCAAAATAGATGCAAAAAATAAAGTTTTTATTGTACAGATTTTTCCTGTTTCCATTGGTTAACATTTTGGCCTATTATGGCCTTCTGAAGTCTGTTGTTCACCAGCAAACCTATATTAGGTGAGGGCATGTGTCCAGAGAGGTGAACTGTGCTGGGAACACATGGAGTATAGAGAACGGCGCTAGTGTAAAGTACTGCTGTGCTGAGTAATGGTGCCAAATTCATCTTATTATCAAAGTAACCAGTGTCTCTATGATTTTATCAGTCTCTCATATCGTTCTAGAGGAATTTTGACCCAATCTTCTTTACAAAGTTGCTTAAGTTCATTGAGAATTTGTTAAAGGAAAAATATATTTTTGTACCAAGAATAATTGAAAACCAGATTGCAAGAGCCACAAGAATATCAAGTAATCATCTCCTACTTACCAAAACTTTAAAAAAAGCAACTGGGTGCCTCTACTAATCACCTACAATCCAAATCTGGAGGTGTTGAGGGGAGCTGAATGGAAATTACAACCTTTATTACAAAAAGATGTCCAATTAAAATTCAAATTTACAGACCTCCTTCTGTGTTTAAGGGAGCAGGCAAATCTTAAGAAGCATCATTATCAGAAGCTCCCTCTCCTCTCCAACAACAACAGGAACCTTTCCCTGCAATCAGTAAAAGTGTAAAACCTGACCATTTATAATGACAACGGATAAGATGATGATCCCCAATTCACATCAGGACTACAAGATCCCAGTTACTTTCAGCTGCACCACAACTAATGTAGTGTACTTAATTATATGTACCAAATCGCCAGCTGGGGGTATGTATGTAGGAGAGACAGGGCAAAAACTTAGAACAAGAATGAATTCTCATCGCCACGCAATAAAAGAAGAAAGAATAGATCTACCTGTGGCCAAACATTTTTGTAGCCCTGATCACAGCATCATGGACATGAAATTACTGGTACTGAAAGGTAACTTCACATCCCAGAATGTCACGGGTGTGTCAGAGGTGACAGACAGTCGCCCTGCAGTGGTTTGCAGGAGATCTCCACTTGGAACTCTTTTCTACTTGGAACTTGGCTGAAGCAGCATCACGTCCTCTCTGGAGTCTTGAGGCCGTGTGCACTGTTGGAGTTTCTTCTAAAGCTAAGTTGTTATTCCCCTGTGTTGTCTTCCCCTTTTGTCTTTAGAGTGCTAGCGGAGGTTGACTAGTGCTCATCTCCTTCCACCCCCAGCTATAGCCTTATGCCAGGGATAGTAGGGCGAGGCACGTGATCGGCGACAGCTGCGGAGGCTGTATAGGGACGTTAGGGGGAGACAGGGTGACGCTAGTCCAGATTAGGAGGTCACCTCTTCCCCCTTTACCCTCTGTGTTGCATTCACACCTGGCGTGACTCTCTGTGTTGTACTCACACCTGGCGTGACACAGAGAAACAGAAGAGTCTGGGAGTACATACTTATGACATTTGACCATAGGTGTAGCTAGGGATTCAGCTCAGTGGGGGGGGGTGGGGGGGGGTGAAATCTGAGTGGGCCCCTAATCGGTAACCTTGATTATAACTATGGTGGCACACTAATATCATCACCATATGGTGACATATAGCGGTATAGACCAATCTTGTAGAACATACAAGTGATCACAGTACAGTTATAGATGGTGACTTACAGATGACGTTCTTTCTGATGGAGTCATTTATTTTTCACTTTCTTTCCATTTGTGTCACGGGTGTGTCAGGTTTGATAGACAGTCATGCTGGATCCGGTTGTAGAAGGTCGCTGCGCTTGGCCTTGCAGACACCTTCTTGATCCTTTCATCATCCCTCCCTCTCTAGAACCCAGTGGTGATCTCCACATTCTGCTGCTAATTAACACACCCTTGCTGGATCTTTAAATACACTCATTTTCTCCAGAGAGTTGCTGGTGATTAATACCTCTGTTCAGGTCTGCAATTTTAGCAGTCGGCTAGATTCTCCTTGGAGTTCCTTTGTGAATTGTAGTCGTGATCACTCTGGTGTCTTCTCAAAGCTGAGTGTATCCCCTTGTCTGTTTCCCTCGTTTGCTTTAGTTGCAGTGGGGCTGACTAGTGCTCACCCCTCCCCCTCCCTACCTAGGGTCTAGCTCTAAGGTCAGCCAGGGCTAAGGGTTCCTGCTCAGCGATAGGTGCGGAGCCTATTTAGTGACGATAGGGTAGTCAGGGTGTTGTTAGATCTGCTTAGGGGTCTCCACTCCCTCTTTCCCTAATGGCTGGGCTTCCCCCCTTTTCCCGTCATCGTACGCTGGGTTCTTCCCATACCTAGCATGACAATTTGGCCCAGACCGACATGACAACTTCTTCAGCCATGACTCATCTCCATAGATTACAACACAGACACATTTTACTTCTCACATTTTCAGCACCGTCCCTATCTATTCCCAACCTGCAGATACCCCAATACTGCTGCTGTATGTGTCTCTATTACTGCACCTGCTGCTTGACACAATAACAGCGCTCCTCTTAGTGCCCGACATAATAATGCCCAACACTGTGCTCCTAACATAGTAATAATGCCTCCTTTGTGCTCTCTAGATGGGAAAATTGCCCCCATAGAAAATATTAATGGCGCGTGCAAATGCCCTAGAAAACAGTGTCCACATTTTGCCCCTTTGACGGCCAAAATACTCTCAGTGTCCCTATAATAATAATGGTTCTTAAGTGCCCCCTGAATATTTAATAATGTCCACTGAGTCCTCAATGTACTGCTCCTCTGTACACAGTACGGTGGGCTCACAGCTCTCTTATACACAGAATGGTGGGCCCACAGCTTCCCTATACACAGTATGATAACCCCACAGCTCCGCTATACACAGTATGATGGGCTCACAGCTCTCCTATACACAGTATGGAGGGCCCACAGCTCCCCTATAAACAGTATGATACCCCCAGAGCCAGGGGTGGATTAAGAGTAGCAAGGGCCCCGGGCAGTTTAGAAGGCGCTGCCCCCCCCCCCTCCACACACACACCTGATGTATCACATGTCACATGATCCCCTGTGATAGATCATGTGATAGTTCACATGAAATTAATTTGGCACAATATTAATTATAATAATATTTTTTAGGCTGTGTGCCCACTATGCGTTTTTTAAGTGTTTCCGCAGCGGCAATTCCGCTGCAGAAACGCTTAAAAAACTCTTGGTAGAAGGTCTGCCATGTCCCCCAATGATAATCCGCATGTGCTGTGCACATGCTGCGGAAATTTCCGCTGCGAATTATCATTGCGGAAAAATCCGCAGTATTACCAATTATTTTGCGGAAGCGCAACATTTTCGCCGCCATTGACTTGCATTGGAACGCATGGAATCCGCATCACTGCATCTGTACATGCGGAATACATGCGTTTCAATGTGCGGATGGTACCCGGGTGTGGAGAAGAGGAGACTCACCTCCGGACCTGCGTACCCTAGAACCTGTAAAAAAAGAATAAAATAAAAAAAAAATATTATATTTACCTTCTGAAGGCCCCCGGTGTCTTTATCCGATGCGTCCCGGCTTGCCGGCAGCTCGCGATGGTCTGAAAAGGTACTGCCGTGACGTCATTTAGTCATGTGACGGGTCACACGACCGATGACGTCGGCAGGCCATCAGAAGGTAATTATATATTTATTTTTTATTTTTTACCATTCTTTTACGGTCAAACTATATAAATCCATGCTGGTTGCATGGATTTAAATCGTGTGACCAAGTTGTCAAGCACTTTCCAAGTGATGCTAAAATCGCTTGGAAAGCGCTTGTCAACCCGCATGCGGAAATGCATGTGAAGAACGCTTCACTTCCGCTTGTCCCTGGCAGGAAAAACGCATGTAAAATCCGCATGCGTTTTTTCTGCCAGGGAGATGCAGAAACGCTCAGGAAAAAATCCGGAGCATTTCTGCATCGTGGGCACATAGCCTTACATTAATTGTATAACTCAATATTGAGCACACGTAGCCATCTATACAAGGCGGGAGGCCGCACGGCGCCATCTATACACAGCGGGAGGCCGCACGGCGCCATCTATACACAGCGGGAGGCCGCACGGTGCCATCAATATACAGCAGGAGGCTGCACGTAGCCATCTATACACAGCAGGAGGCCGCACGTAGCCATCTATACACAGCGGGAGGCCGCACGGCGCCATCTATACACAGAGGGAGGCCGAACGTAGCCATCTATACTCAGCAGGAGGCTGCATGTAGCCATCTATATACAGCGGGATGCCGCACATAGCCATCTATACACAGCAGGAGGCCGCACGGTGCCATCCATATACAGCGGGAGGCCGCACGTAGCCAACTATACACAGCGGGAGGCCGCACGTAGCCATCTATATACAGCGGGAGGCCGCACGTAGCCATCTATACACAGCGGGAGGCCGCACGTAGCCATCTATACACAGCGGGAGGCCTCACATAGCCATCTATACACAGCAGGAGGCCACACGGTGCCATCTATACACAGCGGGAGGCCGCACATAGCCATCTATACACAGCGGGAGGCCGCACATAACCATCTATACACAGCAGGAGGTTGCACGTAGCCATCTATATACAGCGGGAGGTCGCACGTAGCCATCTATACACAGCAGGAGGCCACACGGCGCCATCTATATACAGCGGGAGGCCGCACGTAGCCATCTATACACAGTGGGAGGCCGCACGTAGCCATCTATACACAGCGGGAGGCCGCACGGCGCCATCTATACACAGCGGGAGGCCACACGTAGCCATCTATATACAGCAGGAGGCTGCACGGCGCCATCTATACACAGCAGGAGGCCGCACGGCGCCCCCCCAGAGACAGCGGGAGGCCGCACGCAGTCACGCACACACAAACTTATACAGACGTATACATACACGCATAAACACATTTGAAACACAAAAATACATATAAACAGACATCACACAATGATATCTGCCTGCACACACACACACACACACTCACTCAATCACTCACTCACACACACTGTCACACACACACACACTCTCACACACACACACACTCTCACACACGCACACACTCTCACACACACACACACTCTCTCACACACACACATGGGTAATAACAGGTTACGCAACCGATTAGAGATTGTATCTCTAAACATAAATCAACTATCCGCTGCAAGAACCTGTTATTACCCATTCCATTCCATTTCCACTCAGCAGGTCATCAAATCTCACAACTAAAATTCCAAATACTAGAGCAGGTTTCAACACCGCGTAGGGGCGGAGATCGTGTACGCCTTCTCAAACAGAGGGAGGCGTTTTGGATACACGAATTACAATCCCTTACCCCCAGGGGCCTCAACAGAGATTACGACCTATTATCCTTTATTTGAAACACAGTGATTGCTTTTGTTATGTATATCCCTATCACATGTAAAGCGCCATGGAATAAATGGCGCTATAATAATAAATAATAATAATAATAATAATTGGTTATACTATTTATGTGATACACTATTGATATTCTTCTAATGATTGTGTACTTTGTTTCAGATAAACATATTCTTTGTATATTCATCTGATGTCACCTCTACATGTCTCATCCTGCAACCTGGACACAGGACCACCCAAGCACAATGCACCCTGTCTAAGCGATTTGTTCTCCACATATCTGCTTTGTAAAAATCGCTTCTCAAGCTCCCCTCCTCTTCCTTTTCCCTGGTGGAACGCAAGTCCTTATACGTGGAACGCACTTGACTTCCGGTTTTCGCGTATCCGGTGACGTCACTTCCGGAAATGTCACTTCCGGTTCTCCGTGGAACGCACACACATACAGCAACGTTGCTGGGTGCGTTCCACTCACCTCACTGGCGACGTCAATCACGCCCTCCCCAACCTTAGGGCTTATAAATAGCGGCAATTTCGAACCCATGAGGTCACTCCTCCCACAACTAGCGGTGGACTCCGCGTTGGAATCATAGGACCACTTCCAGGACGCACAGGTACACCCCAATAGGACAGTATGCGGCACCCCCTATTAGTATTGTGAGCTCTGGTTACTCACTTTGACTTACATCCTCCCACAGGACTTACCTGTACTCCCAGTGACACTTGCCTGTTTCTCTGGATTTACTCCAATCCACACCTGGTATATGTCACTTTTGAAGCTTCCTCACTGTTATTATGCTATGTTTTATGCATGTTCTCAATGCCGGCGTATGATCACTATGCAATTTTGATCTGTTCCTTTATTTTTGTAATTTCATATTATAATCTATGGTGTCCATTTATGCTTATAGATTGTATTGATGAAGGCCACTGACTGGCCGAAACGTCTACTGTTTTTTTTGGATTGGACCATGATTGTAATAAACTTTCACATTTAATATACCTTGAGTGCCGAGGTTATTTACTACATTACGGGTTAGGCCCCTACTCGAGCACCTCTCCCCATCGGTGGTGCGGTAATATACTCCTAACAATCCATATCAGTCTCACCAAGAAGGTAGCTATAGAGGACCCAGGGAACGGAACAGACGTCGCCCGACAAGGCCCGCGGGTACTGGATTGAGACACTTGGTATGAGGTGCAGGGAAACGGCCAGAGAGAGAACACACAGAAGGGGGTCTCGCTAAGTACTCCGGAGATATCTGAGGGTGGACTGAACCCCTCCCTGAGTAAGCGCAGCACGACGAGGGAAGTTACACTGGTACCTGTAACTTGGACTGCAACAACCGTGAGTAAAGACACTGAGGACTGCACCCCACTGTCTCTGTGATTATTAACTGCGCCATCACCCCTGCACTACAACGCCCAGCATCACCTATAACATCTACCACATGTCCTGGAGCTAAGCTCTGCCTGTGGAGAGCTGAACCAACCCTGCTGCACCAACATTAGCTCCAGAGGTTCTGCACAGCAGCGGCAGCTCCATATAGCCACATACCACAGGTGGCGTCACGAACTATATATATATATATATAAAACTTTATTAATTCCCCTATAAATAAATCCCCTTTGGATTGACCGCCCTGGGTCACGGACCGGGTCACTGCCACTGTGACATCTCCCCTAGCAACGACCGGCCCCGCAAGGAGTACCCCCACGGCCCAGGGGGCGCGTCATCTTTGGCGTCACAAACAGGATATGAACCCACCCGTTATCATCGGGTATTGTGTGCCTAGAGACTGTGTTTTATGCTGAATTTGGCGCCCGCCCCAGAAGAACGGGCGCCATTATCTGCGAGCCAAAAGACAACAAGAAACCGCCTCCCATCGTGGGCCAGGTTCCAGAATGGCGCCAAAAGCGAGGCCCGCCCCGAGCAACAGTGACCATGTGTTTGGATGTGTCCATCAAGTTGGGGGGGCCGCCCCAAGGTGTGTCCGACAGCAAGTTGCCATGGAACCGCCCCCGAAAAGGGGGAGGAGAGAAGAAACCTGGGAAACAGGGCGGAGTCTCCAGGAAGCCAGACAGACCGCACCCAGAGGGCAAGATGGAGAGTCAGGAGCCAGCTCCCATCCGTGGTCTGCAGCAAGTGGCAAGTCCTCTCACCTTGGAGGCCATGGCAGAGCTATCCCTGGAGGATACCGAATTCCTCCAGGCTGAAATCCAGGAGCTGGGCCGGAGAATGGAGAAGGCCCAGCAGGACGCCATTGCCGGCTGGAAAAAGGAGCTTCTGGAGAAGCTGATGATCAGGCAGCAGCCAGCGCTGCACTCCACCAGCAGCGTCCCAGCCCCGGAGGAGCCTGAACGGGGCCAGGAGGCAGAGGACGGCACAAGCGCGGCTGCGGTAGCAGGTAAGGAGAGACTCCCTTTCCCGGGCGCTGAGAGTGCTAGCCTGCTCCTGGGCTGCCTGGCGGAACCTCCGATCCCCGGGCGCCTGCTCCACCATCCTACTCCTGGGCCCCCTGGCGGAACCTCCAACCCCGGGCGCCTGCTCTACCAATCTGCTCCCCGGTCTCCAGGCGGAATCTCCTGTCCCGGGCACCTACTTCCCTGACTGGCTCCCAGACCCCCTGGCTTAAACCCCGATCCCGGGCACTTGCTCCGCCGATATGCTCCTGGGCCCCCTACCGGAGCCACCTGCCCCCGCACCCGAGTGGGTCTATGGAAATGACTCGCCACCTGGGCCGTGGGGCACGCGGATCCGGGCGATAGGGGAACGATGGGGGTAGTAGTGGCGGCCCGGTCCCGCGGCTCAGGGTGGTCAGACCAATGGTAGTCTGCTTCGTGCTTCAGATAATGTCCGACTACGCCACCCGTGGATTGCGGTTATTAGGAACCGCCGCTGGAAGGCAGTCCGCTGGGGCTGATGATGAATGCAGCTGGGATGGTGTCACTCCCCACGGGAAGAGTGCGGCCCCAGGGCAGTGTAGTGGATGGTGGGAGTGATGGTGGTGAGAGTCCCAGTACCGGTAGTGCTGGAGGCGCGAAGGAGCACACAGACAACAAGTTACAGTCCAGGGTCTTTACTCACAGTTCATTTGTTCCGGGTCACTTCTGTACAGGTAGTGACCGCCCGAGCCGTGCTGCGTCCACCAGGTGTGGGGCTCGGTCAACTCCCAAGCAGTTCAGGAGCATGGCACAGGACCCCCTTTAATCCTTTCTCTGGCCTGCCTCACCAGTGACCCACTTTTGTCCAGCTGCCGCGGACTTGTGCGGTTAAACGTGGGCCCCGTCCTCCGCTGTCCTATATGGTGCCTTCCTAGCAGGTTTGATGAGGTGTCGCACCAATAGATGATCACGACGACCGGTCTTTGGCTGAGGGTAGTTTCTCCTCCACCAACTTGGGATCTGGTACCCTTAATCTGCCTGACCCTTCACCCTGGATTCTCGTGGGTTCTTAGGGTCCCTTCCACCTTCTTGTTCCTGAGCCCTTCTGTTTCTCTGTCTCTTCTTCTCCCTTTCCGTTCCTTCCTGTTCCTTTCTGTTCCGTTCTCTTGGAGCTGAGATGAGCCAAAATCTCAGCTCCCCTTCACCTCCTCCTCGGCCTCTCACTAGGCCCTCCTGGAGTAGAGCTCCTACAGAGCCTCTACTCCCTGTCTTCTCCACTGACTGAACGAACTTCTCTTCTCTCCTAGAGCTAAGATGGTGCCCACCTTTTATACCTCCCTCTGACCATGAGCCCAGGTGACCAGCAACCAATGGGCTCCTACCTACGCTCAGGAACCAACCCCTATCTGCCCCTACAGCACTGGGTGTTCCACCCCCCTCCCCACTCCAGGCAGGGACATAGTAGGTCGTGCCTGCACTTCTGTCTAGTGGGAGCACCGTTGAGCTGTCCCTCGGAAATGGGGTGTGTGTGCTGTATGCAGCTAACTGAGCCCTGGTCCATACTCCATCCTTACCTGGGAGTGGAATATCACACCTCTGGTCTGAGGTGCAATACCCCTGTAGCGGCCGAACCCTCGGGGCGCTACAGAAACACCACCTACGACTGGTCCGCCAGATATGAGGACCAGCAAGGACCCCCGCTAGCACCTGCACCTGCACCCCCGGTTACCTGCCCAGGAGGAGAGGAGTTCCGGTGGGATAACCGGGAAGGGGACCTCATGGGGTTTCTGAGGGAGATGCAGGCCCAGGCCCTCCGGAGGGAAGAGCACTGCAGGAGGGAGCTCCTGCAGTTGGAGCAGAAGCGTCACGACCGGCAAGTGCAGTGGGAACAGATGGAGGCCCGGAACATGGCGGCCAAAACCCAGTCCCGCAAAGCGAGAGCTGCCACCCCTAGTCCCCGTCTGGAGGGGATAGTGGTCAAGTTCGATCTGGACGCCAGGTGGGGCTTTGTGAGGGAGCCGCACACCAATCGATTTACCGATGGGATGTGGAACCCCACCTCCAACAGGGGCATCCCGGCCGAGACCTTTACCCCGGCGATTACGTCACATTTACCCGTCACAAGGGCAAGTGCGGCTGGTATGCCCTCCAGGTATATCGAGTGGCAAAAAGGAGAAACATGCCCCTGCAGCGCGAGGCTGAAGACCCAGCTGGGTCAGCCTGCGGAAGCCAGGAGTTCCCCCGGAGGGAGCACCCCTGTTAAACTGTTTAATCTAAAGTAACTGTCTATAGTTACCTGGAAGGGTACAACCCTGCCAGTTTAAAAAGTTAAATTGTGTGCCTTTAAAGTTTTATAGTTACCCGTTTAAAAAGACTATCAGGTTATGGACGGGGAATGACCAAAGAACTTTCATCTGTAAATAGTTGCACTTCTTAAAGTACCCCTTATTGGTTTTATATATACAAAGCTGACCTCAGAACAAAAACCTGTTTGGCGTGGCCAAAGACATGGTCCAACACCTGGATCATCTATGCTCTGCAGCCACGACCAGGGCCTATGTTGAGGTTTTCGGGCGGGTCCCTCATGTTCACTGAATAGCACCATATTAAAGAGAATGCAGATTGTGCTGTAACATGTTGAAAAATGTTTTATGAGAAAAATGTTTTATAAGTGTAAAGAAAGATGTTCTTTAAAAAGTCTTATAATGTTTTGATAAAAACGTAACCAGTAACGTTCAAGAAAAAGTGGCTCCCATAAAGGGAAGAAATGTTATGTTATGATCTTATATGTGATGCATCTAAAAATTTTGCATGTCTGTAAAATACCCTATGTTTTACTCTGTTCTAGCCCGTGGACGTGCTGTGTTTTACCAGGGGGGTATGTGGCGCCCCTGAGGGTTCGGTCGCCACAGAGGTACTGCATCTCACCCAGAGGTGTGGTATCTCACTCTCAGGTAAGGAAGGAGTACAACTCGGGACCCTAACACCTGCATCCAACACATACCAGCATTGGGGGCAGGGTGAGATTGTTCCTAAGGGATTGCACAGTCCCGGGTCCCTAGCTGTTGGAAGGAGCTATGTAGTGGGTGTGGGTGGAGGAAGTAGCTTAGGGGAGCACATGAAAGGAAAGTATAAATAGAGAAGCCATCTTGTTGAGAGGAGAGAGCAGTAGCGAGAGGGAACAATCTACAGTGAGAGGAGTTGGGAGCAGGGGCTCTGTAGGAGCTCTGCTCAGGCGGAGGGCCTGAGCAGAGGCCCAGGACTGAAGGAGACAGGATCAGGAAGGGCTCCAGGAACGAAGAAGGGACCCCAAGGGTACGGGCAGTGCTGAAGGCCACCCGTACACCCGAATCTACCAGGAGGTGGAGGGGTCAGGCCACACAAAGGGGACCGGTCCCTCAACTAGCGGAAGACTGTACGTCTCAGCTATAAACCGGAGGCTGCAGTATTTCAAGTCCTGCACTCAACAGTCCTTATCAGTCTCACCAAGAAGGTAGCTATAGAGGACCCAGGGGACGGAACAGACGTCGCCCGACAAGGCCCGCGGGTACCGGATTGGGACACTTGGTATGAGGTGCAGGGAAACGGCTAGAGAGAGAACACACAGAAGGGGGTCCCGCTAAGTACTCCGGAGATATCTGAGGGTGGACTGAACCCCTCCCTGAGTAAGCGCAGCAGGACGAGGGAAGTTACACTGGTACCTGTAACTTGGACTGCAACAACCGTGAGTAAAGACCCTGAGGACTGCACCCCACTGTCTCTGTGAATATTAACTGTGCCATCACCCCTGCACTACAACGGCCAGCATCACCTATAACATCTACCACATTCCCTGCCCTGGAGCTAAGCTCTGCTTGTGGAGAGCTGAACCAACCCAGCTGCACCAACATCACCTCCAGAGGTTCTGCACAGCAGCGGCGGCTCCATATAGCCGCATACCACAGGTGGCGTCACGAACTATATATATATATAAAACTTTATTAATTCCCCTGTAAATAAATCCCCTTTGGATTGACCACCCTGGGTCACGGACCGGGTCACCGCCACTGTGACATCTCCCCTAGCAACGACTGGCCCGGCACCAAGTACCCCCACGGCCCAGGGGGCGCGTCACACGCACAGGACATCAGAGTCCCGGCATGGAGCGATGACGTCCCTGCGCTGGGACTTCGATATCCTGCATGTGTATCGGCGCCTCAGGCGTTCTGTAGACCGTAGGCTTAAAGCAACCTGTGATCTACATAACAGAGTTCGGTAGTGTGAGGAGATTGTGTCTCCCTGCTCTACTGCGGGGCTTAACTATATCAGCGGGGTAACTGCACCCTCTCCCCACTCCCCCAGTAGCTACGCTACTGCCTTTGACGCATTCAGAGCAGGAATGAACGTGTCGCATGGATTTAAGTATTTTTACATAAATTATTAAGGATTGTGCTCCTCAAACCATTTGGGTTCATCACAACTCTGGACCAGACCTCAATCAGAGGACAACAGCACCTTCATACTCCTTATCTATAAACTGCTCCAATATTTATTGCCACAACTGTTTTTCCCCTTCTCACATTGAAAGTTCTGCTTCACATCACTTGCCTTATTTCCTGCAGTCTATTCTATGTTCCGTTGGGTATAAATATGTGACTCTTCAGATTTTGTGTTATACTATGCCGATGGAGACTTGAGTAGTCTCGAAAGCTTGTTATTTGTTACCATCTTTTCAGTTAGCCATTAAAAGGTATCAACCACTGAAGACTCTCAATGTTTTAATATTTTTAAGATCTGTTTATGCACAGTTCTGTTAAAGGGAATCTGTCAACAGATTTTTGCTACCTCATCTGAGTGCAGCATGATGTGGTAAAAGAGACCCTGAATCCAATGATGTATCACTTAGATTACTGGGTGCATCGGTTCTGACATAGTCAGAGTTTTTAGATTTAGCCAAGATGCAGAGCTGAGAAAACTGCCCCCGCCCACACCACAGCTGACTCCGCCTACACCAGGCTCTGTATGTACATTGTCCACAACCATTCTTCACAGTTATTTTGAGGTGTTTGTGCTGATATCTGTGTGTGTGGTTTTTGCAAGACATGGCACACTATGGCCAAACATCTCCATTTTTATCTCATATGTCCAAAAGACATTTTTCCAGTAAACTTGTGGTTTGTTCAGAGCAACTTTACAATCTTAGCTGTGCTGCCATGTGCTTTTTAGAAAGAAGAGGATTTTTCCTGGCTATTCTCCCAAACAAGCCATAGTTGTTCAGTATTTTTCTTATTGTACTGTCATGAACTTGACAAACTAACTGAGTCCTTTAGAGACTGAGCTGTACCTCTCGTTTTTTTTTTTGCAATTTATCTGAGCATTGCACGGTCTGACATAAAGTTGAATTGGCTGGGACTTCCACTTCTCTGAAGATTGTCAACTGTCTTGAGTATTTTCCACTTGTACATAATCTTTCTCCTCACTGTAAAATAATGGACTCTAAAATGTTTATAAATGGCCTTATAACCTTTACCAGATTGGTGAGCAGCAACAATTGCATCACTAAGATCATTGCTGATGTCTTTTCTGATTGCCATTGTTTCAACACACGCCTTAATGCACCAGAACAGAAAACTGCCAAAACCTTTGCTTTTATAAAGGTAGTTTGCTAATCATACGGTGCAATTTTTCATGTGTTGTTGTTCATCTGAGGTTGTATTTACCTAATTTAAAGGGAATCTGTCACTCCCTGGGACTTTTCAAACCTCTAATATGGGCATACAGGTGATAGAAATGTGAATCTATACATACCTGTATGGCCCATATTAGAAGTCTGGTTGCTTTGTAATAGCTTTTTTATTAAATTATTTCTGCTAAGCTTCGCGTCCCCCGGACGCCAAGAAATGCCCGCCTACTAGCCCTATTTCCATACTCACCCCACCTCCCCTGCATGCCACAGGGACCTGTGACTTGCAGTTCCCGGCTGGATCCCGCGCCTGCGCAGTTTCCCCTGTACGGACGGCGCTCTTCTTCCTGCCGTCTGTGTAGCGTTGTGGAGCAGGGAACTTGTGCACAGGTGCTGGGAAGGCAGAGTGACTCACTAGCGCCTGCGCACAAGTTCCCTGCTCCACAACACTACAATGACAGCAGGGAGAAGAGCGCCGTCAGTACAGAGGAAACAGAGCAGGCGTGGGATCCGGCCGGGAACTGCACGTCACAGGTCCCTGTGGCGTGCAGGGGAGGTGGGGTGAGTATGGAAATAGGGCTAGTAGGTGGGGGATTTCTTGGCGTCCGGGGGACGCGAAGCTTAGCAGAGATAATTTAATAAGATTTTAGGCTCATTCTATAAGGACCTATACAAAAAAACAAAACACTCTTGGATAAGGTCAAATTACCATTATTTTCGGAGGAACATAAATCTATATTAAATAAACCTATTTCATTGGAGGAGATTACTACTACAATTAAAAATTTTAAACCAAACAAAGCCCCTGGACCTGATGGATACACTTCTGACTTCTTTAAATCCTTAACGGAAGAGGTGTTCCCGTTATTAGTACCGATCTTCAACAAGATAATTTGTGGCAATCCCATGTTTCCTTCCGCAAATATGGCTTATGTCAAATTATTACTAAAGCCAGACAAAGATCCATTATCCCCCAATTCATACAGACCGATTTCACTTATTAATATCGACATTAAGCTTTTATCTAAAATAATGGCTGACAGACTGGCCTCCATTCTACCCCACCTTATATCCCCAGCACAAGCAGGCTTTGTTAGAGGTCGCTCAGCCACACTAAATATTAGGAAAGTATTACTGGCGCTCGATAAAATCCACTCTACTCCTGATCTAAAGGGTTCCACAGCAATTATCTCCCTTGACGCCAAAAAAGCCTTTGATAATATAAATTGGGATTGGTTATGCATGGTTTTGACTAAAATGTCATTGTCAGGTCCCTTTTTTAATTACATTCGTAATTTATACATGTCTCCTAAAGCCCAGGTATATACCCCGGGTTTTCTATCCTCTCCCTTCCCTCTTGAAAAGGGAACAAGACAAGGATGTCCTTTATCCCCCTTACTTTTTAATCTGGCTCTAGAACCCTTAGTCCGTATTTTGTCAGACCCTAAAACTTTTTCAGGCATCCAATTTAACAAAAAAATCAATTCAGGCGGCTTTTTTTGCAGACGACATTATTTTGTTCATGTCAGATCCCTTCCTACATTTACCTCTGATGTTGGATCTACTTAAAAATTTTGGCTCATATTCTGGTTTCAAAATAAACACTAAAAAATGTGAATTGCTACCATTAACTGAAAAGGGTATGAAACTCTACCCAAATAAATATTTTTATGATATTAACATAACTACACCCATATCACCTATTTGGGTATAAAAATAGGCCGGCTACCATCTTCTCTATATACATTAAATTATCCCCCCCCTCATCAAAAAAATTACTGATCAGTTGAAGTCGTGGCAGGATTTGCCCTGGTCTTTTTTGGGTAGGGCGCATCTCGTTAAGATGATAAGTACCTCTAAAATTATGTATCAACTCCAAACTCTACCATTACTATTGAAACACTCTGACGTAATCAGACTTAATAGGGCCTTTAGTCATTTTATATGGAGAGGAAAACGTCCTAGGATTAGCCTTGACAAACTTATGTCATCCAAGGATGATGGAGGCATCAATTTTCCAAGTATTAGAAATTACAACCTTGCTTGCCTTTTTCGCTACATAATTGACTGGCTCAACAAAAGACATACATACTCTGATTACTCTTTGGAATCAGACTATGCTTACCCCTTTAATTTAACTGCTCTTCTACACTCTCGATACTCTTCTCTACCCCCAGCAATCAAAAAATCAGTAACTTTTAAAGACACCATTTTCGCTTGGAAAGCAGTTAGAAAAAAATATGGCCTTTCTTTCAGAGTTTCTAAGCACCTGCCGCTATGGCAGAATCCGGAATTTCCACAGGGCAGCGAAAATAAATTATTTCTTAAATGGCAGCAAGCAGGTATTCATAACATATCTCACCTACTTCACCCAAACGATCGGAGATGGTTGACGTTCCAAGAATGTATAGATAAATATGATCTACCTCTACAGCATGGCCTCCAATTTGAACAAATTAGATTATCCATTATGTCAAACTTAAAGGATGTCACCTTCAAGACCTTCCAAAATGAATTAGATATAATTTTACTATCTCCAACTGGTACTCCCTCAATTTCTAGTCTTTACTCGGCTATGAAATCTAATTTATTAAAGATACACCCTGATGTTTTCTTTAAATATTGGAAGCAGCAACTAGATGACGTTGAAATCCCTACTAAGATCAGGTTTGGCTGGAAAATATTTAGAAAATACATTATAAACGAATCATGGAGAGAGACTCAGTATAAAATAATACATGGGGCCATTTACGCCTTTAATATACTGAAAAAAGATCCCTTGTCAAATAGGATGATTGCTTGCCCTAAATGTCATCACCCGTACTCTGATCTTATGCACGGCCTATGGTCCTGATCCGATTCAACAGTATACTGGAACCAAGTGTTAGATGTGATAAATACTATATGGGGCCCAGGATACACTCTCTCTCCATATGTAGCCATACTACATCATTGGAATAACCCAGAAAATCCCGACCAAAAATCAAAAGGCCCCCCAAAACTGCTTCATACTCTACTCTTCCTGGCAAAAAACATTGCTTAAACATTGGCTGGATCAAGTCATTCCCCCTATATAGCAGAGCTAATAATCCAAATGAAACATTTTATGGGAGTGGAGCAATTAGATGCCCTTTGTAACAAAGAACAGCAAGCTGGCAAATTTCTATCAAAATGGAAGCAGTTTATTATAACATGCTGTTCTCTGTCTGAAAAGAATAAAATTGTCCAACCATTTACTTTTACAGAATGGTATATTCTGGAGGATCTAAATAATAACCTAGGACTCTTACGTGTTAACTAAAGCAGGGGAGAGAATCATCACAATTTATCATTATTTAATTAATTCCATTGAATGTAGATGACTGTAACTTGCTAATACTTAGCTTAGATGTCTATTTGTTAAGCCAGCTAACCGGAACTTATTGATTATTCATTGCACATGATCTGTGTACCGGTCCTTTATCTTGTACATCCTGGCTTTATTTTATTTGTTTTATATGTTTTTCTATGATTTGTTCTGTTAAAAAAACAAATAAAAATGATGTTTGAAAAAAAAAAAAAAAAAAAGAGCCAGAATACCAGGTAAAAAGCCATTTTTGAATGCCTCACAGCGTCAGAAACGTCTGCAGTGGCCAAAGAACATTGTAAATGGACCATTGAACAATGGAGAAATGTTATATGGAGCGATGAGACATGCATATCCATCTTTGGCAGTGACGGTGTCTGCTACGTTCGACAACGACCTGGAGAGGACTGGTTGCCAGAGGGTACAGTACCCACCATGAAGCCTCCTCTGAGTGTTATGGTAGGGGGCTGCGTGTCCAGAGATGCAGGTGGTAGGCTGCAGGTAATTGATGGAACAGTTAATGCTGAAAAGTACATCAAGGAAGTCCTTCAGTCTAAACTCATTCCTTCGGCACATGATGTATTTGGTGAAGGGACACCGTTTATTTTTCAGCAAGATGGAGCCCCATGCCATACAGCTAAAAAATGTCTCTCTTGGTTCAAGGACAGAAATGTCCAGCTATTGAATTGGCCAGGAAAAAGCCCAGATCTCAATCCTATTGAGAATCTCTGGGCTCAGCTCAAAAGAGCAGTGTCAAAACAGCGGGCTTCACACAAGCAGGAACTCACTGCAGCCATCATCAAATCATGGTTTCATATCATCACACCATCTGATTTACACAAACTGGTAGATAGCATGCCAAGTAGATGCCAGGCAGTCATCAAGGCCGAGGGCTATCCAACTGAGTAATAACATTTAGTGTTAGATATGAAAATAGGACAAATAAATGGCTTTTCTCCCACAGTCATCTGAGTGACAATAGTGTCCCATTTGTTGACAAATGAACAAATTTCCTGCTAATATTGTGTTTCTATATGAGATTTTATTTCTACTTAAAAACTTTTCCGTGAAATCAAAAACATTCATGAAATTTGTATTTGTATTGGCAAAATGCTAAAAATTCATAAATCTTGGGGGTGTTGCCTCAATTTTGGCCACTAGTGTATAGAGTTCCTTAGTATATTTATATGTTGTCCCCCATCACCTTTTTCATCTCTCCTTACAAGTATGCATTGTATCTTAGCTAAAACATGGTAGTAAGTAGCATATTAGACCCTTTTATAATGGGTAGTGTAGAATCGCTGCATATTTCAGGGTTATGCGCTCCTGAGGACTCATTAGTGCTGCCCTCAGGCGAAACCTGGTTGTATAATATGGGGCTAGCCGGTCTCACCTACCAGTTTGGGTCACAAACCCTTTTTCGTTTGCTTTGATGTTTTACTCATTGTTTATTACGTTTACACCCCAAATCTCTCCTAATCCTGGAGATCAAACCTATGAAAGCAATTTATGAATGATCATAACACCTCTATGAAGGGTAATTATCATCTCCTTCATAAATATACATTTATATGTATAAATACATATGTGGTCAATGCATAGTACTGGCACATGACTTATCACTTTCCAGGACCTTACAAAGCACCAGGAACATTCATAACAAGCGGAGGTGAGGCGATTCTGGCAACTTAATAGGAAAGGATTCTTTACAGTTAGACCAGTCAGACTGTGGAATGCCAACCACAAGATATAGTAATGGCAGATAGTATAACAGCATTTATAGAAGGGCTGGATACCTTTTTAACAAAACATGACATTGTGGGTTATAAATAATCTAGTAATAGAAAATGTATAACTTTGGAGATAGACCTAGGACATTAAAGTTCAAACTTTTTCAACCTATGTAACTATGCAAGTATGTAGAATGCACATTAGGAAAATGCTTGAAATGCAATTCCCTATAATATTATTTTACAAGTAATTTCCTCTTAATTTTCTGCTTTGTAAAGTTCTAGTTATAAGCCCCATCTATGGATCTAAAAAGTGCAAAACACTCCTGAAACACTTGTACGTATGTTCTATAATCTGTATTTCTTATGGAGCCTAAGGGAAGCCGTAATGAAAAGACTCCTGCTTGGTAACAAGTGCAGTTATTTGCCTCCATAATGAAAGTGAATTACCAATGATGAAAGGGTTAATACTTGGACCCTGCATCAGTAATAGCCCTTGTAGTAACCATGACAACTATTGTGAGGGCATAAACAAGTGTCATAAAGAAGATTCCATAAAAGAATGCCGCGCTGCCACGATCAGCGCCATTACTGATGATGCGCCTGAGGACCTTGAGCTTGACCACCCCACGTAATGTCCCAACGTTGGTGTAATTTGGAGGTTCTAGCAGGGAAAGGGGTTGTCTTCTTAGACACCCCGGGGTGAAGGGAAGGTAACAGAGGGGGGATCCCCTTCTGTTACTATGTACAAAGAGCTGCTCTTCTTTTGGAGTTCATGGATGGATCCTTGACTTTAATGGGTGATAAATTGGGAGGGGGCGGGGATACTCATCCTATTAGGGGTTATCCATAATGAGCAACCCCTGTAACCAAGTACCCAACTTCTTGAGAGACGGAGCTGCATCTGTAAGGGAGAAGTGGTAGATCCACCTGGGAAATCAGATCAACTAAATTCGTTCCAGCAATAAATGTGGTGACAGATATCGCAGCCAGATCTTTCCCACATCCAGTTTATCACACTAATAGTCTATATTTGTTATGTCGTTCTCGTAAATATGTACAAATTCTAAAACTCCGTCATATATCGGCACTAACTCTCTAAGCCCAAGGGAAGGGCAGCCCTCCAGCCATGGTTCCCTAGAGGTTTTCTCCACAGGGAGTTTTCCTCTCCTGAGCGCTGGAGGGTGACTCTTCGTGAGTCGAGGGTTGTGCCATTTTCGGTGTCATGTAAACTTAAATAAAGTTGAGAACGTTTGACACCTAATTGCAATGCTTTGTGTATTTATTTTGTATGTGTCTGATCCATTTTGTTTGGGAGTCGGGGTCCATCACACTTCACTCAGTCATACGTCTGGACATCTGCCGCCAGCAGTTTTGCCCCAGGGGTTGTCCCTGCTCTGGGGAGTTTAATGGAGCAGAGAAGACAAGAATTATAGCACTCATCCTCAGAATAAGGACTTCTATTACAGTACTACAAGCAGCTTCCTCGCCTCATTCACACAGTGAGTATTTTGGGCACTAATTTACATTAGTATTTGTAAGCTGAAAACCAGGGGGGAACAAACACAGTGAAAAATAGTAACTGAAACACTTTCACCTCTTCTGTTTTGGATCCACTCCTGGCATCTGCTAACAAATACTGATGCAAAATATCGCCATGGAAGTGCCCTAAATTCTTACTGACTGATTTGACTGTTTGAGTTGCAGTCAAGCAACAGAGATTGCAAGCGTTAAAGGAGTTTTCTGGTATCAAAAACCCCTGTCCCCCTTCCCATTTTTCTCTATCCTGAACCTGTGCTGCCTGCCCTGATCTCAGACAGTCTGACCTAGTCCTTGTCTTCACTCTCCTGTGTCTGGTACCCTGATACCTCCGGAATGCTGCTGCAGTTCCGGGGACTGCCCTGAAGTGGTACCTGGTGTCTACCGGCGGCCCAGTCTATCCTCACCACCAGAGGTTCTAGTGGAGACCCGGTAGACACCTAGTCACAACCCTCCCGTGGGGCAGTGGGTCCATATCCACCAGCGTTACACCCACACAGCAAATGTGGTACCAATATTCAAGAAGGGCATAACATCTGAGCCTGGAATTTATAGGCCGGTAAGTTTAACTTGTACTGTGGGCAACATCTTTGAGGGTTTTCTAAGACATACTAACCTGGAGCACCTCAATAAGAATAACCTAAACATATGATTATGAGGGATCTGTCCTGAAAACTAATCTGAAAAGATTCTATGGGGAGGTAAGTTCTAGGTTGGACCAGGGAAACTTAGTGGTTGTTGTCTATCTGGACTCTTCAAAGGCATTTGATACGGAGCCATACAACAGGTTGGTACATAAAAATGTTCAATATATTATATAGTAAACTTGCTCCACGAAAGAACAAGTCCTCGTGTGGCCGATGGAAAAATCAAGGAAAATATCAGTGATGCGGTCGTTACCTCTTGACAGCTCCATTTCGTACTTGTTCTCTAGTCCCTCCATGGCCACAGTGATAAAAAATTCCCTGAAAAGCTCATTATTCTAATAAAAAAAATAAGGAGGTGACACAAAGGAGAGTAGACAGCTCGTATGTCGGAATAAGCAATTGCAGTTACCTTAATTTTCTCAAAGAAGGTGCCATTAATCACTATGCCGTACGCCGTGCAGCCGCCTCCACCTGTAGGACAAAGTGCACCAGGACTTAGATACTTTGTTGTGCCGACTTACCCATTGACCTTAGTAGGGCTGCTATGAATAAGTGGTATAAGTTCATGCATAACACATCTGCATCTCTGGCTGCCATGGGCATAAAAGGGGACAAACTTATGGTGTGGCACCCATGCTCCCCTGACCTCAACCCCATTGAGAACCTCTGGAGCATCATCAAAAGGAGTGTCTATGATGGCGGGAGGCAGTTCACATCTAAGCAACAGCTCTGGGAGGGTATTCTGTCCTCATGCAAAACAATTAAAGCAGAAATCAACCAAAACCTGACAAATTCAATGGACGAGAGAGTTCAGAAGCTCCTTTCGAACAAGGGGTCCTATGTGCAAAAGTAACATCACCTAGAATAAAGTTTTGAGTTGAAAACTGTTTGATTTCAGTTTGTAATAACCTGCTAATGCTTATAATTTCAAAAATGACCATTTTTTTGTTCTTTATTAAAATGAAAAGGTTGAAAACTCTGCTGTGCATAATAATTTGGAACATGCATTTTGAGTGCAGTTTAAGAGTTTTTTATTTTTTAAAAAATATACTGTTATCATAGGCAGTTTGTACAAAAACCTTTCAATTGTACGCTAATAGTTATTTGACTGGAAAATTACAATGACTGCAATTCATATAGGCAATTTGGGAAAATCTGAGAAAATATTATTTGCATAATAATTTGGAACACAGTGTATTGTCCTGAATGTAGTAATCACCTTGGCACATTCCCATCTTCTTACCTGTAGTACAGACATCAAACACCACTACTCTGACTGCAATCACCCAGCTACAGCGTCACCACGCCTCAGCAACAGGCTGTGTCCGCGCATGCGCACACTTCCGGGTCGGACACTCACTTCCGTTCGACCCTTTTCCTTCCCTCCCCTCACTATTTCTGACACACAGTACTTTACAGCACAACGCAGCAATTACAGATATAAAAAAAATACGCTAACACCTATAAGTGACCAGACGCGGTCAATGGAGGATTACAATCCTGTTAGTGTGTAATAATATGACCTTCTTCCGGTGGAAGTGACGTGCGTACTCTGCAGCGCCGCGGTGTTAGAGCTCCCCCTTGTGGTTGACAGTGGGCTGATGGGCTGTCACTCATTGCTGAAAGTCATGGCCGCCTCTACGGGGACAGACCGACCATCAGTGCGGGAGATCTTCACCTCCATGCAGTACGGCCCCGCTCCTGAGGCAGCCAGTGTCGCGCAGGTGAGGGCTCAGTAAGGGCTGCTCTGTGTTATGGGGCTCCGGCATCACCTGTAAGAGCCGCAGGCTACAAATTGCAGGTGTGCACAAGACTGATGGGAAAAGTGTCATGCGATGACACTTTTTTTTCTGTGCAGTGACTGTGCTCTTCTAATAATGCGACACTTTGCAAAAAAATAATCTAAACTTGCCTGATTGTTGGTCAGCTGTAAGGGCCTGTTTTTTGGTAAAAAATAAATACATTTAGTGATAAAAGATTGCATTAAAAATTAGCTTTAAATCTGCATTAAATAAAGGGTAAAATGCAGCAATAATCAGAAAAAAATGGATTTTGGCATAAAAAAACTGCAGCATGTGAACACGGCAAGATTTCTGCAACTTTGCATTTTTTTTGCAGAAAATGTCGCCTAAAATAAACGTACAACATCGCGGATATTGAACTCCACAACACAAGTTTTGGGAAAACCCGCTAATAAAAAAAAAATGCATCTGGATTTATATGCGTTTGTAATCTTCTGACTTTGTCAATTAAGTTTTATTAAAGGCGTATACACATGTTGCAATTTTTCCAAAGGAAAATAAAATCGCTGCATTTTATAGGACCAGCAAAGCGAATGAGATTCCTGAAATCGTATTTTTCTTTCCATTTGCACCTTTTTTAAAGTCTATTTTATATGTCCATTTTTTTTTTAATTTATTTACTTTATTTATTAATTTTATTTATTTCCCATTGTTGGAACAGGTTGGAGGTCTCAGATGTTTTTGAATTATCTGTTTTTGCTTAAATGTATCCATTTCCCACCCCAGAGGGATTTTTTTTTAATGTCCATCTGTAATTTTTTGCTGAAATGTTGCAACCTGTGGCTTTTTGCACGAAAAAATAGCGAAAAAAAAAGAAAAAGAGCATTTTTTATTCTGGGCAACAGTCCTGAACGCGTGCGCAAAAAAAAAAAAAAGTTGACCATAAGACAAAAAAAAAAAAAGTGACTTAAAAATATACAAATGATGAATAATGTGACAAAAAAAGCCTTTTTAATTTATTTGTTGTTCCGTTCTTTTCCCATATTTGGTCCATGCAGACCCTCAGTCCATGAAAAAAGAGAATAGCCCCATAAAATGTGCGTCAGTCGGGATAATGCACAACAAGGTGACAAACACCAATGTGTAAATGCGGTTTAATGGTGTGAGAGAGTCTCCGGCAAATCTTCACCTTCTGTCTATATACAAAGCCTGTTTCCATTACCTGGATATTACGACCAAGTAATATTACATTGCACTCTGTATCAGACCGTACAACCATCTTGCTGAGTTGCAATACCATACACCGCCAACAAACAAGAGTGGCGCTGTTTCTAGAAAGAAAAGAAAAAAACACTTTTTTTTTAAAATTTTGATCAAACATTTAAGCATCAGAAGTTAATTAACTTTTAGAAACTTTTTTTTTTATGTTTGTGCTCATATTAATACCAGAGGAGGTCTGGACTCTTATTACAGGACCGCGCTGGTATCAGTGAGCTCTTTTCCTTCCTTAATTCCTAAAAACAAAAAATGGCCAATCAAGATCATTGCATTTTGGAAGTCGAAAAAAAGAAGGGGGGGACACTGAGGCCCTTTATTTTTCCAGGACAGGGAGTTTTCGTGGTAAAGGTGTGGACAACAGCAGCTGATGCACCGAGTCTTAAAGCGAGGCAATGCTTCCTGGGGATAAAAAAGGTATACACCAAAATGCAAAAATACTACCATGGGTTGGAGACGGGTGCACTGTAAGTGAATGTAGTATAAAGTACAGCTAGAGCCTCCTCAAAAAAGATTGAAGCACCATTTATAGGTGGCTGTTTCAGCATTGCTGGCATATTTCTCTTCACAATCTAGTGGTGTCTGCAGTACCCCCTAAGATCCAAATTAAAGCCTTGTCCTGTACTGACAAGAACGCCAAAACAGCTGACGGGTTTCTCTTCATTTTGGAAAAGTTCTAGTTTTGGCTTATAGGTACTTTGCATCGCCACTCTTTTCTTAAAGGGTAATTTGTCAGTAGGTTTTGCTATGTAATCTGAGAGCACTATGAGGGTGGAGAGACCCTGATTCCAGCGATGAGTCACTTACTAGGCTGTGTTTTGCCGTTTCATTAAAATCAGTGATTTATCAGCAGGAGATTATCACTACAGGACTAGGTGTCTCGTGCCTCCTGGTCCAACCACACCTCCATCACTCATTGTTGGCGCTGCTGTTCCCTTTGATTGGCAGCAGCAGTTACATGGCACCACACTGTCAATCAGTGGCCACTGACTGGCTGCAGCCTTTACTATTTTGTTTGATCTGACGTTATATTGATGTGCTGCAGCCGATCAGCAACGGCTCATTGGCTGCAGTGGTCACTTGACACCACTGGTAGCAGCAGCGCTGACAAAGCTGGAGCGGTGCCGCTGCGGGCGGCGAGTGTATAATGATTTTACCTTCTATGGGGCCCTGAATTGATCACGTTTTTCAAACGTTTGAAATCCGTCCACAAATAGTTAACGCTGTTGCTCCTGTATTGTATGACAGCGCGTGACGGGGGCGACCTGAGAGCGTTCGCCCCTCAGGTCTCCAGGGATTGGCTGGGAGCCGCGGCCTCCCCTGTGTACATGGCTCCCTATACATCACAATGGCCGGGAGCGGACAAAGGTTCCTTTCTTGTTTGTCAGTGCAGGCTACATTTTAACAGGATCCTCGTGCCTCCAGGAGCCCGGCGTCATCTTGTAACCCTTTGTCTGAAGTTGATCTGCAGCTTTAAAGCTAAAAAAAAAAATCTTCAGTTCTTTAAGGCAAATATTTTATGAATATGCTTGTCCCAGTGCAGCCACAATGAAGATTTTTTTTTTGTTAGATTACCCTTAAAGGGAATTTGTCAGCAGGTTTGACTATGTAATCTGAGGACAGCATCATATAGGAGCAGAGACCCTGATTCCGGTGATGTCACTTACTGAGCTGCTTGGTGCAGTTTTGATAGAATCCCTGTTTTCTCTGCTGTAAATCTCAGAATGCTGAGCTGTGTATAACCCCGTCCACATCACTGATTGGCTGCTTCCAGTGTACACTGTCAGCAAACTGCCAATCAGTGGTGGAGTTACAAATTAGCTGGACTGCTGTGCAGGTGATACCCAATTTTCTAGTAAAACACTGATTGAATTGAAACTACAGCAAACAGCCTAATAAGTGACACATCGCTGGAACCAGACTCTCTGCCCCTACATCATGCTGCTCTGATTCCCTTTAAAGAGTCATTTAAATATAATTATTTTTTTTATTTATTTTGTCCAGCATGGCTTTTTTTTTTTACAGGAATGAGGACAAATTCCCTAATAAAGTGATTTAAAAAGTTTTATAACTTTTCCTACTAAAAAAAGTAACTTTTTTAACTCTGCATATATGCTGATTTTTACAGTGGTCACAATCTTGCTCCCTGGTCCATGTTTTTTCTCCCCGGTATCATTGATAAGTCCCCATGATCTGTACCCGCTGTGTCTTCCTCCTCGGCCTTGTCCTCTCATTATATGGGGTCACTCCCCCAAGAACATCAGAATGAAGGAGTTGAAAATCTGCTTGTACTTCATGGTATTTTATCACTGACCTTCACAGTCTGGTGGATTTTCAGTGATTGCAGAGTGTAAAGCCCCCGTCACACTAAGTGAGATCGCTAGCGAGATCGCTGCTGAGTCACAAGTTTTGTGACGCAACAGCGACCTCAGCAGCGATCTCGCTACGTTTGACACTTAGCAGCGACCAGGCCCCTGCTGTGAGATCGCTGGTCGTGTCGGAATGGTCTGGACATTTCTTTGATCGTTGAGGTCCCGCTGGGTAGCATGCATCGATGTGTTTGACACCTTACCAACGACCTTGTTAACGACTCAGACACAGAAACACATAGGCGTGCATCGCTATACAGATCGTTACGGGTCGCCGCATCGTTGCTGCGTCGTTGGGAAGATCTGACTGTTTGACATCTGACCAGCGACCACATAGCGACGCAGCAACGATCCCTGCCAGGTCGTATCGTTGTCGGGATCGCTGTAGCGTCGCTTAGTGTGACGGGGCCTTAAGAGACCTAAAGATAAGACCGAGCCGTGCGTGTGCCCCATATCACTGGAGGCCTGTAATCCACAATATATCTGTCCCACATGATGGCTCCACGTATCTAGGAGCTGTAATACTGTCAAGTACATGGTGCGTCTCTTGCTCAGCCTGTTCATTTTAAGAGCATTAAGCCTACTTACAGGCACAATTAGTATATACGCCACTTCCCTATAAACAACAACAACCTACAAATTTAATGGAAGCAAACAGCCAGTAGCATAGAAATAATAATCTTTATTAACAAAAAACAAACAAACATATTTTTAAAAAGGGAAAATAACTAGCAGAATTTTTTTTCAAAAAAATGGTCATATCAAACTATACCACTGGAGGGAGCCGATGTTCACTAGTAGTTATAATTTATAGTGAAAATCAAGAGTAAGCTCCATATGTTAGCAGCGTATGCATAGACCAGTATCCTAAGTAATTCCAAATGGTATTAGCGTCTATACATATAAAGCTAGCAGGTCCACAATAGCATCATTCAAAATAAATGGGGGGATACCCATCCCCCTGGAAGAGGCATCGTGTGAAACGCGCGTTGGGGCCATTATTTTCAAACTCAGGTCGTACCTGCTGCTCCCTATTTCACTATAAGCACTTTATATTCTTTGTGACTATATTGGATGTGTAATCCTGTGCACTATACGTTGTCTAATGTGATTGATTTATATGCATTTGCACATAGCACTTTATATATTTATTTAGTACTTTGCACTTTGATGTACCTATCCCCCATTTATTTTGAATGATGCTATTGTGGACCTGCGAGCTTTATATGTATAGATGCTAATACCATTTGGAATTACTTAGGATACTGGTCTATGCATATGCTGCTAACATATGGAGCTTACTCTTGATTTTCTCTATGAATTATAACTACTTGTGAACATGGGCTCCCTCCAGTGGTGCAGTTTGATATGACCAGTTTTTTGGGAAAAAAAATCTGCTAGTTATTTTCCCTTTTTAAAAATGTTTTTGATTTTTATTAATAAAGATTATTTTTATGCTACTGGTTGTTTGCTTCCATTAAATTTGTAGGTTGTTGTTGATGTTTATAGCAACTGCAATTCTTCACTTTGCTTGTGGTGGCGCTGCAGGAAAAGTGAACACTTGCCGTGGGGTTCACTTGTGGATTACTGATTTTTGAGACGACTTTTACAATACAAGGAGATTTTAAACCAAACAATCCCTCTCTGGTCATTTCTAAGCTTGGTTTCCATCAAAAGGCGGGCAATAAACGCTTTTTCTCATCATGATAAATGGCTAAAAAATGTCAAAGTCCTCTTGATAACGGGCAACTTTGCTAAATACTCTTGGATTTTTAATTCTATAGTTAATGGCTCATTGTCTAAGTTACCGGATACCGCTGCAGTCTATCGTTGGTGGCTGATCTCCTAGGCAAAGAGTGCAGCGCTTACAAGCTCTTTCCTACAGTATGGGGAAGAGCACTGCTGGAATCAGTGGCGTGACAACACCACTGGCCGTAAGTGCCTCTCGAGCAGTGAGTGCGCGCCGCCTCTCGAGCGGTGAGTGCGCGCCGCCTCTCGAGCGGTGAGTGCGTGCTGCCTCTCGAGCGGTGAGTGCGCGCCGCCTCTCGAGCGGTGAGTGCGTGCTGCCTCTTGAGCGAGGCCTGATTTCTCATTATCAGTCTTTTTTTTTTTTCAGAATTTATGATTTTATTTTTATTTTTTTATATTCATGGTTTAATTGTTTTTTTCCCTCTCTAGGCCTGGCTTGACAGTCAAAAACGAAGCTTTGGTCATTTTATCGGTGGCAAATGGATAAAACCGGATGGAAGGCAGACGTACGCTACTAAGAATCCAGCAACGGGTGAGTGGTCACTTTCGGAATAATGTAATCAAATTCTACACGTAACCTGATCGTCCTGAACTGCAAAGTGTAAATGAGGCCTAAATAGATGATACATAGATAATACCGCCTTTTAGCACTAGATGCTGCCATTATACATATATAATCTTCAGCACATGTTATTTGTCAGTGGACATTGGATTTATCAGGTCTTGGGAAAGCTGGGTGACAGCTGATATGGTCACCTCAATGGCTTCTCTTCCAAATAGATTTAACCTAGAAACGGCCCATATTGTCATGGCACTTCCAAATAATTGCAAAAACCTATAAAGGAATGGAAACAAATGCCACCCAGAATCAACATACACAGTATTTTATTAATCAAAACCAAGATGTATAAAACATACTTAAAACAAGGGGAAACCAAGCAGGATTAATCACATCCACTGGCAGTACCAAACTGATCCACATGGAGGAGCCAAAGCTCTATATGTGTATAGTTATAGCAGCACAGATTCATTTTCTATCAACAACTCCTATTAAAGTTTGCATGTATAAGCTGCCCTAAGACGTATTTCACGGAGAACAAGTCCAGTAAGAGTGGGGAAAAATTCCTGCAAAGAAATGGTATGCAACCAATGATTCAATAATGAGCATAAATTACAATAATTAAATTTTTAGGACTACAGGTAGAAGGATAGAAAAGTGCTTAACATCGTGTGATAATTACACAGTGGAGTACCCAGACTGCACATATATTGAGGACATAGCAATGTACTTAAGTGGAAAACAATCCTGCTAGACACAAATAAGGTCTGAGCAATATATACTGTAAATTCATAAGAATAAGTCGCGAGACCAATAGCTTTAAGAAAAAAGTGCTGAATATAGTGCAGAAAGGTACTGGGCAGGGTAGAAATTAAAACAGATCAATACATAGCTGCATAGTGCAGAGAGTAAGAGATACTACCTGAAGATGTGGTACAGGCCCCGACGCGCGTTTTGCGATTTAGCTTATTCCAGGGGGTTAAGTATAGTGGTAGGGGGAGATGTGGTCTCTTTATAGTTGTGCAAGTTCAGTCGTGGCAGCGGTTTGAATGCGGCGGCATTCCCGCCGGCAAACCAGAAGTAGCGTCACGGCCGGTCAGCGTCACAGTCACACATAGATAACACAGGATCCACCATTCACAGTAGAGGATGTCACAGCTCACCTCCTCCTCCTGTACAATGACTGATAACACCTCTATATACAGTAGATAACACAGGATCCACCATTCACAATAGGTGATGTCACAGCTCACCTCCTCCTCCTCCTGTTGTACAATGATTGCCAGTGTGAAAATTTGCAAGACTTTAATATAGATAATATGTAAAAAAACAAAAAAAAAACATAAAAACCTGGCACTTAATTAACAACAGGTCACATTCCCATGAAGTCGTCTTTTCTCCATTGATTCTTGACCCTGGTAAGTCATGACGTCCATCCGGGGCCGTGTGTCCAGTAATCAGCGACATTGTGAGTGGGGAGGGATTAGGGACGCTGCGGGTTTATTCCAAGGTTAATCTGTGAGCAGCTGTACTGGAGAAGATGTAGGACACTGCATCGAGGAGGGGAAATCCTGGCCTGGCACAGCGCCCCCTATACAACATACTGGGAATTGTGCTCAGTGGGACATGTATTTCCGGTTCACGTACAGAACGTGATCATGTGATATTATTGGTGTATTGCATGGCCAATCTGCAACACATGCAGAGTATATTGATTTTCTCCTTCAGCCCCATGTTAAAAGGTTGAGGAGTTACCTTCGTGACTCCAGCCACCTCATCAACCTTACTAAGGACATCCAATGGGAAGAATCATTTGTATTTTTAAGCCTTGATGTTACATCCCTTTACACCAATATTGATTGGGAAATTGGTTTATTATGTGTTGAACATATGATCTCCAAAGACACCGGCCTGTCGTCCTCCCACAAATCATTTATTCTATCTGGGTTATCTTTCATCCTTAATAACAATTATTTCACTTTCCTCCAACACACTTACCATCAGATCAAAGGGACCGCGATGGGGTCAAAGGTCGCACCTACGTTTGCTAATATTTTCATGGGCATATTTGAACTGGTGTTCATCTATGGGGGTCCATTTTGGGAAGGCATTATATTTTACAAAAGATACATTGACGGCTTAATTTTCATTCTTAATAAGGACATCGCAGAACCCTCAGCCCTTGCCAGTTTTCTAAATAACAACTGCTGGGGTATTTCCTTCAATTCCGATACAAATAACACCAGTATTAATTTTCTGGATCTGACTTTATTTATAGAGAACAATAGGATTTGCACCAAGACTTATTTTAAACAAGTGGATGCGAATAGTTAAATCCACTACAGCAGTGGCCAGTACCAGAAATGGCTACATAATATTCCTTTTAATCAATTTCAGAGGATCAGAATGAACTGCACTTCTGAAAATGATTTTTCAGAGCAATCAGGTATGCTGAAACAGAAATTTCTACAACAGCGTTATCCCAAACATCTTGTTGGCGAATCATTTGAAAGGGTAAGGGATACCTGTAGCCAGAATTCACTTCTTTTAAAATCTAATTCAGATAAAATGTCCTATGAGCGCTGTGTAAAATTCATCACTACATAGAATTTTCAGCATAATTCATTTAGAGATATTCTGCAGAAGAATTGGCATATTCTGTTAAATGATCCGATACTCAAGAAGATTATCCCAGAAAAACCCTCCATTGTGTATAGGAGAGCCCCCACTCTAAGGAACATTTTAGCCCCCAGTAGGATACACACCCTTTCTACTCTAGATTGTAGCAAGATCAATAATAAGAATAAAACCATCACCAAATTTGGCAAAAAGAACTGCATGTGCTGCATGAATATTACTCATGGAGCCGACACTTCTGCATCCACATCAAGCAATGAACGGTTCAAAATAAATATTAATATGTCCTGTGACACTGATTTTGTCATATATCTGATTGAATACACATGTCCCAAGCAATATGTCGGTAGAACTATGCAACCCTTTCATAAAAGACTAAATTCTTATAGGCATAATGTCGCTACAGGTTTTTTAAAACATGGTTTATCACGACATATGGCAATCCATCACAATAAAGACTTTGGGTTTCTTAAAATCTTGCCCATAGAGCAAATTCCGTGCACCATTCCCAATAGAATTCGGGGTCTCAATAGAAAAGAGATATACTGGATATATCAACTAAATACTTTGAAATCTTGGGGTCTCAATGAAATATCAGAGCTTTTTATTTGAAAGCACTGACAAATATAATTGACCTCTACATGCTCAGGAACATATGTCTTGGCTTGTTCTTGATCCACTGTCCCGATCCAGGTTTTCACTGAGTTAAGTTTCCTTTCTTCTTATGATCATTGCGTTCTGTTCCCAGTAGTCTGCACCATTCCCTAGGACGCTTTCAGTGCTCATCATACCACCTAGTGGACATTAATGCGCACGACTATTCTCTAGTACTACACCGATAATAAGGACACACTCCTAAAGAAATTATTCATGTTGCAGATACGATCACATATTCTATTATAAGAAGAATTAAAAAATGTAAAAAATATATATATTTTGTTTAGTATGTACATATAAGTTAGATATATCTTCTAATATCCGTTTATTACTTCCTATCAGAACAAGATCAATCACAATATACATGAGCACCCGTGGCTTAGAGGGTTGTACCATGATTAGGATCTAAACATGATCCATTTGATCACAATACAGCAGGTTCAATTCCCGCTTCAGGAATTATACATATATATATATTTTATTATTTTTTTTTGCATTGAACTATATCGGTTTTTAATTAATTTTTAATCATGCTAGCAATATTTTATTCCCGATGCATATATACATTGATGGATACTCAAATTTATGCCTTTTTATTGATTGCATTTTTCTGCCTTAACGGCCACATTGTTTTGGCGCCAGTTTTTTTCACATTTTTTGTATATATATGTCCACTCCTTGCTATACCTGACAAGCTATGCACTGATGAAGTGGACAGGACGTCCACGAAACGCGTCTTATTTTCTCTATCGCTTCATTGGGGGACACAGGACCATGGGTGTATGCTGCTGTCGCTAGGAGGTTGACACTAGGCAAAAAAAGGAAAATAGCTCCTCCTCCGCAGTATGCACCCGCCTACAGGCACCAAGCTCACCAGTTTAAGCTTAGTGTCTGTAGGAGGTAGACCTGGATCTTCACAGATCCAACCCATATTAATGTTTGTTTTTTCTCTTTCAGATACAGCTCTTCAGGCTAACAGGGCACACTGCATCCCCTGTTAACCCACAAGTGACCGAGAGAGCAATGTGGCTACCCCCACATCGCCCACTCTCGGACCCGCTGGGCAGGACTTATCCCCTATCAACTTAGGGTGTCTCAGGGTGATTTCGGTGGCCAGTCCTAGCCTGTTCCCCACCCCAGCCCCCTCCTCGGAGCGGCCTGGGAGGGAGACGGTGGTCCCTGCGGGTGACCTTCCCCCAGTTTTCTGGGGTTGACACCGTCTCCTGCACTGTCCAGGACCGGACAGTGCGGGAAGGAGGAAAAGCCAGGATCCCCCCCTATCCAGGAAGGTATCCTGAGACCATCCTCAGAAGGAGAAAGGAAGAGACGATTCCCGGACCCGCTAAGACAGGTACTTCCCTGTCTCTCAGCTGTAGGTCCCAGTCCCCCGGCGTTACCTGCCCTCCTCCCCCCTCCCCCTCTCATCAAACATGGCGCTTAACAGCCCTTCCCTGGGCCACTCCCTCCTTCTTCTTCATTATGTGCGGCAAATCTGCCGCGCTTTTCTCCGTCGGGGGGGCGTGTCCGGTGGGCGGTCCCGCTCCGACGGCTATACGCCCACTCGTATTTGACCAACCAGGGCCGAGGAGCATAGTGACGCTTCCATCACGCCCTCGAGCGTTCCGCGGATCTATCAACGGGGGGGCCTTTCAAGCCCGACCCCCTTCCCATCCGCCTATCGGAGCCTTGACGCGCTTCGTCATCAACGCAGCGTCTTCTGCTCCTCCGCCTACACAAACGCCATCACTCTGCCGCACGCAGCTCCCTACTCCGTCGGCACCTACTGTGACCCGCTCCAGCCTCCCTTCGGAGCCTTTCAGGGGGACACGGGACCGCTTCTCTGCAGGATCGGGTAGGCTCTGTCCTGACACCGAAACCCACCCTTTCCTGCCCACAGTGCCCTCCTCTGCAGTATCCCTGGTCAGGAACATATGCCCAAACCCAGGGAGCTCTCAGTCCGTCCCTCTCACATTGTCACATAATACCGCAAAGAGCACAGGCGTAGTAAGTGGCCCGCGGGTCTCACTACGGCCTTCTGCTCGACCTGCAAACCTCCCGCCATGCTGGCACCCCAAGATCCCCCCGCCACTCAGGACAAGGTAACCCACTCCCCTCCGGAGTGGGCTGTTGCTATGTCACAGTCTGTCTCTGACCTCACCAAGGTTTCTCATTCTCTGGTGCAGGTCTTAGAACGCTTGCCAGAACATTTGCCTATGCTATCCACGGCCACCAGCACTCCGAACGTCCCCACAGATGATTCGCAGGCACCCCTGCCCCCTCCTCACAGGGGCAGACTGACGGCACGTTCTCAGAAATGGACTCACACAAGCTCATCCTCCAGCTCCAAGACTCCAAGATGCTCCCTGCGTCTCACACCTCTTTCCCGGAGGTCGCCCCGGGATCTAACTCTGCTTCAGATTCAGACTCTGGTTCCGACACAGACCAGTATTCCAAGATCCAGGACATGATAGACAGCCTTATAACGGCTGTCAATCAGACTCTGCATGTTACAGAAGACGAGAGCCCTTCCCGGGACTGCTCAGTTTCCTTCAAAAAGATTAAGCGTTCGGCACGCACTTTTTCTAACTATGCAGAATTTGACAGTGTTTTTCAAAAGCAGTGGGAGCATCCAGAAAAGCGCTTTACAGGAAAGAAACAGTTAAACTTCCTATACCCCTTTAACCACAGGTCCCGCCCCCCACAACCATCTCTGCTTCCCGGTTTCCTTCAAGCCATCACCTCCCTTCTGCGCTCAGGAGTCATAGTCCCGGTTCCCTTTCAGGAAAGGTTTTCCGTTTTTTACTCAAATCTCTTCGTCGTCCCAAAAAAGGACGGCTCACTACGTCTGATTCTGGACCTCAAACAGCTAAACCGACATGTATGCATCCGACAGTTCAGGATGGAGTCCCTCAGGTCGGTAATAGCCTCGATGGAAACCGAGGAATATCTATGTTCAGTGGACATTCAGGATGCATACCTTCACATCCCAATCTGCGCGTCACATCAGAAGTTCCTTCGCTTTTCCTTCAGGAACGCGCATTACCAGTTCATTGCCCTCCCCTTCGGCCTCGCCACAGCCCCGAGGGTTTTCACGAAGGTGATGGCGACAGTTATGGCCATTCTTCGAACAAGGGGAATTGTAATCATCCCCTACCTCGATGACCTGTTAATCAAAGGCCCCACGTTCGGGGACTGTCTCCACAGTCTCCAGATCACCTTCAACACACTCTCCCGGTTAGGCTGGCTGATCAACACAGAAAAATCCTCCCTGGTCCCATCCCAACGCTTAACCTTCCTAGGGATGCAGTTCGACACGACCAGTGCCCGGGTCCTCCTTCCGAGGGAAAAGATAAACTCTCAAAGACAAGGAATCCACATCCTCTCCGATCCAAGTCCACACTCCCTTCGCCTACGCATGAGTGTCCTGGGAAAGATGGCAGCAGCCATGGAGGCAGTTCCGTTTGCCCAGTTCCATACCCGGCCTCTTCAACTAGCCCTTCTCTCAGCTTGGGACAAGAATCCGTCATCTCTAGATCGACGCATCAAGTTACCTCGTCAAGACGGTCGCTAACCTGGTGGTCCCGCCCTTCTTCCTTCAGACCTAGGAGATCATTCCTTACGCTTCGCTGGCAGGTGGTCACGACCGATGCCAGTCTCATCGGTTGGGGGGCAGTTTTTCTACAACACACGGTCCAGGGCCGGTGGAGTCCCCACAAAGTCTCCCTTCCCATCAACATTCTGGAGATAAGGGTTCCCAGTCCGTGTACAATCGGACAATGCCACAGCCGTGGCATACATAAACCAGTCAGGGAGGAACGCCCAGCAAGCCTGTTTTAAAAGAGGTGGCAAGAGTGCTACTTTGGGCCGAGAAGACGGTCCCGGCAATCTCAGCAGTCCACATTCCAGGGGTCGACAATTGGGCGGCTGACTTCCTCAGTCGGCAGGGCCTCGCCTCAGGAGAATGATCTCTCCATCCCGAGGTATTTCACCAAATCTTCTTACAGTGGGGCACGCCGGACGTCGACCTCATGGCGTCCCAGTTAAACCACAAGGTTCTGTCCTTTGTAGCTCGGTCCGGCGATCTGCTAGCAATCGCCCAGGTCGCGCTAGTCATAACATGGTCCCCAGGTAAATCTGCTTGTTGACTCCCCCTGGAGACTACCAGACCGTCCGGACCTCCTCTCTCAGGGTCCTATTCTTCATCAGAGTTCTCGTTCTCTGAATTTAATGGTATGGCCGTTGAGGCCGCGGTGTTGAAGATGGCAGGCTTTACTGACAATGTCATTCAGACCCTAATTAACGCCAGAAAACCCGCTACCTCGCGCATATACCACAGAACTTGGAGAGCCTTTTTTCGTCACTGCGAACAGGATCAGCTGACTCCTATGTCTTTTTCTTTGCCAGTCATTTTGGCTCTTCTTCAGTCTGGCCTAGAGGCGGGACTCTCTCTCAGCACTCTCAAGGGCCAAGTTTCGGCCTTGTCCATTCTATTCCAACGTAACTTAGCTAGCCGTCCTCAGGTCAAGACCTTTCTACAAGGGGTGGCCCACCTGGCGCCCCCCGATCTCCCTAAAGTGGAACCATGGGACCTTAATATGGTCCTAAGCGTCCTACAACAGCCTCCGTTTGAACCCATTCAAGACATTCCAGCCTCTCTCCTTTCCTGGAAGGTGGCTTTTCTGGTGGCTGTTACCTCTATTAGAAGGGTCGCAGAACTCGCAGGCCTCTCTTGTCGGTCGCCTTTTCTGGTATTCCATCAAGACAAAGTAGTGCTCAGGCCGGTGCCTTCCTTTTTGCCAAAGGTGGTTTCCGCTTTTCACATTAATGAGGACATCGTTTTGCCTTCCTTTTGCCCTGCTCCAGTGCATCCACGGGAAAAGTCCCTGCACAAACTGGACCTGGTCAGAGCTCTACGTGTGTACCTTTCTAGAACGGCCTCCCTTCGGCGGTCGGATGCCCTTTTTGTCATCCCTGAGGGGCATCGCAAGGGTCTCCCTGCTTCCAAGTCAACCATCGCCCGTTGGATACGTTCGACCATTTTGGAGCCACATCGCATCTCGGGCAAACCTCCCCCTCCCGGAGTAAGGGCTCTCTCCACCAGGGCGGTGGGGGCCTCTTGGGCGGTCCGCCATCAGGCTTCGGCCTCTCAAATCTGTAAGGCCGCAACGTGGTCTTCACTTCACACCTTTTCAAGGTTTTACAAGGTCCACTCTTATTCTTCGGGTGATGCCAGTCTTGGACGGAAGGTCCTGCAGGCGGCAGTTGCCGCAGTCTGACCTAGTCTGTGACTATCTTCTGTTCTCCCACCCAGGGGACTGCTTTGGGACGTCCCATGGTCCTGTGTCCCCCAATGAAGCGATAAAGAAAGAGGGATGTTTGGTACTCACCGTAAAATCTCTTTCTTGGAGCCTTCATTGGGGGACACAGCACCCTCCCTGTTTTTGGACATATGTCCAGTTGGCCCTGTTGGGCATCTCATTTAGTTTTCACGGTTGTGCCCCGTTGGGCATTGCATAGTTGGGTATTTTATGCTTCTCCTACTGCTCTAGCCAAAAAACTGGTGAGCTTGGTGCCTGTAGGTGGGTGCATACTGCGGAGGAGGAGCTATTTTCCTTTTTTTGCCTAGTGTCAACCTCTTAGTGACAGCAGCATACACCCATGGTCCTGTGTCCCCCAATGAAGGCTCCAAGAAAGAGATTTTACGGTGAGTACCAAAAATCCCTCTTTAGCTTCTAAATAAATGGATTCTTAACCAACCACTGGGTATTGCATCACTTCGTTTGACCCGGAGGAGCGCGGAATCATTGGCACTTTCTTGCATCCACAACTTATGGTTCATTCCCTTTTCGGCATATGATTTTATATATGTTCTCAGCCTGATATCCTTCTTAACTGATGTCTACTGCTTCCACAGCACGAAGACTTGCTGAGCCTTATAAATAAATTATTGCGCTCTTGGACCCAACCCCTGCAGTACTTGTCCATGGGGGCGCCAAATAACATGGTGAAAAAAGTGAAAGAAGCTGAGGAACACACCAGGATTCTTCAAGGAGGAATAGACAGGATCTCTGGAAGAGTAAGCAGCATTATTATCACACACATCCTCTCTTCCTTCACGTAGGTCATGAATTTAGGCTATATGGTACGAGTATAAACCAAAGCGGAACTGACTGAGTAAACCGTAGAGTTGCTGAGAAGCGGCAATAAGAGCAACAATAAATTCCCTTTAAATGGAATCTGTCAACAGGTTTTTATGTAATCCGAGAGAAGCATGACGTAGGGGCAGACATTCTGATTCCAGCGATATGTCACTTGTTGGTCTGCATGCTGTCATTTTGATACTATCACTGTTGATTGTATTAGAGCAGGTTGACTAGGAAGCACAAGGCCCCTAGTCCTGTAGTGATAATCTCCTGCTGATAAAACACTTATTGTATCGAAACAGCTAAACACAGACTAGTAAGTGACACATCGCTGGAATCAGGGTCTCAGCACCTACATCATATTGCTGACAGATTCCCTTTTAGAAAGAATGTCCATCCACAATATTTTTCCTTTTAGGAAGATATTGAGTTTGCTTGTGACTGGTGGTAATGCTGTAATAGGCACAACGTTTGGATAATTGTAGTGTTAGATTGTACCTTTACTCCAACCAAATTCTACACTCGCATTCATCCATTGTTTATTTCAGATGCTGATTGATCTAGAAGATGTTTATCCCCAGTGGTTTGGACCAATCGATGTAACGGTGCCACAGGGCGATTCCTACATGTTCCCGGTCTACCACTTGCTTCACTGTTTCCGCAGAGATTCCCACAAGATTGACAGCTACTTGAAGATCCTCCGATGTCGCCTGATACTCGCCAACTGCTAGGGACGGGAGCATTGTACATTATATGCCAGCATTTATCTCTGGTGCCTCAAAGTGTACATTTTAGATTGGTAAACAAATAAAAAACAACTAATTGAGAGTTTGTGTTCCAACCTGTTTTTTTTAGAAAATGAGAGCAGCATTATTAATATTTCTCACATATTGTCATTTCAAATACAGTATACAGGTAGCAGGTAAGGAATAGAGGATCACGGCAACTGCCAGGAAGACAAATCTATCTGCTTTTTTTTTCCTGCACAGCTGTGCTTCCAACCACCCACCCATAGTGCAAAAAAAAAAAAAAAACCCCTAAAAAACCACAATGGTTTCAACCGTACTCAAATTGTTAACTGGAAGCAACGATGAGTGTGAAGGATATAATATTTTGATTGGAGATGATCCACCCTCTGGTTCCACCACTGATCCTGAGAATGAAGGAATGGGGAACCTATCAGCTTTTTTTTTCCTGCACAGCTGTGCTTCCAACCACCCACCCATAGTGCAAAAAAAAAACACCTAAAAAACCACAATGGGTTCAACAGTACTCAAATTGTTAACTGGAAGCAACGATGAGTGTGAAGGATATACACCGCGTGCAGAATTATTAGACAAATGCGTATATTGATCACTTCGATACTTTTTATACATGTTGTCCTACTCCAAGCTGCATAGGCTTGAGAGCCAACTACTAATTAAGTAAATCTGGTGATGTGCATCTCTGTAATGAGGAGGGGTGTTGTCTAATGACATCAACATCCTATATAAGGTGTGCTTAATTATTAGGCAACTACCTTTCCTTTGGCAAAATGGGTCAGAAGAGAGATTTGACGGGCTCTGAAAAGTCCAAAATTGTGAGATGTCTTGCAGAGGGATGCAGCAGTCTTGAAATTTCCAAACTTTTGAAGCGTGATCACCGAACAATCAAGCGTTTCATGGCAAATAGCCAACAGGGTTGCAAGAAGCGTGTTGGCCAAAAAAGGCGCAAAATAACTGCCCATGAATTGAGGAAAATCAAGCGTGAAGCTGCCAAGATGCCATTCGCCACCAGTTTTGCCATATTTCAGAGCTGCAACGTTACTGGAGTATCAAAAAGCACAAGGTGTGCGATACTCAGGGACATGGCCAAGGTAAGGAAGGCTGAAAAACGACCACCTTTGAACAAGAAACATAAGATAAAACGTCAAGAATGGGCCAAGAAATATCTTAAGACTGATTTTTCAAAGGTTTTATGGACTGATGAAATGAGAGTGACTCTTGATGGGCCAGATGGATGGGCCAGAGGCTGGATCAGTAAAGGGCAGAGAGCTCCACTCCGACTCAGACGCCAGCAAGGTGGAGGTGGGGTACTGGTATGGGCTGGTATCATCAAAGATGAACTTGTGGGACCTTTTAGGGTTGAGGATGGAGTGAAGCTCAACTCCCAGACCTACTGCCAGTTTCTGGAAGACAACTTCTTCAAGCAGTGGTACAGGAAGAAGCCGGTATCGTTCAAGAAAAACGTGATTTTCATGCAGGACAATGCTCCATCACATGCATCCAACTACTCCACAGCGTGGCGGGCCAGAAAAGGTCTAAAAGAAGAAAAAATAATGACATGGTCCCCTTGTTCACCTGGTCTGAACCCCATAGAGAACCTGTGGTCCATCATAAAATGTGAGATCTACAGGGAGGGAAAACAGTACACCTCTCGGAACAGTGTCTGGGAGGCTGTGGTGGCTGCTGCACGCAATGTTGATCGAAAACAGATCAAGCAACTGACAGAATCTATAGATGGAAGGCTGTTGAGTGTCATCATAAAGAAAGGTGGCTATACTGATCACTATTTTTTTTGTTTTTGCATGTCAGAAATGTTTATTTCTAAATTTTGTGCACTGATATTGGTTTAAATGGTGAAAATAAACAAGTGAGATGGGATATTTGGTTTTTATTAAGTTGCCTAATAATTCTGCACAGTAATAGTTAACTGCACAAATAGATATCCTCCTAAGATAGCCAAATCTAAAAAAAAAACACTCCAACTTCCAAAAATATTAAACTTGGATATTTATGAGTCTTTTGGGTTGATTGAGAACATAATTGTTGATCAATAATAAAAATAATCCTCTAAAATACAACTTGCCTAATAATTCTGCACGCAGTGTAATATTTTGAATGGAGATGATCCACCCTCTGGTTCCACCACTGATCCTGAGAATGAAGGAATGGGGAACCTATCAGCTTTTTTTTCCCTGCACAGCTGTGCTCCCAACCACCCACCCACCCACAGTGCAAAAAAAAAACCTAAAAAAACAATAGGTATAACCGTACTCAAATTGATAATTGGGAGCAACGATTAGTGTGAAGGATATAATATTGTGATTGGCGATGTTCCATCCACTGATTCGGAGAATGAAGGAATGGGGAACCTACCAGCTTTTTTTTCCTGCACAGTTGTGCTCCTACCCATTGTGCAAATATACCCTAAAAAAAAAACCCTAAAAAAAATGCACGTACTCAAATTGTTAATTGGGAGCAATGATGAGTGTGAAGGGATATAATATCTTGATTGGCGATGGTCCGACCTCTGGTTCCGCCACCGATCCCAAGAATGAAGCAATTGAGAACCTATAAGCTTTTTTTTTCCTGCACAGCTGTGCTCCCAACCACCCACCCATAGTGCAAAAAAAAAAACAATAGATCCAACTGTACTCAAATTGTTAAATTGGGAGAGTGAAAAAAAATAATGCATCCACTTCTTTCTAAATTAGGCTGTCAGACCCCCAAGAATGACATCCTAGTAATATGCCATGACTTATACCTCTTTAAATGTATGCAAAGGATAAACCTGGATATCCAGGTATAAGTTCTATTGATTGATTTCTATAAGGGCCTATTTACACATGTAAATGTGTATCTGCTACAGACATGAATGATCGGCTGCAGCCCTTCCACTTGGCCAGTCAATGGATCCGCAAATCACAATTAATTCAAGGAAATGGAAAAGTAAAAAAAAAAATTCTAGTAACATTGCATAGCGTACCGGCAATTGCGCTATTTAACTTGCCATTAGTGATTGACGGCATATAAATGGTTAAACAGCAGTGATTGACGCTCCGCTCTGGCCACTGCTGTTACAGCAAGATGTCGGCTGTGTAGGATGGGGGCTCTGCTCCTGAGCCCACCCGAAACAGCAATCCAATGGACGGTTTCACACACCACATTATCCAGTGGTGTTTAATTTGCTTTTCTATTTAGGAAACAAAACCGTTTTAATAAAGTTTTCCTTCTCTGGTATCTAGGAGCCATTTCAGCTATTTTTAAAGGGAATCTGTCACCAGGTTTTTCTTCGCTATTCTGAGAGCAGCATGATGGGGTGAGCGCCACACTAGGAGTAGGACCACCGAGCCCAGAGCTATTGCAAGACGTGCATACAATATATACCAGGTATGAATGAATCGAATACAACATTATTGTTACTTGGGAATTAACCTACTTGGATATAATACATCCCTTGATATATGTATATACCAAAAGGTCATTATCTTGGGAATGCCTATATTGGCTTTTATTATTTAGGATTATATCCTTTTACTATGTGACCTAGGATATACTATCAGTATGCATTAGCACAATTGGAGCTACTACTATTTAGCCCTGGTGTCTCTGCAATTCAAATATTTACATTATACCTCCTCACTATTATATGGTATTACTATATATATGTGTATGTGCTCTTTTCTTTGCCGCCAAGTACCCAAATTGTTATAATAAAGGTCTTTTTTAACACATTGACCCCTTGTCGGATGTACTATATATTGGTTGTTGTTGAGAGCAGCATGATGTAGAGACAAAGACCCTGATTCTAGGGACGTCTCACTTACAGGGCTGCTGGTTGTAGTTTTGATAAAAAACACACTTTTATTAGAAGATTATCACTAGAGGACTAGTAAACCCGCTGCCAGGTAGTCCAACCACGCCCCCCACCACTGATTGGCAGTTTATATACAGTGTACACAGAAAGCTGCCAATCAGTGGTGTGGGTGGGGTTATTATACAGAGCTCAGCATTCAGAGATCTGCATGAGAAAAAAACCCTGTAATTTTATCAAAATAACACCAAGCAGCCCAGTCAGTGATACATCGTTAGAATCAGGGCCTCGGACTATGCTGCTCTCAAATGGGGTAGCAAAAACCTGCTGACATATTCCATTTAAAGGGGCAGCTGCTACTAAATCCAGACATGGTGCAAAATTTAAATTCTGCTGCAGATTTACTGCTGTAGATTTTTAATTCCTAAAAATCCCTGTAGATTCAGAGGATCTCAACCTTTTCAATGCAAATTATTTTCAAGACTTATTCACAGATATTATGAAATATTACAGTAGAAATAATAAAAAAAAAAAGCACAATACCTAAACCCCCTCCTTGGGAAAAATATACGGCAAGTATAAGAAAGACAAAAATTTATTCTGGAGTCATATTGAAGTCTAAATAGAATTGTAACCATACAATGTAAACAGCAGCGAATGTAAGTAGGATCCACTGGATCTATATAAGAGGAACGTTTTCCAAAGCTGATCTTCTGAGCCCACTGCTATGCTGGCTGGACCGGCATTGTGATCGTCAGCACCTGGAATATACGTCACGTTTTACTGCAGCTCATAGAACCAAATGATAAGACGCAGAGCAGTGCGAGGCTTGTGACTCGCTATATACAAAATATACGACATGTTTGATGAATGGCATAAAGGAAAGCCGATGCATTCAGATGTCTCTGGGCAACTATATGTTGTGATAGGATGCTGCCCCTCACCCTGACAGGAACTTATCTATCTGCTCACTCATCATGACAGGTTTACAGCATGTTGAATCATGGACGTGATCAGTCAGTCAATCGATGACATAGATGCACGTTCTTGATTCCGACAGGTAGGTCAGAGATGTCCGTCTCAAACAGTTTACCTTCACCCATCTAGGATGGATGGCTGCTGACATCGTTGGCCATTATGTCCATACGCAATTATTATCCCCTAATTGTGATGTACAGTACAAATTTATATTGTGGTACTGTGTTAGCCAGAAAATTTGATGTAAATACTTTCATGCCCAAAAATGGCAAAAGTATTCTCAGAGTGATACCTTTATTGGCTAACCAGAAAAAAAAAATATATATATGCAAACTTACAAAGCACACAGGCTCCTTCTTCAGGAAGGATTACAAATGTTATGAATTCATTTGTAATATCGCCTGAAGAAGGAGGCTCTGTGCTCTGAAAGCTTGCATATATATATTTTTTTTCTGGTTAGCCAATAAAGGTATCACTCAGAGAAAACTTTTGCCATTTTTGGGCATAAAAGTATTCACATAGATTTATCCCCTAATTAAAACAATTTATTTTTGCTAAATAAATGTATACATTTTTTAAATTTTTATTTTATACATTTTCTCAGAGAACCTCTTTAAGAAGGAGATTTCAGAATGGGCTATAAGACATGTCCAACTTTGCTTTATTGTCTCACCTTACTGTCCTTGTTGAACTGAGCTCCACTTTGTTCTTGGATGATAATTGTAAGGAATGAAGACGTCTAGATGATACAAATCGGGACGTCCGACTAAGACTATTCTGTCTTCACCCAAGTCCAACACAAGAGATCTAGCAGAAGACTGTAAAGAGAAGACCAGAGTGGTAACAACGCTTATGTCGCTGAATGCTTCTGTACGGGAAAGAAAGTTGTAACCAACAAGTGCACAAAAATCTAAACTTTTATCTTGATACCTGGCCAACTAGAAGTTACTGTGTAGCTCCACACGTCTCATACATTAAATCTGACACGTGGAGGAACTGCTCACAGAAAATGCTTCAAATATTTTTTATGATTCACACTGTATTAAAAGGGGTTGTCCACCACTTTAATACTAATGGAATATCCTTAGGATAGGTCATCAATATTAAAGTGCCAGACAACCCCTTTAAGTGAGGAATAATTAATGGTACCAGAATTTCAGATAATGTAGCCTTCATTAGGCAGAAGGCCCACTCTGTTATATGAAGAAATCTGGGGTCCCCAAAAGCAAATCCAGTAATCACCAGATTCCCGTGTGGTGACTACTTAATCTGCTTTTTGGGAAGACCAGAACTGACCCCTATATTTAACCAAGTGGGTCCCCTTAAGCTACATTATCCTGTCTGATGAAGGCTACATTAGCTGAAACATTCTTAATCTTCATTATGCCTCATTTAATGCAATGTGAATCATGGACATGAGAAAAATCTAATTAAAAAATAAATACATTTAAAGCATTTTCTGTGCGATTCCTCCAAATGTCGCATTAATATAGAAAAAATAAAGAGCGGCTTGTTCTACACTATTGCAACAAGTCTCTTTCATCATTTATATCATCACTAGATGGTGGCCCGATTCTAAAGTATCGGGTATTCTAGAATATGTATGCGGCCGACCGGGCGCAATCAGCAGAGCGTTGTTTAAATTTGGCGCCAAAATTGCTGATTGATCGCGGCCGGCAACCGCGACCAATCAGCAAAACGGTGTTTAAATTTGACGGCAATATCGGTGATTGGTCGCGGGTGGCAGCCGCGACCAATCAGCGAACTGTGTTAGTGAGGACCGGAGAGCTAGTTTAAATTTGGCCCTAAAATCGCTGATTAGTCGCGACCGCGACCAATCAGCCAAGCGGTGTTTAAATGTGGCGCCAATAATGCTGATTGGTCGCGGTCGGTGGCCGCGACCAATCAGCAGAGCGTTGTTTAAATTTGGCGCCAATCTCGCTGTTTGGTCGCTGTCGGCCGCGACCAATCAGCAGAGCGGTGTTTAAATTTGGCGCCAATCTCGCTGTTTGGTCGCTGTCGGCCGCGACCAATCAGCAGAGCGGTGTTTAAATTTGGCGCCAATCTCGCTGTTTGGTCGCTGTCGGCCGCGACCAATCAGCAGAGCGGTGTTTAAATTTGGCGCCAATCTCGCTGATTGGTCGCAGCTGGCCGGCGGCCGCGACCAATCAGCAGAGATTTGTTTAAATTTGGCGCCAATCTCGCTGATTGGTCGCGGCCGGCCTGTCAGAAAGACAGACGGGATAAGACGATTATATATATAGATTATAACATCATTTATATGCACCAGCACCATGGAATCAATGGCACTATATAATTAAATAATAATATATACATCTTCCCACCAGCTTGTTTTCCCTCTAACTCCTCTCTGGATCTATGAAGCCAGAACTGTCAAAGAAGAGGTGATGGTGGAGATGGAGGGGAAACAAGCAGGGGGGAAGGTTTATATAAATGACTGGTCCCGCCGTGAAGCACTGGGCGTCTGTGCTTGGTTTGAACAGTCGTTCTCTGCTGACAGAGTCATTTACAGAGATCTTCTTTCCCATTCCAACAGCTTGCAAACAACCCACCATGGTATGAAAATAAAAATTATATCATCATCATCCAGCAAATGTGTCACAGCTGCCAGCAACTGGCTACTGTGGACACATCAAAGCTGTGATGATAAAAGTTGGCAGAGGAGGACCTGGAGCACGAGGTCGGCACAGACTTTTAAGAAGGGAAGACTACAGGAAATCACACGAAATGCAAAAAGGTCACAATCCTAAACCACATCTGAGGGTCTCACCACTTTAGGTAAAGAGATTTCAGCCACCAGAAAACTTGGGTGTCCTACAGGAGGTTCCGCCACAATCATGTAATCAGGTTTCACGGGTGAACTGATAAAAAAAGGAAGGAAGCAGTATATTGCAAGGGTACACCATCAATTTATGATCTGTTGGGGTCAATCTCTAATATAATAAAGGGGCACTGATGCTGGTAATGAGGAACAGCCCCTTTCACAGTCATTCCCTGCACACTGGCATCATGGCCTCCACTGTGCAGCGGAACGACAGCATAGATCCAGCAAAGTGAATGGGCCTAGCTGCAGTTCTCCTGCACAGTGAATATCCGGGTAGCTGCCCTACACCAGCATATTCTTTAAAAAGGGCAGCGGGGTTACTTCCAGGCTGCAGCCCCCTTATTCTTGGAGTCCAATAAGTTGGATATCCTATATCTTTTGTAAGATGGGATTCTAAAAAAAGTAAATGCATGCATTAAACCTCAAAATAACCCAAACCTTTCAACTTCTGAGATGAGGGACTTGCTTGGAGTTAGCTGGGAGGGTCTATAGGAAAAAATTAAAGAACATAAAGGCATAATAGTTAAAACAAAAAAAAAACAATGTCCACATTGTTCTTGCACCATAACAAGCCATTCTGCAACTTCCCCCATCTGTTGGGCATAACCCATCACCACGAGGAGTGGCGCTCCCCCATCTGTTGGGTGTAACCCATCACCATGAGGAGTGGCGCTCCCCCATCTGTTGGGTGTAACCCATCACCACGAGGAGTGGAGCCCCCCCATCTGTTGGGTGTAACCCATCACCACGAGGAGTGGCGGTGTCCCATCTGTTGGGTATAACCTATCACCAGGAGGAGTGGCGCTCGTCATACTTTGTGTCCCTAGGGGAAATGTGGTATTATAAGACATCCAATCAATTGAATGGCCGACCATGTACTGCATGGATGAGCGAGGAACATCAGAGAAGAAGCCGATGCTCGACAGCAGCCTACTATGTCGTCTTTTACAGACTGTATGCCATAGACTTGTACATTAGAGTTGGGACTTACCCCATTGTGTCCATTTCCTGAATCATCGGTTTTGATTTGGTTCTGATATTCTGTTCAAAAATGGATCCCAGGAACTTCCGATTTTTCAGCATTTTCCACTCTGAAGAGAAACCATAGATGATTAACAGGGTCGGACTGGAACTGAAACTCAGCTGTGGCATGTGAGATCACAAAGGCCCGCCCGACGCGCGTTGAATGTGAAATATTTTTGTGAATGATTTGGGTATATGTCACAATAAAAATTGCTGCAAACTGACATAATGTAAAATATAAACTTCCTTCCAGGAAAATGATAATTTCTTTCAACTGGAGGGATGGACATATTTGTAATATAGAGCTCAAAGTTCCCTAAAACGCTATGTTTGATAGTTCCAGGAAAAGCAGGAAAAGTGAATCCTTGCAGATTTGAAGCAGTTTCATGTCTATTCTTTCAGTATTTTTGCAGCGTTTCTAAAGAATGGGAAAAAAAAATCTCAAAAAACGCAATATCAAGGGGATTTTCCTGCCGAGCGACACGTTTTTTGTGCAGAAATGTTCTTCCCTTGACAGTGTCCGATCGGACGGTTCGACGACGATTGGTAAACGCGGGGTTAAGAGACAGAATACCAGGTAAAAAGCCATTTTTGAATGCCTCACAGCGTCAGAAACGTCTGCAGTGGGCCAAAGAACATTGGAAATGGACCACTGAACAATGGAGAAATGTTATATGGAGCGATGAGACACGCATATCCATCTTTGGCAGTGATGGTGTCTGCTACGTTCGACGACGACCTGGAGAGGACTGGTTGCCAGAGAGTACAGTACCCACCATGAAGCCTCCTCTGAGCATTATGGTAAGGGGCTGCGTGTCCAGAGATGCAGGTGGTAGGCTGCAGGTAATTGAAGAAACAGTTAATGCTGAAAAGTACATCAAGGAAGTCCTTCAGTCTAAACTCATTCCTTCGGCACATGATGTATTTGGTGAAGGGACACCGTTTATTTTTCAGTAAGATAGAGCCCCATGCCATATAGCTAAAAAATGTCTCTCTTGGTTCAAGGACAAAAATGTCCAGCTATTGAATTGGCCAGGAAAGAGCCCAGATCTCAATCCTATTGAGAATCTCTGGGCTCAGCTCAAAAGAGCAGTGTCAAAACAGCGGGCTTCAAACAAGCAGGAACTCATTGCAGCCATCATCAAATCATGGTTTCATATCATCACACCATCTGATTTACACAAACTGGTAGATAGCATGCCAAGTAGATGCCAGGCAGTCATCAAGGCCGAGGGCTATCCAACTGAGTATTAACATTTAGTGTTAGATATGAAAATAGGACAAATAAATGGCTTTTCTCCCACAGTCATCTGAGTGACAATAGTGTCCAATTTGTTGACAAATGAACAAATTTCCTGCTAATATTGTGTTTCTATATGAGATTTTATTTCTACTTAAAAACTTTTCCATGAAATGAAAAACATTCATAAAATTTGTATTTGTATCGGCAAAATGCTAAAAATTCATAAATCTTGGGGGTGTTGCCTCAATTTTGGCCACTAGTGTATAGAGTTCCTCAGTATATTTATATGTTGTCCCCCATCACCTTTTTCATCTCTCCTTACAAGTATGCATTGTATCTTAGCTAAAACATGGTAGTAAGTAGCATATTAGACCCTTTTATAATGGGTAGTGTAGAATCGCTGCATATTTCAGGGTTATGCGCTCCTGAGGACTCATTAGTGCTGCCCTCCTCAGGCGAAACCTGGTTGTGACCTCGTATAATATGGGGCTAGCCGGTCTCACCTACCAGTTTGGGTCACAAACCCTTTTTCGTTTGCTTTGATGTTTTACTCATTGTTTATTACGTTTACACCCCAAATCTCTACTAATCCTGGAGATCAAACCTATGAAAGCAATTTATGAATGATCATAACTAGAGATGAGCGTTGTTCTACTCGAACTGTTCGCCAATCTCAAATTCGAGCTGTTTTGGGCGGTGTTCGAGCCGTTCGGCGAACACGAACAATTTGATAAAAATTCGGCTGTTCGAGGTTATGTTCGATAACTGTTCGTGCACCAAAATCATAACTGGATTTTTTCTCAGTAATGATGAAAATTAATGTTAATACGCAGTTTGAGTGTACAGCGGGGTGGGGGGAGGGGCAGGGGATGGATCTCTGCAGGAACAATGAAGATCTCCATTTTTTTTTCTCTTTCCCGCATTTGCAGTGGGGAGGTGCAATCTGTCAGCCTATCAGCAGCGTACACACGGAGCGAAGTGCTTTTTTTCACACAAGCAAGGGCATGTGTCATTGGCAGTGTATGTCACATGTCCTTGCCCTATAAGACCAAGCCATTTTCCCCGTCGCCACCATTTTCTCACTGCTGCAGCTGCGTGTTAGACGGCACCGCTGTTGCTGTGTGCGCTATACCTTGTTAATTTCAAGCCAATTTTCGCACAAATATACAGATAGCTTGGGAGTAGGGAATAGTTGTGATTGCAGTCCTTTTAAGGACTAGGTTACAGCATTTCCTACGACTTTTATCAGGGAGGTCTGTGCTCTTAAATAGATCGGTTGTGGGAGTAAAGACTAATTGTAATTGCAGTCCTTTTCAGGACTAGGTTACATCAGTTCCTATCAGTTTTTGCCAGGCAGGTCTGTGCCAGTGCTGTGCAAGTTTTTTTCACAGCATTTGGCTGAATCTAGCAAAGCTAATCCTTTCTGGCCTATTGCAGAGTGTGTTAGTCAGTGGAGTAGCCTATCTGTGCTGCAAGATATACCACCTGTGTATAGAATACCAATTTTTTTACTGCACCTAGTGAAGTAAAATCTTTTGGGCATAGCATCATTCTATTAGTCCATCTATACTGACCTCCATCAGGTTGCAAATTAAAACTAATTTTTATCTGCATCTACAGTACCTCTGAAAAAATATTTGGGCTTCTAGCTGTGTGTGGGACTTGTTGTATTAGTCCATCTATACTGACCTCCATCAGGTTGCAAACTGAATATAATTTTTTTCTGCATCTAGCTCTGAAAAAATATTTGGCCTTCTAGCAGTGTGTCGGACTTTCTCTATTAGTCCATCTATACTGACCTCCATCAGGTTGCAAATTAAAAATAATTTTTATCTGCATCTACAGTACCTCTGAAAAAATATTTGGGCTTCTAGCTGTGTGTGGGACTTGTTGTATTAGTCCATCTATACTGACCTCCATCAGGTTGCAAATTAAAAATAATTTTTATCTGCATCTACAGTACCTCTGAAAAAATATTTGGGCTTCTAGCTGTGTGTGGGACTTGTTGTATTAGTCCATCTATACTGACCTCCATCAGGTTGCAAACTGAATATATTTTTTTCTGCATCTACCTCTGAAAAAATATTTGGGCTTCTAGCTGTGTGTGGGACTTGTTGTATTAGTCCATCTATACTGACCTCCATCAGGTTGCAAACTAAATATATTTTTTTCTGCATCTACCTCTGAAAAAATATTTGGGCTTCTAGCTGTGTGTGGGTCTTGTTCTATTAATCCATCTATACTGACCTCCATCAGGTTGCAAACTGAATATAATTTTTTTCTGCATCTAGCTCTGAAAAAATATTTGGCCTTCTAGCAGTGTGTCGGACTTGTTGTATTAGTCCATCTATACTGACCTCCATCAGGTTGCAAATTAAAAATAATTTGTATCTGCATCTACAGTACCTCTGAAAAAATATTTGGGCTTCTAGCTGTGTGTGGGACTTGTTGTATTAGTCCATCTATACTGACCTCCATCAGGTTGTAAATTAAAAATAATTTGTATCTGCATCTACAGTACCTCTGAAAAAATATTTGGGCTTCTAGCTGTGTGTGGGACTTGTTGTATTAGTCCATCTATACTGACCTCCATCAGGTTGCAAATTAAAAATAATTTGTATCTGCATCTACAGTACCTCTGAAAAAATATTTGGGCTTCTAGCTGTGTGTGGGACTTGTTGTATTAGTCCATCTATACTGACCTCCATCAGGTTGCAAACTGAATATATTTTTTTCTGCATCTAACCCAGCCAATAGTTTTGGCCTAATACCACAGTTTGGCCACTCAGCTCTGCTCGGTTACCATCCATTGTTTTTTTGTGCAAACAACTCCAGAGTTGTGAATTAGTTAACCACCAAAATGAGTGGAAAAAGGCCTGCTGCTGGTGGAAAGGGGAATAGGCGTGTTGGGAAGGGGAAAAAAGGTTGTGTCCGTGGGGTAGGTGTTAAAGCAACAGTAACATCTGCAGAAGAAAGACCATCTTCCAGCCAAACTAAAATGTCTACTTATTTTAGCGGACAATGTGATAAGATCCCTTTCTTACGGCCACGCCAATCGCTACAAATTCCAGATGAGGCACAAAAACAGCAGGTGCTTCAACGGATATCAAGTGCTCCTTTAAGTGGGCTCTCCTCCACATCAACTTCAACATCACAAATACTCCAGTCCTCAAAGGTGTCACCCAAATCGCACTTGCTTCCTCACAGCTCCCAAATCTCCAGCTGCCCGTCTGAGTATGAGGTAGAACAGATGGTTGAGTCTGCAGAGCTGTTTACTCATACTATAGCCTGGGAATCAGAGGTCGACTCCAGCGCTTCTGTGAATCCAGACGAGGAAATGATCTGCACTGATGCCCAGAATCTTTATGAGTCGGATCCAGGACCAGACGCAGAAGGTTCTGACCATAATGTAGACCCTCATTCCCAAACTGTAACTCCTGTTGGTGGAGACAATGAGGAAGACGATGATAAGACTCAAATACCTGATTGGAGCGACAACTTTAGTTTTTTGTCAGGGCAGGAACAGGTTGGCTCTGAGGACGACGGGTGTGATAACACACAGGGTGATGATGATGAGGTTGGAGATCCCACTTACTGTCAACCCACAGTCAGCCAAGAGATGAGGTCAGCAGAGGAGGTGGAGGAAGATGCTAGTGACGATGAGGTCAGGTTGCGCCTTCCTGGACAGAGACGTAGTACTGGAAGCACGTGAACAACTGCATCCTCAAACACAACTCTGCCTCTCACCACAAGTCGTGGTGGCTCTTCAGGTCGCATGGGTGCTAAGCCTTGCATAGCCTGGGCATTTTTTCAGATCGATAAAGATGACCCAACTCGTGTTATCTGTAACATTTGTCAGCAAAAGCTAAGTAGAGGCCAAAAAATACATAGTTTGAGTACTTCATGCATGAACCGGCACATGGACATGAAGCATAAGTTGCAGTGGGAAGCTCAGTGTGCTACAATGCGGCCTAGCCGGCCGGGCCAACCACCGTCTGCCATATCTTGTGCATCCGCGGCCTCTTCATCCTCTGTGACTGGGGGGACAGCAGTCACACCTGTTTTGGGGCGCAGACCTGCCACCTCTTTACCCGCAACAGCCAGCGTGGTTGGAAGGTCATCATTTTCTTTGGAGGTGGTAACAGCAGCTGGTGTTGAGCGCTGTCCGACATCGATAACACCACCTTTGGATCAAGGCAACCTAACATGTCCGCCTGCATCTTCCTCACAGACCGGCAGTTTGCCGGGGACACCCTTATCAACCCCGTCTAAGCACAATAGCCAGCCCTCGGTCCCTCAGATGTGGACAAGTAAAAGACCATTTCCTCCTAGCCATGAGAAAGCTAAGAGGTTGAATTTCACCATCTGCAAGCTCTTGGCTACAGAAATGCTGCCTTTCCGCCTGGTGGACACAGAGGATTTTCGAGACCTTATGTCCGTCGCAGTGCCCCAGTACCAGATGCCCATTCGGCACTACTTCTCAAAGAAAGGTGTGCCTGCGCTCCACCAGCATGTCGCACACAACATCACCGCTTCTTTGAGAAACTCTGTGTGTGACAGGGTGCATTTCACCACAGACACTTGGACGAGTAGGCATGGACAGGGGCGTTACATGTCGCTGACTGGGCACTGGGTAACTATGGTGACAGCAGGACAAGGGGCTGCTGTCCAAGTCTTGCTGTCCCCACGAGTTGTGCGTCAATCCTCTTTATGTCAAAGTTCCTCCACTGCTTCTGCCTCCTCAACCTCCTCTCGGTCTTCCACCTGCACCCAAAGCCTGTCTGGTCATGCCACAAGCTTTCTAACTGCGCAGAAGGGATCCTGCACACCTCCTTACTATGCTGGCAGTAGGGCTCAACGTCATCAGGCGGTTTTTACATTGAAATGTCTGGGAAATGTGAGTCACACAGCTGAGGAGTTGTGGTCAGCTCTGGAGAACCAATTTCATGAATGGTTGTCTCCATTGGACCTGAAACCAGGGAAGGCCGTGTGCGACAATGCTGCAAACCTGGGTGCGGCCCTTCGCCGGGGCAATGTCACACACGTGCCTTGTATGGCTCACATGTTGAACCTGGTTGTCCAGCAATTTTTAGCCCACTATCCCAGACTAGATGGCCTTCTGCAGAGGGCACGGTCGCTGTGTGCTCACTTCCGCCGTTCGCATCCCGCAGCTCAGCGACTTACATCTCTACAGAAGTCGTTGGGCCTGCCACTTCACCGGCTAAAATGCGATGTGCCTACCCGGTGGAATTCAACTCTGCACATGTTGCAGCGACTGTGGCAGCACCGACAAGCCCTGGTGCAATACGTTCTGACGTATAGCCTGGGCCAACGAGATTCAGAGGTGGGGCAAATCACGCTGGAGGAGTGGTCTCAGATCAGGGACCTATGCACCCTTCTGCACAGTTTTGAAATGGCGACGAAGATGTTTAGTGCTGACGATGCCATTATCAGCATGACTATTCCGGTGATTTACATGCTGGAGCACATGTTAAACAGAATTCAGAGTCAGGTGGTGGCACAAGAGGAGGTGGAGGAAGTAGAGGAGGAGGAGTTGTATGCGGAAGGGCTAACATCTGCAAGGTCCAGACGGTCGGCAGCACCAAGGCGGCAGGCATGTGAGGGTGGGGGAGATGGTTTTACCAGGGCGCATGGTAGCAGCCAAACTAGTGAGGAAGGTGCAGGAGCCCAGGAAGAAGTGGAGGACGAACTGATGGAAGACTCATCAGATGAGGGAGACCTTGATCACATTTCTGTTGTGCGAGGTTGGGGGGAGAGGACAGAGGAAGGAAGCATGATTGTTACGTCGCCACCAACACAACAGGGACTTGGTGCTCCTGGATGCGCAACACACATGAGTGCCTTCTTGCTGCACTACCTGCAACATGACCCTCGAATTGTGAGAATTAGAAATAATCCTGACTACTGGGTTGCCACACTGTTAGATCCCCGGTACAAAAGTAAATTTGCAGAAATTATTCCTGCCATAGAAAGGGATGCACGCATGCAGGAGTATCAGCAGAGACTGTTGCAGAATCTTACATGTGCTTTTCCACAAAATACCAGTGGTGCACGTAGTGAATCTCACAGTTCCAACTTGCCAACCGTGGGACCGTCAAGTGTTCAGCACTCAAACCGTAACAGAACCACAGTATCTGGTGGTAACATCAATTTTGCGGAATCATTTCACCACTTTTTTAGCCCATCCTTTGCAAGGCCACAGGAGACAAGAAGTCTGACACATAGTCAACGCCTAGAGACGATGGTACAGGAGTATCTCCAAGTAAACATTGAAGCCACGACTGTGTCACTGGACCCTTGCTCTTTTTGGGCTTCCAATCTGGATAAATGGCCGGAGCTAGCCACTTACGCCTTGGAGATCTTGTCATGCCCCGCAGCCAGCGTTCTGTCTGAACGTGTGTTCAGCGCTGCTGGTGGTGTGCTGACAGATAAGCGCACGCGGCTCTCCACTGATAATGTAGACAGACTCACGTTCATAAAGATGAACAAATCATGGATCCGAAACGACTTTTCTACCCCTGTGTCATCCTGGGGAGAGTAAAAGCTTGATGATTGTTTAAAATCACCCTACCAACCGTTTTAAGCTTTCAAATTACTAATCATGTTTATCTGTATCTTGACTGGAAAATAATTTGGGCTTTGTAGCAGTGTGCAGCACTGATCCTATTAGGCCATCTATAATAAGCTCCACCAGATTTAAAATTAAAAATAATTTTTAGCTGCATCTAGCCCGGAAAATAATTTTGGGGCTCCGAGATGCGCAAGACACATAAGTGCCTTCTTGCTGCACTACCTGCAGCATGACCCTCATATTGTCAGAATTCGAAGTAATCATGACTACTGGGTTGCCACACTCTTAGATCCCCCAAACTTTTCGATCAACCTTTTCATTTTAATAAAGACCAAAAAAATGGTCATTTTTGAAATTATAAGCATTAGCAGGTTGTTAGAAACTGAAATCAAACAGTTTTCAACTCAAAACTTTATTCTAAGTGATGTTACATTTTCACATAGGACCCCTTGTTCGAAAGGAGCTTCTGAACTCTCTCGTCCATTGAATTTGTCAGGTTTTGGATGGTTTCTGCTTCAATTGTTTTGCATGAGGACAGAATACCCTCCCAGAGCTGTTGCTTAGATGTGAACTGCCTCCCGCCATCATAGACACTCCTTTTAATGATGCTCCAAAGGTTCTGAATGGGGTACAGGTCAGGGGAGCATGGGGGTCACACCATAAGTTTGTCCCCTTTTATGCCCATATCAGCCAGAGATGCAGATGTTTTATGTGCAGCATGAGATGGTGCATTATCATGCAGAAAAATGATCTTGCTGTGAAATACACGGTTCTTCTTCTTGAACCATGGCAGGAAGTGCTGTTTGAGAAAATCCACATACATTATGGAGTTCATCTTTAGCGCCTTCAGGGATCCTAAAGGGGCCGACAATCTCTCTCCCCATGATTCCAGCCCAAAACATTACTCCACCTCCTCCTTGTTGGCGCTGTAGCCGTGTTTGCGTGGGGTGTCCATCAACCAGCCATCCTCCACTCCATCCATCTGGACCATCGAGCGCTGCACGGCACTCATCCGTGAACAAAACAGTTTTGAAATCAGTCTTCATGTAATGTTTGGCCCACTGGAGCCGTTTCTGCTTGTGTGAAGTGGATAGAGGAGGTCGACAGGATGGCGTATGCACAGCTGCAAACCTCTGAAGGACCCTGCATCTTGTTGTTCGGGGGACGTTGGAGGCACAAGCAGCTTCAAAAACTTGTCTGCTGCTATGACAAGGCTTTTTTGCCGCTGCTCTTTCAACCTGACGTAATTGCCTGTAGGAAAGAGTCCTCAATTTGCCCTTATCAGCACGCACACGTGTGTACTGTGAATCAGCTACATACTTCTTGATTGCCAAGACACTTCATCCTGATCATCGCACAATGTTGATTGTAGTCATGCCTTGACCTAAACACTCCACAATTTGTTGCTTCTCAGCAGCCGACACATCCTTTTTCTTTCCCATTTTGGCAGAAAATGTAGGCTGCTGAATAATGTGAGAGAGCCTTCTTAAGTAGTCTTGCCTTTCATTGGACACACCTGACAAACTAATTAGCACTGGTGTCTGCAATTGCTTACAGTGATATAAAGAGCCCTGACACACATCACCATCAATGAGTTTAACTGACAAACAAACAAATTCTTCCCTTATCACTCCTAAACACTTTTTGCATAATAATTTGGAACACAGTGTACATGTGCTTTTCCACAAAACACCAGTGGTTCACGTAGTGAATCTTACAGTTCTAACTTGCCAACCGTGGTCTGTATGGAGTTGTTCAATAAAGGGCCCAAAATTAAGATAACATAGATGGGAGAGGTCTCTATGAATAGGAATTCCTAAGTATTTGATACCCTGTGAGGGCCAGGCAAAGGGAAAGTTGGACTGGATGGAATCCTATATGGATTTGGGGAGGGAGACATCGAGGGCCTCAGACTTCGCTGCATTGATTTTAAAATTTGACCATGTAACAAAGTGATCTATTTCAGCCATAACAGCATGGATGGATATATGTGATTGAGTGATATATACTAGGACATCATCAGCAAATAGAGAGCACTTGTACTCGGTGCCTCCCACCTCAATCCACCTAATATTGGGGTTATGGCGAATTGATGAGAGCAGGTGCTCCGTCACTAGGATGTATAAGAGAGGGGACAGAGAACATCCCTGCCTTGTCCCATTGGTGATTGTGAAAGGTGATGAAAATGTTCTGACGCGCCCCCTGGGCCTTGGGACACCCGGAGCCGGACCCTTTTTGGTGGATGCTGGTGGTTGTAGTCTCCGTGGCGGCAACCCGGTTCCGTGGCTCAGGGCGGTCAAACCAGTGGCGGAACTATTTATGTGGTTTTGATGTTTAAATGTCCGACTACGCCACCCGTGGATTGCGGTCAGAGTGAACCGCCGCTCCAGGGCAGACCGCTGAGGCTGGTGTTGTGGGTGCAGCAGAGCGTAGCATAACTCCCCACGGGAGGAGTATAGCCTCAGGGCAGTGTATGCGGAGGATGGGGGTGATGGTGCAGGGCAGCAGCAGTAATGACACGGAGTCAGTGATGCAGTCCAGGGCCTTTACTCATAGTTCTTATTATCCAGACCACGTCTGCAGGTAACGGCTGCCCACGTCGTACTGTGCTCACCAGGTGAGGGGCTCAGACAACTCCCAGATAACTTTGGAGCGCTTCACAGGACCCCCTTTGTGTGTCCTTTGTCTGGCCTTTCTTACCAACCCTTCTGTCCGGCTGCCTCGGGCCTCCTCTTGGTAAACTTGGCGCCAGTTTCCCTGACCCTATGTGGTGCCTTCCTAGCGGGTGTAGCGAGGGGCTGCGCCACATAAAATGTCACAGCCTCCTGTTTCTAGCTGAGGGTCGTTTCCTGCCTCCACTAGTTTCGGGGACCGGTCTCCCCCTTTGGCCTGACCCCTCCACGCAGGTGGATTCTGGCGTGCGGTGGCGACTCGCCCGTCCGCACCCCTGAGATCCCTTCGTTCCTCGTTCCTGGAGCCTTCTCCGCTCCTCTTCCTTCCTTCTCCCTCTTCCAGGCCTGGGCCTCTGTTACTAGGCCCGCCTCCGGAGCAGAGCTCATGCAGAGCCCCTGCTCCCTGCCACTTCTGCTCAGACTTCTCTGCACTGAACTAAGATGGTGCCCACCTTTTATACTCCCTTCTCAATGCACCCAGGAACTGCTTCCTCCCTGCTCCTGCACTACAGGGTTCCCCTTCCTCAGTGTTCCCTCCCTCCACTCCAGCCAGGGACAGGGACTGTCGTGCCCATCTCAGGGGCATATTGGTCGCCCTGCCCCACGGCAATGTGGTGTAATGCATGCAGGTGTCGGGTCCTGATCCACACTACATCCTTACCTGAGAGTGAGATATCACACCTCTGGGTGAGGTGCAATACCTCTGTAGCAACCGAGCCCTCAGGGTGCTACAGTTCCATTTATCTTCAGCCTAGGTGACGTATTGCGATACAGGGCCGTGATTTTGGCTATAAAAGGGTCCCCTAGACCCCTACCCCAAGCTTTTTAAGAGAATCATATATGGCGTGCCAGGAGACTCTATGGAATGCTTTCTCAGCATCCAACGAGACTATCTAATTACAAATTTTTAACTGCATCTAGCCCAGGAAATACTTTGTGCCTAGTAGCAGGGTCTGCTAGTCAGCGGATTATCCCGGCTGTTAAGCAAGCTACACCACCTGTAGTTTGGACACTTCATTTTTTCAAAGGAAATGCTTCGGGACCACGGGATACTCAGTGAAGAGCATCAGGAGGCACCCCAAGGCATAGGGGCTGGGACTGGCAGTAGGATGCCTTGCGGTGGACAGCCGAGCTCGATCCTTATAAAAGCTTTTTAACTGCAGCAGCTTTAGTGGACGCTACTGGAGCTGGAATTACGCGGCTGCTGGCATGAGACTTGCCCTCCAATAGATCCTTGTAAATGGATTTAAAGTGTATTCATTCAAATTAGAGAGACAATTTAAATTAAAAAGCTTAGAGCTGCCTCCACCACAGGGGGGCTCGCTCGACCCACCAGCGGACAGGCACCAGTATTGGGAGAGGGGGGCTGGCCGTCAGGGTCCACCGCGGCTCTGGCACAAACCCGGCGACACAGAGATGGCACGGGCAGGAACGGACTGGCCGTGTCGGCTTCTCACTTTTTGGATTTTAGAAGGCCATGACATGCCTATATCTGTGTCTCCCCCTCCTTTTACTCCTCCACCTCTTTTCTTTTCGCATGACTATATGTACTTGTCACTTTTCCATGTGTTAGTTATGTCTTCTGAGTAGTTTGTCAGCTTCTGGACACCTTTGAAGGTGTTTTCTATGTGTTTCTATGTGTTTTTGTTTGCCTGCCATTGGTTTTAACGGTGTTCGAAGGTGTTCGACGAACAGTTCGACGAACAGTTCGGCGAACACACGGGTGTTCGACGAACCGAACCGAACTCGAACACTACGGGGGTGGCTCAACACTAATCATAAGACCTCTATGGAGGGTAATTATCATCTCCTTCATAAATATACATTTATATGTATAAATACATATGTGGTCAATGCATAGTACTGGCACATGACTTATCACTTTCCAGGACCTTACAAAGCACCAGGAACATTCATAACAAGCGGAGGTGAGGCGATTCTGGCAACTTAATAGGAAAGGATTCTTAACTGTTAGACCAGTCAGACTGTGGAATGCCAACCACAAGATATAGTAATGGCAGATAGTATAACAGCATTTATAGAAGGGCTGGATACTTTTTTAACAAAACATGACATTGTGGGTTATAAATAATCTAGTAATAGAAAATGTATAACTTTGGAGACAGACCTAGGACATTAAAGTTCAAACTTTTTCAACCTATGTAACTATGCAAGTATGTAGAATGTACATTAGGAAAATGCTTGAAATGCAATTCCCTATAATATTATTTTACAAGTAATTTCCTCTTAATTTTCTGCTTTGTAAAGCGCTAGTTATAAGCCCAATCTATGGATCTAAAAAGTGCAAAACACTGCTGAAACACTTGTACTTATGTTCTATAATCTTTATTTCTTATGGTGCTTAAGGGAAGCCGTAATGATAAGACTCCTGCTTGGTATCAAGTACAGTTTTTTGCCTCCATAATGAAAGTGAATTACCAATGATGAAAGGGTTAATACTTGAACCCTGCATCAGTAATAGCCCTTGTAGTAACCATGACAACTATTGTGAGGGCATAAACAAGTGTCATAAAGAAAATTCCATAAAAGAATGCCGCGCTGCCACGATCAGCGCCATTACTGATGATGCGCCTGAGGACCTTGAGCTTGACCACCCCACGTAATGTGCCAACATTGGTGTCATTTGGAGGTTCTAGCAGGGAAAGGGGTTGTCTTCTTAGACACCCCGGGGGCATGGGAAGGTAACAGAGGGGGGGTCCCCAAAACAGGATCCCCTTCTGTTACTATGTACAAAGAGCTGCTCTTCTTTGGGAGTTCATGGATGGATCCTTGACTTTAATAGGTGATAAATTGGGAGGGGGGGATACTCATCCTATTAGGGGTTATCCATAATGAGCAACCCCTGTAACCAAGTACCCAACTTCTTACGAGATTGAGCTGGATCTGTAAGGGAGAAGTGGTAGATCCACCTGGGAAATCAGATCAACTAAATTCGTTCCAGCAATAAATGTGGTGACAGATATCGCAGCCAGATCTCTCCCACATCCAGTTTATCACATTAATAGTCTATATTTGTTATGTCGTTCTCTGTAAATATGTACAAATTCTAAAACTCCGTCATATATCGGCACTAACTCTCTAAGCCCAAGGGAAGGGCAGCCCTTCAGCCATGGTTCCCTAGAGGTTTCCTCCACAGGGGGTTTTCCTCTCCTGAGCGCTGGAGGGTGACTCTTCGTGAGTCGAGGGTTGTGCCATTTTCGGTGTCATGTAAATTTAAATAAAGTTGAGAACGTTTGACACCTAATTGCAATGCTTTGTGTATTTATTTTGTATGTGTCTGATTCATTTTGTTTGGGAGTCGGGGTCCATCACACTTCACTGAGTCATACGTCTGGACATCTACCGCCAGCAGTTCTGCCCCAGGGGTTGCCCCTGCTCTGGGGAGTTTGATGGAGCAGAGAAGACAAGAATTACAGCACTCATCCTCAGATTAAGGACTTCTATTACAGTACTACAAGCAGCTTCCTCGCCTCATTCACACAGTGAGTATTTTGGGCACTAATTTACATCAGTATTTGTAAGTTTAAAACCAGAGGGGAACAAACACAGTGAAAAATAGTAACTGAAACACTTTCACCTCTTCTGTTTTGGATCCACTCCTGGCGTCTGCTAACAAATACTGATGCAAAATATTGCCATAGAAGTGCCCTAAATTCTTACTGTAGCAAAAGATAAGAAAGACAGGGCACATAGGGCTTTATCCATATAAAAGTAAATACCAGGTCCCACAATCAGTCTGACTCACCTTCTGAGGTTGTGTGAGTCACAACCAACTGTGAAGCACCTGTCAGATGGCCGCTGCAGGAGACCCCGCTGATCAATAAACAAATGAGAGGAGATAAGAAGCCGGGCTGATCCTGTTAGAACTCTCCTGTTAGGTTTTTTCTATTATGCTGGTCACATGACCGTTTTTGCCTATTTAATCCTGCTCCGCCTTTCTGGCCTTGCTGGACTTCATTGTAATTTCTACTCTTAAGCTAGCCAGGTGCTTTGTTACCTTTCTCAGTCAGTTTAGCTAGGTCTTTTGACCTCTATGTTCTATGTTGTTTGTTTGTCTTTTTACAGCTACAATTTCTGCTAGGAGGTGTCCATCTTTCTCCCAGTCCTTAGTTCTTGTAGGGATCCCTCCCTCACATCTAAAGGTCTTCGTTCAGACTAGCTGAGGACTTTAGCGGGTGTGATCGCAGGATCAGGTTCCCCGTTACATCATAGGGATCTAGCTTAGTTCTATTGTAGGGACAGATCTCCTGTCTTTCCTTAGTGCTTGTAGCAGATCATAACAGTAAGTCCAGCCTAAAAAAATTTTCTCTAAGGAAAGACCTCCAGTTTCCATCATGGTGTCGGTTCAGGATTTGGCTCAACGCCTGCAGGGACTCTCTCTGGAGGTGGCCGAGCTCCAACAACACGTGAGTAGCTGTTCTGGAGCGCATTTTGTGGAGCAAAAGGTACGATTGCCTGATTTATTTTTTGGTGAACAACAAGATTTTTTTTCCTTTAAAAATGCTTGTTTATTGTATTTTCGTTTGAGACCCAGATCCTCTGGTGATGAATCACAGCGCATAGGGTTCATAATGTCACTTTTGCGCAAAGAACCTCAGGGATGGGCCTTTTCTCTCCAACCTAGTGATCCGTGCTTTAGATCAGTGGATAGTTTTTTTTCTGCTTTGGGGTTGTTGTATGATGATCCTGATCGTGTCTCATCAGCTGAGACGGAATTGAGACATTTGAGGCAGGGATCAGGTAATGTGGAAAATTATTGTACTCACTTCCGTCGGTGGTCTGCTCAGGTGGGGTGGAACGATTCAGCTCTGAAAAGTTTGTTTCTTGCTGGGCTAGGTGAAAGGGTTAAGGATCTGCTGATTGCTTATCCTACACCTGGAAACTTGCAGGAGGCAATGCAATTAGCTATACGGGTGGACAGGAGACAGCGTGCAAGGGTTAATGAGAGTAAATCCTCTGCCATGTCAGCTCCGAGTCTTGAGAGGGTCTGTACCGACACTGGAGAGCCGATGGAGATTGGGGCGATGTCACCCCGCTCTCAGGAAAAAGACCGCAGGTTTTCTGAAGGTTTGTGCTTTTATTGCGGCAAATCTGACCATTTCATTAAGAACTGTGTGCTTCGTATGAACAAAGAAAAAAAAAAAAAAGGTCAGTTACGCCCATATAGCCTGTTTAATCACTAAGGGTGTATTTCTTTCTGCTACTACCGCAGCTCAGGAAGAATTAATTGAATTTCGGGTATTTGTGGATTGTGGTTCAACTCTGAATGTGATTGATGGGGGATTCTTGGAAAACCTTAATTTAAAACCCAAACCTTTGTCATACCCTATTGCCGTGGTTTCTGTCGATGGCTCTCCCTTGAAATGTGTTACTCACAAGGTTTATGAATTTCCCCTCACTATTAATGGTATTCACCAAGAAAATTTGGATTTGGTGGTATTAAATAATTTGCCTTCTCCAGTAGTTTTGGGGTTGCCCTGGTTAAAATTGCACAATCCTGTACTGGATTGGTCTACCAATGAAATTAAGTCCTGGAGCCCTAAGTGTTATGACAAGTGTTGTAACGGGCGCATTGCTGCTGTGGATAAAGGGGAATTACCTGTACCTATTCAGGATTTTTGGAAAGTTTTTTCTGAGGAGGAGTCGCAAATTTTGCCTCCCCATAGAGACTACGATTGTACCATTGAATTTGTCCCTGGAGCGACTCTTCCTAAAAGTCGTTTATTTAATCTGACTATTCCTGAGAGAAAGGCTTTGGAGGAATACATACAGACGAGCTTGGCCGCCGGTCATATCAGACCCTCTAAGTCACCTGTGGCTGTTGGATTTTTTTTTGTTAAAAAAAAGGACGGCGGTTTACGTCCTTGTTTGGACTTTCGCGAGATTAATAAAATTACTGTACGCAATCCCTACCCACTGCCATTGATTCCTGATTTGTTTAACCAGTTAGTGGGGGCCAAGTGGTTCTCTAAAATTGATCTCCGGGGGGCATACAATTTGTTGCGCATGAAGGAGGGTGATGAATGGAAGACTGCTTTTAACACTCCTGTGGGTCATTTTGAGAATTTGGTTATGCTTTTTGGTCTTACCAATGCACCAGCATTTTTTCAGAATCTTATTAATGACATCCTTAGACCTTTGATCGGCAGAAATGTGGTTGTGTATTTGGATGACATTTTGATTTATTCGCCTGACCTGGAGTCTCATTGGCGGAGCATACGTGAGGTATTGCAGTAATTGATTGACAATTTGCTTTTTGCTAAGCTGGAGAAATGTGAGTTCGCTGTACAGAGAATTCGTTTTTTGGGCTACATTATCTCCAGCGAGGGTTTTGAGAAGGACCCGGTGAAAGTTCAAGCTGTGCAGGAATGGCCTAGGCCTATTGGTTTGAAATCGATACAGAGGTTTTTGGGTTTCGCCAATTATTACAGAAAATTCATTAAAAATGTTTCTATTATTGTTAAACCACTGACCGATCTCACCAGGAAAGGTTCTAATACGGTTCAGTGGACTACTGAGGCAATTGAAGCTTTTGTGTTTCTAAAGGAGAGGTTCAGCTCTGCCCCCATCCTTATGCAGCCTGATGTGACTAAGCAGTTTTTGGTTGAGGTTGATGCTTCTTCTGTGGGGGTCGGTGCGATGTTGTCTCAGGAAAACAAGGATGGAGTACATCCCTGTGCTTTTTTTTCAAAAAAATTTTCTGAGACTGAACTTAATTACGATATTGATAATCGGGAATTGCTGGCTATTAAACTCGCATTTGAACACTGGCGTCATCTCTTGGAAGGTGCTGATTTTCCCATTCAGGTTTTCACTGATCATAAAAATCTGATCTATCTTGATGCTGCCAAGCGCTTGAATGCCCGTCAGGCTAGGTGGGCACTTTTTTTTTTGCGGTTTCATTTTTCCGTTACTTACATCCCGGGTACCAAGAATGTTAAAGCGGATGCTTTGTCTCGCAGCTTTTCTCCCATGGTCGGTGCTGAGGAGGAGGAGGAGGAGAGCATTTTACAAGAAGGTGTTGTGATTGCTGCATTGGACTCCGTTTTGGAAGATGAGATTCTTAAAGCACAGGAGAATGCCCCATCTAACACTGTTTTCACTGTTTTCAGAACATTAACAATAAGAACATGGAAGAGTCCAGGAGCCATTTGGTGAGCTGCATATCCTGCTACATGTTCACAGACTTGCCAGTGGAAAAGCCAAACTTCACATGCCAGAAATGCAAGCTTGTGTCCCTGCTGAAGGAAAAGTTGCGAAATCTAGAAGAGAGGTTAACTACCTTGAAAATCATTAAGGAAGGTGAAGAGTTCTTAGACAGAGCAGAATTATCTCTTCATGATTCAGAAAGAGAAGAAATTCGAACTGCACCTGACGAAACAGAGGAATGGAAGCATGTGACCCACAGAAGCAGGAGGATCGAGAGGCAGTCAGCACCCATACTGCTCAGGAACCAGTACCAGGCTCTCACGCAGGAGAACCATGAAGAAATACAGCAAAATAAGACTTTGCCAGCAATGAATAACCTTGTAAGCCCTCAGAATCCTCCTGGATGGAGAAAGAAGAATGTTGTGAAGAAAAAACGGACAGTGGTGGTCATGGGGGATTCCCTGTTAAGAGGAACAGAGGCCGCTATCTGCAGACCAGACATAACCTCAAGAGAAATGTGCTGTCTTCCAGGAGCAAAAATTAAAGATGTGTCTGACAGGATATCAAGACTCTTCAGACCTACAGATCACTACCCATTCCTGCTAATACATGTGGGAACAAATGACACCGCAGGAAAGGACCTGGAAACCATCTGCAGTGACTTTGAAGACTTAGGCAAGAAAGTGAAAGAATTGGGAGCGCAGGTGGTCTTCTCATCCATCCTCCCAGTGGATGGCCATGGAACAATGAGGTGGAATAAGATTCTACAGGTGAACAACTGGCTACGTCGATGGTGCCGTCAACAAGGATTTGGATTTCTGGATCACGGAATGAATTACCTATACGATGGACTACTTGCTAGAGATGGGGTGCACCTTACGAAGACTGGAAAACATGTATTTGGAAGCCGCCTTGCTACACTCATCAGAAGAGCTTTAAACTAGAACAATGTGGGAAGGGAAGCAAAAGGCCAGAAAAAGCCATACAGCTGACAAATACTATTGAGATCTCTGCTACTGGAAGTGGAAAAGAAGAACAAAGACAAAAAAATCTAAATAATAAAAATATGGGAGGAAGAGAAACCAATCACAAACTAAAATGTTTTTATACAAATGCACAAAGCATGGGCAACAAACAAGGAGAATTGGAACTACTAATGCAGGAAAAGGAATACGATGTCATTGGAATCACTGAAACTTGGTGGGACGATACACATGATTGGAATAAAAGGCTAAAAGGATACAACTTATTTGCAAGAAACAGACTTGATAAACGAGGAGGAGGTGTTGCATTGTATGTTAGAAAAGCGTATATCTGCACAGAGATTGAAGCTTCAGAGACTGGGAGTTCTGTGGAAACTGTTTGGGTAAGAATACAAGGAGAGAACAACGGAAAGGACACCATTGTAGGCATTTACTACAGGCCACCTGGGCAAGCTGAAGATATGGATGAACTCTTTATGTATCAAATGACCAAGTTCTCCAAAAAATATGACGTAGTGGTCATGGGAGATTTCAACTATCCAGACATTTGTTGGGAATCTCTCTCAAGTAAAACTAACAGGTCAAGCAAATTCTTATCCTCTCTTGCTGACAACTTTATCTTCCAAAAGGTAGGGGAGAAAACAAGGGGATCTGCTACTTTGGATCTAATCCTTATAAACAGGGAGGAAATGGTTGAGGAGGTAAAGGTGGCTGGGACCCTAGGAGGCAGCGATCATGCTATTATAGAATTTTGGATAACTAGAGGAGGAAGACATGTGAAGACTCAAACTTCAAGGTTAGATTTTAGAAAGGCAGATTTTAAGAGACTCAGAAAGAGAATAGGAGGGATCCAATGGCTGGATGTCCTTAAGGACAAAAATGTCCAGGAAGGATAGGAAATTTTTAAAAATGAGATTCTCAAAGCACAATCGTTAACAATCCCGAAAAGTAGGAAGAATGGGAAGCATTTAAGGAAACCAGGATGGATGAACACAGAACTTAAACACATGCTAAAAAGAAAGAAAGAAATGTTTATTAAATGGAAAGAGGGAGGCATATCTAAAGAAGATTATAATGCAGTCTGCAGATCCTGTAGGGCACGTATCAGGTTAGCTAAAGCTGACAATGAATTAAGGCTTGCAAGAGATGTCAAAAGCAATAAAAAAGGATTTTGGGGGTATGTCAAAAGTAAAAGAAAAGTCAAAGATGCTATAGGATTTTTACAGGATGAAAATGGAGAAATGGTAAGAGAGGATGTTGAGAAGGCCGAACTTTTTAATTCCTATTTTGCATCTGTTTTCTCTCAGAAAGAAAATGTAACATCAACTGATCTTCACTGTCCTTTTAAAGGAATAGAGGAATCCAAGTTATCTGTAAACAGAAAGATTGTGAGGGAATATTTAGCTAACATAAATGAGTTCAAGTCTCCAGGTCCAGATGAATTACACCCCAGAGTACTGAAGGAGATCGTAGAAGAAATTTTAGAACCACTCTCCATAATCTTTGAAAATTCTTGGAGAACAGGAGAAGTCCCAGAAGACTGGAGAAGAGCAAATGTTGTTCCTATCTTCAAAAAGGGGAAGAAGGTGGACCCAGGGAACTATAGGCCAGTGAGTCTGACTTCTATACCAGGAAAGATCTTTGAACAAATTATTAAACAACATGTATGTAAGTACATGGATAAGAATGAAGTGATTAACCAGAGTCAGCATGGGTTTGTAACTAACAAGTCATGTCAGACTAACTTAATTTCCTTCTATGACAGAATCACTGACTGGGTGGATCAGGGAAATGCTGTAGATATAGTATATCTTGACTTCAGCAAAGCATTTGACAAAGTATCTCACACCATCCTTATTGAAAAAATGACCAAGTATGCAATGGACCAGGCAACTGTTAGGTGGATTCATAACTGGCTTAGTGATCGGACTCAAAGGGTGGTTGTAAATGGCTTCACATCCAGCTGGATGAATGTCTCAAGTGGGGTACCACAGGGCTCCGTCCTGGGACCTGTATTGTTCAATATCTTTATCAATGATTTAGATGAAGGAATTGAGGGTAAACTGATTAAATTTGCTGATGACACAAAGCTAGGAGGGATAGCTAATACTAGAGAAGAGAGAGAGAGGATTCAAAAAGACCTAAATAAACTGGAGCAGTGGGCATCAACCAACAGAATGGTTTTTAACAGGGAAAAATGCAAAGTACTACATCTGGGCAATAAAAATGAAAAAAGCATATACAGAATGGGAGGAATAGAGCTAAGCAACAGTACATGTGAAAAAGACTTAGGTATACTAATAGATCATAGACTGAACATGAGTCAACAGTGTGATGCAGCAGCAAAAAAGGCAAATACGATTCTGGGATGTATTAACAGAAGCATACAGTCTAGATCACGTGAAGTCATTATCGGTCTTTACTCCTCTTTGGTCAGACCTCATCTGGAATACTGTGTACAGTTTTGGGCACCACATTTTAAAAAAGACATAGACAAACTGGAGCAAGTTCAGAGAAGAGCGACCAGAATGGTGACTGGTCTGCAAACCATGTCCTATGAGGAACGGTTGCAGGATTTGGGAATGTTTAGCTTGCAAAAAAGAAGACTGAGAGGAGACTTAATAGCTGTCTACAAATATGTCAAGGGCTGTCACATTGTAGAAGGATCATCTTTATTCTCATTTGCACAAGGAAAGACTAGAAGCAATGGGATGAAACTAAACGGGAGGAGACACAGATTAGATATTAGAAAAAACTTTTTGACAGTTAGGGTGATTAATGAGTGGAACAGGCTGCCACGAGAGGTGGTGAGTTCCCCTTCAATGGACGTCTTCAAACAGAGGCTGGACAGACATCTGTCTGAGATGATCTAGTGAATCCTGCTTTGAGCAGGGGGTTGGACCAGATGACCCAGGAGGTCCCTTCCAACTCTACCATTCTATGATTCTATGATTCTATGACTCCCCATGGGAGGTTGTTTATGCCTAGGACCTTTAGGAGAGATTTGTTTGTTGAGTGTCATGAGTCTCGGTTGGCAGGTCATCCTGGAATTTCTGAGACCAAGAGACTTGTGGGTCGCAGTTTTTGGTGGCCTGGATGGCAGAAGGAGGTCATTAAGTGGGTGCGTCAATGTACTGTGTGTGCTAGATCTAAGTCTTCACATACTCCTGCTGCGGGGTTGCTTTGCCCTCTGGAGGTTCCTAGTGCACCTTGGACACATCTGGCTATGGACTTTATTACTGACCCTCCCCCCTCTGAGGGTTTCACGGTCATCTGGGTGGTCGTGGACCGTTTTAGCAAGATGTGTCACTTGGTTCCCTTCATCAAACTGCCCTGCGCTAAGACACTCGCTAAGGCCTTTGTCAAGGAGATTGTCAGACTCCATGGTGTTCCTACTGACATTGTTTCTGATAGGGGACCTCAGTTCGTGGCTCGTTTTTGGCGTGCCTTTTGTGACAGGTTGGGAGTTCATTTGTCATTTTCATCTGGATATCATCCTGAGTCTAATGGCCAGACAGAAAGGAAGAACCAGGATGTTGAGCAGTTCTTGCGTTGTTTTGTGGCAGACAATCAAGAGGGGTGGTCTGAGTTTCTGCCGCTTGCTGAATTTGCTCTTAACAACCATACATCCTCTTCTGCTGGGTGTTCGCCTTTTTTTTGTTGTTCTGGGAGACATCCGTCTTTTGGGTCATTCTCCAAATTGGTATCGGCTGTGCCTGAGGAGGAGAGTTTTTCCGGTGATTTGGAAAGAGTTTGGACGGATGTGCGTGGTAATCTTCAAGAGGCTACCAAAAAATCTAAGAGTTACTTTGACAGGAAACGTCAAGAGGTTTTTTTTACTGTTGGTGACATGGTTTGGTTGTCCTCTAAGAATCTGCGGTTGAGGATTCCTTCTAAAAAATTGGGTCCCAAGTTTGTAGGGCCCTTTAAGGTGCTTCAGGTAGTTAACCAATCTGCTGTTAGGTTGGAGGTTCCTACCCCCTGGAAGATTAATCCGGTGTTTCATGTTTCTCTATTGAAAAAAGCTTATGTATCAGATAGAGACGCCACTGCCACTGTTCCTCCGGTGGTGGAGGACGGGGAATATGAAATTTCCCGCATCCTTAATTCTAGACGGTATAGAGGGAGTTTGCAGTATCTCGTCGCTTGGAAGGGTTTCGGTCCCGAGGATAACTCATTGGGTGAGGGCAGATGATGTTTCTGCTTCCAGACTTGTCAGAGCATTTCACAAGAGGTTTCCTGATAAGCCTGGGCCTAGGGGATCCGGAGGATCCTCATAGAAGAGGGGGTACTGTTAGAACTCTCCTGTTAGTTTTTTTCTATTATGCTGGTCACATGACCGTTTTTGCCTATTTAATCCTGCTCCGCCCTTCTGGCCTTGCTGGACTTCATTGTAATTTCTACTCTTAAGCTAGCCAGGTGCTTTGTTACCTTTCTCAGTCAGTTTAGCTAGGTCTTTTGACCTCTATGTTCTATGCTGTTTGTTTGTCTTTTTACTGCTACAATTTCTGCTAGGAGGTGTCCATCTTTCTCCCAGTCCCTAGTTCTTGTAGGGATCCCTCCCTCACATCTATAGGTCTTCGTTCAGACTAGCTGAGGACTTTAGCGGGTGTGATCGCAGGATCAGGTTCCCCGTTACATCGTAGGGATCTAGCTTAGTTCTATTGTAGGGACAGATCTCCTGTCTTTCCTTAGTGCTTGTAGCAGATCATAACAGATCCTAAGCGCTGGTCCAGAGACACACAAGGATTAATGATGAACCAAAACTTTCTTTATTCCATGGCCTACGCGTTTCGTGGCTACACGAGCCCTGAGGAAGTGGCAGTGTAGCCACGAAACGCGTAGGCCATGGAATAAAGTAAGTTTTGGTTCATCATTAATCCTTGTGTGTCTCAGGACCAGCGCGGAGGATCAGCCCGGCTTCTTATCTCCTCTCATTTCTAAATTCTTATTGACTGATTTGACTGTGAGTTGCAGTCAAGCAACAGAGGTTGCAAGCGTTAAAGGAGTTTTCTGGTATCAAAAACCCCTGTCCCCCTTGCCATTTTTCTCTATCCTGAACCTGTGCTGCCTGCCCCAATCTCAGACTGTCTGACCTAGTCCTTATCTTCGCTCTCCTGTGTCTGGTACCCTGGTACCTCCGGAATGCTGCTGCAGTCCCGGGGACTGCCCTGAAGTGGTACCTGGTGTCTACCGGCAGCCCAGTCTATCCTTACCACCAGAGGTTCTAGTGGAGACCCAGTAGACACCTAGTCACAACCCTCCCATGGGGCAGTGGGTCCATATCCACCAGCGTTACACCCACATAGCAAATGTGGTACCAATATTCAAGAAGGGGATAACATCTGAGCCTGGAATTTATAGGCCGGTAAGTTTAACTTGTACTGTGGGCAACATCTTTGAGGGTTTTCTAAGAGATACTAACCTGGAGCACCTCAATAAGAATAACCTAAACATATGATTATGAGGGATCTGTCCTGCAAACTAATCTGAAAAGATTCTATGGGGAGGTAAGTTCTAGGTTGGACCAGGGAAACTTAGTGGATGTTGTCTATCTGGACTTTTCAAAGGCATTTGATACGGTGCCATACAACAGGTTGGTACATAAAACATTTCAATATATTATATGGTAAACTTGCTCCACGAAAGAACAAGTCCTTGTGTGGTCGATGGAAAAATCAAGGAAAATATCAGTGATGCGGTCGTTACCTCTTGACAGCTCCATTTCGTGCTTGTTCTCTAGTCCCTCCATGGCCACGGTGATAAAAAATTCCCTGAAAAGCTCATTATTCTAATAAAAAAAATACAAAGTAAGGAGCTGACACAAAGGAGAGCAGACAGCTTGTATGTTGGAATAAGCAATTGCAGTTACCTTAATTTTCTCAAAGAAGGTGCCATTAATCACTATGTCGTACGCCGTGCAGCCGCCTCCACCTGTAGGACAAAGTGCACCAGGACTTAGATACTTTGCGGTGCCAACTCACCCATTGACCTTAGTAGGGCTGCTATGAATAAGTGGTATAAGTTCTTAAAGGGGAATCCAAGTAGTGGACAATCCCTTTAAGTCCCAAATCTAAACCAAAAAAGTTCAAAAGTCAACAACAAGATGTCAAACTGAAGTGGACCTACCAAAACCTGTGGAGATGGCACCTTTGACCAATGAGGATTAGTAAGTTGTAATACTTGCTATTTTAACCCCTTTAAGGATATCTCTGTACTACCCCTTTAAAAAGAGACGCGCTGTATTAAAAAAAAAAAAAAAAAAAAAGTACTATTATCAACTTCAACGTGGGGCTCTCCAAGGCTCATGGGGATTCGATAGCCGGAGGGATCATCAGATTCCAGGATGCTGACTAACTCCTGCTCCGTCAAGTCCGGGGGCGCTGGGATCTGGTTCGACTTGCAGATGTTAATAAAGATTTTGGTATTTTTGGATGTGCGAGTTTTAATGCAGAAACCTAACACAGAAATAAAAACAAAAAGTGAACAAAAACACAATAAAATCGGCAAAAGCCATGCAGCATTTACATGTAATCAACTGCATAAGAAAAAACGATGTGACCCCCAACGTTGGTTGCATCATGTGACCGTTGCAGTCAATAAGACCCCACTGCCCCACTGTGGTATCTGTCACATAATATGCACAAAGTCATCTGGATAATAATCAGAGGACGCCCATCTCACCCGGCTGGGGTCTGATCTGTCTGCTTTCTGGTAAGTTCGGTATTCTGCTCTGTATCTCCTGTTTGGCCTGAAATGAGGCAACAAGTGAGAATCAGTGAGTAATATGAACAGGATGGTTCTGCAAACTGATTTTTCCTGCACCAAAATAGTACAACTGTGAGGGGTCTAAAGCCAACAATACACATTAGGTAAATGTTGGAGACTGCCGCGCCCCCGGCGACTGATGGAGGAGACATTCACCCGGTGATTGCTGGCCTCTCCAATTCATCTTTCGTACCTTCATCAGCATCTGTTCATACAGCGCTTCCTCCATGCTTGTGTTCATTTCTGCAGACAGCAGCGACTTGTCAGAAGACATTTTTTTCGGTCAAAGACAGAAGCTCAGGGATCTTGTTTTATAAGAGAAAACCTGAAAAATGAAAATATGTATTAATCTTCTCCACAGACGACAAGGGGAGAGTGCAGGAGCCTGACAGCCGACGACACGAGGGGGCGCGGGACCCTGACAGCTGACGACACGAGGGGGCGCGGGAGCCTGACAACCGACGACACGAGGGGGTGCGGGAGCCCGACCGTCGACGACACGAGGGGGTGCGGGAGCCGGAGAGCCGACGACACGAGGGGGTGCGGGAGCCGGAGAGCCGACGACACGAGGGGGTGCGGAAGCCGGAGAGCCGACGACACGAGGGGGTGCGGAAGCCGGAGAGCCGACGACACGAAGGGGTGCGGGAGCCGGAGAGCCGACGACACGAGGGGGTGCGGGAGCCGGAGAGCCGACGACACGAGGGGGTGCGGGAGCCGGAGAGCCGACGACACGAGGGGGTGCGGGAGCCGGAGAGCCGACGACACGAGGGGGTGCGGGAGCCGGAGAGCCGACGACACGAGGTGGTGCGGGAGCCGGAGAGCCGACGACACGAGGGGGTGCGGGAGCCGGAGAGCCGACGACACGAGGGGGTGAGGGAGCCGGAGAGCCGACGACACGAGGGGGTGCGGGAGCCGGAGAGCCGACGACACGAGGGGGTGCGGGAGCCGGAGAGCCGACGACACGAGGGGGTGCGGGAGCCGGAGAGCCGACGACACGAGGGGGTGCGGGAGCCGGAGAGCCGACGACACGAGGGGGTGCGGGAGCCGGAGAGCCGACGACACGAGGGGGTGCGGGAGCCGGAGAGCCGAAGACACGAGGGGGTGCGGGAGCCGGAGAGCCGAAGACACGAGGGGGTGCGGGAGCCGGAGAGCCGAAGACACGAGGGGGTGCGGGAGCCTGACAGCCCACGACAAGAGGGGGTGCGGGAGCCTGACAGCCCACGACAAGAGGGGGTGCGGGAACCTGACAGCCCACGACAAGAGGGGGTGTGGGAGCCTGACAGCCCACGACACGAGGGGGTGCGGGAGCCTGACAGCCCACGACACGAGGGGGTACGGGAGCCTGACAGCCGACGACACGAGGGGGTGCGGGAGCCTGACAGCCGACGACACGAGGGGGTGCGGGAGCCTGACAGTCCACGACATGAGGGGGTGCGGGAGGCTGACACTATTGGGAGTGGGATTCTGCACACCTACATCTAGCTACTTATTGTCCTGAATGTAGTAATCACCTTGGCACATTCCCATCTTCTTACCTGTAGCACAGACGCCAAACACCACTACTCTGACTGCAATCACCCAGCTACAGCGTCACCACGCCTCAGCAACAGGGGGAGCGTCTAGTTTGGAGTTGATTTCTTGAGGGGGAGGAGTAATTTCATGGAATCATGACGTCACCGGAAGGGGACGGGACCTTCTCAGTCCAGTTGAAATTAGCCGTGCAGCTGCAGCTGTGTGTACGTTGTGCATGGACGGGAGGACTGGTGATGAGGAGCTCCTGTAGTTGCTCCTGAGTTGTGCTGTGGAGAGGACTCCAGGACTCTGCTGCGGTTCCTGTACTGAGCTGTGTGCAACAACCTGTGCCCTGGCTATGGCTCTGCTGAGGAACTCGTGTTCAGCGTTCTGCTGTGAGGACTGATGCTGATCCGGAGTGGATTGAGGTGGGGAGAGCTGACCATGTGAATAAATTTTGTAGAGGCATCCAGGGGGTTGCGTGGCTGGTGTGAGGGGGGCATGGACTAGGTAGAGGGGCATCCAGGGGGGCTGCGTGGCTGGTGTGAGGGGGGCATGGGCTGGGTAGAGGGGCATCCAGGGGGACTGCGTGGCTGGTGTGAGGGGGGCATGGGCTAGGTAGAGGGGCATCCAGGGGGGCTGCGTGGCTTGTGTGAGGGGGGCATGGGCTGGGTAGAGGGGCATCCAGGGGGGCTGCGTGGCTGGTGTGAGGGGGGCATGGGCTAGGTAGAGGGGCATCCAGGGGGGCTGCGTGGCTGGTGTGAGGGGGCATGGGCTAGGTAGAGGGGCATCCAGGGGGGCTGTGTGGCTGGTGTGAGGGGGGCATGGGCTGGCTAGAGGGGCATCCAGAGGGGCTGCGTGGCTGGTGTGAGGGGGGCATGGGCTGGCTAGAGGGGCATCCAGGGGGGCTGCGTGGCAGGTGTGAGGGGGGCATGGGCTGGCTAGAGGGGCATCCAGGGGGGCTGCGTGGCTGGTGTGAGGGGGGCATGGACTGGCTAGAGGGGCATCCAGGGGGGCTGCGTGGCTGGTGTGAGGGGGGCATGGACTGGCTAGAGGGGCATCCAGGGGGGCTGCGTGGCTGGTGTGAGGGGGGCATGGGCTGGCTAGAGGGGCATCCAGGGGGGCTGCGTGGCTGGTGTGAGGGGGGCATGGGCTGGCTAGAGGGGCATCCAGGGGGGCTGCGTGGCTGGTGTGAGGGGGGCATGGGCTGGCTAGAGGGGCATCCAGGGGGGCTGCGTGGCTGGTGTGAGGGGGGCATGGGCTGGCTAGAGGGGCATCCAGGGGGGCTGCGTGGCTGGTGTGAGGGGGGCATGGGCTGGCTAGAGGGGCATCCAGGGGGGCTGCGTGGCTGGTGTGAGGGGGGCATGGGCTGGCTAGAGGGGCATCCAGGGGGGCTGCGTGGCTGGTGTGAGGGGGGCATGGGCTGGCTAGAGGGGCATCCAGGGGGGCTGCGTGGCTGGTGTGAGGGGGGCATGGGCTGGCTAGAGGGGCATCCAGGGGGGCTGCGTGGCTGGTGTGAGGGGGCATGGGCTGGCTAGAGGGGCATCCTGGGGGGCTGCGTGGCTGGTGTGAGGGGGGCATGGGCTGGCTAGAGGGGCATCCATGGGGGCTGCGTGGCTGGTGTGAGGGGGGCATGGGCTGGCTAGAGGGGCATCCAGGGGGGCTGCGTGGCTGGTGTGAGGGGGGCATGGGCTGGCTAGAGGGGCATCCAGGGGGGCTGCGTGGCTGGTGTGAGGGGGGCATGGGCTGGCTAGAGGGGCATCCAGGGGGGCTGCGTGGCTGGTGTGAGGGGGGCATGGGCTGGCTAGAGGGGCATCCAGTGGGGCTGCGTGGCTGGTGTGAGGGGGGCATGGGCTGGCTAGAGGAGCATCCAGGGGGGCTGCGTGGCTGGTGTGAGGGGGGCATGGGCTGGCTAGAGGGGCATCCAGGGGGGCTGCGTGGCTGGTGTGAGGGGGGCATGGGCTGGCTAGAGGGGCATCCAGGGGGGCTGCGTGGCTGGTGTGAGGGGGGCATGGGCTGGCTAGAGGGGCATCCAGGGGGGCTGCGTGGCTGGTGTGAGGGGGGCATGGGCTGGCTAGAGGGGCATCCAGGGGGGCTGCGTGGCAGGTGTGAGGGGGGCATGGGCTGGCTAGAGGGGCATCCTGGGGGGCTGCGTGGCTGGTGTGAGGGTGGCATGGGCTGGCTAGAGGGGCATCCAGGGGGGCTGCGTGGCTGGTGTGAGGGGGGCATGGGCTGGCTAGAGGGGCATCCAGGGGGGCTGCGTGGCTGGTGTGAGGGGGGCATGGGCTGGCTAGAGGGGCATCCAGGGGGGCTGCGTGGCTGGTGTGAGGGGGGCATGGGGTATGAGGATGGTGGCTGACACAACCTCCTTAAAGACGATAGCACGTCATTTTAAAATCTGTCATGGGAGAAATCCTAAAACATTTATGGTACGTGGTATTGATGTCATCGATAGTGGCATTAGGGGTGGAAACGTAAAAAAACTTCTGGCTCAAATGGAAACCAAATGGATAGTGGAACTGGGAACAATGACGCCAAATGGCCTTAATGAGGCCCTGAGCGTCACCCCATTTCTTTAATAGATATAACCTTTGTGGTATTTTTAAACAATTGTATGTGTTGATTTTAATTTGTTTTCTTTGTCATTTGTAACTTTCTCCCTCCATAGTCTATATGTACCATCTATATGGATCACCTAGATACGGTTAATCAATATGAGGATACTACGAGCAACAATTAAATTGGACCAAGAAAATTGTTTTTCGTACTGACAGAATCGTGTTGCAATTATAGGAAAATGATACTACTTACTCTAACACATTTTTGCATTATTAAGTAGTTGCGTTACTATACTTGTCTTAATGCATTGCTGTGTTCTCTTTGGCGAGCGCTTGGGTGCTGTGCCTCCCCTTGCCTCTGCGTCATGCACGGCATCTGCATGGTGTCTGCTCATGTTGGGCCATGGCAACGAGTCCTGGTTCCCTGTCATGCGTGGTTCACCTTGATGGCCGTGCGTGACATATCTGGCTCGGGCGGTTCAGCGTGCATGCGCTGATGGTCCAGGAGATGATTAGGGCCTGCGGTCACGTGACTGGAACGGACCAAAGTATATTTAAACAGACATGGAAGGTCCTATTAAACAATCCCCCCGAGGAATCCATAGTATATACCACGCGAAACACGCATTGGGGTCCTTGTTTGTTCTGGGTGCTGATCTAATATGGGTAAGAGTGCAATATAATTCTTTAGCATTTTTTCATAGGGCACTATAGGCCATATGGCATGTGGTACCTATCCATAGTGATGAAATATTATATTTACCTTCTGATGGCCCGCGGTGTCCTTGTCTTCACTTGCCGGCAGCGCGCTGTGGACAGAAGGACCTGCGCTGACGTCATAGTCATGTGACGGCAGGTCCTTCAGTGTACCGCGAGTTGCCGGCAGCCAGGACGTAGCGAAGCAAGACAGCGGGGGCCATCAGAAGGTAAGTATAGATTTATTTTTTACCATTCTTTCGGTCACACTATAAAAATCCATGCCAGTTGCATGGATTTATATAGTGTGACCAAGTTGTCAAGCACTTTCCAAGTGATGCTAAAATCTCTTGGAAAGCGCTTGTCAACCCGCATGTGGAAATGCAAGTGAAGAACGCTTCACATCTGCTTGTCACTGGCAGGAAAAACGCATGTACAATCCGCATGTACAATCCGCATGTACAATCCGCATGTACAATCCGCATGTACAATCCGCATGTGTTTTTTCTGCCAGGGAGATGCAGAAACGCTCAGGAAAAATCCAGAGCATTTCTGCATCGTGGGCACATAGCCTTACACTAAAGCAGGTTACATTACATAGAGTATATGAACACAGGCTGGGGAGGGACACACTGTTACTGTCATATTGGATAAAACATAAGTTGCTGAGGTTAGGACCACCAGGGACCCCAATGTTACTTAGGAAAGACTATGTCCATGTTTAATAAAATAATTTTCACGTATGCTTAGCACAGGTCCGTCCGTCCATTCATGGATTCTGTATGGTACTAATAAAAATAGGCCATCACAGCACTCGGCTATGTCATTTATGTACATAAATGCATACAAAATATTAATTACTCGAGCTAAATTGCTGCATTGTCGCCTTAAAAGAACTATGCACCTGATTAATGTTCATGCCGGTCTGGAGAGGGCGGGGGTGAAGGATGCAGCTCCTGATTCATTAAGAGATATATTCATCAGAAGCGTCTGATGGCTGGACAGCGCCTCCATGCGCTATGCCACTTACTGGAGTAGGATTTGTAGCGACCACCGCTGCTCATGATGAAGTTCTCAAACAGCAGTCATCACAACCCTGCCCACTTACCGATAAAAGTGGCATTAGAAAGCAAAAAGTTGCAACATTTTTACATAGTCTTCAGTTGCATCCAAATTATACGATTGAGAATTTTATAACAGAATTCTGGAGTAAAAACTGATGAATGGGGTCCTACGTGTTTTGTTTTGTTTAAGCTGAGTTGATGCAGGTCTGTGCTATGACGTCAATTTAAGTTAAGAAACCCTTTTATCTACAGGTGCATCTCACTAAATTAGAATATCATCAAAAAGTTAATTTGTCAGTTCTTCAATACAAAAAGTGAAACTCATCTATAGAGTCATTACATACAGAGTGATCTATTTCAAGTGTTTATTTTTGTTAATGTTGATTATGGCTTACAGCCAATGAAAACACAACAGACATTATCTCAGTAAATTAGAATACTTTTATAACAGCTTGAAAAATTATTTTAAAATCCGAAATGTTATCCTACTGAAATGTATGGTCAGTAAATGCCCTCAATACCTGGTCGGGGATCCTTTTGCATCAATTACTGCATTAATGCGGCAATGTGGCGTGGCATGGAGGCGATCAGCCTGTGGCACTGCTGAGGTGTTATGGAAGCCCAGGTGGCTTTGATAGCAGCCTTCAGCTTGTCTGCATTATTGGGTCTGGTGTCTCTCATCTTCCTCTTGACTATACCCAATAGATTCTCTATGGGGTTAAGGTCAGGCGAGTTTGCTGCCAACCAAGCACAGTGATACTGTTGTTTTAAACCAGGTATTGGTACTTTTGGCAGTGTGGACAGGGGCCAAGTCCTGCTGGAGAATGACATTTCCATCTCCAAAAAGCTTGTCAGCAGAGGGAAGCATGAAGTGCTGTAAAATGTCCTGGTAGACGGCTGCGCTGACTTTGGTCTTGATAAAACACAGTGGACCTACACCAGCAGATGACATGGCTCCCCAAACCATCACTGATTGTGGAAACTTCACACTAGACCTCAAGCAGCTTGGATTGTGGCCTCTCCACTCTTCCTCCCGACTCTGAGACCTTGTGGAGTGTGTCAATGACTGCCTTCTGGACATCTGTCAAGTCAGCAGTCTTCCCCATGATTGTGGAGCCTACTGAAACAGACTAAGGGACCTTGTTAAATGCTTAGGAAGCCTTTGCAGGTGTTTTTGTTAATTATTCTAATTTACTGAGATAATGACTTTTGTGTTTTCATTGGCTGTAAGCCATAATCATCAACATTAACGGAAATAAACACTTGAAATAGATGACTCTGTCTGTAATGACTCTATATGAGTTTCACTTTTTGTACTGAAGAACTGAAATAAATTAACTTTTTGATGATATTCTAATTTAGTGAGATGCACCTGAATTATTAGAATTATCACACCAGTACATCTGTTTTCTCATTTGCAAGATTTAAGTAAATCTTGTATGATATCTTTTTCATTTGTGAATGTCCTTATACTTTCAAGCAGAACCTAGACACCCCACAATGCAATAACCCATCGATCACTATAAGCACTCCTTTTTCGATGCATATCCAAATTATGGACTGAGTATACGTTTCTTATGCCTGAACTGCGCACCCCTCGGTGAAGACAGTGAGTTTTTTGGGGGCAGCTTATGGTCGTCTCAGGATATAAACACCCCCTGATCTGCTTGAAAATATAACTGAAATAAAATGTCGAGAAAAAATTTCAAATATCACGTTGACCCTTCAAGTCACTGTCTTGTAAATCTTTATCACTTCTCCACAGAATAGGTGATTGGTCTGAAATCACTCAGGGTGTAAAGAGACTCTGTCATCACAGAATAACTAATCAAACCAATCGCAGCCCTTCAGTATATCATGGCACCCTGTATTTTGATTGGCAGCTGTAGCTTTATAGACTTGAGTGGGGGTCTCAAACATTTGGCCACAGAGGCTGCTTCATGCAGCCCGCAGGCACCATACACCTTGAGGATTGTGGCACGTCAGCACTTTTTCAGTGGAACATATTGCAGGCCCCGTGCACAGACAAGCTCTTTGTTCAGCTATACCAATGCCAACTGTGGGTCAATCACAGGCCAGCAGCTAATGTCTGCAGGGGACCAGGATGGGAACAGTACTAGAAGATGAGGATCAGGATCTTGACATTACTGCAAAGAGACATTACTACAAAAAGGGGACCAGGAAGGGACACGTTACTATGAGACAGGGAGCCGAATGTTGAGATTGCTACAAGAAGGGGACCAGGTGGGAGGATATTTCTAAAAGATGGCCATGATGGGGGACAATAAAACAAGATGAGGACCATGATGGGGGACATAAGCACAAGATAGGGACCATGATGGGGACATTACTACAAGATGTATGCCAAAACTACTATATGGCGCTAATAGTAAGATTGTATTACAAAAAGGGGCTAAAATGTAAAAGAAAACAAAAAAAATTCTAAATATTGGCTTAAATTTTTTAGTGCCAATAAAAATGTTTTTTTTATAAATAAACTAAAATAAAGCCAAAAAAGTGCACACTTGTTATCGGTCATCTGTAATAACCCAACCTATAAAATTATTATACCCCATAACAGAAAATAAATAAATCTGCAAAAAAAATTATAAACAAGTGATCAAAAGGTGTATACAATCCCTGGCAAAAATTATGGAATCACCGGGCTCAGAGGATGTTCATTCCGTTGTTTAATGTTGAAAAAAAGCAGATCACAGACATGGCACAAAGCTAGTCATTTCAAATGGCAACTTTAGGGCTTTAAGAAACACTAAAAGAAATCAAGATTAAAAATGTGTTACTCAGTAAGGGTAATTTTTTTCAGACCAAGCAGAGGGAAAAAATTATGGAATCACTCAATTCTGAGGAAAAAATTATGGAATCATGAAAAACAAACACACAAATGAACACTCCAATACATCACTAGTATTTTGTTGCACCACCTCTGGCTTTAATAACAGCTTGCAGTCTCTGAGGCATGGACTTAGTGACAAACGGTACTCTTCATCAATCTGGCTCCAACTTTCTCTGATTGCTGTTGCCAGATCAGCTTTGCAGGTTGGAGCCTTGTCATGGACCATTTTCTTCAACTTCCACCAAAGATTTTCAATTGGATTGAGATCCGGACTATTTGCAGGCCATGACATTGACCTTATGTGTCTTCTTTCAAGGAATGTTTTCACAGTTTTTGCTCTATGGCAGGATGCATTATCATCTTGAAAAATGATGTCATCATCCCCAAACATCCTTTCAATTGATGGAATAAGAAAACTGCCCAAAATATCAATGTAAACGTGGGCATTTATTGAAGATGTAATGACAGCCATCTCCCCAGTGCCTTTACCTGACATGCAGCGCCATATCATCAATAACTGTGGAAATTTAAATTTGCATGTTCTCTTCATGCAGTCATCTTTATAAATCTCATTGGAACGGCACCAAACAAAAGTTCCAGCATCATCACCTTGCCCAATGCAGATTCTCGATTCATCACTGAATATGACTTTCATCCACTATCTCTCCCTCTGCCCATCTGTGAAGCTGGACACTCATCTAGAGCAGAGTCTCTAGGTGGCTCTCGGTCGGTCGATTCCTCAGGCTGCGGAATTTCACTCTGTACAGCTCAGGAATGAGACGGTACCTCAGGATCAGCGCAGCTTTAATGAAGTCATTAGTCCTGGTGCTGGGCTGCAGGGAGAGACGAGAAAGCGTCCAGGGCTCTCCCTCTTAGCCTGGTGGACAGGGTGTGTGCCCAGTCTGCCTTGGGTACCTGGTACTGGAGACACACCTGTTCAAACCCTTTCAGGAAAAGGTCCAGGTCTCCGTCCGATTCCAGGACAGGCAGATCCTCTGAGCGCAGCTTAGCTTTTGGGGCTGCTGGAGTCTGTGCTGTTTGAGCCGGTGGGTCCTGCCGGCTCCGCAGCTGGGCTAACTGTAGCTGGTACTGCCTCTCCTCCTTTCTTTCCTGGGCATCTCGCTCAGCTTGCTCCTTTCTTTCCTGGGCATCTCGCTCAGCTTGCCACATGTGGAGCATGGCCTGGCTCTGCTCCTGCTGTCCATCTCTCAGCGCCTGGAGGTAGGCCTGCATAAGAGCGTCCAGGGCCGGGTTACTGTCCCCTCCAGCTGGAGCTTTGGATTGCATAACAGAATGTCCAGGATGTTCGTGGGTGTCAGGGGCACTTCCACCCTCCTCTGACACCTCAGTCTGGTCAGCGACTGGCACCACACTGCCACCTTCCATCTGCTCAGCGTCCCCTCTGGTAGCACTCATCTGGGAACCTTTGCTTCTGAGGCAGTATGCCATCCACCAGAGACCGTAGCCAAATAAAAGATAGGACAGAAAACTAAGAGGGGGAAGGGTACAGTATCGTACACACGCTTTCACTGTATACTATGTCTGATCTACTAACTAGCACCGAGCTCAGTTCACAGATATCCAAATCCCACCGCTGCCACCAATTGTCACAAACCGATCTGAGCCACGTGCCCCTGATCCTTCCTCACAACTTCCGTGAGTTCTGGGTTTAGGATAATGTGAAGCGAGCTTATAAATGTTATATATTTATTTACTCAAAAGAGCGATGCTAGGTACAATATATACAAGCGGTTACAAGATATATATATACAGTAGTCAGACAAATACAGTAAGGAAGCAGTAATACGATACAGTAAAATTAAAAGGAATAAAAGTGAATATACCACACTTTCATCAAAGGTCTCTGGACACGGCAGGAAGGGTGCTGTCATGGGTCCAGGGCGGTTCCTTGTGTCTTTCTGCACATCTGTAGCGACAGGTGACCCTCAACAGAAGACCCTTCCTCTCTCACAGAAGGACACATTTATACGTAACTTGGGCAGGGCAGAAAATAGGCGATTTACATGTAATCTCCTCATCCCTTCTATCAGATATTTCATAATCCATTTCCCAGCAATATTCTCATTTTAAAGTGCGCATGGTAATTGATCTAACACAGGAGCTTCCCCTGACTTCAGAGGTAATTCAATTAGCTATTCCTCATTGCCATGATTCAATTAGCTCCCCCATACTCTTGTCAGGAATAGGAATTTGCACTACAAAGGTATATATCCTTTTGGAGCCGGCATAGTAACGTAATGGTAATTAAGTCATATCCTGACTGTGGGAAATACACCATTTCCCCTGGGGTCCTTTGAAGTCAGACAGACTAGCATTCCTGCTGAGACCTTCATAACTGGGAATATGAATTTCCAGTCCCTGGCCTCACCACAGAGGTCCTCAAAAAGTCCACTCCGATCTATACGGCTCACTGGTGAATCAGCTAGAATTGAGTTGCTCAAATGAGGTCCTCAAAAAATCCACTCCAATACAATGTTGTAAATTATGAGGACTCTGTTGCTGCGGTCTGTTATGTTTCTCCCTGCGAAGCTCCGCTCACTCTTTGAAAAACTCGATTCCAGTCACCTCAACACCAAACAATACAGTTTGGAGGCTACAGGGAGATCCTCAAAATACCCACTCCGATCTAAATGGCTCACTAGTGAATCAGCTAGAATGGAGTTACTAAAATGAGGTCCTCAAAAAATCCACTCCGATCTATACGGCTCACTAGTGAATGTGAATCAGCTAGAATGGAGTGGCTCAAATGAGGTCCTCAAAAAATCCACTCCAATACAATGTTGTAAATTATGAGGACTCTGTTGCTGCACTCTGTTATGTTTCTCCCTGCGAAGCTCCGCTCACTCTTTGAAAAACTCCATTCCAGTCACCTCAGCACCAAACTGTACAGAGTGAAGGCTACAGGAAGATCCTCAAAAAATCCACTCCGATCTAGACGGCTCACTAGTGAATCAGCTAGAATGGAGTTGCTCAAATGAGGACCTCAAAAAATCCACTCCAATCCTATGTTGTAAATTATGAGGACTGTCGGCTGCACTCTGTTATGTTTTTCCCCGCGAGGCTACACCTACTCTTTGAAAAACTTAATTCCAGTCATCTCAGCACCAAACTGTACAGAGTGAAGGCTACAGGAAGATCCTCAAAAAATCCACTCCGATCTAGACGGCTCACTAGTGAATCAGCTAGAATGGAGTTGCTCAAATGAGGTCCTCAAAAAATCCACTCCAATACAATGCTGTAAATTATGCTGCGCTCTGTTACGTTACTCCCCGCGAGGCGAGGCTCACTCTTTGAAAAACTTGATTCCAGTCACCTCAGCACCAAACTGTACAGAGTCAAGGCTACAGGAAGATCCTCAAAACATCTACTCCGATCTAGACGGCTCACTAGTGAATCAGCTAGAATGGAGTTGCTCAAATGAGGACCTCAAAAAATCCACTCCAATCCTATGTTGTAAATTATGAGGACTGTCGGCTGCACTCTGTTATGTTTTTCCCCGCGAGGCTACACCTACTCTTTGAAAAACTCAATTCTAGTCACCTCAGCACCAAACTGTACAGAGTAAAGGCTACAGGAAGATCCTCAAAATATCCACTCCGATCTAGACGGCTCAATGGTGAATCAGTTAGAATGGAGTTTATTGTTTGAGGACCACAAATAATCAACTCCAAACTAGATGCAACCGTCTCTCTTGCACGCCCCATGTGCTCCAAGCACAACCGGATATCCGTGGTCACCGGAAACACGTGACAGGAAGCACGTGACCGGAGAGTCAGTATGCGTTCCACACGCCGGAACCACCTGGCCGCCATTCTCCCAGTCAGAGCATGTGACCAGCACCGGGATCATGTGATCATGGACACAGTGAAGCTGCCTCCCCGCTGTCACCTAGATTTCAATGCACAGTCAATCCTGGAACTTTACAGCTGAGTGCGTTCCATGACATATCATACAATCTATATGCCTATTGCAAACATTGTCATTCTGATAAGGGCATACTATACTCATAAGGCTTCTCAAATAAATAGTACAAGCGACACTCAAATATATTGTGCATGGGAGTTCACAATAGGCTATAATTGCATAGTATAAATTCAAAGAGAAGACCCTTAGTGGGCCAATTTCATGAACTAATGCTATACCATGCAGATTTACATAATTGACCTGCAAATGATTCTTCTAGTTGTCAGTAGAGGGCAGCCTAAACATAAACCAATCTAGTGAGCGACAGATGTGGCATCTTCTTTGGTGCATGGGTCGGCCTCAACTAATCAATGAGCATTAACATTTTTTTACACTGCCACAATGATATTAAGTGAAATTAACACCGAATTTTGAACCTTACTTGCTCAAATATAAATTTTTCACTGCACCCCTTAAATATTTAAGCATTCTGTCCATACAATGGCCGCTGGTGGAGGAGCAGTGACCAGACCTGTCCTCAGCCTCCAATACTAAAACTCCTCACATAGGAGAGCTGCTTGTCTGTTGGAGGAGGCTGATACGATAGGCTGATCTGGTCACATGATCCTCCCCCAGCGGCCATTTTATGGACATAAGTGCTGCTCAGTGTGTGAGGAGAGCACGTGGAGTAATCTAGTCTCCTCTATCAGTAACAGAGATGAGACAATGTTTTCACCTAGTTTGACAAATTAAAAAAAAAATAGATTTGCAGCAACTCAGATCTCCTCAAATTGCAAATAGTTGAAGAAAATCTAAATTTATTGCTATCAATAATGGTGTCCTCTTTTTCCTTATAATACTTATATTCGCTGGGCTACGTTATAATAATAATGCCCCTTATACTGACTAATAATAATAATAATGTCTCATGACAGTGGTGCCCTGTGTATCCTTATAATGTCCCCCGGGCCTCCTTATGTAATAATTGTGTCCTGGGAAACCAGAAACATATGCTAATACTTATCACCCCCTCTCTCCCACGCTGAGAGGTGATATTCTCCTCCTCACTACAGTCTAGGTGCAGGCAGATGTTGAAGTGAGGTCATTGCATCGCCTGATGTCCCTCATGTGGTGCTGACCTCTTTGAGTTCATAAGACATAAGCAGTCTAAGGCTTTTCTGAGCAAATGGCAGAGCAGGGAGTCGATGGCTCTCTGCTCCGCCTCAGTTGTTAATGGTTAATGATATCCACATCCTCAGAAAGTGGATACTGTCAACAAGTGTCCACACCGGCCCATCTGGTATTTGTTGGAACTGCCAGATGGACAGTCAGGCCCTGTGGGGACCCTTGCAGTTTAGCTCAGTTGGTATAATAGAGTCATATTTAGAATATTATTTAAGCTTAACTTTGAAGGGCCCATGCTAGTGACCCTCATACATAGCGTTTTTCTGCTTTTTTTACTGCAACAACAAAAACTTGCTCTTGGCAGTAAAAACAATGTGTTCAAAACCCCTGGTTTTCCTCATGTTCCCTGCATTTTTGTCGCTTTTTTGTAGCCTTTTTTGGGTGTGGATTACATATGAGCTTTGTCTACAGTACATGTTTAATAAAGTTAGTTTTATTCACCACAACCGCTGCCAAAACGCTGTGAAAAAACGTGCATTTTTTACAGCATTTATTCACCCTTTCATTTCTTTGTTAAAAAAAAGCTACAAAAACACTGAGAGAATTGACACGCTGTGGATTTTAAAAACGCTGCATTTGTCAAATTCAGTTAGGAAAAAAAATCAAGCATATGAGTGAAATTTCTAAAATCTCATATCTTTTGCTGGTACTGTAAAACGCAGCGTGACCTGAGGTAAAAATGTCAGACATGTCAGGTGCTCAGGTACTAGAAGTACAGGAGTCTGTGCAGAACAATAGGCAGGGCCGGCGTCAGCACCCGGGCAAGTGCCAGGGCCCTGAGCAGGCAAGGGGGCCCACTTGCGGTCGGGCACCCCACCGGGCTATGGGCACAGGAGAGCGGTGCCAGCACCCGCCCTTCTCCCCCGCTTGCTCAGGGCCCCGGCAGCCGGATACTTACCTCTCCCCGTGCCTCTGCAGCTCAGCTGTCTTCCCGCTCTGCGCTCCCTGTGACGTCTCAGGTCAGAGGGCGCGGTGACGTCTTTCCACCGCGTCCTCCCCTGAGCCATCACAGGCAGCGCAGAGCGTGAAGACGTCAGCAACGCTGGAGTCCGGACCTGAGCAGCGGCAGGAGGAGTGAGGTGAGGGTGAGTAATTGATTTTTTTTTTTTAATGTATGGAGGCAAGGGGCATTATATGGGGGGGTGACATCCTGCATGGGGCATTATATGGGGGGGTGACATCCTGCATGGGGCATTATATGGGGGGTGACATCCTGCATGGGGCGTTATAAAGAGGGGGGGAGACATCCTGCATGGGGCAATATAAAGAGGGGGGGAAACATCCTGCATGGGGCATTATATAGGGGGGGGAGACATCCTGCATGGGGCATTATAAAGGGGGGGGGACATCCTGCATGGGGCATTATATGGTGGGGAAGAGGGATATCCTGCATGGGGCATTATATGGGGGGAAAGGGACATCCTGCATGGCGCATTATATGGGGGGAAAGGGACATCCTGCATGGGGCATTATATGGGGTGGAGAGGTGACATCCTGCATGGGGCATTATATGGTGGGGGAAAGGGACATGCTGCATGGGGCATTATATGGGAGGGGGGAAGGGACATCCTGCATTGGGCATTATATGGGAGGGGGGAAGGGACATCCTGTATGGGGCATTATATGGGGGAAAGGGACATCCTGCATGGGGCATTATAAGGGGAGAACAGCATGCATAGGGCATTATAAGGGGAGAACAGCCTGCATAGGGCATTATGTGGGGGGAGGACAGCCTGCATGGAGCATTATATGGGGGCCAGTATCCTGTATAGAGCGTTATAAGGGGGCCAGTATCCTGTATAGAGCGTTATAAGGGGACCAGTATCCTGTATGGAGCGTTATATGGGGGCCAATATCCTGTATGGAGCATTATATGGGGGCCAGTATTCTGTGTGGATCGTTATATGGGGGCCAGTTTTCCGTATGGAGCGTTATATGGGGGCCAGTATTCCGTATGCAGCTTTATATGGGGGCCAGTATTCTGTATGGAGCATTTTATGGGGGCCAGTATCCTGTGCGGAGCGATTCGCCGTTTTTTGAGCTTTTGTAGAATTTACAATAGATATATCTTATGTAATGTAAGAAGTGAAATCTTTGCATTGTACTATATACAGTGCCTACAAGTAGTATTCAACCCCCTGCAGATTTAGCTGGTTTGATAAGATGCAAATAAGTTAGAGCCTTCAAACTGCAAGCGAGAGTAGGTTTTATGATCAGAAGCATAAATCTTACAAACCAAAAAGTTATGTTGCTCAGTTGAATTTTATTAAATTTTAAACATAAAAGTGTGGGTCAATTATTATACAACCCCTATGTTTAATATTTTGTGGAATAACCCTTGTTTGCAATTACAGCTAATAATCGTCTTTTATAAGACCTGATCAGGCCGGCACAGGTCTGTGGAGTTATCTTGGCCCACTCCTCCATGCAGATCTTCTCCAAGTTATCTAGGTTCTTTGGGTGTCTCATGTGGACTTTATTCTTGAGCTCCTTCCACAAGTTTTCAATTGGGTTAAGGTCAGGAGACTGACTAGGCCACTCCAACACCTTGACTTTTTCCCTCTTGAACCAGGCCTTGGTTTTCTTGGCTGTGTGCTTTGGGTCGTTGTCTTGTTGGAAGATGAAATTACGACCCATCTTAAGATCCTTGATGGAGGAGCGGAGGTTCTTGGCCAAAATCTCCAGGTAGGCCGTGCTATCCATCTTCCCATGGATGCGGACCAGATGGCCAGGCCCCTTGGCAGAGAAACAGCCCCACAGTATGATGCTGCCACCACCTTGCTTGACTGTAGGGATGGTATTCTTGGGGTCGTATGCAGTGCCATCTAGTCTCCAAACGTCACGTGTGTGGTTGGCACCAAAGATCTCGATCTTGGTCTCATCAGACCATAGAACCTTGAACCAGTCTGTCTCAGAGTCCTCCAAGTGATCATGAGCAAACTGTAGACGAGCCTTGACATGACGCTTTGAAAGTAAAGGTACCTTACGGGCTCGTCTGGAACGGAGACCATTGCGGTGGAGTACGTTACTTATGGTATTGACTGAAACCAATGTCCCCACTGCCATGAGATCTTCCCGGAGCTCCTTCCTTGTTGTCCTTGGGTTAGCCTTGACTCTTCAGACAAGCCTGGCCTCGGCACGGGAGGACACTTTCAAAGGCTGTCCTGGCCGTGGAAGGCTAACAGTAGTTCCATAAGCCTTCCACTTACGGATGATGCTCCCAACAGTGGAGACAGGTAGGCCCAACTCCTTGGAAAGGGTTTTGTACCCCTTGCCAGCCTTGTGACCCTCCACGATCTTGTCTCTGATGGCCTTGGAATGCTCCTTTGTCTTTCCCATGTTGACCATGTCTGAGTGCTGTTCACAAGTTTGGGGAGGGTCTTAAATAGTCAGAAAAGGCTGGCAAAAGAGATCTTTAATCCACACATGTGAAGCTCATTATTCTTGGTGCCTGAACTACTTCTTAATACTTTTGGGGGACCAAACAGAATTCTTGTGGTTTGAGGGGTTGAATAATAAATGACACTCTGAATTAACTTTTAACGTTTTTTAAAAAAAGAAAAAAAAATTGCTGCAGTGCATTTCCCACTTCCAGGCTGATCTACAGTACAAATGTCACAATGCCAAGTTAATTCCGCATGTGTCAACCAGCTAAATCTGCAGGGGGTTGAATACTACTTGTAGGCACTGTATATATGAATCGTGGTATGTGTTAAGGGGGCCCACTGAGACTCTTTTGCCCAGGGCCCAGAAAAACCTGGAGCCGGCCCTGACAATAGGGATATGTTTTCTGAGATCCCAGATCATAGAAACGTAATAAAATATTTTAGCTTTTCTGTAGAGCATAGACCCGGACGTCAGCTGGCCAATACAGGTGCCCTGTCCAGGGTCCTAGTTTTGGTTTAATGATTTAAGAGCTAAGAATATTCCGGCGCTGAGGTAGAAACAGATGAGAGGATATGTAACAGGAGCGGGGGAAAAGTGTGGTGTGTGCATGTCACCTTCGATCCGCTCATGTGAACAGTGTATTTTCTGGCTAATCACCTGCAATGTTCAGGTATGGTATAATAGGGCTGAGAGTCCACAAGAAGAGGGCTCTCTCTGCTCCTGGGAAAACTGCTGTGAGTAAAGCAATTGTTTGAGTTAAGAGCTGTGAATGAGGCCGAGCTCTGGTGAGTCAGGACTTTGTAAAATTGGTTGTAGCCAGTAGTACCAAACCTGCCTGGTGTGAATTGTGCCTTGGAATACCTGAAGCACATGTCTGGTCCAGGGGACGGTGATCGCTTGAACTTATTCTCTAATCCTGTCACAATATATAAATAGTTACATATATATAGATTTTTATATTTACTTATATAAATAAAATATGCAAGTGTGTATGTGTTTGTATATAATATATATATATATATACACACATATATATATATATATATATATATATATATATATATATATATATATATATATATATATATATATATATATATATATATATATACAGTACAGACCAAAAGTTTGGAAACACCTTCTCATTTAAAGATTTTTCTGTATTTTCATGACTATGAAAATTGTACATTCACACTGAAGGCATCAAAACTATGAATTAACACATGTGGAATTATATACTTAACAAAAAAGTGTGAAACAACTGAAAATATGTCTTATATTCCAGGTTCTTCAAAGTAGCCACCTTTTGCTTTGATGACTGCTTTGCACACTCTTGGCATTCTCTTGATGAGCTTCAAGAGGTAGTCACCGGAAATGGTCTTCCAACAATCTTGAAGGAGTTCCCAGAGATGCTTAGCACTTGTTGGCTCTTTTGCCTTCACTCTGCGGTCAAACTCACCCCAAACCATCTCGATTGGGTTCAGGTCTGGTGACTGTGGAGGCCAGGTCATCTGGCGTAGCACCCCATCACTCTCCCTCTTGGTCAAATAACCCTTACACGATGTGAGCAGACGTGAGGCAGAGGAGCTCCTGTAACCCTGTCCTGTAATCCTTCCTGCCCGAGGGAAATACTACATTTGAGAGGTCTTACCAGGTGGCCTGAGGTCTCAGGAGTGCGGGGGAGCAATCGGCGGTGCAGTACGAGATGACCCGGCGAGACAGCAAGCAGAGACAGGCGGCCAGCGCATCGCAGCACGAGGGCCAAAATGGCGCCGCGGCCTCTGAGGCGGGGACCGAGACTCCAAGGCAGCGGGAGAAGCGCATGGAGACGGCGATCCGGCTTTCCAAATATGCACACGGCGGAGGAGCTGAGGAGCCTGCACCCGATCAGAATGTGCAGTCTTTAAAAAGCACGGTAACGGAGGGGGATGTGGAAAGGGCAGCGGGGGAGGCACAGGAGAAGTCATATCAAAGGAAAATACAGGCTCCCAATCCAACTACTTCCCCCAGCAGAGAGGCTCAGGTTACCAGTGATGCTGACACAGTGACAAAGGATGATGAGCCTACTTTAAAAGATGTGCTGTTGGCCATCTCACATAGCAAAGCAGATCTCACTGAACATATAGGGTCTGTGAAAATAGACATATCTCATATACGCCATGACTTGCAGAAAATAAGGGAGCGCCTCACTGCAACAGAAGGTAGAGTGGGGGATTTGGAAGATACTGTGACTCCTATGACTAAAACACTTAAAACAGCTACTGACTCTATTAACTATTTACTCAACAAAACGGATGATTTTGAAAATCGCCTAAGAAGAAATAACGTGCGTATTGTGGGTGTGCCTGAGAAAGCAGAAGGCAGAGAGGTGGTGGATTTCTTTGAGACATGGCTGCTGCAATCCTTTGGAAAAGATAAATTCTCTAAAATGTTCGCTATTTAGAGGGCACACAGGGTCCCCACCAGACCTCCACCTCCTGGGGCAATGCCACGTACAGTCTTAATTAAAATGCTGCATTTTCGTGATAGAGATAAAATCCTGCAATTGGCGCGGTCGGCTAATGACTTATGTATAGAGGGGGCGAGAGTATCCTTCTATCATGACTTCTCTGTGGAGGTTCAAAAGAGACGCGCCCAATTTCAAGATATCAAGCGCAGATTGAGAGCACTTCAAGTACCCTATGCAATGCTATATCCTGCACGGCTGCGAGTCATAGCACTGGGTGAAACTCATTTTTTTGATTCATCAAAGGAGGCTGCAAAGTGAATGGACTTAAAAGAGAGACAAATCTGGGCGGGCTGACACCAATTTTGTGAAGATCCTTGACAGAATATAATATAATAATCCAGGGATTTTGAATTCTAGTGGATAATACTCCTCTGTTGCCTACTGAATTTATGTCCATAATCGTTATGATTGTTATTTTACAGTTATTATATACTGATCATAACCTGGCTCTCATATATACCTCGGGCAGGCCAATATACTTAAATAGTTGTTGAGGTGCTGGTTTCACCTACAATGTATAGGCAGGGATAAGACACTCTGCCGTTTGAATGTTCTGGGAACGTTGTGTGGGGGGGAAATGAGGGAGTCTCTGATGCAACTCATGTTGCGGCGCCTCGTGTGCTTATGGCCTACTAGGCTGCATGAGGCTAAACACCAGACTCTACATAGTACGGCTGTTGGTATTCATTTGATTAAGGGGGGGGGTGTTAAATGAGGTAGTGAGGGGGGGTAAAAGAACAGAATTTACTTTGTTTGGTGCAGACTGTGTATTAATACAATACTATAATCTTGATGGTCAGACGCACGAGTGGGTGCGGAGGGATGTATGCGACGGTCCATTTTCAATTGTTGGAACATGGTCAAGCAGACTAATGTAGTATCCTGGAATGTCAGGGGTATGGGAGATCACGGCAAAAGATTTGCGGCACTTAAATATCTTAAGGAATATCGGGACTCAATAATCTGTCTGCAAGAGATGCATTGCAATATGGAGGCCGCTACAGCACTGAGCAAGCTTTGGAGGGGGCCAGCATATCATTCTACACATAGTACTTACTCTAGGGGGGTTAGTATATTGATTCATCCGAATTTACCCTTTAAATGTGAAAAAAGTATCTGTGACAGGGAGGGTAGGTATGTGTGCCTAGTGTGCAGAGTGGCTGGACTTAGAATTTGCCTAATCGCTCTATATATTCCTCCACCTTTCTCTATACAGACTTTGCGCCAAATATTCCCATGGATAACGGAATTTGCTACCATACCCCTGTTAGTCATCGGGGATTTTAATATGTACCTACATGCTGAGCTTGATAAGTATAGGGGTAATGTGAAGGGAGGGGCAGCTCAAGAGACGTCATTGGCAAGGGTCCTACAGGAAATTAGCTTGGTAGATGTGTGGCGGGCTCGATTCCCAAATGTTAAGCAGTATTCATGTTATTCAGCATCCTATTCCTCTCTGTCCAGAATTGACCTGGCTCTGGGAAATAGTCACCTAGTCCCTTTAGTTACTAAAGTAGAATACTGCACAAGAATGTTATCTGATCATTCCCCATTATTGGTAGTTTTGGGGGTAGATTCTGGCATTACAAATAAAAGAGTATTGTGGAAATTTAATCCCTACTGGCTGGACGTGTTTGGGGAACAGTTGGATTTAGCAGGTAATTTAGATTATTTCTTTAAAGACAGCATAGGCTCTGCTCCTTTAAATATGGTATGGGAAACCATGAAGGCGTTCTTAAGGGGGATCCTGATTAAGGAGATTTCCGTGGTTAAATCCAGAAACAGGGCTCGTACCCAGGAGTTGCGGAGAGAAGTAGACATACTGGAACAGAGGTATGTTGGGTCCCCAATTATAGAGAATAGGGAACACTGGATACGGGCACAGGATACACTGAATGATCATATATTGAAACAAGCAGAATATAAACGATTCTTTCTTAAACAACAGTTTTATGTGGAGGGAGAAAGTGCAGGACACTTGCTGGCCACTATAGCCAAGGCCCAGACTGGGGCTCCTATGATTGCAGCCATCAGGGATACTAGGGGTGCGGTAATTACTGACTCAAAAGCTATAATGGAAGATTTTTTTCAGTTTTACAGACAATTATATGCCTCCAAACAGACTAACGAGCAAAGGGACATAGATCTATACCTTCATAATATGCAAATACCATGCCTAACAGATAGCCAAAGAGAACAATTAGATGCACCAATTACACTGGAGGAGATGCAGGAAGCTTTAAAAGATTTTCAAAATAACAAGGCCCCTGGTGCGGATGGGATCCCCACGGAAATTTATAAGGAGGCTGGGGGGGTTTTACTTCCCAGGTTGCTGGAAGTCTTTAGGGAAGCAAAGGAGAGGGGGACCTTGCCGACTTCAATGAGGGGGGCTAGCATAGTTCTTTTGCTTAAACCTGGAAAGGATGCCCTAAACCCTGAATCATATAGGCCAATATCCTTACTCTCGGTAGATGTAAAAATTCTAGCTAAGATCCTGGCTACCAGATTGGGGGCGGTTATTACGCACCTGATTGCAGAAGACCAGACTGGATTTATACCGGCCAAGTCAACGGCAATTAATTTGCGTCGGCTTTTCCTTAACCTACAAATGCAGCCACACAATGTGGGTGGTAGGGCAGTGCTATCGCTTGATGCCGCTAAGGCTTTTGATAGTGTCGAGTGGGAGTACTTATGGGCTGTTTTGAGAAAGATGGGATTTGGTGCTGAATTTTGAGCCTGGGTGCAACTTCTATATAGCAATCCGGTAGTTCGGATTAGAATTAATGGCAATCTTTCTGGTAACATTGAAATGGGCAGAGGCGCGCGTCAAGGCTGCCCGTTGTCCCCCCTACTATTTGCCCTGGCTGTGGAGCCGTTGGCTGTTAAGCTTTGTTCCAGCAGCGAAATACAGGGGTTCTGCTACAAAACACTGGAGGAGCGGGTGGCCTTATATGCCAACGACCTTCTGTTGTTTCTGGGTGACACGGAGCAATCTCTGATGGTGGCTATGAATCTAATAACGGAGTTTGGAGATTATTCTGGCTTGCGGATGAATTGGGACAAATCAGTCCATATGTCGGTTGATGGTTTGTCTCAGAATATGAAGGTAGGGAGTACCAGCTTGAAGGTTGTGCGGGAATTCAAATATCTCGGAGTTAGAGTGACCGCATCTATCGGAGATTATATTCCTTTAAATTTACTTGAACTGCTTGCCAGGTTTCAACAAAAGGCCGATACTTGGAGTAAACTTCCCTTATCAGTGGTAGGTCGAACTAATCTAATTAAAATGGTGTTAATGCCCTAATTATTATATATCCTTCATAATTCACCTGTTTGGATCCCCATGAGAATATTTTATAAGTTTCAGACATTGTTTCGGGAGCTGATCTAGAAAAAAGGGGTGGCCAGAATTAGTTTGAATACACTTCAAAGGCCCAAAGATCAGGGGGGACTAGCCGCACCTAATCCATGGATATATTTTCTGGCCTCTCAGATTCAACAGCTTGGGTTGGTTGGTCGCCTACTTTCACACAATCTGCCGATTATCTCCTTTTTAGAAACAGGAATCTCGGGGTGGGATGCTAGGCGGCACCTCCCGACCCTAACACTTATAGGAAAAACGTGGCAGAAAATTAAACTGTTGTTGGGAATGAAAGGCTTTACCCCGTTTACCCCGTTGTGGCATAATGCGGGCCTTCCAGAGATCCATAAATTGAAAGGATTCGGAATATGGGAAAAATTGGGAATAACTAATGTGGCGCAAATATTAGAGGGGGAAATACTTAAATTGTTCCAACAGATAAAAGACGAATATTGTGTCCCACAAACCAGTTTCTACTTTTATCTCCAATTGAGGCACGCATGGTTTGTACAGCCACGACATATGCAGAGTAAAATCCAACATCATATACTGTTTAATACGCTACTATGCCATAGAGGTGGGAAGGGAATGATATCCAGAATTTACGGGATACTTATGCAGCAATTTCAGTGGGACAGACCCTGAAATGTTAAGGAGAGGTGGGAATGTGACATTGGTGCTATATTCTCAGAGGAGTGGGAAGATGTGGTGGGGAGCGTTCCGACATTATCTACATGTGAAGCACATAGACTTTCACAGTTGTATTTATTACATAGAGTATATAGAACCCCCAAATTTCTACAGCGCATTGGGGTAAGGAATGACAGTATGTGTCCGAAATGTGGAGAGGAAGGAGCAGATCTTATGCATATGATGTGGATGTGTAGGAGGGTCGCTGTATTTTGGAATGAGTGTGTGCAATATATTAATACTGTGTTTGAGTGTAATTTATTCCTACATCCTAAAGTATGTGTATTAGGCCATGTGGAAATAATAGGATGCGAAGAGGATGAAATAATAGCCATTAAGAGGACTCTATACCAGGTCAGAAAGCTTATAGCCGCACATTGGCTGGGTCCCTCCCCTCTCAGGTTCCAAGAATTCCTGGATAGAATGCGGCTTTTATTAAGATTAGAAGAGGGAGTGTACAAAAAACGGAAGGCTATACGTAAATTTGACAAAATCTGGGGCAAATGGAGCATGTTTCATGGTCATTATGTCATGTCTAATTTAAATATCACTTGAGATTGAAATGTTGTGGTCTCCCATATTCTGTATAACTAATTGCTGATTGTCGGATGCTATGCTATATATCCTTGGATCAATTTATCAATGCCTTAATGGTCAAATAAGCTATATGATAGTACACGGTCTGTAATAACAAAATTTGCTTTTGTCATATGGTTCTTGGGGTTGTAATGGGTGGGGGGAAGGGGAATAGGTGGGTTTTGGGAGGCACTACCAGTTTGGTGATGTCTCACTGTTGTTTATTTGTAATGTTGAAAAATATTTTAATAAAAAAATATCTGATTTAAAAAAAATAACCCTTACACAGCCTGGAGGTGTGTTTGGGGTCATTGTCCTGTTGAAAAATAAATAATGGTCCAACTAAACGCAAACCGGATGGAATAGCATGCCGCTGCAAGATGCTGTGGTAGTCATGCTGGTTCATTATGCCTTCAATTTTGAATAAATCCCCAACAGTGTCACCAGCAAAGCACCCCCACACCATCACACCTTCTCCTCCATGCTTCACGGTGGGAACCAGGCATGTAGAGTCCATCCGTTCACCTTTTCTGCGTCGCACAAAGACACGGTGGTTGGAACCAAAGATCTCAAATTTGGACTCATCAGACCAAAGCACAAATTTCCACTGGTCTAATGTCCATTCCTTGTGTTCTTTAGCCCAAACAAGTCTCTTCTGCTTGTTGCCTGTCCTTAGCAGTGGCTTCCTAGCAGCTATTTTACCATGAAGGCCTGCTACACAAAGTCTCCTCTTAACAGTTGTTGAAGAGATGTGTCTGCTGCTAGAACTGAGTGTGGCATTGACCTGGTCTCTAATCTGAGCTGCTGTTAACCTGCGATTCCTGAGGCTGGTGACTCAGATAAACTTATCCTCAAAACCAGAGGTGACTCTTGGTCTTCCTTTCCTGGGGCGGTCCTCATGTGAGCCAGTTTCTTTGTAGCGCTTGATGGTTTTTGCAACTGCACTTGGGGACACGTTCAAAGTTTGCCCAATTTGTCGGACTGACTGACCTTCATTTCTTAAAGTAATGATGGCCACTCGTTTTTTTTTACTTAGCTGCTTTTTTCTTGCCATAATACAAATTCTAACAGTCTATTCAGTAGGACTATCAGCTGTGTATCCACCAGACTTCTGCACAACACAACTGATGGTCCCAACCCAATTTATAAGTCAAGAAATCCCACTTATTAAACCTGACAGGGCACACCTGTGAAGTGAAAACCATTTCCGGTGACTACCTCTTGAAGCTCATCAAGTGAATGCCAAGAGTATGCAAAGCAGTCATCAAAGCAAAAGGTGGCTACTTTGAAGAACCTAGACTATAAGACATATTTTGAGTTGTTTCACACTTTTTTGTTAAGTATATAATTCCACATGTGTTAATTCATAGTTTTGATGCCTTCAGTGTGAATGTACAATTTTCATAGTCATGAAAATACAGAAAAATCTTTAAATGAGAAGGTGTGTCCAAACTTTTGGTCTGTACTGTATATATATATATACAGTACAGACCAAAAGTTTGGACACACCTTCTCATTTAAAGATTTTTAAATCTAGACTACCTCTTGAAGCTCATCAAGAGAATGCCAAGAGTGTGCAAAGCAGTCATCAAAGCAAAAGGTGGCTACTTTGAAGAACCTAGAATATAAGACATATTTTCAGTTGTTTCACACTTTTTTGTTAAGTATATAATTCCACATGTGTTAATTCATAGTTTTGATGCCTTCAGTGTGAATGTACAATTTTCAAAGTCATGAAAATACAGAAAAATCTTTAAATGAGAAGGTGTGTCCAAACTTTTGGTCTGTAATGTATATACAGTTAGGTCCATATATATTTGGACAGAGACAACATTTTTCTAATTTTGGTTCTAGACATTACCACAATGAATTTTAAACAAAACAATTCAGATGCAACTGAAGTTCAGACTTTCAGCTTTCATTTGAGGGTATCCACATTAAAATTGGGTGAAGGGTTTAGGAGTTTCAGCTCTTTAACATGTGCCATCCTGTTTTTAAAGGGACCAAAAGTAATTGGACAATTGACTCTAAGGCTATTTCATGGACAGGTGTGGGCAATCCCTTCGTTATGTCATTCTCAATTAAGCAGATAAAAGGCCTGGAGTTGATTTGAGGTGTGGTGCTTGCATTTGGAAGGTTTTGCTGTGAAGTAAACATGCGGTCAAAGGAGCTCTCAATGCAGGTGAAACAAGCCATACTTAACCTGCAAAAACAGAAAAAAAACATCAGAGAAATTGCTACAATATTAGGAGTGGCAAAATCTACAGTTTGGTACATCCTGAGAAAGAAAGAAAGCACTGGTGAACTCATCAATGCAAAAAGACCTGGGCGCCCACGGAAGACAACAGAGGTGGATGATCACAGAATAATCTCCATGGTGAAGAGAAACCCTTTCACAACAGCCAACCAAGTGAACAACACTCTGCAGGAAGTAGGCGTATCAATATCCAAATCTACCATAAAGAGAAGACTGCATGAAAGTAAATACAGAGAGTTCACTGCACGGTGCAAGCCACTCATAAGCATCAAGAATAAAAAGGCTAGACTGGACTTTGCTAAAAAAAAACATCTAAAAAAAGTCAGCACAGTTCTGGAAGAACGTTCTTTGGACAGATGAAACCAAGATCAACCTCTACCAGAATGATGGAAAGAGAAAAGTATGGCGAAGGCGTGGTACAGCTCATGATCCAAAGCATACCACATCATCTGTAAAACACGGCGGAGGCAGTGTGATGGCTTGGGCATGCATAGCTGCCAGTGGCACTGGGTCACTAGTGTTTATTGATGATGTAACACAGGACAGAAGCAGCCGAATGAATTCTGATGTATTCAAAGCCATACTGTGTGCCAGATCCAGCCAAATGCATCCAAACTCGTTTCATACTACAGATGGAGAATGACCCAAAACATAAAGCCAAAGCAACCCAGGAGTTTATTAAAGCAAAGAAGTGGAATATTCTTGAATGGCCAAGTCAGTCACCTGATCTCAACCCAATTGAGCATGCATTTCACTTGTTAAAGACTAAACTTCAGACAGAAAGGTCCACAAACAAACAGCAACTGAAAACCACCGCAGTGAAGGCCTGGCAGAGCATCAAAAAGGAGGAACCACAGCGTCTGGTGATGTCCATGAGTTCAAGACTTCAGGCCAGGCAGTCATTGCCAACAAAGGGTTTTCAACCAAGTACTAGAAATGAACATTTTATTTACAATTATTTAATCTGTCCAATTACTTTTGGTCCCTTTAAAAACAGGGTGGCACATGTTAAGGAGCTGAAACTCCTAAACCCTTTTTCCAATTTTAATGTGGATACCCTCAAATTAAAGCTGAAAGTCTGAACTTCAACTGCATCTGAATTGTTTTGTTTAAAATTCATTGTGGTAATGTCTAGAACCAAAATTAGAAAAATGTTGTCTCTGTCCAAATATATGTGGACCTAACTATATATATATATATATATATATATACAGTACTGGCCAAAAGTATTGGCACCCCTGCAATTCTGTCAGATAATACTCAGTTTCTTCCTGAAAATGATTGCAATCACAAATTCTTTGGTATTATTATCTTCATTTAATTTGCTTGCAAGGAAAAAACACAAAAGAGAATGAAGCAAAAATCAAATCATTGATCATTTCACACAAAACTCCAAAAAAGGGCCGGACAAAAGTATTGGCACCCTCAGCCTAATACTTGGTTGCACAACCTCTAGCCAAAATAACTGCGAACAACCGCTTCCGGTAACCATCAATGAGTTTCTTACAATGCTCTGCTGGAATTGTAGACCATTCTTCTTTGGCTCCAGGTCCCTGATATTTGAAGGGTGCCTTCTCCGAACTGCCATTTTGAGATCTCTCCACAGGTGTTCTATGGGATTTAGGTCTGCACTCATTGCTGGCCACCTTAGAAGTCTCCAGTGCTTTCTCTAAAACCATTTTATAGTGCTTTTGGAAGTGTGTTTTGGGTCATTGTCCTGCTGGAAGACCCATGACCTCTGAGGGAGACCCAGCTTTCTCACACTGGGCCCTACATTATGATGCAAAATATGTTGGTAGTCTTCAGACTTCATAATGCCATGCACATGGTCAAGCAGTCCAGTGCCAGAGGCAGCAAAGCAGCCCCAAAACATCAGGGAACCTCCGCCATGTTTGACTGTAGGGACCGTGTTCTTTTCTTTGCCTCTTTTTTTTTACTGTACACTCTATGTTGATGCTTTTTGCCAAAAAGCACTACTTTTGTCTCATCTGACCAGAGAACATTCTTCCAAATCATTTTAGGCTTTCTCAGGTAAGTTTTGGCAAACTCCAGCCTGGCTTTTTTTATGTCTCGGGGTAAGAAGTGGGGTCTTCCTGGGTATCCTACCATACAGTCCCTTTTCATTCAGACGGCGACGGATAGTACGGGTTGACACTGTTGTACCCTCGGACTGCAGGGCAGCTTGAACTTGTTTGGATGATAGTCGAGTTTCTTTATCCACCATCCGCACAATCTTGCATTGAAATCTCTGGTCAATTTTTCTTTTCCGTCCACATCTAGGGAGGTTAGCCACAGTGCTATGGGCTTTACACTTCTTGATGACACTGCGCACGGAAGACACAGGAACATTCAGGTCTTTGGAGATCGACTTGTAGCCTTGAGATTGCTCATGCTTCCTCACAATTTGGTTTCTCAAGTCCTCAGACAGTTCTTTGGTCTTCTTTCTTTTCTCCATGCTCAATGTGGTACACACAAGGACACAGGACAGAGGTTGAGTCAACTTTAATCCATGTTAACTGGCTGCAAGTGTGATTTAGTTATTGCCAACACCTGTTAGGTGCCACAGGTAAGTTACAGGTGCTGTGAATTACACGAATTAGAGAAGCATCACATGATTTTTCAAAGGGTGCCAATACTTTTGTCCACCACCTTTTTGAGATTTGGTGTGGAATTATATCCAATTTGGCTTTAGGACAATTCTTTTTGTGTTTTTTTCATTTAAGTCAAATTAAATGAAGAGAATAATACCAAAGAATTTGTGATTGCAATCATTTTCAGGAAGAAACTGAGTATTGTCTGAAAGAATTGCAGGGGTGCCAATACTTTTGGCCAGCACTGTATATATATATATATATATATATATATATATATATATATATATATATATATATATATATATATATATATATATATATATATATATATATACATATACATACATACATACACATATATATATATATATACACACACACACACACACACATACATATATATATACACACACACACACATGCATATATATATACACACACACACACATGCATATATATATACACACACATGCGTATATATGTATGTATGTGTGTGTGTATATATATACTGTATATACAGGGTGGTCCAAAAGTAGGTGGACAGAAAGTGTAAGGCTATGTGCCCACGATGCAGAAATGCGCCGGATTTTTCCTGAGTGTTTCTGCATCTCCCTGGCAGAAAAAAACGCATGTGGATTGTACATGCGTTTTTCCTGCCAGGGACATGCGGATGTGAAGCGTTCTTCACATGCATTTCCGCATGCGGGTTGACAAGCGCTTTCCAAGCGATTTTAGCATCACTTGGAAAGTGCTTGTCAACTTGGTCACACTATATAAATCCATGCAAACGGCATGGATTTATATAGTGTGACCGTAAAGAATGGTTAAAAATAAAAAAAAAAATCTTTACTTACCTTCCGATGGCCCCGCAGTCTTGCTTCGCTCAGTGCTGACTGTCGGCAGATCGCGGTACACTGACGGACCTGCCGACGTCAGCATCGCGTGACCCGTCACATGACTATGACGTCAGCGCAGGTAAGTATATATTTATTTTTCATTTTATTCTTTTTTTTTACAGTTTCTATGGTACCCGGGTCCGGAGGAGAGTCTCCTCTCTCTAGACCTGGGTACCATCCGCACATTGAAACGCATGGAATCCGCATGTACAGATGCAGTGATGCGTAATTTATGCATTCTAATGCAAGTCAATGGCGGCGAAAACGCAGCACTTCCGCAAAATAATTGGTAGTGCTGCGTTTTTTCCGCATTGATAATCCGCAGCGGAAATTTCCGCAGCATGTGCACAGCACATGCGGATTATCATTGGGGAACTTGGCAGGCCTTCTACCAGGCGTTTTTTAAGCGTTTCTGCAGCGTTTTTGCAGCTGCGGAAACGCTTAAAAAACGCATTGTGAGCACATAGCCTAATAAGGTTATGAAGGGGGAGATTTATCAAACACTAAATTGCAGCCGCCTGTCTGGATCATCCTCCAATAAACCATGAATTAGACGTGGACAATAAGCTTTCCACCCAATAGATTTTAGGATTTGCATGATAGAAGCTCGTGAAATTCCTAATTCCAAAGAGGCTCTTCTGGTGGACTTTTTTGGACTCTGAACAAATGTTTCAGCAACAAGTTATTATCTTCTGTACAGACTGTTTTGGGTCGACCAGTTTTTGGAGCATTAAGGATTGAGCCAGTGGCATTGAATTTGTCACGAATGCGGTAAATGGTTTGTCTCTTTGGGGCTTGAGTACCAAATGTTTCAACCCAATTTGCTCTAAGGGTATGTGTCCACGTAGCGTTTTACAAGCGTATATATGCTGCGGAATTTCCGCAGCGTAAATGCTTGTCAAACGCTAGATAATCCGCCCCCCATGGTCCCCAAGGGGAAACCGCAAGTTCTATGCCCATGCTGCGGATTTTGATGCGGGCAAAAATCCGCAGCATGTCAATTAATTTTGCTTTTCCGCAAGCGGAATTGCCTTTGCAATGCAATAAAAAACGCAAGGCAATTTCGCATGTCGAAAACGCACGATAAACGCGTGCGGAATTCCGCATGCTTTTTTCCGGGAGAGGACATGCGGAAATGAAGCAGAAATTTTCTGCTTCATTTCCGCAACGTGGGCACATAGCCTAACAGTTTCAACATTTTGAGATTTCCAATACTCTGTTAAAATCAATTTTCTTTGATCTGTATTTAAATTATTTGCCATTATGTGTTATCTGAATTATCTGAAAAGAAAACAGATTTGGGGGAGATCTATCTGTGAAAACTAGATCTGTGAACCTGGCTCAGTTGCTCTTAGCAACCAATCAAATTCCACCTTTCATTTTCCAAAGAGTCTGTGAGGAATGAAAAGTGGAATCTGATTGGTTGCTAAGGGCAACTGAGCCAGTTTCACTTTACACCATGTTTGATAAATCTCCCCCTGCATAACCTTATTACACTTTCTGTCCACCTACTTTTGGACCACCCTGCATGTGTATATATTTATATATATATATATATCTATATATATATATGTATATGTATATGTATGTGTGTGTATACAGTGCCTACAAGTAGTATTCAACCCCCTGCAGATTTAGCTGGTTTGATAAGATGCAAATAAGTTAGAGCCTTCAAACTGCAAACGAGAGTAGGTTTTATGAACAGAAGCATAAATCTTACAAACCAAAAAGTTATGTTGCTCAGTTGAATTTTATTAAATTTTAATCATAAAAGTGTGGGTCAATTATTATACAACCCCTATGTTTAATATTTTGTGGAATAACCCTTGTTTGCAATTACAGCTAATAATCGTCTTTTATAAGACCTGATCAGGCCGGCACAGGTCTGTGGAGTTATCTTGGCCCACTCCTCCATGCAGATCTTCTCCCAGTTATCTAGGTTCTTTGGGTGTCTCATGTGGACTTTATTCTTGAGCTCCTTCCACAAGTTTTCAATTGGGTTAAGGTCAGGAGACTGACTAGGCCACTCCAACACCTTGACTTTTTCCCTCTTGAACCAGGCCTTGGTTTTCTTGGCTGTGTGCTTTGGGTCGTTGTCTTGTTGGAAGATGAAATTACGACCCATCTTAAGATCCTTGATGGAGGAGCGGAGGTTCTTGGCCAAAATCTCCAGGTAGGCCGTGCTATCCATCTTCCCATGGATGTGTCACGCTGTCTCTGTATACTGGAGGTAGGGGGCCTAAGCTGACCCTAAGCTGGGGCCCTGACTAATCCCTCAACCTGGAGGTACTGTTAAAGGTACAGAGGTCCAGGCCGCCAGCGTAACCCCTACCTCCTGAAGATCCCTGCACCTCAGTAATCTAGTCCTGAGAAGGACCCCGATCACAACCAAAGGGAACAAGAAATAATATGCCCAAACACAGTATTTAGACGAACGAGACAGTACAAGGGAAAAACCAAAACCACCTTGCATACAAACAACTTCTCAACTACAACAGAGGGAAAACCAACGGGAAAGGAGATAAATGATAAAGGGAGGAAAGGGAAAAAACACTTCCAAATACACTTATCTCAGCAACTCCAAACACCACGATCCGCTCTGTCAGTCTGAATGAAATGCTTTCACCGACACCTCCCAAACAGACCAGCAGGTATATGAAGGAGTCTCACTACAGAAGTATTGATTGCAGCTGGGCGAGGCTGGACCTCATCTAGCCCAGAGAGAGAGAGAGAATTAACTCCCTCACTGCCGAGAAACACAAAGCACCAACAAGTCAGCTGCGAGAAGTCAGGCTGTGTACTCGTGACGATCTTCGTGGCAACACACCCGTGACAGTACCCCCCCTTCTACGAGGGGCCTCCGGACCCTCAGGGCCAGGTTTATCCGGGTGAGTTGTGTGGAAGGCCCGAACTAATCGGTCTGCGTTAATATCCGACGCAGGAACCCACATCCTCTCCTCAGGACCATACCCCTTCCAATGAACCAGGTACTGAAGGGACCGGCGATTAAAGCGTGAATCAATGACCCTCGATACCTGGAACTCCAAGTTACCATTGACAACCACTGGAGGGGGAGGTAAAAGTGACGGTACCACCGGCGCCACATACCTCTTAAGCAATGATCTGTGAAACACGTTGTGAATTTTAAACGTAGGGGGGAGGTCAAGACGGAATGCCACCGGATTAATAATAGAACTGATTCTGTACGGCCCGATGAACCTGGGACCCAGTTTCCAGGAGGGAACCTTAAGTTTTATATTCCTGGTAGACAACCATACCCGATCGTTCACACTTAGGTCCGGACCAGACACTCTCCTCCTATCAGCCATACGTTTGTATCGGTTCCCCATAGTATTCAGATTCTTCAGCACCCCTCTCCATACTGAAGCGAGTGATGAGGAAAATCGTTCCTCCTCAGGAACCCCCGAAGAGCCCCCCCCACTGAAAGTACAAAACTGGGGGTGAAAACCATATGCCCCAAAAAACGGGGACTTACCAGTGGACTCGCTCCGCCTATTATTAAGAGCAAACTCTGCCAGAGGTAAGAAAGAAGCCCAGTCCTCCTGGTTCTCTGACACAAAACACCGGAGATATGTCTCCAAGCTCTGGTTCATACGTTCCGTCTGACCATTGGTCTGAGGATGAAAAGCCGATGAGAATGACAACTGCATCCCCCGCCGAGCACAAAACGCCTTCCAGAACTTGGACACAAACTGAGACCCCCGATCAGACACCACCTCGGAGGGTACCCCGTGAAGCCTCACAATCTCCCCAATGAACACCTGCGCAAGAGTTTTAGCATTAGGGAGAGCCGGAAGAGCGATAAAATGTGCCATCTTGCTGAACCTGTCCACTACAACGAGTATGACCGTTTTACCCGAAGACGGAGGGAGGTCCGTAATAAAGTCCATAGACAGATGAGTCCAAGGACGCTCCGGGATCTTCAAAGGTAAGAGGGCCCCAGACGGACGGGTATGTGAGGTCTTAGAGCGCGCACAAACCCCACAGGACGCGACAAAAGTTACCACCTCCTTATGTAAATTAGGCCACCAAAACCGACGCGAGAGGAGATCCACAGTTGCTTTACTCCCCGGGTGTCCTGCCAAAACTGAGTTATGGTGTGCCTCGATCACCTTTTGTCGCAACTGATCTGGAACAAACAATCTCCCTGGAGGTCCAACAGGGGCGTCCCCCTGAGCCTCCAATACCTCCTCCTCCAGCTCAGAGCATACTGCCGAAACCACCACCCCCTCCTGAAGGATAGGAATCGGGTCGTCCGTATTCCCGGCCCCCGGGAAACTACGAGATAAGGCATCCGCCTTTACATTTTTTGACCCAGGACGATATGTAACGACAAAATTAAACCTGGTAAAAAACAATGACCACCTAGCTTGTCTGGGATTCAGACGTTTCGCGGACTCCAGATATAGCAGGTTCTTGTGATCGGTGATGACGGTGACCGGATGAACAGCCCCCTCCAGAAAATGGCGCCACTCCTCAAAAGCTAACTTAATGGCCAAGAGTTCCCTATTGCCGACATCGTAATTCCTCTCAGCGGACGACAATTTTTTAGAGAAAAAGGCGCACGGATGCCACTTACCAGGGGACGAACCCTGTGACAATACTGCTCCCACCCCTACCTCGGAAGCGTCTACCTCTACAATGAATGGCTGAGACGCATCAGGTTGAATGAGTATGGGCGCCGAGGCAAAACATTTTTTCAAAGAGGAGAATGCTTGACAAGCCTTGTCAGACCACCTAGAAAAATCCGTCCCCTTTTTAGTCATGTCAGTGAGAGGCTTAACCATGGACGAGAAATTACGAATGAACTTCCGGTAATAATTAGCAAACCCCAGGAAACGTTGTAGTGCCTTAAGATTCTCTGGCCGATCCCACTCAAGAACTGCCCGCACTTTCCCAGGGTCCATACGAAAACCGGACGCTGAAACCAGGAAGCCTAAAAACTGGAGTTCCTGTACGGCGAACACACACTTTTCCCACTTGGCATACAGTTTATTATCCCGCAAGATCTGTAACACCTGCCTAACGTGCTCCTGATGAGACACCAGATCCGGCGAGTAAATTAGGATATCATCCAGATATATGACAACAAACTGTCCCACCAAGCGGCGAAAAATGTCATTAACAAAGTGTTGGAACACCGCCGGGGCATTAGTCAGACCGAATGGCATGACAAGGTTCTCATAATGCCCCTCCGGAGTGTTAAACGCCGTCTTCCACTCATCCCCCTCCTTCATCCTAATCAGATTGTACGCCCCCCTGAGATCCAACTTAGAAAACCATTTGGCGCCCACGATCTGATTAAAGAGATCGGGAATAAGTGGGAGCGGATACGGATCTCGGACCGTAATCCGATTAAGTTCACGGAAATCCAGGCAAGGGCGTAGGCCTCCATCTTTCTTCTTAACAAAGAAGAACCCCGCAGCCACCGGTGAAGATGAAGGTCTAATATGCCCCTTAGCCAGACTTTCTGAGATATAATTCTTCATGGCCTGCCTCTCAGGACCAGAAAGGTTATACAACCTAGCTTTAGGTAACTTGGCCTCAGGGAGCAGTTTTACAGAACAGTCATACACGCGATGAGGAGGTAGTTCCTGACACCCTTTCTCCGAGAATACATCCTCAAAGTCCGCCAGAAATGGAGGTAAGACCCAAGGAGTAACCGCACCAATGACCGTGTTCATGCAGTTTTTATTACAGAATTTACTCCATTGGCTTATCTCCCTGGTTTGCCAATTAATAACCGGGTTATGCTTAGCTAACCAAGGAAGGCCCAACACAATAGGAGTGGGAAGACCCTCCAACACGTAGCAAGACAACAGTTCTTTATGTATTGCCCCCACTTGAAGTTTTACGTCATGCACAACTTGCAAAAAACTTCCCTGCCCGAGAGGCCTGGCATCGATCGAGAATATGGGGATGGGTTTAGCCAACTCACTCAACCGCATACCTTGAACCCGGGCAAACCGAGCATCAACCAGATTAGCCCCGGCCCCACTATCCAGAAGAACAGATATCCTCTCAGTTCTCGTACCCACCACCACCTCCGCCGGTACGAGAAACTGAGACGAACCTAGGGACGAAATACCTACTCCCAGATTGCCGTCCACCACACAACCTGGGATCAACAGTTTTCCGACGACTCTTCACTCTGCAAGGGACGGGATGGACACCCCCCAATAAAATGTCCCTTTCTCCCGCAGAAGAAACACCTTCCTGCCTTATGGCGCACCACCGGTCCCCTCCCCCGAAATGATGTCCCTCCTAATTGCATAGGCTCCTCAGGACTGACCAGGGGAACCACCATATGAGGGGACCTTGTAGGAGGTGGAGTCATCACAGGGGGTAGAGTTATCCCGCACCTCTCCCGAAGCCGTCTGTCCACGCGAATAGCGAGGGCCATAGCGGCTTCCAGAGACACGGGAGAGTCATACTGTGCCAACACATCCTGTAATTTGTCGGATAAACCATGACAAAACTGGCTCCTAAGAGCCGGGTCATTCCACTGGGTGTCCGTGGCCCACCTACGGAACTCCGAACAGAATTCCTCCGCCGGACGATCTCCCTGCTGGATCCTACGTAACTTAGACTCAGCAAGGGAGATCCGATCTGGGTCATCATATACGAGTCCCAGGGCAGCGAAAAACCTATCCACTGACTGGAGAGCCGGGGAACCCGGGGGAAGAGAGAACGCCCAAGATTGTGGGTCCCCTTGTAGGAGCGAGATGACAATTCCCACCCTTTGTTCTTCACTCCCCGATGACCGAGGCAGCAGCCGAAAGTACAATTTACATGCCTCCCGGAAAACAAAAAACTTGTCCCGCCCCCCAGTGAACCTATCAGGGAGAGCTACTTTAGGTTCTGGTCCGGCTTGCTCCTGAGGATGCCAAACCTTGGACCTAACGTCCGCCAGCTCCATGGACAAACTCTGCAATTGCCGAGCTAGACCGGCTACTGGATCCATAGTAGCTGGAGAAAAACTAAGTGGGTCGGTGAAAATGTCACGCTGTCTCTGTATACTGGAGGTAGGGGGCCTAAGCTGACCCTAAGCTGGGGCCCTGACTAATCCCTCAACCTGGAGGTACTGTTAAAGGTACAGAGGTCCAGGCCGCCAGCGTAACCCCTACCTCCTGAAGATCCCTGCACCTCAGTAATCTAGTCCTGAGAAGGACCCCGATCACAACCAAAGGGAACAAGAAATAATATGCCCAAACACAGTATTTAGACGAACGAGACAGTACAAGGGAAAAACCAAAACCACCTTGCATACAAACAACTTCTCAACTACAACAGAGGGAAAACCAACGGGAAAGGAGATAAATGATAAAGCGAGGAAAGGGAAAAAACACTTCCAAATACACTTATCTCAGCAACTCCAAACACCACGATCCGCTCTGTCAGTCTGAATGAAATGCTTTCACCGACACCTCCCAAACAGACCAGCAGGTATATGAAGGAGTCTCACTACAGAAGTATTGATTGCAGCTGGGCGAGGCTGGACCTCATCTAGCCCAGAGAGAGAGAGAGAATTAACTCCCTCACTGCCGAGAAACACAAAGCACCAACAAGTCAGCTGCGAGAAGTCAGGCTGTGTACTCGTGACGATCTTCGTGGCAACACACCCGTGACAGGATGCGGACCAGATGGCCAGGCCCCTTGGCTGAGAAACAGCCCCACAGCATGATGCTGCCACCACCATGCTTGACTGTAGGGATGGTATTCTTGGGGTCGTATGCAGTGCCATCCAGTCTCCAAACGTCACGTGTGTGGTTGGCACCAAAGATCTCGATCTTGGTCTCATCAGACCATAGAACCTTGAACCAGTCTGTCTCAGAGTCCTCCAAGTGATCATGAGCAAACTGTAGACGAGCCTTGACATGACGCTTTGAAAGTAAAGGTACCATACAGGCTCGTCTGGAACGGAGACCATTGCGGTGGAGTACGTTACTTATGGTATTGACTGAAACCAATGTCCCCACTGCCATGAGATCTTCCCGGAGCTCCTTCCTTGTTGTCCTTGGGTTAGCCTTGACTCTTCGGACAAGCCTGGCCTCGGCACGGGAGGACACTTTCAAAGGCTGTCCAGGCCGTGGAAGGCTAACAGTAGTTCCATAAGCCTTCCACTTACGGATGATGCTCCCAACAGTGGAGACAGGTAGGCTCAACTCCTTGGAAAGGGTTTTGTACCCCTTGCCAGCCCTGTGACCCTCCACGATCTTGTCTCTGATGGCCTTGGAATGCTCCTTTGTCTTTCCCATGTTGACCATGTCTGAGTGCTGTTCACAAGTTTGGGGAGGGTCTTAAATAGTCAGAAAAGGCTGGCAAAAGAGATCTTTAATCCACTCATGTGAAGCTCATTATTCTTGGTGCCTGAACTACTTCTTAATACTTTAGGGGGACCAAACAGAATTCTTGTGGTTTGAGGGGTTGAATAATAAATGACACTCTGAATTAACTTTTAACGTTTTTTAAAAAAAAAAAAAAAAAAAATTTGCTGCAGTGCATTTCCCACTTCCAGGCTGATCTACAGTACAAATGTCACAATGCCAAGTTAATTCCGCATGTGTCAACCAGCTAAATCTGCAGGGGGTTGAATACTACTTGTAGGCACTGTATATATATATATATATGTGTATATATATACATATATGTATGTACAGTATGTGTGTGTATGTGTGTATATATATGTGTGTGTGTGTGTGTGTGTGTGTGTGTGTGTGTGTGTGTGTGTGTGTGTGTGTGTGTGTGTGTGTGTGTGTATATATATATATATATATATATATATATATATATATATATACACATACATACATAGATACATACATACGTGGTCAAAATTGTTGGTACCCCTCGTTTAATGAAAGGAGAAACCCTCAATGGTCACAGAAATAATTTGAATCTGACAAAAGTAACAATAAATTAAAAATCTATGAAAATGAACAAATGGAAGTCAGACATTGCTATTCAACCCTGCTTCCACAGAAGTTTTTAAAAAATTAAACTCATGATATAGGCCTGGACAAAAATAATGGTACCCCTGAAAATAATGTGACAAAAGATACATGTTAAATCAAGTTGTTTCCACTAATTAGCATCACAAGTGTCTACAATCTTGTAATCAGTCAGTGGGCCTGTATATAGGGCTACAGATACTCACTGTGCTGTTTGGTGACATTGTGTGTACCACACTCAACATGCACCAGAGGAAGCAAGGGAAAGAGTTGTCTCAGGAGATTAGAAAGAAAATTATAGACAAGCAAGTTAAGGGTAAAGGTTATAAGACCATCTCCAAGTAGCTTGACGTTCCTGTGACTACAGTTGCACATATTATTCAGAAATTTAAGATCCATGGGACTGTAGCCAACCTCCCTGGACGTGGCCGCAGGAGGAAAATTGATGACAAATCAAAGAGACGGATAATTCGAATGGTAACAAAAGAGCCCAGGATAAATTCTAAAGAGATTAAAGGTGAACTAAGCTCAAGGAACATCAGTGTCAGATCGCACCATCCGTTGTTGTTTGATCCAAAGTGGACTTCATGGGAGACGACCAAGGAGAACACCGTTGTTGAAAAAAATTTCATAAAAAAGCTAAACTGAAATTTGCCAAACTACATGTTGACAAGCCACAAAGCTTCTGGGAGAATGTCCTATGGACAGATGAGACAAAAATGGAAATTTTTGGCAAGGCACATCAGCTCTATGTTCACAGACGGAAAAATGAAGCATATCAAGAAAAGAACACTCTCCCTACTGTGAAACATGGAGGAGGCTCTGTTATGTTCTCAGGCTGCTTTGCTGCATCTGGCACAGGGTGTCTTGAATCTGTGTAGGGTACAATGAAATCTCAAGACTATCAAGGGATTCTAGAGAGAAATGTGCTGCCCATTGTCAGAAAGCTTGGTCTCAGTCGCAGGTCATGGGTCTTGCAACAAGATAATGACCCAAAACACACAGCTTATAACACCCAAGAATGGCTAAGAGGAAAACATTTAACTATTCTGAAGTGGCCTTCTATGAGCCCTGACCTAAATCCTATTGAGCATCTTTGGAAAGAGCTGAAACCTGTCATCTGGAAAAGGCAACCTTCAAACACGAGACAACATAAATAAAACTAATTCTTCACCTGCTGATGATTTGTAAATTCTGCCTCCCAAAGATCGCAGTAAGGCTCAGCTCACATTTATCCTGAGCTCTGCGCTGAGCGCTTACACCGGTTTTCTGTGTAAATCTCTGAAATACATGATTCAGACGGAACCTCCAGCGGAAGATTCCCTATAATGAGGGAGATGGAGACCCCTATGATTTGGAGGGGTCTGTATTTTTATTAGGCGTGCATAAAAGTCCCGTCGGCCACAGTTTTGTGCACATCTGGAAAGAAGGGCGACGCTGAACAGAGGTCACATGGAGTCCAGAGTGAGTCTGCTGCCTCATTATAGTGAATGGATCCCTCTGGGGTTTCATCTGAATCATGTCACTCGGAGATTTACATGGAAACGCCGATATAAGTGCTCAGCGAAGAACGCTGGATAAATGTGATCCAAAATGTTATATAAAATGTTGCCAATAAAAGCTTCAACTACATTCGCAAAAAAAGCAAGTCTCCAATCAGGTCTGGCATCTGTTAACGAATATATAGGGGGCTTCCACGTTACTGGTAGCACAAAGGCTCCAGAAAAATGAAATGGCTACTAGCTGTCCAAAAGAAATCCAGCAAATTCTGCGCTCCCAAATCCAAATGCCCCCTCCCTTCTGAGCTCCACAGTGTGCCTGAACCGCAGTTAGCGTCCACATGTTTAGCATTTCTGTAGCGATGAGAGCCCGCACAAGCTGGGCACAATGTACTGGTCACTACAATAGGAGTTTGCAATCTTCACTTAGCAACATTCACTGCTACTTGTTTCTGAAAAACACCCATGGAGTCAAAATCATCACTACACCTGTAGATGAATTCACAAAGGGGTGTAATTTACAAAATGGGGTCACTTGAGGGGGGATTCTGCTCTTCTAGCACTTAGGGGCTCTGTATATGGAATCCGCAAACTATTGTAGGAAAATCTGAGCGCCAGGAGGCAAAAAGCGCTCTGTCCCTCTGGAGCCTCACTGTATGGCTAAGCAGTACTGCACAGCCACAGCAGAAATTGGAGAAAAAAATTTGGTGCCATTTTTACCCATTTCCCAGTGTGAAAATGTAAAATCTGGGGCTAAAACTAAATTTTGGTGGCAAAAATGTAATTATTTTTTCTTCACTGCCCAATGGTATAAAAGTATAAAATTCTGTGACACACCCGTGGTGTCAATATGATCACTATGTCACGCCCAGGGGATGGGGACGACTCGGTACCTGGGCCTTTGCCTGGTTTGGGGGTGTCGCGGTGGTCGGCTCCCGGGCCCGTACCCTGGGGTCACTCTTAAAAAAGGGGATTGGAACGTGGATAAAATAAATAAACAGTTTGTGACGCCACCTGTGGTACCTGTTAATGATTACCAGTGCTGCTTCAGACCTCTGGGGGTGTTGGGACAGCAGCATAGGTGTTTCTGTTCCCCACAAGCGGAGCGGGCCCCCGGGGCAGGATGGTGTGAAGGGATGCAGGAGAGAGGGGACCCAGCCGGGTCAGAGGAAGAACAGACACACACACTGGGACTAGTTTCAGTACTTTTACTGCAGATGGTAGGCAGGTATGGTCCGGGGTACTTGCAAGTGGTGTGCACTTCTGGACTTGCTCCCCAGTGAGCGGGTGTAAGGCCTCCTTTCTGTGATGTGACGCTCGCAAGCCCTGCCCTGGGAAGATGGGGGGTTACTCGGAGCTGGTCAGATGTTTTGGTGGGGTGCAGCCGTGGCCTGAACCCGTTCCGTGCCCAGGGCCGTCACATTAAAAGGGATGTAAGGGCTATCAGGGTTGAGTGGTTGTTATCGACTACGCCACCTGTGGTACCAGGTGAAGGCCACCAGCACTGCTGCAGTCCTCTGAGGCGGGATGTTGTGGCAGCCGACGTTGATACTACTCCCCACAGGCGGAGCAGGGCCTCAGGGCAGAAGACGAGGATGGAGGGAGTTGTAGTGTAGGAAGCCTGGTGCTACGTGGTGCGGTGCCGTGCAGAAATAAAGAGTCCGGAGGCCATAGGGGTTGACTTCCAGGGTTTTTACTCACGGTGGAGAATGCAGCTGCAAGGCTTCTCCCTGCTCCTCACGGAGTTCTGCGGTCACCAGAAACTGGGGTCCGACAACCTCCGGGTAGTTCCAGTGCTTAATCAGGACCCCACACCAGAGTGTTCCTAAACTTCAGACTGAGTCCTCTCCTGTTTGTATGTGTAGATAGGCCGGATCTCCTTCTGGACTAAGCTCAGAAACAGGGTACGGGTGGCAGCTCCACTCCGTCCGTTACCCGATGGGATCCTCTGGGCCTGCCGGGCTTCCCTGACTAGGACGTGGAGTAGCAAAGTCAGGTGTCGGGGGCCGGTACCCCTCTTGCAGCCGGAATCCCTCTGAATAGATCAGAATAGCGAGGACAGGTGGCGTATACCGCTCCATCTGCATCCTCCCGGGATCCTTTTGCGGTGGAGCTACACTCCTAAGCTCCGGGCCTTCTTGGTCATGGTCCTTGACCGGGTTGAGACATATGTTAACTCTAACCTGCCCCTCAACCCAAGGCCAGGGTACGAGGGCCGTGTCTCCATCCGCTGCAGGTTCACCCAGAAGCCACGGTCAGGGATGGAGATCACAATCAAAGAACCATGAGCCCAAGATGGCTGTGTGTTAAATATGAAATATTAAGTGTAAACTAAATGTGAGTCCTCCACCCTCTCCCACTACATGGTTCCCCCTATCTCTTGGTTCCCCAGTCTCCCAATTCCCAATAGGGGCAGCACCTAGTGCCTACTAGCCCCCTCTGGTGGGAGAAGTGTGATGTTGGATGTGGAGGTGAGGTCCTGATCATTGCACCGTTCTTACCTCGAAGGAGGGATACTACACCCCATTAGAGAGGTGCTGCATCCCTGTGGCGGTCGAACCCTCAGGGGCGCCACATTCCCCCCTGGTGAAACACAGCACGTCCGCGGGCTGCAAAGAGAGCAAAACCTGGTACAGTCTTTTTATATTTTAACAACAATAAACAATCTTCCCATTATGGGAGGCACTTCTTCTTTAACGTTACAAACTGGACATAATATAAAAATACAAAAGTATAAAAATATAAAAGTATAAAACCATCCAGAGACATTTTTGCAAGGACAGACAGGTTAAAGTGCAAGGACGAAGAGTCAGTTCAGAAGCACGAGGGACCTGTCCCAAACCCCCAACGTAGGCCCTGGGGTGGCTGCAGGGCATGAAGATCCCGAGTTGGACCTCCAGGAGAACCACTCCAGACAGGTTTTTCTTCTGAGGTCTGAGGTAGAAGTATACGCGGTTTTACATAAAACCAATAAGGAGCACCTAAAGAGATGCTAACTATTTACAGATAAGGAGTCTGTCTACTGCAAGTCCGCAGGGACAAATGTCTCTAGAAACCGGGGCTGCTTAATTCTCGGGTCACCACCGGGGAAAAGGCTCATTCTTCCCGACGGAGGCTGACCGGTCCTCTATGGCCGAGCGCGAGGGGGCATCGCTCCTGGACACCTTGTGGACATCCAGGGTGTAACACCCCTGCACCCCGTGGTGGCGGGTGTACTATGTCACCCGGGAAGAGGTTCCGACAAGGGGGTCCCTTTTTCAGCCGCGGCTCGACGTCCGGCCAGCTGACGAAGACGTCGTGCTCATGCTGGGAACTCCGAATGAATCCCCACCCCGCCTCATGGTGGAAGCGGACGACTTGCCCTTCCACACGGGGGCTTGGACGGGTTGCCTCCTCCTGGCGGGCCCGGGACTTTGCAGCCTTGGCATGCACCTCGAGGCGCTCGCAGCGAACCTCCCTCTGGCGTTGCTCCCGGTCGAGCTGGGGGATCTGCTGACGGCACAGCTCGCTCCTCCTATGCGCTTCAGCCCGGGTCTCCCGGGGGAAGCCCATCAGGTCCCCCCCCCTGGTTGTCCCAGGCCCACTCTTCAGCCGCTGGCCAGGTGACTGTAGGTGCGGGCAGTGGTGACAGCAGGGGCTGCTGCTGGTCCTCTGGAAGTGCGGACCAGTCCGGGTTGGGGTCGGTGGATACCCCAGCAAACTCAGGGTCTTCCGAGTCAGGAGATGGACGGCATCGCAGGTCCCCACCGATAGCAGAGGCCTCTAGCTCCGGGGCAAAGACCTGCTCCCAGGTGACCGCTCCGGGCAGCAGATACTCGGTCATGAGGTCCAGTACGGGCACAGTAGGGGCAGCACCTAGTGCCTACTAGCCCCCTCTGGTGGGAGAAGTGTGGTGTTGGATGTGGAGGTGAGGTCCTGATCATTGCACCGTTCTTACCTCGCAGGAGGGATACTACACCCCATTAGAGAGGTGCAGCATCCCTGTGGCGGTCGAACCCTCAGGGGCGCCACAGTATCTTCCCCTCTCTCTCCCTGGAGTTTCTGACCTGCCTGGAACAGGGTCTAGCTCCCTTGATGCTTCTCTCACCCGTCTTGCTTGGCGGCGAGGGCTTTCCCACTGGTTACCACGATCCCTGGACTCTGGGGCCTTCGTGGTACCTAGTCCTCTGAATGTGCAGTATTCATGGGTGGACTGAGGGATATGAAATCATCCTCAGTATGCCGGATTCCCTACTGGGCATAGAGGTCCCAATAGGCTCGGGCCTGGTGCCCGGCTTGCATCAGGGGACGAACCGTCTGTGGTTCCTCTGTCCATCATGGCTCTTCTCTTCTCCTTGCCTTCTAGCCCACTCTAGGCTCTCACTGGCCAGACTAGCCCGCATCTTGGGCCTAGCCTGGCTTTCAGCCACACAGACTTCAGCTTGTCTGGTGCTGCAGCATCGTGTCACACTCACTGCTTCCCACTGACTGACTTCCTGAACTCCAACCCCCAGTATATATATACCTGACAGGGCTCCATCTAGTGGACTTGGGTGGAGGTGTCTGCATGAATCGAGGCCACTGGGGAGAATCCATCTGTGCAACACCCAGGAGTTCTGTGACAGCCTGCAGCCGCAGGGTGTCACAACTACACCCCTAGATGAATTCATTGAGAGATGTAGTTTGTAAACTGGGATCACTTATGAAGGATTCGGTTGATCTGGCACCTTAGCCAATGTGACATGGCACCCTCAAACCAATCCAGCAAAATCTGAACTCCAATATGGCACTTCTTCCCTTCTGAGCTTTGCATTATGCCTCAAAAGTAGTTTTTGACCACATATTGAGTATCTGCGTACTCAGGAGAAATTGCACAACAAATTTTGGTGTCTATTTTCTCCTGTTACGCTTGTGAAAATGCAAAATTTGGGGCTAAAGAACATTCTTATGGGAAAAATGTGATTTTTTTTTTTTCATGGCTCAATGTTATAAACGTATGTGAAGCACCTACATATGTGTGCACCACCCATCTAGATAAGTTCCCTGAGGGGTCTAGTTTCCAAAATTGTGTCACTTGTGGAGAAGTTTGGCGTCCGCTAATTATTCCAGCAAATTTTACATTCTAAAAGTTATATGGAGCTCCTTCCCTTTCGACCCCTGCCATGCGCCTGAACAGTAGTTTTGCCCCATATATGGGTAGTGATTAGGGTTGAGCGAGTATGTTCTGTCCGAGTATGCTCAGACTGAGCTCCGAGTATTTACAGCTGCTCGGTAATATGGTTGAATCGCTCCTGTGTGCATGATTTGCAACTGTTTGACAGTTTTATTACATGTGAGGAATGTGTAAGAAATAGACATTCCTCACATGTAATAAAACTGTCAAACAGTTGCAAATCATGCACACGGGAGCGATTCAACCATATCACTGAGCAGCTATAAATACTCGGAGCTCGGCCCGAGCATACTCGGCGAAAGGGTTAATAGAACATACTCGCTCAACACTAGTAGTGATGAGTGAGCGTGCTTGTTTAACCCTTTAAAAGAGCACACTCGGTACTCGCAGAGTAGTTTCGGCATGCTCGGCATTTCAGTAACAGCCGCCGCGGCTGCATGTGTCACATCTGTTAGACAGCTGTGACACATACAGGGATAGCCTGTTAACTCATAAAGTGACACTGGTTAGAATTAAAAAGCTTGGCCTGGTCAGGAAAGTGAAAACAGGTTTCAGGGTGAAGGGGTTAATGGTTGCATGAGGAATGTTCTGCCATAATGAATGCACTTGGGCACACAAATCATCAAGATCTGCTGACGGCAACTCCTTTTGCAATGAACGACTAATGAAGTGCTTAATGGGAGTCAAATCCGGAGATGCTTCTGGCCATGGTATCATGTTTAAGTCAAGCATGCTGCTCACAGTAGCACCTGCAACATGTAGCTTAACATTTCCATGTTGAAAAATAGTTACTGAGGCACGTTTAAGAAATGTCCATATCACTGGTTCCACAACCAAATCCATGTAACACTGAGCAGTTAGTATACCTGGAATGAAGACTAGAGGGGTCCTGCTACCATATATTATTCCACAGCACACCATAATCCCGGGAGTACAATCGGTGTGACATTCTTTCTTGAATGCCAGTATTCTAATCTAGTCCAATTCCTCATATATGCCTACACACAGTATGATACCACTTTCATGGCCCCACAGTGGCTATCACACTCAATATGATGCCCCCATAGTCCTATTGCACACAGCATGATGTACAGTATGATGCCCCCTGACAATACATTTCCCCACACAGTACATTAAAAGAAGACACATCCATTGTGTTCTACCTATAACCTAACATGTTGATACAAAGGAAAGCAAAAGACCCATGAGGCAGATGCTAATTGCCCCATATTAACGAAAAATCCTTCCCAACTCCACTAATGGCAATTAGACTAGTTCCCTGGATGAACGTCCCATCACAGAATCTAGTTCCCATAACCTGTAATATATTTTTCAATAAAAGAATCCGGGCCCTACTTGAACTTGTTTAGTGAATCAACGATTAGAATATGATGTTCCCAAAAGTCTGAATATTAAAAATGGTGAACATTGGACATAATTTCAAAAAACATCACCGTAAAAGATAATGCCTTACCAACACTAGGTCAGATTACCAATGCACTGCAGGATGCAGCAAGCCTCCATGATAAAGGCGGGGGCAGCACATGTGCAAAATACTGATGCAGACAGCCACTCACTAACCTACCAATTCATGGAGGGGGTGGCTGTGTAGTATTATACATGCACACCCATGGAGTCTGCATAGGGCGCCAGTCACACAGATATGTGTGATACACAGTGTCTGGCTTGCAGCCTATTGATGTCTTGCTTGCAGCCTATTGATGACGCCCTTAGTATTAGATCAGGCGGGTTGCCCAGAACTATATACATGCACCCCCACAGGACAGACGCCCCAATTCACCCAGCCAACACTAAAGAGGCCTGGCTGCATCCTGCAAAAAGATGTGCAAAAAAGATGAAAAATAGTGTATAAGATAAGTACACCACATGAGGTATTGGACGATATTTTGGCCAAAATACGCAAGCTTGCAACTCCATCGGTGTGCATGTATAATACTACACAGCCACCCCCTCCATGAATTGGTAGGTTAGTGAGTGGTTGTCGGCATCAGTATTTTGCACATGTACTGCCCCCGCCTTTATCATGGAGGCTTGCTGCATCCTGCAGTGCACTGGTAATCTGACCTGGTGTTGGTAAGGCATTATCTTTTACTGTCATGTTTATGTTCCTGAAAGTCCCGTAATTTCACTATTCTTAGAGTAAAGAATCGCCATCTATGATGACTGAGAAACCATCTTTCTTCTAGTAGGAGAGGGAGCCTCCTTGTCATCGTTGAAGGTCTATATGTAAAAAGTTCCTTAATAAGATCTCTATACTGTTTCTTCTTATATTTGTACATTGTAATAAGATCGCCCTTAAACCTTCATTATTCCAAACTGAATAACCCTAACTTTGATAACCTGTCTTGGAATTGCAGTGCACCAATTCCCTTAATAACCTTGGTTGCATTTGTCTGCATATGTCCTAGTTCAACTATGTCCGTCTTATACACCAAAGACCAAAATTATACACAGTATTCTAAATGTGGCTGAGTTAGTGACTTGTATACAGGCAAAACTATGTTCTTTTCATAAGCATCTATGCCTCTTTTAATGCTTCCATGGTTCTATTTGCCTTGGCAGCAGCGGCCTAGCACTGGTTATTAAAGTTGAGTTTGCTGTCCACCCATACACCCAAGTCTTTTCCAGTGATGGTTTTCCCAGTGTTTAGTACATAATTGTACATTTTAATGTCCCAAGCAAGAACATTTATCTACATTAAACTTCAATTGCCATTTTTCAGCCCAAACCTCAAGCTTACATAAATCCCTCTGTAATATTACATTATCCTCCTATGTACTGATAACCTTGCAGAGTTTACGATCATCTGAAAATATTGAAATTTTACTCTGTATACCCCCCAAAAGGTCATTAATAAATGTATTAAATAGAAGTCCCAATACTGACTCCTGACACCACTTTTAAATGTGACCCAGTTAGTGTGTTCCATTAATAACCATCATCTGTTTCTTATCACTGAGCTTTTTTTTTTTTTGTTTCGAAATCATCTATACGGTTCCAGACCTATGGACCCTTTTAAGTGCTAATGTTTATGGTATTTACCAAAGAAGCAGTCACCCAATGACACTCTTCCTTCAGAGAATCTTCTGGGCCATGGAAACTGGCATGACTTTGGGGTTACTTGTAGTTTTGAATGATTCATTTTACTATTCAATGTACTAAAGATGGGAAAAAAATCCATTTGTGGTGAAATTGGACCAAATACAGATAGTGGGACGGTAGCCTAAATCTCGGTCTCCTTTGAAGCTCAGCATATAGATGAGCTCCAGAGGAGCACCAAGACAGCAGACACAGCGCCCTCACTGTCATAGTGACCCATCAGCCCCCGAGATCATGTCACAGGGCACAGATGGGAGCTGGTAAATGGAAGCGGTGGCACTGGTTACATTTACATGCTGCTGTCAGAGATTGACAGCAGCATTTAAATGATTAACTTGTCATAATTAATTGCTGTACTTTTATGTTAGAGGAGCAGGAAAGAATAAAAAGCCGAGCTGTGGAGTTAGTATCAGAAGAACGTACCAACTCCAACTGCAGGTAGAAAAAAATGTAAATACTTATATATTGTTAATATTGTATATTATAAATTATTTTCATGCATAAATTGCTGAATATTTACTATTATTTGTTGCAGTATATTTGTTATTAGTAATTATTATAGTTGGAAATTTGACTTACTGACACCACAGCCCTAGTTAAAAGGGTTTTCCACATGTGAATATAAATATATATATATATATATATATATATATATATATATATATATATATATATATCACTATAATACTGTATGTCTTTTTTATTTGAACAATTGGGATGTGGCTGCTGGGACCCCCAGGATGCCCAGTACTGAATCCATCTGGTTCTTATACATAAAACTTAAGTAGAGCCACATGAAGGTAAAAGGATCAGAGTGCCTGAAAAATGTATGGATCAGAAGGTGTTTTTCCCTGGATTGACTGTCATTCGTAGATGTAACAGAATCACTGGTCTTCTCTTCCACTTTTGGCTGAGGATTAGAGGATTAATATGAAACATGGAAACGATATTCTCTCATCAGACATATATGATGTTTAGTACTGATATGCCATAAATGTCAGTAGTATTACATTAAATGCAAAGGGACATTAATCAATTTGAAATGATTCTTTTTAGTTTTTTTTTATTAAGAATTACATGGAAGGATGAAGAGATGTTCTTGGAGGGCCTTCTTCTGCAGATGTTACTTGCTGGTCAGAAGGCCACAGGTAGATGGTACAAGTCCTTCCACACAGGTGCATCTTTAATGGTGGACATGCTGTACTAGGCACTAGACATGAAGGGTTTTTCACATTGAGATGTTTGTGTTGCTCCGATGACAGGGAGCAAATAAGCAGCTTTGTCTGATGGAGCGAGCAACCCTGGATAATCCACGCCGGCAAGATGATATCAGCCGGCGGAAGGTGGAACCTGTGAGAGGAGACAAAGAGACATAACTAATGTAAGTAATGGGACTACATATTAGAGCAGGGATGTCACACTCAAACACACAGAGGGCCAAAATGAAAAACTTGGACCCCACATAATCCTACATACAGAATAATGGCCCCACATAGTCCCCCGTACAGTATAATGGGTCCCACATTGTCCTCCATACAGAATAATGGCCCCAAATAGTGTTGGTGGTTCTGTTGTTGCAGGTCAAATATAACCACCCTGCGGGCAGGTTTGGTCCACGGGCCAGAGTTTGACATGTATGTAAACGAGGATACTACTGTAGTGTCACTGTGACAGGATGATAGAGGAGTCGTATCCATACAGAGGTACGGGGTGATTGTCAGTAATCCTACAGATAATATCTGCTCCACATGACTCCTTCTCACTGACTGACATCATGCAACATGGAGCTTATTGTTACACTTACCTCTTCTACTTCTCTCTTCTACCTTCTCTGTTTTTTGTCGATCTTTCGATGCAGATTTTCTTTTCCCCTGAACTGGTGATTCTGATAAAAAAAACAAGAAAAAGATGTATATTATAAACTCCTAAAAGATTAGCTTTGTATCTTTATATAGAATTCTGTTATTCTTGTAGCCTGTAGTCAGGTAATTGATTATTGCACCATAATAGAGAGAATATGTCATATATACATAAAACCACCTGAGGGTCTGAGAATTAGATTGCCTTGTGAACTGATTAATATGAAACCTGTAGGTTTTCCGATATGTGGTGTCTAGCCAGGGAACTATGTCCCCTTATTAACATGATAACACTGCGGCATCCTGCAAGTAATATCTTAAAATAAGTTAGCTAAAACCTCAGTGCATTCTTAAGGTGATAAGGATCAGTATAGGCCTATATGGAGCCATGGGTGCAGTATTCAGAATCAGTTTGGCAGAAGACTGAATGGCTTCTTATGCATTCAAAATTATAACCTATAAGGCTATGTGCCCACGTAGCAGATTTGATGCAGAGCGTTTTTGCCTCTCTCTGGAAGAAAGAAACACATGCAGATTTACATGCATTTTTTCTGCCAGAGAGAAGCGTTTTTTCAGCGTTTTTGCATGCGTTTTTTCAAGCAGTTTTCCAAGAGATTTTGAGCATCACTTGGAAAAGTGCTTGACAAGTTGGTCACACAATATAAATCCATGCAACCGACATGGATTTATATAGTGTGACCAAGTAATAGTTAAAAAAAAGAATAAGAATGGTAAAAAAAAAAAAAGATTATACTCACCTTCCGGTGTCTTCCCGGTGTCATCTCTGCTGCGTCCGGTCTCTTGCAATGCTCACGGTGATGTGGAGGACCTGCGGTGACATCATTGAGTCATGTGATGGGTCACATGACTCAGTGACGTCATGGCAGGTCCTTCACAACAGCGCGAGCATTGCAAGAGACCGGACGGCGTGGACAAAACACTGGGAGGACATCGGAAGGTGAGTATAATCTTTATTTTTTATTTTAAAGTCTTTTTTTTACAGATTCTATGGTACCCAGGTCTGGATGAGAGTCTCCTGTCCTCCACACCCGGGTATCATCCGCACATTAGAACGCGCCAATTACGCAAGTACAGATGCGGTCTTGCGGAATTGGCACGTTATAATGCAAGGAATGGCGGCGATTACGCTGCATGTCCGCAAAATTAATGGACATGCTGCGGATTTTTGAGCGCAGCATTAACACTGCGGAAAAATACGCAGCATGGGCATTGAAAGTGCGGAATTGCATTGGAGACCATGGGGGAAGGTTTACCAAGCGTTTCCCAAGCGTTTACGCTGCGGAAATTCCGCAGCGTAAACGCTTGAAAAACGCATCGTGGGCACACAGCCTAAAAGTGAGGATTTTTATAAAATGAAATGTTGGGCTGTTTTTCACATTACACTTTTTGACACAGGCTGCAATAGAATGACCTATAGAGCTATACATACCTGACAATATGGATGACTGTCTGCCTTCAGCAGTGAAACACTGCTTGTCATCATCAGATTTAGAGGGGGGAGAATCTTTCTGCGTCTGGTTGTCATCAGATTTAGAGGGGGGAGAATCTTTCTGTGTCTGGTTGTCATCAGATTTAGAGGGGGAAGAATCTTTCTGTGTCTGGTTGTCATCAGATTTAGAGGGGGGAGAATCTTTCTGTGTCTGGCTGTCATCAGATTTAGAGGGGAAAGAATCTTTCTGTCTGTTTGGTAGAATAAAAACATATAAATTACAAGTGAAAACAATAGATACGGATACAACACCTGTCTGCAAAGCCCACTAGGACATCTGAATAACATGAAGGGGATGCTGTGCTCAAGACCCTCTTCTACCAGCAAGAATGGAGAATCACTAGTAATATTTATTTTCCTGTAATGAACTGGAAATTAAAGCTGGTCATAGTTATCAACTTTCATCACCAGCGTTATCACAAGTCAGAAACATGGTGATCAGCAATCATGTGGTCATAGATACTGGATTTAGTATCGAGTTACACTCGTCTTGAATTTGGTGTTGTGAACACATATCAGAATTGGACCCCATAAAAATAATTTACTCACATGTCTGACTGTTTTGCACTTTCTGGTGAATACCCTGGAGGTGATTTGGGTTCTTCATTGTTCATCATCTTGGTATGGATGGAACAGAGCTAATACAAAGAGGAAAAAAAAATATTTTAAAATTTTATTTTAATTATAGGTTGTATCGATCTTATTGGTCACATACTTACTTTAGAAAGCCTATGCGAAGATGATAGAAAGTTTTGGCTTTCCGGCCAGTCATTATCTTCACTTGTGTCCCCCTCATCTGAATCAATATGTTGATGTATACTACATCGAGCTGAAAAGTACAAGAGTTAATCGAGATTATTAGCATAATACTTTGTCCTGAACAGTCACCATTTTATCATTAATCAAGGTGAGGACTGATTCTCACTTAAAATGAAATACAAGACACACAGCAGCTTTCTGCAGATGATGTCTCATTCTACTTACTGTCAAAGTAGATGGTATCCTCTTCTGACTCAAGATCAGGAATGAACAGCGACTTCTGACTTAGAAGGTTGTCAAAATCTAAGTTACGCAGGAATGGATGAAATTTGATCTCATTTGCTCCTCCTTGAAAAGGAAAACAATGAATAGTGATATAGTTATTGTCAAAGAGACAAGTTTGTTAGGCCTTCTACACATATCCGTGTTTGCACTACATGTGGCATCCATTTTTTTTTCCACGTATTCCCATGTACCCATTATGATCTATGCTGCTGTTTTTTTGTGGCAGCACAGATGACAAGGGCCAATACAAGTCTATGGGACCCTGAAAAACACGTACATCACACAGATGGCATCCGTGTGCCATTTGTGTGCCTTCCTTATGCTGTATCTGTTTAACATTACAAAATATAAGAGATACTTTATCATTTCTTTGCCGTACCGGAAAAACACTGATGGCACACTGATGACACTAGTACTGTTTTTTTCCGGCACTGGTTTCAGTGCTGATTTTATACGGACGTGTGAAGGGGGCGTTAATCTGAACTGTTGACGTAACAGAGCCGAAGTGAAGTAGATGTACTGAAAGTCTTAGCATGGAGAATGGGGAATGGACAAGCTGGTAGAGTACAAAACCTCAGTGCTGATCCTCATTATTCATTTTCTGTTCACAAAGGTGTAATAAGTCATTAATAATAGTATTATATACATTACCTGTCCCAAGTCTTTGTGCTGGATCTTTTCTGAGCAGCTCAATGATGATATCCTGAGCTATGGCTGGAAAAGCGGAATTAGTAGGTTTCCAATTTATGTCATCTGTTATATAAAAAGCAAATATTACAGAAAAAGAAACATCTTAATTTATTTTATTAAAACAAAAATCTTTTGCATTAACACAAGTAACTAAATCACACAACTAATCTATTTAAATAACAATGACATTACACAGCAATCAGATTATTTTACTTACCCCTGACAATATGGCTGTAAATCTCATATTTGGAACGCGCATTAAATGGTACACGTCCTACAAGAAATTTATATAGGATGATCCCAATTGACCACCAGTCAGCTGGCCTTCCATAGCCTTCCTTTAAGATAACTTCTGGGGCTATGTAATGAGGGGTGCCAGCAATCTGGAAAAAACAGAGGAATGAGATAATGATCAGAGAACATAATTGTGACAAATAACATCGGTGGAAACGTTTTCTAGATGAGAAAGTATAAGAGAAGGAGAAATGGAGGAGATGAGTAAAGAACAAGTTCCTGCCTACCTCCTTATCATGGAACTCTCTGGTGATGTCCTCAATTGGAGCCTTGTAGATCTCTGATGTTGGTCTCATGAGGCAGAGTTTGGAAAGCCCAAAATCTGTAACTTGAATATGACCAGTTGACGTTATCAGGAGGCTGTGAAAAAAAGAAGATGTCAGCCCCAAGTTGCAAATAGATTGTATAATAAACGATATATTTTTTCCCCTTTCTTATACTACAAGTGTCACTTACTTTTCAGGCTTCAGGTCTCTGTGCATTACACCATAGCTGTGCAGATATTCCACAGCTAGAACCGTTTCTGCAATGTACAGACGAGCCAAGGGGACAGGTAAACGCCCATAGTTCTTCATAAAACTGCCACAGTCTCCTCCTACAGCAGAAAGCAAATATGACAGGAGGGGGTTTGTTACAATGTAAATTACACATGAGGAGTGTGAATGAGAAATGAGCGGAGACATTGGGGCAGGATGTCATACACAGAGATATACTGTATAATAATGCAAAAAACCCTCCATTGGAGCATACCCGAATAGTAACTAGGACTGCACTAAATGTCTATGAAGCAAAACCACAAAGGTGCAAGAGCTGCACAAATAAGTGCAATGAAGCAACATCCCATATAAAAGCATGAATCTTTATTAGTCACGTGGAATAAATATTTAAAAATAACAAGGTAACTCATACAAAAAAGAGACACTACTCTGGCCAAAAAAGTATGAGCTATATATACTATGTATCTTACAATAAATAAATATATAATTTGTTAATGGTGTCAGCAGTCTCATTTGTGGTTTTGCTTTATATACTGTATAAGGCCGGTTTCACACGTCCGGATATTTCTGGTACCGGAAAAACCTGTGCCGGAGATGTCCGTGTGCCGCATCAGGAACACACGTACCGGCGTTTGGGAATCAGTGTACAGTTAGCGTTATTCCCAAAAGCCGGGTACTGAACGCTGCGCTCATCATTTTCCCCTGCCGGCACTGCGATCAGCACCAGCAGGAGTTAATAATGAGAGTTGTAGTCTGCTCCCGGTGTCTCCACCTGTAAAAATAAGAATAAAATAAAAAAAAAACCTTATACTCACCTACCTGTCCTAAGTATCTCCCGCTGTAATCCATGCGACTGCTCAGCAGAGGAGCTGGGGAGAATGACTCCTGCAGCGAGCGACACCAGACCTCCGCTGAGCTCAGTGAGTGACAGGACACCGCTCGCTGAGCTCAATGCAGCTTCGGGGCCGCTCGCTGCAGGAGTCATTCTCCCCGGCTCCTCTGCTGAGCGGTCTCATGGATTACAGTGGGGGACACTTAGGACAGGTGAGTGTATGGATTTTTTTTTATTCTTATTTTTACAGGTAGAAATACACTGGGAGAAGACAACCCTCATCATTAACCCCTGCTGGTTCTGATCACAGCGCCAGCAGGGGACAATGATGAAGGCAGCGTTTAGCACCCGGCGCTAACTTTATCGCTAATTCCCAGGCGCCGACACATGTCACACGGATGGCATCCATGTGCGGTACGTGTTTACACTGAACCATTGACTTGAATGGGTCTGTGTGATCCGTCCTGCTGGCCAAAAACAGACATGTCTATGTGTGGATCACATGGACACACGGTCCGTGGAAACACTGACATGTGCGCACATGTGTCAGTGTCTCCAGTACGTGTGGAAACTGTCACCACACGTACCAGAAATACTGACGTGTGAAAGAGGCCTAATGTAGAGCGTATAAAGCAGAGTGACCCAATATAAAAAGACAGAGCCGTGCCTCATCTACAAGCCTCTTATTCATTACTCTGTGAAATGCTCATCTATACAAACTGTTAGAATTGAGTCAAATCCTCCTTTTATCCTCAGTGGATATTTTTGCCATTCTCAGTGAGGACATTCACAGAGATAATGATTTTCCTGGCATCTTGGTAACAGATAACTTATAGTAAATGCAGTATGGACATGTAACCGTCCATGTGGTCACATTCAGATTATGGAGAAGATGCTAGAGATAAGCAGATTGAGGCTGGATATAGGCACAATGGATATGACCTACCTGCTGCATACTCCATGACCATACACAGATGATGAGGAGTTGGAAAGGAGCACAACATGGAGGCCACAAAGGGACAATCAGCAAATGTTAGGATGTCCCTCTCTAGAAAGGCACGTTCAAGTCTTCTTGGAATATTCACGTTCTCCTTGTCCAGCTTCTTCATAGCGAATAGCTGGCTTGTGTATTTGTGTCGCACTAAGTGGACGGCTCTGGAGAGAAGGAAAATCCATGATTTATAATGAATTCTTACTAACATTTTGTCTATAAACCTCATCACATGATTGTCTGGTTACTACTAGATGTTACTAGAAATCCATGTAGAAATCCATCAAGTTACACAACATAAATGATGACCTATGCGAGGTCCTCATCTATGTCACTTCCTAACTGACCTAAATAATGACATATAGATGTGGACAGTAGACATGAGCTAACAAATTTGAGTGGAATTGAATTCTACTCAGATTTTGCAAAATTCAACATTCACCAAAATGGCGTTTTGTTTTTTTTTGTTTGTTTTGTTTTTTGTAATTTGCTTACTCATGGATTTAGCAAAATGTCAAGCGTTGGCCACCATTTTCAAAATCTTAAAAGGCCATAAAAATGTTTAAAAATAAACAAATTTTTATACTCACTTCTACGGCCCCTCCGCCTCAACCGTCTGTTCCTTGCCGCATCCTCAAATCTCTGCTGCTAATGCTGAAATCCAAATGTCTCTCATACTGGGATGGGACTTCCAACATTGATGAGATCTGGGAGGATTATGCACAAGCACAAGAACAGTCACGGTGTCACAATGTTGTGACTTTTTATGCTCTTGCATAGAACTCTCTCAGACCTTCTCAAAGCCAGAAGTCCTTGCATAGCGTGAGCGGTGGCAAACTGAAGAGGCAGTGAGGACCGGACGGGTGACGGTGAGAAGTGGAGGGGCTAGGGAATTGAGCAGTAAGGTGAGTATAAGTATGTTTCTTATGCTTATTATGTTCTGGTGCCTGGTGAGACCCCAGAGCATAATAAGGGACATTAATTTCTCCTTGAATCGTATTTTCACAAGTCCACGTGAACAAAAATTATAATTTTGCCTGATCCGCTCATCTCTTGTGGACAGTATGGACTCAGATCATTTCTCTGTTGTACGGGCTGGGCACAGAGACAGAAGCATTGTCATAAGGAACCCTAGGATATGTATATTATGCAAACATAAAGCTCACCCATAAGCTCCACTGCTGATCAGTTTAATTGGTTTAAAGTCGGTCTTACTAGGACTTGTCTCCAAGTTCAATGATCCGGTCAAGGCCTAGAAATAATAAGAAATGACATTAAGACATAGAATTTGCAGGAAAATAAAAGCTCCAGATGCAGGAACTTCTCCTCTATATTATGTCCACGCTGATTACATTGCAGCAGATGTAGAGGACATGATGCAAGCCAGACCCTCCACAGACAGTATTATATTATAAGGGGATATTCCCCATACATAGATATCACTGTACTGCAAGGTAAGGTAAGGGGCATCACACAGAATAGGCAGAATAATAATGCCATCATTACTCACAATAGATCTGATCTACATAAATGCAAAGATATCCCATTGTCATCTTGGGTATAATATTATATGTGTAATTCATACCCCGTTATCTAATGATAAACAGACGTCTCCTCTGATACTTACACTGGCAGATTCATGGATCTCTGGTGTCTCACATATTCCACCATCAGTACTGGCCGTCGACACAGTTATTTCTAAAATAATGATAAAATAATGAAGAGATGTCATGTATCAGTCTATATCAGTACTTAATATATAACACATCCATATAATGAAGGACATGACAAGATCTCTGTAAATGATATGAAAACTAGATATCTGGTATTCTGCACATACTAAATATACAGTATTTATGGCACATCCAGAGATAGATACACTGGGCGATTGTTCAGGATCTGATTACCGTATTTTTCATATTATAAGACATACTTTTTTCTGTAAAATGGGGGTGCATCTTATCCAAACGTAGCTTACTGAGGGGGGGGGGGCCGTTGCGGTGACGCGAGGCCCCAGGAAGCAGGGTCACTGCTGCAGGAAGCTGGTGGCGGCAGGAGTGGGGCGATGCTGTGGGCCCCAGGCTGGGAGGAGGGGGTGTTCGGCAGAGGAAGGATGCAGCGGCCCCTGGGCTTTTAGAAAATGTCACCGGAGACTCCGCACTTCCATGATTTTCAGTGTGGTGGACTTCGGAAAAATGGATTCTGGAGACGGTGCATGCAGATTGAGATCTTGTCTCCCGAGATCTCAATCTGTGCATGCGCCACCTCCGGTGGAGATTTTCCCGAGATTCACCAGATTGAAAACCATGGAAGTGCGGGGACTTCAGTGCAGCATCGCCCCACTCCTGTTGCTGCCATCTTTCCGCCGCCTTTCCCCTAGAAAAGTTACCACAAAATTGGATTATAAGCTGCACCACCATTTTATTAAAAAAATGTTTTTCCTAATTTCCGCTCCAAAATTTCGCCTGCTTCTTATGGTCTGGTGCATCTTATAGTCTTCAAAATATGGTATTTTTGAACAATTACCTGATTGGGGATCTATGACCCTCATTTTGGAGCCGAGAAGACCACACAGGAGTGAAGTAGAATTACATGATCCCTCTCCATTACAGGGGATGAAGAGTAAATCTACATATTCTCTGCCATTCTCTATAATATCTCGATATTTGAATGTAAAATATTAGATGATCGGCTTACCTTCAATCAGATCAGTTTTTAGCTCTATCTGACTAATATTAGGGTCAGGCATGTTCACGGTTTGCCCCTCTTCGGAGTCACCTTCGGATGTTTCCTGATGGTTATAATATGTACAATTAGTATAACATTTCACAAATACTAAATTATCATATACAATAGATAGGAAGGACTAAACATTGGATTTACTGGTAATTTCAGTATTGGACGGACTATACACAGCCACTCCCTCCAGTAAATCAACAATAATATATAAGGTACTTGTATATACAACTGATCTCTGTTATCAGAATTGCAGCATTTACAAGAAGGAAGATTGTGGTGATCGAGCAAAACAGAGGCAGAAATACAAACTCCCACCGCTGAGTACAGACTGCCATCACAGATGATGGAGCCGCAGGGACAGGCGGTCATGAAATATCCTGTGCCTGCCTGGAGACGACAAGGACATGTGATATAGAAGATGATGGATCCTTACCAGGTGCTCCAGTGAGCGGGCCGGACTCTCCAGTATATTCAGGACATTTTGGGCCAGTTGTTTAAAAAAGGCCAATTTTCCACTTTGGGCTTTTTCTTCAGCCTATAAAGATGGAAATAAATACAAAAGGAAAATCATGAGAGAAAGTGCAGAATGGAGGAGGCCATTTATGTCACCATTTTACTCCTGTCTATCTGCAGCTACAATTACTACACATTTGGTACATTTTATATATTATATTGGTGTCGATCTAAAGAACAATTTTCTGTAAATAAACTTGTATTCCATTATTATTATTTGATTTGTATTATTATTATTATTTTTTTTTATACAGCATGAAAACTCTTGTATAATTAGTGGTGGTGAATTATGATGTCATAATAGCAGTGATGTCGTGATGGAATCTTGTGATGGAATCTTAACGGGGCATCTCACCGTAAAAGGAAGTTTCCTAGCAATAGTTAAGGTGGCAAAACCATAGTTTGTGCATCAGTACCAGATGCTTGAATGTAAGAAAGAACTGTGGGTACTTTACATTTCTGATCAGTGAGGCTATTTCTATGGTCTGAGATAAATTATTAATATTTGTTATACACAATAAAAATCATAATTACATATTTATAAGAAATCCGGATTAAGGTGCTAAATGAAGTGTCTTTACTAAGGGACAAGGTATGGACTAGGAATGAAATCTAGCACTGACATTTGAATCACACAGGCTCATGCTGCACTTCTACACCCTCTTCCCAAAATGGGGATCTCTATTACAAATATGACCCTGCCTGACACTGAAGAAAGTCTAAATTTTATTACTACCAATAATACCACTATATACAGTAAGGGAGACCAACTAGACATAATAATAATAATTTGTGCAGATTGTCTGCTATTTACCTGTTGTACTAATGTCCTGATGTTCTGCTGTAAATGCTGAAGATATTCTGAGGTAATACGACCTTGGTAGTATTTGGTCAAGCAGTCCCGTACAAGCTCCATAACCAGCCGGTAAGTGAAGCTGAGGACGCCATCGGGTAGTGGTAGCACAAAGTTCGGGGTATAGGTAGTAAGAATCCCCTGGAGTAGTGCCAACTCCTGAAGTATGTCTGGAGAAATTCCAGACATTTCAATGAAATGCGCAATCAGTATATCACTAGATAAGTAGCTAAACACTGACAACAATGACACCGGGGTATCAAAGTGACACTGAAGTGTAAACGCTTGTATAAGTAGTGGTTGTGAATTATGATGTCATAATAGCAGTAATGTTATGATGGAATCTTGTGATGGAATCTTACAGGTGCACCTTACCTTATAAGGAAGTTGCCTAGCAACAACTAAGATGCCAACTCCATAGACTGAGCATCAGCATCAGATGCTTGAATGTAAGAAAGAGCTATGGGTACTTCACTTTTACTTTGATAGGCAGGTGAGTATAAGGATTTTTTTATTTTATTCTTATTTTTACACTAGGACACAGCGGGAGCAGATTACTACTCTCATCATTGTCCCTTGCTTGTGCTGATCGCAGAGCCAGCAGTGGACAATGATGAGGGCAGCATTCAGCACCCGGTGCTTGGGAACAGCGGTAACTGTACTGCTGATTCCTAGGTGATGGAACGTGCGCTCCTGATGTGGCACACGGTTGCCACACAGGTGCACATGGACACGGATATCTCCTGTACCGGTTTTTCTGATACTGGAAATATCAGGACATGTGAAACCGGCCTTACTCTGGACTCTGTAAACAGAAAAAACTGATGGCACTTCCAATACGAGAAATAGGTGTGAACAGGTGCTTACTAGGAGAAGCTACCTCCATATGCAATTAATAAATAAAGTAGCAAACTGCAATGCTAAGTATGTAAACATGAAATATGGAATATGAATAGCATTACTGCTATAGAAAATAGAAATAAATGAGAAATCTTAGCGCATAAATTGGCCAATTCATGTGTACCTGTCCCTTAGAGGGGTATTCACATTGGTAGGGTCCTGGCACTGAGAAACGCCTTACCGCGGCTGCCAGGTACACATGAATTGGCCAATTTATGTGCTAAGATTTCTCATTTATTTCTATTTTCTACAGCAGTAATGCTATTCATATCCATATTTCATGTTTACATACTTAGCGTTGCAGTGCACTACTTTATTTGTTAATTACTCTGGACTCTGTGTGGCCTCTGTTCAGCGGTGTCCTTTTTTTCAGAGTCTCACAAAACTGTGGCCGACGGCACTTTTATTCAGGCCTAATAAAAAGATGGACACCGTGGGTTCACAGGCCAGACAGTGCCTCCATCTGCCTCATTACAGGGAATCTTCCGCCGGAGGTTCCGTCTGGATCACGTATTTCAGAGATTTACATGGAAACCCCGGTGTAAGCGCTGAGCGTAGAGCACAGGATAAATGTGGGCAGAGCCATATTGCGATCTCTGGGAGGCTGAATGAACAAATCAACAGCAGGTGAAGAATTGGTTTTATTTATTTTTTTACACCGTTCCTCGTGCGGTGTAAGTGATTAGATGACTTTATTCTTTGGGTTGGTGAGATTACAGTGATACCAGATTCATATCGGGTTTTTACATTTGGCAGCTGTCACACACTAAACGTTTTTTTTGCAAAGACTAGTTTTTGCATCGCCATATTTTGAGAGCTATAATTTTTCGATATTTCGGTCGACAGAGTTATGTGATAGCTTGTATTTTGCGGGACAAGTTGACGTTTTTATTGGTACCATTTTCGGGCATTTTTTAGTTTTTTTTTATGCCGTTCTGCGTGTGATAAAATTGATAAGGCAGCTTTATTGTTCGGGTCAGTACATTTACAGCGATACTGCATTTATATCTTTTTTTATGTTTTGGCGCTTTTACACAATAAAAACTATTTAATAGAAAAAATATATATATTTTTTTGCATCGCTTTATTCTAAGAGCTATAACTTTTTTATTTTTTGGCTTATGGAGCTGTATGGTGGCTTGCTTTTTACGGGACAAGATGATGTTTTCAGTGGTATAATTTTTATTTATATTCGTCTTTTTGATCGCGTTTTATTCCACTTTTTGTTCGTCGGTATGATGATAAAGCACCGTTTTTTAATTCTTTTTTTTTCACTGTGTTCACTAAAGGGGTTAACTAGTGGGACAGTTTTATAGATCAGGTCGTTCCGGATGCGGCGATACTAAATATGTGTACTCTTATTGTTTTTTATTTTTGTTTTTTTTCATAATAATATTTTATTTATTTTTTACTTTTTTATTTTTAAAAAAATATTTTTACAACTTTTTTTTCACTTTTTTTACTTGGTCCTACTATTGGACTTTCACTTTCCGCAGGCTGATCGCAGTTATAAGGTATAGCAGTGCAGGATCACTGCTATACCTTGTAAACTGTCAGTGCTGCAGACACAAGCTAGTTTGATCATGCACAGCGCATGGTCAAACTAACTTGCTGGTGCCTGGTGACACAGATGTCGTCATGACGACATCGTGTCACCATGACAACGATCGGGACAGCGCAGGGTCTCCGATCCAAGAGCAGAGGTGCTTCTGTCCCTCCACTCACTTGCTAAATGCTGCAATCGCAGCATTTAGGGGGTTAAAGTGCTGTCAAAATCAGCTGACACCCGGCGGCGATTGAGCCCGCACAGCCTGTGTCGTAATAATACGTACCTGGTCCATAAGGCCCAGGACACAGGGACGTATTATTATGCGCAATGTCAGAAAGGGATTAAAGGTTCCGGCGCAACTTCAGACACCGCTCAATATACAGTGATCGGCAGCTGTAACAACGCCCCGGCACTGACTGACAGCTCAGCAGTACATCAGTACAGATCCGGCTGTCAGTCTGTGCCAGGGTGCGGTTACAGGGGCCGCTTAGCCGACTGTCAGTCAGTGCCAGGGTACGGTTACAGGGGCCGCTTAGCCGGCTGTCAGTCAGTGCCAGGGTGCGGTTATAGCCGCCGCTCACTATGTACTGAACAATGACTGAAGCCACGCCGACCGCGCCTCTATGACTGAAAGCTGGAGGCTGCCGTGGGGAATAAAGTGCATTTCCTCCTGGTAGCCGGCCTTTCAGTAAGACGCCCGGCAGCTTTATAAACCTGCAGATTAACCCCATATCTGCAGGTTCATAGTGTTTAGGGACATGACAGGTTCCCTTTAAAGTATAGAGTGAAAACCGCCGGTGGCAGAGCTTCACCAAGGACAACTCACCGGCATCTAAATGATGTGCACATACCCTTCGGCTACGTTCTCACAATGAGTTTTGGGTGAGTTTTTTATGCTGTATATTTTAGAAAAAATGCAAGAAACCTATTTTACTTAATGGGGCAGAAAATCTGCTATATCTAAAACTCACTAGAAGCTCATCGTGGGGACGTAGCCTTATACCTCGAAAATCAGAGGGTCCGATACATCATTTTGCTTGTTTCTTTAACAATTGATAGCATGTGAACCGCTCTTAGTAATCCTGCAAAACCTTTACTAAAATCTGTGCTGTGCCGTCATAGGGCCCAATAGAAGATTGTATCTTTTCAAGTCCCTTTTCTCTTTTATGTCTTTTGTATCATTTGATTTTTTTGTGCCAAATTCCTGAAAGTGGCGCACCTGGTTCATGGATTTTGCCCAAAATCCAAACTGTTTTTTTTTTTTTGTCTTTAAACCTTTTTGTGTCTTTGTATCGCAAAAAAGTGACATGCTAAAATGTTGCAAAGTTTGTGCAAAAAAACCTCTCGGACTAAAGAACATAAAATCACTTGAAATATATTTGAGTAAAAATGTGACAACTTTTTAAAAAGTCACAATTAGATAATTAGCCGGAAACCCCATAATGATCAATGAAAAAAAAGGGAACGCTGCAGACTTCAAAAAGGCGCAAATTAAAAGAAGAACAAGGCGCAAATGAAAAACACTAAAAACTAGAAAAAAAAGATGCAAATACACTAATGAATTGTCCCATAGCTTTATAACAGTGCCATAATATGCAGCTTGTGTAGGAACACACCCCATTATAAAGGGGAACGTGACATCTAGTAGTCGGGTGGTATTACATTTCCAGGAAAAGCACAATATGGAGGTCACAGAAGATACATGAACTGTTCCTTCATTGAGGATATTTTATAAAATGAACACGCGGTATCTATACGCTATGGGGGAGTCACTTACATGAGGGTCCGCATGGTCCATAGCAATCTTGTGGAGGTCCAGCAGAGCCTGATTTACGCCCTTTTCAATTTTCAAGGCATTCTCCATAGCATTGGTGCCATTCCCCCATTCATCGGCCTCAGATTTGTGGAGCAAAAATGGACAAAACATTTCATTAATGGCGGATAAATAACGACTTCTATCTACGGATATCTACGCACAACCTGAAGTTACATTCCCTCCAGGTTTCATCATTTCACCTGATTTGTACCTTACAGTCCAAGTGTTTTCATCATCTAGGTAGATCCAGGTATGGGAGTAAGTTAGTAGCAGCGAGGGCTTCATGCTTCTTGGAGGACCAATACCGACTTGTTTTTTTTTTATGGACGTTATTCCATAATGTCTATGACGCGCCCCCTGGGACATATTCCTTTTTGAGGGGAATACCCGGCACCGGATCAGATGGGGCGTTGTAGTCTCCGAGCGGCTGTGACCCGGTCCCGTGCCCAGGGCGTCAAGCTAAGTGTTATGTGGCAGCTTTACAGATGTTACTAAAGTTCTTTTGTGTCGACTACGCCACCCGTTGTGATGCGGTCACTGTGGCCGCCGCTGCTGCAGGGTCCGCTGAGGCTGATGGTGGGTGCGCAGCTTGGTGAGATAACCCCCAACGGGAGGGGTATAGCCTCAGAGGGGACAGGCGCAGAGGATGGGGGTTGTGGTGGTGCGATGCAGCCGGCAATGAAGACAGACTCGGGTTGTGCAGTTAAGGGTGTTTACTTACTGCTGATGTTGTACTGGTCACTCCAGCTGCTAGTGACCACCCGAGCCGTGCTGCGTCCACCAGGTCCTGGATCCGGTCAACCCCCAAACAAGTCCAGAGCGTGGCCCTGAGCTCTCCCTCTGTCCTTTCTTCAGCCGTCCCCACCAGTGATTCACCTAGGTCCAGCTCCCTCGGGCCTTCTTTTGGGACACCCTTGGCCCTGGGTTCCCTGACCCTTCATGTGGTGTGCCTTCGGGGTGAATGTGGTGGGTGACCGCGACAGACACTGCCCACGGTCTCCGGTCTCTGGCTGGGGAATGTCTTTGCCCCCACCAGCTTGGGTTCCGGTACCCTCTTGCTGACTCCTCACCCGGTGCTCTAATTTGGGTTCTTGGGTCCCTTCAGTCTTCCCCCTCTGGGTCTTTCTCTGCTCCACTCTCTCTCTCTCCAGGGCTGCTGTTTCCTTCTCTCTCCTCTCCAACTGACTTGTTCTCAGCGTCTGACCCTGATCTAAGTTGGTGCCCTCCTTATATATCCCTCTATGTGTGAGCTCAGGTGACCAGCACCCAATGAGCTCCTATCACTACCCAGACTGCTCCCCCTATCTGCCCCTACACTACATGGGATGTACCACCCCCCTCCCACTCCAGCCAGGAACAGGCTCGGTTGTACCTGCACATTTCTAAGTGGGAGTACCGTCGGCCTGCTCCTCTGGAATGGGATGTATGTAGTGCATGCAGTCTATCTGAGCTCAGTTCCACACTCCTTCCTTACCCGGGAGTGGAATATCACACCTCTGGGTTGAGGTGCAATACCCCTGTAGCAGCCGAATCCTCAGGGTGCTACATCTACAAGTCTCAAAAACTCTATTTCTTCAGAGCAGATGTCCGTCCTGACAGACTATTGACCAACATCTGCTAATTGGCTGCAGAGGACATAACAAGTCATAGCAATGTCTGGAAAAAGCGGTGCTGAAGTCCTAAATTTAATAAGCTGGGGATGTGCAGTAGTGGACAACACCTTTAATGAAATTGATTACTTAAAGGGGATGTCCACTAATCAGACAACCCCTTCTAAATCCCTATGTTTCTCCCCAGTAAAATAACACTTATATTCACCTTCGGTGTTGGTGTTGTACCAGCTGTCTCGGCACTGGCTCTCCCGGGGCTCATGTGACATAACAATGGCACTGGCATACCGCTAATAACGGCAGACCCCGCAGCTGCTTTGCAACTGTGAGACAGGTGGCGATGTCAGCACAGGCATCGGGTCCCCCGCATCCAGCATCACACTTTCAACTGTATCCGCATTCTGGATGCATATACAATTGAAAGGAATGATGGAGGAGGGAACCGTCTGCTCCCTCCTCCATCATTCTCCTCTGTGCTTCTGATGTCTCAGCTCAGTGGACGTGATAACGTCCCAAAATCGCGTCCACTGTGCCGAGCTGAGCATAGTTTCAAGCCACATGCTGCAAAGACCAGAACAGCAGGGGAATGGGGAGAGGTGAGTATTTTTTTTTTAAAATCAATAAGTAGTTTGTGAGGGCCATCATATTATTTTGAGGGCAAACTGGAAGGCCATGATACTATTGTAGGGCTACTTGGAGTCCATCATATTATTTGAAGGGTTATTTGGGGGGCATCATCATATTTGGGGTGCTAAAATACTATTTTTAGGGCTGTTTTGGGGACCATCATACTATTTGTAGAACTATGTGGGGGCCATCATTCTACTATTTGGAGGATTATGCAGGGAGCATCATACTATTTGTAGTACTCTGTGGGGGGCATTATACTACTATTTGAATGGCTATGTGTCAGGCTATCTGGGGACCGTTCTATTATTTGGAGAGCTGTATGGGGACTATTATACTATTTGGAGGCCTATGTGGGGTCCATTATATTATTTGGAGGGCTGGGTGGGGACCATTATATTGTTTAGAGGCTTGTGTGAGGACTATTATTTTATTTGGAGCGTTGTGTTTGGGCCATTATACTATTTGGAGGGCTGTGTGGTGAGGGGCATTATATTGTCTAAGTGGCTGATGGGGGTCATTATACAGCTTGGGTGGATAGTGGGGGCCATTATACTGTATGAGGACTATTATACAGTGTGGAGGGCTGTGCGGGGTCCATTATATTGTGTGGAGGGTTATGCGGGGGCCATCATACTGTGTAGAGGTCACTGGGGGTTATCATACTTTGCGGGGGGTACTGTAGAGTCATCATACTGTATGTGTGGAGGGTATGTGGCACCCCAGAGGGTCTGGTTCCCACAGTGGTAGTAATACCATGTCTGGGAGCAAAACGGGGGTTTCCTGGTCAGGGAACACACTACATGCAACACCTCCTGCCCCAGGCCAGAAAGGGGAGGATCCTGCCCTATATAACTGGATCTGGAGGCGGGGTTAGCTCAGACAGGGCCTGTAGTCGAGTTGAGGACACAGGAGTAAGAAGCCAGGGACTGGAGCTGGGCATAGCTCGTCCTGGACAGCATACAGAGGACCGGACACCGGAGTCTGAGGCTGTGGGGATTGTATACCCAGCAGCAGATACCACAAGGCAGGAGATTGCAGGTCTCCTGGCCCCATCAGAAGCCCGGAGGCTCAGCCACATGAAAGGACCCGTACCGCCACAGAGGAGCGAGAAATACACAGGGCCCGAGTCGCCAGCCATACGGGTGAGCGCAGCACGTTACACTCAGGGATGTGGGCTACAACACGACTATAAGCGGGATAGCCAAAGAGTACAGTCAGAACGGCAGCCCTACACCTCCACCTGGCCAGGAGGACTCTAGGATTGCTCCCAGACTGACCAGGCCTTCATCACTAGCCGGTACTCCCGTTGGGGCCCATATAATTGCCAACAGTAAAGACCCTTGGACTGCACTGCAAAGACTCCGTGTTGTCATTACTGATACCTTGCACTACCACCACCAACATCCATTCACGCTGCCCTGAAGCTCCACTCTTCCTGTGGGGAGTTACATCACGTTGCTGCACCTACCACCAGCTTCAGTGGACTGCTCCGCAGCGGCGGTTCCCAATAACCGCATTCCACAGGTGGCGTAGTCGGACTATATATAACAGACACACATAAACTACCCTGGTTTGACCGCCATGGGTCACGGACCGGGTCGCCGCCACAGTGACTACAACCCCCAGCATCTACAGGCCCGGCTCCGGGTACCCCATGGCCCAGGGGGAGTGTCAACTTTGGCGTAGTCGGCAGGATCGCGTGCCCGCCACCACCGGGTACTGCGCGCCTTCTCAGACTGTGTTGCATACCGTGGTGAAGATTTCCCTCCATGTGTCGCCGTTTTCCCGCCATTGTCCGCCATCTTCGAGTCGCCGCGCGGGAAGAAGAGGGGCGTGATTGCTGGAAACGCGCGAAGTCCAAAGCCCCGCCCCACGCACGGACGCAGCGCCAGGTCCTGGAAGGAGCCACAGTGAACGCTGACGTCAGACGCGTGCAACGCCAGGTCCTCGACAGAGACCATCACCTGCGGAACTGCAGCCTACGGAAGAAAAGAGAAGGAAGGTAGGCCACGGTTAACTAGGGGGGAGGAAGACGCCCGATATGGAGGGAACTTCAACCACTGGCGCGACCGCTGCCGGGGTAATGACATTCTTCATGCCATATATACCGGGGGCGGCGTGGTTGCCCCAGTACTCAGGAGAGTCGCACACCCTGAGTGACTTCAAGGAGAGACTAAGCAGTTTATTTAAAGTATACCCCCTGTCCGAGGAGCAGAAAGTGAGCATCCTCATAGGCCAGTTGATTGGTGCAGCCCAGAGAGAAGTAAAATCCTGGTCAGCCAGAGAAAAAGGGACTGTAAAAGAGATACTGGCCCGCCTAAAGGACACTTTTGACACCCATAGAGATAAAGATGAAGTTTTATGGGTGCAAACAACGGGCACAGGACAGTGTACGGGACTATGCTTTAAACCTGCAGGAGGCGCTGAGGGCCATCAAACAGGTAGACCCTGACAGTGTGCATGATGAAAACAGACTGTTAACCGACCAATTTATTGAGAGTTTACTGTCCAGCGCCCACCGAACCCAGCTGCGCATAATGGCTCTGCAAAACCCTGACTTGGACTTTGCTCAGTTTAAGGACAGGGCCACCCGGGTGCTACGAGAACCAGCACCAGGTGGCGCTACAGCTCAGCGGCGCCCAACTATCACCTACCACCAGGAGGTGGCACCCTTTTCCCTGGAGCCTGTAGGAGCTGATGCACAGACTCTGGACAATGTCCCATCTACAGACCTGCACCATCAGATCCAAGAGTTAACTAAAAGTGTAGCTGCGCTAACCAAAACTGTGCAGTCCTTGCAGGTGTATCCCAAAGGAAAGATCCAGCTGGCTTCCAGTCCGGAGGACGTCCCGTGGCGCCGACAGAAGAGGATTCCACCATCCAGAGGGAGGAACAGCGACCGCTACGACCAGGATGGACAACCCATCTGCCGCCGCTGCAACCAGTCAGGACATTATGCAAGGTACTGTCATTTAAACGAGCAAAACCTGGGGCAGAGGGCCAACCCCCAGGCATAAGACCACCAGGCCCATCAAGCTGGCGAGACAAATATGTGGGAGGACAACCAGTCCTACCTGTCGTGCTGGACGGCTTTCCAATGAGCGCGCTGCTGGACACTGGGTCCCAGGTGACTACCATCCCCTACATTCTTTTCAAACGGTACTGGACTGATTCGGACATTACCCGCCGTCCAGACGAACATTTGAGTATTTATGCTACTAATGGTTAACCCGTACCTCAGGTGGGGTACAAAGAAGTGACCATAAAGGTTCGCAAAGTCGAACTGCCAGCACAAGGACTGATTATTATCGACATTGATCGCCGAGAAAGTCATCCCATGATAACCTTAGGCACTGTAGCGCTGGCGTCCCTGCCCTCTGCTAGGCAGGGACGCTGCTCCCCTCACCGCTCTGCTGTCAGCGCGCGCTCCGTCCCGGCGTCCTCTCCCCGCTCTGCTGTCAGCGCGCGCTCCGTCCCGGCGTCCTCCTCCTGCTCTGCTGTCAGCGCGCGCTCCTTCCCGGCCCCTGTGCTTAGGGCGCGCGCGCGCGCGCTTCCCTCCTCTTAAAGGGGCCGTGCGCGCCGCCCTAAAGAGTCCCCGGCCAATGGCCGGAGGACTTCATCATATATAAGGCACCTCCTCCAAAATGGAGGTGCCCGAGCAATGTTGTTTGCACCTGTGTCTCACCTGTGCTTCAGCCCTCAGGTCCCGTTGCCAGTTACCTGCCAGTTACCTGCCAGTTTCCTGCTAGTTACCTGCCTGATTCCTGCCTGAATACTTGTTACCTGTCTGCCAGTCTGAGGTCCGACGGTCTGCCTTACTACTCCTGTCAGTCTGTCTAAAGGACCAGCCTGCCCGCTCACCTGGGAGCGCATATCAGCTACCTGCCTGCTTGCCTGAGGTCCGACGGTCTGCCTTACTACTCCGGTCAGTCTGTCTATGGACCAGCTTGCCCGCTCACCTGGGAGCGCTTCTCCGTTATCTGCCTGCTTGCCAGCCCGGAGGCTCCGTTGTCACGTGCTGTGACCACCAGCTATCTCAGAGACTCTTGCCCGCTCACCTGGGAGCGCATCTCCGTTACCTGCCTGCTTGCCAGCCCGGAGGTCCCGTTGTCACGTGCGGTGACCACCAGCTATTCCAGAGACTCTTGCCCGCTCACCTGGGAGCGCTTCTCCGTTACCTACCTGCCTGCCAGCCCGGAGGTTCCGCCGTCACGTGCCGTGACCACCTGCTATTCCAGAGACTCTCGCTTGCTCACCTGGGAGCACACATCTACCATCTGCCTGCTAGCCTACCCGGAGGCTCTGCCATCACAGGTCGTACCTACCCCTTACCCAGAGACTGCCCTGATCACTTGCCGTAACTCCCTGTCCGTTCACCCAGAGACTGCCACCCGCTCCCTTACAAGGGCCGCCCCCTTGTATAGTAGCTCAGAGGTTCCGCCTCCCGGACCCGTTACAGTTTGCTCGGGCCATGGAACCCGGTGGCACCCAAGCTCCCTCGCTCTCGGACCTCTGTCTTGAACTGTCCCGTCAGAAGTCCCAACAGGAGGCCATCCTGGGTCATCTGCGGAATGTTAATACTCGCCTGAACACCCTGTCTGATCCTGCAACTACGGCCAGTACCTTGGTATCCTTTTCCGGACCCCGGCTCTCTGCACCTCCTCGCTTCGGAGGCGACTCCGTCCTGGCTCGGGGCTTCATAAATCAGTGCACCCTGCATTTTGAACTATTGTCCCACCAGTTTAACTCCGACCGAGCCAAAATTGCATTCATCATGTCCCATCTCACCGGGGAGGCTCTGGCCTGGCTAAATCCTCTATGGGAGAGAGGAGACCCCCTGGTGTCCGACTTGCCTGCCTTTCTCACGGCTTTCCGGAAAGCCTTCGACGAACCCGGACGGAGGACCTCATCCGCATCATCTCTGCTACGCCTCCGTCAGGGAAGCCTCACCGTGGGTCAATATGCCATACGGTTCCGTACCCTTGCCTCGGAGCTGGCCTGGGATAACGAAGCTCTGGTATCCGTCTTCTGGGAGGGTCTGTCTGGCCGTATTAAAGATGAACTTGCTGGTCGGGACATTCCTACCACTCTCGATGACCTAATAACTCTTGCCACCCGGATTGACCTACGGTTCCAGGAACGTGCCAAAGAGGTCACCCGTGAAAAGGGGCTTCCACGTCTGGTTCCTACTTTTCTGAAACCCGTCACTCCTTCCGTTTCTCCCCAGGTACACTCTCCTGAGCCTATGCAGGTCGACCAGACCAAGATGGTCAAATCCCGTCAGGACTTTCGCCGTGCCGAGGGGAGCTGCTTCTACTGTGGCAGTAAGGAGCATCGGATCCGTGCCTGCCCGGAGAGGTCGGGAGAACGCCTGTGTCTAGGTTCGCTCAGAGGACTTGATCTAGACAAAAATAAATCCTCTCCATCCCTGCTGCTGTCTGTCTCAATCATCTGCGGGGAGAATCGTTATTCCGAACTAGCCCAACTTGACTCTGGAGCAGCCGGAAATCTTATTTCACTGTCCCTGGTGGAGAAATACCGCATCCCCACCAAACCTCTGGCTGTACCCTTGTCTGTTGTTGCCGTGGATGGGGGCCTCTTATCTCGCCCCATCCAATTCATCACCGAATCCATTACTCTGCAAGTGGGTATGCTGCATTCAGAGAGTATCTCCCTTCACGTTCTGCCTGGACTCTCTCACGCCCTCTTGCTAGGTCTGCCTTGGCTCCAGAGACATGCACCCGTGCTTGACTGGCAAACCGGAGAAGTCCTTCGCTGGGGACAAGACTGTCATAAAACCTGTCTGGTTCCCGTCCATTCCGTCCGTCCCTCTCCTATCCCAGCTAATCTACCTGGACTTCCGATTCCTTATTGGTCTTGTGCTGATGTCTTTGATATGGAGGAGGCAGAGACATTACCACCTCATAGACCATGTGACTGCCCCATCGATCCCGCCAGAGTAATGCAGGTGGCCCCCGTGAGTCTAAATTGTCTCCCTCCTGGTAAGACGTTCGTATCGGTACCTGATCGGGAGAGGATCCTACACTGGGGTCATTCGTCTAAACTAGCTGGCCACGCCGGTCAGAAAAAGACCCTCCAGCTTATTACCCGGCACTACTGGTGGCCTAACCTGCACAAGGATGTTATGGACTTTGTTTCTGCCTGTGTGTCCTGCGCCCGCAACAAGGTTCCGAGACACCTGTCGGCCGGCCGCCTTCTTCCTCTGCCAGCACCTGCTGCCCCCTGGCAGCATATAGCGATGGACTTCGTAACTGATCTGCCCGTCTCTGCCGGTTGTACGGTCATTTGGGTGGTCGCTGACCGCTTTTCCAAGATGGCTCACTTCATTCCCCTGCCAGGTCTTCCGTCTGCATCCGAGCTGGCTAGAGTCTTTATCCGCCACATCTTCCGTCTTCATGGCCTGCCCCGTCACATCGTGTCGGATCGAGGAGTACAGTTCACTTCTCGTTTCTGGAGAGCCACTTGTAAATTGCTAGACGTCACTCTGGACTTCTCCTCCGCTTACCACCCACAGTCTAATGGTCAAGTGGAGCGGATCAATCAGAACCTGACCAGTTACCTCCGGCACTTCGTTAATGCTCACCATTCTGACTGGGTGGATCTCCTGCCATGGGCCGAATTCTCGTACAACAATCACAAGAGCGAGTCTTCCTCCATATGGGAGAGTACCCGGTCCGCACTCCTTCTGTCATCCGAGCGTATGAAAAGGCACGCTGACAAAGGACGTCTGGATCCTCCTCAATTCCGTCCTGGGGATAAAGTCTGGCTCTCGTCCAAATATGTCCGGCTCAAGATCCCTTCCTATAAGTTGGGGCCTCGGTTCATCGGCCCACTGGAGGTTATCAGTCAGATCAACCCGGTGGCCTATAAATTGAAACTCCCGGCCAACTTACGGATCCCTAACTCCTTCCATGTATCTCTCCTCAAACCTGTGGTACTTAACTCTTTTTCTAAGTCTACAGGTACGCCTCTTGCTCCGGTTTCTGCTGAGGACGAGTTTGAGGTAGAGAACATTCTTGCCACCAAAAGGGTAAGAGGAAAGACCTTTTTCTTGGTAGATTGGAGGGGGTTTGGTCCTGAGGAGAGAACGTGGGAGCCCCGGAAGAATATCCATGCCCCTCTCATCCTAGCTAAATTTCTGTCTGGCCTAAAAAAGGGGGGGCCTAAAGGGGGGGGTACTGTAGCGCTGGCGTCCCTGCCCTCTGCTAGGCAGGGACGCTGCTCCCCTCACCGCTCTGCTGTCAGCGCGCGCTCCGTCCCGGCGTCCTCTCCCCGCTCTGCTGTCAGCGCGCGCTCCGTCCCGGCGTCCTCCTCCTGCTCTGCTGTCAGCGCGCGCTCCGTCCCGGCGTCCTCCTCCTGCTCTGCTCTCAGCGCGCGCTCCTTCCCGGCCCCTGTGCTTAGGGCGCGCGCTTCCCTCCTCTTAAAGGGGCCGCGCGCGCCGCCCTAAAGAGTCCCCGGCCAATGGCCGGAGGACTTCATCATATATAAGGCACCTCCTCCAAAATGGAGGTGCCCGAGCAATGTTGTTTGCACCTGTGTCTCACCTGTGCTTCAGCCCTCAGGTCCCGTTGCCAGTTACCTGCCAGTTACCTGCCAGTTTCCTGCTAGTTACCTGCCTGATTCCTGCCTGAATACTTGTTACCTGTCTGCCAGTCTGAGGTCCGACGGTCTGCCTTACTACTCCTGTCAGTCTGTCTAAAGGACCAGCCTGCCCGCTCACCTGGGAGCGCATATCAGCTACCTGCCTGCTTGCCTGAGGTCCGACGGTCTGCCTTACTACTCCGGTCAGTCTGTCTATGGACCAGCTTGCCCGCTCACCTGGGAGCGCTTCTCCGTTATCTGCCTGCTTGCCAGCCCGGAGGCTCCGTTGTCACGTGCTGTGACCACCAGCTATCTCAGAGACTCTTGCCCGCTCACCTGGGAGCGCATCTCCGTTACCTGCCTGCTTGCCAGCCCGGAGGTCCCGTTGTCACGTGCGGTGACCACCAGCTATTCCAGAGACTCTTGCCCGCTCACCTGGGAGCGCTTCTCCGTTACCTACCTGCCTGCCAGCCCGGAGGTTCCGCCGTCACGTGCCGTGACCACCTGCTATTCCAGAGACTCTCGCTTGCTCACCTGGGAGCACACATCTACCATCTGCCTGCTAGCCTACCCGGAGGCTCTGCCATCACAGGTCGTACCTACCCCTTACCCAGAGACTGCCCTGATCACTTGCCGTAACTCCCTGTCCGTTCACCCAGAGACTGCCACCCGCTCCCTTACAAGGGCCGCCCCCTTGTATAGTAGCTCAGAGGTTCCGCCTCCCGGACCCGTTACAGGCACTAATGTCATTGAAAATTGTCTTGCAGAAATAATTGTCTTGTTACAGTAGGTTGCGGAAACCGCCAGTTCCAGCCAGCAGCGGGTTCTACAAAGAGAGATCAGAGCCCTGATGAAAAGACAACAGGTAGAACTGTCTGTTGGTGAAATTGGCAGTGTCAGGATGAGTGACCCATTCCCTATTGCCATGCCCCCAAGAAGTGAAATGCTGATATGGTGCCGGGCAGCAATCGGTCTCAGGGGTAGAGATTACCAGGCCCTGGTAGAGCCCGTCTACTCTGACAGTAGGTCCACCATTTTGACAGCCAGGGGGGTGGTTGATGTTCACCATGGGAGAGTGCCAGTCCGCATTCTGAACATTGGGGAAAAAGAAGTCCATTTGCCCCGGTATGCCACCCTGGCCAAGCTATTTACCGTCAATCAAAATTCTACAAAAACAGTGGAACCCTTACCTCCATCCAACCAGGCGGAGGGTAATGGCTCCGAGGGACAGATGGAGGACTGGTGTCAGAAGCTGCATGTGGGCACTGACTCCACCCCTCAACACCAAAAACAAGGAGTATACCGGGTGGTCCAAGAGTATGAAAGGGTCTTCAGTAAACACCCACTCGACTTCGGGCAGGTAAAGGGGGTTTAACACCATATCCCCACGAGAGACCATCCACCCATTAAAGAAAGGTACCGGCCTGTACCGCCAGCACACTACCAAAATGCCAAAGGGATGTTGCGAGAGATGAAGAAGGCTGGGGTAATAAGAGACAATTGTAGCACCTGGGCAGCTCCATTAGTTCTTGTAAAGAAAAAGGATGGCACAATGAGAATGTGTGTAGACTACAGGCAAATTAACCGCATAACACATAAAGATGCATACCCGCTACCCAGGATAGAGGAGTCACTAGCTGCGTTAAAATCTGCTAATTATTTCTCTACTTTGGATCTTACTAATGGGTATTGGCAGGTTCCTGTAGCAGAGGCGGATAAGGAAAAGACCGCATTCACCACCCCGATGGGCCTCAGCGAGTTCAACTGCCTGCCATTCGGGCTCTGCAACGCCCCAGGAACCTTCCAGCGGTTGATGGAGTGCTGTCTAGGGCATAAGAATTTCGAGACAATCCTGCTGTACCTGGATGACGTCATAGTATACTCCAAGACATATGAGGATCATCTGAAGCACCTGGCGGAAGTGTTTGAAGCCCTGGCTGGCTTTGGCCTGAAGGTGAAGCCGTCAAAGTGCCACCTGCTGAAACCCCAATTACAGTACTTAGGACATGTGGTAAGTGCTGACGGTGTAGCACCAGACCCCGATAAGATCACCGTAATCAAGGACTGGCCGAGACCTTCCATCATCAAAGAAGTGCGGCAGTTCCTCGGGTTGGTAGGCTACTACCGAAGGTTTATACCAGGCTTCACCAAGATGGCGGCACCCATGCAGGACCTCCTGATAGGCCAGGCCAGGAAGGCCAAGAACCAGAAACCACCATTCAAATGGGGCAAGCTGGAAGATGAGTCCTTCACCAGGTTGAAGATGACCCTAACAGGAGACGAGATCCTGGCCTACCCTGATTATGGCCAACCCTTCATCCTTCACATGGACGCGAGCAACTTGGGACTAGGAGCTTTGCTGTCCCAGATCCAGCAAGGCAGAGAAAGGGTGATAGCCTATGCCAGCAGGAAGCTCCGGCCCATAGAAAGAAACCCAGAGAACTACAGCTCCTTCAAGTTGGAGTTCCTTGCCATCGTCTGGGCTGTGATGGAGTGCTTCAAACATTATCTCGCTTCTGCCAAATTCACTGTGTATATGGATAATAACCCACTGACACACCTGGACACTGCAAACCTTGGTGCCCTGGAACAAAGATGGATGGCCCGACTATCTAATTACCAATTCACCATCAAGTACCGGGCTGGGCACAGGAATGCAAACGCAGATGCGCTGTCCAGAATGCCTAACTTGCCAGACGGGGGAGAAGACCCAGAGGAGCAGGAAGAGATAGAAATCCCCGCGTTCCACTGCCATGGGATAAAGCAGTGCTCCCATTGTGTGAAGAACAGGTGCTCTGCCAACAGAGAAACCACGTTCAATCCATTGCCCCACCATGGATGGGCAGAAACACAAGACAGTGACCCGGCTGTTCGCCTAGTCAAAGAGTTGCTGACACAAGCTGACTCATATCCTGATTCAGATGCTCCAGAAGAGACCAAACAGCTGTGGAAAGAGAAGAGCAAGCTGTTCATCTATGAAGGGAAGCTGTGTCGAAGAACTGTCAACTCCCGGACACATGAGCTGGTCTGGCAGGTGGTAGTCCCGAGGCGAGATGCGTCTATGGTCCTGGAAGCGTACCACGATGGATCGGGACATTTTGGATGGAAGAAGCTGGAAGTCCTGCTAAGTGAACGGTTCTATTGGGTTGGCATGATCAAAGCAGTCGAGAGGTGGTGTCGAGAATGCGGACCGTGCAACCTGAGAAGAAAAGACTGTGACAGCCAGAGGGCTCCCCTGCAGCCTATCATCACCAAGCAGCCACTCGAACTGGTAGCCGTGGACCATGTGAAGCTATCCCCGAGCAGGTCAGGCTATGTCTACGCTCTCACCATCGTAGACATACCGGTTCCTGGTAGTAGTGCCAGTCAAGGACCAAACGGCTCAGACAGCAGCCAGAGCTTTTCAACAGCACTTCTGCCGCCCGCATGGTTACCCAGAACGTGTGCTAGCTGACCAAGGTCCGGCCTTCGAGGCAGAAGTATTCCAGGAATTCTGCAACCTGTACGGCTGCAAGAAGATCAGGACAACGCCTTACCACCCCCAGACCAACGGGATGTGTGAAAAGATGAATCAGGTGGTGATAGACCTAACTGAAGACGTTGCCCCTGGAGGAACGCAGCCTGTGGCCAGAAAAATTGCCAGACCTGGTGGATCTCTACAATCACATCCCAGTGAATTCCACCAACTGCACAACTGCTTACCTGATGAGAGCAAGACCTGGTAAGGTGCCCATCGATCTGGATATGGGAGTTCTGACACCAGAGGACGCCTCACCAGATGCAGATTGGGATACTGAGCGGCAACAGCAATACCGTAAGGTACAGGAAAGTGTTGAAAGAAGTCTGTCCCAAGCAAGAGAAAGGCAAGAGAGGACTTACAATCAACATGCACCTGCTGCCCACTTGTCACCTGGAGAGCAAGTCCTAAAGAGAGAAAGGCGGCTCCATAAATTGGATGACCAGTGGGAAAAAGAGCCGTACACCATGGTAGGCATGATAACACCAAGGTGTACCTCATAAGTAAGGATGGAGGAGAAACGACAGCAACAGTTTCCAGAAACCATCTGAAGAAATGTCCCGAGCAGCTACAGCATGCTGAAGAAGGCCAAGATATCCCTCAACCTGCAGAGGAAGTGGAAGAAATGGTCAGCACAGTACTCGGAGAATTTCCCCGGTCATGGACGCAAGTGAATAATGCCATTGTTGAGCCAGTCCTTACATTTCTCCAACCAGCCCCTCAGGAAGCTGTAGAAGTCCCAGTAGAGTTGGAAGAACCATTGGCCCCGGAGGCAGGAGATTCCTCATCAGCAGACCAGGAGAATCTACCCTCTGCTAGTAGCGAACCTGTGGTACCCACGGTAAGCCAAAGGATCCGTAGGAAGCTGCCCAACCTACCAGAGACACCTCCAAATACCTGTAGTGAGGTGAACATTGAGCCCACCACACCAGGGGTAAATACAGGGGACCAAGGTAGAACACAGATAGACAGTGTGTTCCATAGATCTACTAGAGCTACAAGAGGTCAGCCACCTGCCCGTTGGAGAATTTAAACTGCAGAAATTTACAGTATAAACATATTGAAATGTTTTATATGAGTGCATTTAACATGTTTTTCCAGTTACCCGAAAGGGTCCAAAGACTTTCAGTTTATGGACAGTGAATAACCAAAAACTTTCCCTTGTAAATAGTTGCACTTGTTAAAGTGCCACTTTGTGCCAGACCACAGAACAAAAACCCGTGGAGGTGGCTGAAGACGTGGTCCAACATCCGGATCATCAATGCCCTGTAGCCACCCCAGGGCCTCCGTGGAGGGTTTGGGACGGGTCCCTCAAGAAGTGCACCTTGTTTCAGTGAAATGGACACCTGGTTACGGATGATACTGTGACCTAAAAAGACAGTAATGCCTGTAAATATGTTCATGTATTGTTTATTGTTATCTGTTAAATTTTTGCAAAATATGCTCAGTCCCGGAGTACTGAAATTTACTAGGGGGGAATGTGGCACCCCAGAGGGTTTGATTGCCACAGTGGTAGTAATACCATGTCTGGGTGCAAAATGGGGGTTTCCTGGTCAGGGAACACACTACATGCAACACCTCCTGCCCTATATAACTGGATCTGGAGGCGGGGTTAGCTCAGACAGGGCCTGTAGTCGAGTTGAGGACACAGGAGTAAGAAGCCAGGGACTGGAGCTGGGCATAGCTCATCCTGGACAGCATACAGAGGACCGGACACTGGAGTCCGAGGCTGTGGGGATTGTATACCCAGCAGCAGATACCGCAAGGCAGGAGATTGCAGGTCTCCTGGCCCCATCAGAAGCCCGGAGGCTCAGCCACACAAAAGGACCAATACCGCCCCAGAGGAGTGAGGAATACACAAGGTCCGAGTCACCAGCCATACGGGTGAGCGCAGCACGTTACACTCAGGGACGTGGGCTACAACACGACTATAAGCGGGTTAGCCAAAGAGTACGGTCAGAACGGCAGGCCTACAACTCCACCTGGCCAGGAGGACTCTAGGATTGCTCCCAGACTGACCAGGCCTTCATCACTAGCCGGTACTCCCGTTGGGGCCCATATAATTGCCAACAGTAAAGACTCTTGGACTGCACTGCAAAGACTCCATGTTGTCATTACTGATACCTTGCACTACCACCACCATCATCCATACACGCTGCCCTGAAGCTCCACTCTTCCTGTGGGGAGTTACATCACCTTGCTGCATCTATCACCAGCTTCAGTGGACTGCTCCGCAGCGGCGGTTCCCAATAACCGCATTCCACAGGTGGCGTAGTCGGACTATATATAACAGACACACATAAACTACCCTGGTTTGACCGCCCTAGGTCACGGACCGGGTTGCCGTCACGGTGACTACAACCCCCAGCATCTACAGGCCCGGCTCTGGGTACCCCACGGCCCAGGGGGCGCGTCAGGTAAAGTGGAGAAATTCACTGTGGGGGTATCTTACTGTGTTTGGGGGCACATTTTTGGCCATTAAAGGAGTATCTTAGTACGTGGGAACACTAGGGGGCTTCAATTGAGGCAAAATTACTATGGAAGGGTTGCAAAGTTGTGAGGTATGCTCTTCTGTGACCCCGCTGAATATTAATGCTTTTTGTGGGGCTTAATTATTACTTCTGCTATGGGACCCCATGATTTCCATGTATGCTCAGGGAAGGTGATAAATCATAAATTAGCTGAATGGAGCTCAAAAGAATAAAAACAAGAGTAGTTACTTCTCCAGTCAGACCAAACTCACTGATGATATCCCAGTTAACTCATTCTGCAGCCAGCAATAGAAATCTTGATTTAATCTGTTCATATAATCTTATATTTGTGATTCTTCTATTACTATGATGTGGCGTTCTCATCGCAGGCATTGATACCATGTAAAGGCCTCATAATGTGGGTATACATATCTAAATTGTTTATTGCAGGCACAGGTTGTCATAATAACCAGTAAACCTCCATGACATACAGGTTCTCCAATATCAACTGACCAGAAGGTCTTAATTTCTGATTATTACTTTGCATGTGATTGGTTATCTATATATTAAAGAAGACCTGTCCCTTGCTGAAGAAAATTAAGCTAAATACCTTGTAAACATTCTTGAGCTTCCCTGATTCTGACGGTCTTTTAACTTTTGCACTGCAGACATATTCACATTTGTTTTTTTGGGAGCGCAGAATGTGAAATCTCTTGTAGAGCAACTGGTTGTTAATCCAGAGTCTTCTCTGGGGACGTGCGACTTCACCCTTCCCTCCCAGACAATGCTAATCACAACCTGGCAGCTGATCTATCAGTAGAAAATGCTGCTGAGCTGTGAAGGTCTGGGAGGGAGGGGTGAAGCTGCACCCCCATAAAGAAGACTCCGAAGAAACACCCAATTGGCCTGCAAGCAGAAATTTCACATACAGCGTTCCAGAAGAAAGAAATGTAAAAATGTCTGTAATGGAGCGATGCAACACAAAATGGAAAAGATTGGCAGAATCAGGGGAGGTCAGGGATTTTTACAAGGATTTTCACTCAACTGTTTTGAGCAAGTGACAGGTCCTCCTTAAGTACAGAATGTGCAATATAAGGCTACTATACATACTCGCCAATATTTAATCTGACAGTATATTGTGTATGTGGGCCTCCAGATGCTCACCCCAACAAATGATGTTGATAAGGGTCCAACATATCCAATTCCAGCAAGCCGATCCTTTTGTTCTCGACAAGATAAGTCTCCACCAGAGGAGTCTGTAGAGATTGATATCAGATGAACAATCTATTCTGTTAGAGGCCCCTTAGTTGAAGTTAAAGGGGTTGACTGCAGACTTATGAAGCCCCCCAACGCATGCACTGTGAGCAGTGGGGATTCGCCGGTTTCTGAGCTGTGACCGAAGGGTATGTATGCTGCAGTGACCCATTTTCCATCTCCTGTATCATGGGGCAGATTTCGTACTCTTTTGTCTTATTTCATTGCTGAGATATTAAGCCGGATAATGACGTGCCCAGGGTTTTGGGGACGACTCGGCGCCCGGGCCTTGCTGTTAGTTTTGGGGGATGTCGCAGTGGCCGGCTCCCGGGCCCGTACCCTGGGGTCACTCTTAAAAGCAAAGGAATGGGGGAAAAGGTGTATGGGATAAGGGAAAGTTCGTGACGCCACCCGTGGTGTCTGGTGAGGACCACCAGAGCTGATACAGTCCTCTGAGGCCGGTGGTCAGGCAGCTTAGTTGGTGCGGCTCCCCACAGGTGGAGCGGGGCCTCAGGGCAGGGTAGGAAAAGGGATGCAGGACAGAGGGGACCCAGCCGGGTCAGAAGAAGAATAGGCACACTCACAACAGTTCAGTTCAGTACCTTTACTGGTGGTGTTTCAGGCACGTTCCAGGGCACTGTAGGGTGAAGGGTGCATTTCAGGACTCTCCCCAGTGAGCGGGTGTGGGGCCTCCTGTTTCTTGCCTTTTCCTGATAAGTTTATGACCTGCCTGGAGCTAGGCCTAACTTGGTCTCTGTCTTGCACCGGCTGACCTGGTGGTAGGGCCTTCTGTTGGAGATCACACTCCCTGGTCTCTTGGGCCTCTGTGATTCCTGGCCCTGGTATAACAGTCAGCTTTTGGTGTTCCTGGGACATATAGTTCACCAGGGGTCCCGGTTGTTTCCGCTTGTCCTAGAGATCCTTGCAGACACGGACCCGGTGTCCGGTAAATGGTCTTGGGGTGAGCTGGCTAAGCTCCTCTGCCCCCTATGTAGCTTGCTTACTCCACCTGCCTTCGGCCGCTCGGGGCCCTCACTTGGCTTCACACTGGCAGTAGGCCTCGCTACTCTTCACCGCTCTTACGGCGTCGGCACGCCTTATGCTCACTAACCTGAGCTCAATGAGTCCGGGCTGGACTGACTTCCTCACAGACTTTACTCTCTGTGGAATCCAGACTAGACTGACTGCCTAGCTCCACCTTTCCTATTTATATCCCTAACGGGCTCCCTCTGCTTGTCTGAGGTTGAAGGTGGAGGTGTGTGAATGCTATGAGGGCCTCTTGTGGAGGAATCCGTCCATGCACCCCTCTAGGATCTGTGGCACCAATGCACAGCAGGGCGCCACATTCCCCCCTAGCAAAGCTCAGTACTCCAGGACTGAAGTACTTTTTAACAACAATAACAATAACTCTTCCCTTTATGGGAGGCACTTTGCTTGAACGTTACATATAAAACATTATAAATAATAAATAGATATGTACATTTCGATAAGCAACCCCAGAATTCAAGTCTCTTCCGGTGAGATTCCCCGACAGGATGTCCATCTCACAGGTTAGAGTATTTTTTAGCTTGAGGGACCTGTCCAAAGCAAACCCTCCACGTAGGCCCTGGGGTGGCTGCAGGGCATGACGATCCTGAGTTGGACCTCCTTTTGTGCCACCCAGACAGGGATTTGTTCTGAGGTCACCTAAAGGGGCACTCCAGGGAGTGCAATTATTTACAAGAAGCAGTGTTTGGGCTGCACATAGTCCTCAGCCACAGAGTTCTTTATGTACCCTTACGGGTAGTTAGAGGCAACAAGGGAAAGTGTCCATTTCACTTAGATTGTCCATTATAAGGCAAAACACAAGTTAATAAATACATATACATGAAAATATACAATATAATACCCCAAGGGCAACTATCTACACTGTCAGAGTTTCCTTCTTTATTCTCTGTATCTGACAGGGGTCTGACCTCGTGTGCAATGTGTCGACCTACGTGGTACTGGGATGCGTGAGGCACTAGTATTTGCACTACCTTCCATTCTGTCAGTTCTAAGTGTTGGGGAACTGCAGGGTTGCCTTTACCTCTCTACAGGACTGGCAAGTATACCATTGGCTGGGCCTTCTTGCTCTGCTCCAACCGGGGATCCTTCTTCCGGGGATTCTTCTTGAGCAGGCTCTTCTGAAGCAATTACAGGCTCTACTTGCTGTGGAGGGTCTTCTGGCTGTTGAAAGAAGTGGATCACAGGTATTATTACTGCTCCTCCTAGTTGAGGCCAATCTGCCGGGAAATCTCCTAAGTCAGTATGGAGTACTGCTTCTTTAGGCTCCTCCGGTACGGTGAGAGGCACTTCTTCTTGGGGCTTTAGCAAGTCTGGACACAACTTCAGATGGTCTCTAGATACCGTTGCAGTAGTTCTTCCTCCGTCTCTACTAATTAGGCAGGTCTTCCTATTATCAAATCTTGAATTTAACACAGTGTAGGGTTCTCTCTCCCACTGGTCATCAAGTTTGTGGTTTCTCCTTTTCCTCTTTAACACCACTTCTCCTGCTGTGAAGGGTTCTGCGGGCGCTCTTTTATTGTAGTGGGCTTCCTGCTTGTCCCTCACCCGAGTTAGACTATCTTCGACACAGGCCTGTACTCTTTTGTACTGCTCCTGTCTGGTCGTGTCCCAGTCCTCAGCGGACATATCTGCTTCTGGTTCTACTACACCAAGCTCCCGGTCCATGGGCAACTTCCCGGGTCTTGCTCGCATGAGATATGCTGGAGTACAATTGGTGGAACTCACAGGTATGTGGTTGTACAGATCTACCAGGTCAGGTAGTAGGTCTGGCCACTGATTTCTCTCCTCTAGCGGTAAGGTCTTCAGCAGGTCGATGACGATGTTATTCATCTTTTCACAGAGACCGTTGGTTTGGGGGTGGTACGGTGTAGTCCTGATCTTTTTACACCCATACAGATGGCAGAACTCTTTGAACAATTGGGCCTCAAAGGCTGAGCCTTGATCTGTCAGCACCTGCTCCGGGTATCCGTGGGGCCTGCAGAAGTACACCTGAAACGTCTTCACCGCAGTTTCTGCCGTCAGGTCCTTGACGGGGGCGACCACCAGGAACCGGGAGTAGTGATCCACCATGGTCAGGGCATAGGAATATCCTGACCTGCTGGGTGACAGCTTGACATGATCCAGGGCCACGATCTCCAGGTGGCGAGTCATCTTGATGGGTTGCAAGTGTGCCTTCTGGCTGCTGTAGTCTTTTCTTCTGAGACTACAGGGTCCACAATTCCGGCACCACCTCTCGATGGAACTGCGCATTCCTACCCAATAAAACCGACACTTAAGCAGGGTTTCTAGCTTCTTCCAGCCAAAGTGCCCCGCCTGATCGTGGTAGGCCTCCAACACCATCTGGATGTCTGTCTTGGGTACCACTATCTGCCATACCATCTCATGGGTTTTGGGATTGACGTACTTCCGGCACAGCTTCTCTCTATAGATGAACAGCCGGCACTTCTCACTCCACAGCTGCTTGGCTTGGAGAGACGCTTCCTTCTCCAGGGAGGAACCTTCCTGGGTTATCAGTTCTTTGATACGGCTGACAACCGGGTCGCTGTCCTGGGTCTCCTTCCAGCTGTGGTGAGGCAGGGGGTTTAACATCTTACCACGTTGCCTCCTGGAGGCTCGTTGCTCGTGGACCATTCCATTCCGATGAAAGGCAGGTAGCTCAATCTCCTCCAGGTCATCCACTTCTTCTTCAGTGTCCGACTGGTGAGGCATCCTGGACAGGGCATCGGCATTGGCGTTCTTGCGGCCCGCCCGGTACTTAATAGTGAATTGGTAGTTTGACAGCCGAGCCATCCATCGTTGTTCCATGGCTCCTAGCTTGGCTGTTTCTAGATGAGTCAAGGGGTTGTTATCAGTGAAGGCAGTGAATTTACTGGAGGCCAGGTAGTGCTTGAACCGCTCGGTGATGGCCCAGACCAGGAACTCTAACTTGAAGCTGCTATAGTTCTCCGGGTTCCTCTCGGTCGGGCGGAGTTTCCTGCTTGCATAGGCGATCACCTTCTCTTGGCCATTCTGCTTCTGACTCAGTACAGCTCCTAATCCTTCATTGCTGGCATTAGTGTACAGCAGGAACGGTTGGCTGTAGTCAGGGTAGGCTAGAATCTCTTCGCCGGTCAGGATCTCCTTCATCACATTAAAGGATTCAGCCTGCTCCTTACCCCACTGGAACGGGGGATTTCTGCCTCTGGGGGGCTGTCCTACCAGGAGGTCTTGCAGAGGCGCCACTTTCTTAGTATAGCAAATAACAAACAATAAGAACAAGTGGTATGTGTAAAGAGACAGGGAGCACTATATATATAATACCATAATTTTATTAATTTGAGAAAGGACCGGACAGGACATGAAAAGGTTAAAAACATTTAAAACGCATAATGCTTCAATAATACCACATTTCAATGTGAATAATCAATGGTCAAAAAAGACCCCCTTAATACACAAAAACATCACCAATAGATGTGTAATATCATTATTTGCACCTAACCTGTTTGTATATATCCATACAGATCCCTATTACCAAAACAGTTATAAATGGGCAAGTGTATAGTGACAGCTAGTCCCAATTTATTCCACAGGGAGAAAAGAGTATAGCAGGTATAAGGAGGGACACAGGTCCCTAAACCAATATTCAGCAGCTCCTAGAATACAACCTCTGGATTGGGAATGGAGGAATGTCCATGTGCATCAGTTAGGAAGGTCAGAAGAGACCACAACCCCACGTGTATCGCCACTAGCGTTGTGGCTTCATCAGGGGAAAGTGTGGTGTGGAGACAATTGAACCAGTCCTTTATTTATATCCCCATAAAGATTAGATGTGTTGATTCAATGATTACCTAGGTTGGTATCAGATGTGGACATCCGCATCGCGCACTGCCGCCATGTTAACCCAGCGCATGCGCGCTGGCCTTAGAGATATGGCACCGGAAGCTGAGCAGTGAGTATTTCCGGAGCGCGCGCTGACCGCATTGAAGCTGTGCGCATGTGCGGGAGCGCGCGCTTCATCCTAATACCTGCTATACTCTTTTCACCCTGTGGAATAAATTGGGACTAGCTGTCACTATACACTTGCCCATTTATAACTGTTTTGGTAATAGGGATCTGTATGCATATATACAAACAGGTTAGGTGCAAATAATGATATTACACATCTATTGGTGATGTTTTTGTGTATTAAGGGGGTCTTTTTTGACCATTGATTATTCACATTGAAATGTGGTATTATTGAATTATTGAAGCATTATGCGTTTTAAATGTTTTTAACCTTTTCATGTCCTGTCCGGTCCTTTCTCAAATTAATAAAAATTATGGTATTATATATATAGTGCTCCCTGTCTCTTTATACATACCACTTGTTCTTGTTGTTTGTTATTTGCTCTAATTTTGGCTTGTGACGGGTTGAGCAAGAATATTTAGGAGACCAATGGTGCCCTCCTTTTGTGTGTCTTTTTGAGGCTTTCTTAGTATAGTCCTTCACAAACCTCCGGTAATACCCGACTAGTCCCAGGAACTGACGTACCTCCTTGAGGCTCTTCGGCTCTGGCCATTTCTGGATGGCAGTGACCTTCTCCGGGTCTGGTGCTACTCCCTCTGGACTAACGATGTGCCCCAGGTACTGTAGCTTCCTCTTGAGCAGGTGGCACTTTGAGGGCTTCAGCTTCATCCCATAATGGGACAGCAACTCAAATACCTCCGCCAGGTGCTTCAAGGGGTCCTCATACGTTTTGGAGTACACTATCACGTCGTCCAGGTATAGTAGTACAGTCTCGAAGTTGCGGTCTCCCAGGCAGCACTCCATCAATCTCTGGAACGTTCCGGGGGCATTGCAGAGTCCAAACGGCATACTATTGAACTCGCAGAGTCCCATCGGGGTGGTGAAGGCCGTCTTCTCCCGATCCTCCTCAGCAACAGCTACTTGCCAGTACCCACTAGTGAGGTCAAGGGTGGAGAAGTAATTTGCAGACTTTAAGGCAGCCAGGGATTCCTCTATATGTGGTAAAGGGTATGCATCTTTTTGTGTAATGCGATTTACTTGTCTGTAATCTACACACATTCTCATACTTCCGTCCTTTTTCCTGACTAGAACTAGGGGAACTGCCAAGGGACTACAACTATCCCTTACTACCCCTGCCTTCTTCATGTCGTGCAACATCTCCTTCGCCTTCTGGTAGTGTGCTGGTGGTATAGGCCTGTAACGTTCTTTGATGGGTTGATGGTCACCTGTGGGGATATGGTGTTGAACCCCCTTAATCCTCCCAAAGTCAAGTGGGTGTTTACTGAATACCTGCTCGTATTCTTGAACCACCCGGTGTACACCCTGCTTCTGATGGGCAGGAGTGGTGTCTGTCCCAACATGGCGCTGTTGACACCAATCCTCCACCTGGGTTGCCGGGTTATTATCCTCCACTTCGTCTGGTGAGGTTAAGGACTCCGCCGTGTGTATGGAGTTATTTACTGTGTACAATTTGGCAACAGTGGCGTAGCGTGGTAATCTAACCTCGTCCTCCCCATAGTCTAGGAGGCGTACGGGCACCCTCCCATTGCGTACATCCACTACCCCTCTGGCAGTCAAGAGTGTAGGCCTATGTTCCGAGCTAAGGGGCTCTACTACCGCCTGGTAGCTCCGTCCTTTGAGACCTATTGCTGCTCTACACCAAATCAGCAGTTCACTCATCGGGGGAATCACAATGGGTATCGGGTCTGTCTCCCGTACATTACCAATTTCACCGCCTGTTAGCTTTACCTGTTGCTGGTACATAAGGGCTCGGATCTCTTTCTGGAGTGCCCTTCTCTGCCCGGGTCTGGCAGTGTCAGCCATCTGTTGGAGCAAGAACACCACTTCTCCCAAACAGTTACTAACAATATTTGTGCCAAGTACTACATACAAGTCTGTATCATCAGGATTAGTCTCTACTACAATTAGTCCCTGGTCCTTCAGTTCCACTCTTCCCACCTTTACTGCCACATCCTTAACCCCGACTAGGTTAAGGGGGAGGCCGTTTGAGGCATACACGGAAAGATTTGGATCTGGTGGGTGAAGTTCGTCTATGGACCAGAACCTTTTGTAGAGGACATCAGGCACGATGGTTACCTGAGATCCTGTGTCCAGCAGAGCAGGTGTCGTGAGACCGTCCAGTACGATGCACAGAAGAGGTCTTCCTCCCACGAACCTGCGGTACCAGTTTGATGGGCCTGAGGGATCTACTCCTGGGTGTCGGCCCTCGGCCCCAGGGTTTGCTCGTGTAAAGGACAGCTCCGGACGGCGTGACCTGTCTTGTGGCAGCAGTGCCAGACAGGGTCTTTCGGCGGGCGGCGTTGGTCGCTGGTCCTCCTAGGGGGTGGCGTTGTCCTCCTCTTCCTTCTCATCCAGGGGACATCCTCAGGGCTGTCGGCTAGCAGGATCCTTCCTTCCTCCTCGGGCTCCATCCGCAGCTGCAGGGCACTCAGTACAGTGGTTAGGGTTTTGTTCAACTGACGCACTTCAGAGCGCAGGCTGTCCAGCTCACTAGGGGACGTTGCTTGCACCTTGGCTTCAGCAGCCACCAGGGAAAAGGTGGACGCTGCAGGCACTGGGGTGGCCCCACCCTGGTAACATTGGATAGCAGTTGTTTCCAGGGGCTGCAGTCCTTGGTGGCATATGGATGATCCAGGGACCACCAACGCACAGTCCTGCTCTCCTCTTGAGACCTCAGTACCCAGATAAACTGTTTCTTCAGCATTTTATTTTCATCACTGATGCTGGTTGGACTAACCTGTTTCAGAGCTCGCAGGGCCCCTTGTAAACGCCAGGCATAGTCCCGAACACTGTCCTCCGGTTGCTGAGAGCAGTTGTAGAACCTCATCCGGAGGTCAGTCCCAGTACGATTCTCAAAGACAGTCTGTAACTTTTTAAAGATTGTGGACACTGACTCCTGGTCTGCGGCCAACCAGATTTCTACTTCTCGCTCCACAGCACCGGTCAATTGTCCTAACACAACAGCGGCTCTTTGCTTGCCTGTCATAGAGTACATGTCCAGTATACCGCATATTTTCCTTTTAAATCCAGACAGGGTATCTGGGTTGCCGCTGTACTGGGGGAGCCACTTCGCTCCAGGGATGTACGGTAGGGCCATGGGTATGACAGGGGCTACAGGCCCTGCTGGTGGAGCGGCTGCTTCGGCCTGCTCGGCGCCGAGCTCGAGTTGAACATCAGGGCGGTTAACCGGTACTCCGGCGTTGTGCTGTTCCTCGGACATTTTGGCACCCCCCTAGCGAACCGTGGCCTACCTTTTATACTTCCGGTAGGCCGCAGCTCCGCAGGTGACGGTCTTCCTTCAAGACCTTGTGACGCGCCCCTGGGCCTGTGTCACGCTGCGTTGCGCACGCGGGAGCTTACCCGGAGCCGGATCTCTTGAGGGTTGTAGTCTCGTGGCGGTGACCCGGTCCGTGCCCAGGGAGTCAAACTTTGCGGCGATGTAACAGCGGTAGATGTAGGACGACTACGCCACCCGTTGAATGCAGCTATGGAGCTGCCGCTGCAGGACAGTCCGCTGAGGCCGGTGGATGGATGGTGCAGCGTAGATGGTATAACCCCCAACGGGAGGGGTATGGCCTCAGGGCAGCAGATGTGGATGATGGGGGTAGCAGGAACCACTCAGAGACGGTGCGGTGTAATTCAGGGTCTTTACTGGTAACAACGATAGACCCTCCCGGAGTACTTGCTAGTGAACGGGGCCTGGTCAGTCCTTGAGCAGATGGGATCTCCCCTGGCCAGGCGGAGTTGTAGGCCTCCCAAACTGACTGTACTCTTCTGGCTACCTTGCTAGAAGCGGATATAAGTAGCCCACGTCCCTGAGTGTACCGTGTGGTGCTCACCCGTATGGCCGGTGACTCGGGGCCTTCTAATGGCTTCCGCTCCATGATGGCGGTGCTGGTCCCACGCGTGTGACCGTGCCTTCGGGTTTCTGGGCCTGAGGACCTGAAATCCCCTGCCGGTCGGCTTCTGCTGCTGGGTAAGAGTTAGTCCCCACAGCCTCGGACGCCGGGTCCGGTAAGAAAGCTTCTCAGTCAGGGCGAGCTCTGCAGCTGCCAGCCCCTGACTCGTAGTAGTATTGCTTCTGCTGTTTCTTGTCTCTACTCTCCTTGACTGCTAACCCTGCTTCAGCCCCGGGTTTATATAGGGGAAGTTCTTCCCCTCCCAAGACTGGGCAGGAGGTGTGGCATGCACAGGATCCCTGACCAAAGGACCTCCCACCTGCTCTCAGACATAACATTACATTACTGTGGAGACCAGACCCCTGGGGTGCCACATTCCCCCCTAGTAAAATTTAGTACTCCGGGACTAAACACATTTTAGAAAAACATAACAAGATATAACAATAACAATACAATAAGAAACACATAAAGGTGGTCACGGCATGTCCGTAACCGGGTGCAGTCTTTGAAGAAAGCAAGGTGTCCATTTCACCAAAACAGGGAGACGTAACCAGGTAGGGGTCTGTCCTACCCCGAGTCCTTAACAGTCTCTAGTCCATCCTGGGTTACGCTCCAACTATGTACAAGGATTCCCGGTAAATCCACCAAGGATTCCTAAAAATAACTGGAAACACAAAATTATACACAAGCAACAATACACAGATAAACATAAATAAAACAATTTATACACTTCAAATCCTCCAGCGTGCGGGTAACTGGCCTCTAGTGGCCCTAGTGGACCTACAGAGCTGACTGTCTGGCCCTGAACTACAGGGTGTAGGAGCTGTCAAGGGTAAACTGGGCAGCTGTCTACCGGCTCTTTGTCTCACTAGGGGTACGGCAGGCTCACTATAAGCAGAGGGTTGATCCTCCTGTTCTGCTTGTGTGGAGTCTTCTGCCTCCTGGACCGGCTGTTCTTCCAGCTCTACCTGTTGCTCCGTAGGTGCTTGGGATGCTGGTTGGAGGAAGGTGAGTACGGGTACCACAACTGCACCATTGACTTGAGTCCAAGACCGAGGGAAGTCCCCGAGCACAGTACTAACCATATCTTCCCTTTCCTCTACGGGTCGATGGTCTTCTTGTCCCTCTTCAGGGTTCCTCAGTTGTTCGGGACACTTCTTCAGGTGGTCCCGGGATACAATGGCTGTGGTTTCCCCTCCGTCTTTACTGATGGTACAAACCTTCGGGTTCTCGTGGCTTGAGGGCAGTACGGTGTACGGGTCCTTCTCCCACTGGTCGTCCAACTTGTGGAACCGTCTCTTCCTCTTCAAGACCTGCTCTCCGGGTACCAGGGGAACAGCGGGAGCATACTGGTTGTAAGTTTTCTCTTGTCTTTCCCTAGCCTGACAGAGACTTCGCTCCACGCTCTCCTGTACTCTCCGGTACTGCTGCTGCCTCTCTGTGTCCCAGTCTGTTTCTGGTGAAGTGTCCTCGGGTGTCAGGACTCCCATTTCCAGGTCAACAGGTAACTTACCAGGTCTTGCCCTCATTAGGTAAGCCGGGGTACAGTTGGTGGAACCTACCGGGATGTGGTTGTATAGGTCCACCAGATCGGGCAACTTCTCAGGCCACAGACTGCGTTCTTCCAGGGGCAACGTTTTTAGAAGATCCATTACCACCTGGTTCATTTTCTCACAAAGTCCATTAGTTTGCGGATGGTAGGGTGTCGTCCTTATCTTCCGGCAGCCATACAGATTGCAGAATTCCTGGAAGACCTCCGCTTCAAAGGCAGGTCCCTGGTCCGTCAGCACTTGGTCCGGGTACCCGTGTGGACGGCAAAAGTGCTGCTGGAAGGCTCTAGCTGCTGTTTGAGCCGTTAAGTCCTTGACGGGGACGACAACCAGAAACCGGGAGTAATGATCCACGATGGTTAACGCGTAGACGTAGCCACTTCTGCTTGGGGTCAGTTTTACATAATCCAAGGCTACCAGTTCCAACGGTTGCCGGGTGACGATGGACTGCAGGGGAGTCTTCTGGCTGGCACGGTCCTTCCTTCTCAGGTTGCACGGGCCACAGTCTCTGCACCACTTCTCGATGGTTCCCCTCATGCCTACCCAGTGGAACCGCTCGCGCAGCAGGAACTCCAGCTTCTTCCACCCGAAGTGTCCAGCTCCGTCGTGGTATGCCTCCATCACCATGGCTGCGTCTCTTCGTGGCACCACTACTTGCCAGAGTAATTCATGCGTCCGGGAGTTAACCATTCTGCGGCACAACTTCCCTTTGTAAAGGAACAGTCGACTCTTCTCTGCCCATAGTTGTTTGGCTTCCTCCGGAGCGTCTGGTTCAAGGCGAGCCTCCGGCCGAGTCAGCATCTCCTTCACCAGTCGGACGGCAGGGTCGCTGTCTTGCGTTTCCGCCCAGTTGTAGTGGGGTAAGGGGTTCAACGTAGCAGCCTGCTTACTCCTTACCCGGTGGGAATACTGGATAGTCCCATGACGGTGGAACGCAGGGAGTTCAACTTCTTCCAGTCCCTCCGGATCTTCTCCTCCGTCCGGCAGGTTGGGCATCCTGGACAGGGCGTCCGCGTTGGTATTGGAGCGTCCTGCCCGGTATTTGATTGTGAACTCGTAGTTGGACAGACGGGCCATCCACCTCTGCTCCAGGGCACCGAGTCTTGCTGTGTCCAGGTGTGTCAACGGGTTGTTATCCGTGTACACGGTGAACCGAGAAGAAGCGAGGTAATGCTTAAAGCGCTCGGTGACTGCCCATACTACGGCCAGGAACTCTAGCTTAAATGAGCTGTAATTCTCGGGGTTCCTTTCGGTGGGTCGCAGTTTTCGGCTGGCGTAGGCGATTACTCGTTCCTTCCCCTGCTGGATCTGGGACAGTACGGCTCCTAGCCCGATGTTACTGGCGTCGGTGTAGAGGATAAAGGGCTGGCTATAATCCGGGTACGCCAGGATTTCGTCCCCCGTGAGGGCCATCTTCAGCTGGCGGAAGGACTCTTCTTCAGCTCCTCCCATTTGAAGGGCGGCTTCTGGTTCTTGGCCTTCCGGGACTGGCCTATCAGGAGGTCCTGCATAGGTGCTGCCTTTTTGGTGAAACCGGGAATAAACCTTCGGTAGTAGCCTACCAACCCGAGGAACTGCCGCACTTCTTTTACGCTGGAGGGGCTTGGCCATTCCTTAATTGCGGTGATCTTATCAGGGTCGGGAGCCACTCCGTCAGTGCTCACCACGTGTCCCAGGTACTGCACCTTTGGTTTCAGGAGGTGACACTTGGAGGGTTTCACCTTTAGGCCGTAACTTGCCAGAGCTTCGAACACTTCCGCCAGGTGTTTCAGGTGGTCCTCATACGTCTTGGAATATACGATGACATCGTCCAGGTACAACAGGACCGTCTCGAAGTTTCTGTGGCCCAGACAACACTCCATTAGTCGTTGGAAGGTTCCCGGTGCGTTGCAGAGTCCGAACGGCATGCAGGTGAACTCGCTAAGTCCCATCGGGGTGGTGAATGCGGTCTTCTCCCGGTCCGCCTCTGCTACAGGAACCTGCCAGTACCCGCTAGTGAGATCCAAGGTAGAGAAGAAGTTAGCAGATCTTAAAGCAGCCAATGACTCCTCTATCCTTGGTAAGGGGTACGCATCCTTGTGTGTGATACGATTGATTTTCCGGTAATCTACACACATCCTCATGGTGTTGTCTTTCTTTCGGACTAAGACTAGTGGAGCTGCCCAGGGGCTACAGCTATCCCTGATCACCCCAGCCTCCTTCATGTCTCTAAGCATCCCCTTGGCGTGTTGGTAGTGGGCAGGGGGTACGGGTCGATACCTCTCTTTTATAGGAGGATGGTCTCCCGTGGGGATGTGGTGTTCTACCCCCTTGACTCGCCCGAAGTCTAACGGGTGTTTACTGAACACTCTCTCGTACTCCTGAACCACCCGATAGACTCCTTGTTTCTGGTGTGCGGGAGTGGAGTCAGTACCCAGATGTAGTTGCTGACACCAGTCCTCCATGTTTTTCTTAAAGCCGTTACCTTCCTCCGGGTGAGATGGAGGCAAGGGTTCCACAGATTGTATTGAATTTTGGTTAATGGTATATAATTTGGCTAGCGTGGCATACCGGGGCAGGTACACTTCCCTCTCCCCGATATTTATTATGCGAACGGGCACCCTCCCATGGCATACATCAACCACCCCCCGTGCTGTCAAAATGGTGGGCCTACTGTCCGAGTAAACTGGTTCTACCATTGCCTGGTAATCTCTACCTCTCAGACCAATAGCTGCCCGGCACCAAATCATCATTTCACTTTTTGGGGGCATGGCAATAGGAAAAGGGTCACACATTCTTACGCTACCAATCTCACCGCCGGAGAGTTCCACCTGTTGCCGTCGCATCAGTGCCCGGATCTCTTTCTGGAGCACCCGCTGCTCGCCGGAGCTGGCGTTCTTGGCAACCTGCTGTAAAAGGAAAATCACCTCTGCAAGACAATTTTCAATTACATTAGTTCCTAGAGTTATTTTTGGGTGACTCTCATGTTTGTCAATATCTACAATGATCAGTCCCTGTGCTGCCAGTTCGACTCTACCGATTTTGATGGTCACCTCTTTAAATCCGATCTGTGGCACGGGCTGGCCATTGCTGGCGATGATACTCAAGTCGTCGTCAGGGTAGCGGGTAATATCCGAGTCATTCCAGTACTGCTTAAAGAGCACGTACGGGATGGTGGTGACCTGTGACCCGGTGTCCAGTAGGGCACTCATGGGAATGCCATCCAGTACCACAGGCAAGACTGGACGTCCTCCCACATATCTGTCGCGCCAGTTCGATGGGCCTGGTGATCTTTTTCCTGGGGGTTGGCCCTCTACCCCAGGTTGTGCCCGTTTAAAGAACAGTACCTTGCCATATGTCCAGGTTGATTGCAGCGGCGGCAGATGGGTCGTCCGTCCTCGCTGTATCGGTCACTGGGTCTTCCTCTGGCCGGTGGGGTCCTCCTTGGTCGACGCCACGGGATGTCCTCCGGTCCGGATGCCAGCTGGATCTTCCCTGGTGTGGAAGCCTGTAAAGACTGCACAGTTCGGGTTAGCGCAGCAACGCTCTTACCTAGCTCTTGGACCTGATGGTGTAGGTCTGGAGCCGGGTCATTGTCCAAAGCCTGCGCATCAGCTCCCACAGGCCCTGCCGACAAGGGCGCCGCCTCCTGGTGGTAAGTGATAGCAGGGCGCTTGTGGGTCACAATGCCACCCGGTGCCGGTTCTCGGAGCACCCGGATGGCTCTGTCCTTGAACTGTGCAAAGCCCAGATGGGGATCCTGTAAGGCCATTGCCCGCAACTGGGTTCGGTGGGTATTACAATACAGTCCCTCTATAAACTGTTCGGTCAACAGCCTGTCCTCGTTTCCCACTCCATCAGGGTCGGTCTGCTTAATGGCCCTCAGGGCCTCTTGTAGGTTTAGTGCATAGTCCCTTATACTCTCATGCGCTCGCTGCTTGCACCCGTAGAATCTAAGCTTAATCTCGGCTGAGGTGCGGGTATCAAAGGTGTCCTTCAGCCGGGTTAGTATCCCTGCGACAGTCTTCCTCCCAGGTGGCCAGGATTTTACTTCCCTTTTGGCTGCCCCGGTTAGTTGGGCCACCAGGATGCTCACTTTTTGCTCTTCTGTGAGGGGGTACACCTGGAAGAGGCTATCCAGCTTTTCTCTAAAGTCATGCAGGGTATGTGACTCCCCTGAGTACTGGGGTAGCCAAGCTGCTCCCGGGATATAGGGCATGGTGAAGGGCATAACTGCAGCAGCGGTAGCGCTGGCGGGGGTTGAGGCAGTGAAGCTCTCCTCCGTATCCGACATCTTCCTCCCCCCTAGTGGACCGTGGCCTACCTTGCGATGATCCTCTTCCGTAGGCCGCGGCTCCGCAGTGGATCGTCAGGGTTGAGGACCTTCCGTCGTGCTCCTGTGACGTCGGCGTCTGCTGGGCTCCTTCCAGGACCTTACGCAACGTCCGGACGTGAGGCGGGGCTTCAGTTCTCGCGCGCTTTCGGAGTCCACGCCCCTCTTCTTCCCGCGCGGCGTCCTCAAGATGGCGTCCAATGGCGGGAAAACTCCACGGATGGCGGGAAGAAGGCAGAAGATGGCGCCGGATGGCGGGAAACTTCACCGATGGCGGGAAGAAGGCTGAAGATGGCGCCGGATGGCGGGAATCTTCACCACAGGTAAGTTTGAAAAGTCTCTTTTTCAGGCACGCAGTACCCGGTGGTTGCGGGCACGAAATCCTGCCGACTACGCCAAAGTTGACGCGCCCCTGGGCCTGTGTCACGCTGCGTTGCGCACGCGGGAGCTTACCCGGAGCCGGATCTCTTGAGGGTTGTAGTCTCGTGGCGGTGACCCGGTCCGTGCCCAGGGAGTCAAACTTTGCGGCGATGTAACAGCGGTAGATGTAGGACGACTACGCCACCCGTTGAATGCAGCTATGGAGCTGCCGCTGCAGGACAGTCCGCTGAGGCCGGTGGATGGATGGTGCAGCGTAGATGGTATAACCCCCAACGGGAGGGGTATGGCCTCAGGGCAGCAGATGTGGATGATGGGGGTAGCAGGAACCACTCAGAGACGGTGCGGTGTAATTCAGGGTCTTTACTGGTAACAACGATAGACCCTCCCGGAGTACTTGCTAGTGAACGGGGCCTGGTCAGTCCTTGAGCAGATGGGATCTCCCCTGGCCAGGCGGAGCTGTAGGCCTCCCAAACTGACTGTACTCTTCTGGCTACCTTGCTAGAAGCGGATATAAGTAGCCCACGTCCCTGAGTGTACCGTGTGGTGCTCACCCGTATGGCCGGTGACTCGGGGCCTTCTAATGGCTTCCGCTCCACGATGGCGGTGCTGGTCCCACGCGTGTGACCGTGCCTTCGGGTTTCTGGGCCTGAGGACCTGAAATCCCCTGCCGGTCGGCTTCTGCTGCTGGGTAAGAGTTAGTCCCCACAGCCTCGGACGCCGGGTCCGGTAAGAAAGCTTCTCAGTCAGGGCGAGCTCTGCAGCTGCCAGCCCCTGACTCGTAGTAGTATTGCTTCTGCTGTTTCTTGTCTCTACTCTCCTTGACTGCTAACCCTGCTTCAGCCCCGGGTTTATATAGGGGAAGTTCTTCCCCTCCCAAGACTGGGCAGGAGGTGTGGCATGCACAGGATCCCTGACCAAAGGACCTCCCACCTGCTCTCAGACATAACATTACATTACTGTGGAGACCAGACCCCTGGGGTGCCACATTTGCAGCGCTTGCGTCCTACGTCAGAGCGCTCACCGGGGCTCCTTCCAGGACCTGGCGCTTCCTGGTTTGACGTCGAGGCGTGGGGTGTGTCCGGGGCTTCGCGCTCTTCAGCAGGTACGCCTCTCAGTTTCCCGTGGTTACGCCCTTCTTCCTGCTCAACAATGGCGGCAATCTTCGCCACAGTTAAATACACAGTTTTTGATTAAAGGCGCACAGTACCCGGTGGCAATGGGCACAACACTCCGTCATTGCAGCGGGCATGGGATCCTGTTTGTAACGCCAGGAAGAGATGACGCGCCCAGGGTTTTGGGGACGACTCGGAGCCCGGGCCTTGCTGTTAGTTTTGGGGGATGTCGCGGTGGCCGGCTCCCGGGCCCGTACCCTGGGGTCACTCTTAAAAGCAAAGGAATGGGGGAAAAGGTGTATGGGATAAGGGAAAGTTCGTGACGCCACCCGTGGTGTCTGGTGAGGACCACCAACGCTGCTACAGTCCTCTAAGGCCGGTGGTCAGGCAGCTTAGTTGGTGCGGCTCCCCACAGGTGGAGCGGGGCTTCAGGGCAGCGTAGGAAAAGGGATGCAGGACAGAGGGGACCCAGCCAGGTCAGAAGAAGAATAGGCACACTCACAACAGTTCACTTCAGTACCTTTACTGGTGGTGTTTCAGGCACGATCAAGGGCACTGTAGGGTGAAGGGTGCATTTCAGGACTCTCCCCAGTGAGCGCGTGTGGGGCCTCCTGTTTCTTGCCTTTTCCTGATAAGTTTATGACCTGCCTGGATCTAGGCCTAACTTGGTCTCTGTCTTGCACCGGCTGACCTGTTGGTAGGGCCTTCTCTTGGAGATCACACTCCCTGGTCTCTTGGGCCTCTGTGAATCCTGGCCATGGTATAACAGTCAGCTTTTGGTGTTCCTGGGACATATAGTTCACCAGGGGTTCCGGTTGTTTCTGCTGGTCCTAGAGATCCTTGCAGACACGGACCCGGTGTCCGGTAAATGGTCTTGGGGTGAGCTGGCTAAGCTCCTCTGTCCCCTATGTAGCTTGCTTACTCCACCTGCCTTCGGCCGCTTGGGGCCCTCACTTGGCTTCACACTGGCAGTAGGCCTCGCTACTCTTCACCGCTCTTACGGCGTCAGCACGCCTTAGGCTCACTAACCTGAGCTCAATGAGTCCGGGCTGGACTGACTTCCTCACAGACTTTACTCTCTGTGAACTCCAGACTAGACTGACTGCCTAGCTCCACCTTCTTATTTATATCCCTAACGGGCTCCGTCTGGTGGTCTGAGGTGGAAGGTGGAGGTGTGTGAATGCTATGAGGGCCTCTTGTGGAGGAATCCGTCCATGCACCCCTCTAGGATCTGTGGCACCAATGCACAGCAGGGCGCCACAATAACATCATGTCGGATGCCGATGGCCACATCTGTATAATTGACCTGGGGCTCACCAAAGATGGTGTCCCCTCCTCCTCTGGAGTGACAGGCACTTTCCATTTCATGGCCCCTGAGGTGCTTCGCAAGAAAGGATATGGTACAGCAGTGGATTGGTGGAGCCTGAGGATTGTGAAGTCCGAGATGGCAGCAGGACGTTCCCCATTTTACACCGGCTCCGTCAGCAAAATGGCATACAGAGCTATAACCAAAGGAAAACCTGAAATTCCATCTTGGCTTGATGCTGACGTGAAAGATCTTATGAAGAAGCTGCTGTGCAAAAATCCTGAGAAGCGATTGGGTGTGTGCGGGAACATCAGAGAGCATCCATTCTTTACCAACATCAGCTGGGAGGATCTGGAGAAAAGGAAAGCAAAGCCGCCATTCATACCATTCAGGCCAGTTGTGGAGAACCATCATCTGCTGTGGCCGGAGGAAAAGAAAGCCTTTAACCCGTGGCCGGATTTTTTTTACGTGTCACCAAGCTGGGACCGGTAAGATCATCCTCTCTGAGAATAAATCCCATCAAATGTTCTTCTCACCTCGTGGCCATTATGACCATCCTTGTCTTCTCCCACTGTTTCTGTCAATGACTATGTCTCTGTTTTTCTTAGGTGGATGAGAATATCTGGGCTGTGAAAGAATCCAAGACCATCTGGTGAGTGACCGCTGTACACATAGGACACCGATCATTAGATGTGTACATTATATCTGATGTTACATAGGGGAATGGTTCATTATGATGACCCTTCCTCTAAGATAACAGAAGATCCAGGAGACAGAAGTTGTGGAAATGTCTTCCTCTTATGTCTTGCGAGATGAACCCATGCCAACTGCCCAGAACCTCTTGCCTCCTGACCCTACCTCATGTCTCTGCTGCTGTTTGTCACCTCAGCTGCCCTAGAACATCAACTCTCTCAATAACATCTTTATATCGGACCTCTTGCATCGTGTCGCTGCACTTGGCCTCCTCCAATCCTGGGCTGGCATCTGAGATCCCTCCAGCGTGAAGATCTTCTGCGTCCCAGGAACGGCCTGTGCTAAGTGTCCATCTGGTGAGTTCAGGAATAATAGTCTAATATAGGCAGGGCTGGTTTTAGACAAAGTGGGGCCCTGGGCAAAAGTTTAAAGTGGGGCCCCAAATGCTCACATATTGCACCATCACACAGAAACATTTCGGTTGCATTTACATGCGCAGAGTTCAGGCGGCTAAACAAGCGCGATGGACAATATTGAAGTCGTTCAACGCTGGTTTCCCGGCCTCTTTACTCCGGCTGAGGAAGGATGATGGCACAGAACGATCACTAATAGATCAATCTGTTCCCATACAGCATCATATTATCAGCAGCACATATGCAGTCTACACCGGTGATGTGCTGCTGAGAACAATGATTTTTGTTTCACCATAAACAATCCAGTCAATTGATGAATAGGCAGCATTTTGCTTGTTTAGTATAATACACCCCATAGTCCTCCACATAGTATAATGCACCCCATAGTCCTCCATATAGTATAATGCACACCCCATAGTCCTCTATATAGTATAATGCACATCCCATAGTCCTCCATATAGTATAATACACACCCTATAGACCTCCATATAGTATAATTCACACCCCAGAGTCCTCCATATAGTATAATGCACACCCAAAGTCCTCCACATAGTATAATGCACACCCCATAGTCCTCCATATAGTATAATGCACACCCCATAGTAATCCATATAGTATAATGCACACCCCAGAGTCCTCCATATAGTATAATGCACACCCCATAGTCCTCTATATAGTATAATGCACATCCCATAGTCCTCCATATAGTATAATGCACACCCCATAGACCTCCATATAGTATAATGCACACCCCATAGACCTCCATATAGTATAATGCACACCCCAGAGGCCTCCATATAGTATAATTCACACCCCAGAGTCCTCAATATAGTATAATGCACACCCCAGAGTCCTCCATATGGTATAATGCACTATGTGGAGGGCCATGGGGTGCATTATATGCACTAAAAGTCCTTGATAGCGTATAATGCACCTCATAGTCATTGACAGAGTATAATGCAGCCTTCCATAGTGTGTGATGCAGCCCCCCAGAGTAAGATGTAGCCCACCCAGAGTATGACACAGCCCCCATATAAAATAAAGCGCCTCACAGTCCTCAATAGAGTATAATGCAGCCGCCCCAGAGTATAATGCAGCCCCCCCATATAGTATAATGCAGAACCCCCAGAGTATAATGCAGACCCCCAGAGTATTATGCAGCCCACCTAGAGTATAATGCAGACCCCCCAGAGTATAATGCAGAACCCACAGAAAATAATGCAGAACCCACAGAAAATAATGCAGACCCTCAGAGTATAATGCAGCCCACCCAGAGTATAATGCAGACCCCCCAAAGTATTGCGCAGCACCCCCAAAGTATTATGCAGTACACCCATATAGTATAAAACAGCACCCCAAGAGTATTTTGCAGTACATGATAGGTACAGGCCCCCACACTACATGATAGATATAGGCCCACACTACATGATAGATATAGGCTCACACTACATGATAGATATAGGCCCCACACTACATGATAGGTATAGGCCCCTACACTACATGATAGGTATAGGCCCCACACTACATGATAGGTATAAGCCAACACTACATGATAAGTATAGGCCCCCACACTAAACGATAGGTATAGGCCCCCACACTACATAATAGTCAGAGGCCCACAATACATGATAGGTATAGGCCCCACACTACATGATAGGTATAGGCCCCCCCACTACATGATAGGTATAGGCCCCCCCACTACATGATAGGCATAGGCCTCCACACTAGATGATAGGTATAGGCCCCCACACTACATGATAGGTATAGGCCATCACCCTACATGATAGGTAAAGGCCCCAACACTACATGATAGGTAAAGGCCCCAACACTACATGATAGGTAAAGGCCGCAACACTACATGATAGGTATAGACTCCACACTACATGATAGGTATAGGCCCCCACAATACATGATAGGTATAGGCCCATATTTCATGATAGGTATAGGCCCCCACAAAACATGATAGGTATAGGCCCCCACAATACATGATAGGTATAGGCCCATACTACATGATAGGTATAGGCCCCACACTACATGATAGGTATAGGCCACCACACTACATGATAGGTATAGGCCTCCACACTACATGATAGGTATAGACCCCCACACTATATGATAGGTATAGACCCCACTCTACTTGATAGGTATAGGCCCCCACACTACATGATAGGTATAGGCCGCCACACTACATGATAGGTATAGGCCCCCACACTACATGATAGGTATAGGCCCCCACACTACATGATAGGTATAGGCCCCCACACTACATGATAGGTATAGGCCCCCACACTACATGATAGGTATAGGCCCCCACACTACATGATAGGTATAGGCCCCCACACTACATGATAGGTATAGGCCCCCACACCACATGATAGGTATAGGCCCCCACACTACATGATAGGTATAGGCCTCCACACTACATGATAGGTATAGGCCCACACTACATGATAGGTATAGGCCCACACTACATGATAGGTATAGTCCTCCACACTACATGATAGGTATAGGCCCACACTACATGATAGGTATAGGCCCCCACACTACATGATGGGTATAGGCCACACACTACATGATAGGTATAGCCCCCACACTACATGATAGGTATAGCCCCCCACACTACATGATAGGTATATGCCTCACACTACATGATACTGTAGGTATAGGCCCCCACAATACATGATAGGTATAGGCCCCCACACTACATGATAGGTATAGGCCAACACTGCATGATAGGTATAGGCCAACACTGCATGATAGGTATAGGCCAACACTACATGATAGGTATAGACCCCCACACTTCACTATAGGTATAGGCCTCCACACTACATGATAGGTATAGGCCTCCACACTACATGATAGGTATAGACCCAACTCTACTTGATAGGTATAGGCCGCCACACTACATGATAGGTATAGGCCCCCACACTACATGATAGGTATAGGCCCCCACACTACATGATAGGTATAGGCCCCCACACTACATGATATGTATAGGCCCCCACACTACATGATATGTATAGGCCCCCACACTACATGATAGGTATAGGCCCCCACACTATATAATAGGTATAGGCCTCCACACTACATGCTAGGTATAGGCCCACACTACATGATAGGTATAGGCCCCCACACTACATGATAGGTATAGACCCACACTACATGATAGGTATAGGCCCCCACACTACATGATAGGTATAGGCCTCCACACTACATGATAGGTATAGGTCCACACTACATGATAGGTATAGGCCCCCACACTACATGACAGGTATTGGCCACACACTGCATGATAGGTATAGCCCCCCCACACTACATGATAGGTATATGCCTCACACTACATGATACTGTAGGTTTAGGCCCCCACAATACATGATAGGTATAGGCCCCCACACTATATAATAGGTATAGGCCTCCACACTACATGCTAGGTATAGGCCCACACTACATGATAGGTATAGGCCCCCACACTACATGATAGGTATAGACCCACACTACATGATAGGTATAGGCCCCCACACTACATGATAGGTATAGGCCTCCACACTACATGATAGGTATAGGCCCACACTACATGATAGGTATAGGCCCCCACACTACATGACAGGTATTGGCCACACACTGCATGATAGGTATAGCCCCCCCACACTACATGATAGGTATATGCCTCACACTACATGATACTGTGGTTTAGGCCCCCACAATACATGATAGGTATAGGTCCCTACACTACATGATAGGTATAGGCCCCACACTACATGATAGGTATAGGCCAACACTGCATGATAGGTATAGGACCCCATACTACACTATAGGTATAGGCCCCACACTACACTATAGGTATAGGCCCACAATACATGATAGGTATAGGACCACACTACATGATAGATATAGGCCCACACTGCATGATAGGTATAGGCCCCCACAATACATGATAGGTATAGGCCCATACTACATGATAGGTATAAGCCCCAACATTATATGATAGGTGTAACATACCTGGCGGCGTAGTTGCATAGTGCACCATCTCCCACTATGCAAGATTGCAATCTTAGCCTTCAGTCCAGTTTGTAAGCCGTGTTCCTGTTCATACTGTGTGCATGCTCTGGTCTGACTGCTTAGGGCGGCGGCCCGGTTACTTCCTGCTTCTTATAGCTGCTGTGGGCGCACCCCTATTGCGTCCACCCAGTAGGAGGGGCCTGAGCAACACCTTCACTCAGTTTGTCTTTGCATTCTGTATTGCCAGGTCCTGTACTGTTACCTCTGTCTTCAAGTCTGTTTCCGCCACTCTGGGGACTGTATTCCCAGACTGGCTCCTGTATCTCTTTCAGTAGCAGTTCCTGTCTGAACTGTACCCTAGCCTGTTTGTCCGCCATTCTGGGGGCCGTATACCCAGACTCTCTCCTGTATCTCTTGCAGTAGCAGTTCCTGTCTGAACTGTACCCTAACCTGTTGTTCCGTCAACCTGGGGGCTGTATTCCCAGGCCTGTCTGAACACTCTCCTAGCCTGTTTGTCCGCCTCTCTGGGGGCCGTATACCCAGACTCGCTCCTGTATCTTGTCGCAGTGTCAGTTCCTGTCTGAACTGTATCCTAGCCTGTTACCTGTTTTGTCTCTATTTCCGTACCCTCCCTTTCTCCTGCATTGTCTGAACCTGCACCTAACTCCTACTCGTTGTCTCTTTACTTCTGTTGTGAGTTTAGAGTCCACTCGCTACTTCATTGCAAGTACCTTGTGTGTATCTGGTTCTGCGTGTCCCTTCCAGTCTGTTCAGTGTGAACAGAGCCCTGTCCTTCCTGCTCTGCCTTGCTCACAGCTCCGGGGGTTCCTTCCTGCTCTGCCTTGCTCACCGCTCCGGCGGTTCCTTCCTGCTCTGCCTTGCTCACCGCTCCGGCGGTTCCTTTCTGCTCTGCCTTGCTCACCGCTCCGGCGGTTCCTTCCTGCTCTGCCTTGCTCACCGCTCCGGCGGTTCCTTCCTGCTCTGCCTTGCTCACCGCTCTGGCGGTTCCTTCCTGCTCTGCCTTGCTCACTGCTCTGCCAGTTCCTTCCTGCTCTGCCTTGCTCACCGCTCCGGCGGTTCCTTCCTGCTCTGCCTTGCTCACCGCTCCGGCGGTTCCTTCCTGCTCTGCCTCGCTCACCGCTCCGGCGGTTCCTTCCTGCTCTGCCTCGCTCACCGCTCCGGCGGTTCCTTCCTGCTCTGCCTCGCTCACCGCTCTGGCGGTGCCTCCCTGCTCTGCCTCGCTCACCGCTCCGGCGGTTCCTCTCTGCTCTGCATTGCTCACCGCTCCGGCGGTTCCTTCCTGCTCTGCCTAGCTCACCGCTCCGGCGGTTCCTTCCTGCTCTGCCTCGCTCACCGCTCCGGCGGTTCCTTCCTGCTCTGCCTCGCTCACCGCTCCGGCGGTTCCTTCCTGCTCTGCCTCGCTCACCGCTCCGGCGGTTCCTTCCTGCTCTGCCTCACTCACCGCTCCGGCGGTTCCTTCCTGCTCTGCCTCGCTCACCGCTCTGGCGGTTCCTTCCTGCTCTGCCTCGCTCACCGCTCCGGCGGTTCCTCCCTGCTCTGCCTCGCTCACCGCTCCGGCGGTTCCTCCCTGCTCTGCCTCGCTCACCGCTCCGGCGGTTTCTCCCTGCTCTGCCTCGCTCACCGCTCCGGCGGTTCCTCTCTGCTCTGCCTTGCTCACTGCTCCGGCGGTTCCTTCAAGCTCTGCCTTGTTCACCGCTCCGGGGGTTCCGCTCTACTCTGCCTGTCTACCGCATCTGCGGTTCTGTTCCTGAATCCCAGTCTGTACTGGACCCTATCCTGTCTGTGCTCCAACCTGCTAGTACCCCCACCTGTCTGCATACCAGCCGTGCTTACCAGTATCCACCTGTCTGCATACCAGCCGTGCCTGCCAATACCCACCTGTCTGTATGCCAGCCTAACCTGCCTGTTCCTGAATTCCCCGGTGTGGGCCAACAGCTGTGACTGGGGTCTGACCTGGAGTCGCACCTGGTCCCTCTGCTCAGTTCCTCCTTGGTTCACGGAGTCGTTAGCCGCCGTGCGACCTTGGTCGGATCGGGTAGATACTTAGTTACGCCCCTCCAGGCACTCTTCGGTTCATGGTACAGTGGGATCACTAATCACGCTCACGCCAGTCAGTCTGGGCGCGAGCGTAACAGTTTGCTCAGGCCATGGTTCCCTTTGAGCCCCACGGCCTTTCGCTTTCAGAGACATTTTGAATCCTTGTCTGGCGAATATGTGCACCAAGAAAAAAAAATTTCTCTAGCTATGGCCCAGGCGATTTATGCACCAGCCCAAATGGATCTATCAGCACTCGCTCCTGCGCATCTGCCACGGTACTATGGGGATCCAAAATGAAGCCGTGCTTTTGTGGAGCAATGCATGCTGCATTTCAAGTTCTATGCTCACTATTTTCCTACCGATCGGGTTAAAGTGGCATTTATGATGTCCTATCTAGCGGGTGATGCCTTGAAATGGATCACCCCCCTATGGGAAGCATGGTATCCTATCATCTTTGACCTGCAGGCCTTCCTGGTGGCCTTTCTAATGGTCTTCAATGACCCTAATCCTGAAGCCTCTGCTAAAGCTTCCCTTCCCAATATCCCGGAGCAGCCCCCATGGGTAATGTGTGTAGGTAGCCTACCAGTCCTCCAGCCCGAAAAGACTGCTGCCCACCCAGAATCCACACACGATGACTATGCTCCACAGAATACTTCTCTTCCCAACCTCAAGAGACAGTCCAGACGTGCAAGGCGTAGAGGTAAACCGTCACGCCAGGTTCTGTCCTCCCAAAGACCTCCGGTTCCCCAGCCTGTAGAGGCGGCTTTCCGCACAGAATCCATGAAGGATGACTATGTTCATCAGGCAAAGCAGAAGCCAGAACTCAGTCACAAAATCGGATTGCGGTCCCGCTGCGGTGGTCTGGGACCCCCTGACAGTCTTTGTCCAGCGAAGGTTGGAGTGTCCCAAGACATTAGGCCTGTAGGAGAGGCTGCCCTTGGCGTTAGTGTTTCCTCTCCACAGATGACCATGACTGTCTCTGTGGAAAGTGAAGGTCTCGGATTAACCAGAAGTTTCGGGCTTAAAGCCTTGAAGAGTCGGTGTCTGATTCCTGTCCGACAACTCCAGAAGCCGGTTTGGGCATTGTCAGCAGAAGGACGAGCCCTACTCAGAAACAGTCAAAATATGTCTGTACAAATTAAGCTCCAGATTGGAGCATTACACATGAAGAAGTTCACATTCCAGGTGCTGACTGGCTTACCCACAGGTCGTCCAGAGCCGAGAGATCTTGTGCCCGCTCAGGTCTGGAGATCCTGCATGGGGTATCCTGGGGGACTGCTAAGATACAAGGGGTGTCCAGTCCCCATATTTTCAGGACAGTCAGCAGTTTCTTCTTCTTCACCAGATCTGCTAGTCGCTGACTCGCTGTGCGCTAAAGTCTCCGAAGGAAGAGAAGCGGAGGCGATGTCCCCATACAGTCTCGACGATTGTACCAATGATCTGGCTTCAGGTACCGTCCCGCCTTACAGACATGTCATCCCTGAAACCAGATTGAAGATGGTCCCTAAGCAAGGACCCTCCATCTCTAATAAATCTGGTCTCAAGTCCATAAAGGCGGGACTTACCTCCAAGTCTCTGCCGCCCTCCAACCAGGCGGAGGAACCCCAGTTGCCTCCTGAATCCTCCGGGGTGCTATTTGATAATAAATGGAGACAGACTTTTCTGCACCCTGTACCTGGTTCTTTGCCCACTTCATCCAGTAAGACTGGCAAAGTGAACTCTGAAGCAGTGATTACCCCTGAGTCTCTGCACCCCTCCAACCAGGCGGAGGACCTCCAGTTGTCTCCTGAATTCCCCGGGGTGCTACCTGATAAACGGAGAGAGACTTCTCTACACCCGGTACCTGGTACGCCGCCCACCTCTTCCAGTAAGCTTGGCAAAGTGTATGTCATGGCGGTGGTTACCCCCGAGTCTCTGCACCCCTCCAACCAGGTGGAGGACCTCCAGTTGTCTCCTGAATCCACCAGGGTGCTACCTGATAACAAATGGAGAGAGACTTTCTTGTGTACTGTTCCTGGTACTTCACCCACTTCATCTGTTGCTGAGGATGGCTCGATGGGAGGAAGCATCCTAGTCACCAAGATGATGGGACCAGTTTCGTTTCCTCTAGTGGACAGAACAAGTAATCCTCTTGAAGAGAAGGATTGGCCTCCAAATTCTCTACAGATGACCCTTGCAGGCTTGAAGAAGAGGGGGCGTAAGGGGGGGGGGTACTGTAACATACCTGGCGGCGTACTTGCATAGTGCACCATCTCCCACTATGCAAGATCGCAATCTTAGCCTTCAGTCCAGTTTGTAAGCCTTGCTCCTGTTCATACTGTGTGCATGCTCTGGTCTGACTGCTTAGGGTGGCGGCCCGGTTACTTCCTGCTTCTTATAGCTGCTGTGGGCGCACCCCTATGGCGTCTCCAGCCTATTGCTGTGAGTCTCTGGATATTTAAACCCCCCTCCACCCAGTAGGAGGGGCCTGAGCAACACCTTCACTCAGTTTGTCTTTGCATTCTGTATTGCCAGGTCCTGTCCTGTTACCTCTGTCTTCTAGTCTGTTTCCGCCACTCTGGGGACTGTATTCCCAGACTGGCTTCTGTATCTCTTTCAGTAGCAGTTCCTGTCTGAACTGTACCCTAGCCTGATTGTCTGCCATTCTGGGGGCCGTATACCCAGACTCTCTCCTGTATCTCTTGCAGTAGCAGTTCCTGTCTGAACTGTACCCTAGCCTGTTGTTCCGCCAACCTGGGAGCTGTATTTACAGGCCTGTCTGAACACTCTCCTAGCCTGTTTGTCCACCTCTCTGGGGGCCGTATACCCAGATTCGCTCCTGTATCTTGTTGCAGTGTCAGTTCCTGTCTGAACTGTATCCTAGCCTGTTACCTGTTTTGTCTCTATGTCCGTACCCTCCCTTTCTCCTGCATTGTCTGAACCTGCACCTAATTCCTACTCGTTGTCTCTGTACTTCTGTTGTGAGTTTAGAGTCCACTCGCTACTTCATTGCAAGTACCTTGTGTGTATCTGGTTCTGCTTGTCCCTTCCAGTCTGTTCAGTGTGAACAGAGCCCTGTCCTCTCTGCTCTGCCTTGCTCACCGCTCCCGCGGTTCCGCTCTGCTCTGCCTTGCTCACCGCTCCGGCGGTTCCTCTCTGCTCTGCCTTGCTCACCGCTCCGGCGGTTCCTCTCTGCTCTGCCTTGCTCACCGCTCCTGCGGTTCCTCTCTGCTCTGCCTTGCTCACCGCTCCGGCGGTTCCTTCCTGCTCTGCCTTGTTCACCGCTCCGGCGGTTCCGCTCTGCTCTGCCTGTCTACCGCATCTGCGGTTCTGTTCCTGAATCCCAGTCTGTACTGGACCCTATCCTGCCTGTGCTCCAACCTGCTAGAACAACCCCCCCCCCCGTCTGCATACCAGCTGTGCTTGCCAGCACCCACCTGTCTGCATACCAGCCGTGCTTACCAGTATCCACCTGTCTGCATACCAGCCGTGCCTGCCAATACCCACCTGTCTGTATGCCAGCCTAACCTGCCTGTTCCTGCATTCCCCGGTGTGGGCCAACAGCTGTGACCGGGGTCTGACCTGGAGTCGCACCTGGTCCCTCTGCTCGGTTCCTCCTTGGTTCACGGAGTCGTTAGCCGCTGTGCGACCTTGGTCGGATCGGGTACATACTTAGTTACTCCCCTCCAGGCACTCCTCGGTTCATGGTACAGTGGGATCACTAATCACGCTCACGCCAGTCAGTCCGGGCGCGAGCGTAACAATAGGTATAGGCCACCACACTACATGAAAGGTATAGGCCCTCACGCTACATGATAGGTATAGGCCCCACACTACATGATAGGTATAGGCTCACACTACATGATAGGTATAGGCCCCACACTACATGATAGAAATAGGCCCCACACTACATGATAGGTATAGGCCCCACACTACATGATAGGTATAGGCCTCCACACTACATGATAGGTATAGGCCCCACATTTCATGATAGGTATAGGCCCCCACACTACATGATAGGTATAGGCCCCCACACTACATGATAGGTATAGGCCCCCAAACTACATGATAGGTATAGGCCCCCAAACTACATGATAGGTATAGGCCCCCAAACTACATGATAGGTATAGGCCTCCACACTACATGATAGGTATAGGCCCCCAAACTACATGATAGGTATAGGCCCCCAAACTACATGATAGGTATAGGCCCCCACACTACATGATAGGTATAGGCCTCCACACTACATGATAGGTGATAGGTATAGGCCCCCACACTACATGATAGGTATAGACCCCCACACTACATGATAGGTATAGGCCCCCACACTACATGATAGGTAAAGGCCCCCACACTGCATGATAGGTATAGGCCCCCACACTGCATGATAGGTATAGGCCCCCACACTGCATGATAGGTATAGGCCCCCACACTGCATGATAGGTATAGGCCCCCACACTACATGATAGGTATAGGCCCCCACACTACATGATAGGTGTAGGCCCCCACACTACATGATAGGTATAGGCTCACACTACATGATAGGTATAGGCCCCACACTACATGATAGAAATAGGCCCCACACTACATGATAGGTATAGGCCCCACACTACATGATAGGTATAGGCCTCCACACAACATGATAGGTATAGGCCCCACATTTCATGATAGGTATAGGCCCCCACACTACATGATAGGTATAGGCCCCCACACTACATGATAGGTATAGGCCCCCAAACTACATGATAGGTATAGGCCCCCAAACTACATGATAGGTATAGGCCCCCAAACTACATGATAGGTATAGGCCTCCACACTACATGATAGGTATAGGCCCCCAAACTACATGATAGGTATAGGCCCCCAAACTACATGATAGGTATAGGCCCCCACACTACATGATAGGTATAGGCCTCCACACTACATGATAGGTGATAGGTATAGGCCCCCACACTACATGATAGGTATAGACCCCCACACTACATGATAGGTATAGGCCCCCACACTACATGATAGGTAAAGGCCCCCACACTGCATGATAGGTATAGGCCCCCACACTGCATGATAGGTATAGGCCCCCACACTGCATGATAGGTATAGGCCCCCACACTGCATGATAGGTATAGGCCCCCACACTACATGATAGGTATAGGCCCCCACACTACATGATAGGTGTAGGCCCCCACACTACATGATAGGTATAGGCCCCCACACTACATGATAGGTATAGGCCTCCACACTACATGATAGGTATAGGCCCCCAAACTACATGATAGGTATAGGCCCCAAAACTACATGATAGGTATAGGCCCCCACACTACATGATAGGTATAGGCCTCCATACTACATGATAGGTGATAGGTATAGGCCCCCACACTACATGATAGGTATAGGCCCCCACACTACATGATAGGTATAGGCCCCCACACTACATGATAGGTATAGGCCAACACTATATGATAGGTATAGGCCCCCACACTGCATGATAGGTATAGGCCCCCACACTGCATGATAGGTATAGGCCCCCACACTGCATGATAGGTATAGGCCCCCACACTGCATGATAGGTATAGGCCCCCACACTGCATGATAGGTATAGGCCCCCACACTACATGATAGGTATAGGCCCCCACACTACATGATAGGTGTAGGCCCCCACACTACATGATAGGTATAGGTCCCCACACTACATGATCGGTAAAGGCCAAAACTGCATGATAGGTATAAGCCCGCACTATGTGACAGGTATAGGCCCGCACTACGTGACAGGTATAGGCCTGCACTACGTGACAGGTATAGGCCCGCACTACGTGATAGGTATAGGCCCGCACTACATGATAGGTATAAGGCCCACACTACATGATAGGTATAGGCCCCCACACTACATGATAGTTATAGGCCCCACACTACATGATAGGTGACTCGCCCCCAGGGCCGTGGGGTACTCGGCAGCCGGGCCTTATGGCTGCTTGCAGGGGATATCACGGTGGCTGGCCCGGTCCCTGACCCAGGGCGGTCAGTGCAATAAGGGGATATAATTGGGGATTTGTCGTGACGCCACCTGTGGTGTCTGGTGAGGATCACCAGCGCTGCAGCAGTCCTCTGAGGCAGATGTTAGGGCAGCTTGAGATGGAACGGCTCCCCACAGGTGGAGCGGGCCTCAGGGCAGCGTGGGGGTAGATGGATGGTTGTGCAGGGGAGAGACGGCAGGACTGTTCCAGAGTAAAGGACAGACACTCACACGGGGGTGCGCTTCAGTACCTTTACTGATGGTGATGCAGGCACGGTCCAGGGTACTCCAGGCGAAGGGCGCACTTTTGGACTTCTCCCCAGTGAGCGGGTATAGGGCCTCCTGATCGTCTGCCTCCACTTGCTAAGCTCTGACCTGCCTGGAGCTAGGCCTAGCTCAGTTACTGTCCCTCTCTTGCACCTGCTGACTTGGTGGTAGGGCCTTTTCTTTTGGATATCACTCTCCCTGGACGCTGGGGCCTCCGTGACTCCTAGCCCTGGTAATGCAGTCAGCGTTGGGTAACCTGGGACCTGTAGTCCTCCAGGGATTCTGGTGATTCCTACTGGGTATAATGAGTCCCTGTAGGCGCGGACCCGGTGTCCGGTTTACAATTTGGGATGAGCCTAGTATGCTCCTCTGCCCCCTTTTGTTACTCCTTCCTTCCTCTCGCCTTCGGCCACACTCGAGGCCCTCACTAGGCTTCAGTGCTGCTGGAGGCCTACCTTGCCTCACTCAGCAGCCTGCGTGCTGCTCTCTCTCTGAGCACGCTGCAACACTCACTGCGACTAAACTGAAACTAATCTAACTGAACTGCCTGGCTGCACCCTTCCCTTTATATATCCCTATCCGGGCTCTCTCTGGTGGTGTGAGGTGGAAGTTGGAGGTGTTTGTATGTAGTGAGGGCCTCTTGTGGAGAAATCCATCCATGCACCCTTCTGGGTTCTGTGGCACCAATGCACGGCAGGGTGCCACATTCCCCCCTAGTAAAATTCAGTACTCCTGGACTGAAGCATTTTTGCAAAAACAGGTTAAACAATAGTAATAACAATTACAATATAACAGCATTAATACATCTCCTTAAAGTCTTACTGAGATCCAATAACTGGTGTCCATCTCACTGGTGAAGATAAGCAGCATGAGGGACCCGTCTGAAAGCCCTCAACGTAGGCCCTGGGCGTGGTTGCAGGGCATAGGTGATCCAGGTGCTGGACCACGTCTTCGGCCACACCAAACGGGTTTTTGTTCGGTGGTCATTTACAAGGCACTCCAGGGAGCGCAACTATTTACAGGACAGTTTTTGGGCTGCTCACAGTCCTCAGCCTACACGTCTTTATATATATATATATATATATACCCTCTGAGGTCCTCCTGTCAGTTCTTGGATCACTTTGCCACCTGGCTTCCTCACTTTCTATCCTGTGACATCCCCACCCTCATCATGGGCGACTTTAACATCCCCATCGATGATCCCCTCTCCCAATCTGCCTCTCATCTACTTTCTCTAACCTCTTCATTCCGTCTCTCACAGTTTACTAATTCTCCTACCCATGAAGACGGGAATACTCTGGACCTGTTTTTTTCCAGTCTCTGCTTGCTGGATGACTTTACCAACTCCCCTCTCCCGCTCTCGGACCACAACCTTCTTTCCTTCTCTGTTAAGAATTGTCTCCTCACCCGGGACACCCCCACTTACCACACTTATAGGAATACACGTACCATTAATACCCAGCAGCTTATGGACAATCTCCACACATCTTTAGCCCCCATCTCCTCCTTCTCCTGTTCAGACTTAGCATTGTCACACTACAATAATACACTGAAGAGTGCCCTAGATGAAGCAGCTCCTTCTACTGGCAGAACGATCCGACACAGACAACGGCAGCCCTGGCACACGATGCAAACATGTTTTCTTCAACGTTGCTCAAGGTGTGCTGAGCGTCAGTGGAGAAAATCTCTTTTAGAAGAGGACTTCATCCACTATAAATTCATGCTCAAAACCTATAACTCTGCCCTTCATCTGGTCAAACAATCCTACTTCACCAACCTCATCACTTCAATGTCCAACAATCCAAAACGACTTTTCGAAACCTTAAACTCCCTCCTGAAACCTAAAGCACAGGCCCCCACCACCAACCTCAGCGGGGAGGATCTGGCCACATATTTCTTTGAAAAAATCAACCACATCCATCAGGACATCTCAGCCCAATCTCCTCAGCGCCTGGATCCCCTTCCTGCCGCACTTCAAGCTCACTAGCCATCTTTGAGCCTGTCACAGACTCACAGAAGAAGAAGTTACCCAGCTCCTCGCTTCTTCTCGGCCTACAACCTGCAACAGTGACCCCATTCCTTCACATCTCCTGCAGTCCCTGTCACCGGTGGTCACCACTCACCTGACTAAAATATTTAACATCTCTCTTTCTTCAGGTATCTTTCCCTCCTCATTTAAACACGCCATCATAACCCCTTTACTTAAAAAGCCATCCCTGGACCAGAACTGCGTTGCTAACTACAGACCAATCTCTAATCTTCCTTTCATCTCTAAACTCCTGGAACGCCTGGTCCACTCCGGTCTAATCTGCTATTTCTCAGATAACTTTCTCCTCGACCCTCTACAATCTGGTTTCCGCTCCTTACACTCCACTGAAACTGCCCTCACTAAAGTCTCTAATGATCTACTAACAGCCAAATCCAAAGGTCACTGCTCCCTGCTGATTCTCCTGCATCTCTCTGCAGCATTTGATACTGTGGATCACCAGCTCCTCCTCACTATGCTCCGCTCTATAGGCCTCAAGGAAACCGTTCTCTCCTGGTTCTCCTCCTACCTCTCTGACGGCTCCTTCACTGTATCTTTTGCCGGCTCCTCTTCCCCTCCTCATCCCCTTACTATCGGGGTTCCGCAGGGCTCAGTCTTAGGCCCCCTCCTCTTCTCTCTATACACTGCCCCTATTGGACAAACAATCAGCAGATTTGGGTTCCAGTATCATCTCTATGCTGACGACACCCAATTATACACTTCTTCCCCTGACATCACCCCTACCCTAATACAAAATACCAAGGATTGTTTGTCTGCTGTGTCTAGTATCATGTCCTCCCTCTATCTTAAACTGAATCTCTACAAAACTGAACTTCTTGTGTTTCCCCCCTCTACTAACCTAACTCTACCTAACATCGAAATTACCTTGGAGGGGTCAACCATAACTCCCAAGCAGCACGCCCGCTGCCTTGGGGTCATATTCGACACTAACCTTTCCTTTACTCCCTATATCCAATCACTCGCTCGCTCTTGTCACCTGCATCTTAAAAACGTCTCCAGAATCCGATCTTTTCTCACTTTGGAAACTACTAAAACTCTTACTGTCGCTCTTATTCACTCTCGTCTGGACTACTGCAGCTCTCTTGTGATCGGTCTCCCTCTTACCAAAATTTCCCCTCTCCAATCTGTCCTGAATGCGGCAGCCAGGGTCGTATTTCTGTCCAGCCGCTTCACCGATGCCTCCACCTTGTGCGAGTCATTACACTGGTTACCCATTCGCTACAGGGTCCAATATAAACTCATTGCTCTCACCCACAAAGCTCTCCACAGTTCTGTACCACCTTATATCTCCTCTCTCATCTCAGTCTATCGTCCTACACGTGCCCTCCGTTCCACAAATGACCTAAGACTAACATCCCCCATAAACCGAACCTCGCACTTCCGTCTCCAAGACTTCTCTCGTGCTGCGCCAGTTCTCTGGAATGCTCTACCCCAGACGATCCGGTTGATTCCTAGCCCCGATGTCTTCAAGCGCGCTTTAAAAACCCATCTCTTTAAACAAGCCTACCATCTCAAATACCCAGTAAACTAACTTTCCCCTGTTCCCTCCTAAATACTATTCAGAATCTGCCCCCTACTGTTCATCTGTTTCTACACCCTCCATGCACACGATAACTGCACTCGGTAATTGAGTATTGCACTTGAACATACAGGCTGATGACCGGATCATACAGCTTTATATGATAATCCCGACTTATTATAATTGCCTGACCTGAAATAACAAGCACTTTTCACCTATTGTGTCCCCCCATTTCCTTGTAGAATGTAAGCTTGCGAGCAGGGACCTCACTCCTGATGTAACTGTTAAACTGTCTCACCTTGTATTGAATTTATTGTCTGTACATGTCCCCGCTTAATTGTAAAGTGCTGCGGAATATGTTGGCGCTATATAAATAAAAATTATTATTATTATTACCCTCACGGGTAACTAAAAGCAAAGCTAAGTGTCCATGTCACATAAATTGTCCATTAGCAAGGCAAAACAAATCAATAAATAAATACATGAAGATTATACACGAAATAACATACCCCAAGGGGCAACTATTTATGCTGTCAGTGATCCTCATTTACTCTCTATACTTGACAGGGGTCTGACCTTGCGTGCTACGTGTCGACCTACGTAGTACTGGGATGCGTGTGGTACTGGTGTTTGTACTACCTCCCAATCTGTCAGTTCTAGGTGTTGGTGGACTGTAAGACTACCTTAACTTCTCTATGGGACTGGCAAGTGTACCATTGGCTGGGCCTTCTTGCTCTGCTTCAACCGGGGATCCTTCTTCCGGGGATTCATCCTGAGTAGGCTCTTCTGGGGCACCTACAGGTTCTACTTGCTGTGGAGGATCTTCTGACTGTTGGAAGATGTCCAATCTTCTTCTGCAGGCCCCTGACATGGAAAGGCTTTTCTTACACTCGGATATATAAAATATGACTATCGCACAGTGTCTCCAAGATGAACTTAACTTTTATTCTCACAAGCAGGTTTTATAGAGAATCACACAGGCTATTTTTAGCACCCATTGTTCTCACCAGATAATACCCACAGTAGGCTCCCAGACAGCAGTTATGCAACAACCCATTAATCAGCACATTGTCTGTTTGCCACTGCTAAGTGAGCACAGGAAGGTGGGGGCCAGGAGTGCTTCGGTCACATCACAAAATGTCCAACAATATGTGATCCACAATATTCACCCCACTTTATAACATTATGTCCCATTAGCTGCATAGGCGCTACGACAACCCCCATGTGGCAAAATCTTGGAGTACGGGGATGATCCGTCACACAGGTATTATCACTGCTCCTCCTAGTTGGGGCCAATCTGCCGGGAAATCTCCTAATTCAGTATGTATTACTGCTTCCTTAGGCTCCTCCGGTACGATGAGAGGCACTTCTTCCTGGGGCTTTAGCAGACCTGGACACAACTTCAGCTGGCCTCTAGATACCGTCGCAGTCGTTCTTCCTCCGTTCTTGGTAATTAAACAGGTCTTCCTGTTATCAAATCTTGAAGTTAACACAGTGTAGGGTTCCCTCTCCCACTGTTCATCAAGTTTGTGGATTCTTCTTTTTCTTTTTAGCACAACCTCTCCAGGCGTAAAGGGTTCTGCTGGTGCGCTCTTGTTGTACTGAGCTTCCGGCTTGTCTCTTACCCTATTCAGACTGTCTTCGACACAGGCTTGTACTCTCCTGTACTGTTCCTGTCGGGTCGTATCCCAGTCCTCAGTGGACATACCTGTTTCGGGTTCTACTACTCCCAAGCTCCAGGTCCATGGACAACTTTCCGGGTCTTGCTCGTATAAGATATGCTGGAGTACAATTGGTGGAACTCACAGGTATGTGGTTGTACAGATCTACCAGGTCAGGAAGCTTGTCTGGCCACTGGTTTCTTTCTTCTAGCGGCAAGGTCTTCAACAGGTCAATGACGATGTTATTCATCTTTTCACATAACCCATTGGTTTGGGGGTGGTACGGTGTAGTCCGGATCTTCTTACACCCGTACAGATGGCAGAACTCCTTGAACGATTCAGCTTCGACGGCAGTGTCTTGATCTGTCAGCACCTGCTCTGGGTATCCATGGGGCCTGCAGAAGTACACCTGAAACGTCTTTGCCGCAGTTTCTGCCATCAGATCCTTGACGGGGGCTACCACCAGGAACCGGGAGTAGTGACCCACCATGGTCAGGGCATAGGAGTATCCTGACCTGCTGAGTGACAGCTTGACATGATCCAGGGCCACGATCTCCAAGGGTCGAGTTGTCTTGATGGGTTGCAGGGGTGCCTTCTGGCTGCTGTAGTCTTTTCTTCTGAGGCTACAGGGTCCACAGTCCCGGCACCATCTCTCTATGGAGCTCCGCATTTCAACCCAGTAAAACAGACCTTTCAGCAGGGTTTCTAGCTTCTTCCAGCCAAAGTGCCCTGCTTGATCGTGGTAGGCCTCCAACACCATCTGGATGTCCGTCCTGGGCACTACGATCTGCCACACCATCTCATGGGTCCTCGGGTTGACGTACCTACGGCACAGCTTCTCTCTATAGATGAACAGCCGGCTTCTCTCATTTCACAGCTGCTTGGCTTGTGGAGACGCGTCCTTCTCCAGGGAGGAACCTTCCTGGGTTATCAGTTCTTTAATATGGCTGACAACCGGGTCGCTGTCCTGGGTCTCCTTCCAGGTGTGGTGAGGCAAAGGCTTTAACGTCTTACCGCGATCCCTCCTGGAGGCTCGTTGCTCATGGACCATTCCATTATGGTGGAAGGCAGGTAGCTCAATCTCCTCCAGGTCATCCACTTCTTCTTCAGTGTCCGACTGGTGAGGCATCCTGGACAGGGCATCGGCGTTGGCATTCTTGCGGCCTGAACGGTACTTAATGGTGAACTGGTAGTTTGACAGCCGAGCCATCCATCATTGTTCCATGGCTCCTAACTTGGCTGTTTCCAGATGAGTCAAGGGGTTGTTATCCGTGTAGGCAGTGAACTTACTGTAGGCTAGGTAGTGCTTGAACCGCTCGGTGATGGCCCAGACCAGGGCCAGGAACTCCAACTTGAAGCTGCTATAGTTCTCTGGGTTCCTCTCGGTTGGGCGGAGCTTCCTGCTTGCATAGGCGATCACCTTCTCTCGGCCATTCTGCTTCTGACTTAACACAGCTCCTAATCCTTTGTTGCTGGCATCAGTGTACAGCAGTAACGGTTGGCTGTAGTCAGGGTAGGCTAGGATCTCTTCGCCGGTCAGGATCCCCTTCATCATCTCAAAGGATTCAGTTTGCTCCTTACCCCACTGGAACGGGGGGTTTCTGCCTCTCCCGGACTGTCTACCAGGAGATCTCGCAAAGGCGCCGCTTTCTTGGTATAGTCCTTCACAAACCTCCGGTAATACCCGACTAGTCCCAGGAACTGACGTACCTCCTTGAGGCTCTTCGGCTCCGGCCATTTCTGGATGGCAGTGACCTTCTCCGGGTCCGGAGCTACTCCTTCTGGACTGACGATGTGCCCCAGGTACTGTACCTTTCGCTTGAGCAGGTGGCACTTGGAGGGCTTCAGCTTCATCTCATACCGGGACAGCGACTCAAATACCTCTGCCAGGTGCTTCAAATGGTCCTCGTACGTTTTGGAGTACACTATCACGTCATCCAGGTATAGCAGTACGGTCTCGAAGTTGCGGTGACCCAGGCAGCACTCCATCAATCTCTGGAACGTTCCGGGGGCGTTGCAGAGTCCGAGCAGCATACTGTTGAACTCGCAGAGTCCCATCAGAGTAGTAAAGGCCGTCTTCTCCCGATCCTCCTCAGCAACAGCTACTTGACAGTACCCACTAGTGAGGTCAAGGGTGGAGAAGTAATTTGCAGACTTTAATGCAGCCAGGGATTCCTCTATGCTGGGCAAAGGGTATGCATCTTTGTGTGTTATGCAATTTACCTGTCTGTAATCTACACACATTCTCATGCTTCCGTCCTTTTTCCTGACTAAGACCAGGGGATCTGCCCAGGGACTACAGCTATGCCTTACTACCCCTGCATTCTTCATGTAGTGCAACATCTCCTTTGCCTTCTGGTAGTGTGCTGGTGGTATAGGCCTGTAACGTTCTTTGATGGGTGGATGGTCACCTGTGGGTATATGGCGTTGTACCCCTTTAATTCTCCCAAAGTCAAGTGGGTGTTTACTGAATACCTGCTCGTATTCCCGAACCACCCGGTGTGCACCCTGTTTCTGATGGGCAGGAGTGGTGTCTGTCCCAACATGGAGCTGTTGACACCAATCCTCCACCTGGGTTCCCGGGTCATTATCCTCCAATTTGTCTGGTGAGGTTAAGGACTCCGCCATGTGTATGGAATTGTTATCTACTGTGTACAGTTTGACAACAATGGCGTAGCGTGGTAATCTAATCTCGTCCTCCCCATAGTTTAGGAGGCGTACGGGCACCCTCCCATTGCGTACATCCACTTCCCCTCTGGAAGTCAAGAGTTTAGGTCTATGCTCCGAGCTAAGGGGCTCTACTACCGCATGGTAGCTCCGTCCTTTGAGACCTATTGCTGCTCTACACCAAATCAGCATCTCACTCATTGGGGGGATCACAATGGGTATCGGGTCTGTCACCCATACATTACCAATTTCACCACCTGATAGCTTTACCTGTTGCTGGTACATAAGGGCTCGGATCTCTTTCAGGAGCACCCTCCTCTGCCCTTGTCTGGCGGTGTCAGCCATCTGTTGGAGCAAGAACAACACTTCTCCCAAACAGTTACTAACAATATTTGTGCCAAGTACCATATACAAGTCTGCATCATCAGGATTAGTCTCTACTACAATTAGTCCCTGGTCCTTCAGTTCCACTCTTCCCACCTTTACTGCCACATCCTTAACCCCGACTAGGTTAAGGGGAAGGCCATTAGAGGTTTGGAGCTGGCGGGTGAAGTTAGTCTATGGACCAGAACCTTTTGTAGAGGACATCAGGCATGATGGTTACCTGAGATCCTGTGTCCAGCAGGGCTGGTGTCGCGATGCCTTCCAGCACAATGGACAAGAAAGGTCTTCCTCCCACGAACCGGCAGTACCAGTTTGATGGGCCTGGGGGGTCTACTCCTGGGTGTCAGCCCTCGGCCCCAGGGTTTCCTCGTATAAAGGACAGGCACGCGTGGTGTGGCCTGCCTTATGGCAGCGGTAGCAGATGAAGTCTTCTGGAGGGCGACTCTGGTCGCTGGTCCTCCCACGGGGTGGCGTTGTCCTCCTACGGGGTGGCGTTGTCCTCCTTCTTCTCCTCATCCAGGGGACATCTTCAGAGCTGTTGAAGGTGGCATATGGATGGTCTAAGGCCCACCACTGTACAGTTCTGCTCTCCTCCTAGGACCTCAACCCCCGGATGAATTGTACTATCAGCATTTTGTTTTCCTCATGGATGCTGGCTGGACTAACCTGTTTCAGGGACCGCAGGACCTCCTGAAAGCGCCAGGCATAGTCCCGGATACTGTCCTCAGGTTTCTGGACACAATGGTAGAACCTCATCCGGAGATCTGTCTCAGTGCGGTTTTCAAACGCTGTTTGCAGTCTTTTAAAGATGATGGACACTGATTCTTGGTCTGCGGCTGGCCAGGTTTCAACTTCTCGCTCAGCGGCACCAGTCAATTGTCCTAACACTACAGCGGCTCTCGGCTTGCCAGTCATAGAATACATGTCCAGTATGCCGCATATTTTCCTCTTGAATCCGGACAGTGTGTCCGGTTTGCCGTTATACTTGGGGAACCACTTCGCTCCAGGGATATACGGCAGGGCCATAGGTATCAACGGGGTTACGACCCCTGCTGGTGGAGGGAAAACTTCACCACAGTAAGGATTACAGTCTCTTAAAGCGCACAGTACCCGGTGGCAACGGGCACGGAATCCTGTTCGTGACGCCAAGTGATGACTCGCCCCCAGGGCCGTGGGGTACTCGGCAGCCGGGCCTTATGGCTGCTTGCAGGGGATATCACGGTGGCTGGCCCGGTCCGTGACCCAGGGCGGTCAGTGCAATAAGGGGGATATAATAGGGGATTTGTCGTGACGCCACCTGTGGTGTCTGGTGAGGATCACCAGCGCTGCAACAGTCCTCTGAGGCAGATGTTAGGGCAGCTTGAGATGGAACGGATCCCCACAGGTGGAGCGGGCCTCAGGGCAGCGTGGGGGTAGATGGATGGTGGTGCAGGGGAGAGATGGCAGGACGGTTCCGGAGGAAAGGACAGACACTCACACAGGGGTGCACTTCAGTACCTTTACTGATGGTGATGCAGGCACGGTCCAGGGTACTCCAGGCGAAGGGCGCACTTTTGGACTCCCCAGTGAGCGGGTATAGGGCCTCCTGATCGTCTGCCTCCACTTGCTAAGCTCTGACCTGCCTGGAGCTAGGCCTAGCTCAGTTACTGTCCCTCTCTTGCATCTGCTGACTTGGCGGTAGGGCCTTCTCTTTTGGAGATCACTCTCCCTGGACGCTGGGGCCTCTGTGACTCATAGCCCTGGTAATGCAGTCAGCGTTTGGTAACCTGGGACCTGTAATCCTCCAGGGATTCCAGTGATTCCTACTGGGTATAATGAGTCCCTGTAGGCGCGGACCCGGTGTCCGGTTTACAGTTTCGGGTGAGCCTGGTATGCTCCTCTGCCCCCTTTTGTTACTCCTTCCTTCCTCTTGCCTTTGGCCACACTCGGGGCCCTCACTAGGCTTCAGTGCTGCTGGAGGCCTAGCTTGCCTCACTCAGCAGCCTGCGTGCTGCTCTCTCTCTGAGCACGCTGCAACACTCACTGCGACTAAACTGAAACTAATCTAACTGAGCTGCCTGGCTCCACCTTCCCTTTATATATCCCTATCCGGGCTCCCTCTGGTGGTGTGAGGTAGAAGGTGGAGGTGTTTGTATGTAGTGAGGGCCTCTTGTGGAGAAATCCATCCATGCACCCTTCTGGGTTCTGTGGTGTGGTGCCCGGCTGTGCATTGGTGCCACAGATCCCAGAGGGGTGCATTGACGGATTCCTCCACAAGAGGCCCTCATAGCATTTACACACCTCCACCCTACCACCTCAGACCAACAGAGGGAGCCCGGATAGAGATATATATACTGGAGGGTGGAGTTAGGCAGTCAGTCTGGAGTCTGGAGTCCACAGAGAGTGAAGTCTGTGTGAAGTCTTTTGCAGCCAGAGAGGAACTCCTGCAGTAGCTAGCCTGCAGTGGAGCTCAGTCAGTCCAGTCCAGACTCAGAGAGCTCAGATTAGTGAGCCAAGGGCATGCCGACGCCAAAAGAGCGGTGAAGAGTAGCGAGGCCTACTGCCCGTGTGAAGCCTAGTGAGGGCCCCGAGCGTGGCCGAAGGCAAGTGGAAAGAGAGTAACATAGGGGGCCGAGGAGCTCACCCCGAAACCATTTACCGGACACCGGGTCCGCGTCTGTAGGGATTCCTTACATCCAGCAGAAACAACCGGAACCCCTGGCGAACTATATGTCCCAGGAACACCAAAAGTTGACTGTTGTACCAGGGTCAGGAGTCAGGGAGGCCCAAGAGACCAGGGAGTGTGATCTCCAACAGAAGGCCCTACAACCAGGTCAGCAGGTGCAAGACAGAGACCAAGTTAGGCCTAGCTCCAGGCAGGTCAGAAACTTATCAAGGAAAGGCAAGGAACAGGAGGCCCCACACCCACTCACTGGGGAGAGTCCTGATATGCACCTTTCACCCTACAGTGCCCTGGATCGTGCCTGAAACACCACCAGTAAAGGTACTGAAGCGAACTCCGGTGTGTGTGCCTATTCTTCTATCCTTCCTCTGACCCGGCTGGGTCCCCTCTGTCCTGCATCCTTCTTCTACGCTGCCCTGAGGGGAGCCGCACCAACTAAGCTGCCTGAACACCGGCCTCAGAGGACTGTCGCAGCGCTGGTGGTCCTCACCAGACACCATGGGTGGCGTCACGAACATTCCCCTATCCCATATAACTTTCCCCCTTTCTTTTTAAGAGTGACCCCAGGGTACGGGCCCAGGAGCCGACCACCGCGACATCCCCCAAGGTCAGGCAACAACAAGGCCCGGGCGCTGAGTCGTTCCCCATCCCCTGGGCGCGTCAGTGGCACCAATGCACAGCAGGGCGCCACAATACATATAGGCCCACAATACATGATAGGTATAGGCCTCCACACTACATGATTGATATAGGCCAACACTACGTGATAGGTATAGGCCCACACAACATGATAGGTATAGGCCAACACTGCATGATAGGTATATACCCCACACTACATGAAAGGTTTAGGCCCCCACACTATATGATAGGTATAGGCCCCACACTACATGATAGGTATAGCCCCCATGATACATGATAGGTATAGGCCCCCACACTACACTATAGGTATAGGCCCCCACACTACAAGATAGGTATAGGCCATCACACTATATGATAGGCATAGGCCACCACACTACATGATAGGTATAGGCCACCACACTACATGATAGGTATAGGCCACCAAACTACATGATAGGTATAGTTCCACACTACATGATAGGTATAGTCCCACAACACATGATAGGTATAGGCCCACACTACATGATAGGTATAGGCCACAACACTACATGACAGTTATAGGCTCACACTACATGATAGTTATAGGCCACCACACTACATGATAGGTATAGGCCCCCTCGCTACATGATAGGTATAGGCCTCCACACTACATGATAGGTATAGGCCAACACTGCATGATAGGTATAGGCCCCCACACTACACTATAGGTATAGGCCCACACTACATGATAGGTATAGGCCACCAAACTACATGATAGTTATAGGCTCCCGCACTACACTATAGGTATAGGCCCACAATACATGATAGGTATAGGCCACCACACTACACTTTAGGTATAGGCCCATAAAACATGATTGGTATAGGCTGACACTACATTATAGGTATATGCCCACACTACATGATATGTATAAGCCCCACACTACATGATAGGTATAGGCCCCCACACTACATGATAGGTATAGACCCACACTACATGATAGGTATAGGCCCCACACTACATGATAGGTATAGGCCCCACACTACATGATAGGTATAGTCCACCACACTACATGATAGGTATAGGCCCCACACTACATGATAGGAGGTATAGGCCCACACACTACATGATAGGTATAGGCCCACACTACATGATAGGTATAGGCCCCCACACTACATGATAGGTATAGGCCCACACTACATGATAGGTATAGGCTTACACACTACATGATTGGTATAGGCCCCCACACTACATGATAGGTATAGTGCCCCACAGTATGTAATAGTGGGGAAGGGCGTAGCCTTCCCTTGGCACTGAGATAGTTAAAGGAAGTGTTCCTGAAGTCAGACCTCTCTGAACTGTTGGTAGACCAAGCTAAGGGGTTAGCTTTAGTGGTCCAGTCAGTAGAGTAAAGGGGGAACTTAGTGCCCTGATCAAGCCTTGAGTGATATAGAGCTTGTTCCTGGCATAATTCCTTATGGGCTGCAGTACCTGTAAACAGCCACAAGATGCCACTGTCCTGGGTGCAGATGTCAAATTGAGTCTGCTAGCAGTGTTACAGACAGTGATGAGTTAACGCTGTGTGATGACAGCTCACTGAGGGTGGGCACATTAGGAAAATCTCTGTTGAGTTTCCAGAATCAGGAAGTGATTCTTCAGTAAGAGATAGGACAGTGAATTGTACGGGCAGCTAATATATGTGGCTGCTAGGGTAGACGGGAGCTGCATACCCTCAGACAGTGGGATCACCAGTGTGAAAGTCTCGCTACGCAAGAGCAAGAGTCCTGTTAGCCGGCCAGAGAAACTCATCAAAGGTAGTGAGGAACCGGGGCACTTCTAGTCTGCAGGAAGCAGAGGAAGATAAATAGGACTCCAGGCTAAGACGTGGGGGAGAGATATCGGATCCAGAGCACTGTTGGTATTTCAGAAGAGTCTCTTGGGCCAGAGATTAGAGTCACAGAGATGCTTCACTTAAAGAGGGAACCAGGGCTGAAGGAGTTACCAGTGCCTGTGAGAGAGATGATAACCTGTCGGGCCTTATCCATTATATCTGTCTGTAAATATTGTACATATTCCTCTTCCCCAAGTAAAGTTCAAGTTCTGGTTAAGAACCTCGTGTCCTCTGAATTTATTGCTGCCCTGGTCCCAGAAGAGAAATGCCTGGAGACAGCCGCGATCGGATGGTTTGAAGTAAGTGGAGAGTCCCACATACACAGCCACACATCAGAGGGAGGACACAAATTGTCTGTAGGGTGCCAGAGCGAGAGGGGGCTACAGCTCGCCCACGACTACCTCGCTGGGGCACCTTACATTTGGCGTAGTCGGCAGGATGCGAGCTCCTCGCATGAAGAAAGCGGGGAAGAGCCGACGCAGAACACTGAGGAGAAAGTGTTGGAAGGCATGCTGCCCAAGATGGCGGCCCGAAGCATGGATTCCAAGATGGTGACAATGGCGGTAAAGTCTGGGAGAAGAACCGCCTATCGTGGGAGTGGACGGCGCCGGAGAGCGCGAAAAGATGTCCAGCCCCTACGAGTTCCGGCCCAAAGAAGGATGGGCCTAGCAGTGAAGATGCGTCCCAGGATGGGACGTCCAGTGAGAAAGAGGGCGCGGCTGAAGGCGGAGCTGGTGAGAGTGACGAGTGACGCGGCGGTCGCGTCAGAAAGCCGGCCCAGGAAGAGGAGGAGTTGGACGCGCAGGACGCGCGTCACTGGTAAGCGACCAGCGCCATTTTCTGTCCAGCACACGAGAGAAGGAGGTGCTGCGGTGGATGCTCTGCGAAGATGGCAACCGGAGGATCGGATGACCTGTCCGGAATGCGCGCCGAGGAAGAGATGCTAGAGCTGAGTACCCCAGGAGCTGCAAGCGAGAGTCGCTCGCTTGCGGATGCCGCCCGTGAATCTTTACCCCCAGTGGCTGTCCAGTGGTCCACTAGGCCCGATCCGGAGCTGGGCCTGCTTATCCATGAGTTCCGCATGTGGTGCTGGAGCCGGATGCCGGAAGACCCGTCCCCCTCGACCAAGGGTGGAGAACATTCTGGTGGGGCCGAAGCAACAGCTGCAGCGGAGCCTGACAGAGGTGAGCAGCCTATACCCCAGCGGCCGGTTTCGCCTGCGGCGCCTGCCGCGACAGCTTCCACGGCGACAGGGGCCCCTAGGCCTGAAGGGGGTGGTGCAGAGGCGGAGGCGAGGTATCCCAGGAAGAGGGCCCCGCAAGAGAGTGTTTGGCAGCTGGCATTGGAGGCCATCAACGCCCCTTCAGCGAAGCGTTACGCCGAGCTCGGGAGTCTGAAGTGGACTACCCGCAACCCCCCGATGACGCCACGGGAGCAGCGGTGATGGACTGACACCTTCCTGAGAGGCTGGCTGGAAGGGTCCAACGCAGCGCGGAGAGAGTCGGTGGAGGTCTCCCAGACTCGGGGACGAGTCCTTGAGTTCCACATCCATGAGGGGTACGGATTCCTGGAGGAAGAGTGGACCGGGCATGAGGTGTTCTTTACTCGCGAGGTAATTAAGCGAGATTATCTGCCTGATCGCCTTCGCAATCTGCGTGTGGGGGACATAGTGCACTTCGTTAAGTGCGAGTGTTCCGGAGGATGGTACGCGGCTGCGCTCACCCGACCGTATGAATGGAAAGATGTCCTGGAAAAGGACGAAGAGGTCTTCAGAAGGAGGGCCAAGAGGGAGGCTAAGCCGCGCTGGGCTAAGGAAGCCCCTAAAGGCTTTCTGCCCCCATCTAAGGCCAGTGCTCCGCCAGCAGAGGAGCCTAGGAGGCAGCAGTGGGGGGAGATTGTGAGCGAGGAAAAGGAAGATCTCGCAAGTGGCAAGGAAGCTGATTTCCCTAGTGAGGTGGCAGAGGAGGAGTCGGCGCCACAATACCCAGGAGGGGCTGAGAGAGCTGTCAGGGAAATTCAAGCTGGCACCAGTAGTGTCGTCCACAGCTTTACAGTGACCAGCTACAGCTCTACCCAGGTCGGCTGTGGCAGTGTTACATCCTCGGACGAGGACCCTGTGCCTACTAAGTACCCCGATCAGCCTTGGAGGTGGAAGAAGCCACCTTCCTCTGCAGCATGGGCCGCCTTCATGAAGGAACGGAAGGAGGCCCGGAAGAAGTGAGCTGGCTAAAAGGTCCGTTGACCTTTCACCTTTTCTTCTACTAGGACCCACCAGCTGTGGTCCTGATTGGCACTGAGATAGTTAAAGGAAGTGTTCCTGAAGTCAGACCTCTCTGAACTGTTGGTAGACCAAGCTAAGGGGTTAGCTTTAGTGCTCCAGTCAGTAGAGTAGAGGGGGAACTTAGTGCCCTGATCAAGCCTTGAGTGATATAGAGCTTGTTCCTGGCATAATTCCTTGTGGGCTGCAGTACCTGTAAACAGCCACAAGATGCCACTGTCCTGGGTGCAGATGTCAGATTGAGTCTGCTAGCAGTGTTACAGACAGTGATGAGTTAACGCTGTGTGATGACAGCTCACTGAGGGTGGGCACATTAGGAAAATCTCTGCTGAGTTTCCAGAATCAGGAAGTGATTCTTCAGTAAGAGATAGGACAGTGAATTGTACGGGCAGCTAATATATGTGGCTGCTAGGGTAGACGGGAGCTCCATACCCTCAGACAGTGGGATCACCAGTGTGAAAGTCTCCCTACGCAAGAGCAAGAGTCCTGTTAGCTGGCCGGAGAAACTCATCAAAGGTAGTGAGGACCTGGGGCACTTCTAGTCTGCAGGAAGCAGAGGAAGATAAATAGGACTCCAGGCTAAGACATGGGGGAGAGATATCGGATCCAGAGCACTGTTGGTATTTCAGAAGAGTCTCTTGGGCCAGAGATTAGAGTCACAGAGATGCTTCACTTAAAGAGGGAACCAGGGCTGAAGGAGTTACCAGTGCCTGTGAAAGAGATGATAACCTGTCGGGCCTTATCCATTATATTATGCCTGTAAATATTGTACATATTCCTCTTCCCTAACTAAAGTTCAAGTTCTGGTTAAGAACCTCGTGTCCTCTGAATTTACTGCTGCCCTGGTCTCAGAAGGCCTGGAGACAGCCGCGATCGGATGGTTTGAAGTAAGTGGAGAGTCCCACATACACAGCCACACATCAGAGGGAGGACAAGAATTGTCTGTAGGGTGCCAGAGCGAGAGGGGGCTACAGCTCGCCCACGACTACCTCGCTGGGGCACCTTACAAGTACATGATGAGTATACGCTTCACACTACATGATAGGTATAGGCCCCCACAATACATGATACATATAGGCCCCCACACTACATGATAGGTATAGGCACCCACACTACATGATAGGTTTAGACCCCCACACTACCTGATAGGTATAGGCCCCCACACTACCTGATAGGTATAGGCCCCCACACTACCTGATAGGTATAGGCCCCCACACTACATGATAGGTATAGGCCCACACTACATGATAGGTATAGGCCCCCACACTACATGATAGGTATAGGCCTCCACACTACATTATAGGTATAGGCCCCCACAGTACATGATAAGTATATGCCTCACACTACATGATAGGTATAGGCCCCCACAATACATAATAGGTATAGGCCCCAAAACTACATGATACGTTTAGGCCCCCACACTACATGATAGGTATAGGCACCCACACTACATGATAGGTATAGGCCAACACTGCATGATAGGTATAGGCCCCCACACTACACTATAGGTATAGGCCCACACTACATGATAGGTATAGGCCCCACACTACACTATACAGTGGTGGCCAAAAGTATTGGCACCCCTGCAATTCTGTCAGATAATACTCAGTTTCTTCCTGAAAATGATTGCAATCACAAATTCTTTGGTCTTATTATCTTCATTTAATTTGCTTGCAAGGAAAAAACACAAAAGAGAATGAAGCAAAAATCAAATCATTGATCATTTCACACAAAACTCCAAAAATGGGCCAGACAAAAGTATTGGTACCCTCAGCCTAATACTTGGTTGCACAACCTTTAGCCAAAATAACTGTGAACAACCGCTTCCGGTAACCTTCAATGAGTTTCTAACAATGCTCTGCTGGAATTGTAGACCATTCTTCTCTGGCAAACTGCTCCAGGTCCCTGATATTTGAAGGGTGCCTTCTCCAAACTGTCATTTTGAGATCTCTCCACAGGTGTTCTATGGGATTCAGGTCTGGACTCATTGCTGGCCACCTTAGAAGTCTCCAGTGCTTTCTCTCAAACCATTTTATAGTGCTTTTGGAAGTGTGTTTTGGGTCATTGTCCGGCTGGAAGACCCATGACCTCTGAGGGAGACCCAGCTTTCTCACACTGGGCCCTACATTATGCTGCAAAATTTGTTGGTAGTCTTCAGACTTCATAATGCCATGCACACGGTCAAGCAGTCCAGAGGCAGCAAAGCAACCCCAAAACATGAGGGAACCTCCGCCATGTTTGACTGTAGGGACCGTGTTCTTTTCTTTGAATGCCTTTTTTTTTTTCCTGTACACTCTATGTTGATGCTGTTTCCCAAAAGGCTCTACTTTTGTCTCATCTGACCAGAGAACATTCTTCCAAAACGTTTTAGGCTTTCTCAGGTAAGTTTTGGCAAAATCCAGCCTGGCTTTTTTATTTCTCGGGGTAAGAAGTGGGGTCTTCCTGGATATCCTACCATACAGTCCCTTTTCATTCAGACGTCGATGGATAGTATGGGTTGACACTGTTGTACCCTCGGACTGCAGGGCAGCTTGAACTTGTTTGGATGTTAGTCGAGGTTGTTTATCCACCATCCGCACAATCTTGCGTTGAAATCTCTCGTCAATTTTTCTTTTCAATCCACATCTAGGGAGGTTAGCCACAGTGCCATGGGGTTTAAACTTCTTGATGACACTGCGCACGGAAGACACAGGAACATTCAGGTCTTTGGAGATGGACTTGTAGCCTTGAGATTGCTCATGCTTCCTCACAATTTGGTTTCTCAAGTCCTCAGACAGTTCTTTGGTCTTCTTTCTTTTCTCCACGCTCAATGTGGTACACACAAGGACACAGGACAGAGGTTGAGTCAACTTTAATCCATGTTAACTGGCTGCAAGTGTGATTTAGTTATTGCCAACACCTGTTAGGTGCCACAGGTAAGTTACAGGTGCTGTTAATTACACGAATTAGAGAAGCATCACATGATTTTTAAAACAATGCCAATACTTTTGTCCACCCCCTTTTTTAGGTTTGGTGTGGAATTATACCCAATTTGGCTTTAGGACAATTCTTTTTGTGTTTTTTTCATTGAAGACAAATTAAATGAAGATAATAATACCAAAGAATTTGTGATTGCAATCATTTTCAGGAAGAAACTGAGTATTATCTGACGGAATTGCAGGGGTGCCAATACTTTAGGCCACCACTGTAGGTATAGGCCCACAATACATGATAGGTATAGGCCCACACTACATAATAGGTATAGGCCCACACTACATAATAGGTATAGGCCCACACTACATAATAGGTATAGGCCCCCACAATACATGACAGGTATAGGCCCATACTACATGATAGGTATAGGCCCCACACTACATGATAGGTATAAGCCCCAATATTATATGATAGGTACAGGCCCCACACTACATGATAGGTATAGGCCCACAATACATGATATGTATAGGCCCCCGCAATACATGATAGGTATAGGCCCACACTACATGATAGGTATAGGCCCCACACTACATGAAAAGTATAGGCTCACACTACGTGATAGGTATAGCCCAACACTGCATGATAGGTATAGGCCAACACTGCATGATAGGTAAAGATCCCACACTGCATGATAGGTTTAGGCCCCCACACTATATGATAGGTATAGGCCCCCATACTACATGATAGGTATAAACCCCACACTACATGATAGGTATAGGCCTCCACACTACATGATAGGCATAGGCCCCAACACTACATGATAGATATAGGCCCACACTACATGATAGGTATAGGCCCCCACAATACATAATATGCATTACTTCAACTTTGATATACAGTAAGGTTTTTAATATAGGCAGTATAGGTACCGTCCCAATTTAGGGTCACCTTGCCGCTGGTGGGACGGCTTGTATACTTTTTTTGATCAAAAATAGTTCACTAAGTACCCTATATTTATTATGCAACTTTGCTTTACATTTATATATAATGATGGTAGGGTATGAGATATATTTTTGTCTTTTGTAGGTTTTGCTTCTTTTTGCTAGTGTGAACATGCTCCTATTTCTTGCATGTCTACCATCTTAGACCTCAGTTCACATTGCTTGGTTTTTTGTCTTGTTTGCATTCTGTGCAATTTAAGGGTGTGGCATCCCCTTTGTTGAGCTGATTAGTATATATGTAGCTTACCACGGGCCTAGGTGGTCTGGAGTTGGGACCCGGTCCTATTTGTCTACCCTTTTATATGCATTACTTCAACTTTGATATACAGTAAGGTTTTTAATATAGGCAGTATAGGTACCGTCCCAATTTAGGGTCACCTTGCCGCTGGTGGGACGGCTTGTATACTTTTTTTGATCAAAAATAGTTCACTAAGTACCCTATATTTATTATGCAACTTTGCTTTACATTTATATATAATGATGGTAGGGTATGAGATATATTTTTGTCTTTTGTAGGTTTTGCTTCTTTTTGCTAGTGTGAACATGCTCCTATTTCTTGCATGTCTACCATCTTAGACCTCAGTTCACATTGCTTGGTTTTTTGTCTTGTTTGCATTCTGTGCAATTTAAGGGTGTGGCATCCCCTTTGTTGAGCTGATTAGTATATATGTAGCTTACCACGGGCCTAGGTGGTCTGGAGTTGGGACCCGGTCCTATTTGTCTACCCTTTTATATGCATTACTTCAACTTTGATATACAGTAAGGTTTTTAATATAGGCAGTATAGGTACCGTCCCAATTTAGGGTCACCTTGCCGCTGGTGGGACGGCTTGTATACTTTTTTTGATCAAAAATAGTTCACTAAGTACCCTATATTTATTATGCAACTTTGCTTTACATTTATATATAATGATGGTAGGGTATGAGATATATTTATGTCTTTTGTAGGTTTTGCTTCTTTTTGCTAGTGTGAACATGCTCCTATTTCTTGCATGTCTACCATCTTAGACCTCAGTTCACATTGCTTGGTTTTTTGTCTTGTTTGCATTCTATGCAATTTAAGGGTGTGGCATCCCCTTTGTTGAGCTGATTAGTATATATGTAGCTTACCACGGGCCTAGGTGGTCTGGAGTTGGGACCCGGTCCTATTTGTCTACCCTTTTATATGCATTACTTCAACTTTGATATACAGTAAGGTTTTTAATATAGGCAGTATAGGTACCGTCCCAATTTAGGGTCACCTTGCCGCTGGTGGGACGGCTTGTATACTTTTTTTGATCAAAAATAGTTCACTAAGTACCCTATATTTATTATGCAACTTTGCTTTACATTTATATATAATGATGGTAGGGTATGAGATATATTTTTGTCTTTTGTAGGTTTTGCTTCTTTTTGCTAGTGTGAACATGCTCCTATTTCTTGCATGTCTACCATCTTAGACCTCAGTTCACATTGCTTGGTTTTATGATAGGTATAGGCCAACACTGCATGATAGGTATAGGCCCCCACACTACACTATAGGTATACGCCCACACTACATGATAGGTATAGGCCCCACACTACACTATACAGTGGTGGCCAAAAGTATTGGCACCCCTGCAATTCTGTCAGATAATACTCAGTTTCTTCCTGAAAATGATTGCAATCACAAATTCTTTGGTCTTATTATCTTCATTTAATTTGCTTGTGTTATAGCAGAAGATGAGGCCCTCAAACTCAAAGACCCCATCTATGCTATATATGTCTGAAAGTTACTTTAGGTCAAAATAACACCAGCAGTGAATGTTCCTTCTTGAATCAATAATGCGTCCTTGCTAGTCATCAGAATGTATCTGATTAAATGCGTCTAATCAAATGTGTCCGATTGAATGTTTCAACACAAGCACGAGAAAAGAAATCAGTCTTTGTGTGCTAAAATTGTATAATCAAACCATATATGGTAAATCCGTTTCCTGCCTTCAGGGTGGATATAAAACCAATGCTTTGTAGTAAAGTTTAGAGTTTGTCTGACACACATCCTGTCCTGTGTCTCATCTCTCCGAGCTCGTAATCCAAAGGATAGAAGACTCAGAATGCAGTGACCACAGTTGGCGCCTTGAACAGGGACCTTGAGTTAATCTACCCAAGGGTGCTCGACCGGTCCGAGACGTGGGACGAGTGAAGCTCTCTGTTGGTGATATATACAGCGCTGAGGTAAGAATAACTGTTATATTCTACCTAATTATATGACTGCATAGAAGAGACTCCCTCACCCCCGAGCGGTCGGCTCCCCAGGTAATTCACAGATTGTTGTCTGGCTCAGGTCCATTTGAACCAGTAGAATTCCCTCAGATAAATTGTCAGTCCTGCCTTCTATCCTTTGGAAAAACTTAAGAATGAAAGTATGGATCCGATGATTGTGTTGTGGGTGTGTATCGGGATTGGTGTTTTTGGTCTGTTTTTCTGGTTGGCGTATAAGTCCTGGAAGGCTAGTAGTGGAATGGTTCAGAAACCTTTGTGGCCCATTGTCTAAGTGACCATTGTCTAAGTGACTGAGGAGTCTACTCTAAGTGAGGAGAACCGAAAAAATGGGGAACCAAAATGCCAAGGAAGGCATTATAGCCAAAGACTTAGTGGTACGCAGAGAAGGGAAACAGGCACTGATTGGAATTGACAAAATATTGTGTAAAGCGGGAATGAATGAGAATGGAGAGATGAATGGAGAGAAATGGAAATCCTTCTTTAACTGCTATCATGGATGGCTGAAAGATAAGGGTCTGTTGAAGACAGTAGATGTATGGATGAATGCATGTGCTCATTTTAAAGGAAAAATTGAAGAATTAGGAGATGGACGTTACAGACTGACAAAAACCGGAATGACAGATTTTTCTCTCTGTCCGCTCCCGACGTCACCCAGCTCACCCACACCCCAGTACCAGAATTCTCAGGAACCCAATTGTTGGGTTTGCCCCAGGTGTGGACAGCAGAACCCCTTGACAGTTGACATCTGTGTGGCATGTGGAGGACCGAGACCCCACCCAGCTAGTCTATTCCCAATGAGGACGGTAGTTGTGCCAGGAGCACCGGGAGCAGCAGCAGCAGGGGGGGACGCAGTTGTTCCAGGTCAGGAAGCTCGCACAATGTTAATGTATAGACCATGGAGTCCTTCAGAGCAGTTGGCGTTGATCTCCCAGCTGCCAGATCCGTCCCAGTCCCCTACGGGTTTCGCTAGATTGATCACCACCATACAGGATACGTACCATGCCACTAGAATAGATCTGCAAGGGGTAATTAAGGGGAAATTGGCAGATGAAGCTCGGTATGACAGACTGACGGATGAAACTTATAAACAATATGACAGTAGAACGGGCCCTGATGTAGCGGAGGCTAATGATGCAGCAGCCGGGGTTTTGTACGTAAAAGCGTTGGTAAAAGCATGTCAAGACAGGCAAGAAGAAAAGCAAGTTACACTAGAAGATAGAGTGCAGGGGAAGGAGGAAGATCCTAAGGATTATTTCTATGCATTAAAGAAAACCTGGTCAGAAATGGGGTTCAACCCCAGAAATAAGACTAGTGAGAGGGTATTAGCAAGTGCTTTCATGAATGGACTAAAGAAGGAGATTGCAGAGATGGTAAAAGCAAGTAGACCGGACTGGAGATCAGTGAAGGCAGAAGATTTAGCTAGAATAGCTCAGGGGGCACAGCATGACATAGCACAGGCAAAAAGAGCTGCCAAAATACACATAGTAGAGACGACCCCCAGAAACAACAGAGGCAGAGGACGGACTGAAGGAGGAGGACAGAAACTGTGTTACGGATGTAAAAAGCCAGGACATTTTAGAAAGGACTGTAGGACCAACCCGTATCCAAATGCTCAGAGTACGGGTCCTCCAGCCGACCAAACAACGCCCCCATAGGATGAGGGTAGCTTGCACATGAACCCCCTCATCTCCTTACCCCCAACTCCCAGTTGTATAGTGCAGGTGAACCTACCAGGGGGACATGAAATCGATTCCCAAGTAGATACGGGGGCCGACAATTCAGTAATTACGCAAGGTGATTGGCCATACACTGACACTGATTTTTCACATCATGTCATTGCCACCCCCTTCAATTCCCCGTCTGTCCTGCTCCCTGTCACTAAGAGAATTCCCCTGCAAATTCAAGGAGCTACTGTACATAGCCAGCTCATGGTATCACCCTGAGGCCAATGTAATCTATTGGGAAATGATGTGTTGTCCCAATTACAAGCACATATTGAATATCATCCCAATGGCACTGTCACCATGACCCCAGGTTTAAAACCAAGTACCCTTTGCAAAATTATGTCACTAGATATTGCCAGCATAGAAGAGAAAAATGAGTTTCCCCCGATATTGGAGCATGCTGTACCACATGATTTTTGGGCCTCAGACAAAACAGATGTTGGTAGGTTAAGAGTTCAACCAGTAATGGTAAAATTAAAACCAGGAGCAATTTTGCCTCAACAGAAGCAGTATCCCCTTAGCTCGGCTCAGGAGAATGCCATAGCCCAGCAAGTCCAAAAATTACTACAGAGGGGAGTCCTAGTCAAAACCCAGTCGCCTTGCAACACTCCCCTGTTCCCAGTAAAGAAAAAGAGCGTGCCAGGACAACCAGCCGCATATAGAATGGTCCATGACCTTCGGTTGGTTAACAAAGCCACAGAACTTCTAACACCAGTTGTGCCCAACCCGCATACTCTTCTGTCACAGATACCTTCTAACTCTCTTTGTTTTTCAGTGGTCAATTTGGCAAATGCATTTTTCAGTGTACCATTACATCCTGACTGCCAGTACTTGTTTGCTTTCACATTCCAGGGTAGTCAATATACATGGACAGTGTTGCCACAGGGTGCCCAGAATTCACCCACAATGTACACTGCAAGTCTGCAGGAAATACTGGAGGGATGGTCTGAACCACATATCGTTGTTTTGCAATATGTCGATGACCTGCTCATTTGTGCCCCCTCCAGGAAACAATGTCATAGTGCAACTATATCGCTTATGTTGTTTCTCTATCACGCTGGCTGCAAGGCATCGAAAGATAAGCTTCAGTTTTGCAAATCTTCAGTCACCTTTTTGGGACATTGCATTACACCAGGAGCTCGTCATTTAACAAATGCACGCAAACAAGCAGTACAGGCATTCACCGTCCCCATTAATGTTGCAGCCCTCAGAACTTTTCTTGGACTTGTTTCCTATTGCAGACAGTGGATTCATGCCGTCTCTATTTTCATGCAGCCCCTCTATGACTGTCTTATTCCAACACCTTTTGTACTAACACCAGAGGCAATAGACTGTTTTTCTTCTCTCAAAAACCGTATTTTGGCTGCTCCAGCTTTGGGTACCCCTAATTATGAGCTCCCATTTACTCTGTATCTTCATGAACAAGCCTGACATGCAGCAGGAGTTTTAACTCAAACACACGGTGATAATCAGAGACCTGTTGCCTATTTTAGTGGCAGATTAGACGCGGTAGCCAGAGGTGCACCATCCTGTGTAGGTGCTCTGGATGCTGTTGGACTATTACTCCATAAATCCACAGACATTGTTCTTGACCACCCGCTCACCATTCTAACACCTCATGATGTCTACACTATATTGAACCAAGTGCAACCCGCTCACCTCTCAGCAGCACGTCATCTTAGGTTACAATGTGCACTGTTAATGCCTCCCAATGTTTCTTTACAGAGGTGTACTACCCTGAATCCAGCAACTTTGTTACCTCTCACGGATCTAAAGGAGGGGTCAGGTACTGTGCTTTATAAGGAAGATCCAAGAGAGAAAGTTCCTCATGACTGTGTACAAATAATGGCACAAGAAACGGCAGGTTTACCTACTGTATTTGAACATGAATTACAAAATGCAGATTTTGAATTTTTTGTAGATGGATCCCGTCATCAGGACGATTCAGGTACTTTCTATACTGGATATGCAGTTGTCTCCCTCAATGCAGTAATCAAGGCAGAACCAATGCTCCCACACCAATCGGCTCAAGAAGCTGAACTTAGGACCCTAACCGAGGCCTGTAAACTAGCGGAAGGTAGTATTGTTAACATTTGCACAGATTCTAGGTACGCATTCGGTATAGCGCATGATTTTGGTCCAATATGGAAGTCAAGAGGTTTCCTGACGGCAGCAGGACACCCCATTAAGAATGCTGATGCGGTCCAGCAGTTAATTGATGCATGACAACTACCCAAAAAGGTAGCTGTCATAAAGGTAAGAGCACATACCAGACGCACCGACCAGGTAAGCAGAGGTAACGCGATGGCAGATGCAGCGGCAAAAACAGCAGCCTGTAAGCCGCAACAAGGGTCAACAGTACGTCAGTTAAGTGCTCCTAAAAATCCCCTTTGTGTCGGAGGACATCTTATCCCAAATGCAGGCTCAGGCTCAAAAGGAGGAGGTTGATAAGTGGTTAAAGGAAGGTGCATGCCTGAATGAAGCAAATGGGGTATGGGGGAAAGGGACACGACGATGCCTTCCAAGGGCACTGTACCCAGCAGCTGCCCAGATGCTACATGGGCCAACACACCAATCTAAAACGGCTGTGATGAGTGTGATGCAGAAACATTGGGTGGCACCAGGATTCTCCACCTGTATAGAAAACCTGGTACAAGGGTGCATGATATGTGCTACACATAATCAGGGTAGAGTAGTTAAAACACCACCCAAACACACACCCCGGCCCCTCTATCCATGCCAGAGACTGAAAATTGATTATATTCAGCTGCCGAAGTCAGGATCATGGGAATATGTGTTGGTCTGTATTGATTTGTTCTCAGGATGGCCAGAGGCTTTCCCGATTGCCAAAGCCACGGCTGCGGCAACCGCAAAGAAACTGCTTGCGGAGGTGGTCTGCAGGTATGGGGTACCAGAGGTAATTGAGAGTGACAGAGGTACACACTTCACAGGTGAAATAATGAACGAAGTCATGTCAGCTCTAGGAATTCAACAAGCATTCCACACCCCATATCACCCGCAAAGTAGTGGTAAAGTGGAAAGACTGAATGGGACATTGAAATTAAAAATTCAGAAAGCCATGGCTGAGACAGGAAAACCATGGCCCGACTGTTTACCGCTTGCTCTGTTTTCAGTAAGATATACGCCTAATAGAAAGACTGGACTATCTCCATATGAGATATTGTTTGGCAACGTACCCAGCCTAGGGTGTTTCTATCCGCAAGCATTAGAAATGAATAACCATGTGCTAAGTTCCTACGTGAGGGCTTTACACAAAATGATTAAGCAAGTACATGATAATGTCTTCAGTTCTCTTCCAGATCCAGATCAAGACTCTAGCAGCCATATGCTGCAACCTGGTGGTTATAAAAAGACACGTGAGGAAAAGCCTAGATCCACGGTTTGACGGACCCTTTCAAGTTCTGCTGACCACAAGCACAGCCGTTAAGCTAGAGGGAAAATAGACCTGGATCCACGCGTCCCATTGCAAAAAGATACTAGGAGAACCAGCAGACAAAGAATGAAGACATTGTTTATACTTACCTGCATCCTTGCGACCACAGGTGCATGGCCTAGGTTGAGCACCACAGATGGAGACGACAATAGATTCATTAAACACCATCTTGCTCTAATCGATGGACTAAAGGAGCAAAACCAGAACATTGCTAATTGTTGGATATGTACACATGCCCCTGTGACATCCACTAGCATACCCTTTCTCGCTGTTCCAGTCTCATGGGAAGAGATAAACTTTTGGGTGAACTGTTCAGATAATAGGGCCCGCATGCTGTCATTATATAGACAATTCTAGTGTATTGACGCTGAAACAAAAGTTAGAGGACGTTGTAAAACTAAGGAAGCTTTATGATGAGGCCAACCTCAAGAATCAGGATTCCTGGTGGGCAAACACCTTTTCCTTTCTAAATTCTGCTAATTGGTTTAAAGGTATCGGTGGGTGGTTGGCTGGTATAGTGCAAGCTATTTTACAGGTTTTGCTAATATGTCTTGCGGTTTATTTGGTTTTTAAGCTTTTTCTAAAGTGTATTCAGCGGTGTGCTAAAAGAAAATATAGAGAAACATAAATGAAGGAACAAAAGGATGGAATGTTATAGCAGAAGATGAGGCCCCTCAAACTCAAAGACCCCATCTATGCTATATAAGTCTGAAAGTTACTTTAGGTCAAAATAACACCAGCAGTGAATGTTCCTTCTTGAATCAATAATGCGTCCTTGCTAGTCATCAGAATGTATCTGATTAAATGTGTCTAATCAAATGTGTCCGATTGAATGTTTCAACACAAGCAAGAGAAAAGATATCAGTCTTTGTGTGCTAAAATTGTATGATCAAACCATATATGGTAAATCCGTTTCCTGCCTTCAGGGAGGATATAAAACCCATGCTTTGTAATAAAGTTTAGAGTTTGTTTGACACACATCCTGTCCTGTGTCTCAACTCTCCGAGCTCGTAATCCAAAGGATAGAAGACTCAGAATGCAGTGACCACACTTTCAAGGAAAAAACACAAAAGAGAATGAAGCAAAAATCAAATCATTGATCATTTCACACAAAACTCCAAAAATGGGCCAGACAAAAGTATTGGCACCCTTAGCCTAATACTTGGTTGCACAACCTTTAGCCAAAATAACTGCGAACAACCGCCTCCGGTAACCATCAATGAGTTTCTTACAATGCTCTGCTGGAATTGTAGACCATTCTTCTTTGGCAAACTGCTCCAGGTCCCTGATATTTGAAGGGTGCCTTCTCCAAACTGCCATTTTGAGATCTCTCCACAGGTGTTCTATGGGATTCAGGTCTGGACTCATTGCTGGCCACCTTAGAAGTCTCCAGTGCTTTCTCTCAAACCATTTTATAGTGCTTTTGGAAGTGTGTTTCGGGTCATTGTCCTGCTGGAAGACCCATTGTTGGTAGTCTTCAGACTTCATAATGCCATGCACACGGTCAAGCAGTCCAGTGCCAGAGGCTGCAAAGCAACCCCAAAACATCAGGGAACCTCCGCCATGTTTGACTGTAGGGACCGTGTTCTTTTCTTTGAATGCCTCTTTTTTTTCCTGTACATTCTATGTTGATGCTGTTTCCCAAAAAGCTCTACTTTTGTCTCATCTGACCAGAGAACATTCTTCCAAAACGTTTTAGGCTTTCTCAGGTAAGTTTTGGCAAACTCCAGCCTGGCTTTTTTATGTCTCGGGGTAAGAAATGGGTTCTTCCTGGGTATCCTACCATACAGTCCCTTTTCATTCAGACGCCGATGGATAGTACGGGTTGACACTGTTGTACCCTCGGACTGCAGGGCAGCTTGAACTTGTTTGGATGTTAGTCGAGGTTCTTTATCCACCATCTGCACAATCTTGCGTTGAAATCTCTCGTCAATTTTTCTTTTCCGTCCACATCTAGGGAGGTTAGTCACAGTGCCATGGGCTTTAAACTTCTTGATGACACTGCGCACGGAAGACACAGGAACATTCAGGTCTTTGGAGATGGACTTGTAGGCTTGAGATTGCTCATGCTTCCTCACAATTTGGTTTCTTTTTGTGTTTTTTCATTGAAGACAAATTAAATGAAGATAATAATACCAAAGAATTTGTGATTGCAATCATTTTCAGGAAGAAACTGAGTATTATCTGACGGAATTGCAGGGGTGCCAATACTTTAGGCCACCACTGTAGGTATAGGCCCACAATACATGACAGGTATAGGCCCACACTACATAATAGGTATAGGCCCACACTACATAATAGGTATAGGCCCACACTACATGATAGGTATAGGCCCCCACAATACATGACAGGTATAGGCCCATACTACATGATAGGTATAGGCCCCACACTACATGATAGGTATAAGCCCCAATACTATATGATAGGTATAGGCCCCACACTACATGATAGGTATAGGCCACCACACTACATGATAGGTATAGGCCCCCACACAACATGATAGGTATAGGCCCACACTACATGATAGGTATAGGCCCCCACACTACATGATAGGTATAGGCCCCCACACTACATGATAGGTAAGGGCCCCCACACTACATGATAGGTATAGGCCTCCACACTACATGATAGGTATAGGCCTCCACACTACATGATAGGTATAGGCCCACACTACATGATAGGTATAGGCCCACACTACATGATAGGTATAGGCCCCACACTACATGATAGGTATAGGCCCCACACTACATGATAGGCATAGGCCCACACTACATGATAGGTATAGGCCCCACACTACATGATAGGTATAGGCCAATACTGCATGATAGGTATAGGCCCCCACACTACATGATAGGTATAGGCCAACACTGCATGATAGGTATAGGCCCCACATTACATGATAGGTATAGGCCACACTACATGACAGGTATAGGCCCCCACAATACATGATAGGTATAGGCCCATACTACATGATAGGTATAGGCCCCACACTACATGATAGGTATAGTCCCCCACACTACATGATAGGTATAGTCCCACACTACATGATAGGTATAGGCCCCCACAATACATGATAGGTATAGGTCCCAAACTACATGATAGGTATAGGCCCCCACACTACATGATAGGTATAGGCACACACTACATGATAGGTATAGGCACACACTACATGATAGGTATAGGCCCCCACAATACATGATAAGTATAGGCCCATATTACAAGATAGGTATAGGCCCCCACAATACATGATAGGTATAGGCCCATACTACATGATAGGTATAGGCCCCACACTACAAGATAGTTATAAGCCCCGACACTACATGATAGGTATAGGCCCCACACTACATGATAGGTATAGGCCACCACACTACATGATAGGTATAGGCCAAAACACTACATGACAGGTATAGGCACCCACACTACATGATAGGTATAGGCCCCACACTACACGATAGGTATAGGCACACACAACATGATAGGCATAGGCTCCCACACTATTTAATAGGTATAGGCCCCCACACTACATGATAGGTATAGGTCCCACACTACATGATAGATATAGGCCCCCAAACTACATAATAGGTATAGGCCCCCACACTACATGATAGGTATAGGCTCACACTACATGATAGGTACAGGCCCCCACAATACATGATAGGTATAGGCCCATACTACATGATAGGTATAGGCCCCACACTACATGATAGGTATAAGCCCCAACACTATATAATAGGTATAGGCCTCAAACTACATGATAGGTATAGGCCACCAGACTACACTATAGGTATTGGCCTCCACACTACATGATAGGTTTAGACCCCCACACTACATGATAGGTATAGGCCCCCACACTACATGATAGGTATAGGTCCCCACACTACATGATAGGTATAGGCCCACAATACATGATAGGTATAGGCCCCCACACTACATGATAGGTATAAGCCCACACTACATGATAGGTATAGGCCCCCACACTACATGATAGGTATAGGCCCCCACACTACATGATAGGTATAGGCCCCCACACTACATGATAGGTATAGGCCCACACTACATGTTAGGTATAGGCCCCCACACTACATGACAGGTATAGGCCCCCACAGTACATGATAAGTATACGCCTCACACTACATGATAGGTATAGGCCCCCACAATACATCATAGGTATAGGCCCCAAACTACATGATACGTTTAGGTCCCCACACTACATGATAGGTATAGGCACCTGACGCGCCCCCTGGGCAGTGCAGGGGGAACCCGGAACCGGGCCTTGTTGGATGCTGGGGGTTGTAGTCACCGTGGCGGCGAGGGTGGTCAAACCAGTGGCAGTCTATGTGTATAGGTTTTTATATAGTCCGACTACGCCACCTGTGGATTGCGGTTATGGAGAACCGCCGCTGCAGAGCAGTCCACTGAAGCTGATGATATGCGCAGCAAGTGTAGTATAACTCCCCACAGGAAGAGTGTAGCTTCAGGGCAGCGAAGGTGAATGATGGTGGTGGTTGTGCGCGGGAGCGGTAGTAACGACTCGGAGTCTTGGCAGTGCAGTTCAGGGCCTTTACTGATGGCAATTATTAAGGCCCCGCCGGGAGTACTGGCTAGCAGTGGAGGCCTGGCCGGTCTGAGAGCAAACTAAGAGTTCCGCTGGCCAGGTGAAGTTGTAGGCCTGCCGTTCTGACTGCACTCTTTCTGGCTGCCCTGCTGTAGTCGTGTGGTGGCCCACGGACCTGAGTGTAACGTGTGGTGCTCACCCGTATGGCTGGCGACTTGGGCCCTTGGTATTCCTCGCTCTTCTGTGGCGGTACCGGTCCCCTTCGTGTGGCTGAGCCTCCGGGCTTCCTATGGCCAGAGGACCTGAAATGCCCTGCCGTGTGGTTTCTGCTGCTGGGTGTATAACCCCCCACAGCCTCGGACTCCAGTGTCCGGTTCTTGGTGTCTCCGGCCAGGACGAGCTCTAATAGCTCCAGTCCCTGGCTCTCTGCTCCTGCCTTGCCTACAGGGTTCCTTGCTTTGCTGCTCTGTCCCTGTCTCTGGAACTTCTCCCTAACCCCGCCCCAGATCCAGTTTATTAAGGGCAGGATCCTCCCCTTCCTGGCCTGGGGCAGGAGGTGATGCATGTAAAGCACTCCTGACCAGGAAACTCCTGCCTGCTTTCAGACATTGTATTGCTACCACTGTGGCAACCAGACCCCCTGGGGTGTCACATTCCCCCCTAGTAAATTTTAGTACTCCGGGACTAAACACATTTTATAAAACATACAGGTAATAAGCAATAACATCAACATATTTACAAGCAGTTTAGTCCTTAAGGTCACTGTTTATTCGTAACCGGGTGTCCTTTCACCCAACAAGGTGCACTTTGAGGGACCCATCCCAAACTCTCAACGTAGGCCCTGGGGTGGCTACAGGGCATTGATGATCCGGAGTTCGACCACGTCTTCAGCCACCTCCACGGGTTTTTGTTCTTTGGTCTGGCACAGAGGGGCACTTTACAGGTGCAACTATTTACAAGGTACAGTTCTGGTTATTCATTGTCCATAACCTGCCAGTCCATTAACTCTGTTGGGTAGCTAGAATAACACAATTAGTATTCAGGCAACAAACATTGAACATTTCAACAGTGGCAATACACAGGTATATATATCACATTTAAATTCTCCAGCGGGCGGGTATTTGACCCCTGGTGCTACTGGTGGATCTACGCAACACACTGTCTTTGTGTCCTTTCTGGGTCCCCTGTTTCTACTCCTTGTGTAGTGGGCTCACTAGTGTCTGCACTACAGGTATTTTGAGCTGTTACTGGTAGGTTGGGCAGCTTCCTACGTGTCCTTTGGCTTACCATGGGCACGGCAGCTTCGCTACTAGCAGAGGGTTGATTCTCCTGGTCTGCTGTCGAGGAATCTTCTGCCTCCTGGGCCAATTGCTATTCCAACTCTACTTAATCCTCTGTAGGCTCTTGAGGGGCTGGCTGGAGAAATGTAAGGACGGGCACAACAATGGCATTATTTACTTGTGTCCAGGACCGGGGAAATTCTCTGAGTACTGTACTGACCATCTCTTCCCTTTCCTCTGCGGGTTGAAGGCTATCTTGGTCTTCTTCAGCACTTTGCAGCTGCCCGGGACATTTCTTCAGGTGGTCCCTGGAGACTGTTGCTGTCGTCTCCCCTCCATCCTTACTTATAAGGTACACCTTAGGGTTTTCGTGACTTGATGGTAGTATGGTGTACGGTTCTTTCTCCCACTGGTCATCCAACTTATGGAGTCGCCTTTTTCTCTTTAGGACTTGCTCTCCAGGTGCCAGGGGAACAGCAGGTGCAAGTTGATTGTAGGCCCTCTCTTGCCTTTGTCTTGCTTGAGACAGACTCCTCTCAACACTTTCCTGTACTTTGCGGTACTGCTGTTGTCGTTCAGTATCCCAGTCTGCATCTGGTGAGGCGTCCCCTGGTGTCAGGACTCCCATATCCAGGTCAATGGGCAGCTTACCAGGCCTTGCTCTCATCAGGGAAGCAGGCGTGCAGTTGGTGGAATTCACCGGAATGTGCTTGTACAGGTCCACTAGGTTCGGCAACTTTTCAGGCCACAGACTGCGTTCTTCCAGGGGCAATGTTTTCAGCAGGTCTATCACTACCTGGTTCATCTTTAAACACAGCCCGTTGTCCTTATCTTCTTGCAGCCATACAGGTTGCAGAACTCCTGGAAGACCTCCGCTTCGAAGGCTGGACCTTGATCAGTCAGCACACGTTCCGGGTACCCGTGTGGACAGCAGAAATGCTGCTGGAACGCTTTGGCCGCTGTCTGAGCCATCTGGTCCTTGACCGGCACTACCACCAGGAACCTGGAGTAGTGGTCTATGATGGTGAGGGCGTAGACGTAGCCTGACCTGCTTGGAGATAGCTTCACATGGTCCAGGGCTACCAGTTCAAGTGGCTGCTTGGTGATGATGGGCTGCAGGGGAGCCCTCTGGCTGGCACGGTCTTTTCTCCTCAGGTTGCATAGGCCACAGTCCCGACACCACCTCTCAATGGCTCCTCTCATGCCAACCCAATAGAACCGTTCACGCAGCAGGACCTCCAGCTTTTTCCATCCGAAGTGTCCCGCTCCATCGTGATATGCTTCCAAGACCATAGTCGCGTCCCGTCTTGGGACCACCACCTGCCAGACCAGCTTGTGTGTCCGGGAATTGACATTTCTCCGACACAGCTTCCCTTCATAGATGAACAGCTTGCTCTTTTCTTTCCACAGCTGTTTGGCTTCATCAGGAGCATCTGGATCAAGACGGGCATCAGCCTGTGTCAGTAACTCCTTCACCAGGCGGATGGCCGGGTCACTGTCTTGCGTCTCTGCCCATCCGTGATGGGGCAAGAGATTAAACATGGCTTCTTTGGTGGCAGAGTGTTTGTCCTTCACGCGGTGGGAGCACTGAGTTATCCCATGATGGTGGAAGGCGGGGATCTCTATCTCTTCCAGCTCTTCTTGTCCCCCCCCCCGTCCGGCAAGTGGGGCGTTCTGGACAGCGCGTCTGCGTTGGCATTCTTGCGCCCAGCCCGGTACTTGATGGTGAATTCATAGTTGGATAGGCGGGCCATCCATCTCTGCTCCAGGGCACCAAGTTTTGCAGTGTCCAGGTGTGTCAACGGGTTGTTGTCTGTGTACACGGTGAACTTGGAAGAGGCAAGGTAATGTTTAAAGCGTTCTGTAACTGCCCACACCACTGCCAGGAACTCTAGCTTGAAGGAGTTATAATTTTCAGGGTTTCTCTCTGTAGGCCGTAGCTTCCTGCTGGCATAAACGATTACCCGTTCTCTTCCCTGTTGGATCTGGGACAGCACCGCCCCTAGCCCGATGTTGTTCGCGTCTGTGTGGAGAATAAAAGGCTGGCCGTAATCAGGGTACGCCAGGATTTCATCCCCCGTGAGGGCCATCTTCAGTTGGCGGAAAGACTCATCCTCGAGCTTGTCCCACTTGAAGGGCGGCTTCTGGTTTTTGGCCTTCCTGGACTGGCCTATCAGGAGGTCCTGCATAGGAGCTGCCATTTTGGTGAAACCGGGGATGAATCTTCGGTAGTAGCCTACCAACCCGAGGAACTGCCGCACTTCCTTTATGCTGGAGGGTCTTGGCCAGTCCTTAATCACTGTAATTTTATCGGGGTCGGGAGCCACTCCGTCAGCACTCACCACGTGTCCCAGGTACTGTACCTTTGGTTTCAGTAGATGGCATTTTGAAGGCTTCACCTTTAGACCAAAGCCTACCAGGGCGTCAAACACTTCTGCCAGGTGCTTCAGATGATCCTCGTACGTTTTGGAATACACGATGACATCGTCCAGGTACAGCAGGACCTTCTCGAAATTCCTATGTCCTAGACAGCACTCCATCAGCCACTGGAAGGTCCCTGGGGCGTTGCAGAGTCCGAACGGCATACAGTTAAATTCGCTGAGGCCCATCGGGGTGGTGAATGCAGTCTTCTCCTTGTCTGCCTCTGCTACAGGAACCTGCCAGTACCCGCTAGTAAGGTCCAAAGTGGAAAAGAAGTTAGCAGTTTTTAATGCAGCTAAGGACTCTTCTATTCTAGGTAACGGGTACGCATCCTTGTGTGTTATGCGGTTGACCTTCCTGTAATCTACACACATTCTCATGGTGCCATCTTTCTTCTTTACAAGAACTAGTGGAGCTGTCCAGGGGCTACAGCTGTCTCTTATTACCCCAGCCTCCTTCATTTCTCGTAACATTCCCTTGGCATTTTGGTAGTGTGCAGGGGGAACAGGCTGGTACCTTTCCTTGATGGGTGGATGGTCTCCCGTGGGGATATGGTGTTCTACCCCCTTTACTCGCCCAAAGTCAAGCGGATGTTTACTAAAGACTTTTTCGTACTCCTGAACCACCCGATAGACTCACTGTTTTTGGTGTGGGGGAGTGGAGTCAGTACCTACATGCAGCCTCTGACACCAGTCCTCCATTTGTTTCTTGGAGCTGTTATCCTCCTCTGGTTGAGATGGAGGCAAGGGTTCCACTGCTTTTACAGAGTCTTGGTTGATGGTGAACAGTTTGGCTAGGGTGGCATAGCGGGGCAAATGTACCTCTCTTTCCCCAATGTTCAGGATGCGGACGGGTACCCTCCCATGGCAGACATCAACCACCCCCTGGGCTGTCAAAATGGTGGGCCTACTGTCTGAGTAGACGGGTTCCACCATGGCTTGGTAATCTCTACCCCTTAGGCCTATAGCTGCCCGGCACCAAATCATCATTTCACTTTTTGGGGGCATGGCGATAGGGAATGGGTCACTCATCCTCACATTACCAGTTTCACCACCAGATAGTTCTACCTGTTGCCTTTTCATCAGGGCTCTGATCTCCCTTTGTAGAACCCGTTGCTGGCTGGAACTGGCGGTTTCCGCAACCTGCTGCAATAAGACAATTATCTCTGCAAGACAATTTTCAATAACATTAGTTAACATTATTACTACCGGGAACGGTAGTAACGACTCAGAGTCTTGGCAGTGCAGTTCAGGGCCTTTACTGATGGCAATTATTAAGGCCCTGCCGGGAGTACTGGCTAGCAGTGGAGGCCTGGCCGGTCTGAGAGCAAACTAAGAGTTCCGCTGGCCAGGTGAAGTTGTAGGCCTGCCGTTCTCACTGCACTCTTTCTGGCTGCCCTGCTGTAGTCGTGTGGTGGCCCACGTCCCTGAGTGTACCGTGTGGTGCTCACCCGTATGCCTGGCGACTTGGGCCCTTGGTATTCCTCGCTCCTCTGTGGCGGTACCGGTCCCCTTCGTGTGGCTGAGCCTCCGGGCTTCCTATGGCCAGAGGACCTGAAATGCCCTGCCGTGTGGTTTCTGCTGCTGGGTGTATAACCCCCACAGCCTCGGACTCCATTGTCCGGTTCTTGGTGTCTCCGGCCAGGACGAGCTCTAATAGCTCCAGTCCCTGGCTCTCTGCTCCTGCCTAGCCTACAGGGCTCCTTGCTTTGCTGCTCTGTCCCTGTCTCTGGAACTTCTCCCTAACCCCGCCCCAGATCCAGTTTATAAAGGGCAGGATCCTCCCCTTCCTGGCCTGGGGCAGGAGGTGATGCATGTAAAGCACTCCTGACCAGGAAACTCCTGCCTGCTCTCAGACATGGTATTGCTACCACTGTGGCAACCATACCCCCTGGGGTGCCACACACCCACACTACATGATAGGTTTAGACCCCCACGCTACATGATAGATATAGGCCCCCACACTACATGATAGGTATAGGCCCCCACACTACATGATAGGTATAGGCCCCCACACTACATGATAGGTATAGGCCCACACTACATGATAGGTATAGGCCCCCACACTACATGATAGGTATAGGCCTTCACATTACATGATAGGTATAGGCCCCCACAGTACATGATAAGTATACGCCTCACACTACATGATAGGTATAGGCCCCCACAATACATAAAAGGTATAGGCCCCAAACTACATGATACGTTTAGTCCCCCACACTACATGATAGGTATAGGCACCCACACTACATGATAGGTATAGGCCAACACTGTATGATAGCTATAGGCCCCCACACTACACTATAGGTATAGGCCCACACTACATGATAGGTATAGGCCCCGCACTACACTATAGGTATAGGCCCACACTACATAATAGGTATAGGCCCACACTACATGATAGGTATAGGCCCACACTACATGATAGGTATAGGCCCCCACAATACATGACAGGTATAGGCCCATATTACATGATAGATATAGGCCCCACACTACATGATAGGTATAAGCCCCAACATTATATGATAGGTACAGGCCCCACACTACATGATAGGTATAGGCCCACAATACATGATATGTATAGGCCCCCACAATACATGATAGGTATAGGCCCACACTACATGATAGGTATAGGCACCACACTACATGAAAGGTATAGGCTCACACAACGTGATAGGTATAGGCCAACACTGCATGATAGGTATAGGCCAACACTGCATAATAGGTAAAGACCCCACACTGCATGATAGGTATAGGCCCCTATACTACATGATAGGTATAAACCCCACACTACATGATAGGTTAAGGCCACACACTACATGATAGGTATAGGCCCACATTACATGATAGGTATAGGCCCACAATACATGATAGGTATAGGCCTCCACACTACATGATAGGTATAGGCCCCACAATACATGATAGGTATAGGCCTCCACACTACATGATAGGTATAGTCCCACACTACATGATAGGTATAGGCCCCAACATTATATGATAGGTACAGGCCCCACACTACATGATAGGTATAGGCCCACAATACATGATATGTATAGGCCCCCGCAATACATGATAGGTATAAGCCTCAACACTATATGATAGGTATAGGCCCACACTACATGATAGGTACAGGCCACCACACTACATGATAGGTATAAGCCCCAACATTATATGATAGGTACAGGCCCCACACTACATGATAGGTATAGGCCCACAATACATGATATGTATAGGCCCCTGCAATACATGATAGGTATAAGCCTCAACACTATATGATAGGTATAGGCCCACACTACATGATAGGTACAGGCCACCACACTACATGATAGGTATAGGCCCCCACACAACATGATAGGTATAGGCCCACACTACATGATAGGTATAGGCCCCCACACTACATGATAGGTATAGGCCCCCACACTACATGAGAGGTATAGGCCCCCACACTACATGATAGGTATAGGCCCCCACACTACATGATAGGTATAGGCACCCACACTACATGATAGGTATAGGCCAACACTGTATGATAGCTATAGGCCCCCACACTACACTATAGGTATAGGCCCACACTACATGATAGGTATAGGCCCCGCACTACACTATAGGTATAGGCCCACACTACATAATAGGTATAGGCCCACACTACATGATAGGTATAGGCCCACACTACATGATAGGTATAGGCCCCCACAATACATGACAGGTATAGGCCCATATTACATGATAGATATAGGCCCCACACTACATGATAGGTATAAGCCCCAACATTATATGATAGGTACAGGCCCCACACTACATGATAGGTATAGGCCCACAATACATGATATGTATAGGCCCCCACAATACATGATAGGTATAGGCCCACACTACATGATAGGTATAGGCACCACACTACATGAAAGGTATAGGCTCACACAACGTGATAGGTATAGGCCAACACTGCATGATAGGTATAGGCCAACACTGCATAATAGGTAAAGACCCCACACTGCATGATAGGTATAGGCCCCTATACTACATGATAGGTATAAACCCCACACTACATGATAGGTTAAGGCCACACACTACATGATAGGTATAGGCCCACATTACATGATAGGTATAGGCCCACAATACATGATAGGTATAGGCCTCCACACTACATGATAGGTATAGGCCCCACAATACATGATAGGTATAGGCCTCCACACTACATGATAGGTATAGTCCCACACTACATGATAGGTATAGGCCCCAACATTATATGATAGGTACAGGCCCCACACTACATGATAGGTATAGGCCCACAATACATGATATGTATAGGCCCCCGCAATACATGATAGGTATAAGCCTCAACACTATATGATAGGTATAGGCCCACACTACATGATAGGTACAGGCCACCACACTACATGATAGGTATAAGCCCCAACATTATATGATAGGTACAGGCCCCACACTACATGATAGGTATAGGCCCACAATACATGATATGTATAGGCCCCTGCAATACATGATAGGTATAAGCCTCAACACTATATGATAGGTATAGGCCCACACTACATGATAGGTACAGGCCACCACACTACATGATAGGTATAGGCCCCCACACAACATGATAGGTATAGGCCCACACTACATGATAGGTATAGGCCCCCACACTACATGATAGGTATAGGCCCCCACACTACATGAGAGGTATAGGCCCCCACACTACATGATAGGTATAGGCCCCCACACTACATGATAGGTATAGGCCCCCACTACATGATAGGTATAGGCCCCCACACTATATGATAGGTATAGGCCCCAATACTACATGATAAGTATAAACCCCACACTACATGATAGGTATAGGCCTCCACACTGCATGATAGGTATAAGCCCACACTACATGATACGTATAGGTCCCACACTACATGATAGGTATAGGCCCACACTACATGATAGGTATAGGCACACAATACATGATAGGTATAGGCCCACATTACATGATAGGTATAGGCCCACATTACATGATAGGTATAGGCCCACATTACATGATAGGTATAGGCCCACAATACATGATAGGTATAGGCCCCCACACTACATGATAGGTATAGGCTCCACACTACATGATAGGTATAGGCCTCCACACTACATGATAGGTATAGTCCCACACTACATGATAGGTGTAGGCCCCCATAATGCATGATAGGTATAGGCCACCACACTACATGATAGGTATAGGCCCCCACACAACATGATAGGTATAGACCCACACTACATGATAGGTATAGGCCCCCACACTACATTATAGGTACAGGCCCACACTACATGATAGGTATAGGCCCCCACAATAATCAATACATGATAGGTATAGGCCCATACTACATGACAGGTATAGGCCCACACTACATGATAGGTATAAGCCCCAACACTATATGATAGGTATAGGCCCCACACTACATGATAGTTATAGGCCACCACACTACATGATAGGTATAGGCCCCCACACAACATGATAGGTATAGGCCCCCACACTACATGATAGGTATGGGCCCACACTACACGATTGGTAAAGGCCCCCACTACACAATAGGTATGGGCCCACACTACATGACAGGTATAGGCCCACACTACCTGATAGGTATAGGCTCCCACACTACATGATAGGTATAGGCCCACACTACATGATAGGTATAGGCCCCCTCACTACATGATAGGTATAGGCACACATTACATGATAGGTATAGACTCCCACAATAATCAATACATGATAGGTATAGGCCCATACAATATGATAGGTATAGACCCCACACTACATGATAGGTATAGGCCCCCACACTACATGATAGGTGTAGGCCCCACTCTACATGATATGTATAGGCCCACACTACATGATAGGTATAGGCCCCAACACTACATGATAAGTATAGACGAACAATATATGATAGGTATAGGCCAACACTATATGATAGGTATAGGTCCACACTACATGATAGTTAAAGGCCCACACTACATGATAAGTATAGGCTCAAACTACATGATAGGTATAGGCCAACACTACATGATAGGTATAAGCCCCACACTACATGATAGGTATAAGCCCCACACTACATGATAGGTATGGGCCCACACTACATGATAGGTATAGGCCCCCACACTATATGATAGGTATAGGCCCTACACTACATGATAGGTATAGGCCCTACACTACATGATAGTTATAGGCCACCACACTACATGATAGGTATAGGCCCCCACACAACATGATAGGTATAGGCCACCACACTACATGATAGTTATAGGCCACCACACTGCATGATAGGTATGGGCCCACACTACACGATAGGTATAGGCCCCCATTACACGATAAGTATGGGCCCACACTACACGATAGGTATAGGCCCCACACTACATGATAGGTATAGGCTCCCACACTACATGATAGGTATAGGCCCACACTACATGATAGGTATAGGCCCCCACAATAATCAATACATGATAGGTATAGGCCCTTACTACATGACAGGTATAGGTCCCACAGTACATGATAGGTATAGGCCCCAACACTATATGATAGGTATAGGCCACCACACTACATGATAGGTATAGGCCCACACTACCTGATAGGTATAGGCTCCCACACTACATGATAGGTATAGGCCCCACACTACATGATAGGTATAGGCCCCCTCACTACATGATAGGTATAGGCACACACGACATGATATGTATAGGCTCCCACAATAATCAATACATGATAGGTATAGGCCCATACTATATGATAGGTATAGACCTCACACTACATGATAGGTATAGCCCCCACACTACATGATAGGTATAGGCCCCACACTACATGATAGGTATAGGCCCACACTACATGATAGGTATAGGCCCCAACACTACATGATAGGTATAGGCCCCAACACTACATGATAGGTATGGGCCCCAACACTATATGATAGGTATGGGCCCCAACACTATATGATAGGTATAGGCCAACACTATATGATAGGTATAGACCTCACACTACATGATAGGTATAGCCCCCACACTACATGATAGGTATAGGCCCCACACTATATGATAGGTATAGGCCCACACTACATGATAGGTATAGGCCCCCACACTACATGATAGGTATAGGCCCCAACACTACATGATAGGTATGGGCCCCAACACTATATGATAGGTATAGGCCAACACTATATGATAGGTATAGGCCAACACTATATGATAGGTATAGGCCAACACTATATGATAGGTATAGGCCAACACTATATGATAGGTATAGGCCAACACTATATGATAGGTATAGGCCAACACTACATGATAGGTATAGCCCCCACAATACATGATAGGTATAAGCTCAAACTACGTGATAGGTATAGGCCCACACTACAAATAGGTATAGGCCCCCACACTACATGCTAGGTATAGACCAACACTGCATGATAGGTATAAGCCTCACACTACATGATAGGTATAGGCCACCACACTACATGATAGTTATAGGCCCCCACACAACATGATAGGTATAGGCCCACACTACATGATAGGTATAGGCCCCCACAATAATCAATACATGATAGGTATAGGCCCATACTACATGACAGGTATAGGCCCCACACTACATGATAGGTATAAGCCCCAACACTATATGATAGGTATAGGCCCCACACTACATGAGTTATAGGCCACCACACTACATGATAGGTAGAGGCCCCCACACAGCATGATAGGTATAGGCCCACACTACATGATAGGTATAGGCCCCCACATTACATGATAGGTATGGGCCCACACTACCTGATAGGTATAGGCTCCCACACTACATGATAGGTATAGGCCCACACTACATGATAGGTATAAGTCCACACTACATGATAGGTATAAGTCCACACTACATGATAGGTATAGGCTCCCACAATAATCAATACATGATAGGTATAGGCCCATACTATATGATAGGTATAGGCCCCCATACTACATGATAGGTATAGGCCCCCATACTACATGATAGGTATAAGTCCACACTACATGATAGGTATAGGCCAATACTGCATGATAGGTATAGACCAACACTGCATGATATGTATAGGCCAACACTGCATGATAGGTATAAGCCCCACACTACATGATAGGTATAGGCCCCCACACTACATGATAGGTATAGGCCCCCACACTACATGATAGGTATAGGCCCCACACTACATGATAGGTATAGGCCCCCACACTACATGATAGGTATAGGCCTCCACACTACATGATAGGTATAGGCCCCCTCACTACATGATAGGTATAAGCCCACACTACATGACATGTATAAGCCCCACACTACATGATAGGTATAGGCCCCCACACTACATGGTAGGTATAGGCCCCACACTACATGATAGGTATAAGCCCATAATACATGATAGGCAAAGGCCCACATTACATGATAGGCATAAGCCCTAACATTTCATGATAGGTATAAGCCCCCACACTACATGATAGGTATAGGCCCATACTACATGATAGGTACAGGCCACCACACTACATGATAGGTATAGGCCTCCAAACTACATGATAGGTATAGGCCCACACTACATGATAGGTATAAGCCCAGACTACATGATAGGTATAGGCCCCCACACTACATGATAGGTATAGGCCCACACTACATGATAGGTATAAGCCTACATTACATGATAGGTATAGGCCTACAGTACATGAAAGGTATAGGCCCACACTACATGATAGGTATAGGCCCCCACACTACATGATAGGTATAGGCCCCCACACTACATGATTGGTATAGGCCCCACACTACATGATAGGTATAAGTCCACACTACATGATAGGTATAGGCCCCCACACTACATAATAGGTATAGACCCACACTACATGATAGGTATAGGCCAATACTGCATGATAGGTATAGGCCAATACTGCATGATAGGTATAGACCAACACTGCATGATATGTATAGGCCAACACTGCATGATATGTATAGGCCAACACTGCATGATAGGTATAGACCCCACACTACTTGATACGTATAGGCCCCCACACTATATGATAGGTATAGGCCCCACACTACATGATAGGTATAGGCCCCACACTACATGATAGGTATAGGCCAACACTACATGATAGGTATAGGCCAATACTACATGATAGGTATAGGCCAATACTGCATGATAGGTATAGGCCAATACTGCATGATAGGTATAGGCCAACGCTGCATGATAGGTATAGACCCCACACTACTTGATACGTATAGACCCCCACACTACATGATAGGTATAGACCCCACACTACATGATAGGTATAGGCCCCCACACTACATGATAGGTATAGGCCCCCACACTACATGATAGGTATAGGCCCCCACACTACATGATAGGTATAGGCCCCCACACTACATGATAGGTATAAGCCCCACAGTACATGATAGGTATAGGCCCCCACACTACATGATAGGTATAAGCCCTACACTACATGATAGGTATGGGCCAACACTACATGATAGGTATAAGCCCTACACTACATGATAGGTATAGGCCAACACTACATGATAGGTATAAGCCCCACACTACATGATAGGTATAGGCCCCCACACTGCATGATAGGTATAGGCCAATACAGCATGATAGGTATAGGCCAATACTGCATGATAGGTATAGGCCAACACTGCATGATATGTATAGGCCAACAGTGCATGATAGGTTTAGACCCCACACTACTTGATACGTATAGGCCCCCACACTATATGATAGGTATAGGCCCCCACACTACATGATAGGTGTAACATACCTGGCGGCGTCCTTGCATAGTGGTCCATTTCCCACTGTGCAAGAGCGCGCACTTGATCTCCAGTCCAGTTTGCTAGCCTGGCTTCCCTCCATGCTGTCTGTTTGCCTTTGTGTCTGCTGCTTAAGGGCGGCGCCCGATCACTTCCTGCTTTTTGTACCTGCTGCAGACACACCCCTTGTGCGTCCTCAGCCTATTGCTGTCTGCCATCTGGTATTTAACCCAGCTGCTCCAATGAATCCCTGCCTGAGCATTGTGTTCTGTCAGTTGGCCTATGGTCACTGATATGCCAGGTCCCGTTTATGTTTCCTGCCTTCGGTACAAGTTCCCGTGTCTGAACTGTGTCCTGTCTGTATTCTCTCCTAGCCTGTTTTGTTTTTCTCTATGTCCGTACTTTCCCTGAACTCGTACCTAACTCCTGCTCGTTGTCACTGTACTTCCGTTTGTGAGTTTGTGGTCCACTCGCTACTTCTCTGCAAGTACCCTGTGGGTATCTGGTTCTGCCTTTCCCTTCTAGTCTGTTCCGTGTGAACAGAGCCCTGTCTCTACCGCGTCTTTCGCTTTGCTCGGCTCTGTCCACCGCGTCTGCGTCTTTCGCTTTGCTCGGCTCTGTCCACCGCGTCTGCGGTTTTCGCTTTGCTCGGCTCTGTCCACCGCGCCTGCGGTTTTCGCTTTGCTCGGCTCTGTCCACCGCGTCTGCGGTTTTCGCTTTGCTCGGCTCTGTCCACCGCGTCTGCGGTTTTCGCTTTGCTCGGCTCTGTCCACCGCGTCTGCGGTTTTCGCTTTGCTCGGCTCTGTCCACCGCGTCTGCGGTTTTCGCTTTGCTCGGCTCTGTCCACCGCGTCTGCGGTTTTCGCTTTGCTCGGCTCTGTCCACCGCGTCTGCGGTTTTCGCTTTGCTCGGCTCTGTCCACCGCGTCTGCGGTTTTCGCTTTGCTCGGCTCTGTCCACTGCGTCTGCGGTGCCACATGGGCCTATACCTATCATGTAGTGTTGGGGGCCTGCACCTATCATGTAGTGTTGGGGGCCTGCACCTATCATGTAGTGCAAAATACTCTGGGGGGTCTGCATTATTGACGCACCCAGGGTGTGTTGGTGGACGACTGGGCTCCCGGGCCTTGCTGTTAGCTTTGGGGGATGTCGCGGTGGCCGGCTCCCGGGCCCGTACCCTGGGGTCACTCTTAAAAGCAAAGGAATGGGGAAAAGTTTGTGATGCCACCCGTGGTGTCTGGTGAGGATCACCAGCGCTGCTACCGTCCTTTGAGGCCGGTGGTCAGGCAGCTTGGTTGGCGCGGCTCCCCACAGGTGGAGCAGGGCCTCAGGGCAGCAGTAAAGGAGCAGGGAAGCAGGATAGAGTGTTGGCGGGTGCAGGGCCGCGGAGAAAGGAACAGACAGAGACAGTCTTTGAAGTCATCCGAGTCTTTACTCACGGTGGTGCTTTCTCAGATCGGAGCTTCTCTCTGCTGTCACACGGCAAGCTGCGGCCGCCAGGGTGGGGTTCAGCACACTCCAGGTAGTTCAGGTGCGCCAGACAGGGCCCCCGCTCTAAAGTGTTTCTCTCCTTGTGAAGCTTTTCCTGCCTTGTGTCCCCCACTGTGTCCCGTACAGGTACTGCGATGTCCTAGATAGGTAGCGTGTAGCTCCCGGACCGACTGGGTGCCCTTCTTGGTTACTAGTGGCGAGAACTTGGCGTAAGGCCGGGTCCCTCTGGATGAACTCAGATTAGGGAATACAGGTGGCGACTCCGCTCCGTCCGTATCCCCCTGGGATACACATAAGCCTCCAGACTTTTCCGACAGAAACGTGAAGTGCAAAGTCAGATAATCGGGGACCGGTACCCCCTCTTGCGGCAGGGTCTCACTGGCAGGGCCAGAATAAGGCATGCTGGTGGCGACTCGGCTCCGTCCGCACCCCCTGAGATCCTTTCGCCTGTGGAGCTTAACGCCTCCACTCCCCTCCTGGGCCTTCTGGGTTGGACTCTGACCGGGGACAGAGCCGGTTGTAACTCTGCTCCAATCCCCCGTCTCAAGGCCTTAGACCGGGAACCGTGGACCCTGAGGCGACTGCAGCCTTGTGCTGACCTGCCGTCCCAAAGATCCACGACTAAAGACCTGGTTATTAAAATGGCCTCCAGTTTTATATGATTCTACTAAGTGCTAAATTAAAATGCTTCCTCCACCCTCACTCACCACATGGTTCCCCCTAACTTTGGTTCCCCCCCAACTCCTCCATTCAGGCCCGAGGCTGCACTATAGTGCATTAGGCCCCCTTCAGAACTTCAGAAGTGGAGTGGTGTGGTGTTGAGTGTGTGGATTGGGTCCTGTGTGGTGCTCCATCCTTACCTTGGAGAGGAGATACCACACCTCATTCTGAGGTGCAGTACCCCTGTGGCGACTGAACCCTCAGGGGCGCCACGTTATACTCTAGGTGGATCTGCATTATACTCTGGGGGTTCTGCATTATACTCTGGGGGTTCTGCATTATACTCTGGGGGGTCTGCATTATACTATATTGGGGGCTGCATCATACTCTGGGGCGGCTGCATTATACTCTATTGAGGACTGTGAGGCGCTTTATTTTATATGGGGGCTGTGTCATACTCTGGGTGGCCTGCATCTTACTCTGGGGGGCTGCATCACACACTATGGAAGGCTGCATTATACTCTATCGATGACTATGATGTGCATTTTACGCTATCAAGGACTATTAGTGCATATAATGCACCCCATGGCCCTCCACATAGTGCATTATACTATATGGAGGAATCTGGCGTGTGCATTATACTATGATGCTGTATGGGAACAGATTGATCTATTAGTGATCGTTCTGTGCCATCATCCTTCCTCAGCCGGAGTAAAAAGGCCGGGAAACAAGCGTTGAACGACTTCAATATTGTCCATCGCGCTTGTTTAGTCGCCTGAACTCTGCGCATGTAAATGCAACTGAAATGTTTCTGTGTGATGGTGCAATTGTGACACCCCAGGGGTCTGGTTGCCACAGTGATAGAGATATTATGTCTGAGAGCAGGTGGGAGGTCCTTTTGTCAGGGATCCTGTGCATGCCACACCTCCTGCCCAGTCTTGGGAGGGGAAGAACTTCCCCTGTATAAACCCGGGGCTGAGGCAGGGTGAGTCAGACAAGGAGAGTGGAGAAGAAAAGCAGCATAGGAAACAGCAGAGTTACAAGGAGTCAGGGGCTGGCAGCTACAGAGCTCGCCCTGACTAAGAAGATTCTTTACCGGACCCGGAGTCCGAGGCTGTGGGGACTAACTCCTACCCAGCAGCAGAATCCGTCGGGCAGGGGATTTCAGGTCCTCTGGCCCAGAAGCCCGAAGGCACGGTCACACGCGTGGGACCAGCACCGCCATCGTGGAGCGGAAGCCATTAGAAGGCCCCGAGTCACCGGCCATACGGGTGAGCACCACACGGTACACTCAGGGACGTGGGCTACTTACATCAGCTTCTAGCAAGGTAGCCAGAAGAGTACAGTCAGTTTGGGAGGCCTACAACTACGCCTGGCCAGGGGAGATCCCATCTGCTCAAAGACTGACCAGGCCTCGTTTGCTAGCAAGTACTCCGGGAGGGTCTGTCGTTGTTACCAGTAAAGACCCTGAACTACACCGTACCGTCTCTGAGTGGTTCCTGCTACCCCCATCATCCACGTCGGCTGCCCTGAGGCCATACCCCTCCCGTTGGGGGTTATACTATCACGCTGCACAATCTTACCACCGGCCTCAGCGGTCTGCCCTGCAGCAGCAGCTTCCTGGCTGCACTCAACGGGTGGCGTAGTCATCGACTATTTACTACTAATAGACTGCCGTCTAGTTTGACTCCCTGGGCACGGACCGGGTCACCGCCACGAGATTACAACCCTCCACGGATCCGGCTCCGGGTAAGCTCCCGCGTGCGCACCGCAGCGCGACACAGGCCCAGGGGCGCGTCAACTTTGGCGTAGTCGGCAGGATTTCGTGCCCGCAACCACCGGGTACTGCGTGCCTGAAAAGCAAAGACTGTTCAAACTTACCAGTGGTGAAGATTCCCGCCATCCGCGAAGTTTTCCCGCCATCCGGCGCCATCTTCGACCTTCTTCCCGCCATCCGTGGAGTTTTCCCGCCATTGGACGCCATCTTGAGGACGCCGCGCGGGAAGAAGAGGGGCGTGGACTCCGAAAGCGCGCGAGAACTGAAGCCCCGCCTCACGTCCGGACGTTGCGTAAGGTCCTGGAAGGAGCCCAGCAGACGCCGACGTCACAGGAGCGCGACGGAAGGTCCTCAACCCTGACGATCCACTGCGGAGCCGCGGCCTACGGAAGAGGATCATCGCAAGGTAGGCCACGGTCCACTAGGGGGGAGGAAGATGTCGGATACGGAAGAGAGCTTCGCTGCCTCAACCCCCGCCAGCGCCACCGCTGCTGCAGTTATGCCCTTCACCATGCCCTATATCCCGGGAGCAGCTTGGCTACCCCAGTACTCAGGGGAGTCACATACCCTGCATGACTTTAGAGAAAAGCTGGATAGCCTCTTCCAGGTGTACCCCCTCACAGAAGAGCAAAAAGTGAGCATCCTGGTGGCCCAACTAACTGGGGCAGCCAAAAGGGAAGTAAAATCCTGGCCACCTGGGAGGAAGACTGTCGCAGGGATACTAACCTGGCTGAAGGACACCTTTGATACCCGCACCTCAGCCGAGATTAGGCTTAGATTCTACGGGTGCAAGCAGCGAGCGCATGAGAGTATAAGGGACTATGCACTAAACCTACAAGAGGCCCTGAGGGCCATTAAGCAGACCGACCCTGATGGGGTGGGAAACGAGGACAGGCTGTTGACTGAACAATTTATAGAGGGTTTATATTGCAATGCCCACCGAACCCAGTTGCGGGCAATGGCCTTACAGGATCCCCATCTGGACTTTGCACAGTTCAAGGACAGAGCCATCCGGGTGCTCCGAGAACCGGCACCAGGTGGCGTTGTGACCCACAGACGCCCCACTACCACTTACTACCAGGAGGCGGCGCCCTTGTCAGCAGGGCCTGTGGGAGCTGATGCGCAGGCTCTGGACAATGACCCGGCTCCAGACCTACACCATCAGGTCCAAGAGCTAGCTAAGAGCGTTGCTGCGCTAACCCGAACTGTGCAGTCTTTACAGGTTTCCACCCCAGGGAAGATCCAGCTGGCATCCGGACCGGAGGACATCCCGTGGCGTCGACCAAGGAGGACCCCACCGGCCAGAGGAAGACCCAGTGACCGATACAGTGAGGACGGACGACCCATCTGCCGCCGCTGCAATCAACCCGGACATATGGCAAGGTACTGTTCTTTAAACGGGCACAACCTGGGGTAGAGGGCCAACCCCCAGGAAAAAGATCACCAGGCCCATCGAACTGGCGCGACAGATATGTGGGAGGACGTCCAGTCTTGCCTGTGGTACTGGATGGCATTCCCATGAGTGCCCTACTGGACACCGGGTCACAGGTCACCACCATCCCGTACGTGCTCTTCAAGCAGTACTGGAATGACTCGGATATTACCCGCTACCCCGACGACGACTTGAGTATCATCGCCAGCAATGGTCAGCCCGTGCCACAGATCGGATTTAAAGAGGTGACCATCAAAATTGGTAGAGTCGAACTGGCCGCACAGGGACTGATCATTGTAGATATCGATAAACATGAGAGTCACCCAAAAATAACTCTAGGAACTAATGTAATTGAAAATTGTCTTGCAGAGGTGATTTTCCTTTTACAGCAGGTTGCCAAGAATGCCAGCTCCGGCGAGCAGCGGGTGCTCCAGAAAGAGATCCGGGCACTGATGCAACGGCAACAAGTGGAACTCTCCGGCGGTGAGATTGGTAGCGTAAGAATGTGTGACCCTTTTCCTATTGCCATGCCCCCAAAAAGTGAAATGATGATTTGGTGCCGGGCAGCTATTGGTCTGAGAGGTAGAGATTACCAGGCAATGGTAGAACCAGTTTACTCAGACAGTAGGCCCACCATTTTGACAGCACGGGGGGTGGTCAATGTACGCCATGGGAGGGTGCCCATTCGCATAATAAATATCGGGGAGAGGGAAGTGTACCTGCCCCGGTATGCCACGCTAGCCAAATTATATATCACTAATCAAAATTCTATACAATCTGTGGAACCCTTGCCTCCATCTCACCCGGAGGAAGGTAACGGCTCTAAGAAAGACATGGAGGACTGGTGTCAGCAACTACATCTGGGTACTGACTCCACTCCCTCACATCAGAAACAAGGAGTCTATCGGGTGGTTCAAGAGTATGAGAGAGTGTTTAGTAAACACCCGTTAGACTTCGGGCGAGTCAAGGGGGTAGAACATCGCATCCCCACGGGAGATCATCCTCCCATAAAAGAGAGGTATCGACCCGTACCCCCTGCACATTACCAACACGCCAAGGGGATGCTTAGAGACATGAAGGAGGCTGGGGTAATCCGGGATAGTTGTAGCCCCTGGGCAGCCCCATTAGTTTTAGTCAAAAAGAAAGACAACACCATGAGGATGTGTGTAGATTACCGGAAAATCAACCGTATCACACACAAGGATGCGTACCCCTTACCAAGGATAGAGGAGTCATTGGCTGCGTTAAGATCTGCTAACTTCTTCTCTACCTTGGATCTCACTAGCGGGTACTGGCAGGTTCCTGTAGCAGAGGCAGACCGGGAGAAGTCCGCATTCACCACCCCGATGGGACTTAGCGAGTTCACCTGCATGCCGTTCGGACTCTGCAACGCACCAGGAACCTTCCAACGCCTAATGGAGTGTTGTCTGGGCCACAGAAACTTCGAGACGGTCCTGTTGTACCTGGACGATGTCATCGTATATTCCAAGACGTATGAGGACCACCTGAAACACCTGGCGGAAGTGTTCGAGGCTCTGGCGAGTTACGGCCTAAAGGTGAAACCCTCCAAGTGTCACCTCCTGAAACCAAAGGTGCAGTACCTGGGACACGTAGTGAGCGCTGACGGAGTGGCTCCCGACCCTGATAAAATCACCGCAATTAAGGAATGGCCAAGCCCCTCCAGCGTAAAAGAAGTGCGGCAGTTCCTCGGGTTGGTAGGCTACTACCGAAGGTTTATTCCCGGTTTCACCAAAAAGGCAGCACCTATGCAGGACCTCCTGATAGGCCAGTCCCGGAAGGCCAAGAACCAGAAGCCGCCCTTCAAATGGGAAGAGCTGGAAGAAGAGTCCTTCCGCCAGCTGAAGATGGCCCTCACGGGGGACGAAATCCTGGCGTACCCGGATTATAGCCAGCCCTTTATCCTCTACACCGACGCCAGTAACATCGGGCTAGGAGCCGTACTGTCCCAGATCCAGCAGGGGAAGGAACGAGTAATCGCCTACGCCAGCCGAAAACTGCGACCCACCGAAAGGAACCCCGAGAATTACAGCTCATTTAAGTTAGAGTTCCTGGCCGTAGTATGGGCAATCACTGAGCGCTTTAAGCATTACCTCGCTTCTTCCCGGTTCACCGTGTACACGGATAACAACCCGCTGACACACCTGGACACGGCAAGACTCGGTGCCCTGGAGCAGAGGTGGATGGCCCGTCTGTCCAACTACGAGTTCACAATTAAATACCGGGCAGGACGCTCCAATACCAACGCGGACGCCCTGTCCAGGATGCCCAACCTGCCGGACGGAGGAGAAGATCCGGAGGGACTGGAAGAAGTTGAACTCCCTGCGTTCCACCGTCATGGGACTATTCAGTATTCCCACCGGGTAAGGAGTAAGCAGGCTGCTACGTTGAACCCCTTACCCCACTACAACTGGGCGGAAACGCAAGACAGCGACCCTGCCGTCCGACTGGTGAAGGAGATGCTGACTCGGCCGGAGGCTCGCCTTGAACCAGACGCTCCGGAGGAAGCCAAACAACTATGGGCAGAGAAGAGTCGACTGTTCCTTTACAAAGGGAATTTGTGCCGCAGAATGGTTAACTCCCGGACGCATGAATTACTCTGGCAAGTAGTGGTGCCACGAAGAGACGCAGCCATGGTGATGGAGGCATACCACGACGGAGCTGGACACTTTGGGTGGAAAAAGCTGGAGTTCCTGCTGCGCGAGCGGTTCCACTGGGTAGGCATGAGGGGAACCATCGAGAAGTGGTGCAGAGATTGTGGCCCGTGCAACCTGAGAAGGAAGGACCGAGCCAGCCAGAAGACTCCCCTGCAGTCCATCGTCACCCGGCAACCGTTGGAACTGGTAGCCTTGGATCATGTAAAACTGACCCCAAGCAGAAGTGGCTACGTCTACGCGTTAACCATCGTGGATCATTACTCCCGGTTCTTGGTTGTCGTCCCCGTCAAGGACTTAACGGCTCAAACAGCAGCTAGAGCCTTCCAGCAGCACTTCTGCCGTCCACACGGGTACCCGGACCAAGTGCTGACGGACCAGGGACCTGCCTTTGAAGCGGAGGTCTTTCAGGAATTCTGCAATCTGTATGGCTGCCGGAAGATAAGGACGACACCCTACCATCCGCAGACTAATGGACTTTGTGAAAAAATGAACCAGGTGGTAATGGATCTTCTAAAAACGTTGCCCCTGGAAGAACGCAGTCTGTGGCCTGAAAAGTTGCCCGATCTGGTGGACCTATACAACCACATCCCGGTAGGTTCCACCAACTGTACCCCGGCTTACCTAATGAGGGCAAGACCTGGTAAGTTACCTGTTGACCTGGAAATGGGAGTCCTGACCCCCGAGGACACTTCACCAGAAACAGACTGGGACACAGAGAGGCAGCAGCAGTACCGGAGAGTACAGGAGAGCGTGGAGCGAAGTCTCTGTCAGGCTAGGGAAAGACAAGAGAAAACTTACAACCAGTATGCTCCCGCTGTTCCCCTGGTACCCGGAGAGCAGGTCTTGAAGAGGAAGAGACGGCTCCACAAGTTGGACGACCAGTGGGAGAAGGACCCGTACACCGTACTGCCCTCAAGCCACGAGAACCCGAAGGTCTGTACCATCAGTAAAGACGGAGGGGAAACCACAGCCATTGTATCCCGGGACCACCTGAAGAAGTGTCCCGAACAACTGAGGAACCCTGAAGAAGAACAAGAAGACCATCGACCCGTGGAAGAAAGGGAAGATATGGTTAGTACCGTGCTCGGGGACTTTCCTCAGTCTTGGACTCAAGTCAATGGTGCAGTTGTGGTACCCGTACTCACCTTCCTCCAACCATCATCCCAAGAACCTACGGAGCAACGGGTAGAGCTGGAAGAACAGCCGGTCCAGGAGGCAGAAGACTCCACACAAGCAGAACAGGAGAATCAACCCTCTGCTTATAGTGAGCCTGCCGTACCCCTAGTGAGACAAAGAGCCGGTAGACAGCTGCCCAGTTTACCCTTGACAGCTCCTACACCCTGTAGTTCAGGGCCAGACAGTCAGCTCCGTAGGTCCACTCGGGCCACTAGAGGCCAGTTACCCGCACGCTGGAGAATTTAAAGTGTATAAATTGTTTTATTTATGTTTTTCTGTGTCTTGTTGCTTGTGTATAATTTTGTGTTTCTAGTTATTTTTAGGAAACCTTGGTGGATTTACCGGGAATCCTTGTATATAGTTGGAGCGTAACCCAGGATGGACTAGAGACTGTTAAGGACTCGGGGTAGGACAGACCCCTACCTGGTTACGTCTCCCTGTGTTGGTGAAATGGACACCTTTGCTTTTCTTCAAAGACTGCATCCGGTTGCGGACACGCCGTAACCATCTTATGTGTTTTTCTTATAGTATTGTTATTGTTATACTTTGTTATGTTTTTCTAAATGTGTTTAGTCCCGGAGTACTAAATTTCACTAGGGGGGAATGTGACACCCCAGGGGTCTGGTTGCCACAGTGATAGAGATATTATGTCTGAGAGCAGGTGGGAGGTCCTTTTGTCAGGGATCCTGTGCATGCCACACCTCCTGCCCAGTCTTGGGAGGGGAAGAACTTCCCCTGTATAAACCCGGGGCTGAGGCAGGGTGAGTCAGACAAGGAGAGTGGAGAAGAGAAGCAGCATAGGAAACAGCAGAGTTACAAGGAGTCAGGGGCTGGCAGCTACAGAGCTCGCCCTGACTAAGAAGATTCTTTACCGGACCCGGAGTCCGAGGCTGTGGGGACTAACTCCTACCCAGCAGCAGAATCCGTCGGGCAGGGGATTTCAGGTCCTCTGGCCCAGAAGCCCGAAGGCACGGTCACACGCGTGGGACCAGCACCGCCATCGTGGAGCGGAAGCCATTAGAAGGCCCCGAGTCACCGGCCATACGGGTGAGCACCACACGGTACACTCAGGGACGTGGGCTACTTACATCAGCTTCTAGCAAGGTAGCCAGAAGAGTACAGTCAGTTTGGGAGGCCTACAACTACGCCTGGCCAGGGGAGATCCCATCTGCTCAAAGACTGACCAGGCCTCGTTTGCTAGCAAGTACTCCGGGAGGGTCTGTCGTTGTTACCAGTAAAGACCCTGAACTACACCGTACCGTCTCTGAGTGGTTCCTGCTACCCCCATCATCCACGTCGGCTGCCCTGAGGCCATACCCCTCCCGTTGGGGGTTATACTATCACGCTGCACAATCTTACCACCGGCCTCAGCGGTCTGCCCTGCAGCAGCAGCTTCCTGGCTGCACTCAACGGGTGGCGTAGTCATCAACTATTTACTACTAATAGACTGCCGTCTAGTTTGACTCCCTGGGCACGGACCGGGTCACCGCCACGAGATTACAACCCTCCACGGATCCGGCTCCGGGTAAGCTCCCGCGTGCGCACCGCAGCGCGACACAGGCCCAGGGGCGCGTCACAATATGTGAGCATTTGGGGCTCCACTTTAAACTTTTGCCCAGGGCCCCACTTTGTCTAAAACCAACCCTGCCTATAGACTATTATTCCTGAACTCACCAGATCTTCGGGCTGGAGGGATCTCAGATGCCAGCCCTGGATTGGAGGAGGCCAAGTGCAGCGACACTAACATGACTTGTAACTAACATGACTAACATTAGTCTGACATGACTTGTAACTAACAAGTCATGTCAGTGACGCGCCCCCTGGGACATATTCCTTTTTGAGGGGAATACCCGGCACCGGATCAGATGGGGGGTTGTAGTCTCCGAGCGGCTGTGACCCGGTCCCGTGCCCAGGGCGTCAAGCTAAGTGTTATGTGGCAGCTTTACAGATGTTACTAAAGTTCTTTTGTGTCGACTACGCCACCCGTTGTGATGCGGTCACTGTGGCCGCCGCTGCTGCAGGGTCCGCTGAGGCTGATGGTGGGTGCGCAGCTTGGTGAGATAACCCCCAACGGGAGGGGTATAGCCTCAGAGGGGACAGGCGCAGAGGATGGGGGTTGTGGTGGTGCGATGCAGCCGGCAATGAAGACAGACTCGGGTTGTGCAGTTAAGGGTGTTTACTTACTGCTGATGTTGTACTGGTCACTCCAGCTGCTAGTGACCACCCGAGCCGTGCTGCGTCCACCAGGTCCTGGATCCGGCCAACCCCCAAACAAGTCCAGAGCGTGGCCCTGAGCTCTCCCTCTGTCCTTTCTTCAGCCGTCCCCACCAGTGATTCACCTAGGTCCAGCTCCCTCGGGCCTTCTTTTGGGACACCCTTGGCCCTGGGTTCCCTGACCCTTCATGTGGTGTGCCTTCGGGGTGAATGTGGTGGGTGACCGTGACAGACACTGCCCACGGTCTCCGGTCTCTGGCTGGGGAATGTCTTTGCCCCCACCAGCTTGGGTTCCGGTACCCTCTTGCTGACTCCTCACCCGGTGCTCTAATTTGGGTTCTTGGGTCCCTTCAGTCTTCCCCCTCTGGGTCTTTCTCTGCTCCACTCTCTCTCTCTCCAGGGCTGCTGTTTCCTTCTCTCTCCTCTCCAACTGACTTGTTCTCAGCGTCTGACCCTGATCTAAGTTGGTGCCCTCCTTATATATCCCTCTATGTGTGAGCTCAGGTGACCAGCACCCAATGAGCTCCTATCACTACCCAGACTGCTCCCCCTATCTGCCCCTACACTACATGGGATGTACCACCCCCCCTCCCACTCCAGCCAGGAACAGGCTCGGTTGTACCTGCACATTTCTAAGTGGGAGTACCGTCGGCCTGCTCCTCTGGAATGGGATGTATGTAGTGCATGCAGTCTATCTGAGCTCAGTTCCACACTCCTTCCTTACCCGGGAGTGGAATATCACACCTCTGGGTTGAGGTGCAATACCCCTGTAGCAGCCGAATCCTCAGGGTGCTACATTCCCCCCTGGTAAATCACAGCACGTCCTCGGGCTGTAAGACATAAAACACCAAAACATACAAAATTTTTATATGAACATATAAAACATATAAACATTATATATATATAAAACTTTTTATATAAACATTCTCGTAGACTTCTCCTGTCTCTGGTTCCTCCTCCGGACACCGTGCAACGCGTGTCCGGGAAAAGCGCGACAGTCTCCTAGAAAAACCGGCTCTCTATAAAACCGGTAGGGGGCGCTTTAGGAAGCGCAACTACACACAGGGGAAGTTGAAAGTTGGCCGCTCTCAGTCTTCGGCCAGGCAGAGGGTAGGGAATGGCTGCTCACAGTCCTCAGCCTGTAGGATGAAGGGGTTAACGGGTAAACAGTTCCCTGGTCCCAACGGGGACTATTTTCAACAGTTTCAGTTTCTATATACCCCGATTGGGTAACTATTTACAGCTCCTGCTCTGCCGCACTCAACGGCGTCTTCCTCCTGCTCTTTCTTGATATGATGTTTCTTCAGACCCGTCCGGGTCCTCTGACTCCTCCTCCCCGTACCGCAACTCCTCCTCCGTCAAGCGGTGTACGTGGAGGGCGTAGGGTCCTTTGGCACACTTGTGCCGGGTGAAAGTGACTTCGTCTCCGACGTAGAGGTCACGGCCTTTGTGACCTTCCGGCAGGTGGGACTCGACGTCTCTGCGGGTCACAAAAACGTCACCGCGGTTGTTACGGTCCCGAATAAAGCCCCACCCATGCTGCGGGTTGAACTTTATCACTGTCCCGATGGTGCGGGGACAATGCGCTGCACGGGGGTTCCTCCTAGTCCGGCTCTTCTGCTCCGCGCTCTGGATTTGGGCCTGTTGTTCTCTGACCCGCCTCTCCTCCCGTTCTCTCTTAAACTCTGCCAGCTGTTGACGGCAACACTCTGTACGTTCAGCTGCGGCTGCCCGAGTTTCTCCGGTGAACCCCATCAAATCTTCTCCCGTGGGGTCCCACACGAATTGGGCTTCTGCTAGAGGAGGCGAGACCCGAGCCACGGGCTTCGGAGCCGGGATTAGGGGCTCACACAAGGGCCCTAGTCTTTGCTGCCGCTCCAGCTCAGGGTACCCTTCGGGCCAGATGAAGGGCCGCCCGTCCGGCCATGTGAGCTGGCCGAAGAGGTCCTCCCCCAGGTGTGGCACCCTAGGTATTGCGGGCGCGGGCGCGGTGGTGGTGGCGCCCGGGTTGCCCAGGCCTTGCGGCCAGGCCTGGGGCACCTGGAAGGTGAAGGGCACCGTTAGGACGGCGGCGCCCTGGGCTACCTGGCCTTGCGGCCAGGCCGGAGGCTCCGCGGAGGTAGGGGGCGCTGTTGGTGATGCGGCGCCCGGGGGTACTAGGCCTTGCGACCAGGCTGGTGGTAATTCCTGCTTTGTCACGCTCCGGGTCGGGGCGCGTGACGTCACAGGGGTCGCTGCGGCGGCTTCCGGTCGGGGCCTAGTCCATGGCGGTGACCTGGCGGCTACGGGCACAGCAGGGGGACTTTCGGGCTCTGCGACGGGGAGCTGGGGCAGGTAAGCGGTGTCACGGCTTGGGGTATAGGCGTCCCCTTTACCTGCCTCCATGCGTTCGGCTCCCTCCTCGGCGCCGTCTCCGGCCTTGGGTCCTCCTGCGCCATCCTCAGAGGCGGTCTGCTTCCTCTTCCAGGGTAGCGTGCTCCGTTGACTGGTCTTTGCTTGCTGGGTCATCTCCCGGCCCCACTCCGCCAGTATCTCGCGCTGTACCTGGGCCATCCTCCTTGCGAGGCCCTCCAGGGCAGTTTGTGCACACTCCCGGTCTCGGGGGAGCTGCGCTAGGATCTCCGCTAGACCTAGCGGGGTGGTGGACTCTAGCAGGCTCCTGACCATCGGGTCGGTGCTGCTCTGCTCGGCTTCCGGCAGGCTCCTGGCCAGCGGGCCGGTGCTGCTCTGCCCTCCTTCCTCGGTCTCTAGCAGACTCCTGGCCAGCGGGCCGGTGCTGTTCTGCTTTCTTTCTATCTCCGGGTGAGCTTCTCCGCTACTCCTTGTTAGACCTCTTGCCTCCGGGTGCGCTCGCTCCAGACTGCTCCGAGCGACACCCATCTTTTCTCTTCTCTTTCGTCTCCTCCCACTTCGAGGGCGGTCCCGGGGCAACTCGGTGACTGTCAGCTCCAGGGGTAGTTCTTTCACGCTGACAGACACCTCCAGCATCACAGTCTCTGTTGGTGGGGGCGGTTTCCACTTTTGGTGCCATTTTCTGTCCTGGCCCACGATGGGAGGTGGCCTCTTGCCCTCCTTTGGCACGCCCATAATGGCGTCCGCTGCTCTTCCAAGGCGGGAAATCTGCGGTTTTGGCGGGAAGCGTCGCCCAGTGGCGGGAAACTCTGCAGATGGCGGGAACAAGTTGGAAATGGCGGACAATCGGCGGGAAACGACTGGTGATGGAGTCCGATGGCGTGGACCCCCCGGAACCGGCGGGAGACTTCTTTCTGAGGTAAACTTGCACTTTTCTTCAGGCACGCAGTACCCGGGTGTTGCGGGCACGTAATCCTGCCGACTACGCCAAAGTTGACGCGCCCCCTGGGACATATTCCTTTTTGAGGGGAATACCCGGCACCGGATCAGATGGGGGGTTGTAGTCTCCGAGCGGCTGTGACCCGGTCCCGTGCCCAGGGCGTCAAGCTAAGTGTTATGTGGCAGCTTTACAGATGTTACTAAAGTTCTTTTGTGTCGACTACGCCACCCGTTGTGATGCGGTCACTGTGGCCGCCGCTGCTGCAGGGTCCGCTGAGGCTGATGGTGGGTGCGCAGCTTGGTGAGATAACCCCCAACGGGAGGGGTATAGCCTCAGAGGGGACAGGCGCAGAGGATGGGGGTTGTGGTGGTGCGATGCAGCCGGCAATGAAGACAGACTCGGGTTGTGCAGTTAAGGGTGTTTACTTACTGCTGATGTTGTACTGGTCACTCCAGCTGCTAGTGACCACCCGAGCCGTGCTGCGTCCACCAGGTCCTGGATCCGGCCAACCCCCAAACAAGTCCAGAGCGTGGCCCTGAGCTCTCCCTCTGTCCTTTCTTCAGCCGTCCCCACCAGTGATTCACCTAGGTCCAGCTCCCTCGGGCCTTCTTTTGGGACACCCTTAGCCCTGGGTTCCCTGACCCTTCATGTGGTGTGCCTTCGGGGTGAATGTGGTGGGTGACCGTGACAGACACTGCCCACGGTCTCCGGTCTCTGGCTGGGGAATGTCTTTGCCCCCACCAGCTTGGGTTCCGGTACCCTCTTGCTGACTCCTCACCCGGTGCTCTAATTTGGGTTCTTGGGTCCCTTCAGTCTTCCCCCTCTGGGTCTTTCTCTGCTCCACTCTCTCTCTCTCCAGGGCTGCTGTTTCCTTCTCTCTCCTCTCCAACTGACTTGTTCTCAGCGTCTGACCCTGATCTAAGTTGGTGCCCTCCTTATATATCCCTCTATGTGTGAGCTCAGGTGACCAGCACCCAATGAGCTCCTATCACTACCCAGACTGCTCCCCCTATCTGCCCCTACACTACATGGGATGTACCACCCCCCCTCCCACTCCAGCCAGGAACAGGCTCGGTTGTACCTGCACATTTCTAAGTGGGAGTACCGTCGGCCTGCTCCTCTGGAATGGGATGTATGTAGTGCATGCAGTCTATCTGAGCTCAGTTCCACACTCCTTCCTTACCCGGGAGTGGAATATCACACCTCTGGGTTGAGGTGCAATACCCCTGTAGCAGCCGAATCCTCAGGGTGCTACATCAGACTAACTTAATTTCCTTCTATGACAGAATCACTGACTGGGTGGATCAGGGAAATGCTGTAGATATAATATATCTTGACTTCAGCAAAGCATTTGACAAAGTATCTCACAACATCCTTATTGAAAAAATGACCAAGTATGCAATGGACCAGGCAACTGTTAGGTGGATTCATAACTGGCTTAGTGATCGGACTCAAAGGGTGGTTGTAAATGGCTTCACATCCAGCTGGATGAATGTCTCAAGTGGGATACCACAGGGCTCTGTCCTGGGACCTGTATTGTTCAACATCTTCATCAATGATTTAGATGAAGGAATTGAGGGTAAACTGATTAAATTTGCTGATGACACAAAGCTAGGAGGGATAGCTAATACTAGAGAAGAGAGAGAGAGGATTCAAAAAGACCTAAATAAACTGGAGCAGTGGGCAGCAACCAACAGAATGGTTTTTAACAGGGAAAAATGCAAAGTACTACATCTGGGCAATAAAAATGAAAAAAGCATATACAGAATGGGAGGAATAGAGCTAAGCAACAGTACATGTGAAAAAGACTTAGGTATACTAATAGATCATAGACTGAACATGAGTCAACAGTGTGATGCAGCAGCAAAAAAGGCAAATACAATTCTGGGATGTATTAACAGAAGCATACAGTCTAGATCAAGTGAAGTCATTATCGGTCTTTACTCCTCTTTGGTCAGACCTCATCTGGAATACTGTGTACAGTTTTGGGCACCACATTTTAAAAAAGACATAGACAAACTGGAACAAGTTCAGAGAAGAGCGACCAGAATGGTGACTGGTCTGCAAACCATGTACTATGAGGAACGGTTGCAGGATTTGGGAATGTTTAGCTTGCAAAAAAGAAGACTGAGAGGAGACTTAATAGCTGTCTACAAATATGTCAAGGGCTGTCACATTGTAGAAGGATCATCTTTATTCTCATCTGCACAGGGAAAGACTAGAAGCAATGGGATGAAACTAAATGGGAGGAGACACAGATTAGATATTAGAAAAAACTTTTTGACAGTTAGGGTGATTAATGAGTGGAACAGGCTGCCACGAGAGGTGGTGAGTTCCCCTTCAATGGACGTCTTCAAACAGAGGCTGGACAGACATCTGTCTGAGATGATTTAGTGAATCCTGCTTTGAGCAGGGGGTTGGACCAGATGACCCAGGAGGTCCCTTCCAACTCTTCCATTCTATGATTCTATGATTCTATGATTCTATGACACGATGCAAGTGGTCCGATATAAAGATGTTATTGAGAGAGTTGATGTTCTAGGGCAGCTGAGGTGACAAACAGTAGCAGAGACATGAGGTAGGGTCAGGAGGCAAGAGGTTCTGGGCAGTTGGCATGGGTTCATCTTGCAAGACATAAGAGGAAGACATTTCCACAACTTCTGTCTCCTGGATCTTCTGTTATCTTAGAGGAAGGGTCATCATAATGAACCATTCCCCTATGTAACATCCATAGGCGGATTATAATGAGGTCAATCCGGGCTACCGCCAGGGGCTGCCATGGGGCCCGGGGCTCCCAGGGGCCTGTGGCCGGATTGACCTCATTATAATGTGTGACAGGAGGGCCCGGGAGTCGGAAGATGGAAACTGCTCTGCTGTGTCCGGCGGCGCTGCGAGGATGACTCACCAGCAGCTGACTGTGTAAGTGCAGGAGAGGAGGCTCCGCCCACCTGCTCCGGACTCGAGCAGAGAACAGAGCCAACTTACAGCATAGCCACTGCTCTCCCTGCCCCCTACCCGGGTCTGAATGTTACCTCTCCGCTTTCCCCCTCCTGCCCTGAATTTACACCAGAGCTCTGCTGTCGGGCCTCAAGAGTAGGGGAGGCTGCCCCACAGAGAAGATGGAAGAACCTGCATCATGTACAGAAATGGTAAGTCCATGTGCAGTGTGTGGGTGTTTATATATATATATATATATATATATATATATATATATATATATATGTATTTGTGGACCATCAGAGGGGCTCACTCGCTGTCGTGGCCCGGGCTGCTTTCCCTGTGCAGGACCGCTGGCATTTCACCTGACATGGCCGTGAGCTGTGCGGTTGTGTCTGGTATTAATGACACGGCAGGGGCGACACTGCGCCTATAATTGTGCTTGTGTATTGCCCCTGCCGCACCATTACTACCTGACACAACCGCACAGCGCACGGCCATGTCAGGTGAAGTGCCGGCAATCAAGCAGCGCCAGAGGTCCTACACAGATTCTGTAGAAGCAGCCCAGGCCCCAACGGCAAGTGGGCCCCTCTGATGGTCCAGGGCCATGTCTGTGACATGCCGGCGGCCCTGCACTGAGACATGCCTGAGGAGCTTATGTGTTTATAAGATATGTATGTATGCATGTGTCTGTGTGCATATCTGCGTACCGTGTGCATGTGTGCGCATATCTGCATATCTTGTGTGCGCACGTGTGCTGGCCCGGCCACATCACATCTAGAAGACATGGCCCTGTGCGCGGCAGTGTCTGCTAGCGTGACGTCATGCAGTGCGCCCTGCACTGCTTCTTACCACCATAGAGGAGCTGGACGACTGGAGCCGAGCAGGGGGACGGTGAGTGATGTGTTAATGTGTGCAGATATCATTGTGTGATATGTCTGTTTATATGTATTTTTGTGTTTCAAATGTGTTTATGGCTATGTGCCCACGATGCAGAAATGCTGCATATTTTTTCCGCTTCTCCCTGGCAGGAAAAACGCATGCAGACTTCACATGCGTTTTCCCGCCAGGTAGAAGCGTTTGTCAAGCGTTTTTGCATGCATTTCCGCATGCGGGTTATCAAGCACTTTTCCAAGCGATTTTAGCATCACTTGGAAAAGTGCTTGACAACTTGATCACACTATATAAATCCATGCAACCGGCATATATAGTGTGACCAAGTAATAGTTAAAAAAAAAAGAATAAGAATGGTAAAAAAATAAAGATTATACTTACCTTCCGATTGCCCCCGGTCTCCTCAGCGATGCGTCCGGTGGGCGGCTCACGGTGGTGTGAAAGGACCTTTCATGACGTCATTTAGTCATGTGACAGGTCACGCGACAGCCGATGTCAGCTGTCGTGTGACCTGTCACATGATTAAATGACGTCATGGCAGGTCCTTTCACACCACCGCGACGCATACAACAGACCGGACGTATCGCTGAGGAGACCGGGGGCCATCGGAAGGTAAGTATAATCTTTATTTTTTTTATTTTAAATTCTTTTTTTTACAGGTTCTATGGTACCCAGGTCTGGATGAGAGTCTCCTCTTCTCAAAACCCGGGTACCATCCGCACATTGAATTGCTTAATATCCGCATGTGCACATGTAGTCATGCGGATATTAAGTGATTCAATGCAAGTCAATGGCGGCAATTACGCTGCGTGTCCGCAAAATTACTGGACATGCTGCGTTTTTTTCCGCAATAATAATCCGCATTGGAAATTTCCACAGCATGTGCACAGCACATGCGGATTATCATTGGAGACCATGGGGCACGTATTACCAAGCGTTTTTTCAGCGTTTTCGCTGTGGAAATTCCGTGACAAAAACGCTTGAAAAACGCACAGTGGGCACGCAGCCTATGCGTGTATGTATTTGTCTTTGTATATGTCTGTATATGTTTGTTTGTGTGTGTGCGGCCTCCTGCTGTTTCTGGGTGGGGGCGCCGTGTGTCCTCCGGCTGTATCTGGGGGGGGGCACCGTGCGTCCTCCAGCTGTATCTGGGGGGGGCGCCGTGCAGCCTCCGGCTGCATCTGTGGGGGGGCGCCGTGCGGCCTTCGGCTGCATCTGTGGGGGGGCGCCGTGCGGCCTCCTGCTGTGTATAGGAGGATTATGTGAAAGCTCATATTATACAGTATGAGACCCTACATACATAGGGGGATGTCAGTATACTTAATTGTGCTCAATATTAAGTCATACAATTAATATAAAAAAATAATTATAATATATTAATATTGTGCAGAATTAATTTCTCATGAACTATCACATGATCTATCAAAGGGGGATCATGTGACAAGTCATGTGATACATCGTGTGTGTGTGTGTGTGTGTGTGTGTGTGTGTGTCCGTGTGTCCGTGTGGCCATGCTGTCTAAACTGCCCGGGGCCCTTGCTACTCTTAATCCACCCCTGGTAACATCAGATATAATGTACACATCTAATGATCGGTGTCCTGTGTGTACAGCGGTCACTCACCAGATGGTCTTGGATTCTTTCACAGCCCAGATATTCTCATCCACCTAAGAATAACAGAGACATAGTCATTGACAGAAACAGTGGGAGAAGACAAGGATGGTCATAATGGCCACGAGGTGAGAAGAACATTTGATGGGATTTATTCTCAGAGAGGATGATCTTACCGGTCCCAGCTTGGTGACACGTAAAAAAATCCGGCCATGGGATTAAAGGCTTTCTTTTCCTCCGGCCACTGCAGATGATGGTTCTCCACAACTGGCCTGAATGGTATGAATGGTGGCTGTGCTCTCCTTTGCTCCAGATCCTCCCAGCCGATGTTGGTAAAGAATGGATGCTCTCTGATGTTCCCACACACACCCAATCGCTTCTCAGGATTTTTGCACAGCAGCTTCTTGATAAGATCTTTCACATCAGCATCAAGATGGAATTTCAGGCTCTCCTTTGGTTGTCGCTGTGTAAGCCATTTTGCTGACGGAGCCAGTGTAAAATGGGGAACGTCCTGCTGCCATCTTGGACACCACAATCCCCAGGCTCCACCAATCCACTGCTGTACCATATCCTTTCTTCGGAAGCACCTCAGGGGCCATGAAATGGAAATTGCCCGTCACTCAAGAGGAGGAGGGGACACCATCTGTGGTGAGCCCCTGGTCAATTATACAGATGTGGCCATCGGCATCCGACATGATGTTATCCGGATTAATATCTCTGCAATGGAATAAGACAAAAGAGTAAGAAATCTGCCCCATGATACAGGAGATGGAAAATGGGTCACTGCAGCATACATACCCTCCAGTCCCAGCTCAGAAACCGGCGAATCCCCACAGCTCACAGTGCATGTGTGGAGCCCAGCTGCGCTTGGTACCACATATTCTAGAAGGGTGCATTGATGGAATCCTCCACAAGAGGCCCCCATAAACATTCACACATCTCCACCTTCCACCTCAGACCAGCAGTGGGAGCCTGTTAGGGATATAAATAGGGAGGGTGGAGCTAGGCAGTTAGTTAGTCTGGAGTGCACAGAGAGTCAAGTCTGTTGAGAGAGTTCCTGCAGTAGATGTGCCTGTGAGGAATCAGCTGCAGTGGAGCACAGTCCAGACTCAGTTGTAGCTCAGTTAGAGCTTAAGTTGTGCCGACGCCTGTAAGAGCGGTGAAGAGCGGCAAGCTGCCGTTAGTGTGAGTAGCCTAGTGAGGGCCCGAGCGTGGCCGAAGGCGATTGGAAAGTGAGTAGCAGTGGAGGCAGAGGAGCTTACCCAGCTCACCCCGAAACATATACCGGACACCGGGTCCGAGCTTACCGGGATCTCTACGACCCAGTAAGGCATAACCAGAATCCCTGGAGAACTACAGGTCCCAGGTTCACCAGAGAGCTGGTACGTAACAGAGCCAGGAGACACATAGGCCCCGTAAGCTGGGAGCATGCACTCCAAGAGAAGGCCCTACCACAACGTCAGCCGGTGCAGGACAGAGATAAAGTTAGGCCTAGCTTCAGGCAGGTCAGAAACTTACTACGCAGAGGCAAGAAACAGGAGGCCCTACACCCGCTCATTGGTGAGGATCCAGATATGCACCCTTCACCCTACAGTGCTCCGGGATGTGCCTGAATTACCACCAGTAAAAGGTACTGAAGTGACTACCGTGTCCGTCCCCGTTCTTTCTCTGACCCGGCTGGATCTCTCCTGTCCTGCATCCCCCTCTCCGTACGCCGCCCTGAGGCCTAGCTCCACCTGTGGGGAGCTATACCATCGAGCTGCCTTATCACCAGCCTCAGTGGACTGCCGCAGCGCTGGTGATTCTCACCAGAAACCACAGGTGGCATCACAAACTTTCATAAAATTAACAAACAATTCCCTTTTTAAAGCTGACCCCAGGGTACGGGTCCGGGAGTCGACCACCGTGACATCCCCAAAGGCCAGGCAAAGGCCCGGGTACCGAGTCGTCCCCATTCCCCTGGGCGAGTCATCTTTCCTGGCGTCACGAACAGGATTCCGTGCCCGCTGCAACGACCGAGTGTTATGCCCGTTGCCACCGGGTACTGTGCGCCTTTAATTAAAAAGACTGTGTATTTTAAACTCTGGTGAAGATTATCGCCATTGTTGGGCCGCCGAGCGAGAAGAAGGGCGTAACCGCGGGAAACTGAGGGGCGTACCTGCAAAAGCGCACGAAGCCCCGGACACGCCCCACGCCTCGACGTCAAACCAGGAAGCGCTAGGTCCTGGAAGGAGTGTCGCTGAACACTCTGGCGTAGGACGCAAGCGACGCAAGGTCCTGAAGACGACCGTCACCTGCGGAGCTGCGGCCTACCAGAAGAAAAGAAAAGAAGGTAGGCCACGGTTCACTAGGGGGGCGCCAGGATGTTCAACCCGCGCCCGTCGCCGAGCAGGCCGAAGCGGCCGCTCCACCAGCAGCGCCTGTAACCCCTGTCATTCCCATAACTTTACCGTACATTCCTGGAGCAAAGTGGCTCCCCCAGTACAACGGCAAACCAGATACCCTGTCTGAATTCAAACGGAAGATATGCGGTATCTTGGACATGTACTCCATGACAGGCAAGCAGAGGGCCGCTGTTGTATTAGGACAACTGACTTGTGCTGCGGAACGGGAAGTGGAAACATGGTCAGCCGCAGACCAGGAGTCAGTGTCCGCAATCTTTAAAAAGCTACAGACTGCTTTTGACAATCATACTGAGGCGGACCTCCGGATGAGGTTCTACAACTGTTCCCAACAGCATCTGACAATGTTCGGGGCTATGCCTGGCGTCTACAAGGGGCCCTGCGGGCTCTGAAACAGGTTAGTCCGACCAGCATCAAAAATGAAAACCAAATGCTGAAGGAACAGTTTGTCCGGGGACTGAGGTCTCCAGAGGAGAGCAGGACTGTATGTTGGTGGTCCTTAGATCATCCAGATGCCACCTTTGACAATCTTAAGGACATGGCTATAAAAGGACTGCAGCCTGTAACGGGTCTGGGAGGCGGAACCTCTGAGCTACTATACAAGGGGGCGGTCCTTGTAAGGGAGCGGGTGGCGACCAGGGAAGACGGGCAGGCAGTCACAGCAGGTGACCGGGACAGTCTCTGAGTGAACGGGCTGGAGGTCACGGCAAGTGACCGGGGCAGTCTCTGGATGAACGGGCAGGAGATCACGGCAAGTGACCGGGGCAGTCTCTGGATGAAGGGACAGGAGGTCACGGCAAGTGACCGGGGCAGTCTCTGGATGAACGGGCAGGAGGTCACGGCAAGTGAGCGGGGCAGTCTCTGGGTAAAGGGTAGGTACGACCTGTGATGGCAGAGCCTCCAGGTAGGCTAGCAGGCAGATGGTTGATGTGTGCTCCCAGGTGAGCAAGCGAGAGTCTCTGGAATGGCAGGTGGTCACAGCAAGCGACGGCGGAGCCTCCAGGTAGGCTAGCAGGCAGGTAACAGGTGTGCGCTCCCAGGTGAGCGGGCAGGAGTCTCTGGAATGGCAGGTGGTCACAGCACGTGACGGCGGAGCCTCCAGGTAGGCTAGCAGGCAGGTAACAGGTGTGCGCTCCCAGGTGAGCGGGCAAGCTGGTCCATAGACAGACTGACAGGAGTTGGAGGGCAGACCGTCGGACCTCAGGCTAGCAGGCAGGTAGCAGAGGAGCGCTCCCAGGTGAGCGGGCAAGCTGGTCCTTAGACAGACTGACAGGAGTCGGTAGGCAGACCGTCGGACCTCAGGCTAGCAGGCAGGTAAGCAGAATATCAGGCAGGAATCAGACAGCAAACTGGCAGGAATCTGGCAGGTAACTGGCAACGGGACCTGAGGGCTGAAGCAGAGTAGTGAACAGTGCAACAACATTGCTCGGGCACCTCCATTTTGGAGGAGGTGCCTTATATATGGTGAAGTCCTCCGGCCATTGGCCGGGGACTCCTTAGGACGGCGCGCGCGGCCCCTTTAAGAGGGAGGGAGCGCGCGCGCGCCCTAAGCACAGTGGCCGGGAAGGAGCGCGCGCTGCCAGCAGAGCGGGAGGAGGACGCCAGGCTCGGAGCAGAGGGGTGAGGGGAACAGCGTCCCTGCCTAGCAGAGGGCAGGGACGCCGGCGCTACAGTACCCCCCCTTTAGGCCCCCCCTTTTTTAGGCCAGAGAGAAATTTAGCTAGGATGAGAGGGGCATGGATGTTCTCCCGGGCTCCCACGTTCTCTCTTCAGGACCAAACCCCTTCCAATCTACTAGAAAAAAGGTCTTCCCTCTTACCCTTTTGGTGGCCAGAATGTTCTCTACCTCAAATTCGTTTTCAGCGGAAACCGGAGCAGGAGGCGTACCTGTAGACTTGGAAAAAGAGTTAAGTACCACAGGTTTGAGGAGAGATACATGGAAGGAGTTAGGGATCCGCAAGTTGGCCGGGAGTTTCAATTTATAGGCCACCGGGTTGATCTGACTGATGACCTCCAGAGGACCGATGAACCGAGGCCCTAACTTATAGGAAGGAATCTTGAGCCGGACATACTTAGACGAGAGCCAGACCTTATCCCCTGGACGGAATTGAGGAGGATCCAGACGTTTTTTGTCAGCATGTCTTTTCATACGCTCGGATGACAGAAGGAGTGCGGATCGGGTACTCTCCCATATGGAGGAAAATTTGTTAACAAGAGATTCCGCAGCCGGATTGTCCACCGAGGTGGAGACGGGAAATGGGATCCGAGGATGCTGACCGAAGACAACAAAAAACGGGGATTTGGAGGAAGATTCGCTCTCGTGATTGTTGTAAGAAAATTCGGCCCATGGCAGGAGATCCACCCAGTCTGAATGGTGGGCATTAACGAAGTGCCGGAGGTAACTGGTCAGGTTCTGATTGATCCGCTCCACTTGACCATTAGACTGTGGGTGGTAAGCGGAGGAGAAGTCCAGGGTGAGGTCTAGCAGTTTACAAGTGGCTCTCCAGAAGCGTGAAGTGAACTGTACCCCACGATCCGACACGATGTGGAGGGGCAGGCCATGAAGACGGAAGATGTGGCGGATAAAGTCTTTAGCCAGCTCGGGTGCAGACGGGAGGCCTGGCAGGGGAACGAAATGAGCCATCTTGGAAAAGCGGTCAGCGACCACCCAAATGACCGTACAACCGGCAGAGACGGGAAGATCAGTTATAAAGTCCATTGCTATATGCTGCCAGGGGGCAGCAGGTACTGGGAGCGGAAGGAGGCGACCGGCTGGCAGATGTCTCGGAACCTTGTTGCGGGCGCAGGACACACAGGCAGAAACAAAGTCTATTACGTCCTTGTTCAGGGTAGGCCACCAGTAGTGCCGGGTAATAAGCTGGAGGGTCTTTTTCTGACCGGCGTGGCCAGCTAGTTTAGACGAGTGACCCCAGTGTAGGATCTTCTCCCGATCAGGTACTGATACGAACTTCTTACCGGGAGGGAGACGATTTAGACTCACGGGAGCCACCTGCATTACTCTGGCGGGATCGATGATGTGTTTCGGTTCCTCCTCGAGATCAGACACCAGAAAGGATCGGGACAAGGCGTCCGCCTTGATGTTTTTGTCAGCTGGGCGAAAATGAAGAATAAAATCAAAGCGAGCAAAAAACAAGGACCACCGAGCTTGGCGCGGGTTAAGTCTCTGGGCATGCTGGAGGTAAGCCAAGTTCTTGTGGTCAGCGTAAATTATTACCGGGTGAAGAGCCCCTTCGAGCAGGTAACGCCACTCCTCCAATGCCAGCTTGATGGCCAATAACTCTCGATCTCCTATGGAATAGTTGCGCTCAGAAGAGGAGAAGAGTTTGGAGAAGAAGCCACAAGTTACCATTCTCCCGGAAGATGATTTTTGGGTAAGTACCGCTCCGGCTCCAGAGGAGGAGGCGTCAACCTCCAGGAAGAACTGCTTGTTGCCATCTGGGCGATGCAGCACCGGGGCGGAAGAGAAGGCCTGTTTTAAGGAAAGAAAGGCCTCCTCTGCTTCGGGCGGCCACTCTCTGGGATTAGTGCCCTTACGGGTGAGCGCGGAAATTGGGGCAGTCCGGGAAGAGAAGTGCGGAATGAAGAGGCGGTAGTAGTTGGCGAAGCCCAGGAACCGCTGAATGGCCTTCAACCCCTCCGGTCGGGGCCATTTCTCGATGGCAGACAGTTTCTCTGGATCCATTCGAAGGCCGGTCTGAGAAATAATGTAGCCCAAAAACGGAAGCGAGGTCTGCTCAAAGAGGCACTTCTCATATTTAGCGAAGAGGTGATTCTGCCTGAGCCTGAGCAGGACCTGACGAACGTCTCTCCGGTGAGTCTGGAGATCCGGAGAGAAGACCAAGATGTCGTCCAGGTACACCACTACGCAGGAGTAGAGAAGGTCCCGGAAGATGTCATTGACCAACTCTTGAAAGACGGCAGGAGCGTTACAGAGACCAAAGGGCATTACCAGATATTCATAGTGGCCGTCCCGGGTGTTGAATGCAGTCTTCCATTCATCCCCTTGACGGATACGGACCAGGTTGTACGCCCCACGGAGGTCCAGTTTGGTGAAGATTCTAGCCCCCCTCAGACGATCAAATAATTCTGGAATGAGCGGAAGGGGATACTTATTCTTCACCGTGATCTGGTTAAGGCCTCTATAGTCTATACAGGGACGGAGAGAGCCGTCCTTCTTTTTTACGAAAAAGAAGCCTGCTCCCACCGGGGAGGTAGATTTCCGGATGAATCCCCTGGCCAAATTCTCCTCAATATATTCGGACATCGACCGGGTCTCAGCAGCGGACAATGGGTAAATACGCCTACGGGGAGGCGTAGTACCGGGTAACAGGTCGATAGGACAGTCGTATGGTCTATGAGGGGGTAATGTCTCTGCCTCCTTTTTATTAAAGACATCAGCAAATGACCAATAGGGAATCGGAAGTCCAGGTAGATTAGTTGGGGTAGGAGAAGGACGGGCGGGATGAACAGGAACCAAACAAGTCTTATGACAGTCCTGTCCCCAGCGAAGGACTTCTCCGGTCTGCCAGTCAAGCACGGGTGCATGTCTCTGGAGCCAAGGTAGACCTAGTAAGAGGGCGTGAGAGAGTCCAGGCAGAACATGAAAAGAGATGCTCTCAGAATGCAGCATTCCCACCTGCAGAGTTACGGATTCGGTGATGAGTTGGATGGGACGTGGTAAGAGGCCCCCATCCACAGCAGCGACAGATAATGGTATAGCCAGAGGTTTGGTGGGAATGCGGTATTTTTCTACCAGGGCCTGTGAAATAAGATTCCCGGCCGCTCCAGAGTCAAGTTGGGCTAGTTCGAAATAACGATTCTCCCCGCAGATAATTGAGACTGACAGCAGCAGAGATGGAGAGGATTTATTCTTGTCTAGGTCGACCTCTCTGAGCGAACCTAGACACAGGCGTTTCCCGACCTCTCCGGGCAGGTACGGATCCGGTGCTCCTTACTGCCACAGTAGAAGCAGCTCCCCTCGGCACGGCGTAAGTCCTGACGGGTTTTGACCATCTTGGTCTGGTCGACCTGCATAGGCTCAGGAGAGTGTACCAGGGGAGAAACGGAGGGAGTGACGGATTTCTGAAAAGTAGGAGCTAGACGTGGAAACTTCCTCTCACGGGTGACTTCTTTGGCACGCTCCTGGAACCGTAGGTCAATCCGGGTGGCAAGAGTTATTAGGTCATCGAGAGTGGTAGGAATGTCTCGACCGGAAAGTTCATCTTTAATACGGCCGGACAGACCCTCCCAGAAGACAGATACCAGAGCGTCGTTATCCCAGGCCAGCTCCGAGGCAAGGGTACGGAACCGTATGGCATATTGGCCCACGGTGAGACTTCCCTGACGGAGGCGTAGCAGAGATGATGCGGATGAGGTCTTCCGTCCAGGTTCGTCGAAGACTTTCCGGAAAGCCGTGAGAAAGGCAGGCAAGTCGGACACCAGGGGGTCTCCTCTCTCCCATAGAGGATTTAGCCAGGCCAGGGCCTCCCCGGTGAGATGGGACATAATGAAGGCAATTTTGGCCCGGTCGGAGTTAAACTGGTGGGACAGGAGTTCAAAGTGCAGGGTGCACTGATTTATAAAGCCCCGAGCCTGAGCGGAGTCGCCTCCGAAGCGAGGAGGTGCGGAAAGCCGGGGTCCGGGGTAGGATACCATAGTATTGGTGAGCAGCGGAGCTGCCGGATTGCGAGTCATGGCTCTGGCGGTGGTTGCTGGTGGAGCAGTCAGAGTGTCCAGGCGAGTATTGACATTCCGCAGGTGACCCAGGATGGACTCCTGTTGGGACCTCTGACGGGACAGTTCATGACACAGGTCCGAGAGTGAGGGAGCTTGGGTGCCACCGGGTTCCATGGCCCGAGCAAACTGTAACGGGTCTGGGAGGCGGAACCTCTGAGCTACTATACAAGGGGGCGGTCCTTGTAAGGGAGCGGGTGGCGACCAGGGAAGACGGGCAGGCAGTCACAGCAGGTGACCGGGACAGTCTCTGAGTGAACGGGCTGGAGGTCACGGCAAGTGACCGGGGCAGTCTCTGGATGAACGGGCAGGAGATCACGGCAAGTGACCGGGGCAGTCTCTGGATGAACGGGCAGGAGGTCACGGCAAGTGACCGGGGCAGTCTCTGGATGAACGGGCAGGAGGTCACGGCAAGTGAGCGGGGCAGTCTCTGGGTAAAGGGTAGGTACGACGTGTGATGGCAGAGCCTCCAGGTAGGCTAGCAGGCAGATGGTTAATGTGTGCTCCCAGGTGAGCAAGCGAGAGTCTCTGGAATGGCAGGTGGTCACAGCAAGCGACGGCGGAGCCTCCAGGTAGGCTAGCAGGCAGGTAACAGGTGTGCGCTCCCAGGTGAGCGGGCAGGAGTCTCTGGAATGGCAGGTGGTCACAGCACGTGACGGCGGAGCCTCCAGGTAGGCTAGCAGGCAGGTAACAGGTGTGCGCTCCCAGGTGAGCGGGCAAGAGTCTCTGGAATGGCAGGTGGTCACAGCACGTGACGGCGGAGCCTCCAGGTAGGCTAGCAGGCAGGTAACAGGTGTGCGCTCCCAGGTGAGCGGGCAAGCTGGTCCATAGACAGACTGACAGGAGTTGGAGGGCAGACCGTCGGACCTCAGGCTAGCAGGCAGGTAGCAGAGGAGCGCTCCCAGGTGAGCGGGCAAGCTGGTCCTTAGACAGACTGACAGGAGTCGGTAGGCAGACCGTCGGACCTCAGGCTAGCAGGCAGGTAAGCAGAATATCAGGCAGGAATCAGACAGCAAACTGGCAGGAATCTGGCAGGTAACTGGCAACGGGACCTGAGGGCTGAAGCAGAGTAGTGAACAGTGCAACAACATTGCTCGGGCACCTCCATTTTGGAGGAGGTGCCTTATATATGGTGAAGTCCTCCGGCCATTGGCCGGGGACTCCTTAGGACGGCGCGCGCGGCCCCTTTAAGAGGGAGGGAGCGCGCGCGCGCCCTAAGCACAGTGGCCGGGAAGGAGCGCGCGCTGCCAGCAGAGCGGGAGGAGGACGCCGGGCTCGGAGCAGAGGGGTGAGGGGAACAGCGTCCCTGCCTAGCAGAGGGCAGGGACGCCGGCGCTACACAGCCCCTGGAAACAAATGCCATCCAATGTTACCAGGGTGGGGCTACACCCACCTTTTCCCCAGTGGCTGCTGAAGCCAAGGTTCCAGCAACGTCCCCTAGAGAGCTGGACAGTCTGCGCTCTGAAGTGCGCCAGTTGAGCAAAACCCTGACCACTGTGCTGAGTGCTCTGCAGCTGCAGACAGAGCCTGAGGAAGGAGGGAAAATCCTGTTAGCCGATAGCCCTGAGGATGTCCCCTGGATGCGAAGGAGGAGGAGGACAACACCACCCTCTACGAGGATCAGTGACCAGCGCCGTCCACAGAAGGACCCTGCCTGCTACCGCTGCCGCAAGACCGGACACACCGCCCAGAATTGTCCTTTAAACGAGAAAACCCTGGGGCCGAGGGCCGACACCCAGGAGTAAACTCCCCAGGCCCCTCAGACTGGTACAACAGGTTCGTCGGAGGAAGACTTTTCCTGTCCATTGTGCTGGACGGCATCCCGACGCACGCTCTGCTGGACACAGGATCTCAGGTAACCATAATGCCTGACGTCCTCTACAAGAGGTTCTGGTCCATGGACGACCTAAGCCCGCCAGCTCCAAATCTTTCTGTTTATGCCTCAAATGGACTCCCCCTTAACCTAATCGGGGTTAAGAATGTGACAGTAAAGGTGGGGAGAGTGGAGCTGAAGGACCAGGGACTAATTGTAGTAGAGACTAATCCTGATGATACCAATCCGTATATGGTACTAGGCACTAACATTGTTGGTAACTGTTTGGGAGAAGTTGTGTTCTTGCTCCAACAGATAGCTGACACTGCCAGACCAGGACAGAGGAGGGCGCTGCAGAAGGAGATCCGAGTCCTGATGTACCAACAGCAAGTAAGGTTAACAGACGGTGAAATCGGTAATGTGCGGGTGACGGACCCCATACCCATTGTGATCCCCCCAATGAGTGAAATGCTTATCTCGTGTAGAGCTGCTATAGGTCTTAGAGGACAGAGCTACCAGGCAGTAGTAGAACCCCTTTGCTCCGAGCACAGACCCACACTCTTGAACGCCAGAGGAGTGGTAGATGTACGCAATGGGAGGGTGCACGTCCGTCTTCTCAACTGTGGGGAAGATGAAGTCAGATTGCCACGTTATGCCACTGTTGCCAAATTACATGCTGTAAATAACAACTGCATTTACAAGGCGGAGTCCTTAACCTCACCAGACGAAGTGGAGGATGATGACCCTGCAACCCAGGTGGAAGATTGGTGTCAACAGCTCCATGTTGGGACAGACACCACTCCTGCCCATCAAAAACAGGGTGTACACCGGGTGGTTCAAGAATACGCGCAGGTGTTCAGTAAACATCCACTTGACTTTGGGAGGATTAAGGGGGTTCAACACCATATCCCCACAGGTGACCATCCACCCATCAAAGAACATTACAGGCCTATACCCCCAGCACACTACCAGGAGGCTAAGGAAATGTTGCACGACATGAGAAAGGCGGGGGTAGTAAGGGATAGTTGTAGTCCCTGGGCAGCTTCCCTAGTGCTAGTTAGGAAAAAGGATGGGAGCATGAGAATGTGTGTAGATTACCGACAAGTAAATCGCATTACACATAAAGATGCATACCCTTTACCACGCATAGAGGAGTCCCCAGCTGCCTTAAAGTCTGCAAATTACTTTTCCACCCTTGACCTCACTAGTGGGTACTGGCAAGTAGCTGTGGCTGAGGAGGATCGGGAGAAGACGGCCTTCACTACCCCGATGGCACTCTGCGAGTTCAACAGTATGCCGTTTGGACTCTGCAATGCCCCTGGAACGTTCCAGAGATTGATGGAGTGCTGCCTGGGACACCACAACCTCGAGACTGTGTTACTATACCTGGATTACGTGATAGTGTACTCCAAAACGTATGAGGACCACCTGAAGCACCTGGCTGAGGTCTTTGAGTCACTGTCCCGGTACGGGATGAAGTTGAAGCCCTCAAAGTGCCACCTGCTCAAGAGAAAGGTACAGTACCTGGGGCACATTGTCAGTCCGGAAGGGTAAGCACCAGACCCGGAGAAGGTCACTGCCATCCAGAAGTGGCCGGAGCCGAAGAACCTCAAGGAGGTGCGTCAGTTCTTGGGACTAGTAGGATACTACCGGAGGTTTGTAAAAGACTACACCAAGAAAGCAGCTCCTCTGCAAGACCTCCTGGTAGGGCAGTCCCCCAAAGGCAGAAGTCCCCCATTCCACTGGGGTAAGGAGCAAGCCGAGTCGTTTCAGGAGATGAAGGAGATCCTGACAGGCGATGAGATCCTAGCCTACCCTGACTACAGCCAACCATTCCTGCTGCATACTGATGCCAGCAACGAAGGACTGGGAGCTGTCTTAAGTCAGAAGCAGAATGGCCAAGAGAAAGTGATCGCATACGCAAGCAGAAAGCTCTGCCCGACCGAGAGGAACCCAGAGAACTCTAGCAGCTTTAAGTTGGAGTTCCTGGCCTTGGTCTGGGCCATCACTGAAAGGTTCAAGCACTACCTAGCCTCCAGTAAGTTCACTGCCTTCACTGATAACAACCCCTTGACCCATCTTGAAACAGCTAAGCTAGGGGCACTGGAACAACGATGGATGAAAAAGAAGTGTCTCTGCAAGCAAAGTAGCTGTGGAACGAGAGAAGCCGGCTGTTTATCTACCGTGAGAAGCTGTGCCAGAGGTACGTCAATCCAAAAACCCATGAGATGGTATGGCAGATAGTGGTCCCCAAGACAGACATCCAAATGGTGTTGGAGGCCTACCACGATCAGGCGGGGCACTTTGGCTGGTAAAAGCTAGAGACCCTGCTGAAGTGTCGAGTCTACTGGGTAGGAATGCGCAGCTCCATTGAGCGGTGGTGCCGGGACTGTGGACCCTGTGGCCTCAGAAGAAAAGACTACAGCAGCCAGAAGGCACCCCTGCAACCCAACAAGATGACTCGACCCCTGGAGATCGTGGCCCTGGACCATGTCAAGCTGTCACCCAGCAGGTCAGGGTACTCCTATGCCCTGACCATGGTGGATCACTACTCACGTTTCCTGGTGGTCGCCCCCGTCAAAGACCTGACAGCAGAGACAGCAGCAAAGACGTTCCAAGCATACTTCTGCAGACCCCTTGGATACCCTGAGCAGGTGCTGACGGACCAAGACCTGGCCTTTGAGGCTGAGTTGTTCAAGCAGTTCTGCCATCTATAAGGGTGTAAGAAGATAAGAACTACACCGTACCACCCACAAACCAATGGTCTCTGTGAGAAGATGAATAACATCATCATCGACCTGCTAAAGACCATACCACTTGAGGAGAGAAATCAGTGGCCAGACCTACTACCTGACCTAGTAGATCTGTACAATCACATACCAGTAAGTTCCACCAACTGTACTCCAGCATATCTCATGCGAGCAAGGCCAGGAAAGCTGCCCATGGACCTGGAGCTTAGTGTTGTAGAACCAGAAGCGGATGTGACCACTGAGGACTGGGATACGGCCAGACAGGAGCAGTACCGAAGAGTACAAGCCTGTGTTGAAGACAGTCTCACTCGGGTGAGGGACAGACAGGAAGCTCAATACAACAGAGGTGCCCAAGCAGAACCTTTCACACCTGGTGAAATAGTATTAAAAAGAAAAAGAAGAAACCACAAACTTGATGACCAGTGGGAGAATGAACCCTACACTGTGTTGAAGTCAAGATTTGATAATAAGAAGACCTGCTTAATCAGTAGAGATTGTAACGGGTCTGGGAGGCGGAACCTCTGAGCTACTATACAAGGGGGCGGTCCTTGTAAGGGAGCGGGTGGCGACCAGGGAAGACGGGCTGGAAGTCTCAACAGGTGAACGGGACAGTCTCTGAGTGAACGGGACAGTCTCTGAGTGAACGGGCTGGAGGTCACGGCAAGTGACCGGGGCAGTCTCTAGGTATAGGGTTGGTACGACCTGTGGCAGCTGAAGATAGACGTGAGCTCCCAGGTGAGCAGGCGAGAGTCTCTGGATGAACGGGTGGTCACAGCATGTGACGGCGGAGCCTCCAGGAAGACCAGCGGACAGGCGACAGATGAGCGCTCCCAGGTGAGCGGGCAGAAGTCTCTGGACAGGCGGGTGGTCACAGCACGTGACGGCAGAGCCTCCGGGTAGGCAAGCAGACTGGTAGCAGATGAGCGCTCCCAGGTGAGCGGGCAGGAGTCACTGGACAGGCAGGTGGTCACAGCACGTGACGGCGGAGCCTCCAGGTAGGCTAGCAGGCAGGTAGCAGATGTGCGCTCCCAGGTGAGCGGGCAAGCTGGTCCATAGACAGACTGACAGGAGTTGGAAGGCAGACCGTCGGACCACAGGCAAGCAGGCAGGTAGCTGATGTGCGCTCCCAGGTGAGCAGGCAGGCTGGTCCTTAGACAGACTGACAGGATTAGTAAGGCAGACCGTCGGACCTCAGACTAGCAGGCAGGTAGCAAGTAATCAGGCAGGAATCTGGCAGGTAACTGGCAGGTAACTGGCAACGGGACCTGAGGGCTGAAGCACAGGTGAGACACAGGTGCAAACAACATTGCTCGGGCACCTCCATTTTGGAGGAGGTGCCTTATATATGGTAAAGTCCTCCGGCCATTGGCCGGGGACTCCTTAGGACGGCGCGAGCGGCCCCTTTAATAGGGAGGGAGAGCGCGCGCGCGCGCCCTAAGCACAGTGGCCGGGAAGGAGCGCGCGCTGCCAGCAGAGCGGGAGAGGGACGCCGGGCACAGAGCAGAGCGGTGAGGGGAACAGCGTCCCTGCCTAGCAGAGGGCAGGGACGCCGGCACTACAGTACCCCCCCCTTTAGGCCCCCCCTTTTTTAGGCCAGACAGAAATTTAGCAAGGATGAGAGGGGCATGGATGTTCTCCCGGGGCTCCCACGTTCTCTCCTCAGGACCAAACCCCTTCCAATCTACCAGAAAAAAGGTCTTCCCTCTTACCCTTTTGGTAGCAAGAATGTTCTCTACCTCAAACTCGTCCTCAGCGGAAACCGGAGCAGGAGGCGTACCTGTAGACTTGGAAAAAGAGTTAAGCACCACGGGTTTGAGGAGAGATACATGGAAGGAGTTAGGGATCCGTAAGTTGGCCGGGAGTTTCAATTTATAGGCCACCGGGTTGATCTGACTGATGACCTCCAGAGGACCGATGAACCGAGGCCCTAACTTGTAAGAAGGTATCTTGAGTCGAACATATTTAGATGAGAGCCAGACCTTATCTCCTGGACGAAATTGTGGAGGATCCAGGCGTTTTTTGTCAGCGTGTCTTTTCATACGCTCGGATGACAGAAGGAGTGCGGACCGGGTACTCTCCCATATGGAGGAAAATTTGCTAACGAGAGATTCCGCAGCCGGGTTGTCCACAGAGGTGGAGACAGGAAAAGGAATCCGAGGATGCTGACCGAAAACTACAAAAAACGGGGATTTGGAGGAGGATTCGCTCTCGTGATTATTATAAGAGAACTCGGTCCATGGTAGGAGATCCACCCAGTCAGAATGGTGGGCATTAACGAAGTGCCGGAGGTAACTGGTCAGGTTCTGATTGATCCGCTCCACTTGACCATTGGACTGTGGGTGGTAAGCGGAGAAGAAGTCCAGGGTGACGTCTAGTAGTTTACAAGTGGCTCTCCAGAAACGTGAGGTGAACTGTACCCCACGATCCAACACGATGTGGAGGGGCAGGCCATGAAGACGGAAGATATGGCGGATAAAGTCTTTAGCCAGCTCGGGTGCAGACGGGAGGCCTGGCAGGGGAATAAAGTGAGCCATCTTGGAAAAGCGGTCAGCGACCACCCAAATGACCGTACAACCGGCAGAGACGGGGAGATCAGTTATGAAGTCCATAGCAATATGCTGCCAGGGGGCAGCAGGCACAGGAAGCGGAAGGAGGCGTCCGGCTGGCAGATGTCTCGGGACTTTGTTGCGGGCGCAGGACACACAGGCAGAAACAAAGTCTATTACGTCCTTGTGCAGGGTAGGCCACCAATAGTGCCGGGCAATAAGCTGGAGGGTCTTTTTCTGACCGGCGTGGCCAGCTAGCTTAGACGAATGGCCCCAGTGTAGGATCTTCTCCCGATCAGGTACTGAAACAAACGTCTTACCGGGAGGGAGACGATTTAGACTCACGGGAGCCACCTGCATTATTTTGGCGGGATCGATGATGTGTTTAGGTTCTTCCTCGAGATCGGACACCAGAAAGGATCGGGACAAGGCGTCTGCTTTGACGTTTTTGTCAGCCGGGCGAAAATGAAGAACAAAATCAAAGCGAGCAAAAAACAAGGACCACCGGGCTTGGCGCGGGTTAAGTCTCTGGGCATGCTGGAGGTAAGCCAAGTTCTTGTGGTCAGTGTAAATTATTACCGGATGAAGAGCCCCCTCGAGTAGGTAACGCCACTCCTCCAACGCCAGCTTGATGGCCAATAACTCTCGGTCTCCTATGGAATAGTTGCGCTCAGAAGAGGAGAAGAGTTTGGAGAAGAAGCCACAAGTTACCATTCTCCCGGAAGATGATTTTTGAGTAAGTACCGCTCCGGCTCCAGAGGAGGAGGCGTCAACTTCCAGGAAGAACTGCTTGTTGCCGTCCGGGCGATGCAGCACCGGGGCGGAAGAGAAGGCCTGTTTTAGGGAAAGAAAGGCCTCCTCTGCTTCGGGCGGCCACTCTTTGGGATTAGTACCCTTACGGGTGAGCGCGGAAATTGGGGCAGTCCGGGAAGAGAAGTGTGGTATGAAGAGGCGGTAGTAGTTGGCGAAGCCCAGGAATCGCTGAATGGCCTTCAACCCCTCCGGTCGGGGCCATTTCTCGATGGCAGACAGTTTCTCAGGATCCATTTGTAGGCCGGTCTGAGAGATAATGTAGCCCAGAAACGGAAGCGAGGTCTGCTCAAAGAGGCACTTCTCATATTTAGCGTAGAGATGGTTCTGCCTGAGCCTGAGCAGGACCTGACGAACGTCCCTCCGGTGAGTCTGGAGATCCGGAGAGAAGACCAAGATGTCGTCCAGGTACACCACTACGCAGGAGTAGAGAAGGTCCCGGAAGATGTCATTGACCAACTCTTGAAAGACGGCAGGAGCGTTACAGAGGCCAAAGGGCATTACCAGATATTCATAGTGGCCGTCCCGGGTGTTGAATGCCGTCTTCCATTCATCCCCCTGACGGATACGAACCAGGTTGTACGCCCCACGGAGGTCTAGTTTGGTGAAGATTCTAGCCCCCCTCAGACGATCAAATAACTCCGGAATGAGCGGAAGGGGGTACTTATTCTTCACCGTGATCTGGTTAAGGCCTCTATAGTCTATACAGGGACGGAGAGAGCCGTCCTTCTTTTTGACGAAAAAGAAGCCTGCTCCCGCCGGGGAGGTAGATTTCCGGATGAATCCCCTGGCCAGATTCTCCTCAATATATTCGGACATCGACCGGGTCTCAGCAGCGGATAAAGGATAGATACGCCCACGGGGAGGAGAAGTACCAGGTAACAAGTCGATAGGGCAGTCGTATGGTCTATGAGGGGGTAGTGTCTCTGCTTCCTTTTTATTAAAGACATCAGCATAAGACCAATAAGGGATCGGAAGTCCAGGTAGATTAGCTGGGGTAGGAGAAGGACGGACGGGATGGACGGGAACCAGACAGGTCTTATGGCAGCCCTGTCCCCAGCGAAGGACTTCTCCGGTCTGCCAGTCAAGAACGGGTGCATGTCTCTGGAGCCAAGGTAGACCGAGCAGGAGGGCGTGAGAGAGTCCAGGCAGAACATGGAAGGAGATACTTTCAGAATGCAGCATTCCCACCTGCAGAGTAATGGATTCGGTGATGAGTTGGATGGGGCGTGGTAAGAGCCCCCCATCCACGGCAGCAACAGACAAGGGTACAGCCAGAGGTTTGGTGGGGATGCGGTATTTCTCTACCAGGGACTGTGAGATAAGATTCCCGGCTGCTCCAGAGTCAAGTTGGGCTAGTTCGAAATAACGGTTCTCCCCGTAGACGATTGAAACTGACAACAGCAGGGATGGAGAGGATTTATTCTTGTCTAGGTGGACCTCTCTGAGCGAACCTAGACACAGGCGTTTCCCGACCTCTCCGGGCAGGCACGGATCCGGTGCTCCTTACTGCCACAGTAGAAGCAGGTCCCCTCGGCACGGCGTAAGTCCTGACGGGTCTTGACCATCTTGGTCTGGTCGACCTGCATAGGCTCAGGAGAGTGTACCTGGTAAGAGACAGAAGGAGTGACGGGTTTCTGAAAAGTAGGAGCTAGACGTGGTAATCTCCTCTCACGGGTGACCTCTCTGGCACGCTCCTGGAACCGTAGGTCAATCCGGGTGGCAAGAGTTATTAAATCATCGAGAGTGGTAGGAATGTCCCGACCGGCAAGCTCATCTTTAATACGGCCGGACAGACCCTCCCAGAAGACGGAAACCAGAGCGTCGTTATCCCAGGCCAGCTCCGAGGCAAGGGTACGGAACCGTATGGCATATTGGCCCACGGTGAGACTTTCCTGACGGAGGCGTAGCAGAGATGATGCGGATGAGGTCTTCCGTCCGGGTTCGTCGAAGACTTTCCGGAAAGCCGTGAGAAAAGCAGGCAAGTTGGATACCAGGGGGTCTCCTCTCTCCCATAGAGGATTTAGCCAGGCCAGGGCCTCCCCGGTGAGATGGGACATGATGAATGCAATTTTGGCCCGGTCGGAGTTAAACTGGTGAGATAATAGTTCAAAGTGCAGGGTGCACTGATTTATGAAGCCCCGAGCCTGGGCGGAGTCGCCTCCGAAGCGAGGAGGTGCAGAAAGCCGGGGTCCGGGGTAAGATACCATGGTATTAGTGGGCAGTGGAGCTGCCGGATTGCGAGACATGGCACTGGCGGAGGTTGCTGGTGGAGCAGTCAGAGTGTCCAGGCGAGTATTGACATTCCGCAGGTGACCCAGAATGGACTCCTGTTGGGACCTTTGACGGGACAGTTCATGACACAGGTCCGAGAGCGAGGGAGCTTGGGTGCCACCGGGTTCCATGGCCCGAGCAAACTGTAACGGGTCTGGGAGGCGGAACCTCTGAGCTACTATACAAGGGGGCGGTCCTTGTAAGGGAGCGGGTGGCGACCAGGGAAGACGGGCTGGAAGTCTCAGCAGGTGAACGGGACAGTCTCTGAGTGAACGGGACAGTCTCTGAGTGAACGGGCTGGAGGTCACGGCAAGTGACCGGGGCAGTCTCTAGGTATAGGGTTGGTACGACCTGTGGCGGCTGAAGATAGACGTGAGCTCCCAGGTGAGCAGGCGAGAGTCTCTGGATGAACGGGTGGTCACAGCATGTGACGGCGGAGCCTCCAGGAAGACCAGCGGACAGGCGACAGATGAGCGCTCCCAGGTGAGCGGGCAGAAGTCTCTGGACAGGCGGGTGGTCACAGCACGTGACGGCAGAGCCTCCGGGTAGGCAAGCAGACTGGTAGCAGATGAGCGCTCCCAGGTGAGCGGGCAGGAGTCACTGGACAGGCAGGTGGTCACAGCACGTGACGGCGGAGCCTCCAGGTAGGCTAGCAGGCAGGTAGCAGATGTGCGCTCCCAGGTGAGCGGGCAAGCTGGTCCATAGACAGACTGACAGGAGTTGGAAGGCAGACCGTCGGACCACAGGCAAGCAGGCAGGTAGCTGATGTGCGCTCCCAGGTGAGCAGGCAGGCTGGTCCTTAGACAGACTGACAGGATTAGTAAGGCAGACCGTCGGACCTCAGACTAGCAGGCAGGTAGCAAGTAATCAGGCAGGAATCTGGCAGGTAACTGGCAGGTAACTGGCAACGGGACCTGAGGGCTGAAGCACAGGTGAGACACAGGTGCAAACAACATTGCTCGGGCACCTCCATTTTGGAGGAGGTGCCTTATATATGGTAAAGTCCTCCGGCCATTGGCCGGGGACTCCTTAGGACGGCACGCGCGGCCCCTTTAAGAGGGAGGGAGAGCGCGCGCGCGCGCCCTAAGCACAGTGGCCGGGAAGGAGCGCGCGCTGCCAGCAGAGCGGGAGAGGGACGCCGGGCACGGAGCAGAGCGGTGAGGGGAACAGCGTCCCTGCCTAGCAGAGGGCAGGGACGCCGGCACTACAGAGATGGAGGAAGAACGTCCGCGACCATATCCAGGGACCATCTAAAGTTGTGTCCAGATATACTGAAACCCCAAGAAGAAGTGCCTCTCATAGTACCGGAGGAGCCTAAAGAAGCAGTGATACACACTAACTTAGGAGATTTCCCGGCAGATTGGCCCCAACTAGGAGGAGCAGTAATCATCCCTCTAATCACCTTCTACCCACAGCAAGAAGAGCCTGTAAGTGCTGAAAAGTAGCCAGCTCAAGAAGAATCCTCGGACGAAGGATCCCCGGTAGGAGAAGAGCAAGAAGGCCCAGCCAATGGTATGCATGCTAGTCCAGTAGAGAGGTCAATGCAGCCTTGTAGCCCCTCCACACATAGTCCTGACACATTGGGAGGTAGACCACCTACTAGTGCCTCCCTCATTCCGGTTCCCCGCAGGTCTACGCGTAGTACTAGAGGTAAACCGCCTGTCAGATACGCTAAGTAAGATAGTTACCCCTGGGGTATTGCATATGTATATTATTTTATGCTTTGCTTTATTACTGAACAGTTCAAGTTATATGGACACTTTGCCTAATGACTTCCTTATTTATCTAAGAACTCCGTGGCTGAGGACTGTGTGCAGCCCATAAACTATTTATTGTATATATTTGCACTCCCTGGAGTGCCCCTTTTAGGTGACCTCAGAAGTAAAACCTGTCTGGAGTGGCTCTACTAGAGGTCCAACTCGGGATCTTCATGCCCTGCAGCCACCCCAGGGCCTACGTTGAGGGTTTGGGACAGGTCCCTCAAACCACCAAGTACTCTACCCTGTGAAATGGACATCCTGTCTGGGAACCTCACCATAAGAGACTTGAATACTGAAGACGCTTGGTACCCGTTTATGTTATTATGCAACGTTTAAGAAAAGTGCCTCCCATAAAGGGAAGAGTTATTGTATTGTTCATGTTTACTTTTGTTGTTTTAAAATGTACTTCAGCCCAGGAGTGCTGAGCTTTGCTAGGGGGGAATGTGTGGAGCCCAGCTGCGCTTGGTACCATATATTCTAGAAGGGTGCATTGATGGAATCCTCCACAAGAGGCTCCCATAAACATTCACACATCTCCACCTTCCACCTCAGACCAGCAGAGGGAGCCTGTTAGGGATATAAATAGGGAGGGTGGGGCTAGGCAGTTAGTTAGTCTGGAGTACACAGAGAGTCAAGTCTGTTGAGAGAGTTCCTACAGTAGATGTGCCTGAGAGGAATCAGCTGCAGTGGAGCACAGTCAAGACTCAGTTGTAACTCAGTTAGAGCTTAAGGTGTGCCGACGCCTGTAAGAGCGGTGAAGAGCGGCAAGCTGCCGTTAGTGTGAGTAGCCTAGTGAGGGCCCGAGCGTGGCCGAAGGCGAGTGGAAAGTGAGTAGCAGTGGAGGCAGAGGAGCTTACCCAGCTCACCCCGAAACATATACCGGACACCGGGTCTGAGCTTACCGGGATCTCTACGACCCAGTAAGGCATAACCGGAATCCCTGGAGAACTACAGGTCCCAGGTTCACCAGAGAGCTGATACGTAACAGAGCCAGGAGACACATAGGCCCCTTAAGCTGGGAGCGTGCACTCCAAGAGAAGGCCCTACCACAACGTCAGCCGGTGCAGGACAAAGATAAAGTTAGGCCTAGCTTCAGGCAGGTCAGAAACTTACTACGCAGAGGCAAGAAACAGGAGGCCCTACACCCGCTCATTGGGGAGGATCCAGCTATGCACCCTTCACCCTACAGTGCTCCGGGATGTGCCTGAATTACCACCAGTAAAAGGTACTGAAGTGACTACCGTGTCCGTCCCCATTCTTGCTCTGACCTGGCTTGGTCTCGCCTGTCCTGAATCCCCCTCTCCGTACGCTGCCTTGAGGCCTAGCTCCACCTGTGGGGAGCTATTCCATCGAGCTGCCTTATCACCGGCCTCAGTGGACTGCCGCAGCGCTGGTGATTCTCACCAGAAACCACAGGTGGCTCACGAACTTTCATAAAATTAACAAACAATCCCCTTTTTAAAGCTGACCCCAGGGTACGGGCCCGGGAGCCGACCACCGCGACATCCCCAAAGACCAGGCAAAGGCCCGGGTACCGAGTCGTCCCCATCCCCCTGGGCGAGTCACATGCGTTGGGGGGCTTCATAAGTCTGCAGTCAACCCCTTTAACTTCAACTAAGGGGCCTCTAACAGAATAGATTGTTCAGCTGATATCAATCTCTACAGACTCCTCTGGTGGAGACTTATCTTGTCGAGAACAAAAGGATCGGCTTGCTGGAATTGGATATGTTGGACCCTTATCAACATCATTTGTTGGGGTGAGCATCTGGAGGCCCACATACACAACATACTGTCAGATTAAATATTGGCGAGTATGTATAGTAGCCTTATATTGCACATTCTGTACTTAAGGAGGACCTGTCATTTGCTCAAAACAGTTGAGTGAAAATCCTTGTAACAATCCCTGGCCTCCCTTGATTCTGCCAATCTTTTCCATTTTGTGTTGCATCGCTCCATTGCAGACATTTTTCTATTTCTTTATTCTGGAACGCTGTATGTGAAATTTCTGCTTGCAGGCCAATTGGGTGTTTCTTCGGAGTCTCCTCTATGGGGGTGCAGCTTCACCCCTCCCTCCCAGACCTTCACAGCTCAGCAGCATTTTCTACTGATAGATCAGCTGCCAGGTTGTGATTAGCATTGTCTGGGAGGGAAGGGTGAAGTCGCAAATGTGAATATGTCTGCAATGGAGCGACGCAGTGCAAAAGTTAAAAGACCGTCAGAATCAGGGAAGCTCAAGAATGTTTACAAGGTATTTAGCTTAATTTTCTTCAGCAAGGGACAGGTATTCTTTAATATATAGATAACCAATCACATGCAAAGTAATAATCAGAAATTAAGACCTTCTGGTCACTTGATATTGGAGAACCAGTATGTCATGGAGGTTTACTGGTTATTATGACAACCTGTGCCTGCAATAAACAATTTAGATATGTATACCCACATTATGAGGCCTTTACATTGTATCAACGCTTGCGATGAGAACGCCACATCATAGTAATAGCAGAATCACAAATATAAGACTATATGGACAGATTAAATCAAGATTTCTATTGCTGGCTGCAGAATGAGTTAACTGGGATATCATCAGTGAGTTTGGTCTGACTGTAGAAGTAACTACTCTTGTTTTTATTTTTTTCTTTTGAGCTCCATTCAGCTACTTTATGATTTATCACCTTCCCTGAGCATACATGGAAATCATGGGGTCCCATAGCAGAAGTAATAATTAAGCCCCCACAAAAAACATTAATATTCAGCGGGGTCACAGAAGAGCATACCTCACAACTTTGCAACCCTTCCATAGTAATTTTGCCCCAATTGAAGGCCCCTACTGTTCCCACGTACTAAGATACTCCTTTAATGGCCAAAAATGTGCCCCCAAGCACAGTAAGATACCCCCACAGTGAATTTCTCCACTGTGCCCTCCACACATACAGTATGATGACTCTACAGTACCCCCCGCAAAGTATGATAACCCCCAGTGACCTCTACACAGTATGATGGCCCCCGCATAACCCTCCACACAGTATAATGGACCACGCACAACCCTCCACACTGTATAATGGTCCTCATACAGTATAATGGCCCCCACTATCCACCCAAGCAGTATAATGACCCCCGTCAGCCACTTAGACAGTATAATGCCCCTCACCCCATAGCCCTCCAAATAGTATAATGGCCCAAACACAACGCTCCAAATAAAATAATAGTCCTCACATAAGCCTCTAAACAATATAATGGTCCCCACCCAGCCCTCCAAATAATATAATGGACCCCACATAGGCCTCCAAATAGTAAAATAGTTCCCATACAGCTCTCCAAATAATAGAACGGTCCCCACATAGCCCACCAAATAGTATGATAGCCTGACACATAGCCATTCAAATAGTAGTATAATGGCCCCCACAGAGCACTACAAATAGTATGATGCTCCCCACATAATCCTCCAAATAGTAGAATGGTGGCCCCCACATAGTTCTCCAAATAGTATGATGGTCCCCAAAACAGCCCTAAAAATAGTATTTTAGCACCCCAAATATGATGATGCCCCCCAAATAACGCTTCAAATAATATGATGGACTCCAAGTAGCCCTACAATAGTATCATGGCCTTCCAGTTTGCCCTCCAAATAATATGATGGCCCTCACAAACTACTTATTGATTTTAAAAAAAAAAATACTCACCTCTCCCCATTCCCCTGCTGTTCTGGTCTTTGCAGCATGTGGTTTGAAACTATGCTCAGCTCGGCACAGTGGACGCGATTTTGGGACGTTATCACGTCCACTGAGCTGAGACATCAGAAGCACAGAGGAGAATGATGGAGGAGGGAGCAGACGGTTCCCTCCTCCATCATTCCTTTCAATTGTATATGCATCCAGAATGCGGATACAGTTCAAAGTGTGATGCCGGATGCGGGGGACCCGATGCCTGTGCTGACATCGCCACCTGTCTCACAGTTGCAAAGCAGCTGCGGGGTCTGCTGTTATTAGCGGTATGCCAGTGCCATTGTTATGTCATATGAGCACCGGGAGAGCCAGTGCCGAGACAGCTGGTACAACACCAACAACGAAGGTGAATATAAGTGTTATTTTACTGCGGAGAAACATAGGGATTTAGAAGGGGTTGTCTGATTAGTGGACATCCCCTTTAAGTAATCAAGTTCATTAAAGGGGTTGTCCACTACTGCACATCCCAGGCTAATTAAATTTAGGACTTCAGCACCGCTTTTTCCAGACATTGCTATGACTTGTTATGTCCTCTGCAGCCAATTAGCAGATGTTGGTCAATAGTCTGTCAGGACGGACATCTGCTCTGAAGAAATAGAGTTTTTGAGACTTGTAGACATTATGGAATAACGTCCATAAAAAAAAAACAAGTCGGTATTGGTCCTCCAAGAAGCATGAAGCCCTCGCTGCTACTAACTTACTCCCATACCTGGATCTACCTAGATGATGAAAACACTTGGACTGTAAGGTACAAATCAGGTGAAATGATGAAACCTGGAGGGAATGTAACTTCAGGTTGTGCGTAGATATCCGTAGATAGAAGTCGTTATTTATCCGCCATTAATGAAATGTTTTGTCCATTTTTGCTCCACAAATCTGAGGCCGATGAATGGGGGAATGGCACCAATGCTATGGAGAACGCCTTGAAAATTGAAAAGGGCGTAAATCAGGCTCTGCTGGACCTCCACAAGATTGCTATGGACCATGCGGACCCTCATGTAAGTGACTCCCCCATAGCGTATAGATACCGCGTGTTCATTTTATAAAATATCCTCAATGAAGGAACAGTTCATGTATCTTCTGTGACCTCCATATTGTGCTGTTCCTGGAAATGTAATACCACCCGACTACTAGATGTCACGTTCCCCTTTATAATGGGGTGTGTTCCTACACAAGCTGCATATTATGGCACTGTTATAAAGCTATGGGACAATTCATTAGTGTATTTGCATCTTTTTTTTCTAGTTTTTAGTGTTTTTCATTTGCGCCTTGTTCTTCTTTTAATTTGCGCCTTTTTGAAGTCTGCAGCGTTCCCTTTTTTTTCATTGATCATTATGGGGTTTCCGGCTAATTATCTAATTGTGACTTTTTAAAAAGTTGTCACATTTTTACTCAAATATATTTCAAGTGATTTTATGTTCTGTAGTCCGAGAGGTTTTTTTGCACAAACTTTGCAACATTTTAGCATGCCACTTTTTTGCGATACAAAGACACAAAAAGGTTTAAAGACAAAAAAAAAAACAGTTTTGATTTTGGGCAAAATCCATGAACCAGGTGCGCCACTTTCAGGAATTTGGCACAAAAAAATCAAATGATACAAAAGACATAAAAGAGAAAAGGGACTTGAAAAAATACAATGTTCTATTTGGCCCTATGACGGCACAGCACAGATTTTAGTAAAGGTTTTGCAGGATTACTAAGAGGGGTTCACATGCTATCAATTGTTAAAGAAACAAGCAAAATGATGAATCAGACCCTCTGATTTTCGAGGTATAAGGCTACGTCCCCACGATGAACTTCTAGTGAGTTTTAGATATAGCAGATTTTCTGCCCCATTAAGTAAAATAGGTTTCTTGCATTTTTTCTAAAATATACAGCATAAAAAACTCACCCAAAACTCATTGTGAGAATGTAGCCGAAGGGTATGTGCACATCATTTAGATGTCGGTGAGTTGTCCTTGGTGAAGCTCTGCCACCGGCGGTTTTCACTCTATACTTTAAAGGGAACCTGTCATGTCCCTAAACACTATGAACCTGCAGATATGGGGTTAATCTGCAGGTTTATAAAGCTGCCGGACGTCTTACTGAAAGGCCGGCTACAGGGAGGAAATACACTTTTCAGTCATAGAGGCGCGGCCGGCGTGGCTTCAGTCATTGTTCAGTACATAGTGAGCGGCGGCTATAACCGCACCCTGGCACTGACTGACAGTCGGCTAAGTGGCCCCTGTAACCGCACCCTGGCACAGACTGACAGCCGGATCTGTACTGCTGAGCTGTCAGTCAGTGCCGGGGCGTTGTTACAGCTGCCGATCACTGTACACTGTGTTCCAAATTATTATGCAAATAATATTTTCTCAGATTTTCCCAAATTACCTATATGAATTGCAGTCATTGTAATTTTCCAGTCAAATAACTATTAGAGTACAATTGAAAGGTTTTTGTACAAACTGCCTATGATAACAGTATATTTTTTTAAAAATAAAATTTTTGAAATTATAAGCATTAGCAGGTTATTACAAACTGAAATCAAACAGTTTTCAACTCAAAACTTTATTCTAGGTGATGTTACATTTGCACATAGGACCGCTTGTTCGAAAGGAGCTTCTGAACTCTCTCGTCCATTGAATATGTCAGGTTTTGGATGGTTTCTGCTTCCAATTGTTTTGCATGAGGACAGAACACCCTCCCAGAGCTGTTGCTTAGATGTGAACTGCCTCCCGCCATCATAGACACTCCTTTTGATGATGCTCCAGAGGTTCTCAATGGGGTTGAGGTCAGGGGAGCATGGGGGCCACACCATAAGTTTGTCCCCTTTTATGCCCATAGCAGCCAGAGATGCAGATGTGTTATGTGCAGCATGAGATGGGGCAGTTCACATCTAAGCAACAGCTCTGGGAGGGTATTCTGTCCTCATGCAAAACAATTGAAGCAGAAACCATCCAAAACCTGACAAATTCAATGGACGAGAGAGTTCAGAAGCTCCTTTCGAACAAGCGGTCCTATGTGCAAATGTAACATTACCTAGAATAAAGTTTTGAGTTGAAAACTGTTTGATTTCAGTTTGTAATAACCTGCTAATGCTTATAATTTCAAAAATGACTATTTTTTGTTCTTTATTAAAATGAAAAGGTTGAAAACTCTGCTGTGCATAATAATTTGGAACATACATTTTGAGTGCAGTTTGAGTTTTTTATTTTTTTAAAAATATACTGTTATCATAGGCAGTTTGTACAAAAACCTTTCAATTGTACGCTAATAGTTATTTGACTGGAAAATTACAATGACTGCAATTCATATAGGTAATTTGGGAAAATCTGAGAAAATATTATTTGCATAATAATTTGGAACACAGTGTATATTGAGCGGTGTCTGAAGTTGCGCCAGAACCTTTAACCCCTTTCTGACATTGTGCATAATAATACGTCCCTGTGCCCTGGGCCTTATGGACCAGGTACGTATTATTACGACACAGGCTGTGCGAGCTCAATCGCCGCCGGGTGTCAGCTGATTTTGACAGCTGACACCCGACACTTTAACCCCCTAAATGATGCGATCGCCCGAAATGCCCGAAAATGGTACCAATAAAAACGTCAACTTGTCCCGCAAAATACAAGCTATCACATAACTCTGTCGACCGAAATATGGAAAAATTATAGCTCTCAAAATATGGCGATGCAAAAACTAGTCTTTGCAAAAAAAAACGTTTAGTGTGTGACAGCTGCCAAATGTAAAAACCCGATATGAATCTGGTATCACTGTAATCGCACCGACCCGAAGAATAAATTCATCTAATCACTTAAACCACACGAGGAACGGTGTAAAAAAATAAATAAAACCAATTCTTCACCTGCTTTTGATTTGTTCATTCAGCCTCCCAGAGTTTGCAATATGGCTCTGCCCACATTTATCCTGTGCTCTACGCTCAGCGCTTATACCGGGGTTTCCATGTAAATCTCTGAAATACGTGATCCAGACGGAACCTCCGGCGGAAGATTCCCTGTAATGAGGCAGATGGAGGCACCGTCTGGCCTGTGATCCCACGGTGTCCGTCTTTTTATTAGGCCTGAATAAAAGTGCCGTCGGCCACAGTTTTGTGAGCCTCTGAAAAAAAGGACACCGCTGAACAGAGGCCACACAGAGTCCAGAGTAATTAACAAATAAAGTAGCGCACTGCAATGCTAAGTATGTAAACATGAAATATAGAATATGAATAGCATTACTGCTGTAGAAAATAGAAATAAATGAGAAATCTTAGCATATAAATTGGCCAATTCATGTGTACCTGGCAGCCGCGGTAAGGCGTTTCTCAGTGCCAGGACCCTACCAATGTGAATACCTCTCTAAGGGACAGGTACGCATGAATTGGCCAATTTATGCGCTAAGATTTCTCATTTATTTCTATTTTCTATAGCAGTAATGCTATTCATATTCCATATTTCATGTTTACATACTTAGCATTGCAGTTTGCTACTTTATTTGTTAATTGTATATGGAGGTAGCTTCTCCTAGTAAGCACCTGTTCACACCTATTTCTCATATTGGAAGTGCCGGCAGTTTTTTCTGTTTACAGAGTCCAGAGTAAGGCTGGTTTCACATGTCCTGATATTTCCAGTATCGGAAAAACCGTTACGGGAGATATCCGTGTCCATGTGCACCTGTGTGGCAACCGTGTGCCGCATCAGGAGCGCACGTTCCGCCACCTGGGAATCAGCAATACAGTTACCGCTGTTCCCAAGCACCGGGTGCTGAATGCTGCCCTCATCATTGTCCCCTGCTGGCGCTGCGATCAGCACAAGCAAGGGACAATGATGAGAGTAGTAGTCTCCTCCCGCTGTGTCCTAGTGTAAAAATAAGAATAAAATTAAAAAATCCTTATACTCACCTGCCTATCAAAGTAAAAGTGAAGTACCCATAGCTCTTTCTTACATTCAAGCATCTGATGCTGATGCTCAGTCTATGGAGTTGGCATCTTAGCTGTTGCTAGGCAACTTCCTTATAAGGTGAGATGCACCTGTAAGATTCCATCACAAGATTCCATCATGACATCACTGCTATTATGACATCATAATTCACAACCACTACTTATACAAGCGTTTACACTTCAGTGTCACTTTGATACCCCGGTGTTATTATTGCCAGTGTTTAGCTACTTATCTAGTGATATACTGATTGCGCATTTCATTGAAATGTCTGGAATTTCTCCAGACAAGCTTCAGGAGTTGGCACTACTCCAGGGGATTCTTACTACCTATACCCCTAACTTTGTGCTACCACTACCCGATGGCGTCCTCAGCTTCACTTACCGGCTTTTACAGCAGAACATCAGGACATTAGTACAACAGGTAAATAGCAGACAATCTGCACAAATTATTATTATTATGTCTAGTTGGTCTCCCTTACTGTATATAGTAGTATTATTGGTAGTAATAAATTTAGACTTTCTTCAGTGTCAGGCAGGGTCATATTTGTAATAGAGATCCCCATTTTGGGAAGAGGGTGTAGAAGTGCAGCATGAGCCTGTGTGATTCAAATGTCAGTGCTAGATTTCATTCCTAGTCCATACCTTGTCCCTTAGTAAAGACACTTCATTTAGCACCTTAATCCGGATTTCTTATAAATATGTAATTATGATTTTTATTGTGTATAACAAATATTAATAATTTATCTCAGACCATAGAAATAGCCTCACTGATCAGAAATGTAAAGTACCCACCGCTCTTTTTACATTCAAGCATCTGGTACTGATGCACAAACTATGGTTTTGCCACCTTAACTATTGCTAGGAAACTTCCTTTTACGGTGAGATGCCCCGTTAAGATTCCATCACAAGATTCCATCACGACATCACTGCTATTATGACATCATAATTCATCACCACTAATTATACAAGAGTTTTCATGCTGTATAAAAAAAATAATAATAATAATACAAATCAAATAATAATAATGGAATACAAGTTTATTTACAGAAAATTGTTCTTTAGATCGACACCAATATAATATATAAAATGTACCAAATGTGTAGTAATTGTAGCTGCAGATAGACAGGAGTAAAATGGTGACATAAATGACCTCCTCCATTCTGCACTTTCTCTCATGATTTTCCTTTTGTATTTATTTCCATCTTTATAGGCTGAAGAAAAAGCCCAAAGTGGAAAATTGGCCTTTTTTAAACAACTGGCCCAAAATGTCCTGAATATACTGGAGAGTCCGGCCCGCTCACTGGAGCACCTGGTAAGGATCCATCATCTTCTATATCACATGTCCTTGTCGTCTCCAGGCAGGCACAGGATATTTCATGACCGCCTGTCCCTGCGGCTCCATCATCTGTGATGGCAGTCTGTACTCAGCGGTGGGAGTTTGTATTTCTGCCTCTGTTTTGCTCGATCACCACAATCTTCCTTCTTGTAAATGCTGCAATTCTGATAACAGAGATCAGTTGTATATACAAGTACCTTATATATTATTGTTGATTTACTGGAGGGAGTGGCTGTGTATAGTCCGTCCAATACTGAAATAACCAGTAAATCCAATGTTTAGTCCTTCCTATCTATTGTATATGATAATTTAGTATTTGTGAAATGTTATACTAATTGTACATATTATAACCATCAGGAAACATCCGAAGGTGACTCCGAAGAGGGGCAAACCGTGAACATGCCTGACCCTAATATTAGTCAGTTAGAGCTAAAAACTGATCTGATTGAAGGTAAGCCGATCATCTAATATTTTACATTCAAATATCGAGATATTATAGAGAATGGCAGAGAATATGTAGATTTACTCTTCATCCCCTGTAATGGAGAGGGATCATGTAATTCTACTTCACTCCAGTGTGGTCTTCTCGGCTCCAAAATGAGGGTCATAGATCCCCAATCAGGTAATTGTTCAAAAATACCATATTTTGAAGACTATAAGATGCACCAGACCATAAGAAGCAGGCGAAATTTTGGAGCTGAAAATAGGAAAAACATTTTTTTAATAAAATGGTGGTGCAGCTTATAATCCAATTTTGTGGTAACTTTTCTAGGGGAAAGGCGGCGGAAAGATGGCAGCAACAGGAGTGGGGCGATGCTGCACTGAAGTCCCCGCACTTCCATGGTTTTCAATCTGGTGAATCTCGGGAAAATCTCCACCGGAGGTGGCGCATGCACAGATTGAGATCTCGGGAGACAAGATCTCAATCTGCATGCGCCGTCTCCAGAATCCATTTTTCCGAAGTCCACCACACTGAAAATCATGGAAGTGCGGAGTCTCCGGCGACATTTTCTAAAATCCCAGGGGCCGCTGCATCCTTCCTCCGCCGAACACCCCCTCCTCCCAGCCTGGGGCCCACAGCATCGCCCCACTCCTGCCGCCGCCAGCTTCCTGCAGCAGTGACCCTGCTTCCTGGGGCCTCGCTTCACCGCAACCGCCCCCCCCCCTCAGTAAGCTACGTTTGGATAAGACGCACCCCCATTTTACAGAAAAAAGTATGTCTTATAATATGAAAAATACGGTAATCAGATCCTGAACAATCGCCCAGTGTATCTATCTCTGGATGTGCCATAAATACTGTATATTTAGTATGTGCAGAATACCAGATATCTAGTTTTCATATCATTTACAGAGATCTTGTCATGTCCTTCATTATATGGATGTGTTGTATATTAAGTACTGATATAGACTGATACATGACATCTCTTCATTATTTTATCATTATTTTAGAAATAACTGTGTCGACGGCCAGTACTGATGGTGGAATATGTGAGACACCAGAGATCCACGAATCTGCCAGTGTAAGTATCAGAGGAGACGTCTGTTTATCATCAGATAACGGGGTATGAATTACACATATAATATTATACCCAAGATGACAATGGGATATCTTTGCTTTTATGTAGATCAGATCTATTGTGAGTAATGATGGCATTAATATTCTGCCTCTTCTGTGTGATGCCCCTTATCATACCCTGCAGTACCATGATATCTATGTATGGGGAATATCCCCTTATAATATAATACTGTCTGTGGAGGGTCCGGCTTGCATCATGTCCTCTACATCTGCTGCAGTGTAATCAGCGTGGACATAATATAGAGGAGAAGTTCCTGCATCTGGAGCTTTTATTTTCCTGCAGATTCTATGTCTTAATGTCATTTCTTATTATTTCTAGGCCTTGACCGGATCATTGAACTTGGAGACAAGTCCTAGTAAGACCGATTTTAAACCAATCAAACTGATCAGCAGTGGAGCTTATGGGTGAGCTTTATGTTTGCATAATATACATATCCTAGGGTTCCTTATGACAATGCTTCTGTCTCTGTGCCCAGCCCGTACAACAGAGAAATGATCTGAGTCCATACTGTCCACAAGAGATGAGCGGATCAGGCAAAATTATAATTTTTGTTCACGTGGACTTGTGAAAATACGATTCAAGGAGAAATTAATGTCCCTTATTACGCTCTGGGGTCTCACCAGGCACCAGAACATAATAAGCATAAGAAACATACTTATACTCACCTTACTGCTCAATTCCCTAGCCCCTCCACTTCTCACCGTCACCCGTCCGGTCCTCACTGCCTCTTCAGTTTGCCACCGCTCACGCTATGCAAGGACTTCTGGCTTTGAGAAGGTCTGAGAGAGTTCTATGCAAGAGCATAAAAAGTCACAACATTGTGACACCGTGACTGTTCTTGCGCTTGTGCATAATCCTCCCAGATCTCATCAATGTTGGAAGTCCCGTCCCAGTATGAGAGGCATTTGGATTTCAGCATTAGCAGCAGAGATTTGAGGATGCGGCAAGGAACAGACGGTTGAGGCGGAGGGGCCGTAGAAGTGAGTATAAAAATTTGTTTATTTTTAAACATTTTTATGGCCTTTTAAGATTTTAAAAATGGTGGCCAACGCTTGACATTTTGCTAAATCCATGAGTAAGCAAATTACAAAAAACAAAACAAACAAAAAAAAACAAAACGCCATTTTGGTGAATGTTGAATTTTGCAAAATCTGAGTAGAATTCAATTCCACTCAAATTTGTTAGCTCATGTCTACTGTCCACATCTATATGTCATTATTTAGGTCAGTTAGGAAGTGACATAGATGAGGACCTCGCATAGGTCATCATTTATGTTGTGTAACTTGATGGATTTCTACATGGATTTCTAGTAACATCTAGTAGTAACCAGACAATCATGTGATGAGGTTTATAGACAAAATGTTAGTAAGAATTCATTATAAATCATGGATCTTCCTTCTCTCCAGAGCCGTCCACTTAGTGCGACACAAATACACAAGCCAGCTATTCGCTATGAAGAAGCTGGACAAGGAGAACGTGAATATTCCAAGAAGACTTGAACGTGCCTTTCTAGAGAGGGACATCCTAACATTTGCTGATTGTCCCTTTGTGGCCTCCATGTTGTGCTCCTTTCCAACTCCTCATCATCTGTGTATGGTCATGGAGTATGCAGCAGGTAGGTCATATCCATTGTGCCTATATCCAGCCTCAATCTGCTTATCTCTAGCATCTTCTCCATAATCTGAATGTGACCACATGGACGGTTACATGTCCATACTGCATTTACTATAAGTTATCTGTTACCAAGATGCCAGGAAAATCATTATCTCTGTGAATGTCCTCACTGAGAATGGCAAAAATATCCACTGAGGATAAAAGGAGGATTTGACTCAATTCTAACAGTTTGTATAGATGAGCATTTCACAGAGTAATGAATAAGAGGCTTGTAGATGAGGCACGGCTCTGTCTTTTTATATTGGGTCACTCTGCTTTATACGCTCTACATTAGGCCTCTTTCACACGTCAGTATTTCTGGTACGTGTGGTGACAGTTTCCACACGTACTGGAGACACTGACACATGTGCGCACATGTCAGTGTTTCCACGGACCGTGTGTCCATGTGATCCACACATAGACATGTCTGTTTTTGGCCAGCAGGACGGATCACACAGACCCATTCAAGTCAATGGTTCAGTGTAAACACGTACCGCACATGGATGCCATCCGTGTGACATGTGTCGGCGCCTGGGAATTAGCGATAAAGTTAGCGCCGGGTGCTTAACGCTGCCTTCATCATTGTCCCCTGCTGGCGCTGTGATCAGAACCAGCAGGGGTTAATGATGAGGGTTGTCTTCTCCCAGTGTATTTCTACCTGTAAAAATAAGAATAAAAAAAAATCCATACACTCACCTGTCCTAAGTGTCCCCCACTGTAATCCATGAGACCGCTCAGCAGAGGAGCCGGGGAGAATGACTCCTGCAGCGAGCGGCCCCGAAGCTGCATTGAGCTCAGCGAGCGGTGTCCTGTCACTCACTGAGCTCAGCGGAGGTCTGGTGTCGCTCGCTGCAGGAGTCATTCTCCCCAGCTCCTCTGCTGAGCAGTCGCATGGATTACAGCGGGAGATACTTAGGACAGGTAGGTGAGTATAAGGTTTTTTTTTTTATTTTATTCTTATTTTTACAGGTGGAGACACCGGGAGCAGACTACAACTCTCATTATTAACTCCTGCTGGTGCTGATCGCAGTGCCGGCAGGGGAAAATGATGAGCGCAGCGTTCAGTACCCGGCTTTTGGGAATAACGCTAACTGTACACTGATTCCCAAACGCCGGTACGTGTGCTCCTGATGCGGCACACGGACATCTCCGGCACAGGTTTTTCCGGTACCAGAAATATCCGGACGTGTGAAACCGGCCTTATACAGTATATAAAGCAAAACCACAAATGAGACTGCTGACACCATTAACTAATTATATATTTATTTATTGTAAGATACATAGTATATATAGCTCATACTTTTTTGGCCAGAGTAGTGTCTCTTTTTTGTATGAGTTACCTTGTTATTTTTAAATATTTATTCCACGTGACTAATAAAGATTCATGCTTTTATATGGGATGTTGCTTCATTGCACTTATTTGTGCAGCTCTTGCACCTTTGTGGTTTTGCTTCATAGACATTTAGTGCAGTTCTAGTTACTATTCGGGTATGCTCCAATGGAGGGTTTTTTGCATTATTATACAGTATATCTCTGTGTATGACATCCTGCCCCAATGTCTCCGCTCATTTCTCATTCACACTCCTCATGTGTAATTTACATTGTAACAAACCCTCTCCTGTCACATTTGCTTTCTGCTGTAGGAGGAGACTGTGGCAGTTTTATGAAGAACTATGGGCGTTTACCTGTCCCCTTGGCTCGTCTGTACATTGCAGAAACGGTTCTAGCTGTGGAATATCTGCACAGCTATGGTGTAATGCACAGAGACCTGAAGCCTGAAAAGTAAGTGACACTTGTAGTATAAGAAAGGGGAAAAAATATATCGTTTATTATACAATCTATTTGCAACTTGGGGCTGACATCTTTTTTTCACAGCCTCCTGATAACGTCAACTGGTCATATTCAAGTTACAGATTTTGGGCTTTCCAAACTCTGCCTCATGAGACCAACATCAGAGATCTACAAGGCTCCAATTGAGGACATCACCAGAGAGTTCCATGATAAGGAGGTAGGCAGGAACTTGTTCTTTACTCATCTCCTCCATTTCTCCTTCTCTTATACTTTCTCATCTAGAAAACGTTTCCACCGATGTTATTTGTCACAATTATGTTCTCTGATCATTATCTCATTCCTCTGTTTTTTCCAGATTGCTGGCACCCCTCATTACATAGCCCCAGAAGTAATCTTAAAGGAAGGCTATGGAAGGCCAGCTGACTGGTGGTCAATTGGGATCATCCTATATAAATTTCTTGTAGGACGTGTACCATTTAATGCACGTTCCAAATATGAGATTTACAGCCATATTGTCAGGGGTAAGTAAAATAATCTGATTGCTGTGTAATGTCATTGTTATTTAAATAGATTAGTTGTGTGATTTAGTTACTTGTGTTAATGCAAAAGATTTTTGTTTTAATAAAATAAATTAAGATGTTTCATTTTCTGTAATATTTGCTTTTTATATAACAGATGACATAAATTGGAAACCTACTAATTCCGCTTTTCCAGCCATAGCTCAGGATATCATCATTGAACTGGTCAGAAAAGATCCAGCACAAAGACTTGGGACAGGTAATGTATATAATACTATTATTAATGACTTATTACACCTTTGTGAACAGAAAATGAATAATGAGGATCAGCACTGAGGTTTTGTACTCTACCAGCTTGTCCATTCCCCATTCTTCATGCTAAGACTTTCAGTACATCTACTTCACTTCGGCTCTGTTACGTCAACAGTTCAGATTAACGCCCCCTTCACACGTCCGTATAAAATCAGCAGTGAAACCAGTACCGGAAAAAAACAGTACTAGTGTCATCAGTGTTTTGAACCAGTGTGCCATCAGTGTTTTTCCGGTACGGCAAAGAAATGATAAAGTGTCTCTTATATTTTGTAATGTTAAACAGATACAGCATAAGGAAGGCACACAAATGGCACACGGATGCCATCTGTGTGATGTACGTGTTTTTCAGGGTCCCATAGACTTGTATTGGCCCTTGTCATCTGTGCTGCCACAAAAAAACAGCAGCATAGATCATAATGGGTACATGGGAATACGTGGAAAAAAAAATGGATGCCACATGTAGTGCAAACACGGATATGTGTAGAAGGCCTAACAAACTTGTCTCTTTGACAATAACTATATCACTATTCATTGTTTTCCTTTTCAAGGAGGAGCAAATGAGATCAAATTTCATCCATTCCTGCGTAACTTAGATTTTGACAACCTTCTAAGTCAGAAGTCGCTGTTCATTCCTGATCTTGAGTCAGAAGAGGATACCATCTACTTTGACAGTAAGTAGAATGAGACATCATCTGCAGAAAGCTGCTGTGTGTCTTGTATTTCATTTTAAGTGAAAATCAGTCCTCACCTTGATTAATGATAAAATGGTGACTGTTCAGGACAAAGTATTATGCTAATAATCTCGATTAACTCTTGTACTTTTCAGCTCGATGTAGTATACATCAACATATTGATTCAGATGAGGGGGACACAAGTGAAGATAATGACTGGCCGGAAAGCCAAAACTTTCTATCATCTTCGCATAGGCTTTCTAAAGTAAGTATGTGACCAATAAGATCGATACAACCTATAATTAAAATAAAATTTTAAAATATTAAAATATTTTTTTTTCCTCTTTGTATTAGCTCTGTTCCATCCATACCAAGATGATGAACAATGAAGAACCCAAGTCACCTCCAGGGTATTCACCAGAAAGTGCAAAACAGTCAGACATGTGAGTAAATTATTTTTATGGGGTCACCAAATTCAAGACGAGTGTAACTCGATACTAAATCCTGTATCGATGACCACATGATTGCTGATCACCATGTTTCTGACTTGTGATAACGCTGGTGATGAAAGTTGATAACTATGACCAGCTTTAATTTCCAGTTCATTACAGGAAAATAAATATTACTAGTGATTCTCCATTCTTGCTGGTAGAAGAGGGTCTTGAGCACAGCATCCCCTTCATGTTATTCAGATGTCCTAATGGGCTTTGCAGACAGGTGTTGTATCCGTATCTATTGTTTTCACTTGTAATTTATATGTTTTTATTCTACCAAACAGACAGAAAGATTCTTCCCCCTCTAAATCTGATGACAGCCAGACACAGAAAGATTCTTCCCCCTCTAAATCTGATGATGACAACCAGACGCAGGAAGATTCTTCCCCCTCTAAATCTGATGACAACCAGACGCAGAAAGATTCTTCCCCCTCTAAATCTGATGACAACCAGACGCAGAAAGATTCTCCCCCCTCTAAATCTGATGACAACCAGACACAGAAAGATTCTTCTCCTTCTAAATCTGATGACAACCAGACGCAGAAAGATTCTTCTCCTTCTAAATCTGATGACAACCAGACGCAGAAAGATTCTTCTCCTTCTAAATCTGAGGATAAGCAGACAAAGAAAGATTCTCCCCCCTCTAAATCTGATGATGACAACCAGACGCAGAAAGATTCTCCCCCCTCTAAATCTGATGATGACAACCAGACGCAGAAAGATTCTTCCCCCTCTAAATCTGATGACAACCAGACGCAGAAAGATTCTTCTCCTTCTAAATCTGATGACAACCAGACGCAGAAAGATTCTCCCCCCACTAAATCTGATGATGACAAGCAGTGTTTCACTGCTGAAGGCAGACAGTCATCCATATTGTCAGGTATGTATAGCTCTATAGGTCATTCTATTGCAGCCTGTGTCAAAAAGTGTAATATGAAAAACAGCCCAACATTTCATTTTATAAAAATCCTCACTCTTAGGCTGTGTGCCCACGATGCGTTTTTCAAGCGTTTACGCTGCGGAATTTCTGCAGTGTAAACGCTTGGGAAACGCTTGGTAAACCTTCCCCCATGGTCTCCAATGCAATTCAGCACTTTCAATGCCCATGCTGCGTATTTTTCCGCAGTGTTAATGCTGCGCTCAAAAATCCGCAACATATCCATTAATTTTGCGGACACGCAGCGTAATCGCCGCCATTCCTTGCATTAGAACGCGCCAATTCCGCAAGACTGCACCTGTACTTGCGTAATTGGTGCGTTCTAATGTGCAGATGGTACCCAAGTCTGGAGGAGAGGAGACTCTCATCCAGACCTGGGTACCATAGAATCTGTAAAAAATAGAATTTAAAATAAAAAATAAACTTATACTCACCTTCCGATGTCCTCCCGGTGTTTTGTCCACGCCGTCCGGTCTCTTGCAATGCTCGCGCTGTTGTGAAGGACCTGCCATGACGTCACTGAGTCATGTGACCCATCACATGACTCAATGACGTGACCGCAGGTCCTTCACATCACCGGGAGCATTGCAAGAGACCGGACGCAGCAGAGATGACACCGGGAAGACACCGGAAGGTGAGTATAATCTTTTTTTTTTTTTTTTTTTTTTTACCATTCTTATTCTTTTTTTAACTATTACTTGGTCACACTATATAAATCCATGTCGGTTGCATGGATTTATATTGTGTGACCAACTTGTCAAGCACTTTTCCAAGTGATGCTCAAAATCTCTTGGAAAACTGCTTGAAAAAACGCATGCAAAAACGCTGAAAAAACGCTTCTCTCTGGCAGAAAAAATGCATGTAAATCTGCATGTAAATCTGCATGTGTTTCTTTCTGCCAGAGAGAGGCAAAAACGCTCTGCATCAAATCTGCTACGTGGGCACATAGCCTTATAGGTTATAATTTTGAATGCATAAGAAGCCATTCAGTCTTCTGCCAAACTGATTCTGAATACTGCACCCATGGCTCCATATAGGCCTATACTGATCCTTATCACCTTAAGAATGCACTGAGGTTTTAGCTAACTTATTTTAAGATATTACTTGCAGGATGCCGCAGTGTTATCATGTTAATAAGGGGACATAGTTCCCTGGCTAGACACCACATATCGGAAAACCTACAGGTTTCATATTAATCAGTTCACAAGGCAATCTAATTCTCAGACCCTCAGGTGGTTTTATGTATATATGACATATTCTCTCTATTATGGTGCAATAATCAATTACCTGACTACAGGCTACAAGAATAACAGAATTCTATATAAAGATACAAAGCTAATCTTTTAGGAGTTTATAATATACATCTTTTTCTTGTTTTTTTTATCAGAATCACCAGTTCAGGGGAAAAGAAAATCTGCATCGAAAGATCGACAAAAAACAGAGAAGGTAGAAGAGAGAAGTAGAAGAGGTAAGTGTAACAATAAGCTCCATGTTGCATGATGTCAGTCAGTGAGAAGGAGTCATGTGGAGCAGATATTATCTGTAGGATTACTGACAATCACCCCGTACCTCTGTATGGATACGACTCCTCTATCATCCTGTCACAGTGACACTACAGTAGTATCCTCTAATACAGGGTTCCCCAACTCCAGTCCTCAAGGCCCACCAACAGGTCATGTTTTCAGGATTTCCTTAGTATTGCACAGGTGATGTAACTATTGCCTGTGCCGATGATGGAATTATCACCTGTGCAATACTAAGGAAATCCTGAAAACATGACCTGTTGGTGGGCCTTGAGGACTGGAGTTGGGGAACCCTGCTCTAATACATACATGTCAAACTCTGGCCCGTGGACCAAACCTGCCCGCAGGGTGGTTATATTTGACCCGCAACAATAGAACCACCAACACTATTTGGGGCCATTATTCTGTATGGAGGACAATGTGGGGCCCATTATACTGTACGGGGGACTATGTGGGGCCATTATTCTGTATGTAGGATTAGTGGGGTCCAAGTTTTTCATTTTGGCCCTCTGTGTGTTTGAGTGTGACATCCCTGCTCTAATATGTAGTCCCATTACTTACATTAGTTATGTCTCTTTGTCTCCTCTCACAGGTTCCACCTTCCGCCGGCTGATATCATCTTGCCGGCGTGGATTATCCAGGGTTGCTCGCTCCATCAGACAAAGCTGCTTATTTGCTCCCTGTCATCGGAGCAACACAAACATCTCAATGTGAAAAACCCTTCATGTCTAGTGCCTAGTACAGCATGTCCACCATTAAAGATGCACCTGTGTGGAAGGACTTGTACCATCTACCTGTGGCCTTCTGACCAGCAAGTAACATCTGCAGAAGAAGGCCCTCCAAGAACATCTCTTCATCCTTCCATGTAATTCTTAATAAAAAAAAACTAAAAAGAATCATTTCAAATTGATTAATGTCCCTTTGCATTTAATGTAATACTACTGACATTTATGGCATATCAGTACTAAACATCATATATGTCTGATGAGAGAATATCGTTTCCATGTTTCATATTAATCCTCTAATCCTCAGCCAAAAGTGGAAGAGAAGACCAGTGATTCTGTTACATCTACGAATGACAGTCAATCCAGGGAAAAACACCTTCTGATCCATACATTTTTCAGGCACTCTGATCCTTTTACCTTCATGTGGCTCTACTTAAGTTTTATGTATAAGAACCAGATGGATTCAGTACTGGGCATCCTGGGGGTCCCAGCAGCCACATCCCAATTGTTCAAATAAAAAAGACATACAGTATTATAGTGATATATATATATATATATATATATATATATATATATATATATATTTATATTCACTTGTGGAAAACCCTTTTAACTAGGGCTGTGGTGTCAGTAAGTCAAATTTCCAACTATAATAATTACTAATAACAAATATACTGCAACAAATAATAGTAAATATTCAGCAATTTATGCATGAAAATAATTTATAATATACAATATTAACAATATATAAGTATTTACATTTTTTTCTACCTGCAGTTGGAGTTGGTACGTTCTTCTGATACTAACTCCACAGCTCAGCTTTTTATTCTTTCCTGCTCCTCTAACATAAAAGTACAGCAATTAATTATGACAAGTTAATCATTTAAATGCTGCTGTCAATCTCTGACAGCAGCATGTAAATGTAACCAGTGCCACCGCTTCCATTTACCAGCTCCCATCTGTGCCCTGTGACATGATCTCGGGGGCTGATGGGTCACTATGACAGTGAGGGCGCTGTGTCTGCTGTCTTGGTGCTCCTCTGGAGCTCATCTATATGCTGAGCTTCAAAGGAGACCGAGATTTAGGCTACCGTCCCACTATCTGTATTTGGTCCAATTTAACCACAAATGGATTTTTTTCCTATTTTTAGTACATTGAATAGTAAAATGAATCATTCAAAACTACAAGTAACCCCAAAGTCATGCCAGTTTCCATGGCCCAGAAGATTCTCTGAAGGAAGAGTGTCATTGGGTGACTGCTTCTTTGGTAAATACCATAAACATTAGCACTTAAAAGGGTCCATAGGTCTGGAACCGTATAGATGATTTCGAAACATACAAAAAAAAGCTCAGTGATAAGAAACAGATGATGGTTATTAATGGAACACACTAACTGGGTCACATTTAAAAGTGGTGTCAGGAGTCAGTATTTGGACTTCTATTTAATACATTTATTAATGACCTTTTGGGGGGTATACAGAGTAAAATTTCAATATTTTCAGATGATCGTAAACTCTGCAAGGTTATCAGTACATAGGAGGATAATGTAATATTACAGAGGGATTTATGTAAGCTTGAGGTTTGGGCTTGGGACAAATTAAAATGTACAATTATGTACTAAACACTGGGAAAACAATCACTGGAAAAGACTTGGGTGTATGGGTGGACAGCAAACTCAACTTTAATAACCAGTGCTAGGCCGCTGCTGCCAAGGCAAATAGAACCATGGAAGCATTAATTAAAAAAGCTATTACACAGCAACCAGACTGCTAATATGGGCCATACAGGTAAGTATAGATTCACATTTCTATCACCTTTATGCCCATATTAGCGCTCTGATAGGTCAGAGAGAAAATTAAGTTATATCCTCTCTTTAGCCACTCGCTTCCAGTCACTGTGGTGGTTCAGGTAGCTGTTATAGTCACCGATCTCTACACAGAGAGCATGGCTATCATCACTCTCCAGCACACTGATTGATTACCTGTTGTGCAGTATGTATGCAGTGTGTGCGTGCAGAGCATGCTGCCAGTCAAAGTGCCAGCGAGTGATTGCTCAATGTATAGTGAGTAGTGGATATAATTGCTGCCTGCATCTCCTTGATGACTAGAAGAGGGTGGCTACAGGGAAAATAAAACTTAATTTTCTCCCTGTAGCCACTGCTTCAGTATGCGGGATAACCAGGGCTTAAACACAATATACCTGCTGATTGCCCGAATATCTGTGGGACAGTGGCTTGCGAAAGTATTCACCCCCAGGACATTTTTCATGTTTTGCTACCTCACAACCTGGAATTTCACTGTTTTTTTTTAAGGTTTGCATCAGTTCATGTAAAGAATATGCCTACAATTGTGAACATTTGGTTTTCTTTTTATTGTGAAGCAAACAACAAATAGGACAAAATAATTGAAAACTTCAGTGTTCATAACTATTCACAACCGCCCCTCCCCTAAAGTCAGTACTTTGTAGAGCCTCCTTTTGTGCCAATTACAGCTGCAGGTCACTTTGGATAAGTCTCTATGAGCTTTCCACATCTTACCACTGGTATTTTTGTTCATTCCCCAAAGCAAAACTGCTCCAGCTCCTTCAAGTTAGATGGTTTCCTATGGTGAACTACAATCTTAAAGTCTGGCGACAGATTCTCAATTGGATTAAAATCTGGGCTTTGACTAGGCCAGTCCTAAAAATTTCCAAGTTACCCGTTAAGCCACTCGAGTGTTGCTATAGCTGTCTTCTTTGGGTCATTGTCTTGTTGAAAGGTGAACCTCCATCTCAGACTCAAATCACTGGCAGGCTGAAACAAGTTTTGCTCAAGAATATCCCTGTATTTTGCACCATCCATCTTCCCATTGACTCGGACCATTTTCCCTGTCCTTGCTGGCGAAAAACATCCCCACAGCATGATGCTGCCACCATCATGTTTCACTGTAGTGTTCATGGGGTGATAAGCTGTGTTGCGTTGACGCCAGACATAGAGTTTACCTTAGTGGCCAAAAAGTTCAATTCTGGTCTCATCTGACCACAGCACCTTCCTCCATACATTTGGGGAGTCTCCCACATGTCTTTTGGCAAACTTAAAACAAGCCTTACAATTTCTGTGTGTAAGTAAAGGCTTTTTTCTGCCCACTATTCCATAAAGACCACCTCTATGTAGTGTACAGCTGATTGTGGTCATATGATCAGATACTCCAGTCTCTGCTTGGGAACTCTGCAGCTCCTTCAGGGTTACCTTCGGTCTCTGTGCTGTCTCTGATTAATGCCCTCCTTGAACGGGCTGAGAGTTTTGGTGGGCGGCCCTCTCTTGGCAGAGTTGTTCTGGTACCATGTTCTTTCCATTTGATGATAATGGATTTGATGGTGCTCTTGGGGGATCATCAGAGATTGGGATATTATTTTTTTTATAACCTAACCCTGACTTGTACTTCTCAACAACTTTGTCCCTGACTTGTTTGGAGATCTCCTTGGTCTTCATGGTGTTTGGTTAGTGGTGCCTCTTTCTTAATGGTGTTGCAGCCTCTGTGGCCTTTCAGAAAAGGTAAAGTGTATATACTGACAGACATGTGACATTAGATTGCACACAGGTGGACTTCCTTTCACTAAGCATGTCACTTATGTAGGTAATTGCTTGCACCAGAAATATTTAGGGGAATCATAGCAAAAAGTGTGAATAGATTTGCACATGCCAATTTTAGTTATTTGATCTTAGAAATTTAAATTTATGCCTATATTTTTCTCACTTCACTAACTTAGACTATTTAGTGCTGATGCATCACATACAAATCGGATTACAAAAATATTTAAACACAGGTTGTAATGTAACAAAATAGGTAAAAAGCCAAAGGGGGTGAATACTTTCACAAGCTATTTTAACCCCTTTCTGACTTGTAACCTAATAGTACGTCATGGTGACCTGGGCCGATTGGACTAATGACGTACTATTAGGTCATGGCCTTTAATGCGGTCCCGCAACTAAAGTCGCGGTGATCGCATTAAATTTCCAGCGCCATCTTACCTCAGGGTAGATGGCGCCAGCATCTCGGGGGGTGTCGTAGCCCCCCCGCACCCACGATCGCTGTGATTGGATTCTGAACAGCCAATCACAGCATTCTCACTGTTTCCAGCAATCAGATTGCCGGAAACAGTGATGTGCAGCCTAGGATCGGTGCTCCTAAGAGCACCGATCCTAGCCTGTTGCTAGGAGACCCCAGCCCTGACCCCAAAGCACTATGATTGGTGCGATCGCTGATCACATCGATCGCACCGATCGTAGCGCGACCACGCGGTCACAGGGCGGTCATGGGGTGGTGACTGGCTTCTGACCTGCCTGTCACCACCCCATGACCCCCTGTAATGTGATGAAAGCCCCCAGACTGTTCTGATTGGAGCGATCGATGATGACCTCTCTGTGACCCCCTGTGGTGCATGCTTTGCCCCAGCCATGTCTGATTGGTGCAGTCAATGTCACCAATCAGATGGCTGGGGCAGAGCATGCACCACAGGGGGTCACAGGGAGGTGACACCTCCCTGTGACCACCCGATCACCTGTATTCAGGTACTCTGATTGGAGCGATCAATGTCATCATCGATCGCTCCAGATTACCTGACTGGGAGGTGACTGGGTGGTGACCGGCCTGTCCCCACCCTATCACCCCCCTGTGACCGCCCTGCAGACACTTGGTGAGGATTTCTACAGAGCGGTCACATCTGATCTGTCTGTCGCTGTACCTTGTAGTGCCACAGAATCTTCTGTGACACTACAAGACCATCTTCTCACCTGCTCCAGTCGCTGCTGCTGCTCTGGTCTCCTGGATCTTCTGCTCCGGCGTCCTGGGTCTCCTGCTCCTGACCTGCTGCGGATCCTACTCCAGATCCTACGCCGACTCCGTGCGCACATCCAGCAGCTGCCGAGCATTGATCGGTGACATAGTTCACCGATCCACACTCGTGCTCGCTGTTTGCACCACATATAGTAGTCCCTTTTTCTTTCAGAAAAAAAAGTTCACACCAAGCACACTGACACATACACACTCTAAATAAAGTACTGACACACACACTCTAAATAAAGTACAGACACACACACACTGCATAGATAACAAAAAAAAAATATCCCGCTTATTCCAAACTCGCTATTCAGTCTCCTGCTCCAGGCGCCGACTCCTGCTCTGGGCACCGTCTCCTGCTCCGGGCACCGTCTCCTGTTCTGGGCACCGACTCCTGTTCTGGGCACCGACTCCTGCTCTGGGCACGGTCTCCTGCTCCGGGCGCCGACTCCTGCTCTGGGCACCGTCTCTTGCTCGGGGCACGGTCTCCTGCTCTGGGCGCCGACTCCTGCTCTGGGCACCGTCTCCTGCTCCAGGCACCGTCTCTTGCTCCGGGGGCCGACTCCTCCTCCGGGCGCCGACTCCTGCTCGGGGCGCCGACTCCTGCTCGGGGCGCCAACTCCTGCTCCGGGCACGGTCTCCTGCTCCGGGCATGGTATCCTGCTCCGGGCCCCGACTCCTGCTCCTGGGACTTCTGCACCGATCCTGCTGCTGATCCTGCTCCAGAACCTGCCGCTGAAAGAAGAACAGAGAATACTTTGATAAGTCCATCTCTAATCTCCCCTCATCCACCCCAATTCCCCTCTTTCCACTCCCCACACATCCGTGTTCACATCCAGCTGCTGCATTGATCGGTGACATAGTTCACTGATCCACACTCGTGCTCGCTGTTTGCACCACATACAGTAGTCCCTTTTTCCCTTTTTTTTCAGAAAAAAAAGTTCACATCAAGCACACTGACACATACACATTCTAAATAAAGTACTGACAAACACACACTGTAAATAAAGTACAGACACACACGCACTACATACATAACAAAAAAAAAATGTCCCGCTCATCCCAAACTCGCAATTCAGCAGAGGAGGCATACGCTTTTCTTGCCTCCGACACTGACAGCGAGGGCGAAGATCCCACATTTCTTTATTTTTCCGACTCCTCGTAGTCCTCCTCTTCTTCCTCCTCCTCTTCTTCCTCCTCAGGTGCTGCTGGACCGCACCTCAGTCGTCCCAGGAGAGAAGACGAACCAGCGCCCCCCACTACTCACCCCATATGGACCTCGCCCCCCGAAAACTATGAGCCACTGATTCCTGATTTCATGGCGGAATCAGGAATCAAGTTTGACACCACCGGCCTCACAGAAATAGACTTTTTCAAAGTCTTTTTCTCTGAGGATTTTATAAACCTCATGGTGGGCCAAACTAATTTGTACGCTCATCAGTTTTTGGAACAAAACCCCTCTTCATCATTTTCTAACTGGTCTCCTGTAGATGTGACGCACCCCCTGGGCCGTGGAGTACTCGGTAGCCGGGCCGGTCTTTGCTAGGGGAGATGTCACAGTGGCGGTGACCCGGTCCGTGACCCAGGGCGGTCAATAAAAGGGGATTTTATAGTTTTTGTATTTAATGTTCGTGACGCTACCTGTGGTATGCGGCTATATAGAGCCGCCGCTGCGGAGCAGGTCCTCTGGAGCTGTTGTTAATGCAGCAGAGTTAGTTCAGCTCTCCACAGGTAGAGCTAAGCTCCAGGGTGTTGCTGTGATGGTGAATGATGAAGTAACTGTGGTGGTGCAGTGTGGTGCAGGGGATGATGGCGCAGCAATAATTCACAGAGACAGTGGGGTGCAGTCTTCACGGTTTTTCTCACGATTTTCATGTTGTTCCTGGTTACAACTGCGGTTCATAACCACCCACGTCATCTGGTGTTTACTCAGGGAGGGGTTCAGCAAACCCTCAGGTAATTCAAGAGCACTTAGCGGGACCCCTTTCTGTGTGTCCCTCCTGGTCGTCTTCCTGCACTGGCTCTTGCCCTCCTGCCCTGCGCCTTTCAAACAGTGTCCCAAGCCGGTAACCGCAGATCTTGGCGGGCAACCTGGAGTATCCTGGATCTTGTGTGGCTACTTTTTTTGTCGATTAATTGCGGCTGTGGCAACTACACCCTGGTTTCTAGTTGAATATTGCAATTCTCACTAGTTAGGGGCCGGTCCCCTCTGCGGCCTGATCCTTCCACTCCTGGTAGATTCGGGCGTACGGGTGGCCTCCAGCACTTCCCGTACCCCTAGGATCCACTCTTTCTTTCTGGAGCCTTTCTCCCTGCTCCTCTCTTCCCTTCAGTCTCTCTCTTCTTCCTGAGCAGAGCTCCTGCAGAGCTCCTGCTCCTTTCACTCTCCTCCTCTGACTGAACTCAACTCAACTCAACTCCCCCAAGATGGCTTCCTCTATTTATATCCTCCTTCTCTAGTGCTCCCCTGTTCTGCTTCCTCCACCCACACCCACTATATCGTTCCCCCTCTCTTGGTTCCCCCCTCTCCAGCCAGGGACAGGGCTCAGCAGCGCAGCAGTGCATCTTGCCCCTCAAACTGGTCTGGAGTGGTGTAGTGTTGGATGCAGGTGTTTGGGTCCCGGACAGTACTCCATCCTTACCTGAGAGTGAGATACCACACCTCTGGGTGAGATGCAGTACCTCTGTGGCGACTGAACCCGCAGGGGCACCACATACCCCCCTGGTAAAACACAGCACGTCCGCGGGCTGGAACAAAGTAAAAACACAAAGCATTTTAAAGACATGCAATTTATTTTTAGAATGCATTCACATAGAAGAAAATTAAAAACTTTTTCTTCCCTTTATGGGAGGCACATTTTCTTAAACGTTACAGGTTACTATATAAAACTTCTTTTTTAAATAACATTTTTCCTCACACATAAACATTTTCCACATAAAACATTTTCAATAGACTACAGTGAAATCTATAGCCGGGTGTCCATTTCACTGAACAAGGTGCAATCTGATGAACATGAGGGACCCGTCCGAAAACCCTCAACGTAGGCCCTGGGCATGGCTGCAGGGCATAGGTGATCCAGCTGTTGGACCACGTCTTCGGCCACGCCAAACGGGTTTTTGTTCAGTGGTCTTTTTTAATATAAAACCAATAAGAGGCACTTTAATAAGTGCAAACTATATACAGTTTAAAAGTTTTTGGCTGCTCACAGTCCTCAGCCTGTCAGTTCTTATACACTCACCGGGTAACTAAATGAACACACGCCGAACTTTTGCAGTTCACTTTAAAACACAACATTCCTGCTTTGTAGCCTTCCAGGTAACTATATACAGTACAGTTCCACATAAATTACTTAGTAGTGGTGCTCGCTCCTGGGAGACACCTGTTTGCTGTAGGCTGGCCCAGCCGGGTCATCAGCCTCAACCTGCAGGGGCATGTCCTCCTCCACTACCCTATATACATTCAGGGCATACCAGCCCCGCTCTCCTCTGTGGCGGGTATAGGTGACCCGGTCACCGGGGTACAGATCCCGCTCCGGATGTGCCTGTTGGAGATGGGACTCCACGTCCCGCCGGTTGACAAAAAGGTCGGTGCCAAGCTGTGACTCGCGGATGAACCCCCATCCTCCATCTAAGTCGAACTTTACCACCACTTCTCCGGCACGTGGCTCGGGCGTGGCCGGCTTTGCCTTGCGGGCCCGGGCCTTCTACTCCATGTTATGGGCCTCCATTCTCTCCCAGCGCACCCGCCTGATGTGCCGCTCCTTCTCTAGCTGCAGGAGCTCCCGCCGACAATGCTCCTCTCGGCGTGCAGCCTCCTTACGGGTCTCCTGGGGAAAACCCATGAGATGCCCTCCGGGTTATCCCACATGAATTGGTCTCCTTCTTCCCCATGGGCGACTGAGGGCACAGGAGCAGGCAGCAATGGGAGGCTCTGGTCTTCCACCTCCGCGGACCAGTCCCAGGCCGTCCATACACCCATTCAGGTGTAGGGGCAGGTGGCTCTAGCAGGGGGCCTAGGAGCAAGTCTGCATCACCAGCGCCCGGGGTAGATGGTTCCGGGCCCAGGAGCAGATCTGGGGCGTGAGCGCCCGAGGACGGAGGTTCCTGCAGGGGGACCAGGGATGGAGCAGCGCCAGCCGCGTCTGGGACAGGGACTTCACTGCTACCTGCTCCCGCAACTGCTTCAGCTCGGCCTTACACCTCCCGGTCCTTACACAGCTCCGCCGGGGCGCTGCCGGTCACTTGCAGCGCCGACTGCTGCCGGATCATCCTCTTCTCCATGAGCTCCCCTCTCCAGGCAGCAATTGCAGCTTGCGGGGCCTCCTCCATCCTTCTGCCCAGTTCCTGCACCTCATCTCGGAGGAATCCAGTATCCTCCAGGGACAGTTTCATCAGTATTCCCTCCAGGGTGAGGGGTGATGCGCTTCTTGGCAGGTCACAAGACGGAGCCTCAGGCTGACCTCTCTCCATCTGGCCTGCCGGGTGCGGTCTGTCTAGACTGCTGGAGACTCCGCCGTGTCTCCAAGGTTTCCCCAGACTGATGGACAGATCCAGGTATATGGCCACAGGCGCATGGGGCGGGTTGCGCTTTTGGTGCCATTCTGGGACCCGGCCCACGATGGGAGGTTCTTTGTTGTCCTTGATAACGTACATAATGGCGCCCGTTCATCTGGGGTGGGCGCTACATTCAGTATAGAACACAGTCTCTAGGCGCACAATACCCGGTGATAACGGGTGGGTTCATATCCTGTTCGTGACGCCAAAATATGACACGTGAGAGTACCTCAGGGTACACTCACAAGTTTAGAGTTTACGAAGGGAAGGACTCCCGGATTGAACTGAAAGTGAGTGGGAAAATTGTGTGGGACTTGGTGCACACACTGCTGGATAAAGGTTATCACCTGTATGTGGATAACTTTTATACCAGTGTCCCTCTCTTCAAGTCCCTCTCTGCGCGACGTACCGCAGCCTGCGGTACTGTCCGCAAAAATCAGAGAGGCCTCCCAAAGATGCTAATTGGGCAGCTGCTCAGAAGGGGTGAGAGCAGAGCCCAATGTAGCGGCCACCTGCTGGTGGTCAAGTACAAGGACAAGAGGGATGTCCTTATCTTGACCACCATACATGGTGATGGCAGCACCCTCAGCACTGTACGAGGTTCCACTACACAGGTCGTCAAATATCAATGTGACACCTGCCCCGACAAACCTTGCCTGTGCATGAAAGAATGCTTCAAAAAGTACCGTACTTCCATGCACTACTAAATTAATTTCTAACGTATGACAACCTGATGAACACTACACAACTGACGTAGTGTTTGTCAGGTTGTCATACATCAGTTGTGTAGTGTTCGTCAGGTTGTCCTACACAACTGACATATAACGCTACATTATACACTTCACAAATCAGTTCCAAAACGGGGGCACTTGTTCGGCATTTCCGCTGTTTAGGCACATCAGGGGCTCTGAGAACGTTACATGGAGTCCGCTGTCAATTCCAGCGAGTTTTGCATTGAAAATGTCAATTGGCGCTCCTTCCCTTCTGAGCCCAAACAATGACTTTCCACCACATATGAGGTATCGGCGTACTCAGCAGAAATTGCACAACAACTTTTGGGGTCTAATTTCTCCTGGTACCCTCGTGAAAATAAAAATATTGCGGCAAAAAGATAGTTTTTGTGGGAAAAAAATTATTTTTTTTTCACGGCTCTACGTCATAAACTTTTACAAAACACTTGGGGGTTCAAAGTGCTCACCACACATCTTAACATTTTTGTGGAAAAAATGTTTTTTTTTTATTTTCACAAGTCAACATTATAATTTTCTGTGAGGCACCTGGGGGTTCAAAGTGTTCACCACACATATAAATAAGTTCCTTAAGGGGTCTAGTTTCCAAAATGGGGTCACTTGTGGGGGGTTTCCACTGTTTAGGCACATCCGGGGCTCTCCAAACGCGACATGGGGTCCGCTGTCAATATCAGCGAGTGTAGCATCGGTGTCTCTGCCTCCTGCCGGGCAGAGACGCCGTTCCCCTCACCACCACCGTCAAGGTCCGGCGTCTTCCCGCTCCCCTGCTGCTGTGGCGCGCACCGCGTGCAGCTTCCCAGGCACTGTGCTTAGGAAGCGCACGCTCCCTCTTAAAGGGGCCGCGCGCGCCATACTATAGAGTCCCCAGCCAATGGCCGGAGGACTTCCCCTATATAAGGCACCTCCTCCAAAATGGAGGTGCCTGTGCAAGGTTGTTGTTCCGTGTGCTAAACACAAGCTCCAGCCCTCAGGAGCCGCTGCCTGTCAGTCCTACCTGCCAGCCTGTCTGTCAGTCCAACCCGCCAGCCTGTCTAACAGTTCTGTCCTCCAGTCTGTCTACAGTTGTGCCCGACAGCCTGCTTACGTGGAGCACCTGTCCGTTACCTGTTGTGCCAGTCGGCCTACCTGGAGCATCTGCATGTTATCTGTCGTGCCCGCCAGCCAGCCTACCCGGAGCACCTGCCAGTTACCTGCCGTGCCCGCCTGCTTGCCTACCCGGAGCACCCGTCTGGCTACCTGCCGAACCAGCCTGCTTATCTACCCGGACCACCCGTCAGCCTTCCTGCCGTGCTTATCCGCTGTACCGGTCAGTTCCTGCCATCTGACCCGTGGGAGTCACCTGCTCTCACACAAGGTCGGTCCCACAGTGGCACCTGGTCCACCTGCCCGGTCCCTCCCTGGTTCACGGAGTCGACTAAGCCGCCGTGTGACCTTGGTCGGGCCGAGTAGGCACTTAGTCATGCCCCTCTGGTCCCTCCTTGCACCGAAGCACAGAGGTTCCACCATCCGGACTCGTAACAGCGAGTTTTGCATTGAAAATGTCAATGGGCGCTCCTTCCGTTCCGAGCCTTGCTGTGCGCCCAAACAATGGCTTTCCCCAACATATGAGGTATCGGCGTACTCAGCAGAAATTGCACAACAACTTTTGGGGTCTAATTTCTCCTGGTACCCTCGGGAAAATAAAAATATTGCGGCAAAAAGATTGTTTTTGTGGAATTTTTTTAAAATTCTTTTCACGGCTCTACGTCACAAACTTTTGCAAAACACTTGGGGGTTAAAAGTGCTCACCACACATCTAAATAAGTTCCTTAAGGGGTCTAGTTTCCAAAATAGGTCACTTGTGGGGGGTTTCCACTGTTTAGGCACATCAGGGGCTCTCCAAACGCGACATGGGGTCCGCTGTCAATATCAGCGAGTTTTGCATTGAAAACGTCAATTGGCGCTCCTTCCCTTCTGAGCCCTGCCGTGCACCCAAACAATGGCTTTACCCCGCATATCATGTATCGGCGTACTCAGAAGAAATTGCACAACAACTTTTGGGGACCAATTTCTCCTGGTACCCTCGTGAAAATAAAAATATTGCGGCAAAAAGATTGTTTTTGTGGGAAAAAAATGAATTTTTTTTTCACGGCTCTACGTCATAAACTTTTGCAAAACATTTTGGGGTTCAAAGTGCTCACCACATATCTAAATAAGTTCCTTAAGGGGTCACTTGTGGGGGGTTTCCACTGTTTAGGCACATCAGGGGCTCTCCAAATGCAACATGTCAATTCCAGCGAGTTTTGCATTGAAAACGTCAATTGACGCTCCTTCCGTTCCGAGCCTTGCCGTGTGCCCAAACAATGGCTGTCCACCACAAATGAGGTATCAGTGTACTCAGGAAAATTTGCTCAACAACTTTTGGGGTCCAATTTCTCCTGGTACCTTTGTGAAAATAAAAAAATTGGGGTCTAAAATAAAATTTTAGTGAAAAAAAGTTAGATGTTCATTTTTTCCTTTCACGTTCAATTAATTGGTGTGAAGCACGTGAAGAATTAATAAGCTTCTTGAATGTGGTTTTGAGCACTTTGAGGGGTTCAGCTTTTAGAATGGTGTCACTTTTGGGTATTTTCTGTCATAAAAACCCCTCAAAGTGACTTCAAATGTGATGTGGTCCCTAAAAAAATGGTTTTGTAAATTTTGTTGTAAAAATGAGAAATTGCTGGTCAACTTTTAACCCTTATAGCTCCCTAAACCAAAAAAATGTTGGTTCCAAAATTGTTCTGATGTAAAGTAGACATTTGGGAAATGTTATTTATTAAGTATTTTGTGTGACATATCTCTCTGATTTAAGGGCATGAAAATTCAAAGTTTGAAAATTGCAAAATTTTCAAAATTTTCGCCAAATTTCCATTTTTTTTCACAAATAAACGCAAGTGATAACGAAGAAATTTTACCATTATCATGAAGTATAATATGTCACGAAAAACAGTCTCAGAATCACGGGGATCCGTTGAAGCGTTCCAGAGTAATTACCTCATAAAGTGACAGTGGTCAGAATTGTAAAAATTGGCCCGGTCATTAAAGTGCAAACCACCCTCGGGGGTAAAGGGGTTAAATAGCATTTCTCCAGGTGACAGGTTCTCTTTAGCCCATCACCATACCAGGCAGATGTAACAGGAGAGATCGGAACTAAACTTCAAATGCTCTTATTAACCCCTTAAATACTAGTGTTAATCTCTGACAGCAGAATTTAACCCCTTTATCCCCCCTTGAAAAAAATAACATTTATACTCACCCTACCTCAATTCCCTAGCGAACACAACGAGTCCTTCTTCAGTTATTGACCAAGAGCAGACATAGCGTTATAGTGATATCACTATGGCCCCAGCAGCAAGTGATGGTAATGGCATGTGGCACGCCCCCTGAGGCCGTGGGGTACTCGGTACCCGGGCCAGTCCTTTTCTGGGGTAATCACGTGGCAGTGACCCGGTCCGTGGCCCCGGGCGGTCAAATAAAGGAAAAGAAAAAGGGGAATAAAGTTTTTGGGGAAAAGTTTCATGACACCACTCGTGGTATTCGGCTATATGGGGGCCGCCGCTGCAGTGCAGATCCACTGGAGCTGATGGTGACGCAGCAGAGTTGGTTCAGCTCTCCACAGGCAGAGCTAAGCTCCAGGGCAGTGTAGATGATTTTAAGAGGTAGCTGTTGTTGGTGCAATGTAGTGCAGGGCTGAGGGCGCAGATAATGACCAGACAACAAATTAATGGCGGTTTCCTCTACCTTTACTTGCAGCTTGACAGAGCGCAGACCGGGACACTGGTAATAGCTGGTGGTGGAGATCCGCGCAGCCTAGAAGCAATTTGGAGATCCACCTCGCCAGGTGGCGTTGTAGGCCTTCCCTCTGCGCTATCCTCTTTGGCCCTGCTGCTTAAAGCTATGCTCCGGCCCTCGTTCCTGAGCAAACGTCTATTCCTCTCCCGTATGGCAGGCAGCTCGAGCCTTCTTCAGGTGTCGCTCCTTGGTGGCGGTGCTGGGCCCTCATATGCTGCTGAGCCGCCGGGCGTCTGGTGGGGCCAGGAGACCTGCAGTCTCCTGCCCTTCGGATTTAGCTGTGGGGTCTTCAGTGCTCGCACAACCACGGACACCGGTGTCCGGTTTGTTGTGCTTTCCTCTGGGGTGAGCTTGATTACAGCTCCCCTCCCCAGATTCTTCCTCGTCACTCTCCTGTCTGCAACTCTCTTTCCTCACTCCAACTAACTTCTTAAACCCCTCCTCCAGGACTTCAATTTAAAGGGGAAGAGCTCCCCCTTCTGGTGTGGAGCCAGGAAAGTGTTGGATGCTGGTATTACCTGATCAGGGGACCCCTCCTTGCTTCTAGGCATGGCATCACCCCCTGTGAGGGAGGCAATGCCAATGTGGCAACCGGACTCCTGGGGTGCAACATTCTCCCCTAGTTAAATTCAGTACTCTCGGACTAAGGACACCTTTTAGAATTAAACAATTAACAACAATAACGATTCATATTACCAAAAATTTACAAAGTCTCAAAAAGGCAAAAATCACAAAACCAACAAAAATTGGTAGCAGTCACTGCGGAGCTTAGTCTTTACGCCACTATCCGGGAATCGTCTTTTTCCGGATACCTGAAGGTTGGTTGGTGGGAACCGCCTCAACCCACTTCCTGTATCGTCCCTGGGTGTGGCTTCAGGGCACTCTGTCGGTGGGCCTGGTTTTCGGCCACGCCTGCGGTTTATTTTCAAGGCCAACAATTAACGTTACTCAACATTGTTTTGACCACATCTAGTCCTGCTCTCCATAAATATAATAACTATATACACTCACGATTGCTTAAAAGTTGTTACAGGAAGTCTCTGTAGGCTCTCATGCTTAACGGTTACAACTATATACTATACACTATTATCTTATTACACCTTAGTCCCTATAACGGGCAGGGAGCTGACCTCTGGTACTACGGGTCGATCTACGCAGTACTGGTGGTTCTGTTGACCTTTCTTGCTCTGAGGTGTTTACTGCAGGTGTGGTAGACTCAGCGTGGACTACACTACGGTTAGTCTCATGTAGCACAGGTAGGCTTGGTACTCTTCTACGACCTCTTTGACTCACCATGGGCACAACAGATACACTGCTAGCAGGGGGTAGATTCACTCATTCCACTGCGGTTGTGGCATCTGTTGCTGGGGCTGTCTAGTCTCTCAGCTGTTCTAGAGTCTCTGTGGCTTCTGGTAAGGCTACTTGGGGAAAGGTCAGGACAGATACCACGATTGCTTGGTTCACCTGCATCCAAGACCGGGGAAATTCTCCAAGGATGGTTTGAACCGTCTCTTCCACCTTTTCTGTGTGCTGGGGGCTGTTTTGGTCTTCCTCTTGGTGTCTCAATTGATCAGGGCATATCTTCAGGTGGTCTCTTGATACTGCTGCCGAAGTCTCTCCTCCATCTTTACTGATGAGGCATACCTTGGTGTTGTCGAAATTTGAAGGTAAGACGGTGTATGGCTCAACCTCCCACTGATTGTCTAATTTGTGAACTCGTCTGTTTCTTTTGAGTACCTGTTCTCCAGGTGATAAGGGAACTGCAGCTGCGTGCTGATTATAAGTTCTTTCCTGCCTCTGTCTCACCTGGGAAAACTTCTCTCTACACATTCTTGCACCTTGCGGTATTGTTGCTGCCGCTCCGTATCCCTGTCTGCATCTGGTGATGTCGTCTCAGGTGTTAAAACTCCCATGTCTAAGTCAATGGGTAACTTGCCAGGTCTTGCCCTCATCAGGTAGGCGGGTGTACAGTTGGTGGAGTTCACCGAGATGTGGTTATATAGGTCTACCAAATCCAGTAACTTCTCTGGCCACAGGCTATGCTCTTCAAGGGGCAGCATCTTCAACAGGTCTATCAATACCTGGTTCATTTTCTCGCATAACCCGTTGGTCTGGGGATGATACGGCGTCGTCCTTATTTTCTTGCAGGCGTACAAGTTACAGAATTCCTGGAACACTTCTGCTTCAAAGGCTGGGCCTTGGTCGGTAAGCACTCATTCAGGGTAACCGTGCGGGTGACAAAAGTATTGTTGAAACGCTTTGGCTGCCATTTTAGCCGTCTGATCCATCACTGGCACTACTACCAGGAACCTGGAGTAGTGGTCTACTATGGTGAGAGCGTAGACATAGCCTCACCGGCTTGGGGCTAGCTTCACGTGGTCCAAGGCTACCAGTTCAAGTGGTTGTTTGGTGACTATGGGCTGCAGGGGAGCCCTCTGGCTATCACGGTCTTTCCATCTCAGGTTGCATGGACCACATTCTCGACACCATCTCTCGATTGCTTTCCTCATGCCAACCCAGTAGAATCGCTCACGTAGCAGAACTTCCAACTCCTTCCACTCGAAGTGTCCTGCTCCATCATGGTATGTGTTAGAACCTTGCTCTTAGTTTTTTTTTCCTTTGCTGGTCACATGACCTTGTTGGCCTATTTAAGCCTGCTCCGCCCTTCTGGCTTTGCTGGACTTCATTGTATATCTACTTTCTAGCTAGCCTGTGCTCTGTGTCTTGCTCTGTTAGTTTGCTTGGTCTACTGACCTCTATGTTCTATATATTTTGTTTGTTCGTCTGTCTGCTACTATTTCTGTTAGGAGGTGTCCCATATTCCTCCCAGTCCTTAGTACTTGTAGGGATTCCTTCCCCACATCTATAGGTCTCCGTACAGACTAGCTTAGGACTTTAGCAGGTCTGATCGCAGGATCAGGTCCCCTGTTACATCGTAGGGATGAAGCTGAGTTCTATCGTAGGGACTGATCTCCTCTCTTTCCTTAGCTCTGGTAGCAGAACATAACAGTAAGTCCAGCCTGCAAATTCTCTAAGGAAAGATTTTTCTGTTCCATCATGGTGTCGGTTCAGGATTTGGTTCATCGCCTGCAGGGACTCTCTCTGGAGGTGGCCGAGCTCCATCAGCACGTGAGTAACTGTCCTGGAGCACATTTCTTGGAGCCTAAGGTATGTTTGCTGGATTTATTTTTTGGTGAACACCGAGAATTTTTTTCATTTAAAAATGCTTGCTTATTGTATTTTCGTTTGAGACCTAAGTCCTCTGGGGATGAATCCCAGCGCGTAGGGTTCATAATGTCACTTTTGCGCAAAGAGCCTCAGGAGTGGGCCTTTTCTTTGCAACCTAGTGATACATGCTTCAGATCAGTGGATAGTTTTTTTTCTGCTTTGGGACTATTATATGATGATCCTGACCGTGTCGCATCAGCTGAGACTGAGTTGAGACGTTTAAAACAAGGATCAGGTAATGTGGAAAAATATTGTACTCATTTCCGTCGTTGGTCTACTCAAACAGGGTGGAACGATTCTGCTCTGAAAAGTCTATTTCTTGCTGGGCTCAGTGAAAGGGTTAAAGACCTGCTAATTGCTTATCCTACACCTGAAGATTTGCAACAGGCTATGCAATTAGCTATACGGGTGGATAGAAGACTGCGTGCAAGGGTTAATGAGAGCAAATCCTCTGCTATGTCAGTTTCTGGTTATGAGAATGTGTGTACTAACAGTGGTGAACCGATGGAGATTGGATCGGTGACACCTCGCTCTCAAGAAAAAGACCGTCGATTTTCTGAAGGCTTGTGTTTCTATTGCGGAAAATCTGGTCATTTGATTAAAGGCTGTGAGCTTCGTATGAAGAAAGAAAAAAAAATGGTCAGTCATGCCCGTATTGCCTGTTTAAATTCCAAGGGTATATTTTTAGCTGCTTCCACGATTGCTCAGAAAAAATTAATGGAATTTCGGGTATTTGTTGATTGCGGGTCTACTCTGAATGTAATTGATGGGGGATTCGTGGAAAGACTCAATTTAAAACCTGAACCTTTATCATCCCCCATTGCTGTGGTTTCTGTGGATGGTTCCCCTTTGAAGAATATTACTCTCAAGGTCTGTGAATTTCCTCTCACTATTAATGGTGTTCACCATGAGAAATTGGATTTGGTAGTTTTGAATAACTTGCCTTCTCCAGTAATATTGGGATTGCCCTGGTTAAAATTTCACAATCCTGTACTGGATTGGTCTACCAGTGAAATTAAATCCTGGAGCCATAAATGTTATGACAAGTGTTGTAACGGGCGTATTGCAGCTTTGGATAGGGGAGAATTGCCTGTTCCTATTCAGGATTTTTGGAGAGTTTTTTCTGAGAAGGAATCGCAGGTTTTGCCTCCCCATAGAGACTATGATTGTTCTATTGAATTTGTCCCTGGAGCGACTCTTCCTAAAAGTCGTTTATTTAACCTTACTATTCCTGAGAGGAAGGCTTTGGAGGAATACATACAGACAAGTTTGGCCGCCGGTCACATTAGGCCCTCTAAGTCTCCTGTGGCGGTTGGATTTTTTTTTGTAAAAAAAAAGGACGGCGGTTTACGTCCTTGTCTGGATTTTCGTGAGATTAACAAAATTACTGTACGCAATCCTTACCCACTGCCATTGATTCCTGATCTGTTTAACCAGTTAATGGGGGCCAAGTGGTTCTCTAAAATTGACCTTAAGGGGGCATACAATCTGTTGCGCATGAAGGAGGGTGACGAATGGAAGACTGCTTTTAACACTCCTGTGGGTCATTTTGAGAATCTTGTTATGCCTTTTGGTCTTACTAATGCTCCTGCATTTTTTCAGAATCTGATTAATGACATCCTTAGACCTTTGATCGGCAAAAATGTGGTTGTGTATTTGGATGACATTTTGATTTATTCGCCGGATCTGGAGTCTCATTGGCGGAGCGTGCGTGAGGTATTACAGTTATTAATGGACAATTCGCTTTTTGCTAAGCTGGAGAAATGTGAGTTCGCTGTACAGAGAATTAGTTTTTTGGGCTACATTATCTCCAGCAAAGGTTTTGAGATGGATCCGGTTAAGGTTCAGGCTGTGCAGGAATGGCCTAGGCCTATTGGTTTGAAATCGATACAGAGGTTTTTGGGTTTCGCCAATTACTACAGAAAATTCATAAAAAATTTTTCTAGTATTGTCAAACCTCTGACTGATCTCACCAGGAAAGGTGCTGATGCTGTTCAGTGGTCTTCTGAGGCCATTGAAGCTTTTGTGTATCTCAAGGAGAGGTTCACCTCTGCTCCCATCCTTATGCAGCCTGATGTTACTAGGCCGTTTTTGGTTGAGGTTGATGCTTCCTCTGTGGGGGTTGGCGCAGTATTGTCTCAGGATAACGGGGATGGATTACATCCCTGTGCCTTTTTTTCAAAAAAATTTTCGGAGACTGAACTGAATTACGATATTGGTAATCGGGAATTATTGGCTATTAAACTCGCATTTGAACACTGGCGCCACTTCTTGGAAGGTGCGGAATTTCCCGTTCAGGTTCTTACGGATCATAAAAATCTGATATATCTTGATGCTGCCAAGCGCCTGAATGCCCGTCAGGCTAGGTGGGCACTGTTTTTCTCGCGGTTTAATTTCTCCGTTACTTACATCCCTGGTACTAAGAATGTTAAGGCGGATGCCTTGTCTCGCAGTTTTTCTCCCATAGTCGGTGCTGAGAAAGAGGAGAACATTTTACAAGAAGGTGTTGTGATAGCTGCTTTGGACTCCGTTTTGGAAAATGAGATTCTTAAAGCACAGGAGAATGCCCCTTCTAACACTCCTCATGGGAGGTTGTTTGTGCCTGGGACCTTTAGGAGAGATTTGTTTGTTGAGTGTCACGAATCTCGGTTGGCAGGTCATCCCGGAATCTCTGAGACCAAGAGACTGGTGGGTCACAGTTTTTGGTGGCCTGGATGGCAGAAGGAAGTCATTAAGTGGGTGCGTCAATGTACTATATGTGCTAGATCTAAGTCCTCACATACTCCTGCTGCGGGGTTGCTTTGTCCTTTGGAGGTTCCCAGTGCTCCTTGGACACATTTGGCTATGGACTTTATAACTGACCTTCCCCCCTCTGAGGGTTTTACTGTCATCTGCGTGGTCGTGGACCGTTTTAGCAAGATGTGTCACTTGGTTCCCTTTGTCAAACTGCCCTGCGCTAAAACTCTCGCTAAGGCCTTTGTCAAGGAAATTGTCAGACTTCATGGCGTTCCTACTGACATTGTTTCTGATAGGGGTCCTCAGTTCGTGGCTCGTTTTTGGCGTGCCTTTTGTGACAGGTTGGGAGTTCAATCATCGTTCTCGTCCGGATATCATCCTGAATCTAATGGCCAGACAGAAAGGAAAAACCAGGATGTTGAGCAGTTCTTGCGTTGTTTTGTGACAGACAATCAAGAGGGGTGGTCTGAGTTTCTGCCACTTGCTGAATTTGCTCTGAACAATCATACATCTTCTTCTGCTGGTTGTTCGCCTTTTTTTTGTTGTTCTGGGAGACATCCGTCGTTTGGGTCGTTCTCCAAGTTGGGATCTGCCGTGCCTGAGGAGGAGAATTTTTCCGGTGATTTGGAGAGAGTTTGGACGGATGTGCGTGGTAATCTTCAGGAGGCCAACAGAAAATCTAAGGACTACTTTGATAGGAAACGACAGGAGGTTTTGTTCGCTGTTGGTGACATGGTTTGGTTGTCCTCTAGGAATCTGCGGTTGAGGATTCCTTCTAAGAAATTGGGTCCCAAGTTTGTAGGGCCCTTTAAGGTGCTTCAGGTTGTCAACCAATCTGCTGTTAGGTTGGAGGTTCCTACCTCCTGGAGAATTAATCCGGTATTTCATGTCTCTCTGTTGAAAAAAGCTGTTGTATCGGATTGTGACGCCTCTGCCTCTGTTCCTCCGGTGGTGGAGGATGGGGAATATGAAATTTCTCGCATCCTTAACTCTAGACTGTATAGAGGTAGTTTGCAGTATCTAGTGGCCTGGAAAGGTTTCGGACCCGAGGATAACTCTTGGGTGAGGACGGATGATGTTTCCGCGTCCAGACTTATCAGAGCGTTTCACAGGAGATTTCCTGATAAGCCTGGTCCTAGTGGATCCGGAGGATCCTCTTAGAAGGGGGGGTACTGTTAGAACCTTGCTCTTAGTTTTTTTTTCCTTTGCTGGTCACATGACCTTGTTGGCCTATTTAAGCCTGCTCCGCCCTTCTGGCTTTGCTGGACTTCATTGTATATCTACTTTCTAGCTAGCCTGTGCTCTGTGTCTTGCTCTGTTAGTTTGCTTGGTCTACTGACCTCTATGTTCTATATATTTTGTTTGTTCGTCTGTCTGCTACTATTTCTGTTAGGAGGTGTCCCATATTCCTCCCAGTCCTTAGTACTTGTAGGGATTCCTTCCCCACATCTATAGGTCTCCGTACAGACTAGCTTAGGACTTTAGCAGGTCTGATCGCAGGATCAGGTCCCCTGTTACATCGTAGGGATTAAGCTGAGTTCTATCGTAGGGACTGATCTCCTCTCTTTCCTTAGCTCTGGTAGCAGAACATAACAGTATGCCTCTAAGACCATTGGCGCATCCCGCTTCGGGACTACCACCTGCCAGACCAGTTCGTGTGTCAGGGAGTTGATGCTTCTTCGACACAGCTTTCCCTCGTAGATGAACAGCTTGCCCTTCTCCTTCCATAACTGTTGGGTCTCCTGTGGAGCATCGGGACCAGGGTGCAAGTCAGCTTGTGTCAGCAACTCCTTTACTAGATGGACAGCCGAGTCGCTATCCTGCGTCTCTGCCCATCCATGGTGGGGCAATGGGTTAAACGTGGCCTCTCTATTGGCGGAGTGCTTGTCCCTCACACAGTGGGAGCACTGGGTCACCCCGTGATGATGGAAAGCCGGTAGCTCTATCTCCTCCAGCTCTTCCAGGTCTTCTCCCTCATCTGGCAAGTTGGGCATCCAGGACAGCGCATCAGCATTAGCGTTTTTATGCCCCGCTCGATACTTGATGGTAAACTCATAGTTGGACAGTCGGGCCATCCATCACTGCTCCAGTGCACCTATCCTCGCCGTTTCAAGGTGGGTCAGCGGATTATTGTCTGTGAAAATTGTAAACTTCGCTGAAGCCAAGTAGTGTTTGAAGCGCTCTGTTACAGCCCAGACTATGGCTAAAAACTCCAACTTGAAGGAACTATAGTTGTTCCTTTCCGTGGGACGGAGCTTCCTGCTGGCGTAGGCAATCACTGTCTCTCAGCCCTGCTGTACCTCCTAATCCCACATTGCTGGCATCCGTATAGAGTATAAAGGGTTGGTCATAGTCGGAGTAGGCCAGGACTTCGTCTCCCGTAAGAGCACCTTCAGTCGAGTGAAGGATTCGTCTTCTGTTTTACCCCATTTGAACGGAGGAATCGGATTCTTGGCCTTCTTGGACTGGCCCACTAAGAGGTCCTGCATGGGTGCTGCTATCTTGGTGAAACCCTTGATGAATCGCCTGTAGTAGCCTCCCAGCCCGAGGAACTGCCGCACTTTCTTGATAGTGGAGGGTCTTGGCCAGTCCTTGATCATGGTGACTTTTTCAGGGTCTGGTGCTACACCTACGGCGCTTACCACATGGCCTAGGTACTGCACCTTGGGCTTCAACAGGTGGCACTTGGACGGCTTTACTTTCAGGCCAAAACCGGATAAGGCCTCGAACACCTCGGCCAGGTGCTCCAGGTGGTCTTCGCACGTCTTTGAGTAGACTATTACGTCATCCAGGTACAGCTGAACGGTTTCAAAGTTTTTGAGTCCTAGGCAACACTCCATTAACCGCTGGAATGTTCCCGAATAGCATGCAGTTGAACTCGCTGAGGCCCATTGGTGTTGTAAACGCGGTCTTCTCTCTGTCCGCCTCTGCCACGGGAACCTGCCAATACCCACTGGTGAGATCCAAAGTGGAGAAATAGTTAGCGGATTTTAGTGCAGCTGATTCCTCAATTCTGGGTAATGGATAGGCATCCTTATGTGTAATGCGGTTAATCTGCCTATAATCAACACACATCCTCATTGTACCATCTTTCTTTCTAACGAGGACTAATGGAGCTGCCCAGGGGCTACAACTATCTCTGGTCACCCCAGCCTCCTTCATCTCCCGTAACATTCCCTTGGCACATTGATAGTGAGCTGGGGGTACAGGCCGGTACCTCTCTTTAATGGGCGGATGATCTCCTGTGGGGATATGATGTTGGACCCCTTTTACCTGCCAAAAGTCTAGTGGGTGTTTGCTAAATACTCACTCATATTCTTGGACCACCCGGTACACCCCATGCTTTTGGTGCAAAGGGGTGGAGTATGTGCCTACTTGTAGCTTCTGACACCAATCCTCCATCTGCCCCTTGGAGCCATTATCCTCCGCCTGTTCGGACGGAGGCAAGGGTTCCACTGCCTTTATTGTGTTGTTACTGACAGTGAACAGCTTAGCAAGGGTGGCATACCGGGGTAAATGGACCTCTTTCTCCCCACAATTCAGGATGCGTATCGGTACTCTCCCCTTGCGGACATCGACTATCCCCCTGGCTGTCAAGATGGTGGGCCTACTATCAGAGTACACGGGTTCTACCAGGGCCTGATAGTCTTGACCCCTGAGACCTATTGCAGCCTGACACCATATTAACATTTCACTCCTAGGGCGTATTGCAATAGGGAATGGATCACTCACTCTGACACTGCTGACTTCTCCACCAGACAACTCTACCTGTTATCTCTGCATCAAGGCTTTGATCTCCTTCTGCAGAAGTCGCTGCTGACTAGAACTGGCAGTTTCTGCGACCTGTTGCAACAAAACAATAATTTTCCCAAGACAATTATCTATCACATTGGTGCCTAAGGTTATCATAGGGTGACTTTCTCGGCGATCAATATCTACAATAATCAACCCTTGAGATAGCAATTCAAATCGGCCAACCTTTATGGTCACCTCTTTGTACCCCACCTGAGGCAAGGGCTGACCATTGCTGGCAAAGATGTTAAAGTGTTCGTCAGGACTGCGGATAATGTCTGAATCAATCCAGTATCGTTTAAAAAGGATATATGGCATCGTCGTCACCTGGGAACCAGTGTTCAGTAACGCGTTCATCGGGATGCCATCAAGCACGACAGGTAGGACCGGTCGTCCTCACAAGTACTTGTCTTGCCAACATTGTGGGCCTGGTTGTCTTACTCCTGTGGGTTGTCCTTCTGCCCCAGGGGTTGCTCGTTAAATTGAAGAATCTTGCAATGTGCCCCACCTTTTGACAGCGGCGGCAGATGGGTTGTCAGTTCTGATCGTAGCGATCGCAGTCTCTCCCTCTCGTCGGTGGAATTCTTCTCTGTCGTCGCCACGGGATGTCATCTGGACTGGAAGCCAGCTGAATTCTTTCCTTTGGAGACATTTGCATGGCCTGCATGGTTTTGGTTAGTGTAGCCACACTTTTGGTCAGCTCCTGAACCTGAAGGCGTTGGTCTGCAGAGGGGTCATTATCTAGGGTCTGCGTGTCAGCCTCCACAGGTGCCCGGGAAAAGGACGCCGCCTCCTGGTGATAGGTGATAGCTGGGTGCCGGAGGGATGCAGTGCCACTTGGGGTTGATTCTCGCAGCACCCCGATGGCCCGGTCTTTAAATTGCGCAAAGTCCAAATCAGGGTTTTGCAGAGCCATACGCGCAGCTGTGTCTGGTGAGCGTTAGACAGGAGCCCCTCAATAAACTGTTCGGTTAGCAATCTGTCCTCGTCTCGCACACTGTCGGGGGTCTACCTGTTTAATGGCCCGCAGCGCCTCCTGCAGGTTTAGAGCATAGTCCCGTACACTGTCCTGCACCCTTTGTTTGCACCCATAGAACTTGATTTTAATCTCTGCTGCTGTGCGGGTGTCAAAGGTATCCTTTAACTTGGCCAGGATTTGCTTAACAGTTCTTGTGTCCCTGCCCGGCCAGGACTTCACCTCCCTCTGGGCTGCACCGATTAGCTGGCCTACAAGGATGCTGACTTTGTGCTCCTGAGACAGGGGGTACACTTTGAACAAACTGCGCAGTCTCTCCTCAAAGTCGCTCAGGGTGTGCGACTCCCCTGAGTACTGAGGCAACCACGCCGCCCCTGGAATATACGGCTTGGATAAAGTCATTACAGTTGCTGCGGCCGCGCCCGCAGCTGGATCCTCTTCTAGGCTGGGCATCTTCCTCCCCCCCTAGTGAACCTCAGCCAGGTCCTGGGTTTCTGCTAGCGTACCAGTCTGCTGCTCTGCAGATGAGCGGGATCGCTTACCCGGCGGTTCCGGATCGGGGCCTCCTGCTTCCCCTCGGCTGACGTTAAATGTCGTGATGATACAGTTCAGCAAAGTCTATGGCACACAGTACCCGATTATACCGGGCTACAAGATCCTGTTCGTGACACCAAGTTGACACGCCCCCTGGGGCCGTGGGGTACTCGGTAGCCAGGCTGGTCCTTTTCTGGGGTAATCACGGTGGCAGTGACACGGTCCGTGGCTCCGTGCAGTCAAATAAAGAAAAAGAAAAAGGGGAATAAAGTTTTTGGGGAAAAGTTTCATGACGCCACCCGTGGTATGTAGCTATATAGGGGCCGCCGCTGCGGTGCAGATCCACTGGAGCTGATGGTGATGCAGCAGAGTTGGTTCAGCTCTCCACAGGCAGAGCTAAGCTCCAGGGCAGTGTAGATGATTTTAAAAGGCAGATGTTGTTTGTGCAGTGTAGTGCAGGGCTGAGGGTGCAGATAATGACCAGACAACAAATTAATGGCGGTTTCCTCTACCTTTACTTGCAGTTTGACAGAGCAGACCGGGGCACTGGTAATAGCTGTTGGTGGAGATCCGGGCGGCCTAGAAGCAATTCGGAGATCCACCTCACCAGGTGGAGTTGTAGGCCTTCCCTCTGCGCTATCCTCTTTGGCCCTGCTGCTTAAAGTTATGCTCTGGCCCTCGTTCCTGAGCAAACGTCTATTCCTCGCCCGTATGGTAGGGAGCTCAAGCCTTCTTCAGGTATCGCTCCTTCGTGGTGGCGCCGCGCCCTCATATGCTGCTGAGCCGCCGGGCGTTTGGTGGGGCCAGGAGACCTGCAGTCTCCTGCCCTCCGGATTTAGCTGTGGGGTTTTCAGTGCTCGCACAACCACGGACACCTGTGTCCGGTCCCTTGCGCTTTCCTCTGGTGTAAGCTTGATCACAGCTCCCCTCCCCAGGTTCTTCTCTTGTCTCCAACTCTCTTTCTTCACTCCAACTAACTTCTTAAACCCCGCCTCCAGGCTCCAATTTAAAGGGGAAGAGCTCCCCCTTCTGGTCTGGAGCCAGGAAAAGTGTTGGATGCTGGTATTACCTGATCAGGGGACCCCTCCTTGCTTCTAGGCATGGCATCACCCCCTGTGAGGGAGGCAATGCCAATGTGGCAACTGGACTCCTAGGGTGCCACACATGTTGCTAAGACATTACTTTATCATCAAAGGAGGTCTTTCCTCTGGAACCTCAACCAAGTGGCCTGGGGCCTACAAGACAAAGAATGGTAAGGCAGGGAGATTAGGGCTTAATGCTTTATAATAGGTTTCACTTATATCAGCCACCCGGGGATTTGGTGCACAGGAAAAGCCGACTATTTAAGTGAGCCCAGGGCCACCGCCCCCATCACTTCCCCTCCACGTACACTATCGGGGACGGTATATTGCTAGCACATGGCATTATTCCAACATTGGTAGCTTCTAGAACCCTCAACAAGATGCCTGCAGCCAACAGGATGAGAATGGTGGGGAAGAAAGCTTATGGCTCAATGCTTTATCATTCCAATTGTGACCACATCCTTGGGAATTGGAGCGCAGAATAAGCCCCCCCATGTAAGTGGGTCCTTTGCTGCCCACCGTTGCTGCCCTGTCATATCCTACTGATGTGCCATCAATTTAATAAACAGGTTATGTAGACCTGTGATGACCTTTTCTAAAATTCTAAAATTAGGCAAAATTTGTCTTCTTAAGCACAATGCATTCCCGATTTTTTGCCGTAAGTTTCCAAAAATGCAGTAAAAATTAGACGTATTTTCTGAAAATCAAATGAAAATAAAACTGAAGGTGACTATAGCTGTTATTATTTTATAAGTGGGGAACATAGTGATTGAGAAATGATTGTCCGAGTAGTGGGCAACATCGTTAAAGCTCTATGATATGTCAACACACTCCAGAAATGTTGCTGTCTTCTCTGGGTCAAAGCTTATTTTAAAAAAAATACTCTCATCTAGTTTTTATCCTCTTGCAGTCATTATATTACATAGCACTGCACACTTACAATTGCTCATTTTGCCTTTCTACCCAGATAATTCTTCTCTTTTACATTACACTGTGTTCCAAATTATTATGCAAATAATATTTTCTCAGATTTTCCCAAATTACCTATATGAATTGCAGTCATTGTAATTTTCCAGTCAAATAACTATTAGAGTACAATTGAAAGGTTTTTGTACAAACTGCCTATGATAACAGTAGATTTTTTAAAAAATAAAAAACTCAAACTGCACTCAAAATGCATGTTCCAAATTATTATGCACAGCAGAGTTTTCAACCTTTTCATTTTAATAAAGAACAAAAAAATGGTCATTTTTGAAATTATAAGCATTAGCAGGTTATTACAAACTGAAATCAAACAGTTATCAACTCAAAACTTTATTCTAGGTAATGTTACATTTGCACATAGGACCCCTTGTTTGAAAGGAGCTTCTGAACTCTCTCGTCCATTGAATTTGTCAGGTTTTGGATGGTTTCTGCTTCAATTGTTTTGCATGAGGACAGAATACCCTCCCAGAGCTGTTGCTTAGATGTGAACTGCCTCCCGCCATCATAGACACTCCTTTTGATGATGCTCCAGAGGTTCTCAATGGGGATGAGGTCAGGGGAGCATGGGTGCCACACCATAAGTTGGTCCCCTTTTATGCCCATAGCAGCCAGAGATGCAGATGTGTTATGTGCAGCATGAGACAGGGCATTATCATGCATGAAAATGATCTTGCTGTGGAATGCACGGTTCTTCTTCTTGAACCATGGAAGGAAGTGCTGTTTGAAAATTCATCAACCTCAGATTTGTAGAGCAAAAATGGACAAGAATATTTCATTAATGGCGGATAAATAAAGACTTCTATCTTTGGATAACGCACAACTTGATGTTACATTCCTCCATGCGGAGGATCTCAGATTATGTGAACAAAGACATAAAGAAAAAGAAAGGACAACACTGAAAAGAAGATAAAAAAAAAAGATAACAGGGAGAACTTCTTATCAACAGGGTGAGAAGATGGGAGAAGACCTGAACTCCGACCAAGGATGCCTGTGTCTAAGATATTGTCAGGGATTATGCAAACGCACGATCCCGATTACTCACTATGTAGCTATCTGCAAGCGAGCAGTGAGCATATGGCATACACACCTCCGAATTCCAGCGCATGGAATATATGTATATGCCCCCGTATGATCACCGCAAGCCTCACGATAACCCAATTAAGATTATTCGCTACCACCACCAATCAGTTTTGTTTTTTAAAAGATATAAAATCCACTACAGGCTTGATTGTACGCCTACTTTCTGGCGTATATGGCTTCGGGTGAGGAATGATTACAGAACAGAAGAAACCGAACTATTAAATTTTATATTTAATCCAAACGGAGGCAGTGTTTATGAAAAAAATATACCAAAGATTTTACAAAGGGGGACAAGACAGTACAGCATATACAGTTACACAAAATAAAAAGGAATTAATAGAAGTACTTACTAGACCGATCGCAGAGACGATTCAGTTTAGCTGGAGGAAAGCACTCCAATGAACCGTTATGGAACAGGGCCGCTGCTTACACAAATATGTATCTCCCGGCATGAGTATAGCTCAATATTCAGCTTGATCTTTTATGCTGAAGGGAAGCCCTGCCCACACACTCCCCTGTGATGACCTCACATGGGCTGCTCTCTGCCCTTCATGGTTTTATTAAACGTCTAATTTTGGTGATAACTCCTCGCTGGATGATCGCAGAAGTTAGCAAGTGATGCCATATTTTTTTATTGCGATTTTACCTTTATTTAGAGACCACATATGAGCTGACTGCTGTCCATTATCTTTGTGCTCTTTGTGCTCTTGAGTTACTGCTCACTGGTAGGGTGCACAAATACGGAAAAATGTGCATATTGTTCTTTAGTTAACCCTGCTGCTAAAAATATGTGTCCCATCTCATTTCGGTGCCTACAAGTCTGCCTAATGCAGCTGGGATTGTCCTGGCTATTGTACGTAGTTTAATAGATTCCCTTTGAAGCCTTAATGAGAAGTTTCCTACTTACTCAGGTGTCTATTCATCACCAATGTCTCTCCATTTGGTATGGTAATTAGCCTGGATAATTGAGTTTGCCACCTCTTGTGTGTACTTCCATTTGCATAGAGACAGCTCCTTAGATTGCAAGCTCTTGCTCCTTTGACAAATGGTATAGGGGAGGAGAGAAGAGTGAGAGGGATTTCAGAGGGAGAGAGAGATTTTTAATATTTTCTATGAAGATGGGAGAAGACCTGTACTCTGACCAAGGATGCCTGTGTCAAAGATATCTTTTGCTCTATTTTCATCATGAGATTTAATCTCCTCCATGCACATTAACCCATAATAGCCTGAAAGGGGGGGATAAAGTTTTCCATAGTTTGGAAAAAATTTGCTGAATTGCAAGTGTAAAGTGCCCCAGTAGACCCCTTTTAATTAGTAGAAATGGGTCCAGGGAGCATGGAACGTCAGGGATCATTTGGAGGTTAGTGCAAAAGTCAAGAGATTTCCTACCATAATAGACATATAGGAGATCAGCTCCACCAGACATATAAGGTTGACCCTGTGGCTGGAGCCCACTGTCAACACAAGTGCGAGAATCATAGGACCATTTGATGTAATTCTGCAGGCATCTTGTAACCTTGTGGGTCTTGTAACCTCTGCAGGATCTTAAAGTTGAGTTCCTGTAGTCTACAGGAGACTGATCATTTGTGTGTCCCACATTTCTTGGGGCCTTTCATCATTGGGCCTGATGAAGATAGGAGTCCACTTTTGAAATGTGTTGACTGTTAACAATATAATATTTTTGTTTGTATCCACTGCCAATACTTATCCATCTTCCACCGTCTTTGGCACCCAGCTACCTCATTTTGCCATTTTTCTTTTAGCTTACTGAGGGATGCTTCTTGGATTGCGGATCCTGACGAGGAGGTTCAGCTAGGGAAGGATCTAATAAGCTTCATTAGAGTTGTGTCGAAACCCTAACACAACTCCTACAGGTGAGCACTTGTCTATGTTTTCATGTCACTTTATTATTGTGAGATATACAGTACTAATTTAGAGGAGCACTATTGTTCTTTTTTATTTGTAGCAATAGATGGGTCTGTCGGCTTTGAGCACAGAACTCTATGACTTCTTTTTCGACTGGGTGAGATTTTCTCTGCAGTAGGTCTAGGGTGGGCACCGAGCGAAAGAGTCTTAGTAGACCCCTTTAACACATACCACGATTCATGATGCTCATATAGTGCTCCCTACAGAATATTGGGCCCCATAAATTGCTCCATTCAGTATAATGGGCCCCATAAATTGCTCCATTCAGTATAACGGGCCCCATATATTCAAAAATAAAATAAACCTTCGGCACTTTGTAGAATGAATAATTATAATAATTTTATTCTGTCAGCCTGTGAGACAGATTCATGTACCAACGTTTCGGCCTTCATCAGTCCTTTGTCAAGGCAGTCTGTACAAGATTACAAAAGACACATTACATAAGTAAATCAAATAATATAAATAAAATAAATCAACCAGCAAATAACTGTCTCATGGTCAGGCATAAATAATATAGTACATAATATCAAGAAAACATAAGATATGTAATATGCTCCAATTTAATTAACAAAACAAATCAGAGAATTCAAGAACAATGGCTGTCTCATTGTCTATCAATGTTTCCAACTGTATCGGTATCCATGATAACCCTCTAATTCAAAGATTGTTCCTCCTGTGTCTAATTTCGTTATCATTAAGGTGTATGACGATGTCTGCAATTTGTAAAGAATGCTCCTGAGTGATTGTCTGAAAGTACGATGTGCTGGCTCCAGGCCTCCCCTCGACTCATGGGCCCCACGGCGGCCGCATGGTCTGCAGCCATTGGTGGTACACCACTGAGTGGATCCCTCCCCATTTGTTCAGGGCCCCAGCACTTGCCCGGGTGGTGACGCCAGCCTTGAATAGGTCGCCAAAAAAAATTCTGTGATCATTCCTCCATTTGTGCTGTTCCAATTTCTTCTGATAGCCCTCTAATTGGAAGATTATTCCTCCTGTGTCTATTTTTGTTATCATTGAGGTGTATGATGATGTCTGCAATTTGTGAAGAACGCTCCTGAATGACTGTCTTGTGTAACTCCAGAATCTCTGACATGTGGTCTTGTGCCTCTTCTATATCACTGACTCTCTGACCCACATTTTTATTTCTCTCTTTAGGTTTTCCATGTCTTTTTTCTGAGATGCTTCAATCCTCCTTCAATGTCCTGTTTAGTTAGGCGTATCTTTCCAGTCCCAGTCTTCCATTGCTAAATGTTGGAGAGGTTCTTTGTCATTTTTCATAGGAATTGGATGATGGATTTGGTTGAGCATATCAGAGGTTGACACAGTGGGGCCAATATTATTCACTAGGTCAGATGTTTAAGCAGGGTAAGACATCAGTTCCAGAAGCAACTGAGAAGAAGAGAGAGAAGCCATGGTCTCCGGTATCGTAGCCACCTCAGATATTGGAGGAGTAACGAATAGGAAGCATTCAATAGGACCAGTTTCAGTAAGGAGTGAAGGATCAATGGCAGAGTTCCTCTATGTGACAACCAATGCCCGAGGAAGCCAGCTAGCTGTATTGTGTTCTGTGAGATGTGAGAGCTTAAGGCCCCGTCACACTTAGCGACGCTACAGCGATCCCGACAACAATACAACCTGTCAGGGATCGTTGCTGCGTCGCTATGTGATCGCTGGTGAGCTGTCAAACAGGCAGGCTCACCAGCGATCAGGGGAGCAGCGACATCGTGGAAAGAATCTTTCCACGATGTCCTGCTCCTGGTTACCAGCCTGCTGAAGCAGGAGCAGGCTGGTAACCATGACAAACAGGGGGTTACTAGGGGCACACGCGCACCTTGTAACCCGCTGTTTATCATGGTTACGAGCCTGCTAGGGTGAGCGGGAAGTTACCGCTCACCGTAGCAGAGTGGTAACCATGATAAACAGCGGGTTACTAAGTGCGCGTGTGCCCCTAGTAACCCGCTGTTTATCATGGTTACCACTCTGCTACGGTGAGCGGTAACCTCCTGCTCACCGTAGCAGGCTCGTAACCATGATAAACAGCGGGTTACTAGGGGCACACGCGCACTTAGTAACCCGCTGTTTATCATGGTTACCACTCTGCTATGGTGAGCGGTAACCTCCCGCTCACCCTAGCAGGCTCACAACCATGATAAACAGCGGGTTACTAGGTGCGCGTGTGCCCCTAGTAACCCGCTGTTTATCATGGTTACCAGCCTGATCGCTGGTCCCGCTGGTCACACACAGCGATGTGTGCTGACCAGCGGGAGGGCAAAGACCAAAAAATGGTCCAGGACATTTTGCAGCGATCAGCGACCTCACAGCAGGGGCCTGATCGCTGCAAAGTGTCACACATAGCGACATTGCTGGTGAGGTCGCTGTTGCGTCACCAAAACCGTGACTCAACAGCGATCTCGCTAGCGATCTCGCTATGTGAGACGGGGGCTTTAGTGAGGCAAAACTTGATCTGTCATTGTCAATCCCCTTCTCCTTAGAATAAGTATTAATCCAACCCAATAAGTGGATTCTTTCAGAAGAGGTAGTAGTTGGGCACAGGACCCTCCAGGGCCTGGTGATGGGTGGTACTTCACCGTTAGTGTCTAATAGGTACAATCATTGTGTGAACAGATCATTCAGATAACAGAGCAATGTCTGGTAAGACACTAATGTCAAGAGCCCCCCAGAGTGTTTAGCATGTACACATAGTATCACAGGCCCATTACAATATTTATTCTATATTTAAGAATTTTAGCTATATTTTGGCTGTATTTTCTCTCCCCTTTCCTTTATGTTTTCCCCTCCTACTCTTTCCCGCAATGGTACTTATTAATTGAGAGTCAATGTTCTTTCAGCTGTGGTTCTCCACGAGCAGGTTTTGGAAAATTCTGTTGTTTGCGCAGGAAGATGCATCTTTATCCTAATTGGTGAAGAAGTGCCAGCGGCGGGAATATTTCTGTATGAAAGGTCTAAATTCACCAAAGTCTGGGGTAGTCCGTGCACAGCAAGTCACCAGCGTCGGCCAACCCACCCTCTTTTTTTTGCGATGCCTATTAGTCGGCTAAGGCTGGGAGGACTTGGTCCATTTTTCATAGTCACAGTTATTATTTATTTGATTACTGACTGATTAATTTATTCCATAGTTTTTAATATTTATTGACTTAAAACATACCGTAAATTATTAAGTAACCTTTAAGAAACATTGTGAGCCTATTCTTTATCCAAACTAACTTTAGCTAGACCTTTTTTTTATTAATCCTTTCATAACCGGAGCATTTTCCGTTTTTGTGTTTCCATTTTTTGCTCCCCTTCTTCCCAGAGCCATAGCCTTTTTATTTTTCGGTCAATATGGCCGTGTGAGGGCTTATTTTTTGCGGGACAAGTTGTACTTTTAAACGTCATCACTGGTTTTACCATTTCATGCATTGAAAAACGGGCAAAAAAATTCCAAGTGCGGTGAAATTGCAAAAAAAAGTGCAATTCCACAGTTGTTGTTTTTTTTTTTTTTTTTTTTTTACCACGTTCACTGAATGCTAAAACTGACTTGCCATTATTATTCTCCAGGTCATTACGAGTTCGTAGACACCAAACATGTATAGGTTCTTTTTTATTTAAGTGGTGAAAAAAATCCAAAATTTACTAAAAAAATAAAAAAAATGGCGCCATTTTCCGAGACCCATAGCGTCTCCATTTTTCGGGATCTGGGGCCAAGTGAGGGATTATTTTTTGCGTGTCGAGCTGATGTTTTTATTGATATCATTTTGGGACAGATGAGATGTTTTGATCGCCCGTTATTGCATTTTATTTCAATGTTGCGACGACCAAAAAAGTAATTCAGCCGTTTAGAATTTTTTTCTCGTTACGCCGTTTACCGATCGGATTAATTATTTTTTTATATTGATAGATCGGGCGATTCTGAACACGGCGATACCAAATATGTGTATGTGGGATTTTTTTTCTTATTTTATTTTGTATGGGGCGAAAGGGGGGTGATTTAAACTTTTATATATTTTTTATTTTTTTCATATTTTTAAAAATATTTTTTCTCCACTTTTTGCATGCTTCTATAGTCTCCATAGGAGACTGGAAACTGCAGTTATCTGATCGGCTCTGCTACACAGAGGTGATGAGCAGATTGCCTCTGTGTAGCAGAAATACTAGGGGGCGCTCATAGCAAACGAGACATGACAACCACAGGGGTCTGCTGCAGACCCCTGGTTGTCATGCCCACGCATCGGTGACCCGCGATCACGTGACGGGGTCACCGATGGGCGGGGCTAATGCTGCGCTTCCAGCTCGGCGATGTTAAATGCCGCTGTCAGAGATTGACAGCAGTATTTAACTGGTTAATAGCCGCGGGTGGATCGCGATTCCACCCGCGGCTGTTGCGGGCGCATGTCAGCTGTAAGAATCAGCTGACATGTGCCCGGTTCAGTGCGGGCTCAGCGCCGGAGCCCCCACTGAACTGGGGGTGATGGCTTGGGGCGTACTAATATGCCCCAGGCCAGTAAGTGTTTAATGGGTTAAAGGGAATCTTTTAGCAGGTTTTTGTCACCTAATCTGAGAGCAGTATAATGTAGAGACAGAGACACTGATTCCAGTGATGTATCACTTACTGGGCTGCTTGCTGTAGTTTTGTTAAAATCAACAGGAAATCACTAGAGGACTAGTAAACTAGTACTAGTAAATCTGCTATCAGGAAGTCCTCCATAGTCATGAGATCTATATAAACCCACCCCACCACTGATTGGCAGCTTTCTGCCTATGCACAGTGTACACAGAGATCTGCCAATCAGTGGTGTGGGCGAGGTTATACACAGATCAGCATTCAGAGCTCTGCTAGATCTGCAGCAGAGAAAACAGTGATTTCATAACAACTACAGCAAGCAGCCCAGTAAGTTATATATAGCTGGAATCAAGGTCACTGCCCCTTCATCATGCTGCTCTCAGATGGGGTAGCAAAAACCTGGTGGCAACTTAGCTAATGTAATTAGTTGTATTTTTGTTGGGCCTTGTGCCACCATGCTCGTAGTACTGACAATTAGCTGATAATATAAAGTGCACGCACCACCACGTTTCATCAGGAGATGACAGAAGAGAACTGCTTATAGTAAAATGCTGCTATATGGCAGCAGGATGCTGATTTTGCTTGTATTATTTGGGCAGTAAGGTTGGGTAGGTGCAACCTAAATGAAGACCAGTGTGCCAGCCAAAAATGTACAGTTACAGTATTGTCAGCAAGAATTAAACAAAGGATCAGACATCCAAGGAAATAATAGGATATCTTTATTGTGAGCGCTATCAAGAAAAAAGCAGAACAAATCCACGGATTATAAAAATCAAAAATACACATCAACGTATGAAAAATGACCAAAACATGTCCCAAGTCATGGACAGAAAGGACAATCCTCCCCATACACAAAATAAGAGCAAGATTCCCAGGAAAAATACAAGAATAGTAGAAAATACTCAATAAGTACAACAGACTCTTATATCAATGTAACAGGAAATATAGCGGGAAAAGAGAATTATTAAAGCATTGCAGAGAATGGCCGGCAATACAGAGCCTTGAAAAAGTATTCATACCCCGTGAACTTTTCCACATTTTTTCACGTTACCCCCCACAAACATAAATGGATTTTATTTGGATTTTTTGTGATACCAACACTAAGTAGCAAGTATTTGTGAAGTGTAAAGGAAATTATACATGGTTTCCTAAATATTTTAAAAACAATCTCTAGTAACTGTGATATATGAGAAATAGTATTATAACATAAAAGATAAAAGTAATGATTTTTTAAATATATGGAAACCCAAGAACTACGAAGGTAATGGGGAGAGCTGGTATTTTATAGTATGTTAGGTTATTTAATGTATTCTTGGCATATCATTACGTCTCTGTATATGTGGATAAAAGGAATGTAATATGAAATTTAAAAAACAGCATTAGAAGCCGCCATGAAGTTCTTTGCCGTTCCTCTGGTCTCTAAACTGTCACCCATGATGCCCACATCAGTGTATAGGGCAGAGCAGGCCATGAGCCGCTGCCTGGCTGGTGCCACCTGAGGGTTCTGTCACCTCTGACCTCACGTCACCTGCACACGACCAACTGCCGTTTACTTTCAACTGTCGGCTGAAGTGAATGGACGGAAGTCTACAGACTGGAAGATATATGTGAGAATGGCGTCTACTGGACACAGAGAAGGGAGCGAGGAGAAGAAGAGAGAAGAGAAGAGGAAGAGAGATGACGACAGTGATACCACTGGATTAAATAATATCACAAAGAAGAGAAGAGAGGCCGAAGACCATGGATTGGAGGATGAAGAGCCAACACCTGGTTGCAGCTGGGACCACAGAACATCCAGCCCCTACCCCATGCTTAACATGAGCAATTTTACCTTCCATAAAATCTTTGGTAGGGGCAGTTTTGGCAAAGTAAGTATTTATATATTTTTCTTTATGAGCCTATATTTGCCATTTTATCTCCATTTATTTTCTTATGTAGGTAAACATTCATTGAAGTGCACTTCTATGGGATGACTGCAAAAACATCCAGACGCTCCCCTGCCCCCATGTTTATTTGACATTGGCTCATCTAATCACCATAGTTAGGAGTAGTGCTACTATAAATGGGTATTCTGATTAATCGAAGAGCTGATCTCAGGGATTACCTCTGTGGGGAGTTGGGGACATGGTTTATTTCCATGTCCTGGTCCATATATGCTGCTATTAGGATACAATATATACTTTGACATCTATGTTTCATAAACTTTAAATCAGCTGCACATTGATATACATCCAATACTGACCCCAACCAGCTCACAGATGGTGATAATGGAAAACCCCTTTTACATATATCCATAGACATCCATAGAGCAGACAGTGCAGTATGCTGATCGCTTTGCTCTGCTATAAGGTCCAGATTACTAGCAGACTCACAACCCACTTAGTCCACCCATTTCTTGTGCAGCAGATAAACCAGCTGTTTTCCACCTCCCATACCCATTTTCTAAGCATTGTCTATTTCTTTCCTCAGGTGGTCCTGACATCAATCCCCAGCCGAAACATCTATATGGCTGTAAAGATGACTGAGAAAAGCGAGGTCTATGAAAACATGATTATGAGAGAGCGGCGGATACTCCTGGCGGCCAGAGACTGCCTGTTCTTATGTCACCTCTATGCCGCACAGCAGTCTCGTAAGCGCGCTTATTTCATCACGGAGTATCTGTCTGGCGGCAGCCTGGAGGCTTTGATTAAGATGTGCGGCTACTTGAATATCAACACATTAAGGTGAGAAAGAGGAAGATCTACCAAAAAGTGAGAAGAGGGGTGGAAATAAAAGTGTGACACCCCAGGGGTCTGGTTGCCACAGTAATAGAGATATTATGTCTGAGAGCAAGTGGGAGGTTTCTCTGGTCAGGAGCCCTAAGCATGCAACACTGCCCGCCCAGACCTGGGAGGGGAGGAATCTGCCCTTATAAACTGGGTCTGGGGCGGGATTAAGTCAGACAGAGCCTGCAGAACAAGCAGAGCAGTCAGAGCCTGGAGAGGGAAAGTGAGAACAGGAGCTCTGTAGGAGCAGCAGCTGAAGGCCAGGGGCTGTGAGCAGAGATATAGGTCGCCCTGACTGAAGTTACTAAAACTGGACACAGGAGTCCGAGGCTGTGGGGACTGATATATACCCAGCAGCAGAAACCAACCGGCAGGGGATTCCAGGTCCTCTGGCCATAGAAGCCCGGAGGCTCAGTCACGAAGAAGGGACCAGCGCCGCCATCCAGGAGCGGAGGCTAACAGAAGGTCCCAAGTCACCAGCCATACGGGTGAGCACCACACGGTATACTCAGGGACGTGGGCTACTTGTAACCACTGACAGCAAGGTAGCCAGGAAGAGTGCAGATAAACGGGGAGGCCTACAACTCCACCTGGCCAGGGGAACTCCTGCTTGCTCGCAGACTGACCAGGCCCCTTATACTAGCCAGTACTCCCGGGAGGGTCTGCCTTGTACCATCAGTAAAGACCCTGAACTGCACCACACGTCTCTGTGATTCCTTGTCGCACCAGCACCATTAGCACTGGGACCCTCACACCATCACTCCCATCATCTCTCGCATTAGCTGCCCTGAGGCAATACTTCTCCCGTGGGGAGTTATCCCATACTCGGCTGCGCAAACAACATCAGCCTCAGCGGTCGGCAGCGCAGCAGCGGTCCCCACTGACCGCAATCCACGGGTGGCGTAGTCGGACATTTGCTATACATTAAGACTGCCACTAGTTTGACCACCCTGGGCACGGACCGGGTCACCACCACACGGAGACTACAACCCCCCAGCATTCTACAACAGGCCCGGTTCCGGGTTCCCCTCACAACACAGGCCCAGGGGGCGCGTCAACTTTGGCGTAGCCGGCAGGATTTCGTGCCCGCAACCAACGGGTACTGCGTGCCTGAAAAAGAGACTTTTATACTTACCTGTGGTGAAGTTTCCCGCCGTCCGGAGCCGATTCCCGCCATCAGACGCCATCTTGGACCGTTTCCCGCCGTCTTCTGCCTTCTTCCCGCCATCCGCACCTGCTTCCCGCCTTCAGACGCCATCTTCGGGACGCCGCACGGGAAGAAGAGGGGCGTGGACGCCGAAAGCGCGCGAGATCCGAAGCTCCGCCCCACGCTCCGCCCCACGCTCTGACGCTGCGCAAGGTCCTGGAAGGGAGGAAGAGCGACGCTGACGTCATCGGAGCGCGACGCCAGGTCCTCAACCCCGACGATCGACTGCGGAGCCGCGGCCTACGGAAGAAGAGCATCGCAAGGTAGGCCACGGTCCACTAGGGGGGAGGAGGATGCCGGATACCGAGGGGAGCTCCACTGCCACAACCACCGCCAGCGCAACCGCTGCAGCAGTCATGCCATTCACCATGCCCTATATCCTGGGGGCAACCTGGCTACCCCAGTACTCAGGGGAGTCACATACTCTAAATGACTTTAGAGAAAGACTGGATAGCCTCTTCCAGGTGTACCCCCTCACAGAAGAGCAAAAAGTGAGCATCCTGGTGGCCCAATTAATCGGGGCAGCCCAAAGAGAGGTAAAGTCCTGGTCACCTGGGAGGAAGAGGACTGTCTGAGAAATACTAGCCCGGCTGAAAGACACATTTGATACCCGCACCTCAGCCGAAATAAAGCTCAGATTTTACGGGTGTAAACAGCGGGCACATGAGAGTATAAGAGACTATGCTCTAAACCTACAAGAGGCCCTGAGAGCCATTAAGCAGGCAGACCCTGACAGCGTGGGAAATGAAGATAAGCTGTTGACTGAACAATGCCCACGGAACCCAGTTGCGGGCAATGGCCTTACAGGACCCTGACCTGGACTTTGCACAGTTCAAGGACAGAGCCATCCGGGTGCTCCGAGAACTGGCACCAGGTGGCGCTGTGACCCACAGGCGCCCTGCTATCACTTACCACCAGGAGACGGCGCCCTTGTCTGCAGGGCCTGTGGGAGCTGATGTGCAGGCTTTAAACAGTGACCCGGCTACAGACCTGCACCATCAGGTCCAAGAGCTGACTAAGAGCGTTGCCGCGCTAACCAGAACTGTGCAGTCTTTACAGGTCTCTTCTCCAGGAAAGATCCAGCTGGCATCCAGACCGGAGGACGTCCCGTGGCACCGACTGAGGAGGACCCCACCGGCCAGAGGAAGACCCAGCGACAGATACAATGAGGACGGATGACCCATCTGCCGCCGCTGCAATCAACCCGGATATGTGGCAAGGTACTGTCATTTAAACGGGCACAACCTGGGGTAGAGGGCCAACCCCCAGGCATAAGACCATCAGGCCCATCAAACTGGCGTGATAAATACGTAGGGGGACGTCCAATCTTGCCTGTGGTACTGGATGGCATTCCTATGAGTGCCCTACTAGACACTGGGTCACAGGTGACCACCATCCCGTACGTGCTCTTTAAACAGCACTGGAATGACTCGGACATAACCCGCTACCCAGATGACGACCTGAGTATCATCGCCAGCAATGGTCAGCCCGTGCCGCAGGTGGGATTCAAAGAGGTGATCATTAAGATCGGTAAAGTCGAACTGGCGGCACAAGGACTGATTATAGTGGACATAGACCGTCATGAGAGTCACCCTAGAATAACCTTGGGAACTAATGTGATTGAAAATTGTCTTGCAGAGGTGATTCTCATTTTACAGCAGGTTGCCAAGAACGCCAGTTCCGGCCAGCAGCGTGTGCTCCAAAAAGAGATCCGGGCACTGATGAAGCGGCAACAGGTGGAACTATCTGGTGGTGAGATAGGTAGCGTGAGAATGTGTGACCCGTTCCCTATTGCCATGCCCCCAAAAAGTGAGATGATGATTTGGTGCCGGGCAGCTATTGGTCTAAGAGGTAGAGACTACCAAGCAATGGTAGAACCCGTCTACTCAGACAGTAGGCCCACCATTTTGACAGCACGGGGGGTGGTCAATGTATGCCATGGGAGGATGCCCGTTCGCATCATAAATATCGGGGAGAGAGAAGTATACCTGCCCCGGTATGCCACGCTAGCCAAATTGTTCACCATAAACCAGAATTCTGTACAGGCCGTGGAACCCTTGCCTCCATCTCAACCAGAGGAAGGTAACGGCTCTAAGAAACCAATGGAGGACTGGTGTCAGCAACTGCATTTGGGTACTGACTCCACTCCCTCACACCAGAAACAGGGAGTCTATCGGGTGGTTCGAGAGTACGAGAGAGTGTTTAGTAAACACCCGCTAGACTTCGGGCGAGTAAAGGGGGTAGAACACCACATCCCCACGGGAGACCATCCTCCCATAAAGGAGAGATACCGACCCGTACCCCCGGCACACTACCAACACGCCAAGGGGATGCTTAGAGACATGAAGGAGGCTGGGGTAATCACGGACAGCTGTAGCCCCTGGGCAGCTCCACTAGTCTTAGTGAAAAAGAAAGACAACACCATGAGAATGTGTGTAAACTACAGGAAGGTCAACCGTATCACACACAAAGATGCGTACCCGTTACCAAGGATAGAAGATCCTTGGCTGCATTAAAATCTGCTAACTTCTTCTCTACTTTGGATCTCACTAGCGGGTACTGGCAGGTTCCTGTAGCAGAGGCGGACCGGGAGAAGACCGCATTCACCACCCCGATGGGTCTCAGCAAATTTAACTGTATGCCGTTCGGGGTCTGCAACGCACCAGGAACCTTCCAACGGTTGATGGAATGCTGTCTGGGACACCGGAACTTCGAGACGGTCCTGTTATACCTGGACAATGTCATCGTCTATTCCAAGACCTACGAGGACCACCTGAAACACCTGGCAGAAGTGTTTGAAGCTCTGGCAAACTACGGCCTAAAGGTGAAACCCTCCAAGTGTCACCTCCTGAAACCAAAGGTGCAGTACCTGGGACACGTGGTGAGTGCTGACGGAGTGGCTCCCGACCCTGATAAGATCACCGTGATTAAGGACTGGCCAAGACCCTCCAGCATAAAGGAAGTGCGGCAGTTCCTCGGGTTGGTAGGCTACTACCGAAGATTCATTCCCGGTTTCACCAAAATGGCAGCCCCTATGCAGGACCTCCTGATAGGTCAATCTCGGAAAGCCAAAAACCAGAAGCCGCCCTTTAGGTGGGAAAAGCTGGAAGAGGAGTCCTTCTGCCAGATGAAGATGGCCCTCACGGGGGATGAAATCCTGGCATATCCAGACTACAGCCAGCCCTTTATCCTCCACACGGACGCAAGCAACATCGGGCTAGGAGCCGTACTGTCCCAGATCCAGCAAGGGAAAGAACGGGTAATCGCTTACGCCAGCCGAAAGCTACGGCCCACGGAGAGGAACCCTGAGAATTATAGCTCATTCAAGCTGGAGTTCCTGGCAGTAGTGTGGGCAGTGACCGAACGTTTCAAGCATTACCTTGCCTCCTCCAAATTCACCGTGTACACGGATAACAACCCGTTGACACACCTGGACACTGCAAGGCTCGGTGCCCTGGAACAGAGATGGATGGCCCGCCTGTCCAACTTTGAATTCACCATCAAATACCGGGCAGGACGCTCAAATGCCAACGCGGATGCCCTGTCTAGAATGCCGAACTTACCGGACGTAGGGGAAGATCCAGAAGATCTGGAAGAAGTTGAGCTCCCTGAATTCCACCGTCATGGGATTACCCTGTATTCCCACCGTGTGAAGGACAGGCGCTCCGTGACGTTCAATCCCTTGCCCCACTACAACTGGGCGGAGACGCAAGACAGTGATCCCGCAGTCCATTTGGTGAAGGAAATGCTGACCCAGGCCGATGCCCGTCTTGACCGAAAGGCTCCGGAGGAGACCAAGCAACTGTGGAAGGAGAAAAGTAAGCTGTTCCTCTACAGGGAGAAGCTGTGCCGGAGAATGGTTAACTCTCGAACACATGAGTTGACCTGGCAGGTAGTGGTCCCAAGACGAGACGCGGCTATGTTTCTGGAGGCATACCACAACGGAGCAGGGCATTTCGGATGGAAGAAGCTGGAGTTCTTGTTGCGTGAACGGTTCTACTGGGTAGGCATGAGAGGAGCCATCGAGAGGTGGTGCAGAGACTGTGGCCCGTGCCACCTGAGAAGAAAAGACCGAGCCAGCCAGAAGACTCCCCTGCAGCCCATCATCACCAGACAGCCACTGGAACTGGTAGCCCTGGACCATGTGAAACTGGCTCCAAGCAGATCTGGGTATGTCTACAATCGTAGATCATTACTCCCGGTTCCTGGTGGTGGTCCCGGTCAAGGACTTAACGGCTCAAACAGCAGCTAGAGCCTTCCAGCAGCACTTCTGCCGTCCACACGGGTACCCAGACCAAGTGTTGACAGACCAAGGACCAGCCTTCGAAGCGGAGGTCTTCCAGGAGTTCTGCAACCTGTATGGCTGCAAGAAGATAAGAACAACGCCCTATCACCCTCAAACCAATGGACTCTGCGAGAAGATGAACCAGGTGGTGATAGATCTGCTAAAAACATTGCCCCTGGAAGAACGCAGTCTGTGGCCTGAGAAACTGCCCGATCTGGTGGACCTGTATAACCACATCCCTGTAGGTTCCACCAACTGTACCCCGGCTTACCTAATGAGAGCAAGACCTGGTAAGCTGCCTATTGACCTGGATATGGGAGTCCTGACGCCTGAGGACACCTCGCCAGAGGCAGACTGGGATACAGAACGGCAGCAGCAGTATCGGAAAGTACAGGAGAGCGTCGAGCGAAGTCTGTCTCAAGCTAGAGAAAGTCAAGAGAAGGCTTATAACCAGTATGCTCCCGCTGTTCCCCTGGTACCTGGAGAGCAGGTCTTGAAGAGGAAGAGGCGGCTCCACAAGTTGGACGACCAGTGGGAGAAGGACCCGTACACCGTACTGCCATCAAGCCATGAGAACCCAAAAATCTGCGTAATCAGTAAGGATGGAGGAGAAACCACAGCCATTGTCTCCAGAGACCACCTGAAGAAGTGTCCCGAGCAGCTGCAAAGCCCTGAAGAAGATCAAGGAAACCCTCAACCCGCAGAGGAAAGGGAAGAAATGATCAGTACCGTACTCGGAGACTTCCCCCGGTCTTGGACACAAGTAAACGGCGCTGTCGTGGTACCCGTCCTCACCTTTCTCCAACCAGCCCCGCAAGTGCCTACAGAGGAACCGGTAGAGCTGGAAGAGCAGCCGGCCCAAGAGGCAGAAGAGTCCACACCAGCAGTACAGGAGGATCAACCCTCTGCTAGTAGTGAACCTGCCGTGCCCCTAGTGAGCCAAAGAGTGCGCAGACAGCTGCCCAGCTTACCCATAACACCTCCTACACCCTGTAGTGCAGAACCAGTTATTGAGCTCCGTAGGTCCACTAGAGTCACTAGAGGTCAGATGCCCGCTCGCTGGAGAATCTAAACTAATGCACTGTGAATTTAACTGTTAACTGTTTATGGTTTATGTTTGTTGCCTGTTATTAATTATGTTTCTCAGTTACCCTGCAGATTTTTATGGACTAACAGGTTATGGACGCTGGATAACCGGAACAGTTTTGTAGATAGTTGCACCTTGGTGCCTCTTGAGAAGACGGCCGCGGAAGAGAAAACCTGTCTGGCGTGGCCTACTTGCGGCCCAAAGTAGCTAGCTCCAGCCTTGCAGCCACGCCCAAGGACAACGCAAGGGGTTTGCTTTGGACAGGTCCCCTACTTCGCTTAAAGCTTCACCTTGGGTGATATGGACACCCGGTTGCGGACACGCCGTGACCTTTAAAAAACAAAAGCTTCTTGTAAATATGTTATTGTGTCATTGTTATACCCTGTATTTATGTTTTAAAAATGTGTTGTGTCCCGGAGTACTAAAATTTACTAGGGGGGAATGTGACACCCCAGGGGTCTGGTTGCCACAGTAATAGAGATATTATGTCTGAGAGCAAGTGGGAGGTTTCTCTGGTCAGGAGCCCTAAGCATGCAACACGGCCCACCCAGACCTGGGAGGGGAGGAATCTGCCCTTATAAACTGGGTCTGGGGCGGGATTAAGTCAGACAGAGCCTGCAGAACAAGCAGAGCAGTCAGAGCCTGGAGAGGGAAAGTGAGAACAGGAGCTCTGTAGGAGCAGCAGCTGAAGGCCAGGGGCTGTGAGCAGAGATATAGCTCGCCCTGGCTGAAGTTACTAAAACCGGACACAGGAGTCCGAGGCTGTGGGGACTGATATATACCCAGCAGCAGAAACCAACCGGCAGGGGATTCCAGGTCCTCTGGCCATAGAAGCCCGGAGGCTCAGTCACGAAGAAGGGACCAGCGCCGCCATCCAGGAGCGGAGGCTAACAGAAGGCCCCAAGTCACCAGCCATACGGGTGAGCACCACATGGTATACTCAGGGACGTGGGCTACTTGTAACCGCTGACAGCAAGGTAGCCAGGAAGAGTGCAGATAAACGGGGAGGCCTACAACTCCACCTGGCCAGGGGAACTCCTGCTTGCTCGCAGACTGACCAGGCCCCTTATACTAGCCAGTACTCCCGGGAGGGTCTGCCTTGTACCATCAGTAAAGACCCTGAACTGCACCACACGTCTCTGTGATTCCTTGTCGCACCAGCACCATTAGCACTGGGACCCTCACACCATCACTCCCATCATCTCTCGCATTAGCTGCCCTGAGGCAATACTTCTCCCGTGGGGAGTTATCCCATACTCGGCTGCGCAAACAACATCAGCCTCAGCGGTCGGCAGCGCAGCGGCGGTCCCCACTGACCGCAATCCACGGGTGGCGTAGTCGGACATTTGCTATACATTAAGACTGCCACTGGTTTGACCACGCTGGGCACGGAACGGGTCACCGCCACACGGAGACTACAACCCCCCAGCATTCTACAACAGGCCCGGTTCCGGGTTCCCCTCACAACACAGGCCCAGGGGGCGCGTCAAAAGCAGAGATGGGATGTAGCAGAAAGAGGGCTGACAGGGAATGTAGCCCAGGTGGGAAGGAGGTGTCAGCGATGGCATTGATACTACACTCTGTTCTCTCCATCAGATTCTACACAGCAGAGATTGTATGTGGCCTCCAGTTCCTCCATGGACACAACATCGTCCATCGGTAAGCAGAACTTTCCTCCTTCTCTCTGTCCTCTTTACAAGCTAGAAATATTGATGCCAACTTCCCAGGGCTCCTATCTGTCTATTTACCTATTGTTGCAGTGACCAATTCTCCATCTCCTGTATCATGGGGCAGATTTCCTTACTCTGTTATCTTATTTCATTGCAGAGATCTTAAGCCGGAAAACATCATGTTGGATGCAGATGGCCACATCCGTATTATCAACCTGGGGCTCGCCCAAGATGGCGTCACCTCCTCCAATAATATCTCTGGAATGATGGGCACTTTCCATTTCATGGCTCCCGAGGTGCTTCGCGAAAAAGAATATGGCACAGCAGTGGATTGGTGGAGCCTGGGGATTGTGGTGTCCGAGATGGCAACAGGATGCTCCCCATTTTACACCGGCTCCGTCAGCAAAATGGCGTACAGAGCTATAACCAAAGGAAAGCCTGAAATTCCATTTTGGCTTGATGCTGACTTGAAAGATCTTATCAAGAAGCTGCTGTGCAAAAATCCTCAGAAGCGATTGGGTGTGTGCGGGAACATCAGACTGCATCAATTATTTACCAACATCGGCTGGGAGGATCTGCAGAAAAGGAGAGCACAGCCACCATTCAAACCATTCAGGCCAGTTCTGGAGAACCATCTTATGCAGTGGCCGGAGGAAAAGAAAGCCTGTAACCCCGTGCCCGGATTTAATTACGTGTCACCAAGTTGGGCACGGTAAGATCATCCTTCTCTGAGGATAAATCCCATCAAATGTTCTTCTCACCTTGTGGCCATTATCACCGTCCTTGTCTTCTCCCACTCTTTCTGACAATGACTGCGTCTCTCTTATTCTTAGGTGGATGAGAATATCTGGGCTGTGAAAGAATCCATAAAAATCTGGTGAGTGACTGCTGTATTCACAGGACACCGATCATTATATATGTACATTATCTCTGATGTACATAGGGGAATGGTTCATTATAATGAGATCCAGGAGATAGAAGTTGTTGAAATGTCTTCCTCTTATGTTTTGCAGGATGACCCCTTGCCAACTGCCCAGAACTCTTTGCCTCCTGACCCGTACCTCATATCTCTGCTGCTGTTTGTCACCTCGGCTGCCCTAAAATATCATCTCTCTCCATAACATCTTCATGCCGGACCACTGCTATCATGTCGCTGCACCAGGACCTTGACTTGGCATCTGACGCGCCCCCTGGGCCAGTGTTGTTTGGGGGATACCCGGAGCCGGATCAGATGGGGGTTGTAGTCTCCGAGTGGCGGTGACCCGGTCCGTGCCCAGGGTGTCAAGCTCAGTGTGTGGCAGTCCTACAGATGTTGCTGGATGTTCTTTAGTGTCGACTACGCCACCCGTTGATTTGCGGTCAATACGGCCGCCGCTGCAGCAGGGTCCGCTGAGGCTGGTGGTGTGTGTGCAGCTTCTGGTAGTATAACCCCCAACGGGAGGGGTATAGCCTCAGGGGGTCAGTTGTAGAGGGTGGTGGTTGTGGTGGTGCAGTGAGGATGGTAATAAGACTCAGAGTCGGGCTGTGCAGTTCAGGGTTTTTACTTACTGCTGTTGTGCTGGTCACTCCGGCCTTGAGTGACCGCCCGAGCCGTGCTGCGTCCACCAGGTCCTGGACTCGGCCAACCCCCAGGTAATTCTGGAGCGTGATCCTGAGCTCCCTTTCTGACGTTCCTTTTCTCTGGCCTTCCCCACCAGGGATCCACTTATGTCCGGCTCCCTCGGGCCTCTTGTTGGTAAAACCCTTGTCTCTGGGTTCCCTGACCCTATACTCGGTGTGCCTTCGCAGTGGATTTAGTGGGGGGTCGTAGCAGATCCTGCCCACAACCTCCGGTCTCTGGCTGAGGATTAGTGCCCTCCATCAGCTTGGGATCCGGTACCCTTGTGCCAACCCTTCACCCTTCTGGTTGTATTTGGGCTCTTGGGGTTCCCTCTTCTTCCCCTCTGGGTCCTTCTCTTCTCCTCTCTCTCTTCTTTCAGGACTGCTTGACCCTCTACAAAAGACTGACTGGTAACTGTCTGCCTGTCTGACCCTGATCTAAGATGGTTCCCACCTTATATACTCCCTCTATGTGTGAGCTCAGGTGACCAGCACCCAATGAGCTCCTAGCATTACCCAGACTGCTCCCCCTATCTGCCCCTACACTACTGGGATGTTCCACCCCCCTCCCACTCCAGCCAGGGACAGACACTGTCGTACCTGCACATATACCTAGTGGGAGTACCATTGATCTGTCCCCCGGAAATGGGATGTATGTAGTGCATGCAGCCTACTGAGCTCAGTTCCACACTCCATCCTTACCCGGGAGTGGAATATCACACCTCTGGCTTGAGGTGCAATACCCCTGTAGCAGCCGAATCCTCAGGGTGCTACACATCCTCCAATCCTGGGCTGGCGATTGACATCAAACCAGCCCGAAGATCTTCTGCGTCCCAGGGAGCGGCCTGTGCTTAGTGTCCATCTGGTGAGTTCAGGAACAATAGTGTAATATAGGCCATCATTCCTGAACTCACTCAGCACAGGCCGGGTAAGTATTACACCCATCAGATCCCCATCACCCACACTACATGATAGGTATAGGCCGCACACTACACTATAGGTATAGACCCCCACTACATGATAGGTATAGGCCACACACTGCACTATAGATATAGGCCCCACACTACACTATAGATATAGGCACAAGGACATAGACATATAGCACGTAAATAGAGATTTCAGCTTTGATTCTGGGATTTAATCTGATCACCATATTTGGGATCAGGAAGGAATTTTTCCCCCTAATATGAGGACAATTGACCCATTCCTCATGGGGGGTTTTCGCCTTCCTCTGGATCTACACGGCCTTAAATAGATTTAGTAATATAACAATAAGGAAGATTCACACATAAATAGTGCAACAAAAAAAAGTTTTAAAAATGTAAAAAAAAAATTCAAAAATAGATTATTTTACACAAAACAAAAATGTTTTAGTCTAAATATAAAAATGAATTCAAATATTTTGAAAAAATCTAACTTCCACTACTTACAGGTTAGCTACAATCCTTTGATCCTGGGATTCATCACGATCGCCATATTTGGTGTCAGGAAGGAATTTTCCCCCCGTCACGAGAACAATTGGCACATTTCTCACGTGGGGTTTTCGCCTTCCTCTGGATCAACACGGCCTATAAATAGGTTTAGTAAAATAAAATAAGTAGGTTCTCATATTTATAATAAAAAACTAAAATGTATTTTTTGGCTTAAAAAAAATTAGTTAACATAAATATAAAAATAAAGTAGTTCAAAAATAGAAAATAATTAAATATTTAAATAAGAAAATTACACTTATGTATAACACATTAGCTATGAGCCCTTGATCCTGGGATTCATCCCGATCACCATATTTAGGATCAGGAAGAATTTTTCACCTTCCTCTGGATCAACGCGGCCTTAAATAGATTTACCTGATAGTTGTATAAGTAATTCACACAATAATAGCTTATTATAAATATATAAAAAAAAAATAATTTAAAATATAGGCAGGTTTTTAGATAATTTATAGCTGACACACACATAATATACATAGTAGAAAAAGATGAATAGTTTATTACATTTTTAGAAGTGAATTTAATTCCACAGGTTCGGTACCAGCCCTTGATCCTGGGATTTATTCTGACCGCCATGTTTTATTTGGGGTCAGGAAGGAATTTTTCCCCCTGATATGAGGAGAATTGGCCTGTTCCTCACAGGGGGTTTTCGCCTTCCTCTGGATCAACACGGCCCATAAATAGGATTATTCTGATAGATAAATAATTTACACATATACATAATAGTAAAATATATAATAACCCCAGTTTATAAATAAAATCTCTCTTTTAGCCCCTACATCGTTGTTCTTGCCTTTATTCCATCGGTCGTCCATGTAGTGAATGTGGGTTTAGCCCCTGAGTCTTATTCTCCAGCACTATGGACCTTGATGGGGTCGTCCAGTCTCATGTGAGGTTTCTCCATATGGGTCAGAGGTAAAGCCCCAATGTGCTGTGAATAAAGACCAAATTGGTCCCTTCTGCACAAACCTCCTGCAGTAAGCGAGTACCCGGCAGCAAGTGCTGAATTTCCCTACAGCGCCTCCAAAGAAGAAATGAAGTATTGCACGTGGTCGTCTGTAATCACTGGGCTATCCATGGAAATCATGGAAGTGTTGGGTCCTCCAGAGCAGATGACGCTGTTTGTTGGTCATCTCTATTCTGACTAATAGATGAAAATACAGAACGCGGTCCCTTCTGTTACTTCAGATTCCCATAAAATGGCATTTGGATATTGGGTTTTCTAAACTGGTCAAGAACATTACATGTTCCAGCGCAACTTCAGACACCGCTCAGCTTACAATGAGCGGCAGCTGTAACCGCGCCCCGACACTGACGGACAGCCGGCTCAGCAGTGCATCCGTACAGATCCGGCTGTCAGTCAGTGCCGGGGCGCGGTTACAGGGGCCGCTCACCAGGGGCGTTGGTAGGCTCTTAGATCCAGGGCCAGGATCATGAGTGCACCCTGAAATCTCTAGTTAGCTTTGTTTTATTAATTTGAATAAACTTTATAATCTGTACAGACACACACACACACACACGTAGGGTTTGCCTAACATAGCCCCTCGTGGTGCGGCTGTGCGATCACCTTGTAGCTCCTACATCTGCACCCTGGTCCTCCTCTTCGGTGCCAACTACAGAAAAGGATTTATTCCTTCATGCGCAGAGCGACTGCACAGCATCGTGAGGAGGTAGAAGAAGGAGGTGGGTGGGCTAAGGCTGTGGGGACAACAAGTAAGCCGGCCCTGAGGAGAGGGGAGACAAGTGCAGCCCTCTCCCATCTGTGGCTGCTGTTCACATGTAAGCAGGTAACTTGGATGCAACAGTGCAGACAATGACAAGACAGTGGTACTTAACTAACACTATTTATTTAGGGAACACAAAATGGAAAATCTAATTAGAAGTATATATACAGTATGCATTATATATATATATATATATATATATATATATATATATATATATATATATATATGTATATATATACTCTGCAGGGCCGGCTCCAGGTTTTTCTGGGCCCCGGGCGAAAGAGTCTCAGTGGGCCCCTTTAACACATACCACGATTCATGATGCAGAGATACCGCAGAGAAATATATATATATAGTACAATGCAAAGATTTCACTTCTTACATTACATGAGTGATATCTATTGTAAATTCCACAATAGCTCAGAAACCGGTGAATCGCTCCACACAGAATACTGGCCCCCATATAAGGCTCCATACGGAATACTGGCCCCCATATAACGCTTCATACGGAATACTGGCCCCCATATAAGGCCCCATACGGAATACTGGCCCCCATATAAGGCCCCATAAGGAATACTGGCCCCCATATAAGGCCCCATACGGAATACTGGCCCCCATATAAGGCTCCATGCGGAATACTGACCCCAATATAAGGCTCCATGCGGAATACTGGCCCCCATATAAGGCTCCATACGGAATACTGGCCCCCATATAAGGCTCCATACGGAATACTGGCCCCCATATAAGGCTCCATACGGAATACTGGCCCCCATATAAGGCTCCATACGGAATACTGGCCCCCATACAAGGCTCCATACAGAATACTGGCCCCGATATAAGGCTCAATACGGAATACTGGCCCCCATATAAGGCCCCATAAGGAATACTGGCCCCCATATAAGGCTCCATACGGAATACTGGCCTCCATATAAGGCTCCATACGGAATACTGGCCCCCATATAAGGCTCCATACAGAATACTGGCCCCCATATAACGCTCCATACAGGATACTGGTCCCCTTATAAAGCTCCATACAGGATACTGGCCCCCATATAACACTCCATACAGGATACTGGTCCCCTTATAAAACTCCATACAGGATACTGGCCCCCATATAACGCTCCATACAGGATACCGGTCCCCTTATAACACTCCATACAGGATACTGGCCCCCATATAATGCTGCATGCAGGCTGTTACCCCCCACATAATGCCCCATACAGGCTGTCCCCCTCTTATAATGCTCCATGCAGGCTGTTACCCCCCACATAATGCCCCAAACAGGCCCCCCCCCTTTTAATGCTCCATGCAGGCTGTTACCCCCCACATAATGCCCCATACAGGCTGTCCCCCCCTTATAATGCTCCATGCAGGCTGTTACCCCCCACATAATGCCTCATACAGGCCCCCCCCCTTATAATGCTCCATGCAGGCTGTTCCCCCCACATAATGCACTATGCAGGCTGCCCCCCCCCCCCTTTATAATGCCCCATGCAGGCTGTTCCCCACCTTATAATGCCCCATGCAGGATGTCCCCCCCTCTCTTTATAATGCCCCATGCAGGATGTCCCCCCCCCTCTTTATAATGCCCCATGCAGGATGTCCCCCCCTCTCTTTATAATGCCCCATGCAGGATGTCCCCCCCTCTCTTTATAATGCCCCATGCAGGATGCCCCCCCTTCTCTTTATACTGCCCCATGCAGGATGCCCCCCCTTCTCTTTATAATGCCCCATGCAGGATGCCCCCCCCTTCTCTTGATAATGCCCCATGAAGGATGCCCCCCCCCCTTCTCTTTATACTGCCCCATGCCTCCATACATTAAAAAAAAAATCAAATACTCACCTCCCTTCTCCTCACCTGCTACCTGCTGCCCGCTGCCCGCTGCTCGGGTCCGAACTCCAGCGTTGTTGCCGTCTTCCCGCTCAGCGTTCCCTGTGACGGCTCAGGGGAGGGCGCGGTGTAAAGACGTCACCGCACCCTCTGACCTGAGACGTCACAGGGAGCGCAGAGCAGGAAGACAGCTGATCTGCGGAGGCACGGGGCGCAGCAAAAATCACAAAGAGTCCAATGATGCAGTCCAGGGTCTTTTACTCACAGTTGATATCCAAGTCACTTCTGTCAGCAAGGACTGCCCGAGCCGTGCTGCGTCCACCAGGTGAGGAGCTCGGTCAACCCCCAGGCAATTCAGGAGTATGGCACAGGACCCCCTTCTGTCCTTTCACTGGCCTCTCGTGCCCCACCAGTGTCCTGACTTCTGTCCGGCTACCGCGGACCGTGTCGGGTAAGCGTTGGCCTTCACTTCCCGCTATCCTATATGGTGCCTTCCTAGCAGGTTTAGCGGGGGGGTCGCACCAATAAATGGTCACAACCTCCGGTTCTTGGCTGAGGGTAGATTCGCCTCCACCAACTTAGAGATCCGGTACCTTTCCACAGCCTGACCCTTCCACCCGATATAACGTGGGCTTGCAACGGTTGCTGGCAGTTCTGCACTCTTAGGGTCCCTTCTGCCTTCTTGTTTCTGGAGCCCTTCCACTCCTCTGTCTCTTCTCCTTCCGTCCTTCTCCTTCTCCTCTTCTCCTCTCTGGCCCAGGCCTTCTCTCTAGGCCTGCCTCGTGGAGCTGAGCTCAGCCTGAGCCGCTGCTCCCTGTCAGCGCTGTCTCCCTTCTGCTCTGACTGAACTCCTCAATGACTTAAGATGGCTCCCACCTTTTATCTGCTTCTCTGTGCCTGAGCTCAGGTGACCTGCACCCAATGAGCTCCTTCCTGTGCTCCCAGAAACCGCCCCCTTTCTGCTCCTACACCACTGGGTTCTCTTCCCCCTTCCCACTCCAGCCAGGGACATGGTCAGTTGTGCCCGCAGCTGGGAGCACCGTCGAGCTGTCCCCCGGAAATGGGGAGTGTGTGTGTGTGCAGCTAACTGAGCCCTGGTCCACACTCCATCCTTACCTGGGAGTGGAATATCACACCTCTGGTTGAGGTGCAATACCCCTGTAGCAACCGAGCCCTCGGGGCGCTACACATTCTCTTGATGAGCTTCAAGGGGTAGTCACCGGAAATGGTTTTCACTTTCAAAAGGTGTGTCCAAACTTTTGGTCTGTACTGTATATATATATATATATATATATATATATATATATATATATATATATATATATAAGTAAGCACTATATGGCGGGTTACAGTACCAGGGTCAATACAGTATATTATGACACAGCAATACAACTGACTACAGTCAGCAGTGAAATGACTGTCAATGCCTTGTTGTCTCAACTTCACAGGCGTCACTCTCAGTACTAGGCCCATCCCCATCGCAGTCTCTATAAACACCTTTACACTGGCCCTAGCGGGGGTCATAGGTATTTCTCACTAGGCCGCAAGTCCTTGATATGAATCACTGGGTGTACAGTGTGCTTGTCACACTGGCCGTCTCCGTTCCCTGAAGCACAGCCCCAGCTCACACCCTGTACCGTACGTCTGCGCTGGAAGTAATGGCCCACAGGAATGGTCTTCTGCTACAGCCGGATCGTCTCCCTAGCCTGGTTTGGATCTGGTAACAGACTTCTATTGGCGCTGGTCACGGACCTTCTTCTGGCATGGCGTACGGATCTTCTACTGGCACGGGGTGCGAATCTTCTACTGGCGGGGGTACGGATCTTCTACTGGGGAGGGGTACGGATCTTCTTCTGGCGCAGGGTACGGATCTTCTACTGGCGCGGGGTACGGATCTTCTACTGGCGCAGGGTACGGATCTTCTACTGGCACGGGGTGCGGATCTTCTACTGGCGCGGGGTGCGGATCTTCTACTGGCGTGGGGTACGGACCTTCTACTGGTGCGGGGTACGGATCTTCTACTGGCGCGGGGTACGGATCTTCTACTGGCGCGGGGTGCGGATCTTCTACTGGCGTGGGGTGCGGATCTTCTACTGGCGCGGGGTATGGATCTTCCACTGGCACGGGGTGCAGATCTTCTACTTGTGCGGGGTATGGATCTTCTATTGGTGCGGGTTACGGATCTTTTACTGGCGCGGGGTACGGATCTTCTACTGGCGCGAGGTGCAGATCTTCTACTGGTGCACGGTACGGATCTTCTACTGATGCGGGGTACGGATCCTCTACTGGCACGGGGTACGGATCTTCTACTGGTGCGGGGTGCGGATCTTCTACTGGCGTGGGGTGCGGATCTTCTACTGGCCCGGGGTATGGATCTTCCACTGACGCGGGGTGTGGATCTTCTACTTGTGCGGGGTATGGATCTTCTATTGGCGCGGGGTACGGATCTTCTACTGGCGCGGGGTACGGATCTTCTACTGGCGCGAGGTGCGGATCTTCCACTGGTGCGCGGTACGGATCTTCTACTGGCGCGGGATGCGGATCTTCTACTGGCACTTGGTGGGGATCTTCTACTGGTGCGGGGTGCGGATCTTCTTCTGGCGTGGGGTACGGATCTTCTACTGGCACAGGGTACGGATCTTCTACTGGCGGCGGGTGCGGATCTTCTACTGGCGCGGGGTGCGGATCTTCTACTGGTGCGTGGTACGGATCTTCTACTGTGTGGGGTATGGATCTTCTACTGGCACGGGGTACGGATCTTCTACTGGCGCGGGGTGCGGTTCTTCTACTGGCGAGGGGTGCGGATCTTCTACTGATGCGGGGTACGGATCTTCTACTGGCGCGGGGTGCGGATCTTCTACTGCCGCTGCTTACACTCATGGATCTTCCTATTAGTTCAGGACACAGATCTTCATCTCAGCTCAGGCCTTTTCTGGTATCCGATCACTGCCAGGCTCTTCTGTGGCAATGGTGACTGTAACCCCACACAATCTGCCCAGGTCCAGGTTCTGGCACCAACTGCCTCTTCTTGGCCCCATCAAGCCTTTTAAAATTAGTAACTGCAACACAGGTGTCACCTTACCTGATGTGACATCTTGTAAACTCTTCCTGCAGGAACATGAGTTCCCCCTATAAGCTCATATTACTGTAATTCTTTCTTTACTTTCACTTCGCCTTCACCAGCAGATGGCGGTGTTCGCTTGCAATTACTCAGCTATACATCAACTTCAACTGTTTTCTTTTGTCCACTTTCCTACACACACTGGAGCTTCCTTCTCTCCTGTAATGCCACTATCATCTCAGCATTAGGGTCGGCTGTCAGTCAGTGCCAGGATGCGGTTACAGCTGCCGCTCTCTATACACAGAGCGGTGATTGAAACCGCGCTGGCGCCATCCCCGTGACTGAAAGTGCAAGACTGCCGGGGGAATAAAGTTCATTTCCTCCTGGCTGCGGGGCTCTCAGTGCAGACACCACACAGTGCCAGAACGCTATTAACATGCAGATTAACCCCATATCTGAAGGTTAATAGTGTTTTTTTACATGGCAGGTTCTCTTTAACCCAGATCTGGGCAACGTGCGGCCCGCGGGCCACATCTGGCCCTCTGGCTGTTCCAGTCCGGCCCGCGGACCGAGACAGCCGAAGGGCTGATAACAGTGGCCCACGGGCCGCACTGCACCGCACGCCGTCACCGCTCGCCGTCACTGCCCGCCTGCACACCGTCACCGCTGTCTCAATCCGTGGTCTCAATCCGCGGTGAATGCATTGGTAGAGGAGGGGCCGCCACTTCCCTCTTCCACCAATCAGCGTTAGAAACAGCTGACACAATGGCATCAGCCTGCACACTGCGGAGAGTCAGTGCATCAGAGACAGGAGCGTAGGGAAACGGGGAGTGAAGTAAGTATATGCTGGACACAGGGGGGGCTTTAATGCTGGACACAGGGACGGCTTTGCTTTGATGCTGGACACAGGGGGGCTTTAATGCTGGACACAAGAGATGCTTTAATGCTGGACACAGGGGGGGCTCTCATGCTGGACACAGGGGGGCTCTCATGCTGTACATAGTGGGGCTCTCATGCTGGACATAGTGGGGGGCTCTCATGCTGGACACAGGGAGGGCTGTCATGCTGGACACAGGGGGCTCTCATGCTGGACATAGTGGGGGGCTCTCATGCTGGACACAGGGAGGGCTGTCATGCTGGACACAGGGGGGTCTCATGCTGGACATAGTGGGGGGCTCTCATGCTGGACACAGGGAGGGCTGTCATGCTGGACACAGGGGGGTCTCATGCTGGACACAGGGGGGGCTCTCATGCTGGACACAGGGGGCTCTCATGCTGGACACAGGGGGGGCTCTCATGCTGGACACAGGGGGGTCTCATGCTGGACACAGGGGGGTCTCATGCTGGACACAGGGGGGACTCTCATGCTGGACACAGGGAGGGCTGTCATGCTGGACACAGGGGGGGTCTCATGCTGGACACAGGGGGGGCTCTCATGCTGGACGCAGGGGGGCTCTCATGCTGGACACAGGGGGGGCTCTCATGCTGGACACTAGGGAGGGCTGTCATGCTGGACACATGGGGGCTCTCATGCTGGACATAGGGGGGCTCTCATGCTGGACACTAGGGAGGGTTGTCATGCTGGACACAGAGGGGCTCTCATGCTGGACACAGGGGGTGCTCTCATGCTGGACACTAGGGAGGGCTGTCAGGCTGGACACAGGGGGGGCTCTCATGCTGGACATGGGGGGCTTTAATGCTAGACACTGGGGGGCTTTAATGCTGGACACTGGGGGGCTGTCATGCTGGACACTTGGAAGGGCTGTCATGCTGGACATGAGGAGGCTCTCGAGCTCTCATACTGGACATGGGGGGGTGGGTGGTGCACATGCTGGACTTGGGAGGGCTGTGTGGGGCTCATGCTGGACATGGGGGGCTGTGTATGGCTCATGCTGGACACGGGAGGGCTGTGTGGGGCTCATGCTGGACATAGGGGGCTGTGTGGGGCTCATGGTGGACACAGGAGAGCTGTGTGGTGCTCATGCTGGACACGGGAGGACTCTGTGGGGCACATACTGGACATGGGAGGGCTGTGTGGGGCTCATGCTGGACATGGGAGGCTGTGTGGGGCTGATGCTAGACATGGGGGGCTGTGTATGGCTCATGCTGGACACCGGAGGGCTGTGTGGGGCTCATGCTGGACATGGGGGGCTGTGTGGAGCTCATGGTGGACACAGGAGAGCTGTGTGGTGCTCATGCTGGACACGGGAGGACTGTGTGTGGCTCATACTGGACATGGGGGGGGCTGTGTGGGGCTCATGCTGGACTTGGGGGCTGTGTGGGGCTCATGCTGGACATGGGGGGCTGTGTGGGGCTCATGCTGGACATGGGGGGGCTGTGTGGGGCTCATGCTGGACATGGGGGGCTTTGTGGGGCTCATGCTGGACATGGGGAGGCTGTGTGGGGCTCATGCTCATGTTAATATTAATATTGAGCAGAATTAATTTCAGCCTATTGGTTCGGCCCTCCCCAACAGTCACGGTCTCTCATGTGGCCCCTCGGGAAAATTAATTGCCCACCCCTGCTTTAACCTATTATGTAGTTTTGTCGCAGGTCTCTAAGGGTTTTATGAAACTGACTCAGTAGCAGAGCCCACTTCATATGCGGCAGATGCCGTCTGTGCTACACAGCCAGAAACTGCCTGTAACTGCAGCAACCAGAGCTCGCTCTGATCTCTGAGGTTTATCCATGTAAATGCCTCTGTTAATCACTGAATGGAGATTACAGGGAGCTGATGGGCTACCACGGCAGCCAGTAAGTAAAGCGTAAGTAATCGAATATTTGCAGGTTCAGATCCCCTAGGGGTACTAAAAAGAGTAGAAAGAAAAAAATAGGAACCTGTGAGATGACAAAACAGGGTTAATCAGCAGGTTAATAGCGTTCTGAACCTGCCCGGTGCCGGCACTTAGATCCCCGCTGCCGGCACTTAGAGCCCCGCTGCCAGCATTTAGAGCCCCGCTGCTGGCAGAAAATGAACTTTATTCATCCTGGAAGCATTTGGCTTCCAGTCATAAGGGCAGCGCTGGCGCAGTTTCAGTCAGCTCTCTGTGCATAGAGAGCGGAGACTGTGATAGCGCTCCCCGGCACTGACTGAAATCCGGTCGAACGGCTGAGCTTCTGTTAGTGTCGGGATCGCAGTTACAGCCGCCGCTCTCTATGTACAGAGCGGTGACTGAAACTGCCCCTGCGTAACGTCTATGATTGGAAGCCTAACGCTTCCCAGATGAATAAAGTGCATTTTTTCACGGCAGCAGGGCTCTAAGTGCTGACATGGTTCAGAACACTATCAATCTGCAGATTAACCCAGGGGGGGCACTGAGGGCAAAGGGAGGCCCCTGTGTAAGAACTGTGTATGGGCCCTCCCTCTTAAAGGGGTCTTCCATTTTCATTTTTTGTGTGCTCATCGACTTGCTCTAGTGTAAGAGTGGTGGACTGTACTGTCACGTTCCTGTCCCTGAAGTCACCAATTGCGTTATATTATAGTGTGAACAATGTTATGCGTCTTTCATATATATATATATATATATATATATATATATATATATATATATATATATATATATATATATATACACTGCTCAAAAAAATAAAGGGAACACTCAAATAACACATCCTAGATCTGAATGAATGAAATATTCTCATTGAATACTTTGTTCTGTATAAAGTTGAATGTGCTGACAACAAAATCACACAAAAATCATCAATGGAAATCAAATTTATTAACCAATGGAGGCCTGGATTTGGAGTCACCCCCCAAATTAAAGTGGAAAAACACACTACAGGCTGATCCAACTTTGATGTAATGTCCTTAAAACAAGTCAAAATGAGGCTCAGTATTGTGTGTGGCCTCCACGTGCCTGGAGTGAGACATGATGTCCCAGATGTGCTCAATTCGATTCAGGTCTGGGGAATGGGCGGGCCAGTCCATAGCTTCAATGCCTTCATCTTGCAGGAACTGCTGACACACTCCAGCCACATGAGGTCTGGTATTGTCCTGACATGTTGACATGTCTTTCTAGCAATGAGCTCATATTTATGACAGTGTAAATTTCTCCTGCAATGACTTAGTCCGGAAATTAGGGGTCAGCAAGAAACAAGTAAAGAAAAAGCCCAGGGATCTGTAAAAAAGCCTGGGAAAGAGAGATCCAGGAAGCTCTCTGAGAAGGCGACATGCGTCTGAATGCTGAGTGACATTGGAGAGCTTGTACAGACTGCAGCCAGACGGTGTGTCCAAGAAGAAGCTGTGCCTTGTGAGTAACTGAGATATGTGACCGGTCACCAACTGTGTAGTCAGTTAGGGAAAGCTAGTTAGTGATTCCAGTAGTGCTGAGAACTGCCTGGTGTATATCACTGCTGATGGACTGATCAGGCTTGATCCAGAGATTGTGAAGGATCTGGTACTCTAAGACTCTGTGCACGTGGATACTACTAAGGAGCCCTGTTGTGAACTACACTTTGAGACTGAGATTGATTCTAATTCCTGCTGACACCTGGATGTGCTGGAGAGCTTGGTGAGAAAGAGAAGCTGATCAAACCCTGTGGCCGGAGATCAGGGTCTAATTAAAGGTTTAGTTTGTTAACTGTTTGTATATGTATTAAGTCTGAGAGATTTCTCTTTGCTCTTGTGAGAAGAGAAACTGTACACTGTATAGGTAACGTGTTGGTTAAATATATATGAGTGTTCTCTAAGGGGAAAACAAGGGTACCCAGATCCCATTGTATTAGTGTGGGAGGGGGGTATAAGGTTATATTCCTGGGAGGACCACATGCCACGTCCGCGGTAACATCCTGGGTAGGCCCTGTACTGAATAAGGATGGGAGCGGCATAGCCCAGGGGTAGTTTGGCTCATTCCCGTGAGATTGGCACTTGGGCTCTCTCGGGCTGCATAACTTGTATTTTGTGTTAGTGACTGTTGTGGCCCATATTTTGTAGAATTGTTTAACCCTGTCAATTTTTGTGACCAGTATAAAGAAAGTTATTTGCCACTATACAAGGTCGGAGTCATTCAATGCAGCGCCGTATTCCTCATACACATTCGACCGGCGTTCCGGTCGTTATATCTTGGCGTAGTCGGCAGGATACGGTGCTCGCCATGAATGGTGACAGTAGCGCAGAAGGTGCTGCCGCGTCCACTGTAGTACTCCACCCCCCTATTCCCGTTGTGACCGGTTGCGTTCCGGTCGTTACACTGCATTAGGAGGAACCCAGGGCCAACGCACCAGCATATGGTCTCACAAGGGGTCTGAGGATCTCATCTCGGTACCTAATGGCAGTCAGGCTACCTCTGGCGAGCACATGGAGGGCTGTGCGGCCCTCCAAAGAAATGCTACCCCACACCATTACTGACCCACTGCCAAACCAGTCATGCTGTAGGATGTTGCAGGCAACAGATCGTTCTCCACGGCGTCTCCAGACTCTGTCACGTCTGTCACATGTGTGAACCTGCTTTCATCTGTGAAGAGCACAGGACGCCAGTGGCGACTTTGCCAATCCTGGTATTCTGTGGCAAATGCCAAGCATCCTGCACGGTGTTGGGCTGTGAGCACAACCTCCATCTGTGGACGTCGGGCCCTCATACCACCCTCATGGAGTCGGTTTCTAATGGTTTGTGCAGACACATGCACATTTGTGGCCTGCTGGAGGTCATTTTGCAGGGCTCTCGCAGTGCTCCTCCTGTTCATCCTTGCACAAAGGAGGAGGTAACGGTCCTGCTGCTGGGTTGTTGCCCTCCTATGGCTCCCTCCACATCTCCTGGTATCTGCTCCATGCTCTGGACACTGTGCTGACAGACACAGCTACCCTTCTTGCTGCAGCTCGCACTGATGTGCCATCCTGGATGAACTGCACTACCTGAGCAACTTCTGTGGGTTGTACTGTAGACACCGCCTCATGCTACTGTACTTCTAGGGGTGAGAGCAATGGCTAAATGAAAAAGTGACCAAAACAACAGCCAAAAAGGATGAGAACAGAGAAATGGTTTGTTGTCACCACCTGCAAAACCACTCCTTTATAGGGGGTCTCTTGCTAATTGCCTATCATTTCTACCAGTTGTCTGTTCCATTTGCACAACAGCAGGAGAAATTGATTCACAATCAGTGTTGCTTCATAACTGGACAGGTAGATTTCACAGAAGTGTTATTGACTTGGAGTTACATTGTATTATTTAAGTGTTCCCTTTATTTTTTTGAGCAGTGTATATATATTGATACGGTAATGTATAATGTAAAAAATGTGATACGTGTTGTTATCAAGCAACAGATATAAGATAAGTGTAGCAATGCTTAGTAGAGCTAATGTAAGGTATTGTAATGTATTAATATAATAGGCATAGTGTATAGTGTAGTATTTAGAACATAAGATAGTAACTGTAGTTAGCTGAAGACATAGGATACGATACAGTTAATGTTTGGGACTAGCCCACAGTGGGAGGGGGTGATAGTGAAAAGCAGACTATTTCCTGATAGATAGGGAAGCACAGTAACCAAGGTCATGTTCAAGTACAGTTGGCTGCTAGCGTCAGCATGGAGCTATGGTTCATGGCAGTTGAACGCCTTACTGGAATGCCTTGCAAACATACCTGCAACTTCTGAAGCTCAAGGCTCAGTTCAGGTACTATGGAGAGTGCCTTATCCTCTGGTGTACGAGGGATGACCAATGCAGAATCGCAAGAAGGTAAGATAGCGGATCCCGGGTGCAATGAGGACAGCAGAGGAAATCCCTAGTGCTGACAAGACTAGCCAACAGAGGGATAGTCCAGGAGGAACGGATAGTAATGCTGAAAACATACTGTGTTAAGGAAACCAGGAATGAGAAGTGTTGTGCCAGATACTGTGTGTTACAATCTGATGACCTTGAACTGTCCGGTAAACGTCTGTTGGTTGAACTGTGTCCACTGAGTCATGTGTGGCGGCTCCTGAAGATGGAAGCCTGGAAGAAGGGAAGGTTTGCGGCCTATAAGTGAGTGTGATGCATCCCACACGGGACAGCACATTGGGACTGGGACACAATTTTCCTGTAAAGTGCCAGGGCATAATAGAGTAGCAGCTCGGTCATGGCTACCGCCCTCGGTCACTTTACACTAGGGAAAAAATAATAAAATTAAAGTTACTCATTTTCACCTGGTCCAGTGATATCTCTCCGCTACTGCAGCATCTATGTTTACAGGCTGCAGTGGTAATGTCACACGTGACCACTTTAGCCAATCACATGGCTGAGCAGCTTGTTCCGTCTACCTTGGCATGACTGCTGAGCTCAGTGATTAGCTGCAGTGCTCACTTGTTTTAGTGATGACATCATGGCTACAGCCTGAAATCAAAGACAAGTGCAGAAGCAAAGAGGAATTGCTGGCCCCAAATAGGAGAGCACACATCACACAAATGCACTGCACACATCATACAAGCGCAACACACACATCACACAAATTCTCTGCACATATCACACAAGAGTAGCACACACATCACACGAGCACAGCGCACACATCACACAAGTGCAGGACACACAATGAACACATACATCAGACAAGCACAAACACGCACAGCATGTGCACAATAATTACTGCACAAACTACATCACAAACAACTCAGTCACACTGCTAAGAATATTTGTCACAGGCACATACACACACGATATATACAGGCATAAACATGCCAGATATACAAGCACATACACACATACCATATATACAGTATAGACAGACACATACATACAGTATATATACACACATACCATATATACAGTCACATACACAAATATACTATACTGTATATACACAGGCATATGTACTATACACAGGCACATATATATACTATATATACACACAGGCACATACACATATACACAGACACACATATTATATATACACACAGGCACATATACACAGGCACATATACTAAATACACACAACTTCAGACCAAAATCCAGCGAGTGAGGAGACTCCAGCGATGTGGTGTAATTAAAATTTCCATTTATTTGAAGGATGATATTTCCCTAAAAAATGCACTTGCAAGAAGAGCCCATTCACACCATATGGGCAAACAGTAAAAAAAACAACCCGCTACGCGTTTCAGCTTATAAAAGCCTTAATCATGGTACATACATTGGAATACAGATATAAATACAAAAGAACAGCAAACTGACAAAGGAATTCCAATCAGTTAACTAATTAATTCTTGTGACGTTCAGGTGTTATATCTTCGTTTCCAAGTTGGAGACAGGCTTTTTTCTTTTTGTGGTTATTTAATGTTACAGACGTTATAATAAAAGTCCTGACATTGAAGTTTCTGGCAAGAGAATTGAAACAAATTAGCTGAACAGTATAGATTCTGCATGATGGAAACAGTAATAAGAATGCGAAACACAATGTATACCAATGAAATATATGTATGTATAGCTGAATAAAAAATCTCCCACAGTGGGAGGTGACCCGTTTAGTTCGTCTGGTTTATTCCAGCTTTTATCTAGATAGTCATATATATCTTACTACTGTATATAATAAAACTATTATTTTCAATTATCCATTGCTGTATACAAAAGATATGTTGGCATTATTTACTAGTATATATTGAACGAAAAATTACTTACAGTTTGCTGTCAAAAAAGAAATTGATAACTTTTTGTTCACAATTACCTGTTATTAATGTGTTATTATTATTATTATTATTATTATTAATAATAATCTCTCCTCCACTTATTTCTCTATAACAGAAAAACAAAAAAATATATATGTCATTGTGAAAATTTTTTTTTTTTTTGCTTAATTATTCGTCGCGTCAAACGCTTGTTCACACTCGTTTGGTTTCACATCCACTTTCCACTTTAACGTCTAGAAATGGTTAAATTGACCATATGTTCCACAATCTGAATATTTATTGCACGTTAATGTGTGAGAGAGAGAAATGCACATCAGAGACTCATTTAATTTTTTGGGGTTTCTTTCCTCTCCCATGTATCCTTTATTTATTTAACAGAGATAGCAATGGATGGTAACATGATCTTAATAATATTGTAAAACAAGATCCCTTCTAACATTCAAGCCGAGAGGCGTTCTTCTATCCAGCTTGAACCTCCAGTAGCTTTCCCTGTTCAAAATTTTCCTCCTGAAATCACCGCCCCGTGCAGATCGTCTTACTCTTTCTATACCACAGAACTTCAGCTTGGTTGTATCACCCCCATGACAAGTGGCAAAATGCCTGGATACTGCTGAAATTCCCACCTTTAAGTCTCCAACTGCATCAGACATATGACTTCTAATGCGTCTTTTTAAAGGGCCAATTGTACACCCTACATATTGGAGTTTACACTCGATGCACTCCACCAAGTAAACCACTCCTGTGGTGTCACAATTTATAAAATCCTGTATAGGGTATGTGATACCAGTACTAACAGAGGAAAAATCCTTGCATTTAATATGTTTGCAGCTGATGCATATATTTTTGCCACAACCATAAAAACCTGTGGTTTTTAGCCAGTTCCCGTCAGTATTTGATTTATTTTCAATAAATAAGCTGGGTGACACCAAAGATCCGATTGGAGGGTTTTTTTTGGCTGAGAAACGGATTTGGTTGTCTTCTAGAACTTTTTTTACTTTTCTATCTTGGTACTGCATTGGTAAAAATTTTTTAATAACATTAATAATTTTATTATAGTCCCTGCTGTATTGAGTGGTGAAGTAAATGACATTATCTGTAGGTAATTTTTTCACGTTATCTTTTATGAGAAAATCCCTGTTGATTTTACTCACTTTTTTTCAGCTTGTTTTAATGTTTTATGAGAATAGCCGCTAAGTTCAAATTTTTGGCACTTCTTTTTTATTTCACTACTGACTAACTTATGGTCAGAGCAGTTCCTTTTTACTCTTAACAGTTCTCCGTATGGGATATTATTCACCACGTGTCGAGGGTGGCATGAATTGGGTTTCAAAATGCTGTTAACATCAGTTTCTTTATTGTAGGGAAGAACCACAACTTGCAATGACCCCCTGTTGGTGCGGAGCATGACATCCAAAAAATTAATTTCGGTCTCCTGATAATTATAAGTAAATTTAAGATTGAAATTATTATTATTCAAAAAGATAATAAATTATTTTGCATCATTATCATCGCTATTCCACACCAACAGGAGGTCATCAATATATCTACCTATCCAAATAATCCTCTCCAAAAATGAATTGGTATCTGCAAAGAGAACTGTTTCCTCCCAATATCCCATCGTGATGTTTGCTAAAGAAGGAGAAAATTTCTGTATCATAATCTTGGCTGTCTCTTTCGAATTTTCGTTTTTTTTGTTTCAATGACATCATTCTCTAAGGTGTCTATATGCATACCCATTTTTTTCAGTAGATCCTTATAATTATTTGGTTTCACACTTTTGTTAAGTTTAAATGCAATGTCATTTATTTCTCCCTGTATTTTCTTGAGTTCTTTTTCTTCATATTTAATAATAATTTTCATCAGATTCATGGAGCAGTGAGATAAAGCTGAATTTCACTCCTCCGTGAAACCCTCAGGATAGGGATATATGCATTTTTTATTTAATCAAAGAGAAACATTGACCTATAGTAATCTTACAAGAAAAGAAAAACTAGTATTGAAGGATCTAAAAAACAACACTAATATCATAGTCCGTAAGGCTGATAAGGGGGGTGCCATCATTATCCTGGACTCTGATCTGTACCATCAACGATACTATGAGTATTTGACAAATTTGTATGGGAAAGCAATTACAGCTGGTTGACAGCTGATGTTGTAGCCCTGTACCCCTCAATAGAGTTTGAAGTAGCTGTACCAGCACTGAAATATTTTCTTGATAGGTACAGCAATTATGATTGTCCAACTAAATTATTTTTGGTAAATTCAGTGAAGTTCCCATTAAAATGTAACTTTTTCAGTTTTTGTGGAGTTTATTATCTCCAAAAACGAGGAGTGAGCATGGGTGGGAAATTTTCCCCTTCTTTAGCAAACATCACGATGGGATATTGGGAGGAAACAGTTCTCTTTGCAGATACCAATCCATTTTTGGAGAGGATTATATGGATAGGTAGATATATTGATGACCTCCTGTTGGTGTGGAATGGCGATGGTAATGATGCAAAAGAATTTATTATCTTTTTGAATAATAATAATTTCAATCTTAAATTTACTTATAATTATCAGGAAACCAAAATTAATTTTTTGGACGTCATGCTCCGCACCAACAGGGGGTCATCGCAAGTTGTGGTTCTTCCCTACAATAAAGAAACTGATGTTAACAGCATTTTGAAACCCAATTCATGCCACCCTCGACACGTGGTGAATAATATCCCATACTGAGAACTATTAAGAGTAAAAAAGAACTGCTCTGACCCTAAGTTAGTCAGTGGTGAAATGAAAAAGGAGTGCGAAAAACTTGAACTTAGCGGCTATTCTCATAAAACATTAAAACAAGCTGAAAAAAAAAGTGAGTAGAATCAACAGGGATTTTCTCATAAAAGATAACGTGAAAAAATTACCTACGGATAATGTCATTTATTTCACCACAGCAGGGACTATAATAAAATTATTAATGTTATTAATTTTTTTTTACCAATGCAGTACCAAGATAGGAAAGTAAAAAAAAGTGCTAGAAAACAACCAAATCCGTTTCTCAGCCAAAAAAAGTCCCTCCAACTGGATCTTTGGTGTCACCCAGCTTATTTATTGAAAATAAATCAACTACTGACGGGAACTGGCTAAAAACCACAGGTTTTTATGGTTGTGGCAAAAATATATGTGACTCGCCCCCTGGGCCGTGGGGTACCCGGAACCGGGTCTTCTTGTGTACGGTGCTGATGGGGGTAGTAGTGGCAACCCGATCCCGTGGCTCAGGGTGGTCAGACCAAATGCTGTGGCAGTCTATTTTTAGAGCTATGAATGTCCGACTACGCCACCCGTGGATTGCGGTCAGGGATGACCGCCGCTGCAAGGCAGACCGCTGAGGCTGGTGTTAGTGTGCAGCAGAGGGATAGGACAACTCCCCACTGGAAGAGTATAGCCTCAGGGCAGTGTAATAGGATGCTGGTGGCGATTGTGCAGGCGCAGCATAAATAACACAGGGTCCAATGATGCAGTCCAGGGTTTTTACTCACAGTTGTTATCCATGTCACTGCCCAAGCCGTGCTGCGTCCACCAGGTGAGGGGCTCGGTCAACCCCCAGGCAATTCAGGAGTATGGCACAGGACCCCCTTCTGTTCTTTCTCTGGCCTCTCGTGCCCCACCAGTGACCAAACTTCTGTCCAGCTGCCGCGGATCTTTGCGGGCAAACGTTGGCCCCCGTTTCCCTCTATCCTATATGGTGCCTTCCTAGCAGGTTTGGTGGGGGGTCGCACCAATAGATGATCACGACCTCCGGTTTTTGGCTGAGGGATAATTTACCTCCACCAACTTGGGAATCCGGTACCCTTCCACGACCTGACCCTTCACCCGATATAACGCAGGTTTGCAACGGTTGCTGTCCGTTCTGCTCTCTCTTAGGGTCCCTTCTGCCTTCTTGTTTCTGGAGCCTTTCTACTCCTCTGTCTCTCCTCTTTCCTTCCTTCTCCTTCACTTCTCCTCTCTGGCCCCGGCCTCTTCTCTAGGCCTGCCTTGTGGAGCTGAGCTCAGGCTGAGCCTCAGCTCCCTGTCAGCTCTCTCTGGCTGACTACTTCTCTGAACTGAACCCTGACTAAAGATGGCTCCCACCTTTTATCTGCCTCTGTGTCTGAGCCCAGGTGACCTGCACCCAATGAGCTCCTTCCTATGCTCCAGAAACCGTCCCCTCTGCTCCTACATCACTGGGTTCTCTCCCCCTCCCCACTCCAGCCAGGGACATGGTCAGTTGTGCCTGCAATAAATGGGAGCACCGTCGAGCTGTCCCCCAGAAATGGAGTGAGTGTGTGTATGCAGCTACTGAGCCCTGGTCCACACTTCATCCTTACCTGGGAGTGGAATATCACACCTCTGGTTGAGGTGCAATACCCCTGTAGCAACCGAACCCTCGGGGCGCTACATTCCCCCCTGGTAAACCACAGCACATCCTCGGGCTGGAAAAGAGCAAAACCATTTTATTTACAAGACATGCAAAACTTTTTCAAAACTTTTTACATTAGAAAACGGCCGGCATTATTCAACTTCCCTTTATGGGAAACACTTTCTCTTTACTAGACATTATACTGCATTTTTAATATTACCCGAACTCTTTTAGCAGCATATATACCAATTCTATATATGAAACTCTTCATATAAAACATTTTAGTAAATTCTCTTCTTCACTGGCCACTGTGCAACTTGCGACCAGGTGTCCATTCTTTCAACAAGGTGCAACACTTCAGCAAACTTTCAAACATGAGGGACGCTTTGTCCAGAGGTAGACGTTGCTGTACTTTTATAAAACCAATAGGGGGCGCTTTAAGAAGCGCAACTATTTACAGGGATTGGCCGCTCCCAGTCCTCGGCCGGATAGGAAAAGGGAATGTCTGCTCTCATTCCTCAGCCAGGTGGGAAAGAGGGATGGCTGCTCTCAGTCCTCAGCCAGGTGACATGGGGGTTAATTTTGAACCGGCAACAGTCCCAACGGGGCAACAAAAACAGTTCCTTGTACACACTTGCTCATCAGTAACGGTATCCTCCTGACGCTCCTTCTTCCTCCTCATACTGATCTTCAGACCCGTCCGGGTCCTCTTGATACTCGGGTTCTGGTCCGGGGTGCTGCTCCTCTTTTATCCTCTGGACATGAAGGGCATACCATCCCTTTAGGCCTCGGTGTCGGGTGCAGGACACCAAGTCTCCTGGAAACAGATCCTGTTCCGGGTGGCCTTCTGGCAGGTGGCTCTCCACATCTCTCCGGGTAACGAACACATCCGTGGTCGAGTCTCGGATGAAACCCCATCCCTGCTCCTGCTGGAACTTGACTACGGTCCCGATGATTCTGGGACCTCGCTCAGCCTGGGGGTCTCGCCGGACGCGCATCTTCTGCTCTGCGCTCCGGGCCTGCAGCTGTTCCTGCCTCTCTCGTCGTGTCCGCCTCTCCCGCTCGAACTGCACCACCTGTCGGTGACAGAACTCCCGTCTGCGGGCTGCGGCCGCCCGTGTCTCCTGCGAGAACCCCATGAGGTCCTCTCCTGTCGGGTCCCACTCATATTGGACCTCCTCGACCGGGAGCTGGGAAACTTCAACCGGCCGTCGGTCAGGCGGGAGTGGAAGCAGAGGAGCTCCAGCCTCCGCGGGCAGGCTTTTCCGTAGATTGGGGTGCACCCATCCCTCTGGTACGGGGACTGGCTCTCCATCCAGACCGGACAGTTGGGCATACAGGTTCGCGCCCAGGGGTGGCGGTTTCGAGACCGGGGACGCACGCGGTTGGGAGGCGCCTGGGGTGGTCAGGCCTTGCGACCGGGCCTGGAGCGGGCCGCTTCCTACCGCGCCCGGGGTCAGAGGGCACGACGGGGGGCGTGGTTCAGCGGCGGTCTTCGCGACTTGCGGCCCAGGTGTTTGCGGCGGGAGCGTGGAAGCCGCAGCAGCTCCCGGGACTTCTGGCTCTGCGGCGGGATCCTGGGGTAAGGCTACGGGGTCAGGACCCGGGGCAGGGGCGTCCGCCTTACTTGCCTCTTCTGCAGCATCGTCCTCGGCCTCCGATCTCCTCTCTCCGTCCTCGGGGGCAGGCGCACTGCCGGGTGCTGGCAGTGTCTCTCGCTACCGGGCCGCGACCCGCCGGGCCATTTCCTCTCTCCACCCGGCGACGACGTCCCTCTGCGCTCGGACCATCCTCCGGTCCAGCTCCTCCAGCGCAGTCCGCAGGAACTCAGGGTCTTCTGCGGGGAGCTGAGCCATCAGCTCAGTGAGGCTGTACGGGGCCGCCTCGGCCTGCAGCAGGCCGCTTGCCAGAGTGCTGGAGTTGACGCTCCTTTCCATCTCTGGGTGCGGTCTGGCGAGACTGATCCAAACCACACCCTGCCCCTCGGTTTTCTTCTCTTTCCGCTCCTGTTGGGGGTGGTCCTGGGGCAATCTGGTGACAATCACTCTCAGGGACAGCCCCCCCATCTTGATGGAAATCTCTACAGCCGCACTCATGGCTGTTGGGGATGGGCTCCTTCTTTGGCGCCATTCTGGGACCTGGCCCACGATGGGAGGCGGCTTCCTGTTGTCTTTTGGCGCGCACATTATGGCGTCCGTTCTGCCGGGGCGGGCGCCATTTTTCAATACAGTGAAACAGTCTCTTTTCAGGCACGCAATACCCGTTTGTGGCGGGTTGGTCACAATCCTGACGACTACGCCAAAGCTGACTCGCCCCCTGGGCCGTGGGGTACCCGGAACCGGGCCTTCTTGTGTACGGTGCTGATGGGGGTAGTAGTGGCAACCCGATCCTGTGGCTCAGGGTGGTCAGACCAAATGCTGTGGCAGTCTATTTTTAGAGCTATGAATGTCCGACTACGCCACCCGTGGATTGCGGTCAGGGATGACCGCCGCTGCAAGGCAGACCACTGAGGCTGGTGTTGGTGCACAGCAGAGGGATAGGACAACTCCCCACGAGAAGAGTATAGCCTCAGGGCAGTGTAATAGGATGCTGGTGGCGATTGTGCAGGCGCAGCATAAATAACACAGGGTCCAATGATGCAGTCCAGGGTTTTTACTCACAGTTGTTATCCATGTCACTGCCCAAGCCGTGCTGCGTCCACCAGGTGAGGGACTCGGTCAACCCCCAGGCAATTCAGGAGTATGGCACAGGACCCCCTTCTGTCCTTTCTCTGGCCTCTCGTGCCCCACCAGTGACCAAACTTCTGTCCAGCTGCCGCGGATCTTAGCGGGCAAACGTTGGCCCCCGTTTCCCGCTATCCTATATGGTGCCTTCCTAGCAGGTTTGGTGGGGGTCGCACCAATAGATGACCACGACCTCCGGTTTTTGGCTGAGGGATGATTTACCTCCACCAACTTGGGAATCCGGTACCCTTCCACGACCTGACCCTTCACCCGATATAACGCGGGTTTGCAACGGTTGCTGTCCGTTCTGCTCTCTCTAAGGGCTCCTTCTGCCTTCTTGTTTCTGGAGCCTTTCTACTCCTCTGTATCTCCTCTTTCCTTCCTTCTCCTTCACTTCTCCTCTCTGGCCCCAGCCTCTTCTCTAGGCCTGCCTCGTGGAGCTGAGCTCAGGCTGAGCCTCAGTTCGCTGTCAGCTCTCTCTGGCTGACTACTTCTCTGAACTGAACCCTGACTAAAGATGGCTCCCACCTTTTATCTGCCTCTGTGTCTGAGCCCAGGTGACCTGCACCCAATGAGCTCCTTCCTATGCTCCAGAAACCGTCCCCTCTGCTCCTACATCACTGGGTTCTCTCCCCCCTCCCCACTCCAGCCAGGGACATGGTCAGCTGTGCCTGCAATAAATGGGAGCACCGTCGAGCTGTCCCCCGGAAATGGGGTGAGTGTGTGTATGCAGCTACTGAGCCCTGGTCCACACTCCATCCTTACCTGGGAATGGAATATCACACCTCTGGTTGAGGTGCAATACCCCTGTAGCAACCGAACCCTCGGGGCACTACATATGCATCAGCTGCAAACATATCATTAAATGCAAGGACTTTCCTCCGTTAGTACAGGTATCACATACCCCATACAGGATTTTATAAATTGTGACACCACAGGAGTGGTTTACTTGGTGGAGTGCATCGAGTGTAAACTCCAATATGTAGGGTGTACAATTGGCCCTTTAAAAAGACGCATTAGAAGTCATATGTCTGATGCAGTTGGAGACTTAAAGGTGGGAATTTCAGCAGTATCCAGGCATTTTGCCACTTGTCATGGGGGTGATACAACCAAGCTGAAGTTCTGTGGTATAGAAAGAGTAAGACGATCTGCACGGGGCGGTGATTTCAGGAGGAAAATTTTGAACAGGGAAAGCTACTGGAGGTTCAAGCTGGATACAAGAACGCCTCTCGGCTCGAATGTTAGAAGGGATCTTGTTTTACAATATTATTAAGATCATGTTATCATCCAGTGCTATCTCTGTTAAATAAATAAAGGATACATGGGAGAGGAAAGAAACCCCAAAAAATTAAATGAATCTCCGATGTGCATTTCTCTCTCTCACACATTAACGTGCAATAAATATTCAGATTGTGGAACATATGGTCAATTTAACCATTTTTAGAAGTCAGGGTATGTGCCCACGATGCAGAAATGAAGCAGAAAATCTCGGCAGCGTTTCTGCATGTTCTTGGCAGTCAAAAACGCTTTTACATGCGTTTTTTAAGCGTTTTTACATGCGCATTTGACTTGCGTTTTTCAAGTGCATTGGGACCTCAAATCTGCATGCAGAAACGCACAAATATTGGACATGCTGCAGATTTTTCAGCAAGGAAAATCCGCTGCGGAAAATTCCGCAACATGGGCACAGAACATGCAGATTTTCATTGGGGATCATGGGGCACGGATTACCAAGTGTTTTGCAAGCGTTTGCAGTCAAAAACGCTTAAAAAACGCATAGTGGGCACACAGCCGTAAAGTGGAAAGTGGATGTGAAACCAAACGAGTGTGAACAAGAGTTTGAAACAACGAATAATTAAGCAAAAAAAAAAAATATGTATATATTTTTTCTTTATTTTTCTGTTATAGAGAAATAAGTGAAGGAGAGATTAATACAAATAATAATAACACATTAATAACAGGTCATTGTGAACAAAAAGTTATCAATTTCTTTTTTGACAGCAAACTGTAAGTAATTTTTCGTTCAATATATACTAGTAAATAATGCCAACATATCTTTTGTATACAGCAAAGGATAATTGAAAATAATAGTTTTATTATATACAGTAGTAAGATATATATGACTATCTACAGGGGCGGACACAGACTGTAGTGGGCCCCTGTGCAAGAAATTTTGGGGGCCCCCCCTGCCCTTCATAAGGCAACAAAGTTATGTAAACATAACCCCCCATTTGCATCTCTCACCCCCCCATGTGCAGCTCTCATCCCACCCATGTGCAGCTCTCACCCCCCGTGCATCTCTCATCCCCCCATGTGCATCGCTCATCCCCCCATGTGCATCTCTCATCCCCCCCATGTGCATCTCTCACCCCCCCATGTGCATCTCTCACCCCCCCATGTGCATCTCTCACCCCCCCATGTGCATCTCTCACCCCCCATGTGCATCTCTCACCCCCCCATGTGCATCTCTCACCCCCCCATGTGCATCTCTCACCCCCCCATGTGCATCTCTCATCCCCCCGTGCATCTCTGATTCCCCCCACTCCTAGTTAATTAATTGTATTTAAAAAAAATAAAACTTGTTATACTTACCCCCATGCAATCCCTGCAGAATCCTGGCGCTCGTCCACGTCGCTGCCACCAGGTTCTCCTGACGTTCGGCCATGTGACGGCGCCACATACATAGCCATCAGCTTTTGTTTTGGCCAAAAGATTTTTAAAGCCGCCACCACGATAAGGTAGACTCTTCTGGGCGGGCCCTACTCTAACCTATTAAAATTTTCTTAAAATATCCAATACTCTTTTTAGATATATTTTTATTTAGTTTTCTTTAAGGGAATGTGTCATATACATTTTTTTTTTAAATGACCAATAATACCACATACAGGGAATACCGCCACACCATGACCAGACCACATATTACCACAACATAGTGACCGAATAATACCACACAAAAGGGAGAAAAACTGCCACACCATGACCAGACCACATATTACCACTACATTACTAATATTACCACCACATTACTAATATTACCATAAGTGTCATTATACACAGGAGCTCTATACATGGTATGTATAACGTAAGTGTCCAGGTAATCTAGTGATCACCAGTGAAATTATACACAGGAGCTCTGTATATAGTGTCAGTGTACAGGTAATACAGTGATCACCAGTGACATTATACACAGGAGCTCTGTATATAGTGTACAGGTAATACAGTGATTATCAGTGACATTATACACAGGAGCTCTGTATATAGTGTCAGTGTACAGGTAATACAGGGATCACCAGTGACATTATACACAGGAGCTCTGTATATAGTGTCAGTGTACAGGTAATACAGTGATCACCAGTGAAATTATACACAGGAGCTCTGTATATAGTGTCAGTGTACAGGTAATACAGTGATCACCAGTGACATTATACACAGGAGCTCTGTATATAGTGTCAGTGTACAGGTAATACAGTGATCACCAGTGACATTATACACAGTGTACATGTAATAGACTGACTCACCGGTGACGTCTCTAGGTGAAGTCCTTCATCTTCGCTTTTCTCCTTCATCCAGCACAGACCGCCATCACGTCTTCCAGCCAGGACTCGTCTCTGCATAAAATAACACAGTTATCTAGAGCACATTCCCCAACTTCTACATTACGCAGCTGAATACAGACGTGCATCCACCATCAATATATGGTTAGTTATTATGCAACCTACCATTCCAAATATAAATTGTAATCCACCACTGTGCCCCCATTAACTGTAAATAGGCACTTAATATATAGTTTAATTAGAACCTCTACTCTTTCCGCCAATTTGTTACCAGTCACACTCCTGCATCCGCAACGCCCCCTACTCTATACTTCCTGCTCCCCGCATTCAATATTTACATGCACCCCCTGCCCCAATTCATTATATCATGTCCGTGCTCTCCCCACCCCATCATCATTTATCATTTACTCTCCCCCACCCCACATTCGTTATGTGCAGCTCATTATCCCCCTACTACCAATTCCCCCATGTGCAGCTCTCAAACCTCCCCATGTGCAGCTCTCATCCCCCCCATGTGCACATCTCTCACCCCCTCCCCCACATGTGCCCCTCTCGTCCCCCTCCCCCACATGTGCCCCTCTCTCATCCCCCTCCCCCACATGTGCCCCTCTCTCATCCCCCTCCACCACATGTGCACCTCTCTCATCCCCCTCCACCACATGTGCACCTCTCTCATCCCCCCCACACATGTGCATCTCCCATCTCCCCCCCACCACATGTGCATCTCCCATCCCCCCTCCACACATGTGCATCTCCCATCTCCCCCCCCACACATGTGCATCTCCCATCTCCCCCCCCACACATGTGCATCTCCCATCTCCCCCCCCACACATGTGCATCTCCCATCTCCCCCCACACACACATGTGCATCTCCCATCTCCCCCCACACACACATGTGCATCTCCCATCTCCCCCCACACACACATGTGCATCTCCCATCTCCCCCCACACACACATGTGCATCTCCCATCTCCCCCCACACACACATGTGCATCTCCCATCTCCCCCCCACACACATGTGCATCTCCCATCTCCCCCCCCACACACACATGTGCATCTCCCATCCCCCCCCACACACACATGTGCATCTCCCATCCCCCCCCCACACACACATGTGCATCTCCCATCTCCCCCCCCACACACATGTGCATCTCCCATCTCCCCCCCCACACACACACATGTGCATCTCCCATCTCCCCCCCCACACACACACACACACACATGTGCATCTCCCATCTCCCCCACACACACACACACATGTGCATCTCCCATCTCTCCACTCCTAGTTAATTGTATTTTAAAAAAAAAAAAACTTGTTATACTTACCCCCATGCGATCCCTGCAGAATCCTGGCGCTCGTCCAAATCGCTGACAGCAGGTTCTCCTGACTTCCGGCCATGTGACGGCACCGTCACATGACCGGAAGTCAGGGGAATCATGAAGGCGCTGCTGCAACAGCGCAGCTCAGCGCTGAAATGTCCCGGACCCGGCGCATAGCATGGGGCCGGGGGCCCCATGAGGAGAGAGACGCACAAGAGGGGGGCCCCCGAGGGGGCCCCTACCGGCCGGGCCCCATACTGGAGTCAGGGCAGTCATGCCCTGATGGCGGCCCTGCTGGAGGCTGGAGGGGCCCCCTCTCCCTCGGGGCCCCCGTTCAATGAACCGGCTGCACGGGCGGTAGTTCCGCCCCTGACTATCTAGATAAAAGCTGGAATAAACCAGACAAACTAAACGGGTCACCTCCCACTGTGGGAGATTTTTTATTCAGCTATACATACATATATTTCATTGGTATACATTGTGCTTCGTATACTTATTACTGTTTCCATCATGCAGAATCTATACTGTTCAGCTAATTTGTTTCAATTCTCTTGCCAGAAACTTCAATGTCAGGACTTTTATTATAACATCTGTAACATTAAATAACCACAAAAAGAAAAAAGCCTGTCTCCAACTTGGAAACGAAGATATAACACCTGAACGTCACAAGAATTAATTAGTTAACTGATTGGAATTCCTTTGTCCGTTTGCTGTTCTTTTGTATTTATGCCTGTATTCCAATGTATGTACCATGATTAAGGCTTTTCTAAGCTGAAACGGGTAGCGGGTTTTTTTTTGTTTGTTTGTTTTTTTTACTCTGTTTGCCCATATGGTGTGAATTGGCTCTTTTTGTAAGTGCATTTTTTATGGAAATATCATCCTTCAAATAAATGGAAATTTTAATTACACCACATCGCTGGAGCCTCCTCACTCGGTGGATTTTGGTCTGAAGTTGTGTTCAATGCAGCAGCCTGCTGCTATCCGAGCAGAAAGGAGGAAACACCGGGAAGGAGTTTATAGGTGAGCGGAATTTATCATTCTCTTTGTATATATACACACAGGCACATATATAGGTACCCATATTATATATTATTTATTATTATAGCGCCATTTATTCCATGGCACTTTACATGTAAAAAGAAGTATACATAATAAAAACAAGTACAATAATCTTGAACAAAACGAGCCAGCGACTGGTATAGGAGGAGAGAGGACCCTGCCTACGAGGGCTCACAATCTACAAGGGATGGGTGAGGATACAGTAGGTGAGGGTAGAGCTGGTCATGCAGTGGTATGGTGGAGTGAGGGTTACTGCATGCTGTTAGCTTGTCCGAAGATGTGGGTCTTCAGGTTCCTTTTGAAGGTTTCCACGGTAGGCGAGAATCTGATTTGTTGGGGTAGAGAGCTCCAAAGTAGGGGGACACACGGAAAAAATCTTGTATACGATTATGCGAAGAGGAGATAAGAGTAGAGAAGGAGATCTTGTGAGGATCGGAGGTTGCATGCAGGTAAGTACCTGGAGACTAGGTCACAGATGTATGGAAGAAACAGGTTGTGGATAGTTTTGTATGCCATGGTTAGGGTAACTGGAATCTCTAGGCAATGAGGAGCCAGTGAAGGGAATGACAGAGAGGTGGATTTGTGAATAGAGGGGTGACAGGTGGATTAGTCGGGCAGCAGAGTTTAGGATAGATTAGAGGTGTGCAAGAGTGTTAGAAGGGAGGCCACAGAGCAGGAGGTGGCGGTAGTCGAGGTGAGAAATGATGAGGCCATGCACTAGTGTTTTTGCAGATTCTTGATTAAGATCAAGACTCAAGAATCTTAAGTACGGATCAGGGAAATATTTTTGATTTGGAGTCGGAAGAAGTGGAAAGGGTTTGGACATGTGGTTTGAAGGATAGATCAGTGTCAAGGGTTACCACAAAGTTGCAGGACTGGGGAGAGTGAGCAGTCATTGACTTTGATGGATACTTCTGTTGGGGGGTTGAGTGAGATGGGGAAAGATGACCAATTCTGCTTTGTCCATGTTCAATTTTAGAAATCTAGCAGAGAAGTGTAATGACCGGAGGTCCGAGAGAGATCCAGTGAGTCACAAATTGAGACAGAGACAGAAATAAACAACACTTTCTTTACTAAAACAGGGATTAGACTAAATTTCAGTATTGAATGAATCAGTCTCAGGTTCTGCCTGGGACACTATCCCTACTAAATACACACAATCAGCAAAAGCTGAAATCAATGTGCCAATCTCAAGGTTTCCAGCTTGTGTGAATTATTCTAGAGATCTGGAACAATTTTACCTAAACACTGTGTCAGTCTAGTAAGGGCGGTCTATGGGGACCCACTGAGATGGCACACTGCATACAATCCTACCACTATGAACAATAATAATGCATGAAACTATATCAATTGCTCTTATACCCTTATTATCAGGATATCCGGATATCTTAAAGTTATGGTACCGTTAACCTCAGATGCAGTCTATCACAGGCCTGTGAATCACGGTGGCTGCCGCTAGTCCCGGAAAACTTTGGCGCCAAAACAAAAACAAAGTTCACAAAACAGCAAAAATTCCTTGTCTTGTCGGCCGATGCCGAGCCCACACGCCGGGGACTTTAGTCCTGTAGCCTCAGATTAAGGTCTGGGAAGATCTCTTCACAAAGTCTTGTCAATATCCTCTCAGTGGAAATGGCACCAGAAACCTTCTTTCCTCCCGAAGTCTCTCACTGTTATCCAGTACACCAACCGCATGCTCAGTCACAGAAATGGATTCCTCAGTCCCTTCATGACTCGACACGTGACTCCTCCAGCACAAAGTCTATAATCCACTCAGCATGGACTTCCACAAAACTCCACAGAGCCACACAGCTTCCCCAGCTCAGCACTTGTCCTTAAACAGAGATAGGGGTAAACAAACTCCACACAGAAGAGTGTAAAGACAGCGTCTTCTTGCAGCTCCTTTTCACAGACATCCTGTCTAGACTTACACATCAGACGCTCCTAGAATACACACAGTTTCTAGCACTGCCCCTCCTCTGAGCCCAGCCAGGCAAAAGTCACAGGGTCCTAGTGCTCTCCTGCTGTTATCACATTTCACACTCTCACATGCCACCCCACAACAGGCTCGGCTCCCGAGGGAGCAGAAGTCTCTTCAACGGGAGCCAATGAGGCTGCTCCCTCCTGAGGTGTGGCGCTCGGTGCCACATCATACCGATCAGGTAACTGACCTGATTCCCCGTTCTCCGAAGGACATACCACATTCTCAATACTCTCTCCACACGGGGACAGATCGGTCGCAGGGGGCAAGTAAGCAGGGGCGGAGACAGACCCACCATCAAATTCGAGAGTATTAGGGATGCCCACCCCTCGGGACACGGCCTGTGGTTCCGGGGAAAAGGGGACGGCATCTTTAAACCAGCACCGTTATAGCATGTTACGATGAAGATTACGGGATGGTCCCCCTGTCCCCACCGGTTCAACCTCGTAGACTGGAATCTCAGGGCTCAGTCATTTTTTTACCAGGCACGGAGTCGCCTCCCACCGTTCACTCAGCTTTCCGAACCGTCATTTGATTCTCACCAACACTCTATCCCCCGGGGAGAAAGGCTCGGTTTGCATGGGGCGCGTGTCCCTATGGGTCACCTGACTGAGTCGATCACCCACCACATGACACACCACCCTCAATTGCCGCCGGTGTTCCCGAACCCATTCTGATGCGGTCCAAGGGGGATTGGAGGAGGGATCTGGCATGCTCAAATCCTCAATGTCCTGCCCTGGCCTCCCGAACATCAACATGTGTGGTGAGTAGCCAGTAGTGCTGTGCACTCTATTATTGTAGGCCCACATCAATTCAGGAAGATACTCAGGCCAGCGTACCTGTTGTTTACCCTCCAACGTCCTCAACATCTGCAACAGAGTCCGATTAAAGCGCTCACAAGCTCCATTACCTTGGGGATGGTAAGGTGTCGTTCTCGACTGTGCGACACCATACAGCTGGTACAGCTCCTTCATCAATGCCCCCTGAAAACATGCCCCTTGATCCGAGTGTATTCTTTGCGGACACCCAAACACCTGAATGAAATATCGACACACGGCTTCAGCCGCCGACTCCGCCGTCTGATCTCTTGTCGGCACTGCTACAGCATACTTGGTGAAGTGATCTGTCATTACCAAGCATTACCCAGACGTTGAGTATCCTATCAGGACATAGTCAATCATGAGCAGCTCTAAAGGAGCGGAAGTCTTAATAGATTGCGTGGGCGCCTGCTGCTCAGGGCTCTTACTGAGACCACAGACCCGACACTGCCGACACGCCTCTGTCACCATCTCCCCCAATTCAGGACAATAGAGGACTCGCTGTAGCCACTGGAGTGTCTTTTCACTCCCAAAGTGGGTCCCCTTCTCATGCGCCTCGCGAGCGACTACCGGACCCATCCCCATAGGAATTACTAGCTGGTACCGGTGCTGCAGCTCAGATGGCAGGTACACTTTACTGTACAAGAGGCCCTGTTCCACGCACAACTTATCCCACTGTCGCAGTAGTTTCACTCCTTCCATGGACAGCTGGGCCTTTTCCTCTGCACGTGGCCAGACCCCTTTTTGTATCCAACTGCGCACTAGTGCAATGTCAGAGCAATCGTTCTGGTCCTTCGCCCAATCCGAGGGTGTTTTCCCCAGAACACACGGCATCCCTGACGCCACCCCACTTGAATGTACCACACTTCGGAAGATAGGTACCTGCCCCAAGTCAGGGGTTTCAGTGTCCTCCAGCTGGTCATCAACATTTTCCCCCGAGGACACAAGGGGCACCCTTTAGAGTGCATCCGCATTTCTGTTTTCCAGCCCAGATCGAAACTTATTTCGATAGTTAAACTTAGCAAGGCGAGCGACCCACCGCTGCTCCAACGCTCCCAGCTTTGCGTTTTCTAGATGAGCCAGAGGGTTATTATCAGTCATGACCAGCACCTCAGCTCCCGTTAAATACTCGGAAAAGCGTTCCGTCATCGCCCACACCAGGGCCAGTAGCTCTAGGTGAAATGAACTGTAGTTAACTGGGTTGCGTTCAGTGTCTCTCAAAGACCTGCTGCCATAGGCGATTACTCGCTCCTGACCATCCTGCACTTGTGCTAGTACCGCCCCCAGCCCATGCAGACTGCCATCAGTATATAACAGGAAAGGGGAATCGAACCGGGCATATGCTAACAACGGAACACTCGTTAGGGCGGCCTTCACCTCCTCAAATGCCTTTCGTTGCTGGGGTCCCCATTGGATGGGGCGATTTTGGGGGCCTTGTGCCGTCCCTCTTAAGAGCTCATTCAGGGGACTCACTACTTGTGAAAACTTAGGTACAAATCGCCGATAGTACCCCGCTAAACCTAAGAAGGCCCGAACCTCTCGCAGGGTACGGGGGGTGGCCACTCCTGCACAACCATGACCTTACTGGTCGCGGGCAGAACCCCGTCCGGAGTCACCACGTGACCTAGATACTCAATCTGACTCTGTAACAGTTGGCACTTCTTTGGTTTTATTTTTAGGCCATAACAACTGAGCCGCCGGAGAACTTGACGTAACTTCTCAAGATGGTATTCAAATGAGGCCCCGAACACCACAATGTCATCTAGGTATATCAGGACTGATTCAAAATTCAGATCACCTAAGCAATGTTCCATCAGGCGCTGAAAAGTTCCCGGGGCGTTAGTGAGCCCGAAGGGCAACCGGTTGAATTCAAAGAGCCCCATTGGTAGGACAAACGCCGTCTTGGCTCGATCTTTTTCGGCCATTGGTACCTGCCAATAGCCACTTGCTAAATCCAACGTCGAGAAATATTTGGCCCGACCCAATGCCGACAGAGACTCTTCTATGCGAGGTAATGGATATGCGTCCCTCACCGTGTGAGCATTCAATTTGCGATAGTCCACACAAAACCGAAGGGTCCCATCCTTCTTCCGCACCAAGACCACAGGGGCCGCCCAGGGGCTTTGGCTTTCTCGGATCACTTGGTTGTCAAGCATACTGGCCACCATGCGCTTCACCTCTTGATAGAGTGTTGGGGGGATTTGACGATAACGTTCCCTAATAGGAGGAGTATCTCCTGTGGGAATCTCATGCTCAATCGTCCGGGAACAACTGAAATCCTCCGCATGTCGCGAAAAGGTCTCTTGATGTTCCCACAAGACCTTCTCCAGCTGCTCCAATTGCACGGGGGTCAGTTTCTCCCGATCCACTCCCATCTGGTCCATGATCACATGGCCATTCCATTCTTCAGTAGGAGATTCAGTCTGGCCTACTTCAACCGCGAATGTCTAGGAAGACTGTTCATCTGAACGAAGCTCAAACACTGTCTTATCAGGCACCTTCCCTGTTGGCACGAACAGTTCAGCCAGAATGGTCCCAGCTGGAATTGTAACAGCCTGATCTAAAATGTTGATACATCTGACTGGCACCCGTCCATTCTTCACAATCGCCAGAGACCGGGCCACATGCGCCTTGGCAAACAAGGACTTCTCTGGGGCTGGCTCGATGAGTACTTCAAGCCCATTTAGTCTCGGCGCAGCCCCCACCGGTAACATTAAGAGTTCTTCATGCCGGGGCGCTAGCGAGATCGTGGTCCGCGATGGCACTTGGACCAGGCCCACCCGACCCCCTGGGACCGCACTCTTCAGGAGATCGCAACTCAGCACTAGACGGTGTAACATTCTCTGGGTGGGTCGATGGTGGGTAGCACTTGCCCAGTATCGGGGTCCCTCCCTGGCATACATCTGATGATTTAAATCTCGCAGAACGTTCATTCCGAGCGTCACCTCCATCCCTCTTCTGGGAGGGTGGTCCTCTAGCACTATCTCTTTCTGACGCAGCTCTTGACCAAACATTTTCAGTTGCATCCACACGATCCCCTTCACCGTCAGTTGGCCATTGTTAACGGCTGTAAGCCTTATCACTCGGCCTTCCTCAGGAACCATGAGTTGACTGAAGTACCTTTCGTACACCTCTAAGGGCATTATGGTACATTCGGATCCTGTGTCGACCAAGCATCTCATCTTCCGCCCTTCAAACTCTGCTTCCAGCACTGGACTGCATGCGAACAAATCTTGTTCTTCCCGTCGAGGGCTTTGTGGGGGGTGGGCCGCTGCTGCTCGCCCTCTCATGGCAGCGGCTGGGAGTTTAACGCCGGCGAAGGAGGCACCGGGGCTGCAGACATCCGGCAGTACCAGGAGATGTGTCCCCGACGCCCACACCTCCAGCAGGTGACTGCTCCTCGTGGACGAGAACTTGGATCATTCGAGGGGAGCGACCTGCCAGACTGTGGAACCACCATTCCAGAGGGTGGGGCGGTTGGCCCTTCCGTAGGAGTAGGGACCGGCCCAGCTCTGAGTTTAGACACCTCCAGCTTTAACTCCTTCAGTTCGGCACGCAGAGCCTGTACAACGTTTACCAGTCCACCCACTCCTGAAACTGGCGCCAGACCTCCCTCCAGCTGTGCACTGTCCACTGCCCCCTCGGCCACCAGAGTAGACTCCTCCTCCCTTTCCACCGCGGCCCGATAAATCTGCCAGAACGATAATTCCGGGGTAGCTCGGGACATCTCCATCAGTTTGTCTCGAAGGAGTCTATTGGCTAACCCCGTTATGAATTGATCCCGGAGTAGGCGGTCTACCTCTCGGAATGCCCCCATGGCCCCTGGGTCTAGTCGCTGCACCTCATTCAACGTTTCCTGTCAAGTGTTCGAGTACTGCATCAAAGTCTCACATTCCCTTTGGGGCCGATTGAAAAACAAGGAACGAAGCTGGGCCACACGAGCCCGGCCTCCTGAACTCCCCTCTAACAGCTCCAAGATTTTCTCTAACGTGCTCCTCTCTGACTCTGGACGTACCACCACCATCCGCCTAGCGTCGCCCTCTAGTGCATTTAATGCCAACTCTGCCCGTAATGCGGGGGCCAGATTACACATCCGCAGCACACTCCGAACCCTCTCAGCCCAATCCTGCAACGGCATGTTACGCCCGTCGTATTTCGGCGTGTGCTGGAGTAAAGCTCCTACCGGCACATATCCTCCCACAGTCGTCGCGGCTGCCAGGGGTTCCGCTACCAGCGGGGGGGCTGCTGGTGCGGCAGAGTCATTTCTTCCCTCGTCTCCGTCCATGACAAGCACTGGATCCTGCCGACTACGCCAAAAATGTAATGACCGGAGGTCCAAGAGAGATCCAGTGAGTCACAAATTGAGTCAGAGACAGAAATAAACAACACTTTCTTTACTAAAACAGGGATTAGACTAAAATTCAGTATTGAATGAATCAGTCTCAGGTTCTGCCTGGGACACTATCCCTACTAAATACACACAATCAGCAAAAGCTGAAATCAATGTGCCAATCTCAAGGTTTCCAGCTTGTGTGAATTATTCTAGAGATCTGGAACAATTTTACCTAAACACTGTGTCAGTCTAGTGAGGGCGGTCTATGGGGACCCCCTGAGATGGCACACTGCATACAATCCTACCACTATGAACAATAATAATGCATGAAACTATATCAATTGCTCTTATACCCTTATTATCAGGATATCCGGATATCTTAAAGTTATGGTACCGTTAACCTCAGATGCAGTCTATCACAGGCCTGTGAATCACGGTGGCTTCAGCTAGTCCCGGAAAACTTTGGCGCCAAAACAAAAACAAAGTTCACAAAACAGCAAAAATTCCATGTCTTGTCGGCCGATGCCGAGCCCACACGCCGGGGACTTTAGTCCTGTAGCCTCAGATTAAGGTCTGGGAAGATCTCTTCACAAAGTCTTGTCAATATCCTCTCAGTGGAAATGGCACCAGAAACCTTCTTTCCTCCCGAAGTCTCTCACTGTTATCCAGTACACCAACCGCATGCTCAGTCACAGAAATGGATTCCTCAGTCCCTTCATCACTCGACACGTGACTCCTCCAGCACAAAGTCTATAATCCACTCAGCATGGACTTCCACAAAACTCCACAGAGCCACACAGCTTCCCCAGCTCAGCACTTGTCCTTAAACAGAGATAGGGGTAAACAAACTCCACACAGAAGAGTGTAAAGACAGCGTCTTCTTGCAGCTCCTTTTCACAGACTTCCTGTCTAGACTTACACATCAGACGCTCCTACTCCTAGAATACACACAGTTTCTAGCACTGCCCCTCCTCTGAGCCCAGCCAGGCAAAAGTCACAGGGTCCTAGTGCTCTCCTGCTGTTATCACATTTCACACTCTCACAGAAGCAAGAATGAAATAGCGGACAAATGTTGTGAGATTCTGGTTAGTAAGAAGGTGATATCGGGTCCAGAGAGGTAGATCTGTGTGTCATCAGCATAGAGATGATACTGAAAGCCGTGGAACTCTATGAGCTGGCCCAGGCCGAAGGTGTAGAAGGAGAAGAGCAGGGTTCCTAGAACTGAACCTTGGAGGACACCGACAGATTGAGAGCGAGATGAGGACATGGTGTGTGAGTGGGAGACGCTGAAGTCCAGCCTGTTAGGTATGAAGAGATTCAAGATAGGGCCAAGTCTATGATGCCAAGAGATGAGAGAATCTGTAGTAAGAGGAAATGGTCCACTGTATCGAAGGCAGAACACAGGTCCAGGAGGAGGAGGACAGAGTAGTATCGCTTGGATTTGGCGGTTAGTATGTCATTGGTGCCTTTAGTCAGGGCAGTTTCAGTGGAATGATGCAGTTGGAAGCCAGATTGTAAGCGGTTAAAAAGGGAGAAGGAGATGTGGGAGGACAGTTCAAGATGGACGTGTTGTTCCAGTAGTTTTGAGGCATAGGGGAGAAGTGATATGGGCTGATAGCTAGATACAAAGCAGGGGTCAAGGGAGGATGGGTGTAATCGAGGCATGTTTGAAGCATAAGGGGAAGACACCAGTTGTTAGGGTTGGGATGAAGACTGTGGTGAGGTTTGGGATGAGGTGGCACTGGATCGGGTCAGGTGCACATGTGGTGAGATGTCATCTGGAGCGTAGAGAGGAAAGTTGGTCTTCTGTGATGGTGGAGAAGCTGGTTTTGGAGGAGGAGGACTGAGTAGTTATAAGGAGGGGCTGTAGGGACTGTAGGCCAAAGCTTTCTCTGATGATATCAATCTTCTGCTTGAAGAATGAGGCAAAGTCTTCAGCTGAGATGAGAGGAGGAGGTGCTGGGGGACGGAGGAGAGAATTGAAAGCGTTGAATAGCTGTTTATTGCTGTGTGACAGGGAGGCTATGAGAGATAAGAAGTAGGCTTGTTTTGCTGCAGGAAGTGTCGACTTGAAAGTGGTGAGAGACTGGTTGAATATGATCTTTTCCATCTCCGCTCAGCAACCCTGGAAACCCGCCGCAGCTCTTTAGTCAGGCTGGTGTTCCAGGGTTGCCTGTTGATTGTGCAAGCTTTGGTATATATGAGGGTGGTGACCAATTCGGGAGCTGTAGCTGTTGTGGTGTTATATAAAGCGGCAGTAGAATCAGCGTCGTATAAGGAACCTATGTCTGCAAGAGGGAGAAGGGACTCAGAAAGTGAATGTAATTCAAAGTGTTTGACATTTCTGCGAAGGTGTGCAAGTTTTTGGAGCAGGGATTGTGCACTGGAAGATGAAAGGGAAATGTGAGTATGTTGAAGTCAGACAGAGGGAGAGGTGAGTTAGAGAGGTTACATAAAGAACAGAGGCGGGTGAAAATGAGGTACAGTGTGTGGGCAGCTTTGTGAGTGACTGTGGAAGACCATTGTCTAAGGCCAAAGGAGGAAGTGAGGGTTAGAAGCTTAGAGACAGCTGAGTGGGAAGTGTCAATGGGGATGTTGAAGTCACCTATGATGATAGTGGGAATGTCAGCGGAAAGGAAATGAAGTAGCCAGATGGTGAAGTGGTCAAAAAAGGTGGTGGCAGGCCCGTGGGGTAGTAAATGACAGCCAGCTGGAGGTTGGATGGGGAAGATGTGCACAGAGTATACCTAAAAAAAATGGAGAGTAACGGAGGGTGGCAGTGGAAATTGGATGAAGGAGCAGATATCTGACAAGAGAAAAACAACTCCTCCACCATGCTTGCTGCTGGGGTGGGGGTGTGGGGGTTTGAGAAATGTGGAATCCACCATAAGAAAGTGCAGCTGGAGAGACTGTGTCAGAGAGGGTGAGCCAGGTATCGGTGATCCCGCAGAAGGAAAGTTTGTTAGTAATGAAAAGATCATAGATGTATGAAAGATTGTTGCAGATATACACACAGGCACATACACATACTGTATACACTTGCACACATATTATATATACTGTGAGACAGTGAGGGGAATCTGTATCCGTATCCCCCAGAATGTGCTTAGAAGCATACTGAACCGCTGGAGTGAATTGTAATCACAGCCACAGCTGTGGTTACCATGCAAAATAAAAGTAAGTGTGGACTGGGTCAGGTTATTTCACCAAGTCAGTTTAGGAAAACCTGTATTGGGCTTTTATTTTTGGAGAGATCTGTAGAATTGTAGTGGGAAAAAGTCACTTTTATAGCATTGTAAGCCAACAAATTAAAATACAAAATAATTACAGTATTTTTCGGACCATAAGACGTAAGCGGTGGAAAATAAGGAAAAATTTTTTTTTACAAGATGGGGGTCCGTCTTATAGTCCGAATTTAAGGTATATTATCTGGGGGGGAGGTGGCGGTGGAGCAGGGTCACATGAGGCATAGTCCCTTCCTCAGGAAGCCGGCAGTGGCAGAAGCGGGGCAATGTTGCGGGCCCTGGGTGGGAGGAGGGGGTGTCCCAATGGTACAATGCTGTGGGCCCGGTGTTGGCGGTGAGGCAGAGCAGAGTACGTTGAATGGAGCATGGTCCCTTGCTGAGGAAGCCCGCGGCGGCAGAAGTGTGGCGATGCTGCGGGCCCGTTATCAGTGGTGAGTGGAGTGCATTATAGCTTTCCTGGCGGCCATTTTCCTGAAGCCATGCTCCGCCGGAAAATGGTCATCGGAGGCGGCGCGTGCGCAGATTAGGATCTCAGCTCAGCCATGGGCTTCAGGGAAATTTGCGTACATGCCGCCTCCCGCGGTCCATGGCTTCAGGTCAATGGCCACCGGGAAATCAATGAGGCACTCCACTCTGCTCACCACCAATACCGGGCCCGCAGCACTGCCACATTTCTGCTACCGGCTTCCTGAAGAAGGTACCCTGCTCCACCACCGCTGCACCCCCCCCCCGGTAAGCCAGCATTTGAACTATAAGTCGCACCCCCCATTTTACTTCAAAATTTGAGGGGGGTGCGTCTTATAGTCTGAAAAATATGGTATATGGGATATTTCATTACCTAAGACACGGTTAAAGAGTCATTTTTTTATCACAAACAAGTCGAATTAGGGGAATCCATTATTTTTAGAGATGAATTATCTCAAAAACTAGAACCAATTCAGCAAAAGCAGTGGATTTTGTTTAATTCAGCACCCTCAAAAAACCCTAAATTCTTTCAAAAAAACTTGGAACCTGAAATTTTTTTTTTTCTTTGGATCGCAGCATTATGTCTAGCTTTTGAGGATCTTTTAATCTACTTAATTTTGTCTGGCAGGTCCTGTTTAAGTGATTTATTGATTGAGAACAGATGTGGCAGTAATCAGGCCTGTGTGTGGTTAGAGAAATTGAACTCCGCTTCCCAAAGATGTGATAAACCACAGGTAATTTGTTTTAAGGGGGGGACAATCACTTTTTCACACTGGGCCCTGAAGGTTTGGATTTCTTTTTCCTTTAATAATAAAGACCTTAATTTAAAAACTGCATTTTGTGTTTACTTGTGTTATGTTTGTCAAATATTTAAATTTGTTTTGTGATCTGAAACATTTAAGTGTCACAAACATGCAAAAGAATAAAAAATCAGGAAGGGGGGCAAACACGTTTTCACACCACTGTAAGTGCTTGTTTGATTTTTTTGGGGGTATGATAAGATGTTGATGGATTATCAGAACTATCCTGATCAGATTAATCAGTTGCTGTGACTGAGATAACCAATTCAGAAGAGCTACTAACACTGGCGTACTGGCAATGGCGGTAGGCCATTTGACTGCTATGGGGCCTGTGAGCTGGGGGGGGGCCCGGTGTCAGCGCCCGCATCGGGCCTCCACCGCATCGCTCCCCAACCGCATTGAGGTCCCCCTCCAGACAGCCAGCGCCGCCCCACCGACCCGCATTCAACTGTATCGGCAGATGCCGATAGAGTTGAAAGCAATGATGGAGGAGGGAGCGTCATGTGACACTCCCTCTTCCATCATTCCCCCTCAAACGTCTGACGCAGCGGGCTCGATGACGTCACTTCATCGTGCCACGCTGGGTCAGGCAGTGGAGCTGAGACACTCTGCAGAGACCGAAGCAGCGAGGGAACGAGGACCGGTGAGTATTGTATTTATTTATTTTTTTTAATCAGTGAGTATGTGGTGCTCATAACACTGGAGGACTGTGGCTGCACTAGGCCCTATGGGGGCCGCACTATACTGCATGGAGAACCATGGGGGCTGCATTATATTGCATGGATGGCCATTGGGGGTGTATTGTATTGCATGGATTACCATGGGGGCGCATTTATATTGCGTGGAGAACCCTGGGGGGGGCGTAATATTCTGTGGAGGCCCATGGGTGCACATTATATTGTGTGGAGGCCCATGGGGGGCGCAAAATACTATATAGAAGGCTATGTGGAGCCATTATACTGTATGCAACCAATTACACAATGTGAAGGTTTGTGTGGGGTCCATCTTACTGTTTGGAGGGATAGTGTGGGCTATTATATAATGTGGGGCTATGATACTGTATGTAGGCCCATTATACTGTGTGGGGATCACAGTTGGAGGATCATACTGTGCTGGGGTCACCATACTTTGCCTTGGGAGTTGAGGTGGGTACAGTAAGGTCATTATACTGTGCATGTGAAGGAATTCACCATGGGGGTATCATACTGTGTTTGGAGGGCCCTTTTATTGGCATCATACTTTATGGGGGCAATGAAAGAGGAATCTAGGACTTCAGGAGGAAGAAAATTGCTATGTAAAGGTCAGAAAGTTGTGAGATCTGCTCTTCTGTGACCCCGACAGTTATTTCATTTTTGTTTTTTGAGGGTGGGGGGCAAGTAGAACTTCTGTTATGGGGCCTCATGATTTCTATGTACGCCCCGGCTACTAACGCGTGACCTCCTCTATTCACACTTATGTGATCCAGGGGGTATTTTCAATATAGATTTGGTTGCAGCAAATGATCGTGTTTCCTCCATGCGTAAGCAACATTAGCTTTACAATGCCAAACATCTGTCATATTTTATTTTTTTAAGGGACTTAATTGATTTTTCCAGTTTGCCAAATTTCAACTGGATGTGTTGAAATAAAATGTTCCAGTGCTGAGATAATCTTATAAATGTGCCCCTGCTGTGTACTGTGTAATGGCTATAGATAAGAGGACTGTGGAGGCTCTTACCGTACGTTTCTCCAAAACAGCTACCTTCTACCTGCTCCCTAAGATTCATAAGGACACCGCCAACACACCGGGACGTCCGATCGTGTCCGGGTTGGGGGGGTCTCTGTGGTCCAATTTGTCAATATGTGGACAGCCATCTGAGACCATTGGTGGAGTCCCTTCCTTCCTATACAAAGGACACGACGGACGTCCTCACTAGGGTTGACGGCGTCCTTTTGGAGCCAGGTACTATCATGGTCACGGCCGATGTAGAGAGTCTGTACACCTGTATCAGTCACGATCTGGGCCTTTCAGCAGTTCGTCTTTTCCTCGGGACCTCTGACCTGGACGGCCCGTCATGGGAATTTTTTCTCAAGCTCCTCCACTTCATCCTCTGCCATAATTATTTTCTATTTAAAGATGCGGTGTACCTGCAGCAGCGTGGCGCGGCCTGCGCGCCTTCGTATGCAAACCTCTTCCTCGGTGCGTGGGAGAGGGAACTATTTGGGGACGAGGGCGCGCGGGGCGCTGACCAGGTCGTGACCTGGCTGAGGTGCATCGATGATATTTTATTCTTTTGGCGAGGGTCGGTGGAGGAGCTCGACAATTTCATGAGGCAACTTAATACCAATACGTGGGGCATCAAACTGACGTATGCCTATCACCAACAACGTATGGACTTCCTGCACGTCACTCTGAAGGTGGACTCACACTCCTTCATCCAGACTGACGTCTTCAGGAAGCCCACAGCGGTGAATTCACTGGTCCATGCTGCCTCGGCACATATTCCGTCTACAATAAGGGCCGTCCCGGTCGGACAGTTCCTGAGGGCGAGACGTATCTGTTCCACTGAGACTAAATTTGAAAGACAGGCTGCAGATCTGACTGAAGGGTTCAGGCAATGAGGCTACAGTAATAGATGCATCAGCCGTGGTTATGGTAGGGCACGCAGTCGTCTTCTATACCCCGCTCAGCGACCCCATTCCGAGATTCCCGAAAGGACCCGCTTCATTTCCACCTTCAATCACGAGTGGGGGGCTATGAGGCGGGTCCTTTCACTGGAATATTCTCAACGCGGAGCCCTCCCTGAGGGATGTGGTGGGGAATTACCCACTCATGACGGCTAGGCGCGCTAAGAATTTGGGTGATCTCCTTACCTGTAGCCATTATATCCCACCGGCAGTCAACCCCTTTGGGTCACATGGGCCCAGGGTAGGTTCCTTTCCATGTGGCCACTGTGTGGCCTGCGCCAATGTCCTCCGCTGTTCATCATTTACGTCATCTGACGGCTCCCGCACTTTTTGAATTTCTAAATACACCTCTTGCAGTACAACCCATGTGGTGTATTACGCCACATGTGGTTGTCAAAAGATTTATGTGGGACTTACCACTAGAGAGATGAGGATTTGAGTATGGGAGCATGTGCGGGACACTTTAAAGCAGTCCATGACTGCGATCCACGCACCCTTATGGTGCGTGGTATTGACGTAGTGCATTTGGGCTCTCAGGGGGGCAATTCTAAGCTCTGTCTCGCGCAGAAAGAGGCCAGATGGATAATCACTCTTGATACCCTGGCCCCGCATGGCCTAAATGAAAATCTGGATTTCTCAGCTTTTTTATGACGGTTTTCCCTGTGTTTTGATGCTCTCCCTTAGCCTTCATTTCCTCTTTTGATCCTATAGTTGGCACCGATGGTTTTTAGCTTGTTTTTAAATTCTTGTTTTTAACTTCTGATTTCTCTTCCCACTTTTCAGATTTAGCGATTGCTACCTTAGACAAGCAGTGTACGCCATCTTTATGGACCAAATTCTAATGAGAGACACCTCACATTCAACATGGATGAGACATGCCCCTGGAGATATTTTTGTCACCTTTGTGATATACTCAATTTATATTTATCTTGTATTATACGTTTTTGTTATATAGTTATACTGTATGTGTCCTTGTACATGGGAAGCTGGTATTAACCTTTGGATGGTGGGGCTGATAGGTAGACACACCCCTGGTGGTGTGTCTCTGCTGCCCAACTGGGCCGTAAGGTCATGGACAGACTTTCCACACTTACTTCTTCCCACTCTCATTTACGTATTACTGATCTTCCTCCGCTTTTTTAGTGGGGATTCCTCGTAGCTGCGGGAGTAGTGCGCATGTGTGGTGGTCCCTTGCCCACCCGCGCTCGTGCCCGGCTGTCTCCATGTCCCTGGCGCGTCTCCGCGCGCCTGTGACTTGACGGCTGTGGTATGCGCGACGGTGGGGCGTGGCTCCGGGCACACGCGCCGACATCCTCCAATCAGCTCCCTCGACCCTTGGATCACGTGATTGATCCGGGTCGTATAATTACAGGTCCTGGTGGCGCTCTAACTATGCGCCTCCTGAGAAAGACCGGCGAAACGCGCGTCGGGGCACGTTCCTTCCCATCTGTGCCATCCTGGGGTCCTCTGGGAATCGTGTGCTCCTCTTTTCTGACCATTCTGGGTGAGTGGAATTGTTTAGGACTTTGGGAACTCATTGGGACATTATTGAAACTCATCCCTCATTTTTCTGATATGTATTTTGTGGTTACATTTCTGTAAAACATGAGACACTAGGCATTACTTGTGATTTGTACATATTTTCTATTTGATATTTATTATGAGGCTCCTGTTGTTTCATGAGGGGTTGAGCTCTCTTTTTGTCCCATTTATATTCTCACTTTCTATTTATTGATGTATACCTACCCTTGGTCATGTATTTATACATTCAACAACTGCGATTGTCTTGCCCTCCCAGGAACTCCCCACTCTCCGGCACCTTGCACTTTACTCCCCCATTTTTTGTGACTTTGTATATTTTAATATTTGGAATTTATCTACTAATAAAACTTTACTCATTATGTCAAATTACTCATTTTGTTCTCCTGTTTCTATATTGTGCAATGGCTGTGTCTGACCGTGCAGGAACACGGTCTGATCATACCACAGCTCCTGGGCAGGGGAGGAAACAAGAGAGTATACAGACAGGACAGCATGGGATCGTAGATGATTCTTTCTGTGAGGTAAAACATGTCACTGCCTGTTTTACCTCACAGAAAGCACTATACTGTCCTGTCTGTAAACTCTTTTGCTCCCCCCCCCTGCACAGGAGGTGTGGTATGATCAGACCATATACCTGCACAGTCAGACTCAGCTTTAGAAGAGCGCACGGACAACAAGTGCATTTTTTTATATTGCAGTGCTGGAGTGGTGCATCTAATCTAAGGTCCCTGCCCCTAGTCTTATACTTACCATCCGCCATCTTCACCTTCTTCCACCGCCATGGCTCCCATAGGTCTCCAACAGACTGTGACCTGCTGGATCCTTGGTGTTTGCTGGAGGTCACTTTTCAATGTAAGTCTATGAGAGCCTCGTTCTGGCTCGCATAGTTACATTGAGAGCTTGTGATTGTTGTTACCTCTGACTTCCAGCCAGTCAGAAGTTGCGGTCACAAGATGGCGCCACGGGACCGGAGAGCGCTGAGAGAAAATGAAGGAGGCAGATGGTAAGTATAAAACTAGGGGCAGAGACGTTAGATTAGACGCACCACTCCAGCACTGAAAAAAAAACCTGTTGGAGTGCTGCTTACAGATCAGGGGTTACAAATGTGCAGTCATTGACTAGGAGAGCGGCCACCTCTGAAAGACTGCAGAGATGGCCAGTAACCTAGGTGACAAGCACTATAAAAATCCCTCCATTCTTGAGAACAGTGCAGATTATTAGTGAGTAAGTGCAGATTTAGCATGTTGAGAATCCCTTTAACAGCCCATGCATACAGTGAGAGCAGGAGCCAGGCAGCACAGCGCCTCCAGCGGTCACTTCCTCTCCCATTCACTTTCCCTTTCAGTTATGGTATATCACATGTCTAAAAAAAAAAAAAAAAAAAAAAAAAAAATCCCCTTCCAATACCGCCCCCAGACCCCGCCCCATAGAGCCTGATTCATTCTACACACAGCAAGTCTGTCCGCCACTTCCTGCTCCAGCCCCGGAAGCCGCGCGGAGACAACGAGACTTGCCGGCTCGGTACAGGAGACTCTTTACACAGCGCCGCCGTTATATAAGCACAGGAAGATACCATGAGCACAGGTAACACGGGGGGAGACAGACTATATAACCCCGCGGTGCTGCGCATCGGACGCGGTCAGGTGACCTGCTCTTTTCTCTCTTTAGGGCCATAGACGCTGGTGGTGCTGAGTCATGGGCGGGGCATTGACTGTAGGTTTTATACTGGGCGGGGTTTGGGGTGGGCGTGGTTTTCCTGACTGTAGCAGGTTGGTGACCAGTTAGTTACGTGTTGTAGAACCAAAAGTCCCAGCAATTTTTTATCTGACTGCTGTGTGTGGATCAGCATAATCGCTGTGTGTCTGCACGGGTGCCAGGCCGCCTGCGCCTCTTAGTGTGCACTAGCACCTAACTTCTCACACGGCTTTCTATTCTGTGTCAGGGGTCTCCAGCTGACTGAGGAGGGGCCTGCTTAGGCTAAAGGGGATGTGAAAGGGGTTAACCCCAGAAGACGCAGAAGAGTTTTCATTTTTCTGCACTTTCGTCTTTCTTCTCTTTTTCCAAGAGCCAGATATTTTTTTGGGGGGGTTTGTACAACTTTTATTTACTTTTTTTCCAAGACTAGTTGTTGTTTTAAGACTGTTCATGTTACCAGACAGCATGCTGAAAAATGGTAAAAATTATCAGAACTTTGTAAAAAAAAATAAATAAATAAATAAAATAATAATTTTCACTCTGACACCGTTATCTGACTGTCTGAGACCCCTGACTTTATTCTAGAGTTTTTATTTTATTATTTTTTTTATTTTCTCACCTTATAGAATAAACACTTTAGTATTTTATTAGTTTCGGTAATCACACATGGGTCAACCCCAAATATGTTTATTGTTTACATTAAATTTAGGGAAAAGGTCAGAAATTTTAACTTTTACATACATACATATATACATACATATATATATATAAACACCATTGTAGCTTGAAGACTGTATGTAACTCTGGGGGGAAACTTGAAATTTCATCAACAGCCTCCAAAATTGAAACACATGAAGAGCTAAGGACGGTAAGACAGATAAAATATGCACTTACATATAAAGTCCGTAATAGCTGCCGCACGCTGGGACATTAGTGCTTCAGGACTCTCTGCACTACAGTTTACAGGGACATGGAGCTGTGATTACATGGTGTCCAAAGGAGCAGCTCATCCTGACACACATGAAAGGCCGTACAGTACATGTATCACGGAGGGATTAGTGCACAACACATAATGCAGTGCAGAACATGTAATGCAGAGCATGCAAGATAGTGCCTGCAGTGCAAAATATAAAAGTACAGGTAGCCAGTAAAGTGCAGGTAGAGAGCAGGCTGGTGCGGGTAGAGAGCAGGCTGGTGCATGTGGTGCGGGTAGAGAGCAGGCTTGTGCGGGTGGTGCGGGTAGAGAGCAGGCTGGTGCGGGTGGTGCGGGTAGAGAGCAGGCTGGTGCGGGTAGAGAGCAGGCTGGTGCGTGTGGTGCGGGTAGAGAGCAGGCTGGTGCGGGTAGAGAGCAGGCTGGTGCGGGTAGAGAGCAGGCTGGTGCGTGTGGTGCGGGTAGAGAGCAGGCTGGTGCGTGTGGTGCGGTTAGAGAGCAGGCTGGTGCGTGTGGTGCGGTTAGAGAGCAGGCTGGTGCGTGTGGTGCGGGTAGAGAGCAGGCTGGTGCGTGTGGTGCGGGTAGAGAGCAGGCTGGTGCGGGTAGAGAGCAGGCTGGTGCTTGTGCGGGTAGAGAGCAGGCTGGTGCGTGTGGTGCTGGTAGAGAGCAGGCTGGTGCGTGTGGTGCGGGTAGAGAGCAGGCTGGTGCATGTGGTGTGGGTAGAGAGCAGGCTGGTGCGTGTGGTGCGGGTAGAGAGCAGGCTGGTGCGTGTGGTGCGGGTAGAGAGCAGGCTGGTGCGGGTAGAGAGCAGGCTGGTGCATGTGGTGCGGGTAGAGAGCAGGATGGTGCGGGTAGAGAGCAGGCTGGTGCATGTGGTGCGGGTAGAGAGCAGGCTGGTGCATGTGGTGCGGGTAGAGAGCAGGATGATGCAGGTAGAGAGCAGGCTGGTGCATGTGGTGCGGGTAGAGAGCAGGATGGTGCGGGTAGAGAGCAGGCTGGTGCATGTGGTGCGGGTAGAGAGCAGGCTGGTGCATGTGGTGCGGGTAGAGAGCAGGCTGGTGCATGTGGTGCGGGTAGAGAGCAGGCTGGTGCATGTAGTGCCAGCGCTGTACCGCAGCCAGAAACTCCAAATCTGCTACTCAAAGCTCAGACAAGAACAGCTGTCACCATAATCATTAAGAAGGGAACATAAAATAAAAGCCGGCTAGAAGCAAAAGATTATTTCCGCATACATTTTTTGATCAGTAGACAATCATCAATGAGGCCGATTGATCACTGCCCATAGAAAAGTGTAACAATGGTTTCTTGCCCCATCACTTCCTTTGTGTCCCCGGGTTGTGATATTTTGTATAACGTGTAAATTGCTATTATTTGTCTCCTGTGTATCCAGGTTTGAGCTTGGATAAAACAGCGGCTTTTAGGAAGAAGCTGAAGGCTGAGCCTCGCTTTGTGCTGGCTCAGAATGTGGCGACGTGCAGTGACCCGCTGGAGGTGTGCTTACAGAGGCAGACAGTCCAGGACAGTGTCCATGTCTTCCAGCACACCATCCCCGCTGAGGGCAAACCGGTCACCAACCAGAAAAACTCAGGTATGAAGATTTGTTCAGAGATCTGCTTGGTTATAAGTGATGGAGCCATAATCTGTATTGTCATAGCTGATCCATAGCAGATAGACAGGTCTGGTCACTGCTCTTCCACCAGCGGCCATTGTATGGACAGGTCTGGTCACTGCTCCTCCACCAGCAGCCATTGTATGGACAGGTCTGGTCACTGCTCCTCCACCAGCAGCCATTGTATGGACAGGTCTGGTCACTGCTCCTCCACCAGCAGCCATTGTATGGACAGGTCTGGTCACTGCTCCTCCACCAGCGGCCATTGTATGGACAGGTCTGGTCACTGCTCCTCCACCAGCTTCCATTGTATGGACAGGTCTGGTCACTGCTCCTCCACCAGTGGCCATTGTATGGACAGGTCTGGTCACTGCTCCTCCACCAGCTTCCATTGTATGGACAGGTCTGGTCACTGCTCCTCCACCAGCTTCCATTGTATGGACAGGTCTGGTCACTGCTCCTCCACCAGCGGCCATTGTATGGACAGGTCTGGTCACTGCTCCTCCACCAGCGGCCATTGTATGGACAGGTCTGGTCACTGCTCCTCCACCAGCGGCCATTGTATGGACAGGTCTGGTCACTGCTCCTCCACCAGCGGCCATTGTATGGACAGGTCTGGTCACTGCTCCTCCACCAGCGGCCATTGTATGGACAGGTCTGGTCACTGCTCCTCCACCAGCGGCCATTGTATGGACAGGTCTGGTCACTGCTCCTCCACCAGCGGCCATTGTATGGACAGGTCTGGTCACTGCTCCTCCACCAGCGGCCATTGTATGGACAGGTCTGGTCACTGCTCCTCCACCAGCGGCCATTGTATGGACAGGTCTGGTCACTGCTCCTCTACCAGCGGCCATTGTATGGACAGGTCTGGTCACTGCTCCTCCACCAGCGGCCATTGTATGGACAGGTCTGGTCACTGCTCCTTCACCAGCGGCCATTGTATGGACAGGTCTGGTCACTGCTCCTCCACCAGCGGCCATTGTATGGACAGGTCTGGTCACTGCTCCTCCACCAGCGGCCATTGTATGAACAGCAGAGCTGAGCAGTCTGTGGGGAAAGCTGCACTAACCAGAGCAGGAGGAGAACCTGTCATACCTGTATAATAGGAAGTGCCATAAAGTCATGTCCCCAACACATCTGATAATCATATAAAAAATGTGTCTGACCCTGTTACCTCATTCTGCAGTAATAGACCGTGTAATGCAGCAGCTATAGGAGGTAAATGGTGTAAAATTTTCAATGATTCTTATCCCCAATTGCATGCATTTAAAGTAAGAAAAAAAATTGTCCCCAAAGATAGACAACTTCTTTAAGTAAGGCGCTGGTGTAATATTTCTAGCTTAAAAAACTCCTTAATTATTGATGAATTTGACGGGCAGACCTAGCAATGCCCCGTCCCCTCTCCAGCTTCATCCATTTTGGTGGAGTTGCCCTAGACTGGCGTCTTAAATACGCCAAAAGTCATAAAATCTTAAGGCGTCTGCGTGTCGCTTCAAAGTGTTTTATGCCAGTTTTCTGGTGTAAACACTTTGTAAAGCATTGTGGAGACTGTAGCCCCCATTTATCAATGTAACCCGTACAAAAACCCATAGGCCCATATTGAAAATGTTTAGAAAAGTGGCATAAAACACTTTGAAAAGTTGCAAAATTTTTGGGCAACACAAAGTTGGTCTAAGTTTTGTGACTTGGCATTTTTCGAGCAGCTTTGTGGGGCTGGGGAAGAGCTGGGATGGGGGGTGTGGCTATGCCTGTCAGTCAAATTCCTGAAAAGTGGCGGCATTTCTTACACCAGAAATGTTACTCCAGTCCATGAAAGTAACATTTCTGGGGAGGTGCATAGAGGCGCCTTTTAATGAGTTTGGCGCATTTTTTTCCTGTACACCCCTCCTCCCTCCTTAAGATTAGTGTACAAAACACCAGGCCTAATTAATCAGGACCCATGCATTTAAAGTAAGGCCATGACTGTCCTGTCCAAATACTTAAAAAAAAAAAATGCAATTTTTTTTCCTACATCCTATGAACTGCTTCAGGTGTTGAAAGCCGTACAGTGGCTAAAACAAGTGACCTGACCATTTGTCTGACCACTTCTGCTTGCAAGTTGCTTACTAGTTTATTTACAGTTAAAAAAAAGTCCGTCACAACTCCTTTATTTTCCTTAGTGGCTAAGCACTTATCGGCAGGTAGTTGTTAATTAGCTTCCTGTGCTGCCCAGTACTGATCACTTCTGGCACAGAGCGGTCACAGACCTCTCCTGCTGTTGATTCTCAGGCTCTTGCGTCACGTTGACAGAGCCGTTCCTTCTCTTCTGCAGTTCTAAAAGTGCGGCACCCGGGAGAAAATAAACTTTTTTTCTCCCGGGAGCTGCCGGCTTTCAGTCATAGAGGCGTGCCAAGAACAATTCAGTCACTGCTCCCAACACTGAGAGTGTGAGCTGTAAGCACTGACGGACAGCCAGCTCTGATGCATAGCACCGCGAGCTGGCGGTCAGTGCAGGGGCGCGCTTAAGACGTCGCTCTCCGCGCTGGGAGCGGTGACTGTAATTACTCCGGACATGCTTGTATGACTGAAAGCCGGCGGCTCCTGGGAGAAACAAAGTTCATATTCTTCTGAGTGCTGAATTATTCATCATATGCATTGATTTTTAAGCTTGCTTAAAATGCACCTGTCAGCAGGATTGTGCTGAGTAAACTACATACACTGTCAGGTGGGCGACATTACACTGATTAAAATGATACCTTGGTTGATGAAATCCGTCCTTTGGTTCATAATACAGCTAGTTGTGCGGGGCTAGATAAAATAGGAGGCAGGTCAGTGAAGACACAGTGATCTGTCATAAGAGCATACAGATGAATATGTAAGCAGAGCACCAGATAGAGCGCCCCTCACAGGCCGCCCCGAAGCACTAGCATATCATTATCTCCAAACTGAAAGCAAAAGATTACACAAGAACCACAGGACGGATTTCATCAACTAAAGTATCATTTTACTCAGTGTAATGTCGCCCACCTGACAGTGTATGTGGTTTACTGCGCACAATCCTGCTGACAGGTTCGTGCGCTTTAAGAAGCATCGTTCTCGTCAGCACATCATCTGGTGTAATGGGGACATGTGCTGCTGATAATAGGATGTTCTATCCTCACGAAATGATTGAATGACTATTTCAGTGCACAGAGAAGTGTAGTCAGTTAGTCTAAATTGCCACCAAATAACTTGTAGATAACCGATCGGCGGTGGTTTAATGGCCACTGCCGGCATATGTAAGTGCTCATATTCTGCTGTATTCCTGTGGACTGAAACTGATGTTTATAAGTGACAGGGTTTTTTTTTTTTGTGCTGCACCTCCATTACACATGCCGCTGGCTGAAATGTCGACAGTTCACATTCCATGACTGAAAAAAATAACTAAATGCAAAACTATTTCTGTGCCGTGTTACAGTCACTGCATTAGGTTTCAGTCCCATAATAAATGAAATAAGGTGCAAAGATCCTTTTTAAAGGGATTACTTGTACATTTTGTATATTGTACAGTAAGATAAATGGCGCGGCCCTAATATAAGTTACAGGCAAACATCTAAGGTGAGGGTCACAGCGCTGGAGCCCCTGACATTTTCACATTGCGCAGCACGCTGCACTATTTTTTTTCTGGTAAAACCGCCAACATCATGACTAAAACCTGATGGACCCTGTTATAAGGCTATGTTCAAACTGACTTTTTTCAGGAGTTTTTGGAGTGTAAACTATCCAAAATTACTGCTTTAAAAACTCTTGGAAAACTCACCTTCAATTCATTTCTATGGCAAATCCACAGTTTCTGTGGATTTGTTTAGCTTTCCCACTGTAAAAACTCCTGCAAAAACTCAGTGTGAACACACCTCAAGTCTGGCGCCAATGGTTTTTCACGTGTCAGTCTTGTCCCTGCAAAAACTAACTTTCTGTTCCTAGTACAGAGCAAAAACATAATTCATAACACCTTATGGGAGCCTAGCCTGAGGCTTTGTGCGTCGCATTAACCTCTGACCTGGTGGATACACTGAATGTAGGGAGTCCTTCTGGTGCATGGTAGATTGTTTGTGTTTTTTTTTTTACCTGTATAAAATAGAATAGTAGAGAATGACATTTTTATAAGGAGGAATAAAAATAAATGCAAATGTGCTATTCTTTCAAGATGACCTGCTTTGTGATAGGAGTATTTATTGGGTACTTTTTAAAATTGGGTTTCCCAGCTTAAAAAGTGATTCCCTACATCCTGTATCCTTGGAATTGATGTGATGGGATATGTGGGCTGTGCTCACCTCTGCATCGGGCGATGAGCCCAACTGGTGATGTCCCGTCTGATATCTGTCGGGACGAGTGATAAATCTGCCGGTATTGTGCACTTATCCTGTTCTAATAAATACTAATAAGCTGGACAGGTGCATTAGATTAGCCAATCACGCATGCATCCAGGCAGGTATCAGTAAACCTGTCGTCACCAAACCTGCTCACCCGTCCATACGGAAATGAGTGAAGTCAGAATACCCCTCTATGGCAAAATAACTGGTTAAGGGGGTATTCAGATTTCCAAGATCCTTTCCCAGTATGTAGTAGGTGTAATAATAATAATATTAGCAAATACCTCCAATTAGAAATGTAGTATAGTTCTTCTGATTCACTATATTGCTTACCCTATGTGCAGGGCATTGCAGTAGCTTAGGTATCCATGGTTACGACCACTCATATAGTGACAGTTCTCAGGTTGGACCTTCACTGATCATAATGTTGTAGCATATCCGAGCAATGTGTACTTCTATAAGATGGGGCTACCAGTTTAATCTGCAAATATACATATGATTGATAGGATACATAAAGAGAGCCTGCTGACTTCCCCAACTTATCTGTTTTAATAAATAACTGTATTGCCTATAACATTCCTGGTCTATCTTTTTTTTTAGAACTCTACATTCCTCTGTTATTCCTACTAGAAATTTAAGAATAAATTGACAACTGGGTGTTACCCGTTGAGGGGCCGTACACTTTGGGTAGGAGCCACCACATTGATAAAGAGATTGGTCACATACAGTTGTCAATTTATTCATTCATTTCCAAAGGAAGTCGCAACATAGAGATCTAAGAAAAGATGCTCCAGGATGGTTATACCATCGGGAATGTAGGAATTCACTGAAACAGACGTGTGAGCAGATCCCACAGAAAACTTTTTCATGTATCAGATATTAAAGCAATTTTCTGATGCAACTTTTGCAAACATTTTGCTGAAAAGAAGCCAGTAACTGTAAGAAAAATAAACCTAATTAGGAAAATGTTGGCGGCTGCTCAAGCTTTTAACGACTCAATCTATGTACATTGTATAATTGGGAGGGAATATAATGAAATGTGCCAGTCTGCCGTCTGGTTGGCATTTTTGGCCGTTACACCGTATATTACAGATTGTCGTCTTCTCTCCATCTTTCAGGAAGGTGCTGGATATTTTCCTGTCTGAACGTGATGAGATTACCTTTTATAAAGAAGTTCAATATTGAAGAATTTGAGTTTAGCCAGTCATATCTATTTTTCTGGGATAAGGTAATTTATCTGGTTCTTACCATCATGTTTTCTATTATATCCATATAAAGTTGATCTGCATAAGGAGGCAGATTTATTTGCTGTGTCTAATTTGCTGACATTACATAAGTCTTTGTTATATTACTAAAGAAGTTCTATATCAAAGTGTCTGAAAAATCTAGCTGCAGGTTCGACGAGGCTCATGTCCAAAAATTATCCCCAGTATTGTAATAACAGAAGCACTGCTCTCCTGAAAGATTTTTCAAAGTTTCACAAGGAATCAGAAATTAAAAGGGCTAAACGGCAGCCGTGTTGGATCCATCACAAAACAGACACCATTAGATCATAACGGACTATTAAGGGGTTCCTGTCATGGAGGTCGCCGTTTTTGGACCTTCTTTGTTTGATCTTTTTGACAGTATATATGACTGTGGTTTCTATCACAGATGTGAATGGAGCCTTTAATGGATTTTCTGGTTTTGAAAAACTGTCCCCAACTGCAGTTTATTTAAAAAACCAAAACTGTACTTTACTCCCCTCTACAGGTCCAGGACTTGTCTCTGTTGCTGCTTCCAGTGTCTGTTATTGTCTACAGCGCTGACGTCACATCAACAGAGCTGCAGCCAATCAAGTGAGCTTGTGCTGTCAACCCTGGTAGAACTGCTGAGCTCAGTTATTGGCTGCACCATAAGCAGAGGTAGAGACTCTGTGCTGGACCTGAGGAGGGTGAGAAAAGTAACTTTTTTTTGGATGGGGAGGGGAAGAAGACATGGGTTTTCCAAAACCAGAAACCTATGTTCACATGTTGCGTTTGTGCAGTGGTATTTTTTTAAGCTTTTTTTATGCAAATTTTCAGCTGAGTTTCACAGTACCAGAAAGTATTTCAGAAATCTCATGCACACACCTTGTTTTTTTCCTGACTGTATTGGAAAACTGCTGCTTTTTTGCAAAATGCAGCAAGTCACTTCTTTCAATGCAGGTATCAGGTTTTACTGCTTTTTTTGGTGCCTAAACCTGATGAAGTTGAATCAGATTTTTTTTTATGCACTAAACTTTATCAGTGCACAAGAGATAAGTGTACCCTGACAAAAACGCATTAAAAACGTAGCAAAACCTGCTTTTTGTAAGCAGCTTAAAATTTTCATAAAAAAAATCTGCAAAAAAACGCAACATGTGATCATGGACTTAAAATAAGAGTGTTCAACATCACTGATGAGTCCCATAACTTGCTGAGTGCTTTTTTTTTTAATACAATAATTCTGATATTCTTATAGTATGAGGTTGTTCCCTATAATACACTGAGCTGGTTCAGTAAAGTGCCAGCCACAATGTTCCTCTTCATCTCTTGAAAAAGTTACCTGTGTTCAGCCGTGTAGCAGAAAAATCTGTAATTTCACAGCTTCTGTTGGACCTGCCGATCACGATGAGTGTCGCTTTAATACAGTTACATTTAAAAATTTCACATTAAAAAATTTGATGTCCCTTGGGGGTGTATATTTATTTTTTTGGAATACAAAATAGTGGCAGCTTCCAAGCGTAAACCACCTGAAGAATGGTCGGGTGATTAAGCTGCTTCACAGGTAAAAAAGATGTAGTTTTGACATGGCTGTTCATTATTTTTAATGTTTATTGAGCGCTTTTTCAGGTGGGTTCCAGACAGAATTCACCTGAACAATATGCCGTTTGTACATAAACTAAAGTGATTTTCCAAGAAATTATCCTTTTTTTTTCCAATAACCTTGCAGACATAAAAAATAAATGCTTCTATAGTCACCCTGTGCAGATCCAGCGCTGCCTCTTTACCGCTGCCCCCGGTCTCTGCTGACAGGCTGCAGCAAGGATGTGATGACCACTGCAGCCAATACCTGGGCGAAACAGTGCCAACTTGCCTTGTCATCACTGCTGAGAATAGTAATCTTTTTTTCTGAGTAACACTGTGCCAAACTTTTCTTCTGACGTGGTCCATATGTGTATGTTCTGAGAATCCCTCTTATTCCCCTATGGTTCACCATTAAGACTCTATTAACAATCTTCTCCGTCCACAGGTAGAACGCTGCAATTATTTCCTAAATGCTTTTGTTGAAACCGCACACAAAGATGAGCCAATCGATGGGAGACTTATGCAGTTCCTTCTTTCGAACCCCAGCAATGATGGAGGCCAGTGGGACATGCTTGTTAACCTGATCGGTAAGGATTTACAGAAGGGGGGACGAGGTAGTTAACATTTGGTATGGTGCCAGATTTTAGTCACGTCCACAGCCTTCCCCTTGTTCCTCCCTTGATTTCCTCTATGAGCTACACAACACTGCGATCACATAATTAACACATAAATTAATAATATAATTATTATTTATTATAAAATAATAATTTACCATGTGGGTACATATGTACATAACTTCAGCAGACACCCGCTCCACTATGGTCATCTATAGGCACAGGCCTAGTGAGCCTACAGAACAGAAGTGTGTGTATCTGATTGGGGAAAAGCTGACTTTTTGACAAACACAACTAATAAACTATTACAAGTCTCTAAGAAAAAAAACAAAGGAAAAGCCTCACCGTGTGGTGTATAGTTTGGTTGCTCCTTAATGGTATTGCCTGAATCCGAATCCGTTGACCACCAGAAATTCATGGAAAATAGAAAAAAAGAGGATCCATTAAGCATTTTTTTTTCTTAAATTCTGATCTTTATTCCATATGAATAAAAAGCGAGGATATCCAAACAGTTAAAAAACCGTGCCCATTCTGACTCGTTTCTGGCCGAAGCCCTTGGTCATAGACTGTGACGCAGTTTGGATATCATCGCTTTTAAATCAAATGGAATAAATATCAGAATTTAAAAAAAAAAAATGCCATATGGATCCTCTTTCTTCTATTCACTATTACAAGTCTCTATTTTTATTTTCTCCGATAGAAAAATATGGTGTCATTCCAAAGAAATGTTTCCCAGAATCCCACACATCGGAGGCCACGCGTAGAATGAACGACATATTGAATCACAAGGTAAAAGAAAAAAAAACTTTAATTTTTTAAAAAATTTTCGTTCATTCTTCTCAACATTGAACGTTCTCACCTATCTATAGTTGCAATCGGCTATCTACATCAGTCTGATAGAAAATGACTAGAGTGGTGGTGTGCATGTGCAGTCGCTGCTCCATTTGGATAGGGCGTGTTCTCTGGATTGGTTCAGATCCCAATGATAACTTTCAGGCCCGATTCATCAAGACTGGCAATTTTCTCTCTGGTCTTGATAAAGGGGCCTGGTGGACTCAGAAGCACCTCAGTCTTGAGTCTCTGGCGAGTCGCGTACGTCTCCGCTCTGTACACTACACCAGAAATCTTAATTCAATATACAAGCAAGAAAATACAGTTTCACTCTGTAAATGCTACAATACTCAAGCATTGAATATATGAAATGGGAACTGCATTGCAACTATACAAAATACATTAAAAAATGAAGGTACTTAGTGCACGAATTGGCCAATTCATGAGAGCCCATCAACTACGGCAAAGCGACCTTTTTTCGATGGGACCTAAGCTAATATGCCTCTCTCAAAATGGGTGTCGGTAATTTAGAGATCCCGTTAGAACAGCTAAATTTTATTAAAAAACTATTATGTTTATTTTAACACATAACTATTTTAAATATGAAGATTAATTTTTAGCTACAGTCGTGGGGCACGGCGATGGGGACCAGACTTGCACCAAGTTTAGCAAATTTATTTTTTTTTTTTTGTCGGCTGGTGGGAACGAGAGACGCTTCCACCGACTGGTGCGAATCTGGTCCTCTGAAAAATGTTTTTCTGATGACATTATGGTCCGGAGGAGAAGATTCATTAATAGTTTTTAAATAATATTAATATTGATTTTAATTTACAGTTCACTATATACTTTTAGAACTACAGTGGGAATATTTATCATCAGAAATCATATAACTGGTCACAGCAAAGGCATAAATTATGGCATTAAATGCCCTTGTCAAAAACTATATGTGGGGAGAACCAAACGGGAATTACGGGTTAGGATGAAAAAACACACATACAACATTAAGCAGCAATTTGTAGGATATCCACTGTCCAAACATTACAAATTAGCACACAATGGTAAAATAAAGGGTAGTTCTTTGGGGGCATAGAAAAACATTGGAGAGGAAGCAATTATATACACTAATTATCGAAAGCAGAAAGCCAGTGGATATTCCAATTAAACGGCAGGTTTAAATAGCGAGATAGAATTGTTCGCATTTGGAGACAAGCAATTTATTCAGACATCTATAGATATTAATTGAAAATTGATCTACTAATATCAGTGCTTACCTGTTTAAGACTGTCATCTGCTCTGGAGCCGTAATCCCTGAGGAAGGAGAACGTTACCTCTGAAACACGTAGGATAATCTTTTTTGACCTGGGAAGCATGACCGTCCAGAACGCTGCGAAAACTACAGACAGCGCAGCATTGATCCTGTACTGAGGAGTTATTGTGCTTATCGATACTTCGTACCAACATTGATCTATTCATCTACTGCTTGGTTCCTGTCATCAAGGGAATTCTTATGGTTTCACTCCGTCGTGGATCTGCACACAAGTGGGCTGATGGGCTCCCATGAATTAGTTAATTTGTGCTCTAAGTACCTTCATTTTTAAACATATTTAAACCCCATACAAATGTTTAGAATTAGTAAAAATAGACCTCATAAGTTCATCTTACAGACCAGGATTGTTAATTTTGTCTTTAGTGTACAACACAATTTGGTAAATTTACTTTTGTGGAACCATACGCTCTTATACGAGAAACTGTTCATACTCTGTTTAGTCAAAATTTGTATTCCTCATTTTTTTTAAAACTCCACATTGTGCTGTTCATCCGTTAATTTACTCACACATTTAACAATTAGGCACTAAAGTGGATCTATCAGGAAGGTTTTGCTGCGCAATCTGAGAGCAGCATGATGTAAGGGTAGAGAACCTGATTCCAGCGATGTGTTACTTACTTTGCTGTGTGTTGTTTTAATAAAATCAGTATTTTATCAGCAGGAGATTATCACCAGAGGACTAGGTGTCTTGTGCTTCTTAGTCAACTGCTCTGTGTAACCCCGCCCCCACCACTGATTAGCAGCTTTTTGCCTATACAAATCTGCCAATCAGGTGTGGGTGGGTGTAACATCCCTGGCGGTGTGCTTGCATAGTGCACCACCTCCCACTATGCAAGACCGCAATCTTACCTGTCAGTCCAGCCTACAAACCTTGCTCCAGTTCATGCTATGTGCATGTCTCTTGACTGACTGCTTAGGGCGGTGGCCCGGTTACTTCCTGATTCTTATAGCTGCTGTGGGCGCACCCCTAATGCGTCTCCAGCCTATTGCTGTGAGTCACTGGATATTTAAACCCCCTCCACCAAGAAGGAGGTGCCTGAGCAACACCTTCACTCAGTTAGTCTTTGCTACTGAATTGCCAGGTCCTGTCCTGTTTCTAGTCTGTTTCCGCCACTCTGGGGGCTGTAAACCCAGGCCTGTTACCTGAGACTTCTAGTCTTGTTTCCGCCACTCTGGGGGCTGTATACCCAGGCTCGTTCTTGTATCTCATTGCAGTAGCAGTTCCTGTCTGAACTGTATCCTAGCCTGTTACCTGTTTGTCTCTATGTCCGTACCTTCCCTTTTCCTGCAGTATCTGAACCTGCACCTAACTCCAACTCGTTGTCTCTGTACTTCTGTTTGTGAGTTTTGTGTCCACTCGCTACTTCATAGGAAGTGCCTTGTGTGTATCTGGTTCTGCTTGTCCCTTTTCCCTTCCTCCGTATCTTCTTCCTGTATTTTCCAGTCTGTTCCATGTGAACAGAGCCCTGTCCTCCCTGCCTTGTGCACCACACCTGCGGTTTCGCTCCTCTCTGTCTTGCCCACCGCTCCGGCGGTTTCTCTCTGCTCTGACTTGCGCACCGCTCCGGCGGTTTCTCTCTGCTCTGATTTGCCCACCGCTCCGGCGGCTTCTCTCTGCTCTGCCTTACCCACCGCTCCGGCGACTTCTCTCTGCTCTGACTTGCCCACCGCTCCGGCGGCTTCTCTCTGCTCTGCCTTGCTCACCGCTCTGGCGGCTTCTCTCTGCTCTGCCTTGTCCACCCCTCTGGCGGCTATTCTCTGCTCTGCCTTGCCCACACCTCCGGCGGTTCCGCACTGCTCTGCCTTGTCCACCGCACCTGCGGTTTCTCTCTGCTCTGCCTTGTCCACCGCTCCGGCGGTTCCGCTCTGCTCTGCCTTGCCCACCGCACCTGCGGTTTTAGCTCCGCTCTGCTTGCTCACCGCACCGGCGGTTCCTCTCTGCTCTGCCTTGTCCTCCTCTCCGGCGGTTTCGCTTCACTCTGCTTGTCTACCGCATCTGCGGCTCTGTACCTGTCTCCCAGTCTGTACTGGACCCTATCCAGCCTGCTCTCCAACCTGCTAGTACCTCCCTGTCTGCACTCCAGCCGTGCTTGCCAGTGCCCACCTGTCTGCACTCCAGCCGTGCTTGCCAGTGCCCACCTGTCTGCATACCAGCCGTGCTTGCCAGTGCCCACCTGTCTGCATACCAGCCGTACTTGCCAGTACCCACTTGTCTGCATACCAGCCGTACTTGCCAATACCCACCTGCCTGTATGCCAGTCTAACCTGCCTGTTCCTGCATTCCCCGGTGTGGGTCAACAACTGTGACCGGGGTCTGACCTGGAGTTGCACCTGGTCCCTCTGCTCAGTTCCTCCTTGGTCCACGGAGTCGACTAAGCCGCTGTGCGACCTTGGTTGGATCGGGTTGATACTTAGTTACACCCCTCCAGGCAGTCCTCGGTTCATGGTACAGTGGGATCACTAATCATGCTCACGCCAGTCAGTCCGGGCGCGAGCGTAACAGTGGGGTTATACAGAGCTCAGCATTCTGTGCACTGCTAGATCTGCAGCAGAGAAAACTGATTATCAAAATGGCAGCAAGCGGCCCAGTAAGTGACACATCATTGCAATAAGGGTCTCTGTCTCTACATCATACTCTTAGACTACATAGCAAAAAGCTTGTGACAGAGTCCTTTTAACATTCCCCCTGTTAATAGGGTCACCGTGTCACTGTCCAGTAAGTCAGTACTAACAATGTTGGATTGTGTAGAGTTGCACCATATTAACGAGTAAAATAGTAACACATTGATAAACTTATGTGTATGTGAGCTCTGAAATTAGAACAATTTTTCTTCATTTGCAATCTTTGATTTCTGTGTTTTTGAAGATGAGGGAATACTGTCTAAGACTGAGAAACATGGTATCCAGTGGCTGCACCAAGGAAGAAATCTCTGCAGCTTTGGACACTATGATTGAGGAGGTGAGTGCTATGTCATGTGTATATATATATATATATATATATATATATATATATATATATATATATATATATATATATATATATATATATATATTAGTACACACCAAAAGTTTGGACACACCTTCTCTATTCAGTAGGACTATCAGCTGTTTATCCACCTGACTTCTGCACAACACAACTGATGGTCCCAACCCCATTTATAAGGCAAGAAATCCCACTTATTAAACCTGACAGGGCACACCTGTGAAGTGAAAACCATTTCCGGTGACTACCTCTTGAAGCTCATCAAGAGAATGCCAAGAGAGTGCAAAGCAGTCATCAAAGCAAAAGGTGGCTACTTTGAAGAACCTAGAATATAAGACATATTTTCAGTTGTTTCTCACTTTTTTGTTAAGTATATAATTCCACATGTGTTAATTCATAGTTTTGATGCCTTCAGTGTGAATGTACAATTTTCATAGCCATGAAAATACAGAAAAATCTTTAAATGAGAAGGTGTCTCCAAACTTTTGGTCTGTACTATATATATATATATATATATATATATATATATATATATATATATATATATATATATATATATATATATATATATATATATACTGTGTTCCAAATTATTATGCAAATAATATTTTCTCAGATTTTCCCAAATTACCTATATGAATTGCAGTCATTGTAATTTTCCAGTCAAATAACTATTCGAGTACAATTGAAAGGTTTTTGTACAAACTGCCTATGATAACAGTATATTTTTAAAAAAATAAAAAACTCAAACTGCACTCAAAATGCATGTTCCAAATTATTATGCACAGCAGAGTTTTCAACCTTTTCATTTTAATAAAGAACAAAAAAATGGTCATTTTTGAAATTATAAGCATTAGCAGGTTATTACAAACTGAAATCAAACAGTTTTCAACTCAAAACTTTATTCTAGGTGATGTTACATTTGCACATAGGACCCCTTGTTCGAAAGGAGCTTCTGAACTCTCTCGTCCATTGAATTTGTCAGGTTTTGGATGGTTTCTGCTTCAATTGTTTTGCATGAGGACAGAACACCCTCCCAGAGCTGTTGCTTAGATGTGAACTGCCTCCCGCCATCATAGACAATCCTTTTGATGATGCTCCAGAGGTTCTCAATGGGGTTGAGGTCAGGGGAGCATGGGTGCCACACCATAAGTTGGTCCCCTTTTATGCCCATAGCAGCCAGAGATGCAGATGTGTTATGTGCAGCATGAGACGGGGCATTATCATGCATGAAAATGATCTTGCTGCGGAATGCACGGTTCTTCTTCTTGAACCATGGAAGGAAGTGCTGTTTGAGAAACTCAACATACATTATGGAGTTCATCTTTACCCCTTCAGGGATCCTAAAAGGGCCGACAATCTCTCTCCCCATGATTCCAGCCCAAAACATTACTCCACCTCCTCCTTGTTAGCGCCTTAGCCGTGTTTGCATGGGGTGTCCATCAACCAGCCATCCTCCACTCCATCCATCTGGACCATCGAAATCATTTCATGCATGATAATGCACCGTCTCATGCTGCACATAACACATCTGCATCTCTGGCTGCTATGGGCATAAAAGGGGACAAACTTATGGTCTTGCACCCATGCTCCCCTGACCTCAACCCCATTGAGAATCTCTGGAGCATCATCAAAAGGAGTGTCTATGATGGCGGGAGGCAGTTCACATCTAAGCAACAGCTCTGGGAGGGTATTCTGTCCTCATGCAAAACAATTGAAGCAGAAACCATCCAAAACCTGACAAATTCAATGGACGAGAGAGTTCAGAAGCTCCTTTCGAACAAGCGGTCCTATGTGCAAATGTTACATCACCTACAATAAAGTTTTGAGTTGAAAACTGTTTGATTTCAGTTTGTAATAACCTGCTAATGCTTAGAATTTCAAAAATGACCATTTTTTTTTGTTCTTTATTAAAATGAAAAGGTTGAAAACTCTGCTGTGCATAATAATTTGGAACATGCATTTTGAGTGCAGTTTGAGTTTTTTATTTTTTTAAAAATATACTGTTATCATAGGCAGTTTGTACAAAAACCTTTCAATTGTACTCGAATAGTTATTTGACTGGAAAATTACAATGACTGCAATTCATATAGGTAATTTGGGAAAATCTGAGAAAATATTATTTGCATAATAATTTGGAACACAGTGTGTGTGTGTGTGTGTATATATATATATATATATATATATATATATATATATATATATATATATATATATATATATATATATATATACACAATATGAATATATATGATTTTAATACTATGGCGAGAATTATTAAGCGACGTGCATCAGTTTTCTGTCATTTAAAAAATAAACTTTGTTTTGTGCAAAATATTGACTTTTTTTTTCTTGTCATGTCATGAAAACTTGTCTATTTCATGACAAGCTGTGGCTTTCCCTACAGCAGAAGTCTTACTCTAGTCTCTGACTTTTGGGACGCTTCTGATTAATTATGAGACATTATTCTCTTAATCAGGAATGTCTAACTCCTCATCAAGAACGGCTAGAAAATTGCCAGTCTTGATTAATGTGTGCATATACCCTTTGTGTAGGTGATATCATATTCAACCATTGGTACCTTCCTAAATTGTATGTGTTCAGAAACTATTGCTACCACAAGAGGGCAGCAGGAGCTCCTTTTTTTCTGATAAATTGCTCAAAGTCCTGAATTCATCGCAAGCTGTAAAATGTTTCTAATCTCAATATATCAGACATAGGGCGAATAGGGGTTTAGGGCTCCAGATCGAAATAAACATGGTAAATATATGTAGTAGGTCTCAATATTAAGTGCATTGGCCGTATATTATAAAAGTGATTTATACATTTTTCTTGTCATAGTTCATAAAAACATAATGATAACCACAAGAGGGCAGTACAGCAGAAAACATGTCAAGAAACGGCAAAATACTTTAGTTTTTAGGATTCTTCCTTTTTGAATCTCTGATGGAATCACAGATAAGACATTGGAAATGCTTGTAGTCACATCAAAAACCTATTAACTGTTGTACTCACGTTACGTCCCTTTTATCCCAAGACTTTAAAATTAGAAGATCATACATTTTCCTGAAGTGTATTATTAGTATATATTGTATCAATACCGTCAAGTCAAAGACCTTCATTTACAAAGGATACCAAAATCAAAAATTGCTCTAGTTGCAAAGAAAAAAAAAAGTGTGTTTGTGTATACAGTTGTGTTCAAAAGTTTACATACCCCGGCAGAATTTTTCCTTTCTTGGCCTTGTTTCAGAGAATATGATGGTTATTGGTTGGGTGAAGCCATTTATAGACAAACTACTGTGCTTTCTCTTGTTAAATTTTAATGACAACCAAAAACATCCAAATGACCCTGATCAAAAATTCACATACCCCAGTTCTTAATACCGTGTATTGCCCCCTCTAGCATCAATGACAGCTTGAAGTCTTTTGCAGTAGTTGTGAATGAGGTTCTTTAATTTCTCAGATGGTAAAGCTGCCCATTCTTCTTGGCAAAAAGCCTCCAGTTCCTGTAAATTTCTGGGCTTTCTAGCATGAACTGCGCTCTTGAGATCTCCCCAGAGTGGCTCAATGATATTGAGGTCATGAGACTGAGATGGCCACTCCAGATGTTCTGCTGTAGTCAATGACAGGTCGACTTGGCCTTGTGTTTTGGGTCGTTGTCATGTTGGAACGTCAAAGTACGTCCCATGCGCAGCTTCCGGGCTGATGAGTGCAAATTTGCCTCCAGTATTATGATAACATGCTGCATTCATCTTTCATCTGTCAGTCACTAGTAGGACTGCCCACCAGACTCCTACATATAAACACCAGGGACTTCAGTGAATTAAGTTTTACTGAAAATTTTTCAACAAACCTATATATTTTTTTTGTTCAACTTGTTCTCTCTACCACGCTGTCCGCTGATCACCGTGCAGGTACGTGTTCCGTTGATGGTTCCATTTCTGTTTTAAAGGTTCCGTTTGTTTTGTGAAATAGTAATATAGGTTCTGTTTCTCTTGAATATTACAATTTTCCACAGCCATTAAACTTAATTTCCAGACAGCCCATAGGTTTACGTTGTACTTCATTTATTATTATGCTTGTAAGGAAAGCCTTTTTGAAGTTGACATTTTAGCTGACTTTATGCAATTGAGATATAACTGAGCATTGTCCCCCCCCACCGTATTATCAGTTTCAAGCTTTCAGAAATAGTCTTTGTTCTTCCTCTGTCTTGTAGGTCATTGCTCTACTTCTAAGGAAGTTGATGTCATAGTTCACATTTTCTGGCAAGACATAAATAACAGTATATAGAGGGGCTCTGCTCTACTATTACAATAAATCTTTGTGGGCTCCTGGTGTTCTAAGAGAAAAAATAACAACTCCACTCTCCCTCCGGAGCAGCACTTCTCGGCCTCTTGATGCCTCCTGCGTAAAGAAAGATTGGAGGAGGCACAGTATGGATTACAGAGACCCAGCACCGCTCCGGAGAGTTTTTCTTAAAACACCCATTTAGATTTATTGTAATAGCAGTGGAGAACCCCTTTAATAAATTTTTTAAAGAATCTGATGGTGATAGGTTTTCTGGCTTATTAATAATGCTCCTTGTTAGATTCACGTTTAAATTTAAGTTTATTTTTTATTTTTTGCCTATTTTTGGGAAACTTGAAGAAAAATGTGCAGCAAGCAGTCCTGCTCCATAGCGTGCAGGTACTTAGATTGTATTCACAATACAGTCGACGTGATTTGTTCTAAACTGACATAATGGCTCCAGATCATAATCTGACAATGTGATAAAATGGGCACTGGTGCACGGAGGACCCCATTGACTTACAGTGGGGTCTGTTATTTTGAATGGTAAAGTAGTTCTCCGTGCTTCTTCCCATCAAATCTGACAACTGCTGAGGGAGGCTCCATCCGTGTTTAACCCCTTCACCCCTGGGCCATTTTGCTTTTTTAGTTTTTCACTCCCATTCCTCCCAGAGCCATAACTTTTTTTTTTTTTCCGTCAATATGGCCGTATGAGGGCTTGTTTTTCGCGGAGCGAACTGTACTTTTGAAAGACACCATTGATTTTTACCATATAGTGTACTGGAAAACGGGAAAAAAAATCCACAATTGTTTTTCGGGTTTCCTTTTTACCACGTTCACTAAATGCTAAAACTGACCTGCAATTACGATGTGTTGATCGCCCGTTTATGCATTTTATTGCAATGTTGCAGAAACCAAAAAAACGTGATTCTAGCATTTTGAATTTTTTTCTCGTTACGCCGTTTATTGATCGGATTAATTATTTTTATATTTTGATATATCGGCGTTTCTGAACGCGGCGATGCCAAATGTGCATTTTTTTATATTGTTTTATTTTGAATGAAGGGGGAAAGGGGGGTGATTTGAACTTTTATTTTTTTAATATTTTTAAAAACTTTTTTTTTTACTTGCTTCAATAGTTTTCTTAGGAGACTTGAAGCTGCGATCGCTTGTGCTACACACCCTGTTATGTGTAGCAAAATTGATCACCTGCTATGAACGTTGGCCACGGGGCGGCGCTCATAGCAGATCAGCAATGACAACCAGACCCTGAGTTGTCATGCCAACCCATCGACGCACCACGATCATGCTTCCGGCGCGACCATGTTAAATGCCGCATTGTAGTTTGACAGCGGTATTTAACATGTTAACAGCCGCAGGTGGATCGCGATTCTACCTGCGGCTGTTAGGGGCACATGGCAGCTGATCAAATCAGCTGTCATGTGTGCTGCAAACGATGCGGGCTCAGCGCCAGAGCCCGCACCAAAGGGGGAGACACGGCATATGATGTATCTATACGTCATATGTCGTGAAGGGGTTAACATTGCAAAGTATAGGAGAAACTTTGTAATTTAATTCTTTATCCATACCAGAAAAACACTGATACACTGTGTAGCACTGGCGTCTGTGTGATTTCCATCCTCCTCTCCCCCGGCAGGAACGCTGGTTTATTGAGCTCCTCGGCCTGTGCTTCCTTGTGAGCTTGCGGTCTCTTAAAGAGAAAGCGCGCATCATCCTAAAGTGTCCCCAGCCAATGGAGCTGGGAGACATTTATTATTTAAGGCACCTCCACCTATTGAGAGGTGTCTGAGCAACGTGTTCACTCTGCTTGTTTTCATGAATACTAGTTCTTAGGTCCCCTGTTCTAGTGTACCAGTCTGTACCTGCCTGCATCTACCGTGCCTGCCTGTACCAGCTGAGCCTTCCCATTCCTGGCCGTTCCAGCTTTCTGCCCCTTTGAGGGTCAGCTGCTGTGTGTCTTAGGTCTGTTCTGGAGTAGCACCTGGCGTCCATCTGTAGCCAAGTCTAACCCCACCATCAGGGGCTCTAGCAAAGAGTCTGGTGTTCGCCTAGTCACGCCCCTCCAGGCTCTCCTCAGTCCACGGCACAGTGGTTCCACTACCACGTACCTTACACACTGATAGTAAAAACGGACACACTGATGGAAAACACTGGTAGCACCAGTACCGCTTTTCACAGATGTGTGAAGGAGGACTTACACTATGCCACAATGCATTAGATTTCTACTAAAATTGACCATTGTATACAGAAACTGACCTTGGAGGCTCATAGCAGCTGAAGCACTGGCCAATTGTATAGTGTGGGTGAGAAGAGCACACAATTTCTATATTGAAAAATAATATTATGTTTTTACCCTATTTCAAAATGTTGTGTCTCCAAAAATTGCGCGCCCCCCCCCCCCTACTTTTTTTTTTTTAACTTTGTCTTTAAGTAGTGACTTTGCTAGTGCCAATGATTTGGGCATGTGCACATGCCCCGAATATTAACATGATGCCGATATGGTTGGACCCTGTGGTAGAGCAGGGAGACGTTAACTGCTGTACAAGATGTAGGCATCTCTGCACAGGCTGCGCCATGTCCTCGCTGCATTGGGTTAGCTGTGTAGGGAAGAAGTGGACTCGTTAGATTGGATTAATCGAGTATAAACTTTTTTTTTTTTGAATGAGGTGGCATTATTTCTTTAGGCGTGGAACTCAGGGGGCATTTTACTGTGCTAGGAGGCACAATACTTGCATTGCCCCCCCGATGCTGACAACCCATGATTTGCCTCTGGCACCGGCTCATAACATTTGTTGGATGTGTAGATAATTTTTCATATCTTCCATCATTACGCAAAGTTGCCAAATGAATTGTTTAACAATTAGGCATTTCCTTTTTCCTTTCTCTTCCTTTCATAAGTAGTGTACACCCTGCATATCTCTATGGTTGGCACACTGTTGACAGCTCATTGAGACCGGTGCCTTGTAGGAGTAGTCGAGGTTTTAGTGCCCCCTTTCTGCCCTCCCATCATGTCATAACAAGCTATATGCCCTTGTTAGCACAAGGTTTGTGTGCCGTAATCTCAGCCCTCCAGCATCCTGTTCTGTGGCCCTTCAGTAAAGCTCGGGCATTCCTCCATATCTAGATATCTATTCTGTGAAATTTCCTCTGCGATTGCCTGTAGTATGCCAACTAGGGGGTGTCACACCCAAATCTCTTCTGAGCAGATCATTACATCATGTGGGACCATTGTGGTTTCATGAATTCAGACCCAAGTTCCCACAGTACGTGCATGGCGTGTGCCAAATCTACTTGTCCTGGGTGTTTCCCCATGCACATCAATCATCCATAAAATTAAAACCAAATATTGTGCAAGTCCCTCTTGTTGCTGCCGAATCCACGTTGATCCGTCAAGGCATGGACTCCAAAAAAACCTAAGGGGCCGATTTATTAGGACTCTCCAGAGGAGAATGCGACAAATTCATTAAAAAGTGCACGCCATGAATTCAACGCATCTTCTCAGTGGCGTGTGGCTTGCCAGAAATCCTACTCCGGTTAGGGACTGGAGTAGCATTTCTGGTGTAAAATAAAAAAAAAAAAATGCAACACTTTTGTTGAACATGATAGGAGGACGTAAACGACGCCTCATCCCGCCCCAGGTCCACTCATTTTGGCGGAGCTGCTTTAAAACTGGTGTTGCTCAAAAATTTGGTGGCAAATATTCTGTTGTAAAAGATTTGATGAATCACCCCGCCCAAGACTTTAGAAGCAGATATTGTAAGTCCTAGAAGTTTTCCAGCACACCCTACCAATTGAGACCTGGGGAATTTGAAGGCCAAGTCAACACCTTCTGCAATCGCTTCTCTATAATGAATGATGGTCACAAGAATTCTGATCTGCTTCCATAAAATGCTAAATAAGCATTATGCATTATCTTTTTTTTTAACTGCTGAATATAAATCATTTTATTTTTTTTTTGTATTTATTTTTCAGGTATACCGGGTGGTGAGTATATGTGTAGGGAGCCCACCCGAGACCTTCACATGGGAATTCAGGGACAAAGAGAAGACTTATCACAAGATTGGACCTGTGACACCCCAGGATTTTTATAGCGAGCATGTAAAACCGCTGTACAATGTGGAAGACAAGGTGAGCATCTAAAAAGGATGTGTAAGATTTATTCATTTCTATTGCTTGTTCAGCACCAACATAGTCAGCAGCGCTGTACAGAAATTATAATTCACATCAGTCATTGTCCCTAATGGGGCTCACAACCTTAATTTTGTAACACAAAAAAAAAGTTTATGTACCCATAAAATTAGGATAAATTGGTGCTTACAGCTTTCATTGCGGAAAATTCTTAATGCAGTGTACAAGAGAACTGGGTACAGGAAGACCGAAATGGCTTTTCCAGGTGCTTGCAAACTTGGCTCTAAGGCATACATGTCAAGCTCTAGCCCATGGGCCAAATCTGGCCCGCAAGGTGATAAAATTCGGCCCGCGACACCAGAACCACCACCCCTATGTGGAGCCCATTATTCTGTATGGAGGACTATGTGGAGCCCATTATTCTGTATGGAGGACTATCTGAGGCCCATTGTTCTGTATACTGGTTGGCCCGCGACTTTGTCCAAATTTTTCATTTTGGCGCTCTGTGTGTTTGAGTTTGACATCCCTACTTTAAGGTGAGAAATGTTATCAAATAAAGGAAAAACAATTCCCTTACTTACCCATTACTGTGCCGCATCCAATTAGTCACTTGTCTGCTGCAGCCGATTACTGGCCTCCGCCATCAGGTGCTGTACATGCAAGCATCATTACTGAAGCTAGTGATTGTCTGCAGCAGTCAGGGAACATTGTTTTTTTTCCTGTCCTGGCGAGAAGCACTGAAACAGTGACAAAGGAGTGGCGAGGAGAAGGAGGCAGTAATGGTGATTTCTTTACTTTATAAACTACTTTTAAGTGCAATTTTGTATTATTCAGGAAAGCCATTTTAATTTAAAGCAAAAAAAGTTCTAAATCTGCAAAGGAATGACAATCAGCAGCGATAATATCCGGAATGGAGCAGTCAAGTCAATAAAGACCTCATTATAAGGCCACGTTCACACTATCAGTATTTAGTCAGTATTTTACCTCAGTGTTTGTAAGCCAAAATCAGGAGTGAAACCATCAAAGAAAAAGTATAATAGAAACACGTCACCACTTCTGTATTTTTCATCCACTCCTGGTTGTGGTTTACAAATACTGATGTAAAATACTGACCAAATACTGAACGTGTGAACGTGGCCTAATAAAGATTGTGGAATATTTGCATTCTTCATATGTGTCCTATGTGGTTATATGCTGTACATTAGATTTACACTTGTGGCCCATTTTCTGTTACATGGGAAGCCATCAGAAAATGACCTCTTGTATAAATAAGGTTTCTGAGTTACCTGTGTTACCTTATTTTTCGGACTATCATCCTGGTATGTATGACACCCCTCATCCCTCTTCCTGGTATGTATAGCCCCCCTCATCCCTCTTCCTGGTATCCTTGGCACCCCTCCATCCTAGCATGCTTGGCACCCCCTGATCCCCATCACGCTGCACACAATAAATAAAGACTTATACTCACCTCCTCTCTCCTCCAGCGCTGCGTCCTGCTCTGCTGCCGACACGGATCTCACTGTGTGAGCCGCGCATGTCGTTACTGCCATGCACCCTCACCCTATGAGATGCTGTGCCGGAATAGTCACTGCTCCCCATGCAGGGACTGTGTGCGTGGGGAGCAGTGACCATTCACTCACCTTAATAGTTTGCACACTGTAGCCGCAGCAGCTCTGCGATCTGTGTGCCTGCTATTAAAGACCATGAATATTCACTACAATCCACTCCCATGGGTTGTAGTGAATATTCATGGTCTATAATAGCAGGCACACATGACCGCCGGCCGCAGCAGGAGACACGCTGCGGGTACAGTGTGCACGCTTTTAACGTGAGTGAATGGTCACTGCACAACACAGTCCCGGCGTGGGGAGCTGTGACTATTCCAGCACAGCATCTCAGTTGCTCAGTTATTACATGCACGACTCACACAGTGAGATCCCTGTTGGCAGCAGAGCGTGACTCAGCGCTGGAGGAGAGAGGAGGTGAGCATAATTCTTTTATTTTTTTGTGTGCAGCGTGATGGGGATCAGGGGGTGCCAAGCATACCAGGAAGAGGGATGAGGGGTGCCATACATACCAGGATAAGGGGTGCCAAGCATACCAGGAAGAGGGATGAAGGGTACTATACATACCGGGATGAAGGGAACCATACATACCAGGAAGAAGGATGAGGGGTGCCATACATACCAGGAAGAGGTAAGAGGGTGCCATACATACCAGGATGAGGGGTGCCATACATACAAGGAAGAGGGATGAAGGGTGCCATACATACCAGGATGGGGATGAAGGGTGCCATACATACCAGGATGGGGATGAGAGGTTCTATACATACCAGGATGTGGATGAGGGGTGCCATACATACCAGGATGAGGGGTGCTATACATACCAAGGTGAGGGATGAAGGGTGCCATACATACCAGGATGGGGATGAGGGGTGCCATGCATATCAGGATGGGGATGAGGGCCACGTATAACAGGAAGGAGGAGGCCATAAATACCAGGATCGGGGATATTAACAGACTTGGGGGACATTACCCCTATAACAGTTTCAACAGCAGACCCCCTCCCCCTTAACCCCTTAACCGGGCATTGTGACCACATTTTTTGCTTACATTTTTTTTCGATTTTTCTCCTCTAAAACCTAGGTGCGTCTTATGGTCCGGTGCTAATTATAGTCTGAAAAAATGTGGTATTTTTATTTTCACAACAGTTTTTATTATGTTTTACATGGACAAAAGGTAACATGAAAGAACAATGGAATTGCAATAACAATACAGATAAAATTCCAAAATAAAACAAATTATAAAGGAAAACTTGAAAGTGGGGAGGGACAGAAGGGAAGGTGAGAGGACAAGATACATCAGACAGAGCAATTGTGGGTGATGTAAAACTTAAAAGGGGTGGTCTGATACCTAATAATGTGTTTTATAAATGGCTATCATTAACCCCTAACCACTTTTGTAATTTGCTTTATTATAAAATTCTCCTCACTTCTCTCTATCCAGTTATTCCCTATATATGCTTCTTTACTTTACTTCATGTGACATTTCGTTAGAGGGGAGTGTCAAACGTGACTTCTCAGGAGGATGGCGGTGCACTCACTTCTCTACAGCTTTATCAGAGGGCGGTGCTGCAGTCGCTTACCACAGCGACTCTAACTGGTGTTCCCTCATTATGTCCTTTTTCAGAATGGGGTGATGGAGATGTGATCGCAGCTTCAGTGGCCACCGCCACTTCAGTGGCCACCGCCACAGTCCCTGCTTCTCTCCCCACCGCTTATTTCCCTGAAACGAGATGTCATCAGGGGGCGGTGATAGGAGCAGGGTGAGTGATAGCAGCAACGCCCTATAGCTTCTTATCAGCGCCCTCAAACATTCTCATCAACATAACTATTTGTTATATTATCTATATGAAAGTGTTTGGGGGTCCACTTTTTAAAGTGAAAAACCCCTGCAAGTCTTTAATATTTTCCAAACGTGTCTCCAAAATAGTCAGTTGGTTGAGTCGAATTCTATGCAATCCATTATATTTGGATTTAATAATTGTAATCCATGTGGATCACTTTAGATTTGATTTTGCTTTAATCAAAAATACAAACAGCAAGTCACCAACTTTTTAGCTAATTTAATAATTATACTGTGGACGTTTTCTTACATTTCATGTTTCTAATATTTCTTGGAATATGTTTCTGTAAGACTATACTGTGTATTCTGCCCTGAAAAAACAAAACACATGTGCTGGATGGAGCAATTCGAGAAAACTGCATCCAGACTTGAGAGAATTTGGCTGTCGCTTGTTTTATCAGCTCTTCCTGGCACTAAGACTATGATAACAGCCCTCCCTCTCATCCACTTCCCATTATGTTGTTTGTTCTGCAGCATATCACTCAGCCATCACTCATATCCACATACTGGGATACTGGTTTGTCACGAAACATCTCAGACATATTCCACAATTATCGTGAAGCTAATAAAATAATAGTGACTAACAACAAAGTAAGACTCATTGCAAACTTAAAACAGTAAATGTCCTCATATAATATACATATAACTATGTTTATTCTATATTATTTTAAATGTGCGACAAGCAGAGCTATTGTTAACCCATTTAAATGCTGTTGTCAAACTCTGATCGCAGTATTTAAATGGTGCTATTTGCGATTGCTTGCGTATAGGTGCACACCAGCACCTATCGGCCTCTCGAGATGCAATCGTTGGGCACTGATTGTTTACAATGGCAGCAGGGAGCTGCAGAAGCCCCCCACACAACCCCCATCACTGCCATCTTAATGAAAATTGAGGTCTCCTATGAAACTCCGCCTATGGATGAGCTTACACGTGTACTATGTATTGCAATACTGCGGTATTGTAGTATTTATTTATATATATATATATATATATATATATATATATATATATATATATATATATATATATATATATATATATATATATATTATAAAAAAAATACAGGCAATAAAAAAGTCTGGTTTTAGTTGATAAAAATACAAGAGCTTTTATTTGATCTCTTTAAATTGAGCACAATTTTTTTTCCTGCATACGTAATAACATTTTCTTAGAAAAGTCTAATAGATAGTGAGACTGAGAATGTACAGCATACACAATACACAAAGAGTAAGTGACCATCATACACACACAATATATATAATATACTGTATATATAAAAATACTGCTCAAAAAATAAAGGGAACACTGAAATAACACATCCTAGATCTGAATGAATGAAATATTCTCATTGAATACTTTGTTCTGTACAAAGTTGAATGTGCTGACAACAAAATCACACAAAAATCATCAATGGAAATCAAATTTATTAACCAATGGAGGCCTGGATTTGGAGTCACCCCCAAAATTAAAGTGGAAAAACACAGTACAGGCTGATCCAACTTTGATGTAATGTCCTTAAAACAAGTCGAAATGAGGCTCAGTATTGTGTGTGGCCTCCACGTGCCTGTATGACCTCCCTACAACGCCTGGGCATGCTCCAGATGAGGTTGCGGATGGTCTCCTGTGGGATCTCCTCCCAGACCTGGACTAAAGCATCCGCCAACTCCTGGACAGTCTGTGGCAGTGCTCCTCCTGTTCCTCCTTGCACAAAGGAGGAGGTAACTCTCCTGCTGCTGGGTTGTTGCCCTCCTATGGCTCCCTCCACATCTCCTGGTATCTGCTCCATGCTCTGGACACTGTGCTGACAGACACAGCTACCCTTCTTGCCACAGCTCGCACTGATGTGCCATCCTGAATGAACTGCACTACCTGAGCAACTTCTTGGTTTGTACTGTAGACACCACCTCATGCTACTGTACCTCTAGGGGTGAGAGCAATGGCAAAATGAAAAAGTGACCAAAACAACAGCCAGAAAGGATGAGAACAGAGAAATGGTCTGTGGTCACCACCTGCAGAACCACTCCTTTATAGGGAGTATCTTGCTAATTGCCTATCATTTCTACCAGTTGTCTGTTCCATTTGCACAACAGCAGGAGAAATTGATTCACAATCAGTGTTGCTTCATAACTGGACAGGTAGATTTCACAGAAGTGTTATTGACTTGGAGTTACATTGTGTTGTTTAAGTGTTCCCTTTATTTTTTTGAGCAGTGTGTGTATATATATGGAGTGGTTCTGCAGGTGGAGACCACAGACCACATCTCAGTACCAATGCTTTCTGGCTGATGTTTTGGTCACTTTTGAATGTTGGTTGTGCTTTCACACTCGTGGTAGCATGAGACGGACTCCACAACCCACAGAAGTCGCTCAGGTAGTCCAGCTCATCCAGGATGGCACATCAATGCGATCTGTGGCAAGAAGGTTTGCTGTGTCTGTCAGCGTAGTGTGAGGGCCCAATTGTCCACAGATGGGGGTTGTGCTCACAGCCCAATACCGTGCAGGACGCTTGGCATTTGCCACAGAACACCAGGATTGGCAAAGTCGCCACTGGTGCCCTGCGCTCTTCACAGATGAAAGCAGGTTCACACTGAGCACATGTGACAGAGTCTGGAGACGCTGTGGAGAGCGATCTGCTGCCTGCAACATCCTTCAGCATGACCGGTTTGTCAGTGGGTCAGTAATGGTGTGGGGTAGCATTTCTTTGGAGGGCCGCACAGCCCTCCATGTGCTCGGCAGAGGTAGCCTGACTGCCATTAGGTACCGAGATGAGATCCTCAGACCCCTTGTGAGACCATATGCTGGTGCGGTTGGCCCTGGGTTCCTCCTAATGCAGGACAATGCCAGACCTCATGTGGCTGGAGTGTGTCAGCAGTTCCTGCAAGATGAAGGCATTGAAGCTATGGACTGGCCTGCCCGTTCCCCAGACCTGAATCCAATCGAGCACATCTGGGACATCATGTCTCGCTCCATCCACCAACGTCACGTTGCACCACAGACTGTCCAGGAGTTGGCGGATGCTTTAGTCCTGGTCTGAGAGGAGATCCCACAGGAGACCATCCGCAACCTCATCAGGAGCATGCCCAGGCGCTGTAGGGAGGTCATACAGGCATGTGGAGGCCACACACAATACTGAGCCTCATTTTGACTTGTTTTAAGGACATTACATCAAAGTTGGATCAGCCTGTAGTGTGTTTTTCCATTTTAATTTTGGGGGTGACTCCAAATCCAGGCCTCCATAGGTTAATAAATTTGATTTCCATTGATGATTTTTGTGTGATTTTGTTGTCAGCACATTCAACTTTGTACAGAACAGAGTATTCAATGAGAATATTTCATTCAATCAGATCTAGGATGTGTTATTTGAGTGTTCCCTTTATTTTTCTGAGCAGTGTGTATATGTATTCACACACACACACACACACACACACAGTATCTTTGAGAGAATTTTGCTCCCCCCCCCCCAAGCTGATCATTCATTCTCAAAATTCTCGATTCACGTGTAAAATCTGTCTTTAATTAATATAGATTTTTCCTTTAGTGAGATGGGAGGTGACAGTTGGTGCTCATAAAGTTCTATGGTAAGTGTTTCAGGAAAATAGCGTCTGCCTCTAGCTCCTCCCCCTCCATAGAATTTGAAAAGCACCAACTCATCTCCTACCTGAGCAATGTGAATATATGTCTTCACTGAACACAGATTTTACCCATGAATTAAGAGTGAATGAGATCAGTCCAGGAGGAGAAATAAGCAAATTTCTTTGAGATATCTTCTATCTAAAATGATGGTTACTTAGAGAATTGTTTTGTTGCTTTGAGTACTGTGTTGTATTAGTAAAATTTTAAATATTTTTTTTGCTTGTTTTTATCTGTTTCTTTCTGCAGATCTGCCTTGTAAATGATCCTCGACCACAAAACCCTTTTGGGAAACTATATACTGTACAGTTCCTTGGGAACATGGTGGAAGGCAAGAGAACACTATATAATAACCAGTCTATTGAAGTATTAAAAAAGCTGGCAGCGGCCTCAATAAAGGATGGGGAGGTGGGTACAGTACTTTGGGTTTTCTTTCCCAGCATAGCATTAATTTAGAATTACCAAGCACAGACAATGGGGTTGTGGGGTTCCAAGACTCTACCTTCTGCTGAACTGCACGGTCGACACTCCATGATCAATATAATGGTTACCCATCGTTGGTTCTGCTCATTTATTACTTGGATATGTGCTTGAGTTTTACACAATCCACAATCAGATATGAAAGGGTTTTTCCCCAACTTGGCAAGTTAGCACCAATCCACAGGGTACAGGACTGTTGTGAGACCAACAGCTGGGACTCCCAACGATCCAGAGAACTGGACACTGAAATGTCCCATAGAATCTAGCCGTTGCGTTCATTCTCTATGGGACTGCCGGAGATGGCCAAATCCTTTTTACAATGCCGACTGTGGTAGTCCCATAAGTAGTAAATGGAGCAGTGGCGTGTATGCGCAACTACGTTTTTATTCTAAATGGGCACTTCAAAGCCTCATTTTTTGGGTAGATTGAAGGAAGTCCCAGTTGACATAGCCCCCGGTAGTCAGCAAGTTGGATATAACCCTCTTTTAAGGGGAAAAAAAAGTCTTTGTGGGGTCCGACTTTTTAACAGTGGTGTTTGTATGTTTTGCATTAGCTTATGACTCCTTACTAGAATTTAATTCTTTTATTATAGGCTGTGTGGTTTGGATGTGATGTTGGAAAGCACTTTCAAGGAAAATTAGGAATCAATGACTTGAACATGTAAGTTGAATTCCAAGTGAAAAAAATCCTAAGTGGTGCTGAGAATATATGGGAAATTGTAACGTGTACAAAGTATCTGGCTGTGAAATAAAATGTGGTTAGATATTAACAAGTGGCAAAAAAAGAGATTATCATTTTACTCAAAGTAAATGTAAACCTTTGTCTTATCTTCTGACATGTCGAGAGACACATGTTGGGCCGCTGTTAAACTACACAGTTGTGGGCAGTAAACGACCACTGATCGGCGGTCATTTAAAGGGGTTGTCCATCTTGGGGGGGGTCACTTAAATCTATGCGTATAGTCGGGCACAGAATGATTTTTAATAGTATTGTTCTGTCCCCATACATAATGTTATCGACAGCACATCCCCAGTTTACACCGGGCGACGAAGTGCATAAAAATAATTACTTCTGTTGTACGACCATTTTGCAAATTATTGGGTGTTTGTTGGCCTGTTTTAGATGGACCAGTTGTCGGAAAAGAGCGTTACTACAGACGCTTATTTCCCAATTGTCGGGTTAAACGGACCCGAAGAAGTCTTTAGTGCAGGTTTCACTATGGTTTGTCGCTCCCCTTTGTGTAATAAAGCTATGTTTGAGAAGATGCGGTCCTATTACCTACTCAGTTCCGTGAGTATTAAAGGTCTTTAAAATTTAGAAAAACAAACTATATTTAAAGTTTTTGTCAGCCATTTGTAGTCCGTAACCATGGCGATGCAAAGGTCTGCATAGGAGTTGTATAAACAAGAGCGGTTCAGAGCGACCTGAGCATTCGGGGATTATTCTGCTCTGCGCCCTTATCTGTCTTCTTCCCTCCAGCCATGAAATATACACTGATTACAGGGCAGATAAGTGAAATATTTAATCAGTCTCTGCCCAGAAATGTAATTCATCTTATTTCCTGTCTCAAGCTGCTGAATACATAAATAGTGCTTCTAGGTTTCATGCTCATTTTAGTATATATTAAACCATTTTCCTAATAATAAATACTTTTCAGAATCTATTAGGTAATAGCACTGTATTCACCTTCCCCCACCACCCAAAAATAAAAATAAAAAATAGCTGAAAACATGATGGACAATATGGCTTGCTTATATAAGGGTTTTATGGAAAAAACCTAAGGTAGAAACAAAATGAGCATATACCCTGCTGTAAGTAAATGGTAACAGTACATATAAATAACATAGGGTACTTAGTAAATACTGTTTTTATCAAAAAAGCGCAAACGCCCAGGGCTGTGGAGTCGGTAAGCCAAACCTCCGACTCAATTTCCATGACTCCACGACGCCGACTCCCTCATACATGGCTCATGTTTAAGTGATGCATTTACTGTAGCACAGATTCATCTCAGCTAAATCTAGACCCTTAGATCAGGAATAGGACAGACATTTACAGGACATTTCATAACTTTCCCAAATTCTTATGAAAAAAATATTCCCCACAAACTGCATTGAACGACTGTACCCAATTTATTATATATTTTAGGAGTTGGAGTTGGTCCATTTTATACCGACTTCGACTCCACCAAAATGGACACCGATCTACGACTCAGACTCCGCAGCCCTGCAAACGCCATCCCACCAGCGCCAAGGTGTACCCAACCGGGACGGTCTTCTAAGTATTAAAACTTCACCTTGTGTCAGACGAGGGTTCTATGACCTGAGATTATGAGAGTTTTAGCCCTTTTATCTGGTCATATAAGCATCTTCACATTTAAGGCCACGGCCCCACTATCAGTATTTGGTCAGTATTCGGTCAGTATTTTTTCCCAGGAGTGGGTGATAAATGCAGAATTGGTGGCTTGTTTCTATTATACCTTTTCTCTGATTGTTCCTCACCTGGTTTTGGCTCCCACTCCTTAGAAAAAATACTGACCGAATACTGAACAAATACTGATAGTGGGGCCGTGGCGTAATGGTTATTCAGGCACCACTCACTTCCACATCTGATGGGGAGTGTCGCTGGGGTCTTTCCTGACATATCCTAGAAGGCAAGTTCAATCAGGAGACATCATGCCAGGACGCCTACATTATCATCATGTAAACCTGTAGTCACTGGTGCCGCTCACCTCTCAATGAATAAGTGAGTAGCTCAAGAAAAACACTTTAATTTTCATGGGTAGCATGAGTTATGGCAGAAGACTCTTGTTTACCAGATTAGTGCGGGTCTCAATGTATTGAAAACTCCCTAAACCTCTTTTTGCACCATGACTAGTGTTGAGCATTCCGATACTGAAATATCGGGTATCGGCCGATATTCACTGTATCGGAATTCCGATACTTAATTCCGATACTTTTATAATATCGAATACCGGAATCGGAAGTTCCCATAATGCCTGCGCTCTGCAGTGTCTCTGAAGGATGACAAGCAGGATGGCAGAGCTCAGCTGCGATCCAGCTTGTCATCAGAATGCCATCCCAGCGTGGGAGAATTCTCCTGATTGTTTAAAAGCCGGCGCGCGGTAAAAAGCCGCCGGCTTTTAAACAATCACGCAGCCCCATACTGCTTCCCCGCAGCCTCCCACCCCGATCCTCCGCTCCCCTCGCCACCTCCCATCCCGATCGTAAATTAGGACCGGGCGGGGAGCGCAGCACCAAGGAGCGAAGGACCCGGGCGGGGAAGCCGGCAGTGAAAAGACTTCACCGCCGGCTTTCCCGTTCTGTGCTGCGCTTTCCCGCCGGTTATTTCAAATGAACAGCTGAGGTATCAGGTGATGCCGATCAGCTGTTCATTTGAAGTAGCCGCGGTGCCCTTAGAGGGTTCATGTGAGTTCATGCTTCACTGCATGAACTCACATGAACTTTCCCACGGCCGCACAGGTCAGCCTCACCTCCCGGACCCGTCATGATTAGTGTGTGCGGGGTGTGTGTGTGTGCGGGGTGTGTGTGCGGGTGTGTGTGCGGGGTGTGTGTGTGCGGGTGTGTGTGCGGGTGTGTGTGCGGGCAGACATAGGCCGATGTGACACTACTACTCCCATCGGCCTATGTCTGTCCCCCGTCCACTCCTGCCAGCAGGATCAGCTCGATGGGAGCAGTAGTTCCCATCAGCCTGATCCTGCTATTTAAATTGCCCTACTGTGTCCCCAATAAATGTTAAATACATGTCATTGGTGGCCAGTGGTTACCTAAAAGAAATTAGTTCATACATTACCTGTCCCCGCCGATCGCCACCTAAAATAAAGTAAAAAATAAAAAACTACACCTATACTCACCAAGACACCTAATTCCCCGAAGCCATCGATCTCCTGTAATAAAATATAAAATAATAAACCACAACCTTATCCTTACCCCTCCGTAGTAGTCCACGAGTGTCCCACGAAGATCTCCAGTTCAGAGCAGCCACATAGAATGTGACCGCTCTGAACCGCTGCCGCCGCTAGAATGACGGGGCCGTAAGGGTTCACCGGAGTTCAGGCAGCGCTGCTCCGGTTAGCTCCTTTACGGCACTGCTGTATCGTGAGAAATTCCCACGGTACAGCACTGCCGTAAAGGAGGTCTCCGGAGCTGCGCTGCCTGAATGCACTCCGGTGACCTCAGTCAGTGGCTCCCGCTGCCGGGAGCGGACGTGTTCCCGGCAGCGTGAGCTTACAGCAGCCATGCACAGCTGTCACCATCTCCAGATGTGACAGCTGTGCATGGGAGATCAGCGCAGGAACGTGGACAGGTAACTATTTTTTTTTTAGTAAACTAAGAATTAAATAAAATGGTGTTTTATTTCAAATAAATTATTTTTTTCTGGGTGTAGTGTGTTTTTTCTTTTTAACACTTTGTAGGTTAGTAATGGGGGTGTCATATAGACGGCCATCATTACTAACCTGGGCTTCATGGCAGCTGGCGCTGACATGAACCCCACCACTATTACCCCCTGCCACCGCACCAGGGCAGCGTGGAAGAGCGAGGCTAAGTGCCAGAATTGGCGCATCCTATGGATGCGCCATTTCTGGGGCGGCTGACGGCTGGTGTTTCTAGCCTGGGAGGGGGCCAATATTCATGGCACCCTTCCTGAGCTATTAATATCAGCCCCCAGCTGTCTGCCTAGCCTTTGCTAGCTATTAAAATAGAGGGGACCCCACGTCATTTTTTTTTGGGGGGTCCCCCATTTTAATAGCTAGTAAAGGCTAGGTATTCAGCTGGGGGCTGATATTAGTAGCCTGGGAAGCTCCGTGGGTTTTACCCCCTTCCCAGGCTTCAAACATCTGCCCCAGCCGTCTGCTTAACCTCCGCTAGAGACTAAAATTATGGGGGATCCCACGCCATTTTTTTTTTAAATAAATCCTTTATTTTAACACTAAATGACATGTGAGGACTTAATAAAGATGCAGTCCCTAAATTATTATTTATTTTTTAATAAATTTTTCCCAAAACTTTTGACGTGGGCTTCGCCATATTTTTGTATGCCAGCCAGGTACAGCATCCAGCTTCTATGAACGCGCCATTTTCCGGGGCGGCCGCGGACTGCAATTTTCAGCGGGGGGGGGGGAGGGCAAAAAGCTTGGGCCTCCCTGCGCTGCAGATTCCATCCCCCAGCTGCCTAGTTGTACCTGGCTGGACACAAAAATAGGGAGAAGCTCCACGTTTTTTTTTTTTTAATTATTTCATGAAATTCATGGAATAATTAAGAAAAAAAGGGCTTCCCTATATTGTTGTGTCCGGCTAGGTACAAATAGGCAGCTGGTGGTTGGGGGCAGCCCGTTCCTGCCTGCTGTACCTGGCTGGACACAAATATAGTGTGAAGCCCCACGTCAATTTTTTTTTAATTATTTCAGGAAATTCATGAAATAATTAAAAAAAAATTATGTGGGGCTTCGCCCTATAATTGTGTCCAGCCAGGTACAGCAGGCAGGAACGGGCTGCCCCCAACCACCAGCTGCCTATTTGTACCTAGCCGGACACAACAATATAGGGAAGCCCTTTTTTTCTTAATTATTCCATGAATTTCATGAAATAATTAAAAAAAAAAATGTGTGGCGCTTCGCCCTATTTTTGTGTCCAGCCAGGTACAACTAGGCAGCTGGGGGCTGGAATCTGCAGCGCAGGGAGACCCAAGCTTTCTGGGTCCCACCCGCTGCAAATTGCAGTCCGCAGCCGCCCCGGAAAATGGCGCGTTCATAGAAGCGCCATCTTCTGGCGCTGTACCCAACTCATCCAGGGCCCTGGTGCGGTGGCTCACTGGGTAATAAAGGGGTTAAGGCCAGCTTGGCATTATCAGCTGGCCCTAAGCCCGAAATTCATGGGGTCACGCCAATATTAGACATGACCGCCATGAATTTCTAGTAAAGTATTTAAAAAAAACACAAACACCCAGAAAAAAGTCCTTTAATTGAAATAAAGACACAATTCTTTATTGTTCTAAATTAAACCATACTTACCGCCACACCCATTCCAGCTGAAGCCAACGATCTCCTGCAATAAAAGTAAAATAATAAAGCAACCTCATCCTTACCTTTCCATGGTTCCCAGGACAGCTTCAGCTCTGCTACATCGAGATGACAGGCTGGACCGCAGCAGAACGCTGCCATCCAGCCTGTCATCCCGCGGACACTGAGAAGCGCAGGCATGCTTGCGCTCCTCAGTGTCTTTCTGTGACGTCATCCAGATGAGCCGAGGTCATGTCCAATGAACTCAGCTCACCTCATGCACGTCACTGACAGCGTGGGAAAATTCTCCTGCACTCAGCGCTTCAGCGTGAGAATTCTCCCACGCTGTCAGTGACGTGCATGAGGTGCGCCGAGTTCATGGGACATGACCTCACCTCATGCACGTCACTGACAGCGTGGGAAAATTCTCACGCTGAAGCGCTGAGTGCAGGAGAATTCTCCCACGCTGTCAGTGACGTACATGAGGTGAGCCGAGTTCATTGTCGGCTCATCTGGATGCCGTCACAGCCAGACACTGAGGAGTGGAAGTATGCCTGCGCTTCTCAGTGTCTGCGGGATGACAGGCTGGATGGCAGCGTTCTGCTGCGGTCCAGCCTGTCATCTCGATGTAGCAGAGCTGGAGCCGTCGTGGGAGCCATGGAAAGGTAAGGATGAGGTTGCTTTATTATTTTTCTTTTATTGCAGGAGATCGTTGGCTTCAGCTGGAATGGGCGTGATGGTAAGTATGGTTTAATTTAGAACAATAAAGAATTGTGTGTTTATTTCAATTAAAGGACTTTTTTCTGGGTGTTTGTGTTTTTTTTAAATACTTTACTAGAAATTCATGGTGGTCATGTCTAATATTGGCGTGACCCCATGAATTTCGGGCTTAGGGCCAGCTGATAATGCCAAGCTGGCCTTAACCCCTTTATTACCCAGTGAGCCACCGCATCAGGGCCCTGGATGAGTTGGGTACAGCGCCAGAAGATGGCGCTTCTATGAACGCGCCATTTTCCGGGGCGGCTGCGGACTGCAATTTGCAGCGGGTGGGGCCCAGAAAGCTTGGGCCTCCCTGCGCTGCAGATTCCAGCCCCCAGCTGCCTAGTTGTACCTGGCTGGACACAAAAATAGGGCGAAGCTCCACGTTTTTTTTTTTTTAAATTCATGAAATTCATGGAATAATTCAGAAAAAAAGGGCTTCCCTATATTGTTGTGTCCGGCTAGGTACAAATAGGCTGCTGGTGGTTGGGGGCAGCCCGTTCCTGCCTGCTGTACCTGACTGGACACAAATATAGGGCGAAGCCCCACATCAATTTTTTTAAATTATTTCATGAATTTCCTGAAATGATTTAAAAAAAATTGACGTGGGGCTTCGCCCTATATTTGTGTACAGTCAGGTACAGCAGGCAGGAACGGGCTGCCCCCAACCACCAGCTGCCTATTTGTACCTGGTTGGACACAACAATATAGGGAAGCCCTTTTTTTCTTAATTATTTCATGAATTTCATGAAATAATTAAAAAAAAAAAATACGTGAAGCTTCTCCCTATTTTTGTGTCCAGCCAGGTACAACTAGGCAGCTGGGGGCTGGAATCCGCAGCGCAGGGAGGCCCAAGCTTTCTGCCCCCCCCCCTCCCCCCGCTGAAAATTGCAGTGCGCAGCCACCCCGGAAAATGGCGCGTTCATAGAAGCTGGATGCTGTACCTGGCTGGCATACAAAAATATGGCGAAGCCCACGTCAAAAGTTTTGGGAAAAATTAATTAAAAAATAAATAATAATTTAGGGACTGCATCTTTATTAACTCCTCAAATGTCATTTAGTGTTAAAATAAAGGACTTATTTTAAAAAAAATTGACGTGGGGCTTCGCCCTATATTTGTGTCCAGCCAGGTACAGCAGGCAGGAACAGGCTGCCCCCAACCACCAGCTGCCTATTTGTACCTGGCCGGACACAACAATATAGGGAAGCCCTTTTTTAAAAAAATTATTTCATGAAATAATTAAAAAAAAATTGACGTGGGGCTTCGCACTATATTTGTGTCCAGCCAGGTACAGCAGGCAGGAATGGGCTGCCCCCAACCACCAGCTGCCTATTTGTACCTGGTTGGACACAACAATATAGGGAAGCCCTTTTTTTCTTAATTATTCCATGAATTTCATGAAATAATTTTAAAAAAAAATGCGTGGGGCTTCGCCCTATTTTTGTGCCCAGCCAGATACAACTAGGCAGCTGGGGGCTGGAATCCGCAGCGCAGGGAGACCCAAGCTTTCTGGGCCACCCCCGCTGCAAATTGCAGTCCGCAGCCGCCCCAGAAAATGGCGCGTTCATAGAAGCGCCATCTTCTGGCGCTGTACCCAACTCATCCAGGGCCCTGGTGCGGTGGCTCACTGGGTAATAAAGGGGTTAAGGCCAGCTTGGCATTATCAGCTGGCCCTAAGCCCAAAATTCATGGGGTCACGCCAATATTAGACATGACCACCATGAATTTCTAGTAAAGTATTTAAAAAAACACAACACCCAGAAAAAAGTCCTTTAATTGAAATAAAGACACAATTCTTTATTGTTCTAAATTAAACCATACTTACCACCACGCCCATTCCAGCTGAAGCCAACGATCTCCTGCAATAAAAGTAAAATAATAAAGCAACCTCATCCTTACCTTTCCATGGTTCCCATGACAGCTTCAGCTCTGCTACATCGAGATGACAGGCTGGACCGCAGCAGAACGCTGCCATCCATCCTGTCATCCCGCAGACACTGAGAAGCGCAGGCATACTTCCACTCCTCAGTGTCTGGCTGTGACGGCATCCAGATGAGCCGAGGTCATGTCCAATGAACTCCGCTCACTTCATGTACGTCACTGACAGCGTGGGAAAATTCTCCTGCACTCAGCACTTCAGCGTGAGAATTTTCCCACGCTGTCAGTGACGTGCATGAGGTGAGCTGAGTTCATTGGACATGACCTCACCTCATGTATGTCACTGACAGCGTGGGAGAATTCTCACGCTGAAGCGCTGAGTGCAGGAGAATTTTCCCACGCTGTCAGTGACGTGCATGAGGTGAGCTGAGTTCATTGGACATGAACTCGGCTCATCTGGATGACGTCACAGAGAGACACTGAGGAGCGCAAGCATGCCTGCGCTTCTCAGTGTCTGCGGGATGACAGGCTGGATGGCAGCTTTCTGCTGCGGTCCAGCCTGTCATCTCGATGTAGCAGAGCTGGAGCTGTCCTGGGAACCATCGAAAGGTAAGGATGAGGTTGCTTTATTATTTTTCTTTTATTGCAGGAGATCGTTGGCTTCAGCTGGAATGGGCGTGATGGTAAGTATGGTTTAATTTAGAACAATAAAGAATTGTGTCTTTATTTCAATTAAAGGACTTTACTCTGGGTGTTTGTGTTTTCTTTTAACTTTGACTATGGGGTTAGTAATGGGGGTGTCTTATAGACGCCTCTCCATTACTAACCTGGGCTTGATGTCAGCTGGCATTATAAGCTGACATCAACCCCAACCCTATTACCCCCTGCCACCGCACCAGGGCAGCGTGGAAGAGCGAGGCTAAGTGCCAGAATTGGCGCATCCTATGGATGCGCCATTTCTGGGGCGGCTGACGGCTGGTGTTTCTAGCCTGGGAGGGGGCCAATATTCATGGCACCCTTCCTGGGCTATTAATATCAGCCCCCAGCTGTCTGCCTAGCCTGTGCTAGCTATTAAATTAGGGGGGACCCCACGTCATTTTTTTGGGGGGGGTCCCCCATTTTAATAGCTAGTAAAGGCTAGGTATTCAGCTGGGGGCTGATATTAGTAGCCTGGGAAGCTCCGTGGGTATTACCCCCTTCCCAGGCTTCAAACATTTGCCCCAGCTGTCTGCTTAACCTCCGCTAGAGCCTAAAATTAAGGGGAACCCCACGCCAATTTTTTTTTAAATAAATCCTTTATTTTAACACTAAATGACAAGTACAGTAATCAACACTGTCACTGTACTTCATATATATGTGACTGACATGTTTCTATCTATCTAATCTATGTGTGATTCTCTATTCCTTCTATTCTAAATTGTCGGGTACAGATGCTGAATTGCCGGCCGGCTTTCTTAAAGAGACGGTGCATGAAAACACTATTATTTTTTTAAATAAATCCTTTACACTAAATGACAAGTTCTGTAAGCAACACTGTCACTGTACTTCTTATATATGTGACTGACATGTTTCTATCTATCTAATCTATGTGTGAAGCTCTATTCTGTCTGTTATAAATTGTCGGGTACAGATGCTGAATTGCCGGCCGGCTTTTTTAAAGAGACGGTGCACGAAAACACTAATATTTTTTTTAATAAATCCTTTACACTAAATGACAAGTACAGTAAGCAACACTGTCACTGTACTTCATATATATGTGACTGACATGTTTCTATCTATCTAATCTATGTGTGAAGCTCTATTCTTTCTGTTGTAAATTGTCGGGTACCGGTGAATGCCGCTGATGAATTGCCGGCTTTTCATGTCATTCTACATTATTCTTAGTTGTTTTACTTCATGTAGAATTAACCTACAAGGAAAGAAAGGGTTTATTTTCATTCCGATATTTGTGTCCCATTGACTTGCATTGGTTTCCGGTATCGGAATCGGCGATATCCGATACTTTTTGGGTATCGGCCCGATCCAATCCGATACGATATTTCCTGATATCGGAAGGTATCGCTCAACACTAACCATGACATACTCTTATGTCTTGGAATGAGTGAAGGAGTATGGAGCGGGCTCAGGAGGTGAGCACATTCCACACATTACAGGTACAGGCTGTATTTTACAGCTGGCTTCTACCATTAACCGCAGCGATCATAGCCATCTCCGATCACTGCTGTTTAACCGCTTAAATGTAATTATTTTGCTCAATTGTATAGCGCCACATAATTTCCACAACACTTTACAGATCTAGTCATTGCTGTTCCCATTGGGGCTCACGTCTACGGTAATTTCCCTATCAGTATATCTTTGGAGTGTGGAAGAAAATTGGAGAACCCAGAGGAAACCCACACAAACACGGGGAGAACATACAAACTCTCTTGATTTGTACCCAGGACCCCAGTGTTGCAAAGCAACAGTGCTAACCACCAGGCCCCATGCTACCTATTGCTGCTATTTTATCACGGTCAATCTCTTAACCGCTGCATTGAAGTGAGGCAATCCTGGTAGGGAATCTGTTCCAGCGCTGTATTCATGAAGGACAGATTTCACCATATAGTTCAACACTATAGTATTGAAATATATAGTGCAAGCGATCATACAATCCCAGGTTCAGCTTCCCTCTGGGCACTAAAAATGACAGTAAAAAGTGTAAAAACAAAATAAAGTTAAAATATAACCCCCCCCCTCCTTTCTCTTCCCATTATTTAAAAATAATGGAAAAAAAATATATGCAACCATTTTTGGCATTTCCATATACATAAACGTCCACACTATCAAAAATATGAAATTTAACCCCCATCGGTAAACGTTGTATACTAAAAAAAAAAAAAAAAAAAAAATTGACTTTATTTTGTCCCCGCAATACCCCCTCAAAATACGCAATAAAAAGCTATCAAAACATTGTATTTATCACAAAATGATACCATTAAAACCTACAGCTTGGCACACAAAAGCAAGCCATTTTTAAAGTCCCTTTAACAGAAAAATAATAAGATCTTAAGAGTCTTGGAAAATGGCGACAAATCAATTTTTTTTTGTTTATAAACTTTGGATTTTTTTAAGCTGCTAAAATAAAAAAATAAAAAAAGCTACGCAAGTTTGCTATCGCCATAATCATACTGACTTGAAGAATCATGGCTAGGTCATTTTCTCACTTTAAGGCTATGTGCCCATGTAGCAGATTTGATGCAGAGCGTTTTGGCAGAAAAAAACGCATGCAGATTTACATGCTTTTTTTCTGCCAGAGAGAAGCGTTTTTTTAGCGTTTTCGCATACGTTTTTTCAAGCACTTTTCCAAGCGATTTTGCGCATCACTTGGAAAGTGCTTAACAAGTTGGTCACACAATATAAATCCATGCAACCGGCATGGATTTATATTGTGTGACCAACTTAGATGCTTTAAATGCGGCATCTATAGTAAAAAAAAAAAAAAAAAGAATTAAAAAGTTAAAAATAAAAAAAACCTGTATACTCACCTCTCCAGTCTCCTCCCGGCGGGGTCCTCTCTCCTCGGCGTTCCGCGGTGTACTGGCAGGACCTGCGATGACGTCATTTATCAGAACAAAACCCAAAAAATATTTGCTTTTTTTTTTTTTTCTCTCCAACATTTCACCTCACTTTGAATTTTTTTCCCATATTTCACTCTATTATATGGCAAAATAAATAGTATAAACTCAACTTGTCCTGCAAAAAAAAAACAAGCCCTCATATGCCTATGGCAACAAAAACGTTTTGGCTCTTCAAAGAAAATAGAAAATGCAGAAATAAAAACATCATTAAATACATCATTAAGGGGTTAAACATAGAGTAATCACAAGATTATTTCACTTTTTTCTTTTCATGGGATTTAGCTTCAGTGATTTAGAAACCTTTCTGCTACTTTCTTACAGTTTTGATCATGAGTTGGTGTTTGGTCTTTCTGTCAAGAACATGAACAAGGCAGAACGACTGATATTTGGAGACTCGCTGATGACTCACGCCATGGCTCTGACTGCTGTCACCGAGAAGGTATAGTATGAAGCCAAAATGTTACTGTACTGATTCATCACAGAAGGCCTCCTTGGTCACATTAGCAATATTTTAGTCCATATGCGTCTACACAGTGGTACCATATACCACTTTCTAAATTATTTGGAATTATTGGAATACCAATTTTTAAATGATACCATAATCCTTAAAAATTAAAGAATTCCAGTATGAGTCTACTTTTATAAACTTCTTAAAAAACTCTTGTCTGAAAAGCATCTGAGAAGTGAGAGACAATTGAATAGTAAATGTGGAAAGCTGCATAGACATGTCTGCTGTCAGAATAGTGACCTCCAATGGTGACATCTCCACTTTACCGGTGTAGACCACGGTGTCACCTGCGCTGGTTGTTGGTGAGTGAGTATTAATCGGTGGATTTTTTTTTTTTTTTTTTTTTTTTTTTTTACAAATTCAGTCACTGGGGCTATGTTTTTTTGTACTTGAACAACCACCTTAAGGCTATGGTCACACAACTGTATTTTCTCTCTGATTATGCTGATCACACTCTGATCATAGTGTGACCTGATTTTCTCAGATGTGGAGAAGATGAGAAAAAAAAATGTCTCCATTCTGTATTCTGTCAGTCCGTGAAAATCAGACTGCACTCTGATGTCATCCGAGTGTGGTCCGATTTTTTTTTTTGATGAACTCATTGACTTGCATGAGTGACTACGTTGCTATTTACGGATGCAAATCGTGCATGCTGCGTTTTTTTGTTGTTTTTTTTTTCCGCGGACAGACTCGGTCCCAAGCAAAAAATATGGACGTGTGCACAGCCCCATAGACCAACATTGGTGTGAGTACAATACAATGTTTTGGACTGAAAATACGGTCCTCTGCACAAGTCCTAAAGGGAATCTATTAGAAGGATAAGCCCTCTTAAGCCAACTAAATAGGTCATAGAAGGTTGAATAAACTTATAATAAGTCATCTGATCACAGATATTAATGTATAAGTGTTTTTTAATATGTAAATTAGGCTTTAAGATCTCTGGGCAGGACAAATATATCTTCTCTTGAGTCTGCCTCCGGAGCCTATTTTAATGTTTAGCGACAGCCCTGTATGCAGAATTGATCGCCTCGCCGCATGTGTGATGTCAGATTCCATTTATGAAATCTCTGGTGTGTGCAGAGGGCCACAGTCCTCGCTTCTGTGCAGAGCGCCACAGTCCTCGCTTCTGTGCAGAGCGCCACAGTCCTCGCTTCTGTGCAGAGCGCCACAGTCCTCGCTTCTGTGCAGAGCGCCACAGTCCTCGCTTCTGTGCAGAGCGCCACAGTCCTCGCTTCTGTGCAGAGCGCCACAGTCCTCGCTTCTGTGCAGAGCGCCACAGTCCTCGCTTCTGTGCAGAGCGCCACAGTCCTCGCTTCTGTGCAGAGCGCCACAGTCCTCGCTTCTGTGCAGAGCGCCACAGTCCTCGCTTCTGTGCAGAGGGCCACAGTCCTCGCTTCTGTGCAGAGCGCCACAGTCCTCGCTTCTGTGCAGAGCGCCACAGTTCTCTCTTCTGTGCAGAGCGCCACAGTTCTCTCTTCTGTGCAGAGCGCCACAGTTCTCTCTTCTGTGCAGAGCGCCACAGTCCTCTCTTCTGTGCAGAGCGCCACAGTCCTCGCTTCTGTGCAGAGGGCCACAGTCCTCGCTTCTGTGCAGAGGGCCACAGTCCTCGCTTCTGTGCAGAGGGCCACAGTCCTCGCTTCTGTGCAGAGGGCCACAGTCCTCGCTTCTGTGCAGAGGGCCACAGTCCTCGCTTCTGTGCAGAGGGCCACAGTCCTCGCTTCTGTGCAGAGCGTCACAGTCCTCGCTTCTGTGCAGAGCGCCACAGTCCTCGCTTCTGTGCAGAGCGCCACAGTCCTCGCTTCTGTGCAGAGGGCCACAGTCCTCGCTTCTGTGCAGAGGGCCACAGTCCTCGCTTCTGTGCAGAGGGCCACAGTCCTCGCTTCTGTGCAGAGGGCCACAGTCCTCGCTTCTGTGCAGAGGGCCACAGTCCTCGCTTCTGTGCAGAGGGCCACAGTCCTCGCTTCTGTGCAGAGGGCCACAGTCCTCGCTTCTGTGCAGAGGGCCACAGTCCTCGCTTCTGTGCAGAGGGCCACAGTCCTCGCTTCTGTGCAGAGCGCCACAGTCCTCGCTTCTGTGCAGTATTCTACCCTTCTATGGTCACCGACTTCAACTTCCTTCTGCGTGGCGGGGCGCACATCTGAAGGAATTTATGAGTGAAAAATAGTGAGATTGACTTTTTTTGGCTTGTGCAAAACTTTTTTTATGGATTTTTTTTCCAGGATGTTTCTTCTTTCCATTCATACATTGTTAGAAGTGTTAGTTCAGGTTTTTTTTTAACAAATCATATGGAGATGACCATGGGAATTCACCTGAAAAATTGCTGCATATTGAAGAAAAAAAACACATGGACCCAGAATTGTCAATTTCACTATTAACTTTCTGGTAATATCTGGCCACAGCCAGGTGGAAACGAATCCCATAAAGAAAAAAAAAAATGCCAAAAAGCATATATTTTTTTCTAAAATACCAATGTGTGAAACTACTATACTATATAATATACTTACGTTTTTACTTTTGCCCTCTTTCATGAAGTGTTTGTTTTTTTTTGCAGTGATTTTTTTCCCCAGATACTTTTATTCCTGCCTTTCCAATAAAGAAGCTTATTGGAATATGCAAAAAATAAAAAATAAGCCACACTGATCGAAAAAAACACATAAACAAGTAAAACTCAATAAAAAGAAAGCATTGTTCTGTAGTCGTTTATATATTCCCATTGACCTCATCTGGCCACAGAAGGGTTTTTTTTTTTTAATTATATAACAAAAGAACATAGCTTGGTAAAAAAAACACACACCATTAAAAAATGTTGCGGAAAAGCACCCCTTTTCCCCCAAAAAAATCTGGCTATTATTTTTGTCTTAAAATACAATAGATAACCTCCAAAAATAAAATAAAGATAACCTCATGGTGGCTCAGTGGTTAGCATTGCAGCCTTGCAGCGCTGAGATCCTGTGTTCCAACACCACCAAGGACAACATCTGCAAGGAGTTTGTATGTTCTCCCCGTGTTTGTGTGGGTTTCCTCCGGGTTCTCCGGTTTCCTCCCACACTCCAAAGACATACTGATAGGGGATGTAGATTGTGAGCCCCAATGGGGACTGTGATGATGATGGCTGTAAAATGTTGTGGAATTAATGGTGCTATATAAGTGAGTAAAATAAATTAATAAAAACCTCCTGGTTGCATTGGAGACGATCCCTGCTAGACAGCAGAACATGCGCAGTGCTTGCAAGCTTTTTTTGTGAGCTTGTAAGCACTGTTTTGCAGCTGCCAGGATCTCTGTGGCGTGCTGTTACCTCCTAATCCCAGCTAACTTCAGTTCAGTGCTTAAATGTGAGACGGCAGCAGTGGTCGGTTTTCTATTCAACAAGTTGTCAAGAAAAGTAAAAGTATTAATCTTAAGAACGGTTCCAAATTTAAGTTTCAAAAGTTTTTACAAGCACTGTCCGCCAATATCCATCTATGAAGATGGGAGTAACCCTTTAAGAAACCCTTTATTTGAAACGTACCTCTCCCCACTCTCATAACTGTAGAACACGTAGAGAAGAAAATTAGACCACTTGTGTTATGTAATGACTTTGACCTAATGAATGTTTTACGCTGAGAACCCCCCCCTGGGAGGAGATTCATTAATTTGTACACCGACCCCCTGGCTTGTTATTCCTCCCTCTCTGATGGTTACAGAATGCTGTACTTCTCTGCTTCTTATCTGGATTATCTCATGAAGACGAAAGAAAGAAAGTCTTGCTGGGAATTTGTGTTGCCCAATAAGTTTGGTAAAGGAATGAGAAAAGTTAAATCCACAATTATATTTGAAAAAAAAACATTAAAACCTTGTTCTTATTGCTGGTATGAGATTAGCTTGTGACTCTGCCTTGTTAACTCTTGGACTTCACCTAATAGCATCAAAGGCATCAGATAAGCTGCCGCTCCAGTGTGATGGGGCAATCCGTTCTCCCCAGCTTTGTTTGTTCTTTGAAAAGGTTACATTTTTTAGGTAAAAACTATTAAACTAAAGTTTTATTTTTGTTTTCCTTTTTTAGTTTAAAGCGCACCTGTCAGCAGGATTGTGCTCAGTAAACTACATACACTGTCAGGTGGGCGAGATTACACTGAGTAAAATGATACCTTTGTTGATGAAATCCGTCCAGTGGTTCTTGTGTAATCTTTATTTTCAGTTCTGCCATAATGATATGCATGTGCTCTGGTGCTCTCATTATGTATTTATGTATTCCTATCTGTGCCTCTGACAGGTCACTGTGCTTTCAGTGATCTGCCTACTATTTTACATACTGATTTTGTAATTTCTGTGTCACATTGAAATTTACATCTCCAAAATGGCCGCCAGCGCATGCTCAGTAGCACCTCTTGTTTGCCGAAAGATGCTACTGCGCGGGCACCATTTTGCTTTTGGAAAAAGAATTTGGATGCTGCAATATGGTGCCGCGCATGCGCAGTAGCATCACTCAGCGGGCGGCGGGTGCCATATTGCTGCCGGAAAATTTCTCTTTCCACTACCAAAATGTCATCCGCGCGTGCGCAGTAGCTAAGTGCCGGCCATGTTGCTGGAGGAAAAAGATATTTACCTGCAGCAATAGGGCCCCTGCCGCCCGCGCTTGCGCAGTGGCATTGCTCAGTTGCCGAGAGATGCTACTGCGCATGCACAGCGCCATGATGCTCCACCCAAATTCTTTTTCCAAAAGCAAAATGGCGCCCGCACGTGCGCAATAGCATCTCTCAGCAAACGAGAGGTGCTACTGCCCATGCGTTGGCCATTTTGGGAATGTAAATTTCAATGTGACACAAATTATAAAATCAGTATGTAAAATAGTAGGCAGATCACTGAAAGAACAGCGACCTGTCAGAAGGCACAGATAGAAATGCATGAATACGTAATCAGAGTACATGCATATCAAAATGGCAGAAATGAAAATGAAGATTATAAAAGAATCACTGGACGGATTTCATCAACAAAGGTATCATTTTACTCAGTAAACCACATACTCTGTCAGGTGGGCGCCATTACACTGAGCACAATTCTGTTGACTGGTACGCTTTAAAAAAAAAAAAAAAAAGAACAAGGTGTTTTGGCATGATTGCATCACACTGTGTGCCAAACCAGTTAAAGAGGCACTAAATCTAACATTGTTTGTTTTCATTAAACTTGAAAATATAAGTATCCTCAATGTTTGTTAGACCTCATTAACATGCATACCGGTGCTATCTGTGGCTTTCAGGGACAGCACTCTTATCTGTCACAGTCTATAGGGCATTCAAATGTCTGTGATTCTTCGCGGACTGTTCTTTCCGCGGAAAATCGCAGAGGCATGTCAGATTTTGGATCCAAATCAGTAATGCAAGTCTGTGGAAAAATTGGACCGCACTCTGATGACATCTGATTGTGGTCCGATTTTTACGGATTGTCAGAAAGGAGATGGTGGAGAAGCGTTTTTTTATTTTTCCTCCACATTCGAGAAAAACTGATGACACTCATATCAAACTCTGATCAAAGTGTGATCCAAAAGAATCAGTCTGTTGTCTCTTATGTGGAAACATTGGATGTGTAAGTGAGACCTTGGTCTGCAGCATTTTTTACTTGATCCTGAAACAATCTCTACTGGGCCTCATTCACACGTCAGTATTTGGTCAGTATTTTGCATCAGTGTTTGTATGCCAAAACCAGGAGTGGAATGTACAGAGAAAATTCTAATTGAAATATTGACATCTGTTCTGTGTTTTTAAGACACTCCTAATTTTGGCATACAGATACTGATGTGTGAATAAAGCCCTATAGAAATTCTGCAGCAGATTAGTTCTATGTTCAGCTGGTGACCGACTGAAGCTCTATCTCTTTATCAAGGCTGCAGACTGGAAAGTGGGGGAGGCTCCTGCTGCAGTTAGTCGTCTTAGGCTGCGTGCCCACGATCCTTAATAGCAGTGCTTTGGACGCAGCTCACCTGCGCTGCGTCCAAAATGCTGCATTGTACAGTAGAAGCACAGTGGATGGATTTATAGAAATCCCATGCACACTGTGCTTCTATCTGACACCGCTTAAACTCACCGGCGGCGCGGGTTTACAAGCCGCAGCATGTCCATTTCTGTTGCGGAGACGCTGGTCTCCACAACAGAAATTTCCCCAATAGAATGTATAGAGTGCGGTAACTCCGCATGAGTTCAATAAACACATGAGGATTTACCTTCATGATCGGATGCAGCGCTTTGGACGCAGCAAAAATACGCTGCATCCAAAGCGCTGCTATAGCCTGATCGTGGGCACATACCCTTACAGCCAGACATAGTACAGTGAAGAGGAGGAGATGAACATGGCTGCGCTCCTGAGACATAAAGAAGCTTTCTTTAACCATTTATCAGTTAAAATATTGTGGGACAAAAAGGATCAAAGAGCAATGAGCAAATAAGGGAGGATTTTTTTTGTGCATTTTAAATGTTTTGTTTTTTTTAAATCAGATTTTTATTCAAGAAAAAAAAAAACCTATATTGAACATCTCTTATTTTCTTATAACCAATAACCATCTTTAACCGCCCCCCCACTACCTTCCCACCATACCTTAATCAAACCCTTATTATTGAACGAAAATGAACAAACTCTTGTCGTGTTGGAGGCTCGTCCTGTATCCAATGCCTCGCAATGACTTTCCGTGCAATATACGGTAATCTAGCAATAGCAATCTTGAACACATTATTAACTCGGACCTCCTCCACATACCTCAGGACACATATCAAGGGATCCCTGTCTATTAGACATCCATACGCCCCCTCTATGGTATGGGGGACCGACGACCAGTAGGAGGCCAACCTAGGACAAAGCCACAACATATGAAGGAGTCCTGCTTGTTCCACCTGGCACCTTGGACACCTTGAGGTCGGTCTTAACCCTGACTTATACAATATCAGGGGGGTTTTATACACAGTGGGTATCTCAAAGAGCTGTGAAAGTCTTCCCGGGTCACTTAGGTATAGCTGCGGTACACATTCCAAAATTGAATCCCATTTCTCCTCCTCTATGCTCCCTATGTTTTCCTCCCATTTTGATTTGGCCTTAATAGGGTATTTATTTAGATATGTATGCATTAGGTCTCTATAGACCTCTGAGACCACCCCTTTGGTTCCTCCCTCCCCACAAATGTATATCTCTCTGAACTGTCATATTAACTGATTTACTCCGTTTAACATGCGCATGTTTGATCTGTCTATGTTGGAAGCTACATACGTTGGGCATCGCATATACCGTCCGCATATTCTCAGATGTTCTAAAGACATTTTGCTCCAGCAGCTGGTAAACATATTGAATTCCCATTCCCCTCCAATTTTTAAACTCGCCCATTTTATCAAATACAGGCAGTGTATCATTTTGCCAAATGGGGGAATAAGTTGTTAGATATTCCACCCCCACCCCCCCTAATTTTTTTAATTCCTTCCCATACCTTGTGCACTAGTGCTAGTGTTGGGTACATGGATCCTAGCCTTCTAAAGCATTTTAAATGTTTAGTGTTTCTCTTTAATAAGATCGATGTTACAAAGCATTACTGGCTTTAACCCCTTCTTGACTGGGTGATTTTCAATATTTTTTTTTTTCTCCTCTTCTCTCAAGAACCATAACCTTCTTATTTTTCTGTCGATTTAGCCACGAGGGCTTCTTTTTGTCGTACTTTTGAATGACATCATCCACTTTTCTAATGTGATGTAATGGAAAACGGAAAAAAAAAATCCAAGTGCAGCAAAATTACGGGGGGGGGGGGGGGGGGACTATTCCGCAGTTGGGTTTTGTTTGTTTTTTCAGCATAAAAATTACAGCAATGCCAAACATGTATTTTTTTTTTATTTTAAATGAAAAATAAAAATTGGAAATTCATAAAAAAATTTAAAAAAATGTCCTCGTCGCCAAATGTGAAATCCATAACATTTTCAATTCTCAGTCGACGGAGCTGTGTGAGATCTTAGTTTCTGCGCCTTAAGCCAACATTTTTTTTCTTATTAATATACCATTTTGGGTTACATACAATGTATTGTTTGCTGTTTTTTTTTTTTGCAGTGGCCAAAAAAAATCTACAATTCTGGCCTTTTGATTTTCTCATTACAGCGTTTACGATCCTATTAATTCATTTTAAAGTTTGATAGATAAGACTTTTACTGACATGGAGTGTATTTTTTTTTATTTCGTTAATTTTAATGGAGGGAAAGGGGGTTATTAGAGATGAGCGAACCGAAACTGTAAAGTTCGGAGTTCATACCAGGCATCCAATGTCCGGCTCTGAACTTCGAACACTGACTTCTCCTGGAGTTCCAAGATATAGACCGTTTTACAGCACCGCCCCATTGACTTCTATGGGGTTCCGGTTCTGGTTCAAGCTCTGTTAAAGTTCTGGTACCCAAACCAAACTTTGGACTAAAGATCGATCGGACCAGACGGACCCGAACATCCATGGGTCCGCTCATCCCTAGTGGCGATTTGAACCTTTATTTTCACTTAGGGGACTTGAACCTGCATTCAGCTGATTGCTTGAACTTTAAACAGCAATACCACAGAATTACTGTATACAGGAAAAATCATAGTCTCGTATGAATGCCAGCCCTGACAGGCAATTCATTGGCGATCGTGAAGACATTGATGGGCGGTTAGACCAGTGCACACTAAGTGCTGCAGTCAGATTGACAACAGCATTTAACAGGCTAACAACTCGGACAGAGGTCCTCTCCACTTCCGGTTAAGAGGCAGATGATAGGATGATAGCTGAATGACACGGCCATCATCTGCCGGAAAAGATGTAGGCCAATTTCCAACACAATTGAAAAATTTGATTTGGTTTAAAGTAGTGATGAACACTTAATGTATGTGACACATGTCCGTAACAAAAAAATCTAGTGCAATTGCTTTAGTATCCAAAACTCTTGGTTGCTTTTGATCAAGTATAGAGTTTTTCGAAGATTTGCCCTTTTCTTATATTATTTCCAGCTACCTCATTAACATTGAACAATGCTTTTAATATCTCCAGGATGGTCAAGAAGGAGAATTTGAAAAATGGCGAGTCGAAAACTCCTGGGGAGATGATCGTGGAAATAAAGGTAAGTCTGGCCTTGATCTGCTGTTATAATGGGTAGGTTTAGCCGTGTTATGAGGATATTTTGATGCATTGTATGGGACCTTACGTACTCAGCAGAGAATGATGATAGCAAGGGTTTACATAACAGTGAGGCAGACCTTACATCTAGTTTTAGACTTTTGGAGAGGGAAACCGAGCCTTTGTTGGTTATTTGCACTTTATTATTAGGTCAAGTACCTGTACAAGATTTACAGATGTAGCAAACGTCTTACTGCCATAGCTGGCTACTTGGGCATCATTGCACGTCTATGCAAACCGCGTAGCGCAGCCACATATTACATTTTAACCATCACTTTACAAATTTTAGTATAAACACCCGGACATCAAGTGGGTCAAAAATTGGCCCAAAAGTAGTGGAAAGTACATGAAAGGTTAACCAAACTCCTGGATGACAAAAGGGGTCAAGCTTTGTTTATACACATCTAGACGAGTGCCACCGGTTCTCCTCTTGTGGTTATTTAGTCTAACAGTGTGTGATAGCCTATGTTTATTTTCATTCTGTCCCTTATGTAAAAGTATATATGTATGAAATATGATTGCTTTGACATTTTGGCTGCCTGTACATTCTGCTAGATCTGATGTATTTTTACATACCCAGGATCCTGATAGGTATGTAATGAATAGCAGATCATGGAGACAAAACTTGTGTCTGGGGAGAAAGAGTAAATTGAAACTGCGTGTAGATTTTTTTTTACTTAAGAACCGCCTGGATAAGTTTTAATCACAGCTAAATCCCCAAATCCTTGCAATGGCAAACGACATTATTAATTAGTAAAGGTTCCGGGGTTGCAGCACAGACTGTCTGGAATGGACCTTTGTAAAGCGCCACAGAGATTAAAAGATTCCATAGCTTATTATTGGATACTCCCATACAGAGCCAAAGGTTTCTCTGTAGCATTGCCAGCAAATGCTATATATTAGATAACAACTTATTCCTGCTTTAGGTCTACAAGACAAGGGAAGTCTCTCTATAATTGTCACTATTGCATTAAATTAAAATGAACTTTGATTGGTGGATTTTGTGTAGAACTGGGTAGAGGCTGTTACCTGTCATTTTAATCCTGCCTCTGATGATAAAGAGCCTGCTGAAAACTCTTCCGGTAGGAAATCATCTAAAATAGTCCTTGTGGCCAGTGTGACATTGCAAGATTATAAATTTACCTCTGCTTGAAATAGTCACTTATTGAAGGACATTTGTTGTAAAGGAAACCTTCATTTTCCAGCTAGATTCATTATACCTTCAATACATGGTCTCTGCCTTATACATTGGTAGTAGCAGCAATAGCAATTTGCTAGCTGGCTCATGTCCATTTAGTGTGTACCTGCTACCTTCTCATTTATGATAACAAATGTCTGCACCATGGTCTGATCTAGCCTTAGTTCCTTTCCTCCAAAGTCAGTGTAAGCAGAAACTATTAATCAAGTTTATAAAACACATTTCTGGTAGAGCAACAATGGATTAGAGAATTAACTTGCTGTGTAGTTTCATATCGGAGGAAAAATGTAGTGATTTCTGGAAATCTCCACCTGGAAATGGGAGGCTATCAACTTGCGGAAGTTTTGTTCAGTTGGGTGACCATGTTTTTGCAAGCAGCCCCTCTTACAGAAACAAGATAAGGGAATTGGAGGAAATCCCAACTCAAAATAGACCTCCTTGTAAACAGCAATGGTAATGCTGATAACTAGAAAGTGTTTCAGGGTATGTTACAATAAGTTCATGCAGCATTTATTTAAAATGTGATTTTCAAGTTATATTGAAAGTTCTAAAAAGAAAACAAACTTACTTTCTAATTCTTACTCTCTGCATTTTAAACCCCTTTAAATCAGGCACCAGCTCTCACTTTTCGATATTACTTTAAATGGAACCTGTCACAATGAAAATGCAGATAGGACCACCAACTGGAAAATCCCAGAAATTTAAATGATTAAAACACAGGTTATACTTTTTCTCACAAAACTACATTTCAATCAACTCTGCTCCTTTTGCTCTCTGTAGATTGGATTTCATTTTCATGGTGACCATATTCCTTTGAAGAGAACATGTCAGCACAATTTTTAAATATGGTATGGCTTTATATGCTGTCACGGGGATGCCGCGACAGAGAGGGGCCAGAAGATTGCGGCCTCTGGTTACACAAACTCTTGCTCTGAATAGGAAGGTGAAGCAGTTCTAATAACAGTGCAGGTTTTCCTTGCACTGTCAGACTATGTGCCCACGATGCAGAAATGAAGCAGAAAATTTCTGCAGCATTTCTGCATCTCTCTGGCAGAAAAAACGCATGCTGATTGTGCATGCGTTTTTCCTGCAGAATACATGCGGATTCACATGCGTTAACGCATTTGTTTCCGCATGCGGACTGACAAGCACTTTCCAGGCCATAGCATCACTTGGAAAGTGCTTGACAACTAGGTCACACTGTATAAATCCATGCAAACGGCATGGATTTATACAGTGTGACCGTAAAAATAAAAAAAAATAAAGCTATACTTAACCTCCGATGCTGTCGTGCTCCTTCCTGGTTCCATCTTGGCTTGCCGGCATCTCGCGAGACAGCCTGCGGTCACATGACCGCGACGTCATCTCAGGTCCTGGAAGGTAAGCGCTGCAGGGGCCGCCGGACAGGTGAATATAAACTTTATTTTTTATTTTACTCTTTTTTTTTACAGGTACAATGGTACCCAGGTCTGGATGAGAGTCTCCTCTCCTCCAGACTTGGGTATCATCCGCACATTGAAACACATATTATCCGCTTGTACAAATGTACAGACACGGATTCTATGCGTCTCAATGCAAGTTAATGGCGGCGCTTCCGCTGCGCTTCCGCAAAATTAATGAACATGCTGCGGATTTATGAGCGCTGCAGAAACGCTGCGGAAAAATCTGCAGCATGTGCATTGACATTGCGGAATGCTATTGGGGACCATGGGGTGCGGATTACCATGCGGTTTTGATGCTTTTCCGCTGTGGAAATTCCGCAGCATAAACGCATGAAAAACGCATCGTGTGCACGCAGCCTCATTGTGCTGTGATTAATCAACTCTGTTTATCTCCTGGAGCTCTCCATCCTGAATTGCCTCAGCTGTTCTCTGTTGGCCACTCCCCTCTGGTATACAATGAGGAGCAAAAGTGTAACAACGTTTTGAACTTTTGACTTTCAGGCTCCATATCTCACCATCCACTACTGCTTCGAACATGAGACTACCATCATTTTATAGACAATCATTTTGGTTATCTCATAAATAAATTTGACTTGCAACTATTTTGCATAGGATTAGTTATGCAGATTCTTGTCAGGTCACTTCTTTGTTACTGTTTTGCTCCTGGTGGTGGAAAAATCTTTTTCTTCCTGTATACTACAAATTACAACCTACTCTCACATTCTCTAATATCTCAGTGTGTTATTAGGTTATTTCCCAACTGAAAGGTCAGTGGTTCGAATCAAGGAGCAGCCATGAAGAATATTTTCCAAGAAAAAGAAACCTCATCATCCAGCTCATCAAAAGCAGTCTCTCAGCCAAGAAAATTGCCAAACTGTATCATGTGAGCGCCATGACAGTTGGAATAAGACAAAATGAAGTACATCCACCCATTCAAAAGCAAAAAGGTGGACGTCCAGTCAAAAAATCGGAGTCAACAAGTCAGCTTATCACAAGGTCTATCAGCTCTGGTGCAACAAACACAGCAATGGAGGTGTCTCATATAATTCGTAATAGTGAGATCACAGACGTCCATGCAATCACCGTGTGACACATATTACACAAGTCTGGAATTGTGGCCCGAAAAAAGTTGAAAGAGCCTCGACTTCAATATCATCATAAGAGGCATCAACTTGAATTTACAAACAAATATGAAAAGTGGACAATAGAAGATTGGAAACTGGTGATTTGCAGCGATGAGACAAAAGTCAATAGACTAAACTCTGATGGGTGCAAATGGGTCTGGAAGAAACCAGGGGGAAAAGGGGCTAACGGATTGAGAAATTGAAGGAACTGTCAAGTTTGGTGGAGGAAGACTGATGATATGGGGTTGATTCATAGCCAAAGGCATCGGATACTTGACCAGGATCGATGGTGGTCTCAATGCGGAGCTATATGTGAGTATCCTACAAGACGAGTTACTTTTGTACACTCAATTGCTATGGGTATGAAAAGGACGACATAGTATTCCAGAAAGACAACGATCTGAAGCACTCATCGAGATTGCCGAAGAAATTGTTCAATGACAATGAAGTAGAGGTGTTGGATTGGCTCCCACAGTCCCCAGACCTCAACCCAATCGAACACTTGTGGGTAGAGTTGAAAAAAAAACTGTATACATACCCAAGTGAGTCGACCAGTATGAACCAACTTTGGGAAATGTAGAAGAGACCTGGGATCAGAGTTTGGTCGAGACATGCTTGAATCTGATCAAGAACATGCCCAGAAGGATTCAGCAGTATTGAAAGCCAAAGGTAGATTTACAAAATACTAACAAAATAATAAAAATGTAAATTTAGATTTTTAGGAGCAAAACAGTAACCATGCAGTGATATGACAAGAATCTGCACAACTAATCATATGCAAAATAGTTGCAAGCCAAATTTATGTATGAGATAGTCAAGATGATTGTCTATAAAATGATGATAGTCTCACTTTAGAAGCAGGAGTGGATAGTGAGATATGGAGCCTGAAAGTCAAAAGTTCAAAACATTGTTACCCTTTTGCTCGTCAGTGTATATGCTTGCCACTGACACTTGGGAATTGCCAGTTTTTCCACTTTCTGGTTTGGAGTTGAAGGAGAAAGTTCAGTGTTTGGAGTAGGCGGTTGGAGAGTTTTCCAGGAGATATCTGCGTGGAGTTTGTTTCCGTGTTAATCCTTATCTTCTCCTATTTAGTTTCTCCCTCCTATTCCTCCCCTGATTCCTACTCTGTTGTTTTGTGAGTGTATTTGCATGATTGTAGTTTTCTTTTATCCCTGTCTGTTTACCCCTGTCTGTCTGGTTAGTGTTTTCCAATACACTTTGGTCCCACACCTCCCTGGGTGGGGGCGGGAACATTATAAGGGTTAAAATAGGAGTATAGCAAGTTACGAGACCCTGGCGTCTCCACCATCTGGAGGACAGGGATAGTCTAGGGTGCACCTAGTTCGAGGGATCGGGTGCCCATTGTCCCTTGCCACTTCTTGACATAAGCGCATGTACCCTAATAAATATGGTGCCTTATTTTTAGAGATCCGATGTTCCGGTCATGAGAAATCGAGTGTACAAGCCATGTGCAAATCAGACTGAGGTGCATTGGAGGAGGGCCCAGAAGTAAGCCAAGTGCATTAACATGCCTTCAAAGCACTTACAGCCCTATTTTGCATATGGCTACTACTCTAGATTTCTCATGACTCATCAGATGAGTATAAAAAAAGGATATTTTTTATTGTGTGACCAGCATTTATAAAGCCATTCCACAAATTTCACATATAAAAATGTACTGATCTGTTTCTTTTATCGGAACTGTTGAACTATTCTTTTTCTAATCAAATACATTTTTATTGGTTTTCTAATAAAAAGGTAATAGAAAGGAAATACAGAAAGAAGGGGTGTCAATCAAACAGGTGCACCAAATTTGGCACATGGGTAAATCAAGTGCTTCGGAAGGTTTTACACCATGTTTCAGCTCTATAGGCCTTACCATTATCAACTTATTTGAGTGATTACAAAAGCAAAAATTGAGATCTTTTCAGAGCGCCACTAGAGACTTTAAAGTTTCTGCGCATGACAACTCTGATATGTTGGCTTCATATTTTAACCACACACAAACAGTTAAACCAAATAGACCCAAGCGATGTCAGTAATTCTACTAATATACACTGCTCAAAAAAATATAAAGGGAACACTTAAACAGAATATAACTCCAAGTAAATCAAACTTCTGTGAAATCAAACTGTCCACTTAGGAAGCAACACTGATTGACAATCAATTTCACATGCTGTTGTGCAAATGGAATAGACAATAGATGGAAATTATTGGCAGAGTAGTATCCAGAGGCTGGAGGCACTACCAGGAGACAGGCCAGTACACCAGGAGACGTGGAGGGGGCCATAGGAGGACAACAACCCAGCGGCAGGACCGCTACCTCCGCCTTTGTGCAAGGAGGAACAGGAGGAGCACTGCCAGAGCCCTGCAAAATGACCTCCAGCAGGCCACAAATGTGCATGTGTCTGCACAAACGGTTAGAAACCGACTCCATGAGGGTGGTATGAGGGCCCGACGTCCACAGATGGGGGTTTTGCTTACAGCCCAACACCGTGCAGGACGCTTGGCATTAGCCACAGAACACCAGAATTGGCAAAGTCGCCACTGGCGCCCTGTGCTCTTCACAGATGAAAGCAGGTTCACACTGAGCACGTGTGACAGACGTGACAGAGTCTGGAGGCGCCGTGGAGAGCGATCAGCTGCCTGCAACATCCTTCAGTATGACCGGTTTGGCAGTGGGTCAGTAATGGTGTGGGGTGGCATTTCTTTGGAGGGCCGCACAGCCCTCCATGTGCTCGCCACAGGTAGCCTGACTGCCATTAGGTACCAAGATGAGATCCTCAGACCCCTTGTGAGACCATATGCTGGTGCGGTTGGCCCTGGGTTCCTCCTAATGCAGGACAATGCCAGACCTCATGTGGCTGGAGTGTGTCAGCAGTTCCTGCAAGATGAAGGTATTGAAGCTATGGACTGGCCCGCCTGTTCCCCAGACCTGAATCCAATCAAGGAGATCCCACAGTTGACCATCCGCAACCTCATCAGGAGCATGCCCAGGCGTTGTAGGGAGGTCATACAGGCATGTGGACGCCACACACAATACTGAGCCTCATTTTGACTTGTTTTAAGGATATTACATCAAAGTTGGATCAGCCTGTAGGGTCTTTTTCCACTTTAATTTTGGGGGTGACTCCAAATCCAGGCCTCCATTGGTTAATAAATTTGATTTCCATTGATTTTTGTGTGATTTTGTTGTCAGCACATTCAACTTTGTACAGAACAGAGTATTCAATGAGAATATTTCATTCATTCAGATCTAGGATGTGTTATTTGAGTGTTCTCTTTATTTTTTTGAGCAGTGTATATCATCTGTCCTCGTATAAACACGGGCAATATGGGAATCAGTTTGGGTGAATACGCAAATGAGAGACACCCCAGTTTATACGAAGAACATTTGACAATTCCAAACATCCCTGTATTGCATTTCACTTTCATAAAGTTGTCGTGAAATAACATTTCTGTTGTATATAGCGGTGGCCACCATTATTGATTGTTGTGATGTACCTAGGAACGCTGATTGTTCAGTACAGGCACTATTGAACTTTTCTGAATTGGGTTGGGTTTCTACACTCACCGAATTAGGGTAATTAATTATGTTTCTGTAAATTAGTTTTCCAGATGTGTACAATACTACAACTCTAGGCATAACCTTGTTGGGATGAGATGGGAAATTTCATTTTCAACAGCTGTAGGGCCACTGGTACAAGTGGTCAATTAGAATAAAGTGACCACAAAACTGGTTAAGCATTGAGTAGTCAACAGTGGTTGTAATCTTTAATCCTTTAACAATCCCTGGAAGGCGGTCACATTCCAAACATTTTGCTTTCTGCATAATTGCAGGAATTTGGGTGGGATTTGAAAGGAAGTGTAAGCTACAAATTCAGCTAAGCTTAATTACTTGTATTCTGATTATCAGAGAAACGTATCCCTTCTGATTGTGGCAGACCTTGAAGAACTTATTTTACTTTGTAACTGCAGAAAATTGATGTCACATTTCTCTGATCCTGCATGACTTGTAAGTTCAAGAGTGTTTAGATCTCCAGAAACCCATGTGTTTAAATAATTAAATCTCTGCTATAGTGTATAGTCCCCAGATCAAGGTCCCAGTACCACCACAGATGGGTTCAAGGCTTAAAGGGGTATTCCCATCTCCAAGATCCTATCCCAATATGTAGTAGGTGTAATAATAATAGTAATAATAATATTAGAAAATACCACCAATTAGAAATGTAATATAGTTTTTTCAGTTTTGCTATGTCTCTTTCCTCATGCGCAGGCATTGCAGGACCTTAGGTATCCATGGTTATGGCCACTAGCAGTTAGCTAATTAACTGTTACTATATCAGTGGCCGTAACCATGGATGCTTAAGGTGTGTGTGTGTGTGTGTGTGTGTGTGTGTGTGTGTGTGTGTGGTCTCCTGTGGGATCTCCTCCCAGACCTGGACTAAAGCATCCGCCAACTCCTGGACAGTCTGTGGTGCAACGTGACGTTGGTGGATGGAGTGAGGCATGATGTCCCAGATGTGCTCAATCGGATTCAGGTCTGGGGAACGGGCAGCCAGTCCATAGCTTCAATGCCTTCATCTTGCAGGAACTGCTGACACTCTCCAGCCACATGAGGTCTGGCATTGTCCTGCATTAGGAGGAACCCAGGGCCAACCACACCAGCATATGGTCTCACAAGGTGTCTGAGGATCTCATCTCGGTACCTAATGGCAGTCAGACTACCTCTGGCGAGCACATGGAGGGCTGTGCAGCCCTCCAAAGAAATGCCACCCCACACCATTACTGACCCACTGCCAAACCGATCATGCTGAAGGATGTTGCAGGCAGCAGATCGCTCTCCACGGCGTCTCCAGACTCTGTCACGTCTGTCACATGTGCTCAGTGTGAACCTGCTTTCATCTGTGAAGAGCACAGGGCGCCAGTGGCGACTTTGCCAATCCTGGTGTTCTGTGGCAAATACCAAGCGTCCTGCACAGTGTTGGGCTGTGAGCACAACCCCCATCTGTGGACGTCGGACCCTTATACCACCCTCATGGAGTCTGTTTCCAACCGTTTGTGCAGACATATACACATTTGTGGCCTGCTGGAGGTCATTTTGCAGGGCTCTGGCAGTGCTTCTCCTGTTCCTCCTTGCACAAAGGAGAAGGTAACGGTCCTGCTGCTGGGTTGTTGCCCTCCTACGGCCCCCTCCAAGTCCAGGCCTCCATTGGTTAATAAATTTGATTTCCATTGATGATTTTTGTGTGATTTTTGTTGTCAGCACATTCAACTTTGTACAGAACAACGTATTCAATGAGAATATTTCATTCATTCAGATCTAGGATGTGTTATTTGAGTGTTCCCTTTATTTTTTTGAGCAGTGTATGTATGTGTGTGTATGTGTGTGTGTATATGTATATATACATTTTAAAGAGGTTCTCATAATCCGATATGAGTAAAATTGCAAAGTGCTTGTAAAAACAAAAAATTACTACTCATTTCCTAAGTTATTGCCCATCTCTCCAGATTATTAGTGGTGGCTGGTTCCCTAGGCCAATAGTGTGTACTTGCAAGCTCTTTGCTATGGAGTTTGCAAGCACTGCTCAGAAGCTGGTCAGCTTCAGTGTCCTTTGTGCTTTTTCCATGCTGCATGGCAGAGTGCACAGTGTAGGCCAGCGGCGGGACAATGCTACTCATTCAAAGTATGTTAGTCATTTAGGTCAACACTGCTTTCCCTTACATACTCCTGGCAGGCAGAAAGCTGGGGAGTGGTGTGCTCCTGAAAAGGATATATGAAAACAACCCTTTAAAAAGAGAACCCATCACTTGTTAAAAACAAAATGGAATTAAATACCTTGTAAAAATCTGAGCTCCCCTGATTCTTTCACTTTTTTCCATTTTGCACTGCGTCATTCCATTGCAGAGATATTCACTTTTTAGTTTCTTCTGGCACGCACTATGAGAAATCTTTCCTTTGCAATCCCATTGGGTGTTTCTTTTGTCTTCTATGGAGAAGTGAACTATCACTACTTCCTCCCAGATGCTGCCAACCCTTGCCTGGCTGCATCTGAGACTGTTTAGATCAGCTGCCGAGCTGTGATTGGCAGCCCCACAAGACTGAAGAAACACCCTGTTGGACGGCATAACAGAGATCTCACATACTGCGCTCTAGACGAAACAAATGTGAATATCTCTGCTATGGAGTGATGCAGTTGAAGTTGGAAAAAAAAAAGAATCGGGGAAGCTCAAGAATTTTTTCAAGGCATATACCTCAATTTTTAGCAAATGACAGGTCTTGTAAGTAAAATTACATAATGTGTATACAATTTTAGAATATAGCATCGATCTAAATACTTTTATGTCCAAAATGCATCACCCCTTACACCTAATGAACAAATCTCTTCCTGTAACATCTCTTAAATGTTGTGCCTTTTGTCTTATCAATTCATTTGTAATATTGCCTGAAGAAGGAGCCTCTGTGCTCTGAAAGCTTGCATATATATACAGTACAGACAAAAAGTTTGGACACACCTTCTCATTTAAAGATTTTTCTGTATTTTCTTGACGATGAAAATTGTACATTCACACTGAAGGCATCAAAACTATGAATTAACACATGTGGAATTATATACTTAACAAAAAAGTGTGAAACAACTGAAAATATGTCTTATATTCTAGGTTCTTCAAAGTAGCCACCTTTTGCTTTGATGACTGCTTTGCACACTCTTGGCATTCTCTTGATGAGCTTCAAGAGGTAGTCACCGGAAATGGTCTTCCAACAATCTTGAAGGAGTTCCCAGAGATGCTTAGCACTTGTTGGCCCTTTTGCCTTCACTCTGCGGTCCAGCTCACCCCAAACCATCTCAATTGGGTTCAGGTCTGGTGACTGTGGAGGCCAGGTCATCTGGCATAGCACCCCATCACTCTCCTCCTTGGTCAAATACCCCTTACACAGCCTGGAGGTGTGTTTGGGGTCATTGTCCTGTTGAAAAATAAATGATGGTCCAACTAAACGCAAACCGGATGGAATAGTATGCCGCTGCAATATGCTGTGGTAGCCATGCTGGTTCAGTATGCCTTCAATTTTGAATAAATCCCCAACAGTGTCACCAGCAAAGCACCCCCACACCATCACACCTCCTCCTTCATGCTTCACGGTGGGAACCAGGCATGTAGAGTCCATCCGTTCACCTTTTCTGCGTCACCCAAAGACACGGTGGTTGGATCCAAAGATCTCAAATTTGGACTCATCAGACCAAAGCACAGATTTCCACTGGTCTAATGTCCATTCCTTGTGTTCTTTAGCCCAAACAAGTCTCTTCTGCTTGTTGCCTGTCATTAGCAGTGGTTTCCTAGCAGCTATTTTACCATGAAGGCCTGCTGCACAAAGTCTCCTCTTAACAGTTGTTGAAGAGATGTGTCTGCTGCTAGAACACTGTGTGGCATTGACCTGGTCTCTAATCTGAGGTGCTGTTAACCTGCGATTTCTGAGGCTGGTGACTCGGATAAACTTATCCTCAGAAGCAGAGGTGACTCTTGGTCTTCCTTTCCTGGGGCGGTCCTCATGTGAGACAGTTTCTTTGTAGCGCTTGATGTTTTTTGCAACTGCACTTGGGGACACATTCAAAGTTTTCAAAATTTTTCGGACTGACTGACCTTCATTTCTTAAATTAATGATGGCCACTCGTTTTTCTTTACTTAGCTGCTTTTTTCTTGCCATAATACAAATTCGAAGTCTATTCAGTAGGACTATCAGCTGTGTATCCACCAGACTTCTGCACAACACAACTGATGGTCCCAACCACATTTATAAGGCAAGAAATCCCACTTATTAAACCTGACAAGGCACACCTGTGAAGTGAAAACCATTTCCGGTGACTACCTCTTGAAGCTCATCAAGAGAATGCCAAGAGTGTGCAAAGCAGTAATCAAAGCGAAAGGTGGCTACTTTGAAGAACCTAGAATATAAGACATTTTCAGTTGTTTCTCACTTTTTTGTTAAGTATATAATTCCACATGTGTTAATTCATAGTTTTGATGCCTTCAGTGTGAATGTACAATTTTCATAGTCAAGAAAATACAGAAAAATCTTTAAATGAGAAGGTGTGTCCAAACTTTTGGTCTGTACTGTATATATATTTTTTCTCGTTGGCCAATAAAGGTATCACTCCGAGAATACTTGTGTCATTTTTGGACGTAAAAGTATTTACATCGATTTTTCTGGCTAACACGGTACCAGAATATAATTTTGTATTGTACATCAGAATATACATAAAATAAGTTCCAGCTGGGTCTTGGGCGACTTATAACTGATTAATAATTAAGATTCTTCTGCTCTTGCCTAGGTTACCTCATCATGACTGATGAGTGGTTCTCGGAGTATATCTACGAAGTTGTTGTGGACAAGAAACATGTATCTGAGGAAGTTTTGGAGGTGCTGAAACAGGACCCAGTGGTTCTACCAGCCTGGGACCCTATGGGTGCTTTGGCATAAAGAAGAAGGGATTCCAACTATTCCTATTGATTTCCTTTCACTATTAAGACAAAATATCCTCTGTTTAGCACTGGACCACCACATTCAACCAAACATTGCATGATTAACCAAGAACAAAAAAAGAAAAGGCATCAAAGGCAACAAATCTGCTGTACCTCAATCAAACCCACCGCTCAGGAAGAACACCTCTTTTTAGCTCACTCATTGCTATATCAACTTCTCCTTTTAGTTTTCTATTCTTTCAGCAAATCCTAAAGATTGTTACAATCAAAATCTTCTGTAATTGTTGGTGACAAATACTGTGGACATCAGAAATGCTGAAAATTAATATTTTAAACTTTTTCCTTCCAGAACAGTTATATAAGAATATAGGGTGGCAGTCTGACCAGGTACACAAATGTGTAGAAGACAACTAGAGCTCCGTGACTATTGGAAACTGTGTAGATAAATCGGCAGGAATCGATCACAAATGGATTATAAATCAATCGTAAATTAATACATGTGGCCCATGGAAAGCCTTTTATACATATGTTTGTGCCATGGATTCATCCAATTGTGTGGATTCGAGTTTGCGGTTCAGCAATGACTTAATGGTCCTCGCTCATGTTGTGAAATGTCTTGTGTAATCATTTTTCTTATGTTTTAGTTAAGATTTTTATTTTAGAGGTGCCGCATTCAGCACCGAGCGGTTTCTCTGTATGAAATAAAATCCGTTTTACAACTTTAGTGCAGGATTGAGCAGATTCATTAAATATAGCATCTAGTCTGGGAAATAGAAAACTTTTTTTTTTTGGGACCTACATCTGTTACCCAGAGCAGGAAGCAGTAACCAAGAATGGGTCTCATTCTGGAGGACTCGGATCATCCAAACAATGTACACCGCTAGTCGATAAAAGGTTAATATGTCCATTAAAGTGTATAACATTGATGTACAGGCAGACAAGCAGGAGCTCTAAAGCATTTGTGGATTTTTAAAATACTTTTTCTTTCTTTTTTTTATCTTTTTCTCTCTGATTTTAGATGGTGCTTTTTTAATAAATACCATGAAACCCAGACCAGCCATTTTTTGTTGTTGATTTTTAATAAATTTTGTATAATGATTTAGTTCTGCTACTAGCCGTGTCTCAATAATGCAACCTGTCAAGATATGTTGTTGTGTAGGTGTAGGTGGTGCTACTGTTACTCCTTCTACAGAGCGCCAACTGAAGAAGACTTACAGCCAAGCAGCACTCTGTAAGAAACAGGAATGCAAATTACCTCTCCTCTAGGAAAAAGAAAGGGTAGCCACCTCTAGTCCGTGGCACCAGATTACACCAACTTTCCTCCACTTCAACAGAGGCTAATTTCCATAATCTGTTCTGATAATCAGTTATTATCTCGACACCTTAGATTACACAATGGAATTCGGCATCTAGAATCCTTTGAAGCAAGAATTTTAGACTAGTCTTGTCCGAATCCAATGCTAATGACAGGTTCGGTCCAACAGACTAATATATATAGGAGCCCCTGACAATCGATTGTCGGAGGCGTCAAAGGGGTTGTTCAAGCTTACGATGAAATTCTGCGGTAATTAAAGTATGTGCAGTGTGCACAATGCTAGGATTCTCTGGTATTGGTGATGGGATCAGGTGGTTAAGTGAACGCAAGTATTGCCATAATAAAAGTACCTATGAGAGGACAAGCACGTCTAGTCACAATGTAAGCGGAAGTATGGAAATCACATGCAGTCATGGCCAAAAGTGTTGCCACCCTTGAAATTGTTCCAGAAAATAAAGTATTTCTCCGAGAAAATTATTGAAATTACACATGTTTTGTTATACACTTTTATTTTTTTTGTGTGTATTGGAACAACACAAAGAAAAAAAAGTAAATTGGACATAATTTCACACAAAACCCCAAAAATAAGCCAGTCAAAATTGTTGGCATTTTTCCAAAATTGTGGGTAAACATCTTTGTTTCAAGCATGTGATACTCATTCAAACTCACCTGTGGCAAGTAACAAGTGTAGGCAATATGAAAATCACACCTGAAACCAGATAAAAAGGATAAAAGATAACTCAATCTTTGCATTGTGTGTCTGTGTGTGCCACACTAACCATGGAGAACAGAAAGAGGAGCGGAAAACTATCTATAGACTTGAGAACCAAAATTGTTGAAAAATATCAACAATCTTAAGGTTATAAGCCCATCTCCAGAGATCTTGATGTTCCTTTGTCCACGGTGCACAACATAATCAAGAAATTTACAACCCATGGCACCGTAGCTAATTTCCCTGGATGTGAATGGCAGAGAACAATTGATGAAAAGTTGCAACGCAGGATAGTTCGGATGGTGGATAAGCAGCTCCAATCAAGTTCCAAAGAAATTCAAGCGGTCCTGCAGGCTCTGGGTGCATCAGTGTCAGAGCAAACCAGCCATCGACATTTGAATGAAATTAAATGGTACAGCAGGAGACCCTGGAGGACCCCAATACTGACATAGAGATATAAAAAAGATAGACTGCAGTTTCCCAAAATGTACGTGTGTCAAAATCCTTCTGAGAAGCAGCCTTGTGGACAGATGAAACCAAGATAGAGCTTTTTGGTAAAGCACATCATTCTACTGTTTACTGAAAACAGAATAAGGCCTACAAAGAAAAGAACACAGTACCGACAGTCAAATATGGTGGAGATTCAAAGATGTTTTGGAGTTGTTATGCTGCCTCTGGCACTGGGTGCCTTGACTGTGTGCAATGCAATGAATAAGGAATACAGTGGTTCAGAATCCACGCTGCCCGAGGTTCAAAGGTACAATCACACACAAAGGTGAAGCATAAATGCGATTTGTGTCAACGCGTTTCAAGGTTTTCAAACCTCTTCATCAGAACCAAACCACAATGATCAACCTTTGATTACCTTTTGCTTGACTGTTGCAAGGCATCATGAAATCTGAAGATTACCAAAGAATTTTGGGTCGCAATGTAGTGCCCAGTGTCAGAAAGCTGGGTTTGTGTCTTAGGCCATGAATCTTCCAGCAGGACAATGGCACCAAAAATACTTCAAGTACCACCTAGAAATAGAGGGAAACAAAGCGGTAGAGAGTTCTGAAGTGGCCAGCAATGAGTCTGGATCTAAATCCCATTGAACATCTGTGGAGAGATCTTAAAATTACTGTTGGGAGAAGGCGCCTTCAAATATGAGAGAACTGGAGCAGTTTGCAAAAGAAGGGTGGTCCAAAATTCCAGTTGAGAGGTGTAAGAAGCTTGTTGATGATTATAGGAAGCGATTGATTACAGTTATTCATTCCAAAGGGTCTACAACAAAATATTAAGTTGAGAGTGCCAACAATTTTGCCCGGCCCATTTCTGGGGTTTTGTGTGAAACTATGTCCAATTTGCCTTTTTTTCCCTCAGTTTTTTTGTGATGTTCCAATACACACAAAGTAAATACACATTTAGTTATACACATGTTTAATTGCAATAATTTTCCAGGAGAAATACTTCATTTTCTGGAACAATTTCAAGGGTGCCAACACATGACTGTACAAGCAGTCTGCTCACACCAGCAATACCTGTGAATCCTGACCGTGCACACCACACCGCCAGGATTAAGAACTCTGCAGTCAGATTATTTGATGTTATGATCATTTTGATCTGTTTGAGAACAGGCGATGCCATCCATCTAAGGGGTACGAGGGCTTTACAATTCGTAGAATCTTGCTTAAAATGTGCAGTCCTATCTCACATGCCAAATATAGGCAAACTACTATACTGACTGCAACAGGATGGAAAGGACATAGTCAGATTTGGGACAGGTGAGAAATGTAAAGTTTGATACTCTCCAGCAAAATATATCTTGCCTTCACTTCAGTAAGGAACAGTTTTGCAAATCCAATGCTTTGTTAGTTTGCATTCCACATTTTTCTCCTAGCAAAGTCTGTACATGAATTAAAAAAAAAAGAAAAAAAAATACAGACCCTCTAAAATGATACTTTTTAAAGGGGTGTCTCATCCCTGCAAAGGGCTTGTAAAAGAAAAAAAATAAATTTTCATTAAAAGTCATGTACGTTCTCAAGAAACAAGAGATTAGAATTTTAGCATTTACTACTTGTTGATTAGGTTGCTGGCCACCTCCGCAGTGTGTCTGGAAAGCTGGTCTCCTAGGCAAGGAGTGCAGCATTTGCAAGCTCTCGGCTATACAGCTTGCAAGCGCAGCACTGAGGATGGCACAAAGCAGGTGGATCTCAACTCCCTTCCATATTCAGCAAACAAACCGTGCTTACTTCTTGGCTATAACATTGTATATTCACAGATGTTGCCTAGGGGTTAACAGATTCATTGTTTAGTTTCCATTAACCACCTAGTAATGTGTCCATCATCTTATAATGGGGCCTCACTCTCTAACTCCAGATCAGTGCTATGCAATCTGAGACTCGACATCTGCTGCTAGATAGCAGACACCATGATAATGTATCATACACAGAAAAACCATATGTTCCTCTAATTAAAAGCAAGTCTGGTTTTAACTGGTTGGACTATATAACAGATATAGAATTACCATCTCATAACCAGATTAGAAACATAAATGACAATTTTCACTTGAAAATGATTACGATATACTTTACGTGGAGAAGTGCAGCAAGTTTCACCATTTACACTTTCATTATCGAAGACCATAAAGTGTTCACCACGTAGCGTGACCTACATGTGGCATCAGACCAGATGGGTGCTGCACCAACAGACCCAGCCCTGCCGTGAATGCAAGAAACATCCCTTTATGTGGAATATAAGAAAAAGTCAGCTCACCTGTCAGAATCAGTTAGTAGTTGCATTCCAGCTCCAGAAAAAAAAATTTGGGCAGTTTTTCATATAAAAAGTTAGTTTATTTGACAAATGCTGAAAACAGCATGGCACTAGGCATAATTTCAAGGAGAAAAAGCGACGCGTTTCAGCCGCACACTGCGGTCTTAGTTTGAGTGTTGCTTTTTCTCCTTGAATTTATGCCTAGTTCAATGCTGTTTTTAGCATTTGTCAAGTAAACTAACTTTTCATATGAAAAACTGCCCAAAAAAATTTTCTGGAGCTGTAACGCAACTTTTTTTTTTATCCCTTTATGTGGTTTGTTCTGTATAATATGGAGGCCTGTGGCTCATTCACAGAAATTCACGACTGTTCTGCTCAGTTTCCCGATCTTGTTCAAACAAAAAGCATTATATGTGGTTTGATGTGGAAGTGACGCAGGATCTGTGGCCACCAATGCAATAGATAACCACGTTTTGTCTCCCATCGTCATTGGAGACATCAAAGAGAAACCAAAGGAAAGCTACACAAATATTACACATTAGATGTACGTCAGCAGAACATCAAGTCAACGTATACTCAAATCTCTTCACTTGAAGCCATGCCGAGTGTCTGTTGTGCAAGAATTAAGGAGGGAAATCCAGAAGGCGCTTGTGGTGTTTTACAATTGGCTACTGGATCTGATCGCGGTCAGAAGTTTGGATCCATTGTAAGGCATCTTGTCACATTAAGCATTGAATGAAATGAAACTTATCCCCAAAAATGCCTGACCTGAAACAGAGAATTGAATTTTATATCAAGACCATGAGATTTTTCAGATGGTGTTCCTCAACATTATACGACGGTGACAATTTTATATAGCCGCCGATGAAAACCACTTTTAGCATCACCTGTACTGGTTTAGGAGCATCTGTCACAACCAAAATGCCTTTTAGACTAACTACGGTGATACAGGTGTCTTCACCCCTCTAAAAAATCATACAAACAAACTGGGTTTCGTTAGACAGTCGGATCCCTATATTGCTGTAAGTTGGGCTCAGTATTACCAGAACTATGAAGGGCTTGGGTGTCACATCATTAACTTCAGTTAGTTGCACCAAAATACATTATTAGTCGCGTGGGTTCCCCAGTTTTCATATAGAAAAATAAATCTAAATTAAAGGGAACCTGTCAGGTCCTCCATATCACCAGCAGTTGGGTCTACATATATAAACACCTTGCTAACAGTCCCTTTATTACATTACACACATAAACAGATCTTTAGAAAAAAAGTATTTTTAATGTCCATTTATGATATGTAAATGAGGCCTTTGACTACTAGTCAATGGGGCGTAAGTGTCCCCAGACTCGTCGGCCCACTTAGCATGTTTTCACACCCCTGTGGGCGTGATAACATGACTTACAAGAGCTGGCATCAATGCCAGTGCTATACCTCGCGCATGCACGCGGCTTCTTTCCCTCAATGCATTGATCCTCTGAAGCCGGGTGTACGCATATCTATTTCAGAGAGTCTTTCAGTCTTCTTCACTTCTGATCATGCGCAGTTCCCTTTAAAGAAGAATTTTTTCTTTATTTAGGAACTTAAGGTAGAACCTCTTAGTTAAACAATATTATACCATTTTTAGTAATCAACAAAATTTAAACATCTACTTATGTACTATGAAAAAAAAAATTATTTGGCACAAGAATCACATATGTCATATAGCTAGGAAGCTACCGAAACGGACAGTTACCTACCTTCCACACTTGCGGAAATACACTGCTCAAAAAAATAAAGGGAACACTCAAATAATTCATCCTAGATCTGAATGAATGAAATATTCTCATTGAATACTTTGTTCTGTACAAAGTTGAATGTGCTGACAACAAAATCACACAAAAATCATCAATGGAAATCAAATTTATTAACCAATGAAGGCCTGGATTTGGAGTCACCCCCAAAATTAAAGTGGAAAAACACCCTACAGGCTGATCCAACTTTGATGTAATGTCCTTAAAACAAGTCAAAATGAGGCTCAGTATTGTGTGTGGCCTCCACGTGCCTGTATGACCTCCCTACAACGCCTGGGCATGCTCCTGATGAGGTTGCGGATGGTCTCCTGTGGGATCTCCTCCCAGACCTGGACTAAAGCATCCGCTAACTCCTGGACAGTCTGTGGTGCAACGTGACGTTGGTGGATGGAGCGAGACATGATGTCCCAGATGTGCTCAATCGGATTCAGGTCTGGGGAACGGGCGGGCCAGTCCATAGCTTCAATGCCTTCATCTTGCAGGAACTGCTGACACACTCCAGCCACATGAGGTCTGGCATTGTCCTGCATTAGGAGGAACCCAGGGCCAACCGCACCAGCATATGGTCTCACAAGGGGTCTGAGGATCTCATCTCGGTACCTAATGGCAGTCAGGCTACCTCTGGCGAGCACATGGAGGGCTGTGCAGCCCTCCAAAGAAATGCCACCCCACACCATTACTGACCCACTGCCAAACCGGTCATGCTGAAGGATGTTGTAGGCAGCAGATTGCTCTCCACGCCGTCTCCAGACTCTGTCACATCTGTCACATGTGCTCAGTGTGAACCTGCTTTCATCTGTGAAGAGCACAGGGCGCCAGTGGCAACTTTGCCAATCCTGGTGTTCTGTGGCAAATGCCAAGCGTCCTGCACGGTGTTGGGCTGTGAGCACAACCCCCATCTGTGGACATCGGGTCCTCATACCACCCTCATGGAGTCGGTTTCTAACCGTTTGTGCAGACACATGTGTGGCACCCCAGGGGTCTGGTTTCCACAGTAACAAGCAATGTTATGTCTGAGAGCAGGTGGGAGGTCTCTTGGCCAGGGATCCTGTGCATGCCACACCTCCTGCCCAGTCTTGGGAGGGGAAGACCTTCCCCTATATAAACCCGGGGCTGAAGCAGGGTCAGTCAGTCAAGGAGAGTAGAGACAAGAAACAGTCACAGGAAGAAACAGCAGAAGCTCAGTGGGAGCAATACTACTACAAGTCAGGGGCTGGCAGCTGCAGAGCTCGCCCTGACTGAGAAGCTTTCTTACCGGGCCCGGCGTCCGAGGCTGTGGGGACTAACTCTTACCCTGCAGCAGAAGCCGACCGGCAGGGGATTTCAGGTCCTCAGGCCCAGAAACCCGAAGGCACGGTCACACGCGTGGGACCAGCGCCGCCATCGTGGAGCGGAAGCCATTAGAAGGCCCCGAGTCACCGGCCATACGGGTGAGCACCACACGGTACACTCAGGGACGTGGGCTACTTATACCCGCTTCTAGCAAGGTAGCCAGAAGAGTACAGCCAGTTTGGGAGGCCTACAACTCCGCCTGGCCAGGGGAGATCCCATCTGCTCAAGGACTGACCAGGCCCCGTTCGCTAGCAAGTACTCCGGGAGGGTCTATCGTTGTTACCAGTAAAGACCCTGAATTACACCGCACCGTCTCTGAGTGGTTCCTGCTACCCTCATCTTCCACGTCGGCTGCCCTGAGGCCATACCCCTCCCGTTGGGGGTTATACTATCACGCTGCACAATTCTACACCGGCCTCAGCGGTCTGCCCTGCAGCGGCAGCTCCATAGCTGCAAATCAACGGGTGGCGTAGTCGACACTCAAATAACATCTATCAAGACTGCCACACACTGAGTTGACTCCCTGGGCACGGACCGGGTCCCCGCCACTCGGAGACTACAACCCTCATCTGATCCGGTTCCGGGTAAGCCCCCGTGCGCGAGACGCTGCGCGACACAGCAGGCCCAGGGGCGCGTCAACTTTGGCGTAGTCGGCAGGATTTCGTGCCCGCAACCACCGGGTACTGCGTGCCTGAAAAAGAGACTTTTCAAACTTACCTGTGGTGAAGATTCCCGCCATCCGGCGCCATCTTCAGCCTTCTTCCCGCCATCGGTAAAGTTTCCCGCCATCCGGCGCCATCTTCTGCCTTCTTCCCGCCATCCGTGGAGTTTTCCCGCCATTGGACGCCATCTTGAGGACGCCGCGCGGGAAGAAGAGGGGCGTGGACTCCGAAAGCGCGCGAGAACCGAAGCCCCGCCTCACGTCCGAACGTTGCGTAAGGTCCTGGAAGGAGCCCAGCAGACACCGACGTCACAGGAGCGCGACGGAAGGTCCTCAACCATCCACTGCGGAGCCGCGGCCTACGGAAGAGGATCATCGCAAGGTAGGCCACGGTCCACTAGGGGGGAGGAAGATGTCGGATACGGAGGAGAGCTTCACTGCCTCAACCCCCGCCAGCGCTACCGCTGCTGCAGTTATGCCCTTCACCATGCCCTATATCCCGGGAGCAGCTTGGCTACCCCAGTACTCAGGGGAGTCACATACCCTGCATGACTTTAGAGAAAAGCTGGATTGCCTCTTCCAGGTGTACCCCCTCACAGAAGAGCAAAAAGTGAGCATCCTGGTGGCCCAACTAACCGGGGCAGCCAAAAGGGAAGTAAAATCCTGGCCACCTGGGAGGAAGACTGTCGCAGGGATACTAACCCGGCTGAAGGACACCTTTGATACCCGCACCTCAGCCGAGATTAAGCTTAGATTCTACGGGTGCAAGCAGCGAGCGCATGAGAGTATAAGGGACTATGCACTAAACCTACAAGAGGCCCTGAGGGCCATTAAGCAGACCGACCCTGATGGAGTGGGAAACGAGGACAGGCTGTTGACCGAACAGTTTATAGAGGGACTATATTGTAATACCCACCGAACCCAGTTGCGGGCAATGGCCTTACAGGATCCCCATCTGGGCTTTGCACAGTTCAAGGACAGAGCCATCCGGGTGCTCCGAGAACCGGCACCGGGTGGCGTTGTGACCCACAGGCGCCCTGCTATCACTTACCACCAGGAGGCGGCGCCTTTGTCGGCAGGGCCTGTGGGAGCTGATGCGCAGGCTTTGGACAATGACCCGGCTCCAGACCTACACCATCAGGTCCAAGAGCTAGCTAAGAGCGTTGCTGCGCTAACCCGAACTGTGCAGTCTTTACAGGCTTCCACCCCAGGGAAGATCCAGCTGGCATCCGGACCGGAGGACATCCCGTGGCGTCGACCAAGGAGGACCCCACCGGCCAGAGGAAGACCCAGTGACCGATACAGCGAGGACGGACGACCCATCTGCCGCCGCTGCAATCAACCCGGACATATGGCAAGGTACTGTTCTTTAAACGGGCACAACCTGGGGTAGAGGGCCAACCCCCAGGAAAAAGATCACCAGGCCCATCGAACTGGCGCGACAGATATGTGGGAGGATGTCCAGTCTTGCCTGTGGTACTGGATGGCATTCCCATGAGTGCCCTACTGGACACCGGGTCACAGGTCACCACTATCCCGTACGTGCTCTTTAAGCAGTACTGGAATGACTCGGATATTACCCGCTACCCTGACGACGACTTGAGTATCATCGCCAGCAATGGCCAGCCCGTGCCACAGATCGGATTTAAAGAGGTGACCATCAAAATCGGTAGAGTCGAACTGGCAGCACAGGGACTGATCATTGTAGATATTGACAAACATGAGAGTCACCCAAAAATAACTCTAGGAACTAATGTAATTGAAAATTGTCTTGCAGAGGTGATTTTCCTTTTACAGCAGGTTGCCAAGAACGCCAGCTCCGGCGAGCAGCGGGTGCTCCAGAAAGAGATCCGGGCGCTGATGCGACGGCAACAGGTGGAACTCTCCGGCGGTGAGATTGGTAGCGTAAGAATGTGTGACCCTTTTCCTATTGCCATGCCCCCAAAAAGTGAAATGATGATTTGGTGCCGGGCAGCTATTGGTCTGAGAGGTAGGGATTACCAGGCAATGGTAGAACCAGTTTACTCGGACAGTAGGCCCACCATTTTGACAGCACGGGGGGTGGTTGATGTACGCCATGGGAGGGTGCCCGTTCGCATAATAAATATCGGGGAGAGGGAAGTGTACCTGCCCCGGTATGCCACGCTAGCCAAATTATATACCATTAACCAAAATTCTATACAATCTGTGGAACCCTTGCCTCCATCTCACCCGGAGGAAGGTAACGGCTCTAAGAAAAACATGGAGGACTGGTGTCAGCAACTACATCTGGGTACTGACTCCACTCCCGCACACCAGAAACAAGGAGTCTATCGGGTGGTTCAAGAGTACGAGAGAGTGTTCAGTAAACACCCGTTAGACTTCGGGCGAGTCAAGGGGGTAGAACACCACATTCCCACGGGAGACCATCCTCCTATAAAAGAGAGGTATCGACCCGTACCCCCTGCCCACTACCAACACGCCAAGGGGATGCTTAGAGACATGAAGGAGGCTGGGGTGATCAGGGATAGCTGTAGCCCCTGGGCAGCTCCACTAGTCTTAGTCAGAAAAAAAGACAACACCATGAGAATGTGTGTAGATTACCGGAAAATCAACCATATCACACACAAGGATGCGTACCCCTTACCAAGGATAGAGGAGTCATTGGCTGCTTTAAGATCTGCTAACTTCTTCTCTACCTTGGATCTCACTAGCGGGTACTGGCAGGTTCCTGTAGCAGAGGCGGACCGGGAGAAGACCGCATTCACCACCCCGATGGGACTTAGCGAGTTCACCTGCATGCCGTTCGGACTCTGCAACGCACCAGGAACCTTCCAACGACTAATGGAGTGTTGTCTGGGCCACAGAAACTTCGAGACGGTCCTGTTGTACCTGGACGATGTCATCGTATATTCCAAGACGTATGAGGACCACCTGAAACACCTGGCGGAAGTGTTCGAAGCTCTGGCGAGTTACGGCCTAAAGGTGAAACCCTCCAAGTGTCACCTCCTGAAACCAAAGGTGCAGTACCTGGGACACGTGGTGAGCACTGACGGAGTGGCTCCCGACCCTGATAAGATCACCGCAATTAAGGAATGGCCAAGCCCCTCCAGCGTAAAAGAAGTGCGGCAGTTCCTCGGGTTGGTAGGCTACTACCGAAGGTTTATTCCCGGTTTCACCAAAAAGGCAGCACCTATGCAGGACCTCCTGATAGGCCAGTCCCGGAAGGCCAAGAACCAGAAGCCGCCCTTCAAATGGGAGGAGCTGGAAGAAGAGTCCTTCCGCCAGCTGAAGATGGCCCTCACGGGGGACGAAATCCTGGCGTACCCGGATTATAGCCAGCCCTTTATCCTCTACACCGACGCCAGTAACATCGGGCTAGGAGCCGTACTGTCCCAGATCCAGCAGGGGAAGGAACGAGTAATTGCCTACGCCAGCCGAAAACTGCGACCCACCGAAAGGAACCCCGAGAATTACAGCTCATTTAAGCTGGAGTTCCTGGCCGTAGTATGGGCAGTCACCGAGCGCTTTAAGCATTACCTCGCTTCTTCCCGGTTCACCGTGTACACGGATAACAACCCGTTGACACACCTGGACACGGCAAGACTCGGTGCCCTGGAGCAGAGGTGGATGGCCCGTCTGTCCAACTACGAGTTCACAATCAAATACCGGGCAGGACGCTCCAATACCAATGCGGACGCCCTGTCCAGGATGCCCAACCTGCCGGACGGAGGAGAAGATCCGGAGGGACTGGAAGAAGTTGAACTCCCTGCGTTCCAACGTCATGGGACTATCCAGTATTCCCACCGGGCAAGGAGTAAGCAGGCTGCTACGTTGAACCCCTTACCCCACTACAACTGGGCGGAAACGCAAGACAGCGACCCTGCCGTCCGACTGGTGAAGGAGATGCTGACTCGGCCGGAGGCTCGCCTTGAACCAGACGCTCCGGAGGAAGCCAAACAACTATGGGCAGAGAAGAGTCGACTGTTCCTTTACAAAAGGAAGTTGTGCCGCCGAATGGTTAACTCCCGGACGCATGAATTACTCTGGCAAGTAGTGGTGCCACGAAGAGACGCAGCCATGGTGATGGAGGCATACCACGACGGAGCTGGACACTTCGGGTGGAAGAAGCTGGAGTTCCTGCTGCGCGAGCGGTTCCACTGGGTAGGCATGAGGGGAACCATCGAGAAGTGGTGCAGAGACTGTGGCCCGTGCAACCTGAGAAGGAAGGACCGTGCCAGCCAGAAGACTCCCCTGCAGTCCATCATCACCCGGCAACCGTTGGAACTGGTAGCCTTGGATCATGTAAAACTGACCCCAAGCAGAAGTGGCTACGTCTACGCGTTAACCATCGTGGATCATTACTCCCGGTTCTTGGTTGTCGTCCCCGTCAAGGACTTAACGGCTCAAACAGCAGCTAGAGCCTTCCAGCAGCACTTCTGCCGTCCACACGGGTACCCGGACCAAGTGCTGACGGACCAGGGACCTGCCTTTGAAGCGGAGGTCTTCCAGGAATTCTGCAATCTGTATGGCTGCCGGAAGATAAGGACGACACCCTACCATCCGCAAACTAATGGACTTTGTGAGAAAATGAACCAGGTGGTAATGGATCTTCTAAAAACGTTGCCCCTGGAAGAACGCAGTCTGTGGCCTGAGAAGTTGCCCGATCTGGTGGACCTATACAACCACATCCCGGTAGGTTCCACCAACTGTACCCCGGCTTACCTAATGAGGGCAAGACCTGGTAAGTTACCTGTTGACCTGGAAATGGGAGTCCTGACACCCGAGGACACTTCACCAGAAACAGACTGGGACACAGAGAGGCAGCAGCAGTACCGGAGAGTACAGGAGAGCGTGGAGCGAAGTCTCTGTCAGGCTAGGGAAAGACAAGAGAAAACTTACAACCAGTATGCTCCCGCTGTTCCCCTGGTACCCGGAGAGCAGGTCTTGAAGAGGAAGAGACGGCTCCACAAGTTGGACGACCAGTGGGAGAAGGACCCGTACACCGTACTGCCCTCAAGCCACGAAAACCCGAAGGTTTGTACCATCAGTAAAGATGGAGGGGAAACCACAGCCATTGTATCCCGGGACCACCTGAAGAAGTGTCCCGAACAACTGAGGAACCCTGAGGAGGAACAAGAAGACCATCGACCCGTAGAGGAAAGGGAAGATATGGTTAGTACTGTGCTCGGGGACTTCCCTCGGTCTTGGACTCAAGTCAATGGTGCAGTTGTGGTACCCGTACTCACCTTCCTCCAACCAGCATCCCAAGCACCTACGGAGCAACAGGTAGAGCTGGAAGAACAGCCGGTCCAGGAGGCAGAAGACCCCACACCCGCAACCCAGGAGGATCAACCCTCTGCTTGCAGTGAGCCTGCCATATCCCTAGTGAGCCAAAGAGCCGGTAGACAGCTGCCCAGTTTGCCCTTGACAGCTCCTACACCCTGTAGTTCAGGGCTAGGCAGTCAGCTCCGTAGGTCCACTAGGGCCACTAGAGGCCAGTTACCCGCACGCTGGAGGATTTAAAGTGTATAAATTGTTTTATTTATGTTTACCTGTGTATTGTTGCTTGTGTATAATTTTGTGTTTCTAGTTATTTTTAGGAATCCTTGGTGGATCTACCGGGAATCCTTGTACAATTAGTTGGAGCGTAACCCAGGATGGACTAGAGACTGTTAAGGACTCGGGGTAGGACAGACCCCTACCTGGTTACGTCTCCCTGTTTTGGTGAAATGGACACCTTTGTTTCTTCAAAGACTGCACCCGGTTACGGACATGCCGTGACCACCTTTATGTGTTTCTTTATTGTATTGTTATTGTTATATCTTGTTATGTTTTTCTAAAATATGTTTAGTCCCGGAGTACTAAATTTCACTAGGGGGGAATGTGGCACCCCAGGGGTCTGATTTCCACAGTAACAAGCAATGTTATGTCTGAGAGCAGGTGGGAGGTCTCTTGGCCAGGGATCCTGTGCATGCCACACCTCCTGCCCAGTCTTGGGAGGGGAAGACCTTCCCCTATATAAACCCGGGGCTGAAGCAGGGTCAGTCAGTCAAGGAGAGTAGAGACAAGAAACAGTCACAGGAAGAAACAGCAGAAGCTCAGTGGGAGCAATACTACTACAAGTCAGGGGCTGGCAGCTGCAGAGCTCGTCCTGACTGAGAAGCTTTCTTACCGGGCCCGGCGTCCGAGGCTGTGGGGACTAACTCTTACCCAGCAGCAGAAGCCGACCGGCAGGGGATTTCAGGTCCTCAGGCCCAGAAACCCGAAGGCACGGTCACACGCGTGGGACCAGCGCCGCCATCGTGGAGCGGAAGCCATTAGAAGGCCCCGAGTCACCGGCCATACAGGTGAGCACCACACGGTACACTCAGGGACGTGGGCTACTTATACCCGCTTCTAGCAAGGTAGCCAGAAGAGTACAGCCAGTTTGGGAGGCCTACAACTCCGCCTGGCCAGGGGAGATCCCATCTGCTCAAGGACTGACCAGGCCCCGTTCGCTAGCAAGTACTCCGGGAGGGTCTATCGTTGTTACCAGTAAAGACCCTGAATTACACCGCACCGTCTCTGAGTGGTTCCTGCTACCCTCATCTTCCACGTCGGCTGCCCTGAGGCCATACCCCTCCCGTTGGGGGTTATACTATCACGCTGCACAATTCTACACCGGCCTCAGCGGTCTGCCCTGCAGCGGCAGCTCCATAGCTGCAAATCAACGGGTGGCGTAGTCGACACTCAAATAACATCTATCAAGACTGCCACACACTGAGTTGACTCCCTGGGCACGGACCGGGTCCCCGCCACTCGGAGACTACAACCCTCATCTGATCCGGTTCCGGGTAAGCCCCCGTGCGCGAGACGCTGCGCGACACAGCAGGCCCAGGGGCGCGTCACATGCACATTTGTTGAAACACACAAAGACACAGTAAAACAAACGTATAAAATACTCTGTTGTAAAAAAGTAACAGTAAACAGCAAGTGCTAGTAAAAAGGTGTTAAAAAACAGGGTATTTAGTTGAAACGTTTTTTGCAAAAAATGTATACTAAGCCGCTCTACCAACGTCAAGGTAACCCAGATCAGAGCAGTCCCTATCTGATGTATTTAAAAACTGATCATGTGTATGGTACCTATATGAGAAGATCTAAAAGGTAATGTCCATGTGGACACGCTGCAGAGGATGGCATTTTATGTGCATGGCCCACAAGGGAGGGGTGGAGACCTCCCTGATCTTGCAAAAGCAAGAAACAAATTGAATTATGCACATTTGTTGCCTGCTGGAGGTCATTTTGCAGGGCTCTGGCAGTGCTCCTCCTGTTCCTCCTTGCACAAAGGCGGAGGTAGTGGTCCTGCTGCTGGGTTATTGCCCTCCTACGGCCCCCTCCACGTCTCCTGGTGTACTGGCCTGTCTCCTGGTAGCGCCTCCAGCCTCTGGACACTATGCTGACAGACACAGCAAACCTTCTTGCCACAGCTCGCATTGATGTGCCATCCTGGATGAGCTGCACTACATGAGCAACTTCTGTGGGTTGTAGAGTCCGTCTCCTGCTACCACGAGTGTGAAAGCACAACCAACATTCAAAAGTGACCAAAACATCAGCCAGAAAGCATTGGTTCTGAGATGTGGTCTGTGGTCCCCACCTGCAGATCCACTCCTTTATTGAGGGTGTCTTGATAATTGCCAATAATTTCCATCTATTGTCTATTCCATTTGCACAACAGCATGTGAAATTGATTGTCAATCAGTGTTGCTTCCTAAGTGGACAGTTTGATTTCACAGAAGTTTGATTTACTTGGAGTTATATTCTGTTGTTTAAGTGTTCCCTTTATTTTTTTGAGCAGTGTATAATGAAAACAAGCTCGCATGGGGTCCAATGGACCCCACAGAACTAATTAAAGCTAAATATTAATAACAGGTACAATATACTCATCCTAATGAAGCCATATCAAATAATGCACAGCGACCAACAAGACAAAAAAAGGTCACAAACTTCTTCTATGTAAAGCTATGTACACCATTGTACAATTTTTTTTATTGTTTATGAGCTTCTTAATTTAAGTAACTTAAAAATAGTCGTCAGGAAAAAAGATTCTACCATTTTGCAGCTGTAAAGTGGCTGGAAGTCCTAATAAGTGCTTTGCAAAAAAAAATTACAAATCCGTCAGAGCTCTCTTTGCTTTTCACCTCCTTTCTATCAGTGTTAAAGAGGGGTGGGGGATAAGGCTGTACACAGATATAATCATAATTTGGGGAGGGGAGAAAGCTTGTATGGTCTCAGAGAGGTCAGCGAAAACAGGCTATAGGAAAGGAGGAAAGCAGATAAAGAGGAAACACTAGGAATTTTATATTGAACCTTTTCTCATGATTTTTAGGGTGTGATGAGTTATACACATTCCTTGGGATACGTAGTAATATAAAGTATTAATTGATCTAATGTTGTATCCTTGTTGCCAAATCTCTACATTACAGGTGCATCTCACTAAATTAGAATATTATCAAAAAGTTAATTTATTTCAGTTCTTCAATACAAAAAGTGAAACTCATATATTATATACATTCATTACAGACAGAGTGATCTATTTCAAGTGTTTATTTCTGTTATTGTTGATGATTATGACTTACAGCCAATGAAAACACAAAAGTCCTTATCTCAGTAAATTAAAATAATTAACAAAAAACACCTGCAAAGGCTTCCTAAGCATTTAAAAAGGTCCCGTAGTCTGTTTCAGTAGGCTCCACAATCATGGGGAAGACTGCTGACTTGACAGATGTCCAGAAGGCAGTCATTGACACATTCCACACTCCATATATAATATATGAGTTTCACTTTTTGCATTGAAGATCTGAAATAAATTAACTTTTTGATGATATTCTAATTTAATGAGATGCACCTGTATATCCGTATCAGGGAGTCTAAAAATTAATGAAGGGATGAAAATTGCAAACTGAAGCTATATATTAAAAGGTAACCAAAGGAGTTATAACCATTAAGGCTAAATTACAACTTGTCCCACTACATTACATGATGGTTTCAGGACTATTACTGTAAACACTCTTTGTTACATGATGTAGGTTAACTATCACAAAAGGGAGCAGAGCAACATTTCCTAATATCAGAATCTTGTGCTTTACATCCATTCAGCGTTGTGATGGTCAGAGAGCAAGGTTGCAGGGAATTAACACTTGGGTCTAATTAATTAAATACGCTGTTTATGAGAGACTCTGCCTATAGTTTACATATATACTGTGGTCTTAAAATACTTTGCAAATTACCAAGGAAGACTTCTTTACTTGTAATGAAAAACACATCTTTATATTACAACATGTTGAATATATCTTGCATAATGAAACTGAAGGAGAAGGAGATTTATAACTGGTAACAGGACAGGCAGATTATTAGAAATAATAGTAAACACATTACTTACTCCTTTTCTGCAGCTCTCATATTTGAGGGGCGCAACCCTGCAGAAGCACAGTCCGCCACCTATCCAGAGATTTCAAAGGGAAAGGTGGCTACTTTGAATCCGTATGGGGTACCTGTGGAGTTAATAGTTTAACCCATTAGATGCAAGGGCGGACACTGACAGCTTGGGGCCCCTGTGCAAGAAATGTGTCGGGCCCCCCTCTATTTATGGAGACAAAGCTGCAGATGTATATACAGTGCCTACAAGTAGTATTCAACCCCCTGCAGATTTAGCTGGTTGACACATGCAGAATTAACTTGGCATTGTGACATTTGTACTGTAGATCAGCCTGGAAGTGGGAAATGCACTGCAGCAAATTTTTTTTTTTTTTTTTTTTTTTTTTTTTTAAAACGTTAAAAGTTAATTCAGAGTGTCATTTATTATTCAACCCCTCAAACCACAAGAATTCTGTTTGGTCCCCTAAAAGTATTAAGAAGTAGTTCAGGCACCAAGAATAATGAGCTTCACATGTGTGGATTAAAGATCTCTTTTGCCAGCCTTTTCTGACTATTTAAGACCCTCCCCAAACTTGTGAACAGCACTCAGACATGGTCAACATGGGAAAGACAAAGGAGCATTCCAAGGCCATCAGAGACAAGATCGTGGAGGGTCACAAGGCTGGCAAGGGGTACAAAACCCTTTCCAAGGAGTTGGGCCTACCTGTCTCCACTGTTGGGAGCATCATCCGTAAGTGGAAGGCTTACGGAACTACTGTTAGCCTTCCACGGCCAGGACAGCCTTTGAAAGTGTCCTCCCGTGCCGAGGCCAGGCTTGTCCGAAGAGTCAAGGCTAACCCAAGGACAACAAGGAAGGAGCTCCGGGAAGATCTCATGGCAGTGGGGACATTGGTTTCAGTCAATACCATAAGTAACGTACTCCACCGCAATGGTCTCCGTTCCAGACGAGCCCGTAAGGTACCTTTACTTTCAAAGCGTCATGTCAAGGCTCGTCTACAGTTTGCTCATGATCACTTGGAGGACTCTGAGACAGACTGGTTCAAGGTTCTATGGTCTGATGAGACCAAGATCGAGATCTTTGGTGCCAACCACACACGTGACGTTTGGAGACTGGATGGCACTGCATACAACCCCAAGAATACCATCCCTACAGTCAAGCATGGTGGTGGCAGCATCATGCTGTGGGGCTGTTTCTCTGCCAAGGGGCCTGGCCATCTGGTCCGCATCCATGGGAAGATGGATAGCACGGCCTACCTGGAGATTTTGGCCAAGAACCTCCGCTCCTCCATCAAGGATCTTAAGATGGGTCGTAATTTCATCTTCCAACAAGACAACGACCCAAAGCACACAGCCAAGAAAACCAAGGCCTGGTTCAAGAGGGAAAAAGTCAAGGTGTTGGAGTGGCCTAGTCAGTCTCCTGACCTTAACCCAATTGAAAACTTGTGGAAGGAGCTCAAGAATAAAGTCCACATGAGACACCCAAAGAACCTAGATAACTTGGAGAAGATCTGCATGGAGGAGTGGGCCAAGATAACTCCACAGACCTGTGCCGGCCTGATCAGGTCTTATAAAAGACGATTATTAGCTGTAATTGCAAACAAGGGTTATTCCACAAAATATTAAACATAGGGGTTGTATAATAATTGACCCACACTTTTATGTTTAAAATTTAATAAAATTCAACTGAGCAACATAACTTTTTGGTTTGTAAGATTTATGCTTCTGTTCATAAAACCTACTCTCGTTTGCAGTTTGAAGGCTCTAACTTATTTGCATCTTATCAAACCAGCTAAATATGCAGGGGGTTGAATACTACTTGTCGGCACTGTATATATATATATATATATAGCCACACACATACATATATATCTTACATAGTCTCCTTGATTATGTATATTACTACCCCTTATTACACAGTGCCCACTCTTGCTGTGTACATCACCGTCCCTTACATATCGGATTATATAGAGCGCTGTTACTTATTACATAGCGTCCTCCCTTGTTAGATATATAATGCAATGACTGTTGATGGAGCATAGGAAAGCTTCTTTTCTGATGGAGGAGCTGATGGACTGGTCTTCTGGTCAGATGCTGCCCTAACTGCAGTCATTTTATATCTAACAAGACAGGACTATGTAATAAAAGAGGGCACTGTGAATAACAAAAATAATAAGAATACACTATGTAAGGGACAGCACTGTACATAATAGCAGAGGAAGCTATATAATAAGGGACGGTACCACATACAGTACAGACCAAAAGTTTGGACACACCTTCTCATTTAAAGATTTTTCTGCATGTTCATGACTATGAAAATTGTACATTCACACTGAAGGCATCAAAACTATGAATTAACACATGTGGAATTATATACTTAACAAAAAAGTGTGAAACAACTGAAAATATGTCTTATGTTCTAGGTTCTTCAAAGTAGCCACCTTTTCCTTTGATGACTGCTTTGCAAACTCTTGGCATTCTCTTGATGAGCTTCAAGAGGTAGACACCGGAAATGGTCTTCCAACAATCTTGAAGGAGTTCCCAGAGATGCTTATCACTTGTTGGCCCTTTTGCCTTCACTCTGCGGTCCAGCTCACCCCAAACCATCTCGATTGGGTTCAGGTCTGGTGACTGTGGAGGCCAGGTCATCTGGCGTAGCACCCCATCACTCTCCCTCTTGGTCAAATAGCCCTTACACAGCCTGGAGGTGTGTTTGGGGTCATTGTCCTGTTGAAAAATAAACGATGGCCCAACTAAACGCAAACCTGATGGAATAGCATGCCGCTGCAAGATGCTGTGATAGCCATGCTGGTTCAGTATGCCTTCAATTTTGAATAAATCCCCAACAGTTTCACCAGCAAAGCACCCCCACACCATCACACCTCCTCTTCCATGCTTCACGGTGGGAACCAGGCATGTAGAGTCCATCCGTTCACCTTTTCTGCATCGCACAAAGACACGGTGGTTGGAACCAAAGATCTCAAATTTGGACTCATCAGACCAAAGCACAGATTTCCACTGGTCTAATGTCCATTACTTGTGTTCTTTAGCCCAAACAAGTCTCTTCTGCTTGTTGCCTGTCCTTAGCAGTGGTTTCCTAGCAGCTATTTTACCATGAAGGCCTGCTGCACAAAGTCTCCTCTTAACAGTTGTTGTAGAGATGTGTCTGCTGCTAGAACTCTGTGTGGCATTGACCTGGTCTCTAATCTGAGCTGCTGTTAACCTGCGATTTCTGAGGCTGGTGACTCGGATAAACTTATCCTCAGAAACAGAGGTGATTCTTGGTCTTCCTTTCCTGGGGCGGTCCTCATGTGAGCCAGTTTCTTTGTAGCGCTTGATGGTTTTTGCAACTGCACTTGGGGACACTTTCAAAGTTTTCCCAATTTTTCGCACTGACTGACCTTCATTTCTTAAAGTAATGATGGCCACTCGTTTTTCTTTACTTAGCTGCTTTTTTCTTGTCATAATACAAATTCTAACAGTCTATTCTGTAGGACTATCAGCTGTGTATCCACCAGACTTCTGCACAACACAACTGATGGTCCCAACCCCATTTATAAGACAAGAAATCCCACTTATTAAACCTGTCAGGGCACACCTCTGAAGTGAAAACCATTTCCGGTGACTACCTCTTGAAGCTCATCAAGAGAATGCCAAGAGTGTGCAAAGCAGTCAACAAAGCAAAAGGTGGCTACTTTGAAGAATCTAGAATATAAGACATATTTTCAGTTGTTTCACACTTTTTTGTTAAGTATATAATTCCACATGTGTTAATTCATAGTTTTGATGCCTTCAGTGTGAATGTACAATTTTCATAGTCATGAAAATACAGAAAAATCTTTAAATGAGAAGGTGTGTCCAAACTTTTGTTCTGTACTGTATAACTGGAGAGGATGGTACATATTAAGGGACGGTGTTATTCATAATAAAAGAGGAAACTGTGTAACTAAGGATGACGTTATACATAATAAGAGAGTACACTATATACTAAGGGACTGTGCTATACATAATAAGTGAGTACACTATATACTAAGGGACTGTGCTATACATAATAAGATTATATTTCTGTATCCGTGTGCAGTGTCGGTGTGTTGTCCACTTTTACAGACGCATTGAGCATGTCCTATTCTGATCCTCAAAATAGGATCAGAACAGGACATTCTCTGACCCTCATGGATCTCATTCTCAGATCCGTGATTTTCACGGATGTGTGAATGGACCTATAAAACTCTACAAGTCTGTGTGCCGTCCGATAAAAAAATCTGGCAGCACACAGACATTTCATAGAAATATGAGCATGTGGTCTAAGGGATTTTACAGATTTTAAAGTCAAAAGTTTAAATACACTAAGATTACTATGACTTTAAACAATTCTGGACTGTCATGTGTTTGGAAGCTTCTGAAGGTGCCTCGTTCATCTGTACAAACAATTATACGCAAGTACAAACAAGATGGGAATGTCCAGCCATCGTACCGCTCAAGATGGAGACGGGTTCTGTGTCCCAGAGTTGAACGTGCTTTGACCCGACATGTGCATATCAACCCAAGGACAAAAGCAAAATACCTTATGAAGATGATGGCAGAAGCTGGTAAGATTGTGTCAATAACCACAGTGAAACGAGTACTGTATCAACATGGGCTGAGAGGCCACTCTGCCAGGAAGAAGCCATTACTCCAAAAGAAACATTAAAAAGCCAGAATAATGTTTGCAAATGCACACAGGAACAAATACCTTAATTTTTGGAGACATGTCCTGTGGTCTGATGAAACTAAAATTGAACTTTGACCATCATTACGTTTGGAGGAAAAAGGGAGAAGCTTGGAAGTCTAGGAACACCATCCCAACTATGAAACACGGGCGTTGCAGCATCATGTTGTGGGATTTTTTTGCTGCAGGAAGTCCTGGTGCACTTCACAAAATAGATGGCATCATGAGAAAAGAAGATTATGTGGCAATACTGAAGCAACATCTCAAGACATCAGCCAGGAAGTTAAAGCTTGGGCAGAAATGGGTCTTCCAAATGGACAATGACCCGAAGCATACTGCCAAAATGGTAATGTGACACCCCAGGGGTCTGGTTGCCACAGTAATAGAGATATTATGTCTGATAGCAAGTGGGAGGTTTCTCTGGTCAGGATCCCTAAGCATGCAACACGGTCCGCCCAGACCTGGGAGGGGAGGAATCTGCCCTTATAAACTGGGTCTGGGCGGGATTAGAGCAGTCAGAGTCAGAGTGAAGCTGCAGACACAGGGAAAGTGAGATCAGGAGCTCTGGAGGAGCAGTAGCTGAAGTCCAGGGGCTGGAGCTGAGCAGAGTTCGCCCTGGACGAAGATACTAAAGCCGGACACAGGAGTCCGAGGCTGTGGGGACTGATATACCCAGCAGCAGAAACCAGCCGGCAGGGGATTCCAGGTCCTCTGGCCATAGAAGCCCGGAGGCTCAGTCACAAAGAAGGGACCAGCGCCGCCATCCAGGAGCGGAGGCTAACAGAAGGCCCCAAGTCACCAGCCATACGGGTGAGCACCACACGGTATACTCAGGGACGTGGGCTACTTGTAACCGCTGACAGCAAGGTAGCCGGGAAGAGTGCAGATAAACGGGGAGGCCTACAACTCCACCTGGCCAGGGGAACTCCTGCTTGCTCGCAGACTGACCAGGCCCCTTATACTAGCCAGTACTCCCGGGAGGGTCTGTCTTGTACCATCAGTAAAGACCCTGAACTGCACCTCACGTCTCTGTGATTCCTTGCCGCTCCAGCACCATTAGCACTGGGACCCTCACACCATCACTCCCATCATCATCCACATTAGCTGCCCTGAGGCAATACTTCTCCCGTGGGGAGTCATCCCATACTCAGCTGCGCAAACAACATCAGCCTCAGCGGTCTGCAGCGCAGCGGCGGTCCCCACTGACCGCAATCCACGGGTGGCGTAGTCGGACACTTATTACAATACAAATAGACTGCCACTGGTTTGACCACCCTGGGCACGGACCGGGTCACCGCCACACGGAGACTACAACCCCGAGCATCCCAGCGATCCGGCTCCGGGTATTCCCCCTGCACAGCAGCAGCAGCACAGGCCCAGGGGGCACGTCAACTTTGGCGTAGTCGGCAGGATTTCGTGCCCGCAACCACCGGGTACTGCGTGCCTGAAAAAGAGACTTTTATACTTACCTGTGGCGAAGTTTCCCGCCGTCCGGAGTCGTTTCCCGCCATCCGGAGCCGATTCCCGCCATCAGACGCCATCTTGGACCGTTTCCCGCCGTCTTCTGCCTTCTTCCCGCCATCCGCAGCTGCTTCCCTCCTTCGGACACCATCTTCGGGACGCCGCACGGGAAGAAGAGGGGCGTGGACGCCGAAAGCGCGCGAGATCCGAAGCTCCGCCCCACGCTCTGACGCTGCGCAAGGTCCTGGAAGGGAGGAAGAGCGACGCTGACGTCATCGGAGCGCGACGCCAGGTCCTCAACCCCGACGATCGACTGCGGAGCCGCGGCCTACGGAAGAAGAGCATCGCAAGGTAGGCCACGGTCCACTAGGGGGGAGGAGGATGCCGGATACCGAGGGGAGCTCCACTGCCACAGCCACCGCCAGCGCAACCGCTGCAACAGTCATGCCATTCACCATGCCCTATATCCCGGGGGCAACCTGGCTACCCCAGTACTCAGGGGAGTCACATACTCTAAATGACTTTAGAGAAAGACTGGATAGCCTCTTCCAGGTGTACCCCCTCACAGAAGAGCAAAAAGTGAGCATCCTGGTGGCCCAATTAATCGGGGCAGCCCAAAGGGAGGTAAAGTCCTGGCCACCTGGGAGGAAGAGGACTGTCAGAGAAATACTAACCCGGCTGAAAGACACGTTTGACACCCGCACCTCAGCCGAAATAAAACTAAGATTTTATGGGTGCAAACAGCGGTCACATGAGAGTATAAGAGACTATGCGCTAAACCTACAAGAGGCCCTGAGAGCCATTAAGCAGGCAGACCCTGACAGCGTGGGAAATTAAGATAAGCTGTTGACTGAACAATTTATTGAGGGTCTACTGTGCAATGCCCACCGAACCCAGTTGCGGGCAATGGCCTTACAGGACCCTGACCTGGACTTTGCACAGTTCAAGGACAGAGCCATCCGGGTGCTCCGAGAACCGGCACCAGGTGGCGCTGTGACCCACAGGCGCCCTGCTATCACTTACCACCAGGAGACGGCGCCCTTGTCTGCAGGGCCTGTGGGAGCTGATGCGCAGGCTTTAAACAGTGACCCGGCTACAGACCTGCACCATCAGGTCCAAGAGCTGACTAAGAGCGTTGCCGCGCTAACCAGAACTGTGCAGTCTTTACAGGTCTCTTCTCCAGGAAAGATCCAGCTGGCCTCCGGACCGGAGGACGTCCCGTGGCGCCGACTGAGGAGGACCCCACCGGCCAGAGGAAGACCCAGCGACAGATACAACGAGGAAGGACGACCCATCTGCCGCCGCTGCAATCAACCCGGACATGTGGCAAGGTACTGTCATTTAAACGGGCACAACCTGGGGTAGAGGGCCAACCCCCAGGCATAAGACCATCAGGCCCATCAAACTGGCGTGATAAATACGTAGGGGGACGTCCAATCTTGCCTGTGGTACTGGATGGCATTCCTATGAGTGCCCTACTAGACACCGGGTCACAGGTCACCACCATCCCGTACGTGCTCTTCAAGCAGTACTGGAATGACTCGGACATAACCCGCTACCCAGATGACGACCTGAGTATCATCGCCAGCAATGGTCAGCCCGTGCCGCAGGTGGGATTCAAAGAGGTGACCATTAAGATCGGTAAAGTCGAACTGGCGGCACAAGGACTGATAATAGTGGACATAGACCGTCATGAGAGTCACCCTAGAATAACCTTAGGAACTAATGTGATTGAAAATTGTCTTGCAGAGGTGATTCTCATTTTACAGCAGGTTGCCAAGAACGCCAGTTCCGGCCAGCAGCGTGTGCTCCAAAAAGAGATCCGGGCACTGATGAAGCGGCAACAGGTGGAACTATCTGGTGGTGAGATAGGTAGCGTGAGAATGTGTGACCCGTTCCCTATTGCCATGCCCCCGAAAAGTGAGATGATGATTTGGTGCCGGGCAGCTATTGGTCTAAGAGGTAGAGACTACCAAGCAATGGTAGAACCCGTCTACTCAGACAGTAGGCCCACCATTTTGACAGCACGGGGGGTGGTCGATGTACGCCATGGGAGGGTGCCCGTTCGCATCATAAATATCGGGGAGAGAGAAGTATACCTGCCCCGGTATGCCACGCTAGCCAAATTGTTCACCATAAACCAGAATTCTGTACAGGCCGTGGAACCCTTGCCTCCATCTTAACCAGAGGAAGGTAACGGCTCTAAGAAACCAATGGAGGACTGGTGTCAGCAACTACATTTGGGTACTGACTCCACTCCCTCACACCAGAAACAGGGAGTCTATCGGGTGGTTCGAGAGTACGAGAGAGTGTTTAGTAAACACCCGCTAGACTTCGGGCGAGTAAAGGGGGTAGAACACCACATCCCCACGGGAGACCATCCTCCCATAAAGGAGAGATACCGACCCGTACCCCCGGCACACTACCAACACGCCAAGGGGATGCTTAGAGACATGAAGGAGGCTGGGGTAATCAGGGACAGCTGTAGCCCCTGGGCAGCTCCACTAGTCTTAGTGAAAAAGAAAGACAACACCATGAGAATGTGTGTAGACTACAGGAAGGTCAACCGTATCACACACAAAGATGCGTACCCGTTACCAAGGATAGAAGAGTCCTTAGCTACATTAAAATCTGCTAACTTCTTCTCTACTTTGGATCTCACTAGCGGGTACTGGCAGGTTCCTGTAGCAGAGGCGGACCGGGAGAAGACCGCATTCACCACCCCGATGGGTCTCAGCGAATTTAACTGTATGCCGTTCAGGCTCTGCAACGCACCAGGAACCTTCCAACGGTTGATGGAATGCTGTCTGGGACACCGGAACTTCGAGACGGTCCTGTTATACCTGGACGATGTCATCGTCTATTCCAAGACCTACGAGGACCACCTGAAACACCTGGCAGAAGTGTTCGAAGCTCTGGCGAATTACGGCCTAAAGGTGAAACCCTCCAAGTGTCACCTCCTGAAACCAAAGGTGCAGTACCTGGGACACGTGGTGAGTGCTGACGGAGTGGCTCCCGACCCTGATAAGATCACTGTGATTAAGGACTGGCCAAGACCCTCCAGCATAAAGGAAGTGCGGCAGTTCCTTGGGTTGGTAGGCTACTACCGAAGATTCATTCCCGGTTTCACCAAAATGGCAGCCCCTATGCAGGACCTCCTGATAGGTCAATCTCGGAAAGCCAAAAACCAGAAGCCGCCCTTCAGGTGGGAAAAGCTGGAAGAGGAGTCCTTCTGCCAGCTGAAGATGGCCCTCACGGGGGATGAAATCCTGGCATATCCAGACTACAGCCAGCCCTTTATCCTCCACACGGACGCAAGCAACATCGGGCTAGGAGCCGTACTGTCCCAGATCCAGCAAGGGAAAGAACGGGTAATCGCTTACGCCAGCCGAAAGCTACGGCCCACGGAGAGGAACCCTGAGAATTATAGCTCATTCAAGCTGGAGTTCCTGGCAGTAGTGTGGGCAGTGACCGAACGTTTCAAGCATTACCTTGCCTCCTCCAAATTCACCGTGTACACGGATAACAACCCGTTGACACACCTGGACACTGCTAGGCTCGGTGCCCTGGAACAGAGATGGATGGCCCGCCTGTCCAACTTTGAATTCACCATCAAATACCGGGCAGGACGCTCAAATGCCAACGCGGATGCCCTGTCTAGAATGCCGAACTTACCGGATGTAGGGGAAGATCCAGAAGATCTGGAAGAAGTTGAGCTCCCTGCGTTCCACCGTCATGGGATTACCCTGTATTCTCACCGTGTGAAGGACAGGCGCTCCGTGACGTTCAATCCCTTGCCCCACTACAACTGGGCGGAGACGCAAGACAGTGATCCCGCAGTCCGTTTGGTGAAGGAAATGCTGACCCAAGCCGATGCCTGTCTTGACCCAGACGCTCCGGAGGAGACCAAGCAACTGTGGAAGGAGAAAAGTAAGCTGTTCCTCTACAGGGAGAAGCTGTGCCGGAGAATGGTTAACTCTCGAACACATGAGTTGACCTGGCAGGTAGTGGTCCCAAGACGAGACGCGGCTATGGTTCTGGAGGCATACCACAACGGAGCAGGACACTTCGGATGGAAGAAGCTGGAGTTCTTGTTGCGTGAACGGTTCTACTGGGTAGGCATGAGAGGAGCCATCGAGAGGTGGTGCAGAGACTGTGGCCCGTGCCACCTGAGAAGAAAAGACCGTGCCAGCCAGAAGACTCCCCTGCAGCCCATCATCACCAGACAGCCGCTGGAACTGGTAGCCCTGGACCATGTGAAACTGGCTCCAAGCAGATCTGGGTATGTCTACGCCCTCACCATCGTAGATCATTACTCCCGGTTCCTGGTGGTGGTCCCGGTCAAGGACTTAACGGCTCAAACAGCAGCTAGAGCCTTCCAGCAGCACTTCTGCCGTCCACACGGGTACCCGAACCAAGTGCTGACAGACCAAGGACCAGCCTTCGAAGCGGAGGTCTTCCAGGAGTTCTGCAACCTGTATGGCTGCAAGAAGATAAGAACAACGCCCTATCACCCTCAAACCAATGGACTCTGTGAGAAGATGAACCAGGTGGTGATAGATCTGCTAAAAACATTGCCCCTGGAAGAACGCAGTCTGTGGCCTGAGAAACTGCCCGATCTGGTGGACCTGTATAACCACATCCCTGTAGGTTCCACCAACTGTACCCCGGCTTACCTAATGAGAGCAAGACCTGGTAAGCTGCCTATCGACCTGGATATGGGAGTCCTGACACCTGAGGACACCTCGCCAGAGGCAGACTGGGATACAGAACGGCAGCAGCAGTATCGGAAAGTACAGGAGAGCGTCGAGCGAAGTCTGTCTCAAGCTAGAGAAAGGCAAGAGAAGGCTTATAACCAGTATGCTCCCGCTGTTCCCCTGGTACCTGGAGAGCAGGTCTTGAAGAGGAAGAGGCGGCTCCACAAGTTGGATGACCAGTGGGAGAAGGACCCGTACACCGTACTGCCATCAAGCCATGAGAACCCAAAAATCTGCGTAATCAGTAAGGATGGAGGAGAAACCACAGCCATTGTCTCCAGAGACCACCTGAAGAAGTGTCCCGAGCAGCTGCAAAGCCCTGAAGAAGATCAAGAAAACCCTCAACCCGCAGAGGAAAGGGAAGAAATGATCAGTACCGTACTCGGAGACTTCCCCCGGTCTTGGACACAAGTAAACGGCGCTGTCGTGGTACCCGTCCTCACCTTTCTCCAGCCAGCCCCGCAAGTGCCTACAGAGGAACCGGTAGAGCTGGAAAAGCAGCCGGCCCAAGAGGCAGAAGAGTCCACACCAGCAGTACAGGAGGATCAACCCTCTGCTAGTAGTGAGCCTGCTGTGCCCCTAGTGAGCCAAAGAGTGCGCAGAAAGCTGCCCAGCTTGCCCATAACACCTCCTACACCCTGTAGTGCAGAACCAGTTAGTGAGCTCCGTAGGTCCACTAGAGTCACTAGAGGTCAGATACCCGCTCGCTGGAGAATCTAACCTGTAATGTGAGTTTACCTGTAAACTGCAAATGTTGAAAATGGTTTATGTTTGTTGCCTGTTTATTAATTATGTTTCTCTAGTTACCCTTCAGATTTATTTAGACTAACAGGTTATGGACACTGGATAACCGGAACAATGCTTGTAGATAGTTGCACCTTGGTGCCTCTTGCGAAGACGGCCGCGGAAGAGAAAACCTGTCTGGCGTGGCCTACTTGCGGCCCAAAGTAGTTAGTCTGCCCTTGCAGCCACGCCCAAGGCCAACGCAAGGGGTTTGCTTTGGACAGGTCCCCTACTTCGCTTAAAGTTCCACCTTGGGTGATATGGACGCCCGGTCACGGAAACGCCGTGACCTCTACAGACTAAAGTTTCTTGTGAATATGTTATTGTATTATTGTTATACCCTGTATTTATGTTTCTTCAAAAATGTGTTTAGTCCCGGAGTACTAAAATTTACTAGGGGGGAATGTGACACCCCAGGGGTCTGGTTGCCACAGTAATAGAGATATTATGTCTGATAGCAAGTGGGAGGTTTCTCTGGTCAGGATCCCTAAGCATGCAACACGGTCCGCCCAGACCTGGGAGGGGAGGAATCTGCCCTTATAAACTGGGTCTGGGTGGGATTAGAGCAGTCAGAGTCAGAGTGAAGCTGCAGACACAGGGAAAGTGAGATCAGGAGCTCTGGAGGAGCAGTAGCTGAAGTCCAGGGGCTGGAGCTGAGCAGAGTTCGCCCTGGACGAAGATACTAAAGCCGGACACAGGAGTCTGAGGCTGTGGGGACTGATATACCCAGCAGCAGAAACCAGCCGGCAGGGGATTCCAGGTCCTCTGGCCATAGAAGCCCGGAGGCTCAGTCACAAAGAAGGGACCAGCGCCGCCATCCAGGAGCGGAGGCTAACAGAAGGCCCCAAGTCACCAGCCATACGGGTGAGCACCACACGGTATACTCAGGGACGTGGGCTACTTGTAACCGCTGACAGCAAGGTAGCCGGGAAGAGTGCAGATAAACGGGGAGGCCTACAACTCCACCTGGCCAGGGGAACTCCTGCTTGCTCGCAGACTGACCAGGCCCCTTATACTAGCCAGTACTCCCGGGAGGGTCTGTCTTGTACCATCAGTAAAGACCCTGAACTGCACCTCACGTCTCTGTGATTCCTTGCCGCTCCAGCACCATTAGCACTGGGACCCTCACACCATCACTCCCATCATCATCCACATTAGCTGCCCTGAGGCAATACTTCTCCCGTGGGGAGTCATCCCATACTCAGCTGCGCAAACAACATCAGCCTCAGCGGTCTGCAGCGCAGCGGCGGTCCCCACTGACCGCAATCCACGGGTGGCGTAGTCGGACACTTATTACAATACAAATAGACTGCCACTGGTTTGACCACCCTGGGCACGGACCGGGTCACCGCCACACGGAGACTACAACCCCCAGCATCCCAGCGATCCGGCTCCGGGTATTCCCCCTGCACAGCAGCAGCAGCACAGGCCCAGGGGGCGCGTCAGTAACAAAGTGGCATAAGGATAACAAAGTCAATGTTTTGGAGTGGCCATCACAAAACCCTGATCTCAATCCTATTGAAAATTTATGGGCAAAGCTGAAAAGGCAGGTGCGACTAAGGCGACCTACAAACCAGGATCAGTTACACCAGTTTTGTCAGGAGGAATGGGCCCAAATTCCAACTAACTATTGTGAGAAGCTTGTGGAAGGATATCCCAAATGTTTGACCCAAGTCATTCAGTTTAAAGGCAATGGTGCCAAATACTAATGAAATGTATGTAAACTTTTGACTTTGCAGTAAGTAATAAAAATGCCTTAAAACATTCTCTGTCTCTCATTATTCTAGCATTTGTCAAATATTAACCGGTTCAGGACCGCCCACTGTACATAAACGTCGGCGCTGCCCGGGCTCTGTGCAGCGCCGACGTTTAAAAACGGTGGGTGGTCCCGCAGCGCTCAGGACCCCCAGGGTCCTGCTAGCGCTGCGGTACCGGTTCAGAGCGATAGCTCTGACATGTGGCATCATGGGGACCTGAATGGATCAGGTCCCCATGATGTTAACCTGTTCCTATCTTCTAGATGCCGCGATCCATAGCGATCGCGGCATTTAAAAGATAGCAACAGCTGGTGGTCGGCGATCGGGACCCCCCACATACCTCAGGAGCGGCGGGGATCCCGGTGCTGTGACCTCTGACATCATTGAGACCTGATTGGCTCAGGTCTCGATGATGTCAGCGTCACACCAGCCAATCAGAGAGATCACCAGGGAAGTTTGTTTTAGCAACAAACTTTCCCGGGCGATCTGCCTGATAAATACACTGTTTCTCCTCCGATCTCAGTGAGAGAGCAGAGGAGAAACAGTGTGACAAGAGCTGTGTCAGCCTTGCCACTGTGAAAGTAAAAAAAATAAAATAAAAAAGAAAGTAAGAGTTAGGGTTAGTGAGTCTGTCAGATCAGTCAGTCCTGTCAGATCAGTCCTGTCAGATCTGTCAGTCAGTCAGTCCTGTCAGATCTATCAGTCAGTCCTGTCAGATCTATCAGTCAGTCCTGTCAGATCAGTCAGTCAGTCCTGTCAGATCTATCAGTCAGTCCTGTCAGATCAGTCAGTCAGTCCTGTCAGATCAGTCAGTCAGTCCTGTCAGATCTATCAGTCAGTCAGTCCTGTCAGATCAGTCAGTCAGTCCTGTCAGATCAGTCAGTCCTGTCAGATCTGTCAGTCAGTCCTGTCAGATCTGTCAGTCAGTCAGTCCTGTCAGATCTGTCAGTCAGTCAGATCTGTCAGTCAGTCAGTCCTGTCAGATCTGTCAGTCAGTCAGTCCTGTCAGTCAGTCCTGTCAGATCAGTCCAGTCAGTCAGTCCTGTCAGATCTGTCAGTCAGTCAGTCCTGTCAGATCTGTCAGTCAGTCAGTCCTGTCAGATCAGTCAGTCAGTCCTGTCAGATCAGTCAGTCCTGTCAGGTCAGTCAGTCCTGTCAGATCAGTCCCGTCCGTTCAGTCCGGTCCGTTCAGTCCAGTCAAAAAATCTAAAAATAAAATGGCCCGTCAGACTTATACCGCAGAGGAGGTGTATGCCCTGCTGTGTTCTGACACTGATGACAGCGCAATCTCAGATGGCGATGTGGATTTTGAGGGCTTTAGTAGCGGCGACACTGAGAGCTCAGAAATGAGCAGTGATTCTGGTCCATCCTCAAGCCCAAGGACCAGTACAACAATAGGGGCAAATAGCGCTACTGGAGAAACGTCTCCAAATCAGGGAACACTGCCCAGTACAAGTGCTGTCCCTGCTACTAGTGAATTGGCGCACGCCAGTGTACAAGGGGCTTTGCCACATGATCTAGCATTTCCCAGATGGGAGGCTTCGGATTCGGCTGCTCCATTCAGCCCTGATTTCAACGCCATTCCTGGTATAAATGTGGAGGTGGAAGATTTTGGACCAATTCATTTTTTTAATTTGTTTTTTACAGACAGCTTGCTAGAGCATATTGTCGTGCAAACAAATTTATATGCATCCCAATTCATAAGCCAGAATCCCCGATCTTACTATGCTAGGGCAAATTTATGGACACCAACTAATGTCCCGGAAATAAAAAAATTTTTAGGACTTACATTTGCCATGGGGCTTGTTAAAAAACCGAGCATTCGATCCTACTGGTCCAACCACCCTGTTCAAGCCACCCCTATGTTTTCAGTCATTCTGCCTAGGACCCGTTATGAAATGCTCATGCGGTTTTGGCATTTTAACGACAATAGTCAATGCCAGCCCAGAAATGCCCCAGAACATGACAGGTTATATAAAATTAGACCCATCATTGAAAATTTGTCAGAAAAATTCTTAAGCCTCTACACCCCAGCACAAAATATTTCTATAGATGAGTCCCTTGTAAAATTCAAAGGAAGACTGCACCTCAAGCAATTTATCCCATCTAAAAGGGCAAGGTTTGGAATAAAGATCTATAAAATGTGCGAAAGTTCAACCGGATACACATCCGCTTTCCGCATATATGAGGGGAAAGACAGCCAACTAAACCCACCAGGATGCCCTACTTATCTGGGGACATCTGGAAAAATTGTTTGGGAGCTGATAAGTCCATTTTTTCAAAAAGGCTACAATCTATATGTGGACAATTATTACACCAGCATACCCCTATTTAAAAGTCTGGTTGAACACAACATCGGGGCTTGTGGGACCATCCGTAAAAACCGTCAGGGGTTTCCACAACCATTGGTCAACCAAAAGTTCCAAAAGGGGCAGTCAGGGGCTGTACGCAACGGAGAGCTGCTTGCCCTGAAATATAGGGATAAGAGGGATATTTTTGTCCTCAGCTCGATCCACACAGATGCCACAAGGGCCACTGTAGAACTAGGATCCACCACTCCGAAGCAAAAACCTGTGTCAGTCATTGACTACAACAAACACATGGGGGGCGTGGACCTTGCAGACCAGGTTCTACAGCCATACCAGGTATCAAGAAAGTCCTATACCTGGTATAAAAAGTTGGTTATCTATTTGTTTCAGGTGGCCACATACAATTCTTTTGTGTTGTACAAAAAAGCAGGAAATTCAGATCCTTTTCTTGATTATCAAGAAAAGGTCATTGAAAATCTTGTCTTTCAAAGTGTTAGCCCCGCTCATCCATTAGAATCTGAGGATGTGAAAAGACTCACTGAGCGACATTTTATTGCACTTATTCCAGCAACGGAAACAAGAAGGAACCCCCAGAAAAGATGTCGTGTATGTACTAAGAGAGGAATGAGGCGTGATACCCGCTACTATTGCCCACAATGCCCATCATTGCCAGCCTTATGCGTCACTGACTGCTTTAAAATCTACCACACAGAACCACGTTTTTAAACTGTAAAAATGTATCCCAATTTGTCATTCAAACATTTGGTTCATTTAGTGAATGACATATTCGAGTAGAGCTCACTTAATTTCCAGGGGAGGTTCTCCAGAATCTAAACCTTCCATTGCGTGCTTGTTTCTGGAAATCATCCATCGAGTTAAAATGGTCACTAAACCCATAGATGAATTCCCAGAGGGGTGTCATTTCCAAAATGGGGTCACTTCAGGGGGGATTCTTTAGCTCTGGTACTCTGAAAAGTGCCAGAACAGCATAATCCCCCCTGAAGTGACCCCATTATGGAAATGACACCTCTGTGGGAATTCATCTATGGGTTTAGTGACCATTTACCTACTTATTTTCCCACCACTAGATTAATTTATACAGAGGAGTAGATTGTAAAATTCGGTCACTTGTTGTGGGTTTCCTCTGTTTAGGCACCTCAGGGGCTCTCCAAATGCAACATGGCGTCCGCTATCCATTCCAGTCAAATTTCCATTCCAAAAGTCAAATGGCGCTCCTTACCTTCCGAGCCATGCCGTGCGCCCAAACAGTGGCTTTGCACCACATATGGGGTATCAGCGTGCTCAGGAGAAATTGCACAACACATTTTGGGGTCCATTTTTTCTGGCTGCCCTTGTGAAAATTAAAAATTTGAGGCTAAAGTAGCAGTTTTGTGTTAAAAATGTGTTTTTTTATTTTCACCCTTCAACATTATAAAATTGTGTGAAGTCCCTGGGGGTTCAAGGTGCTCACCACACATCTAGATAAGTTCCTTGAGGGGTCTAGTTTCCAAAATGGGGTGACTTGTTGGGGGTTTCCTCTGTTTAGGCACCTCAGGGGCTCTCCAAATGCAACATGGCGTCCGCTATCGATTCCAGTCAAATTTCCATTCCAAAAGTCAAAAGGCGCTCCTTACCTTCCGAGCCATGCCGTGCGCCCAAACAGTGGCTTTGCACCACATATGGGGTATCAGCGTGCTCAGGAGAAATTGCACAACACATTTTGGGGTCCATTTTTTCTGGCTGCCCTTGTGAGAATTAAAAATTTGAGGCTAAAGTAGCAGTTTTGTGAAAAAAAGTTAAATGTTCATTGTTTTCTTCCACATTCCAAAAATTCCTGTGAAGCACCTGAAGGGTTAATAAACTTCTTGAATGTGGTTTTGAGCACCTTGAGGGGTGCAGTTTTTAGAATGGTATCACTTTTGGGTATTTTCTGTCATAAAGGCTCCTCAAAGTCACTTCAAATAAGATGTGGTCCCTAAAAAAATGTTTTTGTAAATTTTGTTGTAAAAATGAGAAATCGCTGGTCAACTTTTAACCCTTATAGCTTCCTAACAGAAAAAAATTTTGGTTCCAAAATTGTGCTGATGTAAAGTAGACATGTGGGAAATGTTATTCATTAACTATTTTGTGTGACATATCTCTCTGATTAAAGGGCATGAAAATTCAAAGTTTGAAAATTGCAAAATTTTCAAAATTTTCGCCAAATTTCCGATTTTTTCACAAATAAACGCAAGTGATATCGAAGAAATTTTACCACTATCATGAAGTACAATATGTCACAAAAAAACAATCTCAGAATCAGGGGGATCCGTTGAAGCGTTCCAGAGTAATTACCTCATAAAGTGACAGTGGTCAGAATTGAAAAAATTGGCCCGGTCACGAAGGCAAAAACAGGCTCTGGCGCGAAGTGGTTAAAAATTATGGTAATCCTAATTGACCAAAGACGGGGAAGGTTTATTCTGATTTCATGTCAGATATTGAGGAAAACATGCATATGTGTCTTTTTATATATAGCATGTAAACGTCTGGTTTCCACTGTATATACTCATAGCTCTGTAAGGTGGCTGCTGTTCACATAGTGGATAGGAGATATGTGTCACAGAGGTGCATGTCCTCTGTGATATAAATCTGGAGTAATGCTCTGGTACATATAGTACTAAGAGGGGTTAATCGGCCATTATAGGTTGATTGGGAGCAGCTGTAGAGTTGAGAGAGATGGCTGCTCACCATATCTCCACCCCTGGGTGTGGTTTACATTGTAAAATGAGGCCTGTTTGTCTCACAGTTGCTGTGTATGGAGGTGTGTAGACCTGCTGGATCTTGTGGCTTTGCTAAAGGACAAAGAAGCTCAGATAAAGGATTATCCAAGCACGCTTGGGTACTAACCGAGTATCTTCGGCATGCTCTCAAAATATGTTCGCATTGCCGCTGTTGCATGTCTTGTGGCTGTTAGACAGCCACGACACATACAGGGATTGCCTGTTTGTCAGGCAATTCCTGCATGTGTCGCGGCTGTCAATCAGCCGCAGTGATGTGAACATATTTTGCGAGCACACCGAAGACACTCAGTTAGCACCTGAGCGTGCTTGGATAACAACTTATTCGAGCACGTTCGCTCATCATTACTAGTACTTAAGTTTTCCTGTGATGTGGTTTATGAAGACTGAAATAAACCAGCTAGACTTTTAAATAGAAACGGTTTTTGTGATACCTCAGATTGCTCTCAAGTGAGTAGCATTATTACAGCGCACACATGTAGATATACACATATCACATACACGTTGTAACGATGTGCCTGGCTCCCCTGCATGCTATCACCTTCTCCCGGCGTGCAGGGACGCCCTGGTCCCTGCTCCGTGGTCCTCAGCACGTTCCCTGTCCCCGGCGTGCTCCTGCACCTGTCTTCCTTGTGTGCACGCCGCACTGAGTCCGCGGCGTGCCTAGGGTGTGTGCACGTTTTCCAGTTTTTAAAGAGATAGCACGTGCACATGGTAAATGCTCCCAGCAACTCCAGTTGACCCTTGAATCCTCCAGGGTAGCACCGGATTACAAACGGAGAGACTTTCCAATGCCCTGTTCCTGATATTACACCTGCTTTGTCCTATGCTGAGCATGGCTTGATGGAAAGGAGCATCCTGGTCACAAGGATGGTGAGACTTGTCTCTTCTCTTTTAGCAGTCGGAAGATGTCGTGGTCCTGATGAGAAGTTCTGGGAGTCCGTGAAGAGGTGTCGGCCACCAACTTCTCTGCAGAGAGTCCTTGCGGACTTGAAAAAGAGGGGGCGTAAGGGGGAGTATTGTAGTCACGCCTTTCTAGGGGAAGTCTGGCTCGTGGCTCACTGGGTCCACGAACCACGTGCGCCTCCTTAAAGCATGACACACGTATATAAACATAGCACACACATGTGTATATATGTGTATATACATAATACATACACACATATGTATATACACATATCTCATATATACACACATATGTATATACAAAGTGCATACATACACATACCGTACAGACCAAAAGTTTGAACACACCTTCTCATTTAAAGATTTTTCTGTATTTTCATGACTTTGAAAATTGTACATTCACTCTGAAGGCATCAAAACTATGAATTAACACATGTGGAATTTTATACTTAACAAAAAAGTGTGAAACCACTGAAAATATGTCTTATATTCCAGGTTCTTCAAAGTAGCCACCTTTTGCTTTGATGACTGCTTTGCACACTCTTGGCATTCTCTTGATGAGCTTCAAGAGGTAGTCACCGGAAATGGTCTTCCAACAATCTTAAAGGAGTTCCCAGAGATGCTTAGCACTTGTTGGCCCTTTTGCCTTCACTCTGCGGTCCAGCTCACCACAAACCATCTCGACTGGGTTCAGGTCTGGTACTAGTATAGAAGGTGAAGAAAAGATAAACATATTGTCACGCTAGGTATGGGGAGAACCCAGCATATAATGACGGGAAAAGGGGAGGGAGCCCTACGACTAGGGAAAGGGAAAGTGGAGACCCCTAAACAGATCTAATGACAAACCCTGGCTCCCCTATAGACCCTAAATAGGTTCTGCACATATTGCCGAGCAGGAAACCTGGACCTAGCTGACCCTAAGGCTAGGCCCTAGGTAGGGAGCAGGAGGGGTGAGCACTAAGTCAGCCCCACTACAAACTACAGTATACAAAGGGGAAACAAAGGGGGGAATACACTTAGCTCCAAGATGACACGGGAGAAAGCAGGGCAACAATCCAAATGTAGTAGGCAGGGAGCGCGGCATCCTCCGGCGCTTCTGCCTCTGTTGCTGCCGGCACGCGCAGCTTCCCGGGCACTTTGCTTAGGTCGCGCGCGCGCTCCCTCCCTCTTAAAGGGGCCGCGCGCGCCGTCCTAAGGAGTCCCCGGCCAATGGCCAGAGGACCTTTCATATAAAAGGCACCTCCTCCAAAATGGAGGTGCCCGTGCAAGGTTGTAGCTTTGTGTGTTTTACTCTGCTTCAGCCCTCAGGTCCCGCTGCTAGCCTGACTACCAGTCCAGCCCGCCAGCCTGACTACAAGTCCAGCCCGCCGGCCTGACTACAAGTCCAGCCCGTCGGCCTGACTACAAGTCCAGTCCGCCGGCCTGACTACAAGTCCAGTCCGCTGGCCTGACTACAAGTCCAGTCCGCCGGCCTGACTACAAGTCCAGTCTGCCGGCCTGACTACAAGTCCAGTCCGCCAGCTTGTCTACTCTCCAGCCCGACAGTCTGTCTACAGTCCAGTCCCCAGTCTGTCTATGCCTGCTTACCTGGAAGCACCTGCCCGTTACCTGCCGTGCCTGCCAGCCCTCTTACCTAGAAGCTCCTGCCTGTCACCTGCCGTGCCTACCAGCCAGCCTACCTGGAGGCTCCTGCTTATTACCTGCCGTGTCTGCCAGTCCGTCTGCCTGGATCACCCGTCTGCCTGCCGTGCTCCTCTGCTGTACCGGTCAGTCCCTGCCTTCTGACCCATGGGAGTCACCTGCTCTCATATAAGGTCGGTCCCCAGAGTAGCACCTGGTCCCTCTGCTCGGTCCTTCCCTGGTCACGGAGTCGATTGAGCCGCCGTGCGAACTTGGTCGGTCCGAGTTGATACCTAGTTACGCCCATCTGGTCCCTCCTTGCACCGCAGCACAGAGGTTCCACCACCCGGATCTGTAACACCACAAAGGAACTCCAAGGTAATTCTAGTTGACTACTAGAATTCCAGGCCCTAATAGGTATAGCACGCTATCACCAGCAGCTCCTGAGGATTTGAGTGTATTTATGGACACAGCAGGGAAGTGCTGATTAACAGCAGAAAGGTGAGGATACCTCAGGGTCCTAAAGGGAAAGGTATAATCCCCAAGCAAGGTGAGGATCACCGTTGGGTCCTAAAGAGAGAGGAATCATAAAAGAATCAGGGAGATGTTTGTAAAGCCAAACGCAGCGACCTTCTACAGCTGGACACCGTATGACTGTCTGTCAACCCTGACACACCCGTGACACATATACTGCCAAGGGAAAAATATAGGCAGGCAGATAAGAAACAAATATTAAATATATCAGTATTGTATATATTTTTAGATAAGTTATTCTTATGTAGCAGTCTGCTTTACATCTTTACCACCAGATGGCGCCTGATTGTAATGAGATTTTGCGGATTGCCATTATGTGTTGCATACACTGCACAATGTTAATAAATGAATGCATGCTGGAACTTTATAAGTAAGCACAGTCTAATTTACTCAAAATCCTGGTTCAGTTCATGTTAGATTCATACTAGCCTCAAAAATGATATCAGACAGACACATATATAATGTGGTAGACCTTCTAGTTGTATCCTCATGTGTCTGTCTTGTTACTTTCAGTATATAATTCTCCGGATTGGCTATGCTTCAGGTAGTTTCCTAACATCCATGGGATTTCCCAACATCCAAGCGGAATGATTAGATTTGGGTGTCAGTCGTTGTTAGATCACAGGTGAGACAGACTGTGCACACTGCTCTCTTTATGTCAAGTGGAAATACAAATTGTCTCAAGATATTTCATTGCCTATCTTCTGAAGAATTAAAGGAGCAGGAACATGTTGTACATGAGCATCATTTGCTCTCTCAGAATGAATGTATAGATATGTATCAATGCCAGGATAATTGTTAATCAATTTACAGATATTTATAAGTATTCTTAGATGGTGTTACAGGAACAATTCTATTTTCCCAACAAAGTCACTGTGACATGCAGTATACCAATACCATAGCCCCTGTCTAAACCTACAGTTCAAATGTTTATATTGCTGCCATTAGTCCCAATAATGCATGATAGTAGTGGTGACTACCTCTTGAAGCTCATCAAGAGAATGGCAAGAGTGTGCAAAGCAGTCATCAAAGCAAATGGTGGCTACTTTGAAGAACCTAGAATATAAGACATATTTTCAGTTGTTTCACACTTTTTTGTTAAGTATATAATTCCACATGTGTTAATTCATAGTTTTGATGCCTTCAGTGTGAATGTACAATTTTCAAAGTCATGAAAATACAGAAAAATCTTTAAATGAGAAGGTGTGTCCAAACTTTTGGTCTGTACTGTATATACATATATGCATAATACATACACATTATATACACATAATGATGACTTCCCAATCCTCACCCTTTCTTTCCTGTTCCTCCCACAAAATTGCTACCTGTATCAAGTTATAACAGTAAACAGGAAGCTCCAGCTGCTGTAACTTAAATAAGGAAGCACTACCATTTTTTATATAACCACACCCCCATCTGATTGTATTTCATATTCTGCACTTCTCTTTTATATTTATTTTACTTACTTCTACGTAGTTCAGCTCCCTGATTTCTTTTCTTCTTATACAATCTTGTATTGATTCCAAGCTCTCATCTTTAGAAATGGAAGAACTGATTTACAGGACTCCGGTCCATCGGCCAGGCCAGTACTCTGTGACTGCTGGACCGGAGGCCTGTAAATCTCCTTACCTCCTGGGATTCCTGGCTCTTTTTTTGATTAACCTGGCTTTTACGATGTTGTGATGCGAACACGAATTGCGCCAGCCTGGCAAATCAAAAGAAGAGTTGGGAGTGCCGGGAGGTAAATAGATTTGCAGGCCTCCTGTCCAGCAGTCACAGAGTACTGACCTGGCTGATGCACCAGAGTCCTACGAATCGATTATCCCATCTTTACTTATCTTGTATTTATTTTTTCCTTCTATGCACTACTATCCCATGATTCTGCTTGCTAAAATGACACTATGATTATCCTTCACTCTATGTTCCCTTAAATAAGCTAATATTTTATTAGTATACAGTCAAGAAGACCAAACTGGCATCACGTACACTACCATTCAAAAGTTTAGGGTCATTTAGAAATTTCATTATTTTTGAAAAAGAAAAGCACATTTTTTGTAAATGAAGCTAACATTAAATGAATCAGAAATACACTCTATACATTGTTAATGTGGTATATGACTATTCTAGCTGCAAACGTCTTTTTTATTGCAATATCTACATAGGTGTATAGAGGCCCATTTCCAGCAACCACCACTCCAGTGTTTTAATGGTACATTATGTTTGCTAACTGTGTAGGAAGGGTAATGGATGTTTAGAAAACCCTAGAAAACCCTTGTACAAGTATGTTAGCCCTGCTGAAAACGGTTTGGCTGATTTGAGAAGCTATAAAATTGACCTTCCTTTGAGCTAGTTGAGAATCTGGAGCATTACATTTGTTTGTTCTATGAAACTCTCAAAATGGCCAGAAAAAGAGAACGTTCATGTGAAACTCGTCAGTCTATTCTTGTTCTTAGAAATAAAGGCTATTCCATGCGAGAAGTTGCCAAGAAACTGAAGATTTTCTACAACGGTGTATACTACTCCCTTCGGAGGAGAGCACAAACAGGCTCTAACCAGAGTAGAAAGAGAAGTGGGAGGCCCCGCTGCTCAACTGAGTAACAAGACAAGTACATTAGAGTCTCTAGTTTGAGAAATCGACGCCTCACAGCTTCTCAACTGGCAGCTTCATTAAATAGTATACGCAAAACGCCAGTGTCAACGTCTACAGTGAAGAGGCGACTCCGGGATGCTGGCCTTCAGAGCAAAGTGGCAAAGAAAAAGCCATATCTGAGAGTGGCTAATAAAAGGAAAAGATTAATATGGGCAAAAAAAGACAGACATTGGACAGAGGAAGATTGGAAAAAAGTTTTATGGACAGACGAGTCAAAGTTTGAGGTGTTTAGATCACACAGAAGAACATTTGTGAGATGCAGAACAACTGAGAAGATGCTGGAAGAGTGCCTGACGCCATCTGTCAAGCATGGTGGAGGTAATGTGATGGTCTGGGGTTGCTTTGGTGCTGGTAAAATGGGAGATTTGTACAAGGTAAATGGGATTTTGAATAAGGAAGGCTATCACTCCATTTTGCAACGCCATGCCATTCCCTGTGGACAGCGCTTGATTGGAGCCAATTTCATCCTACAACAGGACAATGACCTAAAACACACCTCCAAATTATGCATGAACTATTTAGGGTAGAAGCAGGCAGCTGGTATTCTATCTGTAATGGAGTGGCCAGTGCAGTCACCAGATCTCAACCCCATTGAGCTGTTGTGGGAGCAGCTTGACCGTATGGTACGCAAAAAGTGCCCATCAAGCCAATCCAACTTGTGCGAGGGGCTTCAGGAGGCATGGGGTGAAATTTCTCAAGATTACCTCAGCAAATTAACAGCTAGAATGCCAAAGGTCTGCAATGCTGTAATTGCTGCAAAGGGAGCATTCTTTGATGAAAGCAAAGTTTGAAGGAGAAAATTATTCTTTCAAATAAAAATCATTATTTCTAACCTTGTCAATGTCTGGACTATATTTTCTATTAATTTTGAAACTCATTTGATAAATAAAAGTATGAGTTTTCATGGAAAACACAAAATCGTCTGGGTGACCCCAAACTTTTGAACGGTAGTATATCTTATAACTGTGTGACAGGAGCTGTCTATTAATCATCAGTAAATGTGATAGCCGTTTCTGTTTCCCACTGTGGTGAACTTCAGTAGTACAGTCCATGCAGCTTTATCACAAAGGAACTTTTAACTTAGATGGTGACCCCCCCCCCTGAATAGAATGTAAAACCATGTATTTCCCAGGGGAAAATTATTAGATGAGATCACTTAACTGAAAAGTAGTATAGCAAGACTTCTATATAAGGTAATGCTAGCTGAATTATATAATTATACTGGCGGACTGGTGATATGATGAATTAAAAACTCATGGAGTGCTATTTAAAAGGAACACGGGTAGGATCTACAGAGACCCTTTTCCTGCCCCATCCCTAACTAACTGCTCCTCAGCTCCCTACTTGCCCCCTACTAGCTATGCTCCTTATTTACTCAGCAATATCTCTATCATTTACCGAACATAGCTTGAATGTTTTAGGTTATTATTTTATTATTATTTTACTCACTTATATAGCGCCATTAATTCCACAGCACTTTACAGACATTATTGGCACTGTCCCCATTGGGGCACACAATCTTAATTCCTTATCAGTATGTCTTTGGAGTGTGGGAGGAAACCGGAGAACCCGGAGGAAACCCACGCAAACACGGGGAGAACATATAAACTCCTTACAGATGTTGTCCTTGGTGGGATTTGAACCCAGGACCCCAACGCTTCAAAGCTGCAGTACTAACCACTGAGCAACCATACTGCCCTAAGTTGATTTCTACTGCAATGTACTATGGAAGATACCCAAACTAATCGTTGTAAACTTGTAGAAGTGAACTACAGTAGTGATAAGCAAACATTAAAGGGGATGTCCAGGACTGACATATTGAAGACCTATCACTTGAAAAGGGCACAAATTTGAGATGGGTGTGTGTCCAACACCCAAAAACCCCCCACAAATCAGCTGAATCCTGCTTTGGCAGTGGTCAGAACTAAGCAATGTTTGGAGCAGAACACAGCATCCTGTACATACCTTAGTGACCGCTCTTGGGTATTGCTCTTCATCCCTCACTCACAGTTGATTCCCGCTGATCGGTTATCAATATTTCAGACACAAACAACCTTTTTAATATAACTTTCTTTATATTATTAAATTAACCATGAATTTTTTGATGTATCTATAGGTGCATTATAATACACAGTTTCACTGAACTATGAAAACTGATACTTATATTAAGACATGCCATGTGGAGGAAAACTCCATTCGGTTCTGTGTGGTCTTACACAAGTCTTTTTATAACTAGTATTATGCAGAGTGTACATGATATGCGAGTAAAAATAATCAGATAATGTAAATAGCACCAACACTTTCTGAGATAATAAATATTTTCTGAGCTTTGATTGTTTTCATAGGCGTTATTCTGGTGCTGTTAGAATATTTCTCAAACATTTAAATGGATTGTTGATTCAATCCATCTTCTCCTTTCTATACATTGTCTCAGAGCTTTTTCAAGTGGACGCCAAAGAAAATATAAGAGACTGACACCTGATAATATCGTAGTGATAAATATTGTGTAATAGAGTTATGATCACATTGTCATACAGGAGAGAAGGATGATAAGATGGGCACTTGACAAGTAACTGCTGCAAACTTAGTAGAACACTCTGATCAGCCATAAAAAAAAAAATATTTAAAAAAAATTGACACTTGTCTTTTATTAAACAGGTGATAAGTACAGTGGCTTGCAAAAGTATTCATCCCCTTGCTTTTTATCTATTTTGTTACATTACAACCTGTGTTTAAATATTTTTGTAATATGATTTGTGTGTGATGCATCAGCACTAAATAGTCTAAGTTGGTGAAGATGGGTAGGATCAAATAACTTGTGCATATGTATTCACCCCTTTTGCTATGAAGTCCCTAAAAATTTCTGGTGCAAGCAATTACCTTCAAGACACATTCTTAATGAAAGGAAGTCCACCTGTGTGCAATCTAAGCGTCACATGGTCTGTTAGTATATAAACTTTACCTTTTCTGAAAGACAAAAGAGACTGCAACACCATTAAGCAAGAGGCACCACTAACCAAACAACAGAATGAAGACCAAGGAGATCTCTAAATGAGTCAGGGACAAAGTTGTTCAGAAGTAAAAGTCAGAGTTGGGTTATAAAAAAAGATCCCAATCTCTGATGATCCCCGGAGCACCATCAAATCCATTATCATCAAATGGAAAGAACATGGTACCACAACAAACCCGCCCACCAAAACGCTCAGCCCGGACAAGGAGGGCATTAATCTGAGAGGCAGCAAGAGACCAAAGGTAACCCTGATGGAGCTGCAGAGTTCCCAAGCAGAGACTGGAGTATCTGTCCATACTACCACAATAAGCCGTACACTCCACAGAGGTGGCCTTTATGGAAGACTGGGCAGAAAAAAACCTTTACTTATACACAACAATTGTAAGGCTTGTTTTGAATTTGCCAAAAGACATGTGGGAAACTCCCCAAATGTATGGAGGAAGGTGCTGTGGCCATATGAGACCAAAATTTAACTTTTTGACCACCAGGGTAAACGCTATGTCTGGCACCAAACCAACACAGCTCATCACCCCAAGAACACCATGCCCACAGTGAAACATGGTGGTGGCAGCATCATGCTGTGGGAATGTTTTTCGGCAGCGGGGACAGGGAAAATGGTCCTATTTGAGGGGAAGATGGATGGTGCAAAATAAAGGGATGTTCTTGAGCAAAACCTATTTCAGTCTGTCAGTGATTTGAGGCTGGGACGGAGGTTCACCTTTCAACAAGACAATGACAGAAAGCATACTGCTAAAGCAACACTCGAGTGATTTAAAGGGAACCATGTAAATGTTTTGGAGTGGCCTAGTCAAAGCACAGACCTTAATCCAGTTAAGAATCTGGAATCAGTTTTGAAGATTGCTGTTCACTAGAGGAAACCATGTAACTTGATGGAGCTGGAGCAGTTTTGCCTTGAGGAATAGGCAAAATCCCTGTGGCAAGATGTGGAAAGCTCATAGAGACTTATCCACAGCGACTTGCAGCTGTAACTGCTGCAAAAGGAGGCTCTACAAAGTACTGACTTTATGGGGGTGAATAGTTATACACTAAAGTTTTCAGTTATTTTGTCCTATTTGTTTTTTGCTTCACAATAAAAAGAAAACCAAATTTTCAATTATAGGCATGTTCTTTACATGAACTGATGCAAACTATAAAAAAAACAGTGAAATTCCAGGTTGTCAGGTAGCAAAGCACGAAAATGCCAAGGGGGTGAATACTTTCGCAATCCACTGTATCTGATTGCTGGAAACCCATTGATGGAACCACCAACGATCATTGAACAGAGATAGCGCTGAGTGTTGTACTTGGGTGATTTTTTTTGCATTCTTGAGCAAAGTCACATGCATATTTTTGAGCAAAATTTCTGCACAATAGTAGCAAATTTCCCCTGTCCTTGCACAAATCAGTACAAAAAAAAACATCTAGAAGAGGTGCAGGATTTTTTTGTGACAGACAAATAAAAAAAGTCGTACTGCTGAGGAGATACACATAGGCTAATTCCCTATGGGTAGAAATTGGAGAGGTGCAAAAGAGGTCATATGATCAGACAAGAAAAAAAGGAGCTTACCCATAATGCAGCTATATGTTGGAAAAAAATCTTTATAAGCATAGTGAATTGCATGTACTGTTTAGAGCACTTTATTAGGGTATTATTTAGCACTGGTGAGAAGGGATGAGCGGACCCGTGGAAGTTCGGGTTCTGGTCCTAGACCAACTTTAGTCCAAAGTTCGATTCGGGTACCAGAACTGTACCCGAACTTTAACCTGATTGAAATCAATAGGGTCTCTCTCTCTCTCCTTCCCCCGGACCTCCGAACATGAAAAAAGAGTTCCGGGAGAAATCTGTACTTCCGAAGTTTAGCACCAAGCACTAACTGTTCGGTACAAACCCCAAACTTTTAAGTTTGGGTTTGCTCATCTCTACTGGTGACATTATACCTTTTGGACTCTATTTTTAGGTACTACAGTATATGAGTAATATAGTTGTTAGCTCTGCAAAATTTGCTTTTAGTAGATATTATATGGATACTGTATCACAGATGTAGAAAGGCTATCTTTACAGTGACGGGGTGCTATGGCGTTAACATATTACTCCCACCATATGTTAGTAGCGCACTTTGTATTAGAATGGCTGCACTATGAACATAATGATCCATGTGGTGCACTACATTAATAGCACAGCATGTCCAAGTCAGGGATCGCTACTTTGTAGTATTACACCCTAATTGCATAATATTTGTGCACTATATGAATACAATTTGTCTACATGGTTTTGTTTGCACATTAAATTGCATCATTATACAGAGGGGAAAATAAGTATTTGATACACTGCCATTTTTGCAAGTTTTCCCACCTACAAAGAATGGAGAGGTCTGTAATTTTTGAACTCGTTACCTGTATAAAAGACACCTGTCCACACACACAATCAATCACACTCCAACCTCTCCACCATGGCCAAGACCAAAGAGTTGTCTAAGGACACCAGTGACAAAATTGTAGACCTGCACAAGGCTGGGATGGGCTACAGGACAATAGGCAAGCAGCTTCGTGAGAAGTCAACAACTGTTGGCACACTTATTAGAAAATGGAAGAAACACAAGATGACTATCAATCTTCCTCGGACAGGGGCTCCATGCAAGATCTCGTCTCGTGGAGTAAGAATGATTCTGAGAAAGTTCAGAAATCAGCACAGAACTACACGGGAGGACCTGGTCAATGACCTGAAGAGAGCTGGGACCACAGTCTCAAACATTACCGCTAGTAAGACACTACGCCATCAAGGATTAAAATCCTGCAGGGCACGCAAGGTCCCCCCTGCTCACACCAGCACATGTCCAGGCCTGTTTGAAGTTCTTCAATGACTATCTGGATGATCCAGAGGAGGCATGGGAGAAGGTCATGTGGTCAGATTAGACCAAAATAGAACTTTTTGGTACCAACTCCACTCACCATGTTTGGAGGAAGAAGAAGGAGGAGTACAACCCCAAGAACACTGTCCCAATCGTGAAGCATGGTGAGGAAACATCATACTTTGGGGGTGCTTTTCTGGAAATGGGACAGAACAACTGCACCGTATTGAAGGGACGATGGATGGGGTCATGTATCACGAGATTTTTGGCCAACAACCTCCTTCCCTCAGTAAGAGCATTGAAGAGGGTAGTGGCTGGGTCTTCCATCATGACAATGACCTGAAACACGCAGCCAGGGCAACTAAGGAGTGACTCTGTAAAAAGCAATTCAAGGTCCTGGAGTGGTCTAGCCAGTCTCCAAACCTGAACCGAATTGAAAATCTTTGGAGGGAGCAGAAACTCAATGTTGCCCAGCAACAGCCCCAAAACCTGAAAGATCTGGATAAGATCTGTATGGAGGAGTGGGCCAAAATCCCTGCTGCAGCGTGTGCAAACCTGGTCAAAAACTACAGGAAACGTCTGACCTCTGTAATTGCAAACAAAGGTTTCTGCACCAAATATTAAGTTCTGTTTTTCTATTGTATGAAATACTTATTCCATGCAATAAAATGCAAATTAATTATGTAAAAATCATACAAGGTGATTGTCTGGATTTTTTTAAGATTCTGTCTCTCACAGGTGAAGTGTATCTACGATAACAATTACAGACCTCTCCATTTTTGTAGGTGGGAATGTAGCGCCGGGAGGGTTCGGCCGCTACAGAGGTGTTGCATCTCAACCAGATGTGCAATATCTCACTTCCAGGTAAGGATGGAGTGTGGATCAGGACCCTGAAACCTGCATGCATTACACCACATTTCCGGGGGGCAGGGCGACCAATATGCTCCAAGTAGAGCACGACAGTCCCTGTCCCTGGCTGGAGTGGGGGGAGGGAACACAGAGGAAGGGGGGACCCTGTAGTGCATAGGAGGGAGAGGGCAGTTCCTGGGTGCACTTAGAAGGAGGTATAAAAGGTGGGCACCATCTTAGTGCGAGAGAGAGCAGTGGAGGTCAGTCCAGTCAGAGGAGGAGAGAGGGAGCAGAGACTCAGGCCGAGCTCTGCTCCGCAGGCAGGCCTGAGAGAACGGCCGGAGCCTGGAGGAAGGAGAAGGAAAGAAGAGGAGCGGAGGAGGCTCCAGGAACAAGGAACGAAGGGACCCCAGGGGTGTGGACTGGCGAGTCGCCACCGCACGCCCGAATCTACCTGCGTAGTGTGGTCAGGCCAAAGGGGGAGACCGGTCCCCGAAGCTAGTGGAGGCGGGGAACTACCCTCAGCTAGAAACCGGAGGCTGTGACATTTTATGTGGCGCAGCCCCTCGCTACACTCGCTAGGAAGGCACCACATAGGGTCAGGGAAACGGCACTAAGGTTTACCAGAGAAGGCCCGAGGCAGCCGGACAGAAGCGAGGTCACTGGCGGGGTATGACAGGCCAGAGAAAGGACACACAAAGGGGGTCCTGTAAAACACTCCAAAGTTATCTGGGAGTAGGCCGAGCCCCTCACCTGGTGAACACAGTGCGACGCGGGACGTTATGATCAGCTGTAGTAACGTGGATAAAGAGCTGTGAGTAAATACCCTGGACTGCATTACAGGACTCTGTGTCGTTACTGCTGCTCCTGCGCGCCATCACCCCCAATATCCACACTTGCTGCCCTGAGGCTATACTCCTCCCGTGAGGAGTTGTACTATCCTCTGCTGCACCTACAACACCAGCCTCAGCGGTCTGCCCTGCAACGGCGGTTCATTCTGACCGCAATCCACGGGTGGCGTAGTCGGACATTTAATCACAAAACCCTATAAATAGACTGCCATTTGGGTTGACCGCCCTGAGCCACGGGACCGGGCCCCCGCCACACAAGGACTACAACCCCCAGCATCCACAACGGGTACGGTTCCGGGTATCCCCACACACACATGGCCCAGGGGGCGCGTCAGGAAAACTTGCAAAATCGGCACTGTATCAAATACTTATTTTCCCCACTGTATGTGGTATTGTATGGATGTTTTTCTTTAACCTGATGATTCTGGTCAAATCCATGAGAATGAATGGCTGTATCTTTTCCTCGCTAATATTAAAATGAGTATTTTACTTATTGTGGATTTCTTTTCAATGTGTATAACTTAACATATACAGATATAGCATGTGCTAAGTGAACGTCAAACGTCCGTCTGAAAGTAAATGAGTAGCCGTGCTTCACCCAAGGGGTAACTTTATCATTCCCTCTGTCCTAGTTTTCTTGTATAAAGTTGCAAAATTTGTCTGTAGTGGTAATTGCACAAACTTTTCTTGCAGCCCAAATCATGGCCATTTTTATTAAGAGCTTTGCGCTTCCTAAAATATTGGCACACCTCACTCCAATGGGCTATAGACTGCAGTATGAAAAAGGTTGGTGTGTCAAAAGACAGCCTTGATAAATTCCCTCCACTGTGTAGGCGTGCTACATTTACTCTGCTGTCTTACAGGGTCTTTAAATGCCTGCTCCTTTTTTTTTCCAGAAGATCATTTGTGAAGTCAGACATACATGTTGGAAGAGAGGACCAGGCTCGCTATCTCCATTGTAGTTAATCTCAAAGCTGTTCAATGGGTCTTGCTCAGGTCTCTTTGCAACCAGTCAAGTTCTTCCACACCAAACTCACCCAACAATACTTTATGCACTCAGGAACATTCATGCTGGAACAGAAAAAGGTCATCCCCAAACTGTTCCCACAAAGTTGGAAGTATACAATTATTCAAAATATCTTGAGAATACACTGTGTGCAGAATTATTAGGCAAATGAGTATTTTGATCACATGATACTTTTTATACATGTTGTCCTACTCCAAGCTGCATAGGCTTGAGCGCCAACTACCAATTAAGTAAATCTGGTGATGTGCGTCTCTGTAATGAGGAGGGGTGTTGACTAATGACATCAACACTCTATATAAGGTGTGCTTAATTATTAGGCAACTTCCTTTCCTTTGGCAAAATGGGTCAGAAGAGAGAGATTTGACGGGCTCAGAAAAGTCCAAAATTGTGAGATGTCCTGCAGAGGGATGCAGCAGTCTTGAAATTTCCAAACTTTTGAAGTGTGATCACCGAACAATCCATGGCAAATAGCCAACAGGGTCGCAAGAAGCGTGTTGGCCAAAAAAGGCGCAAAATAACTGCCCATGAATTGAGGAAAATCAAGCGTGAAGCTGCCAAGATGCCATTCGCCACCAGTTTTGCCATATTTCAGAGCTGCAACGTTACTGGAGTATCAAAAAGCACAAGGTGTGCGATACTCAAGGACATGGCCAATGTAAGGAAGGCTGAAAAACGACCACCTTTGAACAAGAAGCATAAGATAAAACGTCAAGAATGGGCCAAGAAATATCTTAAGACTGATTTTTCAAAGGTTTTATGGACTGATGAAATGAGAGTGACTCTTGATGGGCCAGATGGATGGGCCAGAGGCTGGATCAGTAAAGGGCAGAGAGCTCTACTCCGACTCAGACGCCAGCAAGGTGGAGGTGGGGTACTGGTATGGGCTCGTATCAAAGATGAACTTGTGGGACCTTTTCGGGTTGAGGATGGAGTGAAGCTAAACTGCCAGACCTACTGACAGTTTCTGGAAGACAACTTCTTCAAGCAGTGGTACAGGAAGAAGTCGGTATCGTTCAAGAAAAACATGATTTTCATGCAGGACAATGCTCCATCACATGCATCCAACTACTCCACAGCATGGCTGGTCAGTAAAGGTCTAAAAGAAGAAAAAATAATGGCATGGCCCCCTTGTTCACCCAATCTGAACCCCATAGAGAACCTGTGGTCCATCATAAAATGTGAGATCTACAGGGAGGGAAAACAGTACACCTCTCGGAACAGTGTCTGGGAGGCTGTGGTGGCTGCTGCACGCAATGTTGATCGAAAACAGATCAAGCAACTGACAGAATCTATGGATGGAAGGCTGTTGAGTGTCATCATAAAGAAAGGTGGCTATATTGATCACTAATTTTTTTGGTTTTTGTTTTTGCATGTCAGAAATGTTTATTTCTAAATTTTGTGCACTGATATTGGTTTTACCTGGTGAAAATAAACAAGTGAGATGGGATTATATTTGGTTTTTATTAAGTTGCCTAATAATTCTACACAGTAATAGTTACCTGCACAAACAGATATCCTCCTAAGATAGCCAAATCTAAAAAAAAAACACTCCAACTTCCAAAAATATTAAGCTTGGATATTTATGAGTCTTTTGGGTTGATTGAGAACATAGTTGTTGATCAATAATAAAAATAATCCTCTAAAATACAACTTGCCTAATAATTCTGCACACAGTGCATTACCTGTGAAAATATTACTAAAACGAATATACATACAGTATATTTGTTTAATATTTTCACAGGTAATAGTAATATTTTATGGTGACGTTTGGGTAATACTATTTCACCTGACATGTTAAAATAATAATAAAACAGATCTATAATGTAACGGGAGATATGTGTCTCTGTCTGAAGCCTTTATAGACTGCGCATGCGTGGCTCCAGAGAGAAGACCGCATCCAGCCGTTACAGGTAAGAGGAGTATATGGCGCCGGAGATCACGGTATGCGTAGACACTGAACGGATAGCGTGATCTCCGGCGCCATACTTACATACTTACCTGACCAGGAGGAGCGTTGCCGCGGCGCCTCTCTTCGCCGGAGACCGGGGCAGGAGTGAGGCGTCGGATCGGCCCATGCGCATAGCGCTATCCGGCGCCATTTTACTGAAGACACATTTGCAGTGTGTCTTCAGCAAAATGGCGCCGGACAGCGCGGTATGGGCACGCGCATACTCCGGTGCTGCACTCCTCCCTCGGCCTCCAGCAGAACAGGACACAGCAGCACTGGCGCACAGGGAAGAAAGGTAAGTATATAAGTGTTTAATTTTTTGCATGTGTGTACAGTGTGAAAGGGATGCGGGGTGCCATAGATACCAGGATTGGGGGGTGAGTGGGCCACACATACCAGAATTGGGGTGTGAGGGGACCACACATACCAGGATTTGGGGAATGATGGGTACCAAGCATAGCAGGATTGTGGGATGAGGGGACCATACATACCAGGATTGGGGGGTGAGGGGACCATGCATACCAGGATGGAGGGGTACCACACATACCAGGATTGTGGGGTGAGGGTACCATGCATACCAGGATTGGGGGATGAGGGGACCATGCATACCAGGATTGTGGGGTGAGGGGATCATGCTTACCGGGATGAGGGGTACCACACATACCAGGATTGGGGGGTGAAGGGACCATGCATACCAGGATTGCGGTGTGAGGGGACCATGCATACCAGGATTGAGGGGTGAGGAGTATCACACATACCAGGATTGGGGGGTGAAGGGACCATGCACACCAGGATGAGGGGTACCACACATACCATTATTGGGGGATGAGGGGACCATGCATACCAGGATTGGGGGGGTGAGGGGACCATGCATACCAGGATGAGGGGTACCACACATACCATTATTGGGGGATGAGGGGACCATGTATACCAGGATTGGGGGGTGAGGGGACCATGCATACCAGGATTGGCGGGTGAGGGGACCATGCATACCAGGATTGAGGGGTGAGGGGACCATGCATACCAGGATTGGGGGGTGAGGGGACCATGCATACCAGGATTGGGGGGTGAGGGGTGCCATGCATACCAGAATAGGGATGAGGGATACCATACATACCAGGATAGGAATGAGGGGTGCCATGCATACCAGGATAAGGGATGAGGTGCCAAGCATACCAGGATGACGGGTACCATGCATACCAGATTCAGGATGAGGGGTACCATGCATACCAGGATAAGGATGAGTGATGCCATGCATACTAGGATGAGGGATTGGGTGCCATGCATACCAGGTTTCTGGGATGAGGAGGCCATACATACCAGAATTGGGATGAGGGGTGCCATGCATACCAGGATGAGGGGTACCATACATACCAGAATAGGGATGAGGGGTACCATGCATACCAGGATGAGAGATGGGATGCCATGCATACCAGGATGAGGGGTACCATACATACCAGTATAGGGATGAGGGGTACCATGTATAACAGCATTGGGGATGAGGGGCCCATGCATACCAGGATAGGGGTGAGGAGTGCCATGCATACCAGGATAGGGATGAGAAGTGCCATGCATACCAGGATTGGGGATGACGGAGCCATGCATACCAGGATTGGGGATGAGGGAGCCATGCATACCAGGATGGGGGATGAGGGAGCCATGCATACCAGGATTGGGGACGAGAGGTGCCATGCATACCAGGATTGGGGATGAGGAAGCCATGCATACCAGGATTGGGGATGAGGGGTGCCATGCATACCAGGATTGGGGATGAGGGGTGCCATGCATACCAGGATTGGGGATGAGGGGTGCCATGCATACCAGGATTGGGGATGAGGGAGCCATGCATACCAGGATTGGGGATGAGGGGTGCCATGCATATCAGGATTGGGGATGAGGGGTGCCATGCATATCAGGATTGGGGATGAGGGATGCCATGCATACCAGGATTCGGATTAGGGGCCATGCATACCAGGATAGAGATGAGAAGTGCCATGCATACCAGGATGGGGGTGAGGGGTGCCATGCATACCAGGATGTGGGTGAGGGGTGCCATGCATACCGGGATGAGGGATACCATACATACCAGGATAGGGATGAGGGATGGGGTACCATGCATACCAGAATAGGGATGAGGAGTACCACACATCCCAGGATTGGGGATGAGGTGTGCCACGCATGCCAGGATTGGGGGGTGAGGGGTGCCATGCATACCAGGATTGGGGATGAGGGGTGCCATGCCTTCCAGGATTGGGGATGAGGGGTGCCATGCATACCAGAATTGGGCATGAGGGGTGCCATGCATACCAGGATTAGGGATGAGGGGTGCCATGCATACCAGGATTGGGGATGAGGGATGCCATGCATACCAGGATTCGGATGAGGGGCCATGCATACCAGGATAGGGATGAGGAGTGCCATGCATACCAGGATGTGGGTGAGGGGTGCCATGCATACCAGGATGAGGGATACCATACATACCAGGATAGGGATGAGGGATGGGTACCATGCATACCAGGATTCGGATGAGGGGCCATTCATACCAGGATAGGGATGAGGAGTACCACACATACCAGTATTGGGGATGAGGGGTGCCACGCTTACCAGGATTGGGGGTGAGGGGTGCCATGTATACCAGGATTGGGGATGAGGGGTGCCATGCCTTCCAGGATTGGGGTTGAGGGGTGCCATGCATACCAGGATTGGGGGTGAGGGGTGCCATTTGGCCACCACTGTACAGTATACAGTGGTGGCCAAAAGTATTGGCACCCCTGCAATTCTGTCAGATAATACTCAGTTTCTTCCTGAAAATGATTGCAGTCACAAATTCTTTGGTATTATTATCTTCATTTAATTTGTCTTCAATGAAAAAAAACACAAAAAGAATTGTCCTAAAGCCAAATTGGATATAATTCCACACCAAACCTAAAAAAGGGGGTGGACAAAAGTATTGGGACCCTTTGAAAAATCATGTGATGCTTTTCTAATTCGTGTAATTAACAGCACCTGTAACTTACCTGTGGCACCTAACAGGTGTTGGCAATAACTAAATCACACTTGCAGCCAGTTAACATGGATTAAACTTGACTCAACCTCTGTCCTGTGTCCTTGTGTGTACCACATTGAGCATGGAGAAAAAAAAGAAGACCAAAGAACTGTCTGAAGACTTGAGAAACCAAATTGTGAGGAAGCATGAGCAATCTCAAGTCTACAAGTCCATCTCCAAAGACCTGAATGTTCCTGTGTCTTCCGTGCGCAGTGTCATCAAGAAGTTTAAAGCCCATGGCACTGTGGCTAACCTCCCTAGATGTGGACGGAAAAGAAAAATTGACGAGAGATTTCAACGCAAGATTGTGCGGATGGTGGATAAAGAACCTCGACTAACATCCAAACAAGTTCAAGCTGCCCTGCAGTCCGAGGGTCCAACAGTGTCAACCCGTACTATTCGTCGACGTCTGAATGAAAAGGGACTGTATACCCAGGAAGACCCCACTTCTTACCCCGAGACATAAAAAAGCCAGGCTGGAGTTTGCCAAAACTTACCTGAGAAAGCCTAAAACGTTTTGGAAGAATGTTCTCTGGTCAGATGAGACAAAAGTAGAGCTTTTTGGGAAAAAGCATCAACATAGAGTGTACAGGAAAAAAAAAGAGGCATTCAAAGAAAAGAACACGGTCCCTACAGTCAAACATGGCGGAGGTTCCCTGATGTTTTGGGGTTGCTTTGCTGCCTCTGGCACTGGACGGCTTGACCGTGTGCATGGCATTATGAAGTCTGAAGTCTACTAACAAATTTTGCAGCATAATGTAGGGCCCAGTGTGAGAAAGCTTGGTCTCCTTCAGCGGTCATGGGTCTTCCAGCAGGACAATGACCCAAAACACACTTCCAAAAGCACTATAAAATGGTTTTAGAGAAAGCACTGGAGACTTCTAAGGTGGCCAGCAATGAGTCCAGACCTAAATCCCATAGAACACCTGTGGAGAGATCTCAAAATGGCAGTTTGGAGAAGGCACCCTTCAAATATCAGGGACCTGGAGCAGTTTGCCAAAGAAGAATGGTCTACAATTCCAGCAGAGCATTGTAAGAAACTCATTGATGGTTACCGGAAGCGGTTGTTCGCAGTTATTTTGGCTAAAGGTTGTGCAACCAAGTATTAGGCTGAGGGTGCCAATACTTTTGTCCGGCCCTTTTTTGGAGTTTTGTGCGAAATGATCAATGATTTGATTTTTGCTTCATTCTCTTTTGTGTTTTTTCCTTGCAAGCAAATTAAATGAAGAGAATAATACCAAAGAATTTGTGATTGCAATCATTTTCAGAAAGAAACTGAGTATTATCTGACAGAATTGCAGGGGTGCCAATACTTTTGGCCAGCACTGTATATCCCTTTCACATGTAAAGCGCTATGGAATAAATGGCGCTATAATAATAAATAATAATATTGACCATCGTTATGTTTGGAGGAAAAAGAGAGAAGCTTGAAAGCCTAAAAACTGTTACGGATCCGGGTGGTGGAACTTCTGTGCCGCGGTGCAAGGAGGGACCCAGAGGGGCGTAACTAAGTATCAACTCAGCCCGACCCTGGTCGTACGGCGGCTAACGACTCCGTGACCAGGGAGGGACCGAGCAGAGGGACTCGGTGCTACTCTGGGGACGACCTTGTAAGAGAGCTGGTGGCTCCCACGGGTCAGCAGACTGGGACTGACCGGTATAACGGATGGACACAACAGGCAGGCAGGCGGGTGGTCACGGCAAGTGACAGCAGGAGCCTCCAGGTAGGCTATCAGGTAACAGGCAGGTAACAGGCGAGTGCTCCCAGGTGAGCGGGCTAGCAGTCACGGCAGGTAGCAGGCAGGTAACTGGCAGGTGCTTCCTGGTAAGCAGGTGGATTTGCCCATAGACAGACTGGCGGGTAGAACGGAAGACAGACTGTCGGGCTGGAGAGTAGTCAGACTGGCAGACTGGAACAATAGTCAGGCTGGCAACTGGACCTGAGGGCTGAAGCAGAGGTAAGTATGCTGTGCATCAACTATTGTTCGGGCACCTCCATTTTGGAGGAGGTGCCTTATATATGGGAGGTCCTCCGGCTATTGGCCGGGGATTCCTTAGGACTGCAACAGCTGGAAGAGGAGTGCAGGAGGACGCCGCGCGGGGAGCGGGGAGGTGAGAGGGACGGCGTCTCTGCCTGGCAGGGGGCAGAGACGCCGATGCTACAAAAACACCATCCAAACTGTGAAACACGGGTGTGGCAGTATCATGTTGTGGGGTTGTTTTACTGCAGCAGGGACTGGTGTACTTCACAAAATAGATGGCATCATGAGAAAAGAAGATTATGTCCAATACTGAAGCAACATCTCAAGACATCAGCCAGGAAGTTAAAGCTTGGACGGAAATGGGTCTTCCAAATGGACAGTGACCTGAAGCATATTGCCAAAATGGTAACAAAGTGGCTTAAGGATAACAAAGTCAATGTTTTGGAGTGACCATCACAAAGCCCTGATCTTAATCCTATTGAAAATTTATGGGCAAAGCTGAAAAGGCAGCCTGCATCAGTTATACCAGTTTTGTCAGGAGGAAAGGCCACTTTGCCAAGAAGAAGCCATTACTCCAAAAGAAACATAAAAAAGTCTGATTAATGTTTGCAAATGCACACAGGAACAAACACCTTAATTTTTGGAGACATGTCCTGTGGTCTGATGTAACTAAAATTTTACTTTTTGGGCATAATGGTCCTCGCTCCTCCTGTACCAGTCGCCGACTTGTATTGTTCAAAATTTATTGTAATTGTTTGTGCTATGTATATCCCTTTCACATGTAAAGTGCCATGGAATAAATGGCGCTATAATAATAAATAATAATAATGACCATCGTTACGTTTGGAGGAAAAAGAGAGAAGCTTGGAAGCCTAAAAACACCATCCCAACTGTGAAACACGGGTGTGGCAGCATCATGTTGTGGGGTTGTTTTACTGCAGCAGGGACTAGTGCACTTCACAAAATAGATGGCATCATGAGAAAAGAAGATTATGTGCAATACTGAAGCAACATCTCAAGATATCAGCCAGGAAGTTAAAGCTTTGACGGAAATGGGTCTTCCAAATGGACAATGACCCGAAGCATACTGCCAAAATGGTAACAAAGTAGCTTAAGGATAACAAAGTCAATGTTTTGGAGTGGCCATCACAAAGCCATGATCTCAATCCTATTGAAAATTTATGGGCAAAGCTGAAAAGGCAGGTCCGTGCAAGGCGACCTACAATCCTGGATCAGTTACACCAGTTTTGTCAGGAGGAATGGCCCCAAATTTCGACCAACTATTGTGAGAAGCTTGTGGAAGGATATCCCAAATGTTTGACCCAAGTCATTCAGTTTAAGGGCAATGGTGCCAAATACTAATGAAATGTATACAAACTTTTGACTTTGCAGTAAGTAATAAAATGCCTTAAAACATTCTCTCTCTCATTATTCTGGCATTTGGCAAATATTAAAAATTATGGTAATCCTAATTGACCTAAAACGGGAAAGGTTTATTCTGACTTCATGTCAGATATTGAGAAAAAGATGCATATGCGTCTTCTTATATAGTGTATGGAAACTTCTGGTTTCAACTGTATATATTTAATTAATATTTTCACGTGTAATAATAATGCTTTATGGTTACGTTTTGGTAATACTATTTCACCTGACATGTTAAAATATGAATAAAGAGATATATATATTTAATTAATATTTTCACGTGTAATAACATCGTTTTATTGTGACGTTTTGGTAATACTATTTCACCTGACATGTTAAAATATTTATAAAACAGACATATATATTTATATATACAGTACAGACCAAACGTTTGGACACACCTTCTCATTTAAAGATTTTTCTGCATTTTCATGACTATGAAAATTGTACATTCACACTGAAGGCATCAAAACTATGAATTAACACATGTGGAATTATATACTTAACAAAAAAGTGTGAAACATCTGAAAATATGTCTGATATTCTAGGTTCTTCAAAGTAGCCACCTTTTGCTTTGATGACTGCTTTGCACACTCTTGGCATTCTCTTGATGAGCTTCAAGAGGTAGTCACCGGAAATGGTCTTCCAACAATCTTGAAGGAGTTCCCAGATATGCTTAGCACTTGTTGGCCCTTTTGCCTTCATTCTGCGGTCCAGCTCACCCCAAACCATCTCGATTGGGTTCAGGTCTGGTGACTGTGGAGGCCAGGTCATCTGGCATAGCACCCCATCACTCTCCCTCTTGGTCAAATAGCCCTTACACAGCCTGGAGGTGTGTTTGGGGTCATTGTCCTGTTGAAAAATAAATGATGGTCCAACTAAACGCAAACCGGATGGAATAGCATGCCGCTGCAAGATGCTGTGGTAGCCATGCTGGTTCAGTATGCCTTCAATTTTGAATAAATCCCCAACAGTGTCACCAGCAAAGCACCCCCACACCATCACACCTCCTCCTCCATGCTTCACGGTGGGAACCAGGCATGTAGAGTCCATCCGTTCACCTTTTCTGCGTCACACAAAGACACGGTGGTTGGAACCAAAGATCTCAAATTTGAACTCATCAGACCAAAGCACAGATTTCCACTGGTCTAATGTCCATTCCTTGTGTTCTTTAGCCCAAACAAGTCTCTTCTGCTTGTTGCCTGTCCTTAGCAGTGGTTTCCTAGCAGCTATTTTACCATGAAGGCCTGCTGCACAAAGTCTCCTCTTAACAGTTGTTGAAGAGATGTGTCTGCTGCTAGAACTCTGTGTGGCATTGACCTGGTCTCTAATCTGAGCTGCTGTTAACCTGCGATTTCTGAGGCTGGTGACTTGGATAAACTTATCCTCAGAAGCAGTTGTGACTCTTGGTCTTCCTTTCCTGGGGCGGTCCTCATGTGAGCCAATTTCTTTGTAGCGCTTGATGGTTTTTGCAGCTGCACTTGGGGACACTTTCAAAGTTTTCCCAATTTTTCAGACTGACTGACCTTCATTTCTTAAAGTAATGATGGCCACTCGTTTTTCTTTACTTAACTGTTTTTTTCTTGCCATAATACAAATTCTAACAGTCTATTCAGTAGGACTATCAGCTGTGTATCCACCAGACTTCCGCACAACACAACTGATGGTCCCAACCTCATTTATAAGTCAAGAAATCCCACTTATTAAACCTGACAGGGCACACCTGTGAAGTGAAAACCATTTCTGGTGACTACCTCTTGAAGCTCATCAAGAGAATGCCAAGAGTGTGCAAAGCAGTCATCAAAGCAAAAGGTGGCTACTTTGAAGAACCTAGAATATAAGACATATTTTCAGTTGTTTCACACTTTTTTGTTAAGTATATATTTCCACATGTGTTAATTCATAGTTTTGATGCCTTCAGTGTGAATGTACAATTTTCATAGTCATGAAAATACAGAAAAATCTTTAAATGAGGTGTGTCCAAACTTTTGGTCTGTACTGTATGTAATTAATATTTTAACGTGTAATAATAATGTTTTATTGTGAAGTTTTGGGAATACTATTTCTCCTGACATTAACTTGGTTAACAAGAGCCTTACTTATCTCTCAAGTCTCTTATGTACCTAACCTGCTATTGACCTGTGCAGTGTGATATGAAGATCCACCCTTAGAGGGCGCTTGTGAGTCAGAACCGGAGCCCATACAAGTTTACTTGCCTGAAAGTGACGCAAAGATGTCTTAAAGAGCCCTTTGGCAGTGGATTTATCTGCAAATCAGACCATGTGAGGGGGGTTTGGTGTACAAAAGCTGTGCAGGATGCTGAGGGCTGCACTGAGCAGCTGAGAGCTCAGCAAGCAGGTGAGGACAGGGGAAGGGTTCTCCTCCCAAGAAGACTTTGCTACCTCCTGACTCTGCTACTCCTCCACTATTCAGGTAACTTACTGCATCTGTCCTGCCATGGACCTGACTGTGCGAGTACTGTCACCTCTTATCTGGGCTCTTCTGTCTCTTATTAACTATTGACTCATTAGTAATTACTTATTGTAGCATTAGTACTTGTGTCTTATTGTGTTCTCAGCCTGACTGTATATTATGAATGCCAGGACCCCTAGAACCTACAGGAAGAAATACTCTGATTTAAAGGATGTTTTATGTACCAGGAAGAAACAATTACTGATTGATGTCAGATAATTATTTGCAACATATTTTATAGTACTTTAAACATTGTGATCCCTAGAAAAAAAGAAACAGACGAAAAGTGGATGCTGCCGCATGGAGCTTACAATCTAAAGGATTAATTCTTACTGAATGATTTTTAAGATCAGAATTTTTAGACTAAAGATATAAACATTTATATATGGCACATAGTTTAATATGAGGTTTTGTATACGTACATGTGTGTATATATCCATCCTACTGTAAATATCTGTATAATCTATATCCTAAATATTATACTACTGTATAGAGAAACTGAAGCAGCACTGTGGTAGAGATGGGGGCAAATCTTTGGGCTTCAATCAAGTCCAATTAGGAACTAATATATAACATTATACACGCTTTATATGCAAAGATATATATTGGTGGGGTGGAAAAATATATGACCTAATGCCCTGCTGGGACCTGACTTTTTTAGATCTAATTTTTTTTATTAATGCCTATTAGGCTACGTTTCCATGATGAGCTTTTGGTGAGTTTATTATTATTATTATTTATTATGCATTGCTTATATAGCGCCATTAATTTCACAGCGCTTTACAGACATTATCATCACTGTCCCCATTGGGGCTCACAATCTAGATTCCTTATCAGTATGTCTTTGGAGTGTGGGAAGAAAGTAGAGAACCCGGAGGAAACTCACACAAACACGGGGAGAACATACAAACTCCTTGCAGATGTTGTCCTTGGTGGGATTTGAAACCAGGACCCCAGCTTTGCAAATCAACAGTACTAATCACTGAATAAATAATAATATATGTAGAATTTTCGCACCTAATGCAAATCTATGGGGAAATTCTTCATTGAAAACTCAGCGTACTCGCAAGAGAAATTGTCATGCTGTGGATTTGAAACAGGCACCGCAGGTGAATTTATGCAGCATAAAAAAAAGCCACAGCGGGCAGGAGATTTCCATAAATCCCATCCACTTTTCTGGAACTGTAAGACACTGCGTTTTAGACACAGCAAAAACATGCAGCGTCAAAAACGCACCAAAAGCTCAACGTGGGAGCGTAGCCTTAGAGCTTATTCATACGTTAGTATTTTTCGCCCATGTTTGTATGCCAAAACCAGGAGTGGAACTTACAAATAAAAACTATAATTGAAAGAGTGACACCTGTTCTGGAGACACTCCTGGTTTTGGCATACAAATACTGATGTGTGAATAAAGCCTTAAACATATTGACTGTACCTTGGCTTTGTTCTTGCGATGAGCTTTTGTTGAGTTTTTGATGTTGCAGATTTTCTGCACCCATTAAGTAAAATAGGTTACTTGCATTTTTTCAAAAAATATGCTGCATAAAAAAATCACCAAAATCTCATTGCGGGAACATAGCCTTCCTGGCTTCTATCATCTACATTATATTGTCTGTTTCAGCATGGCTCACATAAACCAGTTTTTGTTTTTATATCCCATTATATTACATTTTGGTGAATATGTGCCATGGCTGTGATGAAGCTTTTGTCGCTGTTCTATCATTCGTAGTTTTTTTCTTATGCTAAGTTTTACAACTTAGTTCAACTTTTAGTAGTTTTTTTCTCCCCAGCCATCAGTACTGTGTCAGCGTAATGACCAGTAGACCGAGATCTTCATAGAAGGCACTATGCAGACATAGTAAATTTGCACATCTGCCAACATTTTCAATGAACAGATGTAATGTGCCCCAGACTGGAGAACAGGTTTTAATTAAATGTGTCTATTGCATGGTTTGTGAAGGTCATCTTGTTCACAGTTTTCTTTTTATTAGAATCCCTATATTCAAAGAATGTAATGAAGGGATTTTTTAAGGGGGGTCATTCATTTTTATCTATGTTCTGACGTATCACAAAGCAGGTTCTGTGGGCAAGGAATCCCATTATCGGGTAAATCTCTGAATCCTTTAGTCAGTGTTGACCAGGAATGACTAGGAATGATAGGTGCAGATATTAAGACCAGAGGACTCTATAATATATAAAGTATAGATAAAACTGGACGATCACGTTTAATTCCATTGACTACTTGTAATAAGCCCATTGCTAGAAAGACACAGTTTAGTTTTTGAGCCAAAGTCTGAAGTAGATTGAAAGGGAATGGAAATATAAAAATGAATGCAGAAGTAAAAAGGAAAATGACACCACCCTCCATACGATAAAGAATCATAAAAAATATATATTTTTAAAAAACTGATGGATAACCCATGATGGTTCCATCAATTTTTAAAAAAGTTTTTTTTTTATGATTCTTCCATAAAGACTCCTTTATTGTATGGATGGATGTGCCACTTTCCTTTTTTCCTCTGCTACTGCGGTGCTGGGGAAGAAGATGGCTAATAGGTTGGAGGAGTTTTTAAACTAGAGACGGGGGGGGGGGAAACCAAGGAAATAGGTGGGATGTGAGGCAAGCAAGGGGGAAGGGGAGAAGTGAATATAATGAGGGTGGAGAGGGGGGTGGGGATAGTACAGTTAGATCGTTAGAGAAGAATAGGATGCTAAATAACCCCAAAGTTTTATCTTGCATGCTGACCAACGCAAGAAGCCTGACCAATAAGGCGGATGAGCTGCGGGCGCTTATATCGGAGGAGAGGTATGACATCGTAGGTATAACAGAGACTTGGCTAGACGATAGCTACGACTGGGCGGTAAATTTAACAGATTATAGTTTATTTAGAAGGGACCGGAAACAGGGGAAGGGCGGAGGAGTCTGCTTATATGTAAAGTCACGTCTAAAGCCCAGACTAAGGGAAGATATAGGAGAGGGAGAAGAGGGGGTCGAGTCCATGTGGGTAGAGATAGAGGGGGCAAAAAATAATAATAAAATATTACTGGGGGTCTGCTATAAGCCACCCAATATAACAGAGGAGAATGAGAAACTGCTATTAGGACAAATAGACAAAGTAGCAAAACATAATGAGGTGATTGTAATGGGGGACTTCAACTACCCGGATATTGACTGGGAAACAGAAACCTGTAGATCACAGAAAGGAAAAAGGTTCTTGACAAATATCAAGGATAATTATCTCTCCCAACTAGTGCAGGAACCAACGAGAGGGAAGGCAGTGTTGGACTTAATATTGACTAATAGGCCTGATAGAATAACTGAGGTACAGATAGGGGGGCACCTAGGTAATAGCGATCATAATATTATCAATTTCAAAATGCCCTTCAGTAGGGTTATCAATAAGGGAACAACTAAAACATTAAAGGGCGAAGTTTGATCAGCTGAAAGAAAGCCTTCAACTTATAGACTGGGACAAAGTTCTTAATCAAGGAAATACGAATAGTAAATGGGAAACCTTCAAAAGAATTCTGAATACTCAGTGCGAGAGGTATATACCGTATGGGAATAAAAGGGCCAGAAATAAGAGGAAACCGATATGGTTGAATAAGAACGTAAAAGGGGCGTTAAATAGCAAAAAAGAGGCATTCAAGAGATTAAAACAGTAAAACAGCAAGGAGGCACTAATGTGTTACAAGGAAAAAACGAGAACCTGTAAAAAACAAATAAAAATAGCAAAGGAGGAAACAGAGAGACGTATTGCTAGGGAAAGTAGATCAAATCCCAAACTGTTCTTTACGTATATAAATAGTAAAAGGATTAAATCGAATAATATTGGACCGATAAAAAGTGATGAAGGCAAAATCATAGAGAAAGATGAGGATAAAGCTAATCTATTAAATAAATTTTTTTCGTCAACTTTCACAAAGGAAAAAGAACTAACAGGCGAAATGAGAAGTGACAAGCTTAATCCTCCACTAAGTATGACAAATCTAACCCAAGCTGGGGTACAGAAACGCCTCAGTAACATTAAAATAAACAAATCACCAGGACCTGATGGCATACACCCACGGGTACTAAGGGAACTAAGTAATGTGATAGACAGACCGTTATATCTTATATTTAAGGACTCTGTTGAGACTGGGTCTGTACCACTTGATTGGCGACAGGCGAATGTAGTGCCAATATTCAAAAAGGGAGCGAAAAGTGACGCCGGAAACTATCGGCCGGTGAGTCTGACGTCCGTTGTGGGCAAAATTTTTGAAGGCTTTATTAATGAGGCAATCATGGAGCATCTTGATGCTAATAATCTATTAACCCCGAACCAACATGGATTCATGAGGAATCGCTCCTGCCAAACAAACCTGATTGACTTCTACGAGGAGGTTAGCTCTCGAGTAGATCAGGGGGAACCAGTGGATGTCGTGTATCTCGACTTCTCAAAAGCGTTCGATAGCGTGCCACATAATAGGTTGGTATACAAAATGAGAATGATGGGGCTGGGGGAAAATGGCTGCAAGTGGGTAGCTAACTGGCTAAAGGATAGAAGGCAGAGGGTGGTTATAAATGGAATATTTTCAGATTGGGTAAGCGTCACTATTGGGGTACCACAGGGGTCTGTACTAGGCCCAATGTTATTTAATATCTTTATTAACGACATAGTCAACGGGATAAATAGTAAAATATCAATATTTGCAGATGACACAAAGTTATGTAAAACAATTAATACAAAAGAGGACAGTGCAGACCTACAGAGGGATTTGGATAAGCTGGGTAGGTGGAGCATTAAATGGCAAATGAGGTTTAACGAGGAGAAATGTAAGGTCATACATATGGGAAGGAAAAATGGAAGTCACCAGTACTCACTGAATGGGAAATCATTGGGGAATTCAGAGATGGAGAAGGACTTGGGCATCTTGATTGATAGCAAACTAAATTGGAGTGCCCAAAGTCAGGCGGCTGCTGTAAGGGCAAACAGGGTAATGGGATGTATCAGAAGAGGTATAGCTGCAAAGGATGAGAACATTGTTCTTCCACTGTACAAAGCACTGGTCAGACCACACTTGGAATACTGTGCTCAGTTATGGGCCCCAATATATAGAAAGGATATAAATGAGCTTGAAAAGGTACAAAGGAGGGCAACAAAATTAATAAGGGGAATGGAGGGACTGCAATACCCAGAGAGGTTGGCAAAACTAGGACTATTCAGCCTGGAAAAGAGAAGGTTGAGGGGGGACATAATAAATGTGTACAAATATGTTAGGGGACAGTATAGAGACCTTGCCCGGGATTTGTTCAAAAGGAGGGATATTACGGTAACAAGAGGGCATTCACTAAGACTGGAAGAGAAAAGGTTTCAGCACCAGCATAGGAAGGGGTTCTTTACGGTAAGAGCAGTGAGAATATGGAATTCACTGAGTGAGGAGACGGTAATGTCGGATTCACTAAACCAGTTCAAGCGGGGACTGGATGCTTTTCTAGATACCAGGCAGATTTCAGCATATACTTAAAAATAAAATAAAATAGTAGGTTGATACAGGGATTTATTCTGACTGCTGGTTTCAGAGTCGGGAGGGAATTTTTCCTCAGGTGAAGATTGGCTAAATCATTTGGGGTTTTTGCCCTCCTCTGGATCAACTTTAGCAATTACAGAACTAACAGGTCGAACTTGATGGACGCAAGTCTTTATTCTGCTTTACTAACTATGTAACTATGTAACTATGTAACTCAATGACTGTGCATCACCAGCGGGGTTTGGCACCCACTCATCTATGTCCAGGTGTACGTTGGATAATATCAGCGTGGCGAGCTTGCCTTTCCCTTTTTTCTAATAAAAATGTCTGCTTTGTCTTCACGTTTGATCCATTTTTGGCTTTGTCTCAAAAAACTGTATCAAGAACTGCATCACGCACACCTGAAAAACTTTACACTGTGAATCATTTATTACATTTTATGGACGCGTGATGTCCAAGTAAAAGTCAGACATCACACCTACAAATGTAATTCCGTAGGGATGTTCAGATGACCGAGTGTCCATGTAGGGGAAAAAAAATCATAGCCTGCGTTATTCTATTCCGTGTCTCGGGTGAGACTCTCTTATACAACTCTATGGGTGCGTAAGAAAAAAATTAGATCCCTCATGGATCATCTGGGTAACATCTGATTTTTATTGATACACCGCAATTATTAACACAAGAATCTGTATTTGATCATTTACATATTACATTTTTTTTTATAAATATGGGCACATGGATGTAAAATACGGACCCATGGGAGAAAATTGTCCAAAGTTTCTGGATGAAAATTGGACAATTTTTCATATGCTTGTCTAAACCTGGCCTGATACAGTGCTCCAGGAAGACTGGGTTTATTTTGCAGTTTGAGTTATGTCTTTAGCTATCTTAGTAAAACAGATATGGGAAAAAAAAGTGATTACTTCGTTCAAAATAGTGTTGTTAAAGGATTATCTTGCTTATAACTCGAAACTGAACATCCACTATGTTTTTGGAGAAATAAACTGACAAATTTTTTGGTCGATGCAATATCAAATGGAAAGGTCTTTAGTGTGAGGACTTCAGCAAATGACATCATAGGTCTTTTTTAGGGTCTATTCACACATTGCAAATTTGTTCCAAAAATTTCTGCAACAAAAGATTAATTCTGTACATCTAAATAGGCTGTTTTTGCACAGTGTGCATGGATTTATGCAGACCCCATTGAGATAAATGGGCCAGTTGCATAACGATCTGAGAACTTAACATTTGGCTCTATTCACATCTCAATTGGATAAAAAATTGTTTAATTATTAAGGAACCAATGGGCCATTTTTATAATGGGAGTCATTGGCCGGTGTAAGGTATCTAAATAAAGAAAGGAATAAGTCCAGCGCTATATGTCCATAAAAATCCATTCTTCATTTATTTCATAGCTTCAAACAGTATCAAATCGATTAAATCACAGTCCAGACTCCAGACATTAAAAGCATACGCGTTTGACGCAAAGCAGTGCGTCTTAATCATTGGTCAATGATTAAGACGCACTGCTTTGCGTCGAAATGCATATGTGTTTAATGTCTGGACTATGACTTAATCAATTTGATACTGTTTGAAGCTATGAAATAAATGAAGAATGGATTTTTTATGGACTTATAGCGCTGGACTTATTCCTTTCTAAGTTCTGAAAACTTGTGGCACAGCAGGAGGTGGTGAGCAGACATTAAACTTTTTTGTATGTTTTTCAAGTGTCTAAATATATGTACACATCTTTGTGTTTTTTTTCACATTATACATTTGCATCCATCTGAAATCAAAATCCCCATAGTACCACTTTAATCTGAACTGTCCAAATTTTATATTTTATTAATATTATAAATATATTTGCTTCATTACTGGACTTAGCCCTGACTTTTTAGTCTTTGAATTAATTCAAGGTTTGATGGCGAGAATGTCTTAGTAATAATATAAGTAAAATGGATAAAAATGTCTATAGCACCATCATGATATATACATTTATATATCAGCCAATAAAGCAAACATCTGTGACTTTTTATCTGTGTGTAACTACAAATGTTGACATGCCAGTCTAGTCACTAGAGCTGATTTTTACATCACTAGCTGCAGGATAACGTATGGTTGCTTAAAGGGATCATCTTGTCATGTTGACAATGGTATCTGATATGTAGACAGAATGTTATAGAGCAGGAGGAGCTGATCAGATCGATAGACAATTTTAATGTGAAAAGTTTCAGTAAAACTTGCATTTTGTTTCAAATTCCTGGTGTTGTATGCATATGAGTCCAGTTGGCGTTCCTGTTTAGAGATTGACAGTTTTTCCTGTGTGACTGTGCATGCAGATAGCTGTCAATCACTAGTAGGACCCCCCACCATACTCCTATACATACAGACACCAAAGATTTCAATGAATAAAATATAAGTTACACTGAATGTTTTCCAACAAACCTATACATCATTCTGCTCAACGTCTCCTTCTCTATACCACACTGTTCACAGATCACACTGCATGTACAACATGTCAGGTTCCCTTTAAGTCTGTAATTAAAGATCTGGCAAAGATAATGTGTAGTGTCCTCTGCTATCTCACCACCTTTGGTTTTTATCATTTATCTGTCATTCAGAAAACATTTATTAACCATATTCATTGGTGACTTTTGAGCATTATACTTTAGGTCAGGATCTCATCTAGAGCTGTGTAAATCTTGGCTGGTGAATCCAAACGTTTAATACTTTTCTCCTGCAGTATATTGCTGTGAATGGGTCACACATATATTTTTCTTCTCTCACACCAGATGGTGGGGTTGAGGGGTGGTGAGATCAGGCATGTTGGATTTTAACATGCTCAATCTTTTGTTCTCCCTGCAGATAAGTCATCACCAGAGATATCTGGCAGTAGCTTTTCTGCTCTCCCTAAGAGGGAAAATTCAGACAACAGTATAACTCGGACGAGGATCGTAACGCAACGCTTGGACTGGCCGTCGGGTCTCCCGAATTGAGCGTGACAGCATGTGTTTGTTATGCTTGGGTTGGTAGAGCCGGTTGCCAGTCCGAATATTGTGTTATGATCCTCGTCCAAGTTATATGGCCGTCTGACTGTTCCCTTAAGAAAACACATGGACACTCTACCATGTATATGTGTCTAGAGCAGTGTTTCCCAAACTCCAGTCCTCACGGCCCCCCACACGTCATGTTTTCAGGATCTCCTTAGTATTGCACAGGTGAGAGAACCTGTGCCAGTTTCTGATGCCTTAATAATAATTCTATCACCTGAGCAATACTAAGGAAATCCTGAAAACGTGACATGTGGGGGGCTGTGAGGACTGGAGTTTGGGAAACACTGGCCTAGGGGAATAGCTGTGTGCGGAACAAGCATTCGATCAACAACTATCTATCGTGTAGGATCTTTTAGAATATTGAGATCTGTTTGGAAATGAATCGGTCTTAGGTATTATTGGCTATGTTGTAAACGAAGGTCATAATGCTGGTGACAACATATAAAGATGTCTATTATTCATTGTGTTAACAATTTCTATCAACTCTTCAGTTGTTGTTTTTTTACGATGTTCACTAAATGTTAAAACTGACCAGCCATTATGATTCCCCAGGTCATTACGAGATTGTAGATACCAAACATGTTTAGGTTCATTTTTATTTCAGTGGTGAAAAAAAAATCCAAAATTCTTTCAAAAAAAAAAGTTGCCATTTTCCAAGACCCATAGCGTCTCCATTTTACAGGATCTTGGACTGGGTGAGGGCTTTTTTTTTTTTTTGCGCGGAGCTGACCGTTTTTATTGATTCCATTTTGGCGTAGATATGATGTGTTGATCGCCTGTTATTGCATTTTATTGCAATGTTGCGGTGAGCAAAAAAACAGAATTCTGGCGTTTTGATTTTTTTTCTCATTACGCCGTTTACTGATCTAATTATTTTTATATATTGTTAGATTGAGCGATTCTGAGTGCAGCAATACCAAATACATGTATATTTGATTATTTTTATTGTTTTATTTTGAATGGGACGAAAGGGGAGTGATTTAAACTTTTATATATATATTTTTTCTTTATATATTTTTTAAAACTTTTTTTTTTTAATTTACACTTGCTTCAATAGTTTCTATGGGAGACTAGAAGCTGCGATAATCAGATCACCTGTATGTAGCAGAAATGCTCATAGCCTCCTGGCAATGACAACCGCAGGGGTCTCCTGCAGACCCCGGGTTGTCATTCCAACCCATCGGCAACCTGCGGTCATGTGACACGGGCGCCGATGGGTAGGACTTATGATGTACTTCCGCCGCGGCCATGTTAAATGCCACTGTCAGAGATTGACTGTCGCGATTCCACCCGCAGCTGTTAGGAGCACATGACAGCTGATCAGATGAGCTGTCATGTCCCCGGAAAGGTGCAGGCTCCTCACTGAAGCCCACACCAAAGGGAAAGACCTGACATGTGGCGTACATGTACGGCACATGTTGGAAAGGGGTTAATATTGTGGTGCCGCATGTTATAATTAGAATAGATGAAAAGAGGTACAGTTAGTGCAGACAAGTCTTGTCAGACGATATGTTGCCCACAGTTGTGTGGTTGTTGTCTTTGTAGTCCTCCTCCGCCTTTCTAGTTTCTAAATCACAAAAATGATCAGTAGTAGCCATGACTTCGGTCATCCACAGTGGTCTTCTGCTTATGTGGTACTTCCTTGGTGTCACACTGCGGACCCAAAGTCTGACTGACTGATCTCTTCCCTATGCGATCTCACAGTACGGACGCTGTGCTGCCCTCCTTGTTTGCTGTGTGTAAAAAAAAAATGAAATTTTATATATGCATTTATTAAGATATTGTTACTGCAGTATATCACAGACTAATCAATTCACAGTCACACAGATTGACTATACAGCTACAGCAGTTCCTTATGTATCACATGAATCTTTAGCTTAGTATTTACAGACTGAGACCATCACTCACATTTTTAATCTGCTTGAACACTAGTACACCACAATCGCATTAGGCCTTTTTCTGTCATTGTACATATAAGGAGATGAACATGCTGCCCACGTTTCTCTCTTGAAGAAACAAGTTTTAAAGTTATGTGATGTGATATGTTATGCGATATAATGTGAATTGTGACATGCGTTTAAGATGTTAGTAATATTGATAATATGTGTAGTTTGACAATAGGTACAGTTAGAGTTAATGTTTGGGTCTAGCCCAGAGTGGAAGGGGATGAGTTGCAGGGAAAGTGACAATTTCCTGTCAGAGTGTGCAAATTGAAGTGGTCAGTGGGGCGCTAGAACCTGGATAAGGTGCTGGAAAAGGATAAAACAAACCTCTTTATTGAAGTATTAATGCCCACAATGCGTTTCTGCAGCGGTCTGCTGCCTTCATCAGGTGGAGTTAACAATTTGCACACTGTTCATTTTTCCCTTGGGAGTTGTGGCTGGAGGCTGCAGAGAACGGGATACAATTTCAGCTGCAGGACCTGTAGGACCTGCGATGATGTCATCACCCATGTGACCCCACCCGGAATCACATGATTGGAAGCTCCATCTGCTTATCCAGAGGAGACACTGAAGGCATCGTGGCAGCGCTATCAGCGCCAGTAGCTGTTTAACCTGGGTTGTGTGGTCTGCACAACCCACTCAGGTGAGCAGACCACTGTATCTGCACGTATATTCTATTTGCATACAGGTTCACACAAGCACTGCGCTTTTCCACCCCACCCCCTTTTTTGTCTTTCAATTTCATGTCAGAGTCAGAAAGGGCCTGGAGTGCATAGTAAGTGGACATAAAGGTCCCAGGTGTGCAGTGCCACATTCTGGGGTGAGCCTAAATGAGAGGAGACCGAAGAAAAGGGATAGCGAGATCAGGAGCAGATGTAACTAAGTGACAGAGTGACCTTCCATAAATGGGTCCTGGGAGAGGACGCCTAACCGTAAAGCCCAGAGTTTATAATGCTTGAAGGTAAAGGGGCAAAACTTTACTGAGTAATTGGGATGATTAAAGTGCCCCAGGCGGGAGTTCCAGAGAGTCAGCATTACCGGTCAAAGGGAAAAGAGGATGCGGAACCGCAGGCCAAGTAAACAGCTCTTGCTGAGCAGGACTGTAGTATTAAAGCTGGTTTGTGGTGAAGTAGTGAGAAACAGTGGACATAAAGAACACTAGAGACTATGAAGGAAGGAAACTGTTAACATTTTTCGAGTTGTAAAGGAAACTTTTATAAGACAATGCACCTGCTATCCCTTGTATATATTCCCTACCAAGTTCCGTAAAAAGTTTATTTTTTAATGGTGGTCTCCCTCATTGAACTATCAAATATCTGGTCCTGGCAAACCCACAACATTGATTACATGCAGCCTGCACGGGTGTAGCGCCCTCACAGCACAGCTCCACACACCCAGCCAGGACCCCCACTCTCATGTAACGTGCCGGGATTCTCGAGACCTCACCCACGGCTACAGCCCCGCGCCACGTTACATAAAAGCATAAAATTGTGCTCCTTGGCCAGCCCCCTTCTTATATACTGACTGCAATAGCTCCTCTGATTTGCTGTGCTAAACCATGTGATGTTTAAGAACCTGCGAATTTTAATAAATTTGACTCCAAGTCAATCTTCCGTTGCTGGATTCACTCCTCTCTAGTAGGGAGGACTGCTTCCTGAGAGTGCCAGCCAGGAAGGGAGGAGATCTATTGTGACGTCTTTTCACAGATCTGTTTTCTTCTGTGTCACAAATGAAGAAACTAGAGAAAAGTCTGTGTTCAGATAAGGTACAATGTAATAAGTCTCTTAATGCATTTAAATTGCAAAGTTTCAATTTTCAACAATTACTAACCATTTATGGCCAGTATAGCGCCCTGGGTAACTCATTTAAATACTTTTCATTATTGGATCTATTTTGATATATTCCAAAATTGTTTGAGGAATTAATGTACACTGACATGACATCACTCATTACTCATTACAAATCCTTTTCCCATACTTTTCTTTAAAGAGGACCTTTCACTGTTTGTCTTTTGGGTTTGGGTTTTTTTTTCTTTCATTTTACTAGTCACTCTGTTCTAAAGTTATGCCCCCAGTAATAAAAAAGATGCAAACTTTTCCTTCAACCAACTGGGCGTAATTATATGAGCTACACTCCCTTGATAAAGTCCATGGTAGTTTACAGGTCCATATCGCTGGAACTCTATGGTAGATTTAAACAAAAAAAAAACACTGAATATTTAATGGAAAAGCAGGAATAAAATAATAGCAAAACCTGGCTACTATTGACAGTTGACATTGAATTCATGGTAGATAGATTATAATAATGTACTTACTAAAACTAGTTGTTCAACCGGAGTGCACGTTAGTGACCAGAGATAATGTCCCATACACTGGGGGCAAGGGAGAGGACATCAAGTGACAAGTGATGTTATGATGAATCTTAAAGAGGCTCAATTTTAATTTTATTCTCGAAAATATGTATACTTTGATTGCTACTTTACATCATAATGATACTGGTAATAATCAAGAGAAGGACACAACAGTATGTAACAAAGTCACCAAATGACTTGCTTGCCTCTTTTTCTAGGTTCATGTGTTCTATAAAGCGATCTTATTCCTTGATGTAAATGTGGGACAAGCATGTTATGAACACATATCATAGGACAAAAAACTATGGGGTATGATATGAAACAGTACTTAGCAATATTTTTTATTATGCGAACACAACAAGTATTATACCAAGATAACAACTTTGCTCAGTTGCATGTTTAATTTTGTCTACTTTTCAATGGCAGACCTACATACAGCATGTAGATTATACATCTTGGTTTATCTGTATTTATCTTGTATCATAAACACTTATTATTTGCTTACATCTCATTATTATGGCAACCTGTGCCTCCCTCCATTTTCCATCCTTGTATATATTGTTTAAGTCTATTTCTTCTCACTTTATTACTATTTGTTTATATAGAGTCTTGATTGCTTGTGGGGAGTGTAGTATGCTCTACTGAATCGGGATGGTGTATGTATTACATGTACAGTATATTGATGTGAAGTTGCAGTATAATACGCTTGTTTATATACTTCCTATAGTGAAAGGGTTTTTATTGCATTTTGTTTGTTCCCAATAGGTTTTATAAGTTTGAGATTTTATGAGGATTTAATTTGTTTCATAAGCAATGTTAAGAAAAAAAAAATGTATCAAGTATTAGAAATATTTCCACAGGATTTCCCAACATGTCTGACAGATTTGGGTTTCATACCTGTCTTGAGTTCGGGTGTCAGTCTGACTCCCTTCTCATGGACTATCTCGCTGTCAGAGAAGAAGTGACCATGCATGTGCATCTTCTCTCCATTAGAGATGGTGCGAAACGATTCACAGGACCCTATCCAGCAGCCATGTCAATAATCCATGGCTACCGGACAGTAGCCCTGTAATGCGCCTCCCAGGTACCAGCATCCACGCGGCTCTTCTTTTCACTAGGCACAGTCACGTGCGTCACACCAAAATGATATTATGCCAAGCTGGCTAAACAAAAGAGAAGCCAAGGTTCCCGTCAGGTAAGATGCAGTTTGCAGGGCAGCCACAGATTATTGATGTGTCTGCTGAGCTGGGTCCTGTGAATTGATCCACACCGTCTCTAATCTCCTTTTGACATCATTGGGATTTTTCAAAATGGCAGGGAAAACTTACAATACTATTCTCTTAAATCCCATAGTAGGCATTGAAGAGAGCCGTGCATGCACAACCACCTCCCTACTAACAGGGCTATGGGACTCCCATTCTCAACATAGCCATCTGTGGCATGTGGCAGTCATATCTTTCAGACTTTTATGGCTTGGTGGGGGTTGAGAAAGAGATACATATCTCTTCTTCTTAACTAACGTTAGCTCTCAGGACAGAGATTCTCACAATGAGTTCCAATTCTATTAAGCACATCTATCAAATTTATTTAATTCCCTAACAGCATACTATAAGAAATGACGTTAGAAATTAGGTGTACAAGATTGCTGAAATTAGAAAAATTGGTTTGGTGCTTTTTCTTCCACTGTAGGCTAATGCTGTAGGTTGTCCTTTTTGGACTTGCAGAAAAATAGCCATGTGGCCAATAACGCCAATTGTTCAGTTTATTTTCAAACACAGACACTTGATGGTTAATAGAGGCTAAAATATTACTTTCTTCTAGACAGTTTTAATCCTTTAATTTCAGTTCCCAAAAACAGTTGATACAAATTTTGGATTTCACAAAGTTTCCTGCTTCACTGTTTTTAAATCCTTTAGTCAAATGTTTCTATGGTCACTGAAGTACAATTTTCAGCATTTCAGAAGTTTTTAACATTGAGAAATACATCAAGTTTATGCAAAGACTCAATATTTACAGTGTTGCCCCTTAGATTTTAAGACTTGTGTAATTCCCCCTGACAGCTGGATGTCAGCTTCTGGGTCTAATCCTGAATGATGATAGACCATTTTTGCCTAATCAGTGCTTGGAGATTATCGCAATGTCGATGTTTGTTTGTCCGGGTGCTTTTTGAGGATTGACCACATGTTCTCAATGGAATTGAGATCTGGGGAGTTTCTTGGCTATGGACTTAAATCTTCAATGTCTTGCTCACCGAGCTACTTGGTTATCATTTTTGCCTTGTGACATGGTCTCCATCATGCTGGAAAAAGCATTGTTCATAATCAGATTGCTCCTGGACTGTTGGGAAAAGTTGCTATTGGAGAATGTTTAGATCCCATTCTGTATTCATGGTAGTGTTTTTAGGCAAAATAATAAGTGAGCCCCCTTCCATAGATGAAAAGTAACACATGAATAGTCTCACTCAGCTTTTCTTCTGGACAATCACTTTTTCAGATATACCAAACATTCTGAAGGGGGCCTAATAAAAAAAAAATAATAATTTTTTTTCAGTCCCCTGCAGTCCAGTCAAAAGTGTACTTCCTAGAAAATGTCAGTCTGTCCTTGATGGTTTTTCTTGGCGATAAGTGGTTTCTTTGCTGCCCTTCTTCATACCAGGCCAGCCCCCCAAAAGCCTTTCCCTCACTGTGCATGTAGATGCACTGACATCTTCCTGCTGCCATTCTTGAGCAAACTCTGAACTGGGGATGAACGAATCCCGTAGCTAAATCCTCTTTAGGAGACAGTCCTGGCACTTGCCTGACTTTTTTCTATGCCCTGTAGCCTTTTTCACAACAATTGAACTTTTCTCTTTGAATTTCTGGATGATCTGATAAATTGTTGATTAAGGGTCAATATTACAAGCCACAATGTCCTTGCTTGTAAAGCCCTCTTAATGCAAAGCAATGATGACTTCATGTGTTTCCTTGGAGGTACTTATGGTTTAAATATGAAGACAATGATTTCTCCATTAATCAAGACCTGCATTATGGTCTTGGTGAGCGGACGTGCTGGAGTCCGCACGCTCCTGATTCATAAAGGGGTACAGTGGCTTACGAAAGTATTCACCCCCCTTGGCTTTCTACCTATTTTTGCTACATTATAACCTGTGTTTAAATATTTTTGTAATCCGATTTGTGTATGATGCATCAGCACTAAATAGTCTAAGTTGGTGAAATGAAGTTAGAATAATATAGGAATAAATTTAATTTATGGGATCAAATAACTAAAAATTCGCATGTGCATATGTATTCACCCCTTTTGTGATGAAGTCACTAAAAATGTCTGGTGCAAGCAATTACCTTCATAAGTCTTAGTGAAAGGAAGTCCAGCTGTGTGCTATCTAAGTGTCACATGTCTGTCAGTATATACACTTTACCTTTTCTGAAAGGCCACAGAGGCTGCAACACCATTAAGCAAGAGGCACCACTAACCAAACAACACTATTAAGACAAGGAGACCTCCAAACAAGTCAGGAACAAAGTTCTTGAGAAGTACAAGTCAGGGTTGGGTTATAAAAATATACAGCTCTGGCAAAAATTAAGAGACCACTGCAAAATTTTCATTCTCTCTGATTTTTCTCTTTGTAGGTATAATTTTTGAGTAAAATGTACATCTATAAACTACTGACAACATGTCTCCGAAAATCAAAGCTAAAAATTTTGTATTTATTTGCAGCAAATGATAAAGTGTCAAAATTCTAAAAAAGAAACAGTGCTTTCAGACGTCAAATTACTCATGTATTACTCAGAAACAGTTCAGAAATCAATATTTGGTGGACTAACCATGATTTTTAATCACAGCTTTCATGCGTCATGGCATGCTTTCCACCAGTCTTTCCATGCTTTCCAATAGTAAACTGTTAAGTGGTCTCTTAATTTTTGCCAGAGCTGTATATTATATATATATATATATATATATATATATATATATAAATCTACCAATCTCTGATGATCCCCCAGAGCACCTTCAAATCCATTATCATCAAATGGAGAGAACATGGTACCACAACAAACCTGCCAAGAGAGGGCCGCCCACCAAAACTCTCAGCCCGGGCAAGGAGGGCATTAATCAGAGACAGCACAGAGACCAAAGGTAACCCTGAAGGAGCTGCAAAGTTCCCAAGCAGAGACTGGAGTATCTGTCCATACGACCACAATAAGCCATATACTCCATAGAGGTGGCCTTCATGGAATAATGGGCATAAAAAAGCCTTTACTGACATGCAAAAATGTAAGGCTCGTTTTGAGGTTGCCAAAAGACATGTGGGAGACTCCAAATGTATGAAGGAAGGTCCTGTGGTCAGATGCGATCAAAATTGAACTTTTTGGCCACGAAGGTAAACGCTATGTCTGGTGTCATACCAACACAACTCAGATTGCCGTATGTTGTAGTCTTGTGATCCATAAAATGCAGCGCTGTATGGCAATGCAATATGCGTTGCTAAGGAATGGCGCTCGCATGTTGCATTTTGCAGATTACAATACTGAAGCTACAGAAGCAAGGACTTGGGGGAACTATATGCAGATGGATAAGGAATTGGCTAAATAATAGAAAACAAAGAGTCGTCATAAATGGTACATTCTCTAAATGGGACATAGTCAGCAGTGGGGGCCGCAGGGACCTGTGCTAGGACCGATTCTTTTTAACCTCTTTATTAATAATCTTGTGGATGGGATTGAGAGTAAAGTGTCAGTTTTTGCTGACAACACCAAACTGTGTGGGATTTTAAAATCTGATCTTAACATTACAATATTGCAGAACGATCTGGATAAGATGACTGAATGGGCAAACACTTGGCAGATGAGGTTTAATGTAGATAAATGTAGAGTAATGCACTTAGGACGGAGTAATCCTATTGCTACATATACATTAAATGGGCGTATACTCAGGATTACAGAATAGGAGAAGGACTTGGGTATTCTGGTTACCAGTCAGCTGAGCAGCAGTACTCAATGTCAAGCACCAGCCGCAAAAGCAAACATAATTTTAGGATGTATAAAAAGAGAAATAAAATACCACGATTCCAACATATTGTTACCACTTTACAAATCACTGTGGAATATGGGATCCAGTTTTGGGCTCCACATTTTAAAAAGCATATTCAGAAGTTAGAGTCAGTTCAAAGGCAAGCAACTAGATTATTACAAGGGATGAAAGGCCTCCCATATGATGAAAGGTTGAAAAAGTTGAGCTTGTTTAGCTTAGAAAAACGATGCCTCAGAGGGGATCTTATTTACATGTATAAATATATGTGTGGTCAGTACAAATGACTAGCACATGACTTATTCCTTCCAAAGACCATACTAAGGACCAGGGGTACTCATTATGGGTGGAAGAAAGGCGATTTCGGCACCTAAACAGGAAAGGGTTCTTTACAGTCAGAGCAGTTGGACTGTGGAATTCCCTACCACAAGAGGTAGTGATGGCCAACACTATAACAGCTTTCAAAAAACGGCTGGACGATTTCCTCGATACACATAACATTGTGGGCTACAGTTAAATTAGACAAAATGTTACACCTATAGTAGTACATTTAATAAGACAATAGTAATTACATAACTAGTATCATAATTAGGTTTGACCCAGGGTTCTTGGACTGATCGCTTTTTCTCGGGGTCAAGAAGGAATTTTTCCCTGTGATGCAAATTGGCTGAATGTGTCCTGGGTTTTTTGCCTTCTTCTGGATCAACAGATTTAGGCATTGGGATTTTAGTAATACCATTATTAGAATCATTAGAGTAATAAAAAATACAAAACTAATCAAAAAAATTATAAACGGGTTAATTTTTAATTGCAATAGTGCAGCATTAATAAAAAGGGTAATAATACATTTGTGAGACCTAGTCCCAGTAAGTTAGTATGTAAGTATAGGGAGTACAATTGGGGGAGAAAGGTTGAACTGGATGGGCCAAGGTCTTTATTCAACCTATGTTACTATGTACAAGACTACAACATACAGCAATCAGTTCTGATGAATGTCTGTTAGGACCGAAACGTTAACAACTATATGGACTGCCAATAAAATATTGTTTTACTCACTGCAATTTTGAGTGCCAAGTTCCTTAACTATGGGTTGGAACCCCTCTTGGGCACCTCATCTACTTACCAGGAGTGCCGTATATTTCTTAGTAATAACAACACAGCTCATCACTCCAAGAACACTATCCCCACAGTGAAACATGGTGGTGGCAGCATCATGCTGTGGGGATGCTTTTTGGCAGCAGGGAAAGGGAAAATGGTCCGAGTCAAGGGAAAGATTGGTGGTACGAAATACAGGGATATTCTTGAGCAAAACCTGTTTCAGTCTGTCAGTGATTTGAGGCTGGGACGGAGGTTTATCTTCCAACAAGACAATGACCCTAAGCATACTGCTAAAGCAACACTCAAGTGATTTAAGGGGAAACGTGTAAATCTTTTGGAGTGGCCTAGTGAAAGCTCAGACCTTAATCCAGTTGAGAATCTGTGATCAGACTTGAAGATTGCTGTTCACCAGAGGAAACCATCTAACTTGAAGGAGCTGGAGCAGTTTTGCCTTGAGGAATGGGCAAAAATCCTAGTGGAAAGCTCATAGAGACTTATCCAAAGCGACTTGCAGCTATAATTGCCGGAAAAAGAGGCTCTACAAAATACTGACTTTAGTTGGTGAATAGTTATACACACTGAAGTTTTCAGTTATTTGTTTGCTTCACAATAAAAAGAAAACCAAATGTTCACAGTTGTAGCCATCTTCTTTACATGAACTGATGCAAACCCTAAAAAACACCTGTGAAATTCCAGGTTATGAGGTAGCAAAAGACCAAAAATGCCAAGGGGGTGAATACTTTCGCAAGCCACTGTATATGCCTCTTCACGAATTGGGAGCGTTGTACAAGTGGCAAACATCTCTGTGTGCACCTCGCCACAAATCCTACTCCAGTCCTTACTGGCGTAAGCTTTGTGGCTTAATGAACACCACTGCTCTTCATGAATTTTCCACGCCCCCGTCCTATGCCAGCTTCGTCCATCTTGTTGGTGCTGAGGAAACTGGCTTGAGAATGGCAAAAGTCGCAAACTTTTTGCGCTACTTGGAGTTGCGCCTACATTTTTTAAAGCTCTTACACCAGAACTCTGGCGTGAAAGCTTTGATGACTCAGGTCCAATAACTTTTAAAGTAGATGAAAAACCGTTTAATGACTATTCTGGGTTCTTTGGTCCAAAGTTTGCATGTTGTTTAGTCATTTTTATATATTCAGATGTATTCATGTGTTTACCTCATTTTCCCTAGTCTTCCAACACAACTGCCCATGTGCAAGTTTTAGAAAGAGGGGAAGATGGGTGGTAGGGTCTCGATTGTGACGCACAAGAACATAGAAATATGTGCACATTAAATTTAATGAGTCTTCAATTTTCTTTTCATTTACATGCGTTATTAATATATTAGTATGCAACACAAATATTCTTAATTCACCAGTATAACGATACTACATTAGAAATCCAGCATTGTCCTGTGGATAGGGTTCTTAGCACTTAGGATTCTGATTGCATTTGTGAGAAAATACATCTGATGCTTGTAGACATTTTCATACAATAGGGTGTTCACAAATGATACTCAAAGGCAGAGATGACATACAGTGTAAGTTAGTTATAGATACAGTATGTGTTCTATGGGTCTCTGCTGTATCTTCAATTGTCTCTAATGTTATTTGAAGGAACACAGAGGCTGTGTATAGAATTCTGAACAAATATATGGAAAATAAATGGGTAAATATTGTTAATTATTTTTATTGTGCATGGGCATCTTTATATGCCATAGATGTACATAGATCACCAATGTTGTGCACCGCTTATATTTTGGCATAATCCTACATTGTTACCAATATTTTGGCATAATCCTACATTGTCACCAATGTATCAGAGGTGATAGACAGTCACCTTGCAGTTGGTTGCAGGAGATCTCTACGTTTGGCATTACAGACATCTTCTTAGAGGCTGGCTGTCTCTAGGACCCAGCGGCTACCTCCCTCTGGCTAATTATCTCCCTGGCCTGGGTGTATAAATACCTGTTGTGTCTGAGAGGGAGGTGCCAGCGATATTCATTACTACTTGTAAGGCTTTAGCAAGAGCTGTACTTCATCCTCTCTGGAGCTTGAGGCCGTGTGCGCATTTGTTTGGAGTCGTCTAAAGCTAAGCAATCCCCCCCTGTTTGTCTACCCTTGTTGCTATAGAGTTTAGTGGAGATCGACTAGTGCTCATCTCCTTCCTTCCCTAGCCTTAGCCATACGCCAGGGAAAGTCAGGGCGAGGCACGCGTGCGACGATTGGTGAAGAGCTAATATAGGGACAGTAGTTGAGACAGGGTGACACTAGACCAGACTAGGAGGTCTCCACTCCCCCCTTTCCCTAGTGTCTGGGCTCCCTTTCCCTCTTCCCTCTGTGTTGCACTAGGTCTTTCCCACACTTTGCGTGACATTATCGTCGGCTGAGCACGTTTTGAAAAGGGAAAAAAAAAAAACTGACATTTTTTTTTTTCTGTATGTTTTTGGGCGTGGACCTTTTTTTTTTCCTTTCTCCTTTGGTATGAGTTCAGTTGCAGAGTGGCTGCATAGGCTGTATCTGGAGGTGAATGACCTCCGCGGTGAGGTACATCTGCAGCATCAGTGGCTACAGGTCGCCAATATGGTGGTCTCTGCAGGTAGACCTGCCCAGCCTGACAGGTTTTATGGAGGTAGGGACAAGCTTTTTGTACTCAAGGAGGCCTGCAAATTGTATTTTAAACTTCATCCCTCTTCCTTCGGAAATGAGGAGCAACTGGTTGGAATTGTGATCTCTCTATTGCAGGGTGATCCTCAGTCCTGGGCATTTTCTTTACTGCAGGACTCAGTTTGTCTCGAGTCTGTGGAGGGGTTTTTCGGAGTCTGTGGAGGAGTTTTTCGGGGCTCTGGCCCTTATCTATGATGACCCTGACCGAGTCGCGTTGGCTGAGTCTAGGCTACGTCGCCTTCAGCAGGGAATCGGTCAGTGGAGAAGTACAGTTCGGAATTCCATAGATGGGCAATGAATTCCAAATGGAATGACTCAGCCCTTAGAAGTCAATTTTGTGAGGAGCTTACTGAAAGGTTACAAGATGCATTGGCAGTATATGAAACCCCTCAGTCCTTGGAGGCTGCCATGTCTTTGGCCATACGTCTTGATAGACTCCTTCGGGATAGACGGGTAAGACCACCTTCTCCGGGGCCTTCTTGTTGGGGTTGTGTACCTCTGCCAGGGGACCGGTCTGGGGGTGCACCAGTACAGGGGGAGGTGTAGGAACCCATGCAGTTGGGGGGTGTCTCTGCATTATACATCTCCCCAGAGATTCGCAAGAAAAAAGGCGTATGTTTTTTTGTGGGAAAAAGGGACATTTTGTTGGGACCTGTCCTTCAATTCCTAAACAAAAGGAGACTTGATTAACTCTTGGTAGTCTGGAGTTCGATAAACAAGGGGTGCATTTGTTGCCAAACTGACGCAGAGGTGGCGCTAGAGAGCAAAACCGAGAAAATTTATGTGTTTGTTGACAGTGAGCCGGAGTCAGTGGATGCTGAGTTTGTGAAAACTCATGGTCTTGCTTGCTGGACTTTACATAAGCCTATTTCCATTTTCGCCATCGACTCAGCGCCACTTGCACAGAAAGCATTTACTCATATTGTACATAATGTAAAATCTGAGGGTGGGGTCAGTTCATTGTGAAATAATCCCTTGCTATGTTCTGGACAATCTTCCCACACCGATTGTCTTGGGTATCCCTTGGCTTGTTAAACATAATTTGTTGGTGGATTGGCAAACCGGGGAGATTATTGAATGGGGAGATTACTGCTATGAGAACTGTTTAGATATTTCCCTTGCTACTTTCTCTACAGAAATATTACCTGCTTTTCTGTCTGGTTTTGAGGATGTATTTTTCTGAGAGGGGGTGTCAGAATTTGCCTCCTCATCATGCTTATGACTGTTTTATTAACTGTATAATCTTTCTGGCCCTGAGAGAGAAGCCATGAAGGATTTCATGGCAGAAAGTCTGGAGAAGGGACATATCAGACCCTCATCTTCAACTGTGGCGGCAGGGTTCTTCTTTGTGAAGAAAAAAGATGGCGGTCTACGTCCCTGTTTAGATTTCTGGGAATTAAATGAAATTACCATCCGTGATCCATACCCTCTTCCTCTTCCTCTGATTCCTGATTTGTTCAGCCAGGTTGTGGGAGCTAAGGTATTCTCCAAGTTGGATTTAAGGGGAGCCTACAACCTGGTTAGAATCAGAGAAGGGGACGAATGGAAAACATAGTTCAATACCCCGGAAGGACATTTCAAGAGTCTGGTTATGCCTTTTGGTTTGACCAATGCACCTGCGGTATTCCAGTATTTCATAAATGAAATTTTCCATCATTTGGTGGGAAGGTTTGTGGTGGTCAATCTGGAAGATATTTTGGTTTACTCACCTGATTTTGAGACTCATCGGGGGCATGTTAAGCAGGTGCTCTAGATGTTAAGGGATAACAAACTTTATGCAAACTAGAAAAATGTGTTTTCGCTGTTCAGAAGGTGCAGTTTTTGGGGAACTTATTGTCAACTTCGAGTTTTCGGATGGATCCGGAGAAGATCCATGCAGTCCTTGACTGGGAACGTCCCAAGAACCTGAAGGCTGTACAACGTTTTTTGGTCTTTACTCATTTTTACCGGAAATTCATCCAAAATTACTCTTTTATAGTGAAATCCCTTACTGACATGACTAAGAAGGGGTCTGATTTTTCCAAATGGTCGGATGCTTCCCTCCAGGCTTTTTCTTCCTGAAAGAATCATTTTGCCACTGCACCTATACTCAGTCAACCCGATGTTTCTCAACCCTTTATTGTGGAGATTGATGCATCGGATGTCGGGGTTGGGGCTGTGTTGTCTCAGGGTTTGTCCCCTGGTAAATTGTGTCCATGCGCCTTTTTTTCTAAAAAAATGTCTTCGGCTGAGAGAAATTATGATGTGGGTAATAGGGAACTTTTGGCGATCAAATTGGCATTCGAGGAATGGTGACATTGGTTGAGGGTGCTGTCCATCCTATTGCTGTTATTACTGACCATAAGAACCTGTCATATCTCCAGTCAGCTAAACGTCTCAACCCTAGGCAAGCCAGATGGTCCCCAATTTTTACTAGGTTCAATTTTGTTGTCACTTTTCGTCCAGGGGTCAAAAATGTCAAGGCTGATGCTTTGTCCCGGAGCTTCCCTGGTGATGATGACCATGAGAACCCTGCCCCGGTATTACAGAAAGGGGTAGTCATTTCAGCATTTCATCCTGAACTGGAGGGTGAGGTGTTGGAGGCGCAGGGGGACGCCCCTGCCTCCTGCCCTTCAGGAAAGTTATTTGTACCATCTAGTCTGCGCCACAAAGTAATTAAGGAACATCATAACTCAGTGCTTGCTGGGCATCCAGGTGGTAAGGCAACCGCGGACCTCCTCTCTCGTCGTTTTTGGGGGCCGGGGTTGCATTGGGATGTAATTGAACACCTATCTGCTTGTAGTGTTTGCGCGCATTCTAAGGTTTCGCATACCCGTCCGTCTGGTACTCTTCTTCCGCTACCTATTCCTAGTAGGCCATGGACATGACGCGCCCCCTGGGCCATGTTGTTAGGGATACCCGGAGCCGGATCAGATGGGGGTTGTAGTCTCCGAGTGGCTGTGACCCGGTCCGTGCCCAGGGTGTCAAACTCAGTGTGCGGCAGTCCTTATAGATGTTATTAGTGTCGACTACGCCACCCGTTGATTTGCGGTCAAAAGGCCGCCGCTGCAAGATGGTCCGCTGAGGCTGGTGGTGTGTGTGCAGCTGCGGTAGTATAACCCCCAACGGGAGGGGTATAGCCTCAGGGGGTCAGCCGTGGAGGATGGTGGTTGTGAAGGTGCAGCAAGGAGACTCAGAGGCATAAAATGCAGTTCCAGGGTTTTACTTACTGGTGTTGCTCGGGTCACTGTGTACAGCAGTGACCACCCAAGCCGTGCTGCGTCCACCAGGTCCTGGACTCGGTCAACTCCCAGGCAACTCCGGAGTGTGTTCCTGAGCTCCCTTTCTGACTTGTCCTCCTCTCCGGCCTTCCCCACCAGGGATCCACCTAAGTCCGGCTCCCTCGGGCCTCTTGTTGGTAAACCCTTGTCTCTGGGTTCCCTGACCCTATTCTTGGTTTGCCTTCCGGGTGGATTTAGTGGGTGGTCGTGGCAGATCCTGCCCACGACCTCCGGTCTCTGGCTAAGGATTAGGGCCCTCCACCAGCTTGGGATCCGGTACCCTTGTGCCAACTCTTCACCCTCTGATCTAATTTTGGGTTCTTGGAGTTCCCTCTTCTCCCCCTCTGGGTCCTTCTTTCTCCTCTCTCTCTCTCTCTCTTGGCCTTGGAGCTGGCTGAGCTGCTCTGCTTCTCTGACTCAACTCTGACAGACTGACCCTGATCTAAGATGGTTCCCACCTTATATACTCCCTCTATGTGTGAGCTCAGGTGACCAGCACCCAATGAGCTCCTAGCTTTACCCAGGCTGCTCCCCCTATCTGCCCCTACACTACTGGGATGTTCCATCCCCCTCCCACTCCAGCCAGGAACAGACACTGTCGTACCTGCACATTTCTCTAGTGGGAGTACCATCGGTCTGTCCCTCGGAAATGGGATGTGTGTAGTGCATGCAGCTAACTGAGCTCAGTTCCACACTCCATCCTTACCCGGGAGTGGAATATCACACCTCTGGGTTGAGGTGCAATACCCCTGTAGCAGCCGAATCCTCAGGGTGCTACAGACACACTTGTCCATGGATTTTATTACTGACCTACTGGTTTCTGCAGGCAAAACAGTGGTTTTGGTGGTAGTAGATAGGTTCAGTAACATGGTTCGTTTTGGCGCATTGCCTGCACTTCCAAATGCCAAGACACTTGCTCAGGGGTTCATAAATGAGATCTTGAAGCTTCACAGGGTTCCCTCCGATGTGGTGTCAGATCGGTGGACCCAGTTTGTTTCCAAGTTCTGGAAGGCATTCTGTTCTCGACTGGGGGTGCAGCTGTCCTTTTCCTCTGCCTTCCACCCTCAGTCGAATGGACAGATCGAGCGTGTCAATCAGAATTTGGAGACCTATCTCAGGTGTTTCGTTTCTGAAAATCAGGAGGATTGGGCATCCTACCTACCGCTGGCAGAATTTGCCATTAATAATCATCGTCAAGAATCCACTGGCAGGTCACCGTTCTTTGGTGCATACAGTTATCACCCACAGTTTGGTACCTTTAGTGGGGGAGAAGCTTCTGGGGTTCCTGAGGAGGAACGGTTTGCTTCGTCGCTCTCCTCGGTATGGCAGGGTGTGCTGAGTAATTTAAAGATCATGGGAGACAGGTATAAACATATGGCTGACAGAAAACGCTTGCCAGGTCCGGACCTGAATGTGAATGACTTTGGGTGGTTGTCTACCAGGAATATAAGATTGAAAGTTCCTTCTTGGAAGCTGGGATCTAGGTTTATTGGTCCCTATAAAATAACCGCCATCATTAACCCAGCAGTGTTTCGTCTTGAACTTCCTCAGGCCCTTAAAGTCCACAACATGTTCCATAGGTCCTTACTTAAAAAATATGTGGAACCTCTTGAGCCCTCGCCTCTACCACCGCCCCCAGTAATGGTTGATGGTAATCTGGAGTTCCAGATTTCGAGGATTGTAGATTCTCGTCTCCAATGTCGTTCTCTTCAATACTTGGTGGACTGGAAAGGCTATGGTCCAGAGGAGAGGATGTGGGTTTCAGCGTCAGAGGTGAACGCTCCCAGATTGGTTCGCTCATTTCACATCTCTTTTCCTGAGAAACCCAGTCCTGAGTTTCCGAAGGCCACTCGTAGAGGGGGGTACGGTCACGGGTGTGTCAGAGGTGACAAACAGTCACCCTGCAGTTGGTTGCAGGAGATCTCTACGTTTGGCATTACAGACATCTTCATAGAGGCTGGCTGTCCCTAGGAACCAGCGGCTACCTTCCTCTGGCTAATTAGCTCCCTGGCCTGGGTGTATAAATACCTGGTGTGTCTGAGAGGGAGGTGCCGGCGATATTCATTACTACTTGTGAGGCTTTAGCAAGAGCAGTACTTCATCCTCTCTGGAGCTTGAGGCCGTGTGCGCATTTGTTTGGAGTCGTCTAAAGCTAAGCAATTCCCCCCTGTTTGTCTACCCTTGTTGCTATAGAGTTTAGTGGAGATCAACTAGTGCTCATCTCCTTCCTTCCCTAGCCTTAGCCATACGCCAGGGAAAGTCAGGGCGAGGCACACGTGTGGTGATTTGTGAAGAGCGAATATAGGGACGGTAGTTGAGACAGGGTGACACTAGACCAGACTAGGAGGTCTCCACTCCCCCCTTTCCCTAGTGTCTGGGCTCCCTTTCCCTCTTCCTTCTGTGTTGCACTAAGTCTTTCCCACACATTGCGTGACATACATACAGCAATATATGGGGCGCTTTTTAATAGCACAACTTTGAATGCAGCACTATACACGAGACATTATAATATGTACTACTTTGAGGGCAATATATTATAAAATTGAATAAGTGGCACTATTTGGCTACATTTTCTATGGGGTACTGTGTGACACTGCCAAAATGATGTTCTTAACTGTGGAGCACTGTAAATGAGATGTAATGCGTTATGCAATTATATTTGGAAGTTGCTGCGGACAATTAGGAGTAACAGTGGGTCACCATTTAAAGGGTGTTGCAGTATTGGGGTTCTGTAGAATATGGGGTTTTGCCATGAAAACATAGTTGTCTATGCAGAGAACTCTGCAGAAGTGAATGGTTGCTAGAAGTCTTCATGGTGTTCTGGGCCGGATGGAAAAGACTGAATTACTAATCAGAGAAATTGAATTTGTTTCTTCTGTCTTTCATTGCATCTGATAAATATATTTATTTTTGTTTAATCTGGTTGTGCCAGCATTTATTTAGTCCCTATGTGGTGGTGTCATTTGGTCACTTTTAAGATGGTAGCAATAAAAAATACCATATTAAAAATATCAAATGCTGGTTTCATGCTATTATTAAGGTTATGATTGCCAGTGCTTAAAAAAGAATGAAATAAACAGACATACACGAAATGTAAAAACACAGTGCCAAGATTAAAGTGCTTAAATACATTTACTAATGGAATCTATTGGTGGAGGAGATTGTCGTGGAGATTTGGAAAGATCTACAATGCACCTTGTATCTCCTTGGTTTAACAATGATTTTTTCTATTATAAAGGGTCAGGAGAGAGGAAGGACTCTTATTATAAAGGATCAGGTGTGAGAAGTATGGCTAATTATATGAAGGGAAAGATGGGTGCAAGGACATGATTCTATTGTCATATTTTCCCACAGGAATATTTTAATTGAATAATTTGAGCTCCATATTTCCGAGTTTACTTTCACCATTCAAAAAACACCAAACATGACTGATATATCCATAATTTTCGGGTTGATATTACATTTCTGTGGTTATCGAATGCCGAAAATCATGGCACATGAACCCACACAAGCGATTATGTCCCCCATTCACAGACATATTCGTGGATGGTGTTTATCAGATTATTGTCAATATGGCATGCAAATATTGCACTTCTGTTGCCATGTAATGACCCTGATATTGGGGCTAGAGACAATTAATCTATCTCAGGGGCAGTTATTTGCCCCCTCACCCTCTCCCTGCAGTTTTTAATGTAGAATCTCTTTGCTATTACACCGTAATAGTTTACTCTTCCAAAAACTCAGCTACTCTCTAATTCATCTTTACATAGGAGGATTCTTCAGTGATTACTGAATTTTAATTTCATTGATCTATTATAGCCCTGTATTCCACAATAAGAAAATGATTCTTGAGGAGCACACCACTGAACGCTGACTCACATGTGTGGTATATATTTATCAAAATTATGTTAATGATAGTGTTTATGTTAATGTCCTCACAATTAATGATCAATGGTAAACATTTAGTTTTCTTTCCTTAAAACCAGTAATCACTATGTTTGTTTAGAAACTACAGAATGATGACAATAATTGGATGGTATAAATAAGACTTGGTGCATGAACTGTAAATACACCCCTGGAAGTAGGCACTCTACCGCAGCATACAGAGCGGTATACCAATCCAGAGTGATTGTGAATGCTGCTGTAGGAGGCCCTTGTGCACACCAGTGGAATGTGCCATAAAGCCTTGTGAAGGTTTCACCAATTTAAGATACACTAGGTAACTGCTTTCCTCCAAATTAAAGATGTCCAAGTGCATGCAGAGAAGCTAATTAACCAAATCTGCTAATCTGGTTGATAAACTTCACTCAGAGATTGAACCACGCAAATGGCATACTTTATTACGTAGACATGGGGTTAAATAGCATTCTCCTTCTAGGTGGGATTAGTAAAATATATTGCTCTTTTCTGATAACTCGGCACGCTGTAATTTGTTCATCTATGTATCTCTTGCACTCAGTAACGCCTTAGGAATTCCGATGGGAGGGGTGAGTTTGTTTCTCAGCGCCATCTTTGCCAACTCGACATGAATCTCTCTGTTATCAGCCGTGCACATGCATACGTCATTCCCAGGAAATCATTTAGTTGTTCGTGTCTACAAATTAGAACAGAAGCTGTTAGTTATATATTCATTAACTATTAACATAATCCATGTGCATATACACATTTGCATACATACATACACATAGATTATTCCATCATCCCTATATTGGTTCACAAACTTTGACCACTGCTCTTTCTGGAATTTTTGATCCATTGGTTGGACCATGTGCGCAAACCTCATCATCAACTACAAACAACGTCTGACTGCTGTGCTTGCCAACAAGGGTTTTGCCACCAAGTATTAAGTGTTGTTTGCCAGAGAAATAAAATACTTATTTCTCACTGCAAAATGCAAGAAAAAAAAAATCTAATTTATACAATGTGATTTTCTTGATTTTTTGGGGGGATATTCTATCTCTCAATGTTAAAATTAACCTACCCTTAAAATTATAGACTGTTCATGTCTTTGTCAGTGGGCAATCTTACAAAAACAGCAAGGGATCAAATAATTATTTCCTTCACTGTATATATATATATTTTTTTAATCAACTACATGGACTGGCAGTGGGTTTGTTTTCAGTGACCTTTGATTGAATGTTAGAGATATGCCCTGGAAATAACTTTTTGGACAATTCTTTTTACTTAATTGAAGAGCTCATTGCCTTGTACAAGCATGTAAAATGATACAAAAAGAGAGAAAAGGCTTTGAAAATTCCTATAGAAAAAGTTGGCAACATAGTTTGAAAGTTCAAAGATAAAGGAACACTGGCTACACTATTTAGAAATGACAGAAAGAGGATGGTATCATCGGTTGCCACCAGAATTCATAGAATCATAGAATGGTAGAGTTGGAAGGGACCTCCTGGGTCATCTGGTCCAACCCCCTGCTCAAAGCAGGATTCACTAAATCATCTCAGACAGATGTCTGTCCAGCCTCTCTTCTGAGGAGGCAGATGGTCAAAACCTCTCAAGTCCCCCAAGTCTTGGTTTCAGATGAAGTCCCTGAAGGCTCTGGAGTGGCCATCATGGTCGTCTGTTTTAAATTCCATTAGAAAATGTTTGATGGCACTTGAAGAAGGGAGTTGCGCAAACACAAGTGTATTAATGAACTGGATAGGAAATTAACTAAAGTTCCTAGGAATGCTCCCCGAAGCTGGTGTCTGGCTGTTATAACCTGCTGCAAATTTGATGCATAGCCAATGGGGCTCTACTAAGTACTAAAGACACTTGTAATGAAGTGGTTGAATAATTCTTCCTTTTAATTTCGAACTTGTGAACTATGCATCAAACAGTATCTCTAGGAATATTCATTGCCTTTCTTTGTATTTTTTTTCCTCTTGATTGTGCACGGCAATGAAAGATCTCTTGTGTTTTTTGGATTGGTCTCTTGACAACCCAAGAATATTGGTAAACTGGGGTCATTGCCAAATAAATCTTGCTATTAAACCTAGTGAAGGTTGAATAAATTTGATTGCAACTGTGTATATAGAAAACTAGTTATTAGTTATTGTTATAGAGAATCATCTGTAGTGGTTAAATAAGTGACTCCAGTGATTGCATGCAATATTCTCAATTAATAAACCTAAAATGATTAGTTAAAAAAAATAGTTCCTTAATGCTATCATATCTATTAAAGACTCATAATCTCCACTCTGTGTATGGAATATTGCCAGGTCTTAATTAGTTCTTTAACTTTTATAGCAGATGCTGGTTAATTGACATTTTAATCTAGATGTTCTTTTTTATGATTTGCTATATTAAAGTTAATCCAATCAGTAGCAATTAGTTTGATGTATTTTCTTAATACATGTGGACAGTAGTTGCCTAACTATGCGCTATCTTTATGTCAATTTGGGACATGTGTTGTCTGCTTTGTAGTAGATCATATGCTAGACAGCGCTACTGCTCTTAATTTGTCTAATTCCCATCTGTAATAAGTTTTAAGCTCATTGCCCATAAGGCAGATCACCTTCTCTATGCAGTAATAACCATTAGACTTTACTTTCAAAGCTTCACAATTAACAGATTGTGGCAATTGAGGGGAAACCAATTCTAGAGTTTTTCTAAGACCAGTCTGTATGAAGAACTTAAAGCATGTGAAAAGGCATGGTATAGCAGCGCTCGCCATTTACAACAGCTTAAAATTGCTTTTGATGTACATACTAGTCGAACACATAAAGAAACTATCCTGATTTTCTGTAACTCACCTTGAGTGCATGGTTCCTCTTCATCTGCATTCTACCAGCACTATAGGAGCTGAAAGTTATTTGCCCTCACTTTCCATCATGCATTATATTTGCCACTTTCCAATGGCGTTCACTGCCTGTAACTGAAAGGCCTGGTCTCTCTATCATGCCTGTATGGAGTTTGACAGACAAGAGAGCAGGAGGGCGACAAGGACTCGATCCTATTTTCTGCAATCCATCTACATTTTTTTATTTTATTATTACATTATCTATATGCAAATTGCCTCTTCAGAGAAAAAGAGGACTTGAACTCTGTAGCGCCACCTATTGGAAGCAGCAAACCTACAAGTCACAATCAATCCTTTAACGAGTCGTGCAATATGACTTAGGATAAAAGCCAAATCAGAATCTCAATTTGCAGACACGGTGTTTAGGGCTATTGGCCCTCGTCAGTGCAAAGTATGAGAACTGATTTGGCTAGGTGAGAGGCTCTGGACTGAGGTCTAAGGGGTAATGTTTCTCCTTGTGGAGAGTGACATACCAGCCCTGGCATGCCAAGGTAAGGAGGCTTATTCACCGTGCAGTAATCCTCTGGGAAATTTAATATGCAAATTGCTTCTTCAGAGAAAAAGAGGACTTGAACTGTATAGCGCCACCTATTGGAAACAGCAATCCTACAATCAACCCTTTAACAAGTTGACGTGCCAGAGCTGGTATATCCCTCTCCACAAGGAGAAACGTTACCTCTTACATTATCTATGAAATGTGAGCAACTTTGACGGTACAGTGACCAGTTAGTGCCTCCGTTCATGTTTTTTTGTAACTACTTGTAAATAGATGCAAACCGCTGATTAACTAATATATCTTTAGATCATACACAGCCGGCAGCTCCCACTAAGGGGAACTTAGCCCCTTTAATGTATAAACATTATGTAGGAAGGCTCAAGCTAACAACATTAAAAAGTTCTTGGTTAGGAAATGTATGTAAATTACAGAACTATCTAATATACTTTCATTTTCTAAACTTGACCATAGGCGCAATATAACTTTCTAATCTTTCCCAAAGGCTTAGTTTCTTAGATGATCCTCTTCCTCCCAGTGTGTTAGTTTTGTGATCTCGGGGCTGTCTGTATGTCTGAGCTCATTAACCCAGCCGCTTCTTCCCACTGATGCAACCATAGAGAAGGTGTCTGGCATAGCTAATGAACTGATCCACTCTGTCAGTTCCTTTTATGATGTTATCGAAACCTTCCTCCCTGTATCAGAACATCGTGAGAACATTTTTCCTAGAAAATGCAACAAGTTCTAAAATCTTTAAACCTATAAAGAAAGTGTACACATACCATAAATAATTCAAAGATATAAGTTTTATTATTCACATATGAAAGCATTAAACCCCTTCACAACCTATGACATATAGGTACGTCATAGGTCCTGTCCCGGCACTCCATTTGACTCCGGCGCTGAGCCCGCATGTTTTCAGGCACATGACAGCTGATCTGATCAGCTGTCATGTGCCCCTAACAGCCGCGGGTGGAATCATGATCCACCTGTTAATTCGTTAAATGCCGCTGTCAATCTCTGACAGCGGCATATAACTCGTGCTTACCGGAAGTGCATCATAAGTCCCACCTATCGGCGCCCCTGTCACATGATCGCAGGGCGACTATGGGTTGGCATGATAACCAGGGGCCTGCAGGAAACCCCTGTGGTTGTCATTGCCGAACTGTTATGAGCGCCGCCACGTGGTCAGTGTTTGTAGCAGATGAGCATTTTTGTTACAGATAGCAGGACTGAAGCCCTGCTATGTGCACAACAAGCGATCGGAAGAGCGCAGCTTCTAGTCTCCCATGGAGACTATTGAAGCATGTGAAAAGTAAAAAAAAAAAAAAAAAGTTTGTAAAAATATTTAAAAAAAAATTAAAAATATTAAAGTTCAAAATCCCCTTTTGCCCCATTCAAAATAAAACAATTCAAAAAATTCAAAAATACACATATTTGGTATCGCCGCGTTCAGAATCACCCGATCTATCAATATATTAAAAGAATTAATCCAATCGGTAAATGGCGTAACGAGAAAAAAAATCAAAATGCCAGAATTACATTTTTTTGGTCGCTGCAACATTGCAATGAAATGCAATAACGGGTGATCAAAACATTGTATCTATCCCTAAATGGTATCAATAAAAACGTCAGCTCGGCCTGCAAAAAATAGGCCCTCACCCGGCCCCAGATCACCAAAAAATTGAGACGCTACGGGTCTCGGAAAATGGCGCCATTTTTTTTTTTTTACAAACTTTGAATTTTTTTTCACCACTTAAATAAATAAGAACCTATACATGTTTGGTATCTACAAACTCATAATGACATGGAGAATCATAATGGCAGGTCAGTTTTAGCAATTAGTGAATATGGTAAAGAAAAAAACGAAAAAAACATTGTGGAATTGCACTTTTTTTGCAATTTCACCGCACTTGGATTTTTTTCCTGTTTTCCAGTACTCGATATGGTAAAACCATTGGTGTCGTTCAAAACTATAACTCGTCCCAAAACAACAAGCTCTCACATGGCCATAGTGATGGGAAAATAAAAAAGTTATGGCTTTGGGAAGAAAGAGGAGCAAAAAAACAAAAATGCAAAAACCAAAAAACCCAAGGTCATGAACGGGTTAAAACATGTACATGGAAACAGTCTTATAAGTATCAATAAAGAAATGAGTTGTGTACATTAATTTAATGATTCAAAATATATGCAAAAAAAATGGCTCCAAAATACAGCAATTGATATAGTGTTACAGGGCAAATTAAAACAGATATGATTTTAGAATAGGGGGAAGATGACTTCCCTAAAGATGGTAACTGTTCCTAATAAAGAAATTTCATTCTATCAGTGTCACCACTAACAGAGGTAGATATGTGGGAAAAAAGTGCTTGGTGCATAAAATAGTAATTCATAAAAATAAATAATATATGTTTTGCTCTAGTTATTGCACCTTCTTATGTTTGCATATAGTGATAGATATCTATCTATCTATATGCAAACATAAAAAAGTGCAATAATTAGTATGCAAAAAGTGACTGCAAAATCTAAAGTTCTAAAATCTTAGCATTCGTTTTTGAAAATATGTAAATTAGTTAGTTTAGTTGATTTATAATTCCAAACCATTCTTTATCAGTTCATGTCACTGGACAACCCCTCTGAAACAGAAAACAGTAAGTTCCTAAGCTATTATTATTATTCTTAAGATATTGTTAAACTACCACCTCACCACAATAAGCTGTCAGTTTAGGCTAGAAGCTGTAGTTTCACAATAGCTGGAGACTGGAGTACTATAAGTTGCTGTCCCCTGACTGATAGCAATAGAAAGTTAGAATGTAACCATACTTAAATGCAAGGGATTTGGTTCTCTGCATGAGATGTAGACATTAAAGAAAAACTGAGGTTTAAAAAAAACGTATAACTTATCGTAGAGACATGACAGAGGTTTTGATCAGTGGACGTCCAGGTGCTGAGACCCTGACAAATGAAGAAAATCTCTCATTGAAGTACTTCTCTCCTCCACTCAGGCTCAGCAGAAAATCTAAGAGCTCATTCAGACATCTGTGCGCAAACTGCTAATGCACGGGCTGGCTGCGGCTCTTCCGACCTGAGCGTGACCCCTTCATATATAGAATACTACAATATGGTTAATTCAGGGAGTCAACCAAATACCTTGAGGAAATGACTAGTCAGAACTGTAAAGGCAGGTGCAGACGACCGTGTATTCTTTCGTCTGAGAGAATCGGGTCGATTATTCAAATCGCACTGTGCTGTGATCATAGTGTGATACAATGCTCTTGGGTGAGGGGAAGATTCTGTCAGTCCGTAGAATTCTAACTGCACTCAGATGTCATTCAAGTGCAGTCCAATGGTTTCCACGGACTCATTGACTTGGATGGCCGAGTGTGATCCGAGTATTGGATTAAACTCAGGCGTGCAGAAATTTATAGACTAATATTGATCTGAGTGCGATCAGATGTTTTTTTCGGATTGCATTCTGACCGAACATATACTTGTCTGCACCTGCCCTTATTGTGGGAAAATCCTGTTGGTTGTGACATTGAACTTGTGGGACCCAGAAATGTATCTTTAAATGGCTATCACAGTTTCAAAAAGAAAAATGTTATTCTTTGCATTATGAGTAGTGTTGAGCATTCCGATACTGAAATATCGGGTATCGACCGATATTCGCGGTATCGGAGTTCCGATACTGAGTTCCGATACTTTTAGAATATCGAATACCGGAATCGGAAGTTCCGATAATGCCTGCGCTCTGCAGTGTCTCTGAAGGATGACAAGCTGGATGGCAGCGCTCAGCTTACTGTACTTGTCATTTAGTGTTAAAGGATTTATTAAAAAAAATAATAGTGTTTTCATGCACCGTCTCTTTAAAAAAGCCGGCCGGCAATTCAGCAGCGGCATACACCGGTACCCGGCAATTTACAACAGAAAGAATAGAGCATCACACATAGATTAGATAGATAGAAACATGTCAGTCACATATATAAGAAGTACAGTGACAGTGTTGATTACTGTACTTGTCATTTAGTGTTAAAATAAAGGATTTATTAAAAAAAAAAATTGGCATGGGGTTCCCCGTAATTTTAGTCTCTAGCGGAGGTTAAGCAGACGGCTGGAGCAGATGTTTGAAGCCTGAGAAGGGGGTAATACCCACGGAGCTTCCCAGGCTACTGCCCCCTGCTGAATACCTAACCTTTACTAGCTATTAAAATGGGGGACCCCCCCAGAAAAATGATGTGGGGTCCCCCCTATTTTAATAGCTAGCAAAGGCTAGGCAGACAGCTGGGGGCTGATATTAATAGCCCAGTAAGGGTGCCATGAATATTGGCCCCCTCCCAGGCTAGAAACACCAGCCGTTAGCCGCCCCAGAAATGGTGCATCTATAGGATGCGCCAATTCTGGCACTTAGCCTCGCTCTTCCCACTGCCCTGTAGCGGTGGCAGGGGGTAATAGTGCTGGGGTTGATGTCAGCTTATAATGCCAGCTGACATCAAGCCCAGATTAGTAATGGAGAGGCGTCTATAAGACACCCCCATTACTAACCCCATAGTCAAAGTTAAAAAAAAAAACACAAACACCCGGAATAAAGTTCTTTAATTGAAATAAACACACAGTTTTTTAATGTTCTAAATTAAACCATACTTACCGTCACGCCCATTCCAGCTGAAGCCAATGTCTTCTGCAATAAAAGTAAAATAATAAACCAACATTATCCTTACCTTTCCATGGTGCCCATGACAGCTTCAGCTCTGCTACATTGACATGACAGGCTGGATCGCAACAGAACGCTGCCATCCAGCTTGCTATGCCGCACACACTGAGAAGCGCAGGCATGCTTGTGCTCCTCAGAGTCTCGCTGTGACGGCATAAAGATGAGCCGAGGTCATGTCCAATGAACTCAGCTCACCTCATGCACGTCACTGACAGCGTGGGAGAATTCTCCTGCTCAAGCACTGAGCGCAGGAGAATTTTCCCACGCTGTCAGTGACGTGCATGAGGTGAGCTGAGTTCATTGGACATGAGCTCACCTCATGCATGTCACTGACAGCGTGGGAAAATTCTCCTGCGCTCAGCGCTTCAGCAGGAGAATTCTCTCACGCTCACTGCAAGTGCAGGAGATTTTTCCCACGCTGTCAGTGACGTGCATGAGGTGAGCTCATGTCCAATGAACTCAGCTCACCTCATGCATGTCACTGACAGCGTGGGAAAATTCTCCTGCGCTCAGCGCTTGAGCAGGAGAATTTTCCCACGCTGTCAGTAACGTGCATGAGGTGAGCGGAGTTCATTGGACATTACCTCGGCTCATCTGGATGCCATCACAGCCAGACACTGAGGAGCGCAAGCATGCCTGCGCTTCTCAGTCTCTGCGGCATGGCAAGCTGGATGGCAGCTTTCGGCTGTGATCCAGCCTGTTATGTGACTGTAGCAGAGCTGGAGCCGTCGTGGGAACCATGGAAAGGTAAGGATGAGGTTGCTTTATTATTTTACATTTATTGCAGGAGATCGTTGGCTTCAGCTGGAATGGGTGTGATGGTAAGTATGGTTTAATTTAGAACAATAAAGAATTGTGTCTTTATTTCAATTAAAGGACTTTATTCTGGGTGTTTGTGGGTTTTTTTTAACTTTGACTATGGGGTTAATAATGGGGGTGTCTTATAGACGCCTCTCCATTACTAACCTGGGCTTGATATCAGCTGGCATTATAAGCTGACATCAACCCCAACTCTATTACCCCACTGCCACCGCTACAGGGCAGTGGGAAGAGCGAGGCTAAGTGCCAGAATTGGCACATCCTATGGATGCGCCATTTCTGGGGCGGCTGACGGCTGGTGTTTCTAGCCTGGGAGGGGGGCCAATATTCATGGCACCCTTCCTGGGCTATTAATATCAGCCCCCAGCTGTCTGCCTAGCCTTTGCTAGCTATTAAAATAGGGGGGACGCCCGCGTCATCTTTTTGGGGGTCCCCCATTTTAATAGCTAGTAAAGGCTAGGTATTCAGCTGGGGGCTGATATTAGTAGCCTGGGAAGCTCCGTGGGTATTACCCCCTTCCCAGGCTTCAAACATCTGCCCCAGCCGTCTGCTTAACCTCCGCTAGAGACTAAAATTACGGGGAACCCCACGCCAATTTTTTTTCTAATAAATCCTTTATTTTAGCACTAAATGACAAGTACAGTAATCAACACTATCACTGTACTTCTTATATATGTGACTGACATGTTTCTATCTATCTAATCTATGTATGATTCTCTATTCTTTCTATTCTAAATTGTCGGGTACCGCTGCTGAATTGCCGGTCGGCTTTTTTAAAGAGACGGTGCATGAAAAACACTGTTATTTTTTTTAATAAATCCTTTACACTAAATGACAAGTACAGTAAGCAACACTGTCACTGTACTTCATATATATGTGACTGACATGTTTCTATCTATCTAATCTATGTGTGATGCTCTATTCTTTCTGTTATAAATTGTCGGGTACCGGTGTATGCCGCTGCTGAATTGCCGGCTTTTCATGTAATACATTCTACATTATTCTTAGTTGTTTTCCTTCATGTAGAATTAACCTACAAGGAAAGAAAGGGTTTATTTTTATTCCGATATTTGTGTCCCATTGACTTGCATTGGTTTCCGGTATCGGAATCGGCGATATCCGATATTTTTTGGGTATTTGTCTGATCCAATCTGATCCGATATTTCCCGATATCGGAAGGTATCGCTCAACACTAATTATGAGAAGTTATACAATTATCCAGCAATCTGTGTATCATATACTCTGTATTTACTTGTTATTAAATAGTAAAAAAGTACCATAATCATCTCTTCTGAGTGGCAGAACCCTGTACCTTATTTGGGGATCATAGTTTGATGTTTCAAAGGCCCTTCTTTTTTTTCCCTTCTAGAAGTATTCATAAGTTAAAAATGATCTAACTGTATTTGTGGAAATTTACATATCGATGGATTTAACATCCATTACTAACGTGGTTGGTCAACTTCAGAATTGGGAAAACTGTGGACAATCAAAATAAAATGTTATGGGCTAATTCATCCAGATGCCCCCTCTGGACCAAGCTCTGCCCACTTCTCAGAAAGATGGTTGGGCCCGACGTAAAATAGCAAAATTCATCAAATTTAGTTTATTTGCAAAATTTCAAGCAGTTTTGCTCCAGAAAGTGTAAGCTGCTTGATGAATCGTACCCAGATAGTGTTTTTTTATTTTATAGGCTATGCAAGAAATGTCTACCATATACATAGACGATATGTCAGCACACTTCAACTAATGAATACATGAACTGCAATATTGCTGCTAAACGTAAAAAATGTAAAGGTACTTAGTGTTTTTTGATCAAAGAGCACAAAGGCCAATCAACTACATCAAGGTGTACCTTAATATGGATGGTCCCTAACCACTAAATGTCCTACCTCTCTATGTGCCAAACAGCCTCATGTGAATGGGGAGGGAAAAGGAAACCAGGGATAGCTTGCAATTAAAACCCTATGTGGGAAAAGATGGGTGGACAAGTGTGCTGAGCCCTGGAGGGTCCCCCGATATGTACTTTCTCAAAAAATAAGAAAAAAATAGGGCCTGCACACCATAAAGAAGTTGTCTACTACTTTTTTATTGATGCCCTATCCGTAAGATAGGGCATCGATGTTTGATCGGCCGGGGTCCCGCACCCGGCACCCCCGCCGATCAGCTGTTATTGATGCCGGCGGCGGCCACCGGCCGGAAGTGCTTACTTGCGGTGCTTGGCCGTCTAGCTGTAGTGGCCGCCGTAGGGTACTACACATCCGCCTCCCATTGAATTGAATAGAATGCGGATGTGCGGTACCCAGCAGTGGCCACTACAGATGGACAGCCAAGCACCGCAAGTAAGCACTTCCGGCCGGCGGGCGCCACCGGCACCGATAACAGCTGATCAGCGGGGGTGCCGGGTGCGGGACCCCGGCCAATCAAACATTGATGCCCTATCCTATGGATAGCGCATCAGTGAAAAAGTAGTGGACAACTTCTTCAAGTATTAAATTAATGCACAGATGTACAAATACATTACGTTATTTTTCCTTTTTTTGTGAAAATGCCATAAATGACTGTCTGAGGTTCCCATATAAATATAGAGAGAGATCTTTTCACTGACAGCTGCACACGATGGGATCTATTTCTTAAAAAAAATGCAGGTCCCAGCAGAAATGTATTGCATATGCTGTGGGACGCCTGGGACAACCCTTTGAATCCTAGAAAGAGACTAAACAACTTCTTAATAAAAAAAAAAAACATGTAACGACTGATACAATAAACCCAAAAGATCAGACTAGATGGCATATTATAAAAACTGCTTCCTGCCGTTGAATTGGCCAGTATACTGTCTCCAATAGCATATTTCATACCGTGTAATATCTATTTTATGTTTCTAGTTATGTGGAATGACATATGTAAGATATTTTTAAACAAGTTCCTAATGTGACTTCTGCTTTAGATCTCAAGATGGCAAATTCAATTGCTGTGTAGTAATTTTGTTAGTCACTGGGACCTAAACTCCTGTGCTGCCAGGGGATGAAAAAACAATGCCTCGAGGAACCTAATATGAAGCAGTTCACTGATGATCGGAGAATGAATGACAGTGACACAAAGGGTTTTTCCTTTCAGCTGAGGGACTGAGGCATCGCTTATAGGATTGCCGCAGTATAACGAGACATGTATACAGGGGGCATCCTTTTTCACTTTAATAAAATATTGTAGTAAAAAAAATGTACAAGACTTTCCCTTTCTCCTTCCATTTTGTTAGTACTGCAATACTGTTGTGCGCATTTAAATAAGTGTAAATAAAGACTTAGAAATAGTGATCGAGCACTAAAATGCTCGGTACTTGAATCGAGCAGGTCAGGCGCTCGGACGGGCTCAACTCAAGTACTAAGTATAATGGACGCCAATGGGAAACTGGAGCATTTTTCCTGAAGACCCTAACAGGAGGGCTGGGGAGGCAGGAAAATCATTGAAATGGATGGAAATCGCGCTCATATGGAATGGGAACAGCATCTCTAACTCCCAGGTCGCTGCTGGGAACAATGTTGTCAGAGTATTACTCCACTTTTACAGACTGACAATAAAACATATCAAACCTAAGATAATATGGATTTTACATGAAAAAATGTTAGGAAACATTCTTTCCTGTCTAATGACTTGTATATAAGGCATAATTAAAAAGAGAAAAAACCCACCTATAGTAGATGACATAGTAGAGGGGGAAATAAAACTACACCCACCGGTAAATGTAATTTTAAAATTTTACTACCTTATCTGGGCATGTGGTGTGAGTGACTTGGTCAGACATATCTTGTTTAAATTATGAAGGAGGGACTCTGAAACTCACAAAGCATATGCGGACCTGCAAGAACTGCCAAAAATTAGAGGGAAGAGGGACTCCGATAAACCCTGTTTTAGACGAAAAGGAGGGCCTCATACACTGTGTCTTATCATCATCTACCTCTTGAGACACTAATTGCCATTCCCCACCGTCTTTTTCTTCTGACCATGGCTGCTCAAATAGTTGGGCATCACTACACACGATCTCCTCAAGTCACTCTTGAAACTTGCAGACCGAGAGGCTAGAATCAATGAATGGAAATGTAAAGAGCTCCTTGGAGTGTCCAAGTGTGGGATCACTAGTCTCCTAGGACTCGCCATGATGGGAGGAAGGAGGATCAGGGTGAGGATTATATGGTGCTGACTCTTGGCTAGTGAGACTGGACCGTGTGGAAGACAAGGTGGTGCTGGGAAACATACTGGAAGCATCTGCCATCCAACCGACCACCTGTTCGCACTGTTCTGGCTTCAAGAGTGGTGTCCCTCGCCCCCCTGCAAAGTGGGACAGGAAGCTAGGTCTCATGGATGAGCATGTTTGTTGTGCTCCCGCAGCAGGCACCTGGCCCACAGACTTGGCTTCTGCGTGCACCATCAGCAGCACGTCCACTTCCCCGACCCTTAGCGCACGTCTTGCACATTTTAAATTGGGTATATAACATATGTCTGCAAATTTTCTGGTATTAATAGGGAAAAGAAAATATGTAGCTCTGAAAAGGACTTTTGTTTTTAGGTTGCAGTAGCAGTATACCTATAGAAGGACTGTAAGGCTGTGTTCCCACGATGTGTTTTTTAAGCTTTTCCGCAGCGGCAATTCAGCTGCAGAAACGCTTAAAAAAGACTTGGTAGAACGTCTGCCATGTTCCCCAATAATAATCCGCATGTGATGTGCACATGCTGCGTAAATTTCCGCTGCAGATTATCATTGCGGAAAAAAACGTAGCACTACCAATTATTTTGCGGGAGCGCAGCGTTTTCGCCGCCATTGACTTGCATTGGAACGCATGGAATCCGCTTCACTGCATCTGTACATGTGGAATCCATGCATTTCAATGTGCGGATGGTACCAAGGTGTGAAGAAGAGGAGACTCTCCTCCGGACCAGGGTACCATAGAACATAGAACCTGTAAAAAAAAAGAATAAAATAAAAAATAAATATTCTACTTACCTTCTGATGGCCCCCGGTGTCTTTGTCTTGGCTTGTCGGCAGATCGCGGTGGACTCAAGGACCTACCATGACGTCATTTAGTCATGTGACGAGTCACGCGACTGCTGACGTCGGCAGGTCCTTCAGTGTACCACGAGCTGCCGGCAAGCCGAGACTCATCGAATAAAGACACCGGGGGCCATCAGAAGGTAAGTATGATATTTATTTTTTATTTTTTAACATTCTTTCGGCTACACTATATAAATCTGTGGCACCCTTGAGGGTTCGGTCGCCACAGAGGTACTGCATCTCACTCAGAGGTGTGGTATCTCACTCTCAGGTAGGGAGGGAGTACAGCTCGGGACCCTAACACCTGCATCCAACACATACCAGCAGTGGGGGCAGGGCGAGATTGCTCCTAAGGGAGAGCACAGTCCCGGGTCCCTAGCTGATGGGAGGAGCTATGTAGTGGGTGTAGTTGGAGGAAGTAGCTTAGGGGAGCACATGAAAGAAAAGTATAAATAGAGAAGCCATCTTGTTCAGTCAGAGGAGAGAGTAGAGAGCAGCCAGAGAGATCAGTCTGAGGAGGAGAAGTGAGGGAGCAGGAGCTCTGCTCAGGCGGAGAGCCTGAGGAGAGGCCCAGGACTGGAGGAGAAGGAGAGAGAAGCAGGAAGGGCTCCAGGAATGAGGAAGGGACCCCAGGGGTACGGGCAGTGCTGGAGGCCACCCGTACGCCCGAATCTACCAGGAGGTGGAGGGGTCAGGCCACACAAAGGGGACCGGTCTCTCAACTAGCGGAAGACTGTACGTCTCAACTAGAAACCGGAGGCTGCAGTATTTCAAGTCCTGCAGCCAACAGTCCATACCAGTCTCACCAAGAAGATAGCTATAGAGGACCCAGGGGACGGAACAGATGTCGCCCGACAAGGCCCGCGGGTACCGGATTGGGACACTTGGTATGAGGTGCAGGGAAACGGCCAGAGAGAGAACACACAGAAGGGGGTCCCGCTAAGTACTCCGGAGATATCTGAGGGTGGACTGAACCCCTCCCTGAATAAGCGCAGCACGACGAGGGAAGTTACACTGGTACCTGCAACTTGGACTGCAACAACCGTGAGTAAAGACCCTGAGGACTGCACCCCACTGTCTCTGTGATTATTATCTGCGCCATCACCCCTGCACTACAATGCCCAGCATCATCTACTTCGCTACAAGATCTACACTATCCTGGAGCTAAGCTCTACCTGTGGAGAGCTGAACCAACCCTGCTGCACTAATATCAGCTCCAGAGGTTCTGCACAGTAGTGGCGGCTCCACATAGCTGCATACCACAGGTGGCGTCACAAACTATATATATATAAAACTTTATTAATTCCCCTGTAAATTATCCCCCCCCTTTTAATGACCGCCCTGTGTCACGGACCGGGTCACCGCCACTGTGACATCTCCCCAAGCAACCACCGGCCCGGCACCGAGTACCCCACGACCCATGGGGCGCGTCAAATCCATGCCATTTGCATGGATTTATATAGTGTGACCAAGTTGTCAAGCACTTTCCAAGTGATGCTAAAATCGCTTGGAAAGCGCTTGACAACCCGCATGCAGAAATGCATGTGAAGAACGCTTCACTTCCGCATGTCCCTGGCAGGAAAACGCATGTACAATCCGCATGTGTTTTTTCTGCCAGGGAGATGCAGAAACGCTCAGGAAAAAATCCGGAGCATTTCCGCATCGTGGGCACATAGCCTAAGGCAATAAACCCTGCCTATTTGCCTCTAATCCAAAACTATCCCTCCTCCACCGGTTATCCCTACTCTGAATGCAGGTAATAGCGGTTTTACTAGAGAAAAGATAGTATGTAGCCCTGAAAAGGACTTTTGTTTTAATGGTGCAGCAGTGGTATACAAGTACTGCAATAGCAATTAAACACTGCCTATATGCCTGCTCTATCCAAAGCACTTCATACTAGATCAACTCTCTCTAAACTGCTTCCTGAGGATATAAATCCATGCCGGTTGCATGGATTTATATTGTGTAACCAAGTTGTCAAGCACTTTTCCAAGAGATGCTAAAATCGCTTGGAAAAGCGCTTGACAACCCGCATGCGAAATCGCATGTTAAAAACGCTTCACTTACGCTTCTACCTGGCAGAAAAAACGCATGTAAAATCGGCATGCGTTTTTTCTGCCAGGGAGATGCTGAAACGCTCAGGAAAAGTCTGGAGCATTTCTGCATCGTGGGCACATAGTCTTATACTGACCAGCTGCCATCTTCATCTTTTAACCACACCTCTCCGGTTGGTCTCCAGCAGCGTGTGACCTGCCGGATGCCTCCAGTGTTTGCTGGGTGATCCGGAAGTCACTACTCAATGTAAGGACTTTTTCATCAGAATTTGTATGCCAAAACCAGGAGTGAAACTTCCAGAGAATAACTATAATTGAAAGATTGACACCTGTTCTGTGTTTTGAAGACACTCCTGGTTTTGGCATACAATACTGATCAAATATACTGATGTGTGAATAAAGCCTAAGCCTATGAGAGCCAGAATGGTTCTCTCATAGACATACAATGAGAGCTTGTGATCGTTACCTCTGACTTCTGGTCAGTCAGGCGTTGCAGTCACAAGATGATGACGTGAGACGAGAGTGGTGCCGGGAACAGCTGTAGACAGTGGATGGTAAGTGTAAGATTAGGGTCAGGGAACTTAGTGGCACCACTTCATTGCTGCAATAAAAAAACCTGCTGCAGTGGCGCTTTTAAAACAAATGCTAATCACTAAATTCACAATTTCAGGGTCCAAAATCCCTACTTTTACATATGAAAGGCCACCATACACATCTCAGTTGGCTCTCCCATACACATGGGTGATCATCTGACAAAAGAGACATCATCAGATATGTCTGGTAACAGCTTATCTCCGAAGGATGATATGATCAAGTCTGAAATCCGTCATGCTGGATCCTCCTCGACGATAAATTGTCCAGGGCCCCCAGACACATTAGTCGATAACGGCAGGTTCGTACAACATTAATCTCATGTGTATGAGGGTCTTTACAAGATTAAATAAATAGGTGCATGTTGCTGAGCATTTATTGCAGTAGCTTAGAAACAAACAATCATAACAGCACTTTGCGAGTACTAAGGTATATGTAAACATAAAATATATAATTTGCGTTAATGCTATATCGATTATTCTAAAAAATGTGAGGTTCTAATATCTGGTAGGGCCTTCTGACAGATGATGTTAAGGACGTAGAAGGATTGGGTTATTTAACAGATGACATTACACCAGGCCAGCGAATCAAACGCGGCATTGAGAAACCCGGAAGGTCAGGATATTCACGCAGATCCTATCCCCAGCCAGAAAGCACTAACCTGGACCAATGGGCCAGGGCCAGGGTTACGCTTATCGCTAGTGTCTCGCAGTGTCTTTCTCCCTTCTCTCTGTTGAGAACACATGAGCATTCATCTCTATGGAGGAGTTACTTGAGATAAATTTGAGTCAACGAGCCACACTATATGGCCTCTTAATCATTGAATTCAGGTTTTTCATTTTGTCCCATTACCACAGATGTGTAAAATTCAGCTCCTTGCCACGGATTCTGCCTTTACTGACATTTGTGAACGAATGGGGTGTTTTTTAGAGCTCACTGAATTGAAATGTGGCACCACAGTATGATGTTATCGTTGTAACAAGTCAGTTCATGATTTTTCTTCCCACTTAAATATTCCACATCAAGGTGGTGCTATTGAAGAGTGGAAAAATTTGAGTACCAAACCTTTCTGGCTTTAACGTCAGCACTAAAACTGTGCCCTGGAAGAACCATAGCATGGGATTCCATGGCCAAGGAGCAGCATGCAAGCCTTAAATCACCAATTATAGTGCCAAGTGTGGGATGGAGGGATGTAAAGCCACTTCGCTCTGTATCAAAGGAAATGTGTTCTGTGGAGTGATTGACGCGACCCTTGGGCCGTGGGGTATTCGGTGCCGGCCCGGTCGGTGCAGGGGATGTCACAGTTGCAGTGATCCGGTCCGTGACTCAGGGCGGTCAATAAAAGGGGATTATAGTTTTTATAGTTTAATGTTCGTGACTCCACCTGTGGTCTGTGGCTATATGGAGCCGCCGCTGCGGTGCAGATCCCCTGGAGCTGACGGTGACGCAGTTGAGTTGGTTCAGCTCTCCACAGGTAGAGCTAAGCTACAGGGCAGTGCAGTGATGACTTAATGAGGTAGATGTTGCTGTGCTGTGTAGTTCAGGGGATGGCGCAGATAATAATTCCAGGACACAATGGGGTGTAGTCTTCAAGGTTTACTCACAGTTGTTGAACTCCAGGCTACCAGGACCAGGGTAACCTCCCACGCCGTCCTGTGTTCACCAAGGAAGGGGTTCAGCAAACTCCCAGGTTGTTTCAGGAGTACATAACGGGACCCCATTCTGTGTGCCTTCCTCGGTCATCTTCCTGCTCTGGCTCTCACCCTCCTGTCCTGCGCCTCGCAACCAGTGTCCCAAGCTTCTAACCTCGGATTTTGGCGGGTAACCTGCAGTCCCCTGAATCCTACCTTTTTAGAGATATAGTTGCGGTTATGAGCAACTGCACCCTGAAAGTACAGAAGCCTCCGGTTTTCTAGCTGAGCCTTGTAGTTCTCCACTAGTTTAGGGGCCGATCCCTCCACGTTCCTGCAAATTCGGGTGCACGGGTGGCATCCACACTTTCCGTGCCCCTAGGATCTCTTCTGTTCCTCCTGGAGCCTTCCCTGCTCCCGTCCTCTCTCTCTCTCTCTTTCCTGGGCCTCTCTTACTAGGCTTCTCTCTTCTCAACTCCTGCTCCAGGCACTGGAGTCAGGAGCCTGGACCTCCTCCACTGCTCTCCTGAGCAGGACTCGCCCTGACTGAACCTGTTCTAGATGGTTCCCTGCTTTCTTATACTCCTACTGAAGTGCTCCCCTGAACTACTTCCTCCACCCACACCCACTACATGGTTCCGCGCTCCAGCCAGGGACCAGGGACTGTGCTCTCCCTTAGGAGCAATCTCGCCCTTCCCTCTGAAGTGGAGTATGATGGATTCAAGTGTGTGGGTCCCGGGCAGTACTCCATCCTTACCTGAGAGTGGGATACCACACCTCTGGGTGAAATGCAGTACCTCTGTGGTGACTGAACTCTCAGGGGCGCCACATGATGTGTCACTCTTCTCTTTTTGGCAGTGTGTTGGATGAGTGTGTGTTTGATTGCCTTGAGAATATTATCTTTCTGACTGTATTGTGCCAACAATAGAGCTCGGCGGAGGAGGGTTAATGCAATGAGGTTGTTTTTCAGGGGTTGGTCTCGACCATTTATTTTCAGTGATGAGAATTCTTAATTTTTCAGCATACCAAGACATTTTGGACAATTTTATGCTTCAAACTTTGTGGGGACAATTTGGGGAAGGTCCTTTTCTGTTCCCAATGACTGTGCCTTAGTGCACAATGCAAGTTCCATAAAGGCAGTTTTGGACAAGTTTGGCATGGAAGTACTTGATTGTTCACACGGAGCCCTGACTTCAACCTTATCCAACACCTTTTGGATGAACTAAAACAAAGTTGTGAGTCAGGTCTTCTCACTCAACATCAGTGTCTGACCTCACAAATGCTCTTCTGGATAAATAGACACACTCCAAAATCTTGTAGAAAACCTTCTGAGAGGAGTGGAAGCTGTAATGTCTGCAAAAGAGACAGACTCCATATTAATGCCTATGTATGTAGAATGGGATATCAAAAGCTCCAATAGGTGTAATGTGAAGGTTTCCTAATAATGGTCCACTCGTCAGACATTCCAGATTCATGAAGAGGCGTGTACCTCTTCGTGAATCAGGAGTGTCTGTTTCTACAATGCCTCCTCATCGAGACCAGCGAGAGAATTGATGGTCTTGATGAGTTGAAGGCCATTAGGTATTACAGTAGAAGCATTGTGGATGAGCTTCCATAATATCTCATCCATTCTCTTGAGCAAATAAGCAGCATAAATTGACCAAACCAGTAGATTCTCCATTTCAGGAAGTCGGCAGTTAAAGGGTTCTATGGCAACATACCCCAGAAAGATGAGGATAGTTTCCAGTTCTAGTTATTAGAATTCACTATTGGATACGGAGCTACAGGATACTTGTTGCACAGTTGTTTTTTAATTAAACCTCTTTTAGTACTCTTCTTTGTATATTTGTGGGGGGATTTTCTTATGTAGTAAGAAATGTCGCAGATGTTGGTTAAAATGTTAACATTTTGATTTGACCTTTTATATGATGAAAAAGTTTATAAACTTTGCTCATAAATCATCATAAGTACTAAGCCATGTTCTGACAGGAGCAGATATAACTCCTTGCTTGGATCTCCTTGTATTTACAGTACCAGCTGTGACAACCCAATGTAACCTTATAAAATTTGTTATTGGAGAGAGAACCTCATTTATTTTAAATGTCACCTACTGTGAATTTGATGAGTTTTTAGTAAGTATTTTACAAAATTGAAAAGTGAAATTCAATTCTCTGATATTTTTATCTGCTTTTTTAAAATGCTGTTGGCATCAATCATCTATTACACATCACTTGTTTGGAGTATAGATGGCATTGATTGTTGCACTATCATGGGCATGATACAGCAAGGTTATAATGGCCTACAGCATTTGCCTTGGGATTGCGCACAGTGTAAGCGAATGAGCTGCAATGTTGCATGATGGCTCCTGCCAAGCACAGGGAAGCAAATCTGTCAGGACCATGTTGGTAGAATGAAATTATTATAGCATCTATTAGCTAGAAGGGATAAATGTTGTGAAGAATATCCCCTTTGAGCAGTTTCAAAGTTCTACCTCTACTCATCCTATTCCGAACTTACTCACCCAATTGTTAAAATATCTTGAGGGTTTCATTACTGACCAGAGGGAAAATCTATGGGTCACTAACATTTATTACATAGCATTAGTCAAAAAAGTTCCAGATTGTTCACATTCACATCCTTGTAGATACTCCACTTAGTTAACCCCTTTGAAAAACTTTGAATGTCATATTTAGCATTTGGGATATTTTAAATTTTTCTGCAATTTTTATTATTAAAAGTGCAAATATTGGTGAATAATATATCCAGAATGACGGATGCCCCATTGATTATGGTCCCTATCATCCATGATTGGATAGCAGTGCATGCAGTTATTGTAATCACTGAGTGTTCCTACAGTAGGATCTGTGGGATTCTTGGGTTCATAGCAGAATCAGTTGCACATATTCACCTCATTTTAAGTTTGTCAAATATTTCAAGTTTCTCATTATTACAGTTTCAAGTGACATAATTAACACTCGTAGAATCCATTGCCTGAAAAGTTGAAGTAGTGTTTTTATTAAACAAAAAAAGTTCCGAAAACATGGAAAAAGTCTACAGCAGTACAATAGTTTAAGTTTTTACAAATTTTGTTCCCACAGTCAGAGGGGATGGATGATAAGAGTTCCATAGGGTAGGAGAATAAAGACAGATGTCTGAAAAAGACATCTTATACAAAAGCAGATACCAACAGAACATCATAGTGTACAATTCCATATGTTTTGGAGATTGAAGTGGGCCCCCTTAATCTTGGACCCTTGTGCGCATGCACAGGGTTGCACCAGTGCTATGTCTGCCCCCGATCCTGTACACATAGTTTATTAGGACCTGTGAATGATTCTAGAAAAAAAAATCTGATGGTGATGGGAATAAAAAAAGTATATTGAAGCTGTTAGAGGTCAGGGAATACAAATGAACTGTAGTTCAAAAAGCAGGACAGAGGCATAAAAGGTTGTGAGATGTTGGGGTTGTAGAATGATAATTCTGTTCCGTATGATGACAGAAAGGAATGAAATTTCATAGTAATTGAATTTGTAACCACCTCTTGATAGATTAGATTGGACTATAAATCGTATGAAATGGCTACATTTAATATTGAAAAGAAAAAACACCAGGAGGATGTCCATAATGGACTTTTCTCAAAACTCAGGAGGCCAGGAGAGTGTCGACTGATTTGTGCAGTCACGTTGAAGGGATATTCATTTCAATCATTAACACCTTTCTTGCTCAATAGATTACAGCTGCTCTTTGTACATGAACTGCTATATAGTATAAGCTATTTGTTTGGAAGCCACTAAGGAGCAATGAGGAAGAAATGACAAGGCCTGCTGGCCATAACTGTCTGCCTCCTCATGTCATAGAGCAGTATGAATCACAGTAACTGAATAATACACTAATTCAGTAAGACACAGGGAGATTCCAGTATAGAGACGCACAGCCACAATCAATCTCCGTAAATAGGATGACGAATTCCCTATTTTATCTTTGATTCTTCACTAAGAAAAATTAATGTAACAATTACATCATCTGTGATAAAATGTAACATTTGTTTGCTTCAATAAGCAAAATGTTATTAAGAATAACTTACAAGCAGTGTGGAGAAAAATGGGTTCCCTTTTTAAAAGGACTGTCTCGTGAATTTAAGTTTAAATAATTACCATTGCAATCAATCTTATTCAATCCCCATTGCAAGTCAGGCTTTCTTTAGCAAAATGTACAAACTTTCTGCTACTTTGTAATAAACCAAACAAGAACAAGTTTGAAATAGCTCAACACAACTAATAGAACAATGCAATTTCAGTTTGTAAGGCGCATAATACACGCAGAAGGTCTCTATGCCAAAACTCCTTGCTATATAACGGTACTTACCCAGAAAGACTAGAAAAGTCTGCTCCAATATGCTAAAAAACATATAATCGAGCCACAGAAGATTTTGGATTCTGTTATCTACAGCAATTAAACAAAATTAGACATTTTCAGACCTATGGATCATCTGTATGTTTGGAGGAGGAAAAACTAAGCATATGCTGCAAAGAACACCCTGCCTACAGTCAAGCAAGGGGATGGCTTGGTGATGCTTACAGTTAAGCATTGTCTGGATCAGTTGTTCTTTCTCTGGGACTAGAAACCTGCAGCTTGTGGACAGTAAGGGCTCGCTCACACAAGCATATAACATGGTGGTGATGTTTTATCAGATAGCACTCTGCCCAATGTTATACTATGGGGCAGTGCAGATCTGCTATTATTTTTTTCCTCCTGCTGATTCGGCATGAGAAAAAAATTGCAGCTTGCTGTAAGTGCATCCGATAATCGGACCATGCGCAGCAATACAAATCTATGGGTTGGTGTGTAACATCAGACTGCACTCGGATGTCATCCCAGTGCAGTCCGACATCCGCAGACTCAGACAACGGAGAAGATAGATAAAATAAGTTCTCCGTCTTCTCCACACCTGTGCTTCGATTTTTGCATGCACGAAAATTGGATCACACTAAGATGACACTCAGCTGAAACTCTGACAAAGTTTGAGCCAAGTGTCATTAGCATAATCGGCCTGATCATCTCACATGAGAGAACATACAGGTGTCTGACTGCAGTCTAAGGTGGATTCAGTCAAGAATCAGAAAATCCTAAGAGAAAACATCATGCCTTCTGTGAGGAAGGTGAAGCATCACAGGACCTTCCAATAGAGCAATGATCCCAAGCATACCTAGGCTTGGTTACAGAAGATATTTTAGAGTCACTATTACAGTTTTTGCACATAAACTCAACTGGAGGCCATTACCAATATGTAATGGGCTGAGTGGTGAAACCACTGTGCCGTGATCCGAGGAGAGCCCGAAGGGGTGTAACTAGGACCCTCACCAAGTCTGACCTCAGATGCACAGCGGCTGACAATACCGGCTGATGAGAGAGGCGGAACCAAGTGCTACTCCGGGACTGACCTCGGGTGGATGGCAGCTGACCCCCAAAGGGACAGGAGGCAGGAGCGGCCAGAAATGGTTAGACTGGCAAAACACAGGCAGGCTGGTGCTGACTGGCAAGGCTGATAGACAGGCAGGCTGGCATGGCTGGAATACATGCAGGCACAGCTGATAGGCAGGCTGACATGGCTGGTATACAGTCAGGCTGGCACAGCTGGTATGCTGGCAGGCAGGCACAACTGACAGACAGGCAGACAGGTTCGACTAATTGGCAGGCAAGGCTGATAGGCAGGCTGGCACGGCTGATAAGACAGGCAGGCTGGAATGACTGATTGACAGCCAGGCTGGCACAGCTGATAGGCAGGCTGGCATGGCTGATAGACAGGCAGGCTGGCACGGCCGATAGGCAGGTATACTGGATACAAACACTAAGACCTGAGAACTAGCAAGTGTGTTAGGGAAACAGACAAACAACTTTGCACATGCACCTCCCATCAAGTGGAGGTGCTTTAAATAATAAGTGTCTTCCAGCCATTGCCTGGGGACACTTTAGGATGGAATAGTGTCCGGGGATCTGCGCACCATGCGCGTTCCCCTGGGCGGCAGCAGAGCAGAAGAGGAAGGAGGAGCGGAACATGCAGGACGGGGGTCGTGGCAGTGAGTGAGTCGACGTCTCTGCCAGAGGAGGGAGGCAGAGGGCAGAGACGCCGGTGCTACAATGAGCTAACATTTGTAGTGAAGGGGTTGAATATTTCTAAGACTGCAATAGTCAATAATGGAATTTTATGTTGTTTTTTGGAGAAACCACTTGTTATATGCAGCTATGTTTACACAAAGTTTTTTGAGTGTATCCATGCCAAAAACCTCCTCAAAAACTACTTTAAAAACACTTGAAAAACGTTTGCAATTAATATCTATGGGACATTTACTTTAATGTTCATGTGAGGAGTTTTTTGAGCTTTTTCTTTTTTTTCTGAAAGAGTTTTTAAAAATATTTTGCCTGGTGTGAAAAAAGAATGGATATGACTTCTTTTGAAGCGAATACTGAAAGAAACATATTTACACTAGACTCAAATCAAAAGGTTACAAAGAATACTGCAAAAAAAAAAAAAAAAACAGCTTTCAATATTCTTCAAAAACTCCAAAAATGTGCTTCCTGAAGCAATATCCATTTGAAAAACGAGTTATTAAATACCTCCAAGAAACTGTGTGAACATAGCCTTAATTGTATTAAAGTTGTTTTTGTTTGGTTTAAAGCAAGCGCAAAAAATTGTAAATTTTGTTTGTAACTATAATTTGCAATGGGGGTTGAATAATTTTGGTTAAAAATATACCGGTAGGTGTAAGTTTATAGAAGATAATGTGTTTATATTCCCCTTCACCAGAGAAATATACATAGCCAATTCTTAGAGGTATGATATTACAGACCATATAGTAGATACATTGATATTGCTTAAAAGTCGGCTTTTGACAGAGGTCACTCGTTGCATGCTCAAAAACGCATAGGCAATCCGAAAAATGTATTTGAGGTGGAAAAGAAATAAAATGACAAAAGAACCTTGCTTGATGCTGTACTGCTCAAGATTGTCATATCCTGCTGGCTTGATGGCTGCAGCTGTTACATGGATATCTACAGCGAATTAATTAATTATTGAACATTTCACCAATTTTCTAAGTAAATATATTTCTAAATGTGCTGTTGACATGAAGTTCTCTCCAGATGTTGGTAACATCCTATCCACACAAGCAAAGAAATCAAACCATAGATGTCCATAAATTATGAGTAATAATGAGAAATGACACGGGGAAAAAGTATTGAACATGCTTACTGAAATTTTAATAATACTTCGTACAAAAGTCTGTTGGTGATGACAGCTTCAAGACGCCTCCAGTATGGAGAAACTAGTCACATGCATTGCTCAGGTGTGATTTTGGCCCATTCTTGCACACAAACACTATTCAAATCCTGAAGGTCCCATTGGCTTCTTCTATGAACTCTGAACTTTAGTTCCTTCCATAAACTTTCTATTGGATTCAGGTCAGGTGATTGGCGAGGCCATTCTGGCAGCTTTATTTTCCTTCTTTGAAACCAGTTGAGAGTTTCCTTGGCGCTGTGTGTTTGGGATCATTGTCTTGCTGAAATGTCCAACCCCATTTCATGTTCATCATCCTGGTAGATTGGAGCAGATTTTTATCAAAAATATCTCTGTACATTTGTCCATTCATCCTTCCTTCAATTATATGAAGTTTACCAGAGCCGTATGCTGAAAACAGCCCCACACCATGATGTTCCCACCTCCAAACTTCACTGTTGGTATGGTGTTTTAACGTGGTGTGCATTATGGTATCTAAAGTGTTTAATTTTGCTCTCTTCTGACCAGTCTATATTCTCCCAGTATTTCACAGGCTTGTCTAACATTATCTAAATGTTGTTGAGTAAACTTTAAACGCACTTGAACATGCTTTATGTTCAGCAATGGAGTCTTGTGTGGTGAGTGTGCATATATGCCATGGAGGTTGAGTGCATGACTTATTATTTTCTTTGAAACAATTGTACCTGCTGATTCCAGGTCTTTCTGTAGCTCTCCACAGGTGGTCCTTGGCTCTTGAACAACTGTTCTGATAATTCTTATCACTTCTCTGCCTGAACTCTTGAAGGGAGCACCTGGTTGTGGCCGGTTTATGGTGAAATTATGTTCTTTCCAATTCCATCAGTATATTTTGCAACAATAAGGTTGCGAAGGTATTGAGGCAGCTCACTGGATTTACCTATCATGACATTTCTTGTGTGGCACCTTGGTAATGAGAGATCTTTTTATAGGCCATCAATTGAACCAGTTTTTCACTAAGTGCAGGATTGCTTTCTAATTACTGCTAGATTTCAGCTGATGTCATGACTTTCCATGACCTTTTGCACCTCTTTCTTCATGTGTTCAATACTTTTTCCCTGTGTCATTTCTCATTATTACACATAACTTAATTTATGGACATCTATGGTTTGATTTCTTTGCCTGTGTGGATTGGATGGGTTGTTACCGACATCTGGTGAGCATTTCATGTCAAGAACACCTTTAGAAATATATTTACTTAGGAAATTGGAGAAGTGTTCAATACTTATTTCACCTGCTGTATGCACTCATGTAGATGTCACTGCTGCAACTAAAGACCAATGAACTTTTGGAATAGTGGGATATTTTAACATGTGAGTTTATGTTGGGGTTTTTATGTAATCTTATACCATTCACTCCTTTTATATCCACATTTTTTGGGGGATCTTAGGAGAAAAAAACATTTTTAAATATTTTATGATCACTTCATGAATTTTTCACTTATTTTTCCACTTGGGGATATGAAAACCTCTTTATTGGAATGTCTGCATGGAAGTTCTGGTCTTGTGTTAGGCCACATTTCCCACAGACATGAACGTTCTTTCATCACCCTCAATATCTACAATTTTATGTTTTGGGATTTTTTTTTCTTTCACTGCAGAGGTGATGAAAGTGCTAGGCAAATAAACAATGCTAATAATAAAGCTCAGCTTTCCTTCACCTCTGGCAAAATATTCAGAGTGCTCCCCTTACCCTGTAGCCAAATACTCTGGTGGATTAGAAGACCAGTTTTATGTAGCATATTAATTTGGTCTCTTATTTATTTAGTTTTGTGTTTTTACTCTCGTGGTTTCTATGGTTTCAGGACCACCACTGGAAGATTATACACTCATCGGCAACTGTCATCGCTGAAGTCTTCATAATTCCTACAAAGTGCCAATGGGATTCATCTAAATTTGTACAGAACCAAGAGGATGGAAAGAAAAGCAGCTTGTACTGAGAGCCCATCCTTGGGTTCTGAAAAGGAGCCCCTGACATGCAGAGCCCGGTCAGAATGCAAAAAAGATGGCCAACTTCTACGGAACTGCAAACCATCTCTACGTCTTTCTGAAGAACTTAATAAAGTGCACCCCAGTCCCGGAGAGAGGGCTGAGTCTGATCATGTATCTAATAAATACTTAGCAGTTCAGAGTCCTGATGCCCCATGTAATGGAACCAGGAATGGACTAGATGACGGTTCAGCCCCTACACTCACTGTGATTCCATCTTGCAGAGCAGAAGTTCAGCATCTGCAGACAGAGCTAGGCGAGCGAGAGACTTGGAGCAAAAAAATAGACTTTCTCCTATCGGTCATTGGTTATGCAGTGGACTTGGGCAATGTATGGAGATTTCCCTATATCTGTTACCAGAATGGAGGAGGTCAGTATGCAATTTATTTATCTTCATAGCTATAAAAAAAAGGTGTTTATAAACCTGCGATATTCATGAGGTATACTTCCCGTTTTTTACTGTACCATATTTTTAAAGAAAAAGCCATACTTGAAAAAAACTGTATATTTTTTGCGGGAGTCGAAATATCGTATTTGAGATGGGTCAATAAAGTACCACCACTTTTTTGTGCACTTTGGAGTGTGGCTATACATAAATAGTGTGTGTGTATAATATATAATATCAACTATAGCATTAAAACCAGTTTTCTAGTATTGTGTAGATTCCAATCACGCTACCAAAATACCTCTGACCTGTCAATGCATGGACTGTCTGACCTAAAACTAGGATATTAGTAGCAGAACCTTAAAGTCCTGTATGTTAAGAGATGGTGTATATTTGGATTGAACTTCTTTTCCAACACATCCCACAGATGCTCCATCGGATTGAGACCTGGGGAATTTTAAAGGCCAAGTCAACACTTTGAACTCTTTATCATGTTCCTCAAACCAATCCAGAACATATTTAGTCGTGTTGATAGGGCTCTTCTGAAAGAAGCTAATGTGATTAGGAGATACCGCTGCCAGGAAAGGTTATACTGACTGACTGATCTGGCTACACAGTGCCATACACCCTCAGCTGCAATGCATTGTGTGTTCTATTTCAGCGATTTATGCTACATAAGCTCTTGAATGGGGTTGGACCAAATGGCTAGCCTTCTTTTGGCACTGGCATCAGTATTCTTTAGGAGCCCATGATTTTCTTTACTTAATACAAACTGTCTTTTCTAAAGTTGACCACACTCTTTAGACTAACATTGGTTCATCCTGCTGTATTGAACTGTCCAACAATCGGATGTGTATGTCGTGTTTCGATTACTTTTGTTAAAGAATAAAAGGAGCGTAACCGGACAGCAGCTCAGTCATTGCTACCGCTCTCTGCCACTTTGCACCACCGCACTCAGCTTATCTTCCTTTGAAACAAAAGATTAGACATAATGAATCCTTGTATTCTGTAACATACTCTAGATCAGGGGTGGGCAATTAATTTTCCTGAGGGGCCACATGAGAGGCCGTGACTGTTGTGGAGGCCAAACCATTGGAGGGAAATTAATTCTGCTCAATATTAATATTAACATATTAATTATTTTATATTAATATAATTGTATCACTTAATATTGAGCAGAATTAAGGATGCTGACATCCCCTATATATTGTATGAACTTGCACACAGCCACCTATATGCCATAAGAGTCCACACACAGCCCCATACATACAGTATGAGACCCCACATAGCCCCCCTACATACCGTATGAGCCCCGACATAGCCCCTCTTGAGGATGCGGATAGTGGCGACACCGGGCATGGAGCGGTCCGCGGGCCGGACTGGAACAGCCAGAGGGCCGGGTGTGGCCCTCGGGCTGCAGTTTGCCCAGTTCTGCTCTAGATAAAAAAAAGAAAACAGTAACGGAGATATCTGTGTCCGGTGCCTGGGAATTAGCGGTACAGTTAGTGCTGTTCCCAAGCGCCGAGTGCTGAACACTGCCCTCATCATTGTCCCCTGCCAGCGCTGTGATCGGCGCCAGCAGAGGACAATGTTGAGAGTAGTATTCTGCTCCCGCTGTCTCCAAAACCTGTAAAAATAAGAATAAAATAAAAAAATCCTTATACTCACCTGTCCGAAGATGAAATAAGTGTCCCACGCTGTAATCCATCTGACCGCACATGCTGAGGAGCTGAGGAGAATGAGTCGATCCAGCGAGCGGACCCCTAACCTGCGCTGAGCTCACCGAGCGATGTCCTGTCACTCAGTGAGCTCAGCACAGTTCAGAGGCCCGCTCGCTGCAGCGAGTCATTCTCCTCTGCTTCTCAGTGTGTGCAGTCACCTCAAGCCACCGCAGACTCTGATGCAGAATTGTCGGTCAGATGGATTACAGCGAGGGACAATATGTTGGACAGATGAGTGTTATGGTTGTTTTTTATTTTATTTTTATTTCAGGGGACAATGGCTTCAGGGAATTAGGTGTAAAGGTGAGTATGTTTTTTATTTTATTCTTATTTTACACTTGCTGGACACAGCGGGGGCAGAATATAACTCTCAACATTGTCCCTTGGTCACGCTGATCTCAGCGCCGGCTGGGGACAATGATGACAGATGCCTGCAGCACCTGACGCTTGGGAATAGCGCAAACTGTACCGCTGATTCCCGGGCGGCGGTACGTTTCACATAGATGACACATGGATGTCACACGGTCCGTGAAAACACACTGACATGTGCACAGACCCATTAATTTCAATGGGTCTACGTGTGACAGTGTCTCCAGTACATGTGGAAATGGACTCGTATTCAAAACACAGACGTGTGAAAGACCCCTTAAGGTCACTTGGATACTGTATGGCAAAATACCAAATAGGGAAGGGAGGGTGCCAACAGATTATAGATGAAGGGATTTTCTGGTACTAGATATCGATGACCCATCCTTAGGATAGGTCGTAAACATCAGATCAGTGGGGTCCACCACACCGCCAAACAGATTATATCTATTGCAGCGTCCATGGCCACTACTTTTACATTGATGATCTATCCTAATGATATCAGATCAGTGGGGTTCTGACACCTGGCATCTCCACTCTATGGACGTAATCACTAAGATGCACACGCTTCTTATGAGGTTACTCCACTATTACTGATCGGTGGGGTTCCGACCCCTAGCACCCCCACTGAGCAGCTGTTCTCAGTACTGGCGGTGACCGGATGTTGACAGTTGAGGAGCAGAGCAGCACTACTCCATCATATATGTAGTGACCATGGTCGAGCACTGCGGATTCACCCCTACTCTTTCTAAATGGAGTACCTGGCAGCAGTCATTATAGAGTTGATGGAGCCTTGCTGTTCTGATCCACAACTGCCAACAAACCAGCCTCCACCGGCACTGCGAACAGCTGATCAGTGGGGGTGCTAGGGGTCGGAACCCCACCGATCAGTAAAAGTAGTGGAGCAACCTCATAAGAAGCGTGTGCATCTTAGTGATTAAGTTGTATCTTGACACTGCTGTGCTCCACCAGAAATGTAGTTTTCTGGTGTAAGGCTGTGTGCCCACTATGGTTTTTTTAAGCGTTTCCGCAGCGGCAATTCCGCAAAAACGCTTGGTAGAAGGTCTCCCATGTTTCCCAATGATAATCCCCTTGTGCTGTGCACATGCTGCGGAAATTTCGGCTGCGTATTATCATTGCGGAAAAATCCGCAGCACTACCAATTATTTTGCGGAAGCGCGGCGTTTTCGCCGCCATTGACTTGCATTGGAATGCATGGAATCCGCATCACTGTATATGTAAATGCGCATTCCATGAGTTTCAATGTGCGGATGGTACCCGGGTTTGGAGAAGAGGAGACTCTCCTCTGGACCCGGGTACCATAGTACCTGTTAAATAAAGAATAACATAAAAAATATACCTTCTGATGGACCCCGGTGTCTTTATCCGATACGTCCTGGCTTGCCGGCAACTCGCGATGGTCTGAAAGTCTACCGCGAGCTGCGGCCAAACGCCAGGACGCATCGGATAAAGACTCCGGGGGCCATCAGAAGGTAAGTATAGATTTATTTTTTACTTTTTACCATTCTTTCGGTCACAGTATATAAATCCATGCTGTTTGCATGGATTTATATAGTGTGACCAAGTTGTCAAGCACTTTCCAAGTGATGCTAAAATTGCTTGGAAAGCGCTTGTCAACCCGCATGTGGAAATTTATGTGAAGAACGCTTCACATCCGCATGTCCCTGGCAGGAAAAACGCATGTACAATCCGCATGTACAATCCGCATGTACAATCCGCATGCGTTTTTTCTGCCAGGGAGATGCAGAAACGCTCAGGAAAAAATCCGGAGCATTTCTGCATCGTGGGCATATAGCATACTTATCTGCTTTCTTCCATAGACTTCTGCTTCTTGGCTGATGGCAGAAGTCCTGCAGGCTATGGCCATTTCTGCTTGAGACTCTGCTGGCTCCAGCTGAGCCACGCCCCTATGCATTATGTTCCACCCATCTTCTCCTTCTGAGGGTGTCCCCAATCTGTTGCTGCCCCTATGCCCCCTGTAACTTCAGGTACAGCACATGTTCCCTGACTGAGGCTTCTGGCCGCCTAAACTAGCAGAGCTCAAGGGCTCTGCAGAAAGCAAAGCCAGCATTGATGGGCCAATGTTCTGCCAATCAGTGCTGGCTTTATTTATGTCTCGGGTGTCTGCGCATGTGCACTGAGACCAGGTGAGAGGAACAAGAGACTCCTCAGTGCCGTGCAGGCACCCTCCCCTCACTCTCTGGCAAGCGATCACACAGGTTGCACATAGCTAAGGCCGGCCATGGCAGCGTCCACCAGAAGTACACAATGTATGGGGCCGAAGACCATAGCTCTTGACACTGGGTAGTATTAAAGGGAATCTGTCAGTAGGATCAACACTACTAAGCCGTGTACATGAGTATATTGGTCATAGAAAGTTGAAAAAAATTCTCCTTTGATATCTGCAATCCAATGTTTTATTCCTTAACAATCCATGTTTTTCTTAATATGTAAATCAGCTTTTAAGATCCATGGGCCAGACATAGATCTCCCTGAGTATCTGCGTCCAGAGTTTATTTTAAAGGAAAAGGGCCATTACCAATGTTGAACCTTGTAATGACTGACAGCCTTCTCTCCTTATCTATATGTCTTGACTGTTAACGCCCCCTTTCATTTAAAATAAGCTCTGGCGCCGATTCTGTGTCCTGCCATAGATCTTAACAGCTCATTTACTTAAGAAAAATGTGGACTGCTCTGTCTAGAATAAGACATCAGATCGCAAATATCAATGTATCATTTTATACCACTTTCTATTACCTACATGCCCATATAGATGGCTTAGGAAGCCTGCTGACAGATTATTCCCTTTAAGTGAATAGAAGCAGTACCCAAGAGTGGCCACTAAACGGTGAATGGCGCTATTGTGTTCTAGCTCTGTATAATCAGAACTTTTGCCAGCGCTAGGTGTCAGCGGTGGGAGTGGTGGGTTTGAATCCCCAATGATCTGATATTGAGCCTTAGTTTACATGCAGTGGTCATGCTGCAGCTTTTAGCCCTGCTGTCTTTGTATTGTTTCCTTGCACAATCAGTTCTTACCATAATGATCAGCCGTACAGTTTTGCAGGTGAAACAGCTGCTTCCCTGGAAGCTTTAGTGACTGTGCAGGGAAACAGTGGAAAGGTCACTGCGGTACAGAGCTGCCGTGGTTTAAAGCCACAGTATGACCGCTGCACGTGATAATAAAGCATTGCATTAGCTTGGATAGATTATGGTCTCTTAAATTGTTAAGATCAGGTTGTAAATGGTGCCTCTTACATCCACCATAAGTAAGACACTAAAAGTCAATGTTTGAATAGCAAATTATCTATGCAAAGAATGTTGTCCCTACTCACCACTGGACCTTTTCTTAATTGTTGTTTATAATTCTAATAATTGTTGTTTACAATTCTAATTAAAAAAACAGATTAAGAAACTAGATTTTATAGCACTGAACAGTAAATTTGAAGGGGTGGCCAAAAAGTCAACCTAAATGTCTATCTATTTTAAAAATCTAATAACTTTTCTTATATACTTTATTTTAAAAATTCCCTACTGCTCCCTCTCTACTCCTTCTTCCTGCTTATTTTTTTTCCATTCAGATGATGTCTCCTTTGAGAGTCTGAGTCACAGTCTGAAACGCGTAGGAAAGTCACAAATTATATCTTGGATGTAGAGAGGGAATGGTAGGGAATGTTTAATTTAAGTGTATTAGGAAAGGGATTTAGATTAGTAAATTAAATAGACATTTAGGATGAAATTTTAAATTTGGTTTCACGCCACCCCTTTAACATTCACTAACATGTGGTCTTAATATGTTTAATTATAGCATTAAAATATTAACTGGCTTAAGACAAAAAAAATCTCCAACATTGTAATTCTGTGTGATTTATTTGGAAGTCTGGACACTTCAATAGGAGCAAGAGTTGCAGCAATCCATTGTATCCAGTCACATTCCTGCCATTATGAAAGCATCAAGCTAGACATCCCTAATACCCTAAGAATGTGCTAGGAATGTTATGTGCATACGTTTTGGCTTTTTGGATTAGAAAAATCTCCTGCAAGTCTTGTTAGGAAAAATGCTGCATAAAATATGTAAGTTGTTTACACTTTTTTATGGCTTTTACTTGCATTTTTCCCTTTCATTTGAATGGATAAAAACACTGCAAAAACTCTAAAAGAATTGACATGCTGCAGATTTGAAATAAAACGTATCACGTACTGGTAGTGTAAAACGCTGAGGGTTTTTTTTCCGCGTGGAAAAAAAAATGCCACAAAAACAGAGTGTGAACTGGAAGGAAATTAAATAAGGATGATCTCCTGAAAATTTTCCTCACATACAAGTATATCCACTTAAAATATGGACTATAGCTACTTACCTAAAATATTTTTAATTGGAAAAGATTTTTGCATAAAATGAATCTACGGTAATTCTTATCCCTAATATTCCTTCACAACATTTAAAAGTTTGACCGAACATTCGTGAGATGGGCCACAGTGAAAATGATCAAATCTACTACTGAATATGGTCATTATAAAACATCCAAATCTCTAGGTTTATAGTATTATCACAAACACCCAAAAATAGAGCTCTATGGCTGGAATACCAAGGTTTCTGGTGAAGAAATCACTCAGCTATGTTCCCTTGATTAGTATTTGCTGAGTTTTTTATGTTGCAGAATTTTCCCTACACCCTCACAGCACCTTACGGAGAGAGAGAGAGTATCCGCTCCCAGGAACAGGAAACCTACAGAATAAAAAGGCGGAACATCTCCATACGCTTTAGTGTGGTTTCTTGTTCCTGTGAGAGGAGATCTATAGCCCTGCTGGGTGAAGTTGGAGATACTTGGAGAAATTTCTTCAGGAGTTGCAGAAGGTGTCCCTGGTATATGCAGTCGACGATCCCCTGGGTCCTCTGATGGGGTCTGCTGTCATTCCCTGTTATTCCGGGCAAATACTGGAATGGGGAGCAGACGCCGCTCTACTACCGGCAGGCCACTTCCGAGTTCGAAAGTCTGGTCCGGAAGTGATGTATCACGCAGGCACGTGCGTATTCTGAGGTGACAGCGTTTCAAGGGCAGAGAAATTCACCCACACAGCTAAGCAGGGTGAAGACCAGGCCAGATGTGGCGGAGGACTGTGCACTCTGCAAAAAAAGTCCACTTCCGAGTTCGGAAGACGAGACCAGTATACAGCTGATTGGAGGTCAGGGGGTGAGCCTATCTTCAATTGGAATAGGGTCCTCTAGCCTCATATGTAAAAGGGAGGTAGTTTTCTGTGGATTCACACCTACAGAATTGGAAGTATGGACTATCCAGGGATGCCCAGTGGTGATGCTTTATATGACCCAAAACTTCATTGCACGGTAGTTTCCAAGGCATAGGCATATTGTACTTTACAGATTAATTTGTTGTTATTGATATATTCCTTAGGATAAGCCTAAGAAGACTACAGCAAAGAGTAAAAACAGGGAATGTGCCTTATGTAAAGAAAGGTTGCCCAACTCGTATACTAAGAGGTTCTGTCACTCCTGTATTGAGAAAACTGTAGCTGAAGCGTCTCCATCCCTGTACTGAGATATTAATCCACTGATCAAGGAAAGAGATGCAGCAAATCAACGCTCACTCTTCCTCTGCAAGTAAACGCCACATCCCTGTGGTATCCAGTTCTGAGGAATTATTTGAAGATTCTAGGGAATTAATTGATGATTGTTCTTCAGAGTCATCCTCCTTTGATAATGAATATGGGCATCCATGCCTCCCGGTTGAAAATATGGGAAAATAGCTTAAGGTCATCAGATCTACCATAAGAGTGGATCTCCTAGAGAACCCTTATCCTTCCAGGACTCTTAAGTTTAGTGGGTTAGAGGAGCATAGACATTGAGTATTTCCAGTACATAAGAATCTACTTTCCCTCATTAAGAAAGAGTGGAAGAAACTTGTTAAAAAGGTCTCTGCTCCTGACTCACTTAAGAAGGAGGAAGATTAGTGCAAGGTTTGTGAAATGTTTGGGAGAAATCACCAAAAACTGATGTGGCGGTGGCTAATATCTCAAAAAATGTGGCACACTCTTTTGATGATCTACACTAGGTTCCCTAAAAGACCGCTTGGATAAAAAAGCTGACGCCTTTCTTAGGGGAGCATGGGAAGCAACAGCTGGTTCTTTTAAGCCCAGTATTTTGGCTAATTGTACAACTGAGTTCCTAAGTAAATGGTTACAGGAATTAGACTCCCAAATAAGAAATATAGATGTCCAAGAGATCAACTCTTGGAAGCCCTACATAAGATTCGAAAGGTGGCTTATTTCCTGGCAGATGCATCTGTGCATAGCATTAGGTTGGCCTTCTGCTCCTGCGCCCTTTCTAACTTTGCCTGCAGAGCGATTTGGCTTAAAAACTGGTTGGAGGATTTTCAGTATCAGTGAAGCTTTTTGGTATTCTCTGTCACAGGGGATATTTGTTCGGCTCTGCTATGGATGAAATTTTAGACAAAGCAGCAGATAGAAAAAAGTATTTCCCTTCCTTTTTTCCTAGATTTTATAAATATAAACATTATTATTATTATTACTATTATTATTATTATTAGATCCAAAAGATCCTTTCAGGGCTCTGGGAGAAATCAGAGGAATGAGTGGAAGGGGCGGACTCACCTGGAAAAAGAAAAACCCAGGGGCAGGGGATTCTTGGTCAGTAAGCCTAACTTCAATAAAGGAAGACCTATGCAACCATGGCACTAGGTTTTGGTGAGGGGAAGGCTATAGCTCTTTTCAAATCAGTGGGCCTCTTTGCCAGCTTCCCGGTGGGTCATAGATACTCTTTCCCAAGATCTCAGGCTATTTTTTCCCTCCACCCCATCAAAAAAATGGCAGAAATACTGGTAGAAATAAAGGACCAGAGGTCGCTGGAGTTAGAAGTTCAGAAACCTTTAGAAAAACAGGTACTAATCAAAGTACCAGAATCAGAAATCAGAACAGGATTTTACAGCAATCTGTTCTTGGTGAAAAAAAGCCAGATGATTCTCACAAAACTATCATCAATCTAAAAGTTTTACATTTCCATTTAAAAACTACAAAATTCAAAATGGAAACCCTGAAATCCACCAAAAGGTTATTATACCCGTTTTGTTTTATGTCAGTGATAGACCTTAAGGCCACAGCCCCACTATCAATATTTGGTCAGTATTCGGTCAGTATTTTTTCTCAGGAGTGGAGCCAAAACCAGGTGAGAAACAATCAGAGAAAAGGTATAATAGAAAGAAGTCACCAATTCTGCATTTATCACCTACTCCTGGTTTTGGTTCCCACTCCTGGGAAAAAATACTGACCAAATACTGATAGTGGGGCCGTGGCCTTAGGATGCATATTACCATGTCCTGATCGATCTAAACCATCAGAAATTCTTCAGGGTAGCGGTAAGGCGGAGCAAATTTGCTCCATCTGCCATACCAATGCCTTCTCTTCATGGTTTCCATAGCGCCCAGGGTTTTCAACAAGATTGTAGCAGAAATGTCTTCCTACATAAGAAGAAACAGACAATTTGAGTGCCTTACTTGGACAATTTCCTAATTTTAGGAGATTCGGAGGAAAACTGTGCAAAATCAGGTCGTAGCTATCTTGTCAGAGCTGGGTTGGATAGTGAACGACGGCATGTCGAAGTGGAGACCTCTACAGGTTAAGATTTTTCTAGGGATCTGTCCGGACTCAACCTGTCAACGTTGTTTTCTCCCGCAGGATAACGTTTTGAAAATCAAGCATAAAATCCTGAAAGTTCAGACAAACCAGTAGATTTCGGTAAGGGGAGTAATGTCCATATTAGGCTCACTAACTGTCACAATTCCAGTAGTTCAGTGGGCCAAAAGTTATACGAGACTCCTTCAATGGGAGATACTGGCGATGCAGGCTGTGATGACCTATCATATAGACCAAAAAATCCAGTTATCTGCAGAAGTTCGAGACTCCCCAATCTGGTTATGGGACAAAAGGATTCTCCTGAGAGGAGTTCCGTGGACAGTTGAGGAACTGGTGGTAATTACCACAGATGCAAGTCCAGAAGGTTGTGGAGCCCACCTAGACGTCCCATTTTTCAGGGTCTATGAGGCATCACAATGATGAAAAATTCATCAAATCTAAAGGAATTATCAGCAGTAAGGAAAGCGTTACAGGTTTCACTGAAGTGGATTTCAGGGAGAAATGTGGTTGTCATGTCCGACAACAAGACAATGGTGGCCTACATAAATCATCAGGGGGGACGTGATCAGGTCCTCTGATGGACGAAGTGATGAAGAACTTCCGGTTAGCAGAGCAGAACCTTTCCTCCCTTTTTGCCCACCACCTAAAAGAGACAGAAAATGTCATAGCCGACTGCCTAAGCGATCATGCACTCAGCCAAGGGGAATGGACTTTGAATAGGGGAACCTTCAGATCTGTGCCTTGTAAGGTCTTCCAGAAATCAACTTGTTTGCTACAAGGCAGAATCAACAAGTAGAAAAACGTTTTTCCCTGAATCCAGGGGAATCCCCAAGTGAGATGGATACTCTTTACAGAAGTGGGACTTTCATCTGGCCTACGTGTTTCTACCCTTTTCTCTAATTCCATTGGTGTTAAAGAAGATATGAGAAGAGGGAGCCAGGATCAAACTGATCTCCCACTTTTGGCCCAGAAGGGCTTGGTTCACTTGGCTGAGAATTTTGTTGTCCTCGGATGCCTTGATATTGGCAAATAGTCCAAGTCTTCTGTCCCAGGGGCTAATCCTCCACCCTCAGGTTCGCGATCTACATCTCAAGGCTTAGAATTGAGAGGGAATTATTATCAGTCAGGGGGGTTAGTTTCCACTCTCCTTTTAATTAGGAAAAAGGTTACCTCCTTAAAATATGTTAAAATATGGGATAAATTCTTAGAATTTTCCATCTGGAGTGTAGCAACACAACAGCAGGTCCCCCTTAGAGAAGTATTAGAGTTTCTTCAGAAGGGTTTAGAGAAATGTCTGTCTACCAGTTGTAACATCCCGGGCGGCGTGCTTGCATGGCTTAGCACCTCCCACCATGCAAGACCGCAATCTTACCTATCAAGCCAGGCTGCACACTTTGGCTTAGGGCGGTGGCGCTGTTACTTCCTGATTCTTAAAGCTACAGTGTGCGCAGTCCTAATGCATCCCCAGCCTATTGCTGTGAGTCACTGGATACTTAAACCCCCTCCACCCAGTAGGAGATGCATGAGCAACACTTTCATTCAGTTTGTTCTGTGCAACTGAGTTGCCAGGTCCTGTCCTGTATCTTGTCTGTTTCCGCCCCTCGGGGCTGTATACCCAGGCCTGCTACCTGTATATGTGACTTCTAGTTTGTCTCCGCCACCCTGGGGGCTGAGTTCCCAGGCTCGTTCCTGTATCTAATTCCTGGTTCAGTTTCTGTCTGAACTGTGTCCTAGCCCATTACCTGTTTGTCTCTATGTCCGAACCTTCCCTTTTCCTGCAGTGTCTGAACCTGCACCTAACTCCAACTCATTGTCTCTGAACTTCTGTTTGTGAGTTTTGTGTACACTCGCTACTTCATTGTAAGTACCTTGTGTGTATCTGGTTCTCCTTGTTCACCGCATCTGCGGGTTTTGCTCTGCTCTGCTTGTCTACCGCATCTGCGGGTTTTGGTCTGCTCTGCTTGTCTACCGCATCTGCGGGTTTTGCTCTGCCTTGCTTGTCTACCGCATCTGCGGGTTTTGCTCTGCTCTGCTTGTCTACCGCATCTGCGGGTTTTGCTCTGCTCTGCTTGTCTACCGCACCTGCGGTTCCGTTCCTGTGTCCCAGTCTGGACTGGTCCCTATCCTGCCTGCGTTCCTACCTGCCAGTACCCGCCTGTCTGTATGCCAGCCGTGCCTGCCAGTGCCCATCTGTCTGCATGCCAGCCGTGCCTGCATGCCAGCCGTGCCTGCCAGTGCCCACCTGTCTGCATACCAGCCGTGCCTGCCAATATCCACCTGTCTGCATACCAGCCGTGCCTGCCAGTATCCACCTGTCTGTATGCCAGCCTAACCTGCCTGTTCCTGAATTCCCCAGTGTGGGTCAACAGCTGTGACCGGGGTCTGACCTGGAGTAGCACCTGGTCCCTCTGCTCGGTTCCTCCCTGGTTCACGGAGTCGACTGAGCCGCCGTGTGACCTTGGTCGGACCGAGTTGATACTTAGTTATGCCCCTCCAGGCAATCCTCGGTTCATGGTCCAGTGGGATCACTAATCATGCTCACGCCAGTCAGTCCGGGTATGTGCGTAACACCAGTATACTAAAGGTTCACGTTGCTGCCTTGGGGACTTGGTTTGATCAAAAATCGTTGACCATCCATGTAGATTTATCAAAGCTTCCTTTGTGTCCAGACCGGTAAGGGGCCCTAGAGTAGCTCCCTGGGATTTGAATCTAGTACTGAATGCCCTTACACGGGATCCCTTTGAGCCAATTTAATCTGCCACTATTAAGGTACTCAACCCGAAAACAGTCCTATTGGTGACCCTAACCTCAGCTAGGTGGGTGGCTGCATTAAAGGCCATCCCAGTTAATCCACCCTTCACAAAATTCCTGGAAGACAGGGATAATCATAAAGCCTGATCCAGCTTTTCTCCCGAAAGTAGTTTCCTGTTTTCATAAATCCCAGGAAATAGTTCTACCGTTTTTTTGTGAGAATCCAAGATCTCAGGGCGAGTTGGTTTTTCATTCTTTGGCTGTCAGGAGGTGATTGTTTAATTGTCACGGGCCCATGGCGTAAGTCCTCATCAATGTTTGTATTGTTTTCAGGCCCCATAAAGGGTAAGGAGGTTACTAAATCCACCATAGCTAGGTGGGTTAGAACGGCCATAACCATAGCTTGCTCAGAATCAGGTCAGAATCCTCCTTTGTAGATTAAGGCTCATTCTACAGGAGTCATGGCTACCTCTTGGGCAAAGATGGCTCATGCTTCCATTGATCAGATCTGCAAAGCTGCAGTCTGGTCATCTCTCTCTACTTTCTTTAGACACTACAGGTTAGATCTGGTATACTCTGATCTTTCCTTTGGAAGAAAGGTTTGTTTTTTTTGTGGTGGTCCCTCCATAGGGATTTCTATTTTAGTTTCTCCATATGGTGCTGTCAGGGTGTAGGGAAAAGATAATTACGGTACTTACCGGTAATTTGATTTTCCCGAACCATGACAGCACTGTGCTTAGTCCCTCCCTTGATTTTCTGGTAATGGAACGTCTTCGCCTTATTCACTGGTGGGAAAATGTAAAAAAAAAAAAAAAAGGAAAATATAGGTGTGTGTGTGTATGTAGTGCTTGTCTTAGTTCCAGGTATGTTTGGTGGTGTCTGTGGCGGTGCGGCTACCTCTTATACTCTGTTAACACACTACAGCGTATGGAGAGGTTCTGCCTTTTTATTCTGTAGGTTTTCTGTTCCTGGGGGTGGATACTCTCTTTCTGTACAGTGTTGTAATGTATCGGGAAAATCCAATTACCAGTAAATAATTATCATCTTTCTACTCCTACTTTGTAAATTAGGTCTGTATGTAATTTGATGCATTCAATTTAAATCTATAATTTTAATTGTTAACACTAGATTCCATATCTATAGTAGTAAGACAGCCCTGGGGAAAGTTATATAAAGAGCTACTGGCAGGAAATGAGTATTCTGGTCGAATCCTTGTGGCAGGTAGAGCTCCCCTGAGGGGAGAAAATGGCTAGGACAGAGACATGGAGCCAGTAACAAAGAAGAGGCCTGACAATGGGGAGTCTCCTGGAGGTTTCTAAAGAATGCTGCTTAGTGACATGGTAGTATTGAAGTGGCTACAGCAGGCTCCAATTCAGCCTGATGGATGCTCCCAAGTTAATGAGAGATTATGTGTTGCACGCATGCCACCTAAGTTCAGATAGGGGCGAGACCGGTTACATGAATTCGTTGGAAACCTGGGGGAACCGTTCGTTACTCAGGGCGACCATAGGCTGCAGCTTCTCTCAGGCACACGATATATTCAGTTTCTGACCAGACATATCTGACAAGAGTCTTCATAAACGGTAGAACAGTAACATTTAATGAGGCATGGCCACAGTCTATTATCTGGTAGCACAGTACAGCACAGTTTTAATGCATACACAACCACAGGCTTTTCCTTCACAAGGACTCAGTAGTACACAGCATTATTTATCCTGCATGGAGATGGAGGGAGGAAGGGTGTGATGAGGGAGATGATCTCTATGACAGGCTTCCTTCCAGTCCTTATCTTCCTTGCCAATAATACTCCACACTGTTAGCTCAGGGAGTCTAACTGACCTTTGTTTAGCTTCCCTCCTGACCTGAATTCTGTTCCCTTGCCTTCTGTGAGATACAGATCATAAGCCACCTTTCCCGCCACACAGTAAACAACTTCCCCACACTCCCCCTGGGGCTCTGCTAAAACACTCCTCTTCTCCTGTGACTGTGTTAACCCCTCTAGTTGCTGGATGCTTCTGGAGCACAACACTTCCTGTCTCCTGTGCTTGTGTTACTTCTAATAGTTGCCGAATGCTTTTAAAGCAACAGCACTAGTTCTGCTTTTCACATATGGCATGGGCTGATGACAACTATCAGGGCTCATAAGAGAAACTTTTATAGATTCGTGGAATCCCTCAACGTCTAGTTGACTTGCCATATTCTGTCAATGTACTTAACAGGATTTAGAGTTTTCTAGCTGCCAGTATAAAAAAAGAGATTCCAATATCAGCATGATCCTGGAACAGCCAGATGCTGATGTGAGTGAGTGTTGTACACTGAAGCTTTGCACCACAATGTTTGAAGAGAGCAAAGGGAAGTGGTTATAATGATATCCATTAGGCCTGGAATTGCCCCTTATGGTTAGTTGGAGGCCAGAGAAAAGACAAGGTGAATATGGAAATGCTATGCAGTAGTTTGAGGAGACGCAGAGGACTAGAAGTGCCACTGCAGTACCTTCCAGCAACAGAGTCATAGAGTAGCAGGTTGTGAGTTCAGCTAACGGGTGGATCTACGACTATCATGGTGGAGAGTAACTTCAGGTCTGGTAGAAGTCAGCTTTGGGAGATCTGATGAGGCGTATCTGATGTGATAAGTTTTACCCTGTGAGGAGTGGGTTGAGTGGGATCTTTAACACTGGGGATAGTAGTAGCTGGGCCAGGCAGTAATGCAAGAGGCTTTAGCCTAAGGGAAATGGTGACAAATGTTAAAATAAAGGTTGACTACCCTGAACACTGTGGCCTTGATATGTCAAAGCTTTTACACCAGAAAAGTGATGTAAAAAGCTTTCAAAAGTCTCAAAGTGTTTGTGTAACAAAATGTAACAACTTTTAGCTTTTTTTTGCCATTTTCACCCAACTCTGACAAAGTGGGTGGATCTGGGGTGGGATGGAGCATGACAAACCTCGCTCATCAAATTCATGTCTCAAATTTGATTCCAGCCTCTGACTAGAGTAAGATTTGTCTTGCCTTATTTATTAAGAGGAATGTGCCTCTTAATGAATCAGGTACCTCACGCTCCACCCTGCCCCCTCATCAAAATTGGAATGGAAAACGCCGGTCTTGAAGAATCAGGGCCTGTTTTTTTCAGTCCTAAAAATGCTAGTCATCTTGTGGAAATGTGGGAAATATAAGATCAGTGGGGTATAGGAGAAAAAGCCAAGTGCTTAAAGGGAAACAGTCATGTCCCTAAATGCCATTGACCTGCAGATATGGGGTTAATTGGCATGTTAATAGCAATCTAAAGCTGTGTGGTCGTCACACCGAAAGCACGGTTATCTGCACTGCCCCATTGAATAACGCTAGTCTGAGTGCTGTCCATTTTGTTCAAGGCGAACACTTGGTGCAAAAAATACAATCATGTGAATGAGCCTTAACGGTCAAAGAATAAGAATTAGCAGAATTGCTGTCTTTTTGTATATTCTGCCTCACTAGCAATAAAAAGCGATTTAAAAAAAAAAGTCATGTCCCCTAAACTACCCTGCTAAATACCCTCTGGCTTCATTGCTAATGTTCAGTTGGTCCCTGCTGGTCATTATATACTTTGCAGCTATAACATAAGGTACAGCCACAAGATGACTGTAACCAAGTGGCAAGACTGCCGTAGACTACGGAGCATCGGTGCTGGAGCCGCAGGGGATTTATTATATCTGTGCTCATTTTTTTGCATTCTCAGAAAAACCATTTAGTGTACAGTATGTTCACGAGCACTGTTTTTGCTGTGGGTTGTTCTGCATCAAAAACTAAACTATTGGCAGGAAAATTCATGCACACAGTGCACTCATTCATTAGATTTTTTGGGTGTTTTTGCATGCGTTTTTGCACCGACTTTCCTTGCGTTTTTGTTTTCTATTTATTCTATTCATGAATAGGGAACAAACTGGGTATACTGGGATAGTTTGGAATAGTATAGTAGACTGCACTATTGCATACAATAGAATACAAAGTCCCGTTCACAGTGTCTTTCTTCAGTGTGTCCCGGGGTTCTGATGCCCCCCTAAAACAGGATTCAGATAAATACCCAATGGAGCAGTACACTGCAATAACACAAATAGAATTAAAATTAATTCCATTTGTGTTTTTTGAGGGTTTTTTATTCCTAAAGTCTCAGTTTGTGTTTTTTTCTTCTGAAAGTATCTACTTTTCTGTGGCTGTTAGAGCAAACTAAATAACACTTTCAGAAAAAAATCATGATTGGACACATTTGAATTCCATTCCTGTCTTTGCAGTCTATGGCTTCAGGTAGAACCCAGCAGACGCACTGAAGGAAAAGTGTGAACAGACCCTAATGTAAAACTCATACATTAGACAAAACTTTGCTTAGAGTTGGGCCCTAATGGTGACATTACAATTACAGTATGCAGCAAAAACTGATATATACACTATACATGCACACACATTTTTTATACTTGTATATACTTTATACATATATAAACACACACATATATATACACACATTTGCAATATATACCCATATATAAAGTATGTACACGCTTATACAGAAACACATATATAGTGTAAATAGAAAAATAAGCAGCACTCCTAATGATGTGGAAAAACAGTTAAGGACTTCATAGTTAGGCTATGTTTTGGCAATGTTTTGGTTCCTCAACAGAACCTTTTTCAAGTAACAAATGAATACAGCACATGGATTTATATACAGGTGACAATCAATATACAATTGATAATAATTAGTGATAAATATACAGAAAAATACATGATGCAATCAGATAAAACACTTGATGAATGTGCACATAAATGCTGACTGGAAACAATTCATTAATATATGAGTGGAATAAATCCACATACTGTAATGTGCCAAAGTACAAAAAGTGCTAAGCGCATTAATTACACTTAATTGAACACTTGTGACAATATAATGAGAGAGATAATAATTCACTCTTACGTAGTGTATAATGTTTACCCATGTGTGTTCAAATAGGAACGACTAAAGCGGAATTCCCAATATCATACAGTGCATGTCTGAACTTACTGTGGTTGTCAGGATAGAACGCAACTTGCGGTGTTAGTCTGACAGAGCTGCGCAGGTGCACCAAGACACTACAAGTCTCCGGGGCCATGTTTGCAAGGGGAAAGCCTCCAACACTGTATTGTATCTATTGCGCATGCGTGAAGAATATAACAGCACTATATTATTAATGGGCTAGCTTAAAGAAGCACTCCCGTCAAAGTTTTTATCCTCTTAATATATTGCAGTCATCATATTATATAGCACAGAGTACTTACAATTGCTCATTTTGCCTTTCTACCCAGCTAATTCTTCTCTTTTCCATTAGGTCTATGACATCACATAATTAAAAACTGACTAGCTGAATTCTTCAACACACGAAACACGGGACCTGACTCGAGGCGGGCGGCCAAACACACGAGACACGGGGCCAAACCCGAGGCAGCCTGCAAAGCACATGAGACACGGGCCAGACCCAAAGCGGCCCAACACATGAGACACAGGGCCAGACCCGAAGCAGCCAAACACACTAGACACGAGGCCAGACCCGAGGGGGGCAGTCAAACACACAAGACACGGGGCTAGCCCCGTAGCGGACAGCCGAACACACGAGACACGGGGCCAGACCCGAAGTGGCCAAACACACGAGACACAGGGCCAGACCCGAGGCGAACAGCCGAACACACAAGACACGGGGCCAGACCCGAAGCGGCCAAGCACACGAGACACAGGGCCAGACCCCAGGTGGGCAGCCCAATACACAACACAGGGCCAGACTCGAGGCAGGCATTCAAACACATGAGAAACGGGGCCCAACACTCGAGACAAGGGGCCAGACCTGAGGCAGCCCAACACATGAAACACGAAGCCATACCCGAGGCGGGTGGCCCATCACACCAGACACGGGACCAGATCTGAGGCCAGCAGCCCAACACATGAGACCAGACCCGAGGGGGATGGACCAACACAAGAGACATGGGGCCAAACCAGATGCTGGCAGCCCAACACAAGAGATATGCTGCCAGACCCGAGGCAGGCAGCGCAACATACCAGACACTGTGCCAGACCCCAGGAGAGCTGCCCAACACACAAGACACGGTGCCAGACCCGAGGCGGGCAGCTCAACACACCAGCTATGGGGCCAGACCTGAGGCGGGGGGCCTAACACATGAAACACGGGACCAGACCCGAGGTGGGCCGCCCAACACACAAGACACGGGGCCAGACCCGAGGCGGACAGCTCAAAACACAATACACTGGGCCAGATCCGAGGCGGGCGGCCCAACACTCGAGACACAGGGCCATACCCGAGGCGGCTCAAAACACGAGACTTAGGGCCAGACTCGAGGTTGGCAGCCTAACACACGAGACACAGGGCCAGACCCGAGGAGGGCGGCCCAACACTTGAGACACGGGGCCATACCCAAGGCATGGGGTCAGACTCGAGGTGGGTGGCCAAACACACAAGACACGGGGCCAGACCAGAGGCGGGCAGACGAACACACGAGACACGGGGCCAGACCCGGAGCAGTCCAACATACGAGACACAGGGCCCTACCCGAGGCAGGTGGCCCAATACACAAGACACGGTGCCAGACCCGAGGCAGGCGGCCCAACACACGAGGTACAAGGTCAGATCTGGAGCTTTATGTAAAAACAGGAGGTCAATTTTCTTTGCACGAGTTATGAGTCACTGTAAAAGTCTATGGCAGGGTGGAGGAGCGAAGCAGCTGGGTCATGAGTTGAAGAGGGGAATGATAAATGCAGGGACAAGAGACTTCCTGTTTCTAAATACAGCAGAGGAAAAAGAATTTACTGGGTAGAAAGGCAAAATGAGCAATTGTAAGTACACAGTGCTATATAATATGATGATTGCATTATATTAAGAGGATGAAAACATTCATGGGGGTGCTTAGACTCTTTGTATTACCTTCCTAGAATAAGGAAAATGAGGAATTATCTTACTACTAGAATATGTATGTGTATTTATATAAAAATATATTTCTGTGTGTATATAATACCAAAATACTAAGGATGTAGAGGATCAGGTCAATTTAATTATATAGTAGTGCTGGAAATAGGTGCTCCATATTTAAGCATCCTTTTAAACAACCCAACTGTGGAAGCAAAAAATTGGGCAGAACACTCTTGTCACCTATAGTGTCATGTGGCCTTGCCTCTCCCGAAACACATGCCCCCTGAACAACCAAAATGGCTATACCAGGTTGTATACCAGTAAGGACCCATCAAGCATCCCATTTACAAATAAAAAGCTTTTCCATCCCAATCACTATTAAAAGATCTTATACCCTTATAGATGAATCCAGATAAGTTCTAGCAGGATGAAGCACAGGATCACGTTGTTGTCACATTTCTAGCACGAATAACCCTTTTCACAAGTCCATTAAATGGTATGCAAGATAAATTGACGATCTGCTTCTAGTTTGGGATGATCAAGTTCACAAATACCTCTTTTTCTTGATTATCTAAACCAGAACAATCGCCCTCACAATTATTTTTCTATTAACGGTTATTTTAAATGCGACCAGTCCCCATGTAAAACGTGCACACATTCAGCTAAAACACAAACATTTTCCAGTTCTGATAGTACTAAAACTTTCCCCGTAAAAAACGTTCTTAATTTCTAAGCTTCTATCCCTCACTTCCTCCTTCGGCCTTGCTCAGTGGTCTTCCACAGCCACCCACAAAGATGGCCACACGCTGGACCTCATCTTCACCTTCCTCTGTTCCCTATCTAACCTCTCTAACTCACCTCACCCTCTATCTGACCACAACCTACTTACATTCTCTTCTCTCTTCTCTCCAGGTCCACAAACCCCACTCCACAAACTTACACATCCTCGCAGAAATCTCAAACACCTTGACCTATAGTCACTCTCTGAATCCCTCCTCCCTCTTGCAGACATAAGTTCCTTACACGATGCAGACTTTGCTGCTGCTTTATATAACACTACAACAGCTGCAGCTCTCAATTCGGTCGCCCCCCTCACACATACCACAGCTCGCACAATCAATAGGCAACTCTGGCACACCAACCGGACTAAAGAACTGCGACGGGCCTCCAGGGTTGCTGAGTGGAGATGGAAAAAGGTCCCGCTCCAGCAAGCACTTCATCGCATTCAAACACTCCCTCACCATTTTCAAGTCCACACTCACTGCAGCAAAGCAAACTTACTTCTTATCTCTCATATCCTCCCTGTCTCACAACCCTAAACAGCTATTCAACACTTTCAATTCTCTCCTCCATCCCCCAGTGCCTCCTCCCTCCCCTCTCATCTCAGCCGAAGACTTTACCTCATTCTTCAAGCAGAAGATTTACACCATCAGACAAAGCGTTTGCCTCAAGTCCCCACAGCCCCTCCTCATATCTACCCAACCTTCCTCCTCCAAAACCAGCTTCTCGACCATTACAGAAGATCAAGTTTCCTCTTTACTCTCCAAATCATACCTCACCACCTGTGAACTCGACCCAATCCCATCCGACCTAATCCCTAACAACTGGCGTCTTTCCCTCATGTTTCAAACATGCCTCAATCACACCCATCCTCAAAAAGCCCTCTCTTGATCCATCCTCTCTGTCTAGTTATCGCCCCATATCACTCCTCCCCTATGCCTCAAAACTACTGGAACAACACGTCCACCTTGAACTGTCCTCCTACCTCTCCTGCTCCCTCTTCGACCGCTTACAATCAGGCTTCCGACCGCACCACTCCACTAAAACTGCCCCGACTAAAGTCACCAACGACCTACTAACCGCCAAATCCAAGCGTCACTACTCTCTCCTCCTCCTGGACCTGTCATCTGCCTTCGACACACTGGACCATTCCCTCTTACTACAGACTCTCTCTTCTCTTGGCATCACAGACTTAGCCCTATCTTGGATCTCTTCATACCTAACACACCAGACATTCAACGTCTTCCACTCACACACCACCTCCTCATCTCGCTCCCTATCTGTCGGTGTCCCCCAAGGTTCAGTCCTAGGGCCCCTGCTCTTCTTTATCTACACCTTTTGGCCTGGGACATCTCATAGAGTCTCACGGCTTTCAGTATCACCTCTATCCTGATGACACACAGATCTACCTCTCTGGACCCGATATCTCCTCCTATTTCATCCTTCTTCTCTGCCAGATTTCTAAAGCTTAACATGGACAGAACTGAATTCATCATCTTTACCCCACCTCACTCAACGCCCCCATCTGACCTATCCATCAAAGTTAATGATTGCCCACTCTCCCCAGTAACACAAGCTCGCTGCCTCGGTGTAACCCTGGACTCTGATCTCTCCTTTAAACCACATATCCAAGTCCTCTCCACTTCCTGCCGACTCCAACTCAGAAATATCTCCCTGATCCGCACATTCCTCAGCAAAGTCTCTGCAAAAACACTAGCGCATGCCCTCATCATCTCCCACCTCCTGCTCTGTGGCCTCCCATCTAACTCTCTCGCACCCCTCCAATCTATCCTAAACTCTGCTGCCCGACTAATCCACCTGTCCCCCCGCTATTCCCTGGCCTCTCCTCTCTGTCAATCCCTTCACTGGCTCCCCATTACTCAGAGACTCAAGTTCAAGACCCTAACCTTGGCATACAAAGCCATCCACAACTTGTCTTCTCCATATATCTGTGACCTAGTCTCCCGGTACTTACCTGCGCGCAACCTCCGATCCTCACAAGATCTTCTTCTCTACTCCCCTCTTATCTCCTCTTCCCACAATCGCATGCAAGATTTCTCCCGTGCATCCCCCCTACTCTGGAACTCTCTACTCCAACATATCAGACTCTCGCCTACCGTGGAAACCTTCAAAAGGAACCTGAAGACCCACCTCTTCTGACAAGCGTACAACCTGCAGCAACCACCGCTCCACCATACCGCTCCACGACCAGCTCTTCCCTCACCTACTGTATCTTCACCCCTCCCTTATAGATTGTGAGCCCTCGCTGGCAGGGTCCTCTCTCCTCCTGTACCAGTCACTGACTCGTTTTCTTCAATATTATTGTAAGTGTATTTGCTATGTATATCCCTTTTCACATGTAAAACGCCATTGAATAAATGGCGCTATAATAATAAATAATAGTAATAAATTGTAATCATACCATTTAATTTATGTTATAGAATGCTGCTTTTGTAACCTAAAATATATAGGTTCCACTATTAGAAAATTAAAATCAAGAATAAGGGAACACTTATATGATGTCAGTCAACCTACTAACCGAAATGTTTCTTATGTTTCAAATCATTTCATCGCAGAGCATAATAGACAGGTATCTGTCAATAGAACATGTTCCCACACATATACGCCGCAGTGATAGAGAAAAACTCTCCGCAATAGAAAAGTCTTGTATTTTTTTATTAATTACACGAGTTCCGGCAGGGTTAAATTTGAAATGGGAGATTATGTTACACTACTAATTTTATTTGCACCTATTTATTTATATGTGCATAATTATTCACTTCCTTTTATCAAGATTTCATTTTTTATTGTTGCTTTTAAATTTGGTTTGCATAATCTGCATTTGCCATTGCCGATTTTCCTTACCTTTTCAATTATCCTTCATGTGTCTCCTAATTAATCAGCCATATGAACATTCAAATTCCCACACCTCCTGTTTTACTTCATTCAGACCAAGTTTAAGGCTATGTGCCCACGTTGCAGAAATGAAGCAGAAAATTTCTGCTTCATTTCCGCATGTCCTCTCCCGGAAAAACGCTTGCGGAATTTTGCAAGCGTTTTTTGCGCGTTTATGATGCGTTTGGGACATGCGGGATTTGCCTTGCGTTTTTTATTGCATTGACAAGGCAATTCCGCATGCGTGTCCGCAAAATTAATGGACATGCTGTGGATTTTTGAGCGCAGCATAAACGCTGCAGAAAAATCCGCAGCATGGGCATTGAAATTGCGGATTCTCATTGGGGACCATGGGTGTCGGATTAACAAGCGTTTCACTGCGGAAGTTCCGCAGCATATACGCTTGTAAAACGCTACGGGGGCACATACCCTAAGGCTGTGTGCCCACAATGTGTTTTTTAAGTGTTTCCGCAGCGGCAAAAACGCTGCAGAAACGCTTAAAAAACGCATGGTAGAGGGCCTGCCATGTTCCCCAATGATAATCCGCATGTGCTGTGCACATGCTGCGGAAATTTCCGCCGTGGGTTATCATTGCGGGAAAAAAACACAGCACTACCAATTATTTTGCGGGAGTGCTGCGTTTTCGCCGCCATTGACTTGCATTGGAACGCACGGAATCTGCATCACTGCATCTGTACATGCATAATCCATGCGTTCCAATGTGCTGATGGTACCCGGGTCTGGGGGAGAGGAGACTCTCCTCCGGTCCCGGGTACCATAGGACCTGTAAAAAAAAGAATAAAATAAAAAATAAATACTATATTTACCTTCTGACGGCCCCCGGTCTCCTTGTCTTCACTTGCCAGCAGCTCGCGGTGGACTGAAGGACCTGCGCTGACGTCATTTAGTCATGTGACGGCAGGTCCTTCAGTGTAGTGTACCGCGAGCTGCCGGCAAGCCAGGACGGAGCGAATAAAGACTGCGGGGGCCATCAGAATGTAAGTATAGATTTATTTTTTTATTTTTAACCATTCTTTACGGTCACACTATATAAATCCATGCCGTTTGCATGGATTTATATAGTGTGACCAAGTTATCAAGCACTTTCCAAGTGATGCTAAAATCGCTTGGAAAGCGCTTGTCTACCCGCATGCGGAAATGCATGTGAAGAACGCTTCGCTTCCACTTGTCCCTGGCAGGAAAAACGCATGTACAATCCGCATGTACAATCCGCATGCGTTTTTTCTGCCAGGGAGATGCAGAAACGCTCAGGAAATAAATCCTGAGCATTTCTGCATCGTGGGCGCATAGCCTAAGAACGCATGGAGCGTTCAAAATGCGCTTGGTTAATTTTTTACTCTCCTTCTGTACCCCTTATCCCCAATTACACCAATGCCCAGGTGCTATACAGTGTTTCCATGAAACTTTATTTATTGAATAAAGATTTTTCTATGTTACGAATTCCCTATTGAATCTTGATCTTCCTCTTTCCTGACCATCTCATGCTGCAAAGAATGCCTCTACTATGGGCATAAAAGGAGAGAACCTCATGGTGTGGCCACCATCCTCCCCCTGACCTCAACCCTATTGAGAACCTTTGCAGTTTCCTCAAGCAAAATATATATGAGGGTGGGAGGCAGTTCACATCAACACAGCAACTCTGGGAGGCGATTCTGACAGCCTGCAAAGAAATTCTATCAGAACCTATTCAAAAACTCACAAGTTCAATGGATGCAAGAATTGTGATTGTGACATCAAAGAAGGGGTCCTATGTTAACAAGTAACTTGGCCTGTTAAGATTTTTTGATGCTGCAAATTCAACAAATGACCATTTTACATTTTTAACAACCTATAAAATTTTTGAAACCCTGTGGTGCATAATAATTTGGAACAGTGCATTTTGATATATATATATATATATATATATATATATATATATATATATATATATTTTTTTAAATACTGTTGGGAGGTTTGTCCAATAAAATTTGAATTATACTCTAACGGTTGATGCTTTGAACATCGTACTGACTCCTTTGTATCGAACATTTAGGAAAATCAGAGAAACCATAGCATTTGCCAGTGGCATAACTCTACGACCAGGCCCGTTGGGCTAGGGGCCTGGCGGGTGAACGCCGGGGCCGGCTGACGCCAGCAAAAGCTTCAACTGGATGTGCATTCTTGGACGCACATACAGCTGAAGTGTATTGCAGCTCGCGGGTCCGCATACCACAATACGCGCTGCTGGCCAATCAGAGGCAGCATCTGACGTTGGCGTGCACATGACAGGGTGCATAGTACTGACGTCACACGCTCCCGTCGCACCCCCGGAGTAAGCTGCTGGCTTCCCAAGCGGAAGCGCGTGGTGTGGGAGTGAAGGATCGGTGAGTATTTATTTTATTTTTTTTAAATATGGGGTTCGTGCATTATACTACTATGGATGACAATGGGGTGCATTATACTACTATGAATAACTATGGGGATGCATTATACTACTATGGATGGCTATAGAGGTGCATTATACTACCATGGATGACAATGGGGTGCATTATACTACTATGGATAACTATGGGGGTGCATTATACTACTATGGATGACAATGAGGTGCATTATACTTTATAGGATGACTATGGGGTGCATTATACGTTATAGGATCACTGTGGGGTGCATTATACTACTATGGATGACTATGGAAGTGCATTATACTTTATAGGATGACTATGGGGTGCATTATACTACTATGGATGACTATGGGATGCATTATACTACTATGAATGACTATGGGGTGCATTATACTTTAGAGGATGACGGGGGTGCATTATACTACAATATATGACTATGGGGGTGCATTATACTACTATGGATGACTGTGAGGGTGCATTATAGTACAATGGATGACTATGGGGGTGCATTATACTTTAGGATGACTATGGGGAGCATTATACTCAATTATACAATTATTATAATCGTTATACAATCTCATAGATTGTAACCTTGCGAGCAGGGCCCTCTCTCCTCCTGGTATCTGTTGATTTATCTAATTATTATTATTCTGTAATGTCTTTTATTGTCTGTACAAGTCCCCTCTTAAATCTAAAGTGCTGCGGAATATGTTGACGCTATAGAAATAAAAATTATTATTATACTTTATAGGATGATTATGGGGTGCATTATACTACTATGGATTATTATGGGGGTGCATTATACCTTATAGGATGATCATGAGGTGCATTATAGTACATGGATGACAGAGGTGCGTTATACTTTATGGAGGATTATGGGCTGTGCATTATACTACATGGATGACTATGAGCTGTGCTGTATATTATATGGAGGACTGTGGGGGATGCATTATATTTCTTCTATGTACACCCCTGGTGAGTATAATAGTTTATTTTCTTCTATACATTAGAGAACAGTGTGAAGACACGGGTTCTTCCGTGGGCGTAATACCACTCAGATAACACAAGGTGAGAGTAAAACAGTGTGGCAATACTTTATTGAACCACAAAACGGACAATAAACAGATAGAACAGCCCCAGCTAATACCCAAGATGGTACAACATTACAAAGTCCTCACCCTTCCGCGGGCCTGCCAGGGATAGAACAGCTGCACCTTTGGGACTTCCAGGGCCAACTACCTCAACCAGTGGCCCCCCGCTTCTGGCAGGCCCCAACAGAGAGAAGGTAGCGGCAAACTTAGGAAGCTAGCAGTCCATCGAGGTACAAGGCGCCAGGAGACCCGAGTGTTAGAACCCTCCTGTTTGTTTTTACCATCTTGTGTTTTGCGGTCACGTGACCATCTGCTTTTATATTCCAGCTCCGCCCTTTTGGCTGTGCTGGACTTCAGTGTTTGACGGTTTCTCTAGCCAGGTGCTTCTGTGCCTTTCTCTGTTAGTTCGCTTGGTCCTTCTGGGATCTCTAGTACCTTTTTGTCAGTTTTTTTTTTTTGTGTTTTGCAACAACTTCTCTGTTTAGGAGGTGTCCCATTTTTGTCCCAGTCCTTACTTCTTTTAGGGACCCCTCCCCTTATTCTATAGGTCTTCGTTCAGACTAGCCGAGGACTAAGGCGGGTCTGTTTGCTAGGAACAGGCAGCCCGCTACATCGTAGGGATTCAGCTTAGTCTTACTGTAGGGACAGCTTTCCCCTATCTTTCCTTAGTACTTGTTGCAGATCATAACACCGAGGGTCCCACCCTGGCCTCTCCAAGAGTTTCCATGGGGCCAGATGACCGGCGGGTCCCAATCTGGCTTCTCCGAATGTCCTCATGGGTTCCAGGCTACCGGAGGGTCCCACCTGGCAACCCCAACAACATATACATGGGGCGAGGTGAGTTCATCGTCGCAACCTGGTCTCCCCAAATGTATCCATGGGCTCTCTGTTGGCCAATGGAGCAGATCTGTATCTTTCTAGTCAGGGCCATATACCCTTAGGCTGGAATCATTTAGAATCCAAATCTGTGTCTCTTTGGTTAAAGCCATTCTTCCAAGCTGATGATCTGAGAGAGTCTAATCTTTGATTATCCTTGTAAAGTCTCTTTCCAATCTCAGTTTCAAATCTGCATTCCTCCAGATGAGGCCGTAGTCCCATAAGCTAAAATGCTGTAGAATGACACCGAATAGAGGCAGAGACCACCTTTTTATAGTTCACATATGTCCTTTTAAAGGGGCTTATGACTCATTGTTTGAGCATTTAATCAACTTGCATAGTTTGTCCTCCATTGCTCAGCAAATCAACAACCCCCTGGGCTGGTATAATACGTAATCAGCATATTATCAAACAGTATTGCTTCATGACCCTATCTTGCAAGGTTTGTAGACAATAAGTTGCAGTACATCTCAACTCAAGTGTCAATATTCAGGATTATTCAAACAATAGTCAGTGTTAATCAACCAAAGAAGAACACAAATGCAAAAGTCAACATGAAGATAAAAGCATATAGCTCCTGGCTTACTGAATTTAGGTCTGGCATAATTAAGTATAAAAGCTGTGTTGTCACATTCCTCCAGCTTCTTAATTAGCCCCGGAGACTGCTGGATCCTGTAGTGGGTCGCTGTTGACGGGACTGCCAGATGTGATGGGCTTACGATCATCCTCCACTTGTCTGGACAGTCCATCGGCATTTCCATGATCTTTGCCCTTTTTATGGGAGACTGAAAAATTATAGGGGACTTCAGCCCCAGTTGGAGGAATACAGATCAGCTCCATTGACTATTGCTGAACCCTTAGAGACTTCTTGAAGAATCTAGGTTGGGACAAACAGGCCACCTGGCCCCAGACCTCACTGCTCTCGGCTAGTTTCCTAAGCTTATCGTTACCTTCTTTCTTTGGGGGCTCGCCAAAAGCGGGGTGGCATTGGTGGGGGAAGTAGGCCCTGGAAGCCCCGACATCGCAGCTACTTTATTCCCGGTGGGCCAGCGGAAGGGTGAGGACTCTGTAATTTTCATCATCTTGGGTACTTGCTGGGACTGTTCTATGTGTTTATTGTCCATATTGTGGTTCAATAAAGTATTGCCACACTGTTTTACCCTCACCCTGTGTTGTCTGAGTAGAGTTACGCCCACGGAAGACACGGAAGACAAACAGCAACAGAATGGGGGACATATATACCAGGATGAGGGAGAGATATACCAGCATGGGGCCCGGGATAAGGGACATATAGCAGAATGGGGCCAGGATGAGAGACATATATACCAGGATGGGGGACACATATATGGTATATATGACTTATTCAGGATGGGGGGGGCCCTCCAATTCTTGCATCAGGGCCCATCAGACTCTAGTTACGCCTCTGGCATTTGCATAATAATTTGGAACGCGGTGTATATGCACACATCTAACCTCTTTAGATCTCTCACTCCACTTGCCAGGTCCTGCTTCACTTGTGCTGATCCCAGGACAGTCGTGGAGGGGTCAGAAATCATGAGGGGGCAACTAAACTGACAGGACTCCAGGCTGCTTCTGTCCCATCTGCACACTACTGTGCTGAGAGCCGGATCCCTCCCCATCCCTCTCAACCTCTGACCCGACATTAGCAGAAGGTTGATTGAGATGTGCCGGGATTATGGAGGATGTACGGCATTATACACTGTAAGTAAGTAAGCTGTACATCCTCTGTCCATTTCATGGGGGAAGTGCTGAAGCAGGTGCGCCCCTTTTGTGTACGGGGGCCCAGGGCAATTGCCTATCCACCCTCTTAATAGTGGCCCTTTCTATGACTGAAAGCTGGAGGCTGAAGTTAATTTTCCTCCAATGTCATTTCAGTGCCGCAGTCGATTGCTATCAACCACCCTATTAACCCCATATCTGCAGGTTAATAATGTTTGAGGACATGACAGGTTCTTTAAAGGGAATATGTCAGCAGGTTTTTGTTATGTAATCCGAAGACAGCAGGAGATAGGGGCTGAAACACCGAATTCTGCAATGTGTCATTTATTAAAGCTGTGTGCTCTTGTTTACTTACAATGAAGGTTTTATCACCAGGAGATTATCACTGCCCAGACTACAGCTCACATGACTACTAGTCCGACCACACCCCCTCCTCTGATAAGCTGCTGTCAATAGACAATATACATAAAGAGCCTGGTGTGGGCGGGGGCAGCTTTCTTGGCTCTGCTTCATGATACATCTAAGAACTCTGTGTCAGATCTGCTGCACCCAGTAAAATAAGTGATACATTATGTTGCTCTCAGATGAGGTAGCAAAAACCTGGTGACAGATTCCCTTTAAAGGGTTTCTCGCCTGCAAAATCACTGTGTATACTATTTCTGTGACCGTATCCCTGTTATGTGGACAGCACGGTGGCTCAGTGGTTAGCACTGATTCTTTGCATCACTGGGGTCCTGGGTTCAAATCCCACCAAGAACAACATCTGTAAGGAGTTTGTATGTTCTCCCCTTGTTTGCATGGGTTTTCTCTGGGTTCTCTGGTTTCCTCCCACAATTCAAAGACATACTGATAGGGAAACTAAATTGTGAGACACAGCAGGGACAGTGATGATGATGATATATGTAAAGTGCTGTGGAATTAATGGTGCTATATAAACGAGTAAAATAAATTAAAAAAAGTGACAGTACTGTGCACATTATCCCTATACAGTGACATACCTGTTTTATTTCCATACTATGACATAACTGTGTGCAATAACTTTTCTCATGACTTCAGAAAGCCCACTATGTATGACATCACTTTGTCACATTGTCCCTGCATTACAGTGCAGAGATCAGCATACAAAATTACAAGTCATTTCGTATGCTGATCCCTGCACTGTAACATTACTATCTGTTATGATCCCTGCACTGCCACATCACTATCTTTATTATCCCATGCAGAGCTATCACTGTTTATTATCTGTTTTGTCACATCCTCCGTATTTATTACCACTTCACTGTCATTTAATGTCAATGTGTTTTATGGTCATCACTGTTTTGTTAATCTTGTTTTGTGACTTTTACTTTCTGCTTTACTCCGGTATAGTAATATACTGTGACCATATTCACCATATGCATCATTCTTGCACTGTGAACAGGGGTGGGATCCATCTGGTTCTCTGTAGTTCTCCTAAACCAGTCCTTAAAATTACAAATGGTCCCCAGAACCATGGGAAAGTAAGATGTCTATGCAAATTTCTCCTTGGCTGCAATAATATCCATGTTCCTTTAGACCAGGAATGTCAAACGCAAACACACAGAGGGCTAAAATGAAAAACTTGGACAAAGTCGCAGGCCAACCAGTATACAGTATAATGGGCCCCACATGGTCCTCCATACAGAATAATAGGCCCCATATAGTCCTCCATACAAAATAATTGGCCCCACATAGTCCTCCATAGAGAATAATGGCCGCACATAGTCCTCCATACAGAATAATGGGCCCCACATAGTTCTCCTTACAGAATAATGGGCCCCACATAGTCCTCCATACAGAATAATGGGCCCCACATAGTCCTCCATACAGAATAATGGGCCCACATAGTCCTCCATACAGAATAATGGACCCCACATAGTCTTCCATACAGTATAATGGGCCCCACATAGTGCTTCATACAGAATAATGGGCCCCACAAAGTCCTCCATACAGAATAATGGGCCCCACATAGTCCTCCATACAGAATAATGGGCCCCACATAGTCCTCCATACAGAATAATGGGCCCACATAGTCCTCCATACAGAATAATGGACCCCACATAGTCCTCCATACAGAATAATGGACCCCACATAGTTCTCCATACAGAATAATGGCCTCACATAGTCCCCCATACAGAATAATGGCCCCACATAGTCCTCCATACAGAATAATGGGCCCCACATTGTCCTCCATACAGAATAATGGCCCGACATAGTCCTCCATACAGAATAATGGGCCCCACATAGTCCTCCATACAGAATAATGGCCTCACATAGTCCTCCATACAGTATAATGGGCCCCACATAGTGCTTCATACAGAATAATGGGCCCCACATAGTCCCCATACAGAATAATGGGCCCTACATAGTCCTCCATACAGAATAATGGGCACCACATAGTCCTCCATACAGAATAATGGCCTCACATAGTCCTCCATACAGTATAATGGGCCCCACATAGTGCTTCATACAGAATAATGGGCCCCACAAAGTCCTCCATACAGAATAATGGGCCCCACAAAGTCCTCCATACAGAATAATGGGCCCCACATAGTCCTCCATACAGAATAATGGGCCCCACATAGTCCTCCATACAGAATAATGGGCCCACATAGTCCTCCATACAGAATAATGGACCCCACATAGTCGTCCATACAGTATAATGGGCCCCACATAGTCCTCCATACAGAATAATGGGCCCCACATAGTCCTCCATATAGAATAATGGAACCCACATAGTCCTCCATACAGAATAATGGGCCCACATAGTCCTCCATACAGAATAATGGACCCCACATAGTCCTCCATACAGAATAATGGACCCCACATAGTTCTCCATACAGAATAATGGCCTCACATAGTCCCCCATACAGAATAATGGCCCCACATAGTCCTCCATACAGAATAATGGGCCCCACATTGTCCTCCATACAGAATAATGGCCCGACATAGTCCTCCATACAGAATAATGGGCCCCACATAGTCCTCCATACAGAATAATGGCCTCACATAGTCCTCCATACAGTATAATGGGCCCCACATAGTGCTTCATACAGAATAATGGGCCCCACATAGTCCCCATACAGAATAATGGGCCCTACATAGTCCTCCATACAGAATAATGGGCACCACATAGTCCTCCATACAGAATAATGGCCTCACATAGTCCTCCATACAGTATAATGGGCCCCACATAGTGCTTCATACAGAATAATGGGCCCCACAAAGTCCTCCATACAGAATAATGGGCCCCACAAAGTCCTCCATACAGAATAATGGGCCCCACATAGTCCTCCATACAGAATAATGGGCCCCACATAGTCCTCCATACAGAATAATGGGCCCACATAGTCCTCCATACAGAATAATGGACCCCACATAGTCGTCCATACAGTATAATGGGCCCCACATAGTCCTCCATACAGAATAATGGGCCCCACATAGTCCTCCATACAGAATAATGGGCACCACATATTCCTCCATGCAGAATAATGGGCCCCACATTGTCCTCCATACAGAATAATAGGCCCCACATAGTCCTCCATACAGAATAATGGACTCCACATAGTCCTCCATATAGAATAATGGGCCCACATATTCCTCCATGCAGAATAATGGGCCCCACATAGGGATGGTGGTTCTGGTGTCGCGGGCCAAATAAAACCAACCTGCGGGCCAGCATTTCACATGTATGCTTTAGAAAGTGGATACAGCTTGGTATGCATTAAAGGGAACCTGTCACCAGTTTTGTCCTATATGAACTAAAACTATCACCATATGTAGCACCTGCGCTGCATTCCATAAATGCTTATATAACCCACTGACTCCTCCTATATACCTCCCAAAAACCTTTTTAAGTTCTCTCGCACTGTATGGTAATCGGGTCAGTCCAGTCTGATGGGTGTGGTCCGGGCGTCTCCAGCCCTCCCCTAACCTGCTGCTCACCTTCCTCCTTCTTTAACAGACTGCATGCGCGCATATTTTCTGCTGTGCCCTCAGTAGGGCAAAGCCTAGTGCGCAGGCGCAAGATTTCACCTGGATGACGCGAGGACAAAGAAGGACAGCGAGCAGCAGCCGGGGGGAGGGATGGAGAGACCCGAAACCACGCCCATCGGACGGATCGGATTACCATACAGCGCGGGAGAACTTAAAAAAGTTTTTGGGGGATATACGGTGGGAGTCAGGGGTTATATAACCATTTATGGAGTGCAGCACAAGGGTTGCATAAGGCGATAGTTTTACTTCATATAGGACAAAACTAGTGACAGGTTCCCTTTAAGCTAAGCAATGGTGGGCAAAGGAGAACCCTGCTAGACTCCCCTTCTTGGCTGTTTGGCATCTTTGTGTAAAGCAGGTGGTGCAATGACGTAATTCCACTTTTAGCGTTGATCCAAAGGAGCTAGAGATGTCCTGCATTGTTAAATGCCTGTGACACTTTATTTTCAGGGTCACTATTAATGTTCAGGGATATTTACATTCTGGCACTTAATGTGGGATACTTATATTACAGAGACTTTATGTGGGGAATTCATTTTTCTTGGGCAATTAGTGAGGCCCCTACTTTCTGGAAGCATCATATAGGACCACTATTGTTTTCAGGGGGCTCTGTATACAACATTTCTCTACACAGTGGTGACCGTGAGCTGCAGGGGCACAGTGCATGGCACTACTATATTTAGGGAAACTGTGCACTTCTCAGGATGGCACAGTATTTGTCAGTATTATATTTAGGAGGGACTTTGTGGTACTATTATTAAGTGTGTGCTCCTATTTTTTTCCAAGGACACAGTTTGTGTAACTACACTGCTCAAAAAAATAAAGTGAACACTCAAATAACACATCCTAGATCTGAATGAATGAAATATTCTCATTGAATACTTTGTTCTGTACAAAGTTGAATGTGCTGACAACAGACACAAAAATCATCAATAGAAATCAAATTTATTAACCAATGGAGGCCTGGATTTGGAGTCACCCCCAAAATTAAAGTGGAAAAACACACTACAGGCTGATCCAACTTTGATGTAATGTCTGTAAAACAAGTCAAAATAAGGCTCAGTATTGTGTGCGGCCTCCACGTGCCTGTATGACCTCCCTACAATGCCTGGGCATGCTCCTGATGAGGTTGCGGATGGTCTCCTGTGGGATCTCCTCCCAGACCTGGACTAAAGCATCCGCCAACTCTTGGACAGTCTGTGGTGCAACGTGACGTTGGTGGATGGAGCGAGACATGATGTTCCAGATGTGCTCAATTGGATTCAGGTCTGGGGAACGGGTGGGCCAGTCCATAGCTTCAATGTCTTCATCTTGCAGGAACTGCTAACACACTCCAGCCACATGAGGTTTGTCATTGTCCTGCATTAGGAAGAACCCTGGGCCAACCGCACCAGCATATGGTCTCACAAGGGGTCTGAGGATCTCATCTCGGTACCTAATGGCAGTCAGGCTACCTCTGGCGAGCACATGGAGGGCTGTGCGGCCCTCCAAAGAAATGCCACCCCACACCATTACTGACCCACTGCCAAACCGGGCATGCCGAAGGATGTTGCAGGCAGCAGATCGCTCTCCATGGCGTCTCCAGACTCTGTCACGTCTGTCACATGTGCTCAGTGTGAACCTGCTTTCATCTGTGAAGAGCACAGGGCGCCAGTGGCGACTTTGCCAATCCTGGTGTTCTGTGGCAAATGCAAAGCGTCCTGCACGGTGTTGGACTGTGAGCACAACCCCCATCTGTGGACGTCGGGCCCTCATACCACCCTCATTGAATCGGTTTCTAACCATTTGTGCAGACACATGCACATTTGAGCCTGCTGGAGGTCATTTTCCAGGGCTCTGACAGTGCTCCTCCTGTTCCTCCTTGCACAACGGTGGAGGCAGCGGTCCTGCTGCTGGGTTGTTGCCCTCCTACGGCCCCCTCCACGTCTCCTGGTGTACTGGCCTGTCTCCTGGTAGCACCTCCAGCCTCTAGACACTACGCTGACAGACACAGCAAACCTTCTTGCCACATTGATGTGCCATCCTGGATGAGCTGCACTACCTGAGCAACTTCTGTTGGTTGTAGAGTCCGTCTCATGCTACCACGAGTGTGAAAGCACAACCAACATTCAAAAGTGACCAAAACATCAGCCAGATATCATTGGTACTGAGATGTGGTCTGTGGTCTCCACCTGCAGAACCACTGCTTTATTGAGGGTGTCTTGATAATTGCCAATAATTTCCATCTATTGTCTATTCCATATGTACAACAGCATGTGAAATTGATTGTCAATCAGTGTTGCTTCCTAAGTGGACAATTTGATTTTACAGAAGTTTGATTTACTTGGAGTTATATTCTGTTGTTTAAGTGTTCCCTTTATTTTTTTGAGCAGTGTATTTTCAGTGGGCAGAGTGTGCTCCATTATTATTTTCAGGGAGAACAGTGTGTTGCACTATTAATTTTAGAGGACACGGTTATATTAAGAGGCACTGTGATTTTGCTCTATAAAAAGAGTTTATTTTAGCATAAGGCCAAGAATGTGAGAAAGCGAGTAGCCAAAGGCATCTTGGCAAATTCTGCAGAGACAGGTCACGTCTGGGAGAAGTCATCATGGTGGATTGGGTCAGATGGAAAGGAAAGAGAACAACTCCAATTAGACAAGACATCACCATGAACATTTTTGCTTATTCTGCATAAGATCAGTCCAGGATCTGATGATATGTAACGACAACTTCCAACATTTCCTGATCATTCTAGATATACTAGGAAAGGCTGTTTAACACTTTAAAAATTTTTAAAGCAGGAGCAAACCAGACTTTGTAATGTACGATATTGATGTCCTCAGGATAAGACATCAATATCTGATCAGCTGGGGTCCTGCACCTGGCACCCCCGTTGATCAGGTGTTATCGATCGGGGCCAGCCAGAAGTACTCACTTGCAGTTGTGGACAACCTCTTTAGCCCTTACTGCAACTAACCCACTGTAGCAGCACACAAACCAGATAAAACCACATTTAAAATAGCACAATGCATTATATAACCATAAAAAACTTCAAGAGGGTGTTGGCAGCTTTTCCACTCCTTTAAACTGGTATTGTATTTAGGTAATTAAGTTGTTCTGTAGCTTTAACTGCTTTAGACTGGGGCTATATGATGATTTTAGATGTGACACAAGATGCGTGGCCAAAAATCGCTCAATGCTGCTGCTAGTTTGCAGCGTAATGCAAGTGAATGGGGTAACATTGCAACCCTGAGAGTACCGCTGCTACAACAAGCAAGTCTCAAATTCAAACCATTGGATTTTTTGCAACCTGCTGGTTTCAGTTGCGGTACCTTAGGAGTCGCAATTCATGCATAATGCTGCTGAAGTACTGCAACCGAAACAAAAGGTTGCATAAACTTCAACTGGTCTGAATTATTGTGACTTACTTGTTGCAAATGTGTTCACCAATGTCACCCCATTCACCTGCATTGCTCTGTCTTTAGTCAATCTTTAGTCACGTGACCTGTCACCTGCAGGATCTAAAAAACATACCCCAACCCATGTGATATTTGAAACCGATGAGCCCTGGCATGGTTTAGGGGTGAATTATCTCCCCCTTCCAAAAAAAAAAAAAAAAAAATTGGAATTCTGAGTTTTTGATTAAATGCTACATTGACACCTACAGGTCAGATTTGGTCCTGCAAAGAATACATTTTTGAAAGACACTTGATTTTATTCCTACTGGCATATACCTACAATTTAGTAACTGGGATTCGTGGCTGGTATCTCTCCTCTTTATCTTGTATAAATGTGTAGGACATCGATACCAGTGTCGGGTTGTTTACAAGGATCGAGTGCCAGATGCCATCTAGTATGGAGTGGTAACCAGGTAAATATAGACTGTTGGGTTGTGCTGCGGCTGGAGATGGGATTGCCTGCTCATTGTATTTGTACATCTATTTTTACCAACAGCTGAGTTATATAAATAATAAGGGAAGGATTATCATGGCGTGATAGTGAGTAAGCTGAGGAAATGCAGAACTTTATTTCATAGAAAGCAGATTATGTTGAAGATAACCTTATGTCACGTGAAAAGGCATCTAACACAGCTGTCAGGTCTGGTTACCCTTGTTTTAGATTTTAAGGACCTTGTACTTAGTGTGTGACTGATCTTTGCTGTATTTTGTAACATTTCCCTTGTGTTTCCACGTCTGCGTTTAAATGCAATTAAAGGATTTTCCTCGAAATGACTTTCATGACATCAATTAGATACCGGCGGGCCAGCAAGACTCTGACGATCTCAAGAAATATTGGATTATGGGGTTTCCAGCTCTTCTTTAATTTTCATCAGTTTGGAATATTATTTTGGATCCTCCACTTTGGGCTTTATTATAATATACAGGCGCTTCTCGCAAAATTAGAATATCATCAAAAAGTTAATTTATTTCAGTTCTTCAATGCAAAAAGTGAAACTCCTATATTATATAGAGTCATTACAAACAGAGTGATCTATTTCAAGTGTTTATTTCTGTTAATGTTGATGATTATGGCTTACAGACAATGAAAACACGAAAGTCATTATCTCAGTAAATTAGAATACTTTATAACAACAGCTTAAAAAATGTTTTTAAAATCCAAAATGTTGGCCTACTGAAATGTATGTTCAGTAAATGCACTCAATACTTGGTCGGGGCTCCTTTTGCATCAATTACTGCATCAATGTGGCGTGTGGCATGGAGGCGATCAGCCTGTGGCATTGCTGAGGTGTTATGGAAGCCCAGGTTGCTTTGATAGCAGCCTTCAGCTCGTCTGCATTGTTGGGTCTGGTGTCTCTCATCTTCCTATTGACAATACCCCATAGATTCTCTATAATAGATTCTCTATGGGGTTAAGGTCAGACGAGTTTGCTGGCCAATCAAGCACAATGATACTGTTGTTTGTAAACCAGATATTGGTACTTTTCGCAGTGTGGACAGGTGCCGAGTCCTGCTGGAGAATGAAATTTCCATCTCCAAAAAGCTTGTCGGCAGAGGGAAGCATGAAGTGCTCTAAAATGTCCTGGTAGACGGCTGTGCTGACTTTAGTCTTGATAAAACACAGTGGACCTACACCAGCAGATGACATGGCTCCCCAAACCATCACTGATTGTGGAAACTTCACACTAGACCTCAAGCAGCTTGGATTGTGGCCTCTCCACTCTTCCTCCAGACTCTGGGACCTTGATTTCCAAATGAAATGCAAAATTTACTTTCATCTGAAAACAACACCTTGGACCACTGACCAACAGTCCAGGTCTTTTTCTCCTTGGCCCAGGTAAGATGCTTCTGACGTTGGCTATTGGTCATGAGTGGCTTGACACAAGGAATGTGACACTAGTAGCCCATGTCCTGGACACGTCTGTGTGGGGTGGCTCTTGAAGCAATGACTCCAGCAGCAGTCCACTCCTTGTGAATCTCCCACAAATTTTTGAATGGTCTTTTCTTAACAATCCTTTCAAGGCTGCGGTTTTCCCGGTTTCTTGTGCACCTTTTTATACCACACTTTTTCCTTCCACTAAACTTTCCATTAATATGCTTGGATACAGCACTCTGTGAACAGCCAGCTTCTTTAGCAATGACCTTTTGTGGCTTACCCTCCTTGCGGAGTGTGTCAATGACTGCCTTCTGGACATCTGTCAAGTCAGCAACCTTTCCCATGATTGTGGAGCCTACTGAAACAGACTAAGGGATCTTTTTAAACATGTAGGAAGCCTTTGCAGGTGTTTTTGTTAATTATTGTAATTTACTGAGATAATGACTTTTGTGTTTTCATTGGCTGTAAGCCATAATCATCATTAGCAGAATAAACACTTGAAATAGATCACTCTGTTTGCAATGACTCTATATAATATATGATTTTCACTTTTTGTATTGAAGAACTGAAATAAATTATCTTTTTGATGATATTCTAATTTAGTGAGAAGCACTTGTAACTAATGACGCCATTACATCTCAAAAAAGACTCGCTCTCATGTCCCTGATATTGTACACATACTTCTACCGCCCCACTCCTCCTGACTGCAAATATGCCTATGCGGCCTCAACGTTTTTTAGAGGTGTGTGAACCTGGCAACTTTTACAGCAGGAGTCACTTCAGGACAAAACGGCGTCTTTTGTCCTGAAGTGTATGTTTTGTTTTGTTTTAATTTGAATATTTTTTTGCATATTTTGCAACATCTTTGGCCGCCATTTTTTTTTCTTTTATATTATAGCTTGCATTAAATGCTCTAGGAATACATGGAAGCCACCTGAATAATGGTCAGGTCACTTCTTTTAACCACAATTTCATATCAAATCGTTACATTTTATTGCATACGTTCATACTCTGAATTACAGAGTTTCTTATTTTCACATGTAAAGAAATAATAACCATTTTTTTTTTTATTTTAACAAACTCAGATTACCTACTAATGGGACCAGGGCACACCTTCACGGACAGAGGTATAACTTGAAGTTCGTGGGCCTTAATGCAAAATCTCCGACAGGGCCCCTAACTATCATGGGTCTGTAGTAGTATTGGTTTTCTAATATAGGCCAAAGAAACTGTTTGAGACCCCTAATTTCCAGGGACCAAGTGCGACTGCAACTCCTGCACCTATTATTTTTGCGCCCCCATTCATTGTCATACTGAAGCCGGACATAACTTGTTCCAAAGACACAATCTGTCAGCCCAGATCTCCCAATGTGGCCACAGTCTTTCTTGCAGTCTCAAGCCATGGGAAGCTTGGAGTGTGTCCACAACTCACTGACTGTCACTGGTCGTGGCAGAGCCCATCACTGTCAGTCAAAACTTTACCCACTGCCTCACGTCACAGCTCCTCTCTGCTGTCTCAGACCACATCATCACTTCACACAGGCCACAGTCTTGATTACTGTCTCAGGCTCTCTAATAGGTCTGTGTGCCCAATTCCTCCAGGTCACCTTAGTTTGTGTTTACCCCAAGTCTATATTTTGGTTGGGGCATTCCTGCAATTATCTGAGGTTGCCCACAGATGTCCATTATGGAGCGGCCTATGACCACCCGCTGTTCAGGAGCTGCATGCACTCTCCAAGTCTTTCTTCTGGTTGGTTCAATTTGTCAACCATCCAGAGCAGGTCTCTTGGCCTCTCCTAGCTGTCATTGACAGGTATGTGTTTTGAGGAACAGCTCTTTGTCACACACTTCACCTGACTACCGTCAGCAGCGTTGGCCTGAGCTGATGACAACTGACGTCAAAATGGTATCAGATGTGTTTCTACTGCTAAACTGGTGAGCTGGACCCAAAAACACAGCATAGGGCATTGTCTAACCCGGCTATTGTGAAATACCCCATCGCATCAGTTTCTCTCTGCCACACAGGATGGAAAAATGTTAAATTTGTCAAATTAATTGATAAGTGCCACGCCACATATGTGATGGTGAATTTGCCGACCATACTCTACCACATTGGTTGGCAGCCCCTTTGGGAATGAATGGAGCTCAGGTCGCCAGGGCCGGCCTGAGAGATTACGGCGCCCTAGGCGAAACTATTTTGTTGCGCCCCTACTATTCTTGGCAGTAGATGAAAACTTGGGATATAAATTTAGGAGCGAAATAAACCACAACAACAATGATTAATTAACTCTCTCCTAACTCTTTAATCTTCTGAGAAGTTGTATAGGACAAATATATACAAAGTAATCAATAACACAAAACAAAAACGACCATAGGTAATTAAAATTTTTGTTTCCTTGCCTTTTTTTTGAAAAGGATGACACTAAGTCACCGAGATTAATTTGTTTAGCAACTTCAGATTCTATCGAAATTGTTGCCAACCCAACCAACCTCTCTTGCATCATATTTGCCCTTAAATATGTTTTAATTAGCTTTAGTTTTGAGAAGCTTCTCTCTCCTGAGGCCACGGACACAGGCAGAGTCAAAAGAATTCTTAGAGCCACCACCAGGTTGGGGACACTTTCTTTCAAGTCAGATTTAAGCAAAAGTTCAAGAACGTTCTTTTGGTGATGAATCTTCTGGAACACGTCTTGACATTGCCTGCAGTTCACCACATAGCTCTATGGCATCGATGTCTTTTACTTTGTTGTGTGTAAGAGACTTTTCCAGAGCTTTACACTTATCCAGAACAAATTTGCTTGGTTTTCCCTCAAGTGAACGGATGTGGTACAAAAATCCAAATTTCAATTCCATTTCTTTCAGCTGAGTGAACCGCTCATCAACTGAATTTATAGCAGTATCTAAGATCGCAAAGTAAAAGTTAATTTTGAAACTCTGTTTCTCATCTCTTATGGGCTCATCTTTCCCTTCATAAGAGAACTGTCTGTTTTTTTTCTTTAAACTTTTTGGCGCAGAACTTGACTCAAAATTAGCTGGTATGCCAAGCTCTTCTGCGATTTCCCTCGCATCAACTAACAGCTTCTCAAACTCTTCATCGCTTCTTAATGATTGCAGATATTTCTTTGTTTTGTCAAGGTGTTGAGAACAGCAGCTAAATCGAATTCTTGTGACTGAAGTAACTTACTTGTCAAATTGATTTCGTACAAAATGTTGAACCATACTAGAACAGATGTAACAAAAGAAAAGGTTCCAACTTGTTTAGTAAGACCTTGAGCTTCTAGCCGGGAGGCATTTCCAGAGCTTCCTGTGAGACTAATATTTTCTGCTATGTCCATTAGGGCATCATGGACTTCGCTCAATTGGTAAAGGAGGGGGGCCAGAGCATCAATTCTACTTTCCCACCTTGTTTCGCTTAGAGGTTTTAGAGTCAGAGATGGCAAATGACGCACGAGTACTTCCCAACGCTGAGTTGACGAAGAGAAAAATACGTAGAGATTTTGAACTAACAGGAAAAAAGTTGTCACTCCAAAACAACATTTAGCGGCATCGTTGACGACTAAGTTTAGAGAATGGGAGCTGCAAGGCACAAAGAATGCACGTGGGTTTATGTCCAAAATTCGTCTTTGTAGTCCAATGTTTTTTCCCTTCATGTTGCTCCCATTGTCGTAGCCTTGCCCTCGTAAGTTGTCCACAGAGAGCGACAGTTCAATTTGTTCAAGACAGCGGCTGTCAAACCACCTCCAGTTGTATCAGAAACAGGAATGAATCCCAAGAAGTGCTCTTTAATTTCAAACTTTTTGTCTTCTGATGTGGAAACAAACCGAACAATGATAGTCATTTGTTCAACATGAGACACGTCAGAAGTACAATCCAGCACTACAGAAAAGTATTTTGCAGTTTTGACATCGTTAAGAATCTTTTCCTGAATACCATTACTTAGCAGTTGAATCATCTCATTCTGTATTGTTTTTCCCAAATAATGTGCATGAATCTCTTTGTCCCGGATTTTCCGAATGTGCTCACACATGACGGGATCGAACATAGCCAAATACTCCACAAATTTCAAAAAGTTCCCATTATTAGATGCAAACAATGCATCATTGGATCCACGGAACGCTAAGTTTTGTGTACCTAGCACCCTCACTAGAGCTATCAACCTTGTAAGTGTTCGTCAATGGTCTTGTTCATCTTAAGTCTATTTTCGAGTTCCTTCCATTTTTGAAAGCTAATCATGTGATCTTTGCTTTTTTCGTGGCTGGCTAAAATAGCAGATATGTTTTTCCAGTCATTTACACCATCAGTACCTAAGGCTGAGCGTTTGATGATTCCTAGTTGAAGTGATGAGTCTGGAAACAACGTGCAGCAAAAACAAAAAACTGAATTTTTCTGAATAGAATACTTTAGCCAATTGCGTTCAAGACTTTCACCATTGACAAGACGACGTTTATAGTGAACACAAGAAAATTTTCTACGATTAGTGTCCAAAGGAAAATCGAAATCTTTAACTTGTGTGGGGCCGAGTTTTACTACATCTAGGCGTAAGTCATCATTGATTACGGTCCACGTAGCGGGATCGTCCGAATAGTCTTTGCGTAGTATTTCTATAGATGTACCAGCCTCCATGTCAGTACTGGTACTTTGATCAGATCTACCACCAGATATTGATGGTTGTAGTTCACTATTTTCAGCATGAGAAACAAATTCTATTTCCACATTCGATATTCCCGAGGCAACAGAAGCCTGTTGTTCCAACGTTTGGAATTCCGCGTCTTCATTTCTATTGCTTAGATATTTTAAAAATGATCCTTTGATTTTTGAAAGTGATTTCTCCTCCTCGGCTTTTCTTTTACGGTTCTGAAACCCCGAAAGTTTTTTCTTCTTATCAGCCATGACTCGTTACAACACACAGCATTTACCTAAAAGTTAACGCGCCGATTAAAATTGTTATCTGAACATTATATAATACGATTTTACTTTTAAGACAAAAACCACAAATTTCTTTAACAATTTCCAATGTTTCCAATATTTTTGAAAATCAAAACAATATACCTACCTCGCAGCGCCTAACACTTTAGAACCTAGGCCAAAAATTTACTAAAAACCTCCTATTTTCTATTTGCATTCATGAAACCTCATGGAACAATGAATCTAATGAATATACAAAATAACAGCAATGGCTCACATGATAAAGCATGCAAACAGTAGAGACATACCTCGAAAATATTATAATCGCGCGCGCCGATATGCAAAAAACGTAGATACTATCTCCCTTGCCTTAGCTGGCCTGACTGGCAGTCCAGGCAGTCTACGCAAATGCGTCAAAACAGACTCCTCCCACTAGCCGCATCGACTGCTGATGACATCTATCAATATAATCGCCAACTAGTACCTAGTACCTAAAGTCCAAACTACGTATAAATAGGCCATATGGTACACGTACCTTTTAAGTATACGTATTTTTTTCTCTCGGGCGCCCCCTTAGTGTAGTGTGTGCATTTTTGGCTGTTTGCTTTGCTTTGCCAACATTTGAAAACTTAGGAGCAAAATAAACGCGCGGGATCAAACACCTGTCAGCAGACGATGCAAACGACTCACGTCCGTAGTTTAGCGCCTCCTTTCCGTGCGTAAATTGAAGCTCAACGGTTTTTCTTTTAAACTTATGGTAAAAAAATTTATGTACACTTTTCTTTCCATCCCTAAAGCTTTTTGCCTTTTGAAAATTTTTTTTATAATTTTTTCTATTTTTTCTCTGGCGCCCCCTTAGGGTCGGCACCCTAGGCGGCCGCCTAGTTCGCCTATACGTTCGGGCCGGCCCTGCAGGTCGCGCATGTGCACTGCCGTTCTAACGGGGATAAAAGTTCCCCTCTTTGCTGATCGGTGCAGGTCCCAGTGGTTGGACCCCCACACTTGTGAATAAATTATAACTTATCATCTGGATAGGCAAAAACTTGTTTTAACCAGACAAACCCTTTAAGGCATTTGGATATTATAGAGAGGGCTACCCCTCTGGAGGACACTCGTTACAGAACAAAAATCCACTCTTTTAAAAGGGGCAGTCTTTCTGAGATGAGACTTTTTTTTAAATGGGATCTGCCACCAAAATTTACATTACAACTGCATATACTGTATTATTACATAGACCACTTGGACCTGGTAAGGCTGGTGCACTTACTTTGAAAATCCATGTCAGATTGGCCGTATAATTTAAAAGTTTTCCTGACTTATATCGCTTTAGCTGAAATGCGGTGACAGATTGTCTTTAAATACTTATTCTTTTTTAACAATATTGTAAGCTTAGTATTGTCTGTGATTTTAATGCACGTTAACTTCTGTAATTTTAGGAGCATTTCTCATCCCATACGTGATCATGGCTGTGTTTGGTGGAATTCCTCTCTTCTATATGGAGTTGGCCTTGGGTCAATATCATAGAAATGGCTGTATTTCCGTATGGAGGAAAATATGTCCATTATTTAAAGGTAAGATGGCAATTTTGTCAACTAGAGTCAAACCTACCCAACAGTCTTTGCGTTGCCCCCAGAAAAAGCTCACTGTTCCCTCCTATAATGCATAGAGACCATAGAGCAGTGTTTCTGAAACCCCAGTCCTCACGTCCCACAACAGATCCTTTTTTCAGGATTTCCTGTGGCAATGTCTGATGGTTGCATATTAATTCCGTCACCTGTTTAATGCGAAGGAAATCCTGAAAATACGAGTTGTGTGGGACCTTGAGGACTGGAGTTTGGCTGCTGTAGAGGTTAATTGAGTCCTATTCCTATTTTGAATTAAACCCTGGTGCTAAAAGAAAATACATATTTTTAAGAAATTAGAAGAAAGCCCCCAAAGTTGTTTATATCCTTTAACCCCTTCTCGACGGGGCCAATTTCCGTATTTGTGTTTTCGTTTTTTCCTCCCCTTCTTCCCAGAGCCATAACTCTTTTTTATTTTTCTGTCCACATAGACATATGAGAGCTTGTTTTTTTCAGGATGAGTTGTACTTTTGAATGACACCGTTCATTTTACCACATACAGTACAGACCAAAAGTTTGGACACACCTTCTCATTTAAAGATTTTTCTGTATTTTCATGACTATGAAAATTGTACATTCACACTGAAGGCATCAAAACTATGAATTAACACATGTGGAATTATATACTTAACAAAAAAGTGTGAAACAACTGAAAATATGTCTTATATTCTAGGTTCTTCAAAGTAGTCACCTTTTCCTTTGATGACTGCTTTGCACACTCTTGGCATTCTCTTGATGAGCTTCAAGAGGTAGTCACCGGAAATGGTCTTCCAACAATCTTAAAGCAGTTTCCAGAGATGCTTAGCACTTGTTGGAAGTTTTGCCTTCACTCTGCGGTCCAGCTCACCCCAAACCATCTCGATTGGGTTCAGGTCTGGTAACTGTGGAGGCCAGGTCATCTGGCGTAGCACCCCATCACTCTCCTCCTTGGTCAAATAGCCCTTACACAGCCTGGAGGTGTTTTTGGGGTCATTGTCCTGTTGAAAAATAAATGATGGTCCAACTCAACGCAAACCGGATGGAATAGCATGCCGCTGCAAGATGCTGTGGTAACCATGCTGGTTCAGTATGCCTTCAATTTTGAATAAATCACCAACAGTGTAACCAGCAAAGCACCCCCACACCATCACACCTCCTCCTCCATGCTTCACGGTGGGAACCATGCATGTAGAGTCCATCCGTTCACCTTTTCTGCGTCGCACAAAGACACGGTGGTTGGAACCAAAGATCTCAAATTTGGACTCATCAGACCAAAGCACAGATTTCCACTGGTCTAATGTCCATCCCTTGTGTTATTTAGCCCAAACAAGTCTCTTCTGCTTGTTTCCTGTCCTTAGCAGTGGTTTCCTAGCAGCTATTTTACCATGAAGGCCTGCTGCACAAAGTCTCCTCTTAACAGTTGTTGTAGAGATGTGTCTGCTGCTAGAACTCTGTGTGGCATTGACCTGGTCTCTAATCAGAGTTGCTGTTAACCTGCGATTTATGAGGCTGGTGACTCGGATAAACTTATCCTCAGAAGCAGAGGTGACTCTTGGTCTTCCTTTCCTGGGGCGGTCCTCATGTGAGCCAGTTTCTTTGTAGAGCTTGATGGTTTTTGCAACTGCACTTGGGAACACTTTCAAAGTTTGCCCAATTTTTCGGAATGACTGACCTTCATTTCTTAAAGTAATGATGGCCACTCGTTTTTCTTTACTTAGCTGCTTTTTTCTTGCCATAATACAAATTCTAACAGTCTATTCAGTAGAACTATCAGCTGTGTATCCACCTGACTTCTGCACAACACAACTGATGGTCCCAACCCCATTTATAAGGCAAGAAATCCCACTTATTAAACCTGACAGGGCACACCTGTGAAGTGAAAACCATTTCCGGTGACTACCTCTTGAAGCTCATCAAGAGAATACCAAGAGTGTGCAAAGCAGTCATCAAAGCAAAAGGTGGCTAGTTTGAAGAACCTAGAATATAAGACATATTTTCAGTTGTTTCACACTTTTTTGTTAAGTATATAATTCCACATGTGTTAATTCATAGTTTTGATGCCTTCAGTGTGAATGTACAATTTTCAAAGTCATGAAAATACAGAAAAATCTTTAAATGAGAAGGTGTGTCCAAACTTTTGGTCTGTACTGTATTTGTATTGGAAAACGAAAAAAAAAAATCCAAGTAGGAAGAAATTCTAAAAAAAAACCAGGCAATTCTGACATTGTTTTTTAGGAATTGTGTTTACAGTGTATATTTTGTGGTAAAAATGACCATGAAATATAATTCTGCTCATCAGTATGATTAAGGCAATACCAAACCTGTCCAGTTTTTTTTTATTATTTTAGTGGTGAAAAAAATCCAAAGTTTGCAAAAAAAAAGTTTTGGGGTTCTGTCATTTTCCGAAACCCGTAACATTTTTATTTGACGATGGAGCGGTGTGATGGCTTATTTTTTGCACGACAAGACAATGTTTTTATTTATACCATTTTGGGACAGATGTGATGTTTTGATCGCTTGTTACATTTTTTGTGACATTGCAGCAACCAAAAAAAAAAACTAAATTGAATTTTGGTGTTCTTCATTTTTTTGGTTTACAGTGATTACCGATTGGGTGAATTATTTTTATATCTTGATAGATGAGACTTTTCTAAACGTGGCGATACCACATATGTTTTTTTTGTTGTTTTTTTAAAATTTTAACGAGAGGAATTTGAACTTTTTCGTTTTTTGTTTAGTTCTTTTTTCATATTTTTTTTAAATCTTTTTTTTTTTAACCTTTCACTGTATTTGTTAGTCCTTGGACTTGAAGCTGTGATCGTCTGATCGCTTGTTCTGTTTACAGTGATGCCACTTCATCTCTGTATATAGTAAAAATCACTGTCTCCTTTGAAGTCTGGCCACAGGCAGGGTTTCAAAAGAACTCCGTAATAACAAGAAAGGGGGACTTCAGCAGATCCCCGGCTGTCATGGCTACCCATCAAAGATCCGCAAACATGTCACATGCACGCCAATGGGTGCACGGAATAACCCGCCCCCATGCCGGCGCATGTTAAATGCCGCTGTCGGAGTTCGACAGCAGAGTTTAACAGGTTAACAATCACAGTCGGAGCACTGCTCCATCTGCAATTGTTAGAGGTAGGACCTGGCTGTAACCCCCAGCCATGATCCTTTTTTGCAGGTTGAGTTGTTGTTTTGAATGCCCCCATTTGATTTTACCATGTAATGTACTAAAAAAATTAAAATAAAAACCAAACAAAAAATACAAACACCTCCAAGTAAAGTGGAATTGGGGGAGGGGGGGAAACATCAATTCCAGCATTGTTTTTTAGTTTTGTTTTTCGATACACACGTTCCAGTACAATTGACCTGTTATGTTTGTCTAGGGATCAGTGATTTGATGATGCCCAGTTTATATTTATTATTTTTATGTTTTACTACTTAAGAAACAAATGTTTTTTTCTTTGCTTACCATATTGGATAAAAATTCACTGTTCTGCTGATCGGTGCGGATCCCAACGACTGGACACCCACCCATCAGCAAGTTATGACATCCATTAGGTGATAACCTGTTTTCACTGAACAACCCCTTTAACTCTTTTGCTCCCTTTGTTCACTCTCCAGGAATTGGCTATGCTATCTGTATAATAGCACTTTATGTAGCATCTTACTATAACACCATTATGGCCTGGGCTCTCTACTACCTCATATTCTCATTCCGGTCTGAGTTGCCTTGGACCAGCTGCCGCAACGAGTGGAACACAGAAAACTGCACCAACTATTTTCAGAATAGTAGTGTGACATGGATCAACAGCTCTATATCACCGGCAGAGGAGTTTTACACGTAAGTGCATGTAAGTGTGGTGAAGTCTAAGGGACTATGAGGGTATCTGGAATGATCCAAAGAGTTGCAAATGTGTCACAGTGAAGGGTATCAGTATGACAAATACACCAACCTAATTTTTTCCATTGCTCATGTCAGTAGACGGTGAAAATAAATCACACAAATTTAACATTTCTTTATTAGAAATTGATATTATGCAGTCCAATAACTGACTGCAATGTAACAGATGTTTACCATTAAAAATATGAGCTGACATTTTCTTTAAGTGATCAGATATTACAAATAAAAATGTTAAAGATTGAAAACTGTAGATAATGGTATGTTTATATTTCTTGAGGACCCATTAAAAGAGAAATGTCTCGTCATGCATTGCATATGAAAAGCTCTTCAGTGTCCTTGAAAAGCATGAAAATAGTTTTGAATCCATTACATTTGGGGCGTACATGGACACCCAGATACTAAATGACTTTTCACATCAGGGCAAACATGTATGAGTGAACTGTCATTTAAAAATGTTTTGAATACTTTTAACAGGTGCATAGTTGGAGGGGCTGGCAGACCGTTTAATAGTAAAGTTTGAATGAGGTGGTCTTAGGAAAAAAATATCCTGTCCATATACCCTTTTAAGCAGCTAGAGACCCTCTACAAAACCATCCCTTTAGTGCATTGCATAGACAGCCACTGAAATTGAATAGACCCGTTGTAGATGTTAAAATTCAGTTTGTGCTTCCGTCCAGTTTGGTCCTCTGTAGCAACTATCTTCACTTCCGACATGCAGCATTTTTGTCCGGCATCCGAGGTGCCTTTGTTGCTTATTAGGTCTTGTAACGTCATGACACCAGGCCAAAAATGCTGAAGCAAAAGTGAAGACCGGCTGCCGCGAAGGACCAGACCGGATGTTGGGCCAGGGCAGCGCGAATCAAAGTGCTTTCTACTGCCTTGTAATGCTTCAATACCCCTATGGCTGGGACAACAATAGGTGATTGCAGGTGGTGATAGAACGTCAGCAGATCACCACACTGGCTTCATTTCACAAAAAGATTCACTCCGTGAGACACTTCCTTCAGTAATAATGGGGATATATACGGTACTGTTTTGGCAGCAGGTTTATTTTGCATGGTGGAGAATTACAGGGCCACTTAGTAGCAGCAGAAGATGATGAATGGGCCACTGACCTACAAATCCATGTATGTCAGCATACAAGGTTTGATACAGTATATAATGGTTTGTGGGGTAGAGGCACCAAACAGAATTTTTCCCAGATAAAAGAAAGCCTAGCTTTTTGTATTTGCCTTTTAATATTGTGATGATATATAGTTCTATACAAAAGTTTTAGACAAGTGTGAAAAAAGAGTTAATGGTTTTATTTTTATCTATTTAAAAAAGGGAAAGTGGACAAAGCAAAAACTAAATCCAATCAATATTAGATGAGATCACAGTTTGCCTTCTTGTAGGCACACTTGAATAGAGTTTTGTAAAAAACTTGTCCAGGAGGTTGTTTCAAACATCTTGGAGAACTAACCATAGATCTTCTTGTGGATGTCGCAGATTCTTCTTTCCCTCCATGTAATTCCACACAGACTCAATGATGTTTAGATCTGGGCTCTTTGGAGTCTGTAGCATCACTTTCAGGAGTCCTTATTCATTTTCACAATAAACACAATCCTTAATGATTTTCTTGGATGCTTGGGGTTGTTGTCCTGCTGCAGAATAAATTTGGAACCAATCGGAAGACTTTCTGATGGTATTGCATGCTGCATAAGTATCTGCTTCTATTATTCTGTATAGTGGATAGTAATAAACGGGCAGTGTTGAGGACTGTAGACGCATTCGTGAGCCAAGAAAGGCTAGTGCAGCAGATAAGACACATCAGGACATCATGCTTACTTCCCTTCAAAATCAGAAGATGTCCAGCAGTGCCATCAACTCATAACTGACAGCAACCGATAGGACCCAGCTACACTCATCTACAGTTACGAGAAGTCTGGCTTGAAGTCGTCTATAAGGAAGAATTGTGGCCAAAAAGCCATACCTTCGACATGTAAACATGGCCAAGTGACTCAACTATGCATGAAAACATAGGACTGGGGTGCATAAAATGGCAGCAGGTGCTCTGGACTGTGGAGTCAAAATTTGATGTATTTGTTTGGAACAGAGAACAGTTTGTTTGTAAATGGCTGGGGAACGGTACAATAATGAGTGTCTGCAAGCAACAGTGAATGGTGGAGGTTGGTTTTAAGTTTGAGGCTGCATTTCAACAAATGGAGTTGTTGAAATTCAGGATGAATAGTGTCCTCAATGCTGATAAATACAGACAGATACTTATCTATCATGTAATACCATCACATTTATTCTGCAGTAGAACAACAACCTTAAAAATAAATCCAATGTAATGAACAGTGTTCAGAGTAAACAAGAACACAGTGCCCTGATCTCAACATCATTGATGCTGTGTGGGATTACGTAAAGAGAAAGAAGGATTTTGACAAGCCCACATCCACAGAAGATCTGTGGTTAGTTCTCCAAAATGTTTGGAACAATCTCCCTGCCGAGTACCTTCAAAAATTGAGGGCAAGTGTGCATAGAAGAATTTTATGCTTTTATGCTGTCTTGAAGGCAAAGGGTGGTTACACCAAATATTGATTTGATTTAGATTTTTCTTTTGTTCATTCACTTTGCATACTTCTATTTTTGAAGGCATTCTTGCTTTGCTTTTGCACAGTATTGTACATGATTAATTGTATATGTTGCCCATTGTCCACGCTACAAATGAAATATATAAAATGGCTAAAAAAATGTAATGACGTGTAATTAGTGCAGATCCTAAGCAACCATGGCCTCCACCGATTACATGTTGATGGCATAATTTGACAATATTCCATGACTAATTAGTACAGAACCAATTCAAATGCTAATCTGGAGTTTAGCACATTTCACAGCTATTCATCATTAATAATGATTAGATTTCTGGTCTATCTTCTGCTTCCAGTCGACTTGTGCTGCAGATACACAAATCAAAAGGTCTACAGGAACTCGGAGGGATTAGCTGGCAGCTTTGTCTCTGTCTACTCCTTATCTTCACTATTGTCTACTTCAGCATATGGAAAGGGGTCAAAACTTCTGGAAAGGTTAGTATGAAGCTAGATGTAAAGAGAGGAGAGAACAAGGCGCAATGGGTGACTCAGTATTGCAATTGTTAGAGGGGTGTGAGGATGGCTACTAACCTTATGAAGTTGTGCACCTCTGCACAACCCCAGTGTAAAGCTCCACAAGCTCCGCTCTGTTGGTGGCTGTCATCTATTTCCAGCGGCGTTCACAGATCCTGATCTCTCGGTGGTGGATCACGTGGTCAGGTTAGTTGCATGTAACGCCGAGATGGACGCCCAGCTTCACCAACACCCCCGGCAGCGTTCCGGAGGGGTTAGGGCAGCGCAGCTTGGAAAACCAGGGTAGTGATTCTAATTAAATTCCTCCCACAGGTGAAAGAACAATAAGTTAAAGGCAGCTCTACCGCACCCCAACAGGGGGAAAGGGACAATAAATGGATATGAATAGCGGTACCAGAGCGCCAATAACAGGGCAAAAATATTAAAAGGACTGATTTATTAATATACACACAACGCGTTTCGGTGGACACAGCCACCTTCATCAGGTGTGACAAGCAGCAAACAATTGATCCTTATATACATTTGACTAGGTATACAATTACTTAAAAGGGGCGGGGCCAAATACAGAGTAATACCTCTATATTAACCCCTTGAGTTCATATATGCTTAATAGAGTAAAAAGGATTGTTATAAAATAATGCCTAATGAAGCATATAGGGTTCTTATAAAAAGGATTCGCTGTAAAAAAACAACAACTTGTGAATCCTATAATCTTAATACTTCATAGGATATATTGTCATCTACCACCCTATATTTTAGATTATATAAAAAAATAATAATAATTTTTACATACAACATAAAACAATGCATAAATATAAAGTATAAAATTACAATCAGTTTCTATCATTATAATTAGGAAAAGTAGACGAAGAAAAAAAAGAGAAAAAAAAAAAAAAAAAAAAAAAATTAAAATTCCAAAAAAAAAAAAAAAAAAAAATTATAAAAAAAAATCCCCCCCAAAAAAAAAAAAAAAATAAATAAATAATAAAAAAAATAATAAAAAAAAATATTTTTTTTTTTTTTTAAACTTTTTCTCCCTTCTCTCTCTCTCCTCCCTCCTCCCCTCCCTCTCTCCTTTCCCCTCTTCCCTCCTTCTCTCTCTCCTCCCCCCTCCTCCTCCATATAAAAGATATATATAATAAATTTGCTAAAATATGAAAACAATTATTTAAAAAGTTGTCTTCTCTATATTAAGGTTCAAACCTTCAGGAGACAAGGTTCCCATTTTGAAAATCCAATAATTTTCACGTGTAATGAGACGATTTAGTCTATCAGGGTGTGTATCAACTATATGATCAATGATAGTTAGTTTTAGGTTATTAGGATTTTTTTGATGTTCTTTTAAGAAATGATTAGAAACACTATGTAGGGGAAAGCCGTTTCTAATATTTTGGCGATGTTTATTTAATCTGGAGTGCATTTCCTGGATAGTGCGGCCAATGTATTGCAGGCCGCAGGTGCACTGGAGCAGATAGATCACATATGAGGACTGACATGTAAGTCTAAAGCGAATGGGATATATCTCTCCAGTGACCGCAGAGACGAATGTTTTGGCTCCGTTATCAATGGATTGACAGCATAAGCATTTAGGGACATTACATTTATAACATCCATTATTGCTAATAGGAACTGAATGGTTCGGTCTTCTACCAATTGTTGTATTGCTAGGGGCTATATAGTTTCCTAGATTTTTACTCCTCCGATATATGACATGAGGAAATTCCGGTAAATGACCAGTTAATATTGGATCATTACTTAAAATGAACCAGTATTTTTTTAATAAACTGGATAACACTTGCGTAGGTTTACCATAGGTAGTAATCAGATTTAAACTGAAATCGCTGTATGGCTCTTGGCTGGTATTCTTGGATTTGTTGATACACAGGTTCTGTGATAGGGATCTAGTTTTGGAGAAAGCATCCTCTAATAATTTCCGGGGGTATCCCTTAGCTCTAAAACGTTTTTGTAAAACCTTAGATTCCAGAAAAAAATCCGAATCATGTGTACAATTTTTTCTGACACGCCAATATTGACCGTATGGAATATTTCTAATCCAGCTGGGTAGATGGCCACTGTCAAATTCAAGATAGCTATTTACATCCACTTCCTTAAAGTGGGTAGATGTGGATATTTTACCCGAATTGTCTATATTTATCTGAAGGTTTTTTTTCTTCGTCTACTTTTCCTAATTATAATGATAGAAACTGATTGTAATTTTATACTTTATATTTATGCATTGTTTTATGTTGTATGTAAAAATTATTATTATTTTTTTATATAATCTAAAATATAGGGTGGTAGATGACAATATATCCTATGAAGTATTAAGATTATAGGATTCACAAGTTGTTGTTTTTTTACAGCGAATCCTTTTTATAAGAACCCTATATGCTTCATTAGGCATTATTTTATAACAATCCTTTTTACTCTATTGAGCATATATGAACTCAAGGGGTTAATATAGAGGTATTACTCTGTATTTGGCCCCGCCCCTTTTAAGTAATTGTATACCTAGTCAAATGTATATAAGGATCAATTGTTTGCTGCTTGTCACACCTGATGAAGGTGGCTGTGTCCACCGAAACGCGTTGTGTGTATATTAATAAATCAGTCCTTTTAATATTTTTGCCCTGTTATTGGCGCTCTGGTACCGCTATTCATATCCATTTAGTATGAAGCTAGAGACTTTTCTACTTATTTCAGATCAACATACTGGAACCTCCATTAGTTAGTCTGATCAGAAAGTGCCTACAAGGTGGTCTCTATCTGGAGGACCAGACATGTTCATAATTGCACAGAGAGCTCCTGATATTAATGGTAAATATGTAATGGTTTATTTTCCCTGTGGAGGCGCTGTAGAGAATTTGACAATTTGTGATCAAGTTTCCCTACAGATTACAACTGATTGTGAAAGCTTCATTTACACAAGCACATTTTACCCATACCACTGATCAATGATATAACAATTTTACAATGGCCAATGCAAATTGTAAAGGATGAACAATGGTTAATATCATTATTCAGGCCTAATTCATCTTGTAAGTAGATTTCATATGAGATGATGTGCTGTAAAAAATATGTAATTTGTTTTGCCATGTAGAAGACGTTTGTTTGCTTCGCTGTCATTCTACACTGACCAGTAATCATTTTGCCAATTAATGACCTGTGCCAAAAGTCTATGCTTGTCCCTGAGTATCAGTTCTGTGCCATTTGCTGGACTAAATGTTTTAAGATAATTTAGTTTCTGTGTCTTCTTTACAGGTGGTGTGGGTTACTGCAACATTTCCATACATTGTGCTTACATTGCTTTTAATAAGAGGGGCAACACTCCCTGGTGCTTGGAGAGGAGTTTTATTCTACCTGAAACCTGACTGGGAGAAGTTGCTGACCACAGAGGTAGGGCGGATAATTACAAAGACACAAAACTATATAAATATTACATATGTAGATCATTTCATTCCCAAATTGGCAGATATTTCTTAATTGCTTTGATCTAGAGGTGGCAAACTACCACATTTTTTGTGCTGAAAAAGCCTCCCTCGGCTTATTCTCGGGGATATATTTGAGTATATAGAAATTCCAGTGGTGGATATTGGTGGGAGGGGTTGCAACGGCGGAGGAGCGGTGCACAGACAGTAGCTGCTACTGCAGCTACCACTTGTGCCCGCTGCTAAAGGGAAATGAATATTCACTCTTTCCCACTCCCATGGGTGTGGAGAAGAGTGAATAGTCATTCTCTTTAGTAGCGGGCACAGAGGAGTGCTGAGCCGCAGCTCCTGCTGACAGTGCCCACTACTAAAGAGAATGCATATTTATTCTTCTCCACGCCCAGGGTCCCGGCGTGGAGAGGAGTGAATATGCCGGCAGCTGACATCAGCGTCTGAGGGCGCATGACAGTGACGCCATGCGCTGCTCAGATGCTGAGATGAGCTGCTGCAGCAGAATAGGACGCAGTGCTGGAGCAGAGGTGGTGAGGAAGGAAGGTGAGTATAAGTGTTTATTTTTTGTGTGCGGTGATGGGGTTGCCATACATACCAGGAGTGGGGGAGGAGGAGGCCATGCATACCAGGATTGGGGATGAGGGGGCCGTGTATATCAGGATTGGGGATGAGGGGTGCCATACATACCAGGATTGGGAATGAGGGCTGCCATACATATCAGTATAGGGAACGAGGGGGCCATGCATAGCAGGATTGGTGATGAGAAGGGACATGCATACCGGTATTGGGATGAGGGGTGCCATGCATACCAGGATTGGGGATGAGGGGGCCATGCATATCAGGTTTGGGGATGAGGGGTGCCATACATACCAGGATTGGGGATGAGAGGTGCCATGCATACCAGGATTGGAGATGAGGGTGCTATACATACCAGCATTGGGGATGAGGGTTGCCACACATTCCAGGATTGGGGGATGGGGAGGCCATACATACCAGGATTGGGGATGAAGGGGCCATGCATACCAGGATGAGGAAATTTACTAGTAGCTGCTGCATTTCCCACCCTAGGCTTATACTCGAGTCAATAAGTTTTCCCAGGTTTTTGTGGTTAAATTAGGTACCTCGACTTATACTCAGATCGGCTTATACTCGATTTTTTACGGTAAGTTTCTCGCCCAAAGTGTGTGATGAGGATCTCCCAATCCTCCTGTAATCAGATGCACTTGTAAAAAAACATCACACACAGTAAACAAGCACCAAACAGGGCAAACAAAGTGAAGGGACCCCCAAAAGATAATTGAGTTGGTGTGCAGTCATGCTAACAATTTGCTATGGAGTTCTGACAGTTCCTGATGCCCATGGACATAACCTTAATGGTTGAACTTTACAGGAACTGAATCCATCAAGTTGTCATGGCTTGAGATTGAGCCAAAGGGCGTAAAAAAATGGAGAATATGTCTAATGTCATGCACTTCATTGGTGAAATTTGCATGTAAGATAATACAAGCAAATAGCAAAAGTGTTGCCATGTGTGATATATTTTACATGTATTGTGGACAGAATTGGTAGAATCGATTTGCAGGACCTATTCCATCAACCTTATTAGTAATCTGTGTCCGATGGATGGGAACCCTGAGAACCACCTCCTTCTTAATGGCTTCTGCAGCTTGTCTTTTGATTAGGCTCGCTAAGCTTCTACATCTCTAGTAATTCAGAGATAGAGAAGGAGCTGGCTTAGCTAAGAAAAGTCTCTCGTGCATGGGACCCTGGAACCAACGCTGGTAGCATGAAAACAATTCTCGTTTCAAAATTACACTTCATTACTAAGTCTTATTAAATCATATTTTGAAACCAACGTGTGAGAAGGAAGATCTTCTCTTTAATGAAGAAGCTTTACATGAGGAAGCGCAATACAGGACATGCAGGCACTGGAACAGGCAGAAAAAGTCATACTACATGATTGACTGACGAAAACAAACCATGAGGCTGTGCCGCGGGAGAAAAAACAATTCTTTTCTGTACAGTGTTTGACACACAACAGTCTCTATAGTCTTCATCACAAACGTGACTACCAACAGAAATAAAGAGGTTGTGTTGATTTTATGAGCCTAATTTAACTTTGTATGGTATACCCAATTGTTCCATCATGAGAAATGTTGAGTTTTTTGCCTCCAGGCTTTTTCTTTATTTAGTTAAATCAATAACAATTGATTTAAATTGTTTTCTCGACATAGTCTGGGATAAGTGCTTTATTCTTGTTCTGTAGACTTCAAATGCCAATGTGTAAAAAATGTGGCCTTGGGTGGATTTTCCATAATTGACTACTAATTAAGTCAATATGATCTGCATACATATGTAGAACTATGGAAAATTCCTAATGGTTGCCGCAACCCACTCAAGATTTTACCTCGCAGAAGGCAATAGACATGAGAGAAAAGTCGTCTGAGTCTAATGATGACAGGATCAGCCAATGAACTAATGGTTCTCCCCCGATACTTCCAGTAGGAGGTAAACTGCTACCTGTAGTGAGTTACAGCGGCTCATTTCCTCAATTACTGACTGGCACATCTTTGACTGAACCATGTGCCTGTTTATGGGGAAAGTCAGAAGAGATATGTAGCCGTCAAGCAACAAGGCAACAGTTATTTTGTAAGCCAGCTTTATACGGCTGTGGAAACAAAGAATAGGGGCTCAGTAGAAAGAGAAGCCAAATGGAAATGTGCCCACCATGATTTAATTGTTTTCCTCTATCCATAGATAAATATTACTTGATTTCAACTGGGAAATGTAATTTCCATTCTCTATTTTGCTTTATCCTTGCAGGTCTGGGTGGATGCAGCAGCGCAAATATTCTTCTCACTGGGCCCTGGGTTTGGAGTTTTATTGGCCTTCGCTAGCTACAATAAATTTCACAACAACTGCTACCAGTTAGTATTAGTAACATTTTATTAAGTTCCCTGAAAATTATATTTATTTTATTGAATGACCTCCCAGTCATCAGGCGATTTAATTTTCTCTTTGCTTCATGAATGCATTTTATGGTAATTAAAAAAAAAAAGTGTAAAAGTTTCTTAGAAAGCTAAAATTAACAACCAATACAAATAATAAATAAATAATCTTTGTCCATAATCTGCCAGTCCAGTCTGTCTTTCTAACATCTGGTTTGTTTGTACAAATAATCCGATTTTTTTTTTTACACCTTGTGGCCAATCGTAATGTTAACGAGGATCCGGCACTTGCCATAAATGTGTATTATCAATATTATTATTATTATATTTTTTGAACTATGTGTAAATCATGATGTTCTCTTAAACCTGGCTCTTTTTTGTCTTTGTTCCTTTCCTGAGATATGCCTTGTAAGTAAAATCAATTTTTTTTTAAGTTTTTTTTAGTGAAGGGGTTGTGGCCCTCAAGCCTTCTCTATGGAAGTTTTCTTGCAGCTCATACACCTTTGGATAAAAAGGCTAGATTTATAGGCAGGGAAGAGGGGGCCATATATCAGGATCAGATAAGCCTAGAAGCAAAAAATAAACAATGCCGGATTTAGGAGAACAGCAGAATAATATTTAGATTTGAGAGTCCTCAGTGGTTGATACCTTTTAATGGGTAACTGAAAAGATGGTAACAAATTGCACGACTACTCAGGTCTCTTCATCAGGCATAGTAAAAGGTATCAACCACTGAAGACTCTCAAATCTAAATATTTTTCTATCCACTGGCTAACACGGTACAAGAATATATATTTTCCCTATATCAAAACGGAGAACAGCAGGATTTTAAGTAGCTAACAAAAATAACAACACGTTTATGGCAAATGACAGGTCTTCTTTAATTGGGAGCATTCTAAGTTCATGACTCATGAGAAATCCAAAGACTGCAAGAAAAAGATTAGTATTTAGTTTTTAAAAAAAAAAATACACATAATTGATGATTGATTGAACTCTACCTTACAAGGACTTTCATTACGTACAACTCAATAACCATCCTTTATTTTGAATAACTATCCACCCTAAATAGTCGTAAAACATGGCTATGATTGGGTTATCAGCTAAACTAGTGACTGCCTTCTTTAGACACTATTGTTTTGGAGTTTTATATATTTTATAATCTTTTATTTCGGGACTGGGGGCTTAAAGGGAACTTGTAACTAAAGCTTTGGTTACTAGACTTCATAGTGCTTCATTGCAGACGACCCCCTGTTTAAATAGCTAGGATGAAGAACTTGAGCTTCTAAAAATGCCCTGCGCAATAGTTACCTGGGCTTGTACTGTAGCCGGGACTAGTCACCGTCTCCTTGGTGCCTTGACTGGCCATTGCACCAGTAAGTACTGTATAGTCAGCATTAACTCTGCTGAGTGGGACATTATTCGAGGTAGAATGGGCTGCAGTTTAAACAGGGGGGTGCCTGCAAGATATTCATGTGCTCTACCCTGGTGGTGGTTGCCAACCACAACTTTGATGATGAAAGAGATATCAACGAAGCCACGATTATAGTTTGTACATGAGCTGTCAGTATGTAATATGTGAATATTAATTTCCTTTTACCAATTTCATACCTCTATTAACTGTGCATTACAGAGATGCAATGGTGACGAGCACAGTTAACTGCATGACCAGTTTTATCTCCGGTTTTGTCATATTCACTGTCTTGGGATATATGGCTGAAATGAGGAACTTGGATGTCTCAGAAGTTGCCAAAGATACAGGTAAGAAATTATTTCAAAGTTGTTGATGAAGTTATAGACTGTTACAATAGCTAGAAATGAATGTACATTGATGATGCTAGTCATAACTTTTCCATTGACAAGGCTAGCCAATAATTTTCCTGGATGAAGCTACCCATAATTCATCCATTTATGATTCTACCGTTTTTGAAATCCATCTCATTAATGCTGTTACCCAATGCTTTTCCATTGACCAAGGCTAGTCATAATTGTTTAATTAATGAAGCTAGAAAGAATTAGTCAACCTTGTACAGTGGGAAAAATAAGTATTTGATACACTGCCGATTTTGTACGTTTTCCCACTTACAAAGAATGTAGAGGTCTGTAATTTTTATCGTAGGTACACTTCAACTGGGAGAGACAGAATCTAAAAAAAATCACATTGTTTGATTTTTACATAATTAATTTGCATTTTAATGCATGAAATAAGTATTTGATACAATAGAAAAACAGAATTTAATATTTGGTACAGAAACCTTTGTTTGCAATTACAAGTTCTTGACCAAGTTTTCACACACTGCAGCAGGGATTTTGCCCCACTCCTCCATACAGATCTTCTCCAGATCTTTCAGGTTTTGGGGCTGTCACTGGGCAACATTGAGTTTCAGCTCCCTCCAAAGATTTTCTATTGGGTTCAGGTCTGGAGACTGGCTAGGCCACTTCAGGACCTTGAAATGCTTCTTACGGAGCCACTCCTTAGTTGCACTGGCTGTGTGTTTCGGGTCATTGTCATTCTGGAACATGCAGCCACGGCCCATCTTCAATGCTCTTACTGAGGGAAGGAGGTTAGTGGCCAAAATCTCGCGATTCATGACCCCATTCATCCTGCCTTCAATACGGTGCAGTCATCCTGTCCCCCTTTTGAAAAATGCACCCCCAAAGTATGATGTTTCCCCCACCATGCTTCACGGTTGGGACTTTGTTCATGGGGTTGTACTTATCCTTCTTCTTCTTCCAAACACGGTGAGTGGAGTTGATATCAAAAAGTTCTATTTTGGTGTCATCTGACCACATGACCTTCTCACATACCTCCTCTGAATCATCCAGATGGTCATTGGCGAACTTCAAACGGGCCTGGACATGTGCTGGCATGAGCAGGGGGACCTTGCATACCCTGCAGGATTTTAATCCATGATAGTGTAGTGTTACTAACGGTAATGTTTGATACTGTGGTCCCAGCTCTTTTCAGGTCATTGACCAGGTCCTCCTGTGTAGTTCTGGGCTTATTTCTGACCTTTCTCAGAATCATCCTTACTTCACGAGGCGAGATCTTGCATGGAGCCCCAGACTGAAGAAGATTTACAGTCATCTTGTGTTTCTTCTATTTTCTAATAATTGTGCCAACAGTTGTTGCCTTCTCAATAAGCTGCCTGCCTGTTGTCTGTAGCCCATCCCAGCCTTGTACAGGTTAACAATTCTGTCCCTGGTGTCCTTAGCCAGCTGTTTGGTTTTGGCCATGGTGGAGAGTTTGGAGTGTGATTGATTGAGTGTGTGGACAGGTGTCTTCTATACAGGTAACGAGTTCAAACAGATGCAATTAATACAGGTAATGAGTGCAGAGCAGGAGGGCTTCTTAAAGAAAAACTAACAGGTCTGTGAGAGACACATTTCTTGCTGGTTGATAGGTGATCAAATATTTATTTCATGCAATAAAATGCAATTTAATTATTTAAAAATCATAAAATGTGATTTTCTGGATATTTTTAGATTCTGTCTCTCACGGTTGAAGTGTACCTACGATAAAAATTACAGACATCTCCATTCTTTGTAGGTGGGGAGACTTACAAAATTGGCAGTGTATCAAATACTTATTTTCCCCACTGTATATAATGCGATAATCATCCATTTGTAGGATAAATTAATACAATATTTTAATTGTTAAAGGAAATTTGTAAATAAGATGCTCTCCCCTCCTCACCTCCACAATCCGCGCATATGAGAATGTTGGCCATTGTGTAACGTCATGAGCAAGGCAAAGAATTCAAGCAAACGAGGCTGGTGCTGGGTGGGAAAACAGCCTTGTGGAGAAGAGGAACCGGAAGTGCAGTGGCATTCCTCATTTGCATATGAATTAAAATGCTGATTTCTCAAGCAAGCAGCATGCAGTTTGAGGGTTGATCTTAATGACAGTTTCCATTTAAGGAAGGTTTTGTGCACTGATTGAACTATTGAATAGGAAATTTTCCATAAATTTGTGCTACAATATATTAATCAATTACCAATATAATTTTTTTTTTGTGTATGTGTATTCACGCATGGCAGATTTTTTTGTAAGAAAGAAAAAAAATTCTATTAATCGAAGGCAGATTTAGAAAACTCCATGCACATGTTGATGAAAAATCCCATTCAGATGTATGGAACAGATCCGATACAATTACTGTGCAGTAGGTTTATGCTGAACTGTATAAAATGAGTATTATCTGTATTGAGTTCAATCCCTCATTATGTACATTCTGCGGCCAATGTGTAACTTATATCACGATTCCTTCCTTCTCATACACAAAAATATGAAAGGGCACGGAATGAAGTTGGCTGATGCATGTAAGTTATTTTTGCCCCGAGGTAGTCAATCTGTCAAGTCAAAGCAGTACTACATGACAATTTACAGGCAATCACCTTAGTCATGCGAGCTAGATTATCAAAAGTTACTAATTATTCTCATTTCTGAAAGAAGAAAAGTATTTATGGTAGTAAAAATTTCAAGTCCGAAGCAATGGCCAGTGCAGAGGTTACCAATGGCTTACTGTGCACATTTCATTGTCAAAGTCACTGATCATCAAATCAGCCAGTGAACTGCGAACTATTTCAGATATCTGACTGATCTAGGAAGACAGTGTAAACACCCAGCGCTCAGTGCCCTTAATGAGGACAGCAACATCCTCCAGCCATGCAGGGAAATTCTCTGGCCAACAGGTGTATGTTATTATACAGCAAGGATTTATATTTTACATATCCACTACTTCGTTAATGGCTTTCGACATGAAATTAAATTGTGTAGACAAAAATTTCTATCTTCTGAAATGTCGTCTCCCAAATATGAACCATTGGCAGAAAAGGAGTGTCATGCCCATCTCACTTCTAAATCTAAATCATTGTCTAAAACTGAGCTACCTCAGACTGGAACATTATCTCACCTCAATCGTGGGACATCAAGTGAGGCAACGATGGTGACATTGAAGGCAGTCCCCATAGCTCCACATTGTGCAGTCTCTTCTGGCTGGTTGACATGATGTTACACTTGCGCTCGGACTGTTAGGCGCGAGTGTGGGTCGTGATCCCACTGTGGGTGGACCGCGGAGAGCCTGGAGGGGCGTGACTAAGTGCCACACCAGACCGACCTCGGATGCACAGCAGCTGACGATGTCATGATCCGAGGAGAGCCCGGGTGGGTCGAGACCAGATGCTACACCAGGACTGACCTCGCATGCATGGCAGCTGACAATGCCATGATGCGAGGAGAGCCCGGGTGGGTTGAGACCAGGTGCTACACCAGGACTGACCTCGGATGCACGGCAGCTGACAATGCCATGATCCGAGGAGAGCCCGGGTGGGTCTAGACCAGGTGCTACACCAGGACTGACCTCGGATACACGGCAGCTGACAATGACATGATCCGAGGAGAGCCCGGGTGGGGCGAGACCAGGTGCTACACCAGGACTGACCTTGGATGCACGGCAGCTGACCCTCAAGTAGGTATACAGACTTGCACGGCTGGTATACAGACTGATGCTGCAGGTATGGCTGATATACTGGCAGGCGGGTACTGGCAGACACGGCTGATGTACAGGGAGGCCGGTGCTGGGGCTTTGGGGCTGTTTCTCTGCCAAGGGACCAGGACGACTGATCCGTGTACATGAAAGAATGAATGGGGCCATGTATCGTGAGATTTTGAGTGCAAACCTCCTTCCATCAGCAAGGGCATTAAAGATGAAACGTGGCTGGGTATTTCAGCATGACAATGAACACAAGCACACCACCAACATACCAGCAACAGTGTGTGCCAATCTTGTGAAGACTTACAGAAAACGTTTGACCTCTGTCTTTGCCAATGAAGGATATATAAGAAAGTATTGAGATGAACTTTTGTAATTGATCAAATACTTATTTTCCACCAAAATTTGAAAAAAAAGATCAGATAATGTGATTTTCAGGATTTGTTTTCTCATTTTGTCTGTCATAGTTGAGGTCTACCTATGATGCCAATTACAGGCCCCTCTCATCTTTTTAAGTGGGAGAACTTGCACAATTGGTGGCTGACTAAATACTTTTTTTCCCCACTGTAGGTACTGGTTCAGACACTGCAGGTTTAGAGATAGGCATTGGTTCAGACACTGCTGTTTTAGAGATAGGTGCAGGTTCAAGAGATAGGTACTGGTTCAGAAACTGCAGGTTTAGAGATAGGTAGGTACAGGTTCAGTCACAGGAGGTTTAGGGAAAGATCCAGACAACGATACAGACATGTTCAGGAATAGGTCCTAATTCAGACAAGAACTGACACAGGTGACAGGTTCAATATTCAAGCCTGGGCATTCAGCCTCCAGGGTGGCAGACTTAGACTAGATCAGATTCAGGGAACAGATTCAGGGTACATGCCTGGGCATTCAGACCCAGGGAAACAGGAACAGGAGTAGAAACAGGACAGGACCTGGCAACTCAGTCGTTGCACACACACTGAAAGAGAATATTGCTCTGGCACTTCCAAACAGGTGGAGGTGCCTTGAGTACCAAGTGCCTCCCAGCAATAGGCTGGGGGCACATTAGGAATGCACGCACTGCTTCTTTAAGAATCAGGAAGTGCACACGTGGGCGCCCTTAGCATTCAGCCAGGAAACATGTACAGCAAGCAGAGGACAAGGAGCTCACAGCACACAGCAAGCAGATGACAAAGAACTCACTGCACAGCCCGGGGTGGTGAGTAAGTCAGTGTGTCTGCATGGTGGGGGTAGGGAAGCCATGCAGGGACACAGGCAGTGGTGTTACACATGATTGTCATCCAGCCATTTAATTTAATGCATTATGACATTTAAAATAGGTTGTACTTCTTGGCCATTGGCCATCTCTTTTGACTTTCTTCCCTGCCTAACCCAGCTGGAATTGTGCCCAGTTATTATGACAACATATCGGGGCTAGTGTTATTGTCCACATTTCTTTGATTGGATAGTTGACAAGCCATGTAACTACCAATTTGTTGCACTTGCCAACGAGGAGCTACTGCATGGAGCCTCTGTAGCAAAGTCCAGATCCTTGTATAGGAAAAGTGAAGCCTGTGGGCAGGGCACTCCCTAGTGTATTATTGCAGTTGAAGGTCTAAGTAAATTGAAGGTCTCTTGGACACCACTGAAGAGGACAAAATATCACAGAAAGATGAAGACGGCTTAGACCGTTGAAACGCGTTGTGGCAGTGGTATTGGAGGAAGAATAAAAGTCGGTTGACATCTACTAAATTGTCCAGTATTCCTTTGGCGCTCCCTGAGACCGCTGCACCATTGTTTACTTTTAAAATATCACAGAACACTTATCAGGGATTAGATGGTTTAGATTTAAAATTGAACAGTTTTGGGCTCCACATTTTAGAAAGGATATTCAGAAGTTAGAGTCAGTTCAAAGGCGGGCAACTAGATTATTACACGGGATGGAGGCCTCACATATGATGAGTTGTTGAAAAAGTTGGGCTTGTTTAGCTTGGAAAAAAGAGGCCTCAGAGGGGATCTAATTTACATGTATAAATATATGTGTGGTCAGTACAAAGGACTAGCACACAACTTATTCCTTCTAAAGACCATACTAAGGACGAGGGGGACTCATTATGGGTGGAAGAAAGGCGATTCCGGCACCTAAACGGGAAAGGGTTCTTTACAGTCAGAGCAGTCAGACTGTGGAATGCCGACCTCAAGAGATAGTGACGGCAGACACTATAATAGCTTTTAAAAAAGGGCTGGATGATTTCCTCAGTACACGTAACATTGGGGGTTATAGTTAAATTAGTGACAAAATGTACAATTGATGGAGGAAGGTTGAACTTGATGGACCTACAGTTGTGCTCAAAAGTTTACATACCCCGGCAGAAATTTTCCTTTCTTGGCCTTGTTTCAGAGAATATGAATGATAACAAAAAAACTTTTTCTCCACTCATGGTTATTGGTTGGGTGAAGCCATTTATTGTCAAACTACTGTGTTTTCTCTTTTGAAATCTTAATGATAACCAAAAACATCCAAATGACCCTGATCAAAAGTTCACATACCCTGGTGATTTTGGCCTGATAACATGCACAGAAATTTGACACAAACGGGTTTGAATGGCTACTAAAGGTAACATCCTCACCTGTGATCTATTTGCTTGTAATCAGTGTGTGTGCATAAAATCTGAGTGAGTTTCTGGGATCCAGATAGACTCTTGCATCTTTCATCCAGCCACTGACGTTTCTGGATTGTGAGACATGGGGAAAGCAAAAGAATTGTCCACGAATCTACTGGAAAAGGTAGTTGAACTGTATAACACAGGAAAGGGATACAAAAAATTATCCAAGGAACTGATAATGCCAGTCAGCAGCGTTCAAACTGTGATTAACAAATGGAAAATCAGGGGCTCTGTAAAAACGAAACCACGGTCAGGTAGACCAACAAAAATTTTGGCCACAACTGCCAGGAAAATTGTTCGGGATGCAAAGAAAAACCCACAAATAACATCAGCTAAAATTTAGGACTCTCTGAAAACTAGCGGTGTGGCTGTTTCAAGATGCACAATAAGGAGGCACTTGAAGAAAAATGGGCTGCATGGTTGAGTCGCCAGAAGAAAGCCATTACTGCGCAAATGCCACAAAGTATCTTGCCTACAGTACGCCAAACAGCACAGAGACAAGCCTCAAAACTTCTGGAACAAAGTAATTTGGGGTGATGAGATCAAAATTGAACATTTTAGCCACAACCTTAAACGTTACATTTGGAGAGAAGTCAACAAGGCCTATGATGAAAGGAACACCATTCCTACTGTAGAGCACGGAGGTGGATCGCTGATGTTTTGGAGATGTGTGAGCTACAAAGGCACAGGAAACTTGGTAAAGTTGAAGGAAAGATGAATGCAGCATGTTATCAACAAATACTGGAGGCAAATTTGCACTCATCAGCCTGAAAGCTGCGCATGGGACGTACTTGGACGTTCCAACATGACAACGATCCAAAACACAAGGCCAAGTCAACCTGTCATTGGCTACAGCTGAACAAAGTGAAGGTTCTGGAGTGGCCATCTCAGTCTCCTGACCTCAATATCATTGAGCCACTCTGGGGAGATCTCAAGCGCGCACTTCATGCTAGACAGCCCAGAAATTTACAGGAACTGGAGGCTTTTTGCCAAGAAGAATGGGCAGCTTTACCATCTGAGAAATTAAAGAACCTCATCCACAACTACCACAAAATACTTCAAGCTGTCATTGATGTTAGAGGTGGCAATACACGGTATTAAGAACTGGGGTATGTGAACTTTTGATCAGGGTCATTTGGATGTTTTTTGTTGTCATTAAGATTTAAAAAGAGAAAACACAGTAGTTTGACTATAAATGGCTTCTGACGGGGTATGTAAACTTTTGAGCACAACTGTATGTAACTATGTAACCCTAAATACAAGTATCCCAAATGAGCAAACAATCTAGGACAATAACAATGTAAATTATCCGCATATTAAATAAGTGAACAATAAAACAACACCATCTCTAGTACCAATATCAAACAGATATGGGCTAATCTACAAGACAATAAATATAAGTATTAGGTGAAGAAATAAATAAAACATAATAGTTAATGTACCAATAGATAACGCCCAAATACACACTGGATGAATAAAAATGGACCTGTGAATGAGGCAAAAAATATACAGTGAGGAGGAACCTGTACATGTAAAAAAGGATTTACATACAAAATACAATTCTAAATTACAATGAACAACCTAACAATGACAAACTGGAAAAGAGGAGAAGAGGGCCCTGCCCTTGCGAGCTTAGACTCTACAGGGTAATGGGGAAGGAGACAGTAGGTCGGGGTTGGAGCAGCTTCGGTGTTGGTGAGGTGACAAGCAGGGTCATTGCAGGCTGTAAGCTTTATAGAAGAGATGAGTACTACCTGAAACATCTGAATGTAGTGTTGGGGCACAAAGTTGTTGTGGAGGAGAGAAGCGGGTCTTGGGAGGACCAGAAAGTATATGTGCGAAAATATCAAGAGATTAGTTTGGAGATATATTGAGGAGACAGATTATGGACTGCTTTGTTGGTCAGTGTTAGTACTTTGAACTGGATTCATTGGGAAATTGGAAGCCAGTGAAGAGATTTGTAGAGGGGAGAAGTAGACGAGTAGCAAGGAGAGAGGTTGATTAATCAGGCAGCAGAGCTAAGGACGGACTTGAGGCATACGAGAGTGTTAGCTGGGAGGCTACACATGAAGATATTGCAGTAGTCGAGGTGGGAGATGATGAGGGCATACACTAACATTTTAGTTGATTCAGAGTTGAGAAAAGGATGGATTCTTGACATATTTTTGAATTGGAGATAGCAGAAGGTGGTGAGAGTTTGGATGTGAGGTTTGAAAGACAGGACAGAGTGTCTATCAGCCATATCCCCCTTCTTCTTATCACACTTTCTAAGGCTCAATGTGGAGAAAACCGAACTCCTCATCTTTCTTCCATCCCTGTCAACTCCTCTACCCAATCTTTCTATCACAATAAATGACATCATGCTTTTCCCTGTACCGGAAGTCCAGTTAGAGGTAGATTTGAGTGTCATCAGCGTATAGATGATACCGGAAGTCATGGCACTTTATGCGTTGTCCAGGCCAAAGGTATAGATGGAGAAGAGTATGGGTCCCAGGAAAGAGCCTTGAGGAACACCGACAGAGAAGACAGGATGGGGGGGTTGTATGGGAATGGGAGACGCTAAATATGCAGTTATTATCATTATTATTTTTTATTTATATAGCACTATTGATTCTATGGTGCTGTACATGAGAAGGGGTTACATACAAAATACAAATATAACTTACAGTAAACAAACTAACAATGGTACAGAGGGAAGAGGACCCTGCCCTTGCGGACTTACATTCTACAGGATGATGGGGAAGGAGACAGTAGGTTGGGGGGTTGCAGCAGCTTCAGTGTTGGTGAGGCAGCAGCTTCGGTAGTGGTGAGGAGGCAGCGGGGTCATTGCAGGCTTTAAGCTTTCTTGAAGCAATGGGTTTTCAAGTTCTGCCTGAAGGTTCCGAATGTGGTGGGTAATCGGACGTGTTGGGGCACAGAATTCCAGAGGGTGGAGGATATTTGGGAGAAGTCTTGGAGCCGATTGGGTGAGAAACGAATAAGTGTGGAGGAGAGAAGAAGGTCTTGGGAGGACAGAAGAATGCATGAGAGAAGATATCAGGAGATTAGTTCGGAGATATACAGAGGAGACAGGTTATGGATGGCTTTGTAGGTCAGTGTTAGTAGTTTGAACTGGATATGCTGGGGAATTGGGAGCCAGTGAAGGGATTTGCAAAGGGGAGAAGCGAAGGAGTAGCGAGGAGAGGGATGAATTAGTCGGGCAGCAGAGTTAGGGACGGACTGGAGAGGTGCGAGAGTGTTAACAGGTAGGCCAAAGAGGAGGATGTTGCAGTAATCGAGGCAGAAGATGATGGGGACATGCACAAGCATTTTAGTAGATTGAGGGTTTAGGAAAGGTGGATTCTGGAAGTGGTGGTACTGGAAGCCATGGGACTTTATGAGTTGTCTCAGGCCAAGGGTATAGATGGAGAAGAGTAGGGGTCCTAGGGCAGAGCTTTGAGGGACTCCAACAGAGAGAGGGCAGGATGAGGAGAGAGGAGATAGTGTGGGAGTTGGAGATGCTAAATGTGCATTTGGAAAGGTATGAGGAGATCCAGGAGAGGGTAAGGTCTTTGACACCAAAGGAAGAGAGGATCTGTTGGAGGAGGCAGTGGTCAACTGTGTCAAAGGCAGAGGACAGGTCTAGAAGGAGGAGCATAGAGAATGTTCTGTTAACTTTGGCTGTAAGTAAGTCATTAGTAATTTTGGTCAGGACAGTTTCAGTGGAATGATGGGGATGGAAGCCAGATTGTAGGTTGTCGAAGAGAGAGTCAGATGAGAGGTGGGAGGAAAGTTCAGCGTGGACATGCTGCTCAAGGAGTTTGGAAGCAAATGGGAGCAGCGATATGGGGTGATAGTGTGGCACCCCAGGGGTCTGGTTTCCACAGTAATGTAATGTTATGTCTGAGAGCAGGTGGGAGGGCCTTTGGTCAGGGATCCTGTGCATGCCACACCTCCTGCCCAGTCTTGGGAGGGGAGAACTTCCTCTATATAAACCCGGGGCTGAGGCAGGGTTAGGAGTCAAGGAGAGTAGAGACGAGAAACAGTCATAGGAAGAAACAGCAGAAGCTCAGTGGGAGCAATACTACTACGAGTCAGGGGCTGGCAGCTGCAGAGCTCGCCCTGACTGAGAAGCTTTCTTACCGGACCCGGCGTCCGAGGCTGTAGGGACTAACTCTTACCCAGCAGCAGAAGCCGACCGGCAGGGGATTTCAGGTCCTCAGGCCCAGAAACCCGAAGGCAAGGTCACAGGCGTGGGACCAGCACCGCCATCGTGGAGCGGAAGCCATTAGAAGGCCCCGAGTCACCGGCCATACGGGTGAGCACCACACGGCACACTCAGGGACGTGGGCTACTTATATCCGCTTCTAGCAAGGTAGCCAGAAGAGTACAGTCAGTTTGGGAGGCCTACAACTCCGCCTGGCCAGGGGAGATCCCATCTGCTCAAGGACTGACCAGGCCCCGTTCGCTAGCAAGTACTCCGGGAGGGTCTATCGTTGTTACCAGTAAAGACCCTGAATTACACCGCACCGTCTCTGAGTGGTTCCTGCTACCCCCATCTTCCACGTCGGCTGCCCTGAGGCCATACCCCTCCCGTTGGGGGTTATACTATCACGCTGCACAATTCTACACCGGCCTCAGCGGTCTGCCCTGCAGCGGCAGCTCCATAGCTGCAAATCAACGGGTGGCGTAGTCGACACTCAAATAACACCTATCAAGACTGCCACACACTGAGTTTGACTCCCTGGGCACGGACCGGGTCCCCGCCACTCGGAGACTACAACCCTCATCTGATCCGGTTCCGGGTAAGCCCCCGTGCGCGAGATGCTGCGCGACACAGCAGGCCCAGGGGCGCGTCAACTTTTGGCGTAGTCGGCAGGATTTCGTGCCCGCAACCACCGGGTACTGCGTGCCTGAAAAAGACTGTTCAAACTTACCCGCTTCCTTCCCGCCATCGGTGGAGTTTTCCCGCCATCCGGCGCCATCTTCAGCCTTCTTCCCGCCACACGTGGAGTTTTCCCGCCATTGGACGCCATCTTGAGGACGCCGCGCGGGAAGAAGAGGGGCGTGGACTCCGAAAGCGCGCGAGAACTGAAGCCCCGCCTCACGTCCGGACGTTGCGTAAGGTCCTGGAAGGAGCCCAGCAGACGCCGACGTCACAGGAGCGCGACGGAAGGTCCTCAACCCTGACGATCTACTGCGGAGCCGCGGCCTACGGAACAGGATCATCGCAAGGTAGGCCACGGTCCACTAGGGGGGAGGAAGATGTCGGATGCGGAGGAGAGCTTCACTGCCTCAACCCCCGCCAGCGCCACCGCTGCTGCAGTTATGCCCTTCACCATGCCCTATATCCCGGGAGCAGCTTGGCTACCCCAGTACTCAGGGGAGTCACATACCCTGCATGACTTTAGAGAAAAGCTGGATAGCCTCTTCCAGGTGTACCCCCTCACAGAAGAGCAAAAAGTGAGCATCCTGGTGGCCCAACTAACCGGGGCAGCCAAAAGGGAAGTAAAATCCTGGCCACCTGGGAGGAAGACTGTCGCAGGGATACTAACCCGGCTGAAGGATACCTTTGATACCTGCACCTCAGCCGAGATTAAGCTTAGATTCTACGGGTGCAAGCAGCGAGCGCATGAGAGTATAAGGGACTATGCACTAAACCTACAAGAGGCCCTGAGGGCCATTAAGCAGACCGACCCTGATGGAGTGGGAAACGAGGACAGGCTGTTGACCGAACAATTTATAGAGGGACTATATTGTAATGCCCACCGAACCCAGTTGCGGGCGATGGCCTTACAGGATCCCCATCTGGGCTTTGCACAGTTCAAGGACAGAGCCATCCGGGTGCTCCGAGAACCGGCACCGGGTGGCGTTGTGACCCACAGGCGCCCAGCTATCACTTACCACCAGGAGGCGGCGCCCTTGTCGGCAGGGCCTGTGGGAGCTGATGCGCAGGCTTTGGACAATGACCCGGCTCCAGACCTACACCATCAGGTCCAAGAGCTAGCTAAGAGCGTTGCTGCGCTAACCCGAACTGTGCAGTCTTTACAGGTTTCCACCCCAGGGAAGATCCAGCTGGCATCCGGACCGGAGGACATCCCGTGGCGACGACCAAGGAGGACCCCACCGGCCAGAGGAAGACCCAGTGACCAATACAGCGAAGACGGACGACCCATCTGCCGCCGCTGCAATCAACCCGGACATATGGCAAGGTACTGTTCTTTAAACGGGCACAACCTGGGGTAGAGGGCCAACCCCCAGGAAAAAGATCACCAGGCCCATCGAACTGGCGCGACAGATATGTGGGAGGACGTCCAGTCTTGCCTGTGGTACTGGATGGCATTCCCATGAGTGCCCTACTGGACACCGGGTCACAGGTCACCACCATCCCGTACGTGCTCTTTAAGCAGTACTGGAATGACTCGGATATTACCCGCTACCCTGACGACGACTTGAGTATCATCGCCAGCAATGGCCAGCCCGTGCCACAGATCGGATTTGAAGAGGTGACCATCAAAATCGGTAGAGTCGAACTGGCAGCACAGGGACTGATCATTGTAGATATTGACAAACATGAGAGTCACCCAAAAATAACTCTAGGAACTAATGTAATTGAAAATTGTCTTGCAGAGGTGATTTTCCTTTTACAGCAGGTTGCCAAGAACGCCAGCTCCGGCGAGCAGCGGGTGCTCCAGAAAGAGATCCGGGCACTGATGCGACGGCAACAGGTGGAACTCTCCGGCGGTGAGATTGGTAGCGTAAGAATGTGTGACCCTTTTCCTATTGCCATGCCCCCAAAAAGTGAAATGATGATTTGGTGCCGGGCAGCTATTGGTCTGAGAGGTAGGGATTACCAGGCAATGGTAGAACCAGTTTACTCGGACAGTAGGCCCACCATTTTGACAGCACGGGGGGTGGTTGATGTACGCCATGGGAGGGTGCCCGTTCGCATAATAAATATCGGGGAGAGGGAAGTGTACCTGCCCCGGTATGCCACGCTAGCCAAATTATATACCATTAACCAAAATTCTATGCAATCTGTGGAACCCTTGCCTCTATCTCACCTGGAGGAAGGTAACGGCTCTAAGAAAAACATGGAGGACTGGTGTCAGCAACTACATCTGGGTACTGACTCCACTCCCGCACACCAGAAACAAGGAGTCTATCGGGTGGTTCAAGAGTACGAGAGAGTGTTCAGTAAACACCCGTTAGACTTCGGGCGAGTCAAGGGGGTAGAACACCACATCCCCACGGGAGACCATCCTCCTATAAAAGAGAGGTATCGACCCGTACCCCCTGCCCACTACCAACACGCCAAGGGGATGCTTAGAGACATGAAGGAGGCTGGGGTGATCAGGGATAGCTGTAGCCCCTGGGCAGCTCCACTAGTCTTAGTCAGAAAAAAAGACAACACCATGAGGATGTGTGTAGATTACCGGAAAATCAACCGTATCACACACAAGGATGCGTACCCCTTACCAAGGATAGAGGAGTCATTGGCTGCTTTAAGATCTGCTAACTTCTTCTCTACCTTGGATCTCACTAGCGGGTACTGGCAGGTTCCTGTAGCAGAGGCGGACCGGGAGAAGACCGCATTCACCACCCCGATGGGACTTAGCGAGTTCACCTGCATGCCGTTCGGACTCTGCAACGCACCAGGAACCTTCCAACGACTAATGGAGTGTTGTCTGGGCCACAGAAACTTCGAGACGGTCCTGTTGTACCTGGACGATGTCATCGTATATTCCAAGACGTATGAGGACCACCTGAAACACCTGGCGGAAGTGTTCGAAGCTCTGGCGAGTTACGGCCTAAAGGTGAAACCCTCCAAGTGTCACCTCCTGAAACCAAAGGTGCAGTACCTGGGACACGTGGTGAGCGCTGACGGAGTGGCTCCCGACCCTGATAAGATCACCGCAATTAAGGAATGGCCAAGCCCCTCCAGCGTAAAAGAAGTGCGGCAGTTCCTCGGGTTGGTAGGCTACTACCGAAAGTTTATTCCCGGTTTCACCAAAAAGGCAGCACCTATGCAGGACCTCCTGATAGGCCAGTCCCGGAAGGCCAAGAACCAGAAGCCGCCCTTCAAATGGGAGGAGCTGGAAGAAGAGTCCTTCCGCCAGCTGAAGATGGCCCTCACGGGGGACGAAATCCTGGCGTACCCGGATTATAGCCAGCCCTTTATCCTCTACACCGACGCCAGTAACATCGGGCTAGGAGCCGTACTGTCCCAGATCCAGCAGGGGAAGGAACGAGTAATCGCCTACGCCAGCCGAAAGCTGCGACCCACCGAAAGGAACCCCGAGAATTACAGCTCATTTAAGCTAGAGTTCCTGGCCGTAGTATGGGCAGTCACCGAGCGCTTTAAGCATTACCTCGCTTCTTCCCGGTTCACCGTGTACATGGATAACAACCCGTTGACACACCTGGACACGGCAAGACTCGGTGCCCTGGAACAGAGGTGGATGGCCCATCTGTCCAACTACGAGTTCACAATCAAATACCGGGCCGGACGCTCCAATACCAACGCGGACGCCCTGTCCAGGATGCCCAACCTGCCGGACGAAGGAGAAGATCCGGAGGGACTGGAAGAAGTTGAACTCCCTGCGTTCCACCGTCATGGGACTATCCAGTATTCCCACCGGGTAAGGAGTAAGCAGGCTGCTACGTTGAACCCCTTACCTCACTACAACTGGGCGGAAACGCAAGACAGCGACCCTGCCGTCCGACTGGTGAAGGAGATGCTGACTCGCCCGGAGGCTTGCCTTGAACCAGACGCTCCGGAGGAAGCCAAACAACTATGGGCAGAGAAGAGTCGACTGTTCCTTTACAAGGGGAAGTTGTGCCGCAGAATGGTTAACTCCCGGACGCATGAACTACTCTGGCAAGTAGTGGTGCCACGAAGAGACGCAGCCATGGTGATGGAGGCATACCACGACGGAGCTGGACACTTCGGGTGGAAGAAACTGGAGTTCCTGCTGCGCGAGCGATTCCACTGGGTAGGCATGAGGGGAACCATTGAGAAGTGGTGCAGAGACTGTGGCCCGTGCAACCTGAGAAGGAAGGACCGTGCCAGCCAGAAGACTCCCCTGCAGTCCATCGTCACCCGGCAACCGTTGGAACTGGTAGCCTTGGATCATGTAAAACTGACCCCAAGCAGAAGTGGCTACGTCTACGCGTTAACCATCGTGGATCATTACTCCCGGTTCTTGGTTGTCGTCCCCGTCAAGGACTTAACGGCTCAAACAGCAGCTAGAGCCTTCCAGCAGCACTTCTGCCGTCCACACGGGTACCCGGACCAAGTGCTGACGGACCAGGGACCTGCCTTTGAAGCGGAGGTCTTCCAGGAATTCTGCAATCTGTATGGCTGCCGGAAGATAAGGACGACACCCTACCATCCGCAAACTAATGGACTTTGTGAGAAAATGAACCAGGTGGTAATGGATCTTCTAAAAACGTTGCCCCTGGAAGAACGCAGTCTGTGGCCTGAGAAGTTGCCCGATCTGGTGGACCTATACAACCACATCCCGGTAGGTTCCACCAACTGTACCCCGGCTTACCTAATGAGGGCAAGACCTGGTAAGTTACCTGTTGACCTGGAAATGGGAGTCCTGACACCCGAGGACACTTCACCAGAAGCAGACTGGGACACAGAGAGGCAGCAGCAGTACCGGAGAGTACAGGAGAGCGTGGAGCGAAGTCTCTGTCAGGCTAGGGAAAGACAAGAGAAAACTTACAACCAGTATGCTCCCGCTGTTCCCCTGGTACCCGGAGAGCAGGTCTTGAAGAGGAAGAGACGGCTCCACAAGTTGGACGACCAGTGGGAGAAGGACCCGTACACCGTACTGCCCTCAAGCCACGAGAACCCGAAGGTTTGTACCATCAGTAAAGACGGAGGGGAAACCACAGCCATTGTATCCCGGGACCACCTGAAGAAGTGTCCCGAACAACTGAGGAACCCTGAAGAGGAACAAGAAGACCATCGACCCGTAGAGGAAAGGGAAGATATGGTTAGTACTGTGCTCGGGGACTTCCCTCGGTCTTGGACTCAAGTCAATGGTGCAGTTGTGGTACCCGTACTCACCTTCCTCCAACCAGCATCCCAAGCACCTACGGAGCAACAGGTAGAGCTGGAAGAACAGCCGGTCCAGGAGGCAGAAGACCCCACACCCGCAGACCAGGAGGATCAACCCTCTGCTTGCAGTGAGCCTGCCATATCCCTAGTGAGCCAAAGAGCCGGTAGACAGCTGCCCAGTTTACCCTTGACAGCTCCTACACCCTGTAGTTCAGGGCTAGACAGTCAGCTCCGTAGGTCCACTAGGGCCACTAGAGGCCAGTTACCCGCACGTTGGAGGATTTGAAGTGTATAAATTGTTTTATTTATGTTTACCTGTGTATTGTTGCTTGTGTATAATTTTGTGTTTCTAGTTATTTGTAGGAGTCCTTGGTGGATTTACCGGGAATCCTTTGTACATAGTTGGAGCGTAACCCAGGACGGACTAAAGACTGTTAAGGACTCGGGGCAGGACAAACCCCTACCTGGTTACGTCTCCCTGTTTTGGTGAAATGGACACCTTGCTTTTCTTCAAAGACTGCACCCGGTTACGGACATGCCGTGACCACCTTTATGTGTTTCTTCTTATTGTACTATTATTGTTGTTATATCTTGTTATGTTTTTCTAAAATATGTTTAGTCCCGGAGTACTAAATTTCACTAGGGGGGAATGTGGCACCCCAGGGGTCTGGTTTCCACGGTAATGTAATGTTATGTCTGAGAGCAGGTGGGAGGTCCTTTGGTCAGGGATCCTGTGCATGCCACACCTCCTGCCCAGTCTTGGGAGGGGAGAACTTCCCCTATATAAACCCGGGGCTGAGGCAGGGTTAGGAGTCAAGGAGAGTAGAGACGAGAAACAGTCATAGGAAGAAACAGCAGAAGCTCAGTGGGAGCAATACTACTACGAGTCAGGGGCTGGCAGCTGCAGAGCTCGCCCTGACTGAGAAGCTTTCTTACCGGACCCGGCGTCCGAGGCTGTGGGGACTAACTCTTACCCAGCAGCAGAAGCCGACCGGCAGGGGATTTCAGGTCCTCAGGCCCAGAAACCCGAAGGCAAGGTCACACGCGTGGGACCAGCACCGCCATCGTGGAGCGGAAGCCATTAGAAGGCCCCGAGTCACCGGCCATACGGGTGAGCACCACACGGCACACTCAGGGACGTGGGCTACTTATATCCGCTTCTAGCAAGGTAGCCAGAAGAGTACAGTCAGTTTGGGAGGCCTACAACTCCGCCTGGCCAGGGGAGATCCCATCTGCTCAAGGACTGACCAGGCCCCGTTCGCTAGCAAGTACTCCGGGAGGGTCTATCGTTGTTACCTGTAAAGACCCTGAATTACACCGCACCGTCTCTGAGTGGTTCCTGCTACCCCCATCTTCCACGTCGGCTGCCCTGAGGCCATACCCCTCCCGTTGGGGGTTATACTATCACGCTGCACAATTCTACACCGGCCTCAGCGGTCTGCCCTGCAGCGGCAGCTCCATAGCTGCAAATCAACGGGTGGCGTAGTCGACACTCAAATAACACCTATCAAGACTGCCACACACTGAGTTTGACTCCCTGGGCACGGACCGGGTCCCCGCCACTCGGAGACTACAACCCTCATCTGATCCGGTTCCGGGTAAGCCCCCGTGCGCGAGACGCTGCGCGACACAGCAGGCCCAGGGGCGCGTCAATAGCTTGACATAGCGGTCGGGTTGAGGGATGGATTTTTGAGAATAGGTGTAATTGTGGCATGTTTGAAAGCAGAAGGGAAGGTACCAGAGGTTAATGATAGGTTGACGAGATTGGTTAATGATGGTATAAGTGTGGTGGTGAGGTTAGGGAGGAGGTGGGATGGGATGGGGTCAAGTGGGGAGGTATGATTTGGAGAGGAGATGAGTAAGCTCTCCTTCAGTGATGTTGGAGAGGGAGGTTATGGGGGAAGGGCATTGGTCTGGTATACAAAGGGGTTGTGGTGGTCGAACAATAAAGACTTGCCTTATTTGGTCGATCTTATTTTTGAAGTGTGTGGCAAACTCCTCAGCAGAGATGAGCGAGGACGGATGGGGCAGTGTTAGGCGGAGGAGGGAGTTAAAAGTGTTGAATAACTGTTTGGGGTTGTAGGATAAGGAAGCAATGAGGATTGTAAAGTAGGCCTGTTTAGCATAGATGAGGGCTGATTTGAATGCGAGTGTTGCTTGTTTGAATGCAGTGAAGTCATCTTTCAAATGTGTTTTCTTCCAACGCGGCTCTGCAACCCTGGACACCAGTTAGTGAGGTATGAAGAGATCCAGGAGACGGCAAGGTGTTTGATGGCAAGGGAACAGAGGATCTGTGGAAGGAGGGAGTGTTTGACTGTTCAAAGGCAGGACAGGTCTAGAAGGAAGCGTATAGAGTATTGTCTGTTAGCTTTGACGGTAAGTCATTAGTAATTTTGGTTAGGGCAGTTTTAGTAGAGTGGTGGGGACAAAAGCCAGATTGTAGAATGTCGAAGAGTGAGTTGATTAAGAAGTGGGACAAAAAATTGTAGAAACTAAATTTTAGTAAGTCATCAGTTTTGCATATAGAGGCTGAAGCAATAGACATTCTGGAGGAAGTTTTAGTATTTTTGTGTATGGAGTGTTGATTATTTTTATAGATCCTAAGTGGTGTTGTATGGTAATTTTAAAGTGTTTGGGTACATTGAGATTAACAATGGGCCTAGGCTACGATATAATAACGGACCCAAAATATCCAATAGAAGATTACCCCCTATTGAGCCGACTATATTATCAATCATGTGCCACTTGTCTGTTTTTGGGATGATTTACATAGATATGCACATATTCTTTTTAGATGGAGGCTAGCCTTAGGGGTTTGTTCAGACAAGTATATTATATTGATTTGTGCTGTTGGAGTCAAAATCTGACAAGACACTGACCAATCTAATTCAGTAGTGTTGTTCAGATGTCAGTTTTTTCACACATACCGAGTTTCCATGTGAAAAAAAATTAATTGCAGGATGCACCATTCTCTTCCATTAATCGCATGAAATTTGCCTATTAAAGTCAAAATAAATCTGATCCCATATGGATCATCCGTACAGCATCTGTTTTTCTGAATATTGCCATTAACTTATAAAACTGTATTTGATCATGTATATTTTAAAATGTTGATGTAAAATACGGACACACAGATGGATGATAATGCGGATGAATATTTTCTGAGGTTTCCAAATGGAAATCAGACAATTTTTCATAGGTTCATCTGACACCAGCCTTAGAATTGTTTCACTTGAGATGGCCAAGGAACCCTAATTTGACAATAAGTACAATATATATTGGGTAGAAATGTATTTTAGCCAGGCAGTGCTATATATTTGTTGAAAACCACAATTTTATTTCCTCATGTGGAAATACTATTAACTAGTTTCACACTGAACATCTGCCAAGTGTCCTCTAGTGAACAGACAATATTATCAGCTGAAGGCGCCTTTGAGAAGCTTTGGTTCTGAGAAAGAACCAGTGTGTCAAGCTGCTTTCGTGGGTTGGTGATTATGTCCCCGCAGAGAGGAAATTAGGAAAGAGAATATGAAGGAGTATATGATGTTTGCGTAGAACATTCCTGGACTCTCTATACCAGGGGTCCTCAAACTTTTTAAACAGGGGGCCAGTTCACGGTCCCTCAGACCATTGGAGGGCCGGAATACAGTTTTTAAAAAAAAACTATGAACAAATTCCTATGCACACTGCACATATCTTATTTTGAAGTAAAAAAAAACAATACAGGAACAAATACAATATTTAAAATGAAGAACAAGTGAAGTTAAATCAACCGGTATTTCAATAGGCAGGTAAATGTCCCCAATAGGCAGCATAGGTCCCCAATAGGCAGGTAAATGTTCCCAATAGGCAGGTAAATGTCCCCAATAGGCAGGTAAATATCCCCAATAGGCAGCATAGGTCCCCAATAGGTAGGTAAATATCCCCAATAGGCAGCATAGGTCCTCAATAGGCAGGTAAATGTCCCCAATAGGCAGCATAGGTCCTCAATGGGGAGGTAAATGTCCCCAATAGGCAGCATAGGTCCTCAATGGGCAGGTAAATGTCCCCAATAGGCAGCATAGGTCCTCAATAAGCAGGCTGTTTCCCCCTAATAATGCCCTATGCAGGCTGTTCCCCCCTTATAATGCCCCATGCAGGCTGTTCCCCCATTATAATGCCCCATGTAGGCTGTTCCCCCCTTATAATGCCCCATGCAGGATGTCACCCCCCATATAATGCCCCATGCAGGATGTCCCTTTCTCCCACCATATAATGCCCCATGCAAGATATCACTCCCTGTCTTTATAATGCCCCATGCAGGATGTCACCCCCCCATATAATGCCCCATGCAGGATATCACTCCCCTGTCTTTATAATGCCCCATTCAGGATGTCACCCCCCCATATAATGCCCCATGCTGGATGTCACCCCCCTTATAATGCCCCATGCAGGCTGTTCCCCCATTATAATGCCCCATGCAGGCTGTTCCCCCCTTATAATGCCCCATGCAGGATGTCACCCCCCCATATAATGCCCCATGCAGGATGTCCCTTTCTCCCACCATATAATGCCCCATGCAAGATATCACTCCCTGTCTTTATAATGCCCCATGCAGGATGTCACCCCCCCCATATAATGCCCCATGCAGGATATCACTCCCCTGTCTTTATAATGCCCCATTCAGGATGTAACCCCCCATATAATGCCCCATGCTGGATGTCACCCCCTATATAATGCCGTGCTGGATGTCACCCCCCATATAATGCCCCATGCAGCATGTCACCCCCCCATATAATGCCCCATTCAGGATGTCACCCCCCCATATGATGCCCCATGCAGGATATCACTCCCCTGTCTTTATAATGCCCCATTCAGCATGTCACCCCCCCATATAATGCCCCATTCAGGATGTCACCCCCCCATATAATGCCCCATGCAGGATATCACTCCCCTGTCATTATAATGCCCCATTCAGGATGTCACCCCCCCATATAATGCCCCATGCAGCATGTCACTCCCCTATATAATGCCCCATGCAGCACGTCACTCCCCCATATAATGCCCCATGCAGGATGTCACCCCCCCCCCATATTATGCCCCATGCAGGATGTCACCCCTAATATTATGTCCCATGCCTCCATACATTAAAAAAAAAAAAAATGAAATACTCACCTCACTCCTCCTCACCCGCTGCCGCTGCTCTGGTCTGGACTCCAGGTTCGCCGGCGTCTTCCCGCTCTGCACTGCCTGTGACGGCTCAGGGGAGGGCGCGGTGTAAAGACGTCACCACACCCTCTGACCTGAGACGTCACAGGGAGCGCACAGCAGGAAGACAGCGGATCTGCGGAGGCACGGGGAGAGGTAAGTATCCGGCTTCCGGGGCCCTGAGCAAGCGGGGGGGAGAGAATGTCAAGAGTGTGCAAAGCAGTCATCAAAGCAAAAGGTGGCTACTTTGAAGAATCTAGAATATAAGACATATTTTCAGTTGTTTCACACTTTTTTGTTAAGTATCTAATTCCACATGTGTTAATTCATAGTTTTGATGCCTTCAGTGTGAATGTACAATTTTCAAAGTCATGAAAATACAGAAAAATCTTTAAATGAGAAGGTGTGTCCAAACTTTTGGTCTGTACTGTATATACAGTTATATGAAAAAGTTTGGGCACCCCTATTAATCTTAAGCTTAATGTTTTATAAAAATTGCTGTTTTTGCAACAGCTATTTCAGTTTGATATATGTAATAACTGTTGGACACAGTAATGTTTCTGCCTTGAACTGAGGTTTATTGTACTAACAGAAAATGTGCAATCTGCATTCAAACAAAATTTGACAGGTGCATAAGTATGGGCACCCTTATCATTTTCTTGTTTTAAATCCTCCTACCTACTTTTTACTGACTTACCAAAGCACTTTTTTTGGTTTTGTAACCTCATTGAGCTTTGAACTTCAGAGCCAGGTGTATGCAATCATGAGAAAAGCTACTTAAAGTGGCCACTTGCAAGTTGTTCTCCTGTTTGAATCTCCTCTGAAGAGTGGCATCATGGGCTCCTCAAAACAACTGTCAAATGATCTGAAAACAAAGATTATTCAACATAGTTGTTCAGGGGAAGGATACAAAAAGCTGTCTCAGAGATTTAACCTGTCAGTTTCCACTGTGAGGAACATAGTAAGGAAATGGAAGAACACAGGGACAGTTCTTGTTAAGGCCAGAAGTGGCAGGCCAAGAAAAACATGAGAAAGGCAGAGAAGAAGAATGGTGCGATCAGTCAAGGACAATCCTCAGACCACCTCCAGAGAGCTGCAGCATCAACTTGCTGCAGATGGTGTCACTGTGCATCGGTCAACTATACAACGCACTTTGCACAAGGAGAAGCTGTATGGGAGAGTGATGCGAAAGAAGCCGTTTCTGCAAGCACGCCACAAACAGAGTCGGCTGAGGTATGCAAAAGCACATTTGGAGAAGCCAATTTCTTTTTGGAAGAAGGTCCTGTGGACTGATGAAACCAAGATTGAGTTGTTTGGTCATACAAAAAGGCGTTATGCATGGCGGCAAAAAAACACAGCATTCCAAGAAAAACACTTGCTACCCACAGTAAAATTTGGTGGAGGTTCCATCATGCTTTGGGGTTGTGTGGCCAATGCCGGCACCGGGAATCTTGTTAAAGTTGAGGGACGCATGGATTCCACTCAGTATCAGCAGATTCTTGACAATAATGTTCAAGAATTAGTGACAAAGTTGAAGTTACGCAGGGGAGGGATCTTTCAGCAAGACAATGATCCAAAACACCGCTCCAAATCTACTCAGGCATTCATGCAGAGGAACAATTACAATGTTCTGGAATGGCCAGCCCAGTCCCCAGACCTGAATATCATTGAACATCTGTGGGATCATTTGAAGAGGGCTGTCCATGCTCGGCGACCATCAAACTTAACTGAACTGGAATAGTTTTGTAAAGAGGAATGGTCAAAAATACCTTCATCCAGGATCCAGCAACTCATTAAAAGCTACAGGAAGCGACTAGAGGCTGTTATTTTTGCAAAAGGAGGATCTACTAAATATTAATGTCACTTTTCTGGTGAGGTGCCCATACTTATGCACCTGTCAAATTTTGTTTGAATGCAGATTGCACATTTTCTGTTAGTACAATAAACCTCATTTCAAGGCAGAAACATTACTGTGTCCAACAGTTATTACATATATCAAACTGAAATAGCTGTTGCAAAAACACCAATTTTTATAAAACATTAAGCTTAAGATTAATAGGGGTGCCCAAACTTTTTCATATAACTGTATATATATATATATATATATATATATATATATATATATATATTAAAAAAAGTGATTCATTCTTCGTCCACTGCTCCATGGTCCAGTTTCTGCTCCTCACACATTGTGATATATTGGGGCCGATTCATCAAGACTGGTGTAGTGCATGCTTGTGTTATGCTAGTCTTGTTGGAGTAGAAGACGCCAAATTCACGAAGACGCACACGCTGCTTAATGATTTCAACAACTGGTGTGCGCCTCCATGAACTGCGCCAGACATGCATTTCTGTAGTGTACAAAAACGCCGGCACATTTGATAAATTGGGTGGCCGTAACCACAATCCCATCCCGGCTCCTCCCCAGTACTGACCATTTCAGTGAACTGATTCAAACTGTCATGAAAATGCCAAATCTCGCAAACTCTCCGTTGTGCCAAAATATTGCAACGTTTCAACGCTTACCTCAGTTTTCTGGTGTAAAAACTTTTGCCTCTACCCCATTGTGTGTTTTGCACCTATCTATTTGCAGTAACACTTTTTTAAGCAATTTATGCTTGAATAGCTTTCCTGTGTGAACTTGAGGGACATGGAGGTATCCAAATTTCTCCTAATTGCTAGAAAACTGACCAAACTCGGACATGTCCTCCTTTTTTTTTTTCTTGACCATTGAGTCATAAAAAAGAATGTAAACATGAAAAGGGCCATAAACTATAATATACACAGCAGGCAAAATAAGTATTTAACACGTCACCAATTTTCTTATTAAATATTTTTCTAAAGGTGCTATTGACATGAAATTCTCACCAGATATCGCTAACAACCCAACCAATCCACACAGACAAAGAAATCAAACAATAGATATCCATTAATTATGTGTAATAATGAGAAATGACACAGGGAAAAAGTATTGAACACCATTTACTGATATTTATTTAATACTTTGTACCAAAGCCTTTGTTGGCGATGACAGCTTCAAGACACCTCCTGTATGGAGAAACTAGTTGCAGGCATTGCTCAGGTGTGATTTTGGCCCATTCTTCTACACAAACACTCTTCACATCCTGAAGGTTCTGTGTACTTCTTCTATGAACTCTGAGTTTTAGTTCCTTCTATAAATTTTCTATTGGATTCAGGTCAGGTGCTTATTTCACCCGCTGAATACCTGTGTGCCATCCATTAAAAAACAGATCGCACACATACAAGAAAAATTGACGTGTTAATGGGGTCTAGCATATGAAATTCAAGAACGGACTGTTCACTTGCTGACTAATGTATCCCACCCCTGCTGGTGTCATTGTGACGAGACACAGTATATTAGTATTCTTCACCTGTAAATGGTTTTATTGTTCTGGATATTTATATTCCTGTTAAATGTATGCATTTTGGGGTTAAAGAAAAATTACTATTTACTGCACTGTGCATTTGTGAGATTATTTGCCAAGCTTAGTAAGTTTTGTGTTATTTTAGGTCCCAGTCTTCTATTCATCACCTATGCAGAGGCGATAGCCAACATGCCAGCGTCCACCTTCTTCGCCATTGTCTTTTTCTTAATGCTGATTACACTTGGACTGGACAGTACGGTAAGACAGATAATAGCTTTTTAACATATTGATTGTGAAACTACAAAGAGAGTAAACTCATTGATCCTATTGACTATATTGATATTTTTTCTTGCTCTTCTTTGATCTTGTGCCTACTTCATTGAAGGCAAATGTGTATGTTAGTCTAAACTTTTGGTATTCCTAGGGATGTTAACTTTAGAAGACAAAACACAGATTCATCATTTACAGCGTTTTTAAGTCACTTATGTGTTTTTGTCTTGTAACAGAATTTGAACCAAATTTTTTAAAAATGGAGCACGCAAGTTGATAAGTTTTGCCCAAATTTAAAGATGCTCTTTTTTTGTCTTTAGCTTTTCTGTGCCTTATTGGAGAAAAGAGTTGGACAATCTTTTTTAAAATGTCATATGTTAATTTTCAAATGAGAAAAAAAAATAGATTTTATTATCCACTAACTTACTGGATAGGAACAAAGGCGCAACAATTTTGTGACATTTTGAAAAGGTGCAAAATGATGAATTGGGCTAAAACATCTGAATAACCAAAACCATACATATAATGCCAAATATAAAAACAAAACCAGCTGAAGTTAACATTAAAAAAGGAGCAAATAAAATAATGAATATGGCTAAATGAAAAAAAAGTCACTAGTAGAACTATTTATACTACAAAAAAAAATAGAAAAATAATGATGAATTGTGGCCATCGTCTCTGTAAAGAGAAATACATACAGACTTTTGCAATTCATATTTACAAGTAACCTGTGACGTCGTATAAGGCAAGTGTTAGTCCCAAGTATATGCACTTAAGTAAAAAAACATGTCTGCAAGAATGGACAACCCCTTTAATACCGATGAATTTAAATTTAATATCTATGGAGAGCTCTACAGAGAACATTACTGAAATGTAATTATCTAATTTTTGTTGAACTTCAATAATACATTGCAGCAAATGGTACATTTAGAACCTTGTATAGTAAAGATGGGAAATATAGCGTTTGTCTAGAAAAAAAGAGGTGGAAGGGATGGTCTATATAACTACTCTTGATGGTGCTTATTATAGAAAAAAATACCTTTTTTTTTTAATCTTGGGTGACCCTCAGTGGGAATGAAGTATAGATAACTATTGCTTAAAGTAAAAAATTAGAGATGAGAGAATTTATTCAGGCGGAATTGAATTCTCCTCGAATTAAAAAAAACAACAAATCTGTGTGGATTCAGCAAAATGATTGCCGTCAGACAGCCATTTTGTTAAACCATAAAGGGCCATCAAAAGGTTAAAAATAATGATTAAAAAAATACTTATAATCTCCTTACCGCTCACCTCTCCAGCCCCTCCTCCGTTGTGTCATTGTGCCCTTATGTCCATCCCGGACCTCCTAAGAGTCAAATTTCCTAGTCTAGTGTGACGAAGCCCGGGATTTCAGCACTTACAGCGGTGATAGGACGATGCGGCAAAGACCAGATGGGTGACAGTGAGGAGCAGAGGGACCGGAGATTTAAGCAGTAAGGGAGTGTAAGTGTTTTGTTTTTTTTTACATATTGCGTTTATTATGCACTGGGGTCTAGAGAAACCTCAGAGCATAAAAATAAGGGATATTCAATTTGCTGGGAATAACTTCTTTGCAAATCGAATTTCCCTGTAAAATCTGTGAGATCTGGCTAAATCGAATTTTGCCTGATTTGCTCATCTCTAGTAGAAATGCCATGATGATTTGTGCATCTACCATAGCTTTTAAAAAAAGCAAATACCTATATATTTATAAGTAAGTAACTCAGATTTTTTTTGCCCCCAAAATAATTGAAAAATGATCAGTAAAGCACTTTTTACCCTGCGTTCTGCAGTATCTGTCAGAGGTAACCACTTGGAGGATTCTCCGACATATACTGCAAATGGAAGCCTCACGCAGAACCCAAATTCCTAACATGCTAGAGCTCTCTCCTGTCTTCAGCTTCCTTTACATTTATTCATGGCGTACATGTTCTGGATACAGATTAATGTAGATAACAAGTAAAGTTCTGAGAAGTAATATACCAGACAAGAAAGCAGAATCTGTTAGTAATAATTACTAAGAAGAAATTATTTGGTTTTCCACTAACAATAGGAAGTTAAAAAAAAGTTAAAATATGCACCTACTATATTTATTCTTAGGGGTTCTACCTGTTTTCATCAAATTTAAATTAAAGAAGCACTCCTCCTCCTCCCATCAAAGTTTTTAGCCTCTTAGTATATTGCAATTATCATATTATACAGCACTGTGTACTTACAATTGCTCCTTTTGCCTTTATACCCAGTTAATTCTTCTCTTTTCCATTAGGTCTATTACGCCACATGATTAAAAACTTGACTAGCTGAATCCTTCTAAGCTCTATGTAGAATCAGAAAGTAAAAGTCTCTGGCAGGGGGAAGGAGGGAGCAGCTGGGTCAGGAGGTGAAGAGGGGAATGATTTCTGCAGGGACAAGAGACTTCCTGTTTCTACATAGAGGAGAGAAAAGAGAAGAATTAGTTGGGTAGAAAGACAAAATGAGCAGTTATAAGTACACAGTGCTGTATAATATGATGACTGCAATATATTAAGAGGATAAAAACTTTGAAGGGAGTGCTTTTTTAAATGTTGAAAATGGTATCTGATCGGCAGTCAGGATGTCATAGCGCAGGATGAGCTGATCAGATTAATAAACTTTTCCCACAAAAAAGTACAAATAAAACTTATATTGTATTCATTGAAATCTCTGGCGCTTTTACATATAGGAGTCCAGTGGGTGGTCCTATTCAGTGATTGACAGTCGTCCCTGTATGACTGTGCATGCAGAGATAGCAGTCAATCACTGATTAGGACCAACCACTGGGCTCATGCTACAAACACCAGGAATTTCAGTGAATAAAATACAAGTAAGGCTATGTTCACACATGTTGGTTTTTTTTTACATCACAAATCTGCAACAAAACTTATTTCTGGCAGGAAATCAGCTGCGTCAAAAACGCAGGTTTTGCTGCATTTTTTTGTGCATTTTCTCAGCGTTTGTTTCACTGTCCTTCTGTGTCTATTTATGCATGTACATAAAGTTCTGTGAAAAAAAAGAACCCCATTCTATTTTGCCATCAAAAATGCTGAAAAAACGCTGCTGCATTTTTTGATGCATTTTTTCTGTGTTTTTTCACCACCCATTACTTCCTATGGGTGAAAAAACGCTGAAAGTAGTGACATGCTCTATTTATCAAAAACCCAACCAAGGCATAAAATACACAACAAAAAAACATGATGTGTGAACAGAGAATTCTGGTTTCTCATAGCCTTTGCTGGTACTGCAAAACGCAGCTGAAAATTTGCAGCAAAAAACGCTGAAAAACACAACATGTGTGAACATAGTCTTATACTGAATCTTTTCCAACAAACCTATATATACAGTGGTGTGAAAAATTGTTTGCCCCCTTTCCCCTTTTTCACACAGGACCTTGTAGGTTTGGATTTCTTTTTATTTTTCGCTTAATAATAAAGACCTTCATTTAAAAATTGCATTTTGTGATTACTTGTGTAATCTTTATCTAATATTTAAATTTGTTTTGTGATCTGAAACATTTAAGTGTCACAAACATGCAAAAGAATAAGAAATCAGGAAGAGGGCAACACTTTTTCACACCACTGTAATTCTGCTCAGTTTCTCCTTCTCTATACCTTGCTGTCCACAGATCAGACTGTATGTACAACATGACAGATTCCCTTTAAAGCGGTTTTAAGCTAGAGAGGAGAGTGGCTATAAAAGGTGTCTCACTCTGGAGGAGTTACATGGACAACCTATTGATTTCAAAGGAACCATGTAATGCTTCTTTTTTTGTGTGGTGACGTTGCACACTGACAATAGCTGGAGGTCCTAACTAACAGAACCCTACAAAGAAAAGAGCATTCTCGAAAGTGGACAACACCTATGTAATTTCCACCCAGTAGAGCCCTGCATTTTGATGCAGCTATAGCACATATGTGATATTACTGAAGAATGTATGATCTCACTAATTGCATAGTAAATCTCTATTCGGTCTTCTGTATAATCATGTTCTCTATGTAGTTTGCAGGACTGGAAGGCGTCATTACTGCAGTACTGGATGAGTTCCCACACGTATGGGGCAAGAGACGAGAACTTTTTGTCTTCCTTTTAATTTCTCTCTGCTTCCTCGGGGCACTATCTACCCTAACATTTGTAAGTAAGAATAACAACGCTCTGATCCAAAGAGATATGGTTTTCCTATTTATTAAAGTGTATTTTTAAACATGGATTTGTCCGGGGGATGAGAACAATGTGGTTGTTGGAATAGTAAGAGAAATGAAAGTGAACTTTTTGAACTTTGTGGTTCTTTAATTAACTGCGGAGAACTTTCTCTCAGAGAACACTTGAAATTCAATTTTAGCCGATTAGGTAGGCATAGTTCTGCCAAGTTCCTGTTCGTGCCCACATGTGCTAGATGCCAAAAGAGAGAGTTATTCATAACAATACAATATTATTTTTAACCATTCAATGAATAATAATGATGTCAAGATAAGTTACATTGTTTCTGTATAACAGGAATGGACAAGCATTTGAGTTCCACAAATTTTATTTTCCTTTCTCAGACCTTGTGCTCACCTGATAAGAAATTTGGCTGTAATAGATGGCTCATATTGCATACATAAATAGTATGTTACACTGTACAAAGTAATAAATGCCATTATACCATACAAGTGAATAGTACTTGTATATCGTACGTATAAATTATACTTCTATACTATACACATAGTGATGCTATACCATACACATAAATAATACTGAAATATTGTAAAAATCAATAGTACCACTATACTGTACAAATCAATAGTACCTCTATACTGTACACATCAATAGTACCTCTATACTGTACACATCAATAGTACCACTATATACTATACACATCAATAGTACCTCTATAATATACACATCAATAGTACCACTATACTATACACATCAATAGTACCACTATATACTGTACATATCAATAGTACCACTATACTGCACACATCAATAGTACCACTATACTATACACATCAATAGTACCACTATATACTATACACAGCAATAGTACCACTATACTTTACACATCAATAGTACTAGTATATACTGTACACATCAATAGTACAACTATACTATACACATCAATAGTACTACTATATACTGTACTCATCAATAGTACCACTATACTGTTAACATAACTAGTAGCACTATGCCATACAAATGCTTACTCACAAATATATACATACAAACAATTTAGACAAATATATGTGCATATTAAACACACTTCTGTCAATAGCTGTCACATACCAGCACAGCATTTGAGAGGGTCACGTAAAGAAAGGTAGCTACTAGTGTTGAGCGAGTATGTTCTGTTAACCCTTTCGCCGAGTATGCTCGGGCGAGCTCCGAGTAGTTACCGCTGCTCGGTGTTATGTTTAAATCACTCCCTCGTGCATGATTTGCGACTGTTTGATAGCTTTAATACATGTGAGGAATGATTGTTTCTTTTGCATTCCTCACATGTAATAAAGCTGTCAAAAAGTCGCAAATCATGCACGAGGGAGTGATTTAAACATAACACCGAGCAGCTGTAACTACTCGGTGCTCGCCCGAGCATACTCGGCGAAAGGGTTAACAACATACTCGCTCAACACTAGTAGCTACATATGCCAGTCTGCTGTGTTCTTCATGAACCGCTCTGTGCAGAATCCACTTTCCACACTCTCCTATTCATTCTGACTACTGAACTGCCTGCATCAAGTTACAACAACCGACAAGTTCCAGCTGTTGTAATTTAATACAGTAAGAGAGGGAGGACAGGACCTATTTGGGGTCCATCAAGTGAAAAGTATAACAGAGATATATCCTGCGCCATCACCACTTATATTGTTTAGTAAAACTTTAAGGCTGTAATATAAACCTTTAGGGCCTGTGCACACGTTGCAGATTTGTCACATTTTTTTCTGCACAGATTTGTACAAAAACCTGAAGAGTGTCCTGATACCAGCAAAATGAATGAGAATCCTGAAGTCTCATGCACACGTTGCATGCAGCATTGCAATTCTTTCACTCATACTAATTAATGAATAGGCAAAAACCTGCACCAAAAACACATGTAAAAAATGCATCAAAAATGTGGCAAAAATGCACCTATTTTACACTGTGTTTTTCCTGCCAAGATATGCAGAAATTTCCCAAATACCCTTAAGTTTTTTTTGTGTGTGAATAGGAATGTATTAGTTTCTGGTGCGTGTGTGTGTGTGTTTTTCAAATGCCTCTACTGGTGAGGCCATAATATTGAAGTAATATCAACATTAAAAAATAACACTTACTCACCTCCGGTGCCAGCGCTGTTCCAGTGGTCTTGGCACTTGCTCTCTCGGGGATCACATCACATTGTTGTCACGCGATCCCTCCATTCAATCAGCGCTGGCTTTACTCTCCCTGCCTTTGGACGAATTGCATAATCCAGAGGAAATGAGAGAGCCTTAGCTCTTACTTCCTCTGGATGTATGTGATTTTTCCGAAGGCGGGGAGAGTAAAGCCAGCGCTGATTGAACGCAGGGATCGCATGACTGAACAATGTCATGCGATCACCGGGAGAGCCAGTGCCAACAACGCTGGAACAGCACCGGCACCGGAGAAGAGTATAAATGTTATAAATTTACAACAACTTAGGGATTGAGAAGGGATTGTCTGAGTAGTGGACAACCCCTTTAATCTAACCTATTAAAACCTGAACATGAGGATAAATTAGTAATCCAGAAAGCAGCAGTACTGGTTAATATATAGAGAGTACGAGCCACACAGGGATTGATCCTCCAGTCCCTTAATCATCAAAAACTTAAGCAAATGACTTTTGAGGTTAAATATCACATGGATAAATACAAGGTCATGAGGTTAAAGGGGTTGGCCACGTTCTCCAGTTAGTGCAGCTTTCCTCACACACTGACCAGTACTTCTGTCCATACAATGGCCGCTGGTGGAGCAACATGCGACCAGAGTCCAGACCTGTCCATTAGCCTCTTCCAATTTTAAAACACCTCACATGAGAAAGCTGCTTTTCTGTTGGAGGAGGCTGATGGTCTGGTAAGATACTTCTCCATTAGTATCTATTTTATGGACAGAAGTGCTGGTCAGTTTGTACTAACAGGAGAAAGTGGCAAACCCCTTTCAAGTACAGTATCCCCTTATTATTCTTGCATCGTACTAAAATACGGCTTAGTTCTAGGATACACTGTTTGTGATCTGATCAGACATGTTAAGTTCCTCTCTGATCTCTACAACGAAGAGGCTGTGAGTGACCTATTTTGATTCCTTTGTGCTGCATAATGCCAAATATGATCAAAATGTGTATTTAATCAGAACACATTATTTAAGTGGAGGGGCCAAGTGGCTGCTCCTGCACTTCACTAGATCAGGAGGTGGTCCTTAGGTTGGATCACAGCATTTGGACCCATGTGATCCAATGTTGATGCCATCTGCTAATGTTATGCCATTTCTTAATATTGAGACCCTGTTGATGTTATAGAGGTCGGGTCCATCCATATATTTTTTTTTTTAAATATAGTCTACCAAAAGCTATGTTATTCAATAAGGAGCTGTCTTTGTGCCAACCTGTAATATAAAAGGTATTAAATAGTTTATTCTTGACCATGCACTCTTGGTTTCATTAGGCAGTACAATCTGCTTTGGTCTGGGATACTGAAAACTGATTGGCTTAGTCAACTTTATACATAAATATATAATTGAAGTTAATCTTTTCTATTTAAAGGGAATTTGTCACAAGGTATTTGCTACCTCATCTGGGAGCAGCATAATGTAGGAAAAGAGACCCTGATTCCAAAGATGTGTCTCTTAGTTTACTGGTTTCAGCAGTTGTGACACAATCAGAGTTTTTAGATGTAGCATGAAGCAGAGCTGAGAAAGCTAACCACGCCCACACCAGGCTCTATATGTATGTTGTCTATTGACAGTGAGCTGCTAATCACAGGAGGGGGTGTGGTCGGACCAGGGCTCCTGTGCACTGTGGTCAGGGCAATGATATTCTCCTAGTGACAAAACCTTCATTGTATGGAACAGCACACAACCTAATAAATGACATCATTGAATTTTGTGTCTTAGCTACTACCTCATGCTGTCCTCAAATTACATAGCAAAAGCCTTCTGACAGATTCCCTTTAAAAGAGAACTTTGCTTTCAACAAACTTTCCATAAATTAATAGCACAAGCAAATGTACAAAACTTTGCTATATAACTTATCAGAGAAATCTGCTTCCTTTCCCACTGTTATGATCTGCAACATGTACTATGGAAAGATAAGGGAAAACTGTCCCTACAGTAAAACTAAGCTGAATCCTTACGATGTAGCGGGCTGCCTGTTCCTAGCGAACAGACCCGCCTTAGTCCTCGGCTAGTCGGAACGAAGACCTATAGCATAAGGGGAGGGGTCCCTAAAAGAACTAAGGACTGGGACAAAAATGGGACACCTCCTAAACAGAGAAGTTGTTGCAGAACACAAAAAAACAAACAGACAAAAAGTACTAGAGGTCCCAGAAGGACCAAACGAACTGACAGAGAAAGGCACAGAAGCACCTGGCTAGAGAAACAGTCAAACACTGAAGTCCAGCACAACCAAAAGGGCGGAGCTGGAATATAAAGGCAGATGACCGCAAAACACAAGATGGAAAAAACAAACAGGAGGGTTCTAACACCCAGTCATGAGGCACTTCTTCCCCTCCCCTAACTTCCGATCTTGTCATCCACTCTGAAAAATAGAGCTGTACTTGCTCAGACAAAACAGGCTTCAGGCTCACTGTGGTGTCAGGTTAGACAGCTCATTATACTCTATTGAGAGGGGGGGTGGACTGAGGAGCAGAGTGCGAAAACAAGCAGAGGAAGATAAAGAAAGATGATGCTGAGCTTTTTAACAAGTGTTTTACCTAATCTCAGAGCTTGCTTCACATCTCCATAGCTTAGTACTGCTTTATAATTTTCTCCATGCTGCTACTGTGGCTTCTCTATGTGTGCTAAAAAGGAATGACGAGCAGGAATCCTTCACTCTGTGCTGTGCTATGTATGGCAGACATCATAGCAGCCAGTCTCCTCCCACCAGCTCAGAGTGGATTGCAAGTTTGAAAAAGAACCTGCAGATAAAAAAACTGGTGAAAATGCAAAATACAAGTCATATAATGGCCAGATATGTTACTCGTTATGTACAAACGACAGCTTTTTCTGAAAAGTTATTTGAAAGTGCTGTTACCCTCTAAGGTCATCACATTAAAATAACACAAACACAGCTGTTTTGTTTTTTTCTATCAAATATTTTGTTATTAGCAACTAAGAAATCTAGAAATCTAGAAAATGCATAATTGTGTCTGCCTGAAACTAGGAGCCCGCTGTATTCTTTATCAGCTGCTATAAGCCGAATGGCACCATTTTTTTCTGTGCTGTGTGTTATATGTTTGTATGTTGCATGAAACGATTTCCTTTTTCCCAGAGTTACAGTTTCTACCAAAAAAAAGATTAACTTTTTATTGTTTTATTAAGACTCTATCTGATGCATACTACATCTTGCCAGGTGATTTTATACAGTTATATGAAAAAGTTTGGGCACCCCTATTAATCTTCAGCTTAATGTTTTATAAAAATTGGTGTTTTTGCAACAGCTATTTCAGTTTGATATATGTAATAACTGTTGGACACAGTAATGTTTCTGCCTTGAAATGAGGTTTATTGTACTAACAGAAAATGTGCAATCTACATTCAAACAAAATTTGACAGGTGCATAAGTATGGGCACCTCACCAGAAAAGTGACATTAATATTTAGTAGATCCTCCTTTTGCAAAAATAACAGCCTCTAGTCGCTTCCGGTAGCTTTTAATGAGTTCCTGGATCCTGGATGAAGGTATTTTTGACCATTCCTCTTTACAAAACAATTCCAGTTCAGTTAAGTTTGATGGTCGCCGAGCATGGACAGCCCTCTTCAAATGATCCCACAGATGTTCAATGATATTCAGGTCTGGGGACTGGGATGGCCATTCCAGAACATTGTAATTGTTCCTCTGCATGAATGCCTGAGTAGATTTGGAGCGGTGTTTTGGATCATTGTCTTGCTGAAAGATCCATCCCCTGCGTAACTTCAACTTTGTCACTGATTCTTGAACATTATTGTCAAGAATCTGCTGATACTGAGTGGAATCCATGCGTCCCTCAACTTTAACAAGATTCCCGGTGCCGGCATTGGCCACACAACCCCAAAGCATGATGGAACCTCCACCAAATTTTACTGTGGGTAGCAAGTGTTTTTCTTGGAATGCTGTGTTTTTTTGCCGCCATGCATAACGCCTTTTTGTATGACCAAACAACTCAATCTTGGTTTCATCAGTCTACAGGACCTTCTTCCAAAAAGAAATTGGCTTCTCCAAATGTGCTTTTGCATACCTCAGCCAACTCTGTTTGTGGCGTGCTTGCAGAAACGGCTTCTTTCGCATCACTCTCCCATACAGCTTCTTGTGCAAAGTGCGTTGTATAGTTGACCGATGCACAGTGACACCATCTGCAGCAAGTTGATGCTGCAGCTCTCTGGAGGTGGTCTGAGGATTGTCCTTGACTGATCTCACCATTCTTCTTCCTCTGCCTTTCTGATGTTTTTCTTGGCCTGCCACTTCTGGCCTTAACAAGAACTGTCCCTGTGTTCTTCCATTTCCTTACTATGTTCCTCACAGTGGAAACTGACAGGTTAAATCTCTGAGACAGCTTTTTGTATCCTTCTCCCTGAACAACTATGTTGAATAATCTTTGTTTTCAGATCATTTGACAGTTGTTTTGAGGAGCCCATGATGCCACTCTTCAGAGGAGATTCAAACAGGAGAACAACTTGCAGGTGGCCACTTTAAGTAGCTTTTCTCATGATTGCATACACCTGACTATGAAGTTCAAAGCTCAATGAGGTTACAAAACCAAAAAAAGTGCTTTAGTAAGTCAGTAAAAAGTAGGTAGGAGTATTTAAAACAAGAAAATGATAAGGGTGCCCATACTTATGCACCTGTCAAATTTTGTTTGAATGCAGATTGCACATTTTCTGTTAGTTCAATAAACCTCATTTCAAGGCAGAAACATTACTGTGTCCTACAGTTATTACATAAATCAAACTGAAAGAGCTGTTGCAAAAACACCATTTTTTATAAAACATTAAGCTTAAGATTAATAGGGGTGCCCAAACTTTTTCATATAACTGTATAGCAAAAAGTAAACCTTTAAAGTTACACAGTCGTCAAGACATGACAATTGACAAGTACATGGTTTTCTGAATGAGGAGGTGCTGACAACCATAAATAATGGTAACGCACTCTTGACGTTGTATGAAAGGTAATATTAACATGTTATGCATGACTGCGATACAGTGCAGGTGTGAGGGCTAAATGAATCAATAAATTGAATTTTTAAATTGTATATTACAGCTTTTCCTTTTACTACTGTAAGAGTTCAATTTTCAACACCAGCTAATTTTTAGGGTTCACATTCTTCACTATTTAGTTTACTAAATGTATGCAGGCTGCCAGAGTTTTCTGACTTCCATAGAGATAAGTGAATCGATTCAATGCTAATTGAATTTCTATTAAATTTCTAGGAATTTGTTGAACTTGGCAAATTTGAACAATTTGCAACTCTCTTAGCGTGAATCGCCTAAATTGGCCTCTGCCATTTTACACATTGCAGAAGATTGCATAATCTAGAGAAGGGTCACGTGGCCTCAGGTGGGACTCCCCATAATGCCTTGCTGCTATCACACCACATGATATAGCACAGCCAATTAGGAGGGGAGTATCAACAGCATGTATAAAAGCTGAGGCAGGAAATGCAGTAGTAACTTTGTGGTGAATCTGGAAAGTTAGAGGACATCACGGCTTAGCCATAGACATGGGGAGAGAAAGCCTTAAAACACTGTATAAACTGTACAGATCGTGTGAAAGCACAGCAGTGAAGGAGATTAGGGTGTGAGGAACAAAGAACACAGAAAAGTTTCATACACTTTTTATCAAGGAAATTGGAGGCTTTGCAGTACTTTCAAAACTGCAAGTGAAGTTTTGTAGAAAATTCAGCAAATCTAGCGAATGGCAGCCATGAAGGAGAACTAAGACGTCACGAGGGCAGCAAGCATTCATCTTCAAAGACAACCCATCGGCACTCAGTGAGAGTGCGTAATCAAATGTCGTTGTCAGTGATTGATATCGGCATTTAAATGGTTAAACAATAGTGATCAGCGCATGCTCCAGTTGCTGCTGTTATAGGGAGTTGCAATCAGATGCCGGGTATGATGCCCACCCCATACATTGGGACCCGACATATGATGTACATTAAAAATTATGTATAAGTCAGTAAGGGGTTAAAGGCTATGAACCCATTTGATTTGGAATTTTTTTTTTCCATAAGTTAGTGTAACTTTATTACCTAACAAGTATAAAATAAGTTTCAGTCTGCAATCTTTATTCCTTCATTTATTTTCAGACTGCCTGATATGCTGTTTGCAGCCTGATCCAAGTTTTAGATTTTCTCTTGTATGCGTCTCTCTCAGTTATATAGGCTGGATGTGAGCATTTATGTGTGTATCCAAGGTACTGCTGACTTCATTAACTCCTATATCAGCACAACTTCTATCCTGCACTTATTTCCTCTTCATGTGCTTTCATCCTTATATGTAGCTTGTATTATCTGCCCTTCATCAGACTGTAAATACTTTTTCCCCTGGCCACTCTTGAGATCTATGTACAACCCCATCCCTCCTTATATCTCTAAGATCTCATTCACACGACCGTGTCTTCAGTATGTGAGGTGCCAGTTTTCACATGTACTGGAGACACTTACACACATGGACCCATTCAAATGAATGGGTCTGCGCACATGTCAGTGTGTTTCCACGGACCGTGCATCCGTGGGCAAAACACGTTGACATGTCCATTTTTTACATGCAACGCGCAAAACTTCCCACGCATGTACACACTGATGACATCCATGTGTCGCCAGTGTGACACGTATTGGCGCCTAGGAATCAGCAGTACAGTTCACACTGTTCCAAAGCACTGGGTGCTGCAGGCAAGTCTCATCATTGTCCCCTGCCTGCGCTGTGATCAGCGCGACCAAGGGACAATGTTGAGAGTAGTATTCTGCTCTCGCTGTGTCCAAGTGTAAAAATAAGAATAAAATAGAAAAATCCTTATATTCACCTGTCCAAAGATTAAATAAGTGTCTCATTGTAATCCATGAGACCGGCATTTCTGCCTCAGCAGAGGCCACCGCACAGTTGGCTTGAGGCAACCGCACATGCTGAGGAGCAAAGGAGAATGACTCGCTGCAGCGAGCGAGCCCCTTAACTGAGCTCACTGAGCGGTGTCCTGTCACTCACTGAGCTCAACGCAGTTCAGGGGCCCGCTCCCTGCAGCAAGTCATTTTCCTCTGCTCCTCAGCGTGTGCGGTCGCCTCAAGCTACCGATCACACTGAGGCAGAAATGTCGGTCAGATGGATTATGATGTGGGACACTAATTTCCTCTTCGGACAGGTGAGTATAATGATTTTTTAATTTTATTCTTATTTTTACACTTGGAGACAGCGGGAGCAGAATACTACTCTCAACATTGTCCCCTGATCGGGCTGATCTCAGTGCAAGCAGGGGACAATGATGAGGGCAGCATTTAGCACCCAGCACTTGGGAACAATGCAAACTGTTCTGCCGATTCCCAGGGGCTGGTACGTGTGATTCTGATGCAGCACACGGTTGCCACACAGTGATACATGGACACGGATACTGGTTTTTCCAGGACCAGAAATATCTGGACGTGTGAAAGAGTTCTAACACTGAGAGAAGAGGAGAGTGGGAGCAGAGAGCTGTTAGTACTGAGCAGGATATCTGGAAGTCTTTTATCTAGGTGAGTGCTTTTATTATAAATCAGACACTACAGCAGCAAAATGGTAGATAATTTTTAATGAAGTCTATCTGCACAGTTGCTTGATTTTGCTTTTAGGGAGTAAATTAACAATTTAAAAAAAATGTGCAAAGGTATGCATAACTTTTTAAGATGTTTTCTGTGACATTTGTTTTCTATTTTACCAGTTTAAAATTTTGGGAACTTTTTTTTTCTTCCATCTAGGGTGGTGCTTATATGGTAAAGCTGTTTGAAGAGTATGCCACTGGCCCGGCGGTACTCACTGTGGTATTCCTTGAAGCTATAGCGGTGTCCTGGTTCTATGGTACGTAACACATATTATATTGCAGTTTAGGGATTCTTGTTCGTACATTTTGTCTGCTTGTCAATTATTTACTTGAGTCATGGGAAACAAGCATGTATAATATCTGGTTTTGTTTCAGGTATTAACCAGTTCTGTCGTGATGTTAGGGAAATGTTGGGTTTCACTCCAGGCTGGTATTGGAGAATCTGCTGGGTGGCTATATGCCCACTGTTTCTTCTGGTAAGTCCTTTGCTTCTCTCAGGTGCTAGCAATGTTTGCCTTACTTAAAGATGCTATTCATATTCAGAACATTGGGTCAAATTAGGGAATAATTTAAATAAGAACAAAAAGCATTACTTACGCATTGACGCCCCTTGCAGCTGCTGCCACCTATCCGTTGCTCCTTGTTAGTCTGTGTTTATGGGATAGCATTGACGAAGTCCCACCTACAACATATGACCGCTGCCGCCAATTTATGACCTCAGCAATCTCATGCTGTCACCAGTGACTGATGACTTGCTACAGGTGGGATGGACAATCCCTTTAATTACACTGAGATCTTTATAGCATAAAAAAGCATGGAAATATTCCAAACGTACAACTTGTGAGTTGTAATTTACAAGACCTGTAAAGCAATGTGTCATACATGTGTTGCACATTTTTATAGATTTTATGCAACTTAGTACTGTCCACATTTAGTAATATATACAAGAGTAAAACTTCACACCCGACATCAGTTACACAACAAAAGGGATAGCAGGGAATGAGCATACGGTATAGACTATACCGTATAGTCCAGTGATGGCGAACCTTTTAGAGACAGAGTGCCCAAACTGCAATCCAAAACCCACTTATTTATCACCAAGTGCCAACATGGCAAATTAACCTAAATATTGAGGTTTTACTGATACAAACAAAAAGAGCAGGCGAGGGCAGCATAGAGCAGGCACAGGAAGGAGCAGGGGTATGAGACTGCAGAAATAAAGAATGTGCTCACCCCCATCTTGGTATATGCCCCCATCCTTGTATATATGCTGCCCCCCCCCATCATTGTATATATGCTGCCCCCCCCATCCTTGTATATATGCTGCCCTCCCCCCCATCCTTGTAGAATCACCATCCTTGTATATATGCTGCCCCCCCCCATCATTGTATATATGCTGCCCTCCCCCCCATCCTTGTATATATGCTGCCCTCCCCCCCATCCTTGTAGAATCATAGAATGGTAGAGTTGGAGGGGACCTCCTGGGTCATCTGGTCCAGCCCCCTGCTCAAAGCAGGATTCACTAAATCATCTCAGACAGATATCTGTCCAGCCTCTGTTTGAAGACGTCCATTGAAGGGGAACTCACCACCTCTCGTGGCAGCCTGTTCCACTCATTGATCACCCTAACTGTCAAAAAGTTTTTTTCTAACATCTAATCTGTCTCCTCCCATTCAGTTTCATCCCATTGCTTCTAGTCTTTCCTTGTGCAAATAAGAATAAAGATGATCCTTCTACAATGTGACAGCCCTTGAGATATTTGTAGACAGCTATTAAGTCTCCTCTCAGTCTTCTTTTTTGCAAGCTAAACATTCCCAAATCCTGTAACCGTTCCTCATAGGACATGGTTTGCAGATCGGTCACCATTCTGGTCGCTCTTCTCTGAACTTGCTCCAGTTTGTCGATGTATTTTTTTAAATGTGGTGCCCAAAACTGGACGCAGTATTCCAGATGAGGTCTGACCAAAGAGGAGTAAAGTCCAATAATGACTTGTACATATGCTGCCCTCCCCCCATCCTTGTACATATGCTGCCCTCCCCCATCCTTGTACATATGCTGCCCTGCCTCCATCCTTGTACATATGCTGCCCTCCCCCCATCCTTGTACATATGCTGCCCTCCCCCCATCCTTGTACATATGCTGCCCTCCCCCCATCCTTGTACATATGCTGCCCTCCCCCCATCCTTGTATATATGCTGCCCTCCCCCGTCCTTGTATATATGCTGCCCTCCCCCATCCTTGTATATATGCTTCCCTCCCCATCCTTGTATATATGCTGCCCTCCCCCATCCTTGTATGTATGCTGCCCTCCCCTCATCCTTGTATATATGCTGCCCTCCCCTCATCCTTGTATATATGCTGCCCTCCCCTCATCCTTGTATATATGCTGCCCCCATCCTTGTATATATGCTGCCTTCCCTCAATCCATGTATATATGCTGCCCTCCCCCAGTCCATGTATATATGCTGCCTTCCCTCAATCCATGTATATGACGCGCCCCTGGGCCTGCTGTGTCGCGCAGCGTCTCGCGCACGGGGGCTTACCCGGAACCGGATCAGATGAGGGTTGTAGTCTCCGAGTGGCGGGGACCCGGTCCGTGCCCAGGGGGTCAGACTCAGTGTGTGGCAGTCTTGATAGATGTTATTTGAGTGTCGACTACGCCACCCGTTGATTTGCAGCTATGGAGCTGCCGCTGCAGGGCAGACCGCTGAGGCCGGTGTAGAATTGTGCAGCGTGATAGTATAACCCCCAACGGGAGGGGTATGGCCTCAGGGCAGCCGACGTGGAAGATGGGGGTAGCAGGAACCACTCAGAGACGGTGCGGTGTAATTCAGGGTCTTTACTGGTAACAACGATAGACCCTCCCGGAGTACTTGCTAGCGAACGGGGCCTGGTCAGTCCTTGAGCAGATGGGATCTCCCCTGGCCAGGCGGAGTTGTAGGCCTCCCAAACTGACTGTACTCTTCTGGCTACCTTGCTAGAAGCGGATATAAGTAGCCCACGTCCCTGAGTGTACCGTGTGGTGCTCACCCGTATGGCCGGTGACTCGGGGCCTTCTATTGGCTTCCGCTCCACGATGGCGGTGCTGGTCCCACACGTGTGACCGTGCCTTCGGGTTTCTGGGCCTGAGGACCTGAAATCCCCTGCCGGTCGGCTTCTGCTGCTGGGTAAGAGTTAGTCCCCACAGCCTCAGACGCCGGGTCCGGTAAGAAAGCTTCTCAGTCAGGGCGAGCTCTGCAGCTGCCAGCCCCTGACTCGTAGTAGTATTGCTCCCACTGAGCTCCAGCTGTTTCTTCCTATGACTGTCTCTTGTCCTACTCTCCTTGACTCCTAACCCTGCTTCAGCCCCGGGTTTATATAGGGGAAGTTCTTCCCCTCCCAAGACTGGGCAGGAGGTGTGGCATGCACAGGATCCCTGACCAAAGGACCTCCCACCTGCTCTCAGACATAACATCTCTATCACTGTGGCAACCAGACCCCTGGGGTGTCACATTCCCCCCTAGTGAAATTTAGTACTCCGGGACTAAACATATTTTAGAAAAACATAACAAGATAAAAACAATAATAATACAATAAGAAAAACATATAAAGATGGTTACGGCATGTCCGTAACCGGGTGCAGTCTTTGAAGAAAAGCAAGGTGTCCATTTCACCAAAACAGGGAGACGTAACCAGGTAGGGGTTTGTCCTACCCCGAGTCCTTAACAGTCTTTAGTCCGTCCTGGGTTAAGCTCCAACTATGTACAAGGATTCCCGGTAAATCCACCAAGGACTCCTACAAATAACTAGAAACACAAAATTATACACAAGCAACAATACACAGGTAAACATAAATAAAACAATTTATACACTTCAAATCCTCCACCGTGCGGGTAACTGGCCTCTAGTGGCCCTAGTGGACCTACGGAGCTGACTGCCTAGCCCTGAACTACAGGGTGTAGGAGCTGTCAAGGGTAAACTGGGCAGCTGTCTACCGGCTCTTTGGCTCACTAGGGATATGGCAGGCTCACTGCAAGCAGAGGGTTGATCCTCCTGGTCTGCGGGTGTGGGGTCTTCTGCCTCCTGGACCGGCTGTTCTTCCAGCTCTACCTGTTGCTCCGTAGGTGCTTGGGATGCTGGTTGGAGGAAGGTGAGTACGGGTACCACAACTGCACCATTGACTTGAGTCCAAGACCGAGGGAAGTCCCCGAGCACAGTAGTAACCATATCTTCCCTTTCCTCTACGGGTCGATGGTCTTCTTGTTCCTCTTCAGGGTTCCTCAGTTGTTCGGGACACTTCTTCAGGTGGTCCCTGGATACAATAGCTGTGGTTTCCCCTCCGTCTTTACTGATGGTACAAACCTTCGGGTTCTCGTGGCTTGAGGGCAGTACGGTGTACGGGTCCTTTTCCCACTGGTCGTCCAACTTGTGGAGCCGTCTCTTCCTCTTCAAGACCTGCTCTCCGGGTACCAGGGGAACAGCGGGAGCATACTGGTTGTAAGTTTTCTCTTGTCTTTCCCTAGCCTGACAGAGACTTCGCTCCACGCTCTCCTGTACTCTCCGGTACTGCTGCTGCCTCTCCGTGTCCCAGTCTGTTTCTGGTGAAGTGTCCTCGGGTGTCAGGACTCCCATTTCCAGGTCAACAGGTAACTTACCAGGTCTTGCCCTCATTAGGTAAGCCGGGGTACAGTTGGTGGAACCTACCGGGATGTGGTTGTATAGGTCCACCAGATCGGGCAACTTCTCAGGCCACAGACTGCGTTCTTCCAGGGGCAACGTTTTTAAAAGATCCATTACCACCTGGTTCATTTTCTCACAAAGTCCATTAGTTTGCGGATGGTAGGGTGTCGTCCTTATCTTCCGGCAGCCATACAGATTGCAGAATTCCTGGAAGACCTCCGCTTCAAAGGCAGGTCCCTGGTCCGTCAGCACTTGGTCCGGGTACCCGTGTGGACGGCAAAAGTGCTGCTGGAAGGCTCTAGCTGCTGTTTGAGCCGTTAAGTACTTGACGGGGACGACAACCAAGAACCGGGAGTAATGATCCACGATGGTTAACGCGTAGACGTAGCCACTTCTGCTTGGGGTCAGTTTTACATGATCCAAGGCTACCAGTTCCAACGGTTGCCGGGTGACGATGGACTGCAGGGGAGTCTTCTGGCTGGCACGGTCCTTCCTTCTCAGGTTGCACGGGCCACAGTCTCTGCACCACTTCTCAATGGTTCCCCTCATGCCTACCCAGTGGAATCGCTCGCGCATCAGGAACTCCAGCTTCTTCCACCCGAAGTGTCCAGCTCCGTCGTGGTATGCCTCCATCACCATGGCTGCGTCTCTTCATGGCACCACTACTTGCCAGAGTAGTTCATGCGTCCGGGAATTAACCATTCTGCGGCACAACTTCCCCTTGTAAAGGAACAGTCGACTCTTCTCTGCCCATAGTTGTTTGGCTTCCTCCGGAGCGTCTGGTTCAAGGCAAGCCTCCGGGCGAGTCAGCATCTCCTTCACCAGTCGGACGGCAGGGTCGCTGTCTTGCGTTTCCGCCCAGTTGTAGTGAGGTAAGGGGTTCAACGTAGCAGCCTGCTTACTCCTTACCCGGTGGGAATACTGGATAGTCCCATGATGGTGGAACGCAGGGAGTTCAACTTCTTCCAGTCCCTCCGGATCTTCTCCTTCGTCCGGCAGGTTGGGCATCCTGGACAGGGCATCCACGTTGGTATTGGAGCGTCCGGCCCGGTATTTGATTGTGAACTCGTAGTTGGACAGACGGGCCATCCACCTCTGCTCCAGGGCACCAAGTCTTGCCGTGTCCAGGTGTGTCAACGGGTTGTTATCCGTGTACACGGTGAACCGGGAAGAAGCGAGGTAATGCTTAAAGCGCTCGGTGACTGCCCATACTACGGCCAGGAACTCTAGCTTAAATGAGCTGTAATTCTCGGGGTTCCTTTCGGTGGGTCGCAGTTTTCGGCTGGCGTAGGCGATTACTCGTTCCTTCCCCTGCTGGATCTGGGACAGTACGGCTCCTAGCCCGATGTTACTGGCGTCGGTGTAGAGGACAAAGGGCTGGCTATAATCCGGGTACGCCAGGATTTCGTCCCCCGTGAGGGCCATCTTCAGCTGGCGGAAGGACTCTTCTTCCAACTCCTCCCATTTGAAGGGCGGCTTCTGGTTCTTGGCCTTCCGGGACTGGCCTATCAGGAGGTCCTGCATAGGTGCTGCCTTTTTGGTGAAACCGGGAATAAACCTTCGGTAGTAGCCTACCAACCCGAGGAACTGCCGCACTTCTTTTACGCTGGAGGGGCTTGGCCATTCCTTAATTGCGGTGATCTTATCAGGGTCGGGAGCCACTCCGTCAGCGCTCACCACGTGTCCCAGGTACTGCACCTTTGGTTTCAGGAGGTGACACTTGGAGGGTTTCACCTTTAGGCCGTAACTCGCCAGAGCTTCGAACACTTCCGCCAGGTGTTTCAGGTGGTCCTCATACGTCTTGGAAAATACGATGACATCGTCCAGGTACAACAAGACCGTCTCGAAGTTTCTGTGGCCCAGACAACACTCCATTAGTCGTTGGAAGGTTCCTGGTGCGTTGCAGAGTCCGAACGGCATGCAGGTGAACTTGCTAAGTCCCATCGGGGTGGTGAATGCGATCTTCTCCCGGTCCGCCTCTGCTACAGGAACCTGCCAGTACCCGCTAGTGAGATCCAAGGAAGAGAAGAAGTTAGCAGATCTTAAAGCAGCCAATGACTCCTCTATCCTTGGTAAGGGGTACGCATCCTTGTGTGTGATACGGTTGATTTTCCGGTAATCTACACACATCCTCATGGTGTTGTCTTTTTTTCTGACTAAGACTAGTGGAGCTGCCCAGGGGCTACAGCTATCCCTGATCACCCCAGCCTCCTTCATGTCTCTAAGCATCCCCTTGGCGTGTTGGTAGTGGGCAGGGGGTACGGGTCGATACCTCTCTTTTATAGGAGGATGGTCTCCCGTGGGGATGTGGTGTTCTACCCCCTTGACTCGCCCGAAGTCTAACGGGTGTTTACTGAACACTCTCTCGTACTCCTGAACCACCCGATAGACTCCTTGTTTCTGGTGTGAGGGAGTGGAGTCAGTACCCAGATGTAGTTGCTGACACCAGTCCTCCATGTTTTTCTTAGAGCCGTTACCTTCCTCCGGGTGAGATGGAGGCAAGGGTTCCACAGATTGTATAGAATTTTGGTTAATGGTATATAATTTGGCTAGCGTGGCATACCGGGGCAGGTACACTTCCCTCTCCCCGATATTTATTATGCGAACGGGCACCCTCCCATGGCGTACATCAACCACCCCCCGTGCTGTCAAAATGGTGGGCCTACTGTCTGAGTAAACTGGTTCTATTATTGCCTGGTAATCCCTACCTCTCAGACCAATAGCTGCCCGGCACCAAATCATCATTTCACTTTTTGGGGGCATGGCAATAGGAAAAGGGTCACACATTCTTACGCTACCAATCTCACCGCCGGAGAGTTCCACCTGTTGCCGTCGCATCAGTGCCCGGATCTCTTTCTGGAGCACCCGCTGCTCGCCGGAGCTGGCGTTCTTGGCAACCTGCTGTAAAAGGAAAATCACGTCTGCAAGACAATTTTCAATTACATTAGTTCCTAGAGTTATTTTTGGGTGACTCTCATGTTTGTCAATATCTACAATGATCAGTCCCTGTGCTGCCAGTTCGACTCTACCGATTTTGATGGTCACCTCTTTAAATCCGATCTGTGGCACGGGCTGGCCATTGCTGGCGATGATACTCAAGTCGTCGTCAGGGTAGCGGGTAATATCCGAGTCATTCCAGTACTGCTTAAAGAGCACGTACGGGATGGTGGTGACCTGCGACCCGGTGTCCAGTAGGGCACTCATGGGAATGCCATCCAGTACCACCGGCAAGACTGGACGTCCTCCCACATATCTGTCGCGCCAGTTCGATGGGCCTGGTGATCTTTTTCCTGGGGGTTGGCCCTCTACCCCAGGTTGTGCCCGTTTAAAGAACAGTACCTTGCCATATGTCCGGGTTGATTGCAGCGGCGGCAGATGGGTCGTCCGTCCTCGCTGTATCGGTCACTGGGTCTTCCTCTGGCCGGTGGGGTCCTCCTTGGTCGACGCCACGGGATGTCCTCCGGTCCGGATGCCAGCTGGATCTTCCCTGGGGTGGAAACCTGTAAAGACTGCACAGTTCGGGTTAGCGCAGCAATGCTCTTAGCTAGCTCTTGGACCTGATGGTGTAGGTCTGGAGCCGGGTCATTGTCCAAAGCCTGCGCATCAGCTCCCACAGGCCCTGCCGACAAGGGCGCCGCCTCCTGGTGGTAAGTAATAGCTGGGCGCCTGTGGGTCATAACGCCACCCGGTGCCGGTTCTCGGAGCACCCGGATGGCTCTGTCCTTGAACTGTGCAAAGCCCAGATGGGGATCCTGTAAGGCCATTGCCCGCAACTGGGTTCGGTGGGCATTACAATACAGTCCCTCTATAAATTGTTCAGTCAACAGCCTGTCCTCGTTTCCCACTCCATCAGGGTCGGTCTGCTTAATGGCCCTCAGGGCCTCTTGTAGGTTTAGTGCATAGTCCCTTATACTCTCATGCGCTCGCTGCTTGCACCCGTAGAATCTAAGCTTAATCTCGGCTGAGGTGCGGGTATCAAAGGTATCCTTCAGCCGGGTTAGTATCCCTGCGACAGTCTTCCTCCCAGGTGGCCAGGATTTTACTTCCCTTTTAGCTGCCCCGGTTAGTTGGGCCACCAGGATGCTCACTTTTTGCTCTTCTGTAAGGGGGTACACCTGGAAGAGGCTATCCAGCTTTTCTCTAAAGTCATGCAGGGTATGTGACTCCCCTGAGTACTGGGGTAGCCAAGCTGCTCCCGGGATATAGGGCATGGTGAAGGGCATAACTGCAGCAGCGGTGGCGCTGGCGGGGGTTGAGGCAGTGAAGCTCTCCTCCGTATCCGACATCTTCCTCCCCCCTAGTGGACCGTGGCCTACCTTGCGATGATCCTGTTCCATAGGCCGCGGCTCCGCAGTAGATCGTCAGGGTTGAGGACCTTCCCTCGCGCTCCGGTGACGTCGGCGTCTGCTGGGCTCCTTCCAGGACCTTACGCAACGTCCGGACGTGAGGCGGGGCTTCAGTTCTCGCGCGCTTTCGAAGTCCACGCCCCTCTTCTTCCCGCGCGGCGTCCTCAAGATGGCGTCCAACGGCGGGAAAACTCCACGGATGGCGGGAAGAAGGCCGAAGATGGCGCCGGATGGCGGGAAAACTTCGCGGATGGCGGTAAGAAGGCAGAAGATGGCGCCGGATGGCGGGAAACCTCACCACTGGTAAGTTTGAACAGTCTTTGCTTTTCAGGCACGCAGTACCCGGTGGTTGCGGGCACGAAATCCTGCCGACTACGCCAAAGTTGACGCGCCCCTGGGCCTGCTGTGTCGCGCAGCGTCTCGCGCACGGGGGCTTACCCGGAACCGGATCAGATGAGGGTTGTAGTCTCCGAGTGGCGGGGACCCGGTCCGTGCCCAGGGGGTCAGACTCAGTGTGTGGCAGTCTTGATAGATGTTATTTGAGTGTCGACTACGCCACCCGTTGATTTGCAGCTATGGAGCTGCCGCTGCAGGGCAGACCGCTGAGGCCGGTGTAGAATTGTGCAGCGTGATAGTATAACCCCCAACGGGAGGGGTATGGCCTCAGGGCAGCCGACGTGGAAGATGGGGGTAGCAGGAACCACTCAGAGACGGTGCGGTGTAATTCAGGGTCTTTACTGGTAACAACGATAGACCCTCCCGGAGTACTTGCTAGCGAACGGGGCCTGGTCAGTCCTTGAGCAGATGGGATCTCCCCTGGCCAGGCGGAGTTGTAGGCCTCCCAAACTGACTGTACTCTTCTGGCTACCTTGCTAGAAGCGGATATAAGTAGCCCACGTCCCTGAGTGTACCGTGTGGTGCTCACCCGTATGGCCGGTGACTCGGGGCCTTCTATTGGCTTCCGCTCCACGATGGCGGTGCTGGTCCCACACGTGTGACCGTGCCTTCGGGTTTCTGGGCCTGAGGACCTGAAATCCCCTGCCGGTCGGCTTCTGCTGCTGGGTAAGAGTTAGTCCCCACAGCCTCGGACGCCGGGTCCGGTAAGAAAGCTTCTCAGTCAGGGCGAGCTCTGCAGCTGCCAGCCCCTGACTCGTAGTAGTATTGCTCCCACTGAGCTCCAGCTGTTTCTTCCTATGACTGTCTCTTGTCTCTACTCTCCTTGACTCCTAACCCTGCTTCAGCCCCGGGTTTATATAGGGGAAGTTCTTCCCCTCCCAAGACTGGGCAGGAGGTGTGGCATGCACAGGATCCCTGACCAAAGGACCTCCCACCTGCTCTCAGACATAACATCTCTATCACTGTGGCAACCAGACCCCTGGGGTGTCACATATATATGCTGCCCTCCCCCAGTCCATGTATATATCCTCCCCCCCAGTCCATGTATATATGCTCCCCCCCAGTCCATGTATATATGCTCCCCCCAGTCCATGTATATATTCTCTCTGCCGTGCGCCCGATCGCCTGTACGCTGACATCAGCTGCTAGCTGCTGGCCTCTGATTGGCCAGCAGCGTGTATTGCAGTGCACGGGCCTGGCAAGTTTGTGCGCTGCAATACACTTCAGCTAGATGTGCGTCCGAGAACGCACATCTAGTTGAAGTAGCGAGGATGGTGTCGGCACTCGGCGGGCTCAGAGTTCTCACCCGCCGGGCCCGATCCAGTAGCGTTAGTGCTGCGGCTATGGCGCGCGTGCCCACCGGGAGGGCTCTGCGTGCCCCCTCTGTCACGCGTGCCATAGGTTCACCAGCACTGGTATAGTCTATATACATAGTCTATATACTGTATAGGGCCATGCTGATTACTCGGAAGGTGACTTAGCTTACGTAGATTTTTATGTGAGCTACAACATCTCACTCACATCCTGCATAACTGCTTTCAGCAGGAAAATGACATACATGACAAAAGAAATCTGACCTCACATTCACAAATTCCCATTACTGTGCCCCTTTAAAATTAATAAATGTGGGCATTGGTATTGTGTGTATTTGTGTATTATTAACCTGGCAGCTAATAAATGTATCAGGCAGCGGCTGTATGATATCGGCCATATATGTTTAATTCTGAAACACTGCAGAGTTTCAGAGAAGAACCTACTTTAAAAATCACTGGGAACCGAACCGCTCTGGAGACTAGTCAGCTTCTCTCCGCCAGCTGCCCTGAATGACTGGTCTCTCTGCGTGCGTGTATAGAGAGAGACCTGTCACTCAAAGGACAGGGAGAAGCCGACTAGTCTCCAGTGCAGTTCCCGGGAACCGAGCCACACTGGAGACTAGTCGGACAAGCGGGTCCCCAGCGGCTTCTCCCTGCCCACTGCCCTTGAGTGACAGGTCTTTCCCTATACACACACTCAGAGAGAGGCTGGTCATTCAAGGCAGCTGGCGGGGAGGTGCCTGATACATGCTGCCTGTGGTTCGGGCAGCAGGTATTGGCTGTCAGATTCCCTATAATAAATGGTCCCCTTTTCTGCACCAAGACAGTAACAACAACTCTCTTTTTTGCTGCCAGAAAATAATAAAACATACCTTACCCTTTCCTATGATGAGGGGAGCAATTGGGAGCTCTTCTGGCCCTTGAACTCAGCAGCTTGTCACAGGTGGTGCAATGTAATGATGTCATCGGCACCTTTGCCCGAGACAGTGACGTCTTGTGCCTGTGACTTATAAGAGAGCGATTGACAGGGCACCTAAGTTTCCTTATCGACCATAGTATTCCTCTGTATCCAAATCGTGAGGACGTGGACAAAGTCAAAAGTGTCAGTCCTCTACAATGAGGTGCACTGGATTCTTGTTGGAGAATGGCAACTGCCCAGTGTGCACACTACCCTTACGCCGGCCCTGGTGTGAGGACCTGTTGTGTCTTACTACCCTTTCATTGCTCTCTGCATTACAGACGGATGATGATGTTGCAGTTATAGCCAAATCTTCTTCGTGTAGTTTACCTCATCACAACTTCACTACGCATAGTGGTCGTGATAACAACACGGAGATCATTTAGTCTATTTGGCACCAGAGATATATGCGTTATAAAAGCTTCAATGCATGAGCTGGAATACAAGGGTCTGAACAACATCATCCTGCAACCTGACGTGAAGCTGGCATCCATCTGTGGCCTTAAAGCGTCTTAACCCTCTTTAGCCAGTTTTATTTTTATTACTATTATTATAACCTCGGGTCTGCCTGATTCACCGCAGAGAATCTGGAGGAAGGTGGATGCTGCAGTCTCCGTGGCTGGCAGCACAGGGCAGATTAATTAGTAGAACAGGTTTATGATAAGGTGACACTTTGCAGAGGCTCCTGTTTACTCTCTTTCACTTTTATTACTAGTGTAAAAATAGATCCGCTTCGCAGAGAGAGCTGTGCATCCGTGGAGTATGAATGATGAATGTACTGGTCACTGCACCTTTAAAGTATAAAAAACTATGCGGAGAAAGTGGTCATAAACTAAGCTCCTAAAGAAAAAGGAGACTCCTTCCTTAAAGAAGCACTCCTCCTCCTCCCAACAAAAGTTTTTATCCGCTTAATATATTGCAGTCATCATATTATACATTACTGTGTATTTACAATTGCTCATTTTGCCTTTCTACCCAGTTAATTTTTCTCTTTTCCATTAGGTCTATCACGTGATTAAAATCTGACTAGCTGAATCCTTCTAAGCTCTATATAAAAACAGGAAGTCTCTTTTCCCTACATTTATCATCCCCCTCTTCAACTTTTGACCCAGGTTATCTGCTCTTTCACCTGCCAGGGACTTTGCAGTGATGTAGAATTGTAGTTCTAATGATGACTCATTCAGGGAAAAGAAACTTCCTTTTTCTACAAAGAACTTAGAAGGATTTAGCTAGTCTGTTGTTAATCATGTGATGTCATAGACCTAATGAAAAAGAGAAGAATTCACTGGGTAGCAGGGCAACCTGAGCAATTGTAAGTACACAGTGCTGTATAATATGATGACTGCAATATAGTAAGAGGATAAAAACTTTAATGGGACTGGTGCTTCTTTAAATTAGTCATTTATTTCATCTGATTATAAACCTGAAATGATGCTTTACTGGTCAATATCTGAAGTAGATCTTTTGGCTGTGTTCACATGTAGCAATCATATTGCGGCTTATAACCACAGCAGTCCTGTGCCGCTTTTGTTTTTTTATCTTTCTTCCATTTATACAGCTTTACAGACACTATTATCAATGTCCCATTGGGGTTCACAATTTACATTCCCTATCAGTATGTCTTTGGAGTGTGGGAGGAAACCGGAGAACCCGGAGGAAACCCACACAAACATGGGGAGAACATACAGACTCCTTGCAGATGTTGTCCTTGGTGGGATTTATGCCCAGTACCCCAGCGCTGCAATGCTACAATGCTAACCACTGAGCCACCTTTCTGCCTGATTCCTGCATAAATCATTTAGGCTAAGTTCACACACGTTGTATTTTGCTGCGTATTTTGCAGCAGATTTTTATGCAAATTTTCAGCTGCGTCTGGCAGTACCAGCAAAGTCTATGAGAAACCAGAATTCTCTGTTCACACATGTTGCTTTTTGTTTGCTGCGTATTTTCTGCCTTGCTTGCGTATTTGGAAAATAGAGCATGTCACTTCTTTCAGCGTTTTTTCAGTGTTTTTACACCCCTAGGAAGTAATGGCCGGTGAAAAAAACGCTGCAAATACGCACCAAAAACGCACTTGCATTTTTTGCTGCGTATTTGCAGCGTTTTTGATGGCAAAATATAATGGGATTCTTTTTTTTAGGAGTTTCAGCTCCTTAATATGTGCCACTCTGTTTTTAAAGGGACCAAAAGTAATTGGACAGATTAAATAATTGTAAATAAAATGTTAATTTCTAGTACTTGGTTGAAAACCCTTTGATGGCAATGACTGCCTGAAGTCTTGAACTCATGGACATCACCAGACTCTGTGTTTCCTCCTTCTTGATGCTCTACCAGGCCTTCACTGCGGTGGTTTTCAGTTGCTGCTTGTTTGTGGGCCTTTCTGTCTGAAGTTTAGTCTTTAACAAGTGAAATGCATGCTCAATTGGGTTGAGATCAGGTGACTGACTTGGCCATTCAAGAATATTCCACTTCTTTGCTTTAATAAACTCCTGGGTTGCTTTGGCTTTATGTTTTGGGTCATTGTCCATCTGTAGTATGAAACGACGACCAATCAGTTTGGCTGCATTTGGCTGGATCTGAGCACACAGTATGGCTCTGAATACATCAGAATTCATTCGGCTGCTTCTGTCCTGTGTCACATTATCAATAAACACTAGTGACCCAGTGCCACTGGCAGCCATGCATGCCCAAGCCATCACACTGCCTCCGCTGTGTTTTACAGATGATGTGGTATGCTTTGGATCATGAGCTGTACCACGCCTTCGCCATACTTTTCTCTTTCCATCATCCTGGTAGAAGTTGATCTTGGTTTCATCTGTCCAAAGAATGTTCTTCCAGAACTGTGCTGGCTTTTTTAGATGTTTTTTAGCATAGTCCAGTCTAGCCTTTTTATTCTTGATGCTTATGAGTGTCTTGCACCGTGCAGTGAACCCTCTGTATTTACTTTCATGCAGTCTTCTCTTTATGGTAGATTTGGATATTGATACGCCTACCTCCTGGAGAGTGTTGTTCACTTGGTTGGCTGTTGTGAAGGGGTTTCTCTTCACCATGGAGATTATTCTGTGATCATCCACCACTGTTGTCTTCCGTGGGCGCCCAGGTCTTTTTGCATTGATGAGTTCACCAGTGCTTTCTTTCTTTCTCAGGATGTACCAAACTGTAGATTTTGCCACTCCTCATATTGTAGCAATTTCTCAGATGGGTTTTTTCTGTATTTGCAGCTTAAGGATGGCTTGTTTCACCTGTACGGAGAGCAGCACATGTTAAGGAGCTGAAACTCCTAAACCCTTCATCCAATTTTAATGTGGATACCCTCAAATGAAAGCTGAAAGTCTGAACTTCAACTGCATCTGAATTGTTTTGTTTAAAATTCATTGTGGTAATGTCTAGAACCAAAATTAGAAAAATGTTGTCTATGTCCAAATATATATGGACCTAACTGTACTTAACAAAAAAGTGTGAAAGAACTGAAAATATGTCTTATATTCTAGGTTCTTCAAAGTAGCCACCTTTTGCTTTGATGACTGATTTGCACACTCTTGGCATTCTCTTGATGAGCTTCAAGAGGAAGTCACTGGAAATGGTCTTCCAATAATCTTGAAGGAGTTCCCAGAGATGCTTAGCACTTGTTGGCCCTTTTGCCTTCACTCTGCGGTCCAGCTCACCCCAAACCATCTCGATTGGGTTCACTTCTGGTGACTGTGGAAGCCAGGGCATCTGGCATAGCACCCCATCACTCTCCATCTTGGTCAAATAGCCCATTACACAGCCTGGAGGTGTGTTTGGGGTCATTGTCCTGTTGAAAAATAAATGATGGTCCAACTAAAAGCAAACCGGATGGAATAGCATGCCGCTGCAAGATGCTGTGGCAGCCATGCTGGTTCAGCATGCCTTCAATTTTGAATAAATCTCCAACAGTGTCACCAGCAAAGCACCCCCACACCATCACACCTCCTCCTCCATGCTTCACGGTGGGAACCAGGCATGTAGAGTCCATCCGTTCACCTTTTCTGCGTCGCACAAAGACACGGTGGTTGGAACCAAATATCTCAAATTTGGACTTATCAGACCAAAGCACAGATTTCCACTGGTCTAATGTCCATTCCTTGTGTTCTTTAGCCCAAACAAGTCTCTTCTGCTTGTTGCCTGTCCTTAGCAGTGGTTTCCTAGCAGCTATTTTACCATGAAGGCCTGCTGCACAAAGTCTCCTCTTAACAGTTGTTGTAGAGATGTGTCTGCTGCTAGAACTCTGTGTGGCATTGACCTGGTCTCTAATCTGAGCTGCTGTTAACCTGCGATTTATGAGGCTGGTGACTCGAATAAACGTATCCTCAGAAGCAGAGTTGACTCTTGGTCTTCCTTTCCTGGGGCGGTCCTCATGTGAGCCAGTTTCTTTGTAGCGCTTGATGGTTTTTGCAACTGCACTTGGGGACACTTTCAAAGTTTTCCCAATTTTTCGCACTGACTGACCTTCATTTCTTAAAGTAATGATGGCCACTCGTTTTTCTTTACTTAGCTGCTTTATTCTTGCCATAATACAAATTCTAACAGTCTATTCAGTAGGACTATCAGCTGTGTATCCACCAGACTTCTGCACAACACAACTGATGGTCCCAACCCCATTTATAAGGCAAGAAATCCCACTTATTAAACCTGACAGGGCACACCTGTGAAGTGAAAACCATTTCCGGTGACTACCTCTTGAAGCTCATCAAGAGAATGCCAAGAGTGTGCAAAGCAGTCATCAAAGCAAAAGGTGGCTACTTTGAAGAACCTAGAATATAAGACATATTTTCAGTTTTTCACACTTTTTTGTTAACACATGTGGAATTATATACTTAATTCATAGTTTTGATGCCTTCAGTGTGAATGTACACTTTTCATAGTCATGAAAATACAGAAAAATCTTTAAATGAGAAGGTGTGTCCAAACTTTTGGTCTGTCCAACTTTTGTTGAGTAGTCATCTTTTATCACTTTATATAAATTACCTCTTCCAGTCTCTGGGGAGGACGCTGCCCGGAAGATAACTGCCTCCAGAGCTTATTTTACATGAAGGGAAAGTTACCAGTGTGAGACAAGTAACTAACACAGAACAGTCTGGTGTCTCACCTCCACTGATCTAATATTGATAACATATCCTAATAGGCCATCTATATAAAAGTAATAAACAACCCCTTTAAGACTGGTGTCTTTTAGCACGCACCATACAGCTGATGGTCTGGGTGTCAAGAGCCGAACCTCCATGTTACCGCACTGTTCACTATGTCCCAATTTAAGTGTGTCTGATTAATACCCACCCTCTGACTTTCTATCACTGAGAAAATTGTGAACCCATTTACACAAATGTTCCCCCAGTCCCATCATTCTCCTTTTATATACAAGCCTTCAGTGTGGTTCACTGTGGACCTTACCTCCTTGTAGGAGCTGGTGAGATTAGTTTGACAGGACCAGTCATTCATAAACCCATAAATATTGATGGTGGTATATGAGGTTATTTTCATTTAGATGCTTACTTTTTGCCCGTTTTCAGAGGAGTATCTATAGGTTTTGGACCCCATTTATCCCACATCTTATTGTTGAAAAAAATATTTAGAACAGACAAAGTAAGAGAAAGTCATCTCAGGCTGTACGCAGCCCAAGGGCCTTATGTGACATAGCAGATGTCTCGTGAAATTATTTTGGACATATTGGACATCTCATTGGTCAGTTGCTGGAAATAGATGTTATTGAAACAGGCAACTGTTAGTCCACTGAGGTCAGTAGCCATCAAAAAACCACTGTCTAGTTATGCCAATCAAGAATATATTGACATGGAAGATTCATCTAAACAAGTAAAGAAACCATAGTATTAAATGCACAAGTTGTGATATTACTGTTCTCTTATTCTATATCCTATAAACAAATGTGCTACAGATGTAGCACAGGTTATCATGACTCACGGACCATCATCTTTTTAACTTGACACATAAAGTTTTCTTACTTAAGACTACATAACACTGCACAATCCATCGACCGATGCCAAGTAAAGACTCATTCAGACTTCCATGCCAATCGGTCTGAGAGTGGACCAAAATGCATGGACTGGCCGAGGTTCTCCTGACCCGAGCATGATACCTTCATAGAAATATACGAAGCTGTCACGCTCAGGTCGGGAGAGCCGCGGCCAGTCCATGAATTAGCTTCCCGCTCTCAGACCGATTGGCATGGACGTCTGAATGAGACTTTAGGTGTCGAATAACACTTTTGAGACACGCTGTGCTGTGTTATCAAGATAACCTTTGCTAAATCTGTATGTCTGCCCCAATTTCGAGGGGAGACCGTTACATTAAAAAAATTAAATGTGATATCTTTTGTCTCCCCAGTTTATTATATGCAGCTTTATGTCCAGCCCACCCGAGCTACGTCTTTTTAACTACACATACCCAACCTGGTCTGTTGTGCTTGGTTACTGTATTGGCACATCCTCATTCATCTGTGTTCCAGTATACATGGTATATCGGCTGGCTAGCACCCCTGGCACATTAAAAGAGGTAAGAAAGGACACAGACTACAATGTGCTAAGAGTAATATGATATCTTTTCTAAACGATAAATTTTTGGCTAGAAATCTCTCTCCTAATTAAGGTAAATTAGCGTAAACTATTTTTATCTGTTTTCGACATTTTGTAGCCCATATACTCTTTCTCACTGCACCAGAAATTGCTCAACTTACAATACCTGCTTTGCATCTTTGTATTGTAAAAAAGTATCATTTCTGTAGTCCTCCATATTCCTGAGCTCTGTATAACCCCGTCCCCACCACTGATTGGTAGCTTTCTGTATACACTGTGCATAGTCAGAAAGCTGCCAATCAGTGGTGTGGGTGGGGTTATACAGAGCTCAGCATTCAGAGAGCTGCCAGATCTGCAGCAGAGAATACTGCAACAAGCAGCCCAGTAAGTGACATATCACTTAATTAGGAATCTTGCAATTTTCACACTGGCCACTGGAGCATTTTTTAGACTCTCTAACTTACTGTTGTTTAAAAAAAAAATGCCCATGTACATTAGCTGCAATAGACAGACTCTGACCCCATCTTTTTATATTTAAGAGTCTACTGAGCTTGTGCAGAAGTCATTGTGAAGGGAGGGGAAGCAGGGTCAAATGTGACATCTCCAATGGTGATTGGTGGATCCTGTGTTATCAGCTCTATATACAGGTGTTAGTGTTATTGTAATCTTGCCTCTGATGATAAGAAAACAGCTCAAAAATATTCCTAAAATGACAGGAGGTATGTGCTTAAAATAGCCCCAGTGCAAAAGAGAAAATCGCAAAATCATTAATTTTGTTTTTTAATAAAGATCGTGATATGAAAAAAAAAAATTGTTCAATGTATGTAACAAAAAAACTATATTTAAATAATAGGTAATTTTCTGACGACACATTCCCTTTACCTTTGAGATTCCTTCAAGACTATTTTATTATTATTAATATTGTACAAAGGAATAGAACACCAAGAATAGACTCAAAACGGAATATTTTTTTTAATGCTTTTAATATTCTACCCTCATATCCAGCAAAAGTAATTACATCCCAGAGTGAAGTATAGCAACGTTTCAGTTAATGTGCCCTTCATCAGGCTTGGAATAGGGCTTGTGTGGAATGTTTTTCTTGAATGAAAAATAATGCAAAATATCCACTTGTACCAGTATATGAAGGGATGGAATCGCTGAGCAGTCTAGGAATTCAGAGAGTGTGGAAATTACTGTGAAAAACGAAAGTAGCGGCACAAACATCCATAACATCCAAAATCTTTATTCAAAATTCCATAAAAAAAGGTGGAACCACAGAGCAGCTAAAACTTGACTTGTTTCTGGCGTGACAAACGCCCTTAGTCGCACCAGAAATGCGTCAGGTTTTAGCTGCTCTGTGGTTCCACCTGTTTTTATGGAATTTTGAATAAAGATTTTGGATTTTATGGATGTTTGTGCCGCTACTTTCCTTTTTCCCGGATATTCTTGCTGTGCTCCACCAGCTGGATTCAGCTCCCTTCCTTCCATGGTTCAGTCCTTTTTTCAGGTGTAGTAAGCTCGATTTTCCTATTTTTTCGGAAATTAATATTGCCAATAGGAGAAGGAGCCAAGTGGTAAAACATGCAGTGGATATAGAGGAACCCATTCTCTTCTTTGCAACATAAATTGGAGGTTGATCAAGCCACATTTTGTCTATTGCGTATTTTATGAATATTGTGAAAAGAAAAAATTAAAATTTTCTGCTAATGTTTGTCTTTTTTTGTGTCTCCCTTCAGCGCTTCATTAAAAGTATAACTCCAGAAACGGGTACCGAAATTCCACTGGGAGGTATTCACATGAATGCTGTGTAACCTGGAAACAAAACATTGTCCTTTCCTGTTTGCAAACAACGCACCCCGTTCTTTGCCTAAGGAAAACTTTTTAAACCTCAGACTGTCTATGGTTCAAATACCCAACACTGCACTGGATCATGCCAAGAAGACAGACTGGGCACAGGTCACGTCCCTAAAGTTATCAACCCAACAAGTACAAAGAATATTAAATGTCCATGACTGAATAGCAGTGTGCATGTGTCTTATGATGTTGAGAACATGATCTTATTTTAATACTGGACACGATATTCTCTGACATGAGAGCAAAGTAATTATTATATTTTAACTTTTATTAGGACCTGATACACTAGAGCTCAGAATCAAAGTACAAAGATACACAGAAACAATAAAACTGATCGTCATCGACCATAAAGCGAGATAACGCTAGTGGAAAAAAAATACAAATGGAAATCCGTATAAAGCAAAACCACTAATGAAATATGGACCAACCATTATTGATGTTGACACATGATTTCATGGAACACCCTTGCTACTAGCCAGATGCTGTAAGTTGCGGTGCACAGGTATGAGTCCAACCCAAAAGTCCAGAGATAATTATATTAGTAGGTTAGACAGTACGAACAGGGTCTCAGACTGGTAGTAAAACATAGACCCATGATGGTTGTCCCTTCTATAGCTTATCTATAAGACCCAACATACCTAGAGGTTACCAGTCTGATTAGCACCAACCCCATTGGGAACTTTTACCTGGATAAATCCTAATAATGCCCTAGATTGAATTCCATTCTTTATAGATCTGCCTTTTTATAATTATAACAGGTTTTATCTTGCCCTGCTTTACGGTAGATGACTAGTTATAATGTGACTTATATACATGTTTAGATATTTTGTGTCTGCCGACTATAATTGGCTTTATCAGAATGGAGAGAATTAGATTAGGTGGGCTGCCCTGCGGGAAATGAGAAGCTTTGGAGCTTCAGATAAGATTAGGACAAACGCGTTTTGGTGCCGGACCACCGCCTTTTTCTAGGTCAAAAAAGCAAATTGGCTTCTCTCCCGTCCGAATTGAAAGTGGGGAAAAAGCGACTGGTGTCGTGTTAAGCCCTACCCCTGAATTTGCTGGTCACCATCATACAAATACTGGGAATACTCATTTTGGTGCCAGTCTCTTAGTAATGCCCAAGTCTTTTTATAGTCCCCATTAAAGGTTCTGCCTTTAAGATAGCACATCGGTATCAGATCGGTGAGGGTCCAGCTCCAGGTACTCCCAGCTATCTGCTATAATACACTGTAAGCTCTTACTCATTCACATGTATGGGAGAAAGCCTGCAGCACCATTCACAATGTGTATAACAATGGCGTTTCCAGTGGGCTGTGGCACCAAAAATTAGCTGATCAGCGAACTTGCCAGGAATCAGACCCTATCCTAAGAATGGGTCATCATGAATATCAAAGTCCGGGAAGACCTCCTACAATAGCAGCCACAATAGTCAGACTCCTTGTAAAAATTACTTATCTGTTCCAGCTCTTGTGTATGTGAACAGGGGTTTAGCAAATATGTGGCTCTAGCATATAATTTCTACCTCTGCTGCCAATCTCAGTCAATAAAACAATATGCCCAACACTAATATACTTGGTAAAGTGAGAAAGAATTTTAAATGAACCAAACCTGTAAAATTCTTCATAGTCCCAACTACATAAATAAAAAACAATAGTAATCCGAAATTTAATTCAGTAATGTAAAAATTTAAAATGACCTCATTCTTTAACTACTGTTACTTCAGTTTTCTTTCATAAATGAATAGTACACAGAAAAAATAAGAAACTTTGTAATATATCTTATCAGAGAAATACACTTGTTTCTTCTCCAAGACTGATCTTTACCCATGAATAGACAATTTTGAAAATTAAAGTTTGTCATCGGTGAATACAGATTTTCCTATTTCTGAGGTGGCAGTTGGTGTTCATAAAGTTCTATGGAGAACTGTAGCTGTTGTTTCAGGAGAACTTACAGTAGAACGCCTCTAGCGCCTCCCCTCTCCATAGAATTGTAAAAGCACCAATTGCCATCTCCTATCAGTAATGGGTAATGGGAAAATCTGTCTTTGCTGAATCCAAACTGTACCCATGAATTGAGAATAGTCCATGTTTCTACAATGCAGATTTTTTTTCCCCACAGAAGTACCTAAAAATCTGTAACTAAATCTGTGTGTATTAAAATGCAGATTTCACCATTAATTTTAGCACACTTAGAATATTGTGTAAAAACCACAACAAATATGGCCGCCTGAGTGTACTGTCACACCCGGTACATCAGTATTTTTTTTCAGCACAGTGAGAACAAATCTCACCCTTAAAAGGAAACTATCTGTGGGCAGCATGTTGTAGAGAAGAGGGGGCTGAGTAGATTGATTATATAGCACTTTTTCAGCTTGGGAGTCCAGTGGGTGGTCCTAATCAATGATTGACACCTATCTCTGTATGCATAGTCATACAGGGAGGACTCACTCAACTTCATAAGCACATGGCAGAAGTGTGTGCAGGTGATTGTACAGTGCAAGTGGCTCTTTACTACTACTACTACTGTGGTACCGCAAATCAGAAAGTCTACATGGGTATCTGAATAAAATGGTGGTCTTACAGAGCCCTACTAATATAGCGCATACAGAGCCCTACTAATATAGCGCATACAGAGCCCTACTAATATAGCGCATACAGAGCCCTACTAATATAGCGCATACAGAGCCCTACTAATATGGCGCATACAGAGCCCTACTAATATAGCGCATACAGAGCCCTACTAATATAGCGCATACAGAGCCCTACTAATATAGCGCATACAGAGCCCTACTAATATGGCGCATACAGAGCCCTACTAATATGGCGCATACAGAGCCCTACTAATATAGCGCATACAGAGCCCTACTAATATAGCGCATACAGAGCCCTACTAATATAGCGCATACAGAGCCCTACTAATATGGCGCATACAGAGCCCTACTAATATAGCGCATACAGAGCCCTACTAATATAGCGCATACAGAGCCCTACTAATATAGCGCATACAGAGCCCTACTAATATAGCGCATACAGAGCCCTACTAATATGGCGCATACAGAGCCCTACTAATATAGCACATACAGAGCCTTTGTAGCATAATATAGGTGCCCTACTACAGATCAATACTGTACATACAGGTTGTATAGAGCCATAATATAGACCTGTACACAAGTCATTAAACTGCCTCATAGTTAAAAAAAAGTATTATAAAATAATTGAAAGTATATTTAATATATCATAATAGTTTGTCTATATATTTTTATATTTTATTGAGAGATATATTAGACCGCTCATCATTGTGCCAGGAGGACATTGCATATAAATTTATTTATTATACTTATTACAATTTGCAGACATTTTATTTTCATATATCTTGTTTTGTCTGCATTCATTCGAGACATAATACATGTAATTACCATAAAAGATGTGTAAAATTAAAAATAATAGACTGACGAGTTCAGTACAAAATGACAATTAGGTTTCTATGTAACATCCTGCATTAAATCTCATGGCTCACTGATCGCTCACACCCATAATACACCAGTCCTTTATAGATGTAGTTAGTTGTGTAATACTGTAAAATGAAGTTTTCTCCATCTGTTAAAGGGGTATTCCAATCTCCAAGATCCTATCCCAATATGTAGTAGGTGTTATTATAATAATAATAATAATAATATTAGCAAATACCTCCAATTAGAAATGTAGTATAGTTCTTCTGATTCGCTATGCCGCTTATCCTATGTGCAGGGCATTGCAGTAGCTTAGGTATTCATGGTTACGACCACTCATATAGTGACAGTTAGTTAGCTGTTAGGCTAACTTCACACACGTTGTTTTGCTGCGTACTTAGCAGCAGATTTTTATGCAAATTTTCAGCTGCGTCTGGCAGTACCAGCAAAGTCTATGAGAATCCAGAATTCTCTGTTCACACACGTTGCTTTTTGTTTGCTGCGTATTTTCTGCCTTGCTGCGTATTTGGAAAATAGAGAATGTCACTTCTTTCAGCGTTTCTGCTTCAAATCTGCTGCAAATCTGCTGCTAACTTTTCTCTGGCAGGAAAACAACTGCGTAAAAAACGCGCGTATTTGCTGCGTATTTGCTGCATTTTTTTACCCATAGGAAGTAATGGGTGGTCAAAAATACGCAGCAAATATGCAGCTAAAAACGCAACAAATAAGCAGCAAATGCGCACGTTTTTTACGCAGCTGTTTTCCTGCCAGAGAAAAGTTAGCAGCAGATTTGCAATAGAAAAAGACACAACGTGTGTGAACATAGCTTTAGTAGTCGTAACCAAGGATACCTAAGCTACTGCAATGCCCTGCACATGGGGTAAGCGGCATAGCCAATCAGAAGAACTGTACTACATTTCTATTTGGAGGTATTTGCTAATATTATTATTACTACACCTACTACATATTGGGATAGGATCTTGGAGATGGGAATACACCTTTTAAGTGTTTTTCAGTATGACCGTGTTCATTCATACAAACTGTCATGCTGCTTTGTGGTTTTCTTTTAGTGATTCTGTATGTTATCTCATTCATCTCCTATACATATTCTACAAGTAATAGTATTTTATAAAGTCGTGAGTCTCGGCAGTAGGTTAGAATGGCTGAGCAATGAAAGCAGCAGGATTATTCATTGGTGTAATGCTATACTATTAAAGGGATTGTCAGGGAACACCTGTTCATATTTCCTATCTAGACATCATAGACACTGTCTGTGTGCCAAATTGATTGAATAGTTACTGTATTTTGGTGGCCTAAAGCCATCTTTGTATTACAAGGAACATGTAACACTACCACCGTTGCAGGGGTAAGTGCCTGGCTGGCCATGGCGTCACCCAATAAAATCACTGCCGAAAGTGGGATTTTATTCAGCGATCACCTTCTGCATTTTAAAAGAGTTGTATATGATGAAATAACTCCTTTATTTATTTGTCACAATATAATCTCGATATATATTCGATAAAGGGGTTGTTTTATCAGGACAGCCAGCAATTATCTATATTCCATTAGGTCATATAGACATTGTAGCACCGGTGGACAATACAGTATACGGGTCCTTTGCAGTCCAATAGTTCATCATACCGCACATTTCCACCTCTTTGGAGGTAGTATTGGACCCCCTTACCTCTTGGGCCCCTGTGCGGCCGCACGGGTTGCACCAATGATATGGCCGCCCCTGCATTATAGAGGGGATCTGGCTTCTATGAGCAAGAATGGAGAGACAACCTGTAAGGGCTGATCCAGGTCTGGTAGACCAAGCCTGTAAATTACATAGTCAACCAAATGGGCCAGGATCTCTTATAAGGGTCTGACCATAAATACAATAAATCCTATAATTAGAACAGACTCTCTTCCCATGTCAAAAATTCTTTCTTTATTAGTTATAGTCTTACAAGAAAAAAAAAACTAATAAAAAACAGTAAAAACAATAGAGGGAAACTTGTTGCGATATCTGATAGCGCGTAATTTGTATAAATGTTGGCATATAAATTCCATTAACAGAAGTTTGTGTGTGTGTGTAATATATGTACTCCCCAATGGGTGATCTATCAGTCAATTCTACAAATAAATAGTACTACAAAAGGAGACAATTGTTGAAGATTGTATAGTTCATAGATCGTACCAGTGCAATACTATAGGGCACAATATATAGGGCAATAAATATATCCAGCGGTGAAAAACAGACAATCAAATTGCAAAGTGCAATATATGCTAACATCATGAGATATACAGGTGCATCTCACTAAATTAGAATATCATTAAAAAGTTAATTGATTTCAGTTCTTCAATACAAAAAGTGAAGCTCATATTATATAGAGTCATTACAAACAGAGTGATCTATTTCAAGTGTTTATTTCTGTTAATGTTGATGATTATGGCTTACAGCCAATGAAAACACAAAAGTCATTGTCTCAGTAAATTAGAATACTTCATAACAACAGCTTGGAAAATGATTTTAAAATCCGAAATGTTGGCCTACTGAAATGTATGTTCAGTAAATGCACTCCGTACTTGGTCGGGCTCCTTTTGCATCAATTACTGCATCAGTGTGGCGTGGCATGGAGGTGATCAGCCTGTGGCACTGCTGAGGTGTTATGGAAGCCCAGGTTGCTTTGATAGCAGCCTTCAGCTCGTCTGCATTGTTGGGTCTGGTGTCCCTCATCTTCCTCTTGACAATACCCCATAGATTCTCTATAATAGATTCTCTATGGGGTTAAGGTCAGGCGAGTTTGCTGGCCAATCAAGCACAGTGATACTGTTGTGTGTAAACCAGGTATTGGTACGTTTGGCAGTGTGGACAGGGGCCAAGTCCTGCTGGAGAATGATATTTCCATCTCCAAAAAGCTTGTCGGCAGAGGGAAGCATGAAGTGCTCTAAAATTTCCTGGTAGACGGCTGCGCTGACTTTGGTCTTGATAAAACACAGTAGACCTACACCAGCAGATGACATGGCTCCCCAAACCATCACTGATTGTGGAAACTTCACACTAGACCTCAAGCAGCTTGGATTGTGGCCTCTCCACTCTTCCTCCAGACTCTGGATATTCAAATGAAATGCAAAATTTACTTTTCATTTACTTAGTGTGTCAATGCCTTCTGCATATCTGTCAAGTCAGCAGTCCTCTCCATGATTGTGGAGCCTACTGAAACAGGCTAAGGGACCTTTTTAAACGCGTAGGAAGCCTTTGCAGGTGTTTTTTGTTAATTATTCTAACACTGAGATAATCAGTTTTGTGTTTTCATTGGCTGTAAGCCATAATCATCAACATTAACAGAAATAAACACTTGAAATAGATCACTCTGTTTGTAATGACTCTATATAATATATTAGTTTCACTTTTTGTATTGAAGAACTGAAATAAATTAACTTTTAGATGCTATTCTAATTTAGTGAGAAGCACCTGTACAAATGTATGCATCCCATCTAAAGTGCTTGCAATAGTTTGAGTGATAGACATTATAAAGTTGCAACCAGTATATAAAGTGCAGGTCATGAATAAGAACAAGAGTCTACTGTTACCAAGCCACGTGTACCACCAGCAGTGCCTCCTGACGCACGTTTCGCATGTGCTTCTTCAGAAGGGGGATTGTCAGTATGGAATTCAGGAATGTCCACTTGGGATGAATAAGCAGCAGATTTGTGTGCAGGAAAAATACTGTTTGTTAGAGTTCTGGCACTGTAGATGAAATTTTACAAAATCCTAAAGATGTGCTGCTGAAAAAATCTGCGGATGAAATTTACCGGTGTTGCCAAGCAGAATTTCTGCAACAGTGTCTGATTTGATATGGTTTTTGTCACTGTGGAATTTCTCCCCTGGATTAGTCCTGTGTAGAGTACTGTAAATGTATAGTGTGGAAACTGAAAAAGGACCCAGTGTATGGGCTCTTATATAATACTCTGTTGCTGTTATTATAGTTCTTTTATACTGTATGTATTGAACAAGCTTTGTCCATATGTAAATGGCCATTGCAGACATTGCTTAATGGCGTCTTGTTCAACTTGCATAATTGAATTATATCCCTCATGGACAGAATTGTAGGTGATGCAAAGGTAGCAACCCAAGACGACACTGGGGTCCTCTGGCCCCTATGACATTGCTCAAAATGATCAGTAACAGATACAGGGTCTTATTTAATAAAATATGACATGAAGGTAGAACTCTGATATCCTTTACAGCTTGCAACATATATGTTCATGTACATTGTCAGTGTTATCAAAGACACATGTAGGTCTATATGTATGATTTATAATTTATGCATCTACCATCAAAAAGAAGTTATATCTGCAGAAAAAGCCTGTTGTGGAAGACTTGCCCCTCAAAAAAATCCACAGTGCACAATTAAAAAATGGCAGCTGAACATTAATGGAAATTGTGGCATTTGTGAGCCAAAACCAGGAGTGGGGAAAAATGCAGAAGTGGTGACTTGTTTCTATTAGGCTATGTTCACACTAGGCGTTTTTAAGTGTGTTTTTTTATGCAAATTTTTCAGCTGCGTTTTACAGTACCAGTAAAGTCAGAAATCTCATGCGCACAGCTCGGTTTTTTTGTTCTCAGTATTTTGTGCTTTGCATGTTTTTTTGCACAGTAAAGTAACTTCTTTCGGTGTTTTTTCCATTGCTTTCAATAGGTGAAAAACGCTGAAAAATGCCTAGTGTGAACATTTTGCTGCGTTTTTAGTGAAAAAAAGCAAGTACAGCCGTATGTGAAACTCATTATTTTTGTGCTTTTTCCCAAGTTTACCATCTTGTCTTGGTCACCTGAGATGGCAGTTTGGTTTAGCAGTTTAATTAAATTAGTGACGCGTACAAAGTAAACATTGTCTGACCAAGGTGTGAGATTGAACAATACCTGTGGCTGACCAAGGTGTGAAATTGAACAATGCCTGAGCAACTCAATGGTAGACCCCATAGTGTGATAGTAAATAGTGTCCTACAAACTCAATGCTCTGCCAATGTCTTAGGTAAACTATTCCTGAACAATTCACTTCCCCCACTTACATTTGTAATGTGTATTTTTTCATGAGCATATGTCTTGTATTGGTGGTGACCTGTGTTCATGCTTCTGTGGTAGAAGGAAAGCTGAACTTTGGGATCCTGAAAAACGCACCAAGAACGCAACAAAAACCGCCTAAAAACCGCACCAAATACTGTGTTTTTGACACTGCTTCTTTCCAGCCAAAAGATCAGCTTTTGCTGCTGAAAAAAAATGTCTAGTGTGGACTTAAAGTAATAATCACATATTTATGCTAAAAGGATTTATCCAAAGTTTGAAAAATGGGTGAGCTGCTATTCATAACCCAAGGAACAAAATGGCACTCGTTCTTGGAAACACTTTTGCCTATAAAGTGCTATTAGTTTGGTAATATAGTAAATAAGAACAGATCCAATCCATAATGTAACAAAAAACTGCTGGATATCTGGTCAATGCCAGAACCAGCATGAACATATCTGCTCAATGAATGTGATCAAAAGGAGAAGCAAGAGCTGAAATGGTAAAAGAGAACAAATTTTATTTATAGCCAAGTTAATATGTTACATCATAATAAATAACATTACCTATCTCTAACAACGAAGGCGCACAGTGCCAGGAGACACCGCGCAATAAAGCCTAACCACTTGATAGATGCCTGGTAAAAAAAAAAGGCAATGTAGACCGAAGAGACAAAACTGCGTGCTGTATACACATAAAGGCACAAGTGGGCCAACACCAAAGTCATTAACAAGTAGTAGGTCAAAAACCAGCCTTACCAAGGTCTGAACAGGGAGCTATAGAGCACTGTGAGAAGTGGTGATAGTTTGGTAATATGTATAAATAAAGTCAGATCCAAGCATAATTGGATATAACGTTTTAAAAGAGGATATACAATATTGTAGAACATTGTGCATTTATGGGCGCCACAAGTTTTAGCAGGTTAGTTCAGATTTTTATGCACTAGATATAAAGAATGAGGAAATCTGGTGAATCCCCAATCAATATTATTGTAGATAGTCCATTTACTGCCACTATATATATTAGTCAGATAACTTTTTCCTCCTTGTTTGCTGCCGAGTTCTCCATAAAGTGTAGCATTATGATTAAAAAAAAAATCTGTCACGTGCCGTAAATATGTATTTTTTTTATCTAGTCAGAATGGCGTTGTTCTTCTGAATCTGTCACTGTTTTACTTTTGTTCTTATGCCACTATATTTCTAAGATTTGGCCTCCTCTTACTTATATGTAAATCTAAACTTCTTAGCCAAGGAAGGAGCGTCCATACTCATCTATTCTATGTGGACATTTCATGAGGATCCCGCCCCCTTGTCTAAGAAGACTAGATTTGCATACAGAAAAAGGGGAACACAGAGGAATAGGAACAAAATAAAAAGAATGGCTGATTCAGTAGAACAATCTGCATTTAGACTAAGTACAAATTACATATTGATAGTGAGTGGTAGATCCTCTTTACAGATGAGCAAATCTGTGAAAATTCGCTTTCCCTGCCTTGCTGATAAGTGAACTTACTTTTAGTTGATGATATGCAGAGTTATATATCCATTATATGTGGGGATGACTCTATAACAGAACATGTGTTTGCCACTAAATTGAATTTTCAGTGTATTTTTAATGTGTTAATTAAATGGGTTTTCCGCCTTTGGGGACAATTTCATTTTCTTAAGTGCATGTAATTGGCGCTAAAAATCATTTTTGCAATTGGGTTTTATCCAAATTTTGCACCACCATTTGCCTTCTATTGCTGGCTATAGAATGAGTTAACTGAGAGTCTGTCATTCAGTCCACTATGACAGTCTATTAGGTAATTTATAATGCCTTTTTTTTCAGGAGTTCTTCTCAGCTCATTTATGACCACAGTCCACATCAAAGTTGAATTGGCAGGGACACAATGACTGGAAAAGTCAAACTGTGCAAAACTTTTAATGACACCCAAATGCTAATCAAAATTGAACCCAAAGAAGATGGACAACCCCTTGAAGGCTCGTTTATCCTTCCCAAAGAAGTGAGCAGATGACAAATGAGCAAACTCGGGTTTATCAGTTGACACATCTTTTATGTGGACCTAAATATCGTTGTTTTCAGCAGCACATCTCGCTCAGTAATCAGGGAATGTGGTGCTGGCAGTATGCAAACTGTATGGACCAAACAATTGCATTAAGGCCACGGCCCCACTATCAGTATTCGGTCAGTATTTTTTCTCAGGAGTGGGAGCCAAAACCAGGTGAGGAACAATCAGAGAAAAGGTATAATAGAAACAAGTCACCAATTCTGCATTTATCACCCACTCCAGGTTTTGGCTCCCACTCCTGAGAAAAATACCGACCAAATACTGATAGTGGGGCCGTGGCCCCTGGATTGCTCTCTCCATACAGTTTGCATGGGTCTTGGTTAAAGAGCCATTATCTGAGTGCTGATCAACTTATTGTATTGTCAATGTGCACTTATTTGGGAAGGTAATGTATCCTTGTAAATGGTTAATTCATCAGCAGCTGTTGTCTTGGCAGGTTATACCAAGTACATTAATCTCAGGAAGCCGAGCGGCCAGTGAAAAAGCAGGGTTCCTCAACTCCAGTCCTCAAGGCCCACCAACAGGTCATGTTTTCAGGTGATAATTCCATCACCTGCACAGGCAAGAATTCCTGAAAACATGACCTGTTGGTGGGCCTTGAGGACTGGAGTTGAGGAACCCTGCTTTAAAGAGTTGTCCAGCTATGTCTTTTCAAGAGCACAACGTTCACCGGCCTCTCGGCTTCCTGCTTGCTGGGGGGCTGCGCTCCTGCTTCATTGACAGTTTGGACCTGCAGCTTCTACGATCTTTTGGTGTCGCTGCTTTATTAGACAGCTTTGCCTCTGCACGATCGGAGGTGTACAATAGTCTGCAGGATCGGAGGTGCACAATAGTCTGCAGGAGCCAGAACTATGCACTCCAGTGATTTCGGCCAGCCAGCTTCAGTACAATCTTTATTGGAAAAAAGCTTGAAAACTCTAAGTATGTTCTACCACCACTGCTGGACTGCAGCAATGACCACTTCCCTTGGCAATGAGCCATAAAGAAACTAAACAATTATTATTATTATTATTTATTATTATAGCGCCATTTATTCCATGGCGCTTTACATGTGAAAAAGGGGGATACATAGCAAAAACAATTACCATAATCTTGAACAAAACATGACGACAACTGGTACAGGAGGAGCGAGGACCCTGCCCACGAGGGCTCAAAGTCTACAGGGGATGGGTGAGGATACAGTAGGTGAGAGAGCTGGTCGTGCAGCGGTATGGTGGAGCGAGGTTTAATGCAGGTTGTAGGCTTGTCGGAAGAGGTGGGTCTTCAGGTTCCTTTTGAGGGTTTCTATGGTAGGAGTCTGATATGTTGGGGTAGAGAGTTCCAGAGTAGGGGGGATGCACAGGAGAAATCTTGTATGCGATTGTGGGAAGAGGAGATAAGAGGGGAGTAGAGCATGGAAGTACGGGGAGACTAGGTCACAGATGACTCCGGTCTTGAGAATGGAGAGGAAATTTAATAACATTGTAAAGTAGTTGTAATTTTTTTTTGTTTTTTGTTTTAACAAACACTACAATTTTACCATTATTAGGCCGGAGTCACACTAGCGTATGGCATCCAATGAAAGAGCATCAGATGCGATATGCTAATCACCCTCAATTGCAGCTCTGCTGCGAGCGGAAGCCGAGTGTCCTGCTACTGTGCTCCGATCCACTCACATCAAAGAATGGCCGCACAGGTGCGGAGGAGACTGAGAAAGTAATTTCTCCATCTCCTCTGTTGCCGGCGTGCACTTGGGTGACATCCGAGTGCAGTGCGATGTTTCACTCGCACCCATAGACTTGCATAGGTGCATGTGATCCGAATACTGCATGCAATCACCTGCTGTTTTTTTTTTATTCTTTCAGTCCGATCGGAGCCGAAAAAAAAAACGCAGATGAGCACACTCATAGATTAACATTGGACCGAATGCAATCTGATTTTTTATCGGATTGCATTTGTATGATTTATTCCCAAGTGTGAGCGAGCCCTAAGAAGAGAACTCTGCTTTAGTTGTCGCTGAACTTCTCTTATCTCCTTCAGTTGGAATATAACAGCTGTAATACAGAAGGTTGTATATTTATAGTCATTGAATGGTGTGCCCAATACTATATTATCCAAATTATTGTGTCAATTTATTTTTTATTACTTTATTGTAATGCTTGTTTATTCAGGCTGTTTGTAGGTCAGCAAAAAGGACAGCTGGTGATTAGGGTGTGTTTTTGACGCTGCCTATTCATGCTATGAAAAAAAACGCAGTGTAACAGTTCTGCTAAATAAACATTTTATTTGCAAGTTTTCCCTATAGACTTGAATGAGTTGAGGAAAATCTGCAGGTAAAACAGTGTTATGAAAAATGCTCATTTACGATAATCGTGCAGTGTAAACAGCCCATCGATCACACAACAAGCGAGGAAAAGGTTCATTTGTTGGGTGAAAAGATCATCGTTCTCAGCAGCACATCATTCTATGAACAGGATCTGTGCTGCCAAGGCAGCCTATTCGCACTGGACGGTCTATTACTGATTATTCAGTGCACAGATGAAGCAATGTTGGCATTTTGACTGCAGGATCATTCTACTCAGTTTTGTTTTTTTTATTTTTTTTGCAGTAGATAACCAAAAAAAAAATATATATGTGTATCTAGGAGGACTGCATACACAAAATTGTTTGCAAAGTTATTGAAGCAATCATAAATTTGTTACAAATGTGCCGTTAATTTATAAGCTTTGCTACTGTTCTGTACAAATTGTACAATAATGCTCTGTATAATGCCTGACTGTAAAAAGGAACATCCTTAAATTCTTTGCCGATGTTTCATAGTAAATGTGCGTAGATTGGTTGTTTGTTTAAATATATAAGCAGAAAACATTCGATTTTTGAGAGCGTTCTGCATTCTTTTTTGGCAGCTGGTAAGTTTTAAGATCAAATATTTCATTTGCATAATTCACCTTTCACAAGTAACCCCAGCAGACTCGCTATCTATGAAAAGAGACAGCTGTTCTAGTGTAGATAATAGAAAACCGTCATAAATAGCTACTTTACATTACATTTGTATGGTTTATATTGCACTTGTTGCCAAGTGATACATTTTCCATAATCAGTAAGTGTAGAGATATTAAGGTCCAATGTTAGAATAGGTCGTAATAGAGGAGTGTAATCTAGATTTGCAGCACAGTCTAGTCGGTATGCTCCTTCTCAGAGCTGATTTCTTCTTAGGCCACGTTCACATGTTCAGTATTTGGTCAGTATTTGCAAGCCAAAACCAGGAGTGGATGAAAAATACAGAAGTGGTGATGTGTTTGTATTATACTTTTCCTCTGATTTTTCCCACTCCTGGTTTTGGATTACAAATACTGATGTAAAATCCTGAATGTGTGAACGTAGCCTTAGGCTAAATGCCCACGATGCCGAAATGCTCCAGATTTTTCCTGAGCGTTTCTGCATCTCCCTTGCAGAAAAACGCATGCGGATTGTACATGCGGATTTTACATGCGTTTTTCCTGCCAGGGACATGCGGATGTGAAGCGTTATTCACTGGCATTTCCGCATGCGGGTTGTCAAGGACTTTCCAAGCGATTTTAGCATTACTTGGAAAGTTCTTGACAACTTGGCATGATTTATATAGTGTGTCCAAGTTATAGTAAAAGAATGGTAAAAAATACATATTATACTCGCCTTCCGATGGCCCCCGGTCTCCTCCCATGTGTCCGGTGTGTTGGGCGGCTCGCGGTGGTCTAAAAGGACCTTCCATGACGTTATTTAGTCATGTGACAGGTCACGCGACCGCCGACGTCAGCGGTCGCGTGACCCATCACATGACTAAATGACGTCATGGCAGGTCCTTTTAGAACATCGCGAGCTGCTGGGGAGCCAGGATGCATCACTATGGAGACCGGGGGACATCGGAAGGTGAGTATAATGTATATTTTTTATTTTAATTCTTTTCTTTTTTTTTACAGGTACTATGGTACCCGGGTTTGGAGGAGAGTCTCCTCTTCTCCAAACCCGGGTACCATCCGCACATTGAATCACTTTATATCTGCATGTGCACATGTAGTGATGCGGATATTATGCGATTCAATGCAAGTCAATGGCGGCGAAAACGCCACGATTACGCAAAATAATTGGTAATGCTGTGGATTTTTCCGCAATGATAATCCGCAGAGGAAATTTCCGCAGCATGTGCACATGCAGATTATTATTAGGAAACATGGCAGACCTTCTACCAAGCGTTTTTTAAGCGTTTCTGCAGTGGAATTGCTACCTTTGAAAAACTATTTTTATTCACTTGACATCCCCCTTAAGGCTATGGCTACAAGCACAACAGCGGTTCGCAGAAAAGTCACGACATTAAAAACATGTCTGCAATTATTTTAAAGCTGTGAATTTGCTGTAAAAATAAAAATGGCCAAATCGCAAACAAGCTGTACGCAAGTCAATTGCATGTGACTGGCAATGCAGTCTATGGCAAGTGAATCGCTTGTGACCAGCGACAATGTTAAAAAATATTTGGAATATTTGCGATTCTGCGTCAGTCGCAATGCGACACCATAGGAAGTCATTAGATGAGATGTTGCAACGTGACACTGCGATTTCAGTGTTGAGCGACATGTCGCCGTGTAGTCCCGACCTTAACTATACATTATAGGGGTTGTCCACTACTCCGTCAACCCCTTCTCAATCTTCATGTTTCTCCCTTGTTAAATAATAACACTTATACTCTCTCCGGTTTTATTATTTAGAAAGGGAAAAGCAGGGATGGAAGAGAGGTTATCCGAGTATTGGGCAACCCCTTTAAAGCCCTTTATGTATTGGTATAAGAATTTTTTGTTACTTTCTGTATATATAGACACATAGTGGAAAATGGAGGGCCACCATGACGGGATATTCCTCTGGCTTCAGAATACTGAAATAAACATTAAGGGAACCTATCGATTAAGTGAAACCAATTGAAAGTACAATCACATTGCACTGAGAATCTCAAGTATAAATCTGTAAGCAACGTTCCCACCAAGTGGAGAAAGTAGAAGGGCATTCGTATAGTGTATTCAGCCTCACTAGTAAAGAACACTTAGGCCCCGAATAATCATTTGGTCACTTTCCTTCTTTTTGTCTTATGGTATTTGCTGACATTGTGCCAAATACATCACAATGGCGCACGCCGTTCATGAACTTTATGCAAAGTCAAAATGTATTTTTTTCCTGTCATTGACAAAGTCGCTTGCTTTTCAAAATGTTTCAAAAATGTGACTTTTTGCTTAATGTGCATCATATCACTCCGGGGACGTTCTAGAACAGAGATGCGCCAAGTTTTGCGACTTTTTAAAAAGTCACAAATAAAAAATTGGCAAAATGCATCTGGAAACGTTAAACTCTGCCCACAAAGCAAAAAAAACCCCAGGCAAACAGATATAAATTGACAAAAAAAAAAAAAAAGCGTAAATAGAATAATTATTATTTTATAATGAATTGGGTGCAAACAAAAGTAAGGAGCACAATACACAAAACTAGACAAAAAACAGGTGTAAAGGCGATAATGAATTGGGGCCACAGAATGATGCAAATCACCAGTGATAGTGAAGCCTGCACTATTCCATATGACAAAAATCAAGGTATACTGACATATACAGGCCTGACCAAGCCAAATACACACCCTTTTAGCCTCCAGCGGGTCAATATGTCCCAAAAGCTTTGCAAGGTGCATAAGGATATCGCAAACTTGGTTGTAAATCATGTAAAGCCGCTTTCACACATTCATCTCACACCGCATAACACATATCCACATACCTGCAATATTTGATTAAATGAAATAGATAAATGACCACCATTGTAATTACAGTTGTGCTTGCTTGTGTCTGTACATAACCAGTTGTAAGAATTTTCTCAAATCACTTTCGGAAATGAGCACATAATAAATCTTGAGAGAAGCTTCCTGACTTATGCATAAAGCTATGGCGGCACAACCAGTCAAGCGGCTAAAGCTTGCCAAGTGTCACCTTCATATGTCAGTGGGGTCACATTGTGACAATGTGAGTACCGCGATAAGCAAATCGTAAAAAATCAGACTTGGACGAGGTTGGACTTTTGTGACTTGCTTGTTGCGATCGCACAACCTGATCCCATTGACTTGCATTGCATTGCGATGTAGCAGCAACATAGACATTGGCCAGGCTACTTGTATTGCATAAACAAAGTCACCATGTAGCCACAGATTAGTGACTTCAAGAAGCAGTCTATCCCTCCTGCCACCATTATCAGTAGATGCCCATATGTTATAACAATAGTTGCACGTCTCAGCAAAAAGTTATTCACACATTACAAATAATTTATCTCCAATTCAGGGGCTGAGAGGATGTAGATGTTTAGATAGAACGGAGCTGGTAATGTTGGCATCACGTCATCAATGACTGTTGCTTCCCAATGAGCGTGATGTCTGCCTCACAATACCATGGTGTAAGCTCAGAGGGTATACAGGACAGCTGAACAAACTGGAAGTGTTTCACTGCGTGACATGTTACTGATGTGTTGTCCTTCAGCAGCTTACAAAGTCTCGTGCCCTTTCCTAATAATCAGAATAGGACGTGCGCTCAATGCTTACCAATAGGTTTGTGCTTCTTACACCATGCAGTGGTGAGAGGCTTTGGATAAACACTTTAAAGAAGTGGCTACGTCCTGACCGGCTTACAAACCCTTGATGTATCAGAATCTAAAGTCTCTTTATAAGAGAAGTTTGTGCTTTGACCGACCTAGTTCTCGCATGCCTGACATGATCAACCAATAAATAAAATGTAATGCTACGTTTTTTCCTGCACCATCTCCACATTTCTGTCATTGAAAGACTAGGTGTTGTCAGAATATGACCTATACTTTAAATCATTGTTTTGTGTTGCTTTTATTTTGGCATGTTTTTTTCATATCACCATTTTTATTAAAAACATAACTAGTAATATTGCAATTTTCAACTTGGCCGTGGGCTTTTTTAGGCTCTAACTTCTTGTCCTTTCAAGAAGAGTTTACAGCAGTTTCCTTATCCTCAGAGACAGGATTACACTGACAGGTAACTATTCTATTCACAGCTGATCACACAAGATCCTCCAATCACAATAGGCTATGTCACAGCTCACCTGCTCCCTCTCCCTTCACAATGACCTCTGCACACACTCATTAGATGCTTCAATACAAAAGATAGGGACAGGGTCTGTTCATTGTGGCTAATGTACATGTGGATTTCCTGAAACAAAATGTAAAAGAAAAGTAGCCAGTATGAAAATGGCAAGATTTCTCTTTTTCATTAATATTGTTCTATAAAAAAACAAATTGTCAAAATGTGCATTGAAATAAAAAACCTGATTTAAACAATGTAATTTTATGATGACACATTCCCCATAATCCACTTTTAGTTATATTCTTAATTTTGTTCCCTCAAATTCTTTTACACATGGTCACAACTAAGAAAACTTGTGATGATCATGTTCCAGATCATGTTAGTATGTTTTTGTTCAATGTGTGATATATAATAAACAGGGATAAATTGCCCTTAAGGTGCCCATGTAATAATTAACAGTATAAACAGAAGACTTATTTTTTTATTGCTTGATATATTTTGCTAACTTAAATACATTTTTATCGGACAACACAAATAATGGGTTTTTAGCAAAACGTTAAGCATTTTATTGTAGTGTTTTATTAGTAAATCATACCAAAAAATGGAAAAAGACGTTTTTTTATGAATCCATTCTGTACTTTTAGGTCTCCAATTTCATACGGAGGCAAAAAAAATAAGTTATTTTCTTTCGAAATTGCATAAAACCAAAGATAGTCTCCATAGTGTAAATTGTCAAAACACTGGTCAGATTAGGGGTAAATTGACCCATGTAAAGACAACCATAGCTAGTCCAGCAAATAAATAGATACTAATGCAAGAATAAAATCTATATTAATAGATCTATATAAAATCTATATTGTATTCTCTAATCTAAAACTGAATAGGTCCATCCACGTGTAGGAGACAGTACTGTGCGGGCTTCAACATCTATTTTGGAAAAATTTTTGCTGCCAATGTTATAACAATTATATATATTAGAATATACCTCTATTCTTCCCCCCGTCAATGACAATCCGGTGGGGCTTTCATTCTTCCGTTTGCAGCCGTTGTGTGTCGGCCACTTGTAGTAGTCCCAGCGGTAACTTGCCGTACTGGATCACTGAGCAGAACCGCCAGTAGTGCGACACATAACTGCGGTGTCGTACCGGTAGAGTTTTGGGAAAATGTTATCAACATTGAACATGTTTCTGGTTCCCTGCGCCCAGTACTAAGCAGCATTTCTAACATTAGTCTGCATAGAACACATCATGTTTCATTTCCTACGCATTTCCCTCCGTCTCGAATACATTTCCGATGCTATCCATTTCAGAGAATATATCTTTTTGAAGACTGTTATTACGTGTGTAATCAGATTGCTGATTCTTTTTAATAGCACAATCGCAGTGTGCACTTTGTGATACTATGAGCTGGTTCTGTGTGAAGAGTCCGCATCCAAAGCCATCCTGTGGTTTCACAGAGAGATACCAGCTTTTGGTATATATATATTTATATATTTGTGTCAATCAGGAATAGTAAAGCCTTTAGTTAAAAGCATGTAATCGGAGTTCTATTTGTACATATCTATATATTCTATTCGTTCACCTGTACATTATGTATCTGTATTAAATTATGCAGCCATTCCACTTATGAATGTTCCAAGACGGATTGTAAATCATCAGTATGTGCCTTGTATTGTACCTGTTACTGTAAGAAATTAACTGCCATAATAAATATATAGACATACTATATGGTCTCGTGCATGGACTTTTTTCTTTCCCCTCTCGATAGATGTGGTATTTAGAGATAAGCTCTTGTATAAACTGCTTGCATTTTCCAAGTACTGTTTAATGATACATTTGTGCCTAGCAGACAATTATCGTGAATAATTAATATATTTAGCTATTATTTACATAATATTTTTCGGTTAGCAAAGTAAGACATGGACATCAATCCACTTTTCTAAAAGATCAATTCTACCCAAACGCATGAATACCAAAAGTATAACAGTTTTGAAACATCCCCTCATAATTCAATGGTCACATGGACTAGCTTAGCTTTATCCAAATTTAGTGTTTTCATAAAATGTCTGTAGGTGACAAAAGGAAGTTTTCTATCAACTCTTCTAGCATGTCAATATACAGGCATAGGTAAAAGTGTTGGCACCCTCGAAATTGTTCCAGAAAATAAAGTATTTTTCCTAGAAAATTATTGCAATTACACGTGTTGTTACACACGTTTATTTCCTTTTGTATGTATTAGAATAGCACAAAAAAAAACTGAGGAAAAAAAAAGCAAATGGGACATAATTTCACACAAAACCCCCAAAATGGGCCGGACAAAATTGCTGGCAAATAACGGTTTCAAGCATGTGATGCTTGTTCAAACTCACCTGTGGAAAATCACATCTGAAACGAGATAAAAAGGTGAGAAGTTCACTCAATCTTTGCATTGTGTGTCTGTGTGCGCCACACTAAGCATAGAGAACAGAAAGAGGAGAAGAAAACTGTCTGAGGACTTGAAAACCAAAACAACAATCTCAAGGTTACAAGACCATTTCCAGGGATACTATAAAAGTGTGATCGGTTGCGGGTTTAGGAGAGGACTGGCTTTCTTAATGTCCATGCAAATGAATACGAGAGAAAGTATGACATGGCTCGGTAATTAGTTCGCTCCTTGAACCTCAGGGAAAACAACTGATTTGGCAGGGGGAAGCTGTAGCCAGTCAGCCATTTCCAGCAATGTAGTATTACATAACCCCATTCAGGTAAAGAACAGTTCAAGTCCGTCATTATGCAAGCTTTTCTCTTTTTTTAGCTCATAAAAAGGGATCTCAGGAGGGAGGCCCCTCTTGTATGATGTCCTTATACTCAAAGAACGCTTATGGACTGGGACTGTCTTCATGAGACAAACCTTTCAATTGGGTTACACTCAACTAATGAGGACTCCACTTTGATATCCTTCTAGTGAAACTGGGCTACTAATCATATTGACCAGTCATGTACACAAACGCCTGAGGAAGAGTCTACTAAATCTGAAACCTTGCTTGTGAAATAATCAATTCCTCAGCAGAGATTTTAATTAAAACGCACCCACTTCAAGCAAAATTGGCCTATTGTTCCTCTTTTGTGTGTACAAGTAGGTGAGCAGTGACCAGCCCAACCGGAATCTGCACCCAGACGCCCGAAGAAAAGGAGCTCATCATTCGCGGTGTGATTTCTTTAAAGGGCAATTAAAGGTATCTACAATTTAGATATTTAAGACCTATCCATAAGACAGGTCATCAATATCCGATTAGTGTAGGTCAAACACCCTGCCCCTCCAAAGATTAGCTGTTATGAGCACCAGCCAGATGTAAACAGAACCGGAAACTTACAACTGTGTACACTGTTTAATGGCTGGTACAAACATTCAGCTCCCATTCACCTGAGAAATGTAGTCTACAAATTAATGATAAAAATGAACACTTAGTAGAGATAGGAGATTGACGTTTCAAAGTGGACCTCGCTGCTGTAGAAGAGGCAGTTCCAGGATGGAATAGTAATGTTATAGTTTTTATTTTTATGTGTTTCTGGTTTGAAAAGAACCTTTTTTTCAAAATAAACTACAGATAAGAGCAGTTACAGAGGAATGGGGGTTTAGATGATGAAAAAATTCAAAAAAGAGCACCAAGGAGCCCAGTACCGCCCCCTATGGGTATCAACAGATGAGAACCCGGTATGTGACTCAAATAGGGTTGTTTTTACACAGTAATGACATTCATAAAATGCAGAAGAACAGATAAAAAAATGAATAAATATATTGGGAGATAAAATGTAATAGAATAGATAAAAAAAGCGCATTATTATTGATTGTCTCATTTAAAAAATAAAGAGTAATGGAAGAGCTGCGGTCGCGATCCCCGTATTTGTTAAAAAGAGATTGCGTCAAACCACTACTCTGCTGGAGGGGTTGTGGTGTGATGTCAGTTTTAGAAAAAAAGTGCATAAAAGGTGGAGAAAAATGGATCGGATGAGAATAGATGAAACAAAAGTGGAGTGTTTAGTATCTATAGATGAGTGACCGAACCTGGCAGTGGGCTATGTGTAAGCGGCTGAGGGAGTAAACCAGTGGTTTTTCCTTCCGTGCGGCACTGCTGTTTGGGGCATTTAATATCAGTGAGAGTTGTGCTAAGTGTGTTTGAGTTTGTGAAGGTGTGAGGGATGGTGTCCTGGATAGGAAAAGCAAACTGAATGCACAGGATTAATTGAGAATGATATCAAAGTTATGCTGTTATACAGGTGTTAGGGACTTTAATATATTAATGACAGATTTGAATGAGACAATGCATGGATTTAATAAAATATTCCATCATCAATAACTTTGTTAAACACAAAAAATTTCTTTAGAACTTCTAATGAATATTCCTCACATTTTATTAAATTCATAAATATTCTACTCCAGAGCGTGCATTAATATATTGAGGCCCTAACCGCTGTATAACAGCATAATTTCAGATGAGCGACAGTACCACACCCCTGCTGCACTTCTGTCCTGCCAAAGTTCGGTGGAGCTGGGAGAAACTTTAATAAAGACACCAAATGTCGCTAAATTCTGTCACAACTCCGTGTTTTGAGACTTTTCAAAACGTTTACATCAGAATTCAGTTGTGAAAGCTTTGACGAATCGGTGTTGCTATGAACGTTGCTCATCCATTCTTCCATCCCTGACTATGCGGGTGGTAAGATATCTGACATGTGTTAGGGCTCCCTCACATGTCAGTGATGTTTTGCACATGCAAAATTAAGTCTGAGTTCTATCAGCGTTTTTGATCAGTGTGTCATCAGAGTTTGGGGAGTACCAGTTTTTATCATCAGAGTTTGGTCAGAGTTTCATCAGTTTTTCGAAAATGAAAAAAAAAATGATGGCGGTTTCTCAATCTTCTTCTGTGAAACAGTCCACGAAGAACAGATCGCACATGGATGGCATCCAAGTACTGTTCGATTTTTTTTTTTCATGGATCCATAGACTTGTGTTGGGAGAGTTTAATCTGAATCTTGGATCAATATCAGACAGGTCTCTGTGCTACTCGTCTGTTGCAGCTCCTGCTTTATCCTTGGACATTTTATATACCTGCTAAATCATTTTATTCAATCCAGTTGAAGCTTCTATAAAAATAAAACTTATAAAGCGATCACACTGAAGCCCAGATGTTACAGGGTCTGAAATCTTCACCAGGGAGTGGTGGGTCTCCCATAGAGGGCTGAAGCATGTGAACACAGCCAAATCGATTCTGCCCTCTTATTCCAGTGATCAAAACGGATCTCAGAATCCAGGTCTCTCCAATTTCACACTCTGATTGCTTTGAGATGCCAAGCATTTTCAGAAAGTGGAGGTACGATCTTAAAATTTTATTAACAACCATCTAAAGAGTTTGTCCACTACCCTCAGTTCCTGGTTTTACTATAAATGCTTTAGGATAATGCCCATAAAGAGTCCCATATACCTTTTCTGCCAAGTTTCATGTCGTTTTATACCTCTGTGCTTCGCTTCCTGTGCCCTGGCATCAGCTCTGTTGTCACAGTCATTGCTTCCTCGGATCACTTCTTACTACATTTCCCATCTTTCCTTTTGTTGGGCTGCAAGCCAGCAGTGAGCACAGACCGGTAACTCTGCCTTAAACCCTCCCACTCCTCCCCCAGAGTCACACACTGTCCCAGCAGCACCTCCTGTACATGATCCTGCAGGGAAGAGAAGTATTGCACAAAGCACCAGAAAACCAGCTCTGGAAATAAAGACTATCTCCTATTCTCCCTCACTGACAGGGATGATAGGATGGATCAATGAATTGGGACAGATTTGAATGCATGCACATTATAAAGGCAATACAGCGGGGTGTATATACATTACACAGGGTATACAGCAGTCTGTGTACATGCATAGAAAACCCTGCTGTATGCATACAGATACAAGGGGGAGAACTGGGTCTACAGCAGCTTTTAGAGAAATAGAGAGCTCTGCTGAGCATCTCCCACCCACACAGCAAGTCTTGCCTACTTGTCAAGTTTCCAGAGCCCAGAACTGAGGGAGAATCTGACGTGACATCACAGGAAGCCATGAGATTCTCCGCCAGAGATCATGTGACCAGAAGAGCAGTTCTGGTTATAGAAGGATTTGGCAAAGCAAAGTATTTAGTGAATTGCGTATCCATTTACATGGAAGGGACATGTAAAGTAGTGGTCAACCCCTTTAAAAAAATATAAAGCCTTCTGAAAATCCATCTATCAAAGCCATGTTCATGAATGTGTATATAACTGAAAATGAAGGACCGCAGTTAATACATATGTACAGTTAGATAAATGACATGTACCATAAAACAAATATTAGTTCAATTCATATGCAGGCTTGTTCTGCTTGAAAGGGAAAATTTGATAAATAACACAAAATAAGAAATTATTAAAAGTGAAAATTGACTTCACTCCCTAGTCATGATTATTTTTTAATTCCCTAGAGCAGTGGTCACCAACAAGGGAATTGGAAGCTGACGCGCCCCCTGGGCCGTGGGGTACTCGGTAGCTGGGCCGGCCGATGCTGGGGGATGTCACAGTGGCGGTGACCCGGTCCGTGACCCAGGGCGGTCAATAAAAGGGGTTTTAAAGAAAAGGGAATATAGTTTTTATATAATGTTTGTGACGCCACCTGTGGTATGTGGCTATATGGAGCCGCCGCTGCGGTACAGAACCTCTGGAGCCGATATTAGTGCAGCAGAGTTGGTTCAGCTCTCCACAGGCAGAGCTTAGCTCCAGGGCAGGAAATGGTGATGTTATAGATGTTGCTGTGCAGTGTAATGCAGGGGATGGCGCAGATAATAACCAGTCCACAACTTATTGGCAGTTTCCTCTTATCTTTACTTGCGGTGGTTAGGCAGACCGGGGCACGGATACTAGCTTGTAGTAGAGGTCCGGGTGGCCTGGAAGCAAGTTGGGAATCCACCTCACCAGGTGAAGTTGGAGGCCTTCCCTTAGCGCTAATCTCTTTGGCCCTGCTGCTTATAGCTGTGCTGTGGCCCTCGTCCCTGAGTAAAACGTCTTTGTGCTCACCCGTATGGCAGGCAGCTTGGGCCCTCCTGGAGTGTCGCTCCCACGTGGTGGTGCTGGGCACTATGTGCTGCTGAGCCTCCGGGCGTCTGATGGGGCCAGGAGACCGGCAGTCTCCTGCACTCCGGTTTCTGCTGCTGGGCCTTCAGTGCCCCACAACCTCGGACTCCGGTGTCCGGTTCTTCTGCGCTTCCCTCTGGGGTGAACTGCCGTGCAGCTCCACTCCCCAGGTCCTTCCTCGTCGCTCTCCTGACTTCAACTCCTCTCTGCTCTCCTCACACTAACTAACCCCGCCTCCAGATCCCAGTTGCTAAGGGGAGGAACTCCCCTTGCTGGTCTGGAGCCAGGAAAGTGTTGCATGCTAGCAAAACCTGATTAGGGGACCCCTCCTTGCTTCCAGGCATGACATCACCCCCTTGTGAGGGAGGCAATGCCACTGTGGCAATCGGACTCCTGTGGTGCCATAAAGCCACATGCCTTGCCACATAGCTCCATCAACTGTATAGTGGCCACAGCAGGTACTACAGGTCCACTATTCATACGGATAAGGGCGGATGTGCCGTACTCAGCCACAGCTACTATACAGTTCATGGAGCTGTTCTGCTCTGCAGCTGATCACATCCAGCTGGCAATCAGGAATAGTCTATTTGCAGGCGTGCCGGGTGTCGCACCCCCACTGATCTGCTACCTATGACATATCCTAAGGCTGTCAATATTAAAGTACCAGACAACCATTTTAAGTCAAATCAAGAAATAATCATTTATGGATAACTTTTCTTGAAAAGTGCATTTATAAAGCCTTAAATAATCTTCTGTTCCCTTTTGTCAGATACTAGATATAGCCTACTTTTGTGTAAGAAAAACATGCAATCTTTTTAGGTAATGCTGTTTTTGTGGGCACCTCATTGTGGGGACACAGGATACCATGGGTGAAGTCTGCTGCCACCAGGAGGCTAGCACTAAGAACATCACCTTAAAAAAATGACTTGGCTCCTCCTTAGCAGGCTACACCTGGCTTACCGTCACTGAGCTGCTCAGTTTAGCTTAGTATCATGCAGGAGTCAGACACAGGTCTGGGATCCAGACCTCTTTCTACCTATGGTTTTTCCTGCTCACATCCTCTTTTCCATCTGAACTATCTAGTACAAGCCCCAGATCCTCTTCTCTTGGAGACACAACATCCTCTACTGAGGGCACAACTGATGGACGCATTGATTTACTGACGTAGCCGCCCCTTGAGGCGGTGGGCACAGTTCTTTCGTTTAGACCATCTCAGTCTCTAGGGTGATCTCCACCTTGCCCTAGCCTTTTCTTCGTAGAGTCCTGGATGTCTGGGTCAGACAATACTACCAGTGTTCTCCATCTTCTCACATCCTCTATTTGGTCTCGAGAAGGTTCATCCCGTTCAAGACTTAAAGCAGGTCCTCTACATGATTCCACTTTCATCGCTTTTTCCATACCCTCCAGAGCGCTTAGTGAGTTTGTGTCCCTGGTGGTCACCCAGGACACCTACCTTCTCCACTAACGTTTCCTACGGTAGATGACTGTTCTGGACGTTTCTACATTCCAAGAGAATTTTTTTTTTCCCGATCGGAGTGATGTTTTCATGCTCTATTTCGACCTAAGAACTTAAACTGCTTGTCAATACTACAGTGTGGGTCCAGAAAGGGTGTCTTTCCTGATAGTGATCACTTTCATTAGCTGAGAATCCAAATAGGTGGTTCTCAGCTGATGCTCTTGGTTCATTTTCCTTCATCTAGAAAAAGTGGTCTTGCATGTAGTATCATCCTTTCTCCCTAAGGTGGTCTCTTCCTTTCACCTTAATGAGGAAATTGCCTTTTTTTCTGCCCTCTATTTCTCGGAGTGCTACTTATGCAAGCTGGGATCAGAGCTGGGTGGCTCCACTTGTCTTGCCACTGCCCCGTTCAGACATTTGAATCCCTGGTTTCTCATGCCAGAAGGTCCTCGCAGAGGTCTGGCTACCTTTTACGAGCTGGATTGAATCTGCCATTCTGAAGCAGATTGGGCTAAAGCCAGAGCGTCCCCAATTCAGGGTCGCAGCTCGCTACACCCGGGCGGTGGGAGCCTCCTGGGTCGTATGCTATTGATATCTGTTCTTCAGCTCTGTAAGGCCTACTACTTGGTCTTCAGTACACATATTTTCAAAGCTTTACACAGATTGTATCTTTGCATTGATAGACGTAAGTCTTAGCAGAAGGTTGCTGCAGACAGCAGTCGCTCGGGTGGTAACCTGAGGGATTGCTATTCTCTCTTTTGCAGCATTTCTAGTTTCCCATCGAAAGGACTACTTTGAGACATCCCATGGTTTTCTGTCTCCCCCAATGAGGTGCCTGAGAAAAGAGGGTTTTTTGGTACTCACCATACAATTTCTCTCTCGTAGCCTTTATTAGGGGACATAACACTTAACCTTGCTTGTCCTGTTGGGTGCGTGATTACATTGTTCTTCTCAGGATGGTAGTTTTCCCTTTGATAATTCTACTGCTTCTTACTAACTGAGAAGCTTGGTGCCGGTAGTCCTGGCGTAGCCTGCTGGGGAGGCGCAGACTCAATTTTTCTTTTAGGTGTTGTTCTTAGTGTCAGCCTCCTGGTGGCAGAACACTACACCCATGGTTTCCTGTGTCTCCTAATGAAGGCTACGTGAAAGTTTTTACAGTACCAAAAATCCTCTTTTTTAATTAAAGCTTGGCCTATATGTTGAGTTTTTGCAGAGAATATTTTTATCAATAAAAGTAAATCAAAATAGAAAACACATGATTAGTTTTCCATAGAAAGATTTCAGTGGCCCTTTTAGATCAGCTGGGCAATGGAGATACCCAAAACTCAAATGTGTCATAAAAATCCATCAACATAATAAAAAGATGAAATTGAGTCAACATTCAGGCAGCACATATAAAAGAAATGTTTATTTTAAAAATGAATTTACTATTTTTCCTAAGCAAGACAAAAGCCTCCCCCACACCCCAAAAAAAAGATAAATAAATCATGAATACAAACTTCAAATTTGCTTCTAAAAGAAATGTCCAGATGACAAAATACCAAAAAAAACAACCCATATATTGCCATGGTTTCTGTGGAGTCAAAGTGAACAATGTCTTTAGTCCTCCTCTTTTTCTACATATGTTTTTCCAGCAGAACGAGCAATTTGTCTGGCAAGATATCGGTCTCTGGCTGAAATAACAGTTTCTTCATTACTGCGTTTTACAAATTTGCTCGTTGAGGAGTTTCCATCTTTTGAGGTTTCCTCCACTTTGCGCTTGGAGTCAGAATCCTTTTCCTGTTCATCAGGTTGATTCCCTTCACACGATGATACCATGTCCCCTTTTCTCTCCACACCCCTATGAGTCTTGGCTTTATCTAAACCCTCCTCCACCTCTCTTTCTGTTTTTCCTTGATATGTCCTTTCTCTTCGGTCGGTGCGATCTTGCTCAGCTCTGCCTCTATTTTCTCTGTCTGGCTGATTTCTATCTGCTTGCTCTTTGTTGTCCGCGCGATTTCGGTCTGACCTGTGTCTGTCCTGCTTTTTGCGTTGTTCTCTGTCAGTGAGATCTAGATCTTTATCAACCCTGTCTCTCCGCTTTCCCTCATCTATTCTTTCTTTGTGTTTCTTGCTATCTTTTTCAATATAATATTCATCATCCTCTCTGCTGACATGTTCTTTTTCTCTTTTTTCATCCCTTTTACTGCGGCCATGTTCTCGCTCTTCGTAATCTTGTTCTCCCCTCCTCCTTTCCCAGTCTTTACTGTTGTGCTCCTTGTGTCTTGTTCTTTCTTCAAAATCTTGACTACTTTCTCTTTCATAATCACGGCGTTGAGATCTGCCACTCTCCATTCTGTTTTTGCCACTTGATTTTGTACTTTTTTCCTTGTAGCTCTGGAAATCATCCTCCTCACTTGATGAGCTTGTGTGTCTACGTCTATAATGAGTTTTTCTTTCTCTTTTGTCGGTTTTACTTGATTTGTTTGCAGTCTCTTTTTCATCCTCACTGGACTCCGTTTCCAAATCATCTGCATCGATGTTCTCCTCCTGGTTCCCATTATTAGGTTCATCAGAATATCCTTTGGGCTTCTCCTGTTTAACCCTATATTTAGAAACAAACATAACGTTTACACAAATATTTCTAGTATTTCTTGAAGTGTATGCAGACAGATTGATCCCAGTTTGCTATATACCGTATATTCCGGCGTATAAGACGACTTTTGAAGACTGAAAAATCTTCTGTCTAGTCTGGGGTCGTCTTATACGCCGGTAATGCTTTTGAACTTTCAGAAATTGACATGCGGGGATACTCTGGGGGTGCTAATAAGCTGCCGTGGCCGTATCCCTGCCATGTCGGAGTTAATATAAGGTGGAGGGAGTTAAAATACGGCGGCGGTAGGTCCAGACAGTCAGCGCTTCTGTGCTGAAACTGACACATCGCTGCGTATTCCCAGCTCCGGACACAGCGCAGGGCTTCTGTGCCGACAGCTTTCACTTGTCACAGAAGCGCTGCGCTGTGTCCGGAGCTGGGAAGTTCGCATCGCTTCTGTGACAATATATGAAAAGCCGCAATTCAGCAGCGGCATAAGCCGGCACCCGACAATTTAGAATAGAAAGAATAGAGCTTCACACATAGATTAGATAGATAGAAACATGTCAGTCACATATATATGAAGTACAGTGACAGTGTTGCTTACTGTACTTGTCATTTAGTGTAAAGGATTTATTAAAACAAATAATAGTGTTTTCATGCACCGTCTCTTTAAAAAAGCCGGCCGGCAATTCAGCATCTGTACCCGACAATTTATAACAGACAGAATAGAGCATCACACATAGATTAGATAGATAGAAACATGTCAGTCACATATATATGAAGTACAGTGACAGTATTGCTTACTGTACTTGTCATTTAGTGTAAAGGATTTATTAAAACAAATAATAGTGTTTTCATGCACCGTCTCTTTAAAAAAGCCGGCCGGCAATTCAGCATCGGTACCCGACAATTTATAACAGACAGAATAGAGCATCACACATAGATTAGATAGATAGAAACATGTCAGTAACATATATATGAAGTACAGTGACAGTGCTGGTTACTGTACTTGTCATCTAGTGTTAAAATAACGGATTTATTTAAAAAAAAATTGGCGTGGGGTTCCCCTTAATTTTAGTCTCTAGCGGAGGTTAAGCAGACAGCTGGGGCAGATGTTTGAAGCCTGGGAAGGGGGTAATACCCACGGAGCTTCCCAGGCTACTAATATCAGCCCCCAGCTGAATACATAGCCTTTACTAGCTATTAAAATGGGGGACCCCCCAAAAAAATGACGTGGGGTCCCCCCTAATTTAATAGCTAGCAAAGGCTAGGCAGACAGCTGGGGGCTGATATTAATAGCCCAGGAAGGGAGCCATGAATATTGGCCCCCTCCCAGGCTAGAAACACCAGCCGTCAGCCGCCCCAGAAATGGCGCATTCATAGGATGCGCCAATTCTGGCACTTAGCCTCGCTCTTCCACGCTGCCCTGGTGCGGTGGCAGGGGGTAATAGGGCTGGGGTTGATGTCAGCTTATAATGCCAGCTGACATCAAGCCCAGGTTAGTAATGGAGAGGCGTCTATAAGACACCCCCATTACTAACCCCATAGTAAAAGTTAAAAAAAACACAAACACCCAGAGTAAAGTCCTTTAATTGAAATAAAGACACAATTCTTTATTGTTCTAAATTAAACCATACTTACCATCACGCCCATTCCAGCTGAAGCCAACGATCTCCTGCAATAAAAGTAAAATAATAAAGCAACCTCATCCTTACCTTTCCATGGTTCCCAGGACAGCTTCAGCTCTGCTACATCGAGATGACAGGCTGGACCGCAGCAGAACGCTGCCATCCAGCCTGTCATCCCGCAGACACTGAGAAGAGCAGGCATGCTTGCGCTCCTCAGTGTCTCGCTGTGACGGCATCCAGATGAGCCGACAATGAACTCAGCTCACCTCCTGGACGTCCGTCACTGACAGCGTGGGAAACTTCTACTGCGCATGCGGGGAGCAGGAGAATTTTCCCACGCTGTCAGTGACGTGCATGAGGTGAGCTGAGTTCATTGGACATGATCTCGGCTCATCTGGATGCCGTCACAGTCAGACACTGAGGAGCACAAGCATGCCTGCGCTTCTCAGTGTCTGCCGCATGGCAAGCTGAACGGCAGCGTTCTGCTGCGGTGAAGCCTGTCATGTGAATGTAGCAGAGCTGAGCCGGTCCTGGGAACCATGGAGAGGTAAGGATGAGGTTGCTTTATTATTTTACTTTTATTGCAGGAGATCGTTGGCTTCAGCTGGAATGGGCGTGATGGTAAGTATGGTTTAATTTAGAACAATAAAGGATTGTGTCTTTATTTCAATTAAAGGACTTTATTCTGGGTGTTTGTGTTTTTTTTAATTACTTTACTAGAAATTCATGGCGGTCATGTCTAATATTGGCGTGACCCCATGAATTTCGGGCTTAGGGCCAGCTGATAATGCCAAGTTGGCCTTAACCCCTTTATTACCCAGTGAGCCACCGCACCAGGGCCCTGGATGAGTTGGGTACAGCGCCAGAAGATGGCGCTTCTATGAACGCGCCATTTTCCGGGGTGGCTGCGGACTGCAATTTGCAGCGGGGGGGGGGGCCAGAAAGCTTGGTTCTCCCTGCGCTGCAGATTCCAGCCCCCAGCTGCCTAGTTGTACCTGGCTGGACACAAAAATAGGGCGAAGCCCAACGTCTTTTTTTTTTTAATTATTTCATGAAATAATTTAAAAAAAAAGGGCTTCCCTATATTGTTGTGTCCGGCCAGGTACAAATAGGCAGCTGGTGGTTGGGGGCAGCCCGTTCCTGCCTGCTGTACCTGGCTGGACACAAAAATATGGCGAAGCCCACGTCAACATTTTTGGGAAAAATTAATTACAAAATTAATAATAATTTAGGAACTGCATCTTTATTAACCCCTCAATTGTCATTTAGTGTTAAAATAAAGGATTTTTTAAAAAGAAAATTGGCGTGGGATCCACCATCATTATAGTCTCTAGCGGAGGTTAAGCAGACGGCTGGGGCAGATGTTTGAAGCCTGGGAAGGGGGTAAAACCCACGGAGCTTCCCAGGCTACTAATATCAGCCCCCAGCTGAATACCTAGCCTTTACTAGCTATTAGAATGGGGGACCCCCCCAAAAAATGACGTGGGGTCCCCCCTATTTTAATATGTTTATGAGTGACAGTTTTCCTGCTATATACCTGCATGTCATAAGAATTTAAATTAAAAAAGGACCATGTTAAATTCAAATCTGTTTTTTTTTAATTTTTACCGGTGTTTGGTATGCGTTGGAAAAGGGGTAGTCTTATACGGTGAATATATCCTAAACTCTATATTTTAACAGGAAAGTAGGGGGGTCGTCTTATACACCAGGTCGTCTTATACGCCGGAATATACGGTAGTTATTTGTGTGTACCAGACAAGTAACATATTGGATAAGTTTGCAGTCAAATGTTAGCAAAAACTGGAAGTTTAAACCCATGTTCACAGTAACCAAATTCAATTAGATTTTGGGGGCACCAACAAATAGTACACAATCCTATAATTACCACCAAATTGTATAGAGTAAAGTACAAAAAAATAGTTTTACAAATAAAATTACTTTATTGGTAAACAATTTTTAAATACAACAACTACAAAAGACAAGACCATAAAAAAAAAAATCAAACAAACCCCTGACGAAGCTGTACGCAAAACGCGCATCGGGGTACTGGGCAGTGTGGTCCTTTATGCAAGATGGCATATGGTGGGTATAGCGGCTAGTTCATGTGATACTTTAACTATACGGGCACCAATGTTGGGGGTCTTTTGACCATTTCAGTTAATATATTTAATAATAAATAATAATCTTTTTATTTATATAGCGCCAACATATTCCGCAACGCATTACAATTCAGACAATTTACAGACATTATGGGCGCTGTCCCCATTGGAGCTCACAATCTACATTCCCTATCAGTATGTCTTTGGAGTGTGGGAGGAAACCGGAGAACTAGGAGGAAACCCACACAAACACGGGGAGAACATACAAACTCCTTGCAGATGTTGTCCTTGGTGGGATTTGAACTCAGGACCCCAGCGCTGCTAAGCACCGAGCTGCCCATATTTTCACTGACATAATTATTTACTTGCAGCGTTGGTGCTGTATATACTCAGGGACTGGTTATACCAATACTGTATATGGCTGCCATATAGATTTAATGTTCCTGTAAATTGTGAGAAACATAATCCTATGCCCTCACCTTTTTTATATACTGTCTGACTTGTTGTGTATTTTTATGCGGTTTATACATCTGTCCACACTGCTCATTTTCCTTTAATTTGGGTTTTCTAGGGGTGGGGGTGTAATGGTCTGTTGTCCTTTGTAGTTTTATTTAAAAATGGTTTATCAATAAATTTGTTATATTAATTGTAAAATGATTTTTTGGACTTTATTATGTACGATTTATTGGTAATTATATGATTATATAAATTGGTCAAATGTGCAAGTAAATTACCCATATCAAAACAGATATCCATAGAAAACTGATGACCCGCATTGCTGACAGGGAGGAAAATCCCAACTGCAATTTTCTGGATACATGATCAGTAAAAATCAATGACAAAGGTTTGTAAGTTTTGTTTGTAAACTTCTTTCTTTATTGGCCAATGGTTATAATTGGTCAGAAAGCAGATGTTTGCCCAAGTTAAAATAAAGGGGTTGTCCAGGATTTAGATTCTTGATTGGCAGCCGAGTTGTTGCATCCAAGAACAGTTAATACACAGCTGTGCTATTCCCAGCACTGTCTATTGAGTCTGAACTCATCGCACATCTAGGTCCTGAACAGCCCATTTAAAGGAACGGTTAATCAAATAAAGAAGTCACGCACCTTGTAGAGTTCTCCAGTGAATAATTGAACTCTAATTAGCAGTGTAAGATTTCAGAAATACATCTATATGACGGAGCCTACTCTTTCTGCTTGCACAAGGAGGCGATGCTAAAAAAATAAATGTCACCAGTGACAAACTTTACTTACTCAGCACTTCTCAAGCTGCATTCAGGAGCTTTCTCTTCGCCCACAGTCTGGTTCAGCAGATGTCGGTAAAAGCCGCTCAAGTCTCTCTGCTTAGTTACATCCAGAGATGCTAAAATTGGAAATGTTGTAAAGTTTATTTAATGTGCGTTTTATTGCATGTGATTGTAGATGTCCTAAAGCTGGAAATTCATCTACATCAGGGTTCCCCAACTCCAGTCCTCAAGGTTCACCAACAGGTCATGTTTTCAGGATTTCCTTACTATTACACAGGTGATGGAATTATTGCCTGTGCAGGTGATGCAATTATCACCTGTGTAATACTAAGGAAATCCTGAAAACATGACCTGTTGGTGGGCCTTGAGGACTGGAGTTGGGGAACCCTGATCTACATCACAGCAGTACCTCATATGCTACAGCAATTGGGTACATACTGTTCCCCTTATTATAATACCTGCAGACTGCAAACTATATCCTACGAGGAATTGTTAAAGGATCTGGGAATGTTTAGCTTGCAAAAAAGAAGGCTAAGAGGAGACATAATAGCCGTGTACAAATATCAGAAGGGCTGTCACATTGTAGAAGGATCATCCTTATTCTCATTTGCACATGGAAACACAAGAAGCAAAGCAATGAAACTGAAAGGGAGAAGATACAGATTAGATATTAGAAAAAACTTTGACAGTGAAGGTGATTAATGAGTGGAACAGGCTGCCACGAGAGGTGGTGAGTTCCCCTTCAATGGAAGTCTTCAGAGGCTGAACAGACATCTGTCTGAGATGGTTTAGTGAATCCTGCATCAACTCTCATTCTATGATTCTATGATACCTGTAAAACCTCACAAGCTATATATTAGGATAGCAACAGTGCTTATATGAATTTTTGGAAAACCAATGCAATCATTTAAGGTCTCTCCCTGCAAACCACAGATCAGGGCATCAAGCCGTATAATCCCCTCCATTCTACAATCGGCTTCTCTTAAGTGGACACGTACTATGAAGCTTGGTTTCTTACAGGGAATCTGTCTGTATGCAGGTCATAGAAAGTTGACTAAGATGATGCATTGATATCTGTGATCCAATGTCTTATTCCAGAGAAAACCATGTTTTTGTTAATATGAAAATGAGCTGTTAAGATCTATGGGATGGACATAGATCTGCCTCCAGAGCTTAGTGTAAATGAAAGGAGGTGTTACCAGTGTGAAACATGTAGATCAGGGGAGCAGGCTGTCAGTCATTACATGTCTTGTACTGGTAACGCCTTCTTTCATTTACAATAAGTTCTAGAGGCAGATTCTCAGGGAGATCTTATGTCCGGCCCATAGATCTTAACAGCTGATTTACATATTAAGAAAAACGTGGATTTCTCTGGAATAAGACTTCGGATTGAAGAAATCAATGTATCATTTTATTCAATTTTCTATGACATGCATGCCCATATAGACAGCTTAGAAGGGTTGAACCTAGTGACAGCATCTCCAGTCATAAAGATAGATATTATTTCTAGCCCTACTACATATTAGGCTATGATCATGACTGCCAACTATTCTGGGTAATAAAAAGACATTGTCACCTTCTATCGCAGCTTCTCTCTTCTCTCGCTCTTCCTCTTCAGCTTTCTCCTGAAGCTTTTTCTTATAGGCGGTTGTGACAAAAGCTTCCTTGTCCTGAAATTCTTCTCCTTCCATTTCACGTTCTTTCTGGATCTTTTTCTCCATTCTTTTTTCCTGTTCCTTCTTACGGTGCTCCACTGCTTTCAGGATGTTCTGGATATACTTAGGCTGAGTAAAATAAAAATGTATGAACTCAAACTACAATGTCCAAATCTTTCGTTTCCCAGCAGCTTTTCTAACAGTTTCTCAATATGTCTAGTCCAGTGAAGTAAGTAAGCATCTGTAAGTGAGACATTTGAATTTTCTTTGTTGCACAAAGCAGTTAAGGGGTTGTTTGTTACGCAAGGTTAGGGAAGGAATAAGTGAACAACAATGGGAAGGGAGCCCAACAACTAGGGAAAGGAGGAGTGGAGACCCCTAGGCAGATCTACAACCCCTGGCAAAAATTATGGAATCACCGGGCTCGGAGGATGTTCATTCAGTTGATTAATGTTGTTGAAAAAAAGCATATTCCTCAGAACTGAGTGATTCCATAATTTTTTCCCTCTGCTTGTTCTGAAAAAAATTACCCTTACCGAGTACCACATTTTTTTTCTTGATTTCTTTTAGTGTTTCTTAAAGCCATAAAGTTGCCATTTGAAATGACATTAGTTTTGTGCCATGTCTGTTTTTTTTCAACAACATTAAACAACTGAATGAACATCCTCCAAGCCCAGCGATTACATAATTTTTGCCAGGGGTTGTAATATCACCCTGCCTACCCTATCGTTCCTGTATTGGTTCTGCACCAATCGTCGAGCAGGAACCTAAGCCCTGAATGTCCCTAGAGCTAGGCCCTGGATAGGGAAGGGATGGGGTGAGCACTAGTCAGGCCCCACTACAAACTAAAGACAACAAGGCAAACAAACAAAGGGGATACACTTAGCTTGAGCAGACACCAGAGAGATAATGCCAACTGTCCTCCAAAAGCACCAAAGACAAGACTAGCTGATTGCCAGTACTCCAAGTCTGCAAAGAGGTACATAGAACTATCACCGGCGACTCTCTTGAGAAACTGAGAGTATTTAACTACCAAGCAAGGGTGTGTCAATCAGCAGCAGAAGGTGGAGGTTGCTGCTGGGTCCTAAAGGAAGAAGGATAAAACTATACTACAGAGATGAGGGGATCAAGAAGGCATCTGCAATGAAAAAGCTCAGTGACCTTCTACAGCTGGCTCCAGAGTGACTGTCTGTCACACCTGACACACCCGTGACAGTGTTGTACTACTTTTATACTGATGACCTATCCTCAAGAATAGGTCATCAATATCAAATTGAAAGGGGTCCAACACACCCAGCATTGCTACCTGTTCTCATTTTGAATGAATAAGATCAGATCTGCAGTATCCGGCAGCGACTACTACACAGTTGATAGAGCTGTACAACTAATAACAACCGACTGCCGCCAGCACTGAGAACAGCTGATCGGTGTGGGGCCTCCACCGATCTGATAGTGATAACCTTGGAACAATCTTTCAATATTAAGACACACTTCATTGGATTTAAATGGATTTGTCTCACCAAACACATCCACTTTAATATGAGATTTACTGCACTGATCAGCCTAAATCCAGAGTAAAAGATGATGTAGCTGGACATTCAACTGCAATACTATATGGCTGCCATTTAGATGCATGGCTTTACATGTATGGGCCAAGTACGCTAAAGAAAGAGCACCGACTTTTTAGCAGCTCTTAGCTGTCACGAGTGGGTGACACAGGCCGTAACGGGTCCCAGGACCTATTACAGAAGCAATTTTGTCTTTATACTAGAATTTACTATCTAGGTTTCATCTATTAATACTAAGGTACAACCCATCATGCAATACGCCCCTGTCAGGGGAACAGGTCCCTGTCGGGAGATTCAGAGTATGCATCGTGAGATTATCTTACATACGCAGCAGATAAAAGAAAAAAACATAGGAGCCAATTCATCATTAGTTTTGCATCTTTTTTTAAAACAACTTGGTCTTGTCTTTTTTTGTTGTTGTTTTGGTTATCCAGATGTTTCAGCCAAATGAATCATTTGCCACTCTTGAAATGTTGCAAAATGTTAAAGTGTAACATATTTTGCACCATACCAGGGTACTGTGGTACATCTAACTTTTTTCTGCTCAGTTGAAGACTAACATACAACCAGGGCTGTGGCGTCGGTAAGCCAAACCTCCGACTCCTCAATTTTCATGACACCGACTCCAACTCTGACTCAGAGTCCTTCATACATGGCTCATGTTTAAGTGATAAATTTACTGTAGCACCGATTCATCTCAGCTAAAAGTCTAGACCCTTAGATCAGGAATAGTACAGACATTTATAGGATATTTCATAACTTTCCCAAATTCTTATGAAAAAATATTCCCCACAAACTGCATTGAACTACTGTACCCAATTTATTATATATTTTTGGAGTCGGTCCATTTTATTCCGACTCCACGAGTCCGACTCCACAGCCCAGCATGCAACATGTTCTCATCAAAACTATTGTACAACTTTTTAATCTAAAAAGGCGGTTAAAAATACAAACAAACAAAAAATACCAAAAGAATAAGTAACTTTGAATTTTTGCCATCAAACATTGAATGCCATGAAATAATTTAGATTTTTATTTTTGTTGCTTTTTCACCCCTGAGGTTGTATTGACTTTTATCTAATCTATAATATTAATGATTACAAATGAAATGTAACATTTAGCATTCAGTTCATGCATTTAGCACAGGGATACCTTTCTATCCTTTCCAGAGAGCATCTTAGCTGCATTATCCTCCTTATTCTTCTGCATGTCATCATACACACTGTCATATTCATACACGGATGCATCCTCCTCCAGGGCTTTCTGCATTTCCAGCTTGGTCTTGGAAGAGAGATATAAACATGAACATTTCTGCAATTCATCATATTTTATTACAATGATCTCAGAATGATTCAGATAAACCTCATTAGATCTTCCCCAGAAAGGTCAAGTTCAACCACCCACCTGTGAGCTACTAGATAATAGTGAGATTAACCAGAATTCTTCACAATATGTATGGAAAGCTTCAATTTACACAAGGTGCAGTATTGCAACACTTTAGTGTTTCTATGGCAACAATACATCACGTAAAGAAAAGAGCTTCCAGTTTCCAGCAATGCACGGTCACTAGAAATAGTCCTGCTACTTTATCTCATTTCAGCAGAGTCAGGATGAAATGTGTCACCTGTGATGTCACATGCGCGAACGTGTAATGTTGTGTGTACAAGGTGCCTTACTGAAGAGCCAAGTAGCGTGGGTCAGGTACTGATACACAAGCTGCCACTAGACAGCTTAACAAAAAGGCAGTCCCCGCATGTGTTGCAGCTAACAGCCACAACACATGCAGCCGCGGGGACATATTATTAGAGCACAGCAGAGCTACTCGAATAACACCAGAGCATACTCGAATAGCACTATATCCAAGCAAGCTCGCTCATCTCTAGTAAGCACCGCACCCTACTTAAGCTTCCAGCTTACTGCTGGAAGCTGCCAGATATAGCTTTGTGCTTCCCTGCTTTAGGTCTGTGGTTTCTGCTCCAGTTTAGCATTGTTTTCCTGTTTTGACCTCGGCTTGTTTATTGATGTTTCTCCAGACTGACGATTTTGTACCTTTGCTGCCCTCTTGGTTTTGACCAGGCTACCTGACTATCTTTCTTGCCAGCTTGCGCCACCGAACAGTAGCTGACACTGCGGCCCTTGCCCAGGGACCCCTGTGTACAGTGGGGAAAAAAAGTATTTAGTCAGCCACCAATTGTGCAAGTTCTTAAAAAGATGAGAGAGGCCTGTAATTGACATCATAGGTAGACCTCAACTATGAGAGACAAAATGAGAAAACAAATCCTGAAAATCACATTGTCTGATTTGGAAAGTATTTTTTTTTAAATTTTGGTGGTAAATATTTGGTCAATTACAAACAAGCAAGATTTCTGGCTCTCACAGACCTGTAACTTCTTCTTTAAGAGGCTACTCTGTCCTCCACTCATTACCTGTAGTACCGGCACCTGTTTGAACTTGTTATCAGTATAAAAGACACCTGTCCGCAACCTCAAACAGTCACACTCCAAACTCCACTATGGTGAAGACCAAAGAGCTGTTGAAGGACACCAGAAACAAGATTGTAGCCCTGCACCAGGCTGGGAAGACTGAATCTGCAATAGGCAAAAAGCTTGGTGTGAAGAAATCAACTGTGGGAGCAATAATTAGAAAATGGAAGACATACAAGACCACTGATAATCTCCCTTGATCTGGGACTCCACACAAGATCTCACCCCGTGGGGCCAAAATGACCTCAAGAATGGTGATCAAAAATCCCAGAACCACATGGGGGAACCAAGTGAATGACCCCGCAGAGAGCTGGGACCACAGGCTACGCCTAAGCCATTACATGTTTGGGCCAGTCTGAAGTTTGCTAGAGAGCGTTTGGATGATCCAGAAGGAAGCCCTCCATTCTCCAGAAGAGTATTGGGAGAATGTCATATGGTCAGATGAAACCATGAAACTGTTTGGTAGAAACACAACTCGGCGTGTTTGGAGCAGAAAGAATGCTGAGTAGCATCCAAAGAACACCATACCTACTGTGAAGCATGGGGGTGGCAACATCATGCTTTGAGGCCGTTTCTCCGCCAAGGGACCAGGATGACTGATCCGTGTACATGAAAGAATAAATGGGGCCATGTATCGTGAGATTTTGAGTGCAAACCTCCTTCCATCGGCAAGGGCATTGAAGATGAAACGTGGCTGGGTCTTTCAGCATGACAATGATCCCAAGCACACCGCTAGGGCAAGGCAGGAGTGGCTTCGTAAGAAGCATTTCAAGGTCCTGGAGTGGCCTAGCCAGTCTCCAGATCTAAACCCTATAGAAAACGTTTGGATGGAGTTGAAAGTCCGTGTTGCCCAGCAACAGCCCCAAAACATCACAGCTTTAGAGGAGATCTGCATGGAGGAATGGGCCAACATACCAGCAACCGTGTGTGCCAAACTTACAGAACACTTTTGACCTCTGACACTGCCAATAAAAGATAAAGTATTGAGATGAACTTTTGCAATTGACCAAATACTTATTTTCCACCAAAATTTGAAAAAAAATTCTTTCCAAATCAGACAATGTGATTTTCAGGATTTGTTTTCTCATTTTGTCTCTCATAATTGAGGTCTACATATGATGTCAATTACAGGCCTCTCTCATCTTTTTAAGTGAGAGAACTTGCACAATTCGTGGCTGACTACCGTATTTTTCGGACTATAAGACGCACCGGACCATAAGACGCACGTAGGTTTTAGACGAGGAAAATAATAAAAAAAAAAATTTAAGCAAAAAATGTGGTCATGATGCACTTTTAAGGGGGAGGGGGTCTTCTGCTGACACTTGTATAGGGGTAATGTCCCCCAATTCTGACAATATCCCCCATCCTGGTATATATGCCCACCCCCCCTTCATTTAATACATCGTCCCCATCCTGGTATGCCTGGCACCCCTCCATCCTGGTATGCATGGCACCCCTCATCCCCAATCCTGGTATGCATGGCACCCCTCATCCCCAATCCTGGTATGCATGGCACCCCTCATCCCCAATCCTGGTATGCATGGCACAGTAATCCCCATCCTGGTATGCATGGTACCCCTCATCCCCAATCCTGGTATGCATGGCACCCCTCATCCCTATCCTGGTATGCATGGCACCCCTCATCCCTATCCTGGTATGCATGGCACCCCTCATCCCTATCCTGGTATGCATGGCACCCCTCATCCCTATCCTGGTATGCATGGCACCCCTCATCCCTATCCTGGTATGCATGGCACCCCTCATCCCTATCCTGGTATGCATGGCACCCCTCATCCTTATCCTGTTATGCTTGGCACCCCTCATCTTTATCCTGTTATGCTTGGCACCCCTCATCCCTGTCCTGATATGCATGGCACCCCTCATCCCTGTCCTGGTATGCATGGCACCCCTCATCCTTATCCTGTTATGCATGGCACCCCTAATCCCTGTCCTGGTATGCATTGCCCCCTCATCTTTATTTTGTTATGCATGGCACCCCTAATCCCTGTCCTGGTATGCATCGCACCCCTCATCCCTGTCCTGGTATGCATGGCCCCCTCATCTTTATTCTGTTATGCATGGCACCCCTAATCCCTGTCCTGGTATGCATGGCACCCCTAATATGCATGGTCCCCCTAATCCCCATCAAGATGCACATACAAAAAAAAATAAACACTCCTACTCACCTTTCTTCTCTCCTCCAGCGCTGCGTCCTGTCTGCCTGCACTCATCTCTCCATGTGAGCCGCGCATGACGTCACTGCCAAGCGCGGCTCACAAGGAGAGATCAGCTGAAGGAAGTCACTGCTCCCCACGCCGGGACTGTGTGTGCGGGGAGCAGTGACTTCACTCTCCTTCATAGCCGGCACACAGCGGAGCCTGCGGCTCCTGCTGCTGCCGGCTATCTCGCGTGCCCGCTCATTAAAGGGCATGAATATTCACCCCTTTCCACTCCCATGGGCGTGGAGAGAGGTTGAATATTCATGCCCTTTAACAGCGAGCACACGCGATTCCGGCAGCAGCAGGAGCCGCGCTTCGCTCCGCTGTGTGCCGCTATTAAGGAGCATGAATATTCAGTGCTCCCCATGCCCAATGGGCGTGAGGAGCACTGAATATTCATTTTCTTTAGCAGCGGGGACAGTGTAGGCTGCAGCGGGTAGCTGCTGCCTCCTGTGCCCCGCTCCTCCACCGCTACCGCTCCCCCCACACCCCGTATATATATATACACCCCCCCAACATTCGGACTATAAGACGCACCCCCCATTTTCCTCCAAAATTTTGGAGGAAAAAAAGTGCATCTTAAGGTCCGAAAAATACGGTTAATACTTTTTTCCCCACTGTAAGTCCAGGACCCTCTATAGGGAGTTAAAGTGTGAAGGCCAGAGCAACCCAGGGTTCTGGGAAACGGAGTAGCTTGCACCAAGTCTGTTCATGGTAGCCATTTTACAGAACCTCCTTACAGGAACCTTTTTTCTTTTTACACTACAACTGCCTTGCTGCTCCAGGATGAGTTATAGGACAGTAGCTGAGGCTCCTTCTGCAGTCAGTTCTCTTACAGCCACAAATAGATTTGAGAGGTGGAAGGAGGGAAATGGCCGATCTTCTTGGACACATATATAGAATGCTATGTAGATTTCTCTTTTTTTTCAGTGTAATATTAGAAAATAGATTAGAGGGAAGAATTTAATTTTTATTAAAGGGTTGGCCTGGTTACATGGACAGGAAAGGTGATAACTTGCTGATCGGTGGGTGTCTGTCTGCACCAATCGGCACAACAGGAAACTTTTATCCCTTTTACAAAATGAAGCAGAAGATCGGAAGCTCAACCGCCACTCCTCTGATTCTGTAGTGGGCTGCTGGGTAATAAAAAAGTGAGCGCAGCGATCGTCAGCCCCATGGGGAATGAATGGAGTGCAGATGAAGGCATGTGCACATAATCTATTATATCTGACAAGTGGCATCCACGGTTTTCATAGACAGCACATGTACCCAGGTTATTCTGTGGGGATGTGCACGTCAGATTTTTTCCTTGGATAAAGAAGTCCAAAGGAAAAAAAAAATCGGTGACGTCCAATTTTGATCTGAGTGTCGGATCAAAATTGACAATGCAAGTCTATGGGTCCATGGAAAACATCGGACCAAACTTGGATGACATCTGAATGCAGTCTGATTTTCACGGACTAAAAGTAAAGCTAGACAGCGTCCACTTCAGGGTGTTGTTAAAATATAAATTATTCTTTTATTCCGCCATACAGAAATCACAACGTTTCGACTCCAAGAGTCTTTGTCAAGTGGAGTCGAAACATGAAACAAGGGCAACATAGTGGCTCAGTGGTTAGCACTGCAGCCTTGCAGCGCTGGGGTCCTGTGTTCAAATCCCACCAAAGACAACATCTGCAAGGAGTTTGTATGTTCTCCCCGTGTTTGCGTGGGTTTCCTCCGGGTTCTCCAGCTTCCTCCTGCACTCCAAAGATATACTGATAGGGAATGTAGATTGTGAGCCCCGATGGGGACAGCGCCAATATTGTTCGTAAGGCGCTGTGGAATTAATGGCGCTATATAAGTGTGTAAAATAAATAAATAAGTGGACGCTGTCTATCTTTACTTTTTGCTGCTGCTTGCCAAGTGGGTTCCTTGGATTGTGGAGACGTGCGTCCCATTTATAGAGTGCTGTCAGCTGAATCTTGTTGGGTGATTTTCACAGACTCACATAATGGAGAAACATTTTATTTTCTTCTCTCCACCTCCGAGAAAAACTGATGCCACTCTGATCAAACTCTGATCGGAATAATAGTACAGCTTTTCTCGGATGTAGAGAAATCGGTCGTGTGCACCTACCCTAGTTGGGATAAAATTTCCCAGTTCTACCAATCAAAGCGGGTCCAAGCACTTGGACCCCCACCAATCCAAAAGTTATCACATATCCTGGACAGCCCTCTTTAAATCTATGAATTTGGAGCTATGCAATTGTGTTTTAGTACATATTTTGAACTCTTTGGCTTCTTTCTATTATTTCAGTGGTCCCCAACCTTTTTTGCACCAGGGACCGGCTTGAAGCAAGATCATTTTTCCATGGCCCAGCAAGGAGGGGGTGGGGTGGGCGGGGCTTTGGTCATATGGGGGCGGGGTGATGGAGGGATTTGGAGTTTAGTGCATACTTATCATATAGTGTAGACCAGGTCCCCGCCAGGAGCTATGCCAGGAGCCCCACATAATGTGCTGTGCCAGGAGCCGCATCACTGAGGCCCCATCACGCCCTGCAGCAGGACAGGGCAGCTGTCCTGACAGCTGCTGTTCAGCTGCATTTACTTCATCCCAGGGGCGGACACAGACTGTAGTGGGCCCCTGTGCAAGAAATTTTTGGGGGCCCCCCCCGCCCTTCATAAGGCAACAAAGTCATGTAAACATAACCCCCCCATGTGCATCTCTCACCCCCCCATGTGCAGCTCACCCCCCGTGCATCTCTCATCCACCCCCCGTGCATCTCTCATCCACCCCCCGTGCATCTCTCATCCACCCCCCGTGCATCTCTCATCCACCCCCCGTGCATCTCTCATCCACCCCCCGTGCATCTCTCACCCCCCCGTGCATCTCTCATCCCCCCCGTGCATTTCTCATCCCCCCCGTGCATTTCTCATCTCTCCCCTCCCCCCCATGTGCATCTCTCATCTCTCCCCTCCCCCATGTGCATCTCTCATCTCTCCCCTCCCCCCCATGTGCATCTCTCATCTCTCCCCTCCCCCCCATGTGCATCTCTCATCTCTCCCCTCCCCCCCATGTGCATCTCTCATCTCTCCCCTCCCCCCCATGTGCATCTCTCATCTCTCCCCTCCCCCCCATGTGCATCTCTCATCTCTCCCCTCCCCCCCATGTGCATCTCTCATCTCTCCCCTCCCCCCCATGTGGATCTCTCATCTCTCCCCTCCCCCATGTGCATCTCTCATCTCTCCCCTCCCCCCATGTGCATCTCCCATTCCCCCCACTCCTAGTTAATTGTATTTAAAAAAAAATAAAACTTGTTATACTTACCCCCATGCGATCCCTGCAGAATCCTGGCGCTCGTCCAAATCGCTGACACCAGGTTCTCCTGCCTTCCGGTCATGTGACGGCACCGTCACATGACCGGAAGTCAGAGGAATTATGAGATGTCCTGGACCCGGCGCTTTGCATGGGGCCGGGGGCCCCATGAGGAGAGAGACGCACAAGAGGGGGGCTCCGAGGGGGCTCCTACCGGCCGGGCCCCATACTGGAGTCAGGGCAGTCATGCCCTGATGGCGGCCCTGCTGGAGGCTGGAGGGGCCCCCTCTCCCTCGGGGCCCCCGTTCAATGAACCGGCTGCACGGGCGGTAGTTCCGCCCCTGCTTCAGGACCTGTGGTGACATCACAGTTATGTACCTTGATGTCATCACAGGTCCTCTACAGGTCTACCCTGCGGGAGTCTAGAACAGCGGGCAGCATCCACCCCACACAGTGTGCTCTGAGCCACCGCAGACCAGAGCACACTGTCAATGTTTAGTGATTGTCTGTGGCGGTGCCGCGGACCGGCTGAAAAACCCCAACGGCCCGGTCCTGGTCCGCGGACCGGCGGTTGGGGACCTCTGTATTATTTCATGTAGCTGATTGCAGAAAGAATTAACAGTGAATCCATCAGTGAGCTTGTTCTGACGTCAGAGTCTGTAACTCACATCTTTTTTTCTCCTGAAATCCTTGAAGCGGATTTATGACAATATGAAAGTTCAACTCAGCTTTGATCATAAAAATAAGAAGGAGTTCAGGAGAAGAGAGATGAGAGTTACAAACCAGAGAAATCAGAAGGCGCCCGCTGACTGATTCAATATTAACACATTCTATAGACAGCCATAAATGTGATAGAAAGAAGCTCTAGATAGCTAGCGTAAGTCTCGAATTTGTGTTGAAACCAAATTGCAAAATTGATCTTTAAACAAAAATGTCTCTCAAAATGTGTCCATATCTTTTAAGAGTAGAATATTAGAAAAAAAGGAGTATTGTTTTAAAATTGTATTTTGAGTTGTACGTTAGAGGTTTTCTTGGCAAGGAATTCTCAGCAAAAAATAAGTAGTTTAGTAGTTCGAGAGCGTGTATTGAATAGATAGTTTTGGAGTGGGCTGGGCATCTGTGGTCAATAATCACAGGGCGAGCCTATCAAACATCATCTTGTCAATGTCATTCTGATGTGAAATGAGTGGCATGAATATTACAGTGTATCCACAAATCAGTTCAGCTATTGCAATGTACTTGAGATGACGCCTTGGGCTGAGCCTTAGAGAGAATTAATATAACCTGGATCAAAAAGCTGAAGGTTTTACAGTAACAGTATGTACTTTTATTTTACAAGATGGTATACAGAGCGAACATTTCTGATATAAGCATAGGTTTTATAAACATTGTCCCACATAACCTACCCATATTATATCTAATTGCCTTTACATTTTGACAGTGTACTCGTTCATTTGTATTTCTCTCTATCTAAAATGTGGCCAAGGATGAAGAACACACAATACCTGCTTCATCACGCGTTTCTTTAGGGCTTCTTTTTGCAGAGTTTCGCCAACTGACATCTAGAAATACATAAAAAAAGGTATTTATGTATAAAAGCAACTGAAATAATATAGGGAATCAATTAAAGTATGGGACAGACTTACACACAGGCAGTTTCTGGTGATATTATCTATGCTAGTGGTGATTAACTTACCATTTTATAAGGGCTTAAAATGTGGCCTTTGATGCCATCCAAGGGCCAAATATTCCATTTGTATCAATTAGCAGTAATATTATGCATTATGTAAAGTGAATAAACACCTCTTAGTGAATACCGACCAAGAATTGGTTCCAACAGTAAAAAAGTGGTTCCAGGATCGGAAGCTGGATAGTTTCTATCACTCCTTACTATCAAAAGCACTATTACATAGAAAGCTCGTATTCTTTCAAAAACATCTCCAAAAAAACAACCTTTTCATACTGTATCCGTGGTCTAAGACAATAGAGAATGTTTGTAAAGTTAACTGCTCCAGCATTATCATGTAATTTTTGCTAAAAAAAAAAAAAAAAACACACAACAACCCCAAAAAGACTCTTTTTCATGACTTGTACCATATTAACATAACATATTAAATAACCTAATAGATTATTAGAATATAGTCATCATTTTCATTATGCCTGTTGGACAGGAGCTGTGTAATCATCTTCACTTAGTGTGATAGGCGTTTCTGTATCCCCCATACCTCAAACCAGCTGGATTCAAAATTCTCATTTTAATTTTAGACAGGAAAACTGTCAAAAAAGATTATGCAGCCATTTCAAAGTAAATACCCCATTCTAATCAGGTCTAATACATCTATTTAATAATGTACGAAGTTTGTATTGTAAAATCTGGTGAAAGATCCCCTTTCTCACGATAAGCTTTTGGTCAGTTTTTGATGTTACAGATTTTCTGCACCTATTAGGTAAATTAGGTTACTTGTGTTTGTATTGCTGCATTTTTTGCCTCTTTTTGGCATGTCATATTTTAAACAAAGTTACTTTCTTTTTTATTCTTCCTGGTGTTTGGCTTTGATAAAACTTTATTGATACATTCATGGGTAGATTACATGCATTTATGATGCGCTTCGACTGGGGAAATGCAATAAAACACTTGTGCGTTTTTTAACTGTAGATTTTCCACCTCCAATGCAAGTCTATAGGAAAATCTTCACGTAAAACTCAGTGTGTACCCAAGAGAAACTGACATGTTGCGGATTTGAAACAAGCACCGCAGGTCAGTTTATGCTGAGTACAAAAAAAAGAAGCACAGAGGGCATGAGATTTCTATAAATCCCATCCACTTTGCTGGAGCTGCGTTTTTGATCCAGCAAAAATACACAGCATCAAGAACTCATCATGGGCACACAGCCTAAAAATTCAGAAATGTGCAAGGTACGGCACAGAAATAAATAACTTATATGTAAACTTAAGTCAATTAAGTTGGATATAAATAATCAGTACATTTATGCTTAGTTTTGTGGGACAGTGTTTGGGATTTTCACTGGTTGATTTCTAACCAAGGCAGTCTACATCCCCCAAAAGTAACTATAAAGAATATATTGGATTTGTATTACACAGTTTTCATGTATCACACAATATACTGTACCCTTAAAAATGTACATTGAAATTGTAACATCAAGAAGTCATGGAATTATACATATCAAAAGATCACTAGACATGTTAATGATATGCAAAGTATGAAAAAAATGCGCCTTGGCTGAGATCAATGAGATTATTAATGGATTGTCTGTGGAATGTTCTGCCACGCTGAAAGCACTTGTACACACAAATCATCAAGATCCTCTGCTGGCAGCTCCCTTTTGCAATTGCTGACAAATGACATCCCAGGTGTGTTTGATGGCAGACATGTCTGAAAACCTGGTAGAAAATTTAGGCCATGCAGGTTGCTTACAGTAGCGCGAGTAACATGCAGCCTTGCATTGTAGTTTTGAAAAACGGCTCCTGGGACACTTTCACCATCACTCGTGAAAGCCTCTTTATAGTGTTTCCCACATCAACTCCAGACCAATCTCTGTGTCCAAGACAAAAGACTCATCACTGAAGAGGATAGATCTCCATTACTGTATTGCTTTACACCATGATGTCCTTTGTGAGCTGTGGTGTGAGACCAGTGGAACATCTATAGCTGGACGTCTGGCTCGTAGCCCAATGTGGTGCAAACACCTTCTGATGTTCTGTAGACACTGTAGCCATGATGAGTAAATTTGGTGGGAATGTGACAACAATCCTACTCCCAGGGTAATGGTGTGGGGTGGCATTATGCATGGTAGTCAAACCCTTCTTATCTTCATTCCAGGTACATTTAAATTTTCGAAAAGTGTAGTATAGATAACAGATATAACTCCTACAACTAGTTTCTCATGTCTGTGGCACAAGTATATTTTCTGCCTAAACCCACTGCACACATCTCGCTAAGTACAGCACATGTCTAACTAGTCAAGAAAAGCTCTAATGACATCAGTCTTCAACACCAAATAAGTCATTGCTGTCAGAACTGGATGAATATAGGGAAGGTCCCTGAGAATGCAGGTGGAAGAGCGCCATTGTTTTTCCTCCATTAATTTGTTTCAGTACACCTTATGAAACATTGAATAGTGTCCATCCTGTCATCAGTGTCCACTTACATACGCACAGCTGGACTATACATGAGTCGCATAAGACCAAAGCAAATAATGCGACCTGTTCTACAAAGAAAACTCTCAGAGAAAGATGTTCTTCATTTTGGTATGAAAAAAAGTGATGGCAGCGAAAGGATAAGGAGGCTTTGGCGTGAACACTCTTATGCCGGTCACATCTTGCAGTATACATAGAGAAAATTTACCAAATTAAGATTTCAATGTGTGCTACGGTTCAGGCCGAATGTGCCATATATCGCCTATAAGTTTCCAAAGTATATATATATATTTTATTTTAATATACAGTTTTTATTAATATTTTGAAAAAGGAACATAACATACCAAATCAAGGTAATAATCAAATACCTGTTTGCAAGACAGGGTATAAAGTGATGATTTTCACTTGTTTGATTGGTAAAGCAAAGCAATATAAATATAAACAATATAAAAACTTAATCACATTGTAACTTACATCAGTTTAATCAGTATGTAATCCAGTTGATACTTTGAATTATTGAAGCCATCTTGTTAGATTAGACCACCTATATTAGTATTATAGACCAGTACCAAATGATCCCTCCATCCCACTCTCTCTCCCCCTCCCTTAATTTAGGCGTAGCAGTCCTAGGCTATCCTTAAGATCCTCCAGAATGCACCATGCCGTGGAAGTGAAGGGGTCCACCACTTTCCTTTCTTCATCTAACGAGCAGCAATTTACAATAAACTGCTTCCATTTCGGAAGAAATTTGCCAGCCTGCGTCTCCTTATTGCTAAGGGCGTCTTGTTTCTCTATTCCCATAAAATGTTTCATTTGAGCTGTCAGCTCATCAATGGGGGGGGGGGGGGGTGTTGGGTTCTAGCCAATATTTAGGTAATTGTTTTTTTGCCAGGATAAGTAGGGTGTGGAGCAATTTGGGAGGGTTTCCCCTCTTCCCCTCAGGGTTCTCTGTGTTGTTCCAAAAATGTAACAAGGCTAGATAGGGGGAGAGAGTATAACCCGGACCCCAAATGGTGATGATCATATTTAATATTTGTCCCCAATATGAAACTGTGGCCGAGCATGACCATAGGCCGTGCATGAGGTCGGAGAATGGAAGGTGGCATTTAGGGCAACCTGTTAACCTGTTTGAAAGCAGATCTTTTTTAGGTATGTTAAATGCATAGGTGGCGCCATGTACGATTTTATATTGCGTTTCTCTCCATGACTCGTTTATAATGTGTTTTCTTAGTAAATTCCAGCCTGTCCTGATCTTATCAGAGATTTCCACATCTTCCATCTGTTGTCTCCAATATCTGAAGAAAGTATCTGGGTGAACTCCTAGTACATTAGATCTCATCACAGAATAGAGGACAGATATTGAAGGGGTACCCGTTGGAGATAACAGAATGACATCCAATTCATTTTGAGAGACCTCAAAGGTCACATCTTTTAAATTGGCCATAATGATAGTTTGATTTGTTCATATTGGAAATAATGTTGGGGAGGTAGAATGTATCTATCCAAACACTCGGTACATGTCATCCATCTCTGCTCAGTTGGATGGAAAAGATGAGATACGTTGTCTACACCTGCTTGTCGCCATTTCAGAAATAGTTTATTTTCATTACCCTGGGGGAATTCTGGGTTTTGCCATATCGGAAGGTATTTTGAAATCCTGAAAGAAGGGCCGTATTTTTTCCTGACTGCCTTCCAAGCGAAAACAGTGTCCCTAAGGATTGTTGACTTTTTAACTGCCAAGGGAAGGGAAGTGAAACCAGAGTGAAGGAGGGCAACCAAGTCTAAGGGGTACGCATAATCGTCTTCCAACGTATAGTCAGGATATGTACGTCTCTTATGGAACCAGTCTATTATATATCGGAAAAGGCAAGCAAGATTGTAATTTCTGATGCTTGGGAAATTAATGCCTCCGTCGTCTTTGGAAGCCATAAGTTTACTCATCCTAATACTGGAACGTTTTCCTTTCCAAATAAAGTGACTGAAGGCCCTATTGAGTGTAGTTACGTCCGTGTGTTTCAGGAGTAATGGTAAGGTTTGTAGTTGATACATAATCCTGGCTGTACTGATCATTTTTACTAGATGGGTCCTACCCATAAAAGATAGGGGCAAATCATGCCATGATTTTAATTGGTTGATGATTTTTTTTATAAGAGGAGGTTGTTTAAGGTGTATATAGATGAAGGTAAACGGCCTATTTTAATTCCCAGGTAGGTGATATGCGAGGGTGCTAAGGGTATACCATCTAAGGACCCAGCTGAGCAGAGTTTTATTCCCTTTTTGGTTAACAGGAGTATTTCACATTTTTTACATTGATTTTAAATCCTGAATAAGAGCCGAAATTTTTAAGTAAGTCTAATACTACAGGTAGATGTTGAGTGGGGTCAGACGTAAATAGAATGACATCGTCAGCAAAGAAAGCCGCCTGAATTGATTTCCTAGTGAACTGAATACCTGTGAAAGTGCTTGGATCAGACAGAATGCGGACTATGGGCTCCAGAGCTAAGTTGAAGAGGAGGGGGGACAACGGACAACCTTGTCTCGTTCCTTTCTCAAGGGGGAATGGAGTGGACAGGAAACCCGGGGTGTATACCTGAGCCCTTGGAGATGAATATATATTCCGAATGTAGTTAAAGAAGGTGCCTGCTAGTGACATTTTTGTTAAGACCATATACAGCCACTCCCAGTTTATATTATCAAAGGCTTTTTCCGCGTCCAAAGAAACAATTGCTGGAGAGCCCTTTAAATCTGGTAAGGAGTGAATTTTATCTAGTACCAGTAGTACTTTTCTGACATTTAGTGTGGCCGAGCGAACTTTTACAAAGCCCGTCTGGGCAGGGGATATAAGATGGGGTAAGATGGAGGCCAGTCTGTCAGCCATTATTTTAGACATGATCTTAATATCAGTATTAATGAGAGAGATTGGTCTGTATGAGTAGGGAATATCTTTATCTGGTTTTAGTAGTAATTTAATATACGCTGTGTTTGCAAAAGGAAAAATGGGGTCACCTTGAGATATTTTATTAAAAATTGATTCCAATAATGGGGAAATTTCCTCTCTCAGAGATTTAAAAAATTCAACTGTGTAACCGTCTGGGCCGGGTGCTTTGTTCGGTTTTAGATTCTTAATTGTACTTGTGACCTCTTCCAAAGAAATAGGTTTGTTTAAAATAGATTTTTGTTCCTCCGAGAAGATGGGTAACTTAACCCTATCTAAAAGTGTAATTGAGGGGGGGAGGGGTTTGTTTTGAATTTTTGTAGAGGTCTTTATAGAAAGAACTTAATAGCTCGTTTATTGTTTTAGGGTTGGTGTGGATTTCCCCGTTGGTATTTTTTAATTGAAAGATTCCCTGTGGTTTTCTCAACCAAATTAGCCAACATCCACCCTGATTTATTTCCGAATTTATAAAAAAAAAAAGCTTCAGATTTAGAGAAGTGAAATTTTTCCCTCAGGTCTGCATATTGATTGAACTGCGCTTGTTTTTGCGACCAGTGGCTTTTATTTATGATGGATAGGTCAAGCAAGAATTTGGTGTAGGCTTGCTTTAAGTCAGTAGAGAGTTCCCCATATTTCTTTAGAACTTTTTTTTTATGGGAAAATGTATATGTCAAAATTTTTCCCTTGAGCACCGCCTTGGCCGACTCCCAAATTAACATCGGGTCGTTTTGGTGTTCCGCAAATTCTTGCCACCATAATTTGAGGGAAAAGATGAAGGAGTCATCTTTACAAAAATATTTGGGAAATCTCCACAGAAAATCTGTGCCTCGGGGAAAACACTGTGATAGTTCCAGAATTACTGGAGCATGGTCTGAAATAGCGATATTGTCTATGTGTACAGAGATCAATTTGGTCAACAGGGAAGGGGAAACAAATATATAATCGATTCGGGACCATGAATCATTGGCGTGAGAGAAATGCATAAATTCTCTATTGATAGGATTACAGAATCTCCACGAGTCGACTAAGTGACATGTGGATAAGAGAGGTGACAACATCTTGTCATGTGTAGTTGTTGATTGTATGATGTCTGTAGTATTTTTCCTGTCTTCATGTACAGACACTGAGTTGAAGTATCCCCATACTATTTTATTGGAGTTGGGGGTCTAGCAAAAGTCTAGTTTCCAACTGTTTTAAAAAGGATTTATTTCCTACATTAGGTGCATAGATATTATAAATGGATAGCACCCCGCAGGGCATAGATATTGTTAAGTGAGACAATCTACCCTCGCTATCTGTTTGTTGGCTGATAATCTGATGTGAGAGGTTTTTATTAATAAGAATTATGACCCCAGCCTTTCTATTTACTGAGGAGGAACAATAGACGGTGCCCACCCATAATTTCTTCATCCAAGGGAAATCTGTCTCTGGAAGATGTGACTCCTGAAGAAGGGCTATGTCGGGTTTTAGACGTTTTAGATGTCTGAGGATTTTCATACGTTTTTGTGGAGAGCTCAACCCCTTAACGTTCCAGGAAACAATATACATAGTTAGCAGTAATATGGTTCAATCGAATTGGTAAGGTACTTATACAAAAATGATGGCATTGATGACAGTGAAGGCATTCAACTGGAATAAAGAAATCGAAATCCCAAAGTATATATTTTTTTAGAAAAATGAAAAAGATGCATACCACCCTAGCGGAGGCTAAGAGGACCCTCTTTTGGCCTCCCTAGGATGAATTGATCCTTATCAATAATTTTGATGTAAGTACCAGTTTTCCTGGAAAGTGTAAGGCAAAGACACAATATCCATGGAGGTTTACTAAAATTGCAGGCGCTAGTAGCAATGCGGTAAATCAGTAGAAAATAGACTTTTCTACAGAAAATCCAGAATCATTTTCCAATAAGAGAGTTTCTGATCTCTGCAGTAAGTCATCGGCAGACTCACCAGCAGCGATATATTGCAATATTAAAGTGGTGATCCAGGACTTTCATTATTTTTGTGTATGGGGCTAAGAACGAACAGTAATAATAAGCATAGTATACTAAAAGTCTAAAAGTATTCCCAATAGCAGTATAGTATCTGTAAAACTGTATTACAGTATTTCTATGAAAACTAAGCTTTTCTTCCCCTTTAGTAACCCTCTGTCCTAGAACAATGCAACCATTCCTGCACACAAGTTATGGCACTCATCCAGGAATGTGTAAAGTATAAAGGAAAGTAGGGCATTGCCTTGTTACACACAGTGTTCATGTGCCAAAAGAAATTGATAAAACTTTAACTGTGTGCAGGCAGGGCGTGTGACTCAGATTCCCAGGGGTGCATGTATTAGCCGGCAGCGCTTAAAGGAACATGGGGACAATAAAAAGTAAAGCTCATAAAAGGCTTGGATGATTTTTTTTTTTTTTTGTTAAAGAAAATAAAATAATTATGGAAATGTGTAAATGTCTTTTCTGAATGTCTGGTCCAGTAGCTTGACAATTGAGATCAGGAGGGACACAGTTCTTTTGGACAGGGCTGGATCATGCATTATGGTTGGACATGTGCCTCTTCCCTTTGTCCTTTCCCATCCCTCGGCTGTACTTGATAGACATTTGTCTTTTTTTCAATCGCACTATGTAATTATGTAAAGATAAAGCTAGTATGCAATAAATGTTTACAATGGAGCAAAAAGTAAATGGAGACAAATTAATAGAGATGGGTGCTGTTTCACTGTTAAAGGGAACCTGTCACCAGGTTTGGCCGATATGAGATACAGTCATCACCTTTCAGGCCTATATAATGAGGTATATCTGCCCCCAATCCGGCCTGCAAGACAAGAAAAAGACCTTTTATTATACTCATCTGGGGGCGGTCGGTTCCAATGGGCGTCGCTGGTGTTGGTCCGGCGCCTCCCTTCTTCTTTCGATGCCGTCCTCCTTCTTGCTTTGTGTGGATGATGCATCCCTACGTCCCACACAGTGTCCCCGGCATCGCGCCCCTGTGCAGGCGTACTTCTCTGCCCTGACAAGGGCAGAGCAAAGTATTGCAATGCGCATGCACCGGGAAAGGTCAAAGAGCCCCGACGCATGTACACTGCAGTACTTTACTCTGCCCTGGTTAGTGCAGAGAAGTACGCCTGCGCAGGAGCGTAATGCCGGGGAGACACTGTGGGACGTTGGACGCGTCATTCACACAAAGCAAGAAGGAGGAAAGCATGGAAAGAAGGGAGGCACCGGACCAGAACCAGCAACGCCCCTCGAACCCGACCGCCCCCCAGGTGATATAATTAAAGCTCTTTTTCTTGTCTTGCAGGTCGGATATATACAGCATTATAGCATTATAGAATCCTGTATATGAGGGCTGAAAGGTGGTGGGCTTATCTTATATCGGTCAAACCTGGTGACAGGTTCCCTTTAGCCCTTCACAACCTTTGACATATATTTACGTCAAAAGACATGATGCTTTTAATAGCCGTGGGCAGAGCAGTGCTCGGCCTGCAGCTGTTAACTAGTTAAATCCCACTGTCAATCTTGCATCATAGTTGCTCCTGTCACATGATCATGGGGTGTTGATGGGCTGTCATAACTCCTGTGAACGCCAGCTTGTTCATAGGAGGCCGTGAATTCTGCTGAAGCCCTGCTAAGTATCGCACAGGCGATCGAAGCTTGAAGTTTTCTAAGGGGACTATTAAATAAAGTGAAAGAAAAAAGTTTTAAAAAATATGAAAAAAAAAAATACACATATTTGGTATCACTGCGTTTGTAAAAGTCCGATCTATCAAAATATAAAATAAATTAATCAAATTGGTAAACGTCGTAAAGTGAAAATAATGAAAAAGCCAGTTTTTTTAATTTTTTTGGGCTGCAGCAACATTGCAATAAAATGCAATAAACACTGTATCTACCTCAAAATGGTATCAATAAAAACGTCAGCTCAGGACGGAAAAAAATAAGCCCTCACGCAGCCCCAGATCCCGCAAAAAATGTTTTTCTTACAAATTTTGCATTTTTTTTCACTACTTACCGTATTTTTCGGACCATAAGACGCATTTTTTTCCCCCCAAATTTGGGAGGAAAATGGGGGGTGCGTCTTATGGTCCGAACGCAACTTACCGGTGGTAGTGGAGCGGGATCGCAAGGCGGCGGCGGCGGAAGAAGAGGTGAGGCGGGCCGGTATCAGGCTGGGGGCCGGGCCTGGCCGGGTAACGGGGCCGGTGTATTGCTGTGAGCGGAGTTTGCAGAGCAGAGTGAGTGGCTTCCGGTGGCCGCGGCCATGTTCCTGAAGCTGTGCTCTACAGGAAAATGGCCGCCAGAGCCGGTGCATACACTCTGCCGAGTCGGCGGCCATTTTCCTGCAGAGCACAGCTTCAGAAAGATGGCCGCGGCCACCGGAAGCCGCTCACTCTGCTCTGCAAACTCCGCTCACACCGGCCCTGGTACCCGGCCAGGCCCGGCCCCCAGCCAGATACCGGCCCGCCTCACCTCTTCTTCTGCCGCCGCCCTGCGATCCCGCTCCACCACCACAGCAATACACCGGCACCAGGCCCCCGGCCCCCCAGGGACGAGGCCACCAGGACCAGGGTACCAGACCACCAGCACCCCAGGTACCAGGCCACCGGCCCCCCAGCACCCCAGGTACCAGCACCCCGGCCACCAGCACCAGTCCCCCAGGCACCAGCACCCCAGGTACCAGCACCCCAGCCCCCAGCACCCCAGTTACCAGGCCACCAGCACCCTGGTCCCCAGCACCCCAGGTACCAGGCCCCCAGCACCCTGGCCCCCAGCACCCCAGGTACCAGGCCCCTAGCACCCCAGGCCACAAGCACCCCAGGTACTAGGCACTAGTCCACCAGCACCCCAGGTACCAGGCCACCAGCACCCTGGCCCCCAGCACCCCAGGTACCAGGCCCCCAGCCACCAGCATGCCTACACTTCCGCCAGCTTTCTGAAGGACCCTGCCTCCTGTGACCCCAGCTCCACGTATTCAGACTATAAGACGGACCCCCATCTTACAAAAAATAATTATTTTCCACCCTAAAATATGGGGTGCGTCTTATGGTCCAGTGCATCTTATAGTCCGAAAAATACGGTAAATAAATAAAAAAAACTATATATGTTTGCTATCTGCGTACTCGTACTGACCTGGAGAATCATATTACCAGGTCAGTTTTACCATATGCTTTCCAGTGCATTACATCATAAAATGAACGGTGTCATTCAAAAGTACAACTTGTCCCATAAAAATAAGTCCTCGTATGGCTATGGGGACGGGAAAAAAAAAAAAAAAAGTTATGGCTCTTGGAAGTAGGGGAGGGAGGAAAGAGCGAAAGCGCCAAAATGGAAAATCAATGGTTATATGGTGCGTAGGGTCACACTTTGGCTTCTAAAAGTAAAAAAAAAAAAAAAAAAATGGAAGTAACCGTACAGAAAAGCATAATTAACTATTCTATTCAATACCATGTACCCAAAACTCAGCAAAAAACAGAAATTAAAGGGGTTGTCCGGTCAAAAGTGATAAGTCTGCAGTCAGTCACTCTGTGTGACTGCAGACTTATGAATCCCCCCAGCACATGCACTGTGCACTGCGGGGATACACCAGTTTCAGACCCGGGACCGGCCAGTCTGCGCCGCCTCGCTCCATATACTTGTATTGAGCAAGGCCACACACCTTCTTGTGATGCAGAAGGCCAGTGGGCGTGTCCGACTAGAGAGTGCGTCCAACTAGAGGGCACGCCCTCGCTCAATACAAGTGTGTAGATAGAGTGCCCATGCCCACTGGACGGAAGTATGTATAACTCATACATACCCTCTGAAACCGGTAAATCCCTGCAGGACACAGTGCGTGCGTTGGGAGGATTCATAAGTCTGCAGTCACACAAAATGACTGCAGACTGATCACTTTTGACCAAACAACCTCTTTAAGCAAGCATGACGTGTACGAAATGACAAAACATACAAAATGGTCTATTCTACACTGAAAAAAAAGGAGTTAGATTAGACTTGACCTTGAGATCCTCAGATCCTTTTTACAATATATTGCAAAATGTCTATTTTGTTTTCCAATTTATTATTGCTGGTCAGTGTTACAGAGGCAGGATCTAATGGGTTTACGTATATGTGTTATGTCTTTAAAGGGTAACTGTGCTTTCAAGTAACTTTTGAGAATAAGATGTCTTGTGTGTGTACAGGTGGGTTAACACAATATATGGCCATTAAGTGACTCATATCCTGCATTCTCACCAGTTTTCCCCTCTGTGCTGTCTATGGGAGAGATCGCTGCAGATTGTCTCCTCTCCACAACTCCCAGTTTATTGCAAGTTATAGATGGAGAATACAATCTGCAGTGATCTCTCCCATTGACAGCACAGAGAAGGGAGTGCCTGCTGTTTATTCACTTTAGCTCTCAGAGCCAATTTGCAGTAACATGGGAGAGCAGAGCTGAGCCGTTTTGATCTGAATCAACCTCTGAGATAAAACACTTGTTATGGAGCTCTGCATGATGTGTTTCTGTCTCCCTCTGTCTGTCCCCTTCCCTGCCCGCCCCCCTCTGTAGAGTATAACGGGCGGTGATACATGACACCCACAATCGGTCCATTCTAAGCAAGATGGACCTCAGCTGCTTTTTCACAGAGAATGACGAGTTCAGGAGGCAGGAGAAGGGGACAAAGAGTCTGATAAGTGGGGAAGGAAGCGGATTTCTATGAAAAAATGCATTAAAATTTCTCATTTTCTCGCCTGTACTTCTGATTTATGCAAAGTTTGTACAAAATAGAGTGTGTAAATGATTAATACACGGGTTATACTGAATCTTTTCTCACAAAACTACTGTATATACCAATCTGCTCCGTTCCTCCTGCTCTATAACATGAGGCCTACGGATTGGACGACATTTTCATGGTGACAGATTCCCTGTAAACGAACTATTGCAGACCCAGTAAGTATTAATTGGGTGCAGAGCCATACTGTGCCCACTCCATGTATGTCGGAGAAGCCCATCCTAGAGACAATGCTTGTAGTAAAAAACAGTTCTGCAGTAGAGCGTGCTGTAGAGTATGCCACCAATTTTTCTTTCAGAATCTAACGAGACTGAAGGCAAATTCCATTAATAGAGGTAGAGAGCCAAGGGTTCCCAAGCTACAAGCTGAGGAGCTACAAACTAAAATGAGAAAATGCAAATATTACCCAAAGTTTAATAACTTTAAAAAAAAAATCACTTTCAGACCTTAACCTTTATTACCAATATATTGCGTTTTTGCTGAATCTACAATAGCCGATATTCATGGCTTAGCAGTATTAAAATAAAGATAAAATATACAATTGGTGTAAGACTCTTTAAAAGGATTAATTCTCTCTGGAAACTTTTCTGATAGGGCTGAAGGTACCAGGTACAACTCATTCATCAGTAAAACAAATGCAGAGGAAGTTACACAAAGGCCAGCATTGCAAAAAATGCAGAGAATCTGCCAAAATGTACGTCAAGCTAAGAACAGATCCGTCACATAGTTAAGGATTGGGAGGTCTGGACTGTCCTATTTTTCCTCTTTTGTGTACCTGTATGTTGTTTAAATGTCTGGATGCATATTAATCATGAGTAGACCGTGAGGAGGGCTTGCACAATGTATGCTTACATAAGGATGGTCAACTCATTTACACAGATTTTATTTTGGCTCTAATATAGAGATCTTGAACATTCTACAATGCTGACGAACGCATTAGCATTACTGTACCAAAAAACACTTAGTCCAGGGTTATAATTGTGCCTATTGAGGCGAGACTGACATGCCAAACAGGGTCTCACATCATGATAGCTCCTGCTGGGTGTTCTTGCCTTGACTTCATCTGCGCAGAGCGCATGCACCCAGACAGAGCTCTGGCTACAGAGCAGACAGAGCACTGTTCATGCCCAGATGATGCCAAGGCATTACTGCAAATACCTGGGAAGCTGAATTGGACTTATTTGAATTTTCACATCTTAATCAAATCCAAGGAAGGACGCGCCAAGATGACAAGTCACAGGAAATTACTGTTAGGAATCGTGATTCTGTGCTCCCACCTGGGAATGGAGCAGGTCCGGTGCTACGCTACTCCGGTCGCAAGTGCCTTCATTGTCCTGACCCTGGAAGCGGGAATACTACGCGTGCAGGGAAACGGTCCCAATCTTGTGAAGCGTCGCGTTGTGGTGTGAGATGTGTGAGGACACGGGACGCCGTGTCTCTCACTGATTTCTCTGCCCGGGGAAGATGGGACGCTGGTCTGGTACTAAGCACTGGTGGGATTATGTTCAGTCTGCTGTTGAAGCTGTCAGGGAGGGGCTGTCTGGGGAGGATTGAGAGGTAATCAACACCTGATCATTAGGCGGGCTATATAATCCTGCTCCCTGCTCAGTCCTTTGCTGTTTTTTGCAGTTCCATGTGATGTAGTGGTGAGTGGTGCTAGCATTAGGTTTGCTATCTTTTCAGGGGTTTTCTCATTTTCTCTTCTGGTTTCACTTCCTGGGGTTATTGCAGAAGTACTCACCTGGTCCTCGACTAGGCACCAGACACATCACCAGTCGCCAGATGTCCAGCAACAGTGGACCTGGGAAGGGCTCTTCCAAAGTCACCCTTCCATTTACTGGGAGCTGGGTGAAGAGTGTTCCCAGTTCTCAAGGGCTCGCCTAGCTGGGCACCTTGTGGCAAGTGCGTCTGTGGCTGCGCCGTTGCTGGTTTGGTGCCAGTCTTCCTGGGTCCCTCTGCAAAGCGCATAACAATTACTATATAGTTTTTTACACTGTTTTTCATAAAATTTCCATTCTAACAAGTCTGTAACGTTCAAAAAGAGAGAAGTGACATGACTGTGGAGGCTTAATAGCCATCGGTCACCAAGTTTTTGCTATATAATCTGAGAGCTTCATGATGTAGTGGCAGAGACCCGGATTCCAGCGATGTAAGCGATGTATCACTTAGTTTACTGGGTGCAGCAGTTGTGTTAGAATCTGACTCTCAGCCTACATCACATTACTCTTAGATTATATAGCAAAAGCTTGCTGATAGATTCCTTTTTAAACGACCCTACACATTAGACGAACGTCAGCTGAACCTGCTGATGTTGATGGGTTTAGCCATCAGTTTAATGTGTTGGGGGCGCCCTACAGATGATTGTCATCGTTGATATTTAACAGGCATGAATGATTTGGAACTGCCAATCCATTTGTTCTCCGAGAGATAAGCCGTTGCCAGTAATAGATGCTACCATACATCTCATACAGAACACCGATGCACTCGGGCTCACTCCCATGTATATGAGAGTTAGGCAAGATCGTTCGGGCCGACAGTTATCTGAAGTGTATGTGGTCTTCAGTGTGAGGAAAGAGAGATAAACACTACCAAATATCAAACCCACAAAGGATCAGCCTCCGATCTTTTAGTTCTCCAACTGTAACTACCTTCCAAAACATTTACATTGATATTTGGAATTACGTTGGACACATTTGTATAATCCTATAAAACTTCGGATAGACATTTCCGGATATAATTTTAGATTTCTGTTATTTCTTACTTTTTAGATTTCTTTAGCTGATTGATAGCTTTGTTTCACCTATGAATGTTAAAATGATCCACCTGCCTGTTTGGCTGGAGTGTCCACAGTACAAATACGGCATTGTGAATGGTTTATAGTGACAATTTCCCGTTGTCTTGAAGGTACTGATAGATTACAATTTCCTGTACCTTTTATGTTATTCTTGCTTATCAACAGCTCTTTTATTAAAGGTCTGTGAGCATAGTTACAAGTCAGTCTTCTTTATTTGTCTACATAAAGTCTTTTATTTCTAGGCACAAAGCTTTAATTTCAGACTATTTTTCAAAGGTAAGAACATTTTCACCCAGAATGTTTGAGTAAAGACAGGTTGTCCACAGTCACTCAGCTACAAGTATGGACTTATGCCAATAATTGAACATGGATTAACATGTCAGACTTCTTATTAATTGATGTTACCTATAGTACATGCAATGAGCAGTGCAATAGGCTACAACAAACCCTGCGGAAGAGGATTACGCCGATGTCAAAATGATATGCAAGGATATTACATCACTTCACTACTGCTGAAAGTCCGACTCCTAAGACCTTATCCAATGCTTTTGACTTTTAATTGAGGCTACTGGCTATAATTGGCCAATCATGTTGCCCACTCGAAAAACCCAAATGGTGTATATCAAAAAGGTGCATCTCAGAAGGGATCAATTTTTTTTTCACGATTTATAGATCTGAATCCTCTGTCACTCCAGCTCTATTCCCCGTCCATCGCCACCTCCTCCTGTTTGACTGGCGGCTCTTTTGCTAGAAAGGCTTATATATTTTACTCACTTATATAGCGGGATTAATTCCACAGCGCTTTATAGACATTATGGGCATTGTCCCCATAGAGGCTCACAATCTAGAGTCCCTATCAGTATGTCTTTGGAATGTGGGAGGAAACCGGAGAACCCGGAGGAAACCCACGCAAACACAGGGAGAACAAACAAACTCCTTGCAGATGTTGTCCTTGGTGGGATTCGAACCCAGGACTCCAGCGCTGCAAGGCTGAAGTGCTAACCACTGAGCCACCATGCTGCCTTTGTTATCATTGTGAATGGCTTTCAGTCAACCAGGAGGAAGTGGCGCTGGGTGGCAAATAGAGCTGGAGTGACAGAGGCTTCAGATCTACCATAGCTTTTCAGCCACATTTGCAGATCAATTCAAACACTGATTTCTAAGTAATGGAGGAACGGACTGGCCATGTAAAGGTATCGCTGGACCTGTCTTTGAAAGAGCGACATGAACATATAAGTACTTTTTTTTTTGGGTGGGGGGGGTGAAATCCTGCTGACAAAATCCCTTTAAAACCACTCTAGGAGCCTTGGCAGTATGCTTCTTAGACACCAATAAAATTACCGGGCTCTTGGGATTTTTGCAGACCTGAAGTAACGCACTGCATACATTAAAGAGATATGCATGACCTACAACTAATTGTTGTTAAAGAACTATACACAACTAGTTCTTCCTACATCTGGCACAAATCTACAAGGCGGTAACCAGTACAGACTACCTACATGCAGTGCCAACACTTAGATTATGTATAATGTAACCTGTGTCCTACATATTTATACTATTTTAGAACTAGATATCTGGTGTGGCTCTCTCTGTACAAAGGAAATTATTTTTTACTATGTGAATACAACAGGTCAGCAAATAAACCTCCAGTTCAAACTACAATAGTGCAGATAAGAAAATTACACACAAATGCACATGGTGCAGGATTCTGGCCAAATACATTTTGATTACTTTTACTATAAAAATAGAAGTTTAAAGAAAAATACTCTGACTAGAAGGGTATATCTATACAGGGTAGAAATGCTGCAGACTTTGTGTGTGTGCATTAGTGTATGTACACCTACAAAGGTTTACAGTGCCAGCCATGTGGATAAGATCTGACCATGTATGATCAGCAGCTGATCAGAACCTATTGACCGCCCAGAGATACATCACTCCTAATGTCCACTGCATGGAGGGTCCTTGTACGATACGGCAGTCAGAGTGCCTATATTACAGCCTTCCTTGAGGGCCAGTGACTTTCGTTGCTTTCACAATTCAACAACGCTTAGCAATCATGAACCACTGACAACAGTCCTCAAAAATTGGGGTTACCACTTAACCTTGGGGATTCCCATTGAGCATGATGGTACACTGGTTTAGAGGGCAATAAACGGACCCTTCCAGGGACTTTGGCTCACTTTCAACAAGCACTGTAAATTGCTCTAGCTCAAAGCCCTTATTGGTAAGTGAACAGGATCACCATTTTCTTGCCCCCCCTCCCAAGAAAATGGTGATTTTCCCCACAAGAAAATGGTGATAGGCAGAAGCGGCCCCACCGCTTCCGTCTATACACCACTGTTTGCATATGCCTTGTTATCATTGTGAATACCCCTCACAAGTAAAGGTAATAGTCATACAGGTGCATACTCCATGATAAATCCATGTTTATGTGAAGCTCTAAACGTTTTTAAACTTAAAAGGATTTGTCCACCCCTGGTGAAATCTTGGTTAGCGCTGCAGATTGCTGAATCCTAACAGTGTGTAATATACAGGCAATTAGGCTTTAGCTTTGCTTGCTGGATCCAGGGGTCATCAGGTGACCGCAAGTATTCCATTGGCGTGCATACTTGTCACATCCCAACTAGAGTCTCAGCCGCATCTTGCAATGTTCTACTGTGAGATATGGCTCTGACTTTAGTCAGCACATGACCACAAATATGCAACTTGTATACTTGCAGGCCCTTTATCATTTTTGGAATCAGCTGGAGGAGCTGAATCCTAACATTGTGCAAGATGCAGCACTTCCAGAAGGTTTCGCCAGGAGTGGGCAACCTTTAAAAGGAACATATCACCTATAATTCTTCTAACTCACATTCAAGGCGGAACTAATCATGGGCGGATTCCATGGTCCCTGTGACATGATGGAAGGTGGTTGTCAACTTCACACCACTAATCCTCATTGGTTCACCAATTAACTAATGAGCTATTTAAGGCATCCGGTCCTGAGAGACTGACGCCTCCTGACTAAGAAGCGAAAAGAGCATCGAGGTGCATGTGTGGTTTGCCCACCTCCTGTCCCACCATGTCCACAGGTAATTACTTAGGACAGGGCTACATGTGAATCTTTTTACCTATTGGTTTATGCCTTAGATCACACGTGTCAAACTCCAGCCCGTGGACCAAATCTGGCCCGCAGGGTGGTTATATTTGGCCCCCGACACCAGAACCGCCACCACTATGTGGGGCCATTATTCTGTATGGAGGACTATGTGAGGCCCATTATTCTGTATGGAGGACTATGTGGGATCCATTATTCTGTATGGAGGACTATGTAAGGCCCATTATTCTGTATGAAGGACTATGTGAGGCCCATTATTCTGTATGGAGGACTATGTGAGGCCCATTATTCTGTATGGAGGACTATGTGAGGCCCATTATTCTGTATGGAGGACTATGTGAGGTCCATTATTTTGTATGGAGGACTATGTGATGCCCATTATTCTGTATGGAGGACTATGTAAGGCCCATTATTCTGTATGGAGGACTATGTGAGGCCCATTATTCTGTATGGAGGACTATGTAAGGCCCATTATTCTGTATGGAGGACTATGTGAGGCCCATTATTCTGTATGGAGGACTATGTAAGGCCCATTATTCTGTATGGAGGACTATGTAAGGCCCATTATTCTGTATGGAGGACTATGTGAGGCCCATTATTCTGTATGGAGGACTTTGTCGGACCCATTATACTGTATACTGGTTGGCTGGCGACTTTGTCCAAGTTTTTCATTTTGGCCCTCTGTGTGTTTAAGTTTGACATCTCTGCCTTAGGTAATATGTTCCTGCTTTCTGCCCTCCTTTCTGTAATTGATTATATCTAAGGATTTACCTGTGCAGCCCACCTGGGTGTATACATTATGCATGGTTGGGACAGGGCTTGGGACTTACTGCACTGTTTTTAGGGGACCTTTTCCTATATTGTTCTGTTGGAGTTTGTCTAATTGTATCATACCGTAAATTTTGAAATGTTATTGCGGCTTAAAAGTTTCCTCACCTTAACATGTTTAACATGTCACTCTCCACGAGGAGAAACGTTATCGCTTGGATACTGAGATTTTGTAAATGTATTTTTTAATAAATAGTAAATAATGTTTACCGTTTAGTTATTTGGGGGCTGATTCATACATTCTTTATGGCAATTAGTCTGTTAACCCAATTTAAGACTGCATTGGTGAATTATAGGGTAAAATTCATCTACTAATATCAGATTTTGAAAATTATTCTTTTTTCAGAATTTGGATATATGCTTTACAGCAGCCACATTAATCACAGGCACCAGCAGACCTCATATAAATGTCATTGTGCAGGGAGAGGGAGGAGGTGAGCTGTGACCATCACTGTTAATCCTGTGTTATCTATAGATGGGTTACACCTGTCATTGTAATCCTAAGACTAAAATAGTAGGTCATATCTAAATAACTCATTTCCCTTGAATGACATACTGTCCCTTTGAGAAGCTCTGGAGAGGGATAGAAGAGCACAAAAAAAAATAGGGCAATACAGTCTGATAAAGGATACGTGTAGGCGATGGTAGCGCTCACCTGCAGGTGTTGTGTGCAGTTACAACACCTATAGACGCGTGTAAAGCCGCAGCTGCTGCCCAGTGGCTGGAAGAAATGGTAATTCCAGATGTATAAAAAATAGAAATGGTCACTTTTAGGCGGGCTGCGCTGCGGGAATGAAGTCTTGGGATTCCAAATCGGTTTTTATTAATACCTACGTGTTTCTGCGCCAGAACAGTGCCTTTCTCAAGGTATAAAAAAAATAGGTGTTTATATACCTAGAGAAAAGCACCGTTCTGCAGCAGAAACGTATTGTTATTAATAAAGTCCGATTTGGAATCCCAAGGCTCTTTATCCACTAAAAGATGAATCTTCTGATAACTATAGCAGTGTATTCTGAAAAACTTTATAAGAATAAGCAGCTTAGAAAGTAAATTTTGCTTAAGACCTAAAAATTACTGACCCACTGCAGTTAACACTAATATCCCAGTCATCATATTATATACAAAGATGTCTACATATAAGAAGTCCGCTATCTGCTTTGTAGGTGCGGAGCCTGGATTAGGAGGGTGTCTTGTAAGCCACTCCCTCTTGGCTTTTCCACAGTATTTCTCGCTGTCACTAAACTGTGGGCAGAAGAGCCGACATTCTTCGCAAGTGCTGTAATTGATAGATTCATGTTGCCAGGTGGAAGCTCGGATGATGGTTATACACTCAAAGGGGTTTTCCTAAAACTGAAAGTCATCCATTATCCACAGGATAAGTTGCTGATCACTGTGTACACAGCTGCTGAACAGGACTCTACAGGACCCTATCTGTACGGAGCGGAGGTCCCACATGCACACCGCCATGCCAATTATCTATGAGACGGCTGGAAATTGTCTGTGCTCGTCTTTCTCTGAAAGTCCCATAGTCAATGAATGGAATGGAGGACTCTCCAAAACCCCGGCTTCTGGATCGCTGGGGAGATGAGAAGGGATAACTTTCAATCTTGGGAAACCTCTTTTCTGGGACTTTAATCTTGATGGCCAATTCTTAGAATAAGCATTTCAAATCAGATCTTTGAGGGTCTGATTCCCGGCACTCCTACTGATCGGCCGACTGAAGGGGCCGCGGTGCTCCAGAGCGCATTGCACTCTCTTCATTGTATACCAGTCAGAGCTACTTGCACAACTTTGTAGCGATTGTGTCTGATACTGCAGCTCATACCCTGGCAAAATGCACGGCGCTCTGGCAAGTAAAAAAGAATGGAAAGAGACAATTGCAGAAGGCTGCAGGCCCTTAAAAGGAATCAGTCAACAGGTTTTTGCCACCTAATCCTAATCTGAGAGCAGCATAATATAGAGACATAGGCCCTGATTCCAGTGATGTGTCACTTATTGGGCTGCTTGCTGTATCTTTGATATAATCACTGTTTTATCAGCAGATTATCACTAGAGGTCTAATAAACCTGCTGCCATGTAGTCCTATTCATGAGCTCTGTATAACCCTGCCCCCATCACCGATTGGCAGCTTTCTGCCTATGCACAACCATTTTTCATACCAGATTTGTAACAGGTTATCAGAAGCTCTGCAATATCCATAAATGAATGGAGAAAACAACAGAAAAACTTTAAACTTGACATAAAAACAAAACAACAAAGTCGATTTTGAAATTTTGTGAAAATTTTGTAAATAAAGAAACCATCATAATAGACTTTCTATATCCGTAACAAATGAGAAAACATACTTTTATATATACACATATAGAAATCATTAAAAAGAGAAAATCGTAAACCCGTAATATGACAATAGCAGCCCAACCTAACAAACTAAACAACAGTAATTGTCTTCAGGTCTGAATAACAGGTCTTGTTTCTGGGAAAAACAGAGACAATATACCAGTGATAGGATCGCTGTAAAGTGTGAGCGGTCCCCTGGCCGGACTTTATTAGAGCCCAGTTATAAACACAATGCTCAGAGGCAGAGATGCTCTTCCCCACTGATAAGTCTCAGGAAATGAATCTCTCCCCGAGCGCTGCCCCTTATCTTCTAAACGCCTGGCATTAATACCTTACTAATAAAAAATGTTATATTAAGTAAGCAAAAGGGAAAAAGAAAAACCGATAGCATCAAGCTCTGAATCTGTTAAAGGCACGGTGAGCAGGAGGTCTTATTACCTTATATTTCATCCCTTTGCTCTACACATTTTAATAAAGAGTTTCTATAACATCCGTCATCGCTGCTGATGAGCCGGGGCACGGCACGGTGAAGTTTTCATGTAGCGGGAACAAAAGCGAGAAAGTTTGAAGATTCTAGTTGAAAAATTATAAAATGATTTGATTATTGGGCAAGTGCACGCTTTCATAAAAAAAGGATCTGCTTTGCCATACATAACATTTGTAATCCAAAAATTATGGGAAAAATTTAGAACATGCGCATAAATGCTAAAGTGTCCCAACACAGAAGAAGCCGTAAGACAACTGAAGTTTTCATGTGGCATACTCTTATCCTTAGCTGTGTAAAACGTGTGAATAGTAGGTTTATCCAATGTTGTTTTGAACGTTACCCACCAATGCTGGTCAATAATGTTGGAAACTCCCTCTAATGCCTCTAAATGCCTTAATCGGGCATGTACAATGTGCAGTCGTTGACGAACTCAGCTCCTGGTGAATCTGGATTGCGTTGATACAAAGTAGCCAATCTGAGGATGCAACACAGCAGCCTGAACCAATGAGGAGGCAGGAGGCGTGTCTAAGACTACCGCAGACTCCTGTACACACTGTAGTTATAGAGTAGTCAAAGATCACAGCTCTGCACTAATGGAGCAAGATCTGAAGAAAATAAATAAGATTGAAACATTAAATATACTGACTTACTAAAAGGTACAGACAGACCTGTGACTGTTCTGAGGTGACAAGAATTGTTGCAGGGTTTTCTGATGAACCTTGTGTTAAGACAGGGGAAATGTGACGGTTTTCCCACATCAGTATGGTCATGGGAATTATACTCCTATATGAAGGATTCTGCTTTGGTATATCGTGTAAAGGTATATTTTTTGTGTAGTTTCTTTTTGGAGTGGCGCTTTATATTGCTTTTTTGATTACTCTGTTAGCTTCGGCCCCTGGAAATACAAATTGGGTTTCTTGTATTTATTCCCTATTTGATATAAGACACATTACATACCCTACACTAGAATCGTGTGATGCTAGGGACCCTCAAGGACCACCTTACACCTAAATATATCAAATGTTTATTTGAAATTATCTTGAAATTTGAGGTTTGAAGTTAAATTTTATTTAGAATTCAAAATATTTATTTTTAGATTCTTAACCCTTATACTCAGGAGTTGCTTACTGAGATTAATGTTTAAGTACTACTGACTTAGATATTTTTTAGCCCCTGATTGGCAGTCATCTTTTTTTTTTTTTTTTTTTTTAATTTCTGAATAAAATAGCATCCTATCTCATGTGTCAACTCGGAACAAATTAGCTTCCAGACTCAGAAATTATGCTTTCCAAAAAAAAAAAAAAAAAGAATTTGCTAAGAAACTCCAGATATCTCACCCACCTACCCTAGGGGAATTTATGCACCAATACACATGAGACTAATGTTGGCCGAACTCCATGGGTCCGGCTGTCGAACTAATGTGTAAGAAAGCTCCAGCCGACTTTTGGTCTTTGGAGAGATCGATCGTTCATCTCCGACTTCGGAGGGCCCATTGCATTGTTCTTCCAGAGATAGACCGACAAGTCAGCGATAGAGACCACAGGAACACTCGAACAAACAAGCGCTCCTGCATATGGGAGAGTCGGCTGAACGATCAGCCGATGCATTGTTTGTCCGTCACCCATCCAATGTATATGACCAGCTTTACACCTTTCCTCCAGGATCTCCGGCTGCGTGCTCATACATGTTTAACATCTGTAATGCAGCGCCTTGCTTGGCATTACTGTATGGTCCAGGGTATGTTTTGGCCGACCAGGTACCTCCCCCTCAGCTGACTGGTCACATGACTGTGACATCACACAGGTCCTTTTGAACACAAAAGGTCTGAACACATGTCTGTGACATCAGCTAAGGTCCTGTCTGTGTATGTGTGTGTGTGTGCGCTACAGGGTATATAAACCCTGGTAGTCTTGAGACAGTGTGATAGGCGTGAGGCCTGTTCCCCGTGTGTGGGACACCATTCGTGTGAGGCCGAGTGAAGCCTGACAGCCTGAAAGGTCGAGCCTGGATCCTCTATGTGGATGCTAGTGGCCTTGCAGGGAAAGCCGGCTTGGTGAAGAGTCCTGAAAGGCGCAGGCTGGATGTCAAAGTGTGAAAGACATACCAGTAGCCTCAGAGGGAGCGACGGCTAGAGACCCCCATCTGGGAATCCACAAAGCCACAGTGGTGGCAAACCAAATGGACTGAAGCAGCTAAAAACCCGGCAAAGGTAATACACTGCGTTATATGGACATTGATAGGGACATTGCTATATTATTACCTTGCTGAACGATGTATATGGAGCCAAGTGGGCCTGTCTGCCACTTGGGGCTCGTGGACATTATATGTGTGAACTGCGGTTTATGATAAAATAATAAACTGCTGCATTCTAAAATACTGAAAAGACATTGCTGGTGTGCATTAATTGACCCGGTGCAGCGAGTATCCCCCAGTATGATGACTAGCGCTGCCTTACACATCTGATAATCAGATAGAATGAAAGGAAAGTTCTGCAGATTGCAACAATCTTGGACAAAACCCAAGGATGATTGCGGTGTGTTGTCTCACAGTGGCAGTGTTTATTGATGTTTTCTTCTCGGAATGGGCTGGAATTTGATCTTATTCATTGGAATTCGAACTTAGTACTAACAATCAATGTCAGACACAGCCAGATGGAGAGTACATTGATCTGTTTCATTGTGAATATTTCATTTGCATGACATAAATATTACTCTTAGCTTAAATATTACAAGAAAGCACAGAAGAAATTACTGGCTCATCTTGCCCAGCCAAAATGAATGACAGCTTGCTCTATAGCATTTGTGCAGCCATTGTGTGCAGAGCAGACTGTCAATCAGAGTGCAGGGGAGTGATTAGAGCCCGCTCGCTGTTTTGTGAGCCTTGACTAACTGCTCCCTGTACCACCCCCACGGACCGGAAGCGAGCGGCTGCAGAGAGAATAATAATTCATTTTCTCCCTGCAGCTGTGCTTCCATTAAATGCCATTTACCTGAAGATTACCACTGTATCTGTTGGTAAATAGAGATTTTCGTGGGGACAGGTTCCCTTTTAATAGACAAGTCTATAGCAGTAGACAAGTATTATTAGACAATATGAAGTGGTTGTACAGGTAAGGCCACCTCAAGAGTCTAAATCCAGGTGTCTGATTATAGGTGGCCATGTAAGGATGATCGCTTGTAGGTTTCCAAAAGTTCCCCTTTGTTTCAATGAAGACTACACATCAAGCACAGCCAGCTACCTCTCATGTTAATAGCCAAGGGTTGGAATTATAGCTGTGACCTTTCCCTCTCAATATTTTAGCAAGGATCTCAGTTTAGGGCCTCTGCATCTCTGACTTATTAAGTCTGATTGGTTAATAAAAATCCTCCAACAGGGAGACAAATAGTCCTTTAACTGGTCCTCGTCACAATCGAAAAATATATAAATGCCCATGAATCAATGAAGAAGCAGCACTGGGTCCCAGTGGCCATCTTTCTCTTTCGGACACAGGTGCTTTAGGGAGCTACAAAAATTGTCTAAAATTATTACAATAAGAAACACAATTTATTGGGAGCTCTACCCACAAAACTTTGTTATATAAAGGTCAGATTAGGGAGGGGTTCAACCACTGGGACCCCCACCACGCTTTACCACCATTACATTCAATTTCCTCCCCATTTGTGTGACCTTATAATTGGTGAGAGACTGGTGCACCGCTCACAAATTGTTGGGCCAGTTTACAAAAGATAGTTTAAGACGAAAACGACAGTAAATGAGTTTTTGGTTCTTTGAGTAACCAAAAACCTTAGATAGGTGTCAGCACAGCCCTTCTATAGCCCCAAGCCATCGGCGGACTGTCTAATGTATAAGGGGGCCTCCCAGTTCGCAGACGGATGATGAAGGAGGCGAGAAGTACCGGGCAGTTGGAATTCAATCGCCTGATCCTTTAGTTCAGGGGGGAGATAAGACGCGGTCAGATGACTCTGGGAGCCACTCTGTAAGGCCACGGCCCCACTTTCAGTATTTGGTCAGTATTCGGTCAGTATTTTTTCTCAGGAGCGGGAGCCAAAACCAGGTGAGGAACAATCAGAGAAATGGTATAATAGAAACAAGTCACCAATTCTGCATTTATCACCCACTCCTGGGAAAAAATACTGACCGAATACTGACCAAATACCGATAGTGGGGCCGTGGCCTTATACAGAATACAGGTGTGCTGGAGGAGATGAAAGAGATAGCTGTCAGCCGAAGGGTATGTTCACATACTGCATTTTTGCAGTGATTATTAAATGGGTTAAAAATCCTGCGTTTTCCAGAAACAGCAAAATAAATGAGATTTCTGACATCTCATGCACACGTTGCTTTTTTTTTCTTTGCCTATTTTAACCATCAATGTGCATGTTTCCAAGTCTGCAGCATGTCAATTCTTTCACAGTTTTGGCAGCGCTTTTCACCAATCCAAATAAATGCATAAATAATGCAACGAAATGCAAGTAAAAATGCAGAAAACAAGCAGCAACTCTGGTAAGAATTCTTGATAACACAAAAACGATACCAAAATATGTCTTCATATTAAAATACACCATTTCAGGTGTAAAGAAAAAAAAAAAAAAAGCCATGCACAATTTTAATTTTCTGGGTAATAGCAACTCATATTCAGCTCCTCTTCAGTCAGTAAGTGTTCCTGACAATGTACAGATCTACATACGCCGGTAGGGATATGTAACAATTAACTATGATTACTCCGGTAACATTACGTTTCTTAGCAATGTGCGCTAAGCACGTCATATGCTGGGTTTTCTCTTGAAATAAACACTACGCTTGGCTTCGTGGACTTTAGAAACTTCCCAGCTTTGGAAAAAACCCCAAATAATGAATCACCTTTGTTATGACAAAGCAGTATCCTTCTCAGCTAAGGGGCTTTAGAAACGACCTCTGCCCCCCGAACCCGCTTTACTTTAGGGAAGAACAAATGGATATGAAAATGTCAGATTACTACATTTTCCCAACATGAAAAGAAAGTAGATCCGTATAGCTATAATGTAACGCTAGGTTTCCACATTACGGATGAAGCTGCGCCCACATGCGGTGGCTAATGACTGAACAATTCGCAAGATATTGTACGCCCATTAGCCACTAGCATTGGACATCCCAGTCCATGTGAATAAATGACACTTGTCAGAAAATGCACCGAGCGCATAAACTGATTGGTTCCATGGACTCCTGAACCCTACAGATGCCTATAGCGGTCATATGAGACAGAGGTATCTCATTCTCACCTATTCTGAGCACAATAAGTTCATCGCTCAGGTATTCCAGCATACGTCGGCAAGAAGCCTCTTCACAGAGGAAGAGAACGGATTCTCTATTGTCACCAATTGAAAGTACTAATCTAAAAACCTCAATATTAACTGTTGTTTACGACAAGAAGAAGTACGTCTGCGACTGATCAAATTAAACACTGACAAATCCCCTGTGCCAGATGGTATTCATCCACGGATCTTGAGGGAGCTGAGCTCAGTTATTGACAGACCGCTGTATCTAGTCTTCTTTAGACTCTCTTGGAACAAGAGTTGGTGCCACAGGACTGGAGGATGACCAGTGTGGTACCAATATTTAAGAAAAATAAGAAGGTGGATCAAGGAAACTACTGATAAGTCTCACATTGGAAATGTGCAAAGTTTTTAACGGCATTATAAGAGATGACCAGCAGAGGTATATCGCAGAGAATAATATAATAACTGACAACCAGGATTGATTCATAAAGGATAGGTCGTGTCTAACCAACATGTTTGGGTTGTATGTGGAGGTAAGTGCAAATTTTGATGTTGGTAATGCGGCTGATGTGATTGATCTGGACTTTGCAAAAGCATTTGATACTGTACCACACAGCAGCCTTATACTGAAGCTACAGAAGCAAGGACTTGGGGGAACTATATGCAGATGGATAAGGAATTGGCTAAATGAAATGAAACAAAGAGTCGTCATAAATGGTACATTCTCTAAATGGGACATAGTCAGCAGTGGGGGCCGCAGGGACCTGTGCTAGGACCGATTCTTTTTAACCTCTTTATTAATAACCTTGTGGATGGGATTGAGAGTAAAGTGTCAGTTTTCGCTGACGACACCAAACTATGTAGGATATGAAAAATTTACCTTGACATTACAATATTGCAAAACGATCTGGATAAGATGACTGAATGGGCAAACACTTGGCAAATGAGGTTCAATGTAGATAAATGTAGAGTAATGCACAGCGGCTGGAGTAATCCTATTGCTGCATATACATTAAATGGGAGTATACTCAGGATTACAGAACAGGAGAAGGACTTGGGTATTCTGGTTACAAGTCAGCTGAGCAGCAGTACTCAATGTCAAGCAGCAGCCGCAAAACCAAATAAGATTTTAGGATGTATAAAAAGAGATAAAATCCTGCGATCCCAACTTATTATTACCCCTATATAAATCCCTGTAAGGCCACATCTAGAGAATATGGGATCCAATTTTGGCCTTCACATTTTAAAAAGGATATTCAGAAGTTAGAGTCAGTTCAAAGGTGGACAACAAGATTATTACAATGGATGGAAGGCCTCTCATATGATGAGAGGTTGGAAAAGTTGAGCTTGTTTAGCTTGAAAAAGGGGGTGTTCCCCCGAAACGTAGCCTAAGTCAGTGCATTTGGAACTGACTGCTCCTGTGTCTGCTACATGTCCTGGAGTCTGGATCTCATATTGGAGGCATTTGTGCCAAAAGAAAATGTTTACAATTGCCAAACAAGGATTAAGGACATTTCATCTCTATATGGTAATATATACGAAATATGAAATGGTTATTGGAATTGCACTAAATGAAATTGCATACAGTAAGAAGTTTTTTTTATAGCTTATTAATGCAGTTTGCAGTGCATTTTTTTTCATTTTGCTATGTTTTATAGAAAGGAAGAAACCATGTGTGCACTCATATCTTTGACCCCAATATGTTACCTTTCAAAAAATTTGATTTTCAACATTCAGCAACTTTGACGTCATGTCGCTCATTAAGCTCACTGATTGGCTGTATCGCTGTCGACATGACATCAGTGCTGCAGATAATAGCAGACCCCGGGAGCAGCACCGGAGACTCAGCGCTGGACCCGGTTAGGCAGAGAAAAGCACAACATGTTGTTTTTATTTAAAGAAATTGCAGCTGGGTGACAGGAGTTTTCCGAAACTGGAAAAACTATTTAAAAAGGTAAAAAAACAACTCAGTGTAAAGTAGCAAAGTAGTTGGTTGGATGAGAGACCTTAATGGGTCAGGGGAGTGGGGGGAGGGGGTTCTCCTTAAAAAATACTTCCAAACTGTCATAGGGAGATCTCTGGGAAATAAAATACGCAAATTGCCTCTTGCCAGATGAAGAGAACAGGGTCTCTTGTGCCGCCTATTAAACCTTTTTCCCCTTAAGGTACCAAGAGATGCACAATCCGGATCGCTGGATGTTACTGGTTTGTTTCTCTTACCTCCTCATCAGAATCATCTGCGAATGCTGAATGTTTGGGTGCACATACATTTCTCTGTTGCAGTTTCTTGGGAAGAATAAGTCCATACCTGTGAAATACAAGATCCAGATGTAAATATTTGGTAGTAACTATACACTAGCACATAAATATAGTCCATTTCACAATCAGTGTCTTAAAACGTCTTCAAGACATTTTCTTGGAAAACAAAAAATGCTGAGCAAGTATAGTAGCTTGCGAAAGTATTCACCTCCCTTGGCATTTTTCGTGTTTTGCTACCTCAAAACCTGGCATTTCACTTTTTTTTTTGAGGGTTTGCATCAGTTCATGTAAAGAACATGCCTACAACTGTGAACATTTGGTTTACTTTTTACTGTGAAGCAAACAACAAGTAGGACAAAATAACTGAAAACTTCAGTGTGCACAACTAATCATCCCCCTAAAGTCATTACTTTGTAGAGCCTCCTTTTTACAGCTGCAAGTCGCTTTGGATAAGTCTCTATGAGCTTTCCACATCTTGCCACTGGGATTTTTGCAAATTCCCCAAGGCAAAACTGCTCCAGCTCCAAGTTCAACTTTAGTCTCATCTGACCACAGCACCTTCCTCCATACATTTGAGGGATCTCCCACTTGTCTTTTGGCAAACTCAAAACAAGCCTTCCTATTTGTGTGTGTAAGTAAAGGATTTTTTCTGCCCACTCTTCCATAAAGGCCACCTCTATGGAGTGTACGGCTTATTGTGCTCATATGGACAGATACTCCAGTCTCTGTTTGGGAACTCTGCAGCTCCTTCAGGGTTACCTTTGGTCTCTGTGCTGCCTTTCTAATTAATGCCCTCCTTGCCCAGGCTGAGAGTTTTGGTGGGCGGCCCTCTCTTGGTAGGTTTGTTGTGGTACCATGTTCTTTCCCTTTGATGATAATAGATTTGATGGTGCTCCTGGGGATCATTAGAGATTGGGATATTTTTATTTTTTATATATATATATATATATATATATATATATTTTTTTTTTTTACATAACTCAACCCTGACTTGTACTTCTCAACAACATTGTCCCTGACTTGTTTGGAGATCTCCTTGGTCTTCATGGTTAATGGTGTTGCAGCCTCTGTGGCCTTTCAGAAAAGGTGTGTATATACACGTGAAAAAGAGGTATACATAGCAGAAACATTTACAATAATCTTGAACAAAACATGACAGCGACTGGTACAGGAGGAGCGAGGACCCTGCCCGTGAGGGCTCACAATCTACAAGGGATGGGTGAGGATACAGTAGGTGAGGGTAGAGCTGGTCGTGCAGAGGTATGGTGGAGCGATGGTTACTGCAGGTTGTAGGCTTGTCGGAAGAGGTGGGTATTCAGGTTCCTTTTGAAGGTTTCCACAGTAGGCAAGAGTCTGAAATGTTGGGGTAGAGAGTTCGAGTAGGGGGGATGCACGGGAGATATCTTGTATGCGATTGTGGGAAGAGGAGAGAAGAGGGGAATAGAGAAGGAGATCTTGTGAAGATCGGAGGTTGCGTGCAGGTAAGTACCAGGAGACTAGGTCACAGATGTATGGGGGAGACAGGTTGTGGATGGCTTTATATGCCAGGGTTAACATCTAGAACTTGAGTCTCTGGGCAATGGGGAGCCAGTGAAGGGATTGACGGAGGGGAGAGGCCGAGGAATATCGGGGGGACAGGTGGATTAGTCGGGCAGCAGAGTTTAGGATAGATTGGAGGGTGCAAGGGGGTTATAAGGGAGGCCACAGAGTAGGAGGTTGCAGTAGTCGAGGCGGGAGATGATGAGGGCATGCAATAGTGTTTTTGCAGCGTCTTTGCTGAGGAATGTGCTGTTCCGGGAGATATTTTTGAGTTAGACTCGACAGGAAGTGGAAAGGGTTTGGATTTGTGGTTTGAAGGAGAGATCACAGTCCAAAGTTACCCCGAGGCAGCGAGCTTGTGGGACAGGGGAGAGTGGGCAGCTATTAACTTTGAAGGATAGGTCAGGTGGGTGGGGGGTGAGTGAGGTGGGGGGGGGTATGATGAATTCAGTTTTTTGTCCATGTTAAGTTTTAGAAATCTGGCAGAGAAGGATGAGATAGCGGACAGACATTGTGGGATTCTGGTTAGTAAGGAGTTGATATCGGGTCCAGAGAGATAGATCTCTGTCATCAGCATAAAGGTGATACTGAAAGCCATGAGACTATGAGCTGTCCCAGGCCGAAGGTGTAGATGGAGAAGAGCAGGGGTCCTAGAACTGAGCCTTGGGGGACACCGATAGATAGGGGGCGAGATGAGGAGGTAGTATGTGAGTGGGAGATGCTGAATGTCTGGTCTGATAGCTATGAAGAGATCCAAGATAGGACCAAGTCCATGATGTCAAGAGATGAGAGAGTCTGGATTAAGAGGGAATGGTCCACTGTGTCGAAGGCAGATGACAGGTCCAGGAGGAGGAGTACAGAGTAATGCTGCTTGGATTTGACGGTTAGTAGGTCGATGGGGACTTTAGTCAGGGCAGTTTCAGTGGAATGGCGCGGTCAGAAGCCTGATTGTAAGAGGTTGAAGAGGGAGCAGGAGGAGAGGTGGGAGGATAGTTCAAGGTGCACATGTTGTTCCAGTAGTTTTGAGGCATAGGGGAGAAGTGATATGGGGCGATAGCTAGACAGAGAGTATGGGTCAAGGGAGGGTTTTTTGAGGATGGGTGTGATTGAGGCATGTTTGAAACATGAGGGGAAGACGTCGGTTGTTAGTGACAAGTTGAAGAGGTGGATTAGAGTTGGGATGAATACTGTGATAAAGTTAGGGATGGGGTGGGGCAGGATTGGGTCAAGTTCGCAGGTGGTGAGGTGTGATTTGGAGAGTAAAGAGGAAACTTGATCTTCTATAATGGTGGAGAAGTTGGTTTTGGAGGAGGAAGGTTGAGTAGATATAAGGTGAGGCTGTTGGGACTTTAGGCAAAAGCCTTTTCTGATAGTGTCAACCTTCTGCTTGAAGAATGAGGCAAACCCTTCCGCTGAAATGAGATGAGAGGGAGGAGGCGCTGGGGGACGGAGGAGAGAATTGAAAGTGTTGAATAGCTGTTTGTGGTTGTCAAACAGAGAGGATATGAGAGATGAGAAGTATGTTTGTTTTGCTGCTGTGAGCGTGGACTTGAAAATAGTGAGGGATTGTTTCAATGCAATGAAGTGCTCGTTGGAGTGGGATCTTTTCCATCTCAGCTCAGCAACCCTGGAGGCCCTTCGCAGTTCTTTAGTCAGGTTGGTGTGCCAGGGTTGCCTATTGAGTGTGCGATCTTTGGTATGTGTCAGAGGGGCGACCGAATCGAGAGCTACAGCTGTTGTGGTGTTATAAAAAAGAAGCAGAAACATCTGCATCATGTAAGGAATTTATGCCTGTAAGAGGGAGAAGGGATTCAGAGAGTGAGTGTAGGTCAAGGTGTTTGAGATTTCTGCGAGGGTGTGCAAGTTTGTGGAGTGGGGATTGTGGACCTGGAAAGGAGAGGGCAGAGAATGTAAGTAGGTTGTGGTCAGAAAGAGGGAGAGGTGAGTTAGAGAGGTTAGATAGGGAACAGAGGCGGATGAAGATGAGGTCTAGTACGTGGCCATCTTTGCGAGTGGTTGCAGCAGACCATTGAGCAAGGCCGAAGGAGGAGCTTAGACACAGATGAGTGGGAAGTGTTAGGCTGTGTGCCCACGATGCGTTTTTTAAGCATTTCCGCAGCGGCAAAAACGCTGCAGAAACACTTAAAAAAGGCATGGTAGAAGGCCTGCCATGTCCCCCAATGATAATCCGCATGTGCTGTGCACATGCTGCGGAAATTTCCGCTGCGGATTATCATTGCGGAAAAAAACACAGCACTACCAATTATTTTGCGGAAGTCCTGCGTTTTTGCCGCCATTGACTTGCATTAGAACGCGCCAATTCCGCAAGACTGCATCTGTACTTGCGTAATTGGCGCGTTCTAATGTGAGGATGGTACCCAGGTGTGGAGGAGAGGAGAGTCTCTTCCACAACCAGGTACCATTAAAAAAAAGAATAAAATAAAAAATAAATGTATACTTACCTTCCGGCGGCCCGCGCTGCGCTCTTCCTTGCTTCCCGGCACTTCACGATGGAATGAAGGACCTGCGCTGACGTCAGAGTCATGTGACGGGTCACGCGACGCTGACGTCGGCAGGTCCTTCACTCTTCCGCTGCCGGCAGCCAGGACGGTGAAGCAAGACAGCACGGGCCATCGGAAGGTAAATATGATATTTATTTTTTTATTTTTTGACATTCTCTCGGTCACACTATATAAATCCATGCCGGTTGCATGGATTTATATAGTGTGACCAAGTTGACAAGCACTTTCCAAGTGATGCTAAAATCGCTTGGAAAGCGCTTGTCAACCCGCATGCGGAAATGCAAGTGAAGAACGCTTCACATCCGCATGTCCCTGGCAGGAAAACGCATGTACAATCCGCATGTACAATCCACATGCGTTTTTTTCTGCCAGGGAGATGCAGAAATGCTCAGGAAAAAATCCTGAGCATTTCTGCATCGTGGGCACATAGCCTTAATGGGGATGTTGAAGTAGCCCATGATGATAGTGGGGATGTCAGTGGAAAGGAAATGAAGCAGCCAGGTGGTGAAGCTGTCAAAGAAAGTGGTGGCTGGCCCTGGGGGGCGGTAAATGACAGCCGGTTGGAGTGGGAGTAGATGCGCACACAGTGCACCTCAATAGAAGGGAGAGTAACGGAGGGCAGTAGTGGGATTTGGGTGAAGGCACAGGTATCTGACAGGAGAAAACCTACGCCTCCACAATGTTAGCCGCTGAGGCGGAGGGGTTTCAGTGATGGCGAGGAAGGAAAGTTTGTTACTAATGAAAAGATCATGGATGTAGGAAAGTTTGTTGCAGACGGTGCGAGCGTTCCATAGGGCACCTGTTAGTGCAACTGGGGAAGCGGGGACTGGGTGGATGGGTATGAGGTTAGAAAGGTTGCGAGAGTTTGTGGTAGATCATGGGTGAGAGGTAGAAGTGACTGTGGGGATATGTTGAGGAGGACCAGGATTCGGAGAGATGTCACCTGCAGTGAGGAGGAGCAGAGAAAGTGTTAGCAGGTGGGAGCAGGAGAGGGCATAGGGTGGTTGTCTGTGTTTGGAGACACATGATTCCAGTATAATATTCTGTACAATATGGTCAAACTATAGCTGATGCGTACAGCTGGATGGATTTATCATTCTCACACTGTCACATTTTTCTACCACTGTTAGGGTATGTTCACATGTTGCATTTTGCAACTTTTTTTCCAGCACCAAAAACTGGGTGGTGGCAGAAAAGATACAATATACATGTTTTTTTTACCTATTCATTTTAATGGGTGAAAAGAATGCAAAAACCCCGCAAGAATTGACCTGTTGCGTCTTGGCAAAAACGCAGCAGAGCTCAAAATGCAGGCGAGGAAAAAAAACGCAGTGTACACATGAGATAAGATATGCAGCAAAAACGCTGCAAAGACTGCACATGAGAACATACCCTTAACGTTGTCATGTTTTTTTTGTTGTTGTTGTTTCCCATGAAGGCATCAATGGATACTTCCCTGTATGCGTAACATCTCCTGTTAGTGGCAGTTAAATCTGGAAAATTGCAATGTACACAGCACCTTCAATGTTTCCACATTTGGGGAATCAAAAGAGGATATGCAATTTTCACAAAAAAAAACAACTATTCAATTTGTGATAATTTTTTTTCCATAGGGAAGCAATGGCACAAGTCGCCAGAAGGGAGCGCAGTGCTGGGAGGGAGATCTGCTGCCGCAATGCTGTGAGTGGAGTAGGAGCCAGTTTTGGGTAATGCAAGGGAAGCTGCTGTGACCAGTAGGGGGGAGGACCTGCTCTGGGGTGCGTCCTGATGACTAGAGAAGTAGGAGAATGGGAAACTTATTTTGCACTATGAAGGCAGGAGTGATGACAGTACCAGTTACCTTTCGGAGAAGCTGTAACTGCTGGAGTAGACCTTGAAGAGAGGCCACGCTCACACATCACCAGTTGCAGTTTCTCCATTTTATGTTTTTATGTGCAACTTTCTCTCCTGACTTGCATAGGGTTGAGTGTCTAAAGCAGGGAATACAACCTGCGGCCCCACCATGCTACACCGTGCGGCCCCCAACCTTCTTTGTAGTGTAGTTTCCATGTCACAGGGAAGAAGAATAGCACACTGCTCAGGAGCAAGGATCAGCAATCACGAATAGAGCACTATGTAACCGGATCTGGGCAAACTGCGGCACGGGGACCACATCCGGCCCTTTGGCTGTTCCACTCCGGCATGCAGACCAAAACAGCCGAAGAGCTGAAACAGTGGCCACGGGCTGTAGGAGGCTATATGGTGGCTTATACTGAATGTAGGAGGCTATGTGGGGGCTCATACGGAATGTAGGAGGCTATGTGGGGGCTAAAACTGAATGTAGGAGGCTATGTGGGGGCTCATACTGAATGTAGGAGGCTATGTGGGGGCTCATACTGAATATAGGGGGCTATGTTTTGGCTCATTGTATATAGGAGGCTATGCGGGGATCATACTGTATATAGGGGGCTGTGTGCGGTCTCATACTGTATATAGGGGGGCCATGTGTAGGCTCATACAGTATATAGGGGGAAGTCAGCATACTTAATTCTGCTCAATATTAAGTGATACAATTAAAATTAATAATATATTAATATTGAGCAGAATTAATTTCAGCCTATTGGTTCGACCTTCCACAACAGACATGGTCTCCTGTGGCCCAAACTGATTGCCCACCTCTAATGTAACCTTATCTGGGTCCCCTATACATCCATAAACGACACAGATTGGGTTCCTTGACCTCCATTTAGCCCTTCAGAACAGCATATGTTGGTTATGGTGGGGGGCCATTCTCACTATTCTATTTTAATGGAATTGTAAAATACAGCCAACTACTACAACACCCATAATCTTCACTGGAGAGAGTCATGTGTGTGCAGGGTCTCCTCCTCTCTGGAGTACTGACTGGGGAAAAGAGGACCCCCATTCTCCAGATATGTGGGAGTCCTGGTAGTGGAACCTGCTTCTCTTAGACATTTATGGCATATACTTTTTATATGCCATAAAAGTCTCAAAAAGGTAATACTTCATTATGTCTTATTAGGGCCTTGGAAGCCGTTGAATGTGGCAATGTGACCCTCATACCAGGAAAGGTTGTGCACCCCTGGTCTAAAGGATGTCAATGTTGGCGGATATTTTCCAGTACTATGCTATGTGTAGAGCGGTCCTTCACACCTTTAGTGACCATTCTGCAGTCAGTTCACACATTATATTAGTTTGGTGTGTAAGGTAAGAATGTGTTGTCTATTGCTGCCCCCTGCAGGACACTGTTGCTTAAAACATTAGGGGCTAAACAAATTTCCATTGAAGAAAACAAATCCATCCAAGCCATCTTCTCACTACGTGTGTGTTCTGTCAGATGCATGTGTGGATGAAAAATGTCCACTACAAAGTCACTTCTGAGAAGTGTAATTCACAGAACAACAGGCAAAAAAATGGATCCAGACATGAAAATGTCAACAGTGTCCTTTTTGCATATGTTTGACAAACTTTTAGCCGGACAATAGAAGCAAAAGAGCTGGTTCAGACTAATGTATTTTTCGTCTGCATGCTGAACAGACTGCTCACAACATACACACCAATGGTCCATGTGTACAACAAAAAAAACAACAAAATTTTTCTGTTTTGTTTTTGTTCCGATCAGACTCAACCAGGGCTGTGGAGTCAGAGTCTGTGTCCATTTTGGTGGAGTCGGTATAAAATGGACTGACTCCAACTCCTAAAATATATAATAAATTGGGTACAGTAGTTCAATGCAGTTTGTGGGGAATATTTTTTCATAAGAATTTGGGAAAGTTATGAAATGTCCTATAAATGTCTGTCCTATTCCTGATCTAAGGGTCTAGACTTTTAGCTGAGATGAATCTGTGCTACAGTAAATGCATCACTTAAACATGAGCCGTGTATGAGGGAGTCGGAGTCATGGAAGCTGAGGAGTCGGGAGTCGGAGGTATGGCTTACCGACTCCACAGCCCTGGACTCAAACATTAAAAAGAGTTGTTTTAAATTTTTATTTCATAAATCAATAGTGCACATGAAACTTTGTAATATATCTTATCATAGAAATCTGCTTCTTTCTCCTTTTCTCCTCTTGGGACTGTTCTTTCATTCTCAATTCAAGTGAAAAATCTGTATTCAGTGGTCAGACTCACCCACTGCTTAGATTGGTGATAAAGATTGCTGCTGCTCATAAGATTTTATGGAGAGGGGAGGAGGGAATAAGAGGAGGAGGTAGAGGCAGACGCAGACGTTCTACTGCAAGCTCTCCTGAAATAACAGTTCCAATTCAAAAGGGTAAGGCTGGGTGCCCACGTAGCGTTTTTCAAGCGTTTATGCTGCGGAATTTCCGCAGCGGAAACGCTTGTTAAACGCATGGTAATCCGCACCCCATGGTCCCCAAGGGGATTCCGCATGTTCTATGCACATGCTGCGGATTTTTCCGCAGCGTTTATGCTGCGTACAAAAATCCGCAGCATGTCATTTAATTTTGCGGAAGCGCAGCGGAACTCCCGCCATTGACTTGCATTGAAACGCATAGAAACCGCGACTGTACATTTTTACAAGCGGCTTCTATGCGTCTCTATGTGCGGATGGTACCCAGTTCTGGAGGAGAGGAGACTCTCATCCAGACCTGGGTACCATTGTACCTGTAAAAAAACCTGTCCAGCGGCTTCTCTCTGAATGCCAGCAGCGCTGAAGGACCTTCGGTGACGTCACAGTCAGGTGACCGCAGGCCCTTCACCGCTCTCGCGATATGCCGGCAGCCGGGAACCAGCCAGGAAGCAGCGCTGCAGCCACGCCGGGGCCTCGGGGGTGAGTATAGCTTTATTTGTATTAATTTTTACGGTTCACACTGTATAAATCCATGCTGTTAGCATGGATTTATACAGTGTGACCTAGTTGTCAAGCACTTTCCAAGTGATGCTATCGCCTGGAAAGCGCTTGTCAAGCTGCATGCGGAAACGCATGTGAACTCGCATGTGGATCCGCATGTATTTTGCAGGAAAAACGCATGCACAATCTGCATGCGTTTTTTTCTGCCAGGGAGATGCAGAAATGCTGCAGAAATTTTCTGCTTCATTTCTGCATCGTGGGCACATAGCCTAACTGTCATTTCAGGAGAACATCTGCGTCAGCCTCAAGCTCCTCCCCCTCTCCATAGAACTTTATGAGCTCTAATGGTCATCTGCCATCTCCACTAATTCTCTGAAGACAGATTTTACCATTGAATTGAGAATGAATGATCAGTCCAGAAGGAGACAGAGCGGATTTCTCTGATATGAAAATATTAAACTTTGTAATATATCTTATGTGCTATTGATTTATTAAATGAAAATTATTGCAATTAGTCTTTAAACTTAATGATGCATTAAAAAAAAAGTATTATTAACTTAGAAAACTGTATTTGGTCTTATATTATTGTTGTTTAAAATAGGAATATCAAACTTAAACACTCAGAGGGCCAAAATAGAAAACTTGGACAAAGTCGTGGGCCAACCAGTATACAGACTAATGGGCCCCACGCAGCCCTCCGTGCAGACTAATGGCCCCACGCAGCCCTCCGTACAGACTAATGGGCCCCACGCAGCCCTCCGTACAGACTAATGGGCCCCACGCAGCCCTCCGTACAGACTAATGGGCCCCACACAGCCCTCCGTACAGACTAATGGGCCCCACACAGCCCTCCGTACAGACTAATGGGCCCCACACAGCCCTCCGTACAGACTAATGGGCCCCACACAGCCCTCCGTACAGACTAATGGGCCCCACACAGCCCTCCGTACAGACTAATGGGCCCCACACAGCCCTCCGTACAGACTAATGGGCCCCACACAGCCCTCCGTACAGACTAATGGGCACCACATAGTCCTCCGTACAGAATAATGGGCCCCACATAGTCCTCCGTACAGAATAATGGGCCCCACATAGTCCTCCATACAGAATAATTGGACCCACATAGTCCTCCATACAGAATAATGGGACCCACATAGTCCTCCATACAGAATAAAGGACCCCACATAGCCCTCCATACAGAATAATGAGCTCCACATAGTCTTCCATACAGTATAATGGGCCCCACATAGTCCTCCATACAGTATTATGGGCACCACATAGTCTTCTATACAGAAAAATGGGCCCAACATAGTCCTCCATATAGAATAACGGGCCCCACATAAGGGGGACTGTAACGGGTCTGGGAGGCGGAACCTCTGAGCTACTATACAAGGGGGCGGTCCTTGTGAGGGAGCGGGTGGCGACCAGGCAGGAAGTCACAGCAGGTGACCGGGACAGTCTCTGGAAGAACGGGCAGGAGGTCACGGCAAGTGACCGGGGCAGTCTCTGGATGAACGGGCAGATGGACACGGCAAGTGACCGGGGCAGTCTCTGGGTAAAGGGTTGGTACGACCTGTGGCGGCTGATGGTAGACGTGAGCTCCCAGGTGAGCAGGCGAGAGTCTCTGGATAAACGGGTGGTCACAGCATGTGACGGCGGAGCCTCCAGGAAGACCAACAGACAGGCGGCAGATGAGCACTCCCAGGTGAGCGGGCAGAAGTCTCTGGACAGGCGGGTGGTCACAGCACGTGACGGCAGAGCCTCCAGGTAGGCTAGCAGACAGGCAGCAGATGAGCGCTCCCAGGTGAGCGGGCAAGCTGGTCCTTAGACAGACTGACAGGAGTTGTAAGGCAGACCGTCGGACCTCAGGCTAGCAGGCAGGTAGCAGAATTTCAGGCAGGAATAAGACAGCAAGCTGGCAGGTATCTGGCAGGTAACTGGCAACGGGACCTGAGGGCTGAAGCAGAGTAGTGAACAGTGCAACAACATTGCTCGGGCACCTCCATTTTGGAGGAGGTGCCTTATATATGGTGAAGTCCTCCGGCCATTGGCCGGGGACTCCTTAGGACGGCGTGCGCGGCCCCTTTAAGAGGGAGGGAGAGCGCGCGTGCCCTAAGCACAGTGGCCGGGAAGGAGCGCGCGCTGCCAGCAGAGCGGGAGGAGGACGCCGGGCACGGAGCAGAGAGGTGAGGGGAACAGCGTCCCTGCCTAGCAGAGGGCAGGGACGCCGGCGCTACAGTACCCCCCCCTTTAGGCCCCCCCTTTTTTAGGCCAGACAGAAATTTAGCAAGGATAAGAGGGGCATGGATGTTCTCCCGGGGCTCCCACGTTCTCTCCTCAGGACCAAACCCCTTCCAATCTACTAGAAAAAAGGTCTTTCCTCTTACCCTTTTGGTGGCAAGAATGTTCTCTACCTCAAACTCGTCCTCAGCAGAAACCGGAGCAGGAGGCGTACCTGTAGACTTGGAAAAAGAGTTAAGTACCACAGGTTTGAGGAGAGATACATGGAAGGAGTTAGGGATCCGTAAGTTGGCCGGGAGTTTCAATTTATAGGCCACCGGGTTGATCTGACTGATGACCTCCAGAGGACCGATGAACCGAGGCCCTAACTTGTAAGAAGGTATCTTGAGTCGGACATATTTAGATGAGAGCCAGACTTTATCTCCAGGACGAAATTGTGGAGGATCCAGGCGTTTTTTGTCAGCGTGTCTTTTCATCCGTTCGGACGACTGAAGGAGTGCGGATCGGGTACTCTCCCAAATGGAGGAAAATTTGCTAACGAGAGATTCCGCAGCCGGGTTGTCCACAGAGGTGGAGACAGGAAAAGGAATCCGAGGATGCTGACCGAAGACTACAAAAAACGGGGATTTGGAGGAGGATTCGCTCTCGTGATTGTTACAGTTATATGAAAAAGTTTGGGCACCCCTATTAATCTTAAGCTTAATGTTTTATAAAAATTGGTGTTTTTGCAACAGCTATTTCAGTTTGATATATGTAATAACTGTTGGACACAGTAATGTTTCTGCCTTGAAATGAGGTTTATTGTACTAACAGAAAATGTGCAATCTGCATTCAAACAAAATTTGACAGGTGCATAAGTATGGGCACCTCACCAGAAAAGTGACATTAATATTTAGTAGATCCTCCTTTTGCAAAAATAACAGCCTCTAGTCGCTTCCTGTAGCTTTTAATGAGTTCCTGGATCCTGGATGAAGGTATTTTTGACCATTCCTCTTTACAAAACAATTCCAGTTCAGTTAAGTTTGATGGTCGCCGAGCATGGACAGCCCTCTTCAAATGATCCCACAGATGTTCAATGATATTCAGGTCTGGGGACTGGGATGGCCATTCCAGAACATTGTAATTGTTCCTCTGCATGAATGCCTGAGTAGATTTGGAGCGGTGTTTTGGATCATTGTCTTGCTGAAAGATCCATCCCCTGCGTAACTTCAACTTTATCACTGATTCTTGAACATTATTGTCAAGAATCTGCTGATACTGAGTGGAATCCATGCGTCCCTCAACTTTAACAAGATTCCCGGTGCCGGCATTGGCCACACAGCCCCAAAGCATGATGGAACCTCCACCAAATTTTACTGTGGCTAGCAAGTGTTTTTCTTGGAATGCTGCGTTTTTTTGCCACCATGCAGAACGCATTTTGCATGACCAAACAACTCAATCTTGGTTTCATCAGTCCACAGGACCTTCTTCCAAAAAGAAATTGGCTTCTCCAAATGTGCTTTTGCATACCTCAGCCGACTCTGTTTGTGGCGTGCTTGCAGAAACGGCTTCTTTCGCATCACTCTCCCATACAGCTTCTCCTTGTGCAAAGTGCGTTGTATAGTTGACTGATGCACAGTGACACCATCTGCAGCAAGTTGATGCTGCAGCTCTCTGGAGGTGGTCTGAGGATTGTCCTTGACTGATCTCACCATTCTTCTTCTCTGCCTTTCTGATGTTTTTCTTGGCCTGCCACTTCTGGCCTTAACAAGAACTGTCCCTGTGTTCTTCCATTTCCTTACTATGTTCCTCACAGTGGAAACTGACAGGTTAAACCTCTGAGACAGCTTTTTGTATCCTTTCCCTGAACAACTATGTTGAATAATCTTTGTTTTCAGATCATTTGACAGTTGTTTTGAGGAGCCCATGATGCCACTCTTCAGAGTAGATTCAAACAGGAGAACAACTTGCAAGTGGCCACTTTAAGTAGCTTTTCTCATGATTGCATACACCTGGCTATGAAGTTCAAAGCTCAATGAGGTTACAAAACCAAAAAAAGTGCTTTAGTAAGTCAGTAAAAAGTAGGTAGGATTATTTAAAACAAGAAATTGATAAGGGTGCCCATACTTATGCACCTGTCAAATTTTGTTTGAATGCAGATTGCACATTTTCTGTTAGTACAATAAACCTCATTTCAAGGCAGAAACATTACTGTGTCCAACAGTTATTACATATATCAAACTGAAATAGCTGTTGCAAAAACACCAATTTTTATAAAACATTAAGCTTAAGATTAATAGGGGTGCCCAAACTTTTTCATATAACTGTATAAGAGAACTCGGCCCATGGTAGGAGATCCACCCAGTCTGAATGGTGGGCATTAACGAAGTGCCGGAGGTAACTGGTCAGGTTCTGATTGATCCGCTCCACTTGACCATTGGACTGTGGGTGGTAAGCGGAAGAGAAGTCCAGGGTGACGTCTAGCAGTTTACAAGTGGCTCTCCAGAAGCGTGAGGTGAACTGTACCCCACGATCCGACACGATGTGGAGGGGCAGGCCATGAAGACGAAAGATGTGACGAATAAAGTCTTTAGCTAGCTCGGGTGCAGACGGGAGGCCTGGCAGGGGAACGAAATGAGCCATCTTGGAGAAGCGGTCAGCGACCACCCAAATGACCGTACAACAGGCAGAGACTGGGAGGTCAGTTATAAAGTCCATTACTATATGCTGCCAGGGGGCAGCAGGTACAGAAAGCGGAAGGAGGCGACCGGCTGGCAGATGTCTCGGAACCTTGTTGCGGGCGCAGGACACACAGGCAGAAACAAAGTCTATTACGTCCTTGTGCAGGGTAGGCCACCAGTAGTGCCGGGTAATAAGCTGGAGGGTCTTTTTCTGACCGGCGTGGCCAGCCAGTTTAGACGAGTGACCCCAGTGAAGGATCTTCTCCCGATCAGGTACTGATACGAACGTCTTTCCGGGAGGGAGACGATTTAGACTCACGGGAGCCACCTGCATTACTCTGGCGGGATCGATGATGTGTTTCGGATCTTCCTCGAGATCAGACACCAGAAAGGATCGAGACAAGGCGTCCGCCTTGACGTTTTTGTCAGCCGGGCGAAAATGAAGAACAAAATCAAAGCGAGCAAAAAACAAGGACCACCGGGCTTGGCGCGGGTTAAGTCTCTGGGCATGCTGGAGGTAAGCCAAGTTCTTGTGGTCAGTGTAAATTATTACCGGGTGAAGAGCCCCCTCGAGCAGGTAACGCCACTCCTCCAATGCCAGTTTGATGGCCAATAACTCTCGGTCTCCTATGGAATAATTGCGCTCTGAGGAGGAGAAGAGTTTAGAGAAGAAGCCGCAAGTTACCATCCTCCCGGAAGATGATTTTTGAGTAAGTACCGCTCCGGCTCCAGAGGAGGAGGCGTCAACTTCCAGGAAGAACTGCTTGTTGCCGTCCGGACGATGCAGCACCGGGGCGGAAGAGAAGGCCTGTTTTAAGGAAAGAAAGGCCTCCTCCGCTTCGGGCGGCCACTCTTTGGGATTAGTACCCTTACGGGTGAGCGCGGAAATTGGGGCAGTCCGGGAAGAGAAGTGTGGTATGAAGAGGCGGTAGTAGTTGGCGAAGCCCAGGAACCGCTGAATGGCCTTCAACCCCTCCGGTCGAGGCCATTTCTCGATGGCAGACAGTTTCTCTGGATCCATTCGTAGGCCGGTCTGAGAAATAATGTAGCCCAAAAAACGGAAGCGAGGTCTGCTCAAAGAGGCACTTCTCGTATTTAGCGAAGAGGTGATTCTGCCTGAGCCTGAGCAGGACCTGACGAACGTCCCTCCGGTGAGTCTGGAGATCCGGAGAGAAGACCAAGATGTCGTCCAGGTACACCACTACGCAGGAGTAGAGAAGGTCCCGGAAGATGTCATTGACCAACTCTTGAAAGACGGCAGGAGCGTTACAGAGACCAAAGGGCATTACCAGATATTCATAGTGACCGTCCCGGGTGTTGAATGCCGTCTTCCATTTATCCCCCTGACGGATACGAACCAGGTTGTACGCCCCACGGAGGTCCAGTTTGGTGAAGATTCTAGCCCCCCTCAGACGATCAAATAACTCCGGAATGAGCGGAAGGGGGTACTTATTCTTCACCGTGATCTGGTTAAGGCCTCTATAGTCTATACAGGGACGGAGAGAGCCGTCCTTCTTTTTGACGAAAAAGAAGCCTGCTCCCGCCGGGGAGGTAGATTTCCGGATGAATCCCCTGGCCACATTCTCCTCAATATATTCGGACATCGACCGGGTCTCAGCAGCGGATAATGGATAAATACGCCCACGGGGAGGAGTAGTACCGGGTAACAGGTCGATAGGGCAGTCGTATGGTCTATGAGGGGGTAGTGTCTCTGCCTCCTTTTTATTAAAGACATCAGCATAAGACCAATAAGGAATCGGAAGTCCAGGTAGATTAGCTGGGGTAGGAGAAGGACGGACGGGATGGACGGGAACCAGACAGGTCTTATGGCAGTCCTGTCCCCAGCGAAGGACTTCTCCGGTCTGCCAGTCAAGCACGGGTGTATGTCTCTGGAGCCAAGGTAGACCTAGCAAGAGGGCGTGAGAGAGTCCAGGCAGAACATGAAAGGAGATACTCTCAGAATGCAGCATTCCCACCTGCAGAGTAATGGATTCGGTGATGAGTTGGATGGGGCGTGGTAAGAGACCCCCATCCACGGCAGCAACAGACAAGGGTACAGCCAGAGGTTTGGTGGGGATGCGGTATTTCTCTACCAGGGACTGTGAAATAAGATTCCCGGCTGCTCCAGAGTCAAGTTGGGATAGTTCGAAATAACGGTTCTCCCCGCAGACGATTGAGACTGACAGCAGCAGAGATGGAGAGGATTTATTCTTGTCTAGGTCGACCTCTCTGAGCGAACCTAGACACAGGCGTTTCCCGACCTCTCCGGGCAGGCACGGATCCAGTGCTCCTTACTGCCACAGTAGAAGCAGCTCCCCTCGGCACGGCGTAAGTCCTGACGGGTTTTGACCATCTTGGTCTGGCCGACCTGCATAGGCTCAGGAGAGTGTACCTGGGGAGAGACGGAGGGAGTGACGGGTTTCTGAAAAGTAGGAGCTAGACGTGGAAACCTCCTCTCACGGGTGACCTCTTTGGCACGCTCCTGGAACCGTAGGTCAATCCGGGTGGCAAGAGTTATTAGGTCATCGAGAGTGGTAGGAATGTCCCGACCGGCAAGTTCATCTTTAATACGGCCGGACAGACCCTCCCAGAAGACGGATACCAGAGCGTCGTTATCCCAGGCCAGCTCCGAGGCAAGGGTACGGAACCGTATGGCATATTGGCCCACGGTGAGACTTCCCTGACGGAGGCGTAGCAGTGATGATGCGGATGAGGTCTTCCGTCCGGGTTCGTCGAAGACTTTCCGGAAAGCCGTGAGAAAGGCAGGCAAGTCGGACACCAGGGGGTCTCCTCTCTCCCATAGAGGATTTAGCCAGGCCAGGGCCTCCCCGGTGAGATGGGACATGATGAAGGCAATTTTGGCCCGGTCGGAGTTAAACTGGTGGGACAAGAGTTCAAAGTGCAGGGTGCACTGATTTATGAAGCCCCGAGCCTGGGCGGAGTCGCCTCCGAAGCGAGGAGGTGCAGAAAGCCGGGGTCCGGGGTAGGATACCATGGTATTAGTGGGCAGCGGAGCTGCCGGATTGCGAGTCATGGCACTGGCGGAGGTTGCTGGCGGAGCAGTCAGAGTGTCCAGGCGAGAATTGACATTCCGCAGGTGACCCAGGATGGACTCCTGTTGGGACCTCTGATGGGACAGTTCATGACACAGGTCCGAGAGCGAGGGAGCTTGGGTGCCACCGGGTTCCATGGCCCGAGCAAACTGTAACGGGTCTGGGAGGCGGAACCTCTGAGCTACTATACAAGGGGGCGGTCCTTGTGAGGGAGCGGGTGGCGACCAGGCAGGCAGTCACAGCAGGTGACCGGGACAGTCTCTGGAAGAACGGGCAGGAGGTCACGGCAAGTGACCGGGGCAGTCTCTGGATGAACGGGCAGATGGACACGGCAAGTGACCGGGGCAGTCTCTGGGTAAAGGGTTGGTACGACCTGTGGCGGCTGATGGTAGACGTGAGCTCCCAGGTGAGCAGGCGAGAGTCTCTGGATAAACGGGTGGTCACAGCATGTGACGGCGGAGCCTCCAGGAAGACCAACAGACAGGCGGCAGATGAGCACTCCCAGGTGAGCGGGCAGAAGTCTCTGGACAGGCGGGTGGTCACAGCACGTGACGGCAGAGCCTCCAGGTAGGCTAGCAGACAGGCAGCAGATGAGCGCTCCCAGGTGAGCGGGCAAGCTGGTCCTTAGACAGACTGACAGGAGTTGTAAGGCAGACTGTCGGACCTCAGGCTAGCAGGCAGGTAGCAGAATTTCAGGCAGGAATAAGACAGCAAGCTGGCAGGAATCTGGCAGGTATCTGGCAGGTAACTGGCAACGGGACCTGAGGGCTGAAGCAGAGTAGTGAACAGTGCAACAACATTGCTCGGGCACCTCCATTTTGGAGGAGGTGCCTTATATATGGTGAAGTCCTCCGGCCATTGGCCGGGGACTCCTTAGGACGGCGCGCGCGGCCCCTTTAAGAGGGAGGGAGAGCGCGCGCGCGCGCCCTAAGCACAGTGGCCGGGAAGGAGCGCGCGCTGCCAGCAGAGCGGGAGGAGGACGCCGGGCACGGAGCAGAGAGGTGAGGGGAACAGCGTCCCTGCCTAGCAGAGGGCAGGGACGCCGGCGCTACAGGGACTCTCAAAAAGAATCATCAGACAGGAAGTTAAGAAAAAAAAAATAGACAGATAGTGTAGTTAGGGAACGGTATGATATTATTAAAGCAAGTATATTAGAAAATAGCTTTGATTAAGGCATCAAATAGATAGGGATTTAAATAATTTACTTTTGCCTTCGGACCACCCCTTTAAGCTCAATTATTCAAAACTCCAAACATTTTATATTACAATACATGTCCACTGGATAGGTGATAACTGTGGGTTAAGGAGGCTCTGACTGCTGAGATCCCCACCAGTCTCCAAGACAGGGTCCCAGATCCACTGTTTGAAAGAAGCGGTGGTCACACATGTACGCTGCTACTGTATTGTTGATGGGAACCTAAGCGTTGTATGTAGCTATCTCCATCATTCCCATGATAAACGAATTGTGAAAAAACCCAATAAAGGAAACCTGTTAAAAACCTGAAGCCTTTCTATCCCCCACTATTAAAGGGCTTGTGCCAAGTTTGCATTTTAAATCTAATATATAGATAGGCGATAACTTCCCAATCGCTTGGGGTCCGACCCCGGACACCTCCACTGTTCCAGAACACCGGGGCTCTGGTCAACCACTACTCTATTCATACAGAGCTCTGGTTCTCACAATCCATTGGGGGGTTCCAAAAATAGAACCCCAGGGGTCAGGAAGTTATCCCCTATACTATGGATAGGGGATAAATTACAAACTTAATACAACCACTTTAAGCTTTAGAGCTTTATTCCTGCTTATAAATTATGTCCTTAATATAACAGAATCTTCAGATGTGTGCCAAAACAATTTGTATAGTGTTGATAGCAGGGCTATGGAGTCGTTAAGCCAAACCTCCGACTCCTCAATTTCCGTGACTTCCGACTCCACAGCCCGGTCTCACTACTCAGCATGTACATAAAGTGCAGCAAAGATTCATCTCCACTAAAAGCCGAGATCCTTAGATCAGGAACAGAACAGACATTTATAGGACATTTCATAACTTTCCCAAATTCTTATTAAAACATTTACAGCACATCCTGCATTGTACTAATGAACCCAACTTATTATATATTTTAGGAGTTGGTCCATTTTATACAGATTTCAACTCCATCAAAATGGACACCAACTCCACTGCCCTAGCTGATGCAAGTATGCTAACTAATTAGGACTTGCCCAGGAAGGAGTCCCCTTACAGCATCTGAAGCCTCATTAGTCTGGTAGTATACTAGCATTGACCACCCAGGGGCACCTAGGCCGTTCTTGAATCCCTTAATAAATATACCCCCTTTACACAGGAACAAAAAACTTTTTGTATGGACACAGAGCTCATTCTTAAGAGGAACTTTTTCTTATTTGAGGATCAGTGTTTCCTACAAAAGAGGGGCACAACAATGGGATCCAATGTTGCACCACCATATGCCAACATCTTTATGGCCCAAGTTGAAAACTCCTTCGTATACAGGTGCATCTCACTAAATTAGAATATCATCAAAAAGTTAATTGATTTCAGTTCTTCAATGCAAAAAGTGAAACTCATATTATATAGAGTCATTACACACAGAGTGATCTATTTCAAGTGTTTATTTCTGTTAATGTTGATGATTATGGCTTACAGCCAATGAAAACACAAAAGTCATTATCTCAGTAAATTAGAATAATTAACAAAAAACACCGGCAAAGGCTTCCTACGCGTTTAAAAAGGTCCCTTAGTCTGTTTCAGTAGGCTCCACAATCATGGGGAAGACTGTTGACTTGACAGATGTCCAGAGGGCAGTCATTGACACACTCCACAAGGTCCCAGAGTTCCAATTTTCATTTGGAAATCAAGGTCCCAGAGTCTGGAGGAAGAGTGGAGAGGCCACAATCCAAGCTGCTTGAGGTCTAGTGTGAAGTTTCCACCAACAGTGATGGTTTGGGGAGCCATGTCATCTGCTGGTGTAGGTCCACTGTGCTTTATCAAGACCAAAGTCAGTGCAGCCGTCTACCAGGACATTTTAGAGCACTTCATGCTTCCCTCTGCCGACAAGCTTTTTGGAGATGGAAATGTCATTCTCCAGCAGGACTTGGCCCCTGTCCACACTCCAAAAGTACCAATACCTGGTTTAAAAACAACAGTATCACTGTGCTTGATTGGCCAGCAAACTCGCCTGACCTTAACCCCATAGAGAATCTATTATAGAGAATCTATAGGGTATTGTCAAGAGGAAGATGAGAGACACCAGACCCAACAATGCAGACGAGCTGAAGGCTGCTATCAAAGCAACCTGGGCTTCCATAACACCTCAGTAGAGCCACAGGCTGATCGCCTCCATGCCACGCCGCATTGATGCAGTAATTGATGCAAAAGGAGCCCGACCAAGTATTGACTGCATTTACTGAACATACATTTCAGTAGGGCAACGTTTCGGATTTTAAAAACATTTTTCAAGCTGTTGTTATGAAGTATTCTAATTTACTGAGATAAAGACTTTTGTGTTTTCATTGGCTGTAAGCCATAATCCTCAACATTAACAGAAATAAACACTTGAAATAGATCATTCTGTGTGTAATGACTCTATACACTGTGTGCATAATTATTAGGTAAGTTGTATTTTAGATGATTATTTTTATTATTGATCAACAACAATGTTCTCAATCAACCCAAAAGACTCAAATATCCAAGCTTAATGTTTTTGGAAGTTGGAGTGGGTTTTTTTTTTAGATTTGGCTATTTTAGGAGGATATCTGTTTGTGCAAGTAACTATTACTGTGCAGAATTATTAGGCAACTTAATAAAAACCAAATATAATCCCATCTCACTTGTTTATTTTCACCAGGTAAACCAATATCAGTGCACAAAATTTAGAAATAAACATTTCGGACATGCAAAAACAAAAAAATGAGTGATCAATATAGCCACCTTTCTTTATGATGACACTCAACAGCCTTCCATCCATAGATTCTGTCAGTTGCTTGATCTGTTTTCGATCAACATTGTGTGCAGCAGCCACCACAGCCTCCCAGACACTGTTCCGAGAGGTGTACTGTTTTCCCTCCCTGTAGATCTCACATTTTATGATGGACCACAGGTTCTCTATGGGGTTCAGATTGGGTGAACAAGGGGGCCATATCATTATTTTTTCTTCTTTTAGACCTTTACTGGCCAGCCACGCTGTGGAGTAGTTGGATGCATGTGATGGAGCATTGTCCTGCATGAAAATCATGTTTTTCTTGAACGATACCAACTTCTTCCTGTACCACTGCTTGAAGAAGTTGTCTTCCAGAAACTGGCAGTAGGTCTGGGAGTTGAGCTTCACTCCATCCTCAACTCGAAAAGGTCCCACAAGTTCATCTTTGTTGATACAAGCCCATACCAGTACCCCACCTCCACCTTGCTGGCGTCTGAGTCTGAGTGGAGCTCTCTGCCCTTTACTGATCCAGCCTCTGGCCCATCCATCTGGCCCATCAAGAGTCACTCTCATTTCATCAGTCCATAAAACCTTTGAAAAAATCAGTCTTAACATATTTCTTGGCCCATTCTTGACGTTTTATCTTATGTTTCTTGTTCAAAGATGGTCGTTTTTCAGCCTTCTTTACCTTGGCCATGTCCCTGAGTATCGCACACCTTGTGCTTTTTGATACTCCAGTAATGTTGCAGCTCTGAAATATGGCAAAACTGGTGGCAAATGGCATCTTGGCAGCTTCAAGCTTGATTTTCCTCAATTCATGGGCAGTTATTTTGCGCCTTTTTTGGCCAACACGCTTCTTGCGACCCTGTGGACTATTCGCCATGAAACTCTTGTTCGGTGATCACGCTTCAAAAGTTTGGAAATTTCAAGACTGCAGCATCCCTCTGCAAGACATCTCACAATTTTGGACTTTTCAGAGCCCGTCAAATCTCTCTTCTGACCCATTTTGACAAAGGAAAGAAGTTCCCTAATAATTAAGCACACCTTATATAGGATGTTGATGTCATTAGTCAACACCCCTCCTCATTACAGAGATGCACATCACCAGATTTACTTAATTGGTAGTTGGCTCTCAAGCCTATGCAGCTTGGAGTAGGACATGTATAAAAAGCATCATGTGATCAAAATACTCATTTGCCTAATAATTCGACACACAGTGTATAATGAGTTTCACTTTTTGTATTGAAGAACAGAAATAAATTAACTTTTTGATGATATTCTATTTAGTGAGATGCACCTGTACATCCATCCGGCTTTTCAAAAACATGATGTGGTTTGGAGAAGCTTCATCGATGGCATTTTTCTTATTTGGCATGGTAATATAGACATGTTCACTCAGTTTTCCCAGGATATGAACATGTATGTCCCAAATCTCACTTTTACAATACACTATGATGACCGACCATACTATTAATTTTCCTGATACCCAGGTTACTTTCAAAATCAATGGATTTTTGTAGACTGATTTGTATGTAAAACCCACTGACCATAACAGCTTGTTACGCTTCACTAGTTGTCATCCTAAACACATTAAAAAAGTTCTACCAAAGTCACAACATTGTAGGATAGACCACATAGTCTTGGATAATACTATATGGATGAAACGACACTAAGAAATAAATACAAAATTTTGTATTAGACGTCATTTTGAACATATACTTAAACCCACATTACCAACACATCAGCAACATAGTGACACAAAAAGAATGACGTTTGTCTGTACTTATCCTTTTATGCGCAAAATCAATAAGTGCATTACCAAATACTGGGCACTATTACATAACTCATATCCCAATACCCCTGAATTCTCTTCCCCACAACTACTACGTGATAAAAGACCCAGTAATATAAAAATATATCTAGTCAGAGCGACATAGGCCCTAAAACTACTGGTTTAATCAAAAATACACTACACAATCAACAGAAAGGCACATTTCCATGTCTAGGTTGAGTCCAGTGTTCAAACGTTATGAAGGGCGAGTCCTTTACTCACCCATGCCCTGCTAAACACTACCAGATAAGAGGGTTCTTCACTTGTGAATCATTTGTTGTTTATTTTATCAAGTGTCCTTGCGGTCTTGGGTATGTTGGTGAAACCACCCAACGTCTCCGGGACCCTATTTCTCAATAAAAGTCCACCATTAGGTGAAAATGTACCCTCTTATTCATTCCGGCTCACTTTACAAAGGAACACTCTGTTTTCCAACTTAAATATCAGGTAATCGAACACATAGAAATGTGAAGATGTGGGGGAGACAGAATTAGAAAACTGAAGGAAACGTGAATCCTATTGGGTTCACGTGCTAACAAACACCTGCAACCCTCAGGTCTCAGAGTACGAAACGCTTTATTGGGGTTACGTTTGTCATTTTGTGATGTATTCATTTACCTTGATTGCTGCTATTTTGAGATCTTATAGGGAGCACTTACTAATATATTTTTCTTTTCCTCATTTACAGATATCAATGACCACCAGCTAGCAGTTCTTATATTCCCCAGTATCTCATTTTTTTCCTTTTCTCCTATTTCCCTTAGAGATGCATTAGTCAGCCATACTTAATTGGGCCTTCACGGCAACACTAAGCCCTAGGGGTACTGGTGTGATAGAGGATGGCACATGGTTGGTACGGCTTTTTCGGACTAGGGCTTAGTGTTGCCATGAACAGGCAATTTAAATATGGATGGCTAATTGCATCTCCAATTACAACAAGTTATATATATATTGACTTTTGCTGTTATGATAAGTGTATTGATATACTGTTTTTGTATATAGCTATCCTGGCAGATTGACACTTTGTATACATGACTTCCTGTCTCTGAATTACAGTATATTACTGTGCCTTAACATATTTGTATCCACACTGCCCCTTTAATGGGTTTTATTGAGTATTTTTTATGGGTTGTTATATGTGTATGTGATATTGTGTATAATAAAGATTAAAATTAATTTGACACATGTGGTTTAATTGATTATACTAATTGATGTTAATAGTAAGATTATTTATCAAAATGACAGGAAGCAGACCAGTAAGTGATACATCACTGGAATCAGGGTCTTTGTCTCTGCATTATGCTGCTCTCAGATGGAGTAGCGAAAACCTGGTGACAGATTCCCTACCTGTTCAGACGGCTGTGTCTCTGACCATTCTGTACATAAGTATGCTCTTCAACCTATTCACACTGCTCACTGCCTTGGTAATCTAGTTTGATCCAATCATTTTTTCTCACTTGTCGTCTGTGTTGTCCGTATACAATCCGTTTTTTTTATTCAACAGCTATAAATCTTTTACAGGACCATATACAGCTTCCTATGTTACAGAATTGTAATGTATCTGTAAAAATCGGATGCCATACTGAAGGTCCATATGCATGCAATTTTTTTTCCTTGCACTGTCCAACTTCAGAGCAAAATCACAGCATTCTGTGATTTTTTTTTCTCAAGCTGAATACAGCTGAGAAAAAAAACACAGTTCTGCACTGCTTCATTGAAGAACATTGATCCGAGTGCAATACGATTTTTTCTCACACTAGCTTAGATTTATAAGCTAGTGTGAGTGAACGCCCTTTTAGGAATTATATTCATTTGACTTCTTCACTGAGAGGCTTACAAAAGTGATTTTCTCTAGATTAGCTGGTACTTTATCCCAAAGGTTGTTTAGTCTAAGATATCAGAATATGCACCCCAGTTGTACCTATGATGTCTTGGTCTTCTCCAATATGAAGTTTGCCAGTGCTGTATGTTGAAAAACAGCCCTACACCTTGATGTTACCAGCTCCAAACATTACTGTTGGTATGCTATTTTTAGGGTGATATGCAGTGTCTTTTGACCTCCAAATATGGTGTGTTTTATTGCATCTAAAGAGTTCAATTTTGATCTAATCTGACCAGACTCTATTCTCCAGTATTTCACAGGCTTGTCAAAATGTTGTTGACCAAACTTTAAAAGCACTTGAACATGCTTTTTGTTCAGCAATGGAGTCTTGCGTGGGGAGCGTGCATACAGGCCACTGAGGTTGAGTGCATAACTTATTGTTTTCTTTGAAACAATTGTACCTGCTGATTCCAGGTCTTTCTGTAGCTCTCCACAGCTGGTCCTTGCCTCTTGGACAACTTGTCTGATAATTCTTATTGCTTCTCTGCCTGAACTCTTGAAAGAACCACCTGGTTGTGACCGGTTTATGGTGACCGGTCTTTCCACTTCTGGATTATCACCCCAACAGTGCTCACTGGAACCTTCAGTAGTTTAGAAATTCTTCTGTCAATGCAATTGGATGGGTCGTTACCAACATCTGGTGAGCATTTCATGTCAAGTACACCTTTAAAAATATATTTACTTAGGAAATTGATGACATGTTCAATACTTAGTTCACCCGCTGTATATTGGTAACACAATATATACATTGGTATCGCCATAAACCTATTGTTCTGGAAAACCATGCCATAAAAGCAAAATCCAAAATTGCATTTTTTTTTTTTCAGCATTTTACTTCAGTTAGATTTTTTTTTACGCTCAGCAGTACATTGCATAGTAAAGCAGATGTGCCTTACAAAAGCACAACTCATCCTGCAAAAAAACCTCTCATCTCGTTAAGTTGTCAGTGTGAGAGCAGGATTTATTTGTTCATCTTGACTCCATTTTAGTTGTGTCTACGTGCATCTCCTCTCTTGTGAAATGGAGAAGCTAGTGTGTTTTCTTTAGAATAGGAGTCTCTTGCATTTCTTTGTCTAACTGAAATTAGAGACACAAGAATGTGAAAGTAAAGTGGGAACCACACCTAGACCCTTAAAGTGGTGTAGATCATTTTAACTTTTGCACTGATGAGGGCCAATAGCTCGAAACACAGTGTCTGCAAATTGAGATTCTGATTTGGCTTTTATCCTAATTCATATCGCACGACTCGTTAAAGGGTCAATTGTGACTTGTAGGATTGCTGCTCCCAATAGGTGGCGCTGTAGAGTTCATGTCCTCTTCCTCTCTGAAAAGGCAACTTGCATATTAAATTTCCCAGTGGAGAATTGCACGGGGAATAAGCCTTGGCATGCAAGAGCCGGTATGTCACTCTCCACAACGAGAAACGTTACCCCTTAGACCTCAACTTTAGCCAATGAAATGTATATTTGCTAATGCCAGCATGTGGGTAAAGATAAGCTGAGCCAATTATATTGCTACAATGTATGTCCAAGAAATGCCTATATAAGAGTGACCATGATGTAATAAACGTAGAGTTCTGCTTTTATACTTGAAAGTCTGGTACTTCTTTCCATTGTACAAGTACTTGAACTTTGTAACATTTAGAGCAGGCACAACGTCTCAGAACGTCTCATATTACATGACGACGACAACAGAGAAATTAAAAAAAAATGGTTATGGCTCTTGGAAGAAGAGGTTAACGGTGGGTCCAATAAGTACAAACCCCAGACCAGACATTAAGAAACTCCCCTCTCTCTGGTCCTATGCTTCCTTCCATTCAGAATCCTTAGGACATCACCGGCTGTGGCACCTGGGAGGGTAGGGAACTACTGGGTCAGGGAGGAGGTGAGCGGTCCCCTGGAAAATTTGCTGCCTCTTCTGAGAGATCTCCCCTCTTCTCAAGTGACTTAGCAAGAAAGCAACAGACTGGCTTATCTATAGATGGCACCTGGGCAAAGATTGTCACACATATGCCATGGATCAACAAGCATAAGTCACCATGTCACCCAGGATTTATATGTACATTGGGACAAATGTACAACACATCTATACATAAACAGTGTATATGTGTCTCTCTCTATATATATTGATATACACATGCATACACACATGCATTTTATGGCTCTATAGATGCTGCAGGGCTGCCACTTGATCATATTCTGACAGCTGCAGGTTCACACCACTGGCAGCCTGCTCTACAGCCACACATAACATCCCCTCCAAAACGTGGAACAATAATGACGTATGAGTGGAGGCATTATATATACATACAGGACAGGATGCTCTCGTGCTTACTACAGCTTATCACACACAACTTGCGCTGCTGCTGCCACTTACTGCTTTCCGGGAGCCGCCATCTTTCCTGCGCAGGGTACGAGCGCCGTGTCCGCAGCTGCACATTCGGCACTATGTTTAGCCTAATTTTCACACAGGTCACACGTTATGCGTCTAAAACTTCATGTCGTGGTGATGACGTCTCTTGTCCGCATAGATCAGCATTATCCAGTCATGCATCGAAAACAAACTTGATGTAGTCGTGACGAATCTGCGGAGGGATCTCTGGGAATTGTAGTTTTCGCAGCTCAGAGTCTGTCGCGCGCAGAATGATGTCTGTGTTGGCAGTTCGGGTATGGTGGGGTCGATGCCAGCTGCAGGAGGCTCAGCAGTGAAGGAGGAGATAGTACAAGACAGAACGAGAACTAAACCTACTATTACAAAATGAAGAGTCCATCTCTACACTGTGAAGCATATATACACATGAATAACTTGCAGAATATTTTTCTGCCCACATAAAAGATGTGCACAGTGACCAGCACCTCCATCCATACTGTGCCCATGCCTCATAAACCAACAACACTCCCATATCCGTAGCAAAAACACCCAGACCCAGTGGGGAAGCTTGAAACTAGTTGCAAAGTCTCCAACAGGGCCGCTTACTATCATGGAGCTTCTAATATGACCAAAGGGACCAATTGGCCATTTAGTTTTCAGGGCCCAGTGCGATTTTATAAGGGTATGTCATACCTCCCAACTTTTGAAGAACAAAAAGAGGGACACATCATGGGACGGGCTACATGCGCTGCGGCAAATTTTGGCCCCCACCCCAATCCACGCCCATTCACATTTCTTTCTCCCCTGACAGCAGGAGTTGGCAGAGGGGTGCTGGTAATGAGGGACATTCAGCAGACGCCCGAGACTGCAGGGCGCAGACCCAAATCCAGGACTGTCCGTTCTATCCAGGACAGTTGGAACCAGGGGTGCTACCAGGAATTTCAAGGGCCCATACTGGCAAACTTTTCGGGCTCCCTTGAGACTCCGCCCAGGCTCCACCCCAGCTCTGCCTCCACCGCTTGAACCTTCCACAGTCCTACTGCCCACTCTTGGAAAAACTGCATTTCTGCACGTCCTCACCAATCACACATTACCAGTTCCCAGTGAACACCAGATCACATACATAGCCATCAGCTTTGTTTTGGCCAAAAGATTTTTAAAGGGAATCTGTCACGTCCTAGATGCCCTCTAGACTGCCCCCATAGCGTTGGTAGTTATGCAATGTGCATCACTAACAAGCTGTTTTCATGAAAATTGGTGCAGCTATAATGATTTTAGAACGTTTAATATACTTAGATCCTACCTGTGTTTTCAGTCATAGGGGCGTGCTTGTCATATTCAGTCATGGGCGGGCGCAGCATTCACTCACTGCTGTCGCCACCCATGTATTCAAATCCTCCTGGCAAGCACTGATATTGTGGGGCGCAGACGCACTTGCAGGCCCGGCGTCAGCACCCGGGCAAGTGCCGGGGCCCTGAGCAGGCAAGGGGCCCACTCACCGTCGGGCACCCCGCCGCGCTATGGGACCTGTGAGCGGAGGAGAGCGGTGTCCCCGCTTGCTCAGGGCCCCGGCAGCCGGCACAATACTTACCTCTCCCCGTGCCTCCGCAGCAGCTCTGGTCTCTTCCGCGACTGCTGCACTGTGACGTCTCAGGTCAGAGGGTGTGATGACATCTTTACACCGCGCTCTCTCTTGAGCCGTCACAGGCAGAGCAGAGCGGGAAGATGCCGGCGATGCTGAGGACTCCAGAGCAGCGGCAGCAGGTGAGAAGTGAGGTGAGTATTTGATTTTTTTTTTTAATGTATGGAGGCATGGGGCATTATAAGGGAGGGGGGTGGGGGTTGTGACATCCTGCATGGGGCGTTATAAGGGGGGAGTGACATCCTGCATGGGGCATTATAAGGGAGGGGGGGAGAGGTGACATCCTGCATGGGGCATTATAAGGGGGGGGAGAGGTCACATCCTGCATGGGACATTAAAAGGGGGGGGGGGAGTGACATCCTGCATGGGGCATTATAAGGGAAGGGGGGAGGTGACATCCTGCATGGGGCATTATATGGGGGGGAGTGACATCCTGCATGGGGCATTGTATTGGGGGGAAGTGATATCCTGCATGGGGCATTATTAGGGAGGTAGCATCCTGCATGAGGCATTATATGGGGGGAACAGCCTGCGTGGGGCATTATGTGGGGGGAACAGCCTGCATGAGGCATTATGTGGGGGGAACAGTCTGCATGGAGCATTATGTAGGGGCACAGCCTGCATGGAGCGTTATAAGGGGGCCAGTATTCTGTATGGCGGGTTATAAGGGGTCTAGTATCCTGTGTGGAGCGTTATATGGGGGCCAGTATCCTGTATGGAGCGTTATATGGGGGCCAGTATCCTGTATAGAGCGTTATATGGGGGCCAGTATCCTGTATGGAGCGTTATATGGGGGCCAGTATTCTGTATGGAGCGATTCGTTTCTGAGGTATTGTAAAATTTACAATAGATATCGCTCATGTAATGTAAGAAGTGAAATCTTCGGCATTGTACTATATATATATTTCTCTGCTGTATCTGTGCATCATGAATCATGGTATGTGTTAAAGGGGCCCACAAAGATTCTTTCGCCCAGGGCCCACAAAAACCTGGAGCCGGCCCTGCGCACTTGTATATGTTCGGCCACCTGCGCAGCGAGGCTGTGTGATTACCAGCTTCACTGCACATGCGCAGGGAACATAGTGCGTCATAGTGCATGCGCAGTGAAGCTGTTAATCACACAGCCTCGCTGCACATGCGTGGGGAATAGAGCATCATAGCGCATGTGCAGTGCAGCTGTGAACTACACAGCTTCACTGCGGATGTGCTATGATGCGCTATGTTCCCCGCGTATGCGCAGTGAAGCTGGTGATCACACAGCCTCACTGCGCAGGCGGCCAGACATATACAAGTGCGCCTGCGCCCCACAATATCAGCGCTTGCCAGGAGCAGGATTGAAATACATGGGCGGCGCCAGCAGTGAGTGAATGCTGCGCCCGCCCATGATTGAATATGACAAGCACGCCCCTATGACTGAATGAGCAGGTAGGATCTAAGTATATTAAACGTTATAAAATCATTATAGCTGCACCAATTGTCATGGAAACAGCTTGTTAGTGATGCACATTGCCTCACTACCAACGCTATGGGGGCAGTCTAGCGGGCAGCTTGAACGTGACAGGTTCCCTTTAAAGCCGCCACCACGATAAAGAGACTCTTCTAGCCAGGCCCTACTCTACTCAAACCTATTAAAAATTTCTTGAAATATCCAATACTCTTTTTAGGTATATTTTTATTTATTTTTCTTTAACGGAATATGTCATAAACATTTTTTAAAATGACCAATAATTCCACATATATTGGACAAATACCACCACACCATGACCAGACCACATATTACCACCACATAGTGACCGAATAATCCCACATACAAGGGACAAAAACCGCCACACCATGACCAAACCACATATTACCACCACATTGTCACCGAATAATACCATATACGAGGGACAAATACCGACACACCATGACTGGACCACATAATAACCACAACATAGTGACCAAATACTACAATACTGATCATTAATAAAACAACACAATATTACCATAAGTGCCATTATACACGGGAGCTCTGTACATGGTATATAGTGTATAATGTAAGTGTACAGGTAATATAGTGATCACCAGTGACATTATACACAGGAGCCCTGTACATACTATATAGTTTCAGTGTACAGATAACATACTGACTCACCGGTGACGTCTCTAGTTGAAGTCCTTAATCTTCGCTTTTCTCCTTCAACCAGCACAGACCGCCATCACTTTTTCCAGTCAGGACTGCATAAAATACCACAGTCATCTAGAGTACATTCCCCAATTTCTACATTACACAGCTGAATTTAGACGTGCACCCACCATTAATATATAATTAGTTATTATGCATCCCACCATTCCAAATATAAATTGTAATCCACCCCTGTGCCCCCACTAACTGTAAATAGCCACTTTCCCCACCTAATAAATATATAAATTAACTAACGCCTGTACTCTTTCCTCCAATTTATTACCAGTCACACTCCTGCATCTTCAACGCCCCCCACGCTGCACCTCCTGCTTCCCCAATTCATTATATTTACATGCACCCTCTACCCCAATTCATTATGTCATATCTGTGCTCTCCCCATCCCCATGCTCTATTCACCATCATTTGCACTCCCCCAACTCTCAATTCATCATTTGCTCTCCCCACCCCCCATGCACCATTTGCTCTCCCCACCCCCACTCCCAATTCATCATGTGCTCACCACACCCTCCACTCCCCATCCTCCATGTGCTCACCCCACCCTCCACTCCCAATTCACCATGTTCTCTTCCCACCCTCCACTCCCAATTGTCCATGTGCTCACCCCACCCTCCACTCCCAATTCTCCATGTGCTCACCCCCCCATTCCCAATTCTCCATGTGCTCATCCCACCCTCCACTCCCAACTCTCCATGTGCTTACTCCCCCCACTCCCAATCCTCCATGTGCTCACCCCCCACTCCCAATTCTCCATGTGCTCACCCCACCCTCCACTCCAAATTCTCCATGTGCTCACTCCCCACTCCCAATCCTCCATGTGCTCTTCCAAACCTCCACTCCCAATTCCCCATGTGCTCTTCCCACCCTCCACTCCCAATTCAACATGTTCTCTTCCCACCCTCCACTCCCAATTCCCCATGTCCTCTTCCCACCCTCCATGTGCTCATCCCCCCCATTCCTAATTCTCCATGCGCTCATCCCCCCACACCCAATGCATCATGTGCTCTCCCCCAATTTAATTAATTCTACTTCAAAAAATAAAGTTTTCATACTTACCTCTCATACGATCCCTGCAGCTGTACTGGCATCCTGGCGCTCTCTGCAGGCGCGTACGCAAGTCATCACATACGCACTTTCACCAGAGCGTCACTGAAAGGAAGAAGAGACTTGGAGCTGCAGCATGGCCGTTCAGTCTTGAAGGCTGTGAGCGCTCCTAGGGTCCCTGCTCCGAGGAGAGGTACGCCGCCGAGGAGAGGTACGCATACGCGATGTCACCTGACCAGAAGTTGGGAGAAGTATTAGGGAGCTGCTGGAGCTGCGCGGCTGCGGAGCTCCGGTAAGGCATTGAGCGGCGCTCGACACTTTGTTACAGCATGGGGCTCCCTGAGCAGAAGCACAGGGGCTCCCTCTCTGTACTGCTGCTCACGGGGCCCCATATAGCGGTAAGGGCAGTAATGTCCTGATGGCGGCCCTGGTTGGAACTAGAGATGAGCGGATCGATTCACGCGACTCCAATCCAGCGTCCAGATCAGTGCAACCTGGCGGCTGGATACGAATCCATGAATCTCTAACCATACGGCGTCCCTGCCGCAGCTTTTGATCACCCAGGTCAGCGTGACGTCATCTGTGATTCCATACAGTATGGGTCCCATATATAGCTCCATACACTACGGATCCCATATATTGCTCCATTCAGTATGGGCCCCATATATAGTCACATACAGTATAATGGGCCCCTTATATAGCTCCGTACAGTATAATGGACCCCATATATAGCTCTATACAGTATAATGGACCCCATATATAGCTCCATACAGTATAATGGACCCTATATATAGCTCCATACAGTATGGGCCCCATATATTAAAAAAAAATTAAAATACTCACCTCTCTGCGCTGGCGGCAGGTCAGAAATTCTCAGCGTCTTCCCGCACTATGCCGACTCCTGACTCTCAAGGCCCATAGCGTGCCAGGGTCCCCGACAGCTCGGGTGCTGACGCCGGCCCTGCTGGCACACACCATGTACAAAAAATTTCGGATGTCATATCGACCCTCAGTATGGCATCCGATATTTACGGATGCATTGCAGTTCTGTAAGGTGGGAAATTGTAAATGCAGCCATTAATCTTTTAAATGGTCGGAGGAAAAAACGGATTGCATACAGACTGCACACGGATGACAATTGAAAGAAGCATCGTCCCACTCTCCTGGATGAGAACGGACTGAAGTTCTCTATATGCTCCTGTGACCCCAGCCTAAGTGTAGTACTGCATGGAAGCCGCCATCATGCAACACTGCACCAGTAGGGAGAGTCACCCCGCTGCCTAACAGCAGCACCCTGCCAGGCACAGCTTCCCTTTGTTCTCTGCTACACATCATGTTCAGTTGTGAAAGTTTAGCTCGTCGGCAGTGGATCAATGTATAATATTTGGATATGCATGTAAACAGGTCACTGGATGCAACACAAAGAGAAGGATAAGGCGGAAGTAACCAACTTAACTATTTAAGTCGAGAGTGGGCAAGGGTACTTCTTTAACAGAAGGAAAAGGGTATGATCACAGTATTTACAGCATACAATATACAATAAACCATTCTGTTATCAGTCAGGTAATTCTTGTGGCCAATCTCTATGCTATCTGACCAAAGTCTGCTGAGAACAATATTTAGAGTTTGCAGGATGTCATTGGCGGGTTTCCCTCTCTGAATCACAGGCCCTAGCAGGGGCTCCGGTTTTTCACACTGGCCGGTCCCCATCCCGCCTGCTGTTCCACCTCAGACTGAACTCTGTACCATATGTCAGAGCTGGAAGTGACGGCCCTGATCACTCGTGCCTCTTGTCCACCGCGGCGGTCATCTGCATCCAGGTCAGGGTCCTCACCAGGTCTTCGGTGCTTGACCTGCAACGGTAGTCTATCGGACCTGGACTGTAGTCTGGTTCACGGACCTCGACTGGCGCGGATCTGGGCTTCGGGTCTTGACCGGCGGCGTTTGGTTCACGGACCTTGACCGGCGGTGTCTGAACCCTGCTCACATGACTCAACAGCCTGATGGATAGGCTCTCCTGGCACACTCCGATGTCTCAGTCTCAACTTCCATCTCTGCACACGTCCTGCTGGTCTCGCTGGTTGGCGCCAAATCTCTTCCCTTCTTGCCACTCCATCTTCTTATATCGGGGAACTGCGTCACATAGGTCATCTGACCCGGTGTGTCGTCTAGACTCTTCCTTCCTGTTGGTTCCAGAGGGACCTGCTCAGGCAGCAGGTGGCAGTCTTCAGACACACATGCCGCACAACGCCGGGGAATTTCATCTTCTATGACATACCTTCTTACATGCAGTCCAGATCTTTTTTCATGCTGTATTTAAATAATCTGTTGCACGCACGCCACTAGGTTCAGATAGGGGCGAGACAGGTTACATGAATTCTTTGGAATCCTGGGGGATTTGTTACTCAGGGCGACCATAGACCATATGCTGCAGCTTCTCTCAGGCGCACAGGGGTATTGACCCTCAGGCACAGACACGTAGGTTATTTCACTTGCTGACCAGACACACTTGACAAGAGTCCTCATAAACGGTAGAACAGTAGCATTTAATAAGAAGCCGCACGGCCAGTGCAAGTTAAGTCTTATGAGCAACAGGCTCCAGTGACAAACAGTACAATTTCCTTAGCAGCACAGTAGTGCACAGTCTTACCAGTAGTATAGGACAGCACAGTTCTAATGCAAAGGCACATTAATGAACACAGCATTCTTTACAGCACAGTGAGATGGAGGAGGGGGGAGGGTTTGCTGAGGGAGATGATCCCTGTGACACCATTTCTTCCATTCCTTATCTTTCTGCCTGACAATACTCTGCACTGCTAGCTTAGGAACTCTACCTAACCTGTGCTTAGCTTCACTCCTGACTTGAATCCTTTTCACTTGCAGGGGCGCTTCTGTGAGATACAGATCACGCACACACCACCTTTCTCTTTGGCTCCAGCCAGACAGTAAACAACTTCCCCACAATCCCCCTGGGGCTCTACTAAAACACTCCCCTTCTCCTGTGACTGTGTTAACCCCACTTGTTGCTGGATGCTACTGGAGCAAAACACTTCCTGTCTCATGTGCTTGTGTTACTTCTAATAGTTGCTGAATGCTTTTAAAGCAACAGAAAACTTCTGCATGTCACACTCTGCAACAGCACTACTTCTGCATGTCACACTCTTCCCTCCTTTTTGAATGTCATCCTCGACATTCGTCTTAATTGGTCAATCTGACCAATTCTGAGACAGTGGTGAAAGTTGGATAACTTTATATACAAATTGGCATTGTGAAACTGGTATAACGTTCATAAACATTGATAGCAACCTAATCTTACAACCTTTTCCTTGTATGATGCCTGTAAGAAATAAACAATTAATACAGTTAAAACAATCAGCATCTCTTCAGCTGGAGCTTTTAGTACGTCTTCAACCAGCTCGCTCTCTCTATGCTTTAACAGTTCTTTGTTTCTACAAAGTATTTTGAGGAAAATCAAAGCATGAAAACAAGTCTTTCTACCAGGCAACATCTTCCATACTGCCTCTCAGTGGTGAATACCTATCAAGTGGGCTTACCTGGTTCGCAGGCAGAGATACCTGTTTCCAGTCGACAGTCCTTGGCACTTGACTCGGTTCACCAAGTGTCTCATACATCAGCCTCAAGGGCCTCCTCACTTCTCGAGTCGACATTCTCCTGGTGGGTTGTTCCTCAGAGACCACGGGTTCTTCGGTCACAGAAGTTTCTTCCGTCACACTCATTTCCCGTGCTTCCTCAGATGCTCTTGGAGCTGCCTCTGTAAGTTCCTGTACTTCACCTGAGTCACTTAATTCCGCAAGGTCTGGTAATTCCGCTCCTCCTAAGTGTCGATCGGTCTCTTCAGGGGCCGGTGTTCGATCATCAGATCTGAATTGGACTACATCTGTACTCCTTGGTATGAACTCTGGAGCCTCAGGACTTAGTTCACTCCCCTCAGGAGGGTACATCCCCCTCCTTGCCGGTCCAAGAAATACAACGGTGTGTTCTTCTCCATCGGAACTTTCAAGGTCACTATGCACCTCCGGAGCTTCGGTCTGTGGTGGTCCCTTAATCGATCTCGGACGATGTCGGTCTACTTCTGGGAAGTCTTGTTGTGGTATGTGACCATGGGGGGGCCGCAGGGTATGTGACCATGGGGGGGTCGCAGGGTATGTGACCGTGGGGGCTGCTAGTGGCTGCATAATATATTATCTTGGGTGCTACAGATTAATGTTATCCTGTGGGTTTGGGGGCTGCAAGGAGCCATGTGGGGGCTCATACTATATATTGGGAGCTATGTGAAGACTCATACTGTATGTATATGGCTGTGTAGGGGCTCATGTTGTATTTAGGGGCTCATACTGTATGTAGGGGGCTAAGTAGGGACTCATACTGTATATTGGGGGACTGTGTGGTGTCATTGTATGTAGGGGACTTTGTGTGGATCCATGCTGTATAAAGGGAGTTATGTGGGCGCTCATACTGTATCTATGGGGCTGTGTGAGGGTTCTTACTGTAGCTATGTAGGGGCTCATACTGTATATTGTGGGCTATGTGAGGGCTCATACTGTATATTGGGTGCTGTGTGTGGACTCATACTGTATATGGAGGCTCATACTGTGTATTGGGGGACTGTGTGGTGTCATATTGTATGTAGGGGGCTATGTGTGGATTTATACTGTATAAAGGGAGTTATGTGGGAGCTCATACTGTATCTATGGGGCTGTGTGAGAGCTCTTACCGTATCTAGGAAGCTATGTATGTAACATCCCTGGGGGCGTGCTAGCATGGCTTACCACCTCCCACCATGCAAGACCGCCATCTTATCTATCAGTCCAGGCTGCACACTTTGCTCCAGTACCTGCTGTGTGCATGTCTCTTGTCTGATTGCTTAGGGCGGCGGCGCGGTTACTGCCTGTTTCTTATAGTTACTGTGTGCACAGTCCTAATGCGCCCCCAGCCTATTGCTGTGAGTCACTGGATACTTAAACCCCCTCCACCCAGTAGGAGGTGCCTGAGCAACACTTTCTTTCAGTGTGTTCTGTGCAAATGAGTTGACAGGTCCTGTCCTGTATCTTGTCTGTTTCCGCCACCCTGGGGGGTGTATAACCAGGCCTGTTACCTGTATCTGTGACTTCTAGTCTCTTCCGCCATCCTGGGGCTTGTATAACCAGGCCTGTTACTTGTATCTGTGACTTATAGTCTGTTTCCGCCACCCTGGGGGCTGAGTTCCCAGGCTCATTTCTGTATCTTGTTCCTGGTTCAGTTCCTGCCTGCACAGTGTCCTAGCCCGCTACTTGTTTGTCTCTATGTCCGTATCTTCCCTTTTCCTGCAGTGTCTGAACCTGCACCTAACTCCAACTCATTGTCTCTGTACTTCTGTTTGTGAGTTTAGTGTCCACTCGCTACTTCATTGTAAGCACCTTGTGTGTATTTGCTCTGCTCTGCTTGTCTATCGCACTTGCGGGTTTTGCTCTGCTCTGCTTGTCTACCACACTTGCGGGTTTTGCTCTGCTCTGCTTGTCTACTGCACCTGCGGGTTTTGCTCTGCTCTGCTTGTCTACCGCACCTGCGGGTTTTGCTCTGCTCTGCTTGTCTACCGCACCTGCGGGTTTTGCTCTGCTCTGTTTGTCTACTGCACCTGCGGGTTTTGCTCTGCTCTGCTCGTCTACCGCACCTGCGGGTTTTGCTTTGCTCTGCTTGTCTACCGCACCTGCGGCTCTGTTCCTGTATACCAGTCTGTACTGGTCCCTATCCTGCCTGCGTTCCTACCTGCCAGTACCCACCTGTCTGCATACCAGCTGTGCCTGCCAGTACCCACCTGTCTGCATACCAGCCGTGCCTGCCAGTACCCACCTGTCTGTATGTCAGCCTAACCTGCCTGTTCCTGCATTCCCCAGTGTGGGTCAACAGCTGTGACCGGGGTCTGACCTGGAGTAGCACCTGGTCCCTCTGGTCGGTTCCTCCCTGGTTCACGGAGTCGACTGAGCCGCCGTGCGACCTTGGTCGGACCGAGTTGATACTTAGTTACGCCCCTCCAGGCACTCCTAGGTTCATGGTCCAGTGGGATCACTAACCGTGCTCACGCCAGTCAGTCCGGGCGTGTGCGTAACAGTTTGCTCAGGCCATGGTCCCCGTTGAGCCCCACGGCCCTTCGCTCTCGGTGACATTTGAATCCTTGTCTGGCGAATACGTGCACCAAGAAAAAAAATTTTTTCTCAAGCTGAGGTCCAGGCGATTAACGCAGCAGCCCAAATGGAGCTATCAGCACTCATTCCTGCGGATCCACCACGGTACTATGGGGATCCAAAACAAAGCCGTGCGTTTGTGGAGCAATGCATGCTGCATTTCAAAATCTATGCTCACTATTTTCCCACTGATCGGGTTAAAGCAGCATTTCTGATGTCCTACTTAGAGGGTGATGCCTTGAATTGGATCACCCCCCCCCTGTGGGAAGCATGGGATCCTATCGTCTTTAACCTGCAGGCCTTCCTGGTGGCCTTTCTAATGGTCTTTGATGACCTTAACCCTGAGGCTTCTGCTAAAGATTCCCTTCCCAATATCTTGGAGCAGTCCCGATGGGTGATGCGTGTAGGTAGCCCAACAGCTCTCCAGCCTGAAGAGACTGATTCCCACACAGAATCCACACAGGATGACAATGCTGTACAGAATACTTCTCTTCCCAACCTCAAGAGGCAGTCCAGACGTGCATGGCGTAGAGGTAAACCATCACGCCAGGTTCTGTCCTCCCAAAGACCTCCTGTTCCCCAGCCTGTAGAGGCAGCTATCCGCACAGAATCCATGAAGGATGACCATGTTCGTCAGGCAAAGCAGAAGCCAGAACTCAGTCACAAAATCGGATTGCGGTCCCGCTGCGGTTGTTTGGGACCCCCTGATGGTCTTTGTCCAGCGAAGGTTGGAGAATCCCAAGACATTAGGCCTGTAGGAGAGGCTGCCTTTGGCATTAGCGTTTCCTCTCCACAGATGACCATGACTGTCTCCGTGGCAAGTGAAGGCCTCGGATTAACTGGAAGTTTCTGGCTTAAAGCCTTGAAGAGTCGGTGTCTGATTCCCGTCCGACAACTCCAGAATCCGGTTGGGGCATTGTCAGCGGAAGGACGAGCCCTACTCAGAAACAGTCAAAATATGTCTGTACAAATTAAACTCCAGATTGGAGCATTACACATGAAGAAGTTCACATTCCAGGTGCTGTATGGTTTACCCACAGGTTGTCCAGAGCCGAGAGATCTAGTGCCCGCTCAGGTCTGGAGATCCTGTATGGTGTTTCCTGGGGGACTGCTGAGGTACAAGGAGTGTCCAGTCCCCATATTTTCAGGACAGTCAGCAGTGTCTTCTTCTTCTTCACCAGATCTGCTAGTCGCTGACTCGCTGTGCGCTGAAGTCTCCGAAGGAAGGGAAGCGGAGGCATTGTCCCCACACAGTCTCGACGATTGTACCAATGATCTGGCTTTAGGCACCGCCCCGCCTCGCAGACGTGTCATCTCAGAAACTAGCCTGAAGTTGGTCCCTACGCAAAGATCCTCCATCTTTAACAAATCTGGCAATAAGTCCATCAAGGCGGTGGCTACCTCCAAGTCTCTGCACCCCTCCAACCATGCGGAGAACCTCCAGTTGCCTCCTGAATCCTCTGGGGTGCTACCTGATAACAAATAGAGAGAGACTTTTCTGCACCCTGTACCTGGTACTTTGCCCACTTCATCCAGTAAGCCTGGCAAAGTGTACGTCAAGGCGGTGGTTACCCCCGAGTCTCTGCACCCCTCCAACCCGGTGGAGGATCTCCAGTTGTCCTGTGAATCCTTTGGGGTGCTACCCGATGTTAACAAATGGAGAGAGACTTTCCTGTGTCTTGTTCCTGGTACTTCACTCACTTCATCTATTGCTGAGGTTGGCTCGATGGGAGGAAGCATCCTAGTCACCAAGATGGTGAGACCAGTTTCGTTCCCTCTAGTGAACAGAAGAGGTAATCTTCTTGAAGAGAAGGATCGGCCACCAAATTCTCTGCAGAAAATCCATGCATTCTTGAAGAAGAGGGGGCGTAAAGGGGGGGTACTGTAACATCCCTGGGGGCGTGCTGGCATGGCTTACCACCTCCCACCATGCAAGACCGCCATCTTACCTATCAGTCCAGGCTGCACACTTTGCTCCAGTACCTGCTGTGTGCATGTCTCTTGTCTGATGGCATAGGGCGGCGGCGCGGTTACTGCCTGTTTCTTATAGTTACTGTGTGCACAGTCCTGATGTGTCCCCAGCCTATTGCTGTGAGTCACTGGATACTTAAGCCCCCTCCACCCAGTAGGAGGTGCCTGAGCAACACTTTCTTTCAGTGTGCTCTGTGCAAATGAGTTGCCAGGTCCTGTCCTGTATCTTGTCTGTTGCCGCCACTTTGGGGGCTGTATACCCAGGCCTGTTACCTGTATCTGTGACTTCTACTCTTTTTCCGCCACCCTGGGGGCTGAGTTCCCAGGCTCGTTCCTGTATCTTGTTCCTGGTTCAGTTCCTGTCTGAACAGTGTCCTAGCCCGTTACTTGTTTGTTTCTATGTCCATATCTTCCCTTTTCCTACAATGCCTGAACCTGCACCTAACTCCAACTCGTTGTCTCTGTACTTCTGTTTGTGAGTTTAGTGTCCACTCGCTACTTCATTGTAAGTACCTTGTGTGTATTTGCTCTGCTCTGCTTGTCTACCGCACTTGCGGGTTTTGCTCTGCTCTGCTTGTCTACCGCACCTGCGGGTTTTGCTCTGCTCTGCTTGTCTACCACACCTGCGGGTTTTGCTCTGCTTGTCTACCGCACCTGCGGGTTTTGCTGTGCTCTGCTTGTTTACCGCACCTGCGGGTTTTGCTCTGCTCTGCTTGTGTACCGTACCTGCGGATTTTGCTCTGCTCATCTACCGCACCTGCGGGTTTTGCTCTGCATGTCTACCGCACCTGCGGGTTTTGCTCTGCTTGTCTACCGCACCTGCGGGTTTTGCTGTGCTCTGCTTGTCTACCGCACCTGCGGGTTTTGCTCTGCTCTGCTTGTCTACCGTACCTGCGGGTTTTGCTCTGCTCTGCTTGTCTACCGCACCTGCGGGTTTTGCTCTGCTTGTCTACCGCACCTGCGGGTTTTGATCTGCTCTGCTTGTCTACCGCACCTGCAGGTTTTGCTCTGCTCTGCTTGTCTACCGCACCTGCGGGTTTTGCTCTGCTTGTCTACTGCACCTGCGGGTTTTGCTCTGCTCTGCTTGTCTACCGCCCCTTCGGGTTTTGCTCTGCTTTTCTACCGCACCTGCGGGTTTTGATCTGCTCTGCTTGTCTACCGCACCTGCGGGTTTTGCTCTGCTCTGCTTGTTTACTGCAGCTGCGGGTTTTGCTCTGCTCTGCTTGTCTACGGCACCTGCGGCTCTGTTCCTGTATCCCAGTCTGTACTGGTCCCTATCCTGCCTGCGTTCCTACCTGCCAGTACCCACCTGTCTGCATACCAGCTGTGCCTGCCAGTACACACCTGTCTGCATACCAGCATTGTCTGCCAGTACCCACCTGTCTGCATACCAGCCTAACCTGCCTGTTCCTGCATTCCCCGGTGTGGGTCAACAGCTGTGACCGGGGTCTGACCTGGAGTAGCACCTGGTCCCTCTGCTCGGTTCCTCCCTGGTTCACGGAGTCGACTGAGCCACCGTGCGACCTTGGTCAGACCGAGTTGATACTTAGTTACGCCCCTCCAGGCATTCCTCTGTTCATGGTCCAGTGGGATCACTAACCATGGTCACGCCAGTCAGTCCGGGCGTGTGCGTAACAATGTAGTGGCTCATACTGTATGTAGGGGGCTGTGTGTTAACTCATACTGTATTTACAGGGCTATGGGGGGCTTATACTGTATGTAGGGGGCTGTGTGTGGGTTCATACTGTATATGGGGGGGCTGTGTGGGGGCTCATATTGTATGTAGGGGGCTGTGTGGGGGCTCATATTGTATGTAGGGGGCTTTGTGGGGGCTCATAAATATGACTACGTGGTGGTATATTGCCTGGACCAGCCGGGTCGGAGGAAGAATAGGCTCTCACACGACAGTTCACTTCAGTACCTTTACTGGTGGTGTTTCAGGCACGATCCAGGGCACTGTAGGGTGAAGGGTGCATTTCAGGACTCTCCCCAGTGAGCGGGTGTGGGGCCTCCTGCTTCTTGCCTTTTCCTGTTAAGTTTATGACCTGCCTGGAGCTAGGCCTAACTTGGTCTCTGTCTTGCACTGGCTGACCTGGTGGTAGGGCCTTCTGTTGGAGTCCACACTCCCTGGTTTCTTGGGCCTCAGTGACTCCTGACCCTGGTATATCAGTCAGCTTTTGGTGTTCCTGGGACATTTAGTTCACCAGGGATCCCCGTTGTTTCTGCAGGTCCTAGAGATCCTTGCAGACACGGACCCAGTATCCGGTATATGGTTGTGGGGGTAAGCTGGTTAAGCTCCTCTGCCCCCTATGTAGCTCGCTTACTCCACTTGCCTTCGGCCGCACTCGGGGCCCTCGCTAGGCTTCACACTGGCAGTAGGCCTCACTACTCTTCACCGCTCTTATGGCTTCGGCACGCCTTGGGCTCACTAACCTGAGCTCCTTGAGTCTGGGCTGGACTGCCAACCTCTCTGGCTGCAGCAGACTTTAGACTTAGACTGTAGATGGACTCCTTACAGACTTCAGACTTACTCCAGACTTTCTCACAGACTGAACTGCCTAGCTCCACCTTCCCTTTTTATATCCCTAACGGGCTCCCTCTGGTGGTCTGAGGTGGAAGGTGGAGGTGTGTGTATGCTATGAGGGCCTCTTGTGGAGGAATCCATCCATGTACCCCTCTAGGATCTGTGGCACTCATGCGCAGCAGGGGCACCACATTCCCCCCTAGCAAAGCTCAGTACTCCCGGACTGAAGTACTTTTTATAACAACAATAATAACAATCTTCCCTTTATGGGAGGCACTTGCTTGAACGTTACATAATAAAACATTACAAATAACAAATATATTCATATTTACAATAAGCAACCTCAGAATCCAAGTCTCTTTTGGTGAAGTTCCCCGATAGGATGTCCATCTCACAGGGCAGAGTACTTGGTAGCTTGAGGGACCTGTCCCAAACCCTCAACGTAGGCCCTGGGGTGGCTGCAGGGCATGAAGATCCCGAGTTGGACCTCCAGTAGAGCCACTCCAGACAGGTTTTTCTTCTGAGGTCACCTAAAGGGGCACTCCAGGGAGTGCAATTATATACAAGAAGCAGTTTTTGGGCTGCACACAGTCCTCAGCCACAAAGTTCTTTATATACCCTTACGGGTAACTAAAGGCAACAAGGGAAGTGTCCATTTCGCTTAGATCGTCCATTATAAGGCAAAACACAAGTTAATAAATATATATTTGAAAATACACAATATAATACCCCAGGGGCAACTATTTACACTGTCAGAGTTTCCTTCTTTACTCTCTGTATCTGACATGGGTCTGACCTTGTGTGCTACGTGTCGATCTGCGTAGTACGGGAGTGTGGATAGTATCTGTGTCTGCACCGTCTGCTACCCTGTCAGTTCTACGTGTGGGTAGATTGTAAAACTGCCTTAACCGCTCTATGGGACTGGCAAGTGTACCATTGGCTGAGCCTTCTTGCTCTGCTCCAACCTGGGATTCTTCTTGAGCAGGCTCTTCTGAAGCACTTACACGCTCTACTTGCTGTGGAGGGTCTTCTGGCTGTTGAAAGAAGTGGATCACAGGTATTATTACTGCTCCTCCTAATTGAGGCCAATCTGCCGGAAAATCTCCTAAGTCAGTATGGAGTACTGCTTCTTTAGGCACCTCCGGTACGGTGAGAGGCACTTCTTCTTGGGGCTTTAGCAGGTCTGAACACAACTTCAGATGGTCTCTAGATACCGCTGCAGTCGTTCTTCCTCCTTCTTTACTGATCAAACAGGTCTTTTTGTTATCAAATCTTGAGTTTAACACAGTGTAGGGTTCTCTCTCCCACTGGTCATCAAGTTTGTGGTTTCTCCTCTTCCTTTTTAACACCACTTCTCCTGGTGTGAAGGGTTCTGCGGGTCCACTTTTATTGTAGTGGGCTTCCTGCTTGTCCCTCACCCGAGTTAGACTATCTTCGACACAGGCCTGTACTCTTCTGTACTGCTCCTGTCTGGTCGTGTCCCAGTCCTCAGTGGACATATCTGCTTCTGGTTCTACTACACCAAGCTCCAGGTCCATGGGCAACTTCCCGGGTCTGGCTTGCATGAGATATGCTGGAGTACAATTGGTGGAACTCACAGGTATGTGGTTGTACAGATCTACCAGGTCAGGTAGTAGGTCTGGCCACTGATTTCTCTCCTCTAGTGGTAAGGTCTTCAGCAGGTCGATGACGATGTTATTCATCTTTTCACAGAGACCGTTGGTTTGGGGGTGGTACGGTGTAGTCCTGATCTTTTTACACCCTGCAGAAGTACGCCTGGAACGTCTTCGTCGCAGTTTCTGCCGTCAGGTCCTTGACGGGGGCGACCACCAGGAACCGGGAGTAATGATCCACCATGGTCAGGGCATAGGAATATCCTGACCTGCTGGGTGACAGCTTGACATGATCCAGGGCCACAATCTCCAAAGGTTGAGTCTTGATGGGTTGCAGAGGTGCCTTCTGGGTGCTGTAGTCTTTTCTTCTGAGGCTACAGGGTCCACAATTCCGGCACCACCTCTCAATGGAACTGCGCATTCCTACCCAGTAAAACCAACACTTCAGCAGGGTTTCTAGCTTCTTCCAGTCAAAGTGCCCTGCCTTATCATGGTAGGCCTCCAACACCATCTGGATGTCTGTCTTGGGCACCACTATCTGCCATACCATCTCATGGGTTTTGGGGTTGACTTACCTCCGGCACAGCTTCTCTCTATAGATGAACAGCTGGCTCTTCTCATTCCACAGCTGCTTGGCTTGTAGAGACGCTTCCTTCTCCAGGGAGGAACCTTCCTGGGTTATCAGCTCTTTGATACGGCTGACAACCGGGTCACTGTCCTGGGTCTCCTTCCAGCTGTGGTGAGGCAGGGGGTTTAACGTTTTACCGCGAGGCCTCCTGGAGGCTCGTTGCTCGTGGACCATCCCATTCTGATGAAAGGCAGGTAGTTCAATCTCCTCCAGGTCATCCACTTCTTCTTCAGTGTCTGACTGGTGAGGCATCCTGGACAGGGCATCGGCATTGGCGTTCTTGTGGCCCGCCCGGTACTTAATAGTGAATTGGTAGTTTGACAGCCGAGCCATCCATCATTGCTCCATGGCTCCTAGCTTGGCTGTTTCTAGATGAGTCAAGGGGTTGTTATCAGTGAAGGCGGTGAACTTACTGGAGGCTAGATAGTGCTTGAACCGCTCGGTGATGGCCCAGACCAGGGCCAGGAACTCAAACTTGAAGCTGCTATAGTTCTCTGGGTTCCTCTCGGTCAAGCGGAGCTTCCTGCTTGCATAGGTGATCACCTTCTCTTGGCCATTCTGCTTCTGACTCAGTACAGCTCCTAATCCTTCGTTGCTGGCATCAGTGTACAGCAGGAACGGTTGGCTGTAGTCAGGGTAGGCTAGGATCTCTTCGCGGGTCAGGATCTCCTTCATCACCTTAAAGGATTCAGCTTGCTCCTTACCCCACTGGAACGGGGGATTTCTGCCTCTGGGGGACTGTCCTACCAGGAGATCTTGCAAAGGCGCCACTTTCTTGGTATAGTCCTTCACAAACCTCCGGTAATACCCGACTAGTCCCAGGAACTGACGTACCTCCTTGAGGCTCTTCGGCTCCGGCCATTTCTGGATGGCAGTGACCTTCTCCGGGTCCGGTCCTACTCCCTCTGGACTAACGATGTGCCCCAGGTACTATACCTTTCGCTTGAGCAGGTGGCACTTTGAGGGCTTCAGCTTCATCCCATACCGGGACAGCGACTCAAATACCTCCGCCAGGTGCTTCAAGTGGTCCTCATATGTTTTGGAGTACACTATCACGTCATCCAGGTATAGTAGTACAGTCTCGAAGTTGCGGTGTCCCAGGCAGCACTCCATTAATCTCAGGAACGTTCCGGGGGCGTTGCAGAGTCCAAACGGCATACTATTGAACTCGCAGAGTCCCATCGGGGTGGTGAAGGCCGTCTTCTCCCGATCCTCCTCAGCAACAGCTACTTGCCAGTACCCACTAGTGAGGTCAAGGGTGGAGAAGTAATTTGCAGACTTTAAGGCAGCCAGGGATTCCTCTATACGTGGTAAAGGGTATGCATCTTTATGTGTAATGCGATTTACTTGTCTGTAAGCTACACACATTCTCATGCTTCCATCCTTTTTCCTGACTAGAACTAGGGGAGCTGCCCAGGGACTACAACTATCCCTTACTACCCCTGCCTTCTTCATGTCGTGCAACATCTCCTTCGCCTTCTGGTAGTGCGCTGGTGGTATAGGCCTGTAACATTCTTTGATGGGTGGATGGTCACCTGTGGGGATATGGTGTTGAACCCCCTTAATCCTCCCAAAGTCAAGTGGGTGCTTACTGAATACCTGCTCGTATTCCTGAACCACGCAGTGTACACCCTGCTTCTGATGGGCAGGAGTGGTGTCTGTCCCAACATGGAGCTGTTGACTCCAATCCTCCGCCTGAGTTGCCAGGTCATTATCCTCCACTTCATCTGGTGAGGTTAAGGACTCCGCCGTGTGTATGGAGTTGTTATTTACTGTGTACAGTTTGGCAACAGTGGCGTAGCGTGGTAATCTAACCTCGTCCTCCCCATAGTTTAGGAGGCGTACGGGCACCCTCCCATTGCATACATCCACTACCCCTCTGGCAGTCAAGAGTGTAGGCCTATGTTCTGAAGCTAAGGGGCTCTACTACCGCCTGGTAGCTCCGTTCTTTGAGACCTATTGCTGCTCTACACCAAATCAGCATTTCACTCATTGGGGGAATCACAATGGGTACCGGGTCTGTCACCCGTACATTACCAATTTCACCGCCTGTTAGCTTTACCTGTTGCTGGTACATAAGGGCTCGGATCTCTTTCTGCAGCGCCCGTCTCTGCCCTGGTCTGGCAGTGTCAGCTATCTGTTGGAGCAAGAACAACACTTCTCCCAAACAGTTACTAACAACATTTGTGCCAAGTACCATATATAAGTCTGTATCATCAGGATTAGTCTCTACTACAATTAGCCCCTGGTCCTTCAGTTCCACTCTTCCCACCTTTGCTGCCACATCCTTAACCCCGACTAGGTTAAAGGGGAGGCCGTTTGAGGCATACACGGAAAGATTGGGATCTGGCGGGTGAAGTTCGTCTATGGACCAGAACCTTTTGTAGAGGATATCAGGCATGATGGTTACCTGAGATCCTGTGTCCAGCAGAGTGGGTGTCGCGATGCCGTCCTGCACAATGGACAGGAAAGGTCTTCCTCCCACGAACCTGCGGTACCAGTTTGATGGGCCTGGGGGGTCTACTCCTGGGTGTCGGCCCTCGGCCCCAGAGAATCCTCGTTTAAAGGACAGCTCTGAACGGCGTGACCTGACTTGTGGCAGCGGTGGCAGACAGGGTCCCTCGGCGGGCGGCGTTGGTCGCTGGTCCTCCCAGGGGGTGGCGTTGTCCTCTTCCTCCTTCTCATCCAGGGGACATCCTCAGGGTTGTCGGCTAGCAGGATCCTTCCTTCCTCCTCGGGCTCCGTCCGCAGCTGCAGGGCACTCAGTACAGTGGTCAGGGTTTTGCTCAACTGACGCACTTCAGAGCGCAGGCTGTCCAGCTCACTAGGGGACGTAGCTTGCACCTTGGCTTCAGCAGCCACCGGGGAAAAGGTGGACACTGCGGGCACTGGGGTGGCCCCACCCTGGTAACATTGGATAGCAGTTTCCAGGGGCTGCAGTCCCTTTATAGCCATGTCCTTAAGGGTGTCAAAGGTGGCATCTGGATGATCCAGGGACCACCAACGCACAGTCCTGCTCTCCTCTTGAGACCTCAGTCCCCGGATAAACTGTTCCTTCAGCATTTTATTTTCATTATCGATGCTGGTTGGACTAACCTGTTTCAGAGCTCGCAGGGCCCCTTGTAAACGCCAGGCATAGTCCCGAACACTGTCCTCCGGTTGCTGAGAGCAGTTGTAGAACCTCATCCGGAGGTCTGTCTCAGTACGATTCTCAAAGACAGTCTGTAACTTTTTAAAGATTGCGGACACTGACTCCTGGTCTGCGGCCGACCAGGTTTCTACTTCTCGCTCCGCAGCACCAGTCAATTGTCCCAATACAACAGCGGCTCTTTGCTTGCCTGTCATAGAGTACATGTCCAGTATACCGCATATTTTCCTTTTGAATCCAGACAGGGTATCTGATTTGCCGCTGTACTGGGGGAGCCACTTCGCTCCAGGGATGTACGGTAGGGCCATGGGTATGACAGGGGTTACAAGCCCTGCTGGTGGAGCGGCTGCTCCGGCCTGCTCGGCGCCGAGCGCGGGTTGGTCATCAGAGCGGTTAACCGGTACTCCGGCGTTGTGCTGTTCCTCGGACATTCTGGCGCCCCCCTAGCGAACCGTGGCCTACCTTCTTTTCTTTTGTTGGCCGCAGCTCCGCAGGTGACGGTCTTCTTCAGGACCTTGCGTCGCTTGCGTCCTACGTCAGAGTACTCACCGGGGCTCCTTCCAGGACCTGGCGCTTCCTGGTTTGACGTCGAGGCGTGGGGCGTGTCCGGGGCTTTGCGCACTTTATCAGGTACGCCTCTCAGTTTCCCGCGGTTACGCCTTCTTCACGCTCGGCGGCACAACAATGGCGGCGATCTTCGCCACAGTTAAATACACAGTTCTGATTAAATGCGCACAGTACCCAGTGGCAACGGGCACAACACTCCGTCGTTGCAGCGGGCACGGAATCCTGTTTGTGACGCCAGGAAGGGATGGGGACTCGGCGCCAGGCCTTGCTGTTAGTTTTAGGGGATGCCGCGGTGGCCGGCTCCTGAAGCCGTACCCTGGGGTCACTCTTTAAAAGAAAGAAGAAATGATGGGGGAAAAGTGTATGGGATAGGGAAAGTTCGTGACGCCACCCGTGGTGTCTGGTGAGGATCACCAGCGCTGCTACAGTCCTCTGAGGCCGGTGATCAGGCAGCTTAGATGGTACGGCTCCCCACAGGTGGAGCGAGGCCTCAGGGCAGCGTAGGAGAGGGGATGCAGGACAGAGGGGACCCAGCCGGGTCGGAGGAAGAATAGGCTCACACACGACAGTTCACTTCAGTACCTTTACTGGTGGTGTTTCAGACACGATCCAGGGCACTGTAGGATGAAGGGTGCATTTCAGGACTCTCCCCAGTGAGCGGGTGTGGGGCCTCCTGCTTCTTGCCTTTTCCTGTTAAGTTTATGACCTGCCTGGAGCTAGGCCTAACTTGGTCTCTGTCTTGCACCGGCTGACCTGGTGGTAGGGCCTTCTGTTGGAATCCACACTCCCTGGTTTCTTGGGCCTCAGTGACTCCTGACCCTGGTATATCAGTCAGCTTTTGGTGTTCTTGGGACATGTAGTCATAGGGGTGTGCATGTCATATTCATTCATGGGCGGGCGCAGCATTCACTTACTGCTGGCGCCGCCCATGTATTTGAATCCTGCTCCTGGCAAGCGCTGATATTGTGGGGTGCAGACGCACTTGTATATGTCTGGCCGCCTGCGCAGTGAGGCTGTGTGATTACCAGCTTCACTGTATGACGCGCCCACTGGGCCATGGAGTACTCGGTAGCCGGGCCGGTCGGTGCTGGGGGATGTCACGGTGGCAGTGACCCGGTCCGTGACCCAGGGCGGTCAATTAAAGGGGCAAAATAAAGGGGAATAAAGTTTTTAGAGATAATGTTTGTGACGCCACCTGTGGTATGCGGCTATATGGGGCCGCTGCTGCTGTGCAGATCCTCTGGAGCTGATGGTGACGCAGCAGAGTTGATTCAGCTCTCCGCAGGCAGAGCTTAGCTCCAGGGCAGGATAGTGATGTTATGAGGTAAATGTTGTTGTGCAGTGTAGTGCAGGGCTAGTGATGGCGCAGCAATAATTCCAGGACACAGTGGGGTGCAGTCTTCAAGGTTTACTCACAGTTATCGCGCTGCTCCAGGTTACAACTGCCAGCTTATAACCACCCACGTCGTCTTGCGTTCACCAAGGAAGGGGTTCAGCAGCTCTCAAGTATTTCAGGAGTACTTAAACGGGACCCCATTCTATGTTCCTTCCTCGGTCGTCTTTCTGCGCTGGTTCTCACCCTCCTGCCCTGCGCCTCACAATCAGTGTTCCAAGCCGGTAGCCTCGGATCTTGTCGGGCGACCTGCAGTCCCTCTGGACTCTATGCGGCCTCTTTTCGGCGATGTAATTGTGGTAGTGGGCAGCTGCACCTTGAAAGTACAGTAGCCTCTGGTTATCTAGCTGAGCCTGGTTGTTCTCCATTAGTTTAGGGGCCGGTCCCCTCGGTGGCCTGATCCCTCCACGTCCGTGTAGATTCGGGCGCACGGGTGGCTTCCTGCACTCCCCGTGCCCCTGGGATCCCCTCTGTCTCTGGAGCTTTCCCTCTGCTCCCGTCCTCTCTCACTCTCTTTTCTGGGCCTCTCTTACTAGGCCCCACGCCTCTCAACTCCTGCTCCAAGCACTGAAGCCAGGAGCCTGGACCTCCTACACTGCTCTCCTGAGCAGTACTCGCTCTGACTAGCCTGAACTCCTTTGTACTCACACTGCACTCCTGCTCCCAGCACTGGAGCAGGAGACTGGCCTTCCAACACTGCTCTCCTGAGCAGGACTGGCTTGTTCTAGAACCTTCTACCTTCTTTTTATACTATTCCTGACGGTGCTCCCCTGATCTACTTCCTCCACCAACACCCACTACATGGTTCCCCCTCTCTCGGTCCACCCCCTTCCAACCAGGGACAGGGCTCAGCACTGTATGCATGCATCTTGCCCCTCCTGCTGGTCTGGAATGGTGCAGTGTTGGATGCAGGTGGGTGGGTCCCAGGCAGTACTCCATCCTTACCTGAGAGTGGGGCACCTCACCTCTGGGTGAGATGCAGCACCTCTGTGGCGACTGAACCCGCAGGGGCGCCACAACTGCACATGCGCTATGTTCCCCGCGGTAGGATCTAAGTATATTAAACGTTATAAAATCATTATAGCTGCAACATTTTTCATGAAAAAAGCTTGTTAGTGATGCATGGTTTACATGTATGAAGGCCCCATAGGTTGATTGCTTTGGTTGTTGATTGTGGGGGCTTGTACTGTATATAGGGTATGTCAGCATATTAATTGTGCTCAATATTAAGTGATACAAATAATATAAAAAATAATTATAATTAATATGTTAATATTGAGCAGAATTAATTTTAGCCTATTGTTTGGCCTCCATAACAGTCACGGTTTCTCATGTGGCCCCTTATGAAAATTAATCTCCCACTCCTGCTCTGTTATGTATAGCGCTATGTTATATATAGTTCTGTACATAAGGGAAAAATGTGCGCGCCACGATACGCTCATCGCTATTTCTGTCAGCGGAGGGGGGGGGGGCCCGCGCCTTGTAAACTGCCCGGGGCCCTGGCTACTCTTAATCCACCCTTGTCAACATTAACAGAAATAAACACTTAAAATAGATCACTCTGTTTGTAATGATCCTATATAATATATGAGTTTCACTTTTTGTATTGAAGAACTGAAATAGATTAACTTTTTGATGATATTCTAATTTTGTGAGATGCACCTGTATGTGGCTGAAATAATGCAGTGAACATGGTTTAGGCAGCATGTATCAGCTGTCAGGTTCCTGTAAGAGATGTCTTTATTTTATAAACAGCAATAAGTCAAATTACAATCTAAATAGCCAGAACTGGTTCATACAACAGCATTGATGTATGTGCCACAATTGTCACTAATTTAGTCTAGATCTGTGACATATTAACTGAAATATTAGATAATATTAAGATGTCATAATTTTTTTTTTTGTGCTCACTTGTGTCTGCAAGTGTGAACTGATCCTAAAGGGCTTTTCCTGCAGCAGACAGTAATGCCATATCTACAGCATGCGGCATCTTTGTCTCACCAATGATAAACTGACTGTCCATAGAATAAAAGTCAATGACATCTTCATTTTTGTTTGGTATTATTTTTAGAAATAGAGCAGCACTGTGCAGGAATAGCAATGCAGTGTGTTGGAAAATCTATGTTTCTGGTGGGAAATCACACAACTCACTATTCATACCATCTTGTCATAAAAAATGTGCTCCCTACTTCTGATGTCATCAACCCGGGGACCTCTGACACAGAGCAGGACCGACATCATTCCGGATAAGCAATTACAGCATACATAAACTATCCAATTTCCGATGTTTGCTTATATACTGATTTGCTGATTAATGTGTGTATGTTTTAAGATTAAGAGATATTTGTGAAGTGAGTTTGTTTATAAAACGCGTAATCATTAGCCTCAGCGGGATTGTGAGCTGTCGTACATTGTATTTTTATTGTTCCACTACAGTCTTGCTGCTGTGGGAATATACTGTATATATATTCAGCACAACTTTATATTGTACTTATATATTTATTTTCATTCAACCATTAGACCCCTTTAAGGTTAGGGAGGTTGTCCTCAATCTAACATTTTCTATTTTAAACCAAAATGTGTGTTTATACCACTTTGACAGTTATAATAAAGATATTGTAGCCGAGGCTCATTGCATACACGCTAAATGACAGATGGCTATTACAAAGTAATGTTCCAACTCCAGCCAAATACAACCCCATTTGGACCTAACTTTTGAGTCAATCTCATCACTTGGGTGTGTTTCTAACAGGATGATTGAAAACTAACCTTTTCTACGTAATTTTGAATACCCACATCTATTTTATACTATCTTCAGTGTCGGATTGGGGTGCCAAGGGCCCACCAGTAACATCAACGCCAGGGCCCCACTTTCCAGCTACATACAAATATGACTTTTTTATCATTCACAAATTTCTATGCTAATAAACTGGGTTGATTGTTAAATAAATAAGATGCTGCTGTTACGGGTCCGGATGGTGGAACCACTGTGCCGTGGTACAAGGAGGAACCAGAGGGGCGTAACTAAGTGCCTACCCGGACCAACCCTGGCTACACGGCGGCTTAGTCGACTCCGTGAACCAAGGAGGGACCGGGAAGGTGAACCAGGTGCCACTCTGGGACCGACCTCGTGTGAGAGCAGGCTACTCCAATGGGGCTGATAGCTGAAGCGGACTGGCACGACAGATGGGCAGACAGATGTGCATGACTGGTAGGCAGGCGGACGGAGCTGACTGATGTACAGGCTCGGCTGCAGGCTGATTGGCGGTGTCACGCCAGGTGTGAGTGCAACACAGAGAGTCACGCCAGGTGTTTGTTCAACACAGAGGGGAAAGGGAGCCCATACACTAGGGAAAGGGGGAAGAGGTGACCTCTTAATCTGGACTAGCGTCACCCTGTCTCCCCCTAACGTCCCTATACAGCCTCCACAGCTGTCGCCGATCCCGTGCCTCGCCCTACTAGCCCTGGCATAAGGCTATAGCTGGGGGAGGAAGGAGATGAACACTAGTCAACCTCCACTCTAAAGACAAAAGGGGAAGATAACAACAGGGCACACGGCCTAAGACTCCAGAGAGGACATGATGCTTCAGTCAAGTTCCAAGTAGAAATTAGTATACCTAGACACACCAGGTATATATATACCCAGACTCATAGGCGGATTATAATGAGGGCAATCTGGGCTACCGCCCGGGGCCCCGAACCTCCAGGGGGCCCGGGGCTCCGGGGTGTCTATGGCCAGATTGCCCTCATTATATGTGCGGCGCCGCGGCACATACCGGCAGAGAGTGGGGGGGGGCCCCGGACCGCTCCCCCAGCAGCAGCGCACGGCCACTGCTTCTTCTTCGGCCGGGCCCGCACTGCAACAGTTAACTTCTCTGTTCTGGCCCGGCCGCGTCACTGCTAGGAGACACGGCCCTGTGCGCGGCCGTGTCTCCTAGCTGTGACGTCACGCAGTGTGCACCCGACCTGCAGTGCTGCACCGGAAAAGAGCAGGAGGACTGGAGCCGAGCTGGGGGATGGTGAGTGTGAGTGTGTGTGTGTGTGTCTGTGTATGTGAGTGTGTGTGTATGTATGTGTATATGTGTGTGTGTGTGCAGGCAGATATCATTGTGTGATGTTTGTTTATATGTATTTTTGTGTTTCAAATGTGTTTATGCGTGTATGTATATGTCTGTATATGTTTGTGTGCGTGCGTGACTGCGTGCGTAACTGCGTGCGGCCTCCTGCTGAGTATATATGGTGCCGTGCGGCCTCCTGCTGTCTCTGGGGGGGGCGCCATGCTGCCTCCCGCTGTGTATAGATGGCGCCGTGCGGCCCCCTGCGGTGTATAGATGGCGCCGTGAGGCCTCCCGCTGTGTATAGATGGCGTCGTGCGGCCTCCCGCTGTGTATAGATGGCTACGTGCGGCCTGCCGCTGTGTATAGATGGCTACGTGCGGCCTCCCGCTGTGTATAGATGGCACCATGCGGCGTCCCGCTGTGTATAGATGGCTACCTGCGGCCTCCTGCTGTGTATAGATGGCTACGTGCGGCCTCCCGCTGTGTATAGATGGCTACGTGTGGCCTCCCGCTGTGTATAGATGGCTACGTGTGGCCTCCTGCTGTGTATAGATGGCTACGTGCGGCCTCCTGCTGTGTATAGATGGCCTACGTGCCGCCTCCTGCTGTGTATAGATGGCTACGTGTGCTCAATATTGAGTCATACAATTAATGTAAGGCTATGTGCCCACGATGCAGAAATGCTCCGGATTTTTTTTGCGCGTTTCTGCATCTCCCTGGTAGAAAAAAACGCATGAGGATTGTACATGCGGATTGTACATGTGTTTTTCCTGCCAGGGACTTGCGGATGTGAAGCGTTCTTCAAATGCATTTCCGCATGCAGGTTGACAAGCGCTTTCCAAGCGATTTTAGCATCACTACGAAAGTGCTTGACAACTTGGTCACACTATATAAATCCATGCAACCGGCATGGATTTATATAGTGTGACCGTAAAAGAATGGTAAAAAATAAATATATAATTACCTCCTGATGGCCTGCCGACGTCAGCGGTCGCGTGACCCGTCACATGACTAAATGACGTCACGACAGGTCCTTTTCAGACCATCGCGAGCTGCCGGCAAGCCAGGACGCATCGGATAAAGACACCGGGGGCCATCAGAAGGTAAATATAATATTTATTTTTTATTTTATTCTTTTTTTACAGGTTCTATGGTACCTGGGTCCGGAGGAGAGTCTCCTCTTCTCCAAACCCGGGTACCATCCGCACATTGAAACGCATGGATTCCGCATGTACAGATGCAGTGATGCGGATTCCATGTGTTCCAATGCAAGTCAATGGCGGCTAAAGCGCCGCGCTTCCGCAAAATAATTGGTAGTGCTGCGGATTTTTCTGCAATGATAATCCGCAGCAGAAATTTCCGCAGCATGCGCACAGCACATGCGGATTATCATTGGGGAACATGGCAGACCTTCTACCAAGCGTTTTTTAAGCGTTTGTGCAGCAGAATTGCCGCTGCGGAAACGCTTAAAAAATGCATAGTGGGCACACAGCCTAAAAAAAATTATTATAATTAATATTGTGCCAAATTAATTTCACGTGAACTATCACATGATCTATCACAGGGGATCATGTGGCATGTCACGTGATACATCAGGTGTGTGGGTGTGTGTGTGTGTGTGGGGGGGGGGGCACGCCTTCTAAACTGCCCGGGGCCCTTGCTACTCTTAATCCACCTCTGACTAAAGGGAGGTAGTCGCTGGGTCCTATACACAGTTTCCTATCTAGGCAGCTGTCTGCATTGCCAAACGTGGAGATCTACTGCAAACCATTGCAGGGCGACCGCCTGTCACCTCTGACACACCTGTGACAGTACCCCCCCCCCCCCTCTACTAGTGGCCTCCGGACAATCAGGACCGGATTTCTCAGGAAAAAAGGTGTGAAAAGAGCGAACCAATCTCTCCTCCGGACCATAGCCTTTTCAGTGCACCAAGTATTGCAGAGAACAACGTTGGAGATGAGAATCTACTATCCTCGAAATCTCGAACTCCAAATTACCATCAACCATTACTGGGGGCGGTGGTAGAGGTGAAGGCTCAAGAGGTTCTACGTACCTTTTGAGTAAGGACCTGTGGAACACATTGTGAACCTTAAGGGCCCGAGGAAGTTCAATACGAAACGCTGCTGGTTTAATGACGGCGGTAATTTTGTAGGGACCAATTAACCTAGGTCTCAGCTTCCAAGAAGGATCTTTCAATCTTATATTCTTAGTAGACAACCACACAAAGTCATTCACATTCAGGTCCGGACCTGGCAAGCGTTTTCTGTCAGCCATACGTTTATACCTGTCACCCATGGAGAGCAAACCGTTCCTCTTCAGGAACTCCTGAAGCTCCTCCCCCACTGAAAGTACCAAACTGTGGATGATAACCGTATGCACCGAAAAACGGTGACCTGCCAGTGGATTCTTGATAATGATTAATGATGGCAAATTCTGCCAGCGGTAAGTAGGATGCCCAATCCTCCTGATTTCCGGAGACAAAACACCGGAGGTATGTCTCCAAGTTCTGATTGACCCGCTCTGTCTGACCATTCGACTGAGGGTGGAAGGCAGAGGAAAAGGACAGCTGCACCCCCAGTCGAGAACAGAATGCCTTCCAGAACTTGGAAACAAACTGGGTCCCCCGATCAGACACCACATCGGAGGGAACCCCATGAAGCATCACAATCTCATTTATGAACACCTGAGCAAGAGTCTTAGCATTGGGAAGTGCAGGTAAAGCGACGAAGTGAACCATTTTACTGAAACTATCTACCACTACCAAAATCACAGTTTTGCAGAAACCGGTAGGTCAGTAATCAAATCCATGGACAAGTGTGTCCATGGCCTGCTAGGGATAGGTAGCGGAAGACGAGTACCAGATGGACGGGTGTGCGAAACCTTAGAACGCGCGTAAATACTACAAGCAGCTATGTGTTCAATTACATCCCGATGCAACCCCGGCCACCAAAAAACGACGAGAGAGGAGGTCCGCGGTTGCCTTACTACCTGGATGCCCAGCAAGCACAGAGTTATGATGTTCCTTAATTACTTTACAGCGCAGATCAGGTGGTACAAATAACTTTCCTGAAGGGCAGGAGGTAGGGGCGTCCGCCTGAGCCTACTGCACCTCACCCTCCAGTTCAGGAAAAAGAGCCGAAATAACTACCCCTTTCTGTAATATCGGGGCAGAGTTCTCATGGTCACCACCACTAGGGAAGCTCCAGAACAAAGCATCAGCCTTGACGTTTTTGACTCCTGGACGAAAAGCGACAACAAAATTGAACCTAGTAAAAAAACAGGAACCATCTGGCTTGCCTAGGATTGAGACGTTTAAGGATTGAGATGTTTAGCTGACTGGAGATATGACAGATTCTTATGGTCAGTAATAACAGTAATAGGATGGACAGCCTCCTCGAACGCCAATTTGATCGGCAAAAGTTCCCTATTACCCATATCATAATTTCTCTCAGCGGAAGACAAATTTTTAGAAAAGAAGGCGCACGGACGCCATTTACCAGGGGTCGAACCCTGAGACAACAGCCCCAACCCCGACATCCGAAGCATCGACCTCCACAATAAAGGTGTAACATACCTGGCGGCGTCCTTGCATAGTGGTCCATCTCCCACTGTGCAAGAGCGCGCACTTGATTTCCAGTCCAGACTATCACTCTGGCTTTCCTCCATGCTGTCTGCTTGCCTCTGTTTCTTCTGCTTAAGGGCGGCGCCCGATCACTTCCTGCTTCTTGTAGCTGCTGCGGGCACACCCCTTGTGCGTCCTCAGCCTATTGCTGTCTGTCACCTGGTATTTAACCCAGCTCTTTCCTGTAATCCTTGCCTGAGCATTGTGTTCTGTCAGTTGGCTTCTAGTCACTGATGTGCCAGGTCCTGTCTATGTTTCCTGCCTTGCGGTATCAGTTCCCGTGTCTGAACGGTGTCCTGTCTGAACTATCTTCTAGCCTGTTGTCTTCTGCCTATCCTGGAGGCTGTATTTCCAGGACAGTGTGAACTCGCTCCTAGCCTGTTCTTTCTGCCTTCTAGGGGCCGCATACCTAGACCCGTTCCTGTATCTTGCCTGTTCCTGTCTGAACACGCTCCTAGCTTGTTCGTTCCGCCTTCTAGGGGCCACATACCTAGAACCGCTCCTGTATCTTGCTGCTGTGTCTGTTCTTGCCTGAATACTCTCCTAGCCTGTTACCTGTTTTTCTCTATGTCCGTACCTTCCCTTTTCCTGCAGAATCTGATCCCGTACCTAACTCCTACTCGCTGTTCCTGTACTCCCGTTTGTGAGTTTAGAGTCCACTCGCTACTTCATTGCAAGTATCTTGTGTGTACCTGGTTCTGCCTCTCCCTTCCAGTCTGTTCCGTGTGAACAGAGCCCTGTCCCCTCTGCTCTGCCTTGCTCACCGCTCCGTTGTTTCTTGCCTGCTCTGCCTTGCTCACCGCTCTGGCGGTTCTTGCCTGCTCTGCCTTGCTCACCGATCCTGCGGTTTCCGCTCTGCTCTGCCTTGCTCACCGCTCCTGCGGTTTCCGCTCTGCTCTGCCTTGCTCACCGCTCCTGCGGTTTCCGCTCTGCTCTGCCTTGCTCACCGCTCCTGCGGTTTCCGCTCTGCTCTGCCTTGCTCACCGCTCCTGCGGTTTCCACTCCGCTCTGACCCTTTGCTCGCTGCTCCGGCAGTCTCGCTCTGCTCTGACCCTTTGCTCGCTGCTCCGGCAGTCTCGCTCTGCTCTGACCCTTTGCTCGCTGCTCCGGCAGTCTCGCTCTGCTCTGACCCTTTGCTCGCTGCTCCGGCAGTCTCGCTCTGCTCTGACCCTTTGCTCGCTGCTCCGGCAGTCTCGCTCTGCTCTGACCCTTTGCTCGCTGCTCCGGCAGTCTCGCTCTGCTCTGACCCTTTGCTCGCTGCTCTGGCAGTCTCGCTCTGCTCTGACCCTTTGCTCGCTGCTCCGGCAGTCTCGCTCTGCTCTGACCCTTTGCTTGCTGCTCCGGCAGTCTCGTCCTGCTCCTCTCGCTCACCGCTCCAGGCGGCCTTGTCCTGCTCTTCTCTCGCTCACCGCTCCAGGCGGTCTCGTCTTGCTCTGCTCTTGCTCGCCCCTCTGGGCGGCCTCACTCTGCTGTGTTTGTCCACCACATCTGCGGTTCTGTTCCTGAGTCCCAGTCTGTACTGGGTCCTATCCACTCGGTGCTCCAACCTGTCGTACCTGCCAGTACCTCCCTGCCTGCATACCAGTCGTGCTTACCAGCATCCGCCAGTCTGCATACCAGCCGTGTCTGCCTATACCCAGCAGTCTGTGTGCCAGCCTAACCTGCCTGTTCCTGTATTCCCCTGTGTGGGTCAACAGCCGTGTCCGGGGTCTGTCCTGGAGTAGCACCTGGTCCCTCTGCTCGGTTCCTCCTTGGTGCACTGGCCGTCGTGCGACCCTGGTCAGATCGGGTGGATACTTAGTTACGCCCCTCCAGGCATTCACTCTCCGGCACGGTCCAGTGGAATCACTACATATACACGCACACGCCACTCAGCCCGGGCGTGTGCATTACAAAAGGGTTGAGAAACATCGGGTTGACTGAGAATAGGTGCAATGGCAAAATAATTCTTTAGGGAAGAAAAAGCCTGGAGGGAAGCCTCCGACCAGTTGGAAAAATCAGACCCCTTCTTAGTCATGTCAGTAAGGGGTTTCACTACCACCGAGTAATTTTGGATGAATTTCCTGTAAAAATTAGTAAAGCCCAGAAAACGTTGTAGGGCCTTCAGATTCTCGGGACGTTCCCAGTCAAGGACTGCACAGATCTTCTCCGGATCCATCTGAAAACCTGAAGACGACAACAAGTACCCCAAAAACCGCACTTCCTGAACAGCAAAAACACATTTTTCTAGTTTGGCATAAAGTTTGTTATCCCTTAATATCTGGAGCACCTGCTTAACATGCCCCCGATGGGTCTCAAAATCAGGTGAATAAACCAAAATATCATCCAGATAGACCACCACAAACCTCCCCACCAAATGATGAAAAATATCATTTATGAAATGCTGGAATACCGCAGGTGCATTGGTCAAACCAAAAGACATAACCAGACTCTCGAAATGACCTTCCGGGGTATTGCACGCTGTCTTCCATTCGTCCCCCTCTCTGATTCTAACCAGATTGTAGGCTCCCCTTAAATCCAACTTGGAGAATACCTTAGCTCCCACAACCTGGCTGAACAAATCAGGAATCAGAGGAAGAGGGTATGGATCACGGATGGTAATTTGATTTAATTCCAATCTAAACAGGGACGTAGACCGCCATCTTTTTTCTTCACAAAGAAGAACCCTGCCACCACGGGCGAAGATGAGGGTCTGTTATGTTCCTTCTCCAGACTTTCCGCAATAAAAACCTTCATGGCTGGTCTCTCAGGGCCAGAAAGATTAAATAGTCTGGACTTTGGTAGTTTAGCTCCGGGGGTCATGTTAATAGGACAGTCATAAGCACGATGAGGAGGCAAATCCTGACACCCCCTTTAAAAAAAAAACGCCCTCAAAACCAGACAGAAAAGCAGGCAGCATCCCCGTAGAGACTGCAGCAATAGAAACATTCAGACAGTTCTCATGGCAGTAGTCTCTCCATTCAATAATCTCCCCGGTTTGCCAATCCACCAACGGATTATGTTTAACAAGCCAGGAGATACCTAAAACAATCAGAGTAGGGAGATTCTCCAAAACATAGCAAGGAATGATTTCACAATGAACTGACCCCATCCTCAGTTTTACATTATGCACAATCTGAGTAAATGCTTTCTGTGCAAGTGGCGCCGAGTCAATGGCAAAGATGGGAATAGGTTCAGCTAAAGCACAGCAAGCGAGACCATGAGTTTTCAAAAACTCAGCATCAACCATGCTAACACTGGCTCCACTGTCAACAAACACAGATTTTTTTTCAGTTTTGCTCTCTAGCACCACCTCTGCTGTCAGGACAAAGCGGGAACTGCAGTTTGGCCACAAATGCACCCCTTGTTTAACCAAGTTCAGACTACCGAGAGTTAATCGAGTCTCTTTTTGTTTAGAAATTGAAGGACAGGTCCCAACAAAGTGTCCCTTTTTCCCACAAAAAAAACATACTCCTTTTTTCTTGCAAATCTCCGGGGAGATGTATGATATAGAGACACCCCCTAACTGCATAGGTTCCTCCACCTCCCCCAGTACTGGTTCACCCCCAGACCGTTCCCCTGGCAGAGGTACATAACCCCGACAAGAAGGCCCCGGAGAATAAGGTTGAACTCGTCTATCCCGAAGGCACCTATCCAGACGTATGACCAAAGACATGGCAGCCTCCAAGGACTGAGGGGTATCATATACAGCCAAGGTATCTTTCAGCCTTTCAGTAAGCCCCTCACAAAATTGACTTTTAAGGGCTGAGTCATTCCATTTGGAATCCGTTGCCCATCTACGGAATTCCGAATTTTATGTTTCCACTGACCGAATCCCCTGCTGAAGGCGACGTAGCTTAGACTCAGCCAAAGCGACTCGGTCAGGGTCATCATAGATGAGGGCAAGAGCTCCAAAAAAACCTGCCACAGACTGGAGACAAACTGAGTCCTGCGGTAACGAAAACGCCCATGACTGAGGATCTCCCTGCAGTAGAGAGATCACAATACCAACCCGTTGCTTCTTATTACCAGAGGATTAGGGACGAAGTTTGAAGTACAATTTGCATGCCTCCTTAAACACAAAAAAATTGTCCCTACCTCCTAAAAACCTGTCCGGGAGGGCAACCTTGGGTTCAGGCTGGACAGGCCTACCTGCAGAGACCCCCCACATTGGCGGCCTGTAACCGCTGCTGAACCTCACAGCGGAGGTTATTCACCTCCAGAGACAGACAGCGGAACTGCTATGCGAGCTCTGCAACTGATTCCATACTAAAGGGAGTAAGGGAAAAAAAAGGTGCATGCCCAAAAACACACAAAGAAAAAAAAAAATTTCAATATTGTGTCGTTTTTTTTTTCACTTTTTATTTTTTTCCCAAAACATGCCCGGCCGGTTATTATGTCACGCCAGGTGTGAGTGCAACACAGAGAGTCACGCCGGGTGTGAGTGCAGCACAGAGGGGAAAGGGAGCCCAGACACTAGGGAAAGGAGGAAGAGGTGTCCTCCTAATCTGGACTAGCGTCACCCTGTCTCCCCCTAACGTCCCTATACAGCCTCCGCAGCTGTCGCCGATTACGTGCCTCACCCTACTATCCCTGGTGTAAGGCTATAGCTGGGGGAGGAAGGAGATGAGCACTAGTCAACCTCCACTAGCACTCTAAAGACAAAAGGGGAAGACAACACAGGGGAACAATAACTCAGCTTTAGAAGAACTCCAACAGGGCACACGGCCTAAGACTCGAGAGGACGTGATGCTGTTTCAGCCAAGTTCCAAGTAGAAATTAGTATAACCGGCGACGCCCACCTAGACACACCAGGTATATATATATACACCCAGATTAAAGGTAGGTAGTCGCTGGGTCCTAAACACAGCCTCCTATCTAGGCAGCTGTCTGCATTGCCAAACGTGGAGATCTCCTGCAAACCATTGCAGGGCGACTGTCTGTCACCTCTGACACACACATGACAGTTGGACATGGCTGATAGGCAGGCTGGCGGGCACGGCAAATAGACAGGCTGGCGGGCATGGCTGATAAACAGGCTGGCAGGCACGGCTGATAGACAGGCTGGCGGACAGCACTGGGACCTGAGGGCTGGAGAGAGTGTTAGCACACAAACTACAACATTACACAGGCATCTCCATTTTGGAGGAGGTGCCTAAAATATCAGCTGTCCTCTGACCATTGGCCAGGGACATATTAGGACTGCGTGCGTGGCCCTTTTAAGAAGCAGGGAGCGCACGCGTGCCCTAAGCACAGTACCCGGGGATCTGCGCATGGTGCACGCACCCTGGGCACACACAGCCAGAGGAGCGGAGGACACTGGAGCAGAGCTGCGGCGGTAAGGGGGTCGGCGTCTCTGCCGGGCAGGAGGCAGAGACGCCGGCGCTACAGCTGCCTTTGTGTGTACATAGTGAATCAAATGTATTGTGCCAAGTACTGCTCATATAAGAGGGTGGTGGCCCACCGGAGGATTCTCCTGTTCTCCTGTTGGCCAGTCCAAGCATGACTGTACAGAATGCAATGCCCAAGCCGACTGGCTGCGGGTCTCCTGACCTGAGCTAACAACATCATAAAACTGTCAGATCAGGTCATGAGACCCTCAGTCAGTCCAGGCATTAGACTGAGCCATATAATACGGATGTGTGAATTCAGCCTTATTTTACTCTATGTGCAATGATAACAAAAGCATATATTCTGTTAATATGAAAGGTAGACTCTAGGAATAATTTAGTACAGAAACCCAAGTCCGACCATCTACCCTGGTCCATTTTTACTTGCTAACATCCTCCTCAAATTTCTGTGGGTCCAATTTACTCCACACTCTGAAAGACAGAGGGGGCTGGAGCAAGATGTATGTAATTCATGGATCAAAGTGTAGAGCATAAAAAGTCATAACCACATGATTGTCCAACATGTGTAGGTTGTCTCATAAATACCCTAATAAAATGGACTGTGCACCTTAGACCTTACACCAGGGGTGGGGAACCTTTTTTCTGTCAGGGACCATTTGGATAATTAGACCATCGCTCGGGGGCCGTACAAAATTATCACCTTGAAATTTATCCCTCTATATTTGGTCAAACATTTAATTAACTCACCCTTAATGCGATGGCTGGAACTGCTTCTATTTGGTGAGGCTGTGATGTTACTCCTCGTAACTTATTTTCCAGATTTGCGTCAGTCTGAAGCGCAGGCGACTATTTGCGATCACGTAATATTTATAGCACTCAAGCAGTAACGTGCCAGGGCGCAAGAGACGAGTACCTCGCCCAACCTACCGCCCCATGTTACAATAATGCACCCTTTTATGTGTCTATGACAGAAGCTGCTTTGGAGGTGGTAGTGGTCCCTTCACCTCTTGGGCCCCTGTTCAGCTGCGCAGGTTGCATCAAGAGTATGTCCGTTGCTGCTTTGTATGTCCAAAACCTTCTCAAACACTAAGGCCTCATTCACTCATCAGTATTTTTGATCAGTGTTTGTATGACAATACTAGATGTGTCTTCAAGTCACAGAATAAGTGTCAATCTTTTAATTTTAGTTTTTCCCTATCTGGTTTTGCCATAGAAACACTGATGCAAAATACTGACTAAATACTGACATGTGCATAAGCCCCAACTTTGTTACCTTACCCTGTACGCCTCAGTATAAATTAGAATTTCAGCGATCCAGTTAGCTTCAGAGCAGCACTTGCAATAGCTATAGCAAATAGCTTACATGCCTAGGAAACCGGCCAACTCTGACAGACTGCAGAGGTGACTGGTAACCTAGGCAATGAGCAGTAAACTTTGCATTTAAAAATCTCTATATTTTGAGAATGGAGTGTTTTCTATAGGAGGTAAATTGCATAGTTGCTTGTTTTTGCACACACTTTGCAATTTTACCCATTAAATCCAATTACCCATTTACAGTTAAGGGGTTAAATAAGCACGACAATAATGATGTTTTCTTTCTAATTATCAGTTACTTATATTTCAACCTTTTAACACAGCTCAGGCGTAGAAGTAGTCTTAATTCAGTCATCACAAGTACGAATCCTGCTAAAAATTAGTGAGAATACAGCACAAGTCCTTATAGTGTATAATATTCTATTAGGAAATCACAATCTCAGTATATAGGTATGTACTGGCAGTTTAATATCTTTTAGAAGATTATTCCTGGAAACATGGCCGCTTCTCCTTAATTGTGCCTGTACAGGACTGCGAAGCCGAGAACGGATTATCTTTGGGATCAGGTAGCACAATAACAAGAGCATCTTATCGTTGTGCGATCAGTACGACAGCTCTGACCCACTATTGGCTGCATATTATCGGCAAGACAAAGTAACAGACAGATGTCTTTTCCCAAAGTTTTCTTTTATTAAAAAGATGTTCTTACTTGGAATGTTATTACATAGATGGGATCTCTCAGACTCCATTCAGAAAATATTAACCAGTTTATTCTGCCACCGATGTACGTGGGGCGAGATGTGTCTGAGGGCTGTGACACGGATCTCTGTATAAGCAATGGCATATAGCGTCAACTCACTGACCTGCGCTTCTGTTCTTTATGAACTGCTCGTGGTAATCCGGAATGATGATGCAGTGATGAATTCAACAGATTTATTCACAGTTCTTGATGAGGTGAAGCACAGGTCAGTGAGTTGACGCTATATGCCATTGCTTATACAGAGATCCGTGTCACATCCCTCAGACACATCTCGCCCCACGTACATCGGTGGCAGAATAGTAACAAGAGACCTAAGTCTTCAGTATCAATGTGCATATGCATGTCTGCTAGCAAGTCTATGACAGTCCACCATCTTAGCTAAAGCATGTCGACAAAGGGCACAGTGGATCCCTCTGTGGGAGAAGCACATCATGTTCCTGACACCACAGATGGTCCAGGAGCAGAGTCCACACTTACTGCAGAGCAGGATGTACGACCCAAACGTGTAACCAAGCCAAAACAAAAGGCCAGAGAGAACCTGCAGACAACCAGAGATGAGCTCCATGATAACATAGATCATTTATGGGGCTGAGTTGATCATTATTTAGCAGCTCTTCCATGTGCTAACAATGACGCAGCAGATTTAACCACCAAATTGAAGAGTTTATCTGCCGCCTATGATCGCTACCAGAGACTGTCTGTTAAGTACATTGCATTCCTGAGTAACTGTGATATGGATGATGCCCCAGCAGAGCTGGCTGAAAGGGAGACTCTTCTCCAAGAAAAGAAGACTGCATTAGTGCGAGATGCCCAGGATAAGGCAGAACTCCGCATCGCACACCTCCAAGAGGTTAGGTCACATCGTACAATCTCGACCAAAATCACATCTCGGTCCAGGAAGTCAACATTGTCTGATAAGATACTGGAAATCCGTGCATCTGCAGAGGAAGCTAGAGTAAGAAGCTTCTTTGCTAGGAAGGAGGCTGAAGTAGAACCCCAATTAAAAAAGCAGGAAGCAGAGATGGAAACTCAATTAAAAATACTCCAAGCAGGAAGGTCCTTAAACAAGCACTAGGTCAAGATGCTAATATGGACTGCTTTATTCCAGGAGAAATGGAGGACCCAGCTGATCGCACTACAGACTATGTGCTAAAATATTTACCATCTGTACCAGCGCCACCTCCAATCCACCACACGGATGCACCCGTAAGCCAAGAAATGTCGCCACCTACTGCCGACAAGGTAACTTCCAGCACTAACCCACAATTTAGGCCGCAGCCAGCAGACCCTATAGAGACTAAACCACAACTTAACCCTCATGCCACATCAATCCGTCCTGATCCATCTCAGTCATATAAGCCAGAGAATTTACATTCCCCAGGGATACCACAAGTTAATCCTGCAACTATGACCGGGAGGCAGGGTCGGACTGGGGTGCCTAGGGCCCACCAGGGGAACTGACTCTAGGGGCCCACACTACAGCCCACCAGCTGTGAAGCACTGAGCGGCAGGACTTTGTTCGAACAGTCATTCCGTACTGCCAGTGACGCGCCCCTGGGCCTGAGTCGCGCAGCGTTGCGCACGCGGGAGCCTACCCGGAGCCGGATCAGATGGGGGTAGTAGTCTCGTGGCGGTGACCCGGTCCGTGCCCAGGGAGTCAGACTAAGTGGCAGTCTATTAGCAGTAGATGGTGGATGACTACGCCACCCGTTGAATGCAGCTATGGAGCTGCCGCTGCAGGGCAGACCGCTGAGGCCGGTGGAAGGATGGTGCAGCGTGGATGGTATAACCCCCAACGGGAGGGGTATGGCCTCAGGGCAGCCGACGTGGATGATGGGGGTAGCAGGAACCACTCAGAGACGATGCGGTGTAGTTCAGGGTCTTTACTGGTGACAAAGATAGACCCTCCCGGAGTACTTGCTAGCAATCGGAGCCTGGTTAGTCCTTGAGCAGATGGGATCTCCCCTGGCCAGGCGGAGTTGTAGGCCTTCCCAACTAACTGTACTCTTCTGGCTACCTTGCTAGAGGCGGGTAAAAGTAGCCCACGTCCCTGAGTGTACCGTGTGGTGCTCACCCGTATGGCCGGTGACTCGGGACCTTCTAATGGCTTCCGCTCCACGATGGCGGTGCTGGTCCCACGCGTGTGACCGTGCCTTCGGGTTTCTGGGCCAGAGGACCTGCAATCCCCTGCCGGTCGGTTTCTGCTGCTGGGTAGGAGTTAGTCCCCACAGCCTCGGACTCCGGGTCCGGTAAGAAATCTTCTCAGTCAGGGCGAGCTCTGCAGCTGCCAGCCCCTGACTCCTTGTAACACTGCTCCCACAGAGCTCCTGATGTTCTGTTCCTATATTTGCTTCTTCCCTCTGTCTCTACTTCTTCTCTACTCACTAACCCTGCCTCAGCCCTAGGTTTATATAGGGGAAGTTCTTTCCCTCCCAGGACTGGGCAGGAGGTGTGGCATGCATAGGATCCCTGACCAAGAGACCTCCCACTTGCTCTCAGACGTAATATCTCTATCACTGTGGCAACCAGACCCCTGGGGTGTCACACCAGAGTCCCTTTAATGGTAACTTGTCACCTTGAAAAACGTTATTTATCTGCAGATATAGGGGTAATCTGCAGGTAAATAGGGTTTAAAGCCTGGTTAGACGGCTTAATGGAAAAGCGTAGGCTACACGGAGAAAATTACGTTTTATTCTCCCTGCCGACACTCGCTTCCTGTTATTGGGTCGGTGCAAGGAGGAAGACATTACAGTCAACACGAACTACAAAGTGAGGGTGCTGCAATAACGTCCGGCACCTGGATTGTGACACTTCCATGGAGCCCAACTTCACGCTGAGCTTCATTGAACGACTAACATGGCAGCAGCACCTGGCAACTAGTGCTGAGCGAGCGTGGTCGGATAAGGTGTGATCCCAGCATGCTCAGGTGTTATCCAGGTATCTTGTAGTGCTCTGCTAATATGCTCGAGTCCCCAGGGTAGCATGTTTTGCGGCGGTAGGCAGACGCAACACATTTAGGAATTGCCTGTTTGTTAGGCAATCACTGCATGTGTTGCTTCTGTCTACCGCCGCAAAACATGTTACCGCAGGGACTTGAGCATATTAGCAGAGCACTACAAGATACCTGGATAACACCCGAGCCTGCTGGGATAACACCTTATCCGACCACGCTCACTCAGCACTACTGGCAACCCACCAGCAACCTGCAACTGCGTCACAGGGGGCAGAAGGGAGCAAGTGACTGCATGCACCGGCCATTGTGCTATCTAAATGCCGCTGTCAGTGATTGACAAGGGCACTTAAATACTCAAAACAGCAGCAATCAAGGCGAGCTCTGATCACTGCTGTTACAGGCAGACGCTGGCTATGTAACACAGCCGACATCTGCCTGGTATGGAGCAGGCTCAGCTCCTGAAACAGCTCCATACAAGTACAACCCTATGGTTATGACAAGGTTAGCAAATTTCACTTGTCTGTTCCTAAATGTGGAAAGACAAATGGAATTCCCTAACACATGTGAGCAAGTCCTAATAGATTTAGTAAAGGTGCGCCAAGCATATGAATGTTATTACACACCACAATGGACTCTTACATACACGCATCTTACAAAAATACATATTATTCCAGATACGTAGACACATACAAACACGCAGACACGCACAAACTCATCAGTACATGAATACATCATCTGAACCACCATCATTTGTAATGTCAGGTCAGCCCCATATATCTTTGTATCGCATAAACCTATTACTCCCAGTATGTAATTAACAATAGAGATACTGGGAGTTGTTATCAGTCATCATCAGACTGCGGACCATACAGGAACCACAGTACTGATGAGACGCAGGCAGGATCACAAATGAACATTTACATCCAGGTATCTTACCCGAGACGTCTTCTCTGATTAGAGTCGTTCTCTCTCTTTTCGTCTCCCTCTTGTCCAGTCTCCATGATGACTTTTCTCATCCACAGCTCGTCTCTGCAGACTTCCATCTTCTCCGGTCTTCTGCAGCTCATCCCGACACGATGCCCTTAAAGATAGCAGAGTCATTATAATGCTCCTGAATAAAAATATCTACACTGAGCCCCTGAATAAACCTAACTCTTACAATGCTCCCTGCACAAAACATGACATACACTCTACCCCTCTTATGGTACCTGCTCTCCACACTGTCCTCTCCTTACCATACTGGGCCCCCTCTTCACATTGTCCTCTCACACTGTGTCCCCCCTATACTGCCCAGTCTCTATAACGTGCCCCTTCATCACACTCCCCCTCCTCAGCATACTGTTCCCTCCTTGCTGTGCCCTCACACTGTTCCCCCCATACTGCCGCATCTCCATACCTTCTCCCACACTACCTAGTCTCTGTGCTGTGTCACCTCACACTTTTCTCCCTCCATACTGTCTCCTCACACTATTTCCCCACTCTCCATACTGTTTCCTCATACATCCCCCTTCTGTTTCTGCACTCATTCCTACCCCTCCTCTAGTTCACCATACTGTTTCTTCACACATCTCCCCATTCTGTCTCCTAAAATTTCTCACCCACCTCTCTCCAAATATAATAAATCTTCGGAAGAGCACACAGACATGCAGAAGCACGCTTACACACACGAAAACAAGCGCACACGGACACATACTAAGGGCTCTTTCACACGTCAGTACATGTGGTGACCGTTTCCACACGTACCAGAGACACTGACACACGTAGACCCATTCACATGAATGCGTATGTGCACATGTCAGTGTGTTTCCACTTTCCACAGATCATGTGGTGTCCGTGGGCAAAACACGCTGACATGTCTGTTTTTTACCTGCTGTCCAGACCGCGAAATGTCCCGCACACTGATGACAGTTAGCACGCGGTGCTTGGGAAGAGCGCTGAGAACTGCCCTCATCATAGATCCCTGAAGGTGCTGCAATCAGCACCAGCAGGGTCAATGATGAGAGTAATAGTCTATACCCACTGTGTCCAACTGTAAAAAGAATAAAATAAAAAAATCCTTATACTAACCTCTACTAAGTGTCACCCGCTGTAATCCGTGCAAGCTCTCACGCCGAGGAGAATGTCTCCTGCAGCGAGTGGGCTCCGGAGCTGCGCTCAACAAGCGGTGCCCTGTGATTCAATAAGCGCAGCTCTGGAGCAAGCTCGCTGCAGGAGTCATTCTCCTCGGCGTGAGCGCTCGCACGGATTACAGCAGGTGACACTTAGGAGAGGTGAGTATAAGGATTTTTTTATTTTATTATTATTTTTACAGTTGGACACAGACACGGACACGGTGGGAGTAGACTACTACTCTCATCATTGACCCCGCTGCTGCTGATCACAGCGCCTGCAGGGATCTATGATGAGGGCAGCGCTCAGCACCCGGCTCTTGGGAACAGTGCTAACTGTATACTGATTCCCAAGCGCCAGTATGAGTCACTTGGATGACACACAGGTGGACACGGATATCTCCAGTCCCGTAAATATCAGGACATGTGGAAGAGCCCTAATATACACACGCAGATACACATACTCACAGAAATGGGGACACGTACACACACAGGCAAGCACACACAGAAATGCACAGACACACTCAGACAATCACACACACAAAAATGCAGACACGCAGGGAAGCACACACATATGTGAAGACACCTAAACACACAGGCATATAGACACACACACGCATACACACAGGCATATACACACACACACAGGCATATACACACACACACTGTACACACACAGGCATATATACACACACACAGGCATATACACACTGTACGCACACAGGCATATACACACACTGTACACACACACACTGTACACACACACACTGTACACACACAGGCATATATACACACACACAGGCATATACACACTGTACGCACACAGGCATATACACACACTGTACACACAGGCATATACACACACTGTACACACACAGGAATATACACACACTGTACACACACACAGTCATATACACACACTGTACACACACACAGGCATATACACACACTGTACACACAGGCATATGCACACACACTGTACACACAGGCATATACACACACTGTACACACAGGCATATACACACACGCATATACACACACTGTACACACAGGCATATACACACACTGTACACACAGGCATATACACACACTGTACACACAAGCATACACACACTGTACACACAGGCATATACACACACTGTACACACAGGCATATACACACACGCATATACACACACTGTACACACAGGAATATACACACACTGTACACACAGGCATATACACACACTGTACACACAGGCATATACACACACAGTACACACAGGCATATACACACAGGCATATACACACACTGTACACGCACAGGCATATACACACACTGTACACGCACAGGCATATACTGTACACAGGCATATACACACACTATACACACAGGCATATACACACACTGTACACACAGGCATATATACACACTGTACACACAGGCATATACACACACTGTACACACACACAGGAATATACACACACTGTACACACAGGCATATACACACACTGTACACACAGGCATATACACACACTGTACACACAGGAATATACACACACTGTACACACACACAGGAATATACACACACTGTACACACAGGCATATACACACTGTACACACAGGCATATCCACACACTGTACACACAGGAATATACACACACTGTACACACACACAGGAATATACACACACTGTACACACAGGCATATACACACACTGTACACACAGGCATATACACACACTGTACACACACAGGAATATACACACACTGTACACACAGGCATATACACACTGTACACACAGGCATATACACACACTGTACACACAGGAATATACACACAGGCATATACACACACTGTTCACACACACAGGCATATACACACACTGTACACACAGGCATATACACACACTGTACACACAGGCATATACACACAGGCATATACACACACACACTACACGCACAGGCATATACACACACTGTACACACAGGCATATACACACACTGTACACACAGGCATATACACACACTGTACACACAGGCATATATACACACTGTACACACAGGAATATACACACACTGTACACACACAGGAATATACACACACTGTACACGCACAGGCATATACACACACTGTACACACAGGCATATACACACACTGTACACACAGGCATATACACACACTGTACACACACACAGGAATATACACACACTGTACACGCACAGGCATATACACACACTGTACGCACAGGCATATACACACACTGTACACACAGGCATATATACACACTGTACACACAGGCATATATACACACTGTACACACAGGAATATACACACACTGTACACACACACAGGAATATACACACACTGTACACGCACAGGCATATACACACACTGTACACACAGGCATATACACACACTGTACACACAGGCATATACACACACTGTACACACAGGAATATACACACACTGTACACACACACAAGAATATACACACACTGTACACACAGGCATATACACACTGTACACACAGGCATATACACACACTGTACACACAGGAATATACACACACTGTACACACACACAGGCATATACACACACTGTACACAGGCATATACACACACTGTACACACAGGCATATACACACAGGCATATACACACACTGTACACGCACAGGCATATACACACACTGTACACGCACAGGCATATACACACACTGTACACACAGGAATATACACACACTGTACACACACACAGGAATATACACACACTGTACACACAGGCATATACACACTGTACACACAGGCATATACACACACTGTACACACAGGAATATACACACAGGCATATACACACACTGTACACACACACACAGGCATATACACACACTGTACACACACACATGCAGGCAGCATATACATAAAAATCCATACAAACACACAAATATTACAGTACCTTGGCTTGTCTCCAGCCCACAGACACGCTCCTAATGTGGGAGACTGCAGTGCAGGGCGCGCTGTGACGTCACTTTTAGCAGACGTGCTTCCCTGTCTGCTGAGTGTGACGCTGCAGTGCAGCCCCTGCTCTCCTGCTCCCAGGCCCCTCCCGCTACTGTCCTGGGCATCGCGTCGGTGAAAGTGCGTGCGCGCGCCCTTAAAGGGCCCACGACCACTTTTTTTTTTTAATTCTCCTGTTCTCTCTGCAAGGGGCCCAGGGCCCACCGGGAAATTTCCCGGCGCCCCGCCAGGCCAGACCGAGCCTGCCAGGAGGTCTGACATGTCTGAATTCGCCAGATATGATTCGCAGGGAGTTAATAAACATTAGTCTCTCAAAGTTTGATGATTGTGCCGAAAATTATAGAGCCTGTAAATCGACCTTTCAAGCAGTAATCCAAGACCTTAATCTCACCGGCAAGGAACATCTAGATTTGCTTGTCATAGAATCATAGAATCATAGAATCATAGAATGGTAGAGTTGGAAGGGACCTCCTGGGTCATCTGGTCCAACCCCCTGCTCAAAGCAGGATTCACTAGATCATCTCAGACAGATGTCTGTCCAGCCTCTGTTTGAAGACGTCCATTGAAGGGGAACTCACCACCTCTCGTGGCAGCCTGTTCCACTCATTAATCACCCTAACTGTCAAAAAGTTTTTTCTAATATCTAATCTGTGTCTCCTCCCATTTAGTTTCATCCCATTGCTTCTAGTCTTTCCTTGTGCAAATGAGAATAAAGATGATCCTTCTACAATGTGACAGCCCTTGACATATTTGTAGACAGCTATTAAGTCTCCTCTCAGTCTTCTTTTTTGCAAGCTAAACATTCCCAAATCCTGCAACCGTTCCTCATAGGACATGGTTTGCAGACCAGTCACCATTCTGGTCGCTCTTCTCTGAACTTGCTCCAGTTTGTCTATGTCTTTTTTAAAATGTGGTGCCCAAAACTGTACACAGTATTCCAGATGAGGTCTGACCAAAGAGGAGTAAAGACCGATAATGACTTCACGTGATCTAGACTGTATGCTTCTGTTAATACATCCCAGAATTGTATTTGCCTTTTTTGCTGCTGCATCACACTGTTGACTCATGTTCAGTCTATGATCTATTAGTATACCTAAGTCTTTTTCACATGTACTGTTGCTTAGCTCTATTCCTCCCATTCTGTATATGCTTTTTTCATTTTTATTGCCCAGATGTAGTACTTTGCATTTTTCCCTGTTAAAAACCATTCTGTTGGTTGCTGCCCACTGCTCCAGTTTATTTAGGTCTTTTTGAATCCTCTCTCTCTCTTCTCTAGTATTAGCTATCCCTCCTAGCTTTGTGTCATCAGCAAATTTAATCAGTTTATCCTCAATTCCTTCATCTAAATCATTGATAAAGATGTTGAACAATACAGGTCCCAGGACGGAGCCCTGTGGTACCCCACTTGAGACATTCATCCAGCTGGATGTGAAGCCATTTACAACCACCCTTTGAGTCCGATCACTAAGCCAGTTATGAATCCACCTAACAGTTGCCTGGTCCATTGCATACTTGGTCATTTTTTCAATAAGGATGGTGTGAGATACTTTGTCAAATGCTTTGCTGAAGTCAAGATATACTATATCTACAGCATTTCCCTGATCCACCCAGTCAGTGATTCTGTCATAGAAGGAAATTAAGTTAGTCTGACATGACTTGTTAGTTACAAACCCATGCTGACTCTGGTTAATCACTTCATTCTTATCCATGTACTTACATACATGTTGTTTAATAATTTGTTCAAAGATCTTTCCTGGTATAGAAGTCAGACTCACCGGCCTATAGTTCCCTGGGTCCACCTTCTTCCCCTTTTTGAAGATAGGAACAACATTTGCTCTTCTCCAGTCTTCTGGGACTTCTCCTGTTCTCCAAGAATTTTCAAAGATTATGGAGAGTGGTTCTAAAATTTCTTCTATGATCTCCTTCAGTACTCTGGGGTGTAATTCATCTGGACCTGGAGACTTGAACTCATTTATGTTAGCTAAATATTCCCTCACAATCTTTCTGTTTACAGATAACTTGGATTCCTCTATTCCTCTAAAAGGACAGTGAAGATCAGTTGATGTTACATTTTCTTTCTGAGAGAAAACAGATGCAAAATAGGAATTAAAAAGTTCGGCCTTCTCAACATCCTCTCTTACCATTTCTCCATTTTCATCCTGTAAAAATCCTATAGCATCTTTGACTTTTCTTTTACTTTTGACATACCCCCAAAATCCTTTTTTATTGCTTTTGACATCTCTTGCAAGCCTTAATTCATTGTCAGCTTTAGCTAACCTGATACGTGCCCTGCAGGATCTGCAGACTGCATTATAATCTTCTTTAGATATGCCTCCCTCTTTCCATTTAATAAACATTTCTTTCTTTCTTTTTAGCATGTGTTTAAGTTCTGTGTTCATCCATCCTGGTTTCCTTAAATGCTTCCCATTCTTCCTACTTTTCGGGATTGTTAACGATTGTGCTTTGAGAATCTCATTTTTAAAAATTTCCCATCCTTCCTGGACATTTTTGTCCTTAAGGACATCCAGCCATTGGATCCCTCCTATTCTCTTTCTGAGTCTCTTAAAATCTGCCTTTCTAAAATGTAACCTTGAAGTTTGAGTCTTCACATGTCTTCCTCCTCTAGTTATCCAAAATTCTATAATAGCATGATCGCTGCCTCCTAGCGTCCCAGCCACCTTTACCTCCTCAACCATTTCCTCCCTGTTTATAAGGATTAGATCCAAAGTAGCAGATCCCCTTGTTTTCTCCCCTACCTTTTGGAAGATAAAGTTGTCAGCAAGAGAGGATAAGAATTTGCTTGACCTGTTAGTTTTACTTGAGAGAGATTCCCAACAAATGTCTGGATAGTTGAAATCTCCCATGACCACTACGTCATATTTTTTTGTCAACTGGTTAGGTCCTGAATCAGCGGAGCACATCAAGACAATAAGGGCAGTTCATGTGGACTATTCAGATGCAGGTCTTATTGCAGCATGGGAGAGACTGGAGCAAACCTACGGCAGCTCAGAAGCCATAGAGTCTGCCTTATTTAAGAAACTGCAAGCCTTCCCAAAAATAACTAACAAGGACAATCGAAAACTTCAAGACCTGAGTGACCTGTTAAAGGAAACAGAATTGGCAAAATTAGACCCACGTCTTTCAGGACTGAGCTACCTTGATACTGCTCATGGAGTGACTCCAGTAGTTCTCAAGTTGCCAAAAGGCATGCAGGATAAATGGGCAGACCAAGGCTCACGGTATAAAGGACAGCATAATGTGTCTTTTCCTCCCTTTTCCTATTTTTCCAGGTTTGTCAGTGATCAAGCTCGGAAGAATGATCCCAGCTTTGACTTCACCAAACCTACTCCACCAGCTTCATCATCATCATCATCATCTACAAGGTATGATAACAATATCACCAAACGTAGAGAGTTAAGGAGCACAGTATCCGTGAGAAAGACCGACGTTCCACTTACTGCACCCTCTTTTAACAAAACAAACGCTGTTGCTCCTAAAGCTATGGACAGTAACCGTATGTGCCCTTGACGCGCCCCCTGGGCCGTGTGTGTGTGGGGATACCCGAAATCGGACCTTTCGTGGATGCTGGGGGTTGTAGTCCTTGCGTGGCGGGGACCCGGTCCCGTGGCTCAGGGTGGTCAACCCAAATGGCGGTCTATTTATAAGGGCAGACCGCTGAGGCTGGTGTTGTGGGTGCAGCTGAGGGTAGTATAACTCCCCACGGGAGGAGTATAGCCTCAGGGCAGTAAATAGGGATGTTGGTGGTGATGGTGCCGGGAGCAGCAGTAACCACACGGAGTCTGTCATGCAATTCAGGGTCTTTACTGTTGGTGGTATTAAGGGACCTGTCCGGAATACAGGTTAACAATGGAGGCCTGGTCAGTCTGAGTGCAACTGGAAAATCCCGCTAGTCAGGGGGAGTTTGTAGGCCTACCTTGCTGACTTCACTCTTTCTTGGCTATCCCACCGTAGTGTAGTGGTAGCCCACGTCTCTGAGTGTACCGCGTTGTTCTCACCCGTATGACTGGCGACTCGAGCCTTCCATACTTCTCACCCCTCCGGGGCAGTAGTGGTCCCTCTCGTGTGACTGAGCCTCCGGGCTTCCTTGGGCCAGAGGACTTGAAGTCCCCTGCATGGTGGTTTTCTGCTGCTGGGCTTATAACCCTCACAGCCTCGGACTCCAGGGTCCGGCTTAGTAAGTCTCTAGCCAGAACGAGCTCTGCTGGCTCCCCTCCTGGCCTTGTGTTCCTCCTCTGCCTACATGGACTCCTCAGCCTGCTGCTGACCTGTCCCTATCTTGTCTCGAACCAGACTCTCTAACCCCGCCCCAGATCCAGTTTATAAAGGGCAGGTTCCTCCCCTCCCTGGACTGAGGCAGGAGGTGCTGCCTGCTAACTGTCCCCAACCAGGGAACCTACCCCCTGCTCTCAGACATGACATTGCTGCCACTGTGGCGACCAGACCCTATTCACAAAAGACCTCACCCACTTAAGGAATGCCGTCGATTCAGGGCAAAGACTTTGCAGGAACGCAGAGATACTCTCAAGGAGCTAGGGATATGTTACAAGTGTTGCGCCTCCTCAGACCACCTTGCTAAGGACTGTAAGGCTGTCATTAAGTGCACCAAATGCAGTAGTGACAAACACGTTACATCTATGCATCCCACACCAGCTCCACACAATTCACAACCTTCTGCAGCACCCAATCCTGCTCAAAAGCATGGCGGGGAGCCACAAGTTCCTGATCCAGCTGCAACTGCTGTTTCCGCCTCATGTATGGAAGTATGTGGAGAAGGGACTGGTCCTAAATGCTGCGCTAAAGTATGTCTGGTCCAGGTCTATCCAGAAGGACAATCCGACAAGGCCTCCAAAATGTATGCCATAATAGATGAGCAAAGTAACAGGTCTCTAGCAAAGCCAAAACTCTTTGAGATCTTCAATATAAAAGGACAAACGTCTCCGTACACCCTCAATACCTGTTCTGGTCGTATTGAGACTTCTGGTAGGAGAGCCTCTGGGTACATTATCTCTTCAATCAAGAGGAACGTGCACATACCTTTGCCAACTTTAATTGAATGTGACCAGATACCTGATAACAAGGAAGAAATCCCCACTCCGGAAGCCACGCTTCATCATTCCCACTTGAGGCACCTGACTAACGAAATTCCTCCTCTGGACACGAATGCTGATATTCTAATCCTACTGGGGAGGGACATTCTAAGGGTCCACAAGGTGCGCCAACAATGTAATGGCCCAGATGATGCTCCATACGCCCAAAGACTTGATCTAGGCTGGGTAATCGTGGGCAATGTATGTCTGGATAAGAGTCACAAGGCATCCGAAGTCAACTCCTTTAAAAACGTATGTACTTCAAAATAGTCGCACAACTCACTTCAAACCAAGCTCTCATCACTACGAAGTGACAGAAAGGTTCTCTGACTTCATCCAAGAGCCTGACATCATTCCCACTCCCTATGGTGACGACTTAGGGAGAACAGTGTTTCGCACAACAGAAGATGACAACAAGGTCACCTTATCCATAGAAGACAAGGAATTTATTAAAATAATGGACAGTGGATTCTTCAAGAACGAATCTGACCGTTGGGTCGCTCCCTTACCCTTCAAGGGTTCAAGGGCCATACTTCCTAACAACCGAGAACAGGCCTCATCAAGGTTCACCTCACTGCAGAGAACATTGAGAAATAAGCCTGATATGAAGGACCATTTTGTAGCCTTTATGGAGAAGATATTTCGCAATGACCACGCAGAGCCAGCTCCACCCTTGCAAGCCAATGAAGAATGCTGGTATCTACCTTCCTTTGGAGTATGCCATCCAAGAAAGCCTAAACAAATCAGAGTGGTGTTCGATTCAAGCGCCAAACATGATGGTGTATCTCTGAAAGATGTTCTCCTCACTGGTCCCAACCTCACTAATAACCTGGTGGGAGTGCTCCTGAGATTCAGAAAAGAGCCAGTTGCCATTACTACTGACATTGAACAAATGTTCCATTGTTTCATAGTGCAACAAGATCACAGAAATTATCTCTGTTTTCTATGGCACCGAGACAACGACACCAGCAAGGAAATGGTTGAATAACGCATGAAGGTGCACGTGTTCGGAAACAGCCCTTCTCCTGCAGTTGCTACATACGGCCTACGTAGGACCGCCTTTGATGGTGAAGCAGAATTCGGGAAGGACGCCCAACAGTTCGTTAAAAAGGACTTCTACGTGGACGACGGTCTCAAATCCCTGCCCACAGCGGAAGAAGCCATAGATCTGCTCAAACGGACACAAGGTATGCTTTCTAAAGCTCATTTAAGATTGCATAAAATTGACTCCAATAGTGCTGTTGTCATGAAGGCTTTTCACTCTAATGATCATGCTTCAGAATTCAGAGACTTGAATCTAGGTTCAGACAACCCACCAGTACAGAGAAGTCTGGGCTTGAGATGGAACTTGCTAAAGGACTCCTTCAGCTTTCAGGTTAGTGGTACAGAAAAACCATTTACTAAGCGTGGGGTTCTGTCAGTGGTGAACAGTCTATATGATCCACTCGGGTTTGTTGCACCCCTGACTATACAAGGCAAGCTTCTGTTAAGGCAACTCTCAGTCTATTAAGGACTGGGACGTACCACTCCCTGCTGACAAACAACTAAAGTGGAAGTCATGGAGGGAATCTTTGTGCCTTAGATAAAATCCACATACCACGTTGTTACACTCCAGCATCTCTTGCTACAAGTCAAAGGAAAGAGATCCATATATTCTCTGATGCCTCTACTGAAGCCATTGCAGCTGTTGCCTATTTGAAGGTTATAGACTCTAACAATGAAGCCCTTGTAGGTTTTCTATTTGGAAAGGCTAAATTGGCTCCTAAACCCGAGCACACTGTGATGAACCCGTAGCCGCCATCTTGGTAATGATAAATCATATCCAGGGATGGCCACACTTCAGCAGCCCCCACCCTTGGGACCTTCTGTTAAAACGTCAACTAGATAGTTTCCCCCATCCAGGCTCCTGTGAGATAAGAAGCCCCAGGGCCTACTTAACACTTGAATGCTAGGAGCTTCAAAGACTTCGAGAGGAAACACAGCCAGCAGGGGGGGGGGGTGCTTCGTCCATCTGTAACTGACCATTTGTCCCATAGGACTAGTTTCTTTGTCTGTCACAAGCATGGAGGCATAAGATATAGAAACATGAATAGTACACGCATGTTGCGTGGGATGGGCCAATAAAAAATATCACGGCGTCCCGGAGCCATTGCGCACACAAGCCTCTGCGGTAGACGTTGGTACGTGCTCTGGAAGCCAAGATATAGCGCTGAGCCATTCCTGAGGACCGTATGGTATCATAATTGATATCAAAAGGTCGGTTACGGCGGCCCGAATCCATGGGAACCCCTGGGGGTATCCTGAGACCATCCCAGAAGAAGTTATTGGGTTCCTTAGAATTTGGGCTTCTGATTGAAGTTAGACCTGAGGGTGGAGACTGAGCCAGCTGACCTCACCAGCAGTGGGCGGGACGGGGCAGGTAAGATAGCAGGACAGACAAGAGATAAGTCAGTCTTGACCCAAGAGTGGTGTGCTGAACATCTGAGCACCAGCTGAGGCCACCAAGGGGAGGAGCAGTTTGACCATGCGGTGGTAGGCCTCAGCCTGTAACAAAGAACCGTGCCTGCGACCGCAGAATCCTCTCCCTGCGTCACAAGAAAATCAAGAAACCGGTAACTGATATGCTGTGGTGATTCTGTGTGTTGTATTCCATTGTTGTATAGTTTAGCCTGACCTTATACCTGTGTATATTTAGTTGTATATCGTGTATCTAGTGTATTATTATAATCAATTACCTCAAGTAATTGTGGGCCTGCCTTTTATTCTGCATAACGAACGCACGTCCGTGTGAGCTCGGCTCAAGCCAAAAACGCTACCCAGGGTTGGTTCCTGACCCGATATAGGCCCATTCACGGACTGGGCGTATATCTAAAATAGGGACTGGTGGCAGCATACCAACTGGGGATTGGGGAAGGCTGGTAGTGACGGTCGGAGGTTCAGATATATATATTCCTGGCGCGGCCAAGGAAGATATATATACCGCCCTCACTACAGAGGGCCCCGATACCCAGTAGGTTACAGGACAGTCTCTCTGGCGACCGCTTATCCTAGGTGCAGTTCCTTGACTGACCTGAGGCTAAGAGGGCGCTAGCGAGTTGTGCTGTGTAGTGAAGTTACGGTTTAGTGACGTTGAAGGGATAACACTCTACCGTGTTCCCTGCGCTGGTTGCAGCTACCTGGCACTACTTTCTCTAGGTGCAGTACCTTGACTGACCTGAGAGGTAAGGGGGCGCCAGAGAGCTGCACCCACCGGCCGGCTTTCATCACACACACCATACCCAGACTTGAGCTGTGTGCGGCTGTACTAGCCATCGAGATTGCAGACTTCATACAGAGTGAACTAGCTATTCACATGGATGACACAAGATTCTACACAGACAACAAGGTTGTTCTGGGCTACATATACAACCAGACAAAACACTTCTATATCTATGTCAGTAACCGCGTTGAAAGGATCAGGAAATCCTCTAAACCTGAGCAATGGCAGTATGTTCCATCCCATCTTAACCCTGCTGACCTTGCTACTAGGCCAGTGTCTGTTGGTGCCTTTGCAAACTCTTCTTGGTTAACAGGACAGGAGTTCCTTTGCGGCCAGTGTGAAGAGACTGCCGTTGAAGACAGCTTCAGTCTTCAGGATCCAGACATCAACCCAGAGATCCGTCCTGACGTCAGCACCCTCATCACCAATTCTAAGGAAAAGGATGGCTTGTCCAGATGGACAAGGCTTGTTTGTGCTATTGCAAGGTTAGTCCACATCACACAATGCTACTGCAATAAGGACAGAAACGCTGAGTGTCGCGGTTGGCACATCTGTCATAAGCATCTCTCTGCAGAAGACATTGCGCTGAATGAACTGTTTGTGATACGTAATGTGCAGCAGAATGTTTTTCACAAGGAAATGGAATGTATACTTAAAAAGCAAGATGTCCCTAAAAACAGCCCTATTGTCGACTTAAATCCCATAATGGACAAGAAGGGTTTACTGACAGTCAGTGGTCGTTTAAACAAAGCCAAGTTGGAGGAGGCAGAAAAGAATCCTCTAATCATTCCTGGCCATCACCACTCTGCTAATACGACATTACCATGAAAAAGTCAAACATCAAGGCAGACACTTCACTGAAGGTGCCTTAAGAGTTGCAGGCCTCTGGATTGTGGGAGCAAAGAGACAAGTTTCCCATTTAATTCATCTTTGTGTTCAGTGTATCAAGGCAAGAGGAAAACTGCAACAACAACAGATGTCTGATTTGCCTGCTGATAGGACAAGCACAGAACCACCATTTTCCTATATTGGTTTGGACGTTTTTGGCCCGTGGGAAGTCACTGCACGTAGGACCAGAGGCGGACATGCACAAAGTAAACGTTGAGCAGTGTTGTTCACATGCATGAGTGTACGAGCAATACACATAGAAGTAATAGAATCAATGGATTCCTCCAGTTTTATCAATGCCTTAAGACGATTCCTCACCATACGAGGACCAGTCAAGCAAATAAGGTCTGATTGTGGAACAAACTTTGTAGGTGCATGTCAAGAACTACAATTAGATTCAACAGCAGTCCAGGATTTCTTGGCAAACAATGGCCGTTCGTGGGTCTTCAACCCTCCTCACGCTTCCCATATGGGCGGATCATGGGAAAGAATGATAGGCATCACTCGTCGGATACTGGAGTCTATGTTGATGGACTAAAACCTCTCGAGGCTCACTCATGAGACATTAACCACTTTCTTAGCAGAAGTATCTGCTATTGTAAACTCAAGACCGCTTGTTCCCATATCTACGGATTCAGAATCTCCTGCTATTCTTACACCAGCAACTCTCCTCAGTCAAAAACTTGGAACCGTTCCTAATCCACCTGAAGACTCTGTAACAAATATCAGAGATGTTGGAAACATGTGCAACATCTGGCTAACTGTTTCTGGAGTAGATGGAAGAGGGATTACCTTAATCTTCTTCAAGTACAGAGAAAATGGCAACAAGTTAAACCTAGCTTACAAGTAGGAGATCTTGTTCTCATGAGAGACCAGAAAGAGGAAAGAAACGCATGGCCTATAGGACTTATATCAAAAACCTTTCCAAGTGAAGATGGCAAGGTGCGCAAAGTGGAAGTAACAGTCACGAAGCAAGGTGACCACAAATCTTTCATTAGGCCTATATCAGAGGTCATCTTACTTATGTCAGTTGAGAATTAAGGACTATCCATTCAACCACAAGGAACTTTCCAGGAACTGTAACCACTGGATTACAATTGGGTTGGAGACAGTTTGGCCTAGTGCGGCTTCTCCAATCCGAAGATGGGCATTCTTTGGATTCCTTCAGGAACTGTTATAGACATTCGTCTACCTCGTTTGTTATTTATTATTGTTGCATTGCATGCATTGTTTGTCTTTCCGGTTGAGGTATCCCTCAGTACTTCAGGAAAACACCTCCACCTCAAGACTGTTAATATAGTGAAATCCAGGGATTTCAGAAGGGGAGTGTGCTGTCCAGCTCTTTGTTTGAAAAGACTTTCAGCCATTTTGGGCATTACCTAATGTTACATGATTATTTTATTGTTGTGCTTTGCTGCCATCTACTGGCTGTTGTTATAATATGTTATAACATGTATTATTCCTGTGTTTTACCCACAACACCTTTTGGTCTGTAACTCCTCCTATCTCTTGCTCCTCACTTACTTCTTCTTCATCACATCCATCTTGACTACACATGCTGCAGGACTGGAGAAGGGATTCTCTTGTTACCACTTTACCTGGTGCTTCTAATACCTACAATTCCTACCCTTTCCTCATCCTTCACTTTCCCTCATCTCACCTCATCAAGAACTGTAAATAAATCTGTTGAATTCATCACTGCATCATCATTCCGGATTACCACGAGCAGTTCATAAAGAACAGAAGCGCAGGTCAGCGAGTTGACGCTATATGCCATTGCTTATACAGAGATCCGTGTCACATCCCTCAGACACATCTCGCCCCACGTACATCGGTGGCAGAATACAGTTCACTGTTATAAAGACAGAAATACTGAATGATGGGCTCAGCTTCAGTGTAGCAAGTGTCAGAGATACTGAATGGTGAATAACAAGACCGTATCATTATTATTATTATTGCTGCAATTGTAATTAAATTAATAAATAACACCCAATAAAGACCAAGAGACAAAATAAGCTCTTTTGGCGACCAGCACAAACCTTGACTATGCAAACCCGCACTTTTCTCTTTTCCACTCTTAACTATTAAACACCTATCCTGAGGAGAGGTCATCAATATATAAACTATTATTCCCTTTGCAATCATCAATATAGAAGTCCTGGACAACCACTTTATTGCCTGTAGAAATGTGCTAGAATGCATCAGTATTTCTTTAAACATACAAGCCATATCAGTGCTCCTGTAATAACATGCTAGCCGCTTTGCTTCATAAGAAGGCCATCCACAAAGAGTATAAGAGTTTAATCTCCATAGCAGTGCCGTACACATTGACCCAAGTATGCCAGCCGCAGTTCCTACCAGCAACACTTTCCAAGTGGGCGACATATGGAAGGAATTATAGATGTCCAAACACCTTACAAGCTGCTTCCAACCAGCCCAAACACATGCATGTTGAGTCCTGCTGAAAATGCATGTGTTTTCAATAGGGACAGAAGAACAAGACCCTGCCAGACTTCTCTGCTGGCGGCTCTTCAGCAATGAGAACAAAGGATCGGACATGTGGAAATCCAACATGCTACTTCTCAACCCTGACATCTTCTATAAGTGGAGAGTTTGGACACCCCTCCTGCACATTAGAAGGCAGAGAGTTTGGCCAACATTAATCTATTATGTATGGCCACCTTATAGCTGTTACACAACTGTCCCAGGATCTGCTCCCTTCACTTCTGTCCACTGCCTTTTGTTGTGGTTCACATCGAGCTTTGCAGGTTGCCTGGCGTGAGTCATAATCTCCCTAGGCCTTTTAAGCCCCATCAGGACATACACTTGTGTCTTCAGATTGTTATTCAAGACTTTAGTTTGTTACTCTCCTCCTCCTGTGCACCTTATGTTACTTGCCATCTCTGCTGCCCTACTAACTTTGCTGCATCCATCCTGCTGTTCCCAAGATACCTGAGGGTGTCTCGTCCATGCTATCCATGTGTCATCCTGCCAGCTGCACCGACGCTCTTGGGGCGTGTGTACCCACCAGGACCCGGGGCTTAGTGCGTTCAATTCACCAGGTGTGCCGTAATAATAAAGTTATGACTGAGTCTACACACTCACATGGGAAAAGTACAAACCAGGTGAGATGCAACACCTGCACTTAACAGGTCACGGTCCAGACTAGGAAAGTCCCTGATCTGACCCTGATTTGCCCCTGCCTGACTACGGAGGTTAGCACAATAAGATTAAGAAATGGTGCCTCCAACTCCAAAGCCTGAATGTCCTTAACTGCACCCTCACTATAGACAATGTGCAACATCAAAGCAATAATAACTATAGAAACAAATATACACACATTAAAGGATGAGGCACAGGCCTATGAACATGTTCACATAGTCACACAGGAAAAATGGAGGAAAATAAGCAGAACCAAAAAACAAACAGAAGAAGTAGAAACCTCCCAGACCCAAAATGAATGAGAAGGGAAAGAGTGCTAAGGAGGAAGACACACATATAGACTGTAGGAAAGCAACTGTGATTACTAAAACAAAATAATCTCTAGCTAAGGAGCTGGAATTCCAAACACCATCAACCTTGAATTATAGCCAGCAAAGAAGGCAGGTGCAAGGTGAGTATAAATAGCCCCTCCCAAGAAGTGATAGGGCAGAACCAAACAGGGAAGTGAGAGACACCTGAATAGAAGAAAAGAAAAGACAAAAGAACCATCAGCAGTTGGACAGAGACCAAACAGACTGTGGCTCAGCAGAAAGGGAAACCGACCACAAAGCAAGATGTTCCAGATCGAGTCTTGAAACTGAGGCATGACAAAGAACTGCAGGACGATTATAGTCCAACCACATGAATGGCTAAGGAGTGATTGTCTAGACTATTGGATGCACCCAGTAAGCCAGACTGATAGGCGAATGATAATTGTCGGGAATAAACGGCAAAAAGGGGGAATTCATCAAGACTGGCATTTTGATCCAGACTCTGGTGGAGTAAGATGTGCCAAATTCATTTAGAAAGCCTCTAAATAAATTTGGCGCATCTTTCAGCTCACGTATGCACCACTGTCAGAAAATGGAATCTCAGGCCATGCAAGGCAATGGTCGTCTTGCCTCTCTTATCGAAAAGTTGGAGTAAGTGCATTAAAAGTGGCTAATTGTTCTTGATCCTAATACTTCTTGATCCTTTCTTATCCACTGCACATTTTACTGTTCCACTATAACATCCCCCATATCTATCTCCACACTCTTCTTTCAATTTGTGTATTTAAAAATGCTCTTATGCTGAAGAAAAAGGTCAAAACAGAATTTATCTTGTCATATTCAGTTCCTTTTTATTCACATTTGGCTTGGTGCTGCTACAGAGACCAGGGTTGGTGACTGTGTGTTCTGCATTTTCTGGCTGAGCTCCATCAGTGACAGGCAGGTGAAAGCCCAATTATAGAGATGTTCTGCTGGGATGGAGCCGTGTCTCCAGACCGCTCCTCTGGGAATACCTGAAATATATCGGTCACGTATTATAAAATGTCTTGGCAATAAGTAGAATAACTCACCTTATGTTAACATCTCATGAAAATAATATAGCCTGTCACTGTGGATAACTGGCCAAAATGTGTGATGTATCGGTTCTGATCATTGAGTGGTGAACATATACACTGCTCAAAAAAAATAAAGGGAACACTCAAATAACACATCCTAGATCTGAATGAATGAAATATTCTCATTGAATACTTTGTTCTGTACAAAGTTGAATGTGCTGACAACAAAATCACACAAAAATCATCAATGGAAATCAAATTTATTAACCAATGGAGGCCTGGATTTGGAGTCACCCCCAAAATTAAAGTGGAAAGACACACTACAGGCTGATCCAACTTTGATGTAATGTCCTTAAAACAAGTCAAAATGAGTCTCAGTATTGTGTGTGGCCTCCATGTGCCTGTATGACCTCCCTACAATGCTGGGCATGCTCCTGATGAGGTTGCGGATGGTTTCCTGTGGGATCTCCTCCCAGACCTGGACTAAAGCATCCGTCAACTCCTGGACAGTCTGTGGGGCAACGTGACGGTGGATGGAGCGAGACATGATGTCCCTGATGTGCTCAATCGTATTCAGATATGGGGAACGGGCGGGCCAGTCCATAGCTTCAATGCCTTCATCTTGCAGGAACTGCTGACACACTCCAGCCACATGAGGTCTGGCATTGTCCTGCATTAGGAGGAACCTAGGGCCAACTGCACCAGCATATGGTCTCACAAGGGGTCTGAGGATCTCATCCCGGTACCTAATGGCAGTCAGGCTACCTCTGGCGAGCACATGGAGGGCTGTGCGGCCCTCCAAAGAAATGCCACCCCACACCATTACTGACCCACTGCCAAACCTGTCATGCTGAAGGATGTTGCAGGCAGCAGATCGCTCTCCACGGCGTCTCCAGACTCTGTTACATCTGTCACATGTGCTCAGTGTGAACCTGCTTTCATCTGTGAAGAGCACAGGGCGCCAGTGGCGACTTTGTCAATCCTGGTGTTCTGTGGCAAATGCCAAGCGTCCTGCACGGTGTTGGGCTGTGAGCACAACCTCCATCTGTGGACATCGGGCCCTCATACCACCCTCATGGAGTCGGTTTCTAACCGTTTGTGCAGACACATGCACATTTGTGGGCTGCTGGAGGTCATTTTGCCGTGCTCTGGCAGTGCTCCTCCTGTTCCTCCTTGCACAAAGGCAGAGGTAGCGGTCCTGCTGCTGGGTTGTTGCCCTCCTACGGCCCCCTCCACGTCTCCTGGTGTACTGGCCTGTCTCCTGGTAGCGCCTCCAGCCCCTGGATACTAGCTGACAGACACAGCAAACCTTCTTGCCACAGCTCGCATTGATGTGCCATCCTGGAGGAGATCCCACAGGAGACCATCCGCAATCTCATCAGGAGCATGCCCAGGCGTTGTAGGGTGGTCATACAGGCACGTGGAGGCCACACACAATACTGAGCCTCATTTTGACTTGTTTTAAGGACATTACATCAAAGTTGGATCAGCCTGTACTGTGTTTTTCCACTTTAATTTTGGGGGTGACTCCAAATCCAGGCCTCCATTGGTTAATAAATTTGATTTCCATTGATGATTTTTGTGTGATTTTGTTGTCAGCACATTCAACTTTATACAGAACAAAGTATTCAATGAGAATATTTCATTCATTCAGATCTAGGATGTGTTATTTGTGTGTTCCCTTTATTTTTTTGAGCAGTGTATATTTTCTGATCTGCTTATCAGCTAACCCCTGTGGCCCCCCTAGCAATATATTCCTTGGTATAAATTGCCAATTCCAACAAATATTAGTTAATGGGAAAACATCAGTCTAAAAATCTAATTTGTAAACCCAGCATAGAGTAAACTCACATGGCGGCCCCCATCCTCGGCTTTAACTACTCTGTTCCTGCATGGAGCCTTAGTAATAGAAAATCGATTTAAGGGTACGCTATATTTACCTTTAATGTACTTAGTAAGGATCTCTGGATTGAACTGTACAGACTGAGCAGTGGGGTCAAAAGACAATATCTTCCGTATCAAATCACTATTCACTTTCTACAAATATAAAAAGAAATTATGTTAGAATTAGATTATTAAAGGGATTGTCCAGTTAAAACAAGGTATCACCTATGCACATGATAGATGATTACTTGTTGATTGGCTGGTGCCGTACCACTGCGACCTACAGCACTCAGCAGATTGGGGAATTTTTATCCCTGACAGGTCACTTTTATCTCCATTACAAATTGGTGCGGCAGGTCTGACGCCCAACAGCTGCTCCATTCATTCTTTATGGGGCTACCGTAAAAATCCTCGGCAGTCCCATAGAGAATGAATGGAGCAGCTGTCGAGCGTGAGCATGGCCACTCCATTCTAACGGGAAGGAAGTTCCCCAATGTGCTGATTGGTGAGGGACCCAGTGGTTTGTCCCCCACCAATAAACAAGTCAGCATCTATTTTTTGGATAGGTGTTAACTTGTTTTCGCCGAACAGCTCCCTTAGTGTCTTGTTCACAGTTCACACCAACATGCTGCATTATTTTGCAAATAAATTAAATGACGCACACCCGACACCCCACTAAAATCAATTGGGACCTGTCAGATGTTGCAGGTGTTTGCTATGTGAGATATTTGGTACAGCTGTTAATTTCATTCTTTGATACTATGATAGAGCAGTAGAACAGAATCAGGCTAAGTTCACATGTCCAGTAATCATCTGTTGGAAACTGATCCAGTAAGCAAAAAAAAACAGATCCGTTTCAAACGGAAGAAAAACGGATGACTATTTAAAGGATACATTTTCCATAAACTTCAAATGTAAAAAAAAACGGATCCAGTTGAAATCTGTTTTTTTTAACTGAACAAAAAAGTGGTGTCTCTGTCCTGTTAAGATAACTGATCGCTGCAGGATCCGTTTCAAACAGATGATTACTGGACATGTGAACTTCGCCTTCGCAAAATGCTGACATGACCACAGGCTAAATAAATCACCAAGTATTTCCAAAGACCGTATCATACACACTCTGCAGCCTTTGAGAAAGCATTTTTAACAATATTTTTCTTACTTGTACATTTATCTTGTTGGTAGCATGAGATAGTCCGTGTTACAGTCCAGAGCTGTATTCCCAATTATGTTGGCTGGTATTGGAAATAGCCAAAAACGGGGTTAACAAATAGACCCCTAAAAGCTTTGAACTCATATAATTCAGTACGAGAGTTCGTTTTGTCTACAGTAAGGTGACTTGCGTAGACTACTCTGTGGTAGACGTACCATTTGTGCAACCTGTAAAGATACACAGGGGCTCGGTAGGTAAGGGGGACACAACCTCCTTAAAAGCAGCTTAAGTTAATGAATGACGAGGCTCGCAATTGTCAGTGGGCTCTTAGAGAGGTAAAGTGCTCTCTGTGCTGAAATAGCAAAGGGCACATACACTATAATGTTCTCCCACAGGGGTCCTTTGTTGTACCTGTTGTGACAGGGTCACTGGTGATGTATGTGAGGGGAGATATGTGTCACGGACAGGGCCGGCTTCAGGTTTTCTGGGCCCCGGGCGAAAGAGTCTCAGTGGGCCCCGTTAACACATACCACAATTTATGATGTACAGATACCGCAGAGAAATATATATATATAGTACAATGCAAAGATTTTACTTCTTACATTACATGAGCGATATCTATTGTAAATTCCACAATAGCTCAGAAACCAGCGAATCGCTCCACACAGTATACTGGCCCCCATAAAATGCTCCATACAGGATACTGGCCCCCATAAAATGCTCCATACGAAATACTGGCCCCCATATAACGCTCCATACGGAATACTGGCCCCCATATAACGCTCCATACAGAATACTGGCCCCCATATAACGCTCCGTACAGGATACTGGCCCCCATAAAATGCTCCATGTAGGCTGTTCCCCCCACATTATGTCCCATGCATGCTGTCCCCCCCCCTTATAATGCCCCATGCAGGATGTCACTCCCCCCCATATAATGCCCAATGCAGGATGTCACTCCCCCCCATATAATGCCCCATGCAGGATATCACTTCTCCCCCCCATATAATGCCCCATGCAGGATGTCACTCCCCCCCATATAATGCCCCATGCAGGATGTCACTCCCCCCCATATAATGCCCCATGCAGGATATCACTTCTCCCCCCCATATAATGCCCCATGCAGGATGTCACCCCCCATATAATGCCCCATGCAGGATGTCACTCCCCCCCATATAATGCCCATGCAGGATATCACTTCCCCCCCCCATATAATGCCCAATGCAGGATGTCACCCCCCATATAATGCCCCATGCAGGATCTCACCCCCCATATAATGCCCCATGCAGGATGTTGCTTCTCCCCCCTCATATAATGCCCTATGCAGGATGTCTCTTTCCCCCTCATAGAATGCCCCATGCAGGATGTCCCTTTCCCACACCATGTAATGCCCCATGCAGGATGTCCCTTTCCCCCCATATAATGACCCATGCAGGATGTCACCCCCCCTCTTTATAATGCCCCATGCAGGATGTCATCACCCCCCTGTTTATAATGCCCCATGCAGGATGTAACCCCCCCATATAATGCCCCATGCAGGATGTCACCCCCCATTTAATGCCCCATGCAGCATGTCACCCCCCCATATAATGCCCCATGCAGGATGTCCCTTTCCCCCCATATAATGCCCCATGCAGGATGTCACCCCCCTCTTTATAATGCCCCATGCAGGATGTCATCACCCCCCTGTTTATAATGCCCCATGCAGGATGTAACCCCCCCATATAATGCCCCATGCAGGATGTCACCCCCCATTTAATGCCCCATGCCTCCAGACGTTTAAAAAAAAAAAAATCAAATACTCACCTCACTCCTCCTCACCTGCTGCCGCTGCTCAGGTCCGGACTCCAGCATCGTCCCGCTCTGCGCTGCCTGTGACGGCTCAGGGGAGGGCGCGGTGGAAAGACGTCACCATACCCTCTGACCTGAGATGTCACAGGGAGCGCACAGCAGGAAGACAGCGGATCTGCAGAGGCACGGGGAGAGGTAAGTATCTGGCTTCTGGGGCCCTGAGCAAGCGGGAGGGAAGGGCGGCTGCTGGCACCGCACTCCTCCGCCCATAGCCCAGCAGGTTGCCCGACAGGGAGTGGGGCCCCCCGCCTGCTCAGGGCCCCGGCACTTGCCCGGGTGCGCCGGGTGCTGATGCCGGCCCTGGTCACGGAGGTTGGTTGCTGTGTTCCGTGATGTGAAACCCAGAAGCTTGTCTTCAGCATGTTGGGTGCTGAAGAGGTTAATCAGCCATCTTAAGTTGTTTTTTTTGTGAGCAGGTGTGAGATGGGCGGGAAGCCTGCTCACCATATCTCCACCTCAAGTGTGTGGCTGGAGAGGTTAAATCTGCAGCATTGAGTTTTTTTCAGTTGTCTGTTTGGAGACGACGGAAGTCTCCTGTGTGGAACTTCAGTAGGAGCTGAAGTGGATGGCAACCAGAGTGGATGAAACCGGCATGCTATGGACTGTGCTATAATCTATCTTTTGTTTTGCCATAAAGGCCATATTTAGGTTGTTTTCTGGTTTATGAAAGTAATAAACCAGCCACAGACTTTGATCCCCAAGTTTCATGTGTCTACCTCTGAGAGCAGCTGAGTGAGTCAACCTACCACACTGTCCACCCCTGGCTATGCCAACACATCACAGAAATCAAACCACCAGAGCACGCTCTGTAAAATGCCATGAAAGGACTTCTTTAGGCTGAGTTCACATACTGTAAGTGCATAAAAAAATTATCCAATTTTCATCCAGAAAAAATGGACAATTTTTCATCTGTGTTGTCTTTCTTTAAACATCATCAGTTTTTAACATTTGCAAGACCAAATATCTTCTCCTATGTTAATGATGGCAATGTATCTGTAAAAATCGAATATTATACAGTTGATCCGTACAGGATCTGATTTTATTTTTATTTTTGCTCACCCACAGACTCGAATGGAAAGAAGAGACTAGTGCATGCTGCAATTTTCGCTCAGGTGGACATTAAATTAACAGTAAGGCCATGTTCACATGTTTAGTATTTGGTCAGTATTTTACCTCAGTATTTGAAAGTCAAAACCAGGAGTGGATGAAAAATACAGAAGTGGTGACTGTTTCTATTATACTTTTCCTCCTGGTTCTACTCCTGGCTTACAAATACTGATGTAAAATACTGACCAAATACTGAACGTGTGCACATAGCCTTAACGGAAAGCAGTCATTATACTTATCTTATTGCATAGTGACCCACCAGTTTGCACTGATTCCAGCTGTGAATCTCCTCCGAGTCAGCCCAGGCCGGACAAAATAACAGTAACACAGCCTTGAGGATACTGTGCACCATGACAGGAGGCTCCTTGTAGCTCTTCAGTTCAGCAAATGACTGGTGGTCCAGCTTACTGACGCACTGCCTCAGGTCTTGCAGCATGAAGCGATGGAATAGTACTCCCACTCTCCTCTGTCCTGACCCTCGTTCTGCCTCTATAGTCATATAAATAGAAAGGAAATCGATTTGAACACAAAGATTATTCGGCTATCTACACAACGTTTGATCTGTTCATCAAAACGTATCGAATGACCAGTACATTGTCCATTGCCTTTTTGCTTGTGCATAAAAAATGTGCAGACAACTGTTAAGATATAATGTAGGACAGACATACTTTTGGGTACACCCCGCTGTCTGCCAGAGAGATATGCTGCTTTCTGATGCAGCTGCTAGCAAAGCTAGAAAAATACTAGAAGAAGTTTGTATGTTCTCCCCATGTTTGTGTGGGTTTCCTCCGGGTTCTCCGGTTTCCTCCCACACTCCAAAGACATACTGATAAGGAGTATAGATTGTGAGCCCCAATGGGGACAGTGCTGATATTGTCTGTAAAGCGCTGTGGAATATGATGGCGATATATAAGTGAGTAAAATAAATAAATAAGGGCCATTCAAATAACAATGATATAGTGATATCTATAATTATAACCGGGGATGCATGTCTCTGTCTGAAGCCTTTATAGACTGCGCATGCGCGACGCACAGTCTGGATCCAGACAGAAGCAGGCATGCAGCCGTTACAGGTAAGAGGAGTGTGTATGGCGCCGGAGATCGCGGTATGCGTTCAGTGTCTACGCATACCGCGATCTCCGGCGCCATACTTACATACTTACCTGACCTGGAGGAGCGTTGCCACGGCGCCTCTCTTCGCCGGAGACCGGGGCAGGAGTGAGGCATCAGATCGGCGCATGCGTGTAGCGCTATCTGACGCCATTTTACTGAAGACACATTTGCAGTGTGTCTTCAGCAAAATGGCGCCAGACAGCGCTGTGCTCTGGCACCGCACTCCTCCCCCAGCCTCCGGCAGAACAGTACGCAGCAGCGCTGGAGCACAGAGAAGAAAGGTGAGTTTTAGTGTTTATTTTTTTGTATGTGTACAGTGTGAAAGGGATGAGGGGTGCCACGCATACTAGGATTTGTGATGAGGGGTGCCACGCATTCCAGGATTGGGGATGAAGGGTGCCCGGCATACCAGGATTGGGGATGAGGGGTGCCATGCATACCAGGATTGGGGGTGAGGGGTGCCATGCATACCGGGATTTGGGATCAGGGGTGCCATGCATACCAGGATTGGGGGTGAGGGGTGCCATGCATACCAGGATTGGGGGTGAGGGGTGCCATGCATACCAGGATTGGGGGTGAAGGGTGCCATGCATACCAGGATTGGGGGTGAGGGGTGCCATGCATACCAGGATTAGGGGAGAGGGGTACCATGCATACCAGGATTGGGGGTGAGGGGTGACAATGCCTACCAGGATAGGATGATGGAGACAGGATGGGGGCAGCGCAAATACCAGGAGGGGGCAGCACATACCAGCATGGGAGACCATATACCAATAAAAATGCTTGCCACCCGGGCGTAGAACGGGTTCAATAACTAGTAGTATATATTATAGATTGTAAGCTTGCGAGCAGGGTCCTCACTCCTCTTGGTGTTGAATTATGTGTTACTCTGTAATGTCTGATATTGTCTCTACATGTCCCCTCTGAATTGTAAATTGCTGCGGAATATGTTGGTGCTATAGTAATAAAAAAAACTAGTCACCAATAATTAAGCAGCACAGCATGAGAGTCACTACTATTAGTGTTTTAGGGGTCATTGTCAAAATTACTAGTGTTGCATATTTACTAATATTAACTAGTACTGTCCCAACGTGTGTTTCCAACTTGTTCGTAAAGTCGTGTTATAATAGATTATTATTTATCCAGAAGCGGACATAGACAGAAGAATAAAACAAGGGCAAGACCAATATAAGGACCCTTTCCAGTCCGATATCTCATCATAATGCACCATTCCACCATCTTAATCGACTCCGTGGTCCGAGGAGGGACGTGGGAGGTGGCCCAGGTGCTACTCCAAATCAGACCCCGGTCACAGCTGTTGACCCACACCAGGGAATGCAGGAACGGGCAGGTTTGGCTGGTATGCAGACAGGCGGGTACTGGCAAGCACGGCTGGTAAGCAGACGGGCGGGTACTGGCAGGCACGGCTGGTATGCAGACAGGCGGGTACTGGCAGGTAGGTAAACAGGCTGGATAGGGACCAGTACAGACAGGGATACGGGGACAGAGCCGCAGGTGCGGAGGGGAAGCAGAGCAAGGCAGAGCAGAGCCGCAGGTGTGGAAGGGAAGCAGAGCATCAGGTGCAGCGGGCAAGCGGAGCAGGGCAGAGCAGACCAGAGCCGCAGGTGTGGAGGACAAGGGGAGCAGGGCAGAGCAGACCAGAGCTGCAGGTGCGGAGGGCAAGCGGAGCAGGGCAGAGTAGATCCGCAGTTGTGGAGGGCAAGCGGAGCAGGGCAGAGCAGAGCCGCAGGTGTGGAGGGCAAGTGGAGCAGGGCACAGTAGATCCGCAGGTGTGGAGGACAAGCGGAGCAGGGCAGAGCAGAGCCGCAGGTGCGGAGGACAAGCGGAGCAGGGCAGAGTAGATCCGCAGTTGTGGAGGGCAAGCAGAGCAGGGCAGAGCAGAGCCGCAGGTGCGGAGGGCAAGCGGAGCAGGGCAGAGCAGAGCCACAGGTGTGGAGGGCAAGCGGAGCAGGGTAGAGCAGAGCAGAGCCGCAGGTGCGGAGGGCAAGCGGAGCAGGGCAGAGCAGAGCCACAGGTGTGGAGGGCAAGCGGAGCAAGGTAGAGCAGACCAGAGCCGCAGGTGCGGAGGGCAAGTGCAGCAGGGCAGAGCAGAGCCACAGGTGTGGAGGGCAAGCGGAGCAGGGTAGAGCAGAGCAGAGCCGCAGGTGTGGAGGGCAAGCGAAGCAGGGCAGAGCAGACTAGAGCCGCAGGTGTGGAGGGCAAGCGGAGCAGGGCAGAGCAGACCAGAGCTGCAGGTGCGGAGGGCAAGCAGAGCAGGGCAGAGCAGAGCAGAGCCGCAGGTGCGAAGGGCAAATGGAGCAGGGCAGAGCAGAGCCACAGGTGTGGAGGGCAAGCGGAGCAGGGTAGAGCAGAGCAGAGCCGCAGGTGTGGAGGGCAAGCGGAGCAGGGCAGAGCAGACCAGAGCCGCAGGAGCGGAGGGGAAGCGGAGCAGGGCAGAGCAGACCAGAGCCGCAGGTGCGGAGGGGAAGCGGTGCAGGGCAGAGCAGAGCCGCAGGTGCAGAGGGGAAGCGGAGCAGAGCAGAGCCGCAGGTGCGGACAGACAGGACAGGGCTCTGTTCACAGGGACCAGGAAACACAGGAAGATAGCCCGAAAACAGGAGGTAGATACGGAGGCAGGGAAACGGACAAGCAGAACCAGATACACACAAGGTACTTGCTATGGAGTAGCGAGTGGACACAAAACTCACAAACAGAAGTACAGAGACAACGAGTAGGAGTTAGGCACTGGTTCAGACACTGCAGAAAAAGGGAAGGATCGGACATAGAGACAAACAAGTAACGGGCTAGGACACAGTTCAGACAGGAATGAGATACAGGAACGAGCCTGGGCATTCAGCCCCCAGGGTGGCGGAAACAGACTAAAAGTCACAGATACAGGTAACGGGCCTGGGTACTCAGCCCCCAGGGTGGCGGAAACAGACAAGATTCAGGACAGGACCTGGCAACTCACAGTTGCACAGAACACACTGTAAGAAAGTGCTGCTCAGGCACCTCCCACTGAGTGGAGGAGGTTTAAGTATCCAGAGACTCACAGCAATAGGCTGGGGACGCATTAGAATTGCGCACACTAACTTTAAGAATCAGGAAGTACCAGCGCCGCTGCCCTAAGCCAGCAGACAAGAGACATTCACACAGCAAGTAGAGGAGTATAGTGCACAGCCTGGACTGGTAGGTAAGTTGGCGGTCTTGCATGGTGGGAGATGGTAAGCCAAGCCAGCACGCCGCCAGGGATGTTACAGTACCCTCCCTTTACGCCCCCTCTTCTTCAAGCCTGCAAGGATTTTCTGTAGAGAAGTTGGAGACCAATCCTTCTCAATGGACTCCCAAGACTTCTCTTCAAGAAGACTACCTCTTTTGTCCACTAGAGGGAATGAGACAGGTCTCACCATCTTGGTGACTAGGATGCTTCCTCCCATCGAGCCATCCTCAGCATCAGATGGAAAGTCTCTCTCCATTTGTTATTATCGGGTAGCACCCCAAAGGATTCAAGGGACAACTGGAGGTCCTCCGCCTGGTAGGAGCGGTGCAGAGACTTGGGGGTAGCCACCAACTTGATGGACTTATTGCCAGACTTGTTAGAGATGGAAGATCCTTGCTTCGGGACCATCTTCAGTCTGGTCTCTGAGATGACACGTCTACGAGGCGGGGCGGTACCTGAAGCCAGATCATTGGTACAATCGTCGAGACTGTGTGGGGACATCGCCTCCGCTTCCCCTCCTTCGGAGACTTCAGCGCACAGCGAGTCAGCGACTAGCAGATCTGTTGAAGAAGAAGACTTTGCTGACTGTCCTGAAGGTATGGGGACCGGACACCCCTTGTACCTCAGCAGTCCCCCAGGAAACACCATGCAGGATTTCCAGACCTGAGCGGCTCTGGACGACCAGTGGGTAAACCAGACAGCACCTGGAATGTGATCTTCTTCATGTATAATGCTCCAATCTGGAGCTTAATTTATACAGACATATTTTGACTGTTTCTGAGTAGGGCTCGTCCTACCCCTGGCAATGCCCAAATCGGATTCTGGAGTTGTCGGATGGGGATCAGACTCTTCACGGCTTTCAGCCCCAAACTTCCGGTTAATCCGAGGCCTTCACTTGCCATGGAGACAGTCACAATCATCTGTGGAGAGGAAACACTAACGCTAAAGGCAGCCTCTCCTACTGGCCCGAGGCTTTGGGACTCCCCAAACTTCGCAGAACAAAAGACCTTTAGGGTGTTCCTACAACCGCAGCGATACCGCAATCCGATTTCATGACTGAGTTCCGGCTTCTGCTTTGCCTGACGAACATGGTCAACCTTCATGGATTCTGCATGGGAAGCTGCCTCTAGAGTCTTTAGGAGGACAGTACCTGAAGTGACGGCTTTCCTCTAAGTCTTGCTTGTCTGGACTGCCTCTTAGAGTTGGGAAGGGAAGTATTCTGCTTTGTCTGCTGAACACTGTTATCCTCCATGGATTTTGCGTGGGTAGCTGCCTTTTCAGGCTGGGGAACAGGTGGCCTTACTTCACGCGTCACCCATCTAGACTGCTCCAGGATATTGGAAGAGGAAGTATTCGCAGGAGAGTCAGGGTCATCGAAGACAATAAGAAAGGCCACCAGGAAGGCCTGTAGGTTAGGATAGGATCCGTTGCTTCCCATAGTGGGGTGATCCAATTCAAGGCATCACCCGCTAGGTAGGACATCAGAAATGCTACTTTAACCCGATCGGTGGGAAAATAGTGAGCATAGAATGTGAAATGCAGCATGCATTGCTCACAAACGCACGGCTTTGTTTTGGATCCCCATAGTACAGTGGTGGATACGCAGGAACGAGTGCTGATAGCTCCATTTGGGCTGGTGCGTAAATCGCCTGGACCTCAGCTTCAGAAAAAAATTTTTCTTGGTGCATGTATTTGTCAGATGAGGATTCAAATGTCTCAGAGAGCGAAGGGCCATGGGACTCAATGGGGACCATGGCCTGAGCAAACTGTTGCGCTTACGCCGGGACTGTTTGGCGTGAGCGTGGTTAGTGGTCCCACTGGGCCACGAACCGAGGAGTGCCTGCAGGGGCGAGACTAGGGACCTTGCTTGACCTGACCACGGATGCACAGCGCCTTAATTGACTCCGTGATCCGAGGAGGGACGTGGGAGGTGGCCCAGGTGGGGGCAGGTTTGGCTGGTATGCAGACAGGCGGGTACTGGCGGGCACGGCTGGTATGCAGACAGGCGGGTACGGGCAGGTAGGTAAACAGGCTGGATAGGGACCAGTACAGACTAGGATACGGGGACAGAGCCGCAGGTGCGGAGGGGAAGCGGAGCAGGGCAGAGCAGAGCAGAGCCGCAGGTGCGGAGGGGAAGCGGAGCAGGGCAGAGCAGAGCCGCAGGTGCAGAGGGGAAGCAGAGCAGGGCAGAGCAGAGCACAGCAGCAGGTGCAGAGGGCAAGCGGAGCAGGGCAGAGCAGAGCAGTACCGCAGGTGCGGAGGGGAAGCGGAGCAGGGCAGAGCAGAGCCGCAGGTGCGGAGGGCAAGCAAAGCAGAGCAGAGCAAATCAGAGCCGCAGGTGAGGTGGGCAAGCGGAGCAGGGCAGAGAAGACCAGAGCCGCAGGTGCGGAGGGCAAGTGGAGCAAGGCAGAGCAGAGCTGCAGGTGCAGAGGGCAAGCGGAGCAGGGCAGAGCAGACCAGAGCCGCAGTTGCGGAGGGGAAGCGGAGCAGGGCAGAGCAGAGCCGCAGGTGCGGAGGGGAAGCAGAGCCGCAGGTGCGGACCGGAAGCGGAGCAGAGCCGCAGGTGCGGAGAGCAAGCGGAGCAGGGCAGAGCAGAGCCGCAGGTATGGAGAGCAAGTGGAGCAGGGCGGAGTAGACCAGAGCCGCAGGTGCGGAGGGGAAGCGGAGCAGGGCAGAGCAGACCAGAGCCGCAGGTGCGGAGGGCAAGCGGAGCAGGGCAGAGTAGATCCGCAGTTGTGGAGGGCAAGCGGAGCAGGACAGAGCAGAGCCGCAGGTGCGGAGGGCAAGTGGAGCAGGGCACAGTAGATCCACAGGTGTGGAGGGCAAGCAGAGCAGGGCAGAGCAGAGCCGCAAGTGCGGAGGGCAAGCGGAGCAGGGCAGAGCAGAGCCGCAGGTGCGGAGGGCAAGCAGAGCAGGGCAGAGGAGAGCACAGCCGCAGGTGCGAAGGGCAAGCGGAGCAGGGCAGAGCAGACCAGAGCCGCAGGTGCGGAGGGGAAGCGGAGCAGGGCAGAGCAGAGCCGCAGGTGCAGAGGGGAAGCGGAGCAGAGCAGAGCCACAGGTGCGGAGGGGAAGCGGAGCAGAGCAGAGTCGCAGGTGCGGACAGACAGGACAGGGCTCTGTTCACATGGAACAGACAGGGACCGGGAAACACAGGAAGATAGCCCGAACACAGAACGTAGATAGAGAGGCAGGGAAACGGGACAAGCAGAACCAGATACACACAAGGTACTTGCTATGAAGTAGCGAATGGACACATAACTCACAAACAGAAGTACAGAGACAACGAGTAGGAGTTAGGTACTGGTTCAGACACTGCAGGAAAAGGGAAGGATCGGACATAGAGACAAACAAGTAACGGGCTAGGGCACAGTTCAGACAGGAACGAGATACAGGAACGAGCCTGGGCATTCAGCCCCCAGGGTGGCGGAAATAGACTAAAAGTCACAGATACAAGTAACGGGCCTGAGTACTTAGCCTCCAGGGTGGCAGAAACAGACTAGAAGTCACAGATACAGGTAACGGGCCTGGGTACTCAGCCCCCAGGGTTGCGGAAACAGACAAGATTCAGGACAGGACCTGGCAACTCACAGTTGCACAGAATACACTGTAAGAAAGTGTTGCTCAGGCACCTCCCACTGGGTGGAGGAGGTTTAAGTATCCAGAGACTCACAGCAATAGACTGGGGACGCATTAGGACTGTGCACACTGTAACTTTAAAAATCAGGAAGTACCAGCGCCGTCGCCCTAAGCCAGCAGACAAGAGACATGCACACAGCAAGTAGAGGAGTATAGTGCACAGCCTGGACTGGTAGGTAAGTTGACGGTCTTGCATGGTGGGAGATGGTACGCCATGCCAGCACGCCGCCAGGGATGTTACACTATCCCTGTATTTATGCACTCACATGCTATGCTGCTTAATTATTGGTGACTAGATCACTGTTATTTGAAAGACCATTTATGTGTCCCATCTTTTTATAAGTCTACCCTGTCCTTATTTATAGTATATAAAATAGACATTTAACAATTATCTAATAAAATGTATTGATTTTATAAGGGACAGTGTTTCATCTCTCTCTTCTGGGCATTTTTCCCCTTGGCGTTTGTATGTTATATAGAACAGCTAGATGTAACCACCAGTACTTGTGGTCACAAACTCTCTGGTATAGTAACTACAGTAAATGTAAAGCAATGAGAGTACCAAAAAAGAAAACTTTTAATAAATGACGATAAAAAGAGCCATGCTCATGCAACCGTATATAGATTTGTTAAAAACCAGGGTGCTATAATACACAAAACTATGATTCAAAAATAAAGTGCCCACGACGAAAACAGTGCGGATAAAAAACTTGAAAGGTCTCACAAATCTCCTTCGTAGAAGTTGTGACCCAAGAAGATAAGCGTTGCAGGAAGGGGGAGGCAATGTAGTAACCCTAATATCCCCTGTTGTGCCCCAAGTATAGACTCCTGCCCTGATAAAGGTAGTACCCAAGTATGGACCTATTGTACATGACCCCCTAAAAATCCCAAGCATTTCAACTTTGATATCCAGGCCTCATTAGGGAAATCATGAATAAGGGGTGGAAAGTTACAAATGAACTTTAATGATGCTATGGTCCTATGTAGGGCCGTGCAGTGGCACAAAGCCCTGTTAACAGCATAAGGGGTCTAGTCTGGAGAGTGCCTAATAGCTTTTGTGTTAAATGTCTATGCTTGGGCACGACAGGGGATATTAGGGTTACTATATTGCTATATTACCTACCCCTTCCTCCAACGCTTATCTTCTTGGGCCACAACAGCAAAGATTTTGGTGAGACCTTTAAAAATTTTTATCCGCACTGTGTTCGTCGTGGGCACTTTATTTTTGAATCACAGTTTTGTGTAGTATAGCACCTGGATTTTTAACAAATCTACGTATATATGGTTGCATGAGCATGGCTTTTTTATTATCATTTATTAAAGGTTGTGTTTGTATGTTGTAAGCATGTGATTGCTACAGCCCATCACTCTTTAATAGTGGCTGCAGAGGTCACATATGTCAGGACAGAACGTAAGCAGTGCCGCGAGGAACTCAGGCAGCATTAGAAGACGAGCAGCAGAGGATTGGTAAACTGAGTGTTAGGAATGGTGCGAATCGCTTTGCAGGACCCGGTCCAGCGGCCGGATTATGGATCTGTACCTATCAGACAGGAGGCCTGAGAGCTGTCTCCTACCTGATGGCATCTCCAACTCTTGATTAGCCAGTCTGGTGCGATTTCATCATTGTGGTGTGACGCACATGTGACATCACATCTGGCTGGATGATCAAAGCAAGAGCCACGGATGCCCAGAGGTAGGAGGTGGTTCTAAGGGCTTTTGTCCGCTGATTACTGATGTGACCACTGAACCTGGTCGATTTGCTCCATCTCTCGTGAGTATACTACAACCCCTGGCAAAAATTATGGAATCACTGGGCTCGGAGGATGTTCATTCAGTTGTTTAATGTTGTTGAAAAAAAGCAGATCACTGACATGGCACAAATCTAAAGTCATTTTAAATGGCAACTTTAGGGCTTTAAGAAACACTAAAAGAAATCAAGATTAAAAATGTGGTACTCAGTAAGGGTAATTTTTTTCAGACCAAGCAGAGGGAAAAAATTATGGAATCACTCAGTTCTGAGGAAAAAATTATGGAATCATCCTGTAAATTTTCATTTCCAAAACTAACACCTGCATCAAATTAGATCTGCTCGTTAGTGTGCATTTAAAAAGGAGTGATCACACCTTGGAGAGCTGTTGCATTGCACCAAGTGGACTGACATGAATCATGACTCCAACACGAGAGATGTCAATTGAAACAAAGGAGAGGATTAACAAAATCTTAAAAGAAGGTAAATCATCACGCAATGTTGCAAAAGATGTTGGTTGTTCACAGTCAACTGTGTCTAAAATCTGGACCAAATACAAACAACATGGGAAGGTTGTTAAAGGCAAACATACTGGTAGACCAAGGAAGACATCAAAGCGTCAAGACCGGAAACTTAAAGCAATATGTCTCCAAAATAGGAAATGTACAACAAAACAAATGAGGAACGAAATATGTTATTATTCATTAGAACGAACAGAGATCTGGAGTCTAGTGAGAGATAGAACATATATTACAATGACACATAATTGTTCATTACACAATTTACATAAAGGTGGACAACTCCTTGAATTTCATTAATAACAGTCTGTACAATACCCAACCCCATGCTCATGGGAAGAGAGACTGAGCTTCTCCTCTATTAAACAGGATAATACTGCCCTCTAGTGTAAAATATTAAACATACTTCTTTAGACATTTTTTCAGGACCTATCTCCTTTTCCACCCACAAAATATACTCCCACAAGCTAAATAGATGATGGCTGGGACAATCTCAGTTTTTCTAATGTCCTCTAAGTTTCTTTCCTAATGGAAAAGGTTGACAGGTGTATGTCGGAAATGAGGATTTGGTCTGAAAGGCTGATGTATTAAACAAATCTAATAATAACTTGCTTAGCCAATAGAAAAATTACCTAACACAGCCCTTTTTTGGATGTTTGCAGATGTTTCTTCCTCCAAAATTTCATAACAAGCTCCCTGTAGCATCTGCAGCATTTTCTGTAGGTCCTGATACTCATGGGCTGGTAAATCCTTGCAGTGGCCAGTGTTTAGATCCAGAACTCCCAGAGCTCTTCCTGATGGATCACGGATGGGTACAGCAATGTGGCGTTCTCCATAGGCATCTGTTGTGATAACTTCTGAGCTGTCTGCACATTTAAATAGATAGTCCCTGTGCAAACAGATGTCTGGTATTATTCTCATAGTGGGACATTAAAAATATCATGGCAATCATACTATGGAGCAATAGAGTAAGGTCACCAAATAAATATGACTAAAAAGAGCACAAAACCAAATATAGCTCCCAGAAAAAAAAATACTCTAAAATCTGGGTAATGAATTCTATGTAAGATATGTAATAATATAGAGTAAGGATGCATCTACACTGGTGGATAATCCTAGAAGCGCTCGCTCTTTTCCCAAAAAATATGCAGTCTATACAGGCGGTCAAATACCTGAAGGACAAGCAATATGTTCATTCTGTCGGTGGAATGCTTTTTAAATTTGCTTAATAATCATGATTCTCAGCAGCACATTGTCCTGTGTAAACTGGACAAGTGCTGCAGAGAAAAATTATATCCTATGTGCACAGAATGATCGTATTAACGATCGTTCTGTGCATATGGAAGTACAGTCCGCCTGATTTAACAGGTTATCAAACAATTAATAAGTCTCTATGCAGTCGATCGTTGGTTGTTTAATCGCAGTGTAAAACAGACGCATAGGTTAAGTTCCCACAATGAGTTGTTGGTGAGTTTTTGACTCTGCGTATTTGCATTGCGAAAAATTTGTAGCATCTTACAGTTCCAGAAAAGTAGATGAGATTTCTAGAAATCTCATGCCCATTGTGCTTTTTTTTAAGCAGTATAAAATGACCTGTGGTGCGTTTTTGAAATCCGTAACATCAATTTCTCTTGCGATTACGCCAAGTTTTATGTGCAGATTTTTTCCATAGAATTTTCCATTAGATGCAGAAAATCTGCAGGTAACAGACGCAAGGTGAAGAAATGCTTCAGAAAAACTTCAACATCCACAACTCGCCAAATACTCATTGCGGTAACCTTAGACAGGTGACATGATGCCGAAAATGATCATTTTTAAACAGGCTTAAAAATAATTTCACCCGATGAATGAGCATTTTGTCTCTGTAGATGGGCCGATAGTCTGGAACGAGGGGTATTGGCCAGTGTAAATGCGTCTTTACTAGTGTTGAGCATTCCGATACTGAAATATCGGGTATCGGCCGATATTCGCGGTATCGGAATTCCGATACTTAATTCCGATACTTTTACAATATCGAATACCGGAATCGGAAGTTCCCATAATGCCTGCGCTCTGCAGTGTCTCTGAAGGATGACAAGCTGGATGGCAGCGCTCATGAGAATGCCATCCCAGCGTGGGAGAATTCTCCTGATTGTTTAAAAGCCGGCGGGCGGTAAAAAGCCGCCGGCTTTTAAACAATCACACAGCCCCATACTGCTTCCCCGCAGCCTCCCACCCCGATCCTCCGCTCCCCTCGCCACCTCCCATCCCGATCGTAAGTTAGGACCGGGCGGGGAGCGCAGCACCAAGGAGCGGGGAGCGAAGAACCCGGGCGGGGAAGCCGGCAGTGAAAAGACTTCACCGCCGGCTTTCCCGTTCTGTGCTGCGCTTTCCCGCCGGTTATTTCAAATGAACAGCTGAGGTATCAGGTGATGCCGATCAGCTGTTCATTTGAAGTCGCCGCGGTGCCCTCGGAGGGTTCATGTGAGTTCATGCTTCACTGCATTGCATGAACTCACATGAACTTTCCCACGGTCGCACAGGTCAGCCTCATCTCCCAGACCGGTCATGATTGGTGTGTGTGGGTGTCTGTGCGGGTGTGCGCGGTGTGTGGGGTGTCTGTGAGGTGTCTGTGCGGTGTCTGCGGGTGTGTGCGGTGTCTGCGCGATGTCTGCGGGTGTGTGCGGTGTCTGTGCGATGTGTGTGGGTGTGCGCGGTGTCTGTGCGATGTGTGCGGGTGTGTGCGTGCAGGCAGACATAGGCCGATGTGACACTACTACTCCCATCGGCCTATGTCTGACCCCCGTCCACTCCTGTAGTAGTAGTAGTTCCCATCAGCCTGATCCTGCTATATAAATTGCCCTACTGTGTCCCCAATAAATGTTAAATACATGTCATTGGTGGCCAGTGGTTGCCTACAATAAATTAGTTCATACATTACCTGTCCCCGCCGATCGCCACCTAAAATAAAGTAAAAAATAAAAAACGACACCTATACTCACCTAGACACCTAATTCCCCGAAGCCATCGATCTCCTGTAATAAAATATAAAATAATAAACCACAACCTTATCCTTACCCCTCCGTAGTAGTCCACGAGTGTCCCACGATGATCTCCAGTTTAGAGCAGCCACATAGAATGTGACCGCTCTGAACCGCTGCCGCCGCTAGAATGACGGGGCCGTAAAGCAGCCCCGTCATTGCATAAGCGGGTTCGCCGGAGTTCAGGCAGCGCTGCTCCGGTCAGCTCCTTTACGGCCCTGCTGTATCGTGAGAAATTCCCACGGTACAGCAGTGCCGTAAAGGAGGTCTCCGGAGCTGCGCTGCCTGAATGCACTCCGGTGACCTCAGTCAGTGGCTCCCGCTGCCGGGAGCGGACGTGTTCCCGGCAGCGTGAGCTTACAGCTGCCATGCACAGCTGTCACCATCTCCAGATGTGACAGCTGTGCATGGGAGATCAGCGCAGTAACGTGGACAGGTAACTATTTTTTTTTTAGTAAACTATGAATTAAATAAAATGGTGTTTTATTTCAAATAAATTATTTTTTTCTGGGTGTAGTGTGTTTTTTATTTTTAACACTTTGTAGGTTAGTAATGGGGGTGTCTTATAGACGCCCATCATTACTAACCTGGGCTTTATGGCAGCTGGCGCTGACATGAACCCCAACCCCATTACCCCCTGCCACCGCACCAGGGCAGCGTGGAAGAGCGAGGCTAAGTGCCAGAATTGGCGCATCCTATGGATGCACCATTTCTGGGGCGGCTGACGGCTGGTGTTTCTAGCCTGGGAGGGGGCCAATATTCATGGCACCCTTCCTGGGCTATTAATATCAGCCCCCAGCTGTCTGCCTAGCCTTTGCTAGCTATTAAAATAGGGGGGACCCCATGTCATTTTTTTTGGGGGGTCCCCCATTTTAATAGCTAGTAAAGGCTAGGTATTCAGCTGGGGGCTGATATTAGTAGTCTGGGAAGCTCCGTGGGTATTACCCCCTTCCCAGGCTTCAAACATCTGCCCCAGCCGTCTGCTTAACCTCCGCTAGAGACTAAAATTATGGGGCATCCCACGCCAATTTTTTTTTTAAATAAATTCTTTATTTTAACACTAAATGACATTTGAGGAGTTAATAAAGATGCAGTCCCTAAATTATTATTTATTTTTTAATTAATTTTTCCCAAAAATTTTGACGTGGGCTTTGCCATATTTTTGTATGCCAGCCAGGTACAGCATCCAGCTTCTATGAACGCGCCATTTTCTGGGGTGGCTGCCGACTGCAATTTGCAGTGGGGGGGAGGCCCAGAAAGCTTGGGCCTCCCTGCGCTGCAGATTCCATCCCCCAGCTGCCTAGTTGTACCTGGCTGGACACAAAAATAGGGAGAAGCACCACGTATTTTTTTTTTAAATTATTTCATGAAATATTTTTTTTTTAAAAAGGGCTTCCCGATATTGTTGTGTCCGGCCAGGTACAAATAGGCAGCTGGTGGTTGGGGGCAGCCCGTTCCTGCCTGCTGTACCTGGCTGGACACAAATATAGTGCGAAGCCCCACGTCAATTTTTTTTAAATTATTTCAGGAAATTCATGAAATAATTAAAAAAAAATTGACGTGGGGCTTCGCACTATATTTGTGTCCAGCCAGGTACAGCAGGCAGGAACGGGCTGCCCCCAACCACCAGCTGCCTATTTGTACCTGGCCGGACACAACAATATAGGGAAGCCCTTTTTTTCTTAATTATTTCATGAATTTCATGAAATAATTAAAAAAAAAAATACGTGGAGCTTCGCCCTATTTTTGTGTCCAGCCAGGTACAACTACGCAGCTGGGGGCTGGAATCTGCAGCGCAGGGAGACCCAAGCTTTCTGAGCCCCACCCGCTGCAAATTGCAGTCCGCAGCCGCCCCGGAAAATGGCGCGTTCATAGAAGCGCCATCTTCTGGCGCTGTACCCAACTCATCCAGGGCCCTGGTGCGGTGGCTCACTGGGTAATAAACGGGTTAAGGCCAACTTGGCATTATCAGCTGGCCCTAAGCCCGAAATTCATGGGGTCACGCCAATATTAGACATGACCACCATGAATTTCTAGTAAAGTATTTAAAAAAAACACAACACCCAGAATAAAGTCCTTTAATTGAAATAAAGACACAATTCTTTATTGTTCTAAATTAAACCATACCTACCATCACGCCCATTCCAGCTGAAGCCAACGATCTCCTGCAATAAAAGAAAAATAATAAACCAACCTCATCCTTACCTTCCCATGGATCCCACGACAGCTTCAGCTCTGCTACATCGAGATGACAGGCTGGACCGCAGCAGAACGCTGCCATCCAGCCTGTCATCCCGCAGACACTGAGAAGCGCAGGCATGCTTGCGCTCCTCAGTGTCTCTCTGTGACGTCATCCAGATGAGCCGAGTTCATGTCCAATGAACTCAGCTCACCTCATGCACGTCACTGACAGCGTGGGAAAATTCTCACGCTGAAGCGCTGAGTGCAGGAGAATTTTCCCACGCTGTCAGTGACGTGCATGAGGTGAGCTGAGTTCATTGGACATGACCTCGGCTCATCTTTATGCCGTCACAGAGAGACACTGAGGAGCGCAAGCATGCCTGCGCTTCTCAGTGTCTGCGGGATGACAGGCTGGATGGCAGCGTTCTGCTGCGGTCCAGCCTGTCATCTCGATGTAGCAGAGCTGAAGCTGTCGTGGGAACCATGGAAAGGTAAGGATGAGGTTGCTTTATTATTTTTCTTTTATTGCAGGAGATCATTGGCTTCAGCTGGAATGGGCGTGACGGTAAGTATGGTTTAATTTAGAACAATAAAGAATTGTGTGTTTATTTCAATTAAAGGACTTTATTCTGGGTGTTTGTGTTTTTTTTTTTAACTTTGACTATGGGGTTAGTAATGGGGGTGTCTTATAGACGCCTCTCCATTACTAACCTGGGCTTGATGTCAGCTGGTATTATAAGCTGACATCAACCCCAACCCTATTACCCCACTGCCACCGCTACAGGGCAGTGGGAAGAGCGAGGCTAAGTGCCAGAGTTGGCGCATCCTATGGATGCGCCATTTCTGGGGCGGCTGACGGCTGGTGTTTCTAGCCTGGGAGGGGGCCAATATTCATGGCACCCTTCCTGGGCTATTAATATCAACCCCCAGCTGTCTGCCTAGCCTTTGCTAGCTATTAAATTAGGGGGAACCCCACGTCATTTTTGGGGGGGGGTCCCCCATTTTAATAGCTAGTAAAGGCTAAGTATTCCGCTGGGGGCTGATATTAGCAGCCTGGGAAGCTCCGTGGGTATTACCCCCTTCCCAGGCTTCAAACATCTGCCCCAGCTGTCTGCTTAACCTCCGCTAGAGACTAAAATTAAGGGGAACCCCACGCCATTTTTTTTTTAAATAAATCCTTTATTTTAACACTAAATGACAAGTACAGTAAGCAACACTGTCACTGTACTTCATATATATGTGACTGACATGTTTCTATCTATCTAATCTATGTATGATTCTCTATTCCTTCTATTCTAAATTGTCGGGTACAGATGCTGAATTGCCGGCCGGCTTTCTTAAAGAGACGGTGCATTAAAACACTATTATTTTTTTAAATAAATCCTTTACACTAAATGACAAGTACAGTAAGCAACACTGTCACTGTACTTCATATATATGTGACTGACATGTTTCTATCTATCTAATCTATGTGTGAAGCTCTATTCTTTCTATTCTAAATTGTCGGGTACCGGTGTATGCGCTGATGAATTGCCGGCTTTTCGCATAATACATTCTACATTATTCTTAGTTGTTTTACTTCATGTAGAATTAACCTACAAGGAAAGAAAGGGTTTATTTTCATTCCGATATTTCTGTCCCATTGACTTGCATTGGTTTCCGGTATCGGAATCGGCGATATCCGATACTTTTTGAGTATCGGTCCGATCCAATCCGATACGATATTTCCTGATATCGGAAGGTATCGCTCAACACTAGTCTTTACTCCATTCACCTGTATCCCTATTACTCCCACTAACGTTACTACCTTTTTTGAAGCTGCAATTATAATAGCGTTCTAAAATACCATAAAGTGCGGTGACACTGACCTGAACAGATTGTCTCGTCTACGCAGTGTGGCTGGAGAACTGTAGATTTCAGACACTCCTGTGTTGTTGTCTGTGTACATCATGTTCCTGAATACATATTCTCGTGCCTATTTAAGTATTAATAAGTGAGTTTAAAAAAAACATGAACTTCATATATAATCCTACATATAACAAGTCAGTGACAACTACAAACAGCTTTATTTCCATCACATACAATTGACCGTCCTTTTATATAACAGCCGTGGGTCTGGCTCTGAAGGGTCGTTCTTAAGGGTCTTAACAGAAATATGCCAGAAATGTAACCCCTCACCACCACTCTTCACCTGACAATCTGTTTGCTTCATCCACAGGTATGTTGTCTGAACCCATCTGAAAACCCGCCCTGCATACCTGACTCTGCTCCCTATCTAACCTCACAACCTCCCTCCTACCACTATCTGACCACCATCTACTCACGTTCTCATCCCTGTCCTCCTCACCTGTCACCCATGTCCAGCATCTAGCACACCCCCGCAGAAACCTTGCACATCTAGACACTCACATTCTCTCTGAGTCTATTCTACCACTGACATCCATATCTTCACTCCACGACACAGACAGCGCCACTGCTTTCTACAATGCCACTCTCGCATCAGCTATTGACTCGGTAGCCCCTCTTGTGCATGGCAGAGCGCGACAAGTCAATAGGCAACCCTGGCACACCAACCTCACTAAACAGCTTCAGCAAGTTCCAGGGTTGCGGAGCAGCGTTGGAAGAAAACACATTTGCAAGATGACTTCACTGCATTCAAACAAGCAACACCCGCATTCAAAGCAGCCCTCACCTCTGCTAAACAGGCCTACTTCACAACCCTCATATCTTCCTTATGCTACAACCCCAAACAGTTATTCAACACTTTTAACTGTATCCTCCGCCCTCCACTGCCCCCTCCGACCTCTGTCATCTCTGATGAAAAGTTTGCCACACACTTCAAAAACAGAATTGACCAAACAAGGCAAGTCTTTACTGTAGAACCACCGCAACCCCTTTGTTTTCCAGACCATTGCAGTTCCCCCATAACCTCCCTTTCCAACATCACTGAAGGAGACTTTACTCGACTTCTTTCCAAATCACACCTCACCACTTGTGCACTCTACCCCATCCCATCCCACCTCCTCCCCAACCTCACGTCTACACTCATCCTAACTCTAACCCATCTCTTCAACCTATCACTAACTTCTGGTACCTTCCCCGCTGCCTTCAAACATGCCACAATCACGGCCATCCTCAAAAAGCCATCCTTCGACCCAACCGCCTTGTCCAGCTACCGCCCCATATCACTGCTCCATTTGCCTCTGAACTCCTTGAGCAACACCATCACCCTGAACTTTCCTCTCACTTCTCATCTATCTCTCTCTTCAACAACCAACAATCAGGCTTCCGCCCCCACCATTCTACCGAATCTGCTCTTACCAAAATTACTAATGACTTACTCACAGCCAAAGCTAGCAGACAATTTTCTGTACTCCTTCTTGACCTGTCCTCTGCCTTCGACACAGTTGACCTCTGCCTTCTACTACAGATCCTCACTTCCTTTGGCATCAAAAATCTTGCCCTATCTTGGATCTCCTCATACCTTTCTAACCGCACATTTAGCGTCTCCCACTCCCACATTAGCTCCTCATCCCGCCCCCTCTCTGTTGGAGTCTCTCAAGGCTCCGTCCTAGGACCCCTACTTTACTCAATCTATACCCTCGGCCTGGGACAACTCAAAGTCCCATGGCTCCCAGTACCATCTGTACGCTGATGACACCCAGATCTACCTCTCTGGCCCTGATGTCACCACTCTGCTGCCCAGAATCCCAGTATGTCTATCAGCCATACCCTCCTTTTTGTCCTCTCGCATCCTCAAGCTCAATGTGGACAAAACTGAACTCATCATCTTTCCCCCATCTTGCATACCTTCCCCACCTGATCTTTCTATCACAATAAATGACATCACACTTTCCCCTGTACCGGAAATCAGCTGCCTCGGAGTAACCCTTGACTCTGCACTGTCCTTCAAACAACACATCCAAGTTCTCGTCACCTCCTGTCACCTCCAGCTCAAAAATATTTCCAGAATCCATCCTTTCCTCAACCCTCAATCTACTAAACTGCTTGTGCATGCCCTCATCATCTCCCGCCTCGACTACTGCAACATCCTTCTCTGTGGCCTACCTGCTAACACTCTCGTACCCCTCCAGTCCATCCTCAACTCTGCTGTGCGACTAGTTCATCTCTTACCTCGCTACTTCTCTGCTAATTGCAAATTCTTTCACTGGCTCCCAATTGCCCAGCATATCCAGTTCAAACTACTAACACTGACCTACAAAGCCATCCATAACCTCTCTCCTCCATACATCTCTGAACTAATCTCCCGATATATTCCCTTACGTAACCTCCAGTCCTCCCATGGTCTCCTTCTCTCCTCCATACTTATTCGTTCCTCACCCAATCGCCTCCAAGATTTCTCCCGAATATGCCCCGTCCTATGGAATTCTGCGCCTCAACACATCCGATTATCCGCCACACTTGGTTCCTTCGGATGGAACCTGAAAATCCATGTCTTCAAACAAGCTTACAGCCTGCCATGTCCTTGCTTGCTGCCACCTCAACACCACCTGAGCTACTGCAACCCCCCCCAAACCTACTGTCTCCGCCCCATTCCTGTAGAATGTAAGTCCGCAAGGGCAGGGTACTCTTCCCTCTGTACCAGTCTATCATTGTTAGTTTTGTTTACTGTAAGTGATATCTGTATCTGGTATGTAACCCCTTCCTATGTACAGCACCATTGAATCAATGGCACTATATAAATAATAATAATAATAATAATAATTTCTTAATTACTCACAATCACATGAACAGTTTGCAACAACGCAGTGACCTCCACATATACGCAGTGCTTAGGGCAGGTGCAGATGAGTATTTTCGGTCGAAGTGCGATCTGACAAAACATCGGATCACACTCTGACCAAGTCTATGGAGCCGTGCCCATGTCCGATTTCTTCCTCGGACAGAGTCGCCCAAGGAATAAATCGCTGCATGCCCGAGTTTGATCAGATATTTGGATCACACTCATCATAGAGGTCAAAGAGTCCATGGAAAACATTGGACTGCACTTGGATGACATCTGAGTGCAGTCCGATTTCCCTGGACTGACACAATGGAGAAGATGGAGATTTTTTTTTATCCATCTTTTCCTCATTCTAGAGAATCAGATCACACTATAATAACACTCTGATCAGAGTGTGATTAGCATAATCGATCCGATTCTTCCGCATGAGAAAATCTACGGCCATCTGCACCTGCAATTAAATTAAATCTGTCACCAGTTTTTACCATACAAATTATACACATTATTACATAGATCTTAGTTCTCATAATGATTGTGAAAATCCATGTAAGAATGGCTGTGCAATCCTTTGGAAAGTTCTCCTGCTTGATCTTAAAATCAGCATTTCATGAGTTGGATTATATATATATTATACAGCCATTCTGACATGGATTTTCTCAGTAAGCACACCAATGTTATCAGGTCTAAAAGATGTATTTAGTAATGTATGCAGTATATATTGTCAAATGAGGTGATAGATAAAATCCTCTTCATTGTTAGCAGATGTCAAACCACGAAGAAATGTCTATAATCTCCAAACAGAACATAAAAATTAGTGTCAAACTGTTTGACAAATATTAGTACCTTATCTACACATGGCTCCATTAGGTAGGTGTTCATGGCTCGAATATTGGGAGCACGACTGTAGATCCAAGCGAGTGCACTGCTTACCAGCTGTACTATATTTCTTTGCCGCAGGACGAGGTGGTAAGCTGTACTGAAAGCATTTGTCACACCCTAAAAAAATAACACCAGCAATGTGATATGCGCAAATATTTTGCAACTCTTGGTATTTTTATGCCATTATTGGCCAGATCAACCAAAGTTTACAGACCTGGGGGCGACAGGGACTGCCGAAAAAGGCTTGTCTGATTCATCAAAATTTATGCCACTTTTAATGACAATACTGTAGAGAGATTTAACCTTATTTTGGTCTTCTTATGATCCCTTTTGGACCATATTAAATATATGACCTCTATGAGATGGATATTAATAGGTCATAACATTCCATATCATAGCCCCTCCTTTCCTTTTGTTTAAAAGGTGTATTCCCATCTCCAAGATCCTATCCCAATATGTAGTAGGAGTAATAATATTAATATTAGCAAATACCTCCAATTAAAAATGTAGTATAGTTTTTTTCATTCCCTATGTCTCTTTGTAATCTTTCCTCATGTGTAGGCATTGCAGGACCTTAGGTATCCATGGTTATGACCACTAGCAACTAGCTAACTAACTGTCACTATATCAGTGGTCGTAACCATGGATACCTAAGGTCCTGCAATGCCTACACATGAGGAAAGATTACAAAAAAATATATACACTTTAGTGATGCACATTTTGCCGGAAATATCCTTGGTAACATTTTTGGCTGAGGTGCATGGCAGTTGTAAGATGTTTAATGAATTAGGCGCATTGTGCTTCATGGCTGGGTCCTAAAGGGAGAAAGATATAACAATACTAAAGAAATGAGAGGATCAAGATGCCAAGAGCAGTGAACTTCTGCAGTGGGCTCCAGAGCGACTGTCTGTCACACCTGACACACCCGTGACACCTATGGTTTGAGGAGGTGGAATTTAGTAAAGGGCGCGTGCTCCTAAGATTACATTATTTATAATTTTCAAAAGTAAAAGTGGTCTTATATTGTGTAAAAAAAACATACTCTGAATGGACACTTTATTGGAGACACTTGAGCGGCTTTCAACAAGGCTGGGTAATCAGTGCTTAACTAGCCGGGGCCATATTGCCAACCTTGTGGGGTTTTCTTGTGCAATAGTGTATACTGAAAATGATATGAATGAACTTATTGACAGAAGGGGTCAAAGGATCCAGAATGGTTGTGATGAATAAGTGGTGAACGGCTAAGCAAATTGCACCAGAATACAATGCTGGTGCTCCAACTAATGTGTTCTAATGCACAACTCATTGTACCCTAATATGGATTGAAAATCCAAGCAGACAACTAGTTGAAATGCCTTTGAAATCAAAGGGAAATAGAAAGGTGAGACTACACTGGCCACTATGAACCATGAGGGTCAGCCTGGATCAGTGAACTTGAATGTGAAGGTTGTTGGAGGTGGAGTAATGGTGTGGTGAATATTTTCTGGCCACACCCTGATCCTCTGATACCTATGGGTAGACATTTGGAAATAGGGCTTACCTAAGCATTGTGGACAACCGAGTTCATCCTTTCATAGCCGCTGTCTATCCTATCCATCATGCCACAAGGCTCCTAGAGTCATTGATTGGTTCCAGGAACATGACAGCAAGTTTTCCTTGCTTCCCTGGCTTTATAGTCCCCAGGAACTTTAACCATGGAGAGCATCTCTAGGATAACGTAGAACAGGCTGCTCAGAGCTTGTCTATACCTCAATGTATTTTGCAGCACATATGCCAATATTCCTGTAGAACAAGTTCAGCCTAAAGTAATCTGTGTCACAATGAACTGCTTTGGTTCTGAAGACCAAAGTTGGTCCAATGTTCTAATGAATATGAGTCTCTAATAAAGTGACCATTAAGTACAATTAGTTCTTTGGTGTGTCACTATAAAATCAGGCATCAGAATGACCACAGCCTAAACCCTACACAAATGCAGAGACTGATGTTGTTAATACATACCTGATAGAAACTGATTTCATGTGTGAGGAATATATTCCTGTCTCGGAGTTCTCTCACAGTGTCAATGCTGAGGGTCCCGAATACACGTTGCTGTGTGTCCATTAGTGGCAGTATAATGAGTGATCCCTTTCTCTCTTCTTCAGACCGCTCGTTATTCCAGAACTGAATATTACCATGATATTGAATACGGGGTACATGTTGTGGTATCCCACTGTCTACTGCTGCAAAGCTGCATAATATATGTAGTAAATATTGGGAATTCGTTAGTGTACATTGGTGAAAAAAAAAGAAAATTCTAAAACATACAAGAATAATGTAGAAAACAAAGCATAGAGTCTGAATACATTAGTGAATAAAATAATTATTGGGATAACAGCTGTTTATAAAGGATTTTTTTATACATAATTATATAAACATATATCATAGATATAAATTGCAATTTCTTCCAGGCTCAAATAGGACAGGTTTCCTTCTAGTAAGGCATTTGATTACTTTCTTACCTGACCCCTTTCATGTCTCTGGACAGTGTCTTGCTTAACACATGTATGGCATCTTCAGAAGTACATGCCACATATCGAAGAACTTCATTCCACCTTTGACTCTCTGAACTTTGCTCTAGAAGAGCGATATTGGCACTGATCTTCTTGTTGTTCCCATGAACCTCAGCATCCTGTATGTATACAGAGAATTAAGCTTTAGATGTTTATATGCTTTGTATAGTTTCTCGCTTAATGCAGCCCAACACCATGTTGATCTAGACGTGCCTTATACAGGGCCTTAAATACAGCTTTGTACACTGGCTCAAATCTTCCACCACTGGTTTCAGCCACGGACTGAATGTGTTGCAGCCATTTTCTGCGAGAGGCTCCTCTTAGCTTCTCAATCTGAGTCCGCTCCACACTGGTGGTTAGAAATTCTACCATGCTTTCAAATACCTCTTCTTCTGGACCCGGAAGCTGACGGATCAAACCTTGCATGTACCTGATGAACTCAGCCACTGACAACCTTCTTGATCCACGCTGAGACTTTGAAGAACTTAGATTTTCCCTTCCTGAATATAAAAATGGTTAAAAAAATGGTTAAAAATATTAACCTGGAAAAAATATCTATTTGATCCAACTGGGACATTACATTATAACTTTATGTTCATAGCTAGTTGACTATTAGCATTCAAATGATGCCCTTGGAAACTTAGGACAAAAGTTCAGCTTTTGAGGCTATAAGATTCCTAATTCATAATGTCCTACATGAACGTTTTATTGCCATGTGCAGAAAAGTTCTGTATTTATTTCAAGGATTTCACATGTTTGTTCAAATATAATTGATCCTAAAAGGGGTTGTCTATGACAAAGATATTGATGACATATCAATGGGATAGGTCATCAATGCGAGATTGCTCAGGGTCCGCCACCCGCCACCCTGACTGATCAGCTGTTATCTGGTCCTAGGCCGTTAAAAGTACAAAGTATTCGAGGCGCAGGAGTTGTTTGCTCTATGATCTATCCAGTGTAAGATGGTTGCCCGACAGGTCCTTAAGGGGAGATATGTATCATCGAGGTTGGTAGCTTCGGTGATGTAAGCCTGGGAAAGCATGCTCCAGCATGTATAGTGCTGAGAGAGTTAATAGGGCGTGTCAGGGCCGGGTCTACGAGCAGTCAAATAGATGGGTGAGACTGGCTGCTCACATATCTCCACCCCAGAGGCGTGGTATGGTAGATAAAACGGAAGCCAGATATCTCATTCAGTTTCTGTGTCTGGAGATGTGTAGATCTCCAGTGTGTTAGTCTTTGCTAAGAAGTCAAGAACTGGACACTAATCCAAGCGAATGAACCCGCAATAATGTATGGAATATTTACTTAGTGTTTTCACTTTGTACCGGAAAAGCCTGTCTTTTTGTTTGGTTTGGTTGGAAATCTTTTCCTCTGCAAGTTTCTGTGTATGGATGAGCCCTTCATGTAGATCATACATGTCAAACTCTGGCCCATGGGCCAAATCTGACCCACAGGGTGGTTATATTTGGCCCGCGATACCAGAACCGCCACGACTATGTGGGGTCCATTATACTGTATAGAGGACTATGTGGGGACATTATACTGTATGGAGGACTATTTGGGGCCCATTATCCTGTATGGAGGACTATGTGGGGCCTATTATTCTGTATGGAAGACTATATGGGGCCCATTATTATGTATGGAGGACTATGTGGGGCCTATTATACTGTATGGAGGACTATGTGGTTCCCATTATTCTGTATGGAGGACTAAGTGGGGCCCTTTATTCTGTATGGAGGACTATTTGGGGCCCATTATTCTGTATGGAGAACTATGTGGGGCCCATTATTCTGTATGGAAGACTATGTGGGGCCTATTATTTTGTATGGAAGACTATATGGGGCCCATTATACTGTATGGGGGACTAAGTGGGGCCCTTTATTCTGTATGGAGGACTATGTGGGGCCCATTATTCTGTATGGAGGACTCTGTGGGGCACATTATACTGTATACTGGTTGGCCAGCAACTTTGTTCACGTTTTTCATTTTGACCCTCTGTGTGTTTGAGTTTGACATCCCTACTGTAAATGTCAGGAACAGATCACACCTTGGTTCCTGTCATTTTATGAAGGTGTCCGCTGCTATTTTGTATTTCATGTGATCTATTTTCTGACTTTGCCTTTGGATCGCTGCCTGCCCTGATCTGAATCGGTCTCATCTTGCTGCATGGACTCAGTCATGACTTTGGATTTGTACTTCTGTTTAGTATTCCCGGAACCTTGCATCAGAAATATGATTTTCAAGATGTTGGCATTTCCTAATGGAGCCTATTCCAGTGATATAACCAGGGGTATTTTTTGGTCTGTACCTCCTGCGAAAGTGCAAGATCACTTAGACTCTGGTTTAACATAGAAGCATAGATGAACTCAATAATAACATGGTAGGTCTATCCTACTATCCCAAAAGCTGACAACAAATCATGAAGACTTTGCAAGAGTCTAGTATTGATGTATTGACACAATGTATTGTCATTTAAGAAATGCCACTTTTATCTATTTCATTTAATTTTTATGAAATTCATGTAGTAAATTTTGACATGAAAATTATGATTTCAGTTTAAAAAATTCAGTTCACCTCTAGTCACCATCTGAGATTCCATCCCTTCTTTATATTTGGCCAAGACTCCTTCTACCTCCTCCAGCTCTAGAAATCCTGAACCTTCATTATCCCATTTCTCAAAGAGGGCCTGCAGTACTACCTTCTGTCTTGCAAGAAGAGCTTCATGGCGCACCTTTAGGATGGAGTGTAATTACACAGAATACTATAGTTAAAGGAGTATTCCCATCTCCAAGATCTTATCACAAAATGTAGTAGGTGTAATAATAATAATATTAGCAAATACCTACAATTAGAAATGTAGTATAGTTTTTCTGATTCTCTATGTCTCTTTCCTCATGTGCAGCCATTGCAGGACCTTAGATATCCATGGTTACAACCTCTCGCAACTAGCTAAATATCTCTATATCAGTGGACGTAACCATGCACACGAGGAAAGAGACATAGCGAATCAGAAAAACTATACTACATTTCTAATTGGAGGTATTTGCTAATATTATTATTACACCTACTACATATTGGGATAGGATCTTGGAGATGTGAATACCCCTTTATTTGATAGTTTATAGAAAACTGAGGACACATTATTTAACATGCATTTTTCAACAGCATTTTCACATAAACATAAAGATCATTTACAGTCATAAAATCGCTATACACTTTGTGCAGAATTATTAGGCGAGTATTTTGACCATATCATCTCTTTACTTTCTTTCTCTTGTTCCTTTTCTCTCCTACTAACAAAACTACTACTTCACAATATGGACCACATTTTTCTAAATTGTTTTCATGCTAGTAAGTCAAGAATTTGACAAAACATGAAACCACAGAACACTCTACAAGTTGTACTAAAAGTGCTATTTGCAGACTAATATTCTGGGGTTCTTGCCCCTCATCAGTGCAAAGCAGGATGGTCTTACCATCATGGGTCTTGTCAAAATTCCTTGACCCAGTATTGGCAAAATTTGATCAAGGACCCAACCTGACTGCTGCCTAGAGAAGCAATATGCAACTGAAGCAATATGCTCCCATAGCGTAATCTCTTCCATAGCATACATTTCACTTGCATATCGCTTCTCATCCGGCAACCGTATGATTAATAAAGGTCTTGACCAATTGACCAAAACGTCACTGTAAATACTGAATTACCTACAGAACATGTAATCAAAACAAAGGACCGTACTTTAGTCAACAAGGCGATTCTTTCCTCTTCCGTCTCAACATATTCCTTCTGTATAAAAGATGTGAGCTCCTCTACAGCTGTCAATGGAGCAGCTTCCCCAACAAATGTCTCCATCAGCTGAACAAATTGGGGCAAGTTAAGGGCGCTGTCATTGAAAGCACTTGGGATACGTGATGGACCACGGGTATTAATATCTGAGATGATGGTTCTTAAATCTGAAAATGAAACAAATTATCCTATTGTTAAAAAACATAGTAATAACCTTCACAGCGATTTTGTTTGAAAAAATTATTTTTGAAAACTTTACCGTAAGGTTATACACTAGTTTGTGTCAATTTCCTTCCAAAACAGAAAGTATATGAAAAGTTTTTCTCGATTTTTTGTTAATTATTTAAAATATTCAACGCAAGTCATTATTTTTCTGAGTCTCAACAGCAAACTTCAAAAAGAAGCCACAAATATGGAGAGCCTAAAGCTTTGTACGGTGCCAGATTGCACATAAAAAAAGTTTCATTTTATAGGTTCTGTAATCTTTATGTTGTGAGGCCGTGTATTTCCTAGAAACCATTTTCTTCTAAGAAGGACAGATTATACTTGTACAGGCTGCCAGAAGCTTCCTTTGATCTTGCTACTATTGAAACACGAGAGTATCAGTGAATGACCACTTCAAAGTAAATGTCGGAGATTGCACACACTAATTTCATATGGCATAGATAGACCTTAAAGGACCAACATTTTTTTTATAAATATCTCTAGTTTTTATCAAGAAAATCCACCTGCACAGCTGAAGATGATTAGTGTCACAGCAATTTTCAGAGAGTAATTATTTATTACCTTGCCCAATGCAAAAAATATCAAAGGAAACATAAGTTTTTTTTCTAATATTGAGACAAACTGAATCACTTTGATGGAGCAGTTGCAGTGACGTCACGCTGATGGACCAGTGCCCTGTTCACCCCTTTTGTGTCATTAGTTCTGGTTCATTAAGAGGGCAGTGACTTTACAGATTTTGATGGCTGTTCAGTGAAAATTAAAATTATGAACTAAGAGAAGAGATTGTCCAAAAGCAGGGCACCAGGAAAGAATCATTTACAAATGATTGCTGTATATTTGTTACATTTAAAGTACATTTTGTGAGTAATCCTCAGAGAAGTTTCTTTTTCCCACCAGATGGTTTTCAAAACCTCATCAGGTAAAAAAAAACTTGCTATATTATTATTATTAATTATTATAGCGCCATTTATTCCATGGCGCTTTACATGTGAAAGGGATATACATAGCACAAACAATTACAATAAATTTTGAACAATACAAGTTGGCGACTAGTACAGGAGGAGCGAGGACCCTGCCCGCGAGGGCTCACAATCTACAGGAGATGGGTGAGGATACAGTAGGTGAGGGTAGAGCTGGTCATGCAGCGGTATGGTGGAGCGAGGGTTACTGCAGGTTGTAGGCTTGTCGGAAGAGGTGGGTCTTCAGGTTCCTTTTGAAGGTTTCTACGGTAGGCGAGAGTCTGATGTGTTGGGGTAGAGAGTTCCAGAGATGGGGTGATGCACGGGAGAAATCTTATATACGATTGTGGGAATAGGAGATAAGAGGGGAGTAGAGAAGGAGATCTTGTGAGGATCGGAGGTTGCGTGTAGGTAAGTACTGGGAGACTAGGTCACAGATATATGGGGGAGACAGGTTGTGAATGGCTTTGTATGCCATGGTTAGGGTTTTGAACTTGACTCTCTGGGCAATGGGGAGCCAGTGAAGGGATTGACAGAGAGGAGAGGCCGGGGAATAGGGGGACAGGTGGATTAGTCGGGCAGCAGAGTTTAGGATAGATTGGAGGGGTGCAAGAGTGGTAGAAGGGAGGAAACAGAGCAAGAGGTTGCAGTAGTCAAGGGGGGAGATGATGAGGGCGTGCACTAGTATTTTTGCAGACTCGTGGTTGAGGAATGTGCGGATCCGGGAGATATTTTTGAGTTGGAGTCGGCAGGAAGTGGAAAGGGCTTGGATATGTGGTTTAAAGGAGAGGTTAGAGTCCAGGGTTACCCCGAGGCAGCGGGTTTGCGGGACTGGGGAGAGTGGGCAGCCATTGACTTTGATGGACAGGTCAGTTGGGGGGGTTGAGTGAGACGGTGGAAAGATGATGAATTCAGTTTTGTCCATGTTAAGTTTTAGAAATCTAGCAGAGAAGGAGGATGAAATAGCGGACAGACATTGTGGGATTTTGGTTAGTAGGGAGGAGATATCGGGTCTAGAGAGGTAGATCTGTGTGTCATCAGCATAGAGGTGATACTGAAAGCCATGGGACTCTATGATTTGTCCCAGGCCAAAGGTGTAGATGGAGAAGAGGAGGGGTCCTAGGACTTAATCTTGGGGGACACCGACAGATAGGGGGCGAGATGAGAAGGTGGTGTGTGAGTGGGAGACACTGAATGTCCGGTCTGTTAGCTATGAAGAGATCCAAGATAGGACCAAGTCCGTGATGCCAAGAGATGAGAGAGTCTGTAGCAAGAGGGAATGGTCGACAGTGTCAAAGGCAGATGACAGGTCCATGAGGAGGAGGACAGAGTAGTGTCGTTTGGATTTGTCAGTAAGTAGATCGTTGGTGACTTTAGTCAAGGCAGTTTCAGTGGAGTGGTTTGGTCGGAAGCCAGATTGGAGGTGGTCAAAGAAGGAGCAGGAGGAGAGGTGGGAGGACAGTTCAGAATGGACGTGTTGTTCCAGTAGTTTTGAGGCATAGGGGAGAAGTGATATGGGGTGATAGCTAGACAGAGAGGAAGGGTCAAGGGATGGCTTTTTGAGGATGGGTGTGATCGAGGCATGTTTGAAGCATGAGGGGTAGACACCAGTTGTTAGCGACAGGTTGAAAAGGTGGGTTAGGGTTGGGATGAGGATAGTGGTAAGGTTAGGGATGAGGTGGGATGGGATTGAGTCAAGTTCGCAGGTGGTGAGGTGTGATTTGGAGAGTAAAGAGGAGAGTTGATCATCCGTAATGGTGGAGAAGCTGGTTTTGGAGGAGGAGGATTGAGCAGGTGTGAAGAGGTGCTGAGGGGACTTTAGGCAAAAGCTTCTGCTAGAAGAATGTTGCAAAGTCTTCGGCTGAGATGAGAGGAGAGGGAGGAGGCGCTGGGGGACGGAGGAGAGAATTGAAAGTTTTGAATAGCTGTTTAGGGTTGTGAAACAGGGAGGATATGAGAGATGAGAAGTATGTTTGTTTTGCTGCCGTAAGTGTGGACTTGAAGGTAGTGAGGGACTGTTTGTTTAATGCAATGAAGTGCTCATTGGAGTGAGACCTTTTCCATTTCCGCTCAGCAACCCTGGAGGCCCTTCTCAGTTCTTTAGTCAGGTTGGTGTGCCAGGGTTGCCGGTTGAGTGGGCGAGCTGTGGTATGTGTAAGGGGGGTGACCGAATTGAGAGCTGCTGCTGTTGTGGTGTTATATAAAGTGGCAGCAGCATTTGCATCGTGTAATGAACTTAAGCCTGTGAGAGGGAGAAGGGATTCAGAGAGTGAGTGTAGTTGAAGGTGATTGAGATTTCTGGGAGGGTGTGCAAGTTTATGGAGAGGTGCTTGTGCACCTGGAGAGGAGAGGGAAGAGAATGTGAGTAGGTTGTGGTCAGAAAGAGGGAGAGGTGAGCTAGAGAGGTTAGATAGGGAACAGAGGCAGGTGAAGATGAGGTCCAGTGTGTGGCCATCTTTGTGAGTGGGGGCTGAAGACCATTGAGCAAGGCCGAAGGAGGAAGTGAGGGATAGAAGCTTCGAGACAGATGAGTGGGAAGTGTCAATGGGGATGTTGAAATCACCCATGATGATAGTGGGGATGTCAGCTGAAAGGAAATGAAGGAGCCAGGTGGTGAAGTGGTCAAAGAAGGTGGTGGCTAGTCCTGGGGGGTAGTAAATGACAGCCAGTTGGGGGTTGGAGGGGGAGTAGATGTCCACACAGTGTACTTCAAAGGAGGGGAGAGTAATGGAGGGTGGCAGTTGGATATGGGTGAAGGAGCAGTTGCTGGACAGGAGAAAATCTACTCCTCCACCATGCTTGCCATTGGAGTGAGGGGTGTGAGAAAGATGGAATCCACCATACGAACGTGCAGTTGAGGAGGCCATGTCAGAGAGGATGAGCCAGGTTTCTTTGATGCCAAGGAAGGAGAGTTTGTTAGTAATGAAAGATCATGGATGTAGGAAAGTTTGTTGCACATGGAGCGAGCGTTCCATACAGCTCCAGTTAGTGGGGCTGGAGAGGCGAGGGCTGGGCAGATGGGAATAAGGTTAGAAGGGTTGAAAGAGTTTGACAGATCGTGGATAGGAGGTGGAAGTCACTGTGGGGATGTGGTGAGGAGGGCCAGGATTTGGCGAGATATAGCCGGCAGTCAGAAGGAGCAGGGAAAGTGTTAGCAGGTGGGAGCAGGAGAGGGCATGAGGTGGCTCTCTGTGTTTGGAGACACAGAATTGTGGGATATATGATCAGAAATATGGATTTCCTACTGAAATACTGAAATCAATGGTAAGCTTATTCCAACAGTATTTACCGTGTTTTATTATGTAGCTGGTTTAGCAGTTTCACCTCAAAATGTTTTGTAAAAAAATTCTGTTGATCATACCTCCGTGAAGCAAAATGAGATTGGCTTTTATTACCTGTGAACTTGGAGACAGCATCACGGCAGTCTTCTTCACTTCTGTCTCCATATGAACTATACCTGATAGCCAGATCTGAAGTCAGCAAGTCTCCTACACAGATACAGAGTGATAACTGTGAGTACAAGAGATCTATAGAGCAGCAATTACACTATATGTTCCTATCAACTAACTGGAGATGAATAATTAATCATACCATACAGTATATAATATGTGAAGGTCTATTAGAAAACATGCTTGCTAACATGTTCCCTGACTGCTCCAATCATATATTAAAGCGATGCATAAATGTCAGCTACTTATTATATACCTATAGTAGTATATCGCAGGAGATGATCAAATTAGATCAGATGTCAGACGCAAGAAAGAAAGCTGCTTTCCCCAATTTAACTACTTTTTAGCTCAATTCTAATAATTCCAATATATCATACAAAAGAGTGACAAAAATAGACCAATCCTCTTTTTCTTCTTTCATGAACTTATAAATCTTAGAATTACATGTTATACATTTATCTGCATGCGCAGATTGGGATCTCGTCCGCTGCCGCTGACCTCTTGAATCAGCGACTTTGGCTCCTGTAACCCTGCTCCACCGCCGCCATCCCCCAGGTAAGATACCTTTGGATTATAAGACGCACCCCCTTTTTCCTCCCAAATTTTTTTGGGAAAAAAGTGCATCTTATAATCAAAAGAATATGGTACATCGATCATTATCTCCCTTTCTTTTAAATATAAATGCATGGTATATATTTTTAATCAAATTTGAAATGGAAATTGTAATGGACTGAGAATGAGGCAAAACCATACAACTTACATCGTATGGCAAAAGAACACTTTTTTTGGAATATGCCTTGCATGCTAAGTGTATACATAGGTGGAAAAAAAGACACGTCAATCAAGTTCTACCTTCCTTGACCAATTATACAGTTGTATAAATGCTGTTACAGTATCAGTCATTACTACCTCTTACACTAAGACTTTCCACAGTCTGACTTCTCTAACTGTAAAGAACTCTTTCCTATTAAGATACTGTAATCGTCTTTCCTCCACACGTAATGATGTCACTTAGTCCTTTTATACTGTCCTTGGAAGGAATAAATCATGTGACAGGTCTTTGTATTGACCATGCATGTATTTATACATATAAAAGAGATCTCCTCTGAGGCATCTTTTTCCTTTAAACACGCCCAACCTTTCTAACCTCTCATCATATGAGAGGCTTTCCATCCCTTGTAATAATATAGTTGCCGCCTTTGAACTAACTCTAACTTCCCAAAATTCTTTTCAGAATGTGGCACCCAAAACTGAATCCCATATTCAAGATGAGGCCTCAGAAGGGATTTATAGAGGGGTAATAATGCACTGGGATCACAACTTGTTATCTCTCTTTTTATAAACTCTAAAATCTATTTGATTTTGCAGCTGCTGCTTGACATTGAGTATTTGACATTGAATGGATTTCCCTGTGTATATACAGATTGCACACCTCTTGTGCCTTTGTCATATTTTACCTAAAGTCTGTCTAATAATCATGTAGGGCTTAATAAAATAATGTTTCTCTTTCAAAGCCATGGTATGATAATGATTGTGAGCTGGAAAGGCTTATTACTATGTACCTGACCAGGGTTTTCCCTCAATAAAGTGTGCCACTCTGCTTTTACAGTCTTCAGTCTCATGGTCTCTTGTATCGTCTTCTCTGTGTGCTGCACCTGTACATGTGCAAAATAATAGAAATATATTTTTATTAGCATTTCCCTCACTATTGTGTAGTATACATCTGTTTTTGCATTTAGATCTCTGGGAATATTTTAGTTTGGTTGCTACCATATCCATGCCAGATAGTATTATTGACTTGTTATTCAACGGAATCTGTCACCAGGTTTTTGCTGTGTAATCTGAGAGCACCATTATGTAGAGGAAAAGAGCCTGATTCCAGCGATGCGTCAATTACTAGGTTTTGTGCTGATGCCCAAATTGTTATATGTTTTACATAACTCCCCCGTGTGGATTCCTCAGCCGGTGTTCCAGCGCATTAATGCAATATTTAGGGATCTGGTCTGGGGTGGAGGACAACCTAGGATTAAGCTGGAGACTCTCCGGAGGCCGAAAGAGGAGGGGGGTCTCGCCCTTCCAAACCCGTGAATATATTTTTTGGCAGCACAGTCCCAGCATATTAGAGGGTGGGCGTAGAGGGCAGTGAAAGGGACTATCCAGGCGGTTTTGGAATTTCATCTTAAAAAAAGTCCATTGGTAGAGGGCCTAGAGTCAGGACTTTTTGGGAAGATGGGCAGGTCATACCCGACCTGTCGCCTAGTCCATAAACTGTGGACGAGGGTGAAGAAGATTAGAGGCATAGTGGGAATGTCTATGTATACTCCTATTTGGGATAATGAAAACTTAGGTGAATTTTATAAAATAGGAGAGCTGAGAGGATGGGTGGCAAGTGGTATACAATACATCTACCAACTGATGGATAATCAAAACATCAAAACCCTAGAAATGCTGAAAGAGGACACAGCTATTAGTATACACAGGTTAAGCATGCGTTTATTAAGCAAAGGAAAATGAGGAGCCTATCTGTTCAAAAGGATATCGTTATTGACTATATTTGTATGGGAGGATGTACAACAGGTGTCATATCTAAGGTGTATGCTGATCTGCTTCACACCTTTCTATTGAACTATCCTGTTTTGGCAAAGGAAAAGTGGGAAGCAGATGTTGGTACCATTGAAGATGACAAATGGGAGTCCATATTGGAATATATCCCAAGTTGTCTCTAAATGAACCTGCCAGAATGTCCCAACTACTTTTTGTACATAGAGCATATAGATCACCCGATTTTTTGTTCAGAATAGGGGTACGGGAGAATTCAGATTGCCCGAGATGTGGGTCAGAAGTTGCCGGTATACTACATGTTATATGGAGTTGCCCAAAGCTTGCAAACTATTGGTCTGAAGTAGCTGCCCTAATTGAAGGACGTTATCATTGTATAATTCCTAGAGATCCAGTGGTTTGCTTGCTGGGATATGTGGAGGAACTTATGGGGAATGATGTCGCAAAACTGGCAATTGCCAGACTCTTATATGCAGCTAGAAAGATAATAGCTAGGTATTGGGTGCGAACAGAGCCTCCCTCTAGACAAGAGTACATAAGGCAGGTGATTATGTGGTACGGATGGAGGAGGAAATTTATTTAAAAAGGAAAAACACCAAACTCAGTGACAACCTATGGGCACCATGGAAGGTGTGATTAATGATTTTGGAGGGAAGAATCCAGTGATTACACTATAAAATGCATTGCAATGGTTATAAGATGTTTTTTGTGATATTGAACCATATGTTATATAACAATAAAGGTTTATTGCTGTCCGCAAAAGGGGAGGGGGGTTGAGGGAGGGACTCTTTTTGATAATAAGAAAATGGAAAATTATTGTACTGAAGTTGTATTTCATTATTTTATCTTTAAATTAATAAAAAATGTATCTGATTTAAAATTACTAGGTTTTGTTTTGCTGTAATAATTTAATCATTGTTTTATCAGCAGGAGATTATCACTACATGACAAGGTGTCTCGTGCCTGTTAGTCCAACCACACCTCCACCAGTGATTAGCAGAATTCTGTCAATATACATTGTGCATAGAAAGCTGTGATGTGGGCAGGTTATACACAGCTAAGTATTCTGAGCTCTGCTAAATCTTCTATAGAGAAAACTGTGACTATCACAACTGCTGCATCCAGTAAACTAAGTGATACATTGCTGGAATCAGGGTCCCTGTACCCACGTAATGCTGCTATCAGATTGCATAGCTAAACCTGTTGACAGATTCCCTTTAACCCTTTTCCCTATCTTCTATATAACACTGGACGTATCCTTCTGTCCGAAGCGGAATTGGCAGAACCTGCTCAGTGTGGCATCAGAGTCAGCGGGTGTGCAAACCGCACTACAGCGCCATATTATTGAATACACTGTATATGCGAATTCGCGGACACAGTGTATTAAAAAAAATGGCACCAGATAGCGCAGTATGCACACATGCTAACAAAATTAACATAGCACTGTGCACACCCACACTCCAGCGCTATTTGTACCAATAAAAATGTTCGCCACCCGGGCATAGAACAGGCTCAATAGCTAGTACCTTATAAGCAGTTCTAGCAAATCCATGTATTGCTTAGTTGAATATTTATTGGTATGGCTATCACGTAATACCTAATTTCCTCTGCGGTGGGAAACGTATAGCCAACTGCAGATTTCTCAAGGACTAACAGCGGGTGACTGGGGGGGGATTCTGATGTCAGACTCATAATTAATTGAACACCAAATGAGCTTCATTTTGACAAAGTGTTATCTTAGAGAGACAACACTTTTAAACCCGCAACCTAGTAATTTACAGCTAATTTGACAGGTCTACATGGCATCACTGGTTATTAGGACCACAGTCATATATAAGAATCTGTATACACCACATTTCATAATCCAACACTATGTGTTCCACTTTCTCCTGTTCCTTTGATCCTTCCACTCCAGAACTACTGGCTATATGTTGTCCACTTTCTCCAGTATTCTCTGACTCTGCTTTCTTCTGTCCATCCTCTCCAGAACTACGGCTAAATGTGTTTCACCTTCTGTGATGTCCTCTGGCTCTGTTTCCTTCTGTCCTTTCTCTCCTGAACTACTGGCAATATTTTGTCCACGTTCTCCAGTGTCCGCTGACTCTTCTTCCTTCTGTCCTTTCTCTCCAGAACTACTGGCAATATTTTGTCCACGTTCTCCAGTGTCCTCTGACTCTTCTTCCTTCTGCCTTTCCTCTCCAGAACTACTGGCAATATTTTGTCCACGTTCTCCAGTGTCCTCTGACGCTTCATCCTTCTGTCCTTTCTCTCCAGAACTACTGGCAATATTTTGTCCACGTTCTCCAGTGTCCTCTGACTCTTCTTCCTTCTGCCTTTCCTCTCCAGAACTACTGGCAATATTTTGTCCACATTCTCCAGTGTCCTCTGACGCTTCATCCTTCTGTCCTTTCTCTCCAGAACTACTGGCAATATTTTGTCCACGTTCTCCAGTGTCCTCTGACTCTTCTTCCTTCTGCCTTTCCTCTCCAGAACTACTGGCAATATTTTGTCCACATTCTCCAGTGTCCTCTGACGCTTCATCCTTCTGTCCTTTCTCTCCAGAACTACTGGCAATATTTTGTCCACATTCTCCAGTGTCCTCTGACGCTTCATCCTTCTGTCCTTTCTCTCCAGAACTACTGGCAATATTTTGTCCACGTTCTCCAGTGTCCTCTGACTCTTCTTCCTTCTGCCTTTCCTCTCCAGAACTACTGGCAATATTTTGTCCACATTCTCCAGTGTCCTCTGACGCTTCATCCTTCTGTCCTTTCTCTCCAGAACTACTGGCAATATTTTGTCCACGTTCTCCAGTGTCCTCTGACGCTTCATCCTTCTGTCCTTTCTCTCCAGAACTACTGGCTATAGTAGAAACTGTAGCAGTAGGGTTTTCCACTTTTTCATCTAGCTGGCTATCTCCTTCCTGGAATTCAGCCCAGAAATCAGTTGGATCCATTTCTCCTATTTCAATTACTGGCCCTAAATAGAAAAATAAAAGGAAACATTTAATCTAATTTAATAAATTAAATTATAAACAGTATGTGAATAAATGTGGTTGCTTAATTGATCTCAAGAATATTTCCTGGGTAATAAAAAAACAAACAATGAAAAGTATAAGACGGGTTCTGATGGAGATATTTCACGGTCAACATATGGACCACAATGCTCGGAGTGACTGATCCAAACTTCCGACTTCGGCTGAGTATGAGGCTCTAAGTGTGGGTCAGGAGACCTTAGTTTAGTCTGGTTATTGATGTCTGTATATGAACCATGAAAGAAGGCTGTCTGAACCCGACTTAAGACTGGGGTAAGAAGCAATACATCCCAAAGGCGTTATGCTTATTTAAATAGGGAGAGGGGAATAAGCCGCTGCCACAAGCAATAGATTGGATTTAGGAGACATTCGGGCACCCATAGGTTTTTATATTAGAAACCAATCCCACCAAAATCGGCAGCTTTGGCTGACTATAGTCTAACGTTTATGGTCAGCTTAGGTTGATAAGTTGTCCTTCATCTACCATCATGGTATACTAAATATTTAACTGAGTAGTAGAGTACCATATAGTACTAGAGGAAAGAATACTTAAGGAAGAAAAGTATAAACTGGAGATTGTTAGCAATTAAGTAGCATGTTGGCATTGGGAACAATGCATATCCGAGTTGAACTTTAGAGGTCTACATGGTCATTAAATGGCACAAAAATGAATATCGACATTCTGAAATGTAATAAAAGAAAAGGAGTCAGGACATATATATGTTCTTACATTGTCGCGGGTTGCGTGGCTGCCAGGTCTCTGCCTTTGAACTTATAATGTCATAGAATTTTTCCAAGAGAGAAAGAACTCTCTGCCTGTCTAGAAAGCCAACCTACAAGTACAAGGGATACACAGAGGTTAGACAATTTCTCAGTATAACTATTCTGCTCAGATGGTTTGATTGTGACAACTTCTGATTGTCATAGAATAGAGATAGGCTGCGACCCTCTGCATTTCCTAATAAGTATCTCAGCATGATTTCACATGTACCATTTAGATCTTAGTTTTTAAAGATGATTTTTAGAAGATAATGCCAGTAGTTGATAATTTAGGGAGAGGAATATTTAGTGGAGACTACATTTTTTTTTTAATCCGCCTAATGTTTTGACTTACATGTGACAAGCAAGCACCTTTGTATTGTTCGACATATGTTTGCTTTTCTTTGGGACCTATTGCCTGGAAGGGCAATGTGGGCTAGTTGACCATGCATCTCAGTATTATTATTGCTCCTTGCTGCCTGCACTGTCTTATACCACTATTTTTTCTAGGCTACCACTAAGGCAGGTGGTTAAACTGCACGCGGTCTTTGCTTTGCAGTTTCCAGCTGAATGGCGGAAAGCCCAGCGGCGCAAGCTGAATACAACCTAACAAGATAAAGACACATCTGGCATAAATGGCTAATAAAGTGCATCTAGTCTGAGAAGTCTGAGAAATGTTGAGATATTGACACATTAGATTGCGCTCACCAATGTAGGGGTGTAGCAAGGAATTAAAAAAGGTAGGTCTCTTGCCCGGGTATAAGTAGGAATTGAAGACATGAAGAATGAGAGTATCTGTGTCACAATTCCACAACGCTGTGAGTGACTGCTCAGCCGCTCTATTGGACAGGGGCGTGCAGAGCTGTCAGTATTGTGAGTGACAGTCCAATCACCCAATCTGATGCAGGGAGTGCTGGGCTGTTGGCATTGTGATTGACAGCCCAGCTGCCCAATCTGGTCAGGCCTGCAGGATCCTCCAGGTGTCACCTGTTCTGGGTGATTGTCTGGCTATTTAGCTGGCTCTCCACCTCAAATTACTTCCAGTTGTAGCCTATTTCAAGTGGTGTGTGTTTGCTCTGTGCTCTAAGTTCCTGTATTTTGATCTTTGCTGTCCGACCTTGGACCTTTCCATTAACATTCGTTTGCTTAGTCCCCTTGTCTTGATCCCCTACCTTCTTGACCTGACTATGCCTTTGTCTCACCACTCTAATTATGACAAACTCTCCTGGTATCTGACCCCGGACCTCTTGACTACCCTGCCTCAAAGCTTGTTCACGAGTAGTGACTCAGCGTCACAATATGAAGATCTGCTGATTCCAATGTGTGCTCCTCTAACTTACAACTGTAGGAGCCTTTTACCAGCTGTTGTAACTCGATACACTGAGACAAACAGAAGCAGGGGTGAATTTGTGAAGGGGTTCTGTCCTCTTCACTAGCGCGATTCACATGTGCTTGATTGATATCTGTTCAGCACTGTTATGTCAATGTTCTTAGCCAAGCTGAACAGACCTCAATGGAAACCTGTCACGGGTGTGTCAGGTGTGACAGACAGTCGCTCTGGAGCCGGCTGTAGAAGGTCACTGTGCTTGGAATTGCAAATGCCTTCTTGATTCCCTCATCTCTGTAGTATAGTTACATCCTTCTTCCTTTAGGACCCAGCAGCGACCTCCACCTTCTGCTGCTGATTGACACACCCTTGCTGGGTAGTTAAATAGTCTAAGTTTCTCCAGAGAGTCGCCGGTGATAGTTCTATGTACCTCTGTGTTGGCTTGGAGCACTAGCAGCCAGTTAGTTTCTTCTCTGGAGCCCTTGGAGGACAGTTGGCATTATCTCTCTGGTGTCTGCTCAAGCTAAGTGTATCCCCTTTTTTTGTCTACCTTGTTGTCTTTAGTTTGTAGTGGGGCTTGACTAGTGCTCACCCTGTCCCCTCTAGGGCCAAGCTCTAGGGACTTTCAGGGTTTAGGGTCCTGCTTGGCGATAGGCGTGGAACCTATATAGGGATGATAGGGTAGGCAGAGTGATATTAGATCTGCCTAGGGGTCTCCACTCCCCCTTTCCCTAGTGTTTAGGCTTCCTCCCCCTCTTACCTTCATGTTGCACTTAGTCTTTCCCTCACCTTGCGTGACAAAACCATGAGGTGGTGTTAGGTGGAAAATAATGCAGCCTCAATCACATAACGATTCAAAGTTGACTTTATCAGCAATGGTAAAAACATTTGTGGCCAGGAAGAAAAGTTTGAACTTGTCTTTTACTATACTACACAGCAATGTAATTAGTTTGGTGACAGGTTATACATAAAAACATGAACAGTACACATTAAACTAACCTTTCCTGAATCACATTCAAGAAAGAGATCAGAAAATTGCTGCCTCCAAATATCATGGCGAATGGTCTCGCGGAACATGTCAGCGCACTGGGCCATGTGGTGCAGGAATTCCTGGAATAAGTCCGTGCTGAGATGACTGATAAATGGATATACATACTACAAGGAGAAATTAAAAGTACTATAATGAAAGCATAAAATGCATTAGCTATGCATTAAGTAATGCTGTATGTCACAACAAAAAAAGTCAGAAAAATATGTGTTTATCCCTCTTAAAATACCCAATAAATGATGCAAAAGCTCTTAGCCTCTTAGCATTATATAAACTGATCCTAATGAAAACATTATGTTAAAAAAAAAAAACATTTCTGTTAGAAAATACGTTTTTATTATTAATCGTGAGAGCACAATCCAGCAGGCATTACATTTGAAAAATAAAAACTGATGTACAAAGATTTAAGGCTCATGCACACAGCAAAATCATGTGCACTATCTGTGTTGGGAAGCAAATGTCGATTATGCCATTCTTAAAGGGAACGTCTGCTCATTTTTACACATGACCCCTAATAAAAATTACACCTTTTTTGCAGAGATCCAATGTGCCAGTCATGAGAAATCTAGTGTAGAAGCCATATGCAAATCAAGCTGGAAGGGCACTGGGGGCGTGTCAATACATCATCTGCTTTTTGTAAGTGTATTGACACTCCCATAGTGCACTCCCATCCTGATTTGCATTTAGCATCTACTTTACATTTTTTTTGACTGATATATCAGATCTCTACAAAAAAGAATGTAATTTTTATTCAGAGACAAACACCTATACAGCCATACTGCTACTTCCATATGTAAAAATGTGCTTACAGGTTTGATTGATGGTTGAACGTCAAGTAAAACAGATTTTTCTTCAATGGCATAAATATAAATGATAGGTATGCAGTATATTTTTAGTATGCATTCTAGTATAAGATATAAATAGGTGGCTGGGTATCAAATAATGGATGGCAAAAGAAAACAGACAGATGGAAATATTTTTCACCTCTATAAATTCTTCTTCATATAACTTCTGCTCCATTGTGTCTGCAGTCACCAGGTCTTCACGGTATACTACCAAAACAAAATCAAAGATTTATTTTCTGCAGGTGGGGACCACAGACCACATCTCAGTAGCAATGCTTTCTGGCTGATGTTTTGGTCACTTTTGAATGTTGGCTGTGCTTTCACACTCGTGGTAGCATGAGACGGACTCTACAACCCACAGAAGTTGCTCAGGTAGTGCAGCTCATCCAGGATGGCACATCGATGTGGCAAGAAGGTTTGCTGTGTCTGTCAGCGTAGTGTCCAGACGCTGGAGGCACAACCAGGAGACAGGCCAGTACACCAGGAAACGTGGAGGTGGCCGTAGGAGGGCAACAACCCAGCAGCAGGACCGCTACCTCCGCCTTTGTGCAAGGAGGAACAGGAGGAGCACTGCCAGAGCCCAGCAAAATGACCTCCAGCAGGCCACAAATGTGCATGTGTCTGCACAAACGGTTACAAACCGACTCCATGAGGGTGGTATGAGGGCCCGACGTCCACAGATGGGGGTTGTGCTCACAGCCCAACACCAAGCAGGACGCTTGGCATTTGCCACAGAACACCAGGATTGGCAAAGTCGCAACTGGCGCCCTGTGCTCTTCACAGATGAAAGCAGGTTCACACTGAGCATACGTGACAGACGTGACAGAGTCTGGAGATGCCGTGGAGAGTGATCTGCTGCCTGCAACATCCTTCAGCATGACAGGTTTGGCAGTGGGTCAGTAATGGTGTGGGATGGCATTTCTTTGTAGGGCCGCACAGCCCTCCATGTGCTCGCCAGAGGTAGCCTGACTGCCATTAGGTACCGAGATGAGATTCTCAGACCCCTTGTGAGACCATATGCTGGTGCGGTTGGCCCTGGGTTCCTCCTAATGCAGGACAATGCCAGACCTCATGTGGCTGGAGTGTGTCAACAGTCCCTGCAAGATGAAGGCATTGAAGCTATGGACTGGCCGCCCGTTCCCCAGACCTGAATCTGATTGAGCACATCTGGGACATCATGTCTCGCTCCATCCACCAACGTCACGTTGCACCACAGACTGTCCAGGAGTTGGCGGATGCTTTAGTCCAGGTCTGGGAGGAGATCCCACAGGAGACCATCCGCAACCTCATCAGGAGCATGCCCAGGCGTTGTAGGGAGGTCATACAGGCACGTGGAGGCCACACACAATACTGAGCCTCATTTTGACTTGTTTTAAGGACATTACATCAAAGTTGGATCAGCCTGTAGTGTGTTTTTCCACTTTAATTTTGGGGGTGACTCCAAATCCAGGCCTCCATTGGTTAATAAATTTGATTTCCATTGATGATTTTTGTGTGATTTTGTTGTCAGCACATTCAACTTTGTACAGAACAAAGTATTCAATGAGAATATTTCATTCATTCAGATCTAGGATGTGTTATTTGAGTGTTCCCTTTATTTTTTTGAGCAGTGTATATATATACATATATATACACACACACGATCAGAAAGAAGCTGAGCTCCCTATTACATATCACAACCACTACAAACCTTAAAACAGAATAAACAAAATTCTTTATTTCTGTTGTTAAAAATGATCTGGCGCCACCTGGTGTTCAAATTTTATTGCAAGGTGCACAAAATGCTGCTGGTCACACATGCTCAGCCATTCTTCTTAAAGCCAGCTATCTGCATAGTGAGCCAGTCTTTTCTGCAAAGCAGGCAATAGAAAGGAGAGCACGGCATATTTGCAGTGGACAGGGAATTACTAAGCAGAGAACTGGCTGTGAGGAGAGAGACTGAGCTTGTGTGACCAGCAGCATTTTTTTTAACATTGCCATATACTTTGAACACCAGGTGGCGCCATACTACGTAAGAAAATGTCATACCTGTACCCTGACATAAATTTTTAAAGGGAACTTGTTATGTCTCAAACTCTATTAACCTGTAGATATGGGGTTAACCTGCAGGTTAATGTCGTTCTAAAGCCTTGTGGCCACCGCAATGAAATCCTGCTACCGGGAGGAAATTAACTTTATTCCTCCTGGCCACCTATGACTTTCAGTCATAGAGTCGTGGCCGGCACGGCATCAGTCACTGCTCAGTACATAGTGAACGGCGGCTGTATTCACGCCCCGGCACTGACTGATAGCTGGGACAGATGAGCTGGCTGTCAGTCAGTGTCGAGGCGTGGCTAAAGATGCTCCTTACTATGTATTGAGCGGTAACTGAAGCCATGATGGCCGCGTCTCTATGACTGAATGCCAGAGTTGGCCAGGAGGAATAAAGTTAATTTCCCCCATAGTTGCCCATTGATCTACATAAACCTGGAGAATGCCCTGAATTGGTTTGATATGTAAGTAATGTTCATTGGGTAAGCTTAATTGAAAAAGGCAGATATTTGAAAGGCAAACCTTCGCTAGATTTATGCTGCCCGACTGATGACCGATGTGCCTGAAATGCCACAGAGAAAACATAGTTTGACAGGGGGGGTCTGGGACTATAGAGAGATGTGACTTGTTGCTATCCCCAGCTGGCTTCACCTTGCACTGCTCCAGGTCAACCTGTCAACTAGAAAGGTGCAAAGAGAGAAGCTGGCCTGGGGCCGCGCCGGGTCTAGTCTCGTCTGATTACAGTCTCTGAACAATTTTTAAAACTATGTTTTCTCAGAGAGAGATATAGTTGGCAGCAATCATGCAGCCGGGCTCTGATTCATCCTGAACGTCATTCAAGCAGCAAGATTTTAGTGACAGGTTCCCTTTAACATTCCTATTAGTGAATCTTACCTGGTTTATTATCTTCTGCAAGTTGAGAAATTACTTCAAAAAATGATTTTAAAGCACTTTGTACCTGGATTCAATGAGAAACACATATAAATTATGTAAATATCAAAAATACCCCAAAGCATTTTCACCATAACAACTATACAGGCCACATTATTTGGCTAAATTTTATTTAATTTGCTTAAATTTCTCCAACCTTCCCCAGGCAACTAAACAATACCCCCTGGTTAAGACGATAAAGATAATTTTCATTCCTGATGCATAATTCTCATTTGGAGTTAGAGTTAACTTTAACTTTTAAAGGGAAGTAAAAACCCTATTGATCAGTTTATCATCTGACATTGATATGTATATATCACAACACTGATGTTTGATATCGTGGGGCTAGGGGCTCCTTCCCTATCCCTAAAGCTGGGGGCGTCCTAGCTATCCCTGCTCCCCAGATTACTTCTAATGGTGGAGACGCTGGGGCCACGTACCTTGCTGAGCTCCTAAATCAGCACTTATCTGTCCCCCCATCCCAGGGAAATGGGGAGTAGTTGTGTATAAGAATACCCAAACCAGACTAACAAGGGAAGACATACAGGGATAAATGAAAATACCAATCATACAAATATGCACTCACAGACAACAGAATGGAACACTGTATAGGAAGGAAAAGCAAATAGCAGAGGATGAGGATATGCACACAGACAAATCACCAAGCAACAGTCTCTAGATCAACACTCCAAATGCCCCCTGAAACAACAAACACCTCTAACTCCAGAACTAGGCGGTATAAAACTAACACTGGCAATCCCTGATTGCCAGAGGCGAGTATATATAGCAAAGGGTAGTGGCCAACATTGAACATCTGAGATAATCAAAGCAGGAAAGTTCAGAAGCTCTCAAACCTGCTCTGTTTAATATGATGGTGAAGTACTTCTAATCAGATCTGGAGTACATGAAATCATACACCGCGGTCTTCTGGCCACTGTCTGTCACGGTAAACCTGGGACAGTATATGCCCGTGTATATCTACACTCACCAATGCAAGAGGAATCCTGCCGTTAACATCCAGGGTCCATTCTTGGAACTGCAGGGACAAGGCTCCTTTCCTCTTCTCCATCACTTCTGCCTGGATGCCTTCCACTTCTACTCTATAACTTTGGTTTTCCTTCAGCTCCTCTTTTAGCTGACCAAGCCTGCAGTGAAGAAAGTCATAACCAACGCAGTGAAAAGCATTATCTACAATATCATCAAAGCCAATAACAAAGTACAGAGAAATGAAGCCCCACACAAAACTGAAATTACGTTAACCTGTTTAATGAAAATAAATCACGGAAAAATAAGGGTGTGGCGTGCAGCAGCTACTACTACTACAGCTTTCCACCTTTACTTCTCCCTTCAATCTCATGGTTTCAGCAACGTCTCTGATTTTTATCATATATGGAGAAATTCATAATTTGCAGAGGTTTTAAGTCACTTATTGTTTGTCTTGTGGTATTCATTGCTGTTTTTATGGCCAAATTCTTAAAAATAGCACACACGGTTCATGAATTTTCCGCAAAGTCAAAATTTGGTCTTTATTTAACTCCTTTAACCTTTTTTTGTATCTTTTTAGCGCAATAAGTTGCATATTTCATGAAATTACTTAAAAATTGTGATAACATAACTAACATACATAAAAATCACTCCTGGGAATGGGGGGGGGGGGCACGGAGTACATTTGCGCCAAACTTTGAGACTATATAAATAATCTAAAAAAAAAACAAGAGAACACATAAAATGAACTTTAAAAAAGGCACAGATTCAAAGAAGAAGTAAGCATAAATGAAAATCAGGGCAAAAATACCAAAGGCTGAACGTAAAAAAGGCGCAAATAGAATAATGATTTGGGCCCATAGTCTCTTGACGTTGGAACGTACAGGTCAACTCTTCAGATGGTAATTCACCTTAGATAGTATAATGCCAGCATCCCTGCAGGGTTCTCCTCCTTCTCCCCGGCAGGGACGCCAACATGCTCGCCACCACGGCCTCTTGGTGGCGTATCCTACTCCAGTTCCTGCCATTGCGCCCAGGTTCCAGGGCCCTCACATGTTGCGCAGTTCTTCCAGCAAAGAAGTTAGGCCGTATGCGCAACGTACTCCCAGCTTCTTAAAGGGGAATCGCGCACACTCCATAAGTGTCCCCAGCCTATAGCTGGGAGGCATTAGGTGTTTAAGGCACCCTACTCTATTGTGTCTGTAAGCTACTAGTCCGTTGCCAAGTTCCTGAAACCGTTCTGCGATCCTGTACTAGTACCTGTTCAGTGATCCTGAGCCAATCCTGTCTAAACCAGTCATTCTGTCCGAAACTGAACCCGATCTGTCTGAACCGGCACCAGTATGCTTACTTCTAGTCATCCTAATCCTGTCCTGCCCGACACTCCGAGTCCATACTTGCATCCCTCACCCCTGGGGTAAGCTTCTGCTGTACCAGGGACTGCCCTGGAGTGGTACCTGGTGGCTACCTGCAGCTCAAACCTGACCTCACCATCAGAGGCTCTAGTGAAGAACCAGGTAGCCACTTAGTTACGTCCATCCAGGGTAAGACTGGCCTGTGACGCAGTGGGTCCACATCCACCAGTATGACAGATAGCAGTTGGTCATATGCTCTTTTGGCCAATAGCTTTTCAATCTGACCCTTCCATACACATGCATGATTGTCTCATTTCAGCTTATATGTGTTCTCAACAGGGAAAAGGGAATAAGTCACTGCCTAACATCTCTGGCGCTGGTTTATCACTCATGAAAGGAAAAGGATTGGGTACAGCAAACTCCAACCTATTTAACTTTCATAACATTTGGAAATCATGAAAGTTAAAAAAAAAAAACATTTTTAGGGCCAAATCACATTTTACATCTTTAACACGATTTTCTTACATTCTATCTTAAGGAGCGCTCGCTCCCTTGTCTCCTGTTTTTCTGCATGCTGGGGGAGAAGTGCACTTCTGATTGATTGACAGCTTAGGCCAGCCACATAGTTGCACCACGAATATCAAAAGTCTGAACGTCACTTCCAAACAGAACATATATGAAAAGGTGCATCCTAAGAGTAGCCATCTCCATACATAACAGTTAGGGTGATTAATGAGTGGAACAGGCTGCCACGAGAGGTGGTGAGTTCCCCTTCAATGGACGTCTTCAAACAGAGGCTGGACAGATATCTGTCTGAGATGATCTAGTGAATCCTGCTTTGAGCAGGGGGTTGGACCAGATGACCCAGGAGGTCCCTTCCAACTCTACCATTCTATGATTCTATGATTCTATGATAACTAACAAATAAAGTTGCACTCTGTAACGCTATAGCATGTAAATATGAAATACAGTGGTGTGAAAAAGTGTTTGCCCCCTTCCTCATTTCTTATTCTTTTGTATGTCTGTCACACTTAAATGTTTCAGATCACAAAACAAATTTAAATATTAGATAAAGATAACACAAGTAAACACAAAATGCAGTTTTTAAATGAAGGTCTTTATTATTAAGGGAAAAATAAATCCACACCTACAGGGTCCTGTGTGAAAAAGTGATTGCCCTTCCCCCTTAAAACATAAATTAACTGTGGTTTATTACATCTTTGGGAAGCAGAGTTCAATTTCCCTACCCACACATGGGCCTGATTACTGCCACACCTGTTCTCAGTCAAGAAATCACTTAAATAGGCCCTGCCTAAAAAAGTGAAGTAGACCAAAAGATCCTCAAAAGCTACACATCATGCTGCGATCCAAAGAAATGCAGGAACAAATGAGAAACAAAGCAATTGAGATCTATCAGTCTGGAAAAGGTTATAACGTCATTTCTAAAGCTTTGGGACTCCAGCCCACCACAGTAAGAGCCATTATACACAAATGGCGAAAACATGGAACAGTGGTGAACCTTTCCAGAAGTGGCCGGCTGACCAAAATTACCCCAAGAGCGAAGCGATGACTCATCCAAAAGGTCACAAAAGACCCCACAGCAACATCCAAACAACTGCTGGCCTCACTTGCCTCAGTTAAGGTCAGTGTTCATGACTCCACCATAAGAAAGAGATTGGGCAAAAATGGCATGCATGGCAGAGGTCCAAGGCGAAACCCACTGCGGAGCAAAAAGAACATAAAGGCTTATATCAGTTTTGCCAGAAAATATCTTGCTGATCGCCAAGACTTTTGGGAGAATATTCTGTGGACTGATGAGATAAAAGTTGAACTTTTTGGAAGGTGTATGTCCCATTACATCTGGCATAAAAGTAACACAGCATTTCAGAAAAGGAATATCATCATACCAACAGTAGAATATGATGGTAGTGTGATGGTCTGGGGCTGTTATGCTGCTTCAGGACCTGGAAGACTTGCTGTGGTAAATGGAACCATGAATTCTGCTGTCTACCAAAAAATCCTGAAGGAGAAAGTCGCGCCATCTATTTGTGACCTCCAGCTGAAGCGCACTAGGGTTATGCAGCAGGACAATGATCCAAAACACAGCAGTAAGTCCACCTCTGAATGGCTTAAGAAAAACAAAATTAAAACTTTGGAGTGGCCTAGTCAAAGTCCTGACCTTAATCCAATTGAGATGCAGCAGCATGACCTTTAAAAGGCGGTTCATGCTTGGAAACCCTCCAGTGTGGCTGAATTACAACAATTTTGTAAAAATGAGTGGGACAAAATTCCTCCAGAGCATTGTAAAAAAACTCATTCTCAGTTATCACAAACGCTTGATTGCAGTTGTTGCTGCTAAGGGCCCAACCAGTTATTAGGTTTAGGGGGCAATTACTTTTTCACACAGGATCCTGTAGGTTTGGATTTCTTTTTCTCTTAATAATAAACACCTTCATTTAAAAACTGCATTTTGTGTTTACTTGTGTTATTTGTGTCTTATATTTAAATTTGTTTTGTGATCTGAAACATTTAAGTGTGACAAGCATGCAAAAGAATAAGAAATCAGGAAGGAGGCAAACACTTTTTCACACCACTGTATATGAAATTGGAATTGCATTACTGCTCTACAAAATAGGAAAAAACTAATATACTTAGCGCATAAATTGGACCAACAGCCACGACAAGGCGATCTTCTTTGCTGGGGTCCCAACCTAATGTGTTTCCTCTCCTGGGCTGATAGCATAGCCTACATTTATCTGCAGGAGCATACTAATTTATGCTCTAAGTGTCTTCGTTTTTTTCCTATTTTCTATAGCAGTAATGCAATTTTAATTTCATATATTTCATGTTTACATGCTATATCGTTAAGGAGTGCAAAATTATTTGTTTGTTATCTATGGAGATGGCTACTCTTAGTATGCACCTGTTCACACCTGTTCTATTTGGAAGTGGTGATCAGTCTTTTGATATTTGTATACATTGGCTTTCTGAATGAGCACTCCACCCATCAGCCTACTGCGGTTTTAATCACAGCAGGATTCTACCTACCCATATAAATATAGGCTATTAGCCCAGGAGAGGAAACACATTAGGTTAGGTCCCCAGCCAAGAAGATCGCCTTGTCGTGGCAACTAGGCATACATGGATTGGCCAATTGATGCACTAAGTATCTTTCTTTTTTCCTATTTTCTAGAGCAGTAATGCATTTTTATGTTTACATGCTTTAGCGTTACAGAGTGCAACTGTATTTGTTAGTTATACCACAGTCCTGAACTGAGCGCCATCCGATGCTGCAAACAGAGGCATCTTTACCTCTGCAGCATCTGAGGAATGTCTGTCCAGCTTCAGAGCAACACTTACAAACTCTATAAAAGAGCTGTGAGCGCTACATTACTTGCTTGAGAATTCGGCCACCGCTAATAAACTGCAGCAGAGACTGGAAACCTAGGCAATGAGCATTAAACGGTATAATAATACTTACTTTATTCTTGAGAACAGAGAGGATTTTTAATAAAAATAAAATTGCTTGTTTTTACAAGGACTTTGCAATTTTACCCATTCTAGATGTTGAGAATAACACTTTAATAGCAATATAAGTTCAATTGGCCGAGTGTGCAATGGAGAGTAATTATTACCAGTGTTGTTGTTGCCCATATATGATGAGGCAGAAGAAATTAGTAAAAACTTGTGCTGGTTCATCATTACAGAACATGCTGAGGCTCCTCAACAGTATCTGGGATAACAAGTTGGAGAATGCTTTATTGTAGATGGTATGGCCAGCATAACACATTTCATGAGTAGCAGAACTGAAGATGTTATGTGTAAGGTGCTAGGTAAAATTTTATATTTACTTACAAAGCATTTTGTAATCGTTTTAGGGTACTGGGAATTATAATCCAAAACTGAGAAGATGTACTAGCTGAGGCATGTACACTAAGAATACGGTATTTATAAGCAGTTACCCAATTTTGTTTGGTTCTAAAATCTTCACTATAAATTTCGGCCTTTCTCCATTATTTTTGCAGGCAAATATATAAAAAATCTGTGTATAAAACATTTTTTAAAGATGAACAATTGCTATGGTAGATAAATTTACCCTTACCTGTTGAATTCTAAATCAAAAACATTGTCTTTCAGATCAGCAATTACTTGTTCTAAGCCACGAGTGTAGGCCGACTGCTCCATGCCAGAAAAGAAGCCAGGATTGTGTCTCATGAGGAACTCTCCAAGATAGTTAACTGGGTCAAACTTAACTGGATCATCTTCGAGAACTTTCTTCTTTTCCAACTCTTTCAGAAGAGACTCAACACCATGCACAACTGAAGGCATCAAGCGGTCAAGAAGATAAGCTCTTGTGTCAACTGAGGACTTGTCATGGCTAAACCACTCCTGCGCCAGTAGAACTGCCGGTGCTTCCTTCTCTAGTTTCTGCCTTTGATCTCTTTGTTTCTTTAGGTTTTTAAGTGTTTTCTGTTGCAGTTTTAATCCTCTCTCCTGCATTGTATCTGTAAATATCTTCATATATCCAGCCTCTGCCTCAGTAGGATGGCTATCTTTGGAAGTGTCTGTGAGGTCACCCATCCCTGAATCACAACTTTCCATGGAAGAGTTATTAGTGCTACCAGGTTTCATCATTCTCTTAAATAAAAAAAAAGAAAAAAGGTAAAAGTGTTGGATTATAAATTATCATTAAAGGAAAAAAACAAAACAATGGATGCCATTCTTAATAAAGATAATAAATAGTAGAATTTATAACCATTGAGGTATGATCCCTAATCTATGTGGCGCTTTTTACAAGCTCATTTATCCATGCTCTGTTTCTGGAAATACATGGAATTAAGTGTTGGGGCACATCTTGAATTCAGCTTTTTTATTCAGTCCCAGTACCATGTGGCAAAATCCATACCCTCGCCATGCAGTTTTCCTTAACAAACATTTGATCTTAACCTCCACTGGCATTAACATCAAAACAAAATCTGTGCATCGGGATCATGGTATGGGTTTTCATTGCATAACAGGTTCATACAAGCCTTACCTCACCAAGCACAATGCCAAGTGTTGTATGGAGTGGTGTAAAGCCACCACCGCTGAACTCTGGAGCAGTGGAAACATGTTCTGTGGAGTGAATTAATACACTCCTCTATCTGGCAGACCAATGGATGAGTATAGGATTGGCAAATGCCAAGTGAACATTACCTGCTAAACTGCATTGTGCCAGCTGTTAAGCTTGGTGGAGGAAGGATAATGCTCTGGGGTTGGTCTTCAGGAGTTGGTCAATGTTCCTTACTTCTATTGCTGTCATAAGAGATATAAAAGTGTCTAAAATATCTATCTGTCTATATATATATATACATTATATATATAGATATGTTGTGTACACCATCATGGACACATACTTTGCTTAAAAGGAGCTGTCCAGGATTAGAAAAACATGGCTGCTGTCTTTCAGAAACAACACCACAGCTGTCCACAGGTTGTGTTTGGGATTGCAACTCAACACCATTGACATTAGTCTGCAATAATGCAGATGTGCTGTCATGGACAGATATGATGTTATTATTTGGAACCAGCAGCATGCTTATCTAGCTCTGGAAAACCCCTTTTATAAATATTCCCCATGGTGTTTTAGGTTTTTGTTATTTTTTTTTCTTGGTCATTGACTTTTTATTCAAGATGTGGCATGGATCTGAAGGTTTCTAATTTGCTTTTAAAAAGAATAAATATATAAAAGAAGTCTTGTCACCCGCAAAATAATCTAAGCCACTTATACAGATCTTTAGCGGACATAGTGCCATATAAAAATCATACCTTTACCCTTTACTGGTTTAATTGGCTTAAAAAAAAACAAAAACGATTTATTTTGTTTGCAACTGAGGCGTCTTCGGGGACCACTCAAGTGGTCATGAGTTCAGTGCATCTTTAAGCCCTCTTGTGAAGAACATTGGAGAATTAATTCCATGTCAATCATTGCATTCTATTTGGCAGAGGATTATAAAGCCCCTTCAGTGTGCAGTTGAAACAGGACACCGAGCAGCTGCAGGAGGGGGGAGTCAAGAGACTGTGAGTGACAAATATCATACCTCGAGCCAGCTCAACTCAGAACAAAGGACTTGCATGCCATGTGGTTCCAAGCCATGTGGGTTTCCTGTAGTTAGACAGATAGGAATTCGATACCGAGTTATGGAATAATATACGTCCTAGGCATACCTCGAATAGAATTTTGAAATCCCAAGGACATGTTGAACGTCCGCCTGGGTCTCACCCAGTCTAGCATATAGAGATAGGGAGATACACGGCACAGCCATTTGGAAACCCCTAGGGCCACTGTGTTTAGTCTCCATGCATAGCAAGGGCCAGGCTGGGTCCAATGACACCAGAACCGGCTCCCTAGGACCGTCTATTCAGGAGTTATGACCCAACTTAGTTTCTGGAGTTTCTAGCTGCTAGAAGTCAGGGGTGGAGATCTGGGTCCAGCCCAGGAGGCAGAAGGGGGGGGGGGCCCAGAGGGATTAAAAAGCTCCTGCAGCTCTTGGCCTATTTCTTTTTCTCTGGGGGGTTGAGACGACACATTGTGTGGGAGAAGTCACCCAACAGAGGGAACCACAAGCCTCCCATGTGGCAGCCCTCCTCCGCAAGTCAGGCCTTTCATCTGACTGGTAACTGACTCTTAATATCTGCTTATATCTTTTGTATCATTACTATTGTATTTGCATCTCAGACCATTATACAACTCTTACGTATATAGTGTTGAAGGCGATTAAATATATAATTTAACCTTAGGCTGCTTTTTTATCTCAATCCATGAATCCATGCGTCCGTTGTTTGGTTCAACTCACATGCCACCTGGGCTGGTTTCTGGCCTGATATAATTCCCATTACAGATCGGGGCTTATGTCTAATAGGAACCGGTGGCAGCACTACCAGGCTGACAAGCTTCTGTTTCACTGAGGTCAGTAAGAGGGGCCTCTCAGCCTGTCAGGGGTGTGAGCGAGTGTGGTGTCACGTCAGTGACTGAGTGGGCCACCTCTTCTCACTCCCAGTATCTTCCTGAACCCGTGAGGATAGGGGGTGTCTGTGTAGAACTGTACCAATCTGACCTTACGTGTTCCCGAGGGGGTGCGGAACGTCACTTTGGTGCAAAGTGCAGATCCATATCACATGATACATCTGACGTAATAGTGACGTCACGAGGCAGGCGCGATGGGGATCCTTCATACATGGTGGCATTCTGCGTGATCTCTCTGGTGCCATTCATCACACCTCTCAATTTTCATACTAAGCATGTTATGTTCTGCTACCAGAGCTAAGGAAAGAGAGGAAATCTGTCCCTACGATAGAACTCAGCTGAATCCCTACGATGTAACAGGGAACCTGATCCTGCGATCAGACCTGCTAAAGTCCTAAGCTAGTCTGTACGGAGACCTATAGATGTGGGGAAGGAATCCCTACAAGTACTAAGGACTGGGAGGAAAATGGGACACCTCCTAACAGAAATAGTAGCAGACCGACAAACAAACAAAATATATAGAACACTGAGGTCCGTAGACCAAGCAAACTAACAGAGTTAGATACAGAGCACAGGCTAGCTAGAAAGTAGTTATACAATGAAGTCCAGCAAAGCCAGAAGGGCGGAGCAGGATTAAATAGGCCAACGAGGTCATGTGACCAGCAAAGGAAAAAACCTAAGAGCAAGGTTCTAACAAAGCACTGTGTAGCGTCGGCGTCTCTGCCTGCTGCCCGGCAGAGACGCTGCTTCCCTTACCGCCGCGGCCCTGGTCCAGCATCCTCTGCTCCTCCCCCCTGCTCCAAAGCCGTGGGTGCATGCAGATCCCCGGGCACTGTTCTTAGGGCATGCGAGCGCGCTCCCTGTTTTTTAAAGGGGCAGCGCGCTGTCCTAAAATGTCCCGGCCAATGGCCCGGAGGACATCTGCTATATAAGGCACCTCCTCCAAAATGGAGGTGCCTGTGCAATGTTGTAGTTTGCTTTTCTAACACTCTCTCCAGCCCTCAGGTCCCAGTGCTTGTCTGCTAGCCTGTCTATCAGCCGTGCCCTCCAGCCTGTTTATCAGCCATGCCCGCCAGCCTGTCAGTCAGCCGAGCCTGTCCGTCTTCCTGCACTATCTGCCTGCCTACCAGCCGTGCTTTTGTGCCAGACCATCTTTTCTGCCAGATCGGCTGCCAATCCCGTGGGAGTCGCCTGCCCTCTCAAGATCGGTCCCAGAGTGGCACCTGGTCCACCTTCCCGGTCCCTCCTTGGCCCAAGGAATCGACTAAGCCGCCGTGTAGCCAGGGTCAGTCCGGGTAGGCTCTTAGCTATGCCCCTCTGGTCCCCCCTTGTACCACAGTACAGTGGTTCCACCATCCGGATCCGTAACACACTGTCAGATCTTGATTGAGAGCGCTCAAGTGAGCCATGCTTGAACTCTGCAGCGACACTTACTTAGTGTCATTGCCAGCTCTCATTGCTGGCTCCTGCCTGTAGTGCACTACTAGCAGCGGAAACATACAGGATCCACAATCTGATCACTGACTGAGTTCAGCACTGTCAATCACAATATGACAATCAGTGGGTCTACACCTCCACAAGGAGCCGGCAGCCAGGCTCATATGGTATCATTGCCAGCTCTTATCGCTGGTTCTTGTCTGCGCCCGCCACTTGGTACTGTTTTGTAGACAAGAGCCAGCGATGAGAGCCGGCAATAATACAGTGGGGAAAAAAGTATGCCCCCTCAAAATACATTCGGATCACCATAATCTCTTGAATGATAGCACAATATACAGCTGCACTCACATAGTACAGTGGGGAAAAAAGTATTTAGTCAGCCACCAATTGTGCAAGTTCTCCCACTTAAAAAGATGAGAAAGGCTTGTAATTGACATCATAGGTAGACCTCAACTAGGAGAGACAAAATGAAAAAACAAATCCTGAAAATCACATTGTCTGATTTGGAAAGAATTTTTTTTCAAATTTTGGTGGAAAATAAGTATTTGGTCACCTACAAAAGTTCATCTAAATACTTTGTTATATATCCTTTGTTGGCAATGACAGAGGTCAAACATTTTCTGTAATTCTTCACAATTGGCACACACTGTTGGTGGTATGTTGGCCCATACCCCCATGCAGATCTCCTCTAGAGCAGTGATGTTTTGGGGCGGTTGCTGGGCAACACGGACTTTCAACTCTCTCCAAAGGTTACCTATAGGGTTTAGATCTGGAGACTGGCTAGGCCACTCCAGGACCTTGAAATGCTTCTTACGAAGCCACTCCTTCATTGCCCTGGTAGTGTGCTTGGGATCATTGTCATGCTGAAAGACCCAGCTATGTTTCATCTTCAATGCCCTTGCTGATGGAAGGAGGTTAGCACTCAAAATCTCACGATACATGGCCCCTTTCATTCTTTCATGTACATGGATCAGTCGTCCTGGTCCCTTGACAGAGAAACAGCCCCAAAGCATGATGTAGCCACCCTCATGCTTCACAGTAGGTATGGTATTCTTTGGATGCAACTCAGCATTCTTTCTCCTCCAAACACGACGAGTTGTGTTTCTACCAAACAGTTCTACTTTGGTTTCATCTGACCAAATGACATTCTCTCAATACTCTTCTGGATCATCCAAATGCTCTCTAGCAAACTTCAGACGGGCCCGGACATGTAATGGCTAAAGCAGGGGGACATGTCTGGCACTGCAGGATCTGAGTCCCTGCCAGCGTAGTTTGTTTCAGATGGTAGCCTGTGTAACGTTGGTCCCAGCTCTCTGCAGGTCGTTCACTAGGTCCCCGCGTGTGGTTTTGGATTTGTGTTCACCGTTCTTGAGATCATTTTGACTCCACGGGGTGAGATCCTGTGTGGAGCCCCAGATCGAGGGAGATTATCAGTGGTCTTGTATGTCTTCCATTTTCTAATTATTACTCCCACAGTTGATTTCTTCGCACCAAGCTGCTTGCCTATTGCAGATTCAGTCTTCCCAGCCTGGTGCAGGGCTACAATTTTGTTTCTGTTGTCCTTCGACAGCTCTTTGGTCTTCACCATAGTGGAGTTTGGAGTGTGACTTTTATACTGATAACAAGTTCAAACAGGTGCCAGTACTACAGGTAATGAGTGGAGGACAGAGGAGCCTCTTAAAGAAGAAGTTACAGGTCTGTGAGAACCATAAATCTTGCTTGTTTGTAGATGACCAAATACTTATTTTCCACCAAAATTTGAAAAAAAATTCTTTCCAAATCAGACAATGTGATTTTCAGGATTTGTTTTCTCATTTTGTCTCTCATAGTTGAGGTCTACCTATGATGTCAATTACAGCTCTCTCTCATTTTTTTAAGTGGGAGAACTTGCACAATTGGTGGCTGACTAAATACTTTTTTTCCCCACTGTACTATGTGAGTGCAGCTTTATATTGTGCTATCAATTAAGAGATTATGGTGATCAGAATGTATTTTGAGGGGGCATAATGTTGCAATTTGAGTCCTCCCTTTGCCCATGCCAAGGGTGCACCGAAAGACCCTTATTTGCATACAAAATTTAAAGAAAATTTTACGCAAACTAAAACATAACAAGCTATTCTACAGATAAGATTTTTTAAGTTCCCTACATAGCTATATAAATAGATAAGTTAGCACATTGGGGATGATAGACTCCAACTACACTTTAACTACATATTGACACATCTCATGTGATGAAATTTATTTTTCAATAGTGCGTTAAAATTTCTGAGACAACAAAATTGCACCAATCAAGACAAATTCATCAAGATGATGGACGTGACAGAATAAACTAACTGAACGTGGTAAATCTATTGGACACTATTCTTTTTTCTACAGCACCAAGTGACTGACATACTATAGCACATTTTATGAATTCTATTAACCCCTTCACCCCGAAGTCTGTTTTCACCTTCCTGACCAGGCCAAATTTTCCAGTTCTGACTTCATGTGGTAATAACTGTGGAACGCTTCAATGTATCCCACTGATTCTAAGATTGTTTTTTTTTTCATGACATATTGTACTTTATGTTAGTGGTAAGTTTCAGTCAATTTTTTTTGCATTTATTTGTGAAAATATCGGAATTTTGGCGAAAATTTTGAAAATTTCACAATTTTCAAACTTGCAATCTTTATATCCTTAAACCAGTTAGTCATTCTGTAAAATGTATTTATAAATAATTTCCCATCAGCATCATTTTTTAAACATAACTCTTTTTTGTTAAGAAGTTAGAAGGGTTAAAAATGTAACTGCAATTTCTAATTTTTCCAACAAAATTTACAAAACCATTTTTTTAAGGGAACACATCACGTTTGAAGGTGCCTATGTGACTGAAAATACCCAAAAGTGACATTTCAAAAACTGCACCCCTCAAAGTGCTCAAAACCACATTCAAGAAGTGTATTAACCCTTTAGGTGCTTGACAGAAATTAAAGCAATGTGGAAGTGTGACATGCAGAAGTAGTGCTCTTGCAGAGAGTGATATGCAGAAGTAGTACTGTTTCTTTAAAAGCATTTAGCAACTATTAGAAGTAACGCAAGCACAGGAGACAGGAAGTGTTGAGCTCCAGAAGTATCCAGCAACTAGAGGGGTTAACACAGTCACAGGAGATGGGGAGTGTTTTAGCAGAGCCCCAGGGGATTGTGGGGAACTTGTTTACTGTCTGGCTGTAGCCAAAGAGAAAGGTGGTGTGTGTATAATCTATATCACATAAAGCAAGGGAACATAATTCAGATCAGGAGGGAAGCTAAACAAAGGTCAGTTAGCCTCCCTGAGCTAACAGTGTGGAGTATTATCGGCCAGGAAGATAAGGACTGGAAGGAAGCCTGCCATAGAGATCATCTCCCTCATCACACCCTTCCCCCCCTCCATCTCCATGCAGGATAAAGAATGCTGTTTACTATTGAGTCCTTGTGAAGGAAAAGCCTGTGGTTGTGTATGCATTAAAACTGTGCTGTACTGTGCTACCGGATAATAGACTGTGTACTGCTGTGCTGCAAAGGAGACTGTACTGTTATTACTGGAGCCTGTTGCTCAAAGAGACATTTGCATTGCACTGGCCGTGCCTCATTAAATGTTACTGTTCTACCGATTATGATGACTCTTGTCAGATGTGTCTGGTCAGCAACTGAATTTATCGTGTGCCTGAGAGAAGCTGCAGCCTATGGTCGTCCTGAGTAACGGTTCCCCCAGGATTCCAACGAATTCATGTAACCATCTCGCCCCTATCTGAAGTTAGGCGGCATGCGTGCAACAGAAGAAAAAAAATTAACATTTTCATTTTTCACACAAAAATGTACATTTAGCCCCAAATTTTGCACATTGATCCCACAGGTGCTTCAAAGAATTTTATAACATTGAGCAGTAAAAATTTCAAAATTTTTTTTCCCATAAACATGTTGCTTTTGCCCCAACTTTTTCATTTTCACAAGGGTAACAAGAGAAAATGGACTATACAATTTGTTGTGCAATTTCTACTGAGTATGCCGATAACCCATATGTGGAGGAAAACTACTGTTTGGGTGCTCGGAAGGGAAGGCGTGCCATTTGACTTTTGGAAAGCAAAATTAGCTGAAATAGATAGCCGGCGCCATGTCGCATTTGCAGAGCCCCAAATGTGCCTAAACAGAGGAACCCCCCCCCCCCCAAGTGACCCCATTTTGGAAACTACACCCTTCAAGGAACTTATCTAGAGGTGTGGTGAGCACCTTGAACCCACAGGTTCTTCACAGAATTTTATAATGTTGAACCGAGTAAATGAAAAAATAATTTTTTTGTTGTGCAATTTCTCCTGACTACACCGATACCCCATATGTGGTGGCAAACTACTGTCTGGGCGCATGGCAGAGTTCGGAAGGGAAAGAGCGACAATTGATTTCTGGAGCACAGTTTTGGCTGGAATAGATTGCGGGTGACGTATCACATTTGAAGAGCCCCTGAAATGCCAAAACGGCAGAAACCCCAAAAAGTGACCCCATTTTGGAAACTACACCTCTTAAGGAATTCATCTAGGGGTGTAGTGAGCATTTTTAACCCTCAAGTGATGCACAGAATTGTATAACATTGGGATGTGTCAATGGAAAACTACCATTTTTTCCATTAAAATTTTGTTTTGGCCCCAAGTTTTTAATTTTCAAAGGGGATAATAGCACAAAATGAACAGTACAATTTGTTATGCAAATTCTCCTAAGTGCGCCGATACCTCATATGTTATAAAAAACTACTTTTGAGGCACAGTGCAAAGCTCAGAAGAGACGGAGCACCATTTTATAGTGCAGATTTTGCTGGAATAGTTTGAGGGTGCCATGTCACATTGGCAGAGCCCCTGAGGTCCCAAAGCTGCAGAAACCCCCATAAGTAACCTCATTTTACAAACTACACCTCTCAATGAATTCATCTAGGTGTGCAGTGATCATTTTGACACCACAAGTATGTCACAGAATTTTATACCATTGGGCGGTGAAGAAAAATAATTAAATTTTTGCCCCAAAAATCTTGTTTTAGCCCCAGATTTTACATTTTCACACAGGGAAATGGGTAAAAATGGCACTAAATTTTGTCACACAATTTCTGTTGAACGCGGCAATACTCCATATGTGGCTGTACAGTACTGCTTAGCCACACGGTGAGACTCGGAAAGGAAAGAGCGCTGTTTGTCTCTTGGAGAACAAATTATCGTAGAATAGTTTGCGGACTCCATATACAGAGTCTCTAAGTGCCAGAAGAGCAGAATCCCCGTTTGTTTTGTGGATTGAGTTGAAGCTTTTTTTGGGAATATTTTACATAACATTTTGGATCACATTTATCCTGTGCTCAACGCTGGGCACTTACATCGGTGTTTCCATCTAAATCTCTATGACACGATTCAGATGAAATCCCTGAGGGATCCATTCTCTATAATGAAGCAGCAGAGTTACTCTGGACTCCGTCTGGCCTCTGTTCAGCATTGTACTTCTTGTCAGAGGTGCACAAAACTGTGGTTGACCATGCTTTTATGCACGATTAAAAAGACGGACACCACCGGATCATAGGCCAGACAGCGTCCATAGTGCCTCCATCTGCCTTATTATAGGGAATCTTCCGCCGGGGGTTTCCGGGAGTAAATCAGAGATTTACACAGAAACCCCGATGTAAGTGCAGGATACATATGCCCTGAGCCTTATTGGTATCTTTGTGAGGCAGAATGAAAAATCAACAGCAGGTGAAGAATTGGTTTTATTAATTTTTTACTCTGTTTTATGTTTTGCCGCTTTTACACAATAAAAACTATTTTATAAGAAAAGAATTGTTTTTGCATCAATATATTCTGAGAGCTATAGTTTTTTTATTTTTCTGCTGATGGAACTGTATGGCAGCTTGTTTTTTGCAGGACAAGATAGTTTTCAACTATACCATTTTTATTTACATTCGACTTTTTCATCGCGTTTTATTCCACTTTTTGTTCAGCAGTATGATGAAAAAGCATCGTTTTATGACACTTTTTTTTTTACGGTGTTCACTGAAGGGGTTAACTAGTGTGACAGTTGTATAGGTCGGGTTGTTCCGGAGGTGGAGATACCAAGTAGGTGTATTTTTTTGTTTATGTTTGTTTTTACATAAATATATGTATTTATTGAGTTAATACTTTTTCTTTTTTTTTTTTTGTTCTTTATTTTGTGATATTTTTTTTAAAACTTTTTTGTTTACTTTTTTACCTTGTCCCAGTATGGAACATCAACTTTCCCTGCCCTGGTCGCTGATTTAATACTCTGCAATGCTTTTGCACTGCAGGGCATTAGGTCAGTGAATCAGACACAGGCAAAAGGCGTGTCAGCTCCCTCCCTCTGCAACCCGATCGATGTCGCTGTTGCTATTGACAGTTGCATCAGAGGGGTTAAACATCCACGACCGGCGCTAGAAATAATTGTAGGCATTGCCACAGGATGTCAGCTCTCATATAGCGCACCCGGGCAAGTGCTGGGGCTCTGAGCAAGCAGGGGGGCCCACTCACTGTCAGGGACACCGGCACGATATGGGGTTTGGGGAGGGGGTCTCCCCGTTCCTCCGCAGCTCCAGCATCTTCCGCGTTTTCTGACTCTGTGACGTCTCAGGGCAGAGGTTGCGATGATGTCACTACGGCATGCTCTCTGCGCTGAGCAGTCACAGTACAGAGAGGGAAGACGGCGACGCTGAGGAGTCTGGAGCAGCGGCCAGCGAGGAGAGGTATTTTTTAAAACATTTTTTATTATATTATGTATGGAGCATTATATGGGGTCCATCCTGTATGGGGCATTATATGGGGCCCATTGTGTATGGAGCATTTTATGGGGCCCATTATTCTGTATGCAGCATTATATGGGACCCATTATTCTGTATGAAGCATTGTATGGGTTCCATTATATTTTATTGAGCATTATATGTGGCCCATACTGTATGGAGCATTGTATGGGGTCCATTATTCTATATGGAGCAATATATGGGGCTCATTCTGTATGGAGCATTATATGGGGCACATTATTCTGTACGGAGCATTGTATGGGTTCTATTATACTGTACTGTATGGAGCATTATATGGTGCTCATTATTCTGTATGGAGCAATATATGGGGCTCATTTTACTGTATGGAGAATTATATGGGACTTATTATTCTGTATGAAGCAATATATGGGGCTCATTATACTGTATGGAGCAATATATGTGGCCCATTATAATGTATGGAGGACAATGTAGTGCCCATAATACTGTCTGGAGGACTATGTGGTGCCTATAATACTGTATGGAGGACTATGTGGTGCTCATAATACTGTATGGAGGACTATGTGGGGACATTATACTGTATGGAGGACTATGTAGTGCCCTTAATACTGTATGGAGGACTATGTGGTGCCCATAATACTGTATGGAGGACTATGTGGTGCCCATAATACTGTATGGAGGACTATGTGGTGCCTATAATACTGTATGGAGGACTATGTGGTGCCTATAATACTGTATGGAGGACTATTTGGTGCTCATAATATTGTATGGAGGACTATGTGGTGCCTATAATACTGTATGGAGGACTATGTGGTGCCCATAATGCAGTATGGAGGACTATGTGGTGCACATAATACTGTATGGAGGACTATGTGGTGCCCATAATACCATATGGAGGACTATGTGGGGCCCATAATTCTGTATGGAGGAGTATGTGGTGCCCATTATTCTGTATGGAGGACTATGTGGTGCCCATTATTCTGTATGGAGGACTATGTGGTGCCCATAATACTGTATGGAGGACTATGTGGTGCCGATAATACTGTACGTAGGACTATGTGGTGCCCATTATTCTGTATGGAGGACTATGTGGTGCCCATAATGCTGTATGGAGGACTATGTGAGGCCATTATACTGTATGGAGGACTATGTGGGGTCCATTATTCTGTATGGAGGACTATGTGGGGCCCATTATACTGTATGGAGGACTATGTGGAACCCAATATTCTATATGGAGGACTATGTAAGGCTCATTATTCTGTATGGAGGACTATGTGGTGCCCATAATACTGTACGTAGGACTATGTGGTGCCCATTATTCTGTATGGAGGACTATACTGTCCGGTCTGCACTGTGCGCTGCAAGGATTCGCCGGTTTCTGAACTATTGTAGAATTTACAATAGATATCACTCGTGTAATGTAAGAAGTGAGTCCACGCAATCGTAACGCTGTACATAAACGCATCTCCCGTACATATACGGCGGATGTCGTGAATGCGGTTAAAACTGTCAAGAGAGGTGTATAATAAATGTGATACACGCCATATTCATGTACTTTGGTTAGATAGGACCTATCAGCTCTCCTAGGATGTCGAGTTTTAGGAAAATATTGTATTATTCCTAACAAAATAATTCCAAATCATCTTTTTCCCGCTCAAAGTTTATGAATAAATTGAAAACTAGGTGTTACCAGTAGCAGATATGTACACTCTGACAATGACCAATCAGTGCTGCCAGTGCCAGAATGCACCTTGCTACAGCAGTGTATCCCATGTATCCTATGTAGCCACTGCAGCCAATCACTGATCGTAGCAGCACAAAAGCACTAGGCCAGTGATTGGATGCAGCCATCACATGGTGTATGCATCAGGTTTTTAAAGAAGAGTGCGACTTTTAAAATTCAGCACACATTGCTTTTACTACCGTTCTTTTATTTAGATTGGCACAAAAAAATGACCCGAAAATTAAGTGACAAATATCCTTGGCAGGCAAATGCATGAATAGAAAAGTCAGTAATGACATTTGCGGACGTCCTTACCTGTATCGTGGCTCTATCTGCAGCTACACGCTCTCCCCATGGACCGGCCTGAGCTCCCAGCTGGTGGGGTGCAGCCTCCTGTGTGTTTGGCTTCTTCTGGTTGCTAAGCAATGAACCAGGAAGTATCTGCCATCAGTAATGGCGGAGCATCCTCCGTCCTCAGCCTTCCATCTGTGAGAGATGCCCTGCAGGGGATTACAATAGGAAACATTCAGTACTTCAGCGGGGAATATGTGTGAAGCTAAATGTGCTACCATTCTATTGCAAAATGCGAAAATGCATCCAAAAAGTTACAAATGACATCGACCAGATTTATCAAGTGCTTTCTAAACTTTTATGCTCACATTGGAAGTTTTAAGAAATAAATAATTTTATTTTTTTAAGCATAAAAAAATATCTTCTTTTGTGAACAGTAATAAAGAACATTTATACCATCCTTGAGAGGCGCAAAAAAAGAGAATTATGCTCAATTTGCCTCATTCAGAAGACTGTTTTTCATCTGGCTGATGCATCCAATTTTCATTCATTTTTGGTCTTTTTCTCTGTATGCAAAAAGAAAGCAAAGGCCCCAAGTTGTGCATGTCAGTCTTTAGGTCTCTTTCACACGTCAGTGTGTCCGCTACGTGTGATGACAGTTTCCACACGTACTGGAGACACTGACACACATAGACCCATTCAAATGAATGGGTCTGGACACATAGTGTGTTTCCACAGACCGTGTGTCAGTGGGCAAATCACGCTGACATGTCCGTTTTTTCTCGCAGAACAGGCCGCAACATGTCCCGCACACGTGCACAGCGATGACATCCGTGTGACACGTACTGGCGCCTGGGAATCAGCGGTACAGTAAGTGCTTTTCCCAAGCGCCGGGTGCTGAACGCTGCCCTCATCATAGTCCCCTGCCAGTGTGGCGATCGGCACCGGCAGGGGACAATGTTGAGAGCAGTAGTCTGCTCCTGCTGTCTCCAACTGTAAAAATAAGAATAAAATAAAAAATCCATATACTCACCTGTCCTAAGTGTCCCCCGCTGTAATCCATGCAACCGCTCACGCCGAGAAGCCAGGGAAAATGAGTCGCTCCAGCGAGCGGGCCCCGGAGCTGCACTGAGCTCAGTGAGTGACAGGACACCACGGACTGAGCGCAGTTCCGGGGCCCGCTCGCTGGAGTGAGTCATTCTCCTCGGATCCTCTGTGTGAGCAGTCGCATGGATGCCTACTGCAATGCCCTGCACATGGGGTAAAGGTAACAGCTACACTGTGTGACACAAGAACTGGATCCTTGTGTGTAAACCACCGGCTGCTAAAGAGCAAAATCCCTACAATATATACATATATATATATCTCATTTGAATGGTCACTCAACAAACAACCACTATCTCACTGTACGGCTAAGTTCACACAATCGTATTTTCAATTCATGTGCTATCTCTGAAAAAACTGTGCTTGGACCAATGTTATTCAATAGGGCAGTTCACATGAGCGTTTTTTTATATGTACGCCTGGAAAAATTGCAGTGATATTTTCCCTATTTCATATGAGACTTGCCTATATAAGTCTATAAAAAAAATTGGATGCCTTACAGCTCAACGGTATAACGGGCGATTTTTACGGATTCAATGCAATTTTTTTTAACAAACTGTATTTGGTCTTGTTAATTTAATTAGATGCTGATGTATAAAAATGCATGCCATACGGATGACAATTAAGATGATAACATCTGGTGAAATTGTTATTAATTATCTGATGATTTTTTCTAAGCTCATAGACAGGGAAGAAAGATGACTGCCAGTGAACTATTAAGCTATATTTACACTGAAAGATATTTGTGACGGAGCGATTGTGTAGCTCCGTCTGTGCTTGTCCACATAGCGCAAGGGTGCAGGAGCGGTCCACTATTTACATGCACACGCTGTATTTTTTTTCCACGTGGACCAGAGGTACAGTACAGACCAAAAGTTTGGACACACCTTCTCATTTAAAGATTTTTCTGTATTTTCATGACTATGAAAATTGTACATTCACACTGAAGGCATCAAAACTATGAATTAACACATGTGGAATTATATACTTAACAAAAAAGTGTGAAACAACTGAAAATATGTCTTATATTCTAGGTTCTTCAAAGTAGCCACCTTTTGCTTTGCTGACTGCTTTGCACACTCTTGGCATTCTCTTGATGAGCTTCAAGAGGTAGTCACCGGAAATGGTGTTCCAACAATCTTGAAGGAGTTCCCAGAAATGCTTAGAACTTGTTGGCCCTTTTGCCTTCACTCTGCGGTCCAGCTCACCCCAAACCATCTCGATTGGGTTCAAGTCTGGTGACTGTGGAGGCCAGGTCATCTGGCGTAGCACCCTATCACTCCCCTTCTTGGTCAAATAGCTCTTACACAGCCTGGAGGTGTGTTTGGGGTCATTGTCCTGTTGAAAAATAAATGATGGTCCAACTAAACGCAAACCGGATGAAATAGCATGCCGCTGCAAGATGCTGTGGTAACCATGCTGGTTCAGTATGCCTTCAATTGTGAATAAATCCTCAACAATGTCACCAGCAAAGCACCACCACACCATCACACCTCCTCCTCCATGCTTCACGGTGGGAACCAGGCATGTAGAGTCCATCCGTTCTCCTTTTGTGCGTCTCACAAAGACACGGTGGTTGGAACCAAAGATCTCAAATTTGGACTCATCAGACCAAAGCACAGATTTCCACTGGTCTAATGTCCATTCCTTGTGTTCTTTAGCCCAAACAAGTCTCTTCTGCTTGTTTCCTGTCCTTAGCAGTGGTTTCCTAGCAGCTATTTTACCATGAAGGCCTGCTGCACAAAGTCTACTCTTAACAGTTGTTGAAGAGATGTGTCTGCTGCTAGAACTCTGTGTGGCATTGACCTGGTCTCTAATCTGAGCTGCTGTTAACCTGCGATTTCTGAGGCTGGTGACTCGGATAATCTTATCCTCAGAAGCAGAGGTGACTCTTGGTCTTCCTTTCCTGGGGCGGTCCTCATGTGAGCCAGTTTCTCTGTAGCGCTTGATGGTTTTTGCAACGGCACTTGGGGACACTTTCAAAGTTTGCCCAATTTTTCGCACTGATTGACCTTCATTTCTTAAAGTAATGATTGACACTCATTTTTCTTTACTTAGCTGCTTTTTTCTTGCCATAATACAAATTCTAACAGTCTATTCAGTAGGACTATCAGCTGTGTATCCACCACACTTCTGCACAACACAACTGATGGTCCCAACCCCATTTATAAGGCAAGAAATCCCACTTATTAAACTTGACAGGGCACACCTGTGAAGTGAAAACCATCAAGAGAATGCCAAGAGTGTGCAAAGCAGTCATCAAAGCAAAAGGTGGCTACTTTGAAGAACCTAGAATGTAAGACATATTTTCAGTTGTTTCACACTTTTTTGTTAAGTATATAATTCCACATGTGTTAATTCATAGTTTTGATGCCTTCAGTGTGAATGTACAATTTTCATAGTCATGAAAATACAGAAAAATCTTTAAATGAGAAGGTGTGTCCAAACTTTTGGTCTGTACTGTATATGCGAAATATAGCTAATGTGTGGTCCATTGAACACACAAACATTGTATAGACTGAAAATACGTTTGTGTGAATGTGACTGCTTTTTTACGGATATAACATGTAGCCATGATATGGAGCTAATTAGTAATCACATGTCACCCTGGCCGAGGTGTGATTCGGAGACCATAAACACCCTATACATGGGTCCCCGGGTGTGTGCACATGTTGCGGTTTCTGCTGCCGACACCTTCAGACTTGGTTCTGCTACTATTTGTGAGACACTGGGATCCTTTAGCTCATGATGAAGAAATCAGACAGGTTAATTAAAATAAAGTCTTGTTTACTAGGTCTGGAAAATATGTACAATGGTTAGCAGGAACAATGTTTAACTTCTTCATCTGCACAGTATGAGAGAGGTTCATGCTTGACGGTTGTGGACGGCAGCACATTACTTGTGAAGAACGTTGCATATGAATAACAGGTTATGTTGAGGGCCTCCATCTTCCCGGTACAGGGCTGCATGGGTCAATGTGTTATGCTGTGCCCACTGTACCCAAACTGCACTGTGTGAACTGTGTAAGGAAGCTCTCCCAGCTACCAACTTACGGGTATGCCCCAGAATGGCTGATCCTGTATTTATTCACAAAAACGTCCAGGTCTGGCTAAGACTGGGCTAAAGTCCACTTCTAATAGGTCCCCAACTTGCCTGCTATGAGAACTGCCATCACTGTTCTTCTCTTGCTGAAACATACTCCCTTGTATGTCTGCTCTTCACACACAGCCGATGATGATCTGAACTGACTGAGGGTGTCCTTTCTTCTCTCTAACTCCACCAAGACTAACTATAAAACCCATCACGAACCACTAGTGCCCATTTACTCCTTCTCAACTATGGGCTGTCCCTACAGTTAACCCTGTCACCCCTGACTAACAGAAAACTTCTTTCTACATGAGGATAAAACACACGATAAAATACAGGTCACATAGATATAATGACAGGGGTCTTCAGAGAGGGTGATCCACCATCTTCTCCACCTTTACACATCCATGGGAAAAAAAAAACAGACTGCACACTGATACCATCTATAGGTCATCCAGGTACTGTCCATTTCTTACTGTTTAATGGGAAGGAGAAGATTCAAAAAAATGTATTTTATTTTTCATAATTAAAAAAGGATGCAACACTGATGGTAAAAACACACACCTGGGCTGGACCAAAAATGGATGTAATTGTGTCCAATTTCCACTGATGGAAAACAGTCCATTTCTTTCTCTTATGCAAGAAATAAACATCTGAATGAAGCCTTATTGTGTTTTTTTTCTGACTATCTACTCTCTGCACTTCATAAATTGGATCAAGCATCCATTTGTCTTAATTACATTTACCTACTAAGATGCTTAGGCAATTAGTTTATATGTAGTCCAGGATTATGTGGCGTCTGGGACAGACACATGCATGCTGAGTGCTAACCATATCTCATGTCGTAGTATTAACTGCTTGTTGTGGTTAGGTTTTGTTGTGCTAAGAAGCAAGATGTTTTTATCCTGAGTGTAATAATGACCCTTTATTTCAGTAATCACTTATAAAGTCACTGCTGTTCCCCATACTTACCTGCAGGGGGCATGCTTTTCCTATAAAATCTTATTGAAGACCTGCTTATCATGGTGTTATCAGAAATAGGGATGAAATTCATGCCAAGCCACATTTTAAAATGAACTGCACATTAAAGCTTCCCTGGGGCAGTGATTAAAGAAAGTGATTCTAATGTAATGTCAGATAGTCTTAATCGAAGGCGATAGATCTGCTTCTAATGCCTAGATAAAGCAGATGCTCCTGATTCCTACTGGAGATAGGCTTCAAGCCACGAGTACATTACTATAATGGAAGATAAATACGCAGTAAGACATTATATACGCTTGTAATCAGCATCGGTCATGTATTCAGCAAAAACAGTGAGCCTGTAAAATGCCACTTAGGCCACCCTGAAGTTTCCAAGTATTTGATCATTGTGTTAAAATTATTAGACTAGATAAATCCAGATAAGTGTATTTCATGGTCTGTGTGCTGTCTCTTTGCACAACCAAATGTACATGGACAGCAAATGGTCCAGTGTAACGGCTTGTGCAGACAGCCATATTATCTGTCCGACAAAACATCAGATCGCACCAGGACCAATGTTACTATGGAGCGTGAATATGTCCAATTCTTTTCCTTGGACAGACTCTGTCCAAGCAAAAAGTTTCTGCATGTCCGAGTTTGATCTGATATTCGGATCACACTCGGCCATGCAAGTCCATGAGTGTATGGAAATCATTGGCCTGTTCTCCATCTTCTCCTTACAGTGTGCTCCAATTCTTTCAGAATCAGATCACACTTTGCTGGCACTCTAATCAAAGTCTGATCAGAGTATGATCAGAGTGTCATTTCCATAATTGGCCCAATTCTCTTGGATGAGAGAGTCTACGTCTGCCTTAAGTCAATGGCACAATTAAGATGAATGTTGTTTGTCTCAGTATTTACTAGTCCAATTTGCAGATGAAACCCATTGTACTCAATAGGCGTACAGACAAAAAATAGACACCTTGTGAACATTATCTTTAGTGCATCTGTTTTTGCAAAAATTACACAAGATATTGATTTTTAGATGTAAAAAAAAAATGTATATTGCCAAAAACAAATGAAACATATACTGGTGAAAAATCTTCCAATTTTTTAGGATGTAAGACAAAAAAATGTTCATACACTTGTCTGAACACATTAAGTGCAAAAATAAAATCATCTAAAAATGAGCCATGAATGCCAATATGGTGAGAGTTGGAAAATGCTTTGCTTTATGTTTGAAATGCAAAAACTTCTAGAAACTGCTAATGAGAGTTTGTAAAACAAGAAAGAAGAATGCTCCAGATGTAAACTGTAAAGTATCATTAGACTTTATTATCTTTATAAAATAGATATCAGTGTTAGGCTACATTCACACGTTCAGTATTTTACATAAGTATTTGTAATTCAAAACCAGGAGAGGAACAATCAGAGGAAAAGTATAATAGAAACACGTCACCACTTCTGCATTTATCACCCACTCCTGGTTTTGGCTTACAAATACTGATGGAAAATACTGACCAAATACTGAACGTGTGAATGTGGCCTTAGGATGGGTACACAGTGAGTCTGTACACAACCTTTGGGAGTTTTCCCCATATATACTGTAATGTAGGCCTCTGTCTGGTCCATACGTTTAACAGTATAAGAAAGTGCTCCTGTAGAAAGACTATGTCCAACTTCACTACCAATTTTGGGAATGAGAAAAGCAACTTTGCAAATGGTCTTAAAGGGGATCTATCAACATGGTTTTTGCTACATAATCTGAGAGCAGTATAATGTAGAGATAGAGACCCTGATTCCAGCACTGTGTCACTTACTGAGCTGCTTGCTGTAGTTTTAATGAAATCACTGATTTATCAGCAGCAAATTATCACTAGAGGATTAGTAATCCTGTTGCCAGGTATCCCTCCATATTCATGAGCTCTGTATCACCCCACCACTGATTGGCAGCTTTCGGTGTACACTGTGTATAGGCAGAAAGCTGCCAATCAGTGGTGTGAGCGGGGTTATACAGGGCTCAGCACCAGAGAACTGGTAGATTTACAGCAGATAAAACACTGGTTTTATCAAGATAACAGTAAGCAACCCAGTAAGTGACACCTCACTGGAATCAGGGTCTGTGCGCCTACATTATGCTGCTTTCAGTTTAGTGGGATACAAACCTGCAGATTCCCTTTAATAAACATTTTCTAACGTTATGGGTTCACAGCTCTAATACGGCCTATATGTTACCATGGTAACAGAGAGTTTATGTAGTCTGATCCTGCAGTCTTGCTGTATAGCCTCCCCTAAATGTTAGGTTGGTTAGCAAGAAGTAGGAGACAGATGGAAGGTTCGGTCGTCATCAGGATCAGACTACACAAAGGTTTGTATTGTGTCGGTTTACATGCAAACATATGGACCTGTATAGAAGCTGAGGACACTAAATTATGGGATTTTACACCTTTTAAAAAAATGCATTGGAACCTATTAAAAAAAATTGATTTTGTCTTTCAATGTTCAGCAAAGTTTTAAAGTTTAAGATAAAATCTATATCAAAGTATAAGGAATGTTACAATTGTTGCAGTTCTTGGTTAAACAATCGGGCAGAAAAGATACTTTTTTTTACCTAGATGATATGGGGGTGAGCAACTGTTGAAACATAGGTCCCCTTTGTCTAATATAACATTTAATGTACAGATCAGAAATCATTAATATACGCAATGACGGAAAATCTGACAGGCAAATATTTTCTCACAACCTTGTATTGGGAAACATGTAATCTCAGTAAATGTCGAGCTACAGTGATTCTTGCATAAATATTGAGTCTCCATATATATAATTATGAAAAATGCTGACTATCAGCAGTTCCAAGCCTTTTATCCTCCAAATGCACGTGGTATTAGACATGCCGTAAATCATGCACAACAAATATATTTTTTTAATAGAGTCTAAAATGAAAAAAAAAATCATTATATTTGTGTATGTGCGTGTTTTTTTCAGAATAATGTCTAATCTGACATATTTATTAGTTATTTGTGCCAGAATTTAGTAAAAACGTTCGGAAGGGATTCCGAGTTTCCTGCACACTGCTGTTCTGGAGATCCCCTGCCGTCCTCTACTATGTACTGCAGAACCTTAATGAACGAAATAAGAATTTGCATAGGAAATGCCCTGAATGAAAACTACTGATGACCAAAGATATTGTGCTAATTACATCATTGGCTAATGTGGTCATCGATCTGGGGTGTTATTAAAGGGGTTTTCCCACAAACAAAAGTTCATTTTAATCAATATATCTTAGAATAATAATAATAATAAGTTCCACAATTGGATGCGTTTAAATAAAATGTTCCTGTGCTGAGATAATCTTATAAATGTGTCCCTGCTGTGTACTGTGTAATGGCTGTGTCTGATCGTGCAGGGACATGGTCTGATCATACCACAGCTCCTGGGCAGGGAAGGAAGCAAAAGAGAGTATAAAGACAGGACAGCACAGGATCACAAATAATTCTTTCTTTTGAAGTAAAACATTGTTTAAAAACAGGCAATGAAATGTTTTACCTTACAGAAAGAAACAGCTGTGATCCCCTGTTGTAATGTCTGTATTCTCTTTTGCTTCCTCCCCCGCCCAGGAGATGTGGTATGATCAGACCATGTTCCTGTACGGTCAGACACAGCCATTACACAGTACACAGCAGGGGCACATTTATAAGATAATCTCAGCACAGGAACATTTTATTTAAATACTTTCAATTGTGGAAGTTATTATTATTCCAAGATCTATTGATTAAAATCAACTTTCATTTGGTGGGAAAACCCCTATAAAATGAGGAGCCATCATGCAAGGGGTGATCTGAGAGATTAAAAGGGGTTGTTCGGTCCAAATCAATAAATCTGCAGTCAGTCACTCTGTATGACTGCAGACTTACTGTATGAATCCCCCCCAGCGCACACACTGTGAGCTGCAGGGATTCGCCGGTTTCTGAGCCGGGATTGGAGGGTATGTATGAGTTATACATACTCCCACGTATTGGGCGTGGCCTCGCTCCATACACTTGCATTGAGCGAGACTGCTCCCCGTCTAGTGACGTGGCTGTCCAGGGGGCATAGCTGATTAGAGGGTGCTGCCTCGCTCTATACATATATGGAGCGAGGCTGCCTCCACTGGCCACGGAGTGGCATACTCTGCGATCCTGGCTCAGAAAATGGAGAATTCCCTCAGCTCACAGTGCATGTGCTGAAGGGATTCATAAGCACACAGAGTGACTGCAGACTTATCGATCTGGACCGGACAACCCCTTTAATGCACAGCAGCAAGGTGGAAAGGATCTTATTGGCATTAGTTTACTGAATAGAGATTATTGGATGTGGAATTTGTCCTCTGTGCCTCTATTTTTTTTTCCCCATCCAGAAAAAAAAAAGGACGATTTTTCATTTATGTTGTCTCCTTTATGCAATCCATATGTCCGTGTTTCACGTCCGTATGGTATTCCTTTTTGTACATCAGAGAAGAATAACATTTCCAAAAAGCGTTTCCAATGTTAACAATGGAATTGTATCCGTAAAAATCAGATGCTATACAGTTGTTCCGTATGGGATCTAATTTTTTTTTGTGTGCATCCATAGACTTGAATAGACGAGTCTCGTCTAACATACAAAAGAACCTAGTGAATGCTGGGAAAAAGGTAATCTGAACAGCTTTACTGAATAACATTGGTCCGAGTGCTGTCAATTTTTCCATAGACAGCACTCGGACCAAAAATATGGTCATGTGAATGTAACTTTTGGCTTGGGTCACACGACCATTTTCTCATCCGAGAAAATCTGTCCGATTATGCTAATCAAACTCTGATCAGAACTTGATCAGATTTTCTCGGATGTGGATAATAATAAAAAAAAATCTCCATTATTCTGTCAGTCTTTGAAAATTAGACTGCACTTGGATGTCATCGATTTTTTTTCACGGACCCATAGACGTGAATTGCCGAATGCGATCCGATAATCAGAGGCAGATTATCAGGGAGATCAGTGTCCGGCCCATAGATCTTAACAGCTCATTTGCATATTAATAAAATCATGGATATCTCTGGAATAAAACATTGGATCGCAGATATCAAGGTATCATTTTATTCAGCTTCCTATGACCTACATGCCCATTTAGATGGCTTAGGAGCATTGATCCTATTGACAGATCCCCTTTAATTCCAGTTTATTGTAATGCATATTTCTAAAATAAAGTTACAAGTGCTTCTCACTAAATTAGAAGATCATCAAAAAGTTAATTATTTCAGTTTTTCAATACAAAAAGTGAAACTCATATATTATATAGAGTCATTACAAACAGAGTGATCTATTTCAAGTGTTTATTTCTGTTAATGTTGATGATTATGGCTTACAGCCAATGAAAACACAAAAGTCATTATCTCAGTAAATTAGAATACTTTATAACAACAGCTTGAAAATGTTTTTAAAATCCGAAATGTTGGCCTACTGAAATGTATGTTCAGTAAATGCACTCAATACTTGGTCGGGCTCCTTTTGCATCAATTACTGCATCAATGCGGCGTGGCATGGAGGCGATCAGCCTGTGGCACTGCTGAGGTGTTATGGAAGCCCAGGTTGCTTTGATAGCAGCCTTCAGCTCGTCTGCATTGTTGGGTCTGGTGTCTCTCATCTTTCTCTTGACAATACTTTTTGATGATATTCTAATTTAGTGAGAAACACTTGTATATCTCATCCACATCCAGTGTCATTTCAGGTTGTGGACATAATGGCGGTATTTTTCATCAGTGGGATTACTCAGAATGTTCAGAAAAATGTCTTCCCATCTGTTCACTCTTTTACCTCCCCGCATTTGCGTTCAGATTTATGAGTGACATCAGTAGCTCATTTTCTTGTACATCTATTTATGACCTTGTATAAATAAGGGTTAGGGCTCCTTTGAGTAGATATACTCAGCAGCCATGTCTTGTACTCGCATCAGTTATATCTTTTTAGAATTATTAAAGAGTAAAAATCATTCCAGTAATTTCCGTCTGACATTGACTCATGGTTTGTTACACTTTAACAAGAGGAGGAATTAATTATGAGTGAATTGTACATCAGGTAATAATGAAAATTGTGCACCACTACGGCATGACCTTTATACAATATAATGCCATAAATATAACACATAATGGGATTACATAAAGTTTGTGGCCTATGAAGGTCCTTCAGACGTCTTGCTGATGAGTGTTCTGTCCGATTGCACAATAAAGAGGCAAAATTGGCAGGTTTTCCGGGATCTGAGTAATGATGTCCTATCCTTAACATAGGCTGTCAGTATCAGATCGGTGTAGGTCCAACTCTCTGCGCCCCCAAGAGCAGATGTGTATGGAACGATGCAAATACTGAAGAAGCAGTAGTGTTTGTATGTGCACCACAGCTCAATTAATTAGGTGATCGGCCAAGGTGCCGAGAGTCAGACCCCCACTAGTCTGATATTGATGGTCCAGCCAAGGCCACGGCCCCACTATCAGTATTTGGTCAGTATTCGGTCAGTATTTTTTCTCAGGAGCGGGAGCCAAAACCAGGTGAGGAACAATCAGAGAAAAGGTATAATAGAAACAAGTCACCAATCCTGCATTTATCTCCCACTCCTGAGAAAAAATACTGACCAAATACTGATAGTGGGGCCGTGGCCTTAAAGGGAGTATTGTCAGCCCACACCAACAGTATAAACTAAGCACGCAGCCTTATTTAGGATATAGCCCCTATAAAAATGGCATTTTAGACTGCGCCCATGATGAGTTTTTAGTGAGTTTTTTGACGCTGGGTATTTTCTCAAAAAACGCAGCGTCTTACAGTTCCAGCAAAGTGGACAGGATTTATAGAAATCTCATGCCCACTGTGTTTTTTTTTAACTCAGTGTAAAATTACTTTCAGTGCGTATTTCAAATCCACAACATGTCAATTTCTCTTGTGGTTACGCTGTGCTTCATGGGTGGATTTATATCATAGACTGCCATCAGATGTGGAAATTCCACAGGTAAACGCTGCGCAAACGCATCAAAAACGCATTTAATCCGCACATGACTGTATCAATAACATTTTCTCAAAGCCAAATACCAGGAAGTATCAAAAACAAAGCAGCTTTATTTATAACATTAGACACCAACAAGAGACAAAAAACGCAGTGTCAAAAACGCAATAAAAATGCATGTCAAAACTCACTCAAAAACACAACGAAAAAAACGCAAGTAACTTAATTTATCTAATAGGTGCAGAAAATGTGCAACATCAAAAACTCACTAAAAATTCATTGTGTGAAGGTAGACTTAGGCTTTTGACCGTGTTTTATTACATGTGTTTTTGGTGCTGCTGTTTTGTTTCTTTTTGGTAGGTCATGTTTTAAAGGGGTTATCGCATCCAAACCGATAAGTATACAGTCTTTCTGTGTGACTGCAGACTTATGAATCCCCCCAGCGCAGGCACTGTGCGCTGCAAAGATTCGCCGGTTTCTGAGTCGGGTCCAGATGGTATGTATGATTTATACATAACCCGGCCAGAGCCCGTCAAGTAGGCGCGGCCTCGCTCCATACACCGGGCTCTGGCCGAGTTATGTATAAATAATACATACCATCCGGACCCGACTCAGAAAGCGGCGAATCCCTGCTGCGTGCCCTGGGGGGATTCATAAGTCTGCAGTCACACAGAGAGACTGCAGACTTATCGGTTTGGACTGGACAACCCCTTTAAATAAAGCTGCTTTGTTTTTTTATACTTCCTGGTGTTTGACTTTGCCAAAACTGTATTGATACAGTCATGTGCGGATTACATGCGTTTTTTATCTGCGGATTTTTTTGGATCTAATTTGATTCTCAGGAAATTGACATGTTGTGGAATTCAAACACGCACCGCAGGTCAGTTTACGCAGAATAAAAAAAAGCACACTTGGCATGAGATTTCTACAAAGGCCATGCACTTTACTGGAACTGTAAGAAGTTGCGTTTCTTTGCACAACAAAAATTTGCAGCGTCAAAAACTCATCATGGAAACGTAACCTTAGTGTTCTAATCGCTGCCTCCGTTCTGCAGAAACTGAAGTTCAATCAAACATGCTAATTGGGGTGACGGTGCTCCCTGGGTGTGGCCAGGAGGCTCAGTGCACTGTTTGGCCGCCTGGTTTTGCATGCCCCTGCCTCCTTCACTAGTGATTGACAACACTGGTTACTCTGCAGACAGTGCTCTCTTCAGGCAATCCAGCGCTGTCAATCACTAGTGAGAGAAGTGGGGGCATGCAAAACCAGTGGGAGGAACAGTGCACTGAACATTTTGGCCGCACCCCTTGTGCGCCGAGCACACTAATTGACGTGTGTAATTATACTTCAGTTTCGGCACATTGGGAGCAGCGATTAGAGCAATAAAGGTGCCATTTTTATAGGGGCTTTATTCCTTACAAAACTATATGTCCAGTTTATAATGTCAGTTTGGCCTGACAGACTCCCTTTAAGTATAAAAAAAATAAATGCTTTTGTTTAAAGAAGTTATCACATGAAGTTTCTGACATCCTTGCCCCCCATGTGACCGCTGCATGTGATCACTGACCTCAGCGGCATATGTCCTTCTTAGATCAATTTTTTAATAAATCAGAAAACCCCTTTGTCATCTTTGCACCTTATCCCTATGATGCCCATACACCATACAAGAGCTCATTTGGCAGACAGCTACTCCTTCAACCCCCGCTGCCCCCATAACACTGTCAGAAACCACTGATGGACGCTTACAGTATCTCCCTGGAGAATGAAAGGATCAGGCACTAGAAATCAGCATGCCTGATCCTTTTTTCCGCTGTCATGGGAGAATTGTAACGCCACCATGTACATAAGTACTAGGCTGTTCCCAGGTTCGGATCACTGCCTTAATGTGTATGGAAATCTCTAGTGTATATATTTATACAGGGAAACTGATTGGCAAAACACATAAAGACAGAACTCCCCTTCCACTAGTTCCCCAATGGTCAATCTACCTCTCCTAACTCTTGTTCCATCCCATACCTTTAACTTGCATATGATAAAAATTATGTTTATATATTGAGAATTCTGTCAGGATTTAAAAAGGTTGTCCAGGACTATTTTATTTTTTTTTACTACGAACCTAAGAACTAACAGACAGGTAGTTGCTAACTACCTGCCTGTTGTGCCCGGCTCTGAGTGGTCACAGACCGCTCCTACCGGCGATTCAGCAGCTTCCAGTGCTCTGATGACGGGTTGATGACATGCTGATTGACAGCCAGCTCCCCGTTGCCAACTGCAGGGAGCCCGCTGTCAATGAGCATGATGTCAGCAGTCATGCCCCATCAACAGAGCCACCTGGAAGAGCTGCTTTGTCGACCAGAAGCAGCTGAAACGCTGACATCAACAGTTTGTGACGACTCTGAGCTGGCGCCAGGTAGAACAGGCAGGTAGTTACCTTTGTTAGCAACTACCTGTGTGTTAATTTTAGACCCATAGTAAAAAAAATAAAATAGTCCTTGACATCCCCTTTAAGGCTGGATTCCATGCACTGCCTCAGACTAAGGAGATCTAGTTCTGTATAGAGACTTATTAACAGGCTATGCTCCATTGAGATAATATGCACATTAGCAAACTTAAAAAAAAAGACCCATCTGTAGCCAGGAGTGTTCTGGGGATATTATCCATGGTCTGCACACAGCAGAGGGGTGGTTGGCTAAAGGAGTTGTCCTAAATACAGCACAAGGAGTTACTGGATCTTAGTAACATGACCTAGAGGTGTATAGAGACTTGTTCTTAATAATGCTCTCTACAGATGGGTCCTTCCTCTTTTTGGAAATGTCCCTAGATGGGCTGCTATGACTTTACATATTTACATACTTTTTTCCCATACAGCATCAACTGTAAATAAGTCTCCATACACTGCAGTCTCCTTAAAGGGAATCTGTCACCAGGTTTTTGCTACCTCATCTGAGAGAAGCATAATGTGCAGGCAGAGACCCTGATTCTAGCAATATGTCAGTTACTTTACTGGGTGTTGCAGTTTTGATCAAAAACTGTTTTCTCTGCTGCAGATCTGTCAGTTCTCTGAATGCTGAGCTCTGTATAGCCCTGCCCACACCATTGATTGGCATCTTTCTGTGTACACTGTGCATAGGCAGAAAGCTGCCAATAGGTGTGGGGTAGGTGGTTGGACTATCTGCCAGCATGCCACATAGTGCTCTAATATTAATCTCCTGTTGATATTACAGTGATGTTATCAAAACTACACTAAGCAGCCCAGTAAGTGACATATTGATGAAATCAGGCTTCAGTCTTTACATTATGCTGCGCTCAGATTACGTGGCAAAAAACCTGGTGAAATATTCTCCTTAAAGAGACTGCGGTGTATGGAGACTAATTTACAGTTAATGATCTATGAGAAAAAACGTTTGTAAATGTGGCGCCCCTGAGGGTTCGACCGCCACAGGAAGGCTGCACTTCTCCAATGGAGTGTGGTGTTCCTCCTCTGAGGTAAGCCAGTGTGATGGTAGTGACCTAGCCTTTTGCATCCAACACCACATTCCACCAGAGGGAGCTAGTATGCACTAGTGCTGCTCCCCTGGTTACAGGGATACTGGGGAACACAAAGTGGTAGGAACCAGTTAGTGGGTGTGGGTGGAGGAACAGTTAGTTAGTACACTTCAAATTTCATATTTAATAGAATGCCATCTTTGATCTTGGTCCGTCTGTTCTCTGGTCTCTGACAGTGTGTCTGTCAAGTGGTCGTACTGTGCTGTCATGAACTGTGTGTAATGTGACTTCCCTCCGGGAGCGCAGATCCTGTGTGGGCCTGAACAGGCATGGGACACAGCCCTCGTACCCTGATATTGGGACGAGTGGTAGGTTGCAGACGAGGAATGTCTCAACCCGGCCGAGGACCAGGATCAAGAAGGCCTTTAGAGTGTGGCTCCCTAGCAAATGGGTCCCGGGGAGGATGCAGACGGAGCGGAGCACGCCACCTGTCCTCGCCTACCTGATCTATTCAGAGGGATACCGGCTGCAAGAGGGGTACCGGCCCCCGACACCCGACCTTGTACTCTACGTCCAGGATGGGAAAGCCCGGTTAGGCCCTGAGGATCCCGCTGGGCTTCGGATGGAGAGGAATTGCCACCCGAGCCCTACACCTGAGAGGAGCTCAGAGGGAGACCCGGCCTATCTACACACGCACAGACGGGAAAGGGTAAAGTCTGTAGTGCAGGAACACTCTGGTGTAGGGATGCTACCTCACACTGGACTTCCTCGGAGGTAGTCGGACCCCCGTCCCTGGTGGCCGCAGGACTCCGCGAGGAGCAGGGAGAAGCCTTGCGCTGCTTGAGAGAGAACTGTGAGTAAAGCCTTGGAAGTTCATCCCTATGGCCTCCGGACTGTTCATTACGTGCCATACCACGCGACGCGGTGCCCTTACTCCCCGCACTACTAACCCTCCTCTATCCTGCCTTGCCTGCCCTGAGGCCACGCTCCACCTGTGGGGAGCAGCAAGAACTCTAGCCGCCATGACACCGGGCCTCAGCGGACTGTAGCGGCGCTGGTGGCGCATCACCAGACACCACAGGTGGCGTAGTCGTCAATTACCACTCAACCCGGAAAGCCCTAACATCATTTTTAATGTGACGGCCCTGGGCACGGAACGGGTCCAGGCCACGGCCGCATCCCCCTGCAACATCTGACCAGGCTCCGAGTATCCCCCATCTTCCCAGGGCAGGGCTTGCGAGCGTCACATAAATATGTAATAAATAAAAAGGTTTTCCATTTATCACTTATCCTCCCTGCTGCTGATCTCACATTGTTCAGTACAAGCTGCAGCTGTCAGTCAGGCTGGGTGGGTAGAGACTGATACACTTGGACTCATGAGCTTTCCTTCTTTAGCTGGATTTATAAATATTCACAAATAATCAGGATTATACATCCGTTTTGTCATGGATTTTCAAAGTAAGTTCACCAGCCTCATCAGGTCTGTTTTTATTTACGTATTTAGATATTTGTGACAGATCCACTTTAATTCTTTATACATGTAATCAGCAATAAACCATAGAATGAATCTTTTTTTTTGGGGATATTTGAGGGTACCAGCATCACAGTACTGCAGTGACAGAGGTCGTACAGTATTGTAGAAACATCTCATTTACATGTAACAACTAAATGACGTCATGGAATAAAAGAACGATGGTTTTTAGGGACATAAATGTATCTTACAAGCGATCACGGTCCTGATTGGTGACATTTGGTTTCCAATTGTGCCAATTATTACTGTATGTAAAGTTGCATTAATTAAAATCAAGGATGGCTTCCCAACATGGACCAATCGTCATCACTGAGATCCCTCCAGTGGCTGTGGCTTCATGTGATTATGGATCTGCCCCAATCCCCTGACACCAGGTGGGCTTGCACTACATTCCTCTACCTGCCCAATCCCCATCATCTGTCCTTGCACTACATCCTGACACTAGTGCCCCCTATCTGCACCAGTCACCATCCCCGACCCCTGCACTACATCCTGACACTTGTGCCCCCCATTAGTCCACATCCCCTGCACTACATCCTGACACTTGTGCCCCTCACCAGTCCCCATGCCCTGCACTACCTCCTGACACTTGTGCCCCCCACCAGTCCCCATCCCCTGCACTGCCTCCTGACACTTGTGCCCCCCCACCAGTCCCCATCCCCTACACTACCTCCTGACACTTGTGCCCCCACCAGTCCACATCCCCTGCACTACCTCCTGACACTTGTGCCCCCCCACCAGTCCCCATCCCCTACACTACCTCCTGACACTTGTGCCCCCACCAGTCCACATCCCCTGCACTACCACCTGACACTTGTGCCCCCACCAGTCCCCTCCCCTGCACTACCTCCTGACAGTTGTGCCCCCCACCAGTCCCCATCCCCTGCACTACCTCCTGGCACTTGTGCCCCCCACCAGTCCCCCCCTGCACTACCTCCTGACACTTGTGCCCCCCACCAGTCCCCATCCCCTGCACTACCTCCTGACACTTGTGCCCCCCAGTCCCCATCCCCTGCACTACCTCCTGACAGTTGTGCCCCCCACCAGTCCCCATCCCCTGCACTACCTCCTGACACTTGTGCCCCCCACCAGTCCCCCCCTGCACTACCTCCTGACACTTGTGCCCCCCACCAGTCCCCATCCCCTGCACTACCTCCTGACACTTATGCCCCCACAAGTCCCCATCCCCTGCATTACCTCCTGACACTTGTGCCCCCCACCAGTCCCCATCCCCTGCATTACCTCCTGACACTTGTGCCCCCCACCAGTCCCCATCCCCTGCATTACCTCCTGACACTTGTGCCCCCCACCAGTCCCCATCCCCTGCACTACCTCCTGACACTTGTGCCCCCCACCAGTCCCCATCCCCTGCACTACCTCCTGACACTTGTGCCCCCCACCAGTCCCCATCCCCTGCATTACCTCCTGACACTTGTGCCCCTCACCAGTCCCCCCTCTGCACTACCTCCTGACACTTGTGCCCCCCACCAGTCTCCATCCCCTGCACTGCCTCCTGACACTTATGCCCCCACAAGTCCCCATCCCCTGCATTACCTCCTGACACTTGTGCCCCTCACCAGTCCCCATCCCCTGCATTACCTCCTGACACTTGTGCCCCCCACCAGTCCCCATCCCCTGCATTACCTCCTGACACTTGTGCCCCTCACCAGTCCCCCCCTGCACTACCTCCTGACACTTGTGCCCCCCACCAGTCCCCATCCCCTGCACTACCTCCTGACACTTGTGCCCCCACCAGTCCCCATCCCCTGCATTACCTCCTGACACTTGTGCCCCTCACCAGTCCCCCCCCTGCACTACCTCCTGACTCTTGTGCCCCCCACCAGTCTCGATCCCCTGCACTGCCTCCTGACACTTATGCCCCCACAAGTCCCCATCCCCATCATTACCTCCTGACACTTGTGCCCCCCACCAGTCCCCATCCCCTGCATTACCTCCTGACACTTGTGCCCCCCAGTCCCCATCCCCTGCATTACCTTCTGACACTTGTGCCCCTCACCAGTCCCCCCCCTGCACTACCTCCTGACACTTGTGCCCCCCACCAGTCCCCATCCCCTGCATTACCTCCTGACACTTGTGCCCCCCACCAGTCCCCCCCTGCACTACCTCCTGACACTTGTGCCCCCCACCAGTCCCCCCCTGCACTACCTCCTGACACTTGTGCCCCCCACCAGTCTCCATCCCCTGCACTACCTCCTGACACTTGTGCCCCCCCACCAGTCCACATCCCCTGCACTACCACCTGACACTTGTGCCCCCACCAGTCCCCATCCCCTGCATTACCTCCTGACACTTGTGCCCCCACCAGTCCCCATCCCCTGCACTACCTCCTGACACTTGTGCCCCCCACCACTCCCCCCCTGCACTACCTCCTGACACCTGTGCCCCCCACCAGTCCCCCCCCTGCACTACCTCCTGACACTTGTGCCCCCCACCAGTCTCCATCCCTGCATTACCTCCTGACACTTGTGCCCCCCACCAGTCTCCATCCCCTGCATTACCTCCTGACACTTGTGCCCCCCACCAGTCCCCATCCCCTGCACTACCACCTGACACTTGTGCCCCCACCAGTCCCCATCCCCTGCACTACCTCCTGACACTTGTGCCCCCCACCAGTCCCCATCCCCTGCACTACCTCCTGACACTTGTGCCCCCACCAGTCCCCATCCCCTGCACTACCTCCTGACACTTGTGCCCCCCACCACTCCCCCCCTGCACTACCTCCTGACACTTGTGCCCCCCACCAGTCCACATCCCCTGCACTACCTCCTGACACTTGTGCCCCCCACCAGTCCCCATCCCCTGCATTACCTCCTGACACTTGTGCCCCCCACCAGTCCCCATCCCCTGCACTACCTCCTGACACTTGTGCCCCCCACCAGTCCACATCCCCTGCACTACCTCCTGACACTTCTTAGCACCAGCCATTGACTTCTTCCTTCAGCCATTAATGTCTCACCTATACCCCTGCTTCCTCCTCATCCTCTGCTCCCGAGGGCGCCGCTGGGATATGATCTGCTCACTGTGTAATAATGATCTGACATGTTCAGCTTGGCTCTACTATAGCATGCAGAAATTCGCACGGCCGTGGGAGCGCTGGGGTTAAACACCCTTTCTTCGCCGGCCGCGCAACATTATCTTCATTTCTTAGAGGGGGTTAACAATTTTTTTTGGGGAAACGCAGACGTTAGTGTGAGGATGATAGCATAGAAAAGCGGACAGACATGTAATTCCTCACTATTGACGAGATGTACACTGCGCTCCGGCGCTGCACCGGTTAAACAGGTGTGGCCAAGTGACTGCTGTCAGTGTGCGCATGCGCGCCAGGGACATACACACAGCGCTGCTGCCTCTCCTATCAGAGTGGGGACAGGCGGCGGGTGTGCGGGGATCTAAGGCACCGGCCGCAGGATATTGGGCGTTGGAGTACTTCCCAGGGACCATCCTCTGAGCGGGACCCCCGGCCTCCCTGCGCCATTATTCCATGGGATGATAATGAGAGCCCGGTCGTGTTCCTTCATCAGCTCCTAGATGGCTCTGGTTACGGTGCAGCGATCCCCCACCCCCAGCACGACCTCCAGCCCCTGCGTGTCGGTGAGTGATGAGGACGATGAGGGTCCTATGATCCTTCCTATTGTCTGCTGCTACCAGCTCTTCCTGCCTCATAGTGTCCACCGGCGCCGGAGTGCGCATGCGCGGGAGCTGCTGCTGCTGCTGCTGCTGCGTCCTCGCCATCCTTATGCTTCCTTCCTTCCTTCATCTGCCAGGGCCTGCAATGTCCTGCACCCCAGAGGGACGCCAGTGGTGTGCACTGTCCGTGCAGATGGCATTGTGGCTGCACTGACCTCGTCTGTGCTGCTGTGGCAGTGTGAGACTGCCCCTAAGGGTTCACCTGCAGCTGATGCTGGGCCCTGGTATGGCAGCAGAGCTGTGATTTGGTTGTGGGGCTCCATAAGTAAATACATTGATCCTTTCTATTTTTGCATAATGTCATAGAATGGTCGCTGCCCATAGAAGTCAATGGAAGCGGTCGCCATAGACTTATGTATGTCACATGGCTTGTGTGCAATATGCATCTTGTGTAGTGAATTCTGGGTTGTGGCGGTCAGTGTGCAGTAACATTAGCCTGCAGTCTACCTCCTGTGCCCTTTAATGGGGTTGTCCACCTTTTGGGAATTATATATTTTTTTCTCATAAAGGGATTCTGTCATCAGATTCTGGCTGCCAGACCCACGTCAGCATGAATGGGACACCGGCTGCGTTACTGTAGCCATGTGTGTTTTAGGACACGCTCAGTATTTGGTCAGTATCTTACCTCAGTATTTGTAAGCCAAAATCAGGAGAGGATCAATCAGAGGAAAAGTATAATAGAAACATTTCACCACTTCTGGTTTTGGCTTACAAATACTGATGTGTGAACGTGGCCTTACTCTGAAACTGTGCCGGTGTCTCAGAAAACACCTATCTTGAAAAGCCGCCCTGGGGCTTTTTTTTTTCTTTTTTTTTATGCAAGCGGTTCATGAATTTGTTGCAAAAAATAAAGTGTCCTTTATTTTTGTCTTTAACAGTTTTTTTGCATCTTTTTAGCACCAAAAGTTGCAAATCCTTAAAATTGCAACAAAAAAAAGCATCAAATTAAGACTCCTCCAAGCAGGGACTGGAGCGAGAGGTGACACTTGGTAAAAGTCATATTTTCTGAAGCATCTGGATAAGCAGAGTTGTCGAGGGAAAAATCCCACAAGACTTAAAGAGGTTGTCCACTACTCTTACATTGATGGCCTGTCCTTAGGATAGCTCACCAGTGCCTGATCAGCCGGGGTCCGACACCCGGCACCCCTGTTGATCAGCTGTTATCGTTGGCGGCTGCCAGAAGTACTTACTCACAGAGCTGTCCATCTACCTGTAGTGGCCGCCGCAGGGTACTGCACATCCGTCTCCTATTGATTTGAATAATAGGCTGATGTACAGTACCAAGTCCCGGCCACTACAAGCAGACGGACAGCTCCGTGATGAAGTACTTCTGGCGGCCACCAATAACAGCTGATCGGTGGGGTGCCAGGTGTCGGACCCCGACCGATCACACAGTGATGGCCTATCCGAAGGACAGGACATCAGTGTAAAAGTAGTGGACAACGTCTTAAGGAAAGATACACAACTGAAAAAATGGCACAAAACGTATAAAGACGAAAGCCACTAAAAAAGGAGGAGCAGAAATGATGAATCGGGGCTTATGTGTCTGGGATGACTAGTCCCCTCCCCGCAGGGCACAGGTATTTCCTATACACACAATAAGGCGAGGAACAATCAGAGAAAAGGTATAATAGAAACAAGTCACCAATCCTGCATTTATCATCCACTCCTGAGAAACAATACTGACCAAATACTGATAGCGGGACCTGTCAGTCTATGGTAGCGGGGCGGGGAGAGACCGCTGGGGACCGGTCTCGGATTGGTCAGGTCGCCCCCTACAGACCCCGGCTGATCTTTCAGTGTAAAACCTACATAGCTGCAATAATGCAGTCAGACTCTGAAACCTGCCGCCTGTGGTTCTGACACATGAATAAGCTGTCAGACTCTCTTTAAATAATATAAAACATAATATTTTATATTTTGGCTTTTGTTAAACAATTATGTTTTGGCTTTTACAGACTTCTTTTTTTTTTTCCTGCGCATTCAACTTTGATGTGGTCATAAATCAGCTGAGAGGAGCTCAGAAAAAGACAGATAAGAGGACACAAAAACATTTGTGCAATTTGTCTGTGACTCGCTATTTTGGAGAGCTGATTTATTTATTTATATTTTTCCCCTTTTTTTTTTTTTAAAAAAAAGTAGTAAAATCTCAGAGCAGTCGCCCACAAGTCGCATGTTACTTGCATTAAAGACCACGGCAAGTGAGTCACGTGTAACTTCTGACCTGCGACGTAAAAGCCAACACATTTGTTTTACACATCGATTGTTGACATTAATACAGGAAAGTGTATTTGGCTTCCTGTTATTTGACGTAAAAATTGAATGTCTTATGGGAGTAAAAAGACAGACGAATGCAATAGAGATGTGAAGGGGGAAAAAAAAAAAAGTCTTTTTTTTTGTATGAAAAAAGGACAGTTTTGCATATGTTCTTCTGAACAATTTTGCATAGGCTCCTCTTTTGCAAACCATCTTGTTTGAAGGAGCTCACTGACAGATTCTTAGTTAACTCATTCTGCAGCAGTACAGATGTTTGTAGAAGGCAAGCTGTGCAAATTTTATAATGAACCCAATTGGAAAAATGTTCTTTAGATTCATGCTTTTAAAGAAAAAAAAAAAGTCCCCAAAGATGGACAACTCCCTTAAATGTAAACTGCATTCTATGTTATTGTGCAGATTCACCATAGTGGCAGTGTCACTCTACAGCACCAGTGGTCGCACCCTGGTCATCTGCGTGGAGCTTCGGCAGTGCTCAGCTGCCTCTTCTTGTATTGTGTGATCCCACACTTCATACTATCGAGGTCATGGTTGTGTGACGGCGATCCCTTCATATGACCTAGGGAGATTTATCAGTAGCGACGTAACATGTATGAATTTAGAGGTTTGGTAACCGGGGAACAAGCTGCACTAAAGTCCCACACGTGACATAAATTAACAGGGGCAGAGAGAGTTTTTCTGGTGGCACAAAGATTGTCGTAGGCGCTCTTAATTGTCTGGGTTTTACAGTTGTGCAAATTGTAGGTTGTGGTGTAATCCTGTAGCATCAGGCTGTACATTCATGTATCTCTGATTGTAGAGGTGTTTTTTTACATGTTTAAAAAAAACAAAAAAAAACAAAACCACCATCAGCTTCATGGCTGTCTGAAATTAGACACTTTCACATGGCAGTATTTGCCAGTGTAAGTTAAAACCAGTGGAACGGAAACAGAAAAGTTTAAGACTATGTTCGCACGTTCCGTTTTTGCTGCGTTTTTTTTTTATGCAAATTTTAAGCTGCGTTTTACAGTATGACCAAAGGTTATCAGATTTCAGAAATCTTATGCACACAGTGTTTTTTTCTTTTTTTTTTTTTTTTTCCCTGACGGAATTGGAAAACTGCCGCATGTCACTTGTTTCACCCATAGAAAGCAATGAATAAGCCCAAAAAATGCTGTTATCAGGTTACGCTGTGGTTTTGATGTAGAAAACCCAGGAACAACAGACACTAAACTATCAACATGAAAAACGCAGCAAAACCTCTTTTTTTTTTTTTTTTTTTTTTAAATTTATTTATTTATTTTTTTACGCAACAAATCTGCAGCAAAGCTGATCTCTGGCAGGAAATCGGCTGCGTCAAAAATGCAGATTTTGCTGCGTTTTTAGGCTATGTGCCCACGTTGCATTTATGAAGCAGAAAATTTCTGCTGCATAAATGCAAGTCCTCTCCCGGAAAAACGCATGTGGAATTCCGCACGCGTTTATCGCGCATTTTTCGCGCGTTTATCACGCGTTTTCCACATGCGGAATTGCCTTGCGTTTTTTATGCATTGGACAAAGGCAATTCCGCTTGTGGAAACACAAAATTAAATGACATGCTGCGGATTTTTGAACGCGGCATAAACGCTGCGGAAAAATCCGCAGCATGTGCATAGAACTTGCGGAATCCCATTGGGGACCATGGGGTGCGGATATACATGCGTTTTTCAAGCGTTTACGCTGCGGAAATTCCGCAGCATATACGCTTGAAAAATGCTACGTGGGCACACAGCCTTAGTGCATTTTTTTTCACTGTCCTTCTGTTTATTTATTCATGTACATAAAGGTCTATTTAAAAAACAAACCAAAAAAAACCATTCTATTTTGCCATCAAAAACTTTGCTGATACTGGAAAACCTATCTGAAAGTTTGCATAAAAATCTGCAGCAAAAAAACGCTGAAAAACATGTGTAAACATAGCCTTAGGCGTCGTTCAGACGTTTGTTTTTCAGTCGTGTTCTATCTGCGTTTTTCGTGGACAGAACACGCTCCCATTATAGTCTACGTGGCTGTTCACATGTCCGTCGTGTTATTTATTTATTTTTTTGCAGACCAAGTGTAGACATATCCAGTTTTGATCTGACGCGCCCTTAGAATCAATGGGTTCTTTAAAAATTCTGATAGCACATGAATGTCATCCAAGTGCTGGCCGCTTTTTACTGTTTACTGGGTGCAAACTGTTTCATGATAAAAATTGGGCCAAAGCACTCATGGGAAGATGTCCCTTTTCCACATTTCAGACCCCCTCCTTGTTTTGACTGCCCCAGATCATACAGGACAATACTATTATGACTCTAAATACGCTGCCTCCTAAAATAGAAATGCATGTCTGTACTTGTTGGTACTGATATGATTGCTGTGTGAATTTCAGTAAATGTGTCGTGTATCGCAGGTAAAATCCTCACCTATTTTTGTGAAGAAATGAAAAAACTATATCTTGATGGATAATAAAATTCCCATGTGTGATCCACATCTAAGCTGTCACAAGCCTGTGATATATTAAGCTTTAATTTCTTAAAATATCCAGTTTAGAAAAAATAAATGCAAAATATACTGCCGAAATAATGTATCCTCTACAAATTCAGTGCCGATGCTCCGGTGATCTCCAGGTCTTTGATTACAAGCAGGCAGCATGTGACCTCCATAGTTAGTTGTCGGTCGCCAACATCATGGACGTACTACTACTGACATCGTGGCTTAGAATATTCTTCTTTTTTTTAATTTTTTTATTTATTTTTTAATTATTTATTGGTGTTGGATAGGCGATAAATACCTCCTGTTGCAGTACCTTTTACATTTCCGATAGCCGTCGGTAGAATGCTTGTTTGGCCAGTAACTCTTCTTTCCGGCTCATTTGTACACCTGATCACTGGCCTAATGTGTATGTGTTTTCGGCATTAATAGGAGTGTGCGGAGCGCGTTGCTGTGTGCATGGGTCCTTCTTGTGGAAAGTAACTTATGGCGGCTTGATTTATGTTTGTGCTAAAATACTAGTGGCAAGTAATTTTATCTTTTTTTGGTTATTGGTGTTCTCTCTGAACCTCTGTATATATGACAACATCGGGATCATGAATAACGAGCCCTTATTCTGATGGAAAATGCTCCTGACCTTGGAATATTGATAGTTATAACACTAGTGAAGAGGATCCTAGATTTGCTAAAACATGTCCCCAAAAATATGGTTCTTAAACAGACGTGGAGGTGCTACATGGCTCATAAATACCTGTGTCATGCCGCCACCCCCCCCCCCCCCTTCCAGGAAGAAAATCAAACTTATAAGAAGACATTAAAGTTGCGGAGCGACTCTCTTGGTCATCTTGACATTTGGGTAGTAGTGACTTGTCTGCCTCCTCCTTGATTGACATCTTGCTCTGACTTCCAGTGGTGGGTAAGACTGTGTTTAGAGGGGGTCTAAACTATCACTTTTCCAGTATACAGATAATTATTAGAACCCCTACCCATGAGTAGTATGGGGGGACCTGGGTGCCCCATATTTCCCTGGTGACAAGATCACGGCCATGAGGATTGGAATAGAGCAGCTAGTCATGCATATAACATTTCAGTGTAAAGTCTATGGTCGTGAGTGCAGCGTAGATCTTCAGTGCCATAGACATACATTGCATTTAGATGAGCAATCAGCAAGCAATCACCCCACTAACCAGCAAAACCTTTGTTCATCAGGTGATCTGATCATATACAGTACAGACCAAAAGTTTGGACACACCTTCTCATTTAAAGATTTTTCTGTATTTTCTTGACTATGGAAATTGTACATTCACACTAGAGCCACCAAAACTATGAATTAACACATGTGGAATTATATACTTAACAAAAAAGTGTGAAACAACTGAAAATATGTCTTATATTCTAGGTTCTTCAAACTAGCCACCTTTTGCTTTGATGACTGCTTTGCACACTCTTGGCATTCTCTTGATGAGTTCAAGAGGTAGTCACCGGAAATGGTCTTCCAACAATATTGAAGGCGTTCCCAGAGATGCTTAGCACTTGTTGGCCCTTTTGCCTTCACTCTGCGGTCCAGCTCACCCCAAACCATCTTGATTGGGTTCAGGTCTGGTGATAGTGGAGGCCAGGTCATCTGGCGTAGCACCCCATCACTCTCGTTCTTGGTCAAATAGCCCTTACACAGCCTGGAGGTGTGTTTGGGGTCAGTGTCCTGTTGAAAAATAAATGATGGTCCAACTAAACGCCAACCGGATGGAATAGCATGCCGCTGCAAGATGCTGTGGTAGCCATGCTGGTTCAGTATGTCTTCAATTTTGAATAAATCCCCAACAGTGTCGCCAGCAAAGAACCCCCACACCATCACACCTCCTCCTCCATGCTTCCTGGTGGGAACCAGGCATGTTGAGTCCATCCGTTCACCTTTTCTGCGTCGCACAATGACACGGTGGTTGGAACCAAAGATCTCAAATTTGGACTCATCAGACCAAAGCACAGATTTCCACTGGTCTGTTGTCCATTCCTTGTGTTATTTAGCCCAAACAAGTCTCTTCTGCTTGTTGCCTGTCCTTAGCAGTGGTTTCCTAGCAGCTATTTTAACATGAAGGCCTGCTGCACAAAGTCTCCTCTTAACAGTTGTTGAAGAGATGTGTCTGCTGCTAGAACTCTGTGTGGCATTGACCTGGTCTCTAATCTGAGCTGCTGTTAACCTGCGATTTCTGAGGCTGGTGACTCGGATAAACTTATCCTCAGAAGCAGAGGTGACTCTTGGTCTTCCTTTCCTGGGGCGGTCCTCATGTGAGCCAGTTTCTTTGTAGCGCTTGATGGTTTTTGCAACTGCACTTGGGGACACTTTCAAAGTTTTCCCAATTTTTCGGACTGATTGACCTTCATTTCTTAAAGTAATTATGGCCACTCGTTTTTCTTTACTTAGCTGCTTTTTTCTTGTCATAATAATACAAATTCTAACAGTCTATTCAGTAGGACTTTCAGCTGTGTATCCAGCAGACTTCTGCACAACACAACTGATGGTCCCAACCCCATTTTATAAGGCAAGAAATCCCTGAGAGGGCACACCTGTGAAGTGAAAACCATTTTCGGTGACTACCTCTTGAATCTCATCAAGAGAATGGCAAGAGTGTGCAAAGCGGTCATCAAAGCAAAAGATGGCTACTTTGAAGAACCTAGAATATAAGACATATTTTCAGTTGTTTCACACTTTTTTGTTAAGTATATAATTCCACATGTGTTAATTCATAGTTTTGATGTCTTCAGTGTGAATGTACAATTTTCATAGTCATGAAAATACAGAAAAATCTTTAAATGAGAAGGTGTGTCCAAACTTTTGGTCTGTACTGTATGCTGGCAAAAAAAAAAATATTGTTAATCGGCAGCACATTGCCCCATGCAAAGAGATGTTCTGCCAAAAAACATGGTACTGTATAGCAGGGACGTCAAACACACAGAGGGCCAAAATTAAAAACAAGGACAAAGTGGCGGGCCAACCAGTATACAGGGGTAACGGGCCCCACGTGGTCCTCCATACAAGGGTAACGGGCCCCACATAGGGGTGGTGGTTCTGTTGTTGGGGGCCAAATAAAACCAGCCTGCGGGTCAGATTTGGCCCACAGGCCAGAGTTTGACATGTATGCTGTACAGGGACTGAACAATTGTATTTCCGATCCTTCTGTCCCAATCCCGATTTGATAAACTAGCACCAAATGACTTGCGGTATGTAGTTGATCTGCACTCAGTAAGTTGCATTGACCGGCCCAAATCGATGCATCTAAAAGGACTAGTAAAGTGACCTTCAGTTCTTCCTGGCGTTGCCTTGTGACCAGGGGAGGATAAGGATCACCGGCTCCTTGCACTGGCAATCATAAAGGATCTACCCAGTGGGACCTCTGATAATCTCAAGAATTGTCCCTGCTGAGTAGATAATGGATTAGTTTTATTAGATTGAAATGACATTTTTTGGTAACAGGAGTGTGCAAACAGCGGGGAGACCGTGACTAGTCCCAGATGACTCCTGAGAGCGTCACTGCAGGGACGTAGAACTTCATTTTTTGTCCCTCGATTTACATTTTAATCAAGGAAATGCCTAAAAAAAAGATATTTCTGATCCCGGTGCTTTAATAGCCCCATGTTTGGTGACGGGTTCCCTATGGACGTGTTATTTCGGCGCGGTGGGGCCTCCTTTTGCTCGGTGTATGTTATTTATGTATTTTCTAGCGACAAGTTATTTCTTTTTTGGGATTATTTTTGCGCTCTACACAAAATCCCTATGATTTCATTCTCCTTGCTTTGGAATGAATGACTTGCCATGTAATTATTCCCCTGGCGCTCTGCTTTAGCAGTCTGCTGGTTAGCACCCACACCAGCCGGGATGAGTGAGCGCCGCCTGGAAGCCGTCACTGGATTCAGAACCTTCATTGAGCTTTAATTTCCGTTGTCGTTCTTCCTTTAACCCTTTGCGTGCACAAAGCATTATTGCATTTTTTTTTTTTCCCCTTCCCATTTATTGACTTCTGGCTTTCTCAGCGCCGGGTAGTCTGAGATAATCCCACATTATCTGTTCTGTAGTCCAGCACCGCGCTGCATTTCCATGATACGCCGAGCAGCTGGCTGTGCTTAAAACATCATTTGCATTTGGCCAGGCAGCTGCTTATATAATGCTGTACACTGGTGGCGGAAAAAACCCTGCATAATGTATGAGTAGTAAACGTACTCATCTCTGCGCTTTCCTGGACGCAGCGCTCTGTGCGGCCCCAGCGCTTTATGAAAAAGGCTTAATATTAATGTTCTGGTGCTTTGTAGAAGACGCAGACATTATAAGAACTATTGAGCTATGACTCGGCCCATTATGGTCTTTTGACGTGCTGCTGTTACCATGACAACCCAGTATGTGTAGTAAATTGATTAGGGCACTTGTAGGTAGGTAGGCCTCATACTTGTTACACCCAGGACTAAGACCACAGTCACACATTCAGTATTTGGTTAGTTTTTTTACCTCCGTATTTGTAAGCCAAAACCAGGAATGGAACAATCAGAGGAAAAGTATAATAGAAACACGTCACCAATTCTGTATTTATCACCCACTCCTGGTTTTGACTTACAAATACTGAGTTAAAAAATTCACCAAATACTCAACGTGTGCACCTGGCCTTATTTGTAGGATTAATGTTCCTACTTTGTGCCACCACCAAGCTTGTGCACATGTAATAAATATATACCGTATGTGTTTGTTTTTTTTTTGTTTTTTTCTTTATGCCATCTGCTTTTGTTGTAAACAAGGACAACTTCTTGTAGTTATTTTGTTTTTTTTTCTTGAGGAAATACTAATATAACCCATTCACCCCAAACTAGAATTCTTTATTACATTTAGTAGATACATAGGCTGCATCCAGCCTTATGACCCTTAGGCTGGGCCCGGCTCCAGATTTTATTGGACCTCTTAAACACCTACCATGATTCACGATGCATAGATACAGCAGAGAAATATAGGTCTAGTACAAGGCCTAAATATTTCACTTACTACTTACATTACATACGTGATATCTATAGTAAATTCTACAATACCATACATATAGTATAATGCAGCCCACAGCCCTCCGTGTAGTGTAATGCGCAGCCCTCCGTGTGGTAGTATGACCAACGTGTAATCACTCATTTAAAAAAATAAAAACTGTCCTCCCCCTCTGTGCGGTGTCTTCTGAATCCAGTAGCTGACTTCAGCGTGCAAGCTACGGGAGCGCATGACGTTCACTGCCATGTGCCCCCTGTCACGTGCAGCTGCTGGCCTCTGATTGGCCGTCAGCGTGCATTGCCGCTCACGGACCCGATGGGTCTGTGCATTGCAATACACTTCAACTGAATGTGCATCCGAGGATGCACTTCCAGCTGAAGTATTTGCTAGCGTCAGTGGGCCCCTCACCCGCCAGGCCCGGGCAGTCGCAGCGGTGACCGTTGCGACTGTGGTAGTTGCGCCCCTACCAACGGCGAATGGGCTTTCCTGTTTGTCCAGGGCCCTGGCACTTGCCAAGGTGTGCTGGGTGGTGACGCCGATCCTGATGGATTTTTTTTTTTTTTCTGATTTTCATCTGTATGTCTGTTTTGAGTTCGTGTGCTATCCATTTTCACACTTGTATATTGTTTTATATTATTGGTCAGGCTAAAATATATACATCGTTCATCAACAGCTCTATTGAATAACATGGGTCAGTGTGCGATCTGATAAAAAATCGGACAGCACACAGCCGATTTATACGCTCGTCTGCATGAGCCCTTAGGGTGCTTTCACATTGCGATCTGTGTCCCCCATCGAGGCATATGTCTGAAAACAGTCTATGGCCCCGTCGGCGCATACACCTGTATCCCGTTATGCAGGGGATTACGAATGTACGCCCCGATGGGGACACAGAACGCAATGTGAAAGCATCCTTAGGCCTGTGGAGTCTGAATCGGTATAAAATGGACCGACTCCAACTCCTGAAATATATAATAAATTGGGTACAGTAGTTCAATGCAGTTTGTGGGGAATATTTTTTCATAAGAATTTGGGAAAGTTATGAAATGTCCTATAAATGTCTGTACTATTCCTGATCTAAGGGTCTAGACTTTTAGCTGAGATGAATCTGTGCTACAGTAAATGCATCACTTAAACATGAGCCATGTATGAGGGAGTCGGAGTTGGAATCAGAGGTTTGGGCCTGCTGGAGATACTGACACACGTAGACCCATTCAAATCTATGGGTCTGCGCACATGTCAGTGTGTTTCCACGGACAGTGTGCTCCACACGCTGACATGTCCGCAAAATGTCCCACGCTGAACACACACGGATGACATCTGTGTGTCATCAGTGTGACATGTACCGGCGCCTGGGAATCAGTGTAGCTAGCGCTGTTCCCAAGCACCTGGTGCTGAACGTTGTCCTCATCATGGTTGCCTGCCGGTGCTGTGATCAACCCGAGCAAGGGACAATGTTGAGAGTAGTATTCTGCTCCCGCTGTGTCCTAGTGTTTAAAATAAGAATAAAATAAAAAAATCCTTATACTCACCTGTCCGGAGATGTCCCCCGCTGTAATCCATGCAACCGCTGATGCTGGGGAGAATGAACCACTCCAGCGAGAGGGGCTCTGCACTAAGAGGAGCTCACTGAGTGACAGGACACCGCTCCTCAGCCCAGCGCAGCTTAGGGGCCGCTCGCTGGAGTGGCTCATTCTCCCCGGCTCCTCGGCGTCAGCGGTCGCATGGATTACAGCGGGGGACGTCTCCGGACAGGTGAGTGTAAGGATTTTATTCTTATTTTTATACATGGACAATGCGGGAGCAGACTACTACTCCCAACATTGTCTCTTGCTCTTTCTGATCACAGCGTGAGCAAGGGGCAATGATGAGGGCAGTGTTCAGCACCCAGCGCTTGGAAACAGCGCTAACTGTACACTGATTCCCAGGCGCCGGTACGTGTCACACTGATGCGGCACATGGTTGCTACACATGGACATCTCCGGTACGGGTTTTTCCGGTATCGTGAACTTGTGAAACTGGCCTTAGGCTAAGGTCTCATGAGCGTAGAAAAAGTCAGTTTCATCCAGAAAACTCGGACTATTCATTTTATATTTTTTCTGCAGTAGTTATGAATAATTTGCAAGATCATTTACAGTTTCCTTCATTTCAGAATTGCAGTGTATACATAAAAATCGGATGCTGTACATATGGAATCCATTTTTTGCGTACCCATAGACTTGAATTGGCAAGGTTCATCTGAGACACAGAAGAAACTGGTGCATGCTGCAAATTTTTTTTTTTTTTTTTTCCCACATGCCGATTTGGTTTGTGGGGGTGGGGAATCACTCGTTTGCACAGCCCAATTGCATAGAATCTGCTAGAAGGATTTTACCCCCCCCCCCCCAAACGATTTATATGTGCATGTAGCTCTTTCGAAGAAAGTCCAGAAAAACATTTACATGGCCAGTCCGATCCTCCGTTACTTAGAAACCAGCATTTCAATTGATGTGCAAATGAGGCTGTAGATCTGAAGCCTCTGTCACTCCAGCTCTATTTCCCCATCCAGCACCATCTCCTCCTGCTTGACTGACAGCCTCTATGCTCTGACTTCAGGAAAGAAGGTGTTTTTTTACTTGAAGGAATACAATAATTTTCTAAAATAGATATTTATCATGGCTGATGCTTTATAACAGTCACAACAGCACGCTAAGGACTAGGTGTGAATATGTCTACTTGGCTGACTGCTATAAGATCCTCTGCAACCAACAGGACTTATAACCATGGTACATACAGTATTAAGAACAAATATATGCATACATGCATACGATAATCCAGAACCTCTCTGGTCTGATGCCCAGTAAAAGGAAGTTTACTTTGTATGCATCATATATCTTTGGTGTAACTGATGCTTGATCCCATGGTGGTCACACGGACTTGCTCTGGCCTCGTCTTTATTATAAGCACCTATAATGATATGATATATACTGGTCGGCCGTGCACTTGTTCGTGGAGCTGCAGAGCCAAATGTTGGGAGTCCTGTTGCATGGTGTAATGCAGTGCTGCGCAGATTGACATGTTTAATGTAAAAGTCTGTTAGTCTACAGATCCAATCTATACGACAGCTTGTTTTGCTGATTAATTAAATGGAAGACGCTATGATAATCTGCTTTTGTCCAAAGTGATTTACGTAAGTGTATCTTTACTAAGATGAGTTCATCCACCGATCGTTCATTAACGCTGTGTACTTGATCCTTACGCCTCCTGGGCCTTATCCTTAGCAATTGTTCTTGTTTTGTGTTTTTATTCTTTTATAGCTGGTAGCTTTTATTTGAGGGACAAAGAATCCCAAATATTTTAGAGCTGAAAAAAACAAAAAAAAAAAAAACCAACCTCGCCAAAGTGCTGATACATCTGACTAGTCTTGCCTTACAGCCTGCAGCGGAAATCATTGGTTGTGCAGCCTGAAAATTGCAGTGTAATAAAGTGGCCCTTGATTATTATTTAAAAAAATAATAATAAAGAAAATATAATATCTCTCTAATATCTCTCTCTCTTTCGTTTTCATATTTATTGAGTTGAAACCTTGTAGCCATGGGCAACTTAAAAAAAAACAAATGGTATATATAATAATGTTTTAGAAACTAAAATATCTGCCCATGGCTACAGTCTTTGAACTCTTAAGTAAGAAAACTAAAGAGAGAAACAAATTGTTTTCCCCATGAAGTAGTGATCTTCCGGCACGCTCAGTATGTAGAGACCCGGAGAACGTATAACTTTCTTGCTGCATATTCTTTCACTCGCAGATATGGTGTGACCCTCTACATGAATGGATGTGCCCCTATAAATGTTTACACTCATTAAAGTGAGTTAATTGCTGAGAAATTCATTGTCTGGTAGCAAGATTTATTTATTTTTTTTATAGCTTTATTATCATGATATTTAGTAGTTCTTATACGCAATGTTATTGAACATGGGAAAATTGGGAATTTTTTTTACATTTTTTTGCTGTGATTTTTACTATCCACAGGCTGGATGGAAACCGCTAAGTTTATTGAAAAGCCCCAGGAGCAAAGGCTTTCATATAATGATGGCTGCTATTGCTGTTCTGTGCCTAATTACACGCAGAGGGAGCTGCTTATTGTGTGATTGCACGTCTCCGCTTCTTGATGCATGTGTCCGAACCTTCGCCCATCACAATGCCTAAAGGTCGGATGATTTATCTTTTCGGTGCCTATGTGGCTGAGTGTGTGTGATTGGATGTCAGAAGTGTGAATCTGGCCTTGTTTTTCTCGTATCTGTACATATTCGCGCTTGGTTCAAATTTGTATGTGTAATGGTGGAAAGGGGAATGCGCTGCGGCCAGACAAAAAGGATCAGGCATTAAAATTCAACATGCCCAATCCTTCACCCAACGCTTTCATCAATATTATCTATTGGTGGAGAGTCAGAAAGCCCCCTCCTCATACAGAGATACCTAGTCATCACCCTGAAAACTCTGTGTGTCTAGACTCCTAACTGCTTTGTAAGTGGCTGTAAGGCTTTATTCACGCTCAGTGCTTTTGTCAGCGGGCTAATATTTGCTGATAATCAAAACTATATTCTGACTTTTTTTTTTCTAAATGCAACACGTGCTAGATATGACTTTTCGAAACCGCTCTCCACCCATAGACTCGAGATTTGACACTTTTTCATTCATTAAAGGGATTGCCCCCCCTCTTTATAGGTCCACCGCCTATTATAAAATAAAAACGCACCGATAAATAGATTGGGGGGTCTCTGTGCTGCAACAGCGGAGAGTAAAGGGTGAAAATTACATGAATAATCTTTCATGTATGGCCACCGACGTTCAGCTGGTACTTTTATCTTGATGGAAAATTTTTCAGTTTTACTGTAACTTACAAGTTTGTGTATTTATTTATTTTACTCACTTATATAGCAGAATTAATTCTACAGCTCTTTACAGACATTATCATCCCTGTCCCCATTGGGGCTCAGTCTACATCCCTTATCAGTATGTCTTTGGAGTGTGGGAGGAAACCGGAGAACCCGGAGGAAACCCACACAAACACGGGGAGAACATACAAACTCCTTGCAGATGTTGTCCTTGGTGGGATTTGAACCCAGGACCCCAGTGCTACAAAACTTTAGTGCTAACCACTGAGCCACCGTGCTGCTGTGTATAATAATTTCTCTACTTGGCTTATGACTACGTGGGGATGGAAGAGCCGGTGTATCGGGTGCGTGCACGGCCCCTGCTACTTCGGTGAGGTGAGCCCCGTGTCCTTACTGATTGTAATGCTTTCAATTATTCACCTGTATTAGAATCCGTGTCTGGCCGCAGTAATCGGTCAGTCCGCTCTGTCTGGCTACATAGGTGCCCAAGGTCGCCGTGTTGGAAGCCATTTGACTGTCGCTGGTGAGTTATCGCCTATTCAGACAATTACTGACCTCCCCAGACGCGCTGCTTCTCCTGATGCCGTTATTTCTAAAATCTCTCCATTATATTAGAGCCTGCGCTTGTGTGAGCAGTCCGGCCGGGCGCACACGTGCCATCTGTCATGGACAATGGGCTCCCTGATGGGGAAGCTGACAAGACGCAGAGTATGACTCAGCCAAGTCATGATGGATTTCTTGTACATGATGATAAATGATCTTTGTTTTTTTTTTTTTTTTTTTTTTAAGGCCTCATTCAGACATCAGTGGTTTTTTACGTGTGCAAAAAAAGTCTGAGTGCCATCCATGTTTGGTCCATGTGTCAGATTTTTTTTCATAAATGATTTTCACGTGTGAAAAAATAAATGACAGCTTCTGTTATCCATCACTGTTAATCACGGACTGATGCCGTCCACGTGTTGGCTGTGATTTTCAGATTCTCGGACATCTGTAGGATCAAAATCAAACAAATCTCCTTTTTGATTATTTTCTTTCTTTCTTTTTTTATTTTTTGCTGACACTCTTTCTGCAAAAGGAAAAAAAACATGGTTACATGCACAGCACCATATGGTATAGTGGGTACGTGTTTGATCCGCAAAAAGCAGACTCCTGACTGAGGCCTTAGATGTATGTTGGATGCGGAGAGCGCTAAAATGAAAAAATATTTTCTTTCTTTTTTTTTAATGTGGTTTTTATGTTTGTTCGTTTTTGTTTTTTAGTTCCAATCAAATTTGGAGGTTGTTGTGTGTTTTTTTTTTTTTTTTTTTTTTTATTTGAAGAAACAACTGACTTTTTGGTTCTTTCCTTGTGGAAAAAGAAACTGCACCATGTGAGGTATATTTGTGTTTTCCCAATACAACCATAGGGAAACTTTACTCAAAGAGTAGGTAAAGTGATTTTTTTTAATTGTGGACTTTGTAGCAGATACTTGTTAAGACCTAATTCCCTTTTTCAATATGTCCTGTACAATTCCTTTACCATTTAGGAACATATGCTCTGATATAACCATTCTTAAAGGGGTTGTCCACTACTACGACAACCCCTTCTTGATCTAAATATTTGGCCCCGATAAAATAAAAAAAACCTATTCTCACCTCTCGTGCTGTCACTGTTCCAGCGGTGTCGGCACTCGTGGTCCCGGGGCTCTATTGCGGCTGTTATGACATGTGGTGCCCGGCGCCCAATCAGCGCTGATGTCACTGTCTTCGGACTTTTTGAACATGAAGAGGAAGTCCGGGCTGCGGCTAATCCCTGACTTCCTCTTCATGTTCAATTTCGTACAAAGGCGGAGACAGTGACACCAGCGCTGATTGGGCGCCAGGCTCACAAGTCATAACAGCCGCACTGGAGTCCCGGTACTGTGAGTGCCAACACTACTGGAACCGAGCTGACACGGGAGGTGAGAATAGGTTTTGGTTTTTTTTTGTGTTTTTTATTTTATCGGGGCCAAACATTTAGATCAAGAAGGGGTTGTCCTAGTAGTGGACAACCCCGTTAGTAATTGTGACTTTTATGGAGCCTGATCTGCGAGGATCCAGTGATCCCGGATGTGGCTTCACTACAAGAGATCACAGATTCCCACTATCATATATAAGTGCAGGATATAAAGCGCTTTTCATGGTCTGATGGAAAATGCTGATTCATTAATTGCATATTTTTATAATCATGTAAAGCTGTCACTATATGTGTTCATTAATTACACGTACTACAGCAGCCAATTCAGTTGCTAGAGATGTAAAATGAATGCTTTATGACTCATGCCAGCCAGTAGTACTCTTGGCGCGTGTCCTGGATTTTCATTATTTTTTTATTTTTTTTTTTTACATGGAAGAGTGAGAGCCTTGCCAGAGAATCCCGCGGTTTCTTCTACTTCTTGACGTGCCGGTATCTGCTCTGATTCTACAGATGAATATTGTGTATCTAGACTCTTGTAACCGTTTCGATTGCAACTTGTACACAACTTCTTATCTTTGTGGTGTAACAGGACGAGGAAAATCTCAGGAGAGCTGCATGTACACGTGATCCAGCGAGGGCAATATATTATGTGGAAACGGCGCAGAACACACAGCGAGTATTGGGCACGGCCCCTATTATTCAGGATTGGATCTGTGCTTCATGCTCGTTGGGCTTTGTATGATTGTGCCATCCAAAGTGCAGAAGCCTCTATCGATGCCCAATGTTAGAAAGGGCTGGGGAGTTATATTTTAGGAACATCAGATGCGGATGTAGAGTCTGATGGAGCATATGGAATCGGAGAAAAATACCCGAATCAGAGGCATACAGAGCTAGAATAAAGGCTCCATTGTCCTCTATGGAAGCCCTATTATTGGTTCATTTATGTTCTCCCTGTGTTTGCGTGGGTTTCTTCCACGTTCTCCTGTTTCCTTCCACACTCCAAAGACATACTGATAGGGAATCTAGATTGTGAGCCTCAATGGGGACAGTGCCAATAATTGCTGTAAAGCGCTGTGGAATTAATGGCGCTATATAAGTGAGTAATAGTTTTAAATGTATTTATTTATAAGCCATGATACGTGCATAAGCCCCTAACCTCTGCTTTATTTTGTGATGACATTTTTCCTTTATAGTGTAATATCGCCCTAATCACAGAATTTTCTTTATTGGGCTGAACTAGTAGTTAATACATTTAGGACAAGAAGTGATGTGACTCCGGCCGCGGTGATGTCACACTGGATCAGCTGCGGTCTTGTAACTACTTGAACAATCAGATGCATGACTGCCTCTAGGGCATGTAGGTGCCTATCTAATTGTGTGGGTATTGCTCGAATGACGTGTGTTGTGTTTTTTTTTTTTCCTTTTATTCTATTATATCTGGATATTATTTCAATGTTTAGTCATATCCTGTTCAGTGTTTCTATAAAAGCAAACATAAAAAAACACACAAAGGAATAAAAAAAACTAAATTCCAAGCAATTGCTTCTATAATCTCCACCTTTTTTTCTTTTGGTTTTATTTTGCAATCACTATAAAGCAGTAGATCAGCGATGCCCCACCACATCCCCTTTCTTCCGTCTCATTGTCTTTGAGTCTGGCAGTAAGACAACTTGCTCCAGCAGATTTAAATTGTGTACAGAGCCTAAAAAATAATAATAATCTTTATTTATATAGTGCCAACATATTCTGCAGCGCTTTACAACTCTGCCTAAACAGATCTGCTGCATATACTTGAGTGGTGGGGGTTACCGGGTACAGCAGCTAAGCACCGATTCACTAGAAAAGTTGTTCAGTTTGAGTCCGCCCCCCCCCCCCCCCAAAAGAAAAAAAAAAGTGATTTTCTGGCTCTTTACACTGATTACATCCAACTGATGCTAGTGCTCCAAATGGCTGATCGGTCAAATGCTCAGTGGGCATGAGTTTTCATAAAATTATTCACTTTTCTTGAACTGTTAAACAGCTGGTTTTCTGTCGAAAAACCCCCCCACAACATTTGCACATTAAACAAAAAACGAGGAACAGGAGTATATGGTATAAATAATCATCAAGAAACATTTATTAAATACAACACTGAAATCACATATAATAAAACCATATAAGAGCAGGACAGATAAAATACTGTAGATACCAACCATAGAGGGCTTGCCACTTCCAGTGTTACCCAAGAAAATTTGCTAAGTTAAATATAATAGAATTTAATGTACTATGAACCAGCCTATTGGAAAAGTCATTGAGGGTATATACTGTGAAGTGAGCAAACCGACAAACCACAAGGGAGTTACTGCTTATATTGCGTGATTTAGGTCACTATTTTGAAATATGCCCAGCTGCAGTTGAAAAAGTAATACAAGAATTTTCTTACCCAAGGGGAGGCTGGACAGAGAAAAAAACGGATGGGGATGAACCCCCACTAGCCCCCTGACGCGCGTTTCACGTTAGTGAATAGTCGCTTTCTCAAGGCTCTGCTCCATTTACTTGAGTAGTGGGGGCTACCGGGTACTGCAGCTAAGCACCGATTCACTTGAAAAGGAGTTCAGTTTGAGTTAGTCTTTACACGGATTACACCCGACTGATGCTAGTGCTCTAAATGGCTGATCGGTCAAATGCTCAGTAGGCATGAGTCTTCATAAAATTCAGTTTTCTTAAACTGTTTAAATAGCTGGTTTTCTGTTGGGAAAAAAAATGCAACATTTACACTTTGTAGAAGCGGGTCCATAACTGGCGACCACCCGGCTGATCCATACACATGCTGCCAAACAGGCATGTGTTATCAATGGGCAGAGGGGAGTAAGCCAGTCCGAAACCCTGATGGCATCTCATCACCTAAGAGAACAAAATAATCTGGCGTCAAATCTCTGAAAGCCCCTGTACAGGATAGATGGTCATTCATTTGTGTGTGGGGGTCTTTACCCTCCAGTGGATCCTTGTAACGAACCTACTCTAATTATTAGGCCTCATAAAAGTTCAGTATCCTAAATGCCCCAGTAACTGTTAAGCGGTGCTGATTTTATAAATTATGAGCCATTTATAGAAATCACATAAACGTGATTGTTCAGCTTGGGATAAGACAAAGGGTAACGCTCCCGTACAGGAAGTCGTTCATGCTACGAGCCTTCTGGAATGCCGTTACCAAGAATGTCGACACGACTATGAATAGAAATGGCTGTTTATCCATCATTGCAGCATTACAGTAAGTGAAGGGTGACATTTAGGTGCTAGTCTAGATGGGCAACGCAGCTCTGTAACAGCGCAGAGAGAGTGAACGAGGTTTTTAGTGACCGAATACATCATCGTGTGACTCGCCTAATGGTGGGATGAACTAGGGATCTCTGTGTGCGTCTCTGCTTTTAGTCACATGAATGAGGTCCATATGAGTAATTATCCAGCTTTACTGTAATAGTAAATCACTGCAGTTATCACTAATTTACAGCCTCAAGACCCAAATCCCCCAAAGTGCACAACATTCAGCCCACCGACAGATCCGTCACATGGCTGAAAACAATGTTGGTTGATGGACCTCATTGACTCTAAAGACATTTCCACCATGGTATTCCTAATTTTACTTTTCATAGACTGGTGTTGTTGGATAGTGTTTGTAAAAACAAGCACTTTTGTCATTGACTGTTTCTTAAGTTTCAGCCATTCTTGAGCTGATAACCCTTTTTTTTTTTCCTTTTTGTTTACAGCTTGTCTCCTAGGAGACAGACCACCACTGCAGTCTAGTTTATAAGCACTGCTTCGATTTTGGCAAGGATTAGGAGGTGACTGCGAGATCGAGCAATCCTGGCCTGTGTTTAGAAGCTCCATAGAAAAGGTCTTGTAAGCACGGTGCATGTTTAGCCACCGCTGCTAGACCGCAATGGTGGTTATTCACCTACGTTTTGAAAATGACAAAAAGGAAAAAAGAGGAAAATGGGCAGATGCAAAAGTCTGGGCACCCTGCATGGTTAGTACCTTGTAGCACCCCCTTTTGAAAGTATCACAGCTTGTAAACTCTTTTTGTAGGCCAAAAGCATGCTTGATCCACCCTCATGCTTAATGGTTGGCAAGATGTTCTTTTCCTGATATTTTGTGCCCTTTTATCTCCACACATACCTTTTGATCATTGTGGCCAAAGAATTCTATTTTAACCTCAATCGGTCCACAGGACTTGTTTCCAAAATGCATCAGGCTTGTTTAGATGTTCTTTTGCACACTTCTGATGCTGACTTTTATGGTGAGGACACAGGAGAGGTTTTCTTCTGATGACTCTTCCATGAAGGCCATATTTGTGCAGGTGTCTCTGAACAGTAGAACAATGTACCACATCTCCAGAGTCTGCTAAATCTTTCTGAAGGTCTTTTGAAGTCAAGTGGTGGTTCTGATTTGCCCCTCTAGCAATCCTAGGAGAAGCTCTCACTGAAATTTAGCTTGGTCTTCCAGACCTTATCTAGACCTCCACTGTTCCTGTTAACTGCCATTTCTTAATTGCAGTTCGAACTGAGGAAAAGGGAAACTTGAAAACGCTTTTTCTTACAGCCTTCTCCTGCTTTGTGGGCCTCGACCGTTTCAGAAGATCACTGACTAGTGTATTCCGTGATCTTCTGCGCAGGCAAGTCACTGCGACTTCCTCCATAGAAGAGAGGAAGAGGCACGGGGCGTGCAGGGCACAGGCGCGGGACTACGCGCCTCAACTGCACGTCACAGGGCACTGTGACGTGCAAGGGAGGGGGGTGGCGTAGTAATGAAGAGGGGAGGTGAGGTGGGGATTCCTTCCAGGCCCCATACGCCCCAGGTCCTGGAAGGAATCATTAACATAAAGATATAAAATACGATTTCATAACAACAAGACTATTAATATGAGGCATATAGGTAAGTCTAGTTTTAACTTTTCTATCACCTGTATGCCCATATTAATAGGTTATATACGCCCCAGGGGGTGACAGATTTCCTTTAACCCTATGCATCTATCTTCTGCTCCACTACTGCTGCTGCGACATCTCTCAGAGGAGATGGTGACATAACGACCAGCCATAGCCACCTGACTGCTGAGACCACCACTCCATTTAAAAAACAGACTTTGGGACCTTCATTTGAGGTCCCAGTGTACAGACATACAGGTCCTGATTCATCTTTCTGGTGTAAAAATGCTTGAAATGTCACTAAACTTTTGCACAACGGGAAGTTGCTGAAAAATGTTGCAATTTTTTAATTTTTTTTTTTTGTGCCTGTCTTGGGCCAGCTCCGACTTATTTTGGGCAGAGGTCTGATGGGATATGGCCAAGTACGCACTACAAATGCCACCTCTGTGCTGTAAAATATAAAGAATAATTGCCACAGACATGCACGCCAGCCCCTGATCGGAGTAAGTTTCTGGCTGTGGCGGACGACTCTTAATGAATTTGACGCATCTTATTGCCACACACTGTTCATTAAGACCGAAGTACAAGGCGCCATAATGACTTGTACATTTCTCTTGTCGTGTACACACAGGCTTTAGAGCATAATCACACGCAGCAAGAAAAACATGACTGCGCCTTCTGCACTGTGTGAACCTAGCGATACGACGTACGTGCGGAGGACTATCGCTGTGTCTCCTGCCATAAAACTGAGCGCGTTCAGAGTCTGATTAGGATTGACGTTGGGATGGACTTTGGTTTGATCGTTCTGGTCGCTTATGTTGCGGTCTGCTCTCCTAGAAATGATTATTGTGCAGATTTCGTGTTGTCGGCACTGTTTATATAGAAGGTGAGTTGTGTTTGCACAGCTCTAATCTCTGTCATTAGCCAGGCGGGATACCCCTTTATTGCCAGCACCTCTAAACCACATTACTTCTGTCTCTCGTGTTGTAATCCATATAAAGAAGATTTTATAGATTTTTGCATGAGGCAATGGAATAAAGGCCGGACGCCACTGACCCTTTATTGATTGAGCTATATCAGACCTGCTCGCTATTTGTGATAAAAGGAATGAATAATGCGCGTTGCTGATAACTAAGCGAGCCTCCATTATATCCAGTAAGATCGTATGGGAAATGCACAGGAGGAAAATGCTGTAGCTTACAACTCAAATCTACATAACTGAGGAAATATACTGTGTGTGTGTATGTGTATATATATATATATATATATATATATATATATATATATATATATATATATATATATATATATATATATATATATATATATATATATATATATATATATATATATATATATATATATATATATATTATAGCAGCACTAGTCATCATAATGGGGAATGCTCGCTGCACCGGGTAAATCAAAGCGCACCAGCAATGTCCTTCCGGTATTTCTTAATGCTGCAGTTTATTACACTTCATAAACCACAGCTCACACAGTCCATCTTAGTCCGCCACCGGCATGTTTACACACTTAACATCCGGGAGTCTCTCAAGTAGCAGACAGGCCCAAGTGGCCCAAGTAACAGCCTTCAGCAAGGTAATAAAATAGCAATGTCCATATAACACAAGGTATTACCTTTGCCGGGTTTAGCTGTCTCAGTCCATTACTCCGCCACCACTGTGGCTTTGCGGCTTCCCAGGTCGGGGTCTCCAGCCGTCGTTCCCTCAAAGGCCACTGACATCCACACAAGATCCAGGCTCTGCCTTTCAGGACTCTTACTCAAGCCTCTGCCTTCCAAGGCCACTAGCATCCACACAGGATCCAGGCTCTACCTTTCAGGCACCAGGCTTCACTCGGCCTCATTAGGCCTCACACGGTCGGTGTCCCACACACACGGGAACAGGCCTTACGCCTCTCACAGAACACACCTGTCTCCCATCAAGCAGGGTTTATATATGCATCCCGTGCACACACACACACACACACACACACATACTGACAGGACCTTGCTAATGTCACAGTCATGTGATCAGACAGACATTCTGTGCGCGCAGGACCTGTGCTATGTCACAGTCATGTGACCAGTCACCTGAGGGGGAAGGTACATGGTCAGGTAAAACACATCCTGGACCATTACCGTAATGCCAGCAAGTCGCTGCATTACAATATGTGTATGTGTGTATATGTATGTGTGTGTATATATATATAATATATATATATATATATATATATATATGTATATATATATATATATATATGTATGTGTATATATATATGTATGTGTGTGTATGTGTATATATATATATATATATATATATATATATATATATATATATATATATATATATATATATATATATATATATATATATGTATATGTGTGTGTGTGTGTATATGTACAGTTACCACCTATAATAAAAAAAAAAAATTTTTGTGCAACTTCACAGCTGATTTCATTAGTTGCAATGCCAAGAAATCTACTGCAAAATCCTTTGTGGAAAAAGTCTGTTGGATGCTGTCTGTTTTTTTTTACCAGATGATCATTTTAAAGGGGTGTTCTCATTTAGTAAGATGTTTATCAAATCCTATATTAGGGAGTTCTGGGGGGCCCTATACTGAATTACTTCGACAACCCATTTATTGGGATGGACACAGTGGAAGCCTTATTTCTGTGGTAGTGGCACTGCAAGGAAATCAAATTTAGGCTGAATGTGAATTTGGGGTACATTTAGACTAGTGTATCCCTGCAGAGATCGGCTGTGTGGAAGCAGGTCGTCTGTCGTTTAATAGCCTGCTTAGACAAGGTCGATCACAGTTCCCATGTGTACAGAACAATCTGTAATTCTGTGATTTTTCTGTGCGGATAGACTGTATTTATTCTCGGCAGCACAGGACGTTTTGTACACAAGACAATGTGCTTCAGAGAACGATTCTGATTTTTAAGAAAGCTTAAAAATCACTGCACCTGACGAACGAGTGTTTTTTCCCAGGCATCCGTTTATTGGCAACCTGTTTACACTGCCCAACTATCGAAAACGAGCGCTCGTTCCCAATAATCGGCCAGTGTGAAAGCACTCCTAAGACCCCCATACACATGTATGGGAGAGTCAGCTGAGATGGTGGAGAAGCATTGTTTGGGTGACAGCTATCTAATGTCTTTGGCTAGCCTTGGGATAAGTGCAAAAGACTTATTTTGGATGTGTGCTAACCTGGTGAGTTTTTCAGGAGTAAGACTCTTCAGAACTTGCCGGTGTCTTTTTTTTTTATTTATTTATTTATTTATTTTCTTTTATAGCTTGGTGTGAATAAGCTAGTGAGCGTCTTCCAAGCAAAAGCCGCCTGAGGAATGGTCAGGTCACTTATTTTTACAGCTTGGCGTCTTTGGAGACTTGAAGCATTTAAACAAAGCTCTCAAGACTGAACAAATGATCAGCAAGTCACATTTACATTGCAATGTATATGTTCTTTCTTTTTAGCGTTTATTTAGCGCTTTAGCATGCGGGTTACAGAGCAGACCTGTCTGAAAGATGTCTTTTGCACTTGTGATATACCCTTAATGTCGGGTTTCCTTGCAGATTACAAGGTGGGGGTCCCCAGCATGGGTGCACATTGTGGTCAGTTTAATAACTTAGGGACTTCTTACAAGTAGGGTTTATCCAAAACGGAGAGCCCTGATAAGCATGTCCTTTCATTGCAAATCCACTATGAATTTTATTGAGCTAAAATCCACTGCACATTACTTTAGCAGCGTAGTGAATAGGATTTTACTAAATCTCATTCACATGCAGCAGAGAAAATACGACCCACTGGATGTGAAATTTTTAGCGTCCATTTGAACTTTAATGCAAATCGAGAAATATGCGGCAAATCTTCACCATTTCTCCAATTAAATCTGCAGCGGATAGGTATGTGAGAACATCCATAAGGCTGTGCTCACACAGAGGGCTTTTGAGACATTCAAAAACTTTATTTTTCTTCAAGAAAAGATAAACTTTGAACAAAAAAAAGGGGATCGGTTTCTGAAATTTTTTTTTTCTGCTTGAAAAGTTTTGTGAAATGATTTTGCAGAGTTTTAAACCCTTACCACCCCTTAGTGTTCCTTTTGTAGCCTTTTTATTTGACACTGGCTAGTTTAAAGTGGATCGTGATAGAATCTGTTCCAAAGAATGAACATGCACTTTTTTCTTTTTCCCTCTATCAGTCTTTGAAAGTCTTTCAGAAAAAAAAACTTTCAAAAACTCTTTATATGAATCACAAAAGTGGATTTCCCATACAAATGATTTTGAGTACTTTGGAATCAATCCACTAAAAAAAAAAAAAAAAAAACTCCTCAAAGCTCAGTGTGAACATGGCAGAGGAATCCAAAGAAACTTACATCAGTTAGTGATATCATAAAGCTCATTTGTTAACTTCCCCAGACCATCCATGTTCGTGTTCCCATGCATAATGTCAGCTGTTCAGACCTGTTAGGTGTTTTGTACATATTAATATATTTAGTAATGTGATTCTACAGAAGGTCTCCTTGGTAAAACTGCACCTGATAGATATTAGTAGAGGAAATGTTGTCATCAGAACCTGACAGATGTGCAGCCTCCGGCTTTGGCTTGTGAATTCCCAGTATTCCTATCTCGCATAGATGTTACACTTTTTTTTTTTTTTTTTTTTAAATACACTTTTTCCTTTTAAAGGGAACCTGTACCTTGATTCATGTTGCCTAAACCACGGGTAGCATGAATTTGAGCCGGGCTGCACGATTGCAGTCAGGTATATTTCTCTGAAACGCAGCTTCTTGTCTGGTGTCGGACCCTGGGCAGCTTCTTCCTGCATCGGTCCAAATGATTGACAGGTCTCTCCATATCTCTCACACCCTCATACACGAGACCTGTCAATCATCTGGAGTGGTGCAGGGAGTAGCCAGCCGGGGAAATAATCGTCCAGAGTTGCCAACTTTACTTTTTATTTATATCTGGACAGGTTTTACGAAATTCAATGTTTTTTACGGACACGCTGGAAAACCATAGTAAATTATTGTGATAAGTGATCCATGTCTACAAGCCAAAATTCTGATATGAAGACATCAGCTGCATTCACTGGGAACTGTAAAATGATAATTACAGCCATAATCTGTATAAATTTCTTCCACTTTCAGAAAATCATGGACTCCTTAAATTTTTATTTTTAACGGACAGGACAAAAAGTATCCTATTTTTATGGATTGTCCTGGGATTTCTGGACATTTGGCAACCCAGGTCTCATCTCTGGGTACGGTTTACGGCTGGATCTTCAAACTATGTTTCAACATTTCAGAGAAAATATACCTGGCTGTAATCATGCAGCAGGCTCTGATGCATGCCGCTCGGGGGTTGGGCTCTGATGCCTGCCGCTCGGGGGGTTGGGCTCTGATGCATGCCGCTCGGGGGTTGGGCTCTGATGCCTGCCGCTCGGGGGGTTGGGCTCTGATGCCTGCCGCTCGGGGGGTTGGGCTCTGATGCCTGCCGCTCGGGGGGTTGGGCTCTGATGCCTGCCGCTCGGGGGGTTGGGCTCTGATGCCTGCCGCTCGGGGGGTTGGGCTCTGATGCCTGCCGCTCGGGGGGTTGGGCTCTGATGCCTGCCGCTCGGGGGGTTGGGCTCTGATGCCTGCCGCTCGGGGGGTTGGGCTCTGATGCCTGCCGCTCGGGGGGTTGGGCTCTGATGCCTGCCGCTCGGGGGGTTGGGCTCTGATGCCTGCCGCTCGGGGGGTTGGGCTCTGATGCCTGCCGCTCGGGGGGTTGGGCTCTGATGCCTGCCGCTCGGGGGGGTTGGGCTCTGATGCCTGCCGCTCGGGGGGTTGGGCTCTGATGCCTGCCGCTCGGGGGGTTGGGCTCTGATGCCTGCCGCTCGGGGGGTTGGGCTCTGATGCCTGCCGCTCGGGGGGTTGGGCTCTGATGCCTGCCGCTCGGGGGGTTGGGCTCTGATGCCTGCCGCTCGGGGGGTTGGGCTCTGATGCCTGCCGCTCGGGGGGTTTGGTCAGCATGACTGATCAGGTTTTCTTTAAAGAAACCATTAACAAATTTGGAAATCCTATAAAACTTGTTGCCATTGAATCAAAGTGTCATGGATGTGATGGAGTAATGTCCTTCTCTCTGCCCTCATATCGTATGACCTAGCTGTTGTCCCATTATATTGAAAAATAAACCCCTTGAAGTACACATGTTTTTTTGCACCATCTTCACGCAATTACCGTATATATTTTCAACTGTTATCCACTTAAGCTGTTTTCATGGCAATTGTTGCAACTATTTTCTTGACATTATTCCCATTGAATTTAGTGGGGACTTCATGAACTGGTATCGCACAGATCTCTAATCCAACACCAAATTACTATTTCTGGATCTGTAGAGCGCCTCTGATTTATGAGAAAACACTTGGAATTTTTTGTTCAGATCCAATTGGAGTATGTGAGGGTAAATTTTTTTTTTTTTTTTTTTTACGCAAATGCCACTATTTTGGTGCATTAGAAGTGCATCTGTGCCAGGCGTGGCATAACCTTCCTATCTGGTACAGCGGCGCACGGTCCCCACCATCACACTGACCGTTCCGTGCAGTTTGTGAAACAAGTATCCGCTGCGGAGAAGGGAGTGCAGATGGCTGGATGTTTGTCCTCCGATTTCTTTTACTTCTCTTCAGAAACTATTTGGACTATCCTTCCTTCTCTGCTGCCGCCCGGCTGTGCATGTGGGTCTTATGATGGAAGCATGTGAGAGCACATGCCGTCGGCTCTCGTTTTTTTCTTTTTTCTTCTTCCCTCTTCTCAATTAAGCTTCCTGAATTCCGGGCATCAGATGAGACGGTCCCTCCAGTATAAAAGCATCAAGTCCTTATTAATTTTTATTCAGATCTGCACTGTTTTGTTCACTCTCTGCTTCAGCATCATTACGTAGTCCGTAACTTTGGAAATATTGCACAATTATTAGAAAAGAAGACAAACTGCTCTTTTACATCCACATAAAAAATGCCCAGCTGTAATAGTAGACTTTTCCAATGGACAAGAGCAAAAAAAAAAAAAAAAAAAATTTAAAGTGGTAGACCTCTCCTCATTAATGGGCAAAAAGTGCTTGTGAAAGTAAGCAACTTTGCAATTTTTACCACTTATTAAAAATCCTCCCTGTTCTCAAGAACTGAAGTAGTATTCATCCCATGGTTTAAAGTTTGATGTCAAGGTTATCAGCCACCTCTGTGGTGGCTGATTTCTTAGTTAATAATAATAATCTCTTTATTTATATAGCGCCAGCATATTCTGCAGCGCTTTACAATTCAGACAATTTACAGACATTATGGGCACTGTCCCCATCGGGGCTCATAATCTACATCCCCTATCAGTATGTCTTTGGAGTGTGGGAGGAAACCGGAGAACCCGGAGGAAACCCACACAAACACGGGGAGAACATACAAAAGCCTTACAGATGTTGTCCTTGGTGGGATTTGAACCCAGGACCCCAGCGCTGCAAGGCTGAAGTGCTAACCACTGAGCCACCGAGCAGCCCTAAGTTAAGGAGCGCGTTCCCTGTACAGCTAGAAGCGCTGCTCTGAAGCCTTACTGATCCGGACAGTTTCAGAGCTTTTGTGTGTCTCTGATGCTGCAGAGGCAATGTGGCCTCTGCTAGTTTGAGTGTTTTTTATGTTTCTTTTTCTGTTTATCTGCTCATTATTGCAATGCCTGTTTTTTTTTTTTTCTTATGTGCATAGTATTTGTATTTCTTTTGATCGATTTGCTTATTTTGTGCACTTTTGTTTTTGATTGTTTCTACGCCCCTAGTACTTGCAGAATATGTTTGGCCAATTCACAAAATGGAGATCTTTTTTTTTCCTATTACTGTCCTCACATTTACCGTAAAACTAAATGAGAGCAGCAGAAACTTTGGTAAATGCAATACCTATCAAAAGTTTGGACACACCTGTTCATTCATTGATTTTCCTTGTGTAAAGTGCTCATCAGAGTGAAAGGGGGGAACTTTGAGGAATCTAAGGTTCAAGACATATTCTGGATTGTTTCACACTATTCTTTACTCCTTGCTTTCATGTGTGTTCCCTCTTGGTTTTGCTGCCTTCAGACTGAATCTTACAATGTGCACATTCCAATAGGAGTAAGGAAACCCATTGCATGTATAATCCAGTGGTAACTGTATAAGTTGGCGCATCTTTGACATATAATGGCCCATTAAGAAGAGACAATAATTGAATGAGTGTCCCTAAGAGCACCTGCAATCAACTATTGACTCCTCTGTTCCAATGATTTTAATGCCGAAATACAAGCATTAGTTATCAGCAGCATATCGCCCATGTAAACTGTATATTTGCGGTCAAGAACATGATATTCTATGCTCACAAAATGATCAAATTGGCAATCATTCTGTGCGCCTAGAATGTTCTTCGGTCAGTCTAAACAGCCCAGTAAAGGACTGCTGATCAGCTTGTGTGTATATATTGTATTGTCTAAATGGGCCATTAGACATTTGTTACTTGGGGATTCGTCATGCACTTTACTCCAGAAAACTGGTGTTAAACGTTGAGTTGTGCATATGTTATGACTTTTTTGGCAGTTTTATGTCAACTCTACCAACTTTTTGAAAAGTTAGTGGCGCTTAGCCGATAGGACGTGGCCTTTCACAGCCCGGCAGGTTCACAAGAGTTTACGTTTCAAGTGGTGCAAATTTTAGCACCAGTGTACTCCAGTTCATAACTGGAGTACATTCTCTGACCCTGGCACACGGGCAGCTGAAAGATGTGCCAAATTCCGCATCATACTCCAGTGGATTCTGGATCAATAACTTCCAAATCCTCAAGAATGGCGTAGTACATTTTTGATTAATTTGACGTTTTTGGCACTATTATGGTGTCAAAGCTTTAATGAATTGGCTCTTTGTGTATAACGACATGAATGAATTCCAATATTTCTTGCATACTCCACGTTTTCGCTATGTGCCCACGCTGCGGAAATGAAGCAGAAATTTTCTGCTTCATTTCTGCATGTCCTCTCCCAGATAAACGCATGCGGAATTGCCTTGCTTTTTTATTGCATTGCAAAGGCAATTCCGCTTGCGGAAACGCTGCGGAAAAATCCGCTGCATGGGCATTGAACTTGCGGAATCCCCTTGGGGACCATGGGGGGCGGATTACCTAGCGTTTCACAAGCGTTTACGCTGCGGAAATTCCGCAGCATATACACTTGAAAAACGCATCGTGGGCACACAGCCTTTGACTTTTTTTTTTTTTTTGTGCATAAAATGATGGCACAGACTGTAAATAAATGAGGCCCATTTTATTGCACTTTTTAGCCAAATCCATTTCTCTAAATATTAGCCGTCTGTCCAGTATACTTTTCAGTTAAGAGGAGTCCTCCATTTTTACAGAAAACTGGGGAACAGGCAGTTAATACTTTCTAAGTGCCCACGATGCAGAAATGCTCCGGATTTTTTCCTGAGCGTTTCTGCATCTCCCTGGCAGAAAAAATGCATGCAGATTGTACATGCGGATTGTACATGCGGATTGTACATGCGGATTGTACATGCGGATTGTACATGCGGATTGTACATGCGTTTTTCCTGCCAGGGACAAGAGGATGTGAAGCGTTTTTCACATGCATTTCCGCATGCGGGCTGACAAGCACTTTCCAAGCGATTTTAGCATCACTTGGAAAGTGCTTGACAACTTGGTCACACTATATAAATCCTTGCAACCGGCATGGATTTATATAGTGTGACCGAAAGAATGATAAAAAATAAATATATAATTACCTTCAGATGGCCCCCGGTGTCCTTATCCGATCCGTCCGGTGTCTCACGGAGGTCTAAAAGTACCTTCGATGACATCATTTAGTCATGTGACGGGTCACGTGACCGCCGACGTCAGCGGTTGCGTGACTCGTCACATGACTAAATGACGTCATGACAGGTCCTTTTAGACCATCACGAGCTGCTGGGAAGCCAGGACGCATCACTATGGAGACAGGGGGCCATCAGAAGGTGAGTATAATGTATATTTTTTATTTTAAATTCATTTTTTTTTTTTACAGGTACTATGGTACCCGGGTCTGGAGGAGAGTCTCCTCTTCTCCAAACCCGGGTACCATCCGCACATAGAATCGCTTAATATCCGCATGTGCACATGTAGTGATGCGGATGTTATGCAAGTCAATGGCGGCGAAAATTGTGCGATTACGCAAAATAATTGGCAGTGCTGCGTTTTTTTCCGCAATAGTAATCTGCAACGGAAATTTCCGCAGCATGTGCACAGCAGATGCGAATTATCATTGGGGAACATGGCAGACCTTCTACCAAGAGTTTTTAAGCGTTTCTGCAGTGGAATTGCCCCTGCTTAAACTCTTAAAAAACGCATAGTGGGCACACAGTCTCAAAATGACAAAATAAGCTGTACATCCCTGATAAACCCCAAACTGATGAGATCTGCTATGGAGCCTCCTCTCTGCTGCTCTCCTCTGACTCTTCACTTTTCCGATTGCCTTTACCTTTTTGACTTTAGCAATGTAAGGGGAATGTCAGCAGGTTTTTGCTATGTAATCTGTGGGCAGTATGAGGTAGGGGTTAAACACACAAAATTCAATGATGTGTCACTTATCAGGTTGTGTGCTGTTTACTTACAGTGAAGGTTTTATCACCAGGACATTATCATTGCTGTGACTGGTGGTCACTTGTCTGCCTCACCCCCTCCTGTGATAAGCAGCTCATTATCAATATACAATGTACAGAGAGCTGTGGTTTCTGGGCGGTGCAGATTTCTGAGCTCTGCTACATCTAAGAACTCTTCATTGTGTCAGAACTGCTGCACCCAGTAAACTAAGTGACACATCATTGGATTCAGGATCTCTTTGGCTACAACCTGCTGCTGGAAGATAAGGTAGCAAGAACCTGGTGACAGATTCCCTTTAACTTATTGCTTTTATTATTATTATTATTATTATTATTTATGTATCTCTTTTCTTTTTGCAAAACTAAAGGGAGTGTTTGTTTTTTTTCCCTGTGAGTTTGCAAATACCAGTACATGTGAGTGCATCCTAATATCCAGGCAGGGAGTGATAGTAATTTACACTCATTTACTTGCCTAATTACATAGATAAACTGGCTTTACTGAATTTCAGCCATTCTGTGAATGTATATCCTATTATAATTATTGTAATTAACGTCACCCGCTTAGTAAACCTAGTTAAGTAATTGATTAATCATATACAGGTAAGAGATATGTACATATTTCTATTAGTCATTGCATTAATTGACACTTCATTATAGTGTTACTAATGGGAATCTGTGGTGATAATGGAGTTTTCTATTGTAATTCTGTTCTCAATACCCCATAATACACCATGTGGACATATATATTGTGCTCATACACATTACACCTACAGAAGCTTTTATCCTATTCTAAACCCATAGACCTTAATATGGGGTTGGTTGACCCTTTGCAGCTGTAGCAGCTTCCGCTGTTTTGGATAAATCGGCAAAAATTCCCACAGACACAATTCCCAGAAGAGCATTTGTGAGGTCAGACACTGATGTTGGATGAGACGGCCGGGCTCGTGATCTCCATTCTCGTTCATCCCAAAGGTATTGGATGGGGGTGAGGTCAGAGCTCTGTGTGACCAGTCAAGCTCTTCTGCATCAAACTCCCCTCAACCATGTCTTTATGGATTTTGCTTTGAGCACTGGGACACAGTCAAACTGGAACAGAAAAGGACATTTCCCAAACTGTTCACACAAAGCTGAAGGCTACCATTTTCCAAAACGTCTTGTTATCCTGAATCATTAAGATTTTCCTTCACTTAAACTAAGGGTCCTAAGCCAAACCATGAAAAACAACCCCATAGGATTACCTCTTCTGCACCAAACTTTACAGCTGGCACAGTGTGGTTAGGCAGGTGAAATTTTCTTGCCATTCACCAAACTCAGACTCGTCCATCATATGTTCTGTAGACTGATGAATCGTGGCTTCTTTATCAGACAAGTTTCCGCTGCTCCAGAGTCTGGTGACTGCTTTATACCACTCAGTCCGCCACTTGGCATTGTGCTTGGTGATGTAAGGCTCACATAGTTACTCGCCTATGGAAACACATGCCATAAAGGTCCTGTGCAGATGTTAATGCAAGAGGAAGCTAGGACTCTCCAGTTTAGTCATAGATGACCCAGTAGACTGACCGATTTACTCCTCCATTGGTGTATATTTTTATATTTAGAATAGTACATGCAGGTCTGTTTCCTTACTGGAAGGGGGTGAAGAATTGAGTGCAACTTTTGTCCATTATAAAGTATTTTTATGGAATACATTTGCAAGTAATTTTCATAGCGGCGTGAGAATGAATTATAAGCGGTCAGCGCAACCACAGCTGAGAGCATCTGATTAAGTGTCTCGTTATCGGCCCGCGCTCCGCTCGCAGTCTGAGCTTTTAATAACCTGTCTTCTTCTCGCAGAATAAAATGCCCTCACATAGGGATTGCCTTGAAAGCGCTCGCCTTGTCTCATCCTAATCTGATATTATAGACTCTGCAGTCCTTTGAGGTTTCCTCTGCCAGACAAACGTGACTGCATCTCTCCCCATAAATATAATTACACCAGGAGAGAGATTAATTGAAATACTCTGACTATAGGATCCGCTGATTATGGTATTTCGTTATACCGTAAGTACTTTGCTGCTGTAGATCTTGTCATGTATTGTGTGCTGGCCATTTTTATTTATTTTTTTCCTTTCATAATGAATGAATATTACTTTGGGATTTAATATGGCAAATTTCCAAGTGCGATTACTTCTATAGTTTTGGATAGTACTTGTGTCCACAGAATGTATCTCCTCCGGAGATTTGCCCATTTCTTTGTCATATGTCATCCATGTAAGATTATGTTCATACGGGGTATATACACTTTGGATTTCTCTCTCCAGACCTTATATCTGCCGTGCATTACAGTAGCAGCATTGGGGATGAGATAAAATCTTGTCCAAAAGCTTCGGAGAAAATCCACCAAATTGGCTAACGCTGCAGATTTGAGATTTTCACTAGTGCACTCGTCCTCTTCTACACAATCTCCCTGATCTGATGCGAATTTGCAGATTTTCCATGTGGTTATAATAATTTTCAGGGGTTATCTGGCGCCGGTCTATTCTGCGTAAGAGCTGGGTGGTGCCGATGACATTACAACCCCGCACACATCTGCCTAGGTGTGCGCATCATCTACATGTTCATTACAAGTGCACAACTCTGCCAGTCATGCATGTGTCTCAGTTGGTGTGGGGTCGTAACGTCATAGACACCACTCGCCTCTGATGTGGATGAGAGTGGCGCCGCCGGATATTCACCTTAAACAAGTTTTCCACGACTTCGAAAATCCCTTCTAAAATGTTTAAATTCCCTAAATAAAATTAAAGAAAAATTCTGCCGCTCCTCTCCTAAACTGACTTGGTTCCATCAATATTATGGCTGGTTTTCCCAACGCTCGCATGAAATTATCACGTGAGCGCTGCAGCCGAATCGGCAGTGTTTGACCAGATGCAGCCTTTACTATTTCGACAGAGCAGATGATGGCGCTGTTCTAATATTAATGAGCAGCAGACGATCGGTGACTTCTTATTGGCCGTAAGCGGTCATGCGAAAATGTCACGTCGCCGGTTGGGAATAGTTTTCAGAGAATACCTTTTATAAAAGGGTGTGCAGTATAGTCCACCTTCTAGGAACTTTTTTCTTCTTCACTGACCGAATATGCCAAAAATAGCAGCATACACTAGTGTCTTCTATAAATTGGATGAGACTCTCCCATTCAAGTCTGTGGTTGCATAAAATAATCGGATGTCATATGGAGCCACAGTATATCATCTGATTATTACCGATACATTGCAGTTCTGTAACAGGAAGCTGAAAAAAATGGTCATGTAAATGATTGATAGCAGCTGCTGCTGTAAAAAAAAACAACTTTTTTTTTTTTTTTTTTTTTTTTTATAATACGCATGACAAAAATAGTCCTAACTTTCTAGATGATACTATGAACTTTTTTTTTTTTATTTATTTTTTTTTTTTTATATCCTCGTGTGAACCTACCCTTAAAAACTTTGGGGCAGATTTATGAAAACTTGTCTAAAATAAAACTGGTCTTTCTTGCTACAGCAACTAATCCCAGCACATTTTTTATTTTTGAAGAGCACTCTAAGGCTCTGTGTACACCAGTCTTTTTTTTTTTTTTTTGCCAAGTTTTTGGTGCAGAAATTGAGAGAAAACTCCCAAGTTTTTGAGGAGCTTTGAAATTTGGAGAGTTTTTGCTCCAAAAACCTCCTCCAAAAAACTCCATGTGCACATACCCTAAGGCCACGTCCACGTATTTTACATCAGTATTTTGAAATAAAAGCTACACTATGATTGTTTGCTATGGACAACAAAGACAGTTTCACAAATTTCTCTCGCTCCGACCTTAGGAATTAGAATGAGAAATGTGAGCAATGGAGATGACCCGGCCCCCCTGTATGTGTAGTTACACAGCCGAGTGTGTATATGCCTTGATAACATTATCCCTCTGTACATGCATATCCCATTTGTTTCAGTACAGATGCTGCCGTGGATGCACAGCCCTTGACTGTGAATGCGCAGCCCGTGTCCTCCTTACAGAATGCCTGGGACCTATAAATATTTCCTCGGGTTCATCTCTTTTTACACGGCCAGTTGTTAACCTCTGCTGCATTTCACTGTTTCACGGTTTTATAAATAAATCTAAACCACTTGCCAAAATGACTGGAATTCACAACCGCGAGAAAAAAAAATGTTTGGGAGTGTCTGGCCGCTGCGGTCATCCAATATGTTATCTACTTGTATATGAAGAGCTAGAATATCGAAATCTGTTCTTCATCTATCAGAACTACTTAAGAGCTGCTGTCATCAAGTTGCTTTTTATGTTTTTGCACTTTTATATTTTTAGAAATAATATGATTAAAAATTGAATAGTGGGGTCCTGAAAAAAGGAATTTGCCACCACTAGACAGCAGCCCCTGACTATCTACCCTGACGTGAGATTCTTCTGGCCCGAAGCAACCACAGGTCTTCAATAATATTGGTCACCTTTGATGCCAAAGGGACCTTTTGAGGACCCCTAGTCTTCAGGCCTTGACAGAGACCACAACACCTGCATCCCCTATAGTTGCCCCCTTGGCTGCTTTTGAGGGGTTTCTTCCAGGTCCTTGTTGTTTCAGTAGCTATAGATTTTTTTTATTTTTCACTCGATTAATGCAGAAGAAAGCAGTCTGTCCTCTACAGCAACTCCTCCGTCTTTCTGAAATGTGATGGCCACAGAATTTTCCTGCTAGGTTCGGAAATAGGTAATGGTCGTACTATATTGATGGGACAGTTTGGGTTTCCACGTCTTTGGACATTTTCTTCCAACCTAAATGGGCATCTTTGTGAAGTCAGGGATAAATGTCTATAGTTTAGCCCAATAGTTATCTCTCTTTATGACCAGTTTTAGGAGATGTTGTGGAGACTTATGAAGCCAAAGCACTTGCAGAAACACTATAGAAGGCATATTTCTGGAGCTTTTTGGAATAAGGTATATGAGCCTGGGCTGTAGAGTTGGTTGTGAAGTCTGGACTACACTGTGTTCCAAATTATTATGCAAATAATATTTTCTCAGATTTTCCCAAATTACCTATATGAATTGCAGTCATTGTAATTTTCCAGTCAAATAACTATTAGAGTACAGTTGAAAGGCTTTTGTACAAACTGCCTATGATAACAGTAGATTTTTTTAAAAATAAACACTCAAAATGCATGTTCCAAATTATTATGCACAGCAGAGTTTTCAACCTTTTCATTTTAATAAAGAACAAAAAAATGGTCATTTTTGAAATTATAAGCATTAGCAGGTTATTAGAAACTGAAATCAAACAGTTTTCAACTCAAAACTTTATTCTAGGTGATGTTACATTTGCACATAGGACCGCTTGTTCGAAAGGAGCTTCTGAACTCTCTCGTCCATTGAATTTGTCAGGTTTTGGATGGTTTCTGCTTCTCTTGTTTTTATAAGCACTTTGCAATTTTACCATTTTCAGAAGTTGAGAAAACCTATCATCATTATTTTTTTATTTTTCTTTTCTTTTGGGATTTACATAAGTTTTAAAATATGTTTCAGTCCGTCTTGGGCCCTTATTTATATATTTTTTTTTTTAAACCCCCACTAGTGATGACCAGAGTACTCTAGTGATTAGCCGAGGCAATAACTAGTTTTCTGTCTCTTAGGCTGTGTGCCCACGTAGCATTTTTCAAGCGTATATGCTGCGGAATTTCCGCAGCGTAAACGCTTGAAAAACGCATGTATATCCGCACCCCATGGTCCCCAATGGCATTCCGCAATGTCAATGCCCATGCTGCGGATTTTTCCGCAGCGTATATGCTGCGGTCAAAAATCCGCAGCATGTTCATTAATTTTGCGGAAGCGCAGCGGAATCAATGTGCGGATGGTACCCAAGTCTGGATGAGAGGAGACTCTCCTCCAGACCTGGGTACCAAAGAACCTGTAAAAAAAAGAATAAAATAAAGTTTATACTTATCTTCTGATGTTTTCCCTCCGTCGCGCTGTTGTCTGAAGGACCTGCCACGTCATTGAGTCATGTGACCCACCACATGACTCAATGACGTCACCGCAGGTCCTGCACACAACAGCGTGAGCCGCTCAAGCCTCCGGACGGGGCAGAGAATGCATCAGAAGGTGAGTATAAAGTTTATTTTTTTATTTTTTACCTTTCTGAACAAGTTGTCAAGCACTTTTCCAAGTGATGCTTGGAGAAGTGCTTGATAACCCGCATGCGGAAATGCATGCAAAGACGCCTCACAAACGCTTCTACCTGGCGGGAAAACCGCATGTAATATCCGCATGCGATTTTCCCGCCAGGGAGAAGCGTAAAAAATATACTTCAGGTCCGCAACGTGGGCACATAGCCTTACCCTAGGTATCTTCATGCTGCTCCAATGCCATTAGTTGAAATTTCTTAATCTGGGTTGTACATGCTCAGAGGCGAAGTTTGTCCTTGAAAGCCCAGAGGAGTTAACTATCCCCCAGTAGTCCCATCACAATCTCCCCTCTACCTCATTAGGGAACAGGATGTGCTCTGTTGTCACTATTGGGAAAGGGGTGATTACTGTAATTACTATTGCAACAAGGTGAATTATGATTTCTGTGCAGGAAACTGCATTGACTTATTTTGTGAAACCCTTCCGTAGCTACTGGTGTGAGATGGGGTAATACTTCAATCACTTATGGCAAAGGGCACAAACAATACTGTATATACAATTACATATAAAATAAACGGGGTAACAAAAGAAAATTTCTAAACCTGATGTCACAGGAATGGCTCAGAGCTTAGCAGAGGGAGGTCCTCCTTAGGAAAACAGAACCCACAGTAAGCTGTACCTTCCAAGACTGACAAATGACCAGACCCAAATTCTGCTTTTTATTAGATCAAGGTTATGCCCACATACCTCCCCTTGGTGAGCTCATGTGGGGGCTGGTTGTGAGAGATGTGCTAGGTCTTTTAGAATCTTATGAGATCCCTAACTTACAAAATAACTTTGCCCCTGGAGGTCCCACATGGTAGATAGTCATGTTTTGTATCGCTATTTTACCTGTCTATAGAAATGAACCATGGCGTGGATAGCACCATCCATTGCACCAATATTTCAATATTGCAAGGGTTAGAATGGCCTTACGGTGATGTGAGAGAATTCATTGCGTTCATCCCTTCGATACGACGCTGGAAATATATCTCCCATAAATATTGGATCAATGCGAACCCCAATATTATTCTTCTCTGACCGCTGACTCCAAAATGGACAGTGCTTTGATCAGCGGAAGCTCTGGCCTGGGACGTGTACTTTCCCTGCTTCTGCATAAACGGATCCCAGTCTTGTGTCTTCTTCCCAGAGCAAATCTCTTGTCATTACCTGTTCACAGCAGGAAGGCCCTACTTCAATGGAAGTTGAGGTGTTGGTTCTTTCTCACTTCCCTAGTTATTAGTTTTTCTCTTCCCTAGCTATAATTAATCCCAAATGTTCATTGTGAGGGTGATGTGTACCCTTTCCGGAGATATCTTACGAATTAAAATTTTTCTCTAACACTGATTTTTACGCTTATTTTGAGTGTTCAGCAAACCTTGAGTTGTTTCTTCCCGGACTTCTGGAGGTAAGCCTGGTACATTCCCTTCTCTTATGATGCTGTATAACTAGGCCGAATAGTTGCTATTCATTGGCCTGGAAACTTTTTTGTTTGGCACCATAGATTTCAATAACCAGACAAATGCCACCTTGACCACTCCAAGAGTAAAAAAAAAAAAAGCATCAGTAGGGGCAAGAAGATTGTTTGTTTGCATTTTTTCCCACATAGAAAAAGATATTAAAATTAATTTCGTCCATGACCCTGAACCATGCAATGACTATTCTATAAATACTGCAATCACATTGGTCATCGGTCCGGGGGTTAAATTTTAACATGCCCAATCTTCCGTTTCTGGCCGTGCCGTCCCTGACGAGTAAATGTGTATGGGCGAAATGGGAAATGTTGCCCTTTGTCGTTTTTAGTTTATAATGTGTGTAATACCTTCTTTTCCATGGTCTGCGCCAGAATATACACTGCTCAAAAAAATAAAGGGAAAACTCAAAATAACACATCCTAGATCTGAATGAATGAAATATTCTCATTGAATACTTTGTTCTGTACAAAGTTGAATGTGCTGACAACAAAATCACACAAAAATCATCAATGGAAATCAAATTTATTAACCAATGGAGGCCTGGATTTGGAGTCACCCCCAAAATTAAAGTGGAAAAACACTACAGGCTGATCCAACTTTGATGTAATGTCCTTAAAACAAGTCAAAATGAGGCTCAGTATTGTGTGTGGCCTCCACGTGCCTGTATGACCTCCCTACAATGCCTGGGCATGCTCCTGATGAGGTTGCGGATGGTCTCCTGTGGGATCTCCTCCCAGACCTGGACTAAAGTATCCGCCAACTCCTGGACAGTCTGTGGTGCAACGTGACGTTGGTGGATGGAGCGAAACATGATGTCCCAGATGTGCTCAATCGGATTCAGGTCTGGGGAACGGGCGGGCCAGTCCATAGCTTCAATGCCTTCATCTTGCAGGAACTGCTGACACACTCCAGCCACATGAGGTCTGGCATTGTCCTGCATTAGGAGGAACCCAGGGCCAACCACACCAGCATATGGTCTCACAAGGGGTCTGAGGATCTCATCTCGGTACTTAATGGCAGTCAGGCTACCTCTTTCGAGCACATGGAGGGCTGTGCGGCTCTCCAAAGAAATGGCACCCCACACCATTACTGACCCACTGCCAAACCGGTCATGCTGAAGGATGTTGCAGGCAGCAGATCGCTCTCCACGGCGTCTCCAGACTCTGTCACGTCTGTCACATATGCTCAGTGTGAACCTGCTTTCATCTGTGAAGAGCACAGGGCCCCAGTGGCGACTTTGGCAATCCTGGTGTTCTGTGGCAAATGCCAAGAGTCCTGCACGGTGTTGGTCTGTGAGCACAACCCCCATCTGTGGACGTCGGGCCTCATGGAGTCGGTTTCTAACTGTTTGTGCAGACACATGCACATTTGTGGTCTGCTGGAGGTCATTTTGCAGGGCTCTGGCAGTGCTCCTCCTGTTCTTCCTTGCACAAAGGCGGAGGTAGCGGTCCTGCTGCTGGGTTGTTGCCCTCCTACAGCCCCCTCCACATCTCCTGGTGTACTGGCCTGTCTCCTGGTAGCACGTCCAGCCTCTGGACACTACGCTGACAGACGCAGCAAGCCTTCTTGTCACAGCTCATATTGATGTGCGATCCTGGATGAGCTGCACTACCTGAACAACTTCTGTGGGTTGTAGAGTCCGTCTCATGCTACCATGAGTGTGAAAGCACAACCAACATTCAAAAGTGACCAAAACATCAGCCAGAAAGCATTGGTACTGAGATGTGGTCTGTGGTCCCCAACTGCAGATCCACTCCTTTATTGAGGGTGTCTTGATAATTGCCAATAATTTCCATCTATTGTCTATTCCATTTGCACAACAGCATGTGCAATTGATTGCCAATCAGTGTTGCTTCCTAAGTGGACCGTTTGATTTCACAGAAGTTTGATTTACTTGGAGTTATATTCTGTTGTTTAAGTGTTCCCTTTATTTTTTTGAGCAGTGTATATTTTACTGGTGGTGTTTTTTTTCTGCTTTTTTTTTTCTTTTCTTTTTAGGATGCACGGGGTAAAATTGTGTCACCAGACCGGCATGTCTGGTGCAGGGAGCCCGTATGTAGAGACACCAAAGCTATCATTAGTCTGGACGCTGCGGTTTGACACCCTGTGGTATTCGAACATGGCCTACCGCAGATATGATTATACGAGGACTGTGTTTTGTGTTCTGCCTGTGTGATATTTTTGTGGAATTCCACAGAAATCTTGTGTACGGATCCAGCTGGAAGGAAGCGCGGATTCTCATGTGCACAATTTATGGCTGACTCTAGGTCTACAGTTCAGCTCTTGTTGCTTTTGGATTTCACTGCCTTGGCACCGCTAAGTAAAGTTTCCAAGGATGAAGGGTTACCTAAGGCAACCAAAAAAAAGTTTGCTTGGAGTGGGACTGTTCTGTTTTGGTGCTTTACTACAATGGGTAAATAAAGGTGCGTTCACATTGTGCTTGCAGAATGCTTTGATGCTTTGTGACTGCACATGTACATCAAAAGTTTATATATAGCCCCCCATTCATCTGCCAGGCGAAAATGTGTTGTTTTTTTTTCCGTGTTGTGTGCAACTTTTGCTGCTTTATGGCCCTGATTCTTCATTTGCTTTTTTTTTTTTTTCCTCCACTTTACTTTATTTGTATTGCTGTTTTTTTTTTATTCAAAAATGGCACACGCAGTTAAATTTTTGTGCAGAGTTAAAAATGGTCTTTATTTTTTCCTTTTTTAAACGTATTTTTTGCGATAATTTTAGTGCAAAAAGTCACACATTTAGCAAAATGGTGAATACATTGCACAGTAATATTTGGTGTACTTAAACTCGCTCCAGGGGGAGACTTGATTCCATTTGTGACTTTTCGGAAAGTCGCAAATGGTGAATCGAGCGAAAAGATTTGGAAGCTCTAAACTGAACCCTGAATGGTCAACTAAATAATGGCAAACGTGTATAAAATAGACTTCAAAAAAGGCACAAATGGAAAGATGAATTTGGTGTAAAACAGAAAAAATAAGTGCAAAACGCACACAAGCTGATCAAAAAAAAGGCGCAATCCATTAATCGGACCCTATATGTGTAAATTGGGATGTTTTCCTGGCGTATACTTTAGCTTTTGAAGTGTACGTCATTGTAACTGCATCTTGGGGCAGCACGGCGGCTCAGTGGTTAGCACTGCAACCTTGCAGCGCTGGGGTCCTGGGTTCAAATCCCACCAAGGACAACATCTGTGTTTGCGTGGGTTTCCTCCGGGTACTCCGGTTTCCTCCCACACTCCAAAGATAGGGAATCTTGATTGTGAGCCCCAATGGGGACAGCAATGATAATGTCTGTAAAGAGCTGTGGATTTAATGGTGCTAAATAAATAATAAATCCTGATTTAAGTTTTTATTCTTTACAATACTCAGATGTCTCGCTCTTATATCTGTGTCAACTACACATTGTAAGCACACAAAAAATAAATCTTATTTACTGATTAGAGAGAAGGAAACCTGGAAACAATGCTTCGTTCAGAAGATGGGTCCCTAAGGCATTGTCACACATTGTACACTGATGTAATGTGTACCGAAATAACCATGAAACACGAAGATGGAGAAGAAATAACGGGAAAGAGTCTATTATAGGGAGGTTGTACTCTACACACCACAAACGTGTTTTGCTATGGTTAAGGCAATTTCAGCGAGGTTTGGCCAGTTTTGATCGTGCTATTTCAGCCGTTATAGGAACGTAAACTGGGTTTATGGAGTACCCACTACAACACTCCAATAATAAAACATTGTTTTATTGCAATAGTGAGTTTTACCTAAAATTGTGGCTTTATATAGCATATATGAATACAGCCTAAATCCAGGAAACTTATTGACTGATGTTATTATAATTTATTTTTTGTTATATTGCATTATCCCTAATAACCAGTTTACCAGTATCATTTACCAGTATCCCAAACTGGCCATACAATAAGGATTGCAGACTTATTGCTCATTATTGCTGCCTCCCAATATATTAAGTTAAGATGGCAATTTGGGCAGAGCGAGCAATCAGTCCTCTTGTGATGTCTGGTCTGCAATGCAGATGGCCGATCTGATTAACCATTGGTTAGCATCAATCACATTCCTTATTTTCACAGAATGCTTCCACTGCAGAAAATGGTCTTAATCTATCTCTTTGGGTGAGTGAAATCTCCTGCATTTGCACCGCTTGTGCCTTACTGTGTAAAACCGTTTAGAAGCTGCATTCCCTTTTTTACCGCAGCACCGAAGTGGTTAAACAGCAAGGATCAGAGATTTACCACTGGTAACACTCAGGCACAGTGTGTTTGTGTATATACTGTGAAGATCTGAGGTTGTAATAATCACCCAGGCAGGATAACAATGCAACTATTTTTTTTATTCCTTACGTCCATGGTCTTACAGCAACTCCAGGGAGATGACCATAATGCAATGCCCAAGTCCACAAGATCCCAACCCAGGGCCAATGGTTCCACTACCCCCCCCCCGTGCCTGGCCATATCCACGGTCTCCCAACTTTTGGTTGGCCCACAGCTTTTGTATTTCCTGCTGGTATAGTCTGCAGTCACAGCCCTTGCTACTCCAGACAATAGATACCACGAGCGTAGCACATGTATCCAGCAACAACAACTTCCATTTCCTCATCAGTGTCCTAAATACCACCGGAATTGAGCCCGGCCCTTAGGAAACCCTCCCTCCAAAGCTAACTGTGCATTGGTGGAGGTATTCTCCTGAAGCTGAGCCCATCACCTGGGACTGCATGTGAGATCCCCTGTGGTGACTGCTCCACTGGGTCTACTACCCCCATAATGAGACTAGTAACTGGGAGAACCGTGGCTTAATTGAGGTCCCTGAGACACCGACGAGAGTAATGGAGTAATTGCTTTACCCGATTACCAATCTCCTGTCTGGCCTTATGTATATGACGCACCCCTGGACCTGTGTCGCACAGCGTTGCGCATGCAGGAGCTTACCCGGAGCCGGATCTGTTGAGGGTTGTAGTCTCGTGGCGGTGACCCGGTCCGTGCCCAGGGAGTCAGACTAAGTGGCGTTGTATTGCGGTAGATGTTGGACGACTACGCCACCCGTTGAATGCAGCGAAGGAGCTGCCACTGCAGGGCAGACCGCTGAGGCCGGTGGTAGGATTGTGCAGCGTGATAGTATCACCCCCAACGGGAGGGGTATGGCCTCAGGGCAGCTGACGTGGATGATGGGGGTAGCAGGAATCACTCAGAGACGATGCGGTGTAGTTCAGGGTCTTTACTGGTGATAAAGATAGACCCTCCCGGAGTACTGGCTAGCGATCGGGGCCTGGTCAGTCCTTGAGCAGATGGGATCTCCCCTGGCCAGGCGGAGTTGTAGGCCTCCCAAACTGACTGTACTCTTCTGGCTACCTTGCTAGAGGCGGGTATAAGTAGCCCACGTCCCTGAGTGTACCGTGTGGTGCTCACCCGTATGGCCGGTGACTCGGGGCCTTCTAGTGGCGTCCGCTCCACGACGGCGGTGCTGGTCCCACGCGTGTGACCGTGCCTTCGGGTTTCTTGGCCAGAGGACCTGAAATCCCCTGCCGGGCGGTTTCTGCTGCTGGGTAAAGATTAGTCCCCACAGCCTCGGCTCCGGGTCCGGTGATAGCTTCTCAGTCAGGGCGAGCTCTGCAGCTGCCAGCCCCTGACTCCTTATAGCACTGCTCCCACAGAGCTCCTGATGTTCTTTTCCTATATCTGCTTCTCTTCTCTGTCTCTACTTCTTCTCTACACACTAACCCTGCCTCAGCCCTAGGTTTATATAGGTTCTTCCCCTCCCAGGACTGGGCAGGAGGTGTGGCATGCATAGGATCCCTGACCAAGAGACCTCCCACCTGCTCTCAGACGTAATATCTCTATCACTGTGGCAACCAGACCCCTGGGGTGTCACATTCCCCCCTAGTGAAATTTAGTACTCTGGGACTAAACGTATTTTTAGAAAAACATAACAAGGTATAAACAATAATAATACAATAAGAAAAACACATAAAGATGGTTACGGCGTGTCCGCAACCGGGTGCAGTTTTGAAGAAAAGCAAGGTGTCCATTTCACCAAAACAGGGAGACGTAACCAGGTAGGGGTCTGTCCTGCCCCGAGTCCTTAACAGTCTTTAGTCCATTCCTAGGTTACGCTCCAACCAATTGTACAAGGATTCCCGGTAAATCCACCAAGGACTCCTAAAAATAACTAGAAACACATAATTATTTACAAGTAACAGACAGGTGACCACAAATAAAACAATTTAAACACTTCAAATCCTCCAACGTGCGGGTAACTGGCCTCTAGTGGCCCTTGTGGACCTACGGAGCTGACTGTCTGGCCCTGAACTACAGGGTGTAGGAGCTGTCAAGGGTAAACTGGGCAGCTGTCTATGGGCTCTTTGGCTCACTAGGGGTACGGCAGGCTCACTATGAGCAGAGGGTTGATCCTCCTGTTCTGCTTGTGTGGAGTCTGCTGCCTCCTGGACCGGCTGCTCTTCCAGCTCTACCTGTTGCTCCGTAGGCACTTGGGATGCTGGTTGGAGGAACGTGAGGACGGGTACCACAACTGCACCATTGACTTGAGTCCAGGACCGAGGGAAGTCTCCGAGCACAGTACTAACCATATCTTCCCTTTCCTCTACGGGTCGAGGGTCTTCTTGCTCTCCTTCTGGGTTCCGTAGCTGTTCGGGACACTTCTTCAGGTGATCCCGGGATACAATGGCTGTGGTTTCCCCTCCGTCTTTACTGATGGTACAGACCTTTGGGTTGTCGTGGCTTGAGGGCAGTACGGTGTACGGGTCCTTCTCCCATTGGTCGTCCAACTTGTGGAGCCGTCTCTTCCTCTTCAAGACCTGCTCTCCGGGTACCAGGGGAACAGCGGGAGCATACTGGTTGTAAGTTTTCTCTTGTCTTTCCCTAGCGAGACAGAGACTTCGCTCCACGCTCTCCTGTACTTTCCGGTACTGCTGCTGCCTCTCTGTGTCCCAGTCTGCTTCCGGTGAAGTGTCCTCGGGTGTCAGGACTCCCATCTCCAGGTCAACAGGTAGCTTACCAGGCCTTGCCCTCATTAGGTAAGCCGGGGTACAGTTGGTGGAACCTACAGGGATGTAGTTGTATAGGTCCACCAGGTCGGGCAGCTTCTCAGGCCACAGACTGCGTTCTTCCAGGGGCAACGTTTTCAGAAGATCCATTACCACCTGGTTCATTTTCTCACAAAGTCCATTAGTTTGCGGATGATAGGGTGTCGTCCTTATCTTCCGGCAGCCATACAGATTGCAGAATTCCTGGAAGACCTCCGCTTCAAAGGCAGGTCCCTGGTCCGTCAGCACTTGGTCCGGGTACCCGTGTGGACGGCAGAAGTGCTGCTGGAAGGCTCTAGCTGCTGTTTGAGCTGTTAAGTCCTTAACGGGGACGACAACCAAGAACCGGGAGTAATGATCCACAATGGTTAACGCGTAGACGTAGCCACTTCTGCTTGGGGTCAGTTTTACATGATCCAAGGCTACCAGTTCCAACGGCTGCTTGGTGACGATGGACTGAAGGGGGGTCTTCTGGCTGGCACGGTCCTTCCTTCTTAGGTTGCACGGGCCACAGTCTCTGCACCACCTCTCGATGGTTCCCCTCATGCCTACCCAGTGGAACCGCCCGCGCAGCAGGAACTCCAGCTTCTTCCATCCGAAGTGTCCAGCCCCGTCGTGGTATGCCTCCATCACCATGGCTGCGTCTCTTCGTGGCACCACTACTTGCCAGATTAGTTCATGCGTCCGGGAGTTAACCATTCTGCGGCACAACTTCCCCTTGTAAAGGAACAGTCGACTCTTCTCAGCCCACAGTTGTTTGGCTTCCTCCGGAGCGTCTGGGTCAAGGCGAGCCTCTGGCCGAGTCAGCATCTCCTTCACCAGTCGGACGGCAGGGTCACTGTCTTGCGTTTCCTCCCAGTTGTAGTGAGGCAAGGGGTTAACCGTAGCGGCTTGCTTACTCCTTACCCGATGGGAATACTGGATAGTCCCATGACGGTGGAACGCGGGGAGTTCGACTTCTTCCAGTCCCTCTGGATCTTCTCCTACGTCCGGTAGGTTTGGCATCCTGGACAGGGCGTCCGCGTTGGTATTGGAGCGTCCTGCCCGGTATTTGATGGTGAACTCGTAGTTGGACAGACGGGCCATCCATCTCTGCTCTAGGGCACCGAGTCTTGCCGTGTCCAGGTGTGTCAACGGGTTGTTATCCGTGTACACGGTGAACCGGGAAGAAGCGAGGTAGTGCTTAAAGCGTTCGGTGACTGCCCACACCACTGCCAGGAACTCTAGCTTAAATGAGCTGTAATTCTCAGGGTTTCTTTCGGTGGGTCGCAGTTTTCGACTGGCGTAAGCGATTACTCGTTCTTTCCCCTGCTGGATCTGGGACAGTACGGCTCCTAGCCCGATGTTACTTGCGTCGGTGTAGAGGATAAAGGGCTGGCTGTAATCAGGGTACGCCAGGATTTCATCCCCCGTGAGGGCCATCTTCAGCTGGCGGAAGGACTCTTCTTCTAACTTCTCCCATTTGAAGGGCGGCTTCTGGTTCTTGGCCTTCCGGGACTGGCCTATCAGGAGGTCCTGCATAGGAGCTGCCTTTTTGGTGAAACCGGGGATGAATCTGCGGTAATAGCCTACCAACCCGAGGAACTGCCGCACTTCCTTTACACTGGAGGGACTTGGCCATTCCTTAATTGCGGTGATCTTATCAGGGTCGGGAGCCACTCCGTCAGCGCTCACCACATGTCCCAGGTACTGCACCTTTGGTTTTAGGAGGTGACACTTGGAGGGTTTTACCTTTAGGCCGTAGTTTGCCAGAGCTTCGAACACTTCCGCCAGGTGTTTCAGGTGGTCCTCATAAGTCTTGGAATATACGATGACATCGTCCAGGTACAACAGGACCGTCTCGAAGTTTCTGTGGCCCAGACAGCACTCCATTAATCGTTGAAAGGTTCCTGGTGCGTTACAAAGTCCGAACGGCATGCAGGTAAACTCGCTAAGTCCCATCGGGGTGGTGAATGCGGTCTTCTCCCGGTCCGCCTCTGCTACAGGAACCTGCCAGTACCCGCTAGTGAGATCCAAGGTAGAGAAGAAGTTAGCAGATCTTAAAGCAGCCAAAGACTCCTCTATCCTTGGTAAGGGGTACGCATCCTTGTGTGTGATACGGTTGATTTTCCGGTAATCTACACACATCCTCATGGTGTTGTCTTTCTTTTTGACTGAGACTAGTGGAGCTGCCCAGGGGCTACAGCTATCCCTGATCACCCCAGCCTCCTTCATGTCCCTAAGCATCCCCTTGGCGTGTTGGTAGTGTGCAGGGGGTACGGGTCGATACCTCTCTTTTATGGGAAGATGGTCTCCCGTGGGGATGTGGTGTTCTACCCCCTTGACTCGCCCGAAGTCTAACGGGTGTTTACTAAACACTCTCTCGTACTCTTGAACCACCCGATAGACTCCCTGTTTCTGGTGTGAGGGAGTGGAGTCAGTACCCAAATGTAGTTGCTGACACCAGTCCTCCATTGTTTCCTTAGAGCCGTTACCTTCCTCCGGGGAAGATGGAGGCAAGGGTTCTACGGACTGTATGGAATTTTGATTGATGGTATACAATTTGGCTAGCGTGGCATACCGGGGCAGGTACACTTCCCTCTTCCCGATATTTATTATGCGAACGGGCACCCTCCCATGGCGTACATTGACCACCCCCTGTGCTGTCAAAATGGTGGGCCTACTGTCTGAGTAAACTGGTTCTACCATTGCCTGGTAATCTCTACCTCTCAGACCAATAGCTGCCCGGCACCAAATCATCATTTCACTTTTTGGGGGCATGGCAATAGGAAAAGGGTCACACATTCTTACGCTACCAATCTCACCACCGGAGAGTTCTATCTGTTGCCGTCACATCAGTGCCCGGATCTCTTTCTGGAGCACTCGCTGCTGGCCGGAGCTGGCGTTCTTGGCAACCTGCTGTAAAAGGAAAATCACCTCTGCAAGACAATTTTCAATTACATTAGTTCCTAGAGTTATCTTTGGGTGACTCTCGTGCTTGTCAATGTCTACAATGATCAGTCCCTGTGCTGCCAATTCGACTCTACCGATTTTAATGGTCACCTCTTTAAATCCAATCTGTGGCACGGGCTGACCATTGCTGGCGATGATACTCAAGTCGTCGTCAGGGTAGCGGGTGATATCCGAGTCATTCCAGTACTGCTTGAAGAGCACGTACGGGATAGTGGTAACCTGTGACCCGGTGTCCAGTAGGGCACTCATGGGGATGCCATCCAGTACCACAGGCAAGACTGGACGTCCTCCCACATATTTGTCGCGCCAGTTCGATGGGCCTGATGATCTTTTTCCTGGGGTTTGGCCCTCTACCCCAGGTTGTGCCAGTTTAAAGGACAGTACCTTGCCATATGTCCGGGTTGATTGCAGCGGCGGCAGATGGGTTGTCCGTCCTCGTTGTATCGGTCGCTGGGTCTTCCTCTGGCCGGTGGGGTCCTCCTTGGTCGACGCCACGGGATGTCCTCCGGTCCGGATGCCAGCTGGATCTTCCCTGGAGTGGAAACCTGTAAAGACTGCACAGTTCGGGTTAGCGCGGCAACGCTTTTAGCTAGCTCTTGGACCTGATGGTGCAGGTCTGGAGCCGGGTCATTGTTCAAAGCCTGCGCATCAGCTCCCACAGGCCCTGCCGACAAGGGTGCCGCCTCCTGGTGGTAAGTGGTAGTGGGGCGTCTGTGGGTCACAACGCCACCTGGTGCCGGTTCTCGGAGCACCCGGATGGCTCTGTCCTTGAACTGTGCAAATCCCAGATGAGGGTCCTGTAAGGCCATTGCCCGCAACTGGGTTCGGTGGGCATTGCAATATAAACCCTCTATAAATTGTTCAGTCAACAGCCTGTCCTCGTCTCCCACGCCGTCAGGGTCGGTCTGCTTAATGGCTCTCAGGGCCTCTTGTAGGTTCAGGGCATAGTCCCTTATACTCTCGTGTGCTCGCTGCTTGCACCCGTAGAATCTAAGCTTGATCTCGGCTGAGGTGCGGGTATCAAAGGTGTCCCTCAGCCGGGTTAGTATCCCTGCAACAGTCCTCCCCCCAGGTGGCCAGGACTTTACCTCCCTTTGGGCTGCCCCGGTTAATTGGGCCACCAGGATGCTCACTTTTTGCTCTTCTGTGAGGGGATACACCTGGAAGAGGCTATCCAGCTTTTCTCTAAAGTCATGCAGGGTATGTGACTCCCCTGAGTACTGGGGTAGCCAGGCCGCTCCCGGGATATAGGGCATGGTGAAAGGCATGACTGCAGCAGCGGTGGCGCTGGCGGGGGTTGAGGCAGTGAAGCTCTCCTCCGTATCCGACATCTTCCTCCCCCCTAGTGGACCGTGGCCTACCTTGCGATGATCCTCTTCCGTAGGCCGCGTCTCCGCAGTGGATCGTCAGGGTTGAGGACCTTCCGTCGCGCTCCGGTGACGTCGGCGTCTGCTGGGCTCCTTCCAGGACCTTACGCAACGTCCGGACGTGAGGCGGGGCTTCAGTTCTCGCGCGCTTTCGGAGTCCACGCCCCTCTTCTTCCCGCGCGGCGTCTTCAAGATGGCGTCCAACGGCGGGAAAACTTCGCGGATGGCGGGAAGAAGGTAGAAGATGGCGCCGGATGGCGGGAAACCTCCACGGATGGCGGGAATCTTCACCACTGGTACGTTTGAACAGTCTTTTTCAGGCACGCAGTACCCGGTGGTTGCGGGCACGAGATCCTGCCGACTACGCCAAAAGTTGACGCACCCCTGGACCTGTGTCGCACAGCGTTGCGCATGCAGGAGCTTACCCGGAGCCGGATCTGTTGAGGGTTGTAGTCTCGTGGCGGTGACCCGGTCCGTGCCCAGGGAGTCAGACTAAGTGGCGTTGTATTGCGGTAGATGTTGGACGACTACGCCACCCGTTGAATGCAGCGAAGGAGCTGCCGCTGCAGGGCAGACTGCTGAGGCCGGTGGTAGGATTGTGCAGCGTGATAGTATCACCCCCAACGGGAGGGGTATGGCCTCAGGGCAGCCGACGTGGATGATGGGGGTAGCAGGAATCACTCAGAGACGATGCGGTGTAGTTCAGGGTCTTTACTGGTGATAAAGATAGACCCTCCCGGAGTACTGGCTAGCGATCGGGGCCTGGTCAGTCCTTGAGCAGATGGGATCTCCCCTGGCCAGGCGGAGTTGTAGGCCTCCCAAACTGACTGTACTCTTCTGGCTACCTTGCTAGAGGCGGGTATAAGTAGCCCACGTCCCTGAGTGTACCGTGTGGTGCTCACCCGTATGGCCGGTGACTCGGGGCCTTCTAGTGGCGTCCGCTCCACGACGGCGGTGCTGGTCCCACGCGTGTGACCGTGCCTTCGGGTTTCTTGGCCAGAGGACCTGAAATCCCCTGCCGGGCGGTTTCTGCTGCTGGGTAAAGATTAGTCCCCACAGCCTCGGCTCCGGGTCCGGTGATAGCTTCTCAGTCAGGGCGAGCTCTGCAGCTGCCAGCCCCTGACTCCTTATAGCACTGCTCCCACAGAGCTCCTGATGTTCTTTTCCTATATCTGCTTCTCTTCTCTGTCTCTACTTCTTCTCTACACACTAACCCTGCCTCAGCCCTAGGTTTATATAGGTTCTTCCCCTCCCAGGACTGGGCAGGAGGTGTGGCATGCATAGGATCCCTGACCAAGAGACCTCCCACCTGCTCTCAGACGTAATATCTCTATCACTGTGGCAACCAGACCCCTGGGGTGTAACATATACATAAGATCCAGCCCACACATATTCTGTACTTACTGTATCTGAATGGAAACATTGATGTCCTGAGGCTGAACACTTTCCAGGAGAGATTTGTGCACCTTAAACTGACGAGCTAGCAAATCTCTAATAAAACACAAGAATAACATTGACGTAACAGTGCTCCGTGCTGGAAAAAGTCTGCATCCCTTAGAGCCGTGGATTCCGCTCTATGTCCATTGGTCCAGTAGTTCGTGGCCAGCTCATCACATATACAAATTACCAGGATATACTATGACTCCTTGTGTGGTTAGGTACAAGTTATTGAACAGCTCAATATCAGGAGCAACGACCAAACTATCAGAATAGTGAATCTGTCAGTGGGCATTTTTGCCATCTGTGTTGGGCACCTTGTATTGTAAAATGCTGGGAGAGCAGTGTGACCATTTTTCTATGTGCTGACAATGGATTCATTGCAGTTTATTTCTAGTATATGAATAAATACATAATTGATTTACATGTCTGTAGCTGCAGACAAGTGTCGCTGGCTCCGGAGTCGTCATACACAATAGTACTGAGCTCCACTGTGCGCCTGGATAATAGCGGAAAAGATAATGCTGGGCAGAGACTAATACAAAGGAACAGCACATATACTACATGCCAGCTTGGTGCCACATTGAGCCGACATCAGACAATAAAATGCTTTATTATCTGATTATAATTTGCTGTAAATTCCCCATTTATCCTCCCAGCTCTATGTACTAGCGTCTGATAACTGTATTGTAGGGCAATAACGCACAGATCTGTATTGTGCTGGGATATTCTTCATCAGACTCCATACAGGCGATATGCAGTTTACAAGCAGCCAAATTAACAAAATGTTATGGAATTGCGAGATCCTTAAGCTGGATTTACACTGTTGTGAACAATGGCTCCTGGGATCATCCAGTGTAAACAGGAGCCAATCACCAGATAACTAGAAAAACGCTTGTTCATCATTTGAAATGATTTTTAAGGTGGCTTAAAAAATCTCCGTTCTCGGCAGCACATCATCCTGCGCTCCCGACAACAATGGTTGTCTTTGCGTTCTGAATTATCAATTACTGATCATTCTGTGTGCATGGGGGTGGTGCGGTCGACCTGTCTAAACATAATAAATGACCGTCCATTGGCAAAGAATTAGCTGGTCAGTGGTCATTTAATGCCACAGTTTGAATGCTATAAACTTGCTCTCTGATTGATACTCATATTGTATTTCGATGGTACCCTAAAGGGTCAAAATTGGCAGATGATACCAATCGGTTTGGTGTGTTTATTGACTTGCGGTTAGTCCAATTCCAGGATTTTCTTTAATTTTACCATCCGTTTGAGTAGGAACATATGTACCGCTCGCTGTCTTCTGCCGTTTCCAGCGCTGCTCCAGTAACTCTGCGCCATCTAGTAACTGCAGCACTGACTATTACTCCCACTCTTATTGTAAATCTATGAGCCTCGTCCGGAGTCTTGTAGACTTACACCTAGAGGTGACTTCTGGTCTACACATCAAACACTGGAGTGAACAGGCTAGTCACAACTGCGGACACGAGATCCAGAAGAGGAGCCGCGCTGGAAACGGCAGACAGCGACTGATGAGAGTTTTACTATGAGATATACGTTACGGATACCTTCTCGATTGTGGAATGGTACTTTAGGCTCTGTGCACATTGCATGAGAAACCTACTTTTTGTCATATACGCCGGGAGCTTTTACTAGTGTATGTGTTAACCCCAATCTAACAGTAAACCAAGTCTAACCTAAAGCCATCCTAACTATTTTGTGTACCGTTGGTATTTTCCTGTGTGTCTAAATGCAGGAAGACCTCTGCAGAGATGGACATATGGAATTATTCATTCCCATGTCGGTCTTCTGAAAAAATGTATAATGAATACCGTACATTGAAATCAGTTGTACATATCCACTACCTATAGTCATTGAGACTTTATGTAACAAAGTATCAACAAACCAATGTAGAAGAAGAAAGGTGTCTAAATGTCCACGCTCCTCCGCATACAATGATGATACAAAGTGATTTTCTCACACGAGAAAATTAGTTCGTGTGATTTTCAGTTTCGTCAGATTTTCATCAGTCACCCAAGTTTCATCAGCTTTTTCTGGGATGAGAAATGGAGAAGAGGAAAAAAAAAAAAGTCAAGGTTTTCTTTTTTCTCTTCACGGACCCACAAACTTTCATTGCCGATTTTTGATCCATATTGAAATTTGTGTGGACCAAACCTATATACTATACTGTATTAGGTATGAGTGCTTTCCGTGAGAAACCCAGAACTCTCATGCAAAAGAAAAAAAAAAAAAACCTGGTGTCTGAATAAGCCTTTACTGGATCTTTTAGCTTTGGCCAACAAGCGGGCTGATTGCAGTGGTCCGGTCGTGCTACTGTTTATTTATTTTTTTTAAATTTTTTTAGGAGTGGGTTGCGGTTTTATACTGTATGGTATACATTTTTTATAAGAGGCACTTTTTTTTTTTTCTTCCCGTTACGATTATGGCCTTTCAAATGGAAACGAAACTAGTGAGTATGGTCCGTCTGGAGCAGTTTCCATCCATCATAGGTTGGATGCGTTTTTGCAGCAGTTTCGTTTTTTTCTTCATACTCAAGTTCTGAGCACAGGACTGTGATGTTAGATTTCCCCAATAAATGCTCCTCCGTCTTTGAGTCCCCTAGACAGTGATTATTTTTAATCTACTGATAATACCGCTCCATTTTCCCCGGCAGCTTTGTGTTGCTTCCGCCTGGTAAAGTACAGATGTCTCTTTTACAACCGCACCTGTATCTTATTGTGTAGGTAAATGATTAATTCTGTAATCTAAGATGGGATTGTTCCCGCAGCGCGCACCTGTGGTGCCTACTGCTATATACAGGCTCGGCCCATGATGTCATTGTGTGGCCGACGTCTCTATAATTACCGGCCTGCAGTGCAAAGATTACATTTATGTCACCAGACGGCGGCCTGAAGCTTTTCATGTTGGTATTAATCCAGGTGCAAACTTTACTTTTTTCTTTTTCCTATTTTCCTGGTAATGTTTACATGACGTGAACACACAGTTTGGTTATAACTTGCGGCAGAACCTTGTTTTTAGCTCCATTGTTGCCTCTGGTAATGTAATATTTAGGCTTTATTCACACCAGTATTTGTATGCATCGGAAGCACGCTTAAAATAAGAAAGTGTCCCCTTGAGTGTATTTTCTTGTAAAGAACTGTATTGAGGGACCCACTAATATTAACCCCTTCTGGGGCAATGACCATATTTTACATTGCATTGCAATAGGTGGCATCTGCAACAAATTAGGAAAAGAATCTGACAGCAGATGGCACAGATTTTTTTTTTGCCCTCCTGCATAAGTGTGGGATTTTGGAAAACCTCATTCATGTGTATTGCACTGTGTGTTACTTGCATATTCTGCATGGAAATACAACAGCTACAGTAACACTGTGTGCGCACAAGGCTCAAATGTTTGGAGTGTGGAGATCCGTTGCCAATGTTTTTAAAAAAATAAATAAATAAAATACAAAAAATATAATAAATACAACAAATATAATAAAAAAATAATTCAAAATGAGAGATGAATAGATACATACATACACATATATATATTTTCTCTATCATATCTTTGTCCACCCCTATATAATAAATTATTATTTCTTACCGATTGTTTGCCACTCCCGTTCCAACATTGCCTGGGTCCCCTGTCTGACCAGATGGGTATGTGAACTTCGCCACCAATTAGCCAAAGGATAAATAAGGCATCACTGCTGTGAATAGTGATTGGTTGCAGGTTTCAGTGACCAGTGCAGCCAATCACAGGTTGAAGTACTGATTCATTTATCACCTGTGTAAATGGTATTTGGCTGCGGTGGGCACATGCTCTTCTGGGATCGGCAGGGGGACCCAGGCAGTGTTTGCATGGGACCAGTAGGTATTGGGAAGGTGAGCGTCATTTATTTTATTATTTTACAGCGTTGTGTTTTTGTTTTTTTATATCTGTGGGTGAGCAGCTCCTTTTGAAATGAGAACAGGCTGTAATACGAGAGCGGTGCTGATCCATTTTCCAATCCTGGCCCATTTTTTTTTTTAACCATGATCTAGTCTGGTCTTCGGAGCATGGTGAGGTAGCGGAGACAGGATACCGAAATCCATAGACGTTTTCCACGTAAACTTCCTGGCTTATGCGGCTTCATCCTGGAACAGATTCTCATGCAAGACGCACAGGACGGCTTATTGTTCATGAGCAGCAATTAATGCAGTCATTTGCTCCGAGCACAGGGATAGAAAGCGTTTTACAAGCAGATTTGCATCTGTCACGCTGGCTAAACAACATGTTTTCTCGCAGGATCACAGAGTACAGAGCTTCTTCCTGTGTAAAATGAGTCTGTACTGGAGGAAATGCGGCTGCCGCTTATATCCTGCAGGATGCTGTTTATGGTGACATCCTATACATCTCAGATCCTACTCATTGCTCCCAGGTTATTTTAGCATTAAAGAACGTTGAGAATTTATCCCTGATTTAATGTTCTTCATTCCAGCGTTGCCAACTGTTCAGACATACAAGGGCTGTCCGAAAATATAGGGCGATTTTATTTATTTATTTATTTATTTATTCCCCCCCCCATCGTTTTTATTTTTATTTTTTAAGCTGGGAATACCTGTACAAATCATTGATTTGTAATTTTCATTTTACAGTTCACAGAATGACAGGCAGTAGACATAACTTACAATCTTAATGATTTAGGATTTTCCAATGTGTCCATTAAAAATGATGGCGGTTCGTATTTTTTTTTTTTTTTTATAAGCTGTACAGAAAAAAATAAATAATAACCAAGTTGGCAACCCTGCTTGTTTCATAATGGTCACAAGATAAAGTGGATTGGCCATTAATGTAAGACGCCATTAGCAGTCAATAGGGTGAAGATGTAGCTAACAGCCATGTACAAGATTCTGTCAGGACTTGAGGGCTATCGTCCTATTCACACGCTGCAAAAAACAGCATGGAATTATAAATGTTCTATGAAAAAGCAGGTTGATGGCCATTGAGCTAATCCATGTTATCCAGGGCATGCAAGTTTCTGATTTCTGCAGGAGGTTCTATGAAAAAAAAAATATTTGGGGTTTGTCATAGGTAAATGCTGCCCCGTATGAACATTGCAGAACGAAGGATTGGGCATGTTAAAGTCAAGATGCCCGGTCTTTGTAATCAGGGTTAGAAATGAAGAATTTTAATTTTTTCTGCCTTGGTTTGGTTTACAGACCAGTTAACCTTTTTCTGCGCTCGGCATCCTGGGTGCATCATGGCGTTGAGATGCCCAGGATGCAGGGCACAGAAGTGAAGAACAGCTGCCACAGAGGACCGGACTAGATGCCGGTTTAGGGCTGTACAAATTGAATTGCTCATCTCAAAGGTGCCTCTTTACACCTTTGATTGTTGGTGGGCATGCCTTCAAGGGCTACGACGACAAGGATGTTCTGGGTTTGTATAGTTGATTCCGGCTGAAGCTAAATGGAACACAAGACTTCTTGTACTTTGATGAAAACCGGTGCTAAGTTTTAGCCTGGTCATTCCTCCAGCCATCACCACCGGTGATCACATACTTGGGAGATCTACTAAGCTAAATGCACTCGAATTCTGCCACAATTTGTCCCAAGAGACTGGCATACGTGTTTGTACCTTGCATTCTTTTTTTGTTTTTCTTCAAATGTGTTTCCGATCACCAAAATTTTGTCGCATGCTAAGCTAACCAAAGAAGCGCCAAATGTGACACCGCATGAGACTCTTTCAGAATTATATTACATTTTCAGACTGTCGGGTCTAAGTTGACGCAGTCTATAAAAATGAATAAATCGGCCTCGTTATGTATCCTACATGTAGAGACCTTCTGGTCATCAATGCCGGAACCGCTAAGGAGGAAGCGATCTCCTGGGTTAGTGGACAGAAATGGGCTCCAATGTTTTAGATTATGCAAAAGAGGTTTTTACTAGAAATTAGGCTTTAATTTACATAGGCCATTTAATCGTTGTCTGATACCCTGTACGCACTGAATGGAGGTGTATGGCATATCAGAAATATGTGGCTGTGGTTAGACGCCATTGGTGGCACATGTGGGCATCCAACCAACCTTTTTGTAACTTGTTTTGTAAAGCTGGATACAATGCAACTTTTCAGATACATGTAGTCTCCCAAAAATCTGCCCCACTCCTGCACATTCTTACCCTTGCTTGGTTTTCTGTTCTAACCTTTCTAACCGAAGACATCTTGTTGGCATGTCACCGAGGAGCCGAGCCATCCGCTAACCTTTTCTACCTATAGGCACCTCTTGTGCTTAATGGCGCTTCTGGCCCTAGGTTGCTCCTGGAACTCGCTTGCTTTTCCGCTCTGCTTTTGGGCCTCTCCTTTGCCACTTTCCTGCCTTTTTAACCAGACACATGAAAAGTGACATTATCCCATTTACGTTACAGAGTTCACAGTTGGAAGAAAATGAGACTGAAGTGTTCTGCTGCCAGTGTGAAGACACAGAGCTCTTAAATGGTACCAATGTACGTAGGTATACATATTAGCCTAGACTGCTTCTTACGTCTGCTCCATTATTTTTATAAACCTTTAGTGCTTTGCCAATTTTCTTGCAAAAAAAAAGCATTTTTTTCTTTTATCAGGTCATTAAAGGGATTGTCTATTTTCATTAAAAAATCTGGACGAAAGCTGTAAAATTACCAACCAAACATTGCTTAACTATTGTTGCTTTAGTGCTGCGTCTCCACTGCTGCTCGACAGGCCTGCAGCAGGGTCATCCTGTCTGCAGCACGTGACCACTGCGGCCAATCACTGGACTCGTGCTGACTGCTGAGCCTACTGTCAGTCATGTGCCGTAGACTGGACATTACTGCTGCCTTGGTTTTATTAGACCGGATAGCCCCTATAAGTTTAAAAAGGTTTTCTAAACATTCTAGCAGCTGTGCAATTTACTTATCAAAAATCTTGAGACCTTTAGAAGATTATCTCAGCACAGGAACATTTTTTTTTAAACACATTCAATTGTGGAACTTATAATAATTTTAATAGTTTTTGGAATAAACTTTTGTGCATGGGAAAACCCCTTTAAGAAAATGGCCTTTAGGAACAATATATGGTGCAATAGAAAATCTGTCACTGGAAATACTGTTTATAAGGAGGTGGTCTTCTTTAAGACTCTTCTGTAGAGGTTTTACTGTTCTTGAGTTACACAAATTGAATAGATTTTATTTTTCTTTTTAGCAGTAATGTTCTCCGAATAGTATTTTAATGCCCTTCCTTTAGCAAGTTGGCCAGTTGGTACCAGTTTACCATTTAGATTATTATTTATTTTTTTTACTCTGCATTCTATATAATTGCCATAATAAAAAAAATAGAACTCTCTTTCCCAACTAATGGCTTATGAGCCGTGTGTGACACTTGCAAGGTGGCAATGGCAGCTAGTATTGCGTTGGCTACAGAGAGTCCATTGTTCACTATATAACATACTTTAAAAGAGTTGTCGAGACTTTGCTGCACGTGGGATTAGTCAAGTACGTTTTCGTGAAGGTTTTTTTTTTTTTTTTTTTTTCCACTATCACAATTTTTTTTTTCTTAAAGGCTATGGACCTCTTTTGGGGATTTTTTTTCTTTTTTCCTTAAATTAGGTTAAAAAAATCATTTTTGCAATCCCCCAGCGAGTATGTTGTACATCCAATATTTAATGCTTTTCATGATTCATACTCTAATTACTTACTCACTGAGAACTTGTTCCATCTTGTACTTTGCATAGTGATAATTATCTGTTTACTGTAATTTACTTGTAACATATAAAATCAATTAGGTCTAAGAGGTAACGTTTCTCCTTATGGAGAGCGACATACTGGCTCTGGCATGCCAATGTGAGGAGACTTATTCGCCCGTGCAATGCTCCTCTAGGAAATTTAATATGCAAATTGCCTCTTAAGAGAGGAAGAGGACTTGAACTCTATAGCGCCACTTGTTGGAAGCGGAGATCTTACAAGTCCCTATTGACCCTATAACAAGCCTTGAAATATGACTTGGGATAAAAGCCAAATCAGAATGTCAATTTGCAGACATGATTGTTAAAGGGTTGATTGTGACTTGTAGGATTGCTGCTTAAAACAGGTGGCGCTATAGAGTTCTAGTCCTCTTTTCCTCTGAAGAGGCAATTGGCATATTAAATTTCCCAGAGGAGCATTGCATGGCGAATAAGCCTCCTTACCTTGACATGCCAGAGCTAGTATGTCACTCTCCACAAGAAGAAACATTACCCCTTAGACCTCAGTGCAAAGCCTCTCACCTAGCCCAATCGGTTCTCATACTTTGCACTGATGAGGGGCAATACCCTGAAACACCGTGTCAAATTGAGATTCTGATTTGGCTTTTATCCAAAGTCATATTTCAAGGTTCGTTAAAGGGTCGATTGTGACTTTTAGGATTTGCTGCTTTCAACAGGTGGCGCTATAAAGGTTAAATCTTCTTCCTTTCTGAAGAGGCAATTTGCATCTAAAATAAATTAAAACCTTAAATTTTGAAAAAAAAAAAATAATAATTTTTGCAATTAGTGCAACATTTTTAATGACGCCCATCTATTGCTGGCTTCGGAATGAGTTATCTGAGAATCCGTCAGTGAGCACTTAGGCCTGATTCAGACACTTTGATCAGAGTTTGTTCAGTTTCCTTTGAGCGTCATCTATTGTACTTGGAGGAAAAAAAATGTCTCCGCCTTCTTCTATGTGACAGGCCATGAAAATTGGACCACACTTAGATGTCATCCCAGCGTGGTCCGATTTTTATTATTTTTTTTTATTATTTTTTTTCACGGATCCAACTTACATTGGCAATTTTGATCCAACTTTCGGATCAAAACTGGACATGCCGCAATTTTTCATGGATATGTGAATGGCCCCATTGACTATCACAGGTACCGTGATTTTCACAGCACTCGTACATGAAAATCTGACATCTGAAAGAGGCTTTACTGACAGAATTTAAAAAAAGTTTATATCTGTATTTTTTTGATCTCCTCTCAGCTGATTCACAGCCATAGATCACAACAAAGTAGAGCTGGACATAAATCTGCTGTGTTCAGAAAAAGACAGATAAGAGTTACAAGTTCTTGGTCAAAACAAACTCCCTGACAAGTCCTTAGTTAAAGAAGCACTCCTCCTCCTCCCATCAAAGTTTTTATCCTCTTAATATATTGCAGTCATCATATTATATAACTCTGTGTACTTACAACTGCTCATTTTGCCTTTCTACCCAGCTAATTCTTCTCTTTTCCATTAGGTCTATGACATCACGTGATTAAGACCAGACTAACTGAATCCTTCTAAGCTCCATGTAAAAACAGGAGGTCAATTTTCCCTGTATGAGTCATGAGTCACTGCAAAACTCAATGACTGGGGAAGAGGGAGCAGCTGGGTCAGGAATTGGAGAGGATTGATTTCTGCAGGGACAAGAGACTTCCTGTTTCGACATAGAGCAGAGAAAGGAGAAGAATTCACTGGGTAGAAAGTCAAAATGAGCAATTGTAAGTCAACAGTGCTGTATAATATGATGACTGCAATATATTAAGAGGTTAAAAACTTTGATAGGAGTGCTTCTTTAACTCATTCTTCTGTTAGCCATGTGCAGGGAAACGTAAAGCCTGTAAAATAAACATTTTAGCCCAAAATGGTGTTTTTTTAATTTTACCTTGTAAATAACAAACCCTCTTAGGTCTATGTCGACAAAAAATAAGTTATGAAAAAAAAACAAAAACAAAAATACATGTCCTCAAGGCCAAAATAGCTGCGTCCTTCAGGGGTTTAGGAGTTTATGTAATCTTGTATCCTTTTTTTTTTTTTTTTTTTTTTCTTAACAAAGAATGTGTCCTCTGTGCACAATTATCAGCTGTGAAAAATGCATTTATACAACTGAACGTGATGTCTTTATGTAATTTGCGCTTTCCAAAGGGTAGATCACCTAAAACTAGAAGTTTGTGTGGGAGGTGAACATGATTAAGTGTGCCAAGAAAGAGCTGACATCTCACCTTTATTTGCTCCTTCTGCTCGGCATACAGTACAGACCAAAAGTTTGGACACACCTTCTCATTTAGGCTGTGTGCCCATGATGCGTTTTTTAAGCGTTTCTGCAGCGGCAGAAACGCTTAAAAAACGCCTGGTAGAAGGCCTGCCATGTTCCCCAATGATAATCCACATGTGCTGTGCACATGCTCCGTAAATTTCCGCTGCGGATTATCATTGCAAAAAAAACCGCAGCACTACCAATTATTTTGCGGAAGCGCTGCGTTTTCGCCGCCATTGACTTGCATTGGAACGCATGGATTCAGCATCACTGTATATGTAGATGCGGAATACATGCGTTCTAATGTGCGGATGGTACCCGGGTCTGGAGGAGAGGAGACTCTCCTCCGGACCCGGGTAACATAGAAACTGTAAAAAAAAAAAAAGAATAAAATAAAAAATAAATATTATATTTACCTTCTGACGGCCCCCGGTCTCCTCTTCACTTGCCGGCAGATCGCTATGGACTGAAGGACCTGCGCTAACGTCATAGTCATGTGACGGGTCACGCGACGCTGACATCGGCAGGTCCTTCAGTGTACCGCAATCTGCCTGCAGCCAGGACGGTGAAGCAAGACTCCGGGGGCCATCGGAAGGTAAGTATAGATTTATTTTTTGACATTCTCTCGGGTCACAGTATATAAATCCATGCCGTTTGCATGGATTTATATAGTGTGACCAAGTTGACAAGCACTTTCCAAGTGATGCTAAAGTCGCTTGGAAAGTGCTTGTCAACCTACATGCGGAAATGCATGTGAAGAAAGCTTCACATCCGCATGTCCCTGGCAGGAAAAACACATGTACAATCCGCATGTACAATCCGCATGCGTTTTCTGCCAGGGGAGATGCAGAAACGCTCAGGAAAAATCCGGAGCATTTCTGCATCGTGGGCACATAGCCTAAAAGATTTTTCTGTATTTTCATGACTTTGAAAATTGTACATTTACACTGAAGGCATCAAAACTATGAATTAACACATGTGGAATTATATACTTAACAAAAAAGTGTGAAACAACTGAAAATATGTCTTATATTCTAGGTTCTTCAAAGTAGCCTCCTTTTGCTTTGATCACTGCTTTGCACACTCTTGGCATTCTCTTGATGAGCTTCAAGAGGTAGTTACCAGAAATGGTTTTCACTTCACAGGTGTGCCCTGTCAGGTTTAATAAGTGGGATTTCTTGCCTTATAAATGGGGTTGAGACCATCAGTTGTGTTGTGCTGAAGTCAGGTGGATACACAGCTGATAGTCCTACTGAATAGACTGTTAGCTGCTTTTTTCTTGCCATAATACAAATTCTAAGTAAAGAAAAACGAGTGGCCATCATTACTTTAAGAAATGAAGGTCAGTCAGTCCGAAAAATTGGGAAAACTTTGAATGTGTCCCCAAGTGCAGTTGCAAAAACCATCAAGCGCTACAAAGAAACTGGCTCACATGAGGACCGCCCCAGGAAAGGAAGACCAAGAGTCACCTCTGCTTCTGAGGATAAGTTTATCCGAGTCACCAGCCTCAGAAATCGCAGGTTAACAGCAGCTCAGATTAGAGACCAGGTCAATGCCACACAGCGTTCTAGCAGCAGACACATCTCTTCAACAACTGTTAAGAGGAGACTTTGTACAGCAGGCCTTCATGGTAAAATAGCTGCTAGGAAACCACTGCTAAGGACTGGCAACAAGCAGAAGAGACTTGTTTCGGCTAAAGAACACAAGGGATGACATTAGACGAGTGGAAATCTGTGCTTTGGTCTGATGAGTCCAAATTTGAGATCTTTGGTTCCAACCACCGTGTCTTTGTGCGACGCAAAAAAGGTGAACGGATGGACTCTACATGCCTGGTTCCCACCGTGAAGCATGGAGGAGGAGGTGTGATGGTGTGGGAGTGCTTTACTGGTGACACTGTTGGGGATTTATTCAAAATTGAAGGCATACTGAACCAGCATGGCTACCACAGCATCTTGCGGCGGCATGCTATTCCATCCGGTTTGCATTTAGTTGGACCATCATTTATTTTTCAACAGGACAATGACCCCAAACACACCTCCAGGCTGTGTAAGGGCTATTTGACCAAGAAGGAGAGTGATGGGGTGCTACGCCAGATGACCTGGCCTCCACAGTCACCAGACCTGAACCCAATCAAGATGGTTTGGGGTGAGCTGGACCGCAGAGTGAAGGCAAAAGGGCCAACAAGTGCTAAGCATCTCTGGGAACTCCTTCAAGATTGTTGGAAGACCATTTCCGGTGACTACCTCTTGAAGCTCATCAAGAGAATGCCAAGAGTGTGCAAAGCAGTCAGCAAAGCAAAAGGTGGCTACTTTGAAGAACCTAGAATATAAGACATATTTTCAGTTGTTTCACACTTTTTTGTTACGTATATAATTCCACATGTGGTAATTCATAGTTTTGATGCCTTCAGTGTGAATGTACAATTTTCATACTCGTGAAAATACAGAAAAAAAATCTTTAAATGAGAAGGTGTGTCCAAACGTTTGGTCTGTACTGTAGATGCTGGCAGTCCAGGATGGCGGTATATTAATGCCCTTATTCCTGTGAACAGATCTGTAAAAAATGTTGCTTCTGTAGGTAGATGTGCGAACGGTCAGCATTGTAGTCTGTGCCAAAGTGTGTGAGCAATGTCCTAATGAATTTTAGAAAATTTGAGTATTTCCTAGACTTTTCCTTGGCAGAAATATTTACTGTAAAGTAAAGGGAATGTGTCAACAGGTTTTTTTGCTATGTAATCTGAGAGCAGAATAATATAGAGCAAAAACGCCTGATTCCAACGATGTGTCACTTACTCTATGCTACTTTCTGCAGTTTTGATGGAATACCTGTTTTATTCATTGTAGATGTAGCAGTGCTCAAATACTGAGCTGTGTAACCCCGCCCACATCCCTGATTGGCTGCAAGCTGCCAATTTATACAGGAATCTACCAATTATCACTGAGGGCGGGGTTACACAATTAGCTGGACATGAGACCTACTCCTGCAGTGATAATCTCCTGCTGATAAAACACTGATTGTATTGAAACTACAACACACAGCCTAGTAAGTGACACATCCTTGGAATCGGGCTCTTTTACTCTATATTATGCTGTTCTTAGAGTACGGTGAATGGCAAAAACCTGCTGACGGATTCTGTCTAAATCTCTTGACATGTCTGTTTTACGAAATACCTGGATTCCCCATCAAATTACAGTTCTCTGGTATGTTTTCTTACATGTTTTTTTGCATTGTGCTGTTCCTCTGTTATTCCTACTAGAAATGTATGAGTTGATTGATAACTGGTTATTATTTAGGCTACTAGGAAATGATAGCCTATTATACTCTCCTCTTCTCAGCCCTCTCCATCCGTACCGCACCCAATCTGCCAATCGCTCCTCTTCAGCCGCCTTCTTATTCTGGGTCATCTTGTAGGCAGGGGGCACTGCTGATTTTTGCCTCATGCGATCTCATGTCATTGCCGGTAAACCTGGAACGTGAAGAAGGTTAAAGAGGTACAATCTGAAGACCTGGGCGTGTAACGGCAAAGGGACAAGTATAAGGAGGGCAAACGAGAGAGGAGTATATTATGTTTGTTTTTTTTTAAATACTCATTCCTAGCCCTTAAAATCCAGCAAAAATGGACAAAATGTGATCCCAAAAATGGCACAAAACAAATTCTCAAAAATGTAGTTTTGGGGAAATTCGTAGCAAGATCATTTAGCCATGAATCGATTCCTTCCTCTTTTTAGTTATTACTCCTCCTCATTTCAGTAAGATGTCAGACCACTGGCGGACACAGGCAGAAGAGGGCCCTGTGCAAGAACAGTATATGGGCCATTTGCAGCCCAATAGCTCGTCATAATGCACAATTCCACCTGCTTTGAAGGATAAAGTGGCCCCCTTACCTCTTGTGGTGGGGGGCCCCCCCTTACCTCTTGTGGTGGGGGGCCCCCCCTTACCTCTTGTGGTGGGGGGCCCCCCTTACCTCTTGGGGTGGTGGGACCCTCTTACCTCTTGGGGTGGTGGGGGCCCCCTTTACCTCTTGGGGTGGTGGGGGCCCCCTTTACCTCTTGGAGTGGTGGGGCCCTCTTGACCGCACAGGTTGCACCAATGGTATGTCCGCCCCTGTGTCAGACATGGTCAGCTCTCATTGAGCATTGTTAGGTTGCGTATGGACACATCCGTACAGGTTATGTATGAACACGCCCAGTTGCCAGTTCATTCTTTACACTTTACACTTCCCGTAGGAGTAGAAGAGGAACGGCACTAGCTTGTAAAACAAATATTTTACCATTTGTGAATAGCACACAGTTTTGTATTGTCCTGGACCATCTGCTTTACTGTCTCTCTTATATTAGGGAAGGGAAGGCAGGTGGTCTGGTGGGGGCGAGTATAGAAGATGAGAAAGTTTTAACTAGATTATGTAGAGAAAGGAGAAAGGTTTTAAGGATTAAGTAAGCGAACGCCGCGCACAATCGGTGATTAAAAATTGTGCGGAGATCGGACCGCTGCTCTGTAATCTGCAATCTTTTCTGTGCTCTTATTATTGAGGCTTTTACTTTTGTTTTTTTCCCATAAAATGTGATATTTTTGTTATTTCTGTAGATGTTTTTATTTGTTTAATTTATTGTGTTTAAGGTGCATTGCTAAAATATTTCATTTTATTTTTTAAGCATTGTATCACGCATGTGAAAATGTATAGAAGCCCTAAGGTAAAGGTTTGCTTTGTTAGGTCCTATCACACAGGTGGGAAATTCTAACTCTATGTAAGTCTCTTGCAGTTATGCCTTCGACACTGATGTGAACTTGTCTTAATGGGAATCTGTCACCAGGTTTTTGCAGAGAGCAATATAATGTAGAAAAAGAGACCCTTATTCCAGCGATGTATCACTTAGTTTACTGGGTGCAGGAGTTGTGACAAAATCAGACTTTTAGATGTAGCAGAGCTGACAAATCTGCCCCCGCCCACACCACCGCTTTCTGTGTACATTGACGGTGAGCTGCTAACTACTGCTGGGGATGGAGTTGGACCAGGTCTCACTCGGGGACCCGTCTGTGCAGTGATAATCTCCTGCTGATAAAACACTCATTGTATTGAAACAGCACACAGCCTTATAAGTGACACATTGCTAAAATCAGTGTTTCAGCCCCTACATCTTGCTGTCCTCGGATTACATAGTAACAGCCTGCTGACATATTCCCGGCAAGAATGCTAGTTACAAATCCAACTGACTCTAATGCTCGAATGATATGTGAGCGCTGCAGCGTTCGTGTACCTCCCACCGTATGCTTTTACCAGGAGACTTCCAGGGTATGAGGTGCTGAGTAATGAGGAGCGTCTTTGGTTTGGGAGTATGTGGGTTTTTGTTTTTTTCTCATCTTCCTGAACCCATTAATAATAAGTTGCCCAGTAGTGGACAACCCCTTTAAGCTGATCATACACAATACATAATGGCAGCTTCCTGACCATTCCTTGATGGCGGTTTTAGAGTAGATATCTTCCCTCTCAACCTCTCTCCTGCTCAGCTACATACGTAAGTATTATGGTGGGGTTAAGTCAAATGGCTATTGGTCAAACAAGTTGCTCCATGTGTCAATCTCTCTTATGGGTAGTCTCAAGCAGACGACCCTTGGCTATAAGTTTTGTCACTGTATCTGGACTTCATCCTGATTGAGAACCCCCCTATTGGTTAAAGGAAAGGGCTGCAGAGAAATGGGAATTCTGCTCCAGAAATCATACTGAGATTGCCCATTATTTTGTATGGACACAATGTAATGCTAGCTGTCTCTGGAAAGGAAGCTAGCTGTGTTGTCAGCTGATTGTGGACAGGAGGGGCAACCAGTCCGACCAATAGTCACAGCAATACGAGCCGATCTGGAGAAAAACCTGCTGCTTTAAAAATAAACTAAATATGTCAGTATACTCTCCTCACCCCCACCAGTGTTTCCCCTGGTCTCAAACCACATTTAAAATGGAGTTTGGTGACATCTGGTCCGCATCGGGTTCTGACTACACGACCTAATCCTTCCACCACTGTGATGTAAAGTAAAGCACTAGATTTCTTCTGGATAAGACAGAACTTTCAGGGAAGAAAACAACGAATAAACCCTGCATAAATGCCCATTTTCCATACACTAAACTTTAGCAATCTATAAAGGTAAGCGCCCATAACTTGGCTGGATAGTTTGGTCATGTGCACACGTCCAGTAGTTATATCCGTTTTTGGATCCGCTTTTTGAGTTGACAAAAAAAAACATGGGACTAAAATGTTCAAGTTGATTTCCTTTCCACTGCAGTCTTTTTTTTTTTTTTTTTTTTTTTTAGAAAAGTGGGCAGAGCTGGCATGGGGTTTGGCAAAACTCGCCCAACCAATTTCCCATAATTTTACACCATGAAAGTGCCGTAAATTACATCAGAAATGTATACCAACCATGAGTGAAGTAACGTTTCTGGCAGATGTGCACGGCAGTTGTAAGATGCGCCAGATTAAAGGGACTCTGTCAGCACAGGATGACTGGCCAAACTAAGTCTAGATGCTCGGTGCATCATGGCGAAGCCAATCATTTATATACACTTTATCATCTGCTTGTTTTCTTTCAATCTCCACCCCCTCTTCTTTGATTGACCGCTCTGGCTTCATAGAGCAGAGAAGGGCAGAGATGGTTGCAAAACTAGCAGATAGGAAGGTGTATATAAATGATTAGACACACCATGTTGCCCGCAGATCGGTTTGATCAGTCATTCTGTGCTGACAAGTACAATGACAGAATGAAGTACAGAATAGCTGTCAGCATAGAATGAATGAAGTACATTAACAGTGCAATTAAGTACAATGACAGAATGAAGTACAGAATGATTAATTGCACGGTCAATGTACTTCGTTCATTCTGTGCGGACAGTCATTCAGTACTTGGTTTTAACAGTCATTCTGTGCTGACAGAGTCCCTTTAAGAGGTACACTCCTCTGAATGAATTCGGGGCACCTTACACTGGTGCCTCGTTGTTAAAGGGATTGTTCAGCCTTAGGTTCCAAGTCTGCAGTCACTTCTGACTGCAGACCTGTGAATTCTCAGAGCGTGCACGTTGTGCGGATTCTCCGGTGTTGTAAGAATGTGATTTGCATACTTAAAAGTCACCTACTGACTAAATGTCCACAGCCTTGCACATTACAAGTGTATTGTGAGGCCGGACATGTCTAGTCGTAATGTGGCCATAAGTGTGCAAATCACATACTTGCGGTCACATAACCATCAGCTGCCGACACCAGAGAATCCTCAGTGTCCAAAATGCCAGACTTGATGAATCCTGACCTAACTTTGACTGGGATTTTATGGCTGATAATAAAAAAAAATTGTGCACTTTCAAATGAGCTGCAGTCATTTGGGTAACTGTGTCGTCACTCTGCAGCTATGCTATAGTTTCTGCTGCGCCACTAAAGACCTTGCACATTGTTTTTCCACAAGTTGCCATCATTCTGCAGCTCACACAAGGGAAACATGGTAGGTTGCAGTGAAGCAGCCATGGCACGACTGCACAGTCTGAATATACATCTAATATTTAGCACAAAGTAATGTAATTATTCTGGAGCAAATCAGGTTTTTGGTGAAAATTGCATTTTTATCTAGGAAAAAGGTATTCAAAATACCTCAGAATTAGAAATCCACGCTGATTTGTGGTAAAAATGCAGGCAGTTTTGAAATTTAGTCTCTTCTTCCTAATGAAGGTACAGTATATATACAATTAAAGGCAAGAACGATCCATCCCCAAACTGTTTATATTGTCATGTTGCTCTCTGGAAGACTATATCATCCACGCAATTTCGTATGCAATCTTTTGCTCCCTGACTGTAAAATCGCTGTTTTAATTCATATGCTTAAGTGCTCTGGGTGTGATCAGAGCACTTTCCAAGGACTGCCTCATCAGCTCTATTCCTACACAGCCCTTCCTCCTCTGCTTAACCCTAGAACGCATGACCATAAAAATCTACTTTTTCACATACCTGGGGCCTTTTAGGCCCGTGTGCAAATAACATGGAATAACTCAAACAAAAATGACAAACCACTATATACCTGAGGAATACCTAGAGTTTCAAAATTCTAACTAAAGTAATCTTGCAGAAAATAGAAAACAATTAACAGGGCGGGCCTGCGAGGCCCCAGGTATGCGTTCTAGGGTTAACTGACAACTCACAGTGTAGAGTAAGGTGGGGCCGGACGGGGAGACAGAGGCTTGGGAAGTGCTTTGATCACACCCATAGCACTTAAGCCTCATTTGCATGTGAATTGAAACAGTTTTGGTTTTATTTTTTTTTATTTTTTTTACGTTTTACTTTTCAGTCAATGAGCACAAGATTGAAACAAAATGGTATGTACACCTTTTAACTTAATACAGCGACAAAAAAAAAATAATTTGCCATGATCATAACTTTACCATTTGTATAGATTATTTTCTAAGGTTTATGCATATACTGTATACGGACTCATTTACTAGATTTTGGAGAATTGAGGGGTTAGATATTTTTGCCCGGTGACTGATTGCAGATGTAGTCGAGCGAGGATCCATGTCTCTCGGGATGGAGAACCTGGCACTAATGTAACAAGCGGTCTGCAGTGAAAACACCAGTCCATTCTGGAATTGGGAACATCTGGCTTTAAAGAATTGATTGTTCATTCACTTGTTCCATTAATGACATTTTTAGGTTGTTGCAAAATTGATTACAAGCACAGTTAGAAAAAATAACCATAAACATAAGGTGTGACTGCTATGTCCCCCTTAGGGTATATTCACACCTGCTGTCATGTTGTTTTTGTAGTACAGTGCCGTGTGGAAAATGGCACAGTTTTTGCAAAATTGTTTTGATCAGACTGCATATCCTGAATATACCCAAGGCCAAATTCAGACATCTGTGTATCATTGTAGAAGTATGGACCATATGCAGGCCTCCTATATGCCTATAAGCTGTAACGTTCAGGTCAGGAGGCAGCTGGTCCGTACGTTACGGTCTGTACTTGGATGTAGTGAAAATCTGCTTCGTTTTCCAGTAAGAACTAGGGGCATGAATCCCTCATGTACATGTAGCGAAAAAATTCTGCAGTGTAAATTGATACTGGTTTGAGATCTGCAAAAGGTAAATTTATGCTGCCGATGTAGGTGCGAATTTCACCCTTTTGCAATGCAGAAGGTGAAATGTGCGTCTCCCCCGCACCACCTGCACCATGATATCACAGCGGTAAATACCACTTAGAGTATCACTGCGAAAATTATACTCTGTGGGAACGTAGCCTGACTGCCAAGATCTTGCAGGCAAATGCCACTCAATAATTGCTGTAAAAACAACAACAAAAAAAAGTGTAACTTGCTTACATAGTCTAAGCACACCCTGGCGTACACAGTTGTGGCCAGGGCACGGCGTGCCTTATGCTTTTCGGCACACAATTCCTATATGTACTACTCCTTTTACGGCTTCTTATTCATCTCTATTGAAAGCTTTGTTGGAAAATTCCCTGCTTGAACCTTGAGTAGTGCTTATTTTGGGAACAAATTTGTTTGCGGCACCTGTATTGTAAGTAGGCTCTGCTTCTGATGCTTGGTGGGCAGGTTCCTGCAGCTGTCGCTGTAATCCCTGTTTGTCGGGTTGTGGTGATGTCCTGGGCAGGCTGTCCGTACACCTGCCACTCTTTGGGCACGTAACCTGCCTCTTTGCATACCGGCTGGGCTCGTCTGGTTTTGCTGTTGGGGTCTGTTTGTATTGGGTGCGGGAGGGGAGGGGGGGGGTTGAGCGGATCAGCTCACACCCTCTTGGGTAAATAGATCAGTGACCGAGGTCATGGCTTGTCTGTATTGTTGTAGTGTTGTGTGTTTATTTTATGACACATTATAGATGGATTTATTACGCCTGTCTTGTTGAATCTTAGCAGCGTCTCTTATCTGTCAGTTTAGACAGCAACCTGAGATATGCGCTTACACGGCTGTTAAACCGGTTTTCTGGATTTTATTTTTAAACTCTGTCCTTAAGATATGTCTTCTGGACATTGTCATTAACGTAATGATACACCCCCCACAAATCAGCAGAACGAAAGGGGAGCATTGCCCACTGGACAGCTATGACCCCGTGGGTAGTTTCTAAGTCTGAGATCGCCGATTGTCATCGAGTTTTTAGTAATGATGCGGTGTTATCTGCAATTTTGTACATTTGCCCCTGCAGGTGGGTGAGGCGTCATGTTTCATGTTGTAGCGAAGCCTATAAAAAATTTGTCCAACAGTCTGTAGAGAAAAACCTTGAATGGCGCAGCTGGTTCTCGTGTTCTTCTTTATTCAATCCATGCAGGTATACCAGTAGCAGGGCTGTGTAGTCGGAGTCGCGGAGTTGGTATAAAATGGACCGACTCCAACTCAACTGGGGAAATTTTCATAAGAATTTGGGGAAAGTTCTGAAATGTCCTATAAATGTCTGTCCTATTCCTGATCTAAGGGTCTAGACTTTTAGCTGAGATGAATCTGTGCTATAGTAAATTTATCACTTAAATATGAGCCATGTATGAGGGAGTCGGAGTCGGTGGCACGAAAATTGAGGAGTCAGAGGTTTGGCTTACCAACTCCACAGCTCTGACCAATAGTCCAGTATGGATTGAATGGAGCAGCAGTGGTCATGTGTGAACACCGCTCTGTTGAAACAGGGGAGCACAAGTTACCTGCTATAGCGATCAATGAGCCTGATCTCCTTATTTTAGTAGTTACACTAAAGTTAGGGATATTTGACTTTCAGGTGAAATTTATGGAAAATGCTAAAAGTTCCCGCTACAGTGATATTTTATCATGAAAGTAAGAGATTTAAGTAGAAGCATGCAATGGTGATTTCTTCATCTCAAACAATTTATTGAAATAAAAGCCAACAATAGTAGTGAGTATACCCCAACAAAAAATGTCAATGTCTCAATAACTTGTCATGTGGCCTTGAGCATCAATTACAACTTGATAACGACGTCTCCTGCTGTTCACAAGTCAAGTTATTGTCTGCTGAGGCATGGCATCCCACTCTCGGCCCTCGGGTCATTGAGGTCCTGGGGTGCAAAGTTACGAACCTCTACACGGAGACTCAGCTAATCTCATAGGTCAGTGCTAGCGAACCTATGGCATTCATGCCAGAGGGGGCACGCAGAGCCCTCCCTAAGGGTACTCGTGCCATCGCCTCAGCACTAGCAGACCTGGACCCGGCCCGGCGGGTGAGGACTCTGAACCCGCCAATGCCAGCCCCTACTTCAGCTAGATGTGCGTTCTCAGACTCTGACACTCATCTAGCTGAAGTGTATTGCAGCGGAGCGCCTGAACTTGCCAGGCCCGTGCGCCGCAATACACGCTGCTGGCCAATCAGAGGCAAGCAGCAGCAGCTGACGTCCGTGTACAAGCTACTGGGCGCATGGCAGTGACGTCATGCGGCCCCGTCGCTAGGACGCTGGAGTCAGCTGCCGGCTACAGGAGAGGACGCTGCATGGGAGAGGAAGGAAGGTGAGTAGGAGTGTTTTATGTTTTTTTTTTGTTTGTTTTTTTGCGATGAACAGCCCAGGAGGATGGTGGGTGGGAGGGGTGGGCAGCATATAATATATACAGGGATTGGGGGAGGGCAGGCATATATATACAGGGATTGGTGGACGGCAGGCATATATACCAAGATGGGGGTGAGCACATTCTTTATTTCTGCAGTCTCATACCCCTGCTCCTTCCTGTGGCTGCTCTATGCTGCCCTCGCCTGCTCTCTGTATGAATTGTTTTTTCTAAACTAAAACCTCAGTATTCAGGTTAATTTGCCGTGCTGGACCTATGCGATAAATAAGTGGGTTTTGGATTGCAGTTTGGGCACTCTCTAAAAGGTTCGCCATCACTGTCATAGGTTTTTATGGGATTCCGATCTGGAGAAAGTGCAGGCCACTTCATTTGAGGTTCCCTACTGATGCGACCTCGATGAACTGGAGCATTGTCATCCATGAAGATGAAAATATTAGGCCTGTGTTGTTCAGCAGTGGCACAATGACTGGATTAATGATGTTATTATAGGAGTAGGGGCTTGTCACTGTACCATTCACAAAGTGTAGGGAAGTTCTGTACTGACTAGACACACCTGCCCACACTGTAACACCACCACCACCAAAGGCTCATCTGGTGACAACAGTGGCTGATGCATAGCGCTCTCCTTCACGTCTCCAACTTTGTTGGCAGCCATCATTTCTGCTCAGCATGAATCGACTTTAATCCGTGAACAGCACTGAGGCCTACTGGTCCCTCGCCCAACGTAGATGACGCCTGTGTCTGGTGGTGTGGTCAGGTACCCTTGCAGATCATCTAGCACGCAGACCACGCTGATGTAAATGGTTTTGAATGGTCTGACGGGACACTTGGGGGCTTCTCACCTCCCTTACATGTGCCTGGAGTTGTGCGGCATTTATCAACCGGTTCCAAAGGGCATTGTTCACAATGAAGTGGTCATCAGTGTGTGATGTGACCAAAGGACGTCCACTTCTCTGCCTTTCTGTGACTCTTCCATTTTCTGTATCTCTGTTGCATCCTGTTGATGACTGTGACACTCTAAGCTCAGTGGCCATTACTGTCTGAGAAAATCCTGCTCAACCCCTTCACCTCCGGGCCATTTTCCGTTTTTGCGCTTTCGTTTATTGCTCCTCTTCCTTCCAGAGCCGCCGTTTTTTGTTTTTTTTTTCCCGTCAATATGGCCAAGTGAGGGCTTATTTTTTGCGTGATGAGTTGTACTTTTAAATGACACCATTGATTTTACCATATAATGTACTGGAAAACAGGAACAAAATTCCAAGTACGGTGAAATTGCAAAAAAAAAGTGCAATTCCACAATTTTTTTTAACCATGTTCACTAAATGCTAAAACTGATCTGCCATTATAATTCTCCAGGTCATTACGAGTTCGTAGATGCCAAACATGTATAGGTTCTTTTCTTATTTAATTGGTGGAAAAAAATCCAAAAGCGTCATTTTCTGAGACCCGTACCATTTTTCTGGGGCTGAGTGAGGGATTATTTTTTGCGCTCTCAGCTGACATTTTTGTTTGATACCATTTTGTGATAGATATCATGTTTTGATCGCTCGTTATTGCAATGTTGCGGCGACCCAAAAAAAACGTAATTCTGGCTCTTCCTTCTTTTTTCTCGTTATGCCGTTTACGATTGGATTTTTTTTTTATATTTTGATAGGGCAATTCTAGATGCAATGATACCAAATATGTGTATTTTTTTATTTTATTTTGAACGGGGCAAAAGGGGGGAGATTTGAACATATATATAATTTTTATTTTTAAAACCATTTTTTTTTCACTTGCTTCAATAGTCTCCATAGGAGACTAGAAGCTGCAATAATCTGATCGCTTGTTCTGCACATAGCAGGGTTGCAGAAATGCTCAGCTGCTATAAACGCTGACCGCTGAGGGCGCTCAGTTAGGGGTACATGACTGCTGCTCAGATCGGCTGTCATGCGCCTGAAACTAATGAGGGAGGCAACATTCGACGTATATATACGTCATATGTCGTGAAAGGGATAAAGCCTCGCAATGGCGAAGTACTGTTGATCAACTTTTAAGTGTCAGCTTGGTCTCATGATTTAAAAATGTGAACAGCATGATGAGAGGGACTGTTTACATACCAATAATAATTTAACCCCAAAATGTATTGGGCGATGCATGGATCAAACACCTGTTATGAACTTTGCCAAGTACAGGAGTTTGGCTACGTCTTGATCTACCACTCGTTTAAGTGCACTTTCTCACCTGCTTGTTTTCCATCAATCTCCACCCCGCCATTTCTTTGATTTAGGGTATGTGTCCACGAAGCCGAAATGAAGCAGAAAATTTCTGCAGTGTTTCTGCATGTTATTGGCAGTCAAAAACGCTTGCGGATTTTACACGCGTTTTTACATGCGGATTTGACTTGCGTTTTTCAAATGCATTGGGACCTCAAATCCCCCTGCAGAAACGCACAAATAATGGACATTCTGTGGATTTTCCTGCTGCGGAAAATCCGCTGCGGAAAATTCCGCAGCATGGGCACAGAACATGCAGATTTTCATTGGGGATCATGGGGCACGTATTACCAAGTGTTTTGCAGGCGTTTACGCTGCGGAATTTCCTCAGTAAAAACTCTTGAAAAACACATAGTGGGCTCACAGCCTAAGAGCTCTGACTTCATAGAGCCAAAGAAGGGTGGAAATAGATGGAAAACAAGCACGTGGGAAGGTGTATATAAATGATTGGCTTCGCCATGATGCACCGAGCGACTGTGCTTGGTTTGAACAGTCCTTCTGTGCGGACAGTCTCTTTAACTGAGGTACCAACATAATGCCACACGTGTCCATGCCGTTGTGTCTCACTAGAATTGGCAAGGTTACAGAAGACATACACATAGATGCCAATGTCTCGGGTATTGCTTTCTAGGCAGAGACCATGGCCCTCTAGTGTTGGCTGCTTTCCTTTTATTATATTTGCAGGGTGTGGATCCCCCTGATCACATCCTAATGATTACATATAGGCCATCACTTTAAAAAAAAAAAATAAAAATTCTTTTGACATGAGCACATTTTCTGATGTCGATTCAAAAAATCTAGCAAAGTCTGGATTAATGAGCTGCTGTAATTGTCAATTTTTATTTGCTGGTTCATAAAATGCTCTAGGACTCTCACATACCGATCCCTAGAATTTTTCTGAATATGATCATGTACATTAGGCTATGTGCGTGCAACGTCTTTCAGGCGGGTCTTCTCCACAACTCGCAGGAAAAGGCACTAACAGAACTCTCTAAAGAATGAATATATACAGGTTTATATAAAAATGACTCTGTTCATATGTTTAGGTTTTTCAGGGTATTTTAGTCACTTGAAGACTCCTAGCGGTTAAAAATGACCTGACCATTCTTCAGGTGACGTCGGCTTGGAAAATCCTCCATACTTAATGCAAATCAGTGGAAAGACTCAAAAAAATCACCTGAAATATGCCTGGGTGTGTTTATTTTATTTTTTTCTGTTTTCAAGCATATTGTCGTCATTTTTGCTTTAAAAACTACGAGCGGTTTCTTCATTGTTGAAATTGTTTGTTTTTAAAGTTAACAATAGTACAAAACGCTCAGAAACTACGCTGGCTGTAAAATATGTTAACACAATGCTCAGGAGAGGACCAAATATATATATATTTTTTTTTAATTAATAAGGACCCTCAGGTTTACAAAATTCCAGAAAAAAGGAGTATCCTGAAGCTTCTTAGGCTTGAAAAAATTTATGGTTTTGTCTAAAATTCCGTACGGCACTGGATTCTACCTGGTGATTGCAACGGATTTTAAAGGGACTCTGTCAGCACAGAATGAATGACTGTTCAAACCAAGTATAGGCGCTCGGTGCATCATGGCGGAGCCAATCCTTTTACGACACTTTCCCACATACTTTTTTTTTTCCTTTCCTAGCTCCACCCCCTCTTCTTTGATTGACAGCTCTGGCTTCATAGATATAGATAAGGGTGGAGATAGAGGGGAAGCGAGCAGGTGGGAAGGTGGATATAATTGTTTGACCCCACCACGGTGCTCCGAGCTCTTGTACTTTGTTACAAAACTCACTCTGTGCTGACAGAGTCCCTTTAAAGGGGTGCTCGGAGATTCGTTTACAATTTTGATCTTTACATCTACAGGTAATGGCTCCATGACATCACAGGTCCTTCTGCACTTCTACCCATGGAGACTGCGCTGATAATGCGGTGCCAGTGATATCAGTGCAGTCTGTACTTTACCTGGTCAGGAGACCCCAGACCCAGGAAGTGGGGTGCTGGTGCCCCTCCCCCTCTCTCTGGTGCAGCCTAAGGAGGAGGAGATTTGCCAAGAGAACAGTGGAGGGTAGGGGGTCGCCACCACCCCCCATGCTCTAAGCTATGATTGGGGCATGTTCTTTCTCTAGTATGTTGCTGACGCGCCCCCTGGGCCAGTGTTGTTGGGGATACCCGGAGCCGGATCAGATGGGGGGTTGTAGTCTCCGAGTGGCTGTGACCCGGTCCGTGCCCAGGGTGTCAAGCTCAGTGTGTGGCAGTCCTTACTGATGTTACTAAAGTTCTTTATGTCGACTACGCCACCCGTTGAATTGCGGTCACTACGGCCGCCGCTGCAGCAGGGTCCGCTGAGGCTGATGGTGTTTGTGCAGCTTAGGTAGTATAACCCCCAACGGGAGGGGTATAGCCTCAGGGGGTCAGGTGCAGAGGATGGTGGTTGTGGAAGTGCAGGGAAGATGGTAATGAGAGTCAGAGTCGGGTTGTGCAGTTCAGGGTTCTTTACTTACTGCTGTTCTTGTACCGGTCACTCCGGCCTTGAGTGACCACCCGAGCCGCGCTGCGTCCACCAGGTCCTGGACTCGGCCAACCCCCAAGTATTTCTGGAGCGTGGTTCTGAGCTCCCTTTCTGTCCTGTCCTCGTCTCTGGCCTTCCCCACCAGGGATCCACCTATGTCCGGCTCCCTCGGGCCTCTTGTTGGCGAACCCTTGTCTCTGGGTTCCCTGACCCTATGCGTGGTCTGCCTTCCGGGTGGATATAGTGGGTGGCCGTGGCAGATTCTGCCCACGGCCTCCGGTTCCTGGCTAAGGTGTGCTGTAGCCTCTGCCAGCTTGGGATCCGGTACCCTGTTGCCAACTCTTCACCCTTTGATTTAGTTTGGGCTCTCAGAGTTCCTTCTTTCTCCCCCTCTGGGTCTTTTTCTCCTCTCTCACTCTTGGCTCTGGGGCTGCTCTGCTCCTCTGCTCTCTTCCTCTGCAAAGACTTACTGACTGACTTCTCACAGACTGACCCTGATCTAAGATGGTTCCCACCTTATATACTCCCTCTATGTGTGAGCTCAGGTGACCAGCACCCAATGAGCTCCTAGCTTTACCCAGGCTGCTCCCCCTATCTGCCCCTACACTACTGGGATATTCCACCCCCCTCCCACTCCAGCCAGGAACAGACTCTGTTGTACCTGCACATTTCTCTAGTGGGAGTACCATCGGTCTGTTCCTCGGAAATGGGATGTGTGTAGTGCATGCAGCTAACTGAGCTCAGTTCCACACTCCATCCTTACCCGGGAGTGGAATATCACACCTCTGGATTGAGGTGCAATACCCCTGTAGCAGCCGAGTCCTCAGGGTGCTACATTCCCCCCTGGTAAATCACAGCACGTCCTCGGGCTGTAAGATATAAACAACATCCAAAACATACAATTTTTTTTTCCATAAACATAAACATATAAAACATATAAAACATCATATATATCAGCATAAACTTTTCATATAAACTTTTCATAAAAACATTCTTGTCTTCTAGTTCCTCCGGTCACGGTGCAACTTGTGACCGGGTAAAGTGCGACAGTCTCTTGAAGAAAATGGTTTTCCCATAAAACCAGTAGGGGGCGCTTTAGGAAGCGCAACTATATACAAGGGAATATGGCCGCTCTCAGTCCTCGGCCAGGTATTAGGAAAGGGATGACCGCTCTCAGTTCTCGGTCAGTGGGGAAATGGGACACACTGGAACAGTTCACACTTGTCCCAACGGGGACCATATTTTAACTAGAACAGTTCTTATACCCTGACGGGTAACTATGTACAGTCTCTCTCTACCGTACTCAACGACGGCGTCCTCCTGCTCTTTCTTTGTGGACAGTTTCAGTTTCAGACCCGTCCGGGTCCTCTTGCTCCTCCTCACACCGCAGCTCCTCCTCCGTCAGGCGATGCACATGGAGGGCGTAGGGTCCTTTGGCACACTTGTGCCGGGTGAAGGTGACCTCGTCCCATAAATACAGGTCACGACCTCTGTGTCCCTCCGGTAGGTGGGACTCAACGTCTCTCCTGGTCACGAAGACGTCGCCTGGGGTGCGGTGATCCCTGATGAAACCCCACCCATGCTGCAGATTGAACTTTATCACAGTCCCGATGGTACGGGGACCATGCGCTGCACGGGGGTTTCTCCTGGTCCGGCTCTTCTGCTCCGCGCTCCTTATTTGGGCTTGTTGTTCCCGGACCCGCCTCTCTCTCCGCTCCCTCTCAAAGACCTCGAGCTGCTGGCGGCAGCACTCTGCACGCTCCGCTGCGGCTGCCCGAGTCTCCTGAGTGAACCCCATGAGGTCTTCTCCGGTGGGATCCCACTCAAACTGGGTCTCTTCTAGCGGGGGCGAGGTCCTCTTTACAGGCTTCGGAACCGGAATCAGGGGTTCGTCTAGGGGTCTCTCTTTCCGGAGTCGGGGATGGTGAAACTCCGGTGGCCATATGAAGGGCTGCCCATCCGGGCACGTATGCTGGGCGAATAGATCTTCACCCAGGTGCGGCGCTCTAGATGTTATGGGCGCCGTGGTGGTAGCGGCGCCTGGGTTTACCAGGCCTTGCGACCAGGCCTGGGGCACCTTGAAAGTAAAGGGCACCATAAGAACGGCGGCGCCCTGTGTTACTTGGCCCTGCGACCAGGCCGGGGGCTCCGCGGAGGTAGGGGGCGCTGTTGGTATTGCGGCGCCCGGGGGTACTAGGCCTTGCGACCAGGCCGATGGTACTTCCTGCTTGGCCACGCTCGGGGTCGAGGCGTGTGACGTCACAGGGGTCGCGGCTTCCGTTTGAGGCCTAGTCTGCGGCGGTGACGTTGCAGCGACGGGCACGGCAGGGGGTACTTCGGGCTCTGCGACGGGGAGCTGGGGCAGGCACGCGGTTTCCCGGCTCGGGGTAGTGACGTCCCCTTTACCTGCCTCCATTCGTTCGGCTCCCTTCTCGGCGCCGTCTCCGGCCTTCAGTCCTCCTGCGCCATCCTCAGCGGCGGTCTGTCTCCTCGTCTCGGGTGGCGTGCTCCGCTGACGAGTCTCGGTCTGCTGGGCCATCTCTCGGCTCCACTCCGCCAACGTCTCTCGTTGCACCCGGGCCAACCTCTGTGCGAGGCCCTCCAGCGCGGTCTGTGCACACTCCCGATCTCGGGGGAGCTGTGTTAGGATCTCCAGCAGGCCTTCTGGAGTGGCGACCTGCAACAGGCTCCTGACCACTGGGTCGGTGCTGCCTGGAGTGGCGGTCCGCATCAGGCTCCTGACCTCTGGGTCGGTGCTGCCTGGCTCTCCCTCCATCTCCGGGTAGGCTCTCTCTGGACTCTCTTCCAGACGTCTCGTCTCCGGGTGCGCTCTCTCCAGACTGCTCCAGACGACACCCATCTTTGTTCTCTTCTTCTGTCTCCGCCCACATCGAGGGTGGTCCCGGGGCAACTTCCGTTCCAGGGGCAGTTCTCTCACGCTGATGGACACTTCCAGCATCACAGTCTCTGTTGGTGGGCGCGGTTTCCGCTTTTGGCGCCATTCTTCGACCTGGCCCACTATGGGAGGTGGCCTCTTGCCACCCTCTGGCACGCCCATAATGGCGTCCGCTCTTCCAAGGCGGGAAATCTTCGGAAATGGCGGGAATCGTCTCCCAGCGGCGGGAAACTCCATGGATGGCGGGAAAAAGCTGCAAATGGCGGACAACCGGCGGGAAACGACCTGTGATGGGGCCCGATGGCGGGGACCCTCCGGAACCGGCAGGAGACTTCTTTTTGAGGTAACGGTGTACTTTTCTTCAGGCACGCAGTACCCGGTTGTTGTGGGCACGTAATCCTGCCGACTACGCCAAAGTTGACGCGCCCCCTGGGCCAGTGTTGTTGGGGATACCCGGAGCCGGATCAGATGGGGAGTTGTAGTTTCCGAGTGGCTGTGACCCGGTCCGTGCCCAGGGTGTCAAGCTCAGTGTGTGGCAGTCCTTACTGATGTTACTAAAGTTCTTTATGTCGACTACGCCACCCGTTGAATTGCGGTCACTACGGCCGCCGCTGCAGCAGGGTCCGCTGAGGCTGATGGTGTTTGTGCAGCTTAGGTAGTATAACCCCCAACGGGAGGGGTATAGCCTCAGGGGGTCAGGTGCAGAGGATGGTGGTTGTGGAAGTGCAGGGAATATGGTAATGAGAGTCAGTCGGGTTGTGCAGTTCAGGGTTCTTTACTTACTGCTGTTCTTGTACCGGTCACTCCGGCCTTGAGTGACCACCCGAGCCGCGCTGCGTCCACCAGGTCCTGGACTCGGCCAACCCCCAAGTAGTTCTGGAGCGTGGTTCTGAGCTCCCTTTCTGTCCTGTCCTCGTCTCTGGCCTTCCCCACCAGGGATCCACCTATGTCCGGCTCCCTCGGGCCTCTTGTTGGCGAACCCTTGTCTCTGGGTTCCCTGACCCTTTGCGTGGTCTGCCTTCCGGGTGGATATAGTGGGTGGCCGTGGCAGATTCTGCCCACGGCCTCCGGTTCCTGGCTAAGGTGTTCTGTAGCCTCTGCCAGCTTGGAATCCGGTACCCTGTTGCCAACTCTTCACCCTTTGATTTAGTTTGGGCTCTCAGAGTTCCTTCTTTCTCCCCCTCTGGGTCTTTCTTTCTCCTCTCTCACTCTTGGCTCTGGGGCTGCTCTGCTCCTCTGCTCTCTTCCTCTGCAAAGACTTACTGACTGACTTCTCACAGACTGACCCTGATCTAAGATGGTTCCCACCTTATATACTCCCTCTATGTGTGAGCTCAGGTGACCAGCACCCAATGAGCTCCTAGCTTTACCCAGGCTGCTCCCCCTATCTGCCCCTACACTACTGGGATATTCCACCCCCCTCCCACTCCAGCCAGGAACAGACTCTGTTGTACCTGCACATTTCTCTAGTGGGAGTACCATCGGTCTGTTCCTCGGAAATGGGATGTGTGTAGTGCATGCAGCTAACTGAGCTCAGTTCCACACTCCATCCTTACCCGGGAGTGGAATATCACACCTCTGGATTGAGGTGCAATACCCCTGTAGCAGCCGAGTCCTCAGGGTGCTACATTGCTACCTGCTTATGATTGGTCAGCAATATACTAAGAAAAGTACACACCCCCTGGGGAAAACTATATGGTAACGCCCACTTGGACTTAACTTTTTTTTTTACCTGATTAGGTGCCAAATACTTTTATTGCTATTATCTCTACAGCGAGAGAATGCAAAATGAAAAAAGAAATTGCAAATGCATTTTATTTCGCTCTGTATCCACTATTAGATCGTGTGTCCTGTGCAATCTGAAAAATTTGATGGATGGTCGTCTTTATATTAAAATTAAAAAAAAAAAAAAAAAAAAAAAAATCAAGTATCCGGTCCTCCTTTTAAAGTAGCTTATTTCCTATTTGTCCCAAAAGTAGTCCTAATTTGTGTTTTAAAATGTGGAGGCTGTTTCCTTGTGACTAAATAGGAAATGTTCATAGATGGCTGCCTGCAATCTTTATATACCATAATGTTTGTATCTAAGGCTATAGCAAAACTTTCCTTCCCAGTATGGTCTACGCTCTTTGGAGCCCGGCGCCCGCTTGTTCTGGCCGTTACTTGGCTACCAGTGTTTATGCTGGTTACATTACAATGTAACCACATGCTGCAGGCAGGCGTCACACTTGTACATAGTTGGCTGAGATGTTAATTTTATATGACAGGCGAAATAACAGCAATGAACTATACATACGTCAAGTGTAATGATTTTTCTTCTGGGCGGAATGTGGGGAAGAGGTCACATTTATGATTCCTAACAACCCGGAGTCTCCGTCTATCAGTCTTATTCATAATATACCTCTCCTGGACTTTGCCCTTAAAGGCTGCTGTCCATCCCTGTAATCAGCCCTAGAGCCGATTTTGACTTTTTAAGGCTATGTGCCCACGTTGCGGACCTGAAGCATATTTTTTACGCTTCTCCCTGGCGGGAAAATCGCATGCGGATATTACATGCGGTTTTCCCGCCAGGTAGAAGCGTTTGTGAGGCGTCTTTGCATGCATTTCCGCATGCGGGTTATCAAGCACTTCTCCAAGCATCACTTGGAAAAGTGCTTGACAACTTGTTCAGAATGGTAAAAAATAAAAAAATAAACTTTATACTCACCTTCTGATGCATTCTCTGCCCCGTCCGGAGGCTTGAGCGGCTCACGCTGTTGTGTGCAGGACCTGCGGTGACGTCATTGAGTCATGTGGTGGGTCACATGACTCAATGACGTGGCAGGTCCTTCAGACAACAGCGCGACGGAGGGAAAACATCATAAGATAAGTATAAACTTTATTTTATTCTTTTTTTTACAGGTTCTTTGGTACCCAGGTCTGGAGGAGAGTCTCCTCTCCTCCAGACTTGGGTACCATCCGCACATTGATTCCGCTGCGCTTCCGCAAAATTAATGAACATGCTGCGGATTTTTGACTGCAGCATATACGCTGCGGAAAAATCCGCAGCATGGGCATTGACATTGCGGAATGCCATTGGGGACCATGGGGTGCGGATCTACATGCGTTTTTCAAGCGTTTACGCTGCGGAAATTCCGCAGCATATACGCTTGAAAAACGCTACGTGGGCACACAGCCTAAGGCTATGTGCCCACGTTGCGGACCTGAAGCATATTTTTTACGCTTCTCCCTGGCGGGAAAATCGCATGCGGATATTACATGCGGTTTTCCCGCCAGGTAGAAGCGTTTGTGAGGTGTCTTTGCATGCATTTCCGCATGCGGGTTATCAAGCACTTCTCCAAGCATCACTTGGAAAAGTGCTTGACAACTTGTTCAGAATGGTAAAAAATAAAAAAATAAACTTTATACTCACCTTCTGATGCATTCTCTGCCCCGTCCGGAGTCTTGAGCGGCTCACGCTGTTGTGTGCAGGACCTGCGGTGACGTCATTGAGTCATGTGGTGGGTCACATGACTCAATGACGTGGCAGGTCCTTCAGACAACAGCGCGACGGAGGGAAAACATCAGAAGATAAGTATAAACTTTATTTTATTCTTTTTTTTACAGGTTCTTTGGTACCCAGGTCTGGAGGAGAGTCTCCTCTCCTCCAGACTTGGGTACCATCCGCACATTGATTCCGCAGCGCTTCCGCAAAATTAATGAACATGCTGCGGATTTTTGACTGCAGCATATACGCTGCGGAAAAATCCGCAGCTTGGGCATTGACATTGCGGAATGCCATTGGGGACCATGGGGTGCGGATCTACATGCGTTTTTCAAGCGTTTACGCTGCGGAAATTCCGCAGCATATACGCTTGAAAAACGCTACGTGGGCACACAGCCTAATGGTTTGCATTAAGGCTATGTTCAGGCTGTGTGCCCACGTAGCGTTTTTCAAGCGTATATGCTGCGGAATTTCCGCAGCGTAAACGCTTGAAAAGCGCATGTAGATCCGCACCCCATGGTCCCCAATGGCATTCCGCAATGTCAATGCCCATGCTGCGGATTTTTCCGCAGCGTATATGCTGCAGTCAAAAATCCGCAGCATGTTCATTAATTTTGCGGAAGCGCTGCGGAATCAATGTGCGGATGGTACCCAAGTCTGGAGGAGAGGAGACTCTCCTCCAGACCTGGGTACCAAAGAACCTGTAAAAAAAAGAATAAAATAAAGTTTATACTTCTGATGTTTTCCCTCCGTCGCGCTGTTGTCTGAAGGACCTGCCACGTCATTGAGTCATGTGACCCACCACATGACTCAATGACGTCACCGCAGGTCCTGCACACAACAGCGTGAGCCGCTCAAGACTCCGGACGGGGCAGAGAATGCATCAGAAGGTGAGTATAAAGTTTATTTTTTTATTTTTTACCATTCTGAACAAGTTGTCAAGCACTTTTCCAAGTGATGCTTGGAGAAGTGCTTGATAACCCGCATGCGGAAATGCATGCAAAGACGCCTCACAAACGCTTCTACCTGGCGGGAAAACCGCATGTAATATCCGCATGCGATTTTCCCGCCAGGGAGAAGCGTAAAAAATATGCTTCAGGTCCGCAACGTGGGCACATAGCCTTATACATCATGTTTTTTTTCTGCATTGATTTTCTGCAGCAAAACCTGATCTCTTGCCAGGAGGTTGTTCAGGATTTTTGTTGTTTCCTTTTTTTTTTTGCTTTTGGTGTTTTTTTTTTTTTCAGCGTTTTTTTTCACTGTCCTTTTGTCTGTTATGCATGTACATAAAGTTCAGTAGAAAAAAAAATCTCATTCTGGTTTATGCACCTGCATTTTTGGTTAGTTTATTTCAGCATTTTTTTTCGCCACCCATTACTTCGAATGGGTGAAAAAAAACACTGAAAGAAGTGACATGTTCTGTTTTGCAAAAAAAACATTAAAATCACAAAATCCTGAACAAAAAAAAAACGTGTGCATGAGATTTCTGGAATCTCCATAGACTTTGCTGGTTTTGTAAGACGCAGCTGAAAATTTACAGAAAAAAAACGCATAAAAAAAAAAAAACCTCTGAAAAAATCATTGTGTGATCATAGCCTAACCAGCTAAAAACTATTGCTGCATACTGTGCTATTGTACCTGTGAAATACACACCGGTACAACCAGACGGACCCTCTTGTAGTCAGTTGGGCCCTTCTGATGTCTTGTGCATCCATCCTCCAAATTGTTTTTGTTTCTTGAAAGGAACACTTAAAGCAGGTGCAGATGACTATATTTTCTGTCTGAGTGCGATCCAACAAAACATCGGATCACACTTGGACCAATGTTCTTCTATGGGGCCCTGGATATGTCAGAATTTTATCCTTGGACCATGATGGTCCGAGAAAAAAAATCGCTGCATGGATATTTGGGTCACACTCTGCCATGCAAGTCAATGAGTCCATGGAAAACATCAGATGACATGAGTTTAGTCCAATTTCCATGGACTGACGCAATGGAGAAGATGGAGAATTTTTTTTTTTTTCTCCATCTTTCTCATTGGAGAGAATCTACAGCCGTCTGCACCTGCCTTTTATGCTGAATTACAAAATGCAGGTGTAAACAGCACTTATTTATTTAAATAAAAAAAAAATAGTACATGTGATCACACAAAACATAGAAGGGGAAATAATCTTTCTAATACAGTAAATCAGAGAAGGGGATAAAGCTGCAGTTTTTCTCCTTCTGTGTATGTGCAGCTGTATGGAGAGGAGAAGCAGTAAGTGTGGTTACATTGGATTGGCTTACAGTGCTGTGCACAGTCCAAGAGAAAATGTGTATTTGAAATGGGTTGAAAAAAGACCCATAATATGAATATTTTTTTATGACCCTTTATATTCTTTAAGGGGTTCACCCAAGGAAGTTTGTGACACTTACATTAATATATTTTAACTTTTACCTATAGTTTTTAGATGACTTTTCAGAAAAAGCTTTCATGTATTTGTGGAATAACGCTATTTCTGGCCACTATAATATTATTATTATTATTATTTATTATTATAGCGCCATTTATTCCATGGCACTTTACATGTGAAGAAGGGGTATAAATACAAGAACAATTACAATAATCTTGAACACAATGTGACGGCGACTGGTACAGGAGGAGCGAGGACCCTGCCCGCGAGGGCTCACAGTCTACAAGGGGTGGGTGAGGATACAGTAGGTGAGGGTAGAGCTGGTTGTGCAGCATTATTTGTCGAGTGCTGGTTACTGCAGGTTGTGGGCTTGTCGAAAGAGGTGGGTCTTCAGGCTCTTTTTGAAGGTTTCCACGGTCGACGAGAGTCTGATGTGTTGTATGCGATTGTGGGAGGAGGAGATATGAGGGGAGTAGAGAAGGAGATCTTGTGAGGATCGGAGGTTGCGTGCGGGTATGTAGCGGGATACTAGGTCAGAGATATATGGAGGAGACAGGTTGTGAATGGCTTTGTATGTCATGGTTAGGGTTTTGAACTGGAGTCTCTGGGCAATGGGGAGCCAGTGAAGAGATTGACAGAGAGGAGAGGCCGGGGAATAGCGGGGGGACAGGTGGATTAGACGGGCAGCAGAGTTTAGGATGGATTGGAGGGGTGTGAGAGTGTTGGAAGGGAGGCCACAGAGCCGGAGGTTGCAGTAGTCAAGGCGGGAGATGATGAGGGCGTGCACTAGTGTTTTTGCAGATTCATGGTTGAGGAATGTGCGGATCCGGGAGATATTTTTGAGTTGGAGTCGGCAGGAAGTGGAAATGGCTTGGATATGTGGTTTGAAGGAGAGTTCAGAGTCCAGGGTTACCCCAAGGCAGCGAGCTTGATGGGCTGGCGAGAGTGGGCAGCCATTGACTATGATGGATAGGTCAGTTGGGGGGTTGAATGAGAAGGCAGAAAGATGATGAATTCTGTTTTGTCCATGTTAAGTTTTAGAAATCTAGCAGAGAAGAAGGATGAAATAGCCGACACATTGTGGGATTTTGGTTAGTAAGGAGGTGATATCAGGTCCAGAGAGGTAGATCTGTATGTCGTCAGCATAGAGATGATACTGAAAGCCATAAGTCTCTATGAGCTGTCCCAGGCCTAAGGTGTAGATGGAGAAGAGCAGGGATCCTAGAACTGAACCTTGGGGGACACCGACAGATAGGGGGTGAGATGAGGAGGTGGTCTGTGAGTGAGAGACACTGAATATCCTGTCTGTTAGATATGAGGAGATCTAGGATAGGGCCAAGTCTGTGATGCCGAGAGATGAGAGAGTTTGTAGTAAGATGGAATGGTCCACTGTGTCGAAGGCAGATGACAGGTCTAGGAGGAGGAGGACAGAATAGTGTCGCTTAGATTTGGCGGTTAGTAGGTCATTGGTAACTTTGGTCATTGCAGTTTCAGTAGAATGGTGCGGTCGGAAACCAGATTGTAGGCGGTCGAAGAGGGAGCAGGAGGAGAGGTGGGAGGACAGCTCAGAATGGACGTGTTGTTCCAGTAGTTTTGAGGCATAGGGGAGAAGTGATATGGGGCGATAGCTAGACAGAGAGGATGGGTCAAGGGAGGGCTTTTTGAGGATGGGTTTGATTGAGGCATGTTTGAAGCATGAGGGGAAGACACCAGTTGTTAGTGACAAGTTGAAGAGGTGGGCTAGGGTTGGAATGAAGATGGTGGTAAGGTTTGGGATGAGGTGGGACGGGATTGGGTCAAGTTTACAGGTGGTGAGGTGTGATTTGGAGAGTAAAGAGGAAAGTTGATGTTCTGTAATGGTGGAGAATATGGTTTTGGAGGAGGAGGGTTGAGTAGGTGTGGGGAGGGGCTGTGGGGGCTTTAGGCAAAAGCTTTGTCTGATGGTGTCAATCTTCTGTTTGAAGAATGAGGCAAAGTCTTCGGCTGAAATAAGAGGAGAGGAAGGAGGCACTGGGGGACAGAGGAGAGAATTGAAGGTGTTGAATAGTTGTTTGGGGTTGTGAGACAGGGAGGATATGAGAGATGAGAAGTATGTTTGTTTTGCTGCAGTGAGTGTGGACTTGAAGGTAGTGAGGGACTGTTTGAATGTGATGAAGTGCTCATTGGAGTGGGACCTTTTCCATCTACGCTCAGCAACCCTGGAGGGCCATCTCAGTTCTTTAGTTAGGCTGGTGTGCCAGGGTTGTCTGTTGATTGTGCGAGCTTTGGTATGTGTGAGGGGGGCGACAGAATCGAGAGCTGCAGCTGTTGTGGTGTTGTATAAAGTGGCAGCAACATCTGCATCATGTAAGGAACTAATGTCTGTAAGAGGGAGAAGGGATTCAGAGAGTGAGTGTAGGTCAAGGTGTTTAAGATTTCTGCGAGGGTATGCAAGTTTGTGGAGTGGGGATTGTTGCCCTGGAGAGGAGATGGTAGAGAATGTAAGTAGGTTGTGGTCAGAGAGAGGGAGAGGTGAGTTAGAGTAGTTAGATAGGGAACAGAGGCGGGTGAAGATGAGGTCCAGCGTGTGGCCTTCTTTGTGGGTGTGTGTGGAAGACCACTGGGTAAGACCAAAGGAGGAAGTGAGGGACAGAAGCTTAGAGGTGGCTGAGAGGGAAGTGTCAATGGGGATGTTGAAGTTGCCCATGAGGATAGTGGGGATGTCAACGGAGAGGAAATGAAGTAGCCAGGTGGTGAAGTGGTCAAAGAAAGTGGTGTCTGATCCTGGGGGCGGTAGATGACAGCCAGTTGGCGGTTGGAGGGGGAGTAGATGCGCATGCAGTGCACTTCAAAAGAAGGGAGAGTAATTGAGGATGGCAGTGGGATATGGGTGAAGGAGCAGTTATCTGAGAGGAGGAAACCTATTCCTCCACCGTGCTTGCTGGTGGGGCGGGGGGTATGGGAGAGGTGGAATCCGCCGTACGAAAGTGCAGCTGGAGAGGCCGTGTCGGTGGGGGTGAGCCAGGTTTCAGTGATGCCGAGGAAGGAAAGCTTATTGGTGATGAAGAGGTCGTGAATGTAGGAAAGTTTGTTGCAGACGGAGCGAGCGTTCCATAGAGCTCCTGTTAGGGGGATTGGGGAAGCGGGGGCTGGGCGGATGGGTATAAGGTTAGAAGGGTTACGAGAGTTTGGGTAAGATCGTGGGTAGGAGGTGGAAGTGACTGTGGGGATGTGGTGAGGAGGGCCAGGATTTGGAGAGATGTCACCAGCAGTGAGGAGGAGCAGAGAAAGTGTTAGTAGGTGGAAGCAGGAGAGGGCATGAGGTGGCTGTCTGTGTTTGGAGGCAAAGGATTGTATGTTGAGAAATAGCTCTGAGGAGGAGGTGAGATGGGTGGGGAGAATGGAGGGAGAGATGAAGAGTTCATTACTAGGTGTAGGGATTAGGGGTGGTTGTAAGAAGTGAAGGATTAAGGGGGTGAGAGTGAAAACAAAGACAAACATTGTTTACTGTGACTTAGTATCCAGTTACCTTCAGTTCACTTCAGATTCAATTCAGAACTATATGAACTATGTGAACTTCAGAACACTATATGACAGTTTTGCCCCTTTGCAGGCTAGAAGTCTCATTTGAATCATCTCTGAGCTGGTGGGTGGAAATTAGCTGCTATGATGTTTCACATTCAGAGTACACAGAGATGTGAGGGATTTTTGCTCTCGTGTCTCTATGGGACATTATAGGACAGTTCTGAACTGTGTGTAGCTGTAACTCCAGCACTGGGTGAGATAAACACTAGAATATAGAACCTGGCGGATCTGTGTCTCACTCTTCTATAGGCAGCTGTAATCTGACTCCTCAGTGATGTGCATGTCTTGGCTTGAGCAAAGCACATTTCATAAAATGAAAGAATTAAGTGGGAAGGAGAAGTGGCTCATAAGCAGAGAAAGAAGCAGATTTTTCTAAGATTTAATACATTGTTCTGTATATTTGACTTATTCATAGTTTGAAATAAGACTTTTGAAAAAGAAAAAAAATGTCTCCAGGAATATAAGCTTAGTTGAAACAAAGGCGACTCAGTTCACCATGCTCTGCTTGGACCATAATATAATTGTTTGTGCGTTTGAAGACCTCCATATTAAGGGCCCCGTCACACTAAGCGATGCAGCAGCGATCCCGACAACGATACAACCTGTCAGGGATCGTTGCTGCATCGCTAATACATCGCTGGTGAGCTGTCAAACAGGCAGGCTCACCAGCTATCAGGGGAGCAGCGATATCGTGGAAAGAATCGTTCCACGATGTCCTGCTCCCGTTACCAGCCTGCTGCAAGCAGGAGCAGGCTGGTAACTATGGTAAACATCGGGTTACTAAGTGCGCGTGTGCCCCTAGTAACCCGCTGTTTACCATGGATACCACTCTGCTACGGTGCGCGGGAGCCTCCGCGCACCGTAGCAGAGTGGTATCCATGGTAAACAGCGGGTTACTAAGTGCGCGCGTGCCCCTAGTAACCCAATGTTTACCATAGTTACCAGCCAGATCGTTGGTCCCGCTAGTCACACACAGCGATGTGTGCTGGCCAGCGGGAGGCCAACGACCAAAAAATGGTCCAGGACACTTTGCAACGATCAGCGACCTCACAGCAGGGGCCTGATCGTTGCAAAGTGTCACACACCGCGACATCGCTGGTGAGGTCGCTGGTGAGTCACCAAAACCGTGACTCAGCAGCGATATCGCTATGTGAGACGGGGGCTTAAGTTTCTACTTTTGTGAGCCTAAAACCTTATCTTTGAACAGTGCTTCAGGCTGTCATTGGTTCTATCAGGTCGTACATAAGTATGTGTAGGTATAAAATTTAATAATGACTTGCAACATGCGCTCGGACAGCCTTTTGGCAGGAGGCCCAGCTTTATGCTTGAGTGTATGCTGGCTATACAGGACATATTGCTATGGTGTGTCCAGAAAAGGCTTGGTATGTGGACAGACTACTTATTTTTATCAGCACTACACAAATCTCCTTATACAGTATATATTGTGCATACACTATGTGCAGTGGGGAAAATAAGTATTTGATACACTTCCGACTTTGCAAGTTTTCCCATTTACTAATGGAGAGGTCTGTAATTTTTTATCAACTGTGAGAGACAGAATTAAAAAAAAAAAATCCAGAAAACCACATTGTATGATTTTAGCATAATTAATTTGCATTTGTATTGCATGAAATAAGTATTTGATACAATAGAAACACAGAACGTAATATTTGGTGCAGAAACCTTTGTTTGCAATTACAGCGGTCAGACATTTCCTGTAGTTCTTGACCAGGTTTGCACACACTGCAGCAGGGATTTTGGCCCACTCCTACAGATCTTCTCCAGACCTTTCCGGTTTTGGGGCTGTTGTTGGGCAACACTGAGTTTCACTCCAGGACCTTGAAATGCTTTTTACGGAGCCACTCCTTAGTTGCCTTGGCTGTGTGTTTCAGGTCATTGTCATGCTGGAAGGCCCAACCACGACCCATCTTCAATGCGCATACTGAGGGAAGGACGTTGTTGGCCGAAATTTCGCGATACAGGATTCCATCCATCCTCCCTTCAATATAGTTCAGTCTTTCTGTTTCCATTGCAGAAAAGCACCCCCAAAGTATGATGATTCCCCCCACCATGCTTCACGATTGTTAAGTATTATGGGGTTGTACTCGTCCTTCTTCCTTCAAACATGACAAGTGGAGTTGATACCAAAAAGTTCTATTTTGGTCATATCTGACAGCATGACCTTCTCCCATGCCTCCTCTGGATCATCCAGATGGTCACAGTCGAACTTCAAACGGGCCTGGACATGTGCTGGTGTGAGCAGGGGGATCTTGCATGCCCTGCAGGATTTTAATCCATGACAGTGTAGTGTGTTACTAATGGTAATGTTTGAGACAGTGGCCCCAGCTCTCTTCAGATCATTGACCAGGTCCTCCCGTGTAGTTCTGGGCTGATTCCTGACCTTTCTCAGAATCATCCTTACCCCACGAGACGAGATCTTGCATGGAGCCCCAGACTGAGGAAGATTGACAGTCATCTTGTGTTTGCTCCATTTTCTAATAATTGTGCCAACAGTTGTTGCCTTCTCACCAAGCTGCTTGCCTATTGTCCTGTCACCCATCCCAGCCTTGGGCAGATCCTACAATTTTGTCCCTGGTGTCCTTGGACAACTCTTTGGTCTTGGTCGAGGTTGGAGTGTGATTGAGTGTGTGGACTGGCAGTCTTTTATACAGGTAATGAGTTCAAACAGTGCAATTAATACAGATAATGAGTGCAGAGTAGTAGGGCTTCTTAACCCCTTAACGGACCATGGGTTTTTCTGTTTTTGCGTTTTCATTTTTTGCCTCCCTTCTTCCCAGAGCCAGAACTTTTTTAATTTTCGTTCAATATAGCCATTTGAGGGCTTATTTTTTGCAGGACGAGTTGTACTTTTAAACGACATCACTGGTTTTACCATATCGTGTGCTGGAAAACGGGGAAAAAAATTCCAAGTACGGTGAAATTGCAAAAAAAATGCAATTCCACAGTTGTTTTTTTGGTCCTTTTTTTTACCATGTTCACAGATTGCTAAAACTGACTTGCCATTATTATTCTCCAGGTCATTACGAGTTTGTAGACACCAAACATGTACAGGTTCTTTTTTATTTGAGTGGTGAAAAAAAAATCCAAAGTTTTGCTAAAAATGGCAGCATTTTCCAAGACCCGTAGCGTCTCCATTTTTCGGGATCTGGGGCTGGGTGAGGGCTTACTTTTTGCGCGCCGAGCTGTCGTTTTTATTGATACCATTTTGGGGTAGATCCAATGTTTTGATCGCCCATTATTGCATTTTATTGCAATGTTACGGCAACCAAAAGAATGTAATTCTGTTATGTTCTGCTACCAAAGCTAAGGAAAGAGAGGAGATCTGTCCCTACTATAGAACTCAGCTGAATCCCTACGATGTAACAGGGGACCTGATCCTGCGATCAGACCTGCTAAAGTCCTAAGCTAGTCTGTACGGAGACCTATAGATGTGGGGAGGGAATCCCTACAAGTACTAAGGACTGGGAGGAATATGGGACACCTCCTAACAGAAATAGTAGCAGACAGACGAACAAACAAAATAGATAGAACATAGAGGTCCGTAGACCAAGCAAACTAACAGAGTTAGATACAGAGCACAGGCTAGCTAGAAAGTAGATATACAATGAAGTCCAGCAAAGCCAGAAGGGCGGAGCAGGATTAAATAGGCCAACAAGGTCATGTGACCAGCAAAGGAAAAAAAACCTAACAGCAAGGTTCTAACAAATTCTGGCTTTTAGATTTTATTTCACGTTTACCTATCGGATTAATTCTTTTTTTATATTGATTGGGCAATTCTGAACATGGCGATACCAAATATTTGTATGTGTTTTTTTTTTAATTATTTTATTTTGAATGGGGTGAAAGGGGGGTGATTTAAACTTTTATATTTTTAAAAACTTTTTTTTTACACTTACTGCATACTTCAATAGTCTCCATAGGATACTAGAAGCAGCAATTGTCTGATTGCTTCTACTGCATACAGGCGATGAGCAGAGCGCTTGTATGCAGCAGAAATGCTCACTTGCTATGAGTTCCGACCACTGGGCGGCGCTCATAGCAATTGAGACATGACAACCACAGGGGTCTGCTGATGACCCTGGGTTGTCATGCCCACCCATTAATGACCTGCGATCACGTGATGGAGTCACCGATGGGCGGGGCCTAGGACGCACTTCCCTGAAGCGCGAGTTAAATACCGCTGCCAGAGATTGACGCGATTCCACCCGCGGCTGTTGCGGGCACATGTTAGCTGTAAGAATCAGCTGACATGTGCCTGGTTCAGCGTGGGCTCAGCGCCGGAGCCCCCGCTGAACCCGCCTTTCCGACCTGGTGTGTACTATTGCTGACCGGGTTAAAGAAAAATTAGCAGTCTGTGAGCCAGAATTCTTGCTGGTTGGTAGGTGATCAAATACTTATTTCATGCAATAAAATGCAATTAATTTATTTAAAAATTATACAATGTGATTTTCTGTTTTTTTATTTTTAGATTCTGTCTCACAGGTAAAGTGTCCCTACGATACAAATTAAAGACCTCTCCATTCTTTGTAGGTGGGAAAACTTGCAAAATCGGCCTTGTATCAAATACTTATTTTCCTCACTGTATGTAGGATGGAAAAATATAAAGTTGTAGAAGCCGTCTTGGTTTCACCAATGCGATCATGGCCCAGTCATCAATTTTTGTGCCCTCGGAAGCAAGAATTAATCACAACAGAGTGAGGATAATGCACACCTCTCCAGGGCTTTGCTTTTGTGTTCTCTTATGCAAGGGTGGGCAATTAATTTTCCCGAGGGGCCACATGAGAGACCGTTACTGTTGTGGAGGGCCGAACCAATAGGCTGAAATTAATTCTGCTCAATATTAATATTAACATATTACATTAATAGTAATGTAAAATATAAATATCACTTAATATTGAGCAGAATTAAGTATACGGAAACTGCCCTATATACAGTAATAAGTCAACACAAAGTCCCATATATTCAGTATGAGCCCACACATAGCTTCCTATATTCAGTATGAGCCCACACATTGCCCCCTATATACAGTATGAGCCTGTACACAGCCTTCTATACATAGCATGAGCCCCACATAGTACCCTATATTCATTATGAACACCACGTAACCTCCCTATATTCAATATGAGCCCCCACATAGCCTCCCTAATATACAGTGAGACCTCATAGCCTCCCTATATGCAGTATGAGCCCCCAAACAGCCTGTCCATATACCATATAAGCCCCCACACGTATTAAAATAAAAACCTACAAAAATAACTCCACATGCTCGCCTGGCTCCCGTTCCCCCGGCGCTCTGCCCTGGTGTTTGCTTTATGCACTAACTCTCTGCGCAACACACGTGACATAGTGATGTTATTGCATCTGCTGTATCAGTTGCATACGCTGATTGGTGGAAAAAGGAGCCGGTGACTCTGTTCTCCACCATTGTATTCATCACTATCTGCATCCTGAAAATGTAGATAACGGTGAAATCGGGAGGCGGACGGGGGAGAGTGACCCGTAAGTCCCTACTTTCAGCCCTTTGGCTGTCTTGGTCCATGGGCCAGACAGGAACAGCCAGAGGGCCAGATGTGGCCCGTGGGCCGCACTTTGTATAGGTCTAATCATATGGGATCTGTTGTGCTTTTTGTGCCCCTTTTTTAGTAGCCGTGATTGTCCTGTGCAGTATTGGCCGTGTGAACTTACTATTGAGGAACTAAAGAACGTTATACTTAAACTTCCCTTTTTTAGGGCCATTTCACATAACCATATATCGTTTATATATTATTTGCGTTACAACCACATTTTCCAGCACAGCCACAAGTTTCCTGACTCAAACTAACTTCATTATAGGAATATTAACTACTGGTAGATTGGGTAGGGGACCTGCAGTCATCTGGGAGCTGCAGATGGGATATGGACAGAAAATTTTGGCCACTCTATTGTCTTGTGAACTTAGCCTTTTACTCTTGATGTAATTTGCGAATCCTAAGCTTCATACATGGTGATGGATGCGAGGAGGATGATGATGATGATGATGATGAGGATGGAAGGTGGATTATTATTTAAAGGGACTGTCAGCACAGAATGACTTTTCCAACCAAGTACAGCTTGGTGCATAATGGCTTGGCCAAACATTTACGGTAAGTACACCTTCCCACCTGCTTGTTTCCCCCTCTATCTCCGCCCTTCTCTGGTTCTGTGAAGCCAGAGCTGTCAATCAAAAATGGAGGGGGCATGGAGATAGATGTATTTAAATGATTGGGCACACCTTTGTGCAGCGAGCGGCGAGACTTAGTTTCAACAGTTTTTCTGTGCTGACAGTCGCTTTAAAAAACATTCACTTATTGGAATTTTTTTTCTTTCCTAGAAGGGATGCAAACTTTTTTTTCTGATCTGTTTTTGAGAACTGCACATGCCCAAAAAACTAGGTGTTCAGAGACCTCTCTAATAAAAATGGATCCTTTCAAAATGGAAAAAAAATACGGATGCAAACAGAAGGCTCTTGCTCCTAAGTGGATTCCTCAAGCAGATCCGTTTTGTTTCCGTTTGGTATCCTTTTTTATTCCTTTTAGTTTTTAGATTTAACTAAATCCATTGCAGACGACTCCAAAACAGACAGATGTGTGAACACTGCCTTAGGACCAACCATAAATCTAGTTCTCTGATCAGCTCATGCAAAGAGCCTTCTATCAGAGGTTAAAGATTGGGAGGATTAACCTAAACTTGCAATGTATCCCACAGTATATGCATAGGGAAAGATCTGGCGCAGGTGCGCTCCCATTGTATAACATGTATACAATTTAGTAATTTTTTTTTCCCTGTAATCTATTATGTAATATCATAGTCTAAAAAAAGTTGTGATTGCATATTCCAGCTTCTTTACTGGTAACTGGTCACTTTCTTTGGCATACACCAAGTAACTGGGGCCTATATGTTCATCAGATACTGTGTTCGCACCAAAGTAATATGTGAGCAGGCCCAAGTGTGTGTAGTTACCAGCTCTGGTTGGTTTCTTATACCTTTTTGTGTGGCTCTAGACCACACATGTCAAACATTGGCCCGCTGGCTGAATCTGGCCTGCAGGGTGATTATATTTGGCCCATGACACTGGCACCCCCGCCCCCACCCTTTCACCTCCATTATACTGTGTGGCGGGCTATGTGGAGCCATTATACTGTGTGGCGGGCTATGTGGAGCCATTATACTGTGTGGCGGGCTATGTGGGGCCCATTATACTGTGTGGCGGGCTATGTGGGGCCCATTATACTGTGTGGCGGGCTATGTGGGGCCCATTATACTGTGTGGCGGGCTATGTGGGGCCCATTATACTGTGTGGCGGGGCTATGTGGGACCCATTATACTGCGTGGCGGGGCTATGTGGGGCCCATTATACTGCGTGGCGGGGCTATGTGGGGCCCATTATACTGCGTGGCGGGGCTATGTGGGGCCCATTATACTGCGTGGCGGGGCTATGTGGGGCCCATTATACTGCGTGGCGGGGCTATGTGGGGCCCATTATACTGCGTGGCGGGGCTATGTGGGGCCCATTATACTGCGTGGCGGGGCTATGTGGGGCCCATTATACTGCGTGGCGGGGCTATGTGGGGCCCATTATACTGCGTGGCGGGGCTATGTGGGGCCCATTATACTGCGTGGCGGGGCTATGTGGGGCCCATTATACTATATACGTTTTTAGTTTTGGCCCTCTGTGTGTTTGAGTTATATCCCTGCTCTAGACTGTCTATCGCCTGTGATCTTGCTGTCCTGCTCTTGTGCTTTTCCAGTTTCTTTCCCAGGAGACAGAAGTGGAAGTCCCAGCAAATGTGTTCCCCAGACAAAGGCATTTTAATGAATTCTTCATATTTTGGGAATCTTAAAATAGTTATTGAGGCACATTTGATGTTCATTGGCTGCAGGCGTAACATCTGACGTTCCAAATGCCTATAGAAATGGTTCATGGGTGTTTTAAAACCACTTTGGAGTAGGAGAATAAATGTCCTAACTCTGAAAACCCCGGGGTTATATTTCAGGTCTATCTGGATTTTTTTTCTTCACTCTCAATGAAGTGATGATGGGAGATAATGTAATGTGAGAGATGGGCATAGGCGTGATCTATTTAATGACTGATCCAGCTGAACCTCTCGGGGCACATTTAGACTTGCCTTGTCTTTGAAAGTTTAAGCCAGGCATAATCTGGGTCAATTGTCACTTTCCTTCTTTGCATGGATAATTTTTAACCTTTTTGTTACCAGCTTTGTTTTCTTACTTTTGACATAATTCAAGTGTCAGTTATGACAGACCGGTATCCAAGGGAAAATGTTTCTCATTGCGGAGAGTGACATGCTAAAAGTCTCCTCACCTTGACATGCTTAACATGTCACTCTCCGCAAGGAGAAACATTAACTCTTGGATACCGGTCTGACGCCTCTCACCCAGCCAAACCAGAACTCGCACTTTGCACTGACGAGGGGCAGTACTCCGAAACAGTGTCTGCAAATTGAGATTTTGGTTTTGGCTTTTATCCTAAGTCATGTGACAAGGCTCGTTAGAGAGTCGATACTGACTTTTAGGATTGCTACGTCCTACAGGAGGCACTGGAGTTCTAGTCCTCTTACTCTTCCTCTCTGAAGAGACAATTTGCATATATACCAGAGGAGCATTGCTGCTAAAGTCTCTGCACTTTGACATGCTTAATCCCCAATGATCATCTGGGAAATATGCAAATTGTCTCTTTAGAGAGTAAGAGGACTAGGGCAGCACGGTGGCTCGGTGGTTAGCACTGTTGCCTTGCAGCGCTGGGGTCCTGGGTTCAAATCCCATGAAGGACAACATCTGCAAGGAGTTTGTATGTTCTCCCCATGTTTGCGTGGGTTTTCTCCGGGTTCTGCGGTTTCCTCCCACACTCCAAAGACCTACTGATAGGGAAACTAAATTGTGAGACCCAATGGGGACAGTGATGATAATGTCTGTAAAGCGCTGAGGAATTAATGGTGCTATATAAGTGAGTAAAATAAATAATAAAAAATTTCCCCCTCTAATATCTTTCATCTTTCTGCCATTCATACAATGACAGAGGACCAGAAGTTTTGTTTTATTTTATTTTTGTTTGTAAATCTTATTCTGTTCTCAGACTTTAAATGCTCTGTGCCCTGAATATTGTATAGGCATCAAAGCTTGAATTAGACAATAGGTCATCTTCTGATTACACACTCCCTTTTAAGTTTCAGCAGGTTTTGTTACATTGTATGTAAAAGAAAGAAAATAGTGGTGGCTATATATATTATCTATTTTATATTAAGATTTCTATTTTTAGAAAGGAAATAAAATTACAAATCCTGCAATTTTTAACACCGGCTGCTGTGACTTTTTTAAACTCATTCTTCCTGTCAATTCAGGAAGAGTTTACAGAAAGGCTCCATATTACCAGAGGCAGGAATACAATGACGATGACGTCTCTATACGCTGCTGATAACACAGGATCCATCATTCACAATAGGTCGATGTCACAGCTCACCTGCTCCCCCTCCTTGCACAATGACCTTTACACACGCTCATTAGATGCTTTAATACAAAAGATAGCGTCTGACCCTTGTGGCTAATGTACATGTTATTTCCTGAAATAGTGAAATAAAAACCTTGTGGGCAGTGTGAAAATTGCAAGCCTTTTTTTTCTTTTTTTTTTATGTATATATTAAATATATAGATACATACACACATATATTTATATATAATGTGTGTGTGTGTATATAGTTTTTTAAGACAGATTGTGAGTGACATAAAAAAATACATTGTTTTAAATTTTTAGGTTTTTGTGTTTAATGTATTTTTTAAAAATATTTTGACAATTAGGCCATTTTCTGAACACTCCTTCACCTTTTTAAGATTTGGGGATTTAGACTGAGTTCAGAGAATTTTTTTTCTTCAAATTTTACAATTTTTTTTTTTTTTTTTACTTTTTTAGTTAGTCCTACTATGGGACTTTAACTTTCTGCAGTCTGATTGCTACTATAAGGCATAGCAGTGCAGATCACTGATGTGCCTTTATAGCTGTCAGCCGTGCAGACACAAGATGGTTAGATCATGCACTGCGCATGATGTAACTACCATGGCAACTATCAGGACCCCGTGATGGCGTTGCCTGGTCTCCAATCCAAGAGCAGAGTGGCTTTTGTCCCTCTGCTCGCTAAATGCTGCGAGTGCAGTGATTGCAGCATTTAAGGGGTTTAAATGCCAAGAGCGGTGCGGGCACCGCTCCTGGCACTGAATGCTGGGTGTCAGCTGTCAGAATCAGCTGACACCCGGCGGTGATCGCACCCGCACTGCCTCTGTGCGCGGCTGATCGCCGAGACTTTATCCATACGTACCTAGTCATTAAGGCACAGGGACGTATGGATACGTCTAACATCATAAAGGGGTTAAAGAAAATCTGTTACCAGGTTTTTGCTACCCAATCTGAGAGCAGTATAATGTAGAGGCAGAGACACTGATTCCAGCAATGTATCACTTACTGAGTGGTTTGCTGCAGTTTTGCTTAAATCGGTTTTCTCTGCTAGAGATCTACAAGTTCTCTGAATCCTGAGCTCTGTTTAACCCCGCTCACACGACTGATTGGCTGCATTCTGCCTGTGCGCAGTGTACACAAAAAGCCGCCAATCAGTGGAGGGGGCGTGGCTATACACAGCAGGAGGACTACATGGCACAAGACAACTAATACTCTAGCGATAATCTCCTGCTGATAAAACAATGATTCTATTGAAACTACATCTTTGGAATCAGGGTCTCTGTCCCTACATCGTGCTGCTTTCAGATTAGATGACAGGTTCTCTTTAAATGAGCCAGTATCAACTTTATGGTTTATTCTTCCATTATTTCAAGGAAAATTAAATTTTATATTGTGTTCAGTAACGTGAACCATACACAAATTGCTAAAAAATGGCTTTATTTACTGTGCAAAAGCTCCAGGCGACTGTGCTTTGACCCCCAGCTGTCAGTAGGCTATCCTCTTGTTTACGGATAGAAGATAACTTGCTGATTGCGGAGGGTCCAAACACTCGGAACCAGTGATTCCCGAGAATGGGGCTTGAACCCAAGAGTTGGGCTCTGCAGACTCTCGGCTTGAATTGAGCAGCGGTGCACATGCTCCATTGATTGTCCATGGGACTGACATGGACAGCTGAGCTTTGTACTACGCTATCACCCAGTTGTGCTGAGCCTTGCTGCTTAGAAGGTGAAAGGAAGGAGAAGTTGTATGTGCTGGTTATACAGTCATGGCCAAAAGTTTTGAGAATGACACCAAAATTATATTTTCACATGATCTGCTGGCCTCTGGTTTTTATCTGTGTTTGTCTGATGTTTATATCACATACAGAAATATAATTGCAATCATATTATGAGTACCAATAGGTTATATTGACAGTTAGAATGAGTTAATGCAGCAAGTCAATATTTGCAGTGTTGCCCTTTCTTCTTCAAGACCTCTGTAATTCTCCCTGGCATGCTCTCAATCAACTTTTGGACCAAATCCTGACTGATAGCAGTCCATTCTTGCATAATCAATGCTTGCATTTTGCCAGAATTTGTTGGTTTTTGTTTGTCCACCCGTCTCTTGATGATTGACCACAAGTTCGCAATGGGATTAAGATCTGGGGAGTTTCCAGGCCATGGACCCAAAATCTCTATGTTTTGTTCCATGAGCCATTTAGTTATCACCTTTGCTTTATGGCAAGGTGCTCCATCATGATGGAAAAGGCATTGTTGGGCGCCAAACTGCTCTTGGACGGTTGGGAGAAGTTGCTCTTGGAGGACATTCTGGTACCATTCTTTATTCATGGCTGTGTTTTTAGCCAAGACTGTGAGTGAGCCCATTCCCTTGGCTGAGAAGCAACCCCACACATGAATGGTTTCAGGATGCTTTACAGTTGGCATGAGACAAGACTGGTGGTAGCGCTCACCTCTTCTTCTCCGAATAAGCTGTTTTCCAGATGTCCCAAACAATCGAAAAGGGGATTCATCAGAGAAAATGACTTTGCCCCAGTCCTCAGCAGTCCACTCCCTGTACCTTTTGCAGAATATCAGTCGGTCCCTGATGTTTTTTCTGGAGAGAAGTGGCTTCTTTGCTGCCCTCCTTGAAACCAGCCCTTGCTCAAAGAGTCTCCGCCTCACAGTGCGTGCAGAAGCACTCACACCAGCCTGCTGCCATTCCTGAGCAAGCTCGGCACTGCTGGTAGTCCAATCCCGCAGCTGAAACAGTTTAAAGATACGGTCTTGGCGCTTGCTGGTCTTTCTTGGGCGCCCTGGAGCCTTTTTGACAACAATGGAAGCTCTCTCCTTGAAGTTCTTGATGATGCGATAGATTGTTGACTGAGGTGCAATCTTTGTAGCTGCGATACTCTTCCCTGTTAGGCCATTTTTGTGCAGTGCAATGATGGCTGCACGTGTTTCTTTAGAGATAACCATGGTTAACTGAAGAGAAACAATGATACCAAGAACCAGCCTCCTTTTAAAGTGTCCAGTGATGTCATTCTTACTTAATCATGACTGATTGATCGCCAGCCCTGTCCTCATCAACACCCACACCTGTGTTAATGGATCAATCACTAAAACGATGTTAGCTGCTCCTTTTAAGGCAGGACTGCAATGATGTCGAAATGTGTTTTGGGGGTTAAAATTCATTTTCTGGGCAAATATTGAATTTGCAAGTACATTAATTGCTGTTAAGCTGATCACTCTTTGACATTCAGGAGTATATGCAAATTGCCATTACAAAAAATGAAGCAGTAAACTTTGGAAAAATTACTATTTGTCTCATTCTCAATACTTTTGGCCATGACTGTACATTATAACAGATCATGTTTTAGGACTTGATTCAATGACTTGATTCCATGGGCCGGACTTGTAACCTCATGGTAAAAATGTTTTCTGCATGTTTAAAACTCTTTATTACCCTTTGCAAATATATCCGGAGGTATTTCAGTATTTCATGTGTCTTTTAGAGGTCACCAAATTCCGTTGGAGCCTTAAAATTGTTTTGTGGTTGAGTGAACCTTGTTTATAGCTCCATCATTGATGGACATAAAATCTGCCCTTAGTGTCCTCCCTTCTGACCTTGCTAGATGATGATGGCAGCTGCGGAGGGTTATGTGTTCTCTGTATCCTTCCTGAGATTAGTTTTGGGTGGTGGTGGGGGGCACAGAATGTCCCAACAGTTACTGATATAATTGACTTACTGCCTTTTTCACACTACAGCAGTGCAACACAGAAAAGTATGTAAGTGCTCGCTAGCTGAATCGTATAAAGGGAAGCGATCATTATGGTCCCTAATTCTAATATCAGCTTCTCATAGACTTCTATGGGATTTATGGAGGTTAATCTGCAGTTACAACACATTCTCAGTAATGGTCGTGATCGTTTATTGACTCCATTGACTTGAATGTAACCCATAGAAGTCAATGAGAAACATTCAGAAATCGCAGCAGAGTTCCGCACAAGAAGAAAAAGGGTAACGCATGCTGCGCGGACCTAAGCAGTAGCATGACAGTATCCTGGCTGTGAAAACACTCCCTGATTTTTTTTTTTTTACTTTATTTTTTTTCCCCCAGTGGGATCAAGGAAATTTTTTCTCTAACACATTGTACATTATTTCTAATTTTAAAATACATTGCAAAATTGTTTTATTTAAAAAAAAAAAAAAAAAAAAAGGGACTTTATTAAGGAAATTTAGATAAAGGGAAAATTCCTTTAAATTATACCCATTTACTGATGTTCCTATCAGGGCTATGGAGTTGGTAAGCCAAACCTCCGACTCCTCAATTTCCATGACTCCGACTCCCTCATACACGGCTCATGTTTAAGTGATGCATTTACTGTAGCACAGATTCATCTCAGCTAAAAGTCTAGACCCTTAGATCAGGAATAGTACAGACATTTATAGGACATTTCATAACTTTCCCAAATTCTTATGAAAAAATATTCCCCACAAACTGCATTGAACTACTGTACCCAATTAATTATATATTTTAGGAGTTGGAGTTGGTCCATTTTATACCGACTCTGACTCCACCAAAATGGACACGGACTCTGACTCCACAGCCCTGGTTTCAATGGGGATGAAAAATGGTTGTGTGGTGGTATAGGATGTGTCTTTTGTCAATGGCAGGTCTGGAGCTGATAGTTGGGAGTGTATTGTGACTGAACCTGTATGCGGGGGGCGGGCGCTTTATGGGGTAGGTGGGGGCGGCCGCTGTGTACCTGCACCTTTATAATGGCCACACAGTAGCTGTTACTTTGTGAACTTTCCATACGGTTGTGTAATTTTCTCTTTCTCGTGCCAAATGTTGGGAGAAGAGAAGAAACTGTTGCATATCATTTCTGCGGTGCAATACCATAAATTTGTCGCAATGCTGTCACTGGGGGTGCACAACCTGCAGGCCGGGGATCACATGCGCCCTACAACAGCAATTTGCTGCCCCAGCCATCTCTGCTCAGCGCTCCAGAGGGGAAGCAGTGATTGTGCATTGATGTTGCGCTCTCCTTTTTCAGGCTATGACAGATGTGACTACTTTGTTGCTTTTGTAAACTACACTGGAGATAGTTGCACTTATGGGACCATATCAACTTCTTTTTTCTGGATGCACAAAGTAGGGGAACCCCAATCTCCAGAAAAGTCTACAAGGAAAATAGACACTCCGCCTCCCCCATGTAGAAGATAAATAAGGCGATGCTTATTTAGGTTTTGTTGCAGCCCAATCTAACAATGTGGCTTTTCCACCAAAAAAAAAAAAAAAAAAAAAAAAGGTTGTGTGCTGCTAATTTAAATATATTTCAATGGAAATAAGTCCTATATCCTTTGTAAATGCAATATAATTTTCTAGAGAAGGCAGCCATATTAGGCAGTCTTAAGGTTTGCGGTAGGAAACCAGTGCGCTATATGGCAGCCACCCTCATAATATAAGGGGTTATTAGATTATTTACTTTGATTTACTTGGTTGGAATGTGGTTAAAAATAATTAAAACCACAATTTCATTTTCACAAAACTGTCAGAGACAAATCACGAGTTCCGAGACCCCCATCGTTCAGGACAAGAAGCTGCTAAAGATGCAAGAATGCCAGTTGTCTTTACCTCTTCTAAGTATATCCGAAAGACATCGGCAGGAGCGGAAGGTGGTAAGGGGGTGCGCTAGAGAAGGCTTCTGCTGCCAAGCTCTAATAACAGCTGCACACAGGATGAAGTGCACTGTGCCAGGAATGATATATGGATGCCAATTCATAATAGCTCAACGATCATACAGTAAGACTATGCATGCGTATTTGTAAAAATGAATGTACCTCAATAAAGCTGATATCAAATATAAATTGGGAACAAGGAGTACAATGAGAGACACAATAGCAAAACAAAGCGTAAATGGCTTTAAAGTGCAGGCATATAGTTGTAAGCAAGTTATATTGTAAATCACACTATTAGAAAAAAAAGTATGCCTAGAAATGGCTGTTGCATGTACTGTAGATTTTACCTGTAGTCATTATAGGGCCAGTATAATGGGCATCCCGGAGAACACCCAAGGCGCACAGGCACCTCGACTCACGTTTCACCACTGAGGGCTTCATCAGGAGGTATGGCTAGAGTTTAAAAGTGGGCACTTTTATACAGGTTGCAGTAAATAATAATAATAATAATCTTTATTTTTATATAGCGCTAACATATTCCGCAGCGCTTTACAGACATTATCATCACTGTCCCCATCGGGGCTCACAATCTAGATTCCCTATCAGTATGTCTTTGGAGTGTGGGAGGAAACCGGAGAACCCGGAGGAAACCCACGCAAACACGGGGAGAACATACATACTCCTTGCAGATGTTATCCTTGGTGGGATTTGAGCCCAGGACCCCAGCGCTGCAAGGCTGCAGTGCTAACCACTGAGCCACCGTGCCGTAAATCAATTTTAAATCTCATCAGGTGTGTTACTGACTCCCTGTAATGGCGCAGGCAGGCACTCGTGGCGTGTGTAAGCGATACATACCAGCTAGTGACGGTGTACCAGCAGGGGGAGTCACGCTCACAGCCCGAACATATGAGCGGTGAATGGATGGACAACAAGTCAGAGAAGGAAATGCCCATAGTCTGGTCACATGAGTGGAAAATATAGTATAGCAAGTCTGCATGTGTCATGCATGTTGCTCCTCCGCCAGCACTGACACGGGCAGCGCCACAAGATAGGAGGGAGGACTTTAGTCTTTCCCAGGCAACCTTCAACCCACGCGGAAGAACAGCACATGCAATGAGCTCATCTGTGCTGGATAAAATGTGACGAAGGAGTGAATGGAGGACTTGGGGGGGGGGGGGAGGGGGGTGGACAGCAATGTAAATATTAAGAATTTGCAGATAAGTTTAAAAACTGATTTGAAACTGTGTGAAACCCAAACGTTGTCGGTCACAAAACTTTTGGCCACAGTGGACAAATCTAGGTGGACAGAGCAGTGTTAACAGTAACGTGCAGAGGTATGACGGTCCCTTCAATTTGATTGGCCGGGTGGCAAAAGTCGGACCCCACCCCCCCCAAACCGATCTGATAATGGGCCATCAATATAGTAATCCCATGAAGCCCCTTTAATCCTTATACAGTTATTAGCTGTTGCCTGTCACTTTAGGATCAGTGATTTGAAACTAAACCTAAGCAAGAAAATGGGACATTAACTGTTTTCTTCCCAGTTTCCTTCTTGCCTTCCTTTTGGCATAGTCATGTGATTATATCCAGTGCGGCTTTTATAGGTTTCTATACCGCTCAGTGGAGTTGTCTGGACTAAGGTCCCATAGGGCGACAGTGCAGAACGATCTGTTCCTGCCCTCTAGTGGTGAACGTCTGAATTGGCTTTTCCCGTTTTTTTTGCTGGTGTAAAATGCAAACAAAACATTATGATTTTGCCCTTTGGCAGCTTTGTGCTTCGCTTCTTGTTTGCTGACTCTGGTTGGCAAACACCACTGCGTTCACTGGTTTCTTAGTTTTCGTTGTACCCATTCTCCAAGTTAAAAAAATAATAAACAATGTTTCTGCTACATGATTGTTTATTTGTTTTTTTTTGTTTGTTTTTTTCAATTCATGGTTTATATGTTTGATTACGGTTTTCTTGGGTTCAGACAAAAGTAAAGCTGAAGGGATATGGAGGATTATACACCTTAGACAATATTTGTGGGACTTTCCTGGGATGAGCAGCGCCTTAATATGCTTAGCCGAATATCTCCCTAAACCAGCACCTGTCTAATCCGGGGCGACACTAATCATTTACTTACCTTAATGCACATTGTCTCATGGCTGAAGGCAACTTGGCAAGCAAGGACTCACTCAGATGTGTTATTTTGTGGCACTCTCTGGTTGCAAAAAACCCATGGACGTGTGGACTATAATTGGTACGTGCTCAATCCCAGAAAATACTGATAAAACACATACGTGTAACATGGCTGTCTGAGCGAGGCCTGAGACTGAAAGCATTGCTCATTTTTGTAGAGATTACTGCACGTCCTCCTTCTTTTTTACCCTTTTAACAGTATGGCCGCCTGTCACCATGCATGGATTCATTCATTCGTGGTTTTCTCATGATTAGCCTTCAGGAGCGCACTGCTCCCCTGCCTCCCAGCTTCCTGCTATGCCAGGAGCGGCGTGCTCCTGAAGACTGACAATTCAGACCAGCAGCATATTCACAGCACTGGTCCAAACTGAGCACTTTCCAATGCTGCCAGCAGAGACTGCTTTACCTCTGCTGCACAGGAGAAGTGCGGGGAACCGAGGTGCGGCGTGAGCAGGCTGTAAAGCTCCTGGTGGACCCTTCTTGTATTGGTAACTGGCCACCTTGAGACTGCAGGGTAGCCAGGTGACATTGACAATGAGCTGTACACTATAAACTATACCAGCTCGTAGAATGAACATGTTACTTTTTATTTTAACTGGTTTACGGTTTGCGAAGTAACAAAAGAAGTAACAAAAAACTGTACATGTGCACAGCAACATTCTTTTACATTGCCGTGTATTGTGCTCACTTTTGTGGTGGTTTTTCAGGCAGGTTTCGGGAGGAATCTGCCTGAAACAGACGTGTGCACAAACCAGAGGTGTTTTGGAAACTGAACAGAAACTCCGTTTTTTAAGCAGTTTGTGGATTTGGAGGAGGATTTGGAGAGTTTCCGCTGTTTCTGTCAGGGCTGTGGAGTCGGTGTCTGTGTCTATTTTGGTGGAGTCTGTATGAAATGGACAGACTCCAACTCCTAAAATATATAATAAATTGGTTACAGTAGTTCAATGCAGTTTGGCATTGGCGGTTATCTAGTATAAGTATTTTCTGGATCGTAATATCTGGTATCATTCATCTGTAGATCAACATTCCGGTATAATCCCTCACTATGTATAACAATGGCAATGGATTACCAGCTTCTTCCAGCAGAGGGCAGTGCTATGTCTGCAAATCAGAACCCAGAGGAAACTATCAAGAATAATACTAGAGCTACTAATGGGATTTAACTGCAAGGAACATAGGAGCCGATCTACCCTGCTGGAAATGCCAGATAACAGGGAGCAGTAGTTGTGTTCCACAACAAAGCAAATGGAAAATTAAAGATGCTTTAGGTTTAGCATTTTTTCATTTTTTTTTTTTTTTTTGCATTTTGACCTTTTATGTATAGATTAATAAAAGCATGAAATCCTCTCCAGGTTACGGCTACAGGACTTTTCAATCATCGAAGCTGGTAGGAGATCCAAAAATAACAGGAAAACTTCATGTTTTGCTATTGACCTCTGACCCCTGTGGCATGTAAGGATCCCTGTCCAGAGACTCCAGACCTTTCCTATTATGTAGGTGTCTCTAGTTATTAGGGCATGTTCTCATAGTGATTTTTTTTGTTGTTTTTTAATTAAAAATATGAATTTTTCTGTCTTAAAAAAAAAAAAAATCACATAGAAAGTTTTTTGGTGTGGGATTTTTTGTGGTTTGCTTATGGGGGGCATCTCTTCTGCTCCTATTCCAGTGGTCTTTCAGTCAAATGCCTAAAAAAATAAAAAAATTAAAAAATTTACACGTTGGTGTTTCCACATGGGGGGAAAAAAATAAACGCATCATTTGCATTACAGGTGCGTTTCCAGATCAATAGGAGGATCATGTACAGATCATTTGAATTGGCAAATAATCTTTTAAAGAATATTGATTAGTGCCATCAGTGGAGTTTCCTTTTTAAATTAGCAAAAGTGTTTCCGTCTTCTGATACAAGGGGCTGGCCGGTGCGTGACTGGGTTATATCGCTGCGCTTATAGGAAATTTACAGGCGGTTGTCAAATGTTGATGAACGGCGCTTGTGTTTATGAGGAGTTATGTAACCTACACCCAGGGCCGGCAGAGGACAGATATGGCACGTACATCATTAATATATATGTGATAATCCTATTTATAGGTAGTGGCGCACTTGATGTGGCAGATTTCTGTATGGAGAGAATATAGGTGGTGTTGTCAGGGCGTCCTGTACTGTACAAGTAATTGTAGGTATCTTATTGTGTTTTATATCTGATTTTGCTGATACGAGTCCCAGTCATGCATATAGTGTTGTATAGCTAGTAGGACTATGTATATGTGAAATAAATGCGACTATAACGCCCAACCTGGCCCCAATGGGTACTGTAAGTAGGTCCATGCGATCACCATCTATTAGATTGCACAGTCCGGGCTAAAGTCCTGCAAATACGTTAGACTAACGTCTGCCGAACCCACCAATATTGTCCGACAATGTGACATTATCTGTCAGGGCTGGTAAGGATCCGGCATGTCTGATGTCAGACTGCCGATCCTCTTGTTCGCAGCGGGCGCTCCCTGGAGGGGTCCGTCAGCGGGCGCTCCCTGGAGGGGTCCGTCAGCGGGCGCTCCCTGGAGGGGTCCGTCAGCTTGTGCTCCCGTGTATATGGGGGGAGTTGGGAAGGAGAATTCCTGGCTGAAGGATCTGCTAAACCCTTGTTTGATTTGCAACCATCTGATATTGCACATTTGGTTTAGATTTTATGAAATCTGCAACAGAAGATACGGCAGAATCGTTATGTAACGCATGTAGATTGTGTTGGTGAAAATCTGCACCGAATACTCAACCTATGAACTCAACCTTTAAAAGACTTAATGGGGGTGTTCTGCAAGTAGCCGTTTACTGTTTGGCACAGGGGCCCCCTGATGTCAGCCCTATCTGTGGCCACCAAGGAAAAATTGGTGCGACATTCCCATGTTCTCATATTTCCACGAGTTACACAATGGGATCAAATCAAGAAGTGCTGCAGCTGCCTAATGTGTCCCAAAACACTGAGGAATACAATGGTTTAAGTTTGAGACCTGGACAATAAGTGGCAACCTGTGCGGACGATCTCTGATCCCATACAGTGTGGGCACACTGGCATGCATGGTAAGCCGAGATTGGTAAATGTGCGGCACGGAGTAATTGTTCCTGTTCTCTCTCCACAGGAGGCGGACAGCGGGGAAGAGGAGTGTCGCTCACAGCCCAGAAGGTAACATGTCGCACAATTCGTGCTGTGGCTTCTGATTTGTTTTATGTGACGTGAAATGTTACATTCCATTTGTGATGAATCCCTTGTTATAGGACGGAGGCTCCGCTCGATGCACCGTCCACCACATGTCCTGTTTGCCCCGTGCTTCAGACTTTCTGCCGCTTTCTGCTTGTTTAATTGGGTGAAAAGTAGCAGGAAATTGCAACACCTCTAACTTTTAGGTAATCGTGGGAAACGTCCATCAGTTCCTGTAAATGTAAGAACAGGCCGCTCAGTTACTGCATAATTACAGGTAGTCCTCTCCTCCCCGTAACGTTAATATCAGGCTTAAAGGGGATTTATCACCTGCATCTCCAATGTGGAAATTCCACGTGTGAGAACCTTCCCGGCCAAACTCTGCCGGCACATCAGAGGTTTCTTACATGATCCATTACCGCAGTGAAGGGTTTTCTGCTCCTGTAGAGTCTGGTGTTCAATTAGAACAGCTATAAGAAGTGGGCAAGTATAGAGGACTACAAAGGCTGAAGCTGGGGATCTGCTGTAAGAAACTGATCAGTAAATATTAGTATAAAGGGGTTATGCCACTTTGGACATTTATGTCATAATTGTGTAATGAATACAAATCCTGGCGGAATATGAATAGGCAGGTGGCCAAGCGTGCATGGAACTATCTCCAATTTTGCAGAAGTTATGAAAACAGATGACTTCCGTAACTCCCATAGAAGTCCATGAATACAGTCAAGCACATACCTAATCACATCTCCATTCATTCTCCGCCATATTTTTGTGACCATGCCATAATAGGCCAGATAGTAAAAACCCTTTTAAGTCCCTATTGATACTGACACAATGTCAGTGTTGTAGACACTTTGCTAGGCACTGTACAGTGTGGGCCATTTATATGGATACACCTAAATTAAATGGGAATGGTTGGTGATATCAACTTCCTGTTTGTGGCACATTAGTATATGGGAGGGGGAAAACTTTTCCAGATGGGTGGTGACAATGGCGGCCATTTTGAAGTCGGCCATTTTGGATCCAACTTTATTTTTTTCAATGGGAAAGAGGGTCATGTGACACATCAAACTTATTGAGAATGTCATAAGAAAAACAACGGATACTGGAAGCCTGTGCTGGCATTTCTTCTGCGGTGTTGCTGTCAGTGTGTCAAGAGTGGGAGCAGAGGGTTGCATTGGCAATCCAACACAATGGGCAGCACTTTGAACACATTTTATAAGTGGTCATAAACTTGTAAAAAGCTCATGAAAGAATAAAGTTACGTTAAAACCAAGCACACCATTGTTTTTCTTATGAAATGCTCAATAAGTTTGTGTCACATAACCCTCATTGAAAAAAATAAAAATAAAGTTGGATCCAAAATGGCTGACTTCAAAATGGCCGCCATGGTCACCACCCATCTGGAAAAGTTTTCCCCCTCCCATATACTAATGTGCCACAAACAGGAAGTTGAGATCACCAACCATTCCCATTTAATTTAGGTGTATCCATATAAATGGCCCACCCTGTAGATCTAAATGGATGGCCAAAGCGCCTTTGATATTTATGAAGTTATGGGGGTTGCCCACTTCTGGAGAACAACTTACTAATGGGCACAGAGAAGTGAGAAAAATTCAGGCCCCCAGACTGGCGCCGCTCCTCTGTACTGTGTTCCCTGCGTTCCTGCACCAGTCTGCTGCCAGTGCTGATGATCTCTGAACATTTCAGGACTTTTGGTACATTTTCTAATGATGCAGATTTCCACTACAAATTATTTTTACCAGACTAATTGTTACTGGGACACCTTTTATTGAAATTGTTCTAATCGTGGGGAAAAAAAAATGTTGTAATGAAAAATATCAGAATTAGTTGGTAGAGGTCCATTTGTTTGTGTCGGGGTGGACGACTCCACGTTCCGTTTTCCCTACACATGTTATGAGTGATGTTTATGGTGTCTAGTTCACACTTCCGTTTTGTCTGGGTTACGAGAAGCAGCAGTGAGGCGTGATCGTGTTATCAGTACACGCTGTGCCCGACCACAAGACATCTTACACAATAACACGCTTTCCGGTGGTGCTGTAAGTTCTCACCACGGATTTCTACTGCTTGTTTGGGTATTTTTAGCCAGGTAGTAAAGAAGATGGTTTATTTTCCATTATTCATTACATACAGGGATTCGGTGTCACACCTGAACTTTGGACAATGTGATCATCATATTCTTCATTTCTGTGCATTCGGATTATTCCAGTATCACAGCTTCACCCAGTCCTGCATTACAACAGTCCAAACTGGGCAAACTGGAAGGAAGAAGCAGGATGTGGTCCGACGTTGTGGGTGCATTGTAGATTCTGGCGCATGTTTTGCAGAAGCTGCATTGAAACATGTAAAAAGTCCTAAAAGAATGACCTAAAGCGGACGCTGAGCTAACATCCATTTATTCAGTGGCCAGTTATTAATATGTTCAGCGTCCAACATCTATAATAGCTCTTAAAGGGGTTTCCCAGTTTCAGAAAACACCTGTGTCCCGGCTGCTGTTTTTTTTTTTAACAAGCTGTCCTTTACCAGCCCTCCCTGGGTCCAGCACTAAGTCTCCACTGCTTCTTCTGATGTCTGTTATTGTCTGCAACACTGACATCGTGTTGACAGCGCTGCAGCCAGTCGGTGACCTCAAAGGCCCTGCCGTAGTTGACGGCATCAAAAGCCTCTAAGCTCACTGATTGTCTGCAGCAGTGACATATCGACAGCACTGCAGCCAACAATCTGTGAGCTCAGCGGCTCATGATGGCATCAACTAGGGCAGGGCCGCTAAGCTAACGGATTGGCTGCAGTACTGTCAGCATGATGATGATGTCAGCACTAAAGATAATTACCTACATCGGGAGAATTAGATTTCCAAAGCTAGGAAGCCCCTTCAGAGGGTAAAGAAGTTCTCCTTTATAGATAGTATAGGGGGTAACTTATGGATGCTGAGACCCCCTAGCGATCCAGAAAACAAGCGCACCTCCGCTCAGTTTATTCTCTATGGTACTATTGGAGATATAGACCAACAAATTTTACATTTGCACTTGCAATTGGAGATGGCAGAGTACCGCCCTCGGCTATCTCTGATGGTGACAGAGAAGAAATTGAGTGGAGGTGCGCTTGCTTGACCTCTATTCCATTCACACAGTGGTTGGACCCCCATCGATCAATAAGTTAATAACTTGGTACAAATCCTTTAAAGGGAATCTGTCAGCAGGTTTTTGCTATGTAATCTGAGAGCTCCATGATGTAGGGGCAGAGACCCTGATTCCAGCGATGTATCACTTACTTTACTGCAGTTGTGATAAAATCACAGTTTTCTCTGCTGCAGATCTAACAGAGCTCGGAATGCGGAGCCCTGTATAACCACGCCCACATCACTGATTGATTGGCTGCTTTCTGTTAATACACACAGAAAGTTAACAATCAGTGCTGGGGGCCTGGTTAGACCAGGAGGCACAAGACAGCTAGTCTTGTACTGATTAATCTCCTGCTGATAAAACAATGATTTTATTGGAACAGCAAAACAGACTAGTAAGTGGCACATCGCTGGAATCAAGGTCTCAGACCCTATATCATAGTGCTTTCAGATTACATAGCAGAAACCCGCTGACAGATTCCCTTTTAATGGGTTTAATAGAAAAACGTAGCTACTTCCTTCCAAAAACCACATCACGCCTGTCCAAGAGTTGTCTGGTGTCGCAGCTGAGCTTTATAGAAATGAAAATGGTCTGCAAGCCGTAGTGTAAAAATAAAAGTCCCACTGCGGTAATACGGTCTAGATAAATTTGTCTCGTTTTATCACCATGGTTTAGCGTTATATAGGAGCTTTATGCCTGATGATAATCTCTCCTGGAGGGCACATGTTCCGGGGTTAAATTGACTTAACAAAGGATGGGAATGTTGTCACCTTCAGTATTTCAGGAGCCTGGAGTTTATTCCACCAGCTTTGTGTACTTGTATGGAGAAACTAAATGCAAGTGGTGGTCTTCTGGGTGAATAAGTGGCTCATGGTGGCCATGCACCTCAGATACTTGTTGGCTGAAAGCGCATGTCTTCTTCTCAGTAAGCGGTCACTAGACTCTGCTGGTGGTGGCTGATCCTCCTTCACAACAAAAGGTTCGGACATGTTGACATCAAACATGAACGACCTTTTTGTTTCTTCCATCTACATTTGGAGCAACCCTAGAGTTGAGCAGAATGATTTGCAGGACCCTGGTCCAGCGGCCATGTATTTAGTCCACTGCACTGTGAATGTCCTACTACTTGTAGGCATCCTTGGGCCCCTTTTTTTTTTTTTTTGATTAGTAGGACCTACTATGATGCCAATTATGTCGGCTGGTCTGTGGTCCGGCTACCATGGAGTACTGAGGTAGCAGCTTCTGCAAATCATTGTCCTCCGCTCTACCTCAATTAGCTGGCATTCTTACCATGGCCATACACCTTAAAGCCCAAAGGCATAGACCATTAGGACAATGAGTTTTCAGTTTTGTGAGGTCGTTTTTGTGGGATTAAAGCTGTTATAGCCAAGGATATAAACTTCTTCAAAATCTTCATTTGTACTGAAAAAGTTTTTACTTTTGGGGGAAGATTTGTATATTGAACATGAAGCCAATAATTAAAGAACGTTCTTGAAATTAAATAATTTGTGCTAGGAGAGAACTGTTTTGTAATATGCGGATTGTCCCTCATTAGTTCCTCCTAATGATTGTCGGGCAAACTCCTGTGTGAATGAGATTTATAGGCAGCTTACCTCAATACTTCAATAAGGCCTTAGAAATCTAGTCTCCACCTAAAAGAAAGTAGTAAACTACCGTAAATGCCAAAACCAGATCTGTTCCATTTTATTTTCCATTGTCTTACATGTAACCATCTTTCTCTTTTATCCCCAAATTGCTTGGTAATGATCATTTTCTGCTGCTGCTCAGTTGGGTGTGGATGAGCGGTAGAAGTCCCACAGCAGCAAAGATGTGAGGGGAGAGGATGTGTGCGGAGGAGATTTGTACATCAGGCTATGTTCACACATTGTGTTTTTTTTCTGCAAGCAAAACCTGCTCTTGGCAGTAAAGAAGCTGCTTACAAAAAGCGTGTTTTGCTGCGTTTTTCAGGATCCCAAAGTTCAGCTTTACTTCCACCACAGAAGCATGAACACAGGTCACCAATGCAAGACATATGTGAAACCATAACATTTTTAGGGAAAAAAAGGGCAATTTGATCAAATTATTCAGTGGAAACAGATTTTTATGTCTGAAAAAATAGTGACTATTCTGAACAAAAAAGTTCCTAGGAGTAAATGAAAAAATACACAATTACAAATGTAACAGCAGGGGGAGGTGAATTGGTCAGGAATAGTTTAAAGAAGACATAGGCAGAGCATTGAGTTTGTAGGACCCTTTTACTTTCACATTTTGATGGGCCCTTGCATTGATCAGGTGTTGTTCAAGTTCACACCTTGGTCAGCCAGTGTTTACTTTCACATATCACTAATTTAATTAAACTGTACTAATCCTAACTGTCATTCTCGGGTGAGAGGAGACCAAGAAGACATTATGGCTTAAACTTGGGAAAATTACAAAAATAAATGTGTTTCACATACTGCTGTACCTGCTTTTTTTTCACTAAAAAAGCAGCAAAACCTGATAACTGCATTTTTTGCACTTATTCATTGCTTTCTATGGGTGAAAAAACGCTGCAAAAATGCTGAAAGTGACATGCAGCCGTTTTCCAATTCAGTCAGGAAAAATAACAATATATTCATGAGATTTCTGAAATCTCGTAGCTTTTACTGGTACTGTAAAAGGCAGCGTTTAATTTGCATTAAAAAAAAACGCAATGTGTGAACATAGCCTTAGGCAGATCACTTCTGTTTGTCAAGTGTAGGACTTTCTCTGTTGGCCATTAATTGCAATCTGATGCCAGACACTACAATCTCTGACTGTGAGAAATTGTTTACACATTGATCTTGATATGTAGAAAATATATTTGCTGGTCAACATCACGTGCCACCACCAATTCTCCAGAAAGGCTTAAACACATTACAATTAGCTTCCTGACTTTCATATCAAAGGGTTTTTCCAGGATAAAGCACTAATGACTTAAAATGGGTCCAGCAGAAATGGCTCCATGGACGATGTGAAGCTGCATTTTTGTAAGTCCGTCACCCTTGTGCCCTCACCTATCTCACAATAATGGCCATCGGTATATCTTAAAAAATAAAAAAAAAAATCCTCTTAAAGGGATTGTCTAGAAATTAAAAATTGACTATAATCTGTTAGCAATTGTTAAAAATTTCAATTTTGCAATTTATATGCATTAGACTTTTCTCAATCTCCCCTTCTCGAAGGACCGAAGGTCTCCAGTTCCTTCAGTCTTGACTCAGGAGGAAACGTGTAAACATCTCACATGAGTCTTCGCCCCCAGGCTAGCACTCATCATTGTGCGGACGCAGTGGCCCCCAAATATTGTGGTTGGGACTTTTCTAAAAATTGGGTGCAGAATATTTGATTTATACTAACTTTTATTAATCCCTTGCTCGAAATTCTACACAGTAGTGTGACTATTCATGACTTTTGCCATATATTGTCTTTGCATTGCTAGAATGACTGCGTAAATGTCTTAGAATTTGTTTACGTTCTTTAATTATTTTCACTTGCTTCCTTGTAGGAAAAAATATATATATCATCATGTCCTGAGGGCGCATAGCTTGTGCTAACAGTGGGGGGGTCACCCCATCATTTGTTTTGTCTCATTGTGCAACGCCGATGCAAAGCCTAAATTGACTTCAGGGAAAAAAAGCTGAGAATAATATTTTCTCAGAAACCAGATTTGCATTCATTTATTTGCTAACGCATCATGTTGACTGCGGCGTAGACTTCAGCTCAACCTACAATTTCCTCATTTTTAGCAATGGTATTTTATGGAAGTCTATCAGAGGAGCCCTAAAAGTTGCTAATTTCAATGGTGAATGAGTCACTGTCACTCTTAAAGCGGATTTGGCAACAGACCTTACAAGATAAACGACATAAATTCTAAAATATATCTTAGACCTGATGAGACAGGTGTACTTGCTTTGTAAATCCATGTTAGAATGGCTATTTAATCCTGGTATTGAACATTTTATGAATCCCGAGTAAGAGAGCTCATGAGTAGAGATGAGTGAACCCGAACTGTAAAGTCTGGGGTTCGTATTGTATTGATACAGTCACGTGCAGATGAAATGCTTTTTTCACCTGTGGATTTTCTATGGTGAAAATTTGCACATAAAACCAACAAAAGAAATGGTCATACTGCTGATTTAAAACACGCGCCCCACTAGGTAAAAATAAATCTGTAGTTATGAGCGCTCTATAAATCCCATCCATTTTGCTAGAACTGTAAAAAGCAGATTTTTTTGCTTAAGAAAATATGCAGCCTTAAAAACTCCCCAAAACTTATTGTGGGAACTTGGCCTAAAAGTTGCTGCACTACGAGGCGTCATGTCGTGTGTTGTGGTGTTTTTTTGTTTTTTGTAAGCGGAAACGCTTAAAAAAACGCATCGTGGGCACACAGCCTAAGCGTTTAAAAAGGTCCCTTAGTCTGTTTCAGTAGGCTCCACAATCATGGGGAAGACTGCTGACTTGACAGATGTCCAGAAGGCAGTCATTGACGCACTCCACAAAGTCCCAATTGTCATTTGGAAATCAAGGTCCCAGAGTCTGGAGGAAGAGTGGAGAGGCCACAATCCAAGCTGCTTGAGAGCTAGTGTGAAGTTTCCACAATCAGTGATGGTTTGGGGAGCCATGTCATCTGCTGGTGTAGGTCCACTGTGTTTTATCAAGACCAAAGTCAGCACAGCCGTCTACCAGGAAATTTAGAGCGCTTCATGCTTCCCTCTGCCGACAAGCTTTTTAGAGATGGAAATGTCATTCTCCACCAGGACTTGGCACCTGTCCACACTGCCAAAAGTACCAATACCTGGTTTACAAACAACAGTATCACTGTGCTTGATTGGCAGCAAACTCGCCAGACCTTAACCCCATAGAGAATCTATTATAGAGAATCTACGGGGTATTGTCAAGAGGAAGATGAGACACCAGACCCAACAATGCAGACGAGCTGAAGGCTGCTATCAAAGCAACCTGGGCTTCCATAACACGTCAGCAGTGCCACAGGCTGATCGCCTCCATGCCACGCCGCATTGATGCAGTAATTGATGCAAAAGGAGCCCGACCAAGTATTGAGTGCATTTACTGAACATATATTTCAGTAGGACAACATTTCGAATTTTAAAATCATTTTTCAAGCTGTTATAAAGTATTCTAATTTACAGAGATAATGACTTTTGTGTTTTCATTGGCTGTAAGCAATAATCATCAACATTAACAGAAATAAACACTTGAAATAGATCACTCTGTTTGTAATGACTCTATATACAGTGGTGGCCAAAAGTATTGGCACCCCTGCAATTCTGTCAGATAATACTCAGTTTCTTCCTGAAAATGATTGCAATCACAAATTCTTTGGTATTATTCTCTTCATTTAATTTACTTGCAAGGAAAAAACACAAAAGAGAATGAAGCAAAAATCTAATCATTGATCATTTCACACAAAACTCCAAAAATGGGCCAGACAAAAGTATTGGCACCCTCAGCCTAATACTTGGTTGCACAACCTTTAGCCAAAATAACTGCGAACAACCGCTTCCGGTAACCATCAATGAGTTTCTTACAATGCTCTGCTGGAATTGTAGACCATTCTTCTTTGGCAAACTGCTCCAGGTCCCTGATATTTGAAGGGTGCCTTCTCCAAACTGCCATTTTGAGATCTCTCCACAGGTGTTCTCTGGGATTTAGGTCTGGACCATTTTATAGTGCTTTTGGAAGTGTGTTTTGGGTCATTGTCCTGCTGGAAGACCCATGACCTCTGAGGGAGAACCAGTTTTCTCACACTGAGCCCTACATTATGCTGCAAAATTAGTGCAAAATTAGTTGGTAGTCTTCAGACTTCATAATGCCATGCACACGGTCAAGCAGTCCAGTGCCAGAGGCATCAAAGCAACCCCAAAACATCAAGGAACCTCCGCCATGTTTGACTGTAGGGACCGTGTTCTTTTCTTTGAATGCCTCTTTTTTTTTTTTTTTTTTTACCTGTACACTCTATGTTGATGCTTTTTCCCAAAAATCTCTACTTTTGTCTCATCTGACCAGAGAACATTCTTCCAAAACCTTTTTAGGCTTTCTCAGGTAAGTTTTGGCAAACTCCAGCCTGGCTTTTTTATGTCTCGGGGTAAGAAGTGGGGTCTTCCTGGGTATCCTACCATACAGTCCCTTTTCATTCAGGCGCCGACGGATAGTACGGGTTGACTCTGTTGTACCCTCGGACTGCAGGGCAGCTTGAACTTGTTTGGATGTTAGTCGAGGTTCTTTATCCACCATCCGCACAATCTTGCGTTGAAATCTCTCGTCAATTTTTCTTTTCCGTCCACATCTAGGGAGGTTAGCCACAGTGCCATGGGCTTTAAACTTCTTGATGACACTGCGCACGGAAGACACAGGAACATTCAGGTCTTTGGAGATGGACTTGTAGCCTTGAGATTGCTCATGCTTCCTCACAATTTGGTTTCTCAGGTCCTCAGACAGTTCTTTGGTCTTCTTTCTTTTCTCCATGCTCAATGTGGTATACACACGGACACATGACAGAGGTTGAGTCAACTTTAATCCATGTTAACTGGCTGCAAGTGTGATTTAGTTATTGCCAACACCTGTTAGGTGCCACAGGTAAGTTACAGGTGCTGTTAATTGCACGAATTAGAGAAGCATCACATGATTTTTCAAAGGGTGCCAATACTTTTTGTCCACCCCCTTTTTTAGGTTTGTGGAATTCTATCCAATTTGGCTTTAGGACAATTCTTTTAGTGTTTTTTTTCATTGAAGACAAATTAAATGAAGAGAATAATACCAAATAATTTGTGATTGCAATCATTTTCAGGAAGAAACTGAGTATTATCTGACAGAATTGCAGGGGTGCCAATACTTTTGGCCAGCACTGTATGAGTTTCACTTTTTGTATTGAAGAACTGAAATTAACTTTTTGATGATATTCTAATTTAGTGAGATGCACCTGTATAAGTGATCTTCTCATTAATGTATGCAGTTTATATTGTGAAATCTGGTGATACATTTGCGGCCTATGAATCTAAAGGCTCCCAAACAGATTTGATTAAAGTTGATGAAAATGAATGATCTCAACGAAAAGAATAGTCTGTGATTGGTCAGCTAAAATGACAGATTGTCAACCTTGAGACCAAGTTGACCGTATGTGTATGTATGTATATATGTGTGTGTGTGTATATGTATATGTATATATATATATATATATATATTACACAGTAGAAACCAAAAGTTTGGACACACCTTCTCATTTAAAGCTTTTTCTGTACTTTCATGGCTATGAAAATTGTACATTCTCACTGAAGGCATCAAAACTATGAATTAACACATGTGGAATTATATACCTAACAAAAAAAGTGTGAAACAACTGAAAATATCTCTTATATTCTAGGTTCTTCAAAGTAGCCACCTTTTGCTTTGATGACTGCTTTGCACACTCTTGGCATTCTCTTGATGAGCTTCAAGAGGTAGTCACCGGAAATGGTTTTCACTTCACAGGTGTGCCCTGTCAGGTTTAATAAGTGGGATTTCTTGCCTTATAAATGGGGTTGGGACCATCAGTTGTGTTGTGCAGAAGTCAGGTGGATACACAGCTGATAGTCCTACTGAATAGACTGTTAGAATTTGTATTATGGCAAGAAAAAAGCAGCTAAGTAAAGAAAAACGAGTGGCCATCATTACTTTAAGAAATGAAGGTCAGTCAGTCCGAAAAATTGGGCAAACTTTGAAAGTGTCCCCGAGTGCAGTTGCAAAAACCATCAAGCGCTACAAAAAAACTGGCTCACATGAGGACCGCCCCAGGAAAGGAAGACCAAGAGTCACCTCTGCTTCTGAGGAGAAGTTTATCCGAGTCACCAGCCTCAGAAATCGCAGGTTAACAGTAGCTCAGATTAGAGACCAGGTCAATGCCACACAGAGTTCTAGCAGCAGACACATCTCTACAACAACTGTTAAGAGGAGACTTTGTGCAGCGGACCTTCATGGTAAAATAGCTGCTAGGAAACCACTGCTAAGGACAGGCAACAAGCAGAAGAGACTTGTTTGGGCTAAAGAACACAAGGAATGGACATTAGACCAGTGGAAATCTGTGCTTTGGTCTGAGGAGTCCAAATTTGAGATCTTTGGTTCCAACAACTGTGTCTTTGTGCGACGCAGAAAAGGTGAACGGATGGACTCTACATGCCTGGTTCCCACCATGAAGCATGGAGGAGGAGGTGTGATGGTGTGGGGGTGCTTTGCTGGTGACACTGTTGGGGACTTATTCAAAATTGAAGGCATACTAAACCAGCATGGCTACCACAGCATCTTGCTGCGGCATGCTATTCCATCCGGTTTGCGTTTAGTTGGACCATCATTTATTTTTCAACAGGACAATGACCCCAAACACACCTCCAGGCTGTGTAAGGGCTATTTGACCAAGAAGGAGAGTGATGGGGTGCTATGCCAGATGACCTGGCCTCCACAGTCACCAGACCTGAACCCAATCGAGATGGTTTGGGGTGAGCTGGACCGCAGAGTGAAGGCAAAAGGGCCAACAAGTGCTAAGCATCTCTGGAAACTACTTCAAGATTGTTGGAAGACCATTTCCGGTGACTACCACTTGAAGCCCATCAAGAGAATGCCAAGAGTGTGCAAAGCAGTCATCAAAGCAAAAGGAGGCTACTTTGAAGAACCTAGAATATAAGACATATTTTCAGTTGTTTCACACTTTTTTGTTAAGTATATAATTCCACATGTGATAATTCATAGTTTTGATGCCTTCAGTGTCAATGTACAATTTTCATAGTCATGAAAATACAGAAAAATCTTTAAATGAGATGGTGTGTCCAAACTTTTGGTCTGTATGTGTATGTATATATATATATATATATATATGTATATGTGTATATATGTGTGTGTATATATATGTATATATATATATATATATATATATATATATATATATATATATATATATATATATATATAATATTTACGCACACACACAGTATAAATATATATATATATTTGAGATATAGGTATAGATGTGTGTGTGTGTATATGTATGTAATAAATCGTATATATTTATAATATATAGTTATATTATATTTTCTATGAATGATGTTTCGGTAAGAGAATATTTCCAGAAAGTTTGCTGATTGCTCTTTGTCGCTGAACATATATGACCAGGTTGGATAGTTATTCCACAGTTACCCATAATAAAACATGTATTGGCTGAGTTATTACTATGACCATTTACCAAACAACGTGCTTTATTCCAGTTTTTTGGGAGGCCTTTAATGGTAAGGTCAGTTACCTATGGTTGGCCAGACAAATTACTGTGGATTGTAGGAGCTCCACTTTATTAATCAGTAATAGTTTCCATAGACCTTAATAAATAAAATTATTAAAAAAAATGAAGCACCAATATCTGATTTCAAGGCGCAGTGTCGTCAGTGCTTCCAGCTATAATATGTCTTCTGTCATTATGACAGGTGCGGTATATTGTGACAAGATAGAATATGATTCCTCTAATCTCCATCATTGATGTTATCTCCAATAGACTATATTTCTAATTATCGGTTTACTACTTGGACATTTTTTTTTCTAACACCAGTTCTACCAGTGTGTCAAAATGAACATTTAGATGAATACCTTTTTGTGAGGACTCCGTTTCATGGTTGTCCCTCTGGGCTGAGACTCTTAGGTAATGTGATCACGGTGCCGTGTGTTTTTGCACCTGTTATGACAGGGGTTGCCTGATACCTAATAGTAAGGTGACATTCACACGTTCAGTATTTGGTGAGTTTTTTATCTCAGTATTTGTAACCCAAAACCAGGAGTGGAACAGTCAAAGGAAAAGTATAATAGAAACATATGCCCACTTTTTTCACCCACTCCTGGTTTTGGTTAACAAATACTGAAGTAAAAAAAATGACCAAATACTGAATGTGTGCACATGACCTAAGGCTTGCTACACACATGAGACCGGTCGGCCGTGGCAGACCGCTCTCTCCCCCACCCTCGTCTCCGCCATATGAGTGCTGGCCTCTGACAAATTGTCATGTGTTTTAAACGGGGAGACTCCTCAGACAGTGGCTTCTCTCCCCTAAAAATAAAAAAAAAAATGGGCATTTAGATGTCAGGATAATGTTTTGTATTTTTTTTTTTTTTTGCATGAATGGCAGGTGATTTCTGAGAAAGTATTTACCGTATATTCCGGCGTATAAGACGACTTTTGAAGACTGAAAAATCTTCTGTCTATTCTGGGGTCGTCTTATACGCCGGTAATGCTTTTGAACTTTCAGAAATTGACATGCGGGGATACTCTGGGGGTGCTAATAAGCTGCCGTGGCCGTATCCCTGCCATGTCGGAGTTAATATAAGGTGGAGGGAGTTAAAATACGGCGGCGGTAGGTCCAGACAGTCAGCGCTTCTGTGCTGAAACTGACACATCGCTGCGTATTCCCAGCTCCGGACACAGCGCAGGGCTTCTGTGCCGACAGCTTTCACTTGTCACAGAAGCGCTGCGCTGTGTCCGGAGCAGGGAAGTTCGCATCGCTTCTGTGACAATATATGAAAAGCCGGCAATTCAGCAGCGGCATAAGCCGGCACCCGACAATTTAGAATAGAAAGAATACAGCTTCACACATAGATTAGATAGATAGAAACATGTCAGTCACATATATATGAAGTACAGTGACAGTGTTGCTTACTGTACTTGTCATTTAGTGTAAAGGATTTATTAAAACAAATAATAGTGTTTTCATGCACCGTCTCTTTAAAAAAGCCGGCCGGCAATTCAGCAGCGGTACCCGACAATTTATAACAGACAGAATAGAGCATCACACATAGATTAGATAGATAGAAACATATCAGTCACGTATATATGAAGTACAGTGACAGTATTGCTTACTGTACTTGTCATTTAGTGTAAAGGATTTATTAAAACAAATAGTGTTTTCATGCACCGTCTCTTTAAAAAAGCCGGCCGGCAATTCAGCATCGGTACCCGACAATTTATAACAGACAGAATAGAGCATCACACATAGATTAGATAGATAGAAACATGTCAGTCACATATATATGAAGTACAGTGACAGTGCTGGTTACTGTACTTGTCATCTAGTGTTAAAATAACGGATTTATTTAAAAAAAAATTGGCGTGGGGTTCCCCTTAATTTTAGTCTCTAGCGGAGGTTAAGCAGACAGCTGGGGCAGATGTTTGAAGCCTGGGAAGGGGGTAATACCCACGGAGCTTCCCAGGCTACTAATATCAGCCCCCAGCTGAATACATAGCCTTTACTAGCTATTAAAATGGGGGACCCCCCAAAAAAATGACGTGGGGTCCCCCCTAATTTAATAGCTAGCAAAGGCTAGGCAGACAGCTGGGGGCTGATATTAATAGCCCAGGAAGGGAGCCATGAATATTGGCCCCCTCCCAGGCTAGAAACACCAGCCGTCAGCCGCCCCAGAAATGGCGCATTCATAGGATGCCCCAATTCTGGCACTTAGCCTCGCTCTTCCCACTGCCCTGTAGCGGTGGCAGTGGGGTAATAGGGTTGGGGTTGATGTCAGCTTATAATGCCAGCTGACATCAAGCCCAGGTTAGTAATGGAGAGGCGTCTATAAGACACCCCCATTACTAACCCCATAGTAAAAGTTAAAAAAAACACAAACACCCAGAATAAAGTCCTTTAATTGAAATAAAGACACAATTCTTTATTGTTCTAAATTAAACCATACTTACCATCACGCCCATTCCAGCTGAAGCCAACGATCTCCTGCAATAAAAGTAAAATAATAAAGCAACCTCATCCTTACCTTTCCATGGTTCCCAGGACAGCTTCAGCTCTGCTACATCGAGATGACAGGCTGGACCGCAGCAGAACGCTGCCATCCAGCCTGTCATCCCGCAGACACTGAGAAGCGCAGGCATGCTTGCGCTCCTCAGTGTCTCGCTGTGACGGCATAAAGATGAGACGACAATGAACTCAGCTCACCTCCTGGACGTCCGTCACTGACAGCGTGGGAAACTTCTACTGCGCATGCGGGGAGCAGGAGAATTTTCCCACGCTGTCAGTGACGTGCATGAGGTGAGCTGAGTTCATTGGACATGATCTCGGCTCATCTGGATGCCGTCACAGTCAGACACTGAGGAGCACAAGCATGCCTGCGCTTCTCAGTGTCTGCCGCATGGCAAGCTGAACGGCAGCGTTCTGCTGCGGTCCAGCCTGTCATGTGAATGTAGCAGAGCTGGACCGGTCCTGGGAACCATGGAGAGGTAAGGATGAGGTTGCTTTATTATTTTACTTTTATTGCAGGAGATCGTTGGCTTCAGCTGGAATGGGCGTGATGGTAAGTATGGTTTAATTTAGAACAATAAAGGATTGTGTCTTTATTTCAATTAAAGGACTTTATTCTGGGTGTTTGTGTTTTTTTAAATACTTTACTAGAAATTCATGGTGGTCATGTCTAATATTGGCGTGACCCCATGAATTTCGGGCTTAGGGCCAGCTGATAATGCCAAGCTGGCCTTAACCCCTTTATTACCCAGTGAGCCACCGCACCAGGGCCCTGGATGAGTTGGGTACAGCGCCAGAAGATGGCGCTTCTATGAACGCGCCATTTTCCGGGGTGGCTGCGAACTGCAATTTGCAGCGGGGGGGGCCAGAAAGCTTGGTTCTCCCTGCGCTGCAGATTCCAGCCCCCAGCTGCCTAGTTGTACCTGGCTGGACACAAAAATAGGGCGAAGCCCAACGTCTTTTTTTTTTTTTTAATTATTTCATGAAATAATTTAAAAAAAAAGGGCTTCCCTATATTGTTGTGTCCGGCCAGGTACAAATAGGCAGCTGGTGGTTGGGTGCAGCCCGTTCCTGCCTGCTGTACCTGGCTGGACACAAAAATATGGCGAAGCCCACGTCAACATTTTTGGGAAAAATTAATTACAAAATTAATAATAATTTAGGGACTGCATCTTTATTAACCCCTCAATTGTCATTTAGTGTTAAAATAAAGGATTTTTTAAAAAGAAAATTGGCGTGGGATCCACCATCATTATAGTCTCTAGCGGAGGTTAAGCAGACGGCTGGGGCAGATGTTTGAAGCCTGGGAAGGGGGTAATACCCACGGAGCTTCCCAGGCTACTAATATCAGCCCCCAGCTGAATACCTAGCCTTTACTAGCTATTAGAATGGGGGACCCCCCCAAAAAATGACGTGGGGTCCCCCCTATTTTAATATGTTTATGAGTGCGTTTTCCTGCTATATACCTGCATGTCATAAGAATTTAAATTAAAAAAGGACCATGTTAAATTCAAATCTGTTTTTTTTTTAATTTTTACCGGTGTTTGGTATGCGTTGGAAAAGGGGTAGTCTTATACGGTGAATATATCCTAAACTCTATATTTTAACAGGAAAGTAGGGGGGTCGTCTTATACACCAGGTCGTCTTATACGCCGGAATATACGGTAATTTATGCATTCATTTTTTGGACACTGCCAGATGCAAAGTACACACAAAACACAAGCTTGTAATTTTATATAGTCTACCAAACTTTGAGGAAATTTTTTAACTTTTGAAGGTATTTTTTGAGCCAGAGTACATATTGCAGACCTAGATAGCAATAAGAGCATTAATGCCCTTTAAGGCTACGTTTCTACTAGGGCTGTGGAGTCTGAGTTAAAGTCAGTTTAAAATGGACCGACTCCTAAAATATATAATAAATTGGGTACAGTAGTACAATGCAGTTTGTGCTGTAAATGTTTTCATAAGAATTTGGGAAAGTTATGAAATGTCCTATAAATGTCTGTTCTGTTCCTGATCTAAGGATCTCGGCTTTTAGTTGAGATGAATCTGTGCTGCACTTTATGTACACGCTCAGTAGTGAGGCCGGGCTGTGGAGTCAGTCAGGGAAATTGAGGAGTCTGTGGTTTGGCTTACCCACTCCACAGCCCTGATTCCCACAATGAGTTTTTGATGATGCAGATTTTCTGCACCCATTAAGTAAAAAATGTTACTTGCATTTTTTTGAAAATGCAGAGCGTAAAAAAACTCCCCAAAAACTCATTGTGGGAACATAGCCTAAAGGCACTGTCCAGGATTAGATAAAAACATTGTGGATGTATTGAATGACCCCTCTTATTAACTTTTTGGGGGTTTGTAATAATTTCTTCCTGAAGTTATCTATGGTAGTGAATGTAGGCTGGTACCATTAAGGTTGGCACCCTCTTGACTATAGTCAGTGCATGCCATTAATTCTGCCTTTTGGGAGTGCCCGTCCCCTAATATCTCCTGGATAAAGGAGCAAGTATATGATATGTCTCTTTGCTGATAGTGAACATAAATGTCACCGGAGGGGTCCGTCAGCAGCTTACCCCCCTTCCTATAGTAAAAGCACATGTGGGTTTACTTCAGCATGCATGCTTTTGGAGCAGCTTGGGTAAATTTTATGGTTCATTTCACATAAGGAGTAAAGTTATAATTGTAGAAAATCGGCCATGTCAGTCTGACGGTATGGTCTAATTATTTCCTCTTGCTTCTATATTCAAACATATCTTTTTGTAAAGAGATTGCAATCGCTCACATCAGTCCATGTCCCCTATGGGACTTATAGTCTGACTTTGCATCTTTGCGAACAGCGTGATTTCCCTGTGGCTCAGTGTCCGCTATTTATTATACCTGTCTTTCCTGCATGTATACAGACGGTTAGTCATCTTATATGTTTGTCTTTTATATCCTCATATTTCCGCTGACTTTTATTCTACTAGATGAGACCTGAGGTTGAACTATATACTTGCTGAGGCCTGACATGTCCTTTACAGTCTGCCGGCAGTCTGGGTCAGGAGTTATGTAACAGAACAAGTCCAATCACGGGGCCATTATTCAGCACATAAGAGATCATGAAAATGATTAATACATATGAAATAGACCTACAGAGAATGAGACACCTTGTTCTCCACTATGAGAGATGCACAAGGAGACACTTCACTTTTTAGCCTATCCATGTAAAGCTATTGAGGTCTCAGTATAAAGGGAAAATGTCATCTGATTCATGCGGGATGAGGGCTCTTTCACCAGTCCTGATATTTCTGATACTGGAAAAAGCCGTACCGGAGATGTCCGGGTGTACCTGTGTGGCACACGTGTGCTGCCCGTGTGCCGCATCAGGAGCACACGTACCGGCGCTTAGGAATCAGCTGTACATTTAGCTCTGGTTCCCAAGCGCCGGGTGCTGGACCCTGCCCTCATCATTGTCCCCTGCTTGCGCTTGGGTACACGTAGGACAGGTTAGTATAAGGATTTTTTCTATTTTACTCTTATTTTTACAGTTGGACACTGCGGGAGCAGACACTACTACTCAAATCATTGTCCCTGCTGGTGCTGATCGCAGCGCCAGCAGGGAACAATGATGAGGGCAGCGTTCAGCACACGATGCTTGGGAACAGCGCTAACTGTATCGCTCATCCCCAAGCGCCGGTACGTGTCACATAGATGTCGTCAATGTGTCATCAGTGTGGGACGTTTTGCAGACATGTCAGTGTGTTTTGCCCACGGACACACAATGACGTGCACAGACCCATTCATTTAAATGGGTCTACGTGTGTCAGTGTCTCAAGTACGTGTGGAAACTGTCACCACACGTACCAGAAATACTGGCATGTGAAATAGCCCTGAATCCATGTGTGGATGCACTATTGTTTCAGAGCAAATCCTACCTGACCGCACTGCAGCATTTTGGAGAAAACCTATTTTTAAAGGCCAGCCGGGGACTGTGTCTCAGATGACTAGAGCGAGGACGTTCCCTGGTGGTTTCTTCCTGCCTAACCCTGATTAGATCTCATGCACACAACCTTTTAAATCAGATGAGTGCTATCCGTGGTTTTGATGAATAGCACTCGCACCCATATTTTATGGGGATGTGCACATGTCCGAGGAAAAAATCAGTGACATGTCGCATTCCATTTTGACACTCAGATCAAAATTCAAGTCTTTGGGTCTGTGGAAAACATCAGACCGCACTCAGATGACATCAGATTATGGTCTGATTTTCACAAAGTGACTGAAAAGATAAGGTTGAGAAACTTTTTTTGTCTCCCACCTCCAAGAAAACCTAAGCAAACTCTGATCTGTATTTTTTTTTTTTCTGATGGAGAGACAAACTGTCATGTGCAGCTGCCCTTAGACTGACAGGTCTCTGAGTGTGTGTATGAGGGGAGATCTGTCAATCAAAAGGATCAGGACGGGGAGAAGCCGCCAGGGACCTTCAAAAGGATCAGGACGGGGAGAAGCCGCCAGGGACCTTCAAAAGGATCAGGACAGGGAGAAGCTGCCAGGGACCTGCCTAGGGCTAGTCATGGTCCATAGTTTGGCCACCACCAATGTATGGTGGTGTTTATCTGGATTTACTACCTAGTTAAAGTTAGAACTGCTCACAAACTGTGGCACCCAGCTCCGAGAAGGACCCAAATATTGTGCCCACAACATGACCCTAAAATCATCATGCATACCTTTCAAAAGTATATAGAAATGGAGTATAAAAGTGATCTGCAGGGTGCAAAACTGATTTGTAATTCTTATTACCATAAACTTTCTGTAACCTCATGGTAAGCACAACTGAACATTTTTGTGTGTAAAGAGGTAATTACTCCCCTCTTGGCAAACTGCGCTGGGGAACCCAGACAAGCTGTACATGGCAGATTGGCAAAAGGCTGACACACCTTTAAAACAGCTGGCAGGCAGCCCAGTCCACTTCTGCGCCATCTGTTAGACTTGACTCAGCACGCTGACTTCTCACAGGAATGTCCCGCACCCTTTTGACTGGGTGAAGTTAAGGCAGCATAAAGGAAAACCCTGTATTTTGGGGACAGTACAATTTTTTGAATAAGCTAAGCAAACGCCGCATACCCTCTACCGCTCAGTAAAACACTTGTGTGTGTTCTCCAGTAACTAGTGACTGTTCCCTTATGCTATTTAAGCGTTTATTTATGCAACCTGTTGCTAGTGGACAATGGGTGCCAAAATGTGGGTGTTCTCGTGGGAGAGCCGAAATGTAATTGAATCAGTCCACTTTATTGCCAGAAAATAGCGCAGCCAATTATCGCTGTTACCTCTGAGTCATCGAGTCGTTCAATTACTAATACAGACGTTCAGCAGTGATTTGGCCTCGTCTATGATGTAAATGTCGTTCTTTGGTTGTCACCATATATATGTATTTTTATGTATACTATGAATTGGCCTCTGGGAGATTTGGAAATCTTGTGTAATCTGAGTCAGGTAATTTTTTGTTTTCAATTAAAAAAAAAAAATAGCAAATATTATACATCAAGGTTCTTGTTCAAACTATTGAATGACCTTCCATAAACTGTAGACGAAATATTTCAACTTGACAGATTACTGTTTCACCCAAAACAGCAGTTTTTCGTCGCTCTTCGCAAAGTCTAGCTTATTTATTTTTAGAGCTCCATTGATTCCATAGTGCTGTGCATGAGAGGGGGTTATATACAAAATATAAGTATAAATTACAGTGAACAAATCAACAATGACAAACTGGGTCCTGGAAATACCCCAGTACACATACTAGTGGTGTTATGTGGAAGACCTTCCAATAACTGAACCAGGTAAGTACTTAATAGCACAACATTGGTTGGATATGAAGAGCCCAACAAAGGAATATTTCAATAATTTCAATTTTGTTTTTTTCAAATATGGAAAAAGGGGTATACAAGAAAAGAGGGACTATCAATAAATTTGAACAAATTTGGGCTCCGTTAATTGATGTGTCTAGGGAACCGGTGAGATATAGTTTGGGATTGATTTAACAAGGAGGATTCCTAGTTATTGGTTCTATACATATTTCAGGTGTAATAAGTTTGTGTATATTGCAATGACGCGCACAGATTTTTTTTTTTTCATTATGCTTTATCAGTAAGGTAACGATTGTTTGTGTTGTTCTTTATTGTTCTACCCCCTTTTTTGTTTTTCCTTCCCTTTACCCTTTTCCCTCCCCTCCCTTCCTTCCATCCCTTTCCTATATAGTTTTTTCTTATTCAATACGGCTTTGATAATGTATTATGTTTAATAACTGTTTGAAAATTTAATTAAACAAAAAAGAGGTATGGTTCTTCTGGTTGGCTGTGTCGCTTGTCCCGTGTGCATGGCGTTGCAGTGACTTGGGTGTCAATGGTTCGCCAGGCTATCTTTACATATGTCACAGCTGTCTAACAGCCGTGACACTTGCAGGCGCAGCGAGAATGAGTGAAATGCCGAGCATGCCAAAATACTCGGCGAGCACCCGAGCGTGCTCCTCGAAAGGGTTAATGAGGCATACTCGCTCATCACTATTAATAATGAACATAGGTTTAGAGAGAAGGACGCATGTCTTAGACGACATAAGAGTCTCATTTTAGTTCTACAAAGCTACCCATAAAATTTGGTGGCATTACTATATTTTTAGGAAAATTGGTGCATGCGAAGACCATAACATAAATGGTCTGGTACTCCAAAATGATATTTCGCAGAGGTTTGGGTAAGGTAGAGAACGGAGTATGGTAAATAACCTAAATGGTGCCAAACTGTTAGAGCTTGTTCACACACTGCGTTTTTGCCTCATTTTTTTCCCATGTGTTTATGAAATCTCATGGATATGCTGCTTATTATTTCCTTGCAGATTTGAACCATCAAAGTGTTTTGTTAAATCTGTAGCATGTCAATTATTTCCCGCAGCGTTTTTGAGACCTTCAAATGAATGGGGAAAAAGTGTAAAAAAAAAACGCATATTTTATAGCTTTTTTCTTGTTGACACTCCGGTTTTTGCTGTAAAAAACAAACAAAAATAAAAACTCCTACAAATACTCACATATGCTTACACGTGTTCTAGAGATGTATGAGCAGGGCTGGTGGTCTTTATATGATGTGTCCTTCTCATTCTGGCTTTTAGGTCACATACAACACATTAAATAAAGGAATGAGAAATCTATTAGTGATTGCATTGTTGTCACAGATCTGGACATGTTTGTAGACATAAAGCACTAGCGTGATAATGTTGTTGTACATGTTAATATATTAATTATGTCTTCCTCTTTGGCTACATTTCTCGTCTTTAGAACAAGATCAGGGAAGTACCTGACTATTAGTTTACTGGTAAATGAGTAGAATTGTCTGCTGTTAACAATACCCTTCCACAAACACCCCCCCCCCAAATGAAAATGGCAGCCCCCAGTGGCTAATGTAAAAAATATTAAAGTAGTTCATTTCATTTTGTATTAAAAAATTATTGATTATATAATCAATAATTATTCATACAAAATTGAAAATCTCTGCACTTTCCCTTTTAAGCAAAAAGTGGCATTCATGCAAAAAGTTGTGGCTAGAGGAAGAAATAAAGTTTAGAAGTCTGGGGGTAGTACCAGTATAGTATTTTTCAAGTATATTTTCTCGGAACTGTCTGAGAATTTCAGAGACGCGTATACCTGGCTGCTAATGTGCAGCAAGGCTCTGATTCCTTTTGCTTTGTTTGAGCAGCATGAATCGTGTTGCAGGTTCCCTTTTAAAGGGGTTATACAGGATTTTTTTTTTTTTGTAGGTGGAAAAGAACTTACTGCTGGGTAGCTGCTAACTACCTGCCCAACGCCAATGTCTGCCAACTCGGAGCAGTCATGGACCCCTCCTAATAGTGATTTTGCAACATCTGCTAGCATCAAGTCAACAGAGTAGCTTCTTCTCTTCTCTCTGCTCTGTTGATGGGGTGTCACTGCCGATATTATGCCGGCTGCAGAGTTCTTTGCTTCATGGCTGCTCACTTTCTGGATGAGTTGTCTTTCCTGATTTGCTCGATTCTAAAGCCATTTCATGGCTCTATATTCCAGGTTTATTGAATAATTCCTGTAGTTATCACCAAATTCTTTCTCCCAAGTTCTGGTGCCCCAAATATACACTGAGCTTTCCGCTTTAATTATGCAAATAAGTCACATTCAGTGCATTTTACAAGTCCTATAAATAACTGAGTGTCCTTATTCTTACTGGAGAACGATTTGATTATATGACTTTATTTTGTAAAAACTATTTTCTGTATTTTATTTTGTATTCCCAATCGGAAAACACCGAAAACTTTTTATTCAAGGAGGATCTCTAGTTTTTCCTCTTTAAAAAAAAATAAAAATCATTGTTATGGGCTCCGACAGGATATCTGCACTCTAATGGCTTTGATATGATGGAAAGTTAAAGGGATTTTCCAGTTTAAGTAAATTATCACCCATCCTCTAAATAGGTGTTAATTAGATTTGTGTGTGTCCAAACACTGGGAACCCTGTTTGTTACCATAATGGGGGTTTCTAATCTGTTTTCCCCAAAATGCAAGAAGAATACAGCCAAAGCGAGATGAATGGAGCCGCTGGTTGTGCATGCACCCTGACCTGACAGCCATATTCTGAATTAGAGTAATATGGTTTTGAAGGCAAAGAGTGGTCTGACCAAATATTGATTTGAGTTAGATTTCTCTTTTTTGCATCTTGTTAATTCATAAGACTCCAAACCATTATTATTTATTTATTTTTAGTATTCTTATTTAGCGTAATTTTTTCCCCACACATGCCTAAAATTTTTGCACAGTACTATACATTAAGCTGAAGCTTTAATGGATGACACAAAGGCAGCTACCCACCTATATTGGAATCCATTTGACATACAAGTCATGAGTTTTTCATGATGACATTAGATCTTTCACCAAATTTTCATGTTGAGCTGGACACCGGATGTAATTGCAGCTGAAGAGTGGAATTTTTTTTCAATTTTGCTTCTGTGTTGCTGAGATATTGGCAATCAAACTATTTGGGACCTAATGAGTTAACTTTACTTAGGTCCAAGTGGGTGTTAACAGATTTAACTGTCCCCTATATGAGTTGCTATCTGATAATTTTTGTTAAAATGGTTGTCCACTACTTTAGCATTGATGGCCTATCCTTAGGATTGGTCATCTATATCTGATTGGTCAGGATCCGACACCCCCGTCGGGGTTCTCTGTATTGGTAGCTCCCACTTGCGGAGCAGGCCATCTTCTGATAGTGGCCAAGGATTGGTATTACGCTCCTGCCTCCTATTCTTATCAATAGGAGGCGGATATATAGTACCCTGTGCTGGTCAATATCAGAAGACGGCCAGCTCCACAAGTTAGTATTTCCAGTTGGCCAACATCCATAACAGCTGATTGGCAGGGGTGCCGGGTGTCGGACCCCGACCGATCAGACATTAATGACCTATACTAAGGATAGGCCATCAATGGTAAAGTAGTGGACATCCTAGTGTTAACTCATTAGGTGCCAATACTTTGCTAATACCAGTATCTCCGCAATAGACAGCCGAAGTAAAAAAACAAAACTGTAACCACTATTACATCCAGTGTCCAGTTCAACATGATAAATTTGGTAAAAGGTCCACTTTAAACGGATGCCATGTCAGCTGTGTGTTGGATTCACATGAAGTAGTGTTCTTCAGTCAACAGACATGCAAAGCAGATCATCCCCTTCCCTTGGGTAGAAATGCTTTGCTTGTAACCTCTCTATGACGTCTGGGTTACATTGATTCCCAGGACCCTTTGTGGAAATTGTTGGAAGGTTTAAGTCCACAACAACAAATTCAAACCCAAGAAGAAGGTTCTAATTATTTCTAGAATATTTTGTCATAGACTTCCTGGTGTATTTTGCTGTCGCCAGCTGTAATCCTCACTCCTCCTCAAATTCCATCTTGAATCTGAAAGCGTTTGTGACAGACATATTTTCTGGATCCTGAGTCGCTCTGGCTGCGCTGTATCTCCTGGCCTTCTACCCTCAACCATTTCTTAAGAAACTGAATTACTATGAATAACAAGATTGTACGGGGACCGAGAGGGAAGAAATTGCTTAAACCACAGATGTACTTGGCATGGAGTGGAGAGCTGCACATAGCATTCAGCACCATATGCTTTCCATATCCAGAGACTATATTTTATTGAATGGGACACTACTCAGTAATTTTGATCAATCTTTAGGTATCGTCTTACAAACATTGGCAATGGCCTTTGACAGAGATGTCAAACTTAAACACACAGAGGGCCAAAATGAAAAACAAAGTTGCGGGCAAACCAGTGTACAGTATAATGGCTCCACATAGGCCTCCGTTGGGCCTCACATAGCCCACCATACAGAATAATGGTCCCTGCATAGTCCTCCATACAGTATAATGGCCCCTACATAGTCCTCCATACAGTATAATGGGCCCCACATAGTCCTCCATATAGTATAATGGCCCCTACATAGTCCTCCATACAGAATAATGGCCCCACACAGGTGTGGTGTCACGGGCTGGTGTCACGGGCCAAATATAACCACCCTGCGGGCCAGATTAGGCCCCCGGGCTGCAATTTGACACGTATGGCCTATGAGCAGGACCTTCTCTTTCCATTCCTCAGGAAAGAGGTTGACTTGTCAAAAAGTTTTATGGCCCCTTAGATGCTATTATGGAGTCTCTACGTTTAGGCACATTTTCATCGAATGATGATTAAAAACGAAGGTGGATGAAAGTTCACGTTTACCTCTGCTGGATAATGGGGGTTTCCTATTGTCTGTCAGGTAGTGGTAATACCTTGTGGCATTGTAATGGTTGTCACAATCTTCTTTTACAGTACCAATCATTTCAAGAATGTGTAATGGACAGTCATTAACTTTAGACAGTAGTTTTATTATTTCTCCTTTTGGGTTACTTGGAAACTCTTCTAAAGCTGTAAGGGGGACCTAAAAGGGAACCTGACAGGTGATACATAATGCCTGATCCACCGGCAGCATGTATTAAAAACTGTCTGTATGATCTCAGCCAGGTATGTTTAACTGTGAAACGCTGCGGCATTTCACAGAAAAACGGTTTAATAGACGCTGGGGACCAAGATGCGCAGAAGACTGGTCGTACAAGTGCGTCCCCTGCGGCGTCTCCCCGTCCGCTGCCAGGGAGATGTCTCCATACACAGGCAAGCAGGGAGAGACCTGTCACTCCAGGGCAGCCTTAAAGGGACCTGTTCGACTAGTCTCCTGAGCGGCTCGGTCCCCGGCGTCTGTTAAACTATGTTTTCTTCGGCAACGCTGTAGCATTTCAAAGTTAAACATACCTGGCTGAGATCATACAGCCAGCGTGTGATGCATGCTGACCATGGATCAAGCAACATGCATTAGCTGTCAGATTCCCTTTAATCTGTTTATCTGATTATATATAAATAGTGACAGTGAATATATCTGATATCAATAGTGACAGAGTCACTGGTGGTATATGCGAGGGGAGCTATGTGTAACTCTGGCTGCTAGCCTGTGTGAGCTGAACCTACAACTTTTCTCCAGCATGTTATATGTTGGGGGTTAAATTCACCTAAAGGGCATGGTTTAGCGTGAATGACATAGAGACCCTCAGGGTGTGGCTGAGCAAGCTTAAATGCTCAGTCACTATTTTTTATTTTTTTCTATTAGGACCAGGACCTGTAAAATGATTCACACCATCTCTAATATCTAAGGGTGGCTATATTCATAAATACAACTATGGATACCCATATTGTAGTCATGCAGCTCTCTTTACTTGGGTTACATATCAGTGATTGCAACATTTTCCTCCTGGTAACTTTTACACAACACTCCCGTGCCTTTAGGTAAACCATAGTGTACAATCAAGATATTGTAATCAAATAATATCACTTGCCCATTGGAAGACTGTTGGAGTGGCTTACCGTGTGCCGAGGGACCAATGTTCAGAAGCAGTATCCTAACACACATATGGGGTCTATTCACACTATTGTCATGTCTTCTATAAATAATGGATCCTTGCCTGCTGTGATGGGTTGATTTTCCGATGTATTTAAACAGATACTGATGTTCAGCATTGATTTTTAATGGGGTGTGTGCTGGACATACTGTATCAAGACTAGCAGGGATAGGCTGCAAAAGTACACTAAAAACTTGTGCAAATTGAAAGGGAGCCTTAAAGGGAATGTCAGCAGGTTTCTGTCCACCCCACTTTCCTTAGTGCACAGCTATTTATATGTACATGTTGTTCTTTCAAAGACAAGTCCAGCAATACCTTTTACATAGTCTGATCCTCCAATACTGAAAAATCTGAGTTTGAATTGATATGCTGAATATCTATGGTAGATCTGAAGCCTCTGTCACTCCAGCTCTTTTCACCCCTGTGGCGTGACTGAGGATTGGGCTGGCCATGTGAAGGTATTGCTGGACTTTTCTTTAAAGCAGGTGCGTGTGCATAGAAATTGTTTGGGGTGTGAAATCCTGCTGACAGATTATCTTTAAAGGATTAGTCCAAAGGTAGTAAGTAATCCCCTATTCAGAAAATAGGAGATAACTTACTGATTGCTGGGGATCCGACCACAGTGATCCTGAAAATCAGGCTCTGGAACCCTGGAACCAGGCTCTGCAGAGCCCCATCTTGAATGAAGCGGAGTTGCCTTGTCTATGCTCGATCTCTGCTCCATTCATTCTCTATGGGACAGCTGCAGAAAACCAAGTACAGGTCTCAGCTATTTCTGGCAGTCCCATAGACGATCAGTGGAGTGTATTTCGAGCATGTGTTCCTCTAGTTCAGTCAAGATGGGGCTCTACAGACCCTTGTTTCTGGCTTCCTGAGCCAAGTTCTTAGGAGCGCTGGTGGACCCAGTGGTTGGACCCCCAGTGATCAGCAAGTAAGTTATAAATGATCCCCTATCCTATGGAATGGGAATAACCTTTTAAAGGACATCAAGGAGGAAATCAATACAGGCCCAATTCTGGGAATTAACCATTTATGCTGAGATTAGAACTCTTATGTTAAAAGTTTTTACGTTTTCAGAGGGAATCTGGTGGCCACAAGTCCGTCTCTGGTTTCGGCCAGGCAGTGCTATAACTTAAAGCTCATGGGCCCTGATACAAAATCTCCTACGGGGCCCTCTAACTATCACAGGTCATTAACAGTTATAGTCTTTTCATATGGGCCATAGGGACTTTTTTTTCCCACCTAGGCTCCAGGGTCCGAGTGCAACTGCAACCCCTGCACCTACTATAGTTATGCCCTTGCTGTCACATTGTCGTTACCGGAGCAAGTTCAGAGAAGAGCGACCAGAATGGTGACCGATCTGCAAACAATGTCCTACGAGGAACAGTTAAAGGATCTGAGAATGTATAGCTTGCAAAAACGAAGACTGAGAGGAGAATTAATAGCGGTCTACAAATATCTCAAGGGATGTCACACTGTAGAGGTATCATCCTTATTCTCATTTGCACAAAGAAAGACTAGAAGCAATAAGATGAAACTGAATGGGAGAAAATACAGATTAGATATTAGAAAAAAGCTTTTTGACAGTGAGGGTGATCAATGAGTGGAACAGGCTGCCACGAGAGGTGGTGAGTTCTCCTTCAATGGAAGTCTTCACACAGAGGCTGGACAGACATCTGTCTGAGATGGTTTAATGAATCCTGCATTGAGCAGGGCGTTGGACCAGATGACCCAGGAGGTGCCCGCCAACTCTACCATTCTATGATTCTAACAGTGTGGATTCATTTGAGCGAATATCAGCTACATATCTGGCTTGATCTTCGGTCATTATGTTGCAGGTTTTCCATGTATTTAGTGATTTTGGAACCACAAGTGGTTTCATGATTACGCTGCACCTAAAGAGTTGTCGTCAGTATCACCAATTTTACGCTTTAGACCTTTCACTTAAAGAATAATCTCAGCGTAGAGTGTGTTTAATTTTTGTATATAATTTTTGTCTTTGAATGTTCCAAACTTTATATCATACAGAAGAGACAATGACCATTTGTCACTGGGGTATAATTAAGTTGATATCTGATCAATAACAGGAAGTGCAAGCAATTCGTCCCGGGACCCGTGATTCACCTGTCTGAGACGTAATTGCCTATTACTGTGTACACTGCTTCCACTCATTGGCTAATTGCTGTATCAATATTAATTGTTATTTCTAGGTAAGGTATCCTAGGCTGTCTGTCCTACACCCTTCTATGGTTTGTGACTCACTGTACGTGTGTCTTTATATAGTTTGTATATGTAGCAGTTGATTGATTGAATGCGGTTACATAATTGATACCATTCTATATGGGTTTACGTCAGTCCAATTTCTATAACCTCAATGATTTGCTATTACGACGGTCTTTAAAGAAATACTGATAACCACTGAGCCACCGCAGATTTTAGCACTGCAGCCTTGCAGCGCTGGAGTCCTGGGTTCAAATCCCACCAAGGACAACATCTACAAGGGAATTTTTAAGTTCTCCCCGTGTTTGCGTGCGTTTCCTCCCACACTCTTGGAGGTTTTAAAAAAATGTTTTTTTTTTCTTTTGCATCCCATGTATGTCAGACACTGCTGGTGCTGTATGGACCTCATTCATGTGTAATTACATCGGTGAGGTCCTGGCGTGGATTTTGTGCTTCGCTCACCTGCATGATTCCAGTGCCTTCATTGTGATGAGGATGACCCAGCCGATCTGTGGTGGTGATGGAAGAGACGGTCCAATCTGCAGATATAGTTTTACCAATCTCTTTGAGTTCTATTTTCATAGATTTAGGGTTCCCCATTCTCCTCTGCATTCTGAAAATAGAGGCATTGAACACCCCAGTCTCCACTGACAGGACAAGGACAAAAGTGTTTTTTTTTCCTTTATGAACTTTAATCATACCTTGAGTAACATAACTAGTTCTATTGCTTTGTACTGCTAGGCTGAGACAAAACATTTGCATGTGCTATGCAGGCTGCTGTTTTCTGTTACCAGCCACTGATGGTAACATGAAAAATATGCAAAACAATTCAGAAATTTGCCCAAAACTGCTTGACGTCTCTATTCACGTGCCGCAATACCAGACGTAACCCACGGACAAGTCTTATGCTGTTTCTAGAAGAAAGCAGCCATGCTTCTCTAATCCTAATTTTCTGAGATTTCGAGATCTATTTTGGATTTGTAATCAGTCATTATTCAATCCTGATCAGTGGTGGTCGGACTTTTCGCGCGTCCATCGTTCAGCTGAGCTCCATTGTTCCTTTATCACTGAGCACGCACTACTCCTTACATTTGCTATTGCAGCTAAGTCCTAATCACTTGAATGGAGATGTGCCGCCTGGTAATGGAGGGGCGAGCTCTACTGACTTTTTTTAAACCGCTGATCAGGGAAGAAGGGGGCTGGGAGTCAGACCCTCACCCATCTAGGGAGCCTAACAAAAGGCGTCCCTGGAAATGAATTTAATGGTTCGGGTCCTGCTGAGATATACTTGGGTATTAACAAAGATTTAACATAGAACTTTCCAAGGACCAGGATTAGTTTTTCCTGACCACTACATCTGGTTTATTACCGTCTGATGTGCTGACGGAGTGTTACTAGTATTTGCACTTCTCATCTGCACCAATGCTATATCTATTTAAGGTCTGTCTGCTTTACATGTGCTATTACTATGCTGGGGATATCTTGGGCTCAGATGCAATGTAACACCAAGAAGGTGGAAAGTCCTTAAAGTATATTGGGGTGACTATAGTAAGCAGATTAAAAAAAAAAAAGTCTCCTTTTACTGTATGCGGTAACAGGGCTGTAGTTAGAAAGTGGGTAGAGCCTTAGTACTAGTTCACACAGAAGGGCCTTGTGCTGTAGTCTGTATTGGGTCAGGCTGAGTATCTGCACCTTGGTGCTATAGTATGGCACTGTATTAGGACACCTTCACATATCCGTGAAATAAGAACTGGTCCATCTGCCCTTCTCCCATTTTGGGCTTCATAGGTCAGAATATTCTGCAGTCGGGCCAGGTCTTCCAATGTGAGAATGCTTCCAGTGCTTCACGGATGTGAGAATCCATCTTTCTACAGAAATAAGTTCGACAGAAATTCTCCACTTGGGGAATTAATGCATCTAAAATATGGCAGTGGATGTAGTGTCTATGGCAGTGATGTCAAACTTAAACACACAGAGGGCCAAAATGAAAAACTTGGACGAAGTCATAGGCCAACCAGTATATAGTATAATGGGCCCCACATAGTCCTCCATACAGAATAATAGGCCCCACATAGTCCTCCATACAGTATAATGGGCCTCACATAGTCCTCCATATAGAATAATTGCCCCACATACTCTTCCATACAGAATGGGCCTCACACAGTCCTCTATACAGAATAGGCCTCACATAGTCCTCCATACAGAATAATAAGCCTCACATAGTCCTCTATACAGTATAATGTGCCTCACATGGTCCTCCATACAGAATTATGGGCCCCACATGGTGCTCCATACAGTATAATGGCCTCACATAGTCCTCCATACAGAATAATTGGCCCCACATAGTCCTCCATGCAGAATACTTTCCCCACATACTCTTCCATGCAGAATGGGCCTCACATAGTCCTCTATACAGTATAATGGGCCTCACATAGTCCTCTATACAGTATAATGGGCCTCACACAGTCCTCCATACAGTATAATGGGCCTCACACAGTCCTCCATACAGTATGGTGGGCCTCACACAGTCCTCCATACAGTATGGTGGGCCTCACAGTCCTCCATACAGTATGGTGGGCCTCACACAGTCCTCCATACAGTATGGTGGGCCTCACAGTCCTCCATACAGTATGGTGGGCCTCACACAGTCCTCCATACAGTATGGTGGGCCTCACAGTCCTCCATACAGTATGGTGGGCCTCACACAGTCCTCCATACAGTATGGTGGGCCTCACACAGTCCTCCATACAGTATGGTGGGCCTCACACAGTCCTCCATACAGTATGGTGGGCCTCACACAGTCCTCCATACAGTATGGTGGGCCTCACGTAGTCCTCCATACAGTATGGTGGGCCTCACGTAGTCCTCCATACAGTATGGTGGGCCTCACGTAGTCCTCCATACAGTATGGTGGGCCTCACGTAGTCCTCCATACAGTATGGTGGGCCTCACGTAGTCCTCCATACAGTATGGTGGGCCTCACGTAGTCCTCCATACAGTATGGTGGGCCTCACGTAGTCCTCCATACAGTATGGTGGGCCTCACGTAGTCCTCCATACAGTATGGTGGGCCTCACGTAGTCCTCCATACAGTATGGTGGGCCTCACGTAGTCCTCCATACAGTATGGTGGGCCTCACGTAGTCCTCCATACAGTATGGTGGGCCTCACGTAGTCCTCCATACAGTATGGTGGGCCTCACGTAGTCCTCCATACAGTATGGTGGGCCTCACGTAGTCCTCCATACAGTATGGTGGGCCTCACGTAGTCCTCCATACAGTATGGTGGGCCTCACGTAGTCCTCCATACAGTATGGTGGGCCTCACGTAGTCCTCCATACAGTATGGTGGGCCTCACGTAGTCCTCCATACAGTATGGTGGGCCTCACGTAGTCCTCCATACAGTATGGTGGGCCTCACGTAGTCCTCCATACAGTATGGTGGGCCTCACGTAGTCCTCCATACAGTATGGTGGGCCTCACGTAGTCCTCCATACAGTATGGTGGGCCTCACGTAGTCCTCCATACAGTATGGTGGGCCTCACGTAGTCCTCCATACAGTATGGTGGGCCTCACGTAGGGATGGCGGTTTTGGTGTCACACGTCAAATATAACGACCCTGCGGGCCACGTTTGGCCCACGGACTGGAATTTGACACATATGGTCTATAGCTATAATATGGCCGCGTTGCCGGAGCCCTAAGAATAAATGTACCAATTACTACTACTTATTTAGCTTTCCTCCACTCCTGCCTAAAAAGCTGAGTGTCTTTAAACATGGTATCTTGGCCGCCATATTGTTTATATATAACAGGGAAAAGACTAGGGACACATAAGACTGTTAATTCTATGCCAGTCTTCATTTAAAAAAAATTAAAAAAAATTCCCTGACCTAACATCTGCTAAGCGCTCACACTTTGCTAAAACGAAAAAACAATGTGTGAACATTTACGACTTCTTATTGTACTGCTAGTCCAATAATTAATATACCCTAGTAGTAGTATTACATGAAGGAATTTTTTTTTTTGCAAAAATGATTTTAATGTGTAATAACTTGTTACTTTCTGGTTACGTGACCTTTCAGGTAATGCGGCCCCTGTTATATGTTGCAGTCCCTGTAGCTTTAGCTAATTGTGTACAACTTATTTGGGAGGAGATCTCTAGTGTGCCCCAATAGAAATGTGGGTTTTCAAAACCAGGTAACCCTCTTTACATTTTTATTAGCATTCAATATGAAGTAGTGACTAAACAAAGCTATATTGAGTTTCGTATGGTAAGCACTTCCATTGTCTGAAGACGTCTGCTCTTTTGTCCTAAGACACCGCTTCCCTAGAAAAGTAGAGCACAGCACTCAGTCTGCAGAGTATACCAATTTACTGGAAGTGAAAGCATATCTCTAGTGTTCAGATGTCAGGATCTTCAATAAAAAGTGCAATGAATTAGCAGAAAAATGATTTGTACTATAACTGAAGTAAAAAAAAAATTATTTGTTGACTTCCATTACATGTCCATGTTTTAATGGATCACCTATATTTTTTTAATAATGAAAACGGTGAAAGATTCTTCATCTCATATGTTGTTGTTTTTTTTATTTTTTATGATTGCTTTATTTTCATTCTATTTTCTGTACATGTTTATCTGGATGGCCAAATTGCTTTATAGCAACTAAATGGACCATAGACGGCAATGGTCAATGCTCATTGAACTTTTTGGATTAGTGTTGAGTGCGGTATGATCTGTGCAGAAAGGAGGAGGAGGTGAGCTGTGACATCACCTATTGTGAATGGTGTATCCTATGTTATCACCTATTATGAATAGTGATACCTTGTTATTGTAATCCTGCATGTGTTTTTAGAGATTATGGCTAATAATTTGCAAGATTTCATATTTTCATTTTTCAGTTTTTATTATTTATTTATTTTTTAGAAGAATGGGTAATTTCCTGCTAAAATAAAAATCCATCTGAGTTAGATTTAGAGGATTGCATAAATATAAATTCCTGTAGCAGTGGTGCTTTGTACTACTAGCCTATAAGCATGAGGTTGCCAGGAATTTTAATGCATTTGTGCTGCAGACTCCACCAGACTACAGGCAAGACATAATCACTTTTAGTCTAAAATTTACCTCTCCGCTGCACACCGTAAATGCATGAATTTTCGAGTCTGGATCTCGAACGCTGGCTAGACTAGTGGAATTAAAGTTCAGAAATTTCCTGATTTTTCTACTGGATTGGTCAAATATCTGAGATGTATAGTACAGACCAAAAGTTTGGACACACCTTCTCATTTAAAGATTTTTCTGTATTTTCATGACTATGAAAATTGTACATTCACACTGAAGGCATCAAAACTATGAATTGACACATTTGGAATTATATACTTAACAAAAAAGTGTGAAACAACTGAAAATATGTCTTATATTCTAGGTTCTTCAAAGTAGCCACCTTTTGCTTTGATGACTGCTTTGCACACTCTTGGCATTCTCTTGATGAGCTTCAAGAGGTAGTCACCGGAAATGGTTTTCACTTCACAGGTGTGCCCTGTCAGGTTTAATAAGTGAGATTTCTTGCCTTATAAATGGGGTTGGGACCATCAGTTGTGTTGTGCAGAAGTCAGGTTGTTACACAGCTGATAGTCCTACTGAATAGACTGTTAGAATTTGTATTATGGCAAGAAAAAAGCAGCTAAGTAAAGAAAAACGAGTGGCCATCATTACTTTAAGAAATGAAGGTCAGTCAGTCCGAAAAATAGGGCAAACTTTGAATGTGTCCCCAAATGCAGTTGCAAAAACCATCAAGCGCTACAAAGAAACTGGCTCACATGACGACCGCCCCAGAAAAGGAAGACCAAGAGTCACCTCTGCTTCTGAGGATAAGTTTATCCGAGTCACCAGCCTCAGAAATCGCAGGTTAACAGCAGCTCAGATTAGAGACCAGGTCAATGCCACACAGAGTTCTAGCAGCAGACACATCTCTACAACAACTGTTAAGAGGAGACTTTGTGCAGCAGGCCTTCATGGTAAAATAGCTGCTAGGAAACCACTGCTAAGGACTGGCAACAAGCAGAAGAGACTTGTTTCGGCTAAAGAACACAAGGAATGGACATTAGACCAGTGGAAATCTGTGCTTTGCTCTGATGAGTCCAAATTTGAGATCTTTGGTTCCAACCACCGTGTCTTTGTGCGACGCAGAAAAGGTGAACGGATGGACTCTACATGCCTGGGTCCCACCGTGAAGCGTGGAGGAGGAGGTGTGATGGTGTGGGGGTGCTTTGCTGGTGACACTGTTGGGGATTTATTCAAAATTGAAGGCATACTGAACCAGCATGGCTACCACAGCATCTTGCAGCGGCATGCTATTCCATCCAGTTTGCGTTTAGTTGGACCATCATTTATTTTTCAACAGGACAATGACCCCAAACACACCTCCAGGCTGTGTAAGGGCTACTTGACCAAGAAGGAGAGTGATGGGGTGCTACGCCAGATGACCTGGTCTCCACAGTCCCCAGACCTGAACCCAATCGAGATGGTTTGGGGTGAGCTGGACCGCAGAGTGAAGGCAAAAGGGCCAACAAGTGCTAAGCATCTCTGGGAACTCCTTCAAGATTGTTGGAAAACCATTTCCGATGACTACCTCTTGAAGCTCATCAAGAGAATGCCAAGAGTGTGCAAAGCAGTCATCAAAGCAAAAGGTGGCTACTTTGAAGAACCTAGAATATAAAACATATTTTCAGTTGTTTCACACTTTTTTGTTAAGTATATAATTCCACATGTGTTAATTCATAGTTTTGATGCCTTCAGTGTGAATGTACAACATTCATAGTCATGAAAATACAGAAATTTTCTTTAAATGAGAAAGTGTGTCCAAACTTTTGGTCTGTATTGTATGTGGCGCTTTTCTCTGGTCCACGATACAAATTGCTGGGGGAAAGGAGCACGCTGTTCATGCTGAATATTTGCATGCTCGATCATTTTGTTACCCTGAGAAATAAGCAACTGCTAGAGAAGAATGATAATGATATTTTCAGTTTTTCCTGGTAAAATAAACATGCATGCTCAACTGAGCAAAACCTGCATGTTTATACTGGAGTTGGCAGCATTTAGCTTATAGCCATCTCAGTTGCATAGCCAGTTTAAGAGCTTACTGCTTTCACATTGCGCTTATCTTCCCATCAGGGCTTGCGCCTGAACCCCCCATCCCGGAAATCGGGATTCAGATGTTCAGATGTATGCATCGATGGGGCCATGGACTATAATGGTGCCGGCAGAACGTAAGTGCTCTGACGTGCATCATTTTCAGGCATATACACCTACATGAGACGGACACTCTGATGCAGTCTGCTACGTCTGCGTGTCCACCTCCAGTAGGCGTATACGCCCAAAAATGAGGCACATCAGTGCGCACGTTCGCTCTGCCGGCACCAATATAGTCTTTGGCACATACGTCCGAATCCCATTTTGCGGGAGGCCCTGACAGGACCCACAAACGTGAAGATGAGCACAAGGGAAAAGCACCCTATAGCAGGGGCCTCAAACTCAGCAGGGTAAATGGGCCACACACAGAAAAAATTTGAATATGAAGGGCCGCGTTCAGGGGTGGATTAAGAGTAGCAAGGGCCCCGGGCAGTTTAGAAGGCCCACCCCCACACACACACACACACACCTGATGTATCCCGTGACATGTCACATGATCACCTGTAATAGATCATGTGATAGTTCACTTGAAATTAATTTGGCACTATATTAATATATTATCATTTTTTTTACTTTAATTATATGACTAAATATTGAGCACAATTAGGTATGCTGACATCCCCTATATACAGTATGAGACCCTACACACAATATGAGCTGCCACATAATCCTTCTGTACACAGCGGGAGGCCGCACGGCGCCATCTGTACACAGCGGGAGGCCGCACGGCGCCATCTGTACACAGCGGGAGGCCGCACGGCGCCATCTGTACACAGCGGGAGGCCGCACGGCGCCATCTGTACACAGCGGGAGGCCGCAAGGCGCCATCTGTACACAGCGGGAGGCCGCACGGCGCCATCTGTACACAGCGGGAGGCCGCACGTAGGCCCCCCCCCAGAGACAGCGGGAGGCCGCACGCAGTCACACAAACACATTTGAAACACAAAAATACATATAAACAGACATCACATAATGATATCTGCCTACACACACACACTCGCCATTCCCCGGCTCGGCTCCTGTCGTCCAGCTCCTCTCCGGTGCAGCAGTGCAGCGCGCACTGCGTGACGTCACACTAGCAGACACGGCCGTGCAGAGGGTCGTGTCTCCTAGCTGTGATGCGGCTGGACCAGCACACAGGGAAGTTAACTGGTGCAGTGCTGGCCCGGCCGTAGAAAAAGCAGCTGCTGAGGGAGGGGCCCCCTGCCTTTGCCTGCCGGTATGTGCCACATTGGCGCCGGCCCTGCACATATTATAATGAGGGCAATCTGGCCATGAGCCCCGGGCGGTAGCACAGATTGCCCTCATTATAATCCGCCTATGGCCGCGTTCTTTACTGGAGAAGATTACGTTTTCAGTGATACCAATATTTTTCTATATGACTTTTTGATCATCATTTTTTTTTTTTTTTTTTCCAAGCCTTTTTTTTTAATGGTGTTTATCATATGGGTAATGATACAGGTCTAGTCTTTTACTTCAGTTTTTACATAAAGCAGCATTTTTAGTGGCCAAATATTATTTCATTATTTTTGCATTCTTTATTTTCATTATTTATTTGTTTTACCCTCAATTGTCTCCATACAGTAATAGTTTAACAATTAGCCCCATAGAGTAATTCTGGCCTCCTTCCTGTAACAATGTCTCCAATCCTGTTATAATTTTCCCCGTCCTGTAGTAATGTCCCCATCCTGGTCCCATCTTAGACATGTCCGCATCCTTTTCCCCTTCTTCTAACAATGTCCCCCATTCTGCTGCTCTTTATACACATATAAAAGAAAAAAATATTCTCACCAGGCCTCGGTGAACAGCATCCCCTTCCTCCTCCACAGCCGAGGGGCTTAGCAATGATGTCATGTGCGGCCGCGCCGGGATGCCGACGTCAGCTGTTGGCCTCTGCTTGGCCGGTTGATGGTATTGTGGTGCAGAAAGCCGATCTCTGCACCTCAGTACATTTTAATTGAATGTGCATCCGAGGAAGCGCATTCAGTTGAAAAGGAGTGCTAACGTCGGCAGACCCCTGGCTCGCTTGACGCGATCGTCTTAGGGACGAGGGCCGCACAATGGTGCCACATGGGCCGCATCCGGTCCAAGGGCCGTGTGTTTGAGACCCCTGCCCTATAGGGTGATAACCTATGGAGCGGTAGGGGGCCAATTGCCAGAACTGCGTTCTTGCTTGCAGATGTGTTGCTGCTCTTTTGAAAGTCTCTGATCAAAATGGCCATGCTTTAGAGATTGAGAGCCAGTGCACATGGGTGACCGCCGATCCATTGAATGTGGGGACACCTGTCCTCTATTCCTAAAATTATTGAGTTTTCTGTGTTCCGACCCCAACAATTCACCATGTAGCCCAAGTCTAAGTCTTTGTAGTTCATCTCAAACTTGTGGCCAAAATTTTCCCTTCTCTGGTGTATGCCCTATAAATTAGAAGCCAGGCAGATGCGAGCAACTTCTACATCTAGATAGCAGAATGTATGTTTCCTGTTTTCCACATAGCACAGACGGCGTCATGCTGGGTGTCATTTGAATCAGAATAGAGGTTGTGGTTGAGGTGAAACAGGAAGAAAAGTCCGATATCCACATCCATCACTGAACAAACAGTAGTTTGAATATGCAAAGGGAGCAAATTGTGCTAAGGAAACACACACAGCATGCACACCTTTAATGGAAGCCCTATCCATATGCAATATTCTGACTTGGGCAGATCATATGTCAGCAGATATCTTCCCCAGATAGTTTATATGTGCATCAACTGGTGCAAAGTATATAAAATGTAGCTGTGATTCATTCATCCACTATATACCAATCACCAAGTACTTACCGACAAACTTAGGAAAGTGGGGACACGTACAGCAATTTTCCTTCTGTTAAGCCACTTCCCTAACCTCGTTCTGTACTCTATATGTGGCCAGCAGAAATATTGCTTTTAGTTAAGGCTCTTGGTGTTCTCACACAGTAGGATATATCTTTCATGGCCCCCACAGTGCTAAACATACAAGGTATGATGCCCATAGTGTTCCCTATACAGTATAATATCCCTGCTCCTGGGTTTCTCCCGCCCGGAGAATGTCTCACGACATGTAGGTCTCGGTTAGGACCTTCAGTCTCTACCCCGAAGGAATGGTGAAGCAGGGATCTGACCGTTCTTTGCTCCACCATTATGTTTCTGTGTCTTTGTCCTAAGGGAACATCTTCCTAAATTCAGGTATGGTATAGAGAACATATAGTGTATTTTAAACACATCCAATTTTTTAACTATATTTTAGTAGATCTTAGTCCAAAGTCTGCATAAAGGAAGAGTTGGGCGTCCTCCATGGTTATGTCAGGCATGGTCACGATCTTCAAGCTGTATTCAGCTCCGTACATTTATGTACTAGATTGATGTATAGTATTGTGGTTATTCGGTGGGAGGGAAAGTCTGTGGCTATTCAGTTTTGAGTATGAAAGTTACACAAGAGTTAGAAAGTCACACCGTACACAGAGTGTAGCCAGAGAGTTTTGTCTTATTTTGTGTTTTCACTCCATGCAGTTTACAAAATCCATTTCTCATACATTTTATCTAATCTTCTCTCCACATGAGGAGGCCGCGAACCCTGCCCTCAAATCTACCCGTATCCTCCCATGTTTAGAAGTGCAGTCAGACCGCAGTATCTACAACCACAGAGCCTTTTTATGTTACGAGGAGTCATATGCAACAACGATGTAAATGTCTGTGCTTATAGGTTTAAAATAAGGCGGAACAGTAAATGTCGGTAAATATGGAAGGTGACCCTGAATTAGAATGTAACATAGACATGATATCGCACTAAAGTTGCATGTAATATTACACTTAATGTAGTAGCATTACTTTTTGCGTTGTGTGGACATATAACTTCAGCCTTGGGCAAGAGTCCTATCTTGATGCCTGTACAGCACAACAGGGTGTCCCTACAACTCCATAATATAGAGTCACAGGAGGTCCATGTGGTGACAAATGGTGGCTCTGTGTGGCTTCTTATAATGGAGATACACCCCATGCACAAGAATGGTAATGTTTGTATATTAGCCTTTTTTAATGATTTATTTGGCTCCCTTTCACCAGACAGAGGCCAAAAGCATGTCCTTTTGTCAGGGTGGAACATATAATGGTGCTTTGATTTCCCATTTAAGTATTTTTTTTGTGTGTTTATATAGATATATTTCTATATATAATATATATTACAGACAGACAGACATACACACAGTGGGTGAAATAAGTATTGAACCCGTCACCAATTTTCAAACTAAATATTTTTCTATAACTTAATTTATGGTTTAATTTCTTTGCCTGTGTGAATTGGGTGGGTTGTTACTGACCTCTGGTGAGAATTTCGTGTCAATAGCACTTTTTAGAAATATATTTACTTAGAAAATTGGTGACGTGTTCAATACTTATTTCACCCGCTGTGTGTACATATATATGTGTGTGTATATGTAATGAATGAATGAATGTATGTATATATAAATACATAATATTTACACACACGTTAGTATACTTCAAAGGTATAAGTTAGAAAATACTCCTAAATATCCCTCCCCCATAAAGTCATTGTAAGCTGTAGGCCAGGGTCTATAAAATCTTTTGAAGAACATTGTTCTCCTCAACCTTCTTTGTCCATAGACGGTAGTAAAAATCCTCAACACTTGTATGTGGGGAAAAAAAAAAAATCCCAGAACTGTTGAGTCAGGGAATTTGAAAGCTTCCATGTTTCACCCGAATACCGATACTTAGTCACTTACAGGATTGAGACTCCAAAACTGTGTTCTTATTATAGAAGTGTAATGGAAGCCAAGGAGCCGGCAGTATTCCTGCCCTACTGGTGGCCAGAAATAAGTCTTCATTTCCGTTAGAACAAATTGAAAAATGTAATTGTCCAAAATATTCTGACTTAAGGCACAGAAGGCTATGTACAGGGGTTGTGCCCTGCACACTTTGTCCCCCCTGTGATAACACGTGTTTGTTAACCTCTCTGCGAGTCTTATTTCCTCTGGAATCCATTACTTCCTACAAGTCACACTGGTTTCATAGTTTCTATGGGAGTGACTAACAGGACAGGATGTGAGCAGATAACGTGGGGTCATAGGGCTGCTTACACAGAAGAATACCCCTCATTTCTTAGTATTAATGCACGGTCTGCCATGAAGTCATTAGACAGGATAAGCGCCGGAAAGACTCAGCAGATACTTGGATTGCGTGATAGAATTGGAGATCTCCATAATTAAATGTAGTTAGGTTATTACAGATGAGCTGGATCCCTGCGATCTAGCCTGTGTAGAGTCAGTGTTAGGAAAAGCATGGGATGGTTGGAAGTAAATCTAATAATCCAACATTAAAGTGTTTCCTCTTGTAAACCCAAAGAAAAATTTACTGCAAAATATCAATGAGGATTTATTATTTCAAAATTTTATAACATTCCATAATATTTGGAGATCTTAATATGACTCACATTCAATGGTAAAAAAAAAAAAAGCAAGTGCTTGTTTATGGAGAAGTCAGCAGAGATTGCTGCCTGGCGAGATACTGTTTGGTTGACAGCTATCTGTTGTGTGGGGCCTGTAAATGTACAGAGAGATTTTTCTAATTTCTATGGTCCCCGAAATGGCAAGGTTCGTGCCGGTCTAGATGATGGGGCGTTCACAGCTATTTATGAATCTGACGAGTGGTGTGCGCCACAACAAAAGTCTCACCAGTCGGGGTCTGGAGTGTGATTTCTGGCGTACAGGAACACCACAGTTCCTCAAGAATTAGACGAGTTCCTCATATTTTGGCAGAGTGTGGAGAAACGCCAAAAGCTACAAAATTTGGGCTCACCTTCGAGTTACACCAACATTTTGCGACTTTTCAAAACCTTTATGCCACTTTTTTGGTGTAAATGCTTTGGTGAATCAGGGCCTATATCTTTTTAATTATTCCCTCTTCTCACCACAAAACCAGCAGAAAAGGATCTCTTAAATTTGTATTCAACAGCCTGATGTGGGCTTTAATTTGTATTTTTACAAGTAGACATTGTTTGTGATTCCTTCAGTATGTAAATAAAAAATCATTGCCATGAATGAAGACTTGTTAACTTGGAGTGGGTCATATCTTAGCAGCCTTGTTTTTAACACCCCTACTACCCACCTAAGGCCTAAATGCCATGGTAAATTGGCATCTAAATGTATTTTGATATTTTAACAGTAAATCGCATGAATTATTAGTGGAGATAAAATGTTTACCCCTTTCCCACACTCCTGGTGGGTGAGATTTTCATTGCATAGATACGTAGAATATACTCTGAAAGACCCTCAATACACCTTACATTAAAGTCGCCCAAACCCATAGGTATTGGTGGAATCTGCTGATGATCTAATGTATATGGGAGTCTCCTGACTCTTCCCCCAACAGGTGATGTTGGGGAACAGACGGATCCAGCATGTCAGATTTCCAATGGCTGATCCTTTTGTTGTTTGGGAGATAAGCCACCTTCAGAGGAGTTTGGCAGCTCTATCATAGAGAACACAGGAGCGCTCTGTCGAACCAAGCATTCTTGTATACGGAGAAGTTGGGATAGATGGCAGTCTCGGCCTACTGCTATCTAATGTTTATGGGGGTCATAATGTGTCACAGGTGTATCAAGTGTGATACAGTCACTCTGGATCCGGCTGTAGAAGGTCACTGCGCTTGGCATTGCAGACTCCCTCTTGATCCTCTCATCTCTATAGTGTAGTGATGACATCCCTTTAGGTCCCAGCAGCAACCTCCACCTTCTGCTGCTAATTGACACACCCTTGCTTGGTAGTTAAAAACTCTCAGTCTCCAGAGAGTCCTATGTTCCTCTGTCCATGCCTGGAGTACTAGTAGTTGGCTAGTTTCTTCTTGGAGTTCCCTTTGAGGACAGTTGGCGTAATCTCTCTGGTGTCTTCTCAAGCTAAGTGTATCCCCTTCGTTTGTTAACCTTGTTGTCTTTAGTTACAGTGGTGCATGACTAGTGTTCACACTTTCCCCTCGCTACCTAGGGCTTACCTCTAGGGACATTCAGGGATTAGGTTTCGTGCTCGGCGATTGGTTGCGGAACCTATTTAGGGACGATAGGTTAGTCAGGGTGATATTAGATCTGCCTAGGGGTCTCCACTCCCCCTTTGCCTAGTTGTTGGGCTCCCTCCCCCCTCTTCCAATCGTTGTACACTTGTTCTTTCCCTTACCTTGATAAAATAAATCATGAGTTTACTATCTATATAGAAGAGATGTGTATATGCCAACAATAGAGGATCTCTCACTTCCTCCGCAGTCATGCCAGCTATTATTACAGCGTTGTAATTTAGAATAAAGTGTATGCAAATTGTCTCTTCAGAGAGTAAGAGGACTAGAACGCTAGTGCCACCTATAGGAAGCGGCAATCCTAAAAGTTAATATCGACTCTCTAACGAACCTTGTCACATGACTTAGGATTAAGGCCAAAATCTCAATTTGCAGACACAGTTTTGGGGTACTGCCCTTTGTTAATGCCAAGTGTGAGATCTGGAATAAAGAGTAGGATGAGTAATTTGGCTACAGTTGAGCAAAACAATTCAGTCCTGTCCTCTGTGGCAGCAGACTAGGAAATATCACTTCTGAGGCCGACACCCTTGCAATGGGCTACTTCTCGCCTAAACTAGGCCCCACAGCATTGCAGGGCTAAGTTAACACCAGTGGGTGGCAAGGATGCCCACAGCAGTAGTGAAGACTGCCCTGGTCCTGCTGCCATAGAGGACTAAACTGAATGCGAAACCAGGGCACTGCAAATCTTTTTATTTGACTTTATAAAGTATCATAAAGGACCATTACTACCATCAAAGTTTGTATCCTCTTAAAGGGAATATGTCACCCCCCTGGGCGATATCAGACCTCTACTATGGGCCATACAGGTGATAGAAAAGTAAATCTAAACTTGCCTGTATGGCCCATAGCAGAGGTCTGATTGCAGACAAATCTGGTTTTATAAAGTCTGTTCTCCAGAGGCTTGGCCAAGCAGACCCCTCTTATCTGCTTACTATTGCCCTAAATCGCCGCCTTTGTACTACATTACCATATTCCCCCCCTCCCCTGCATGTCTCAGGGCCCTGCGACGTGCCCTGCTCTGTCTCCCCTCCCATGGAGCGCGCTTTGTTTCCCTCCGGCCCCGTTTGGCTGTGTACTGCGCCGCAGCCTTGTATTACGCAAGCGACGATGAGTCAGAGACTTCCGCTCCGCTTGCAGTACGCTGCCAAACTGGGCCGGAGAGAAACAAAGCGCGCTCCGTGTGAGCGGCGCTTTGCACATGTGCGGGAGGGGAGGCAGAGCAGGGCACATCACAGGGGCCCTGTGACGTGCAGGGGAGGGGGGGGATATG